>NC_091130.1:95971663-98482913 GCF_040183065.1 Periplaneta americana
ACTGTGTGATGTAAAGCCTAGAACTTTCATGCAGAACATCGGCAATTGTATTAAGATTTTTTCAAGCCGCTTGAGTCCTAGCGCACATCTTAGGTGTTCCGTCGAATCCGCGTGCTTGCGAAGGCTACGGGATATATTGAAAAAATCTGAGAATCCTACCTTATTCCAATTGTGTTCATTGATGCCAAGGAGAAGGCACGGCCAGCAGAATAATTTATTTAAATATGTACTCCCACACAGCCATGAATTATCACTATACCAAGTATTGTTGAAGTGTTTAGTGTAATTTTTTCCAGTAGATGGATTTACTTTAGTTTTGTTTATGTCCACTACAGGAGTCGGCCTTCCTTTAACCAACACATCCTTCTTATCTTCATCAGTCCAACGGGAAAACTGAGTTTCTAAAACACTACACACAATATCGTTGTGTGGTTCCATGTCACAAGTATTACACAGTTCCCATTTACTGATAATATAAACAGCACTAAATTCCTAAAGCACACTGATTCTATGAATATTACTCTTAAATTAAAAATAATCTCTAATGTAGGCCTAATAAGAACAGTCGAGAAACTAATGAGCTAATCATAATGCGATCTTTATGCACACTCTCTCACGTAACCGCGGCAAAATTTAACTTTGTATATAGGCTACAGTAGTACAACGCTAACATAACAAAGTTTTTTTTTTTTTAAATTCCTCTTATATTATATTTTCACTTTCCTCAAGACTCGTGCTTGCTTCTTTAGCAAAACAGCTTTAAAAATTACAAACATATTCATTTATTATATACTTCCTATGGGCGAAATTAATTGTACGCTTTTAAATTTCTGTAATTTTCATTGTTAGATTTGGCTACTCTGATTTGTCCCCTTGTCTTTGATTGGCGGAACGTTGTGAATTCGTCTCTTTTACTATTTCACGTCTGCACAAAGCCATGATCCTAACTGTTGTTGGGGGGCGAGGGGTTTAGGCTCATTTCCATGGTAACCACAGCTGAGTGAAATACTAACAGGATAAGAACGGAGCTCACTTCACCAGCGCAGAACTTAAATATATCGGAGTCTGGTTGCTACGAAGCAAGCGAAATAGCAAGTCACAACGCAAGAAGTGGATTCACCTGCGCTACGTTCGTTAATTCTTCAGCGTGGCGCGATTTTTGAATGTACATAAACATAAATATCATAAAATAAGTCGCATTGTGATGTACAGTGAACCTAAAGCGAACTATTTAATTTTTTTAAATTTCTGTGTGAAGCTGTGCTTTACTTGATTCACCTGAAAAGCCGCCTCTGCGTAACGCTCAAGAAAGGGCAGTGCTGCTCCCATCCGCTGAGCCGTTTGTTCCTCAGAAAGAAGTTTAGGCACCCATCTGGCAGAAAGTTTCCGGTAGCCCAAATCTTCGGTAATCACTTTGTACAGAAGAGTACGACTAATCTGTGGAAAATCCTCACTAAGCTCCGACATGGTGAACTTGCGGTTTGCTCTATCCCTTTCATCAACCAAACGAATCAGATCTACATTCACGATACTCGGCCAACCACTTCTCTCTTCATCATGGACCTTGGTTCGCCCATTTTTGAACATACGGCATCATTGTCTTACACCACCTTCACTCATTACGTCTGGGCCATAAACTTCACAAAGTTGGTGATGAATTTCACTAGCTTTACAGTTTTTGGCCACAATAAATCTTATTACAGAACATACCTCACACCTGGCGGGACTTGTGATTGCAGCACACATTTTGACAGCACGTGGCTCAGAGAGGAACAAAGACACGACGTGGACTCTACTGCTGCTCGACGCATACTGCTTCAAGGTACACTCCACCACAAGAGCGGCGCCACTGTCTCTGTTGTTGCGTACACTATATGAAAACGGAAGTTACTTTATGAATAGCCCTCTTATTCTTCCTTACACATTCTTCCAAACTCTGGTTTCGGTTTGTGAAGTTCAACATTTTTCGCATGCTTGCCATACTGGTTGTGCTGGCTTATTCAGTCTCTTTGATGCTTATCATATTTACAGTGCAGACAACATAAAAAAATTAGACCTTCAGTTTCGAAAAATTGTCTCTTGAATTTTTCTGAAAGTGCATACAACTTTGCCTTCTTAACTTTCAGCATGACAATGACCTGTACTGATTCAGACTGCTACAGCACTAACATAATGAACTAGAGCAACTAGCTATATGGGCCTCCTTTATATATAATGCTTGCGGACTGCATAGAGAATTGAGTTCTTTCAGATAGCTGTAATTGAAATTTGTGTTTTCTCTCCTCGCGGTTTTATTACATTAACTTGGAGACTATTGGAGCTGCAATATTATAAATATACATTTTATAGATCTCGTTTTGCTCTATAAAATGAGACTAGGATTTTATGTAGTTCCTCAAGAAGAGTGAAAATCATTTTTTTTTCCTGCCCAGTTTTTTAACAAAACATGAAAGAAAAAGAAGGAAAAAGGTGCTGAAGTATCAAAGAGGGAATAAAAAGAGATAAATGTGCTAATCTCACGAAAAGGTACAACAAAATTAATGCACTTCATGTCCTAAAATACATAGGGGAGAGACTGTCACCTTTAAACACTTTTCACATTTTATTTTTTTTTAATTTTGTGAAATGAAATTTTTTAAATGAAAAAAAAAAAATGTTGAAATAATTAATTGAAGATTCCTTTACAACTTTCTGTATGTATTTTCCTGTTTTACAGATCCATTAAGGATGGAAAAAATAAAATGAAGGGATATGTAATGTGTTCAAATGTACAAAAGGCACATGTACCTTGGAACATACCCTCTTATAAGTTGGAACACATGGAATATAGGTGGGAATATAGCTGTAAAAACAGACAATCATATTTGAAATGTATTTGCCATCATAAACCAGAGCAGGCTTCTCTGATTTAGATTTTATTTCCTGGAGGAGCAGTAACTACTTCAACAGCTTTTTTTCAAGGCATCCGGACCAATTGGGGGCCTCTTAACTCCAGACATACTTCGTGATATGATCTTAATATAAAGGAAAAACAAAAACTGATAGTATCATGTACCTTGGAACATGTTCCATGGCACAGGATGTTTTGTGTTCAAAGGTACAAGAGGGTGCACGTTTAAACAAATATGGCTTCCAAAACTAGAGATTCAAATAAATCATGGAAATTAAAATATGTTATTACTCACCAGATGACAGGGAACACACTATACTTGATAGATAGTAACAAATACAATAATTTGGTTTTGTGTTAGAAAACATAATATATTAATGAACGAAATGTTTACTTTTAGTACTAAAAAAATTCGTTTGTCCACAGAACTCACACTTTACAATAAATCAAACTGAAACTATGACCAGAGCTATCTAGTGGCTTTCTCTACAATCTATTTCAGTTTGAGTCCTCTAAGTAGAAGCAAAAATTAAAAAAACAAAAAGTGCTCAAAGGTACACTGTGCTAAAGGTACAACAGTCTCCTGTATCTAAAATGATAGGTATTGAAAACAAGTTTATTTTTGGAAGGTGCTGCTCCATAAAATCCTTTCCTTAATTATAATACATTTTGTCAACGGGCTTACTCGAGTTTGGACATTACATTTATTGGGCATCCCACAATTACAAATTACTTTTGCATACTTCAGGAATTATTGGACTTATCGTGGACCTCATCTCGTGTGTCAAGTAATGGACATAAAAGATTGAACGTGTAATTTATGAACATTACAAAGTGGACGTGTCTGTGTTCGTTAACTAGAACACCAACTAAATATGATGTATCTAGTAATAAGAATAGCTATAGGTTTTTTATATGTCATTTTTATATCTCCTATTGTCTTCATATCTACTGGTATATTAATATGTAAGTAAATTGATCTTTCTTATGTGACTATATGTATTTTTATATTTTGATATATCCTCCATCAGCATAATAACTGTTCCACAGGATGAATAATATCATTTAGTAATAGAACAAGTTTCCCATGGCTCACCCTGAATGTCTGATTAAATTCCACTAAACATTTCTTTCTCGAAATATTCTTTTACGACGATTATGTTGATAAACCTCAATTTCTTCATAACGAAAAGAAAAATACATATATTTTTTACAAAACACAACTAAGCCAATTTTAGGATATAAAATAACACAACTTCCAGTTCAGCTGTTTACCTGAGTAGAGTAAGAATTTGTTAGAAAATGTGTAAATTTGTAACCTACATTGGTAAATTGTAAACAAATGACAATTGAATTTGTATGATCATGGCCTAAATTGGAAATTTATCATTTTAAAAGTTGGAAAAATTCAAATATCTCAGAGCAACAAATTTAAATGACGCTCGGAAGGAAATTAGACAGAATAAATATGGGAAATGCCTCTTATTATTCGGTTGAGAAGCTTTTGTCATCCAGTCTGCTCTCAAAAAAGCTGAAAGTTAGAATTTATAAAACAGTTATATTACCGGTTCTGTATAGTTGTGAAACTTGCACTCTCATTTGAGAGAGGAACAGAGGCTAAGGGTGTTTGAGAATAAGGTGCTTAGGAAAATATTTGGGGCTAAGAGGGATGAAGTTACAGGAGAATGGAAAAAGTTGCACAATGTAGAACTCCACACATTGTATTCTTCACCTGATATAATTATAAACATTAAATCCAGACATTTGAGATGGGCAGGACATATAACATGTATGGGTGAATCCAGAAATGCATGTAGTGTATTAATTGGGAGGCCAGAGGAAAAGGACCTTTGAGGAGGTCGAGACATAGGTGGGAGGATAATATTAAAATAGATTTGAAGGAGGTGGGTTATGATGGTAAGGACTGAATTAATGTTGCTTAGGATAGGGACTGATGGCACGCTTATGTTCTCTAAAAGCCATTTGTAAGTAAGTAAGGATCATAGCCTGGAACTGTTATTTTGTCTTCACTTACAAATTTACAAGAATATCTTTGTGAAACACAACAATTTATAAATATGTAGATTTGTAACTTTTTGTGCTGTAACTTGTAATTTGTACTTTTGTGAAACAGGATCCTTGAAGCCAGAACAGGCCTGAGGGTCTAACCATGATGTAGAAAGAGAAGAACTACTTCTCATAATATAAAGAAAGTACGTTATACTGAATACTTTCATCCATGCTATGTTAATGTTATGCATCTGTGTTTTACAAGAAGCATGCTAGTCCTTATGTTTATCAATGCAAAAAAGTAGAGTGTTACAGTATAGGTAGACATGTAGGTACAGCTACCACAAGGTTTGTCAATACTAACAGGTTGCCTCATCCACACTCGGTCACTTGGAGCACCGTTTCTCTCTGACAACTGTTTTTTTCTGACTGAATCTATTGTAGTGCACAAAGTGTAAACATACAAGAAGAGAAAAGTATTTGCAGCCAGTAGTTAATTGATCTGTGGCTTCTAGCTTCTCAAATTAATTTGTGAACTTTTTTGTAATAGATATTTATTACAAAGTAATGCCGTCATGAAGTATGCTTTGCCCCATATTTATACTGATTGCTGATATACGTAAGAACGAAATACGAAAGGTAGAATATTTCATTCTGTTGCACAGTAAACTACTAGGTCATCCAATTATCATCTGACTAGAGCTGCGGCAGAGATTATGCCAGCGATAAGCTATCACTTCCCATCGGCTGGGCAGTACATGAGTCCATGGTTCAGCTGATACTTGTTATGCTAAAGTGACTGCCTAATAAATTCTAATGCACTTTAAAAGTTATGTACTCACCCATGTCATGCAAGGAGATGCTGGAACTGCCTTCCTACATTTTCCACACGGCTGCAAAAGGGTATTTGTCGAATACAGGGGGGAGAGCCATTAATCCTTCCCATTGAAGACTTTAAGGAACCAACCTGGACAAATACCCAATGCCCCATCCCTACCTTCCCGTGGTGCAGCTGTTAGTAAGCAAAATTTTACAAGCTGAACTAAAGGGAGGGGCTTCTCATCAATTAGCACTGGTCAGCTTGATGAGTTAATGACCGAATTTTTTAGAATTTCCCTCTATTCAATACCTAATTCCCTCTTTACCCTTTCCTATCCAGTCCTCTGACTGAACTCTTACTTTCTTCAACCCAGACGGTATTAGAGCATTTGAGACCTAGGGGTTCATTTCACTTTCCTTCCTACCCTTTCTACTTTTCTGTTCCTAGTGCTAACCTGCTATGGCACTAAAATCGTCCTCCAGTGGCTTAAGGAGGGAAAGCTGGTGATCAACAAGATCTTCCAACTAGGTCTAGTAGACCCATCGGCCAACAGCAGGTGTGGTCCTTCAGACATTGTGGGAGTTGTGTGTGAAGTAGCCACCAAAACGTTAAAATATGGTGTTCACTTAAATCAGCTACAACTTGCCATTTAACATCAAGAAATGGATTCGAAACACCTCAAAATCTGTGCTTCAGTGGCTGACCACGACAATATCTTTGAAAAATATTGGAGTGCAAGAGGTCAAATGACTTTATTGTCAAATGCTTGGCATTAGAAAACAACAACAACATTTTCCACATATTTCTGGCATCTACTTAGGAGATTTCTTAGGGAAATTTTCCAGGCTTGTTCAGGACATATAACACTTACGTGAAACCTATCATCAAATATGGAAGTGAAATCTTGATCTCTACCATGTGAAGAAACTTGGACATCTTCGAAAGACATCGGAACAAAACCCTTCACCTCTTAACTGGAGCAGTCAAAACTACAACTGTCGCCATGCAATTATATACAAAGGACCCCTCCATCTCAATGGAAATAAAGATGTAAGCTGCAGCTACTTACATCAAAATGACAGCCTCACAGAGAGCAAAATGGATTCGAAACTACCCACAAAGTTCTCTGAGAATACAAATAACACCTATAGATGCATGCCATAAAATGATGGCTGACCTTGATGCAAATATACCTATAAGGCCGGGTGCACACAGAATCAGACGATGCGGTGTGACACTATGCTATGTTTTGCTTTACAATGCCTCGTGACAGCTTAAAACTGTCTGCTCGTGACAACTGATTTGCTAGCTGTGTGAGTTTGAAAAACTGGCCTAGGCTAGAAAATGGCGTCAATGAAAGAGGACCGTCTATATGAAAATTTCTATTGTATTTGGTTATTATTTCCCAAGGATGCTTAATGCGCCTAAAAATATATAGGATTGAAAGAGTCTCAAAATTAAATACTATTAATGTAGTTCACAAACGTCATTTTGTATGTTTATGACTACTTCATGACTCACAATAAAGAAAAGTAATATGTTAAATCAATAATGAGTGTTAGCATAGAGCAGAGAAGTAAGCGTACTACAAATTATTATTATTATTATTATTATTATCATCAATATTACAATATTATAATCCACCTGGTGCTTTCATATCATTTGCAATTTCTCACATATTTTTAGAAACCACATTATTGTCGCGATAATGTTTCAAAGATTTTACAGAACGTATATTTTCTGTACTATAAAACTAATTTATCCGCATCGAGCTCCATTATGAATAATGTGCATTACACAATAATATAGTATTTGTAGATAGTAAAGCATGCAATCATAGCAGTACACTGCACCTATCAGACAGTCCTTTCGCGATGAACTTCAATCAGTCATTTGATGTTGTCTCTCCATGTACCCTCATGTCTGCTCGCGACCGCTGCGCCATGTCTGATTCTGTGTGCACCACATAATAAATCAATAGGAGACGAGTACTATGAGACAAAATTTCGCGTCGTGCCATGCTGCGTCAGATTCTGTGTGCACCCGGCCTAAGTAATACCAAGATACTAGTCAACCCTCTTGACTACATGGACATAAACCAACTGACATTAGTGGTTTCAAAAAGATAGATCTCAGATATGGTTTTGAAGGCTATTGCGTTAAATACCGGTACAATAAACGAAAAATACAGCCAGACTGAATTAGAATATATACAGATGGGTCGCAAATTGATGATAATTCTGGGGTTGGAGTACATTGCAAACTATTCTCTCTATATGTCCATGTTGTGCAGCTTATGACTAACTTTGATACAGAAATAGGCTACATGCAGTCCTGTTAGCTGTTAACAATCTTATCTACAGAATCAATTTCTTTACAACAGCAGTAACACTAGTCGACTCTAGAGCTTCCATCAAAAGAGTCTCATTAAACCATCCTATCCACAACCGAAATAAAGCACACTCTAAAATACCTCATGAGAAGAAATAAGAGGGTTGTTTTCCAATGGATACATTCACACGTAGGAATCAAGGGCAATAAGTCAGCTGACTCATGGACCAAGAAAGGAACAGTTATAACAACTCGGTCAAAAACCTATTCCACCAAAGTCATTGAAAAAGTTTGTTCACAGAAGAATTTTAGAATTTGAAATTAAAAGATCAGGAAAACGTTCAAAGTTGCTGGAAAAATTCAATACCAGACCAATAAAGGAAGCAGTGGTCAAATTTAGATTAGCAATAGGACACAACTGCTTAGTTGAACATTGAACATCTTAAAAAGATAGGACTACTCACAACAGACAAATGCCTTCTTTATAGTGCCGGTATTATGAACTCATTATCTTCTAGTATGCCAAGATTTAGTTGCAGACTCCCAGAGGCAAGGAAATATTTGTGAGTTGTATTGGGATTTTGTATGAACCAGTTGTAATTTTCATATTAGTAGCTCTACTTTATGTAATTTTTTGTTATTTACATTCAGCATATTCCGAAGCTCACTGGACCAGTGGACAACAATGACTTCACACTGCAGCGAAATAGGATCAAAACTGCTGGAAGGTTCGATGGTTATCATGGAGGCTGTACAAGTTATTGTCGGTGCTACACTAGCAAGATTTTGCGAAATTTCCGTACTATCATCTCGTTCAAAGAAAAGAGAGCATAAACAATTTATTTCTTGAACCAGTAGTAATAACTGGTCTGTTGACATGTTCACTCATAAGCCATTAACATATTGTTTTTACGTTGTGCTCATTACAAACAATACAGCAGAACCAAAGCAGAACACACTGCCATGACGCAACAGTACATGATGTCATTCGTCTGCTAATTCCCGCCCTATACAAGAACCAGTCAGATTCACTGGTGGCATCTGCCACCACCTCTGCAAGCTGATGGAACCGGTGTGATACCAGTGGAGCATCAGTGACTTCACCATTGAAATTCGGAACACTGTGATGCCATCAGATTGTTCAGCACTGAGATTCGGAATACGCTCATTGTATTTGTAATTGTATATAATGAGATCCCAGATATGTAATGGATTGAGTTCCAGTTAAAACCATATGTTACAGCAATTTATGTATTGTATCCTGACTTGGAACTCGAACACCTGGAATTTCTCTTGAAATAATCTCCAGACACATGAGGGAATTCTGTATAGATGTATGAATTGCAAATAAACACTCATGTGGAATAGAATAGTTAGGCCTATTATTTGCCATTTTTTCTTCACTGACTACACATGTAGTTGCACTGTTCAAACAACACTGTCACAGCTGCAGCTGCAGCTCTGGTCAGAAAATTAATTGGATGACCCAATATAGTGCACATGACATCGCTGAGAATAATATTGTAAACAAAAAAAACACAAATTTTTTCTCAGAATTAGTCACTGTGAAAGCCTTAAAACGCATACATCATCCAGTACTGTAGAGTAATGGTTAGCACGTCTGACTGTGAATGAGTGGGCCCAGATTCAAATCCTGATTGAAATAAGTTACCTGGTTGGGGTTTTTCCCAGGGTTTTCCCTGAACCAGTTGAAGCAGAATTGCTGGGTAACTTTTGGCATTGGATCTCAGTCTCATTTCACCATCATTAATTCACATATCATCATACCATAGCCCAGGTTAAGTTCACAGTGCGATGTACTGTACTTACACAAGAGCACGACCGTTTGGCCATTCAGTCATTCACAGAATAAGAGTGGTAAGCACAATAAGCCTCAGGCTGCAGTGTAAGCCTTCAGGTTCCTCCTTTGTATGGGAGAAAAATTATGAAAAACCTCATACAAGTAATGTCTGTCTTATTTTAATAACATTTTTATAGATATTTAATATTACTTCATTGGAATTAATGATAAATTGTATTCATAATTTATTATAGTCATAAAATGTTCTGTTTTTATGTTTGACAATGCCGAATTGTGCTCTGGCTGGCTATGTGTAGAAATTATAACCTAAAAGAAAAGGGTGCATATATAATAAATCACCAATTTCCAAGAGGTGTCTCTCTTTGTAAGCAATGGCTTCATGCATTTTGGCATAAAAATAAGGTAAGTGTTACACATACTAAAGTGTGTAATGTCCATTTTAGCACTGACGATGACTATGTTTGAGACTTGAAAGTTGAACTGTTAGGGTTACCTCCAAAGAAAATTCTGAATAGGCCTATCACAACAATGCCATCGTTAAATCTGTTGCCAGTGTCACAATCAGTTGACAAAAGCATAGTACCTACACACATCACCGCAATGAGAACCAGGCACCTCTACAAAGAAATTAAGTAGACAGCAGGTGTTAGAACCATATAATTAAGACCTGAGAACTTAGTAGACTCGGTAATCTGTTACTCAAGAAACTACAATTATTAGACTAGCACTGAAATTGATATTAATAATTCAGAGCAATATTTAAGGGAAAGGGTAAGCGAGAAAATAAGTATCTACAAACTCAGTTCAGTAGACCGAAATTAAAAATATACAGTATGCAATAGAAGAACAAGGTACATTACTAACCTGAAAGAAGGTAAAGGTAAAAGGTAAAGATATCCCCCGAACATGCCATGAAGGCACTTGGGGGGGCATGGGGGTAGAGCCCCATGCTTTCCAAGACCTCGGCACTAGAATGAGGTGGTGTGGTCGGCACCACGCTCTGACCACCTTTTAACCCCGGGAAAGACCCGGTACTCAATTTTATAGGAGGCTGAGTGAACCTCGGGGCCGTTCTGAAAGTTTGGCAATGAGAAAAAAATACTGTCACCACCTGGAATCGAACCCTGGACCTTCCAGTCCGTAGCCAGCTGCTCTACCAACTGAGCTACCCGACCAACTAACCTGAAAGAAACTGTTGAAAAATAATAGAATAGAAATAGAATAAAATGTTTTATTTTCGCTGGCAGAGTTAAGGCCATAAGACCTTCTCTTCCACTCAACTAGCCTTAATCAATACAATGCATATTTAAATTACGAATATTTACACTTCACTTCTCCAGCAATATTCTTCAGTTAAGTTTTAACAACTAGTACATGTTTATTTAAACTTAGATAAACATATAAGATAAAGTAATAATTTATGAGCTAATTTAATTCAATCATCTATAATTAAGTTGAGGTAGCTAGTAAAATGATGAGAATTAATTTAATATAAGTTTACTAGAACTATGTTGTAGGGAGAAAAAATATAAATCTAAAATATATTTATATAATGAGAATATTAATGTAATGAAATTTGCCATTAGAGGTTTTGTATTCTATTTAGAGAAATTAATGGTAATAATAAGAATGGATAGATGTTAGTTTCATTATGAGTAACAAATATTAATCAGTAATTAATCTGTTAAGTAAGAATTTATGTAATTTTGACCTAAATGAAGTTATTGTCCAACAACCCCTTACATCACTCGGAAGCGAGTTCCAATTTCTATAGGAAACTGTATAGGATGAAGAATATAAAGATGTCTTGTGGTAGGGTATAATGAGTAAATTGTTATGATGAGACCTGGTACTTAGCTGATGATATGCGGATGAATTTTGAAAACGAGAAGCCAAATAGATTGGGGTAGTGGTGCACAGAATTTGAATAATGTCACTGGGATACTGAGAAGTAAGGTTTACTCATTACTCACACTCAAATTGAGTGTTTGTTAATTGTCTAGTAACAGAGCGCTGACACCTCATTTGATGTCGACGTTTTTGATTCTGTTTTGAGAGTAAGAAAAAAGATATGCATATTAGCTTCACATGCGTGTAGTCTTACCTTTAAAAATAAGCTGTAACATACTTTCAGTCAACAAAGTTAAATTGTACTTGTGGAAAGCTTGATTAATGGTACAATAAAACCCTGATTATCCGTCACTCTGTTAACTGATTAGCAGATTATCAGACTGTCTTTCTCATGCTCCTTGTTTTTTTTTTTTCTGCAAAATAAAATTAATACTATACATTATGTTAGTACTGTACGTATTTTTTTTCTAGAGGGGGGGTTATTACAAGACTTCACAGGTACACAGTATGTAGTAGGAATGTTGCTGCTGCCGACAATAGAAACAATTACAACTTGTAAAATAGCCACTACCTACTTTCAAAGAAACGACCCCAAAAACACCCACACAATTGCAATCTCATGCACTATTCAGTCATTGTTCTACTGTTTGAGTGAGTCACTGTACAACTTCTGTGCAAAATGTCTTTCATGGTCGTCAAAAGAAAACTTGTGCTAAGCATCAGAAAAAAGAAGTGCAAATACTTGAGTGGTTTGGGAAAGAAGAAAAACTATAACTCCTCTCGCATCAGAATATTAGTTCGGCATTAGAATAAAGTGCTATGTATTACTGTACTTCGTTGCATTTATTAGTTATAACCAGCATAATGTGTATAGAGTAGTGTGTATATGAATATGCCAGTTGCTGTAGTACGACAGGAGCTTCAAATTACGAATATTACTCATTTAATTTATGAAAATATTTTGTGTTATGGATTATCCGATTTTTTCGATTAACTGTTCAGTCCACCCCCTTCATTGTCACAGATAATAGGGGTTTTCTTGTATTGGGATTCCTATCAACACAATAACGATAAATATTCATATTACATAGAAATACATACATGCCATCTGAATTAAATATGAAGAGTCCACTGCAAAAAGGGGGAATGTAAATTTGTGAAGAAAGAGATGAAGGTTTAGTACTATAGATCAAAGGGAGTAGAATACAATATACTTTGTTGCACTACAAGAAAGATGATAGTTCCAAATCTACATCGTGTTGACGAATTGGTATACAACACAAAAAGAGGGAATGTCAAAGTTTAAATTTCATTTCTTGCAAAATGAAATAAATTAAACATTCCTCCTTTTTGCGGTGGATTCTTTTTATTATTGTAGTTACAGTGACTGACTC
The DNA here is from genome assembly GCF_040183065.1 of Periplaneta americana. NCBI lineage: Eukaryota > Metazoa > Arthropoda > Insecta > Blattodea > Blattidae > Periplaneta > Periplaneta americana. The sequence continues at coordinate 95,984,782 of NC_091130.1, forward strand.
TGATGCATTAATGTGCATTTCTTTTTAATTCAGTATCAGAATATTCAGAAATTGTCACATATAACAAATTGAGGTTAGTTTTCATATAATGAAACTGAAAAATACAGTAATGATGCTATACTTGCAGAATTTATTTTATTTTATTCTTTGCTTGAAATAATACATGTTTTAGTTAAATGGATAAGCTAGCTGAAGTGAGAAAATAAGCTTGTACAAACTCAACCCAATAAACTGAAATTAAAAAGTAAATTATTACAGTAAAACTAATTAAGTGCTTGTGCTCTTTTTGTGTATTTTATCAGTCATCTGGCTAGGTATTTAATCAAAGAATTTTAACTAATACTTGAAACTTCCCACAACAATTTGTTGTCCAGGAAACCAGCAATGACCACTAGCTTGAGTATGATACTATTAGGCAAATTCCTTCATATTAAGTCATGGATCATAAAAGATATTGTAAAGACGAGAGCTTCCATCAGTGTTCACCACTAGATGCAGCAACCAAAGTACAGAGAGCAATGCAATTTCTGCTCCTACAGCAAATTGAAAAGTAACACACTTTATGAGGATTTAATCCTTACTTGGATATATGATACGATATATTTATTTCTACAGCTCTTATTTAGTAATGGGTCGCCACCACATCTCTGTATTCGTGCTCCCCATCACCTTCTAATTACAATAACACATACAAACTTTCATTGACGTGTGCAGTGATCTTATTTTACCTTTGCTATCCCTATTACTATAATACATTCCCTCAATTTGCTCTCTAACCTCTCACCTTAAAATTTTCCCTTCTATCTAATGAACACCTCACCACTTTTATTGTTTACTTATATTGAAGTACTTCCTATCATCTAAAATTTCCCTAATTTTAAATTAACTTTTATTAACACTACTTAATCATAATCATTCACTTTCATCTCCAATTTACAATCACTTCTACTTCTTCTCACTTCTATCATCACTCTTATCCCCTATTTCTCCATTAGTCACGGAATCACATGTTTGTTCACTTTCGCGCTGACAAATTTTCAGTTAGGCACTATTTTTGTAAGTTAACTCAACCTTCATTTGTAAACTTACATTGAAGTACTTCCTATCATTTCAATTTCTCTGATTGTATGCTTAGTCGACACTTTCAATAATAGTAACATTTCACTATCAATTCCTATTAACAAATACTTCCAATTTCCTCTAGTCACCTCCTTTATCATCTATTGTTTCTCTGGACACTAATTCACTTATTCGTTCATACATTTTCCCTCTGATTATTTTGATAGTTACTCTTACTTCTTGAACATTCTTTAATTGTTTCTATGTCTTTTGCCACTCTTTAATTACCCCCCCCCCCTTTAAGCACCAACTTCATAGACTGTAGTTCTGCGGTTCCTTATTTCCTCCTTTCTTCTCCTCACAAGCAGATGGACTACCCAAATCTTCTTTACTTTCCCTCCTTGTCGACTCCGGGTGTCTGTCTTGTTTCTTCTTAACCATCTTCTTGACCTGTTTTCTATGACCTATTCTTCCTGCCGCCAGTTGACTCGTTATCTTATCCCGTCTGCTATTGTCAGCAGTCTTCAGTAATTGTTGCTTGCATGGTGATGATGGACTTATTTGCGACCACATGTCTCTCCTTTCAATGACGTCATACGTGTCTGCTTCCATTCTTCCTGAACTTGCTGTGCCAGACATTCCTTGTGTGGTTACTGCCCTTGCTTCGGACTGTCCTGAACTAATTGAATTCCTTCTTAAAACTTCTGCTACACTTTCTTGGCTACTAATCTCACTTCTTCCACCCATTTTCTTGTTTATATTCTTTCTCATATTCATTTTCAAGTCCTTCTTGTTTCCTTCCATATCATTTGACTCCAATTCATTTTGATTTAAATTTTCTAAACAAAATTCTAAATCGGAAGTCTCATTGATGTTCAATTTATGTCCATACAGCCTGGCGAAATGTCCGTTCTTCCTAGCTGCCCACATAAAAGGTAGCAGCAGTCTTCTTCTAAGTCTTGTCTCATAATCATAGTCCAATTCGAGTCGAATATTTGAGTTTTTTAAGTGCTTTCTTTTACACAGAATTTTCTCCTTTGTTAACATGTTTTTGAATTGGACCACAGTAGGTCATTCAACCCTCTTCCAATCCTGTAGGCTTCTTCAATTTGTCTGTCACTCACGTCCATGTTGAAAACCTCCCAGCACACGTTGAATACAGTGCCGTACGTTGTCTCGTTCTTTTCCTGTTCTATTTCCTCTACGCCGAAAAATACTAAGTTCTTTTTCCTGTGCTTATCCTCCCAGAATTTTAATTTCCTCTTCATTTTGTTTTCTAGCTGCATTTCTTCCATCTTCCTGGCGAAATCCTCGACTTTTTCTTTCAACTCCTTCATTGCAACCTCTATTTTTTCTGTTCAGAATTCGCAACACTCCAATCTATGACCTCACTATATTGCCTTCTAACTAATAGAGCTTCTTGCACACGTCTGTCCTGAGCGCCTTACTTGGATATAAAAACATACATTTATTGAAATTGATAATGTAGCTTACATGATTATTTCTTTAAAATGCATTTTTTATTTAGAAATGTTACAATAGTGACATAGTAACTTGTTAAGTAAAATTAACTAAAACATTTATTATAGCAAGAATTTTCAGTTTCGTTATGTGAAGACTAACCTCAGTTTGTTGTGTGTCCATTTCTGAATGTATGATTTTGAATTAAAAAATATTCACATTAATAAGCCTGAGTCCATCATTATATCTACAATAATGTTTGATCCAAAAGGCGCATATGTATTTATTTGTATGCAATGATTTTTTGCTCTTATTTTTTATCCATTAATATCTAAGTCCAAATTCATAAAATAACTTAAATATGATAATTGCATGTCATAAACAATATTGAAGTACAGTGTGAAGAAGAAATCTGAAACGACCAGTAAAAAGATGGGCTCAACAATTCTGAATATTCTTTTGATATCAGAACAAGCCCTTGAGGCTTAATCGTTGTTGTTGGATGATGATGATGATGATGATGATGATGATGCATGTTTTATGTATATTCTTGTATTGTAAATATTTATCGTGATTGCGTTGACAGGAAATCCAATATCAAATAATTGAGCTTTTCAAGTGGTACAATTTAATTTTGTTGACTGAAAGAACACCACAATTTATTTTTCAAAGTAAAAGACTGTGCACATTTGAAGGTAATATACATATTGTATTTTCTTACCTTCAAAATAGAATTGGATACATACATTCTCTTACTCTTAATGCTGTTGTATTTTCTCCTACTGAAAATCCTTTGTTCAAAAGCTTGTGATGAGGCAACCTACAGAGAGTTTAAAAATCTTAGAGCTTCTCTAATTCTCCATTATGGCAGTTCAATGATAGGACGTGGTGGATGATGTAGCCAGCTTCACATTTTGATGGCCTAGCCCAGGGACAGGTCAGTACTAAATTTGATAGATGAATTGAACCTCATGGCTGTTCTGGAAGTTACAATGACATGGAAATTTTTGCCACAGTTCGAAGTTCGTGTATGTGTCAATATGACATAACTATGCTTTTGCTACACAGCAGTTTTTATGACACTTAATGTGTTATAACTTTACAAGCAATTATTGATGGAATAAAAAAGTATGACATGATAGAAAATAGGATTGAAAAGAATAAAGTGTAATGATAGAATATGCGGCAAAACAAATGACACTGAAATGTTATTTAATTACATTGATATAATATGTGTTCAAAATGTGTACCATCACGTGCCACACATTATTCATAACGTTTCTGAAGATTATTGAACAAGGTTGCTGTAAGAACATAAAAGTGACGTTATCTTATCGCGTAATTCGGGAATATTTGTAGGTGGATCATCTGTCTTGAAAACTTTTCAACATGCCCCATATGTAGGCATCTGGGTCATGAGATTCGGGGAGCAGGAAGGTACAAGAATGGAGTTCCACAAGAAATTAGGTGATCTCTGAAGTGTCATTGCAGAAGGGCAAGTCCTGTGGTGTGGGCTGTAGCTCCATGTTGCTGCAGCCATTGTTGTTGGAGGGGTAAGGTTCTGACGCGACAAAAAAAGTGCAAATCCTGCACGAGTGGGTAATAATGAGGTCTCTGTAGAGTACCTGGTTTACTGTTTTTGGATTCTGTGCAGCATCCTCGATGAAATAAGGGCCCAATATTCCATGACCTGACATGGCGCATCAAATTGTAACCCGCGCACTGTGCAGTGGTTCCTGTATAACAACATCAGGCTGTTCAAACCCTAAAAAACGAGTTCTCTGTTGATGTAGGTGAATATGGCTTTCATTTGAAAACCTTATGTTGCAGAAGAAATTTGGATCCTGATACGTCATGGACAACACTCTGCTGCAATATTGTAATCAGGCTTGCTCATACCTTTCTGTTAGATGCTGAGCAACTTGAATGTGGTATGCAAATCCACCCAGCTCTGTAAACATCTGCCGAACAGACCTCTTGCTCAAACTAAGTTTCAACAATGTTTGTCATAGACTACACTTTGGTGATTGTAATACCTGTTGGAGAAGTCGTCCATGATTTTCATTTGTGGTGGTAGTTTTTGGGCACCCTGTTGTCCCCTTTCATTGACGTAAGACTGATCCCGTATCACGGAACTTGTCAAAAACAGTGAACATTTTTCTGTTATTTAGTGCCTTCTTATTAAATCTTATTAAATCGTTCCTCGTACTGTTCTTTAACGTGAAGCAAACTTGCCTCATTCTGACGTCCTATTCTGTATGATCAGAAATAATGTTCCACGATAAACACCTTCCACTCTGTTGTAAGAGCCATTAATTGCAGAAATCAACACAATATTGAATTATTCACAATATGTCAAACTATTATATACAATAAATACTTCGTTGCTAAAGAAAGATGAACAGCAGATGAGTATTAATTTCAGTTTCTTTTGTTTTGCCGCATACCGTAAATCGGAAAGAATATTGAAACAATGCAGTTCAGTTAATTTTTAAATATATGTACTTGCAGGTTAAAATTTTGAGATAGTACTTTGAAGGAACTAATTTATCTTGTTGATTGTACATGAATTAATAAAAATGTGGAGTTTAAAAATAAGCGTTTTTTTTTTTTAATTTTAAAATATACTTTTATTATATATTTATCTGCAATGTACATATTGTATAATCTATATGTTAGAGGTGTATAAACTTGGAAATCCGGATATTTACTGTAGTTTGTTGGTAGAAGTATTTAATATCGCTCTTATGTTCTCTCATTTTAAAATTGAGCAGTTATTTTATTAGCTGATTTTCATGTCAAATAACTTTTCACTGAATTCCTAAGCTTTTTTTTTTATAGATCTCTGAAGTATTGACACTGGCACAAGACTGTAACAAAGACCACTAAGTCTAATACATTAATACATGCAAGCATAATGATAGGTGGGATTGCATTATTACTCGTAATTACATCAGAATGTTAATGTAATCAATATGATGCAAACAAGCTGGCTATAATGTTCAACCAATTAAGAACTGTATAGGCTGTCTTGTAAGAATAGAGTTTCAGTATTTAAGTTGTTGAATTATTTATCCCACATTTAAATCTTTTTTTCTTTCCTTTAATGTTAGTTTGTATTGCTTCAATTAGCATTGAATTTTAGGGTACTTATTTCCTCGTTATTCTGTGTATTTCATTATATTGAATTTCTGAAAAGCTAGCCACATCTCTTAAATAAATAAGTTGCATTTTATATTAGTTCAAACTAGGTTTAACTTATTATAAAGACATTTTAAAAGTCTGCTTTTGTGGTGTTCCTGTCAAAAATTCATTTCACTTTTATGTATATTAATAAAGGTAAAGGTATTCTTTATATATGCCATGCAGGTGCTTTGGGGACATGGAGATAGGGCTCCAGTCTTTCAGGACCTCGGTTGTATGGTCGGCTCCATGCTCTGACTGCCTTTTACCTCTGGGAAAGAATCAACACTCAATTTTATAATATGCTGAGTGAACCTTGAGGCCATTCTGAAAATTTTGGCAACGAGAAAAATTTCGTCACCACTTGGGATTGAACCCAAGACCTTAATGCTATTCATAAAATGAAAACGGATGTGGCTAGTTCAGAATCAGATGCAGTTGTGTCTACTAATCAATCCCTACCATCCTATGTGATAAGAGAAACCTCATGATGAGTATTTAATAAATTAATAGTATTTACGTGATGTGAATAAATCAACCTGCAAAACATGTCATTTTTATTGCTAACTTCTTAAAGGCTAATTTCACATTATTTTATTACTGGCACTTTAATTCACGAGATCTTTTTGAGTTCTAAATCTTTTATCTAATGTCAATTTTTATTTGAGGAGTAATTTTGTAGATAAGTAATATTCAGAATCATATATATATATATATATATATATATCTTAAGACCTGTCCATAACAGAATCTCATGGTACCATACTTTTTTTTTATGTTGTGCACAGGTTTCCATTGAGTAAGGTAAAAATAAGTCCATTTTATATACCTATTGGGTAGTGAAGTTTTGTAGCGCAATGTGTGATATTCTCCTATTGTTTTGATGAACCATATTTAACTTCATATAAGAAAAAAAGCTTAGCTTTTCATTGTTTTGCATTTTCACAAGAGAATACATTACATGCAAAGAATTACTGGACTTGTGAAAATAATTGAGGATTATTTTCTGAACGTAATTTGTAGCACTACAGGCACAGTTTTCTGCTACATTCTTGTTTTCCTTAATGTTTCAAAGAACTCAGAATCATTTTGTACAAATGTAAAATGTTCTAAATCCTTTAAATCTGAATAGCATCACAATACGTTTTCACATTCGATTCTTTAGAAGTTTCTTCTTCTGTTTCTTCAACATTGTCATCTTCCTGATCCTGTTCATTTCATTGGTCTTTCTTCTGATTTTCAGTGAATTGATTCAAGTCACTTAGTTGCAACATTCAGGTAGTCATCAGGTGTAAAATTAGCCTGAGTAAGAACAATCTGCAAGTTATCTGCGTTGTTGCAAGTGGTTTCGTGGGTATCATGCTCATCCCTGCCTTTCTAAAACAGGACTTCACAGTTTCTTTGTACAGTTGCATAACTGATTCTGCGATCCAAACTATCACAGAAATTGATCATGCAAGTTCAGAAGCAGACGAAACTGAATCCATGTTTGCAATAATGGATTGCATTACTAATTTGCAGTAATTCACTTTACTTTATTACACGTTGGTCCATAGGTTGTGTCACACTTGTCATGTTGGGCACAAAACATACATGTTTTGTGTTTCTGCAGGTTCAGATGTGGGTCATATGTTACATTGTCCTTGAACAAAAGAACATGTCTATTTTGTTTCCTCATCCTTTTGTTAGGTCCTTGCAGCCATTCTCCCATAATTTTATCAGTCATTCACGACTTTTTGTTCAACTTTCGTCACTGGAAGATTATGTTGATGTTCCTGGACACAGTGGTCTAGCTGCATTCCCAGTCACGAGGGTTTTTTTTATCTTTCCAGTTTTAAAACCACATAAGAACAAAGTAAGACGCTTTTTCGAAATTTTCCTTCCAGAGCATTTTTCACCTTTAAGATAATGTGTCTGGAAAAATAAACCTGTTTCGTTATAGTTCTCGATGTCTTGGTTCATAAGCTCCATTAATGCACAAGTTTCTCAGTCCATTCTGCCACACATTCCTTATTTATATCTGCAGTTTCTCCACAAACGCTGTTGAAAACAATAGAATGTCTTTTTCTGAAACTTTCTAGTCAGTCATTGGATACCTTAAAATGTATTATTCTTAATTATTTCTCTGCTACTTCTCTAGCTTTTTGTTGCAGAATGAGTCCAGACACACTGATTTTTTTGCCCTAGCACTTACAAACCAGTCCCACATAATTCATTTGTCTTTTTTTTTTCTCCGTGTCTTTCGGTTTCCTTTTCACAGAATCATTTCTGCTCAGCCACTCAGTCTTTATTTGCAATTTTGATTTTAGAATTCTGTACACATAGTTTTTCCTATTTTCAATTTATCCATAATTTACAATCCGTTTTACATAATTTTGTCAATAGGCTTTATCTTTCCAAAGCCTTTCTTTGGTTATAGTGTGCTCTCTCTTTTCTTTCAACCTTTTACATGTATGTAACCGCATATTTATTATGTATTCACTCTGACGATGCCATGAAATCATTGTATTTCCTAAGGCTAATAAATATCTATCTATCTATCTATCTATCTATCTATCTATCTATCTATCTATCTATCTATCTATCTATCTATCTATCTATCTATCTATCTATCTATCTATCTATCTATCTATCTATCTATCTATCTATCTATCTATCTATCTATCCATCCATCCATCCATCCATCCATCCATCCATCCATCCATCCATCCATCCATCCATCCATCCATCCATCCATCCATCCATCCATCCATCCATCCATCCATCCATCCATCCATCCATCCATCCATCCATCCATCCATCCATCCATCCATCCATCTAATCTACCTACCTACCTACCTACCTACCTACCCACCCACCCACCCACCCACCCACCCATCCATCCATCCATCCATCCATCTTTTCATAAAAACAAGGGTTTACACAATAAAAACAAGGGTTTACACATATCTGCCGCCTAGATTGTTTCATACTAGGTTTTTTCCTCTTCTCTTCTGACTTGAGCATCTGACTGTTTAGGCTTTTTCTTTTTCGTTAGTGCCATTCTTTAAAAAACAAGAAAAACAACAAGAGCTATAGATAAAATATTTATTACATAGTAATTGTAAGCAAAAACTTTTACTAATTTCAAAATCGTTTGCCCTCCATGAACACAGTGTTATCTTCCATTGACCAACTTAGTCCACAGAGGGGATGTCCTTGGAGGAGACAAAATTAGGCATTTCATTTTTTCATTGCTACTTTACAACATTGGTAGTTCTCATAAATTTGAATTACCGGTACATCTTAATACACAAGCAGAATTAGATTAAAACTGTTCCTGAGTAATTCCTAATTCATTATTGTGGTCACGGAGTATACAGGAAGAACTTTGCAAAACTTAAAATGATGATTGATTTTTAACATGCTCAACACAAGATGCATTAGTGAAAACAAGCTTTAATAGCTAAACAATATCACTTTCTTTTCCGTCAATTCAAGAGATACACATTGAGAGCTGCTGTACTCTATGAATATTTTGCTTCACTTTTATAGTTGTCCATGGAGTGAGATATAGATTTTTTTATACTTTATATTATTATTATTATTATTATTATTATTATTATTATTATTCTCAGATTACTAAATCAACGACAGAAAAAGTAGTTCTTAAATGGATCCCCACACAATGTGGTACTACTGGCAATGAAATGGCAAATCAGTTAGCGAAGAAAAGAACATCAATCATACAACAGCAAACAGGAAATGCTTCATACCACTCCATAGCCACCACTATCAAAAACAGGGTCAAGTAACGGTTTCATGAAGGGCTAATGAAACACACAGGACAAATCATGGAAGAATATAGCTGATAACATCCCGATGAATCCAAGACTCATAGCAGTTGCACATATCCTTATAGTTACAGGGCACAATTGTCTTGTCTCTCATTTACGCAGAATTTGAATTCTGGACAGCCTTCTTTGCCCACTTTGCAGTATGAAAGAAGATATGGATAATTCTCATCTTCAACCCTGCCCTGCACTCTGCTCTACAAACATCTATGACCGATATTGTGGAACACGTGCAAAACTCTTCCTAATACTTTTTTTTTTGTTACTTATTACTGTTATTATTTCAAACCTTTAGTCATTTACACATTGTATGTATTAAAAGAATGGTCATATAAAGTCCACACCTGTGGAGTAACGGTTAGCGCATCTGGCCTTGAAACCAGGTGGCCCGGGTTCGATTCCCGGTCGGGGCAAGTTACCTGGTTGAGGTTTTTTCCGGGGTTTTCCCTCAACCCAATATGAGCAAATGCTGGGTAACTTCTGGTGTTGGACCCCGGGCTCATTCCACCGGCATTATCACCTTCATCTCATTCAGATGCTAAATAACCTAAACTGTTGATAAAGCATCGTAAAATAACCCACTAAAATAAAATAAAAAAGGTCATATAAAGTTTTAAGTTGCATTAGATAGTAAAAAAAAAATATATTATTATAGCAATTCCTGCCTTAACTTGCAGACCAGAATCATGGACATTAACAATAAGAGACATTTTAAGAATCAAACCAACAAAAATGAGATTTCTCAGACCAGTAAATAACAGGCTATACGTTGCTGGATCATACAGTGACGATATCCGAAATGAATTGCAACTTTCAAACAAAACTCGACATGAAAAACTACAGGAATGGATTCCTCATATAGAGAGAAGAAAAAAATGTATTACAACATTGATCCAGAAATGCATAATTACAGAGTTATCAGACTTACCATTTGGAGTGCTTTGTTCACGTATCAGATGAAATGTTCAAAGTGACCACCTCCTGCCTGAAATGTCCTATGTAGTGCGTACTGTTAGGTCGCCACAATGTGTGCATGGAGAGTTAGTTCGTCATGCACGGTACTGCATTCGAATACACCAAAGACTTTGTGTCCCCAAAGGTCAAAGTCCAGAGGGTTTCAATCAGGAAAGCATGGTGGCCAAGCAGTTGGTCCACCTTTAAAAATCCAGTGCAATCTGCACATTGCATATCATTCTTGGTACAAGCGATGTGCCCTCAAAGCATTACCATCTGCCAAACCATACATGTAACGCAAGTTCTTTGTTTATGTACATCACAGTAGACTGAAAACCACAGAAAACAGACTTCATACAAACCTATCCAGTGTTGCCAACTCGAAACTTAAAAACTCGCTAAGATACAATATAGAAACCGCTAAATTGCTATATTGCCAATGTAAAAATAAGATTATTTTACGGCTGTGAGTGTTAAAAAAACTGTTAAATCCCTATGTGAGCAATGCAAATTTCATAAATTTTACCTGCTAAACTAACACTGAAAAATGCTAGATCTAGCGAGAAAACTGCTGAATTGGCAACACTGAACCTATCAAATATGGTAACTTAACTTGAGACTACGGGAAATCATTTGCAGTTGCTAAGAGATATTCAAGTCAGCATCAGCATCAGCATCAGCATCAAGTCAATTTAATTCGCAACATGATTACTCATGTAACAATTGTAGCCAGTCTGGCATTTTTGTCCAGCGATCAAGGCATTTCAGCATGCACTAATATTAATAAAAGTTCGGATAACTCTGTAATTATGCATTTCCGGACCCATGTTGTAATACATTTTTTCCTTCTTTCTATTTCAGAAATCCATTCCTCTAGTTTTGTTACACCCTGTATAGAAACAACACATGATATAAATGACATTTAGTTTAAGAATAAGGACACTGCGGCTGCAACAGTGGAAACTTTGTTCTCATATGACTACTCTAAAATTGTATGCAGTAAAGAATAGTTCAAAAGCTGTCTTGGTAGCCTCTACGTTCCAAGTAGCACTGTCATTCACTTTGCAAAAGTAACCAGTACCTCTAATAGGACTGAGGAAGCAATTCTTAGAATTTATATTTCCTCATTACAGAAAGTATTGTGAAAGTATTGTGATGCTGCAAAAAAATTCATTTAGAGATTTTCGCTGAAATACACGTTTTCAGCATCCTTTATGCAGAAAAAAATAGTTTTGGATATTCTGTCTGCAGTCTGTGTGCAGTAGCCTACAGTAAAACCTCGTTAATCTGTACTAATTGGAGGGGATAAGTTGACCGGTTTAACGAAAATCCGGATTAACTGAAATAACCTAAAAGAACAGTGGAAAGTGCTTTAAAACTCCATTTATAGCAACAAAACACGTTTATTATGGTGTATTTAAAGGGCATACCTGTATACTACCAGTATACAGTACAGTAAAATATAAAGCAATACATACAATGCAGTACAATTTTTAATACAATAAGTGTTAATATTGTAATTCCATAGTTCTAATGTATAAAAGTATGTCTTAAAACAAGGTTCTTTAATTTTTCCAAACTCGTAGGTTTTTTTGCCTGTCCAGATTAAGTGAAGTCCGGCTTATCTGGGTCCGGGTTAACAAGGTTTTACTGTACTTCTAAACTATCTATTGGGCGAATTTTGATTTTGTTGATCTCTAATGTCTTCAAGTCAGTTTATCGAGAAATCATATATATGAAATTAATTTTTAGTAAAAATAGTACATTTTTATTTGAAATCAAAAGACAAAATAATAATAATAACTTGAAATCTATTCTAATTATTTTTTTTTCCTTGCTTAAGAAGAGATAAATTTAGTAAGCTGTTCATTGTGAACCCAGACCCTATGTTTCGTAACAGTTTATTATATGCAGACTTATTTATATTTATCATTGCGAATTATTTTTAACTTCAGTAGATTCAAAGGTTAGAGTACCTTTGGTGAAGAATGTGTTAATATTATACAATTAGCATCTTTTGCCATAAACATGTTTATTACGTGTAAGTGAACGAAAGAAAAGTCTTATATATTATAACAATCATGTTACTTTTAAATGGCAATGACTGTAAATATAAAAATATTACAAATGATTGCAATGTATGTATAGTTATTTTACATAAATTTATGAAAAACTAATTACTTTTATCTACTTATTAGAGTTTATCATTGAAGCCAAATGATTATAGAGAATGTTTCTTGTATGTAATACAGAGTACGAAAATTCATAATCTTATTTTGATGTATTTTATCGGGTGAATGATTTTACTTGGATTTATTTAATACCTTTAGTACAAAAAAGTAAACTTTAATGATATCATTTATACATGATAAAGGAAATGAATAATGCATTTCCTTTATCATGTGAAATGCTTACCACATATAAAAAAGAATATGTATTACTTCCCTGGCTTTCTATTTATTTGTTTATTTTACTTTAGTTATATTTATTTGATTATTTATTATTTATTTATTTTATAATGTGCTGTCCTCAATGTGGGATTGAATTTGCGATACTAGCGTCCAAACACAAAAATTGTAATAACTAGGCTGCTAAAATTGACATCTTTAACCATTTATATTTTTGTTACTTTCTTGTAGAAGTTGACAACAATTAAATATATTTATCAAAAATCATGTAATAGAAATTTTATTTGAACAAGACAAGTACTAATATCAGAACAGTTTTATTAGGTTTTCATTGGATATATTTTCTCACGTGTTTTTTATTGCTACTCCACTAATTACAGTACAGATATTTACTATCGGTACCTTTCAATTATATATAAAGAGAAATAATCTTTAGAGTTCCTAATTAGTAAATCAATCATTATTGCATCATATAACAAGTGCTTGAAGTACCTACAGATTTGTTGCATTTGCTCATCAGAGGTGACTCTTATTCCTCTAACAACCAGCCTGCATGGACCTATCCAACTTATAGTCTCCATTTATGCAAGCTAAGCTTTAGTGATGTTAAAATTAACATTAATTAAATCTAGAATAATAACATTTTCATGTGGAAATGTATATATGCTGTATTAATGGATTATATTTAAAATCAGTATGTGACTTCTTTCAATGCCTCAATCATTGTTTATCTAATGAGGAAAGTTTCACATTTGCCAATGGTAATATAGTTCATGCTTTGAAATGTAACAGAAAAATATTTAAAAGTTAAATATGAAACTGCTGATTTGCGTATGATAGGTTTTGTTTTTTCGCTGTTGTACTTTATATTAAAAATACCATTACCTAAATTTGTGCAAAAACTGCCTATTCAGTAAAATAAATCACTATTCAATAAAAGACAATCGCTTTATATTTTTGTACCTAAGGTATGTTTATTTGAACTTATACTTTCGTATTTCAAAAATATAATGTAATATTACCGATCATTGCATTATACAAACAGCAATTCGGCATAATACAGTGTGTTTCACTAGTTTATGATGGGTCACACATCAGCCACTTGTGTGGTTGTTACTCCAGTCCTCAGTCTTCCATGCTACCATGCCCTCTCTGAATTAAAACTTAAGTATATGTAATGCATCATGGTTTGGTACTCATTCTCTTCACAGTAGCTGCTGAAAGTGATGTCCATTTTCTCTAACACTTGTTTCACATCTTCTCAAGAAATTGTCATTCACATACAACAGTTCCTGTAGTATATGAAGATTTGTTGTGTACACTTTGCTTTTTTAGCACTCCCAGAGATAAAAATCACAATTTGTGGAATCTGGGGAATGAGGAGGTCACAAATTCCTACTAATATTCTGCAGCATGGTTGCCAGATTTTTATGAGTAGTAATAGCTGATTTGCGAATTGCATGTAGTCGAAAGTCGCCTTAAAGGAAAAAACTAATATCACTATAGGCCAATATCAATAAAATTAAATGAAAGTATGCAGCCCATATTACTTACATATTTAAATTGTATATGGTTGTCATCTCAAAATTATAAAAGTTAAACCATGTGTACTGTGAACGTAATATGTACCGTAATATTACTACTAAATTGTTTGAGTGTTTCGCGTTGTATAGAATTCATTAAAATAATAAAAAGTCTTCTTCCTTTAGATCAGTTTCATTCATGTCTACACATTGTCCTTTATGAAATAACACTGGATTTCTGTTATTCTCCATCCACTCATTTACCTGAAGTTCAATACATGTATCATCATGATGTCGACATCCATCTTTGCTATCAATACTGAAAGATCGTTTTGATACCTTTTCTTCTTACAAGATATACTTTCTTCAGACAGGTATTAATTTTGTCCTGTAAAGTGTCAAGTATCCTGCAAACACTAAATTTATTTATTTAAACTTAGTATGGTACTTATTCAAGACTGTAAGACGAATTAGAGTAAGTAAGTGAAAACTGAGTTTGTAGTTGGACTTCCTTGAAAAAAGTTCTGAAGTAATTTCCATGTAGTCAGTCTTAGGCACAACCAGATGCTACAACTCATTTTTGTGGTCATAGTGGCTCTTATATAATTTTACACTACTATGATTCAGCTGGTGCAATCTAATTTACAGACATCTTGTGACTTGGTACTTCTTTGCATTCTGATAATTATGTTGGTTCTTTTCCTGAAAAAGAAAATAATAGTTTAATTTCCAGAATTACAACAGTGATTGAAGCATTATTTATGAATTCATTACTGACCATACTTATTCAGAATATGTCCACGATATTTTGACTTTTCTTCCCCTTAGTGTCTATCATTTTGTCAACTTAACATTTCCCCCCCCCCCCTCTATATTTCCACCCATGTAGTGAAATCTGTGTAAAAGAAATCCAGTGTCATATGTGTTCACATCACTACATTGCATAATTTTTATACTGTGCACATTTATTTGTCTTCAAAACTGGAAACCCCTTTCATCATATTCTTGACTATTCTCATGTTTTCTTTCCAAATGAATCCACAAGTTCACATTGAATTTAAATGATGTGTCACAACCTTCTAAACACTCACACATTCGAACATCTTTGTTACACGTATTTGTCTGTTTTTCTGTTATATTATGTACTTTTACTTTATATTTATTGACATTTGTCTGGTATGAAAAAATCTTTATTACACTATGGAAACAACATACTCATGTTCAAAATCACTGAATATTGGAATGAATTTACCTACGATTTTCACATTCGTGCTTATATTTGTAACATGTCTTCATGATAATATTGATATTGGATATGGAATGACTTCCTGCAAGATACAGAATGGATTCCGCATTTAGTGCTTATTACCTCCCATCTGGAAGACAACTGCAGTAACTCACGTGCTTGTATATAATATGCAACATATTCCTTCATTTAGCCGCTACTCTTTGTTGGAGGCTAGTTGCAGCATCCACAATCTTGCACACTGTGCTGTTGGGAGTATACCGTTAACTGTGTCTGTCATCAACTTGTTTCGTAGCTCTGTTTTCACAATATTGTACTCTGAAAATACATTTCACACCCTTGCTTGAATGCAGGAAACACAAGGTATCTAGGGCAAAATCTTTATATGGATGCTCACTGAGCAAGTTTTCAAATTTCCATTCAATACCTGCATTCAAGATCATTGTGTTGGAATATTGGAACAATCAGCTAACTTTAACTACTGATCTCTTGGAATTTGCTTCATCATGACATCTTACACTGCTTGCTGCTGTTTTTCTGGAGAATGATCACATTTTCAGTTATGCTAGAAGTAGGCATTATGCCAAAATAATTATTCTAGATCAAGGTTGCAGAACTGGGGAAGAAAGGGGTGGAAGCATGGGGAAAGAGTTTGTTCCCCCATCCACAAGGCCGGAGCCTTCAATGATGTTTGGCAAACACACTGTTCTCTCTTCTCTTCCCCCTCTACCGTACAGTGATGTGAGGGTTGCAGGGAAGGGATGAGTTATGTGTTCTGGCTTATGACATGTGCTTTAACTGCAGCACAGTTTTGCATCCCTGTTCTAAATGCTATATTAATTAAAATGCTGATGCTCTAGCGTAATTATGCCAGAGTTGGTAATGCCAACTCCTATTATATGCTTATTAAAACACACATGTCCCCATCTAACCGAGAGATCATGACAGCACACAGTGGCAGTGACCAAGGGAATGATTATGCAAGCAGCTGACATGCAGTTCATCATAGACTGGCAAAGCATACTGGACTATGCAATATAGTCATTCTCATATTAATTTCTTAGCTTATGTTTCATTTATAATGTTATATGCGCACCAGAAAAATTACGTGGAAAATAAAGTTTAATAGGTTCTTTCATTGAACAAAGTGACAATTGGGAACTGTAAAACTGCCCTCAACATATATTAAATGTAAAATGTTTTCTTTTATCACTTCTTGTATTATAATAAATGGGAAGAGGGATGGCAAACAAACAAAAGGTCACTGATAATATTATTTTATAACATTATGTTACTTCTATTTTATACTTTTTATTGATGTATGATATATGGTAGATACATATAACTGATATGTTTGTTGCTTTAATGTTTTAATTATAAAATGTGTGTATCTGTCCATAGTATAATACAAAATAGCATACCATAGCATTTTTATTTCATGAACGAGAATCCATGTGTTCATTGTTTTCAAGAGAGACCAGGCATCTTATAAAATCCTATTGTCTTTTCGTGTTGTAGTTAACATCCATCAGTACAAACAAATTATGTACTGAGTATAATGCATAATAAAACTGCAGTATTTTATTCTAAAGAACTGTCATAAGATAACCTGCATTCAACACATTGTCATTGTAATGTTATGAAGCTCTTTTAAAAACAAAAAATAGCCAATTTTTTAAATTGTTAGTAGTGGGAGATAGGTCATACTGTGGATTGGTCTTTGAAGTCATGTTTACGTTTACTGTGGATTGGTCTTTGAAGTTATTTTTATGTTGGTAAAAGACGCCACTACGGATTTTTTTAAGGTTTGTCAATGCCTTTTGTCGTTAATTATTTTTAAAATCAGTTCTCATTCAACTGTTAGCAGACTTTAGTTATTTTTATGGCATTTGCATATGACGGTGTCTTTATTTGTAATCAAGACAAATGTTGTTCATAATAAGATAAGTACTTTAGTCACATTACAGATTGACTTTAATTGCGATGTTTGTAACTTATATTACATATTTGTTCATTTTAATTCTAGTAAAAATATTTTAAAATAGTGTAAATGTACTTTTGGGGAAACTGAGACGTAGATGGGAGGATAATATTAAAATGGATTTGAGGGAGGTGGGATATGATGGTAGGGACGGGACTAATCTTGCTCAGGGACCGATGGTGGGCTTATGTGAAGGCAGCAATGAACCTCCGGGTTCCTTAAAAGCCATAAGTAAGTAACTAAGTAAGTAAGTGTAAATGTACAAATTTAGCAAGGATCAAAGACTGATAATGAATTAAAAGAAGAAATAAGAATCTGATTCTCAAATATGTAAATTTCAAAGTATATTTTAATATTTACATTTTTGATGAGTGGTGAACCAAGATAACATAACATCCTGGTAGCTATATTAACAGTGATCTGAGTTTATCTTTCCACCCCTTGACCAACATCGCTTGTCTTGCTTGCTGAATTGGTGATTGGTTCATACTTCTTGTTTCTCTCTCTTGCAATCCTTCATTGTCCTTTTCCATCCTCTCATACACTCGCTCCCTTTATGACTCAACTGTTCAACAACTTGAAAATACCATAATGAACAACACATCAGTTGGCGGCAACCTTCTATTATTAATCGCGAACCCAGGAATGATCCGGACGGAGGTGACTTGCTCACATTGTGGTGCACATTTGGGTCATGTGTTCAATGATGGTCCAAAACCTACGCGCAGAAGATTCTGCATCAATAGTGCTTCTCTCAACTTTCATCCAGCAGAAGGAAGTTCGGCTGCAGAAGGAGATGTCAGTACAAATGGTCAGTAGCAAATGTTTATCTACTGGTGTTTAAATAATGTCTGTATTGTTGATTGCATCAGTGAAAAGGTTTTTAAGTATTGGCCGATAACCATTAGAGAGTTTTCACACTCCACCAGCCCATAATTCATTAACATTATCATAACTTCATTAATCACAGAGCCGATTAAAATCGAGATACTTTGGCTATTGCAGTAAGCGGAGGGGCTAATCAAAAGCAGATAATATGAATCATAACGTTATGGTAAAACCATGGCTTTTCAATGGATTCAGTATTACCCACGATATTTGCCTTCTGAGGAAGGTATTAGCTGCTGTTACTCCCAATGAAGACTGCTCAAAATGGGCAATGATGTAACAAAATGTACTAGAAGGTACATAGAAGAATTATTGAGTGAGAACTGTGAAAGAGTAGGTCCAAAATCAGCATCGATTATAAAAAGAGTGAGACAGAACGAATATTTGCAAGTATGTAGAACACACATATATATATTTTTTAAGTTTATTGCTTTGTATAATCAATCGTAAATTTCATACCTATGGTTCTGGAGAAGTATTGCTTAGAGTTACTCTTGTTTAATGGTTGTGATATTAATTATTTTAAATATGCTTTTGTTGTATCAGCAGATATGGAGCATACTTTTTCTATGTATGAAACATGTCGTCAGATGACAAAAATAGAGTTTTTCTTTCACAGATTTGAGAATGATTATGTTTGTTCATTGTAACTCATCATTACATAAATAAATAATAGGTAAATAGACAATAATTATTAATTCAAGACTAGTTTAGAAATATAACTTCACTTTGTATAACCAATTAACTCAAAATAAAAAGTACTTAATAATTTAACTTCACAAAATAAGTTTTATCTCTTGAGCCAACTGTATTGCTGTCAGCATCAGACCGTCTATCTTTTTTTTTTTTTTTTTTTTTTGCCATAGTGCAAGTTCCAGTTCCATGTCTCGCTCTTGAAGAGCCAAGCTAAGCAAATCCAGATATTGTTTTTTTACCCCACCTCAGATATTTTATGTTGCATAGTGAACAGATAGTAGTACTTTATCCTGGCCGTAGTCATGTCCAGACAGCGGATTTTTGGTTCCTACACAGCGACAAGATGTCACATTCCTTGGCATATGGAGGGCAGTGGCGGCTCATGACCAAATTATTTGGCAGGGCACAACTTAAAACACTAATATTGGATTAATTGAATCCATAGGTTCCTCACTACACGAACATAGGCTTGTCATACTGAATAATTGCTGAAAATTTCAATAGCAAAATGTAAATATAAAGATTGTATTATACACTAACCTTTCTATTTATAGATGAAGTCCATTCTTCGATCCTTAGCTCGAACAAATACTTCGATAACTCGCTGGTTGAAGTTAGGAATCAAACGCACCATTTTACTCTCAATTGAAAGCATTGCTAATGCTGTCAGTCTTTCTTGGCACAAACTCTGCTGTCGAAAGCTAATTGCCTTCCAGTTAGTTCACTAACTTTATTCATATTGAAGTGAACAAGCACACAACGAACACTAATGTAACTAAATTCACACTTAAAATAAAAAGGAAGAGAATTATTAATAACATTCAGAATTTAATAATTGCCGCTATGAATACAAATGCAGGAACCGAGAACATGTATTTCATGCGGTTGTCAATGTTGCCAACACTCTTAATAAAAAAGTAGCCTACCATAATTTTGAATATAGCTAAACTTCTATATTAATAATGTTAAACGGTTTAATTTTAGTAGCTAAATTAATCGGAAAACATAGTTTAGCATTGCCTCTGATATGAAATTTAGCAATTACAGTAACTAATCTAAAAAAAACTAGATCTAGCTACAGAATAGCTAAGATGGCAACTTAATTGGTTCTTCGGGTCATGGCAGTGTTACCATGATACTTCTATAAGCTTCCTTCTTGCTCTCATCACGTTCTATACATTGTTTTAAAACCATTTGCGCATGTGCACAGGATGACCACGCCAGTGACAGAGCCCTGGCCAACACTTCCCCTCTTATCTTCTTGATCCCACATCACTTCACACCGCTCTTCTTGCACTTGAAACTCTGAGTTATCTGTGCGCATGTGCAAAGGATGAGCACTAGAACTACTAAGCCCCAGCCAGAGAATTCCACGATTCCACTCACTCGCTGTAGCTGAAAGCATTCACATTTCATAATATGTTTATGCCTGAATGGAAGCTCTTAAATCATTAAGTTTTGAGCCGATAATTTTAAGCAAAAATTTATTTTTTTTTTTTGTGGGAAAATAAAACGAATTGGGGGGGGGGGCACGTCCACATGTGCCCCTTAATGCGAGCCGCCACTGATGGAGGGAGTGTAGCAATGAATTCAGTGACCTCTCTGGAACTGATGTACACCTAACTTTCAGTATCAGGATCGAAAATCCGCTGTCTGTTCATAATATAATATTCCATACTCATTTTATAAAATAATACTCTGCAACAATCAGTCTAGCACTATCATAACCTCACATTTTATCAGAATGCAGTTTTTGTTTTTAGATCGGGCCACAATTTGTAGAATTTCTTCCATTCTATTATTAAGAAGAAATATACAATGACAGCAGCTTAACAATAACAATAATTAAATGAGCGAAAGAAATGAGCACAACAAACAAATTTACCGAGCTTACAATTGTTATTGCGAAAACTCTTATTTTGGTACCATATGTTAATGTACATACATCATCAATATGTCACTATTAACGTGAATTATATAGCTATAATGTTAACGAATTACAGCTGGGTGGAGTGCAAAAACTCTCTATTAAGTTAATGTTTTGTGTGTTATTTAATATCTATACTAAATTTCAAGATTTTTTTTATTAGATTTTAGAGATGTTTTCTTGCAAATAATGTTTAGATAAATTATTTTAAGACTGACATAATATGGCAATAATATATAATTAGTTCATCACTTTGATGACTTACAGTAAAGCATTGATTATCTGAAACAATTGGGGATGGGAGGTGTTTGGATAACTGATTTTTTGGATAACCCATCATTTACGAAAACAATTGTACTGGTGTCATAAGAGCAGTATGAAACAAAGAAACACTGATATTAAACACAAAACTGTAAATATATATTTTGTATCACGAACCGGCTGGCCCAGCGTTGCAGCGCTATGCGGAACTTCTACATAGCACATGCGAATTTCAATTTGTCGACTTGAATGCTTTCGGTTGATCGGTATTCGGATAATCGATGCTCTACTGTATAACTTAGCTTCTCAGAGATATTAATTGAATTACATCTATTAACTTATTAACCACAAAAGGAAATTATTCTACCATTACAATGCTACTCAAAATCTTATTTCAAATTTCTAAGAACTCACTTGTGGTGAGAGGCTGAGTGTATTTCTGTAGCACTCTTTAGAATATAATGTTACATGTAAAAGAATTCAGCATTCATTCTCAACATTGTTATCAACGAAATATTTCTAGAACATGGCAAACTATATTGTATTTTAAAGAATGCTTAAATTTTACAATATGTTTCTTACGATATTTTTATATTTTAAATTGATATTTCTGAAAATATATGCTACTTGTTACGCATGTTCATCTGCACTTTTTCAGAAGAACCAGAACAAAAATGTCTACTTATGTAATATTGAATGTTAAATACGAAGATGACCATGGAATTACAGATTTTACCTGTGTTTATAACCTGTAAGTTACGATGATTTCATAGGATGAATTGTGATTATTTGCATACCACCATATTATCAGGTAAAGAAATATTATAATACCAGTATGTTACATTTCTAATAAATGTGTAAAAAAATTAACGTGTAAACTGCAGTTTACTGAACAATTTAGATTGAGTTTAAGTATAAATTTTGCAATGCCTGTTTCGTTATTATTGTTTCAAATAGTTTCTGGAAAGAGAAATAAATTAACATATTTAGGAGTTAAGTGCACTTGTTGTGAATTTTAATTACTGTGTACAAAATACTGTATACATAATTTTAATGACACAGGATTAGACAAATAAATGACAGAGCTGTACACATTACAAGACACAGTCTGGTGTTACAGATTCAAAAATCATTCTGGATCCTTGCTCAGATATACATCTGCTGCATAATCCTGCTTATTTGGAAGATGGGAAGCATTTAAACTTTGGTCATAAATGCCAGACATGTTGAGATATGGAGACTGTATGATGAAAATAACAACTAAATATTAATTAAATGTAAATATGTACACCTATCAGTATCTTTTTACGTATATTTCTGAAATGATCGTCCTTCATGTCATAGGCATTCTTGCCTACTCTACAAGTTGTGTCAACAACACATTGCAATTAGTCCTATGAATTATAGCGAAATTTCCTTTGAGTGTAGGGTTACCATGAGAAGAAATTCTATAGGAGGACATGGAATCTAAAATAAGAGGACATTTCTGAAAAAAAGTAGGACTTTTTAAGAATTGGTTGAACAAAATTAAAGATAAAAACAATGGCTCACCTTAGACAGTTTTCTCACTAGTTGCTGGATCATTATTACATTTGTACCCTACTTATCGGTGGAGCCCACTTTGTGCACAAGAGTCTGAAGGGACGAACAAATAACTATGGAACTGTTCACAGGACATGTCCTTGAAATTATATTTCACCATGATGATACCTCTGACTGTCTCCGTTAGCATGCGATTTCGTTCTTTTGTTCATTGAGCAGATATTAGGGAAAATGCTCTCTCAGCACTTCCACTCTTTCGAATTCTGCACACCTCAACACCAAATTACCTTTCGTCTCGTTTCTCTTATCTATATTCTAACCACGACGTAAATACCAGATCACTTATCTGTGGCACGCTAAATATACCTCTTCATAGAACATCTTGTTATTCCTCATCTTTTACAATATCCACCTCGCGTCATTGGAATTCCTTGTCACAAAGTATTAGGGGCTGCAAGACAACAAACACCTTTAAGAACAGCTTAAAAGATAACCTTATTAGCATTTCACTCCAATCATACTGATTTAAAATATTACTGACTACACTGTTGCTTTTTTCTTTAGACATCATCCTGATTGTGCTGCATTTTCAAAATTGTCTCATAATAATCTCTTTCTATTATCTAATATCATTTGAAATATATTAACATTCTATGTATTTTAGTTTAATTCTGCTACACAGTTTATTTCAGTGTTTAATTAATAGTTCATAGTATTTTGTTGTTTAATTCGTAAATAACTCTTGTATACATGTAACTTTCATCTAAATCAAATTGTTGAATTCTTTGTAAGTTCATGCATATGTATATACACTTTCTGCTGGTTGAGTGGAAGAGAAGGCCTTACGGCCTTAACTCTGCCAGCTAAAATAAATCATTATTATCATCATTGTGACTTGGAATAAATAAATAGAATTGACATATTTTTAAGAGCTCTGAGAAAGTTTCAGTGCTCGCAGAACTATTGGAATTGAAGAATTTGCACCACTGTTTATGTAAACTTAAATCTTTGTCCAAATTAACTTGATTGGCATATTTTTGCACATTGCAGAATAAAATTAATAAAATAGCTTGGAATCATGAATAATGACATTTTTTTTAGAATGTAAGAATTCAATACATGTCAATAGGTCATCATATTTTATGTTTTTATGTGTTCCAGCTTCAACCATTGAAAGCAGTTAAATTCTTTCATAAGTATTCACCATTTATTTAGATAGTCTATGCATAATATCGCATATTATTCAATATTCATATTAATTCTAGTTGAAATGCGAAATGCTGGACATTTCAATTTTTTTTTAACGTCTGCCAGACAAGGATAAAATAATTAAAAAAGAAGACATGTCCTCCTTTTGCTGGATGGATGGTAACCCTAATTGAGCGGCATGTTGAGCTCTTAGAAAGTATAAGTGTTCAAAGTAAATGCTCAGTCTTCACTGTCGCCTACAAATAAAAATCACAAGATATGAGGTAAAGCTATTAGACTGACCACAAAGTCCTTGTAATTATTGTGTTCACAAAACATCATTCAAAGCATTTATGAACACAAGTGCCATGTGAGCAATAGTAGTGTCTTATTGGAATCAAGTATGCACTTTCCCTTCCTTGGTTAGTTGTTATAAAATAAGCAGCAGTATTCATTTCACATATGTTTCTGAATTTACAAATTCCAGAAAAAGACCAGTCTTCTTATTTGTTTAGCCTGAATAACACACCAAACACCAATTTTGGCATTATGTAATAGAATTTCGCAAGCCAGACGTGGATTTTCCAAACTCCAAAAATCGTTATTTTGAGAGTTTACTTTACTGCTCAATATAAACCAAAATATTAACAATGATTCAACTTCACTTGTTAAAAAATGGAAAAATCTTTTCACAAAATATGTCATGGATTAGGATTACCTTGTCTAAGTTGCCTGCACTAATCATGTTTGATGAGCCTTAAAGGTACAATGATTTTGTTACTGTGTGAACAGAGGTTATATTCACTCCATAATATGTATTGATGTGCAATACATTTCAAGGACGTTAATGGTGAAAATTCAGAACTTGATCAGTTTTCGTCAAGTTGTTCGTACTGTGAAAACATATCATTTATGCTGCGTTTTTTTTTTTTCTGTAAGACCATCTATTTTGAGCACTTTTTCTTTTTACAATGTTGTGTACTGTTGGTATATGTGGTACTCATACTTGTGTTTTTAGGAGCAAATCTTCTATGTAGTGTTCTTTGCAGACGAATTTTTCTTTACAAATTTATAATAAATGTAAATACACTGTTTAATATTGTATCTAGATATCGCCAAGGACAATACTAATTTTTACAAGGGATAGAACACTGCCACTTAACACACATCCTGATTGGACCTTGTTCCCTCTAAAGTCTGACTGCGTAATTTATAGTAGCAACTTAGGTATGGATGGTACGAGGGTCAGCTCATAGCAAGAACAAGTGACTCATCCATCATATGGATGCTTATTGCCATGTTTAAAAGAAACGCATATATCGACCCTCACAAGTATTAACATTGTAACTCACTTTCTTCCAGTTTTCAGTAGAAGCAAATGAAGTTTTAAAATGATCGTGTAAATCAGTGTATACAGATAATAACAATAAGATTTTACGTACGATTGGGAAGGTTTAGAGCTACAATGATAGTATTGGGAGAAAAAGAAACAGTTTAAGACCATATTAAGTAGCATAACTCAAAACCATAAAAAATTGAGTTACAATGTTAGTATTTGGGAGGGTCGATATATGGTCATAAAATCATACAGGGCTTCTTCCATTAATACAGGATGATTCACTAGTTGGATCCCAGGTGAGTTAAATTTCTTACATATAATGAGAGTTAATGGTGAATGAAATGGCTGTGGACAAGTTTTGCCTTCCATTTTCATTACATTTTCTCCATTACAGCCTCATTGTTTTTAAAAAGATATATTAGGACTGATTTCATTCATTCATCCATAGTTTTCTGCAAATCCAGATTCTCAAATCTTCTCTTTTTTCTGCCTTCCTCTTTGCTTTTGCATTCGAACCATATATTTTAATATTGTCTATAATCTGATATCTTATTATTCTGCTTAGAACCTTTTTCCCCTGTTCAACATTTCTTCTAGTGCATCCTTCAGTAGGCAGTTTCTTCTTAGCCAGTGGCCCAGACTTTTCTTTTTCTCTTCCTGATCAGTTTCAGCATTATTCTTCCTTCACCCGCTCTTTCTAGCACAGCTTCATTTCTTACTTTGTCCATTTCACATGCTCCATTCTTCTCCATATCCACATTTCAAATACTTCCATTCATTTCTCATCACTTCATTGTAATGTTTCTGCCTCATACGATAAGTAGTAACATGAACGCTGCCAAGAAGACAAAAGGAGGATAAATATGACAAAGGAAGCTTTTAATAGAAAAAGGAGCATTTTCTGCACACTTTTTGAAAAATAATGAAGGAAGAGACAGTGAAGTGCTTTGTGTGGAGTGTGGTATTGTATTAGGACTATGCAGTTAAAAATCAGCCACTTATACAGTAAATATTTTAAAATTGCTAACCTACTACGCCCCCAAGTTAAATTTGCCTCCCATGAATGCAAGAGATGAGCGCTAGTAGCTCTAATTGCTCTAGTTGTTAGTTACAACCTACTGTTTCGTCTGTGAGTGAGGTCATGTTACAAGAGATAATGCAATGAGTGAGGTAATATATATAATGTGTGTAAGAAATACTGTGCATAATATTAACACTTTCACAGTATTTATATGTATACAACACTTTCAGCACTTCCTATACACGTGTATCTCATACAACTTGCTGGCACGAACAGTAAACACCTCTTTATCAGCTCAGTATTTACTCATAGGTCATAAAGGCCAGAGGGAAAGGGAACGATGATTCACATTCTTTCTGGATGCAGATTTAACTTGGGTGTGTAGTATATTAGCTTTAATCTCGCATGTGTTGCTTTACCAGATGCCTCATGTAGTGCTACAGTGCTCTGAGTCCAGTTCACCAGACACATGACATAGTATTTACTGCCATGAGTTTACTTCGTAAACCACTCAACATAAAACAGCATTAAAAAAACACCTTTTAGAAGTAGTTACGAAGATTGTTGTCCTATATGCATTCTTGCAACAAACTAAAATATGGCGTGGAATCTTTCACTATAAATACTAATCGTTAATTTATCTACAATTACAGCATCTTCACATCGTCTTTGTGGGAGCAGATTTTCGTTAATAGTTCCAACCCCAAAACAGTTTTGTTACTAAATGTTCACACTAAAGCTATAAAAAAAAAAAAAACAACAGATGTCCCTATCTACAAATTAAATTTTGTATAATAGCCCTTGAAACAAGGTCAGGGGCACAATTCAACGTCATACTTCACACATTTGTAGGCTGTTTGTGCTTTTTCTTTTCCTTGGGTGGCACAATCACAACAATGATGAGCTGTCTTCCACTTTATGTGGCCTTCCTTGTAGTGAAAGCTGGGGTCGTGGCTCTTTACATCCCTGAACCAGCAAATCCCTCACCAACTGTAGACTGAACTCTCTGTGTGACAAAACTTGGCACCACATGACAGCAGAATCCAGCTGTTTAGGATGGTCAGGTCCAGAGGTGGAAAAAGGTTTTTTTGTCCACTTCCTGTACATAGACTGACAGAATAACTATTTGTCAATCTGTCATTCTTACCGATGTACCTCATATTTTTGTTTTAGTCCTCTGATAATGGTTGACTTTATAGCATTACGATGCTCATTGCAAAACTTAGGCTTACCTTCTGCTGGTGGATTGTGCATGTTGGTCAGCATGTGTACATTTTGTTTGTCCCTCCAGACCATTGTTGTCATGCCATTCTTAGCCCTAGCTCGTATGTCATCTCACTTCAGTGTCAAGTCTTTTTTCATAAAGTCTTTGTGCTTTCTTTTCCAATTTGGTCTAACAGTATCACAGCAACTGATTTTGGAAGTCTTCAAATCATCAGGAGAAGAAAAGAAAGTGTCCATAAACAATTATATGACCAATCCCTTCCGCTTCCCTGGTAAGACTGTCTGTTGCAATCTATGTCATATGTGTACCCTAGGCATCACATAACTTGTAAATTTTGATTCCAAAATGTTTGCACTTTTTAGATATATATTTCTTGAACACCACTTTTTCTTTTGAATAGTGCAATAATTTCATCTATGGCCAAATGTTCACTTGGGTTATATAATTTAGAATACAGGTCATTTAGTGAGTTGAACATAGTTCTCAATTTCCAAAGTCAGTCGTAGTTTTCGTCATTCTTGTGAGACCTTTTTGCGTTATTAGTGAACTATAGAAAATGAAGTGTTACAGTATGTTAAAACTGGTCATGCCTCATTGTGTCAGCAAAGAAAGAGATGTGGAACTGGTCAAGTGTTGACAGGAGTTTCTCTATGTCATAGTCTATTTGGATATGATAGCCAAAAACCGATAAATTTCGTGCTCAGTAATGTTAGAAGTCGGCCTGAGTGGCAAAGTCGGTAAAGTGCTGGCCTTCTGTGCCCGAGATTGCGGGTTCGATTCCGGCCAAGGTCGATGGCATTTAAGTGTGCTTAAGTGCGCCAGGCTTATGTCAGTAGATTTACTGGCATGTAAAAGAACTTCTGCAGGACAAAATTTCGGCACACCGGTGACACTGATAAAACCTCGGCAGTTGCAAGCTTCGTTAAATAAACCATAATTTAATTTAATTTTCTTAACGTTAGAAAGGGGCACCTTAATTCCTTTGTCTCCATACAGATGTGGAGTAGAGCATGAAAGTGCTAAAGGAAAGGACTCTCCATTGATAGAAGGAGCTGCGGATGCTTTTAGGCCCTTATTCTCGTCAGTACATTTGATGACAGCCTTATATCTGCGACAGGCTTGAGGTGATCTCCAGTCTATGTCATCATCATTATCATCTCCGTCTCCACTGGCATCACTATCATGTTCTTCAGCGTCCGTTGGAATTTTAGTCTTGTTCTTCAGAGTCAGTATCAGCTACAACCTCCACAATTTTACTACAATTTTAAATTCCTGATCTGAGCTAGAGAGGTTATGGTGAAATTACCCCTAAGAAAACACAACAGATTGGAAGTCCCAAGAAGTAACGTTAGATGACAAAAGGCATGGTACATTGAAACAGGATACCATTGCCAAACTAACTTGAAACTACCTAAAGGCTATCCTAGAAAACAAGGGAGATCTCCCTGCCATGAAGAGAGCAATATTTTCAACTCTTTCGTACAGTCGTGGCTCGTGGTTTTAAAACTGAGGAAGGCTATAGTCTGAAATGGCAAATTTTCAAGGCCTCGAGCATGAGTATTTATTTATTTCTATTTGTTTATTTGAGTATTTCCGTAACTGGGAATTTGTAACAATAAGTTATTATAATATATATAACGGGCACTTGACTTACCTTAATTCATTTGCTTGTAGACGAAATTGGCCTTTGTCTCTTTCGATATATTACACACACAATTCATTGTTCTCAAATAAACACTCGCAAACAGTTCTCACAATCACAAGTTCACAACTGCATACAATACAGATAATTGTATTACGAAGGACAAGCCAAAACCAATTCGCGTGTTAGAATTTCCATTGTGTTGTTTTCCCTTCCCTGACGGAGGTTTGAAAAACTTTCACTTTATGGAATACTAGGGATACCAATTGTATCAACGAATAACTAAATGACTCATTCACCTTATCATCGCAATGTTATCCTAAAATGCCAATTACGGCTATGACCTATCGTAAAATAAATGAGAGAGCAGACACATAGCTCAAGAATGGAGTGTCAGACATTGTTTCTTTTCTCTTCTCCAAGAGGGGTTTTTAAAACTCAAAGCTAGAAAATGTTGGCAACGACTCAAGATGTAAGATCTCTACACCTTAGCTGTACCCTTATTAGCCAGACTCTACTAGGAAACCGCCCTGTCCTATTTCTATTGTGCGGAAGAGACAGTAAAAGGTTGAGCCTTTATTACTAGACTCTCAAAAACATCTATCAGTTTCAAATATATTGACCATTATTAATGAAGGAGCCGAGTAAAATTTCGATATTTCTCCTCTATTGAAAATCTTTATTCTACTATTAAACACACACAAATGTCAAGATATTTGTAGGAGATTTTCATAGGGGCGGCTCCACCTAAAAGCCTTTAACTACGAGCCGCTACTGCTTTCGCACAACATATCAACTGATGAGCAGCCCCAGGACAATAAATGCCGTCCTGGTTCCACATCCTGGTGCTTCTATCTGGTGCAGAAGATAAGTAGCCACATCCTCATAAGGAAATGATTGGGACACCTTTAACAGAAAGCCATCTAGTTAAAATCATGCCTATATATCAGAGACTTGCTTCTGATAGTCTTCTGGAGAGGTGTCTAAATGGAAGAACACAGAATGCAAATGAAAGTCTCCATTCCCAGATATGGAAGAAGTGCCTGAAGGAAAGTTTTGGGTTGAGGTGACAAGTAGAAGTGGCTGTACACAGGCAGTTTGTGAATACAATATGGAGACCACAAAAACTCTATAAGATACACATTCCGTTGCTGGTATGTCAATTGGTACTAAAGACGCATTTATACGAGGCCAGCCAATGAGACAATAGTTGGAAGACAGTTGATTGGCATAAAATTATTGGCTTTGTGTGAACACTTCGGCCCAACTGCCTAGCCAGTTAACTACGTAATTGCTGAGTCAGTCTATTGTCCCCGATGGTAGCTTGAAGACAGTCAAATGCCCCCCACCATCACTAGGAGCACGCCATTGGCTTGGCAACTGGCGTCATGTTAATGTGACATGCTAGTTGCTGCGCTGTTTTTGGGGCTAGTCTGCTTGAGTCAACGGAGAAGTGAGTTTTCTCATGTATTTTTCAGTCGTTTTTCATTGTAATAATGGCCCCAAAGTGGAGAGATGCTATTAATATCAAATTTGTTGAGCTGTATAAGGAGAAGTGATGTTTGTAGGACCAGCACAACGACCTTTACAAGAAGAAAAATGCTCGCGAAAAGGCATTGTTTGACACTTGGTGAGATTAACATTGAAGGATTCAGTGCTGTTGAGGTCAAAGCGAAAATTAAGTCTTTCCATGACACTTTCAACATTGAGTTCGCTAAACAGCAACCCGGGACACCTGCACACTCAGTCATTTTTCGTCACCTAATGCCACAGTAATACTTTCCTCGTGTGAATAGGTCAACGTTCAACTTGATTGGGCAGTGACTGTCTTGCAACATTTTGGGGACAATTGTCCACAATTATTGTCTAGACAATAGGCCTCGTGTAAATGCGACTTAAGAGCATCAAACTGGCAAGACAACTAGACTGTCGACGTTCTTCGTCTGTGAAGAAAAACATTCAACACTCCAGAGGGTTTGTCATGCTGTGAAACTTGCTAGGTTGAGCCAGAAGAGGCTACAAGGCAAAGGAAAGCATTAACATACAAGGCTAGCCATTTCTAATATTCCAGAAGTGATCAGGGTTCCTGTAAGTAAAAATTAACCACCCGTTTCTCTACTTTTCATTTTTCCTACTCTTTATCATGTACAAAATGTATCAACTCCCACAAAAATGAAGCTAGAAAGCTATTTTTTTTTTTTTTTGGAACTTGTCTAATGTGTGTGCCACATAACTTGCTACTTTAATGTTGGCATGACTTCAAATATTTCAGAAAAAATGTGAATGTATAAATAGGCACCCTAACTGCAAATACGTACAATATGTGTTAAGCTCAAATTTTCACTTGCAGCGGTCATGGCTTCAAAGAGAGCTTGTGAGCAACAAGAAGAGTTACCACCTCAAAATAAGAAAACGAAGCATTTTCTGAACAAGGAGACTGAAATGGAGGTTGTAACTGATACTGACTCTGAAGAACAAGACTGAAATTCCAACGGACGCTGAAG
This sequence comes from Periplaneta americana, assembly GCF_040183065.1. Taxonomy (NCBI): domain Eukaryota; kingdom Metazoa; phylum Arthropoda; class Insecta; order Blattodea; family Blattidae; genus Periplaneta; species Periplaneta americana. The sequence goes on from NC_091130.1 coordinate 96,016,663, forward strand.
AACATGATAGTGATGCCAGTGGAGACGGAGATGATAATGATGATGACATAGACTGGAGATCACCTCAAGCCTGTCGCAGATATAAGGCTGTCATCAAATGTACTGACGAGAATAAGGGCCTAAAAGCATCCGCAGCTCCTACTATCAATGGAGAGTCCTTTCCTTTAGCACTTTCATGTTCTACTCCACGTCTGTATGGAGACAAAGGAATTAAGGTGCCCCTTTCTAACATTAAGAAAATTAAATTAGATTATGGTCTAAAGAGCAAAGGAAACCTAATAATAAGTAAGGGGGCGTGTAGTGCAGCAATTTAAAGGCCAAGCTAAATGCAGTAGTTAAAAAAATGGCGACGAAAACAGACCTTAGAGCTGAAAATTCGTGGAGTCATAAACCAAGCCTTGCACATTATTTAATTAAGCAAAAATGTAAAAAAGTGTATTTTGATCAAAATGATCATTTTTCACCTTATCCTCCCCTTAATCATATTACCAATGCCTACTAACATGATCCATTGCATTTAAAGCTAGCAAATAACCACTTTTCATGTGCAAAACACTTCAGAAGGACTATTCAAGTTTTATCTGGAACTCTGATTTAATATGGTTAAACATTATTCATGCTTCTTACTATTCAAAATATTGTGAAGTGGTAATGATCTGGATACAAAAGAAAATGCTACTATGTAAATTTAATTAAATAAAGTTAAACGTCTAAATAAGTAAAAATGAATCTAGACATTGTATCTAATAAGTACAATATTGTGGTTAATTTATATTTAATTTTCTTTTAATTCAAGGTATCGCATCTAATAAGTATTTTGATTAGTTTGTAGGACTTACAATTTCTTCTTGAAATGGAAGTTATAAAAAGTAACGTATTGTTTTAATAATTCAGTTTTTATGTATGAGTTATAATTGGCCTAAATTATATTATGGTATTATTTTTTCTCACATCTACAGTTGTCTAGGATGCCTATTCAGTGGTAACATTAACTTCTCCTGGCAGAGAACTAAGCATGTGAAACTTTCATTTTTCCATAATATGTATAATATTAGTGGCTTGTGCAGCGAATGCTGCAAACTAAGTTCATTAGACGTTCAAATAAAAATTTTTCAGACTTATTTTCAATGAAGAATACCAGACATTTTGAAAGTTATTTGCTTCCATAATAATGAAACATACTCCATCTGAATGTTTTTTTTGTGCCAAATACCTTTTTCTTGAATCTATCCACCTTAGTTTTTGAGTTTCAATGCAAAAACGCAAGTAATAATGTCAGGACAATCAGTGGGTTTTTCATGTGGGAGTAAAGCAATAGCTATTTCAGGCCATTGTGGATTGTAGGTAAAAGTTAAAAAAAGTCAGGTTTGCTATGCTTTCGAACAATAGACATAGCATCTTGGTATAGCTGCTGCATGTAGAGCTTGAAATGTAAAGGGTAAAATCATTTTATCCTGCTAAGAGATCTTGCTGAAATGATCGGGAGACTACAAAATCTTGTAGGCCTCTTATTTTATCAGTAAGTAATACCTTTTGGTCTTTCCTTAGGAACTGTAATTTTTGCGCTCTCTCGAGCCAATACTGAAGAGAATGACTCAAATAAATATCTACACCACACCGCCATTAAGTATATGAAAAAAGACTCTACCCCACTTGATTAATAATTACAAAAATATTTGATTTTTAATAACAATATTATTATCTTACGCAAGTTTTGTATAATAGCCGCCACTCAGTAAGTTATAGAAATGAAGACCTAATTTAAGATATTCTCTACATCTACTTATATAACCCCAAACGTTTCACTTTCATATCATCAATATTGCATTAATATGTATAATTTAATGAAAAGTAGTCACATCATGGCATTAACTATAATAATATTTCATTTATAATGGTAATAATGTCATCAAACCACCTCAAGTTTTGTAGATTTTAATATCCAATACACAGCTGTACTCAGAAAATTACACACCACAGAATCAGACCTGTAAATTATTTTTAGTAAGTCTTGAAGTTTTTAATAACCAATTGAATTTGAACTCTAAATATTTCAGCAATTCTGCAGGTCATGCCCTTCGTGTAATAGCCTATTTTTTATTGTAGTGTGTGTTTTGTTTTATTCTGAAATCCGTGCTGAAATGCAATTAGTTCTCAAAACTGACGAAAGATGGATTTTGGAAAATAGGAAAATTATCTAGGAAAACTAACACTTCACTGAAAGTTACTATTTTTCTGAAAATCCTTGGATGCCAAGCTTCAAAATGACGGGCCATTCATTAAAATCCGTTCAGCCGTTTTCTCATAATTTCCATTACCAGTTCAAATTATATATATATAGATTCAGCAGATATGCATTATACCGAGTATTTTTCAGTGGTTACTTTAGGATTTTAAATATTGATAGGTGTACACATTTTCAGAAGTTTTGGTTCTCAAGAAGATTTAAATGACATGAAGTTTGTGTGTCTTATTATTAAATAAACAATGTTTCAAAATTATGGTAACAATTTCGTATGATTATGATTATTATTATTATTATTATTATTATTATTATTATTATTATTATTATTGATACAATAATTTTGTGCCTATAAGAAACTCTCAAAGTTTTTATTGGTGCATTATAAATACTCAGTGTGAGAACCCTTTGTTATACGAAACAACTTTGTACTCTTTTTACTGAATTTGTTTTCACAAGCTGCAGAACACAAAACAATTTATATTTTGGAGTTGCCATTTTTCAACAGTCTCCCATGGCAACAGAGATACGTTTTTCCGAAACTTATAACTTGAAACAGAAAGTTTGTCTATGAAATGACATGCACCATAATTATTAATTTCTCATGAATACTTAATAGAAATAATTTGAACGCATTACCATAATTTTGAAACATGATGTATATTTTACAAAATCAGTTATATATTAACTTCAAATAACTGCATTTTCAGAATTTTGGTGTAGCTACTTGGAATTTTTGAGTATGTCAAATGATTCTTTCATCTATAAAATTGTATTTTTTTTTGTAATTGGCTTCAGTATTTTTCATAACATCTTGCTTCCTTATAGAAAAGTTCTTAAGATCCTTTATGTGTTGTTTGTTAAGTGCTTTGTGAAAAATGACTGCATATCAGGTTAACTCTCCTGCTACCAAGGGGGTTAATAGAATATTTTCATTTTTCTCCATATATATATTTTTTTTAATTCCACGCATTTTTCTATTATATGTCTACTAACGTTTTGAAATATGAATAACGCAAATAATTATTCTACTTTAAAGAGTAATCTGCATTACTGAAGTGGGGTGATCTTGTTACCCTCCTTGGTAGTCTGTGTCATGAAAATTCCAGGATATGAAATTCAGTTTGTAGCTTAATTGTTGAGTTTGTCTGCTTCCAAATTATTTTATTTTGTGTTATTTATATCATTATTCATATTGTGTTTTTATTATCATTGGTTCCAATTTTTTTTAAATTTTATTTCTGTCTGTTACGGTTATTCTAAAACTGATTTTGTTAGAAAATATTATTTATAGAACCGAACCTTTCCCGAGATGTTCATTGTAGTATAGATGGTGTTCCAATATTTGAATTATTTTCTTAAATTTACATTTTTATTTATTTTTAGAATTTTTAAGGATATTATTTTGTTATATACAAATGTCTTGGAAGTGTTCATGGTTGTATAGATGGTATTTGAATATTTAAATATCGACAAATATATGTAATGTTTTCCAATTTATTTTATGGTACTATGACTTTCATTGCTTGTAAATTTGTTTTCTACCTTGTCAAAACTATATAGCATTGAGGAGTTTGCCTTGAAATGGAAGGGATGTAAGTTTAATCTTACAGCTATGTTTTCTTATAGTGTCACCAATAACATATTTTGAAGTTCATTAATTATGATGTACGCTTTCAACAAAATGGAATGAGACTTTTGAACCACACTGTATTTTTAAAGAGAGGAAAATTACTTAAACTTTTTACATTTTCTGAAGTCCGTAGTCAATAATATATGGATCATTTGCAAAATTTGTATAACAAATGGACGATTGAGAACGTCAAAATTAAAGTACTATTTAGTGCATATTCTGCATGCATTAATATAGTACAATTAGTGCATATTCTGCATGTATTAATATAGTACAATGTCTCTGCCATAGTAATCAGCCACTGTACACTCACCTTGCTTTACAGCATTCTCTACAAGTATCAATGAATCTTTGATGGCACAGCTAAATGTCAAGTGTGTTACAGGACAAGACAATGGATCTTTTATAGAAATAGAATTCCTTTATTTTTTATATAAAATATTCTTTAAACAATGCATAGTTCTTAGAATAGTAACAGAAATAAATTCAGATCAAAAATGAACAAATATTTTAAATAACTTAATATCAGATAGGGTGACTATGCCGGTAGTTGACCATTTAAGACATTTTGTTTCTTTGATAAATAATAATAAAGACAGTACTACAAGAATTTGAAAAGTAATTTATGTAGAATAAAGTTTGAAATCTGCTTTACAAAATGCATATAAAAGTTTTCAGTATTAAATAATTGGTATACAATATATCAAAATTGAAAATTAATCTGTCGTAATGTACCTGTGGTTGACCACTGCCATCCAGTTCTTGACCACTGCTTGCACCTATTCTTGACCACTATCTACACTAATACATTTTATTAAGAAATAATAATTATTCATTCTTGACAATTACAGCAACTTGAATAGAACGGTACAAAAATCTTACTCTCAAAGATTACCATTAAAAATAGATCTATTCATAAACAGTGAACTATAATTTAATCATTACACAACAAAATTATTCAGTACCTTGACTTTATGAGAATACTTCAATCAATTTTTCCAACTTTAACTGCCTCCTTAAACTCGTAACTGACTCTTTTTCCTGAAACATTTATAATAGGTGTCGGTGACTTCTTTAATATATCTTTTACCTGGACTGTACTAACATCACTTTCATTTGCTTTAAATATGGTTCCCCTGTTGTCGCATACTTCCAACCCCATTACTTCAATATCATCTACATCTACATCCTGAATAATACAGACAAAGGAATATTCACATTTCTTCTCACTCAAGAATTTTACAAGTACAAAATCTCCCTTTTTAAACTGTTCACCTAATTTGTTTTGAGAATTAATTTCTTCTTCATTTTCACTCGCAGTTGAAGAGTGTTCGGTTGTTAAGTCATCAAGACTGTCACCACTTTCTTCCCACGATTCGTCAGATTCTGATGATGAAGTCATCTGTTTTTTCTGTGAGATTTTCTTCAGTGATGGCAGTGGTTTTCGTTCATTTCTTTTAGCTGGTTTCACTTTATTCTTTTTCAGTTCCAATTTTTTTAGTTTCTCTAATTCCCTTTTTCCTTTCCTCTCCAATTTCTCCTTCTCTTTGTCTTCCTTTTGTTTTTCTTTCTTCTCGCTGAATTCTAACCACTTTTTCGATGTTGTGGCATGTGGCAGTTTCTCTCTCTTTCGTATCTTCTTTAGAGGTGATTCAGTTGGCCACAATAAGTGATTTCCAAAAGCAGAACTGATATTTATTTTATTGGAGACTGCAGAAGAACATGGTGTGTCAACCTCAGCTAGTGTCTTGTTTTGATCTTCATCGTGTTCTGGAGTTAAGGTAGAGAAGACTCTGGATGAACGTGGCGTGTGAACTTCAGCTATTGTCTTGTTTTGATCTATATCATGCTCTGGAGTTAAAGTGGAAAGATTTTTATGTTGGAGAGAAAGTAATGAGTTAGATATATTTGCATCACCATGCAGGACTATGGCTGAAGAACCATCCACAGACTCTTTCGTTGACTTATGGCCAGTGGTTGTGTGAAGTGGCTCCAGTGGTTGGCATCTTTCTCCAGACAGTACACATCTTGAACGAATAACTTTCCAAACTTCAAAGAGCTCTATAGCTTCAGGATCTCCATGCCAACCTGAAGTTTCACATTTGCGGAACTCCTCTGCTCGACCTCTTTTCATAACAGACTCAATATACAACAAATGTTCAATCCCAAAACTTGCAGGTTTCACACTGGCTTATGTATCAGTGATTTCTGCAAGACACTGTCTTGTTCTGCTTGACATGCTCCTGCTGTAGTCAACTGCATCTGGGTTAAATGGGCACAATCCACATTTTCTAAACCCATTTTGAATAACTGCAGGGGTTGCTTTTTCAGTAAAAACATTTTCAAGCAAAACCCCGAAAGTTGCTTTTGATACAACTTTATTGCCACTTTTTTGTTTCCAATCATAAACTGTTTTTGCCCAACCAACTTTAAGTGGCCTGAAAACTGATACGTCTGCAGGTTGCAGAATATGTGTGGCATTTGGTAACAAACTGTAGAATGCCATTTTCAGAACAAAATTTAGAGACACTGTATGTAACATGTGACTTATGGCCATCCACAACCAGAAGAATGGGAAACTTAATTTGCTGACTTTTATCTCCAACATCCTGCAAAGCATTCTCAAGATCCTTTTCACTGTACTTGAACAGTTCTTTCTTCTTAGCTGTAGATGCCTTTTTCTTATCTCTGCCCATCTTCGCTCATAAACTAGGCCCTAAAAAGTATAAAATGGAACAACAGAATACCACAAACGTGGTATAAACATTCTAAGCCCTAAATATTTCTTGTAAGAAGCTGGTCAACTACTAGAACAGGAAATGCCAATTGTTGACCACTATTGGTCAACTACTAGACATCTGAGCATTTTGGGGTTTCAGTAGTTGTCCAGCCAGCTCTTGACGCAATAACCTAAAACTAATTGTTAGCAACAGATCACTAGCATTAATTAATGTGCATTTTAATCATATAAATAAGAAAAGAAAATAATAAGTCATTAATCAAGGTGGATGTATATGGATAATAGAAAAAGGCGCAACTCACCTTCCTTATTAATATCTGAAGCAAGCCATGTGACAAACCAGAAATTAAAGCTAGAAAATGGCGCCTATTCAGTATAACCAACTTCTGACTATTGTGTTAGGTGAGGCAACCCCTACTCTTTCAAATACCATATAATTCTATACTCCTTAGTTTAATACAACTAAACACTACCTTACTATATGCCGATTTGGTCAACCATAGGTGCATGGTCAACTACCGGCACAATCACCCTATGTTACCTAATATGAAGATCATAACATTTTCAGTAACTAATAGAAAACCATTCTTTCAGTGACAATTATCTTAGTAGATTGCTCTTAAGGCGAAGCTATTTCAGGCTTAGTTTCTTTAAGGATAGATAATTAGAAAACATTAAGGCACTGTTTTGAATGACATGGAATAACAGATCTGACAGGTAACAGACATGACAAAGCAAACATAAGCATGTGCTAACCTAAAAATTGTTTGCTTAAAAATCTTCAAAACAGCAACTTAACTACTGCACAGGTGTACTATTATGTCCTCTTGATCTAGACTTTATATGTTGTTATTTGTGGAAAACACAACACAAACAGATCTGACAGAGTAAAAATGCACGCTTAGACTTAGCAAGAGCATGACACACAAACTCGCCAAATCAAAATGGGTGAACATAGCAGTACAATCAAGATGGCTCTTTGTGCATCATCCTGGCTTGTGCTGATATCTGTGGGATTTCTTTTTCAACTGTGTATCCATAGGAACAGAATGGTGTAATAGACTTGACTGATTTACTGGACTAGATATGCAATCATATTTAAGGAAATATAAACTCGGACATAAACGAAGAAGTTTTGATAATATCAAATGTTTTTTTCTCAATTACATTTTTAAACAAGCCTTTATCTGGACATAATCATGCTCCATTTTAAATACTTAACTAGTATGGACATGGCATTTTAGCTGTTACTATGAAAATTTTATTTTATTCTCGTGAAATATTTCACATGAAGGAAATAATTCTTGTGACGCTTACTACATTAGTATTGAAACTTCTCACTGTCAGGAATTTATAACTCTATCATTATAAATGCAATAATGGGAAGGTATGAAGTGATGGATGTCATTTGTTACACAAATTCTGCAAATGACCCGTACACATTTATAAATATTCCAAATGTCTAACAAAGATTAGTATATAATTTTGATTGGGGTAATTGTATTATTCCCGCCTTGGTAGTAATAAGTTGTAAAAAATATTAGTAGCAGAAGGGTTAATAACAATAAAATAATAGATTTAAAAAAAAAAGATTGCGAAATACATAAGGAAGTGTGATTTCAGAGAGTTGAAACAAAAATGGGTTTACACATTTTCGCCAAAACCTTTGTGTTTCATACTTAGAATCATTTCGAAGATAGGTCACTAGTTACTAGTAAATGAAGACCACACAGAAGAGCAAGCTAAGTCAGTTTTGCTAAATTTTTCAGGAGAGCATTTTGAAAGTTGTGTTGACTAGATCTTCAACATGTTTTCTGACACCACTGATGAAGTTAATGCTGAACTCAGGTTGTTCATTTAATATTCCTTGTTGAGATACCAGTAGTTATTAAAAATGGTACCAGGATGCTTAACATACTGCAGTTGGAATACGAGACATTTGATATACTGCACTTTCACATAAAGATAATTTGAAATACTGCACTTCGACATACTGTATGGAACATTTAAAGAACCATATCATTGAAATCTGTGCTAAAGTCACCCCAGAAATGCTACAAAATGTTCTATCCACATTCTCAGTTTCTTTATGTAATTCCAAAAGAAAAAATCAAAGGGTGTTAAATCTGAAGACCTGGCTGGCCATTCTACTGGTCCACGCCGACCAATCCAATGTCCAGAGAACTGTTCGTTCAGTCTGCTGCAACATTTCTGTGGCTTAACCTACCAGAATGAAGAATTATATCAGTTCTTTCCTCTTTCGATAATGCCATCACAAAAATCAAGAAATTTGTTACAGAAAAGCTTCGAATAATCACAACAATGCATTGAAACTGTCACAGGTTAACCAAACAGTAAAGAAGGAAAAGTTAATTACCAGAATTGCATAAAAATACCTTTTCCAAAGCTTCCTTAGTACTGTACCATGTTACAAAATATCTGTAGATGCAGTAACTAATGTTTGTGTCTTTATGACAGTTGTCTTTAAATAACTTGAAAATGATTAGAGATATGTCAAAACGGATTGCACCATTGTTTTTCTCAGAAAATTTCATATGATTCTGAGGGTTAGAATCGAATGTGTCACTGGTAGAGCATTTGGTATTACAAATACTGGTAACACCAATAGTAATCGAAAATCAAGCATATGGAAGATATTTATATGGTTCCAGACTTTTTATTCACTCTGTAGATTGATTTTTTCTAATGCAGCGGTATATTGTTGAGTATTAGTTCGGAGGCCGGAGAGAAAAAGACCTCTGGGGAGGCCGAGATGTAGATGGGAGGATAATATTAAAATGAATTTTAGGGAGGTGGGATATGATGATAGAGACTGGATTAATCTTACACAGGATAGGGACCGATGGCGGGCTTATGTGAGGGCGGCAGTGAACCTCCGGGTTCCTTAAAAGCCATAAATAAGTAAGCAGTATATTGATTCCACAGTTCTGGCTGATATCAAGGTCGAACAATACGCCTATGACCCCTTTGTTCATGTCCACTAATATAAGTACCTAGCATCGAAGTAATGTGCAGTCTCAGGAATATCATTATGCTGTTCATGATAAGCTTGACGTACATCATCTGTTGAAATGAAGGCAAACTCAGTAGTTGATGAATTACATTACGAAAGGTCCTGTCTTCAGCATCTTCATACAATCTTGTTAGATCTCTCTCCTGCACAGACCTGAAAACAGATTTTCCAAGGTAGAAGAAACATAACTGCGTGTTGTGCCTTCAGGAGGAACAACTCTATGGGCATTCATAATTCCTAATTCAAAGGCACTTACAATCACACTTTGGTTAAGATTTGTATTGCTTTGCGCACAGAAATTGGATATTTCTCGAAGGACTTATGTGTACAGCATCTCTTCCTTAGATGACAAAAGAGCAAATACAAAAGGAAATGCATGTTTCATGTAAATACCGTGTATTGTGAATACCTGTGTCATTCTAAGCAAACAGATTACTTATTAAATATCAAATTGTTGTATTATTGTATAATCCTTACGTGATCTTATAAATCAAGATTTCTAAATTACAGTTTTCACTGTATGCTGAACGAATACATTTCATTCCAAAATATTACTCGTTCTGTCTTCTTCTTCCCTAATAAGGGTATGCCCATGAGACCTGTTCTGAGGCTAATCTTCGAACTATTTTCTCCACGTACAGGGTCATCCAATGCTTCTCTATCTACCCCAAAGGTTTGTATTATAATGTTTGCCTTGAAGACTCAATTCTTTGAACTTGCTCTTTTCGTTGATATCTGTATTTCTTCTATTATAATTATATTCTTCTAGTTCTATTATGTCTATGTTACAGGTCAAACCCGATTTTAGAATAAACTAGTTCTTCCTAGGGCAAACTATTATATCTGACAAGCGATAGGATAAAGTAGTTTGTCCTAGTCCAAACTCATTTGTCCTGATAACATTGTAGATGTCAGGTATTACTAGTTTATCCTAAAGAGCTATCAAGACAAACTGACTTATCCTATATTATGTGGAATTATATGGAATTTTTTCTCCTCAAATATTAATTGTCAACATTACAGAGATTATTCTGTAGGACAAATTAATAAATCCATAATATTCTCATAGCTAGCAGTGCATCATAACTGCGGAATCCCGGCCAAATAAGTCACTTGACACTAGACATGTATGTCAACATATATGCCTAACTTGGAGTCAGGCCACAAAGGGAAACACTGAAGGAGGAAGGTTCGATCTGATGCTGTGGATTGAATGTGGTGTAGCTCAGTGGTCAAAGCGCTTGGTACGTAGAACCAAGGACTCGGGTTCGATCCCCGGCGCCGGAGCGAATTTTTCTCCTCAAATATTAAATATTAATTGACTTATCCTAGTCTAAACTAGTGTGGCCTAGGTTAAACTGAATTTATTTATTTATCATTACAATCATGACAAATAGATTTAGCCTACTTATTATTACATGACAAATTGTTATGGCATTTTATTATTACAATTATGACAAATTTATTTACTTATTATTACATGACAAACAGTTATGGCATTTTGAGTTGCAAAGAAGTAACTTTTTCTTGCAAAGACATCAGTTCGACATACACTTTTTGGTGCAACTGTATTTAAAGACACCTTGGCCTGTTCCTACTGAATAGTTTATTCTAAAATCGGGTTTGATCTGTAATGTCTACATTCCGGAGTCGATCTGTTCTTGTTACACTCAATAGAGATCTTAAAAATCTCATTTGGGATGCCTCTAGTCTTGATTTACCCAGGCTTACAGACATATTTTAATGTTGGTTTGGCCACTATTTTGTGTATTCGTTGTTTGATGTCTATTCTCATATTCCTGCCTAAATGTCTTTCAATGCATCTATTAATTTAGAATATGTTCCTATGTTTTCTACCATTCTGCGGTTTTTTTTTTTTGTTTTTTTTTTGTTTCCCCCCCCCCCCCCTATTATTGATATTTTTGAACCGAAATATCTAAAGATAGAACAAATTGTTCAATTATATTTGTCCTGATTATAGGCTTTTGACGAAATCAGAAGATTTCAAAGATACTAAAGGAAATGAACATACCTGAGCCATTATTTACAGAAATAGCTAAAATATATGAACATAGTGACATATAAATAAAACTTAACTCAAAATTAATAGAATGAATACATGTTAATAAAGGAGTTCACCAAAGCTGCCTCATGTTCCCCACTTCATTCAATATATACTTACTTACTTACAAATGGCTTTTAAGGAACCTGAAGGTTCATTGCCTCCCTCACATAAGCCCGCCAGCGGTCCCTATCCTGTGCAAGATTAATCCAGTCTCTATCATCATACCCCACCTCCCTCAAATCCATTTTAATATTATCTTCCCATCTACGTCTCGGCCTCCCTAAAGGTCTTTTTCCCTCCGGTCTCCCAACTAACACTCTATATGCATTTCTGGATTCGCCCATATGTGCTACATGCCCTGCCCATCTCAAACGTCTGGATTTAATATATACAAGAACCAAATTATTACAGAATGGTAGTAACAAAAGTATAAGTGGAATAAAACTTTCAAGAAACAAGGACATCCAAACAATTCTTTTTGCAGATGGCTAAGTTGTAATAGCAGCTTCAGAAGATTAACTACAAATTTCCACCCACAAATTGCAACAAGTGTTTACTAAAAATCTTAACAAATAAAACAAAATCAATGGCCTTCAAGGGAAAAGACTCAATTACATGCAAAATTGTCATAAATGATTCTATTATTGAGCAAGTTAACTGTTTCAATTACCTTGGATGTCTAATATTGTATGAAAATGAGAAAGATATAACAAACAAAATATCAAAATTCTCTCAGATCACAGGGATCATCAACAAAAAATTCAGGCAACCCAAGTACAAAAACACACGAGATTGAAAATACATAACATGCAAAACCTGGACAATTAAAGAAGCTGGTAAGAATCACCATAGCAGAAATGAGATTTTTAAGAATAGCAAACTATACTTGGCAAGATTATAAAACCAATGGAGAAATTGTAACTCAACGTCAAACCAATCACTAACAAAATTAAAAAATACAGAGAAAATACGGTCAGCGCGTCTGGCCCGAAACCAGGTGGCCCGGGTTCGAATCCCGGTCGGGGTAAGTTACCTGGTTGAGGTTTTTTCCGGGGTTTTCCCTCAACCCAATACGAGCAAATGCTGGGTAACTTTCGGTGGTGGACCCCGGATTCATTTCACCGGCATTATCACCTTCATTTCATTCAGACGCTAAATAACCTAGATGTTGATACAGCATCGTAAAATAACCCAATAAAATAAATAAAATACAGAGAAAATTGAATCCAACATGACAGCGCATGGACAGAAACAGACTACCATCCCAAATTGTAAAGTATACACCACTCAGAAGAAGAACCCAGGGCAGATCAATGGAAAGACTTCTGAGACCGGAACATTGGGCCTATATCTTGGATGCACCATGATGATGATTTGTCCTCCTCTAACTGTTTTTACTCGAAGTTCTACTTTACCCATCATGGCTTTTACTTTTGTTTTATCTTTCGAAATTTTAATTTTGTATTATTTTAGTAATTTGTTTAACTCGAACACTGATTTCTGCACATCATCCTTATTTTCCGTCAATAATATCTGGTCATCTGCGAATATAATAGTATCTATATTAGTTTTCTTTATGATAATTTATTTTAGTTTGCATTTTCTTCTTCATTCTTCTATTATTTTATTCAAATACATATCAAATAATATTTATGACAAACCACAGCCTTATCTCAATCCAATGTTGGCCTCTAATACTTCTTTCCCTTTTTCAATAGTTATCTTAGTGTTATTGTAATGACTATAAAATTCAAAGGAATTTTATACTTATATACTTCTAATATTTTCCATAACTTTGTGCGATCTTCTGTATCATATGCTTTAATAATGTCTAAAAACAGTATACATGTTTTTAAAATTGTATTCGGTCCTTTTTTTTTTTTTTTTCTAAAATTTGTTTAATAGTAAAAATGACATTGATACACTATCTACCCTTTCTGAAACCATTTTGCTTTTCACCCAATATTGTTTCAGCTATGGATTGCAACATATAATTTATATGCTGTAGTCAAAAGGGAAATTCTTCTGCAGTTTCCACTCTCATTTCTTTTTCCTTATATTTATTACTCTTACACTTTTTCATTCTAAACTGTGTTGAAGAGTTGCCCGAATCTTCTTTTTAATCACCTTCCTCCATATTGATGTTGTCCACTCCTGGGACTTTCCTATTTTTGGTTTCTTTTAAGGCCTGTTCGATCTCTATCAATTTGTTGTGTTTATAGATACACTCTGTCGTTATGGTTATTTCAACATTTTTGTACACTAATAACTGTATAATATTCTATCCATTGTTGTTCTGTAATTACTTCTATTCATGCTTTGTAGGCCACCGGCGTGGCTCAGTCAGTTAAGGCGCTTGCCTGCCAATCTGAAGTTGCGCTCGGGCGTGGGTTTGATCCCCGCTTGGGCTGATTACCTGGTTGGGTTTTTTCCCAACCATAAGGTGAATGCCAGGTAATCTATGGCGAATCCTCGGTCTCAGCTCGCCAAGCACCATCTCGCTACTACCAGTAGCATCGACGCTAAATAACCTAGTAGTTGATACAGCGCCGTTAAATAGCCAACTTATTAATAAATCCATGCTTTGGCATTTTCTTCTTTTCTCAGTCCTCTAAAGACACTAAATCCAAAGTTTAGGCACCTGTTACATCTCTTCATATTCAGCTTACAAACTGATCCTAGCTTTGTCTTTTATTTTGTCATGACAATCTCCTTATCATACATCTCTATTTTTTGTGTTTAATACAGTTTTCATTGCTTCTGTTTCCTAACCAGATATATAACTTTTCCTTTCTTTGATTTCCCTGTCAAGTTCATCATTCCATAATAAAATTTTAACTTGATCCCTATTGCATAATAATTTAGAAACTAATATTATTAAATTTACTTGTGATTTGTAATTTGTAGAATATTTCTGTTGCATAATGCTAAGAAGAGAACTTGCAAATTATTAGTAAAAATATTAATATTATTTGTTTGTAGTCAATAATGCTCTCTCTGTCCCATAATAATTGTCTGATGTGCATAATTGTACATTAGCGTTTATATAGGAGGAAAATGAAATACGGAAATGAGTAATACAACTTTATTACTCCAGGATAAGTACAAACTAGCCAAAAACATAGATACAACTTATTAGTCCAGGATCTGTATTTATTTTTATTTATTTTATTTATTTAATCTGGTGGAGTTAAGGCCATTAGACCTTCTTTACTACACCACCAGAATACAAATAGACATACCGTATACAAGAAACAAATGCAAAGAGAAGAAGGAAATAAGAAATAGAAGTAAAATTGCAGATACAAATACAAAAAAAAAACACACACACACACACATACTAGTAGGAAGATGAGATCACAATGGGAGCAATATGTGGACACGTGTTGTCCTGCTGAACGACATCTGAATTCTCCCTGTGCATGGTTCATGGGCCATTTTGCATTTATTGCTGGGATTAATTCGCTGATGAGCATGTCTTAGTAAACATCTTTGGTGACAGTTAATGGTCTGGTGACCATTTTACCAGTAGGTTTCTCTTTGCAGGCTTCTTGCTGATGAATGGCCAAATGTCTACTTTACCATCAAACCACTGATTGCGACTAGTATCCTAACAAGGCCGGGCTATAGCAGCCAGAAACATGATCTTGAGAATGAACGATTTGCTTTTGCATGTTTGTTTCGAGTATGATTTGTTGGGCAATACATACATTTTCTGACTGTCCATCATCATGTTGAAGTTCAGATTTTCGCCTTCAGGACAGTCGACTATGATAGGATCCAGCATTGATAAGGCAAATTTTTGACGTTCCTTTTTCTTACGATAGTCAATAATGGCTTCAGTACATTTGTATGAACTCTGATATCTCCTGCTTTCACATGCAGGGATGTTTAGCACCACTGCAATTGAATGTATATTCTGCCACCTTCACAGTGACAGGTGCTGTAGTCATAAGACGAGATCCTTTTTCTTTGGACCAACATTGTCTTTCATCTGAAATGCACTGCATCACAAATGAATCAACTTTCCAAAGATTGCCAAATGTGATACGCTGTTCTCGTACTGACATGAAATTTTCATGGTTGCACCTGTTACGGCACCTTTCTTTACCATACTGTTTTCCAACAGAAACTCTTATATTGCCTGCCATTCACTGTCTGTAAGGTCCTTCCTACACCTGTCACTCACTACCTCGAGTTGTGTTCTTGGGGTGTTCATGGTTATTCAGATGTATGTACTCACTGTGGGAGTATGCTCTACTAACAATTTCCAGCGTGTCTTGCCACATCGGTGTGTTGAAAACCAACACCCCCTTTTGGTTATCTTCTGGGCAGTGTTTGTTGCTTGTGATAAGATCATATTATTGCTCTGCACAACCTTGTGCACTGATCTACTGCCTCTTCATGTGTAATTACTGTAATACCATTTCAGCATACCAGACAATTATTTAGTAAACTAAATCATGATTAATGTTATCTAGTTTTGGATTCTTCAGATGAAGACTTACCAAGGCCTCCTCCTAAATATAACTATATCATGTTCATAGAAGTCTTTTATTTCATACCACTGATGCATTTTTGTATTTGGACATAAAACATCTCTCAAATATGTCCAACCTTTGTTCTGCAGTATTCCTCCAGTTGATTTTCCATATTCACGTATTTTTTCGCATTTAGTTCATGTGTCGTTAAATCGGCGAAACAATATTGATTTTTTACATGTAAGTTTGTTTAATTGACACAACAATACTTTCTTTTAGTCTTTTTTTGTTACCGCTATATTATCTATTAGTGCTTTATGGTTACTTGTCAACAATGTGATGCTGAAACTTGTGTTCAGGTTACTGTCCAGCGGTAGTCCTGATACATTGTATTTTTTAAAATATTTTTGATGATTGGCTAATTAATATTAACCCGGCACACTCACATTCATACAAATTTTCAGACTCTATACATCCAGGCAATTTTTCTTCTTCAAGGAAAATTCAGTGAACCCGGGAATAGAACCTGAGACCTCCAGGTCTGGAAGCCAGCATGCTGACTAACAGACCATGGAGGCAGTCATAACAATACTGTTTATTTTTTTAATTTACGTGAAATTTACACTCACTACCATCGAGATAATGATTGTCATGACAAACTTTTAATTTGTAAAATTCTTCAAGTGAAAACCACTAATAATATTAGTAAACTGGTCGGTATTATGCAACAGAAATTATTAGTATATTAGTAATTTGTAAATTTACTCTAATAATATTATGAAGAAGAATGGAGAGAATGGAGAAAAATTCTCTCTTCCAGCACGAAAATATCATATGTACTTCAATACATCATAGTAATCTAATAATATTAGTAAAATCATGCAAGAGAACTCTGTTCTGTTTCCTTTTATTCTACGTAACCACCCAATACTTGTAAACTCTTAACAGCTCTTCTTATCTTTATCCAGTCACTATTTATGTCACTACTTCTTCACCCAGGTTCAAATCCTAATTGCGACAAGTTACCTGGTTCAGGTTTTTTTTGGGGTTTGTCCTCAACCCATCAACAGCAAATGCTGAGTAACTTTTGGTGCTGGACCCTGGACTCATTTTGCTGGTACTGTCACCATTTTATTCAGCTGCTATACAGGGTGACACAAAAGTAATTACTAGGGAGCGGATTTTTATGTGCTAAAAATTTAAATATATTTAGGCCTATTTTTTATATGCTAAAAAGTACGAAAATATTTGCTAAAAATAAAAAAAATATATTTTTTTAATATGACAAAAATACCTTACTTAGCTTGAAAAAAAAAAAATGTTACTAGGTAGGCCTGCTCATCAACCACACTTGAGTGCTAGTAGTTGGCCGAGAATTGCAGTGAACAACAAAGGTCATCTCCAAATTCTCCATCACAAATGCATACCGATTATCTCTGAACAACGACTTATACTGTGAAAACGATCTTTCCACATCACAGGACATCAGATGTCCATATTTAAAGAGAGGAATGTCACAAACACATACACTGTCCATTTGTTTATATCCACTGTTTTTCCCAAACACATTCTGGAATTTATCCCTTAGTAATTGTGCTATAGAACCTGGTAGCGAGTCTAGTTTAATTTCCATGGCACGCACCTCCCTGTTTCAGACAACAGGTTTTTGGATGTTTCGAGTTTTTTTTATGGTGTCACACAAAAAGCTTAGATTTGCTAATAGGAAAGCCAAATCGTTTTTTAAATAACCATCTTTCAGTATATCTTGAAGGATATCGATTGACGAAGGCCGATGACAGGGAATCACAACAAGATGTATTGCCTTACTTGATAGGCATGAGCGAGAGATTTGTTTAAATTAAATAATATATATATCCGAGCTCCTATCTGTTGTGTTTCACAAACAAAACGTGGAATGAAATCATCTTCAGCAACAATAAACATTCCTAATTATACGATGAAAGAGTAATGGAACAGAGAAAAATTCTCTCTGGCACCGGGATTTGAACCCGGGTTTTCAGCTCTACGTGCTGATGCTTTATCCACTAAGCCACACCGGATACCCATCCCGGTGTCAGACAGAATCGTCTCAGTTTAAGTTCCAACTCTTGGGTTCCCTCTAGTGGCCACCCTCTGCACTACGTCATAGATGTCTATGAATGTAGGACTGAAGTCCACATATGTGCTGAGGTGCACTCGTTATGAGTGACTAGTTGGCTGGGATCCGACAGAATATATAATATATATTCCTAATTATGTGTTACAAGATCTCTCCTCCTTGTCCATGTTAATTTATTCTCTAATAATAACATTGATATGCTGCCTAGCAGTTCTCAGAACTTGAGGCGATACTATTACGAAAATGGATCACAGATACACCACACAGCGCTTAGAAACACGAAGCAACCAAGAATTCTTAAAAAAGATAATGTACTTCTGAGTGATATAATTTAGTTTTAAAATATTTAAAAGTTCTTGTAAAAAAAATTATTTAATTAAAAAACTCCAAGATTTATGTGTTTATAATAGATTTCCTGAAAATATGTATTTACATAATTTTTTTGTGAAAATATGTGTTTTTATGTGAAATAAAATTCGGGTTTTAAACTTGAAACTTCATGTTCGGAATTTTTAACTTTGTTAATTGTGTTTTATCACACGCAAAAAGAATATTTGATTACATAGAAATCCGCTCCTTAGTAATTACATACTTATTTCACTTATGTTAATTTTTAATAATTTGAACATGATACAATTGTGCCTGATGAGAAGGGATTTTAATCTCGTTGTAACTGCAGTTGGTTAAGGATGATGTAAAAAAGACCAAAGCCGTTTATTTGGGAAAATTAATTTCAATAACGTCCTGATTACACTTAGAAGCTAATAGGTAAGTGTAAGAATCTGTTTTGAGCCATTGTATAGCCTTTTCAGACTCCTGATGGATACAAGAAAATCTGTGTGAAAGGGCAAAACTTTCGACTTTTCTTCCACGTGTGTATTGGAACACAATTCTGCCAGCAGATCAAGTGCTATATTTTGTTCTTCCAAGTTAATGCCTAGAATTAAGCACATTGAATCCATTATTTAAATTCCTCACTAATTGTTCTACATGCTCATGCTCTGGAAAGAGATGTGATATAATGCGGAATACAGTTCCCGAAAGCATTTCTGCCATCTTCCTGGCATTTTGTCTGTCGATTCCAGCAACTAATATGTGTGATTGTGAACTTATATGCATATTTAAAATCACCCTTGCTCTGACTATCAAGTAGTTGACAGAAATATTGTTAGTCTCTCCAGTCAGCAGAATATACCCTTTATCCAATAGATAATTACGTCAGAATTTAAGAGCATGCGGAACTTCACAAAATGTCCAAAGTTGTCAGTCTCTACAAAATAGATTTTCTATGTGCATGTTGTGTGGTGACGTTGACATTAATTTCCTGTTAGATCTACTCATGTCACATACAAAATTCTTATTCAAAAGTATGTAGATTCAATGGACCAAATTACTTTAGGAACATATCTCTTGTCACTGACTAGTGACTGGTCAAACTCATATCCAATGCTTCCATTTCCTGCCAAACTTAAACTAACGATTGCACACAAGAATGCAGATCTCTGCTACAGTCTTCTGAAAGGTTATAAGAAAGTTGACCTTTGATCCCCATTTTCTCTAAACTAGGGACAACATCCTTTTCAATGAAAGGATTTCATCCTTTTGAAAATGCGTAGGCCTAAGAGTTTCATTCTGTGATCGCAAAATATTTACAGTAACATTATTTTATAACAGGAGAAACAGAAAATTTATAGCATCCTTTTTCACTTTTGCATGGCAAGGCAGAGGATTATGTTAACACATTTCTAACAAAATCAGACACCTTCCTTGACAATGAACGCAATGTCACTGAATTAGAAATGCAATCTCTGCACTCCACTTTGTACATCGTCTTCTTGAAAGTTTTTTGCTTTCTGAAAAAAATGACATTACTGTCTGTTTGACAGTCTTTAAATGTTAAATTTCGGCATTGCTGCACTTAGTTCTTCCTTTAAC
Source organism: Periplaneta americana (assembly GCF_040183065.1). NCBI lineage: Eukaryota > Metazoa > Arthropoda > Insecta > Blattodea > Blattidae > Periplaneta > Periplaneta americana. The sequence continues at coordinate 96,036,912 of NC_091130.1, forward strand.
TGCTTATTATCCTGTTCAAGCAACATGTTTCTTTTTCGAAATTGCTTGATTTCTTTTTCATCATACTGGTATTTTTCTGCCATAATTTCCAAGCAGATAGCTGTGGTCTCAAAAAGAAAAGCGCTTTTTGAAATTTTGACTCGTTTTTACTAAATAATCCTACTTATGAATACAGCACAGGAACAAAAATAATTTGAGGCCTAATTTCTGTAGAAATATTTTAACAAAAATTGTTTTCAGGAAATGGGAATCATATTATTCAATGTATTGTCTAATCATGTCAACCTATCTTGAAACCAGTAGTTTTAAATTAGCTGTTAAAAACTAGTTAATTAATCATTGTTTTTACTATATTAATGGGTATTATGAATTATGTAAGAATTTTTTTTATTATTAAATTTTATTCTTTTAATTGAGTTTTGACTCTGTAATTAAAATAATAATAATAATAATAATATTATTATTATTATTATTATTATTATTATTATTATTATTATTATTATTATTATTATTATTATTCGGATTTATACAGTTAAAAGCTGCATTTCCATTGTGAAATGCCACAGATGTCTATCTTCAACTAAATATTCTTCCATGCTTCTCTCTTTCATAGCCGTTCTCAGTTGACATTCCCAAGGAAACTGAGGTCTTCCCCTTCTCCTCTTCCTCCTCTCTTGAGGTGTCCACTGATATAATTTCTTTGGCCATCAGTAGAATGCCTTAAATAATGCATGAGTTAATAAATGAAAAAAAGCCAGAACGGAAAAGCCTATAGATAAAATACTCATTATTAAACCCAACTCTTCCATTCTGAGATGTCCAAACCATTTCAGTTGCCTTTTTTCAATGTGTTCTAATATTGAAGCTTCATCGTGTAATTTATTACAGATAGTATTCGGAGTTTTCTGTAATCTTGTTATAGTAGCTAGTCTTCTCAACTAATACATTTTCAGAGCCTGGAGTTTTCTTTGGCCTTCGTTTTTCAATATCAAAACTTCACTTCCATAACAAGTTATGGATTTAACTACTGCTTTCCTAAAAGTTTCTCAACTTGAGGGGTGATTTGTTTCCTCCATCATACAGAGTTTAAACATCCTAAGTCTTCCTTTACGAATTTTATTCACTATTTCTTCAAAATGTGTTACATGGCTATTTATTAGTACTACTAAATATGTAAATTGCTCCACTTGTTTGATTCTAATATTATTTTCTAAAATTATTTCGAGTAAGTAATTAATAAAAAAAATTAGCTAATATACAGTTACTGTTGACAAAGTTGACGTTAGTAGTTAGAAGATAAAATTATTTCAATTGTTGTATTGAGATCCAGATGGCGTGCAATAGATTACAGAGGTAAGGACAAGCAGAAAATAATAAGTGAGAATTAGTTCTGTAACAATGCAGTTTCTGTGCTAATAAAGAAACAGATGGTTAAGTGAGAGATGAGGAGAGCATAAAAAAGGCTGTAATAATGCAATAACCTCGTGATTTATATTTTTACTCTTCATTTTTTATTATAATGATAGAAATAGGCAAATATATGCTTTTTAAGTATAAACATGTTGTAGTGTTACATTATGCTCAAATATACATAATAAAGCCTTGTGTAGTTATCCCAAACAATGAAAAATTAATTAATGCTCTGTGTGCATATTTAAGTTAAAGGGGAGGGGGAGAAACATGAAAAATTCAAAATCCGCTGCCTTGTCATCAGCATATTGGGTGGAACGAGGGTGCAAGGGTTTTTTAAGGAAATCTGCCATATTGATATTTAAAAGTATAGGTGATAGAACTCCACCATAAGGATCACTTACATTTATTGGTTTTTCAGAAGAGAATGTGTTACTGATTTTCGCTTTGAAGGTCCTTTCTGATAGAGCTATTAATTTAGGCTGACCAGATTTTTTATGGTCCAGCAGGGGACATCGGCAATTTAAAAAAACCACAAATGCTTATCTAGTCACTCTCCATTGAAATGTTGCGTAAAATACATGTAACAGTAGATACAATGATAGCACTTCGCACATTGAATTTGTAAAGTATCTCAACTGTTTTAATTAAATGCATAAACATATGTAACTCCTATACATAATTATAGTAACTAAGAATTCAATTTTAGTACTGACGCATCCATGGAAGTCTTTCACATAATATTGTACACACTGAACTCTTAACATACATATTTTGTGCGAGATCGTGCGTATTTGCTTGCTTTCCGCACAAAACCAATACGCGGTTAAGTGTGAAATACCACATTCAGTATTCCCAACGTAACACACATAACAATTTCCGTCTTCTTACCGCTTAAGAGACATATTCATTTTACTGGTTTAGGCTTTTAACATATTATTTTTAGAGACGTTTAACATAGTAATAATTATAAATTGGAAACTTACCACTGCAATTTCACCTAAATTGCACTGTTAATTATTGTTTTTAAATATTTTAAAAAATTAAGTAAACTCTACTACTCCACTAAAGTTATTGCATTCGTGATGCAAGTAACATTAAGGAAGCCGTGAAAAAATCAACAAGATTCCAGATGCCGATGTTATCACTGCAATATGTTATATAAATAATTTTCTTAAAGTATTAAAATGAAAAATAAATCATTACATAACCTTACCGTTTGTTTTAAGTTCGCATTTATAGACTGGGGGAAAAAAAAGACAGACGTATATCACGGTCTGCTGGAGTATAGTAAACACAGAAAACATTTTATAGGAACAATGTTGAAGATAGATATATTTGTTTTCCAAAGTTGCCGTCATTGAACAGAAACCAAGATGGAGATTTCATTGCAACTAATTAGAAATTCCTCTTTCAAGTATGTAATAAACGATCTTCGCACAAAATAATGTACGATACACGAGCGGTATGATTGTTTTCATGTTCTTGGAAATTAAAAAAAGCTCAACTACGTTTCGCTTTTTCAATCTTTTCCTCGAACATGAAAACGTCAACATAACGCTCTTGTAACGCATATTACTATTACAAATACTTCTCTGAAGAATGTATCTTTTTAAGGATCTGTTCATTCCCATACAGTTTCATACTAAGTTCTTCACATGAGAAATGAAAGTTTGTTTTCACTTATAACAAAGCTTTAACTGCGTCAATTTTCATTCTTGAATTTTCATCAGTCCAGATTGAGTCATTGTGGAGAAAAGTCTTTCATATGTTGAATTATTGACTGAAAGACATGATTAATGACACTATTTTGATAAGATTTTCAAATGGAATGGAATTTTTTTTCAAATGTTGAAAAAGATCATACCACTTTTCACCTGTTGGTGTGTCACAAAGTTCCTAATTTTTTTAACTACTTAAAAATTGACACTGCAGCAATTCTAACACATCCGTGCAATGCTAATGAAGACAAAGATGCTATGTTCTTCTCAAAGAGTGCAGAATATCTCATACTGTGCTCGCTGGTTCTGTCTCGTACTGAGAACCATTAAGAAATGTGCATGAATCGCAGTAGTTTCATCACGATACTTCAATATTTGACGTGTAAAATGTTACTGAAACAAAATGAAAACTTCTGGGGACAAAATTTATTTCCGGGTACAAAAGCAGGGACATTTGCTCCCAGGGGACAGCAACTCAAAACCGGGGACTGTCCCTGGGAATCGGAGACATCTGGTCAGCCTATATTAATTATATAAAAATAGCGGGGTTGACATTTTCTAAAATTTGAACAAACTTTTTTTTTTTTTTTTTTTTTTTTTTTTTTTTTTTTTTTTTTTTTTTCCAAACAAACATTGTTATTAATAAGAAAATCTTTGCAAAATGGGCCTGTACAAAGTTAACAATTTGAATGCTGGTATCTGCATATACTGTGAAAAGCATGTTTTATTATATTTATAAGAAAGTTCCTGAAAATAATTTTAAGATGCTTTAATAAAGTATTCTAGTCTTACTTTTCTACAAACTCAACTTAAAAATTCAAAATGAAAAAATGAGCTCTAAAATAAAATAAAAGTTGAAAAGTACATCACAGTTTCTCTATTGTGTCAATGAGTCATTACACAACCAGACACCATTTCTACTTCATTAAAAATTTTATTGATGAGTGTACGAAAAACACAGACGAGTTTGACAGCCTTATCTGTTTCTTACTTAACTATGCACAAACCTGAAGGTGGAGAAAGGCATTCAATCACAACTGATGAACCTGGTTCGCCAGATTTGAAGTCTGAAGTTTCTTCTCCGATGCCATCCAACATAATCTCCTTCAGTGTTGCAGAGCTGAACAGATATTCATTGAAAGGTGAACATTTTGCCTTGTACTCAATCAGATCAGGCATTGCATGTAGGTAGTAGTCTTCAACATACTCCATAGCAGAATGATGTAGTTTAAGTCTTTGGTCGTTCTCATTCCTGAAAAAATGATACAGGTCAAACCAAACCTCAACTATTTCTGGAATGATGCAGTCCTGATGCTGCACCTTATCTAGAGAGACCAAGACAGTTTTAACTTTTTAAAGATAATCTTGTGCATTGTGTTCAAAATTGACACTGCTCACTTTCGCACTTAAACTTGGTTCGATGGCATTTAGTTTTTCAGTGCAGACCTTGACAATAATGTGCCAGTTGTCTAAATAGGACTGTAAACAGTCAGAGAATTCTAGCAAACATCTGTAGGAAAAGCAAGAGCAGTTCCGCCTGCTTCTTTGTACTCAGCTGTTGCAAAGTGAGTGTTCTTAAAGTACCATCAAGTGGGGCTACTTTGATAGATTTAACTTATATTTTTTATGGTTACAGCTTAATTTTTTAGTATTTTAACGTATAAAAAATATGTATATTTCAGATTGTCTTTACCTTGCTATCCTATTTCTAAGAAAATAATTGTGTTGATTTGTACCCGTGAAAAAAAAATAGACAATACTATCAAAGTTAAACTGTGATGGTGGCTACTTTGATATACCATTATTTAAAGCCAGATTTCCGTAGTAACTCGAAGATGACAAAATAGAGTCAAACTAAAGTTGTGAGATTTGCTATTATAGAGGTAAATCAGGACAAATTAAGCAAATGAAATTATATTTAAAGGATATTTCAAATACCACATTAGTATTTCATTTTCAAGAAAAGGTACAAAGGCTCATTGTACATTATAATAGACATAGAAAATTATAGAAATTGTTGAAATCAAATTTGTTCTATCAGAACATTGCCAGTCTCATAAACAATTAATCTAGACTACAAACTAAATCAACTTTTCATAAAACTAATGGAAACAAAACTACAATTTACTTGAATTCAGGAACATTAGGGAAGACATAAATCATGGAATTGTCAGTTAGTTCTGCGAATGAAGAAGGTAAAATCTTGATGATGTGTTGCATTGAAATAGTAGAAATGTCCTGTCAGTTGGCTTAAATTTTGTTTCTCTCTCATCAGCTCTTTTGAGACCATGAACCACTATTCCATTTGATGTCATGTCCACAATTACATTGACATATGTGAAGATTTTCGTACCTTTACTAGAAAGAAATTTAGCAAGGATGAAATTTCCTGTTTTTGGGTTTTCTGATTCTATTTGACTATGTTCAGCATCTTCTGGAATTTTGGGGCCTGAAACTTTGATCTGCTCATTTACACAAATCACCTGAGGCTCTTCGTCATCATTGCTGCCTTTTTTGTTTGAAGTAGACACAGTAATCACTCTCTTCCCTGCTTCAACATTGAGTCATCTCTTTTTTCTCATCATAGAGCCAGCTGTATTAGAATTCCCAAATTGATGTTCTTGAAGAAATGCCATGAGGCAACTCTCAACCTGTTGTTCAACAACTTCTACAGACTCTGGAATTTTTTTGAGGACTTCTTTCTTATTGCAAGGACAAATGCCCTTAGAAAAGGAACTGTTTATCAAAATTCGTTTTATTTGTGACTGTTCCGTATCTTCGGGCAATGATTCTTTATTAGTATTTGTCTAACTTTGCCTTATCCATGTAGATCAATGCTTTCTTCAACAAGCTTGGAAAAATAGCCTTCGGTACAGTTGAAAATCGAGGATTTTTCTCTTTCCACTCCATCAAAATATGTCGCCTGGCTCCTTTAAAGAATGTGAAAAATTGTTGTATGGGCGAGAACCTGGTTCCTTTTTATAATCTCGCACCATAGTAGCTCTGGACAGACAGCGATAACATCTAAAATAGTAGAAATGTAATTTTAAAAGTTTTACTAGATTATCAACTTAGACCCATCCTCACTATCAAAGTTACCCCATGACTCTTCAACGTAACTGGTGTGCATACTAGAACATTCAAGTGAACGACAAGCAACACTTTAAATGACAAAGAACAACTTTATTTGAAGATAGAATTGAATATTCATTTGTAAGTATGCTTACCTTTGTATCTTCAAAGTTTTGAAGGTATCAGAAATCTTCATTCACTTTATAAACCACAAAATATTTAATTTCTCCTCTACTACATGAAGTGTTTACATAGTACCATTGCTATCTCATGACTAGTTTAACAGGGCTGCCAACACGAGATCCAAAGTTGACCGCATTCTGATATCTTTCGCGGGAATTTGATTTTAATACTTGATCAAAGTGGTTATCAAAGTAGCCCCCAATATCAAAGTAACCCCTAATGATGGTACTTAACAATGTGTTTAATATGCTTCCTTAATGCTGACGTCCCCCAAATCATGTGCTATTATATTGAGGTGGTGAGCTGAGCAATCTTAAGTTATCACATCTTTGACGTCATTTTTGCCAACTCCTCTCTTATTTTCCCCATATAGACAGCACTATCAGTGACAAAACTTCGATCTCTGCAGTCATATTGTTGACAGTTTTTAATTGATTTTTCAGTCAGCAATAAGAGGTAATCAGAAGTCTGACTTATGTTCAGTGTCAGTGGTTTCGATTAAATGAGTACATTGGTACAGAATGTCACTAACAGACACACAGACAATTGGATCATTATGCACATTGCTCCAACCATCCAGAGCCATGCATACATATTTTCCTTTCGAAGTTTTATTTTCATTACTTCGGCCTACTTCTCAGTGTAAATTTCGTTAAAAAGTTGAGCTATTTTTAGAAACTAAGGATATTCAGCATGCTAAAAGTGGAGTTTGTGCCAGAAATGAAGCGGACTACTTGCAAATCCAGTTGTCTTTTTTTTTTTTTCCTCTCCTTTTTCGTTGTGTGTATTGTAAACCTATCTAACCCTCTTTGGAATGTTCTTCGACTTAAGTGGAAGACAATGAATGACATCTCTGTAATTCTCGTACAAGTCTAAGTTCCTTCAGATGTATCTTCATCACAATGCTCGATTCCAGTTCTGGATATTTTATGCTTTTCACTTGATGGCATAGAACTCTTACAACTGAAAGGGAGAGGGAGTTATCTCATAATTTGTAACTAAAGGGGGCTATGGTTGGATGAGGCCACTGTTAAACATTCAATTTTGTTACTTTACAGTAGGCAATACAAATGGCATAGAACTCTTACAACTGAAAGGGAGAGGGAGTTATCACATAATTTGTAACTAAAGGGGGCTATGGTTGGGTGAGGCCACTTTTAAACATTCAATTTTGTTACTTTACAGTAGGCAATACAATCATTCATGTCTCTTGGTAGTTGAAGTGAACTAAAAGCCATTTCTTTGTTTGAGGGAATTTGTCTCTTATTACCAACAAGAGTAGCCTCAAAGTCTTGTCTAGATGAGTAATTTTTAATAAGAAGTGAATATGTGATATTTTTTAACATAACAGCACATGAACACAATACTTCAAGTTATTTAATGGTATGTTTCTTGATGTAGACAAGAATTTGAACAAAAAATTGTGAACTTTTTTCGGGAATTATTTGTTATGCTGTACAAACCCATAAAACTTGTCTTTTTTGTTTGTAAATTACCTATAGAATTAAAAAATGTGATTGAAGTGGCATTTAATTGAAAATTGAGAAAGAACTTGTGTGGCTTGTATTAGATGTCAACCGCTGATCAGAAGACAATACGGAACTTCGACTTTGATCTTCATGTTCCATTAAGTCAGTATCATCTCCAAATTGTACGGCAGTGTTTCTTCGAAAACATATAGACTCTTTATGCTGTTTCATTCTTGCTACAAGTCCGATCATATCTTCTTTGCACACTTTACGTTTTGCCCTTACAGTTCTACTTTTTACAGCTTCTGATTTACATAAAATGTTGCCATACTGGATTCTTCTTTCTGCCTATTGAACCCATAATTACAACAGACCCAACTTTTCCATAAATTTTTCAACTCTTTTCATGTAACAAATAAAGCATGCAGAATACACCACTAATCAAACACAACTAGGAACTGTAAAATAAATTATGTACTTCTGTATTAGGCTGCCTGCAGCAAAGTGGGAGAAAAGAATAATTTTATATTTTAAAAACATGTTTTTCGATTTAAAACAAAACAAAATTTTATTTTTTTTGTCAATCCTAGAACATAGGTATCTGGAAGATGAGATGTTATTAATTTTATAAATAAACCTTGAATCCATAGTGTGTCTAAAGCTTTGTCAATGCCTAGGAAGAGATTAAGACAAGGGCATAAAACTGATAATAAGGCCATCTGTTATGTTCTCTGTAGAAATACTTGACACTATACTCTCCAATAAAATATTTATAACAAGTTGGCCGAAAATGTGGCTTAGCACTTTTTTGCTGGGTCCTCCTCAAATCAGATACTGTCTAAAAAGTTAAAGTCATCAAACACAAAGGTTTCTGGCGAACATAACTTAAGGTAGACACTCACTGGAATGGATTCGTTCATCACGTTTGGATTTTTATTCTTTGCAGTATTTTAAATTGAGCATCGCCCAATTGGCCCTATTGTTTTTGTCCACATGACTGGAATCCGTCCAGAATTCTGGTCAGTGAAATCTAGATGGATTTCCCAACAGGCCAAGATCGAAATAAAGAAAGTCATGACATGTATCGATTGCAAGGTCTCCAATCACGGTAATATTGAAGGCATAAATGAAATGGATGACGTGAAGCTTATTATGTTATTTCTTCCAAAGCTAACACAATTAAAAATACATTCTTCTCAGTGCTACTTCTTTTATTTTCAGATTTAGTCCAGAACACTACAAGGAGGTAATGTTCTCGCTCTGTTGGTAATTAACAACACCATTGTCGGCTAAGATGCTTGCTGTTGATCTTGAGTTGCACCCGGGCACAGGTTCGATCCCCGCTTGGGCTGATTACCTGGTTTTTTCTGACATTTTTCCGAACCGTAAGGGCGAATGTCAGGTAATCTATGGCGAATCTTTGGTCTCATCTTGCTATCACCAATCCATCGACGTTAAATAACCTAGTAGTTGATTCAGCATCATTAAATACCTAGTAAAAAAACTATTAGGTGATCAATTCGTAAATGCAGACAAGTGAGTGATACTATAATAAAAATCTGCATTTGCTGAACGAATCCATTCCAATAAGTGAGCACCTACCTTAATTCTCACTACCTTTATTTAAGGTGGTAAGGCAGATTGAGCATAATATAGAAATGTTATTTACTGTACTTCATATACAAATCATTATTGCTGTTACAAAATATTAAATAATGAATCTTTTCCTTTAAAAGATTGATTTAACATTGGCATGAAAATAATTTCATCACAAATAGATCTACCATAAAATTCTCTATCACAGTTCATGCGAAAAATGAGATTAATATACGAAGATCACTCTGAAAATTTCAAGAAAAGCTATAATAGTACTTTTAGTACTTTGATTTTTATTGTATTTGTAAATTTATGTGTAGCCAGTCAGTTGTTAAGGAGGAAGAAGAGTGGATCTCAAGCGAGAACATTTTTGTGCTGTGATTTACTATGATTTTGAAGTTGGTTTTAAGTGAGAGACAGTGCCTCAAAATATTGCAGCCAGCATTCGGAGATCTTTGCATCTTAAAAGCATCAGTGTATCGTTGGTTTTCAGAATTTAAAAGGGGAAGGAATTCTGTTGAAGGTGAAGGCCTTTTGGGGCGATCTGCAACAGCAACAGCAGACGAAAATGCAGTGTGGGTGGAGTAGATGCTAAAAGAAGATTAACGGTGCACATACATCCAGATTTAGGAAGCCATGAACATTGAATTGGCAGCAGTGAGGAAGATTATAGATGAAACACTTCACTTCAGGAAGATCTACAGCCGCAGTATCCTTCACCTCACAAATGAACGAAAGCGATTTCGTGTCGAATGGTGCCCTGAAGTGCTGCGTAGATTTGATATAGGATGCTCAAAGAGTGACTAAGAAACGAAGTGTTGTAATCAGTCTGAATCTTCCCTGGAAAGGATCCACCAACAAAAGTGGAGAGGGCAAGAAGCACTGGGAAAAGACAATCTGCATCTTTTTCTCTATCAACGATCACATTGCCACCATTCCACTCTAGAAACGAGAGACAGTTACTGTGAGATATACAACAAAATGTCTACTTATAATCTTCGACAAAGTGAGGACAAAGCATCCGAAGACAGGTTTGTGTGGACCCCTGTGTCACCACGACAATGTGTCTACTCACAGCACATAGGAAATGGCTAGGTTCCTGGAGGATTTGCGAATCAAGAGTCTGCAACATGCGCCCTACAGCCCAGAATTGACCCAAAGTGACTTCTTTCTTTTTCCTAAATTAAAGGAAAACATTTGTTGTCGCCAGTTCGAGTTCCCTGAAGCTGCTATGACTGCTGAAGATTGTTTTTGCAGAATGTCCAAATAAGTTTGGCATTTAGAGTTTTCAAAATGGTTTGAGTGGATGCAGTACTACATAGAGTGTGCTGGAGAATGCTTCAGGAAGATGTGATGGTAAGATTTAATTTATTTGCTTCTATAGCGCACATTATCAAAACTTAAAGAGTGGTCTTCGTACATATGTTCACAGTCATTTATATAAAATTACATAGCTGTTAATAATATTGATTTTGAAGCAAAATGTTTCCGAATTCATATCATATGTGAAACATTTATAATTTGGGACTTTTGTATAGACTCTACAGTAGTTGTAAATCTGTAAATGCTGGTGCCATAAGTGTCATTATTTCACATGATGCCTGTTCTCATAATTGTGTTAAATCTCTGGTAATTATCAATTTGGAAATCTGAACTCAGCTTTATGAAAACAAATATATCTCAAGATACAGATCTGGTAGAATTGTTTAATATTTGCTATTGTGTATATATACATGTGTGACAATATATCTTAAATATGGTACATTTTAAATCTAAGTTAATAGAATTATTGTATTCTCAGAAAATGTTGTGGTTGCAGAGGTTTTCAGTTTACTCGCAAGTTTATTCACTGTTCATGTATTTTATCTGTGCTATGGACTACGTCACTACTTCAATAGAAGGATAGCATTGGAGTAATGCTTGTAGTAGTCTGAGGGCTGTAAATGTAAATTTCACAAATTCAACTTCAAAATTTTTGAGTGTGGTATTAATTACACTATTTTACAAAAACATAATTTTCAGTAGCATTCAAAAACTACTTATTTTACTGCAAACACTGCCAAACTGACTGGCACTGACAAACTTTCGGAAGAAAAAGTAAAGCAGATTTGTATGTCAACAGTACTCCTTCTCGCCCAACAATTCTTATGGCACAGATATAACGTGATTACTGTACAGGATTAGAATATAATCTTACTAACATACTATTAACTTGAAGGTTATTCATTGTAATTATTGCAGTGTAATTAACCATTGTCTGCGGATGTTTTACATTTTGTGTTATAAGTAAGGCCGTGACATCGGTATATTTGTATTAGTTTCAGGTCGATTGAAGGTGAACACAAGATGCCGGACGTGTTTTAAGCACAGGCAGCAGAAGCGAATTTGATACATGCCTAAGCAAGCACTTTCCGTGTTTTGTATGCGATTGTTCCGTATTATAAAATCAAGACAATACAATCATTGTATATAAGGGTAAAAGGAGCCATACAGATGTTTGACGGAAACGATGCAACTTCCATAAGTTATGCCCAAACTCTTCAGTATGAATTTATTTATCCCCTCTACAATCGAATGTCTCGAAAAATTGGCGTGAAATTGGTGGAGCAAATTTCGAAGTAAATAATCTCATCTGCAAGATGATATAAGCAAAAAGTTGTGTGCGAAAATGAACCAGTAATACAAAAAATGGTTTCAATTCATTATGCAAAATTGCAAGAGTTTTGTCAAATGACAAGTGCAATTGTTATCAACTTGATGTAGAAATGGATGATGTGAAATATTTTACATATGCACCCTTGATTTCAGCCGATGTTGTACGCAGTTTTTCCGCATACAAGGTTATACTATCCGACACTCGGCAGTCATTTTCATTTGAAACTTTGAAAATGAATGTTGTTGTTTATTGCATCAGGAACCAAAATCAGGCAAACAACATGCAAGAAAAGTAAGGTACGGAATAGATGTGATAAATAAATTAATGTAACAGTTAATCGGCATTCTAAAACTGTAATGCAAAACTAAATATTAAAAAAAAAAAAAAAAAAAAAAAAAAAAAAAAAAAAAAAAAAAAAAAAAAAAACATCTTTTCAGACTTATCTTTTACCACATTTGTGACAATTTAAGTATGATTTCCAACAATTATTCTCAACCTCATCAGCATTTTAGACCTTTCCGATATTAACCCTTACATACAATGTTTGTATTGTCTTCATTTTATAATAAGCACTTATCGCATACAAAACACGGAACGTGCTTGCTTAGTCGTGTGTCAAATTCGCTTCCACTGCCTGTACTTGAAACACGTTGACTATATTCTGTCCAGCGTCTTGTGTTCACCTTCAATCCAATACAAATATACCGATGTCACGGCCCTAGTTATAAGATATAACAGCGCAATAGCTATAGTTAGTGTAATTCAGTTTCATAATGAAGGCATATGTTGCATTGTAATTTATAACAGAAAGTTTTTTATTATCATAATCTTAAATTAATATCAGTATAACATGTTGTATTTACCAGAGGTCTTACTAGTTATGAACTTCCATATGTCGACTCCAATACGTACATACTGTAATGATCATATTTGAAAGAGTATGATTGTAAGATATATCTGTAACTCTTAATAGTAATAAATTTGAGATATTAAGCAGTAAGAAATGTATTGCCATGTTTTTGTTGCTTTTTAAGACTTTCTAATAATATTGGTCAAGTGGTTATTGTGCTTGCCATTAGATCTGAAGTTTTGGGTTCTAATATAGCCAAGGCCAAATTCTTTACATGATATTCTTCATAAAGAAAGTAAAATGATAGGGTCCATTCAGTGGCATAGCTTTTTATAGCTGAGCCCCTTTCCTTACTGCCATTTTTTAATTATTTTCATAATTTTATTTTTTACATCTAATTTGAATAAAACAATTTAGCATAACAGTATACTCCATTTTTAAACAAAATTAAGTGAACAGAACTGAAAAAAATTTAAATGATATAACACAACTTCTATTTCACTACAGCTATAATTACACAATAATAGGCCTACCTAAGATAAATTTAATGTGAAGCTTAGTTCAACAAGAGCTTTTCTCTTCTGGCCTTTTGAGAAGCAAATGACTCAAATCATGTAGATCAAATCTTTGGGTCTTTTCCCATTCAATACTTAATACACTGAGAGCACTAAGTCTTTCTTGAGTCATAATACTGGAGCACTGGCATTCGTTCCACCACAGGTAGTTTTTGTTTGACTACTTGGTCGAAATACTGAATCTCTTTTAGTCAATTTCGAAACATGTTTTTCAAGTTTTTTCCTTTTGCGTTTTTCTGCACCATTTAAATGTTCATAATTACTTTTAAAAGGTTTCATTGTTACAAAACACGAGAAAAATGAATTAAATCTAGTAACAAGCAGACGTGTTGCTATACAAAACTTCTTTATTTCAATGTGCGTTTACTGTTTATATGCTGCAACTATGGCTAGCAACATAATGACATGAAAATACACCACGAGAAACAATGACTCCATCCATAAATATCACTCTGTCACATTTTCAACATTGGCATCAATGCAGTATGGTTGTGGGCGAGTCTACTGAGACAATCGATGGGCGTATATGATGCGAAGTACTGCCAGTTGGATCATCTTATACGCATCCTTGGGTCCAGTGATGGCTGTCATTACCACATATTTCCATATGCCAGAGAGTAAAAAGAGTGCCTATGCGTTACAGAAAATAAATAATGTGGGCCTTGAACTGTAATTCGAACTCATTTCCAAATATGCGTCAGTAACCACTGAACATTTTTGGCCCCTCCTGGCATTGGAGCCCCCCTGCAATGTGGGGTCTGTGGGGGCGTAACTTACCGCCCCTGGGTCCATTGTTATAGCTTGCAACAGCCTTTATTAAACACAAATGTGTACAACTTTCAGCCAAGTTTTATTTGTTCTGGCTTGGGACCTCGCAGAGTGAGGATTATTGTGGAATATGGTGGAATGATGGTAATGATGAGGGGACACGAAAGAACCCTGATAAATACTCCTCACACCTTCTTTGTGCACCACAAATTCCTCGTAACTCAGATGGGAGTCAAACCTAGGTCGTCATAGTGGAAGGTAGAAAGGCTAACTAGTTATGGCTTCATGATAAAAACTCTGTCTTATTGGTTATATTACTTTTGTTTATGAATGTTTCTGGTTTGCAGACACATGTCACTGCAAGCCTATGAGATCAGATTGTCAGAGTAAGAAATATTTTTATAAAGTATAAGTCAATGATCGTAGAGCTGGTGCAAATGCTCTTTACAAGACACAGAACGGGATAACAGTGTGGAAGATACTAATAGGAAGATCTTAAAAATTTGTACACACATACATTGAACAGGATTGCAGCTGTAAGTATTCAGAATAGGGTTACCATGAGAAGAAATTTTATATGAGGACATGGAATTTAAAGTAAGAGGACATTGCTGAAAAAAGGAAGACTTTTTAAAAATTGGTATGAACAAAATTAAGTAAAGATAAAAACAATAGCTCACCTTAGTTAGTTTTCTCACTAGTTGCAGGATCAGTATTACTACATCTGTACCCTACTTATCGGTGGAGCCCACTTTGTGCACAAGAGTCTGAAGGGACGAACTTATATCTTGTAACAAATAACTATGGAACTGTTCACAGGACATGTCCTTGAAATTATATTTCACTATGATGATACCTCTGACTGTCTTCGTTAGCATGCGATTTCATTTTTTTGTCCATTGAGCAGATATTAGGGAAAATACTCTCTCAGCACTTCCATTGTGACTTGGGATAAATAAATAGAATTGACATATTTTTAAAAGTTCTGAGAAAGTTTCAGTGCTTGCAGAACTATTGGAATTGAAGAATTTGCACCATTGTTTATCTAAACTTAAATCTTTGTCCAAATTAACTTGATTGGCACATCTTTGTACATTGCAGAATAAAATTGATAAATAGCTTAGAATCGTGACGTGATGTGACGTTTTTAGAGTGTAAGAATTCAATGCATGTCAATAGGTCATTGTATTTTATGTTTTTTTTATGTGCTCCAGCTTCAACCATTGAAAGCAGTTAAATTCTTTCACAGGTTTTCACCATTTATTTAGATATTCTATGCATAATATCGCACATTATTCAATATTCATATTAATTCTAGTTGAAATGCGAAATACCAGACATTTCAATTTTTTTTTTAAATGCCTGCCAGACAGGATAAAATGATTAAGAAAGAGGACATGTCCTCTTTTTGCCGGATGGATGGTAACCCTAATTCAGAAGCATACAGAAAGCTAAGAGACTGACACAAATGAGATTTACACATCTTGTCAATTGAAAAACCAGTGATAAAATATCTTAATGCGTTAAAAATTATATCTAAAAATGTTCACATTATACTTGATATTATTGCTCGGATTGACAGTGTTTATTGTAGCAATTTTTATGTAATTAATTAACTATTTGTCCTGTGCTGTGGTATCATGGTTTAAGACATTCTGTCTGGACTCGTGTTACGTAAGGAGTGCACACTGGTTTGAGTCCTCATGAGAGAAGAAATTGTCATGAAATTTCGGTCAGTGTATGGAACTGATGTCTACCCAACATTGTGATGCACTTGGGGAGTTACGATAGGTAGCAAAATCCGGTTACGAAATCCAGCTAAATGGCTGAAGGGATCATAATGTTAACCACATGATACCTTCATTCTGATTGGATGATCGTCCACCTCTGCTTCGGCATCTGGACGTGAGGTCAGTAAGCACCCAGTTAGTTGGTCTAGACTTTTTACGTGGTTATTTAACGACGCTGTATCAACTATGAAGTTATTTAGTATCGATGGTATTCGTGATAACGAGATTAGGCCAAGAATTCGCTATAGATTACTGACGTTTGCCTTACAGTTGGGGAAAACCTCGGAAAAACCCAACCAGGTAATCAGCCCAAGCAGGAATCGCTATATCAACTATGACGTTATTTAGCATTGATGATATTGGTGATAATGAGATTAGGCCAAGAATTCGCCATAGATTACCTGACATTTGCCTTATGATTGGGGAAAACCTCGGAAAAAATCTAACCAGGTAATCAGCCCAAGCGGGAATCACCCGAGTGCAACTCCGGATTGACAGGCAAGTGCCTTAGCTGACTGAACTATGCTGGTGGCTGGCTATAGCACCACGGATTATTATTAATTAACTATTCAAGCTGAGTGGAATTAGAAATAGCCCATGAAGTACATCAGAATTTTGTGTTGTACATCTCACTTGACAATACTTGTCAGAGAAAGAACAATATTGTTTGTATACATCTGAAGTCTGATTAGTGAAAAATGTTACTAGTCAGTGATGTATGCATTGGAAGGGTGAAAGGAACTGGCCACCCTCAGGGCCTGATTTACAATTTCAGAGGCCCAGAGCTTAACCCATTTTAACCTAGCGTTACCATATGGTAACGCAGTGCAGAACGCAATATAACTTGCTTCATACCCGTCCTTAATTAATAAAACTGGAATTTTTCTTTGTGAATCCAAGCTACATGATTGGTTCTTTCTTATTACATTATGAAATCACAAATTTATTATACCAGTTGGGAAAGAGCAGCTGCGCGATTTAGATGTTGCTTTCTCAGCAGCAATTTTGGAGAGCAACAAGAAGTAAGATAATTTATTTGCTACTTTGATGAACTTGATTGTAATATTTGTTGTGGTATTTTACTTATTGTTGATTGAGTATTCGTGTACATCAAGTACAAGTTTACAATCCATAACATTGTTGCGGATATAATACATTGTTTCTTACGTTACCATATGGTAATGCTAGGCTAATATGTTGTCACTCATTCTTTGTGCTCTCTTGCTACTTATAGTAAGATGAAGCAGTGGCGTATACTGGTTAAAGGGTTTGGGCTACCACTGACCCTATTATTACACAAAATATATTTTAAAATTCCTATAATAAAATTCCTTGCATATTTATGTGAATTCCAGACGTCTTGATTGGGACGAAAATACGTTGATGACTTCGTCATTGAAATTACAGTTGAGCCATTTGCAAAGTTTCTGTAGAAATGACTTTTCAATGGATATTAGTGCCAAGCCGGATAAACGTTCTTGTGTATGAGTTGATCTACAGTAGGATTTTATTCTCTTCAACGCAGAAAATGTTCTTTCTACCGATGCTGACGTAGCTGGTATTGTCACAATTAATGTTGCCAATTTAAGGACTTCAGGAATAACTTGGTTCAGCTGGTTTTCATATATGGCAGATAATATTTCATGGATAGGTTTGTTCGAAAAATCAAAGACTTCTGCTGAATATATTACACTTAATTCATTTTTCAAACGTACTTGATCAAAGTGACTGTTATAGGACTGAAATAATTTGTTTAGTGCCTCATTCGGGAAGTTTTCTCTATAAGCAGAAAATTTTTGAGAATCTAGAAGATGTGTGAACTGAAGCTTTCCATAATCAGAAAATCTGTCAGTAATTTCCATGTGCATACGATCTAGTATGCTGTAGTACAGCTGCCTGTATTTCAATTCATCATCTCCTTTTCTTCGCTTTAATGGTGGTTCCATTGTATTGGCTGAAGAATTTTCATTTTCCATATTACTCCATATGGATGGAAACCCACTACGTCTGAACTCGGATATAGCATTTTTTTTTTTAACTTTGATACCTCTTGCAAGTAGTATGCTATGTCTAGACTTTTTGTCTGAAGAATATTGTAGAGCACATCTGTATGTGCGAACACTCTTGCATAGACTTCAAGAAGAAATATATTCTGAAACTGTGTGAAAAAATACAAATATCCTTGAGCCTGCACATTTACAGCATCATCCCAGTTTTCTTCAGAGTCATTACAAATGATATTTTTAAAGAAAGCAGTCCGTTTTTCTCTGTATTCCTTTACTGTATTTACAAGCCGAGATGTAAAATTCAATCTAGTTGGTGCTACTTTTGGGAGTTTCTTGTTCATAAATTCCTTGAGTTTTCTGATCTTTTAGGAGATGATGAGAAAAATGCAGCTAAACCCGACAGTGTTTTGAAAAAAATGCGGCATTCTGGAATGGATGAAGTAGTTTGTTGCAAAACTAAATTGAGAACATGGCTGTAACAATGGACAAATAGTGCTTGAGGATACTTTTCTTGAACTTTTGTTTTTAAGCCATTAATATTTCCCGCCACAACTGAAGCACCATCGTATGTCTGTGCAATTAACTTAGTGCCGACATTGTATTCTGCTGTAACACCTTCCACATGCTGAAACAAAGCAGTAGCAGTTTTGTCTGAACTGACATTTGTGAATCCTATAAACCGTTCTTGAACATTGGCAGTACTGTCGACGTATCTTAAAACAGTGGACAATTGACTCTGATTAGAGCAGTCACTTGTTTCATCAACAACAATGGCCACAAAAGGTTTTATGTTCTTTATCATAACCCCACTTATAGCAAATATTAAGTCATTCTGAATTGCGAGAGAAGTACCACGAAATACTGTTGAACTCTCAAGATAATTGGCCAGTAAATGGTCAAATTCACTTAAGGAACTTAAATATTCAATATAATTTCCTATATTGTCTGATTCCACACTCTCGTTATGACCCCGAAAAGCCAATTCTTGTTTTCCTAGAAAGCAGACTGCGTTAATAAGATGCAGTAAAATCTCCCGTTTTTTTTTTTTTTTTCACAAGAGCATTGTGTTGGTTGATGTGTAGAGCTTTTCGCTTATCTAGCTGTAAATCAATTCTTGTGTTCCCAAAGTTTGCAAAGTTCATGCTACTACAAATATGAGCTTTTGATTTGTCGTATTCTAGGACTGCCGTTCGAAGGGAGTTCATATTAGCAAACCCCTCTTTAGACCACACATTAGTTTCGCGGCTAAATAACAAACATGGCCAGCAAAATAGTTTAGACAGTTTAGCAGTACCACACAACCAATTTCACTTACCATATGATGTTGAAGTGAAATGGCGTGTGTACTCTCGCTGTTTTTCTTTTACGTCCATGGACAAATTTAACTCAGAAGTTGGTCTTTCCATTTTCACAATTTCAACTTTCTCGTTGTTATGTACGACGGTTAAAAGGCACTTTTAATAAACCTTCTGTTACACAGTAATTTTCAACACAAACCTCTCCAGAAACTTATTCTGCCATATTTTTCACAATATCACTTAATTGGGAAATTAAAAACTTAATAATTCACAATTAATATAACTCTTAGACACTCGAACAAATCACAGATTTAAAATAATGCACTGCAAGAACACAATCACATTCAAGTGCTAGCGTACTAAGCGTATTGCTGCTTCGCGCCTGCGAAGAAACTGATCACGAGAGCGGCAACTCGCCCGCCTACAGTGCACGATGGAGACAGTAGGGAGCGGGGGGGGGACGGGCAGTTGTGCAAAGGACAGCGTGAGCGAAACGGTCACAGGCTACCTCACGTAGCAAGCGGTTTCTCCAGCGATGCTGCCTTGACAACTTGTTTCTTTTCGAGAGCAGAGAGCGCATGTAAATCTAACAATTACTTTAATTTTAATTACTATGGCAAAACTAATAATACAAAATTATTACATTATGTTATATTATAAACTTTTTCTTTTGTAATTTCCTTGGGCTACCGCCAGTAGCCCCGGTAGTCCGCAAAATACGCCCCTGAGATGAAGGAGTTGCAAGAAAGTACAAGTAACAAAATGAATGTTACAAACAGTGCGTGAAAGTACATGAGACACTTTTGGAATTAGAAAACGAAAAATTAGAGCATTCTACATACAGTCACCAAAGCCCAATTTTGTATCTGACGAGAACTCTGCTGATGTAGAGGGTGGCATGTTTGACAACCAAAGTGGAAGGAAACTGAGTACTGAAGCTGGGGTTATTTTTGTTAATAGCGACAGAACAGGTGGACCAGACGATATTTATTTTATAGAAGAAGAAGAAATTTAAGAGTCATCTGTGATAGATACCGTCAACATTGCAATGTGTGGAAATGGTGCCATCAGGGAAAGGTAAGTGGATAAAACAGCATGTTATAACAGTTCAATCGATTTCTCCAGAGAGTGACTTTTAAAGACAGAGATGTGACAAATTTTGTTTTCTTTATAAAAATTCGCTTTATCTATGTAAAAACTGTTTCAGTCCACTTTCACATGATTGTTAGATGTTGCTATACAAAATGCTTGGCAGCCAAGTAGAAGATCTGGCTCAACATTGAATGAATTAGAATTCAAATGGGAGATTTGAAGAAGTCGGGAGCACCCCAAAAGGCAAGGGGTGACCATCTGCTTCCAAACACAGCGACATTGGAGCTACGAGACGTGTCCAAAAATTAAGTTTCCCTGGGGCCATTTGCAGAAATAAAATACAATTTTATGGAAAGATTTATTCGAACAGATACAGGAATAGTTGAGCTATCTTTTAAACATATTTCCACCTAAATTGAGACTTTTTGATACTGTAGGATCAACAGAGAGGTGTAAATGTCTGTCACACACTGGTTCCGATTCCAGGCGGGAAATTTCTACGAGGGACAAAAGTTGATACCACGGTGTGACAAATGTCTCAGTTCCGGTGGAAAATATGTTTAAAAATAGTTCAACAATTGCTATATCTATTCGAATAAATCTTTTGATGAAATTGTGTTTTCTTTCTATAAACAGCTCGGGATAAACTTACTTTCTGGACGTCACTCTCAGAACATTTGATTATATAAGATACAATGGAATGGAACATTAGTGATTCCAATACACAGATGTGCTAGTGAAAATGATCTTCTGGCATACAGGTTTTTCAAAATTTGATGTAGGTCTCTGCAGCTCATGTTTTTTGTCATATCATAAGAAATGTTTTACCTTACTACCGAAATATGTGAAAATCACACAAAAAATTAATGTAAAAAGTTATGTTACGAAAATGTGTTTTGTTCATACGTGTATATTGCGACAATAATTCTATTATGTATATTTGTTCAGGTATTGTGTCTTATTTTTATATTTTCTGTATTATTTGTATGGAGTGTGGTATTGTGTGGGGCAGAAACGTGGAAATTATGACGAAATGAAGAGAAACGAATAGATGCATTTGAAATGTGAATAAGGAGAAGAATGGAACGTGTTAAGTGGACAGACAATAAGAAATGAAGCCGTGTTGGAAAGAGTGGGTGAAAGAATGATGCTGAAACTGATTAGGAAGAGGAAAAGGAATTGTTTGGGTCACTGGCTGAGAAGATACTGCTTACTGACGGATGCACTGGAAGGAGTGGTGAACGGGAGTGAATGGTGAAGAGCTCGGAGCAGAAGAAATCAGATGATAGACGACATGAAGATATATGGATCATATGAAATGACAAACAGGAAAGCAGAAGATAGAAAACATTGGAGAGTGCTGGGTTTCCAGTGAAAGATCTGACGTTGGGCAGAACACTGAATGAGTGATGAATATATTATTTGTATGCTAAAGTTCAGTTAAGTTCAATAAATTGCTTGAAAGATGTCATAAGGAAATAACTCATTCTTTAAGATTTGACAACATAATGACCTAGTGTTACCATATGGTAACGCCCTGTAATTCTACATATTCGCTTCAAGAATGGAAAAAAAAAGCATTGTTGTGTTCAATTACATCCATTTAATTAGTCTATAACGAAATAAACGAAAAACGTGACGAAAAATAATTCAGGCTTTTAAGGGTTAATTTTCTTTATGAGGCCCCTTCTTTTCATATATGATAAATAGGCCTGTCTTATTTCGTTTAAATTTTGTTACCTATCTCCTTTCACCAGTATTTATTTCAGAGAGGTTTTCATTATTTCCCTATTTTGAGAAGGATTAAACATAAAGTGGTCCCATAAGGTATCAGTGATTATGTGTGGCCACAAGATAGGATCAGAGCTGATTGCATTGGTTGTAGTAACGGTACTATCCCTTGTTTCCTCTAGTGAAGCAATTCAGAGATTGAAAGGAATGTTCATTTATCCTAAATTATGGCTTAGGCTTATAGAAAAAAAAAATACCTTGGCTCTCCACAATTTAGTAGCTGTGGCGAATTGTTGTCTCTGTATGCCAAAATCTTCATTAATCTGTGTTAAAAGATTCTTAACTTTTTGAAAATGGAGGCTAAAGGAGTTACTACTAGTAACATATGAATGAACATACTTGTGCAATGATACTATAGTTGAATTTTAATAGATTTTCGTTTTCTTTTAATGACTCCTAACTCAAATTTGCTTGGGAATTCCATTTTTAATTATGGACATTCCTACAAAAACACTTTAACACTACTACTACACACCGATAATGGTCCTATACCAACAAAAAATTAGATAAGCTGCAAGGAACACAAGCACTAGACACTTGGTTTAACACTCAGTACAATGAGAACTGACAATATTGTTGACTTTGGCTGCTGATTCATTATTAATTATTTAAATAGTCCTACTGTTACATTTGAATAAACTGTACATGATAGCCAACTTTTACTAGTTGAACACATTAAACTCTGCAGTCAACTTATTAGTCTAAACTTAAAACAATAAAGTGATTTTTATGTGTTTTCTAACATAATAATTCATTACGTAATTATTTTATAATTCTGATTTTCAGTTGGCAGAGTTGTCCATTTCATTTTGTGGTAGAGTTGCTATTTCATTTTGCATAATTCATTTGAAAAAGGCTTGTTTCTGGATTTTGAGGCCCCCAGAATCATGAGGCCCTGAGCAGAGGCACCATAGACTCCTGCCTAAATCAGGCCCTGGCTACCCTACCCAATTATCTCCTGGCTTAGTTTTCCCATGAGTGATGCCTTATTGGTTTCACTTGTGAGGTTCCAACCTGTCTTCAGACAGTTGACTAAACAACATTTTGTATTAGTACTGATGGAAATTTTTATCTCTAATACTTATAATGAAAATCTGTTTTGTCGCATTCAGTGAAACATTTTCTTTCTTTACTTCCTTAGCACCTGCAAACATTATGTTTATCCTTTTGTTATGTACAGAACTTCTTCCAATCACATTGTATGTCCCATTTATTTTGCAAGTGCTTTATTTTCTCTTATGCAACATTATGACTTCTACAAGCTTAAGGATTTTATGCCTAGTATTAGGAAAAAGCCACGAGATAAGAGAAGACGTCAAATCAGATAAGATATAAGGCAATTTTTATAACATTATGGTAGTACTCTTGAATAGTGAGACATTTTGTACACTGAACTGCAAAAGAAATGCTGATAAGAAATTATATCGTTTTCTGAAGACTTTCGCAAACATGGCGAGGTGGAGAACTGTTTTCCTGAGATTAGTTTTTTTAAAAACATGTAAATACGATTTTAATAACATGTTCACATTATTTAATATGAATTGATTTTAAATTCATATTCTTTTATTGTACAACATTAATAACAATACTACACGAAAATAGTGAAACTGCAGTTTATACGGTATTCCACAGTCTTCCTTGTTATCTATGGATCCTGTTATTGTTACAGTCAGTGTATATGGCCAGTTATGTTTCATATTGTATTAACAAAAGAAAATGTATAAATTGAGGAGCGTTTTTGCAAATGTCGATAGATGCAGAAATCAAGATTTTACAGAAATCACATTTTTTAATTTAAACATACAAATATTTATTTTATAACAACAATTTTCAGAGGAAGCATTCTTTGTTCTGAGACAATGAATGTAGGTTTGAAAAATATAAGCATTTTTTTTTATTACTTGCCAGTTTTAGGCGCAAAAAAATAAGAATTTTTTCAAAAGTCGTTAGATACAGTCTATCTTCAAATGAATCTCATCACAACACAATAAAATTGAAGAAAATTATTAGCGTCAACACATAATTACAATTTTATCACAAAAGTCTAATAGGACACATCTGCTAGAACTGTTGTGTACAAGTTCTTTGCCTCTCCTGTTACTTCGAAATAATGCATGAGTTTCTTAACGTCATTCTTTTTTACTTTTGACACCATGTTGACTTCTGGAAGAACAGTGGAGTTTAACACACTATCGCACGTTTTAATTCTTGGTTTTAGCACACACACACTGCCACTGGACACGCTGCATATGTGTTCTGCACTGTAACAGAAACATTACGATGTTTTCCCAAAGTTTTACTGTAAGTGATCACTCGCTGTGGAGCCTTCTTAAATGGCAGTGTCAATCTTAACACATTTTGAGCACTCGATTTTATGTCCATGATTTTCCAGTCCTTGTTGAGATTCTTGACTGTGCCATGATTTTCTAGTATCTTGTGGTATTCATTCGGGGTCAATATGTCTTCCATTCTCCTATTGTTATTCTTCTGAAAACACGATCTGGAGCCATATAGCTATGAAGGGTATCGGAAAGAAAGAAGAATGTGAATAAAAATATGCTTTACTCCAAAAAAAAGCCATGAGAATTTCCATCATAATGGTATTCTTGTTCTGACTGGCACAAGAATAAGGAAACAGATGAATGGTGGAAGGGGCATTAGTTGGGTTTTTTTTTCTAGATTAAATAAAAAAATCTAGCAATGCAGATGCGACTTAGTTACATCCCCATGATAACTGGGTCTCCAACCAAGTATAGAATGAAATATCCTTAATTTCTTGTGTCTTTGAATGTATCACAACAGAGAGGTTGTAGAGCCATACTTGTCTTGCATAGAACACTTTGCCCACCGATAATTTCGGCAGAGGTTGATTTTGTTGCAAGTCGAAATATATCTTTATTACTTCTGAATTATCATCTTTCATAATTTTTGTAAAACTTGTCTGCACGGAGTTTATGTAGTCTATATTGGGTCTTGAGTTCATTTTTTTTACCAAGTCTGTCTCTGCCTTTATTTGGAATAGGCCTATCTTGCAGGTTGAGCAGGAATCAGTATGTGGAGTTTTAAATGACAGGTTGAAATAACTGTAAAATATATGTTTATACTTCGAGAGTGAGTAAGTCTCAAGTAGTCCCAAGTTGTTTTCTTTTTTACCTGCAGTATTTCCTCCTCTATTTTCCCTTGGTGACTGTCCTGTAGAGTAGAATCTATTTTGCCAGAAGAGACAATCAGTCCTTTGAGAATCTAGTTATGCCTTTGAAACATAACGCACAAACAGGAATTATCTGTCCATCTGTTTTCCTGATACTGTATTTAATTGACACACTTTGTTTTCTTTTCGAAGACTCGGTATTCACCACTCTACACTTTGGTGATGTAATGGTCATGAACTTAATAAGTACTTTGCCCTGATTTATTTTGCATAAAATCTTAAATTTATTGTGAAATGCACTAATGTCATCAAAGGTTAACTCTGCCACTTTACACTGCTTACTTTCTTTAGCTTTTGGATTGGAGGAAGAGTTTTCAAGTCCATGAGAGCATTTTATATTTGGTTCATGCTCCTTTGTTTTACGCTTCCTTGTACGAGGACCCTTCTCTTAATAAATAATTTGTAACTTTAAATGTATCCTAAACTGTTTCATTTATATATTACTCGTATGTAATACAAAAATGTTATACGATGAAGTATTTTCTCTAGACCAACGGCAACGTGGTCATAATTACGTAGTAAACGCTTTGGCGAACATTAACCGCAAATTTAATTTCGTTCATTTCAGTAATATTTCCTTAACCATACCCTTTTTTTTCTCTCCTTTATTTCGTTGTTATAACCTACTATAAGATCTTACTACATTTGCATTTTCTTTCAATATATTCAAAACACCACTGTTACAGTTAGCAAACCACAGTCTAGTATATAGTCACGAAGCATGAGTTTATGAGGGTGCTAGGAATAATAGACTGTGCAGGTACTATTTCGCATTGTCTGTAATGAGGCGATAGTAGCGATCCTAGTGGTTAGCAACTATCTATGGATCAATATTTACTACATATTGAGCTTCGTCCTACAGTCGCGCCAGGGTTGCCAGATTGCCACAGAAATTCGCGATTATTTCTTTACAAGTTGCCTTTTAGAGGAGAAAATCGCTCAATATTTTAATTTCACACTCTCTCCTATCTTAATGAGAAACAAAAATCCTGTTAGATACATTGCGGAGTTTTATAATACATATGTCGATTTGTTAATAATAGTAATAATAATAATAATAATAATAATAATAATAATAATAATTTAGGAAATCGGTAGGTACTTCTTTCGTATCTTATACTTTCTCCTTTAGGATATTAGTGGCTATGACCATCGTAATTATTGCAGTGCACTTTGTTATTTCCCATTGTAATTATACAAAATATTAATAATACCGTATTGTAGACAGAAATATTACAATATGCAGTGTTAAAGAGTCATAATGAACTCACTGTTTATATAGTCATCTTGTCTTGTAAATAATTACAAATTAAAAACTAACTTTTAATTGATTTATTTCACGACGCTTTATAAGCTAATCAGCTTTTGCTCTTATTGGGTTGAGGCAAAACCCCGTAAAAAATTTCAACCAGTTAACTTGTACCAACCAGGATTTGAATCCTGGCCCTCTCGTTTCAAGGTCAGACATGCTAATCGTTACTCCACGGTGGCGAGCAATAAGTAACTTGTAATCACTATTGCTGTAAAGAACACTCATACTGATAACGAATAACACAGTAAAAAATTGATCAACTCTCAAATTTAACTTTCCCAACTCATGAACCAATTATTGAAAGTAAGTTGCAACTTGCATTGGAGTTTTACTCAGATAAGTGATGGAGTAGGGATGAGGAAGCCCTTCGAATACACGTGGAGGGGTTAATACTGTGGTTTAACATAGGTAATTCACGTAGATTTCTATCATATAAGTTATTAGAAGAAATAATTGATTCAGAGATAGGAAAGCCATGTCATGCCAAATAATGAAGTCAAATAAAAAGATGAGATATTTAAAGTGACAAGGAGTTTTCATCCGCCCAAATTTCGCTCGACAAAATTTGTAATAGCCCAAAAATTTGCAAATCGCTTGAAGTAAAAATTATTTGCAAAAGGGCTTCGGCAGAGCCTTCTTTAGTTACAAGCCGGGACCATACGTCGGCAACACTGTAATTAACTGTCACGCGGAGGCTGACCGTACAGTACACGTGTTTGTGCTAATGCCGATTTCCAATGTAAATTAATGTTACAATATAAGTGTGTGTCGATGGAATTATGTTTGCGGTCGTACCAAACGTTAATTGTTGATGTATTATAAACTAAATGCGTGTTGGTGATAAAAAAAAAAAACAAGACAATAAATGAAAATAAAATGGTTGCAGTCTTTGGGAATTTTTACGGTTATGGATGACAAAGTAATTGACTATTCCATTAAATATTGTATAACCACATTTTTATATTCTTATTTGTGATTTGTGTGTATCAGAATTCTAGTCAAATTGTTGGGTCTCGCCTGCTATATCAATAAAGTTACGCCGTTGGTTTTCAAAGTCATTGTAAACAGCTGTTTTGTGATCCCATAAATGTTGCAGTTTTGTTGAAGATTCGGAATGCCTGCTATACGTCAGAACTATCTATAATTTGTACATGCATATAATCACTTTGTTGGTTAGGTCAATGTTACTTATGTCCCGCCCACTATAGAGACATAGGCCAATTTTACACATATTTAATATAACTTGTTGCTTCTTTGACAGGTTAAGTTTGGTTAGTTTAGGTTTTTGTTATAGCCTACCTTGCATATACGATTATAGCGCAACATTGGCAGTGATAAAAGTGAAATATTGTTCAGTGGGCGTTGGATACTCTACATTCACCCACTTGGTATTTACAGGATTTAAAGTCCACTGAGTTTACGCTAATTGATACATACATGTACTTAATAGATAATGTTGCGTTTTGTTACGTATTATCTTGAAGGGATGTGTTTTCATTTTTTCATAGATTGTTTTACTTGGCTTAACTGTATTTACATCCTCATACTTTTATTATAATAGGAATGTCAATAGTTTCTTCTGTTTACATTTTGTTTTAGGCCTATTTGCATAATTCACATTCTTAGCTTGATTTCTGTAGTTATATTTATTTAAAATTATATTTTAAAAAGTTTATAACAAATAATTTAGGATAACAGTATTGTTATGGTGACTGGCCAGGTTCAAACTAAAACTGGCTTCCTGGACATCTGAAATATTTATAGAAAAGCACGACATAATCACATGAAATTAAAATGCATATGATATCCAAAGACGTTGTAGTTATATATCTAGACACACAATTGGCGCTGGTGTCGTGTACAAATTTGAAACCTCTCGCGCAGGTTCGCGCGACGCCATGTTTGGGGAGCACGAATGATTGTTTCTATAAAGCATTCAGAGTTTAGAAAATACAGTTGGGTATATAAGCGTTTTCTTAGCGAACATCCTCCTTCACTGTAATATAAGTAAACTTATTTACATATTTTCTAACGTATAATATAAAATAACAGAAGTAAATCTAAATATTGTAACTAAGCATTGCTTTAAATATAAACGCCTTTTTATCGTTCATAAATAGACATTAATTTATTTATATTTCCTATGAACCGAATACATAGGATATTTTCACTTATGTTACTTTATATACGTCAGAAAATACGTAAATAATTTATTTAAATTATATTACAAAGAGAGGAATGTCGGCTAAAAATGCCTATATACCCAATGGCATTTTCCAAACGCCTAAGGTAATGTAATAATAACCCTCAGTGTTTTGAGAATCTGAGGCGATATGATTCTTTAGAACTTTCAACTGCAGACATTGATTACAATTCCCTGATTCTTACATCATTCTCAATGACACAATATTGTGAAAATGTGATTGTATTCATTGCTGGCTTAGTTGTTAAATCATTAAAAAAATATGCCGTAATAAATCTAAAGACTCAATTTATGGTACGTGCCAGCAGTAAACAAAATCTCTTATTTTTTAACGAAATAATAATGGGAGTCTTGTCATACCATCATCTGAGATTATAGAAATATGCCGCTTAAGTGAAAGAGCGATTATACAGGTGTTGACAGTTCAATGGCATATTCTTACATCGTGTGAAAACAATGTGATCTAACAATAGAACACTTATACAATCTTTCCACACTTATAGGAATATATTTTAGAAAATGGATCTCAGATTCCTTCCGAGAATCATGTTTTAAACTTGTTAAACTGACCATAGAAGTACATAAAGAGCTACTGACGTAGCTCAATGGGCTAAGGTCTGCCGATCCGGAGTCGCGCTCGGACGCGGGTTCGATTCGATTGAACGGAGTCAATAATAATAATAATAATAATACTAATAATAATAATAATAATAATGAATCAATAGGCAAGATGTTCTGTACACTAGGCCTGAGTTCCATTAAATGACTAATTCATGTATGTGACGTTTATTTCATACTATCATACAGTTGTGATAATAAGCTGATGCATGGTAGCCCTACTTATATTTCAAACTAAAACATTAGGTATGTATTTTTATTTTACAGGAATATATTATGCAATAAGGAAGCGGATAAATCATAATAATTGTTCGTTTCTCGTCCACATCAAAGCAAACATTCGTTTACAATATAGGCCTAATATAAGGTCTTACACAGGCAGTGTTTTGTTAATAATAGCTAATACTAATAATTTTCTTTTCATCTGAACTATTACTACAATATGCATTTGTATTTCTGTTCTCTCTATATGTTGTCAAATAACTATACAACATTTTTGGTTGCGGTATAAAATTGCTACAGTCTTCTTTCGTTTCATGTCAAACTAACGATAACTAAGGTTGATTATGTCCATAACGTGGTCGCTTTAAATGTTAATAGGATTATTTTTTCATTTATCCATTCAGATTGATTTATAAGATACACCAAACATATATATTAAACATTCAGCATTGTATAGTGCAGCCGTCTGCTAGCCGGTGCTTCTCCCAAAGCATGGCGGCGGACGCAAGCTTCAATTTGTCCCTACCCTAAACTTCTGCGCAGTCTTGGCTGTAGGGGCTCGATGATATCCTACACCTTCCATGTCAGAGGTGAAACAACATTAAGCGGCAAAACATTGTCAATTTACTAGCCACATAATGGTTAATTGATTGGAATAGGGTGTTGCGAAAGTACGTCATTATTTTATTTATTTTTGGTACAAGTAACATTTCTTTAAGTATTTATTTATTTATTTTCCCTTGTACCATCAATAAAAAACAAGTATGTTTTTATTTTTTTTTTTTAATTATAAGTGTAGTTGCTACGACACATAGGCACACAGCACTTTCAAGGCATCTGAAATATTTGTAGAAAAACACGATAGATAATCGCAGAAGATAATATTAAAATATATCCTAAACCTTCCACAGATGAAACACCATTAAGTCGCAAAACATTGTCAATTTGCTAGCCACAAATTTGTTAACTGAATGGAACTTAAGAACACTGCGTAGGAAACTTACGTCTTTATTGCATTATTGATTTTATTATTTTCGGTGCAAGGAATATCTTTTTTATTTATTTATTTATTTATTTATTTACCTTCGTACTACCAATAAAAACATGTTTTTTTGTAATTATTTTAAGTGGCAGCCTTTGTATGTAAGTAGCCTATTTACGCCGTATTCTGAAGTATAGCTAATTGATTGCAATAAAACACTATTTTCCAACCCCTAATAATTTACATCACTACTCTGAATCTTGATCTTACCTTTGTGCATGAAGTAATATTGAAAAAATACGCGTCACGTATAACGAAAGCAATGAGCAAACACAATATCACTCTAAAATCTCCCGCCTCCACTCTGCGTTGCCAAACCTACCCATGCCCCGGCTTGTTACTAAAGAAGGCTCTGGCTTCGGAGTAGCCCAATCCGCGACATTTCGCCCAATCTGGCAACCCTGAGTCGCACAACTCATACGTATAAAATATGCCAACTAACGCGTATACTAGTGACAGACTACAGTCGCTAATCGCGATTATCTCCGATCACGATTACCAAAATTGTGTTGATACTCTAGCACAGTCTAGTATATACAGTCGCGAAGCTCAATACGTAGTAAATATGCAAACATTAGATAGTTGCTCACCACTAGGATCGCTAATATCGCCTCATTACAGGCAATGCAAAATAGTACCGTCACAGTCTATTGTTTCTAGCACCCTCAAAACTCAAGCTCGTGACTGTATATAGTAGACTATGACTCTAGGTTACGCCATAGTCTAATATATAGTCACGAAGCTCAATACTTACTAAATATGCAAACGTAGGTAGTTGCTGACCACCAGGATCGCTACTATCGCCTCATCATAGACCCTTTCCCAAGCAGACGATAAAATGTATTGTACTTTCGATATCGTATTCTTTTGAAAAAATTAACACCTACCTTCCACTATTGAAATGTGAAATACGTAAGGTTTATATATTATTTTCATAAAGTATACTGTATATTATATTTTATAAATTCACCTTCCTGAATCTTTCGGAAGAAGGATAACTCTAATCTCTATTTCTTACAATATTTATAGTACAACAAACGTCTCCTTGTCTCATATTATTATTCAAATTATTGTATTTTAGCCATTTACAGTTATTACAACCGATAACGAATATTTCATAGTTTACATAGCTTTTCACAAAAATGCGAAATACGGCACAGTCAGTGCTTTTTCGATCTAGACCAGGCCGTAATGTTTGTTCGGGTTTTCTATTTCAGTATATGGAGCTCAGTGAAATATTATATTATAACTTCATTGCGTATCATTGATAAGCTTTATTTAGTGTAATGTGTCCATAAATTCCGTTTATTTCTTGTTGCATAATATGTTGCAGAAATAATTACAAAACTGTGTCATTTTAATGTGAAGAGAATTTTACATGTTAACATAATCTGTTCGCATCAACATTTTAAGTTTAGAATGGAAGCTATTTTGAGGTTTAATGAAAACGAATTTATATTGTGATTTTAATTTAGCACTTTTACCTTCCTTATTGTAGACAGAAAATTTACCATACCACTCCTATGAAATTAGTGTACGTACGATTGTGTTACTTCGTCTCTTAGGTAGTAGATAAATACCCGGTTAAACTATAAAACGTCTTTGGATAAATACAATAATTCAGTACTCAATTGTAATATTAAAATACAGACAAATAGAATGTGACGGGTGTCATACATGACATTATGTTTAATTACAATGTATAATTGCGAATATAGGAATATAAGTTAAATATAGTAAACATAACCTGTAATTTCCATATGACATAACATACATATGTATTGGCAGGGCATTGGAGACCACTAAAATTAGACAGAAATGGGCAACTGGTACAGTAAACATAATCTATAACTTCAACATATCTAAATATTCGTGCGGTGCAACTGAAAATTATTGAATCGTGCATAAATGAACGTACAAGAATTTCGCAATATTTAATCCAAATAAAGGCAGGAATTACACATACGAACAACGTAATTTTCACACCAAAAATAATATTGCACCTTAACTCGCAAGGAATTAAGTCTGAAATGTCCCCTAATCATTGTTTTAAATTTTATTAATGCACTTACACTACATTTTAGAGAAATATATGTTACTCTTTATGCATTTAAATTAATTTATATGGTTGAAACGCCGCCCTTCGTGATCGGGTTAAGCGAGTCACATGGTCTGCCTTACGGCCTGTATTAGATCACGATGGCAGTGACACAATCTATTGTTCCTAGCAACGAGTTAGAAAGAGAGAGATATAGAGTGGCCATTGCGCCGCCATGTTTGAAGAAAATTGAACGACCGTCCGCCATTAACTTAAGCGCCCAAAACAAAGTGGGCGTGGCGATAAGTAAAATTGCAATCGCCAGCTGTCAAAATTTCGTTTGCATAAATCAGTTAAACTGAAGTGGAAAAACCTAGTATTTCGTCAAATATGTGCTAGTAACTTAATCTAAAATAAAGACCTTCTGTACGCTAAATTCAAAACACTTGAGCTATTCCTAAAAGGAAAGCCTAAAAGAATAACCTAAGCAAAATTGTCATGTACGTATGACAAGAAGTCCTAGCAAATATACTGAAGAAAATGTTAATATTCCTATGTTCTTTTAAATGCGACCCGCAAGATTGCCTATAAAATGAACGAGTATGATTGGGATGATTTTATTAAATCGTTTTCCCAGTCTCTACGCGTTGCAAAACTATTTATTATACTGTACCATAAGATATAGAATGAAAGTAGGCCCTAACTCTAACTGTAGTAAACAACCTTTACCTCCAAGCTTGAAACTTGGGTAAAATATGACCAAACATGCTTTTTTTTTTTTTTTTTTTTGTTACAGTAGAGTCACAGTCTAATACATATTAGACTGTGGTAGAGTATAATTATCGAAATGTGAACGTAAGGCCAACAGCCGGCTGGTCTGTCTGAGCCTTTCAAGGGCTGTGGCACCACAGATTATTATTAGTGTATAATTGAGCACCCACGTGCAATAATGGGGTAAGTAGTTACGAAATATATCATACTTACCCCATTATTGCATGTAGGTGCTCAATAATGTTCTTTCATGTCTTCCCAGTCAAAATACTAACAATACGGCCTACCCAAGAGTTTTGCGTTATTTTGGATGCGAGTGTCGAAATACAATTTTAATATTTTATTGCTGTTACTGGGTTTGAAACGGAATTGTAGCGGTTTTATCCGTATTTAGTTTAACTTTATTACTAGTGAACCATTTATTTGATTAATAGTTTGTCTTTGAAATAGGCCTACGTTTTATAAGCTACAGCTCATCGTCTTCTTCTATAAGCAGTAAGGACACAAGGAGCAGAAATAAAGGATGCCTGTGTCGAAATACAATTTTAATATTTTATTGCTATTTGCTTTTCACTGGGTCTGAAACGGAATTGTAGTGGTTTTATCCGTATTTAGTTTAAGTACATTACTAGTGAACCATTTATTTGATTTATCGTTTGTCTTCGAAATAGGCCTACTTTTTATAAGCTACATCTCATCGTCTTCTCTGCATATACAACAGAGAAACTTATACTGTTCCTTTAGAAACAAAGATTTGTTAAATCGGTGGATAAAAAACACGACGGCAGCCCACGAAACACAGCTTCCTATGCTCTTTACATTCAGAAGACGAATATATATATATACACACACACATGAAAAGGAGTAGGAGGCAGTTGTTAACAAGGCAGTACAAACAATTGCTGGTTTTCATGCACATTTACAGAACAACATGAACTCCAGATCCTCACCTACGAAACGTAAAGCTTATGATATAATGAAGATAGTGTTAATTTCATTTTATTTTAAAGAAAATGCAGTTCACCAAAACTACACTAAATAATTTAGGGACTTGAACAGTAGGTTGTGTGAAACTGCATAATAAATTATAAACAAGTGTTTTGATGGAGTACTAAAAGAACTTCTAGAAATTAACAGCTCGGAGAGACATCATTTGTCTCGTTTCATATTTATTATCCACTGTTTCAACAGTTTTTTTTTTTCAAAGGGAATCTGCAAGAAAAGAAAAATACTGTACACACCGCATGTTATGCCGGGCGTTGTTACACATTTATGCTTGAAAAAAAAATGCTGCTAATTAACAAAACTATGGACTTAACTTCATAAAATTCACATGAAATATATATCAGTTGTCTTATTCCTTTTCACATTGCAGTTATATGCAGCACATACAACAGGCATGTTTTTTTCTTTGTTTTCCTTAGTTCTTGCCTCCGTATATACAACATTGTAAGCAGAC
The DNA here is from genome assembly GCF_040183065.1 of Periplaneta americana. Lineage (NCBI taxonomy): Eukaryota > Metazoa > Arthropoda > Insecta > Blattodea > Blattidae > Periplaneta > Periplaneta americana. Next base: position 96,072,065 of record NC_091130.1, read on the forward strand.
GAATTTTTAAAACGGCGGGCGCTTAGTTCTTATCTGCCGTGTTTCGCGGTAGCACCGCAAAGAGCGCTGTACAGGACAACATGCAGAGTCCGTTGATATCCAGAGTACCGCAATCGTTTGAGCCGGCAAATGCCGACAAATCCGCCATTGTTAGTCCAGCGCGCGCTATGCAGTATACAGTATGTTGTATAGGGAAAGAATGTAATTTAAATGCGAAAAAATGCAGTGCTGCTGTGTTCAGAACTGTTCACAGAGAACTGAAAAAAGCGCACATTTGTTTTCTCTGTGACAAGGTTAAGAAATAAGGAAAAAGTAAAGAAGTGACTATAAATATAAAAAGGAACGATCCGCTACTTAAGCGAGCATACATTGCGAGATTAATGAATGACTGTATTTTGATATTTATTTTTTTCTTCAAAATTTGGGCTCCAAAATAGTTTTATAAAAATTATCTAGAATTTAAGTTGTTTCAGCAATGATATTTCTACATAAAACAAATGAAAATCACGTACCAATTAGGATCAGTGTCTAATTTTTACCATCTTCTCCCTTTCAAATCAGAATTTCTGAATTTAATCCTATTTGCTATCTGCAAGATTGACATAAGAGATTTGTGAAGTTCTGAATTCATTCTTGAGACAAGATTGTATTGTTTGGCTCGATTGGAAAATACAAACATCGTAGAAACTAGAAAACCAATTAAGGTTAGACTGATGTGAAATTTCAATTTCCTAAACTATTCTAGGTAGAGCTGTGAAATTTCCAGAAGTCGAGAAGCTACACTGGCTCAATCGGAAATCTAATATAATAAATAAGGTATGAAATATAGCCTAGCGTAATTTCCAAAATGGTCGCAGAATTCAGAGTGGAGGTCGTGGACGGAGAATTTAAATTAACAGTCAGAGCCCGCAGCCTTTTAAAAATGTAACCCTAAACAGCTCATAGACCAGTCGTATGGTCATGAAAATTGGCAGAGGGCATCTTTAGAGCTTAATGAATTTTTAAAGATAAAAATAAAGGAACGATTTTTTTTTTGCCAAAAATGACAAAATCTCACATCAGTGTATCCTTGGGGACATACTGAAATTAATAACTTCCATATTTTTAAAGCTAAACTCACAAAATGTTTATCACTAGTATATCTGGTTGATAATAACACATGTACAAAATTTCATCTCTCTCTATGATTAATGGTTTGCATTTTATTAATAACTTAATAATATAGTGTATTTCTTAATGCAAAAAGTCCTTTGCGTCACAATTTACATTATTTTTCATTGATATTCACTTATAAGATTCTTTATATACATTGGAACAAACATTACTATTGGAAATTTCTGTTCAGCGAATGGGTAAATTACTAGGAATTGTTATGACTATTAATTTTTTTTAATTTTTTTTATAATAAAAAATTCTAGTAATGCACTTATTAATTTTACAGCAAAATCTTATAGTAAGCTTTGATTCCATGTATGTAAGGACCCATATAAGTGAAAATCACTTAAGAATAATGTCAATTGTAGTTCAAGCGACTTTTTATATAAAGAAGTTCAATATTTTCATAAAATAATTAATAAAATGCAAACCACGTATCATAGGCGCATGCAAATTTGTACACTTGTCACTATTAAGCAGATATAGCAGTGATCAAAATTTCGTGACTTTAGCTTCGTAAGTATTGTAGTTATTGATTTCACTGTCGTGAACTCTTAAAAGTAATGAACGAAAAATGTCAGTATAGTGTCCCCTTATATGCGGAAGTCGGAGAGTTTGCACGAGGAATGCAGTTGGAAATGTTTAGATTTACTGTTATTTTATTTGCAACATTGTTGTTTTCATTTGTTACTTGTAATTTATTAAGTTCATGTTGCTGTAATATCTATAACTGTGACGTTTATCAAGGAGTGTTTTGAACATTTAAATGTATATTTATGCTGTAATAATTATTAAATAAAGTTTTTATACATTAGTATTTGACTGACAATAATTTTCTAAAATGTAAGAAGATGATTTAGAAGTTTTTGCCCTTCAAATGAAAAATATCTGTTTACTTTAAATATTCCTATCCCTAGCGTGATGAAAAGCACTAACAATGGCGGCCGACTCGGTGATTGCGCTACTCTGGTATATCCACGGACTCTGCAACATGGCCACTCTATATTCTTCTCTTTCTAACTCGTTGGTTCCCAATACTCACTGCGCTCCAAGCGGCTAGCAACTATCGCGTTGCAAAAAATCATCCTAAGCTTCGTGACTGTATATAATAGACTGTGGTTACCCTTGGTTCCGTATGGATTACCATAGAGGAAACAATTTTCTCTATGTACATCCTGTTTCACGAAGATTATGCAATACCAGGACCTTCAATATAGGAGGTCCTAGCAATACTCTATACTCAGGACCTCCTATATATGTGAGTAATACACGTAGCCGCCCGAGTGTGAACTGCTCGCGCCGCATTCTCTAACTTCCGTTGTTACGATGCAAGGTAGATACAACCAAAGACGTTTTATAGTTCAACAACGGCCTACTTGACGAAAGGCCACCGCACTAAATGTGGCAACGCCGCTACAATGCATTTGTGGGGGCCGACATCTGTCGCGTTAAGGTAAAGCGTTCACTACAGTCCATGAGGATTTACTTGTCTAGTCCCTTTTAGAAAGAGAAAGAATACTCACCATCTCTCTCTACCCTCATTTATGGTGACGGCGGTATGGTCGACACTCCTTCCTGCGACCAGGAGTTAGCAGCGGCGGCACTCTCTTCCTCTTCAAATTCTGACTCCTCTCCGCCAGAAAGTTCCTCGTCCGTGTCCGTGTCATCCAAATTTATTACGAATCGATCGCTAATTTCGTCTACTAGTCCGTCCTTCTCCCAATAAAATTGTTCGACTTTTTCCACGTGTTCACAGGCCTTTCTCCAATTATCTTCCGTCACTTTTGCAAGAGCGCTCTCAAACAACAATTTCACATCTTTACTTTTGAACGAAATATTACGCTTCGCAACGTCATTTTTAACCTGCCCCCATATTAATTCGATCGCGTTTAAATCACAATGGTATGGTGGCTGTCTCACTACAGTATGGGAGTGCATTGTCGCAATTTGGTCGATTTCGTATGTTTTGAAATTATCTTTTTTAGTTTTTACAAGTTCATATAATACAGGTTTCGTGGATCGTAAATCAAATTCAATGTTATTGTTACGAAGCCAGGACTGCATTTCAGATTTCGGTGTTGATGAAATTGGTGCCTTATTGAGTTCTGTTGAATGATAGGGGGCATTGTCCATTACAATGATGCTATTGAGAGGAATGTTTGGTAATAATTGATTAATGAACCAGTTCTTAAATACAGTGCTGTCCATCTCCTCGTGGTAGTCTTTAGTTGATTTAGATTTGAAAGTTAGAAGCGCGTTTGGAATGAAACCTGTCGAACATCCGGCGTGTAAAATAATAAACCGTTGACCTTTTCCTATTGGGGTTTGAAGTGGGAAGTCAATTTCGTGATCATCGCTTTTCCAAACTTTGCTTTTCGTATAGTTCACATTAACCCAAGTTTCGTCTAGATAAACAACGGCGCGTCCAGTGGCGCGTAATTCTTTCATTTTTCTTAAGAATTTAAATCTCTTTAAAATAACATCTGACCTTTCCATTAAAAATTTTCTGCCTTGAGTATTTTTAACATACCTAAATTTCATTTTTTTAAGAATTTCTCTCAAACTCCATATGCTTCCAGTGAATAAGCTTTCCTTAATTAATGCGTCATTTATATCCTTCAAACTAGGCAAAAAATCAGTCCGATACAAAGAATAAATTACTCGTCTTATAGCGGCGGCAGAAAATGAGTCAATTGCAGTTTTCTGAGGGGTCCTGTTTGGGCGTTTCTTTCCTGGAGTTCGCAGAACACTTCCACTTTCTAGTGCCTCCCTTTGTTTTTTTAAAATCCTGCTAACACTACGAGACGATATACCTGTCGCTGTAGCAGTTCTTTCGATAACACTCGACACAGATATTGTTTGCTTTCCGCGTTTCAGTGCCTCATATTCTTCAGTAAAGAATTTGTGTACATTAATAACCATGTTCATACTGTCCGACTTCAAGGCTTTCCCGCGTTTTCCCATATTGCCTACCATGATTATTAAAAACAAGAGCACAACACACATTACAATGTTTAAGATAACAGGGAAACCATGCAATTCCGAAAACATTTTGTTTAAATTGTGAATTATTGTATATTATATTATATTATATTATATTATATTATATTATATTATATTATATTATATTATATTATATTATATTATATTAAATTGACACAACGAGACACACACTTACTTCACTATTCACTAAACACTACTGAATAAATGAACTCGAACAACGCCAAGACGCCACTGAGAGACCCACTAATTGGATTTGCAAAAGTGTGTTCTAGAAGGGCCAAGGGAGAAGGAGGGAAGGGAATTCCAAGAATTCTACAAAAGAAAACCTTTCCCCCCTTACATCTGTTGACAGTCGATAGACAAGGACCGCAGACAAGGATAGTAGAAATCACGCCAACTTAACCCTCATGCACTGTACATCGTATCCAAGAGGAGTAGAAATTCTACTCCTCTTGATCGTATCGCACTGCTCGTACGAATCGCACGCAACGGATATTTTAAATGCAGTGCGTTCACTGTAACGGCTATACCTCATCGCCTCATCGGATTCCCCTATCAGCTGTTTAAAACATGACGTCGTACGATATTGACATTACTGAAAGCAAAGGAGTTGAGGTTAGGTCTATTAATTACGTCTGTTAGCGAATAAGGATTTGTAATTTCTTCATGCGTCTTAATTGAAGAGGAAGAAACGAAATAAATATTGGTTACATAATATATTTACAAGAAATGACTTGATTACTGTAATGGGAACGCCTCAAATTATATAATTCTTCGCAATTTTCCACACGCGAAATAAGTTTTCCGTCTGCAATTTTGGCGCGACACTGAACATGGCACAACATAATAGTAACAGTTGACCAATTAAAATTGATTTATTAAAGAAGGCCATAATCGCACGCATCGGAAAAGTTACCCATCCGAGAAACGTGGACGGAATTGCCGTGAGGCGATGCGTCCGATACGATGTAGTGAACGCGGTTACATAACAATTACAACAAAGTTAGTCTTTTTCCGATCCGTGCGATTCGTCCGATGCGTGCGATACGATGTAGTGAACGCTTACCTTTATAGTCTGCTTGAATGTAAAATATTTCTAAATTCATCCATGAAATAAAAGTAGATTCTCAAATTTTGTTGGACACATACAGTATTCATGAAACGTTAACCATGTTGTATCAGTGAGCAAATTAAAGACAATTCCAGCAGATAACCTACTTAATATCTCACAATTCAGGAAATAATTAAGTTTTTATGCACGACAACATTACGCTTCATTATTATTGTCTGTAATAATTTAGTTATGAACTTTACAAATAATAATAATAATAATAATAATAATAATAATAATAATAATAATACAAAATTGTGGTAACACAAGTCACATTCTTGTCTAAATCTTCTCAGCAGGCCTACACACTGAACTTGGAAACATGACATTACTTTATTTTTAAAAAGCATCATCCTTAATTCTTACATTTTTATTGAATAGGGTTCGGGCACTCATTCAATCCTGAGCAGACGGAAAAACTATTTTGGACAACTACTAAATGTAGCTACATAGGCCAAATATAAGTTATTGGGACGAAATTCAAATACAATTTCCTGAGCCATTTATACCCGAACCCCACTTTTTGAAGTAGAAATTGCGACATAAAATCTGAAAAAGTTCAAATCTTCAGGTATCAATCAAATTCCAGCAGAATTAATGGAAGAGGTTGGAAGCGCATTATGTAGCGAAATTTATAAGCTTGTATTTGCTATCTGAGAAAAAGAAATTGTACCAGAACAATGGAAGGAGTCCATAATTGTACCCATCTTTAAAAAAAGTGGAAAATACTCACTGCAGTAAATTTCAAGGAATATCGCTTTTGTTGACGTCATACAACATTTGGTCCAATATTCTTTTGACAAGATTAACTCCTTATGTAGATGGAATTATTGGGAATCATCAGTACGGCCGACTATTGATCAGATTTTTTGTATTCGACAGATATTGGAGAAAAATGATAGTATAAGGGTAGAGTACATCAGTTGTTTATAGATTTCAAAAAGGCATATGACTCAGTTAAGAGAGAGTTTTATATAATATTCTTATTGAATTTGGTATTCCCAAGAAACTACTTCGATTAATTAAAACGTGTCTCAGTGAAATGTACAGCAGAGATTTTATGGGTCAGTTTCTGTCGGATGCTTTTCCAATTGACTGCGGACTGAAGCAAGGAGATGTACTATCATCTTCACTTTTTAACTTTGCTCTAAAATATGCGGTTAGGATAATCCAGGATAACAGAGAGGGTTTATGATTGAACGGTTTACATCAACTGCTTGCCTATAAATGACTGAATATATTAGGAGAAGATGCACAAACTATTAGAGAAAACATGGCAATTTAACTTGAAGCAAGTAAAGCGATAGGTTTGGGTGTAAATCCCGAAAAGACAAAGTATACGATTATGTCTCGTGACCAGGGGCCTGTTTCGCAATGTTTACAAATCTTTGTAAATTGTAAACTTTGCTTGTAAATTGTAAACTTCTGTTTCACAATCTTTGTTTGTAATGTTGACCTTTACAAAGGAAATCAAATCTTTACAAATTAGATTTTGCTCACTTTACAAGTATTCTGTTTCACAATGAAGAGTAATTTTACAAACGTGTAAATTTTACTTGTAAAGTTAGCACATTTTCTACAATACCTCTGAGATATGTAAAGTTTGAAACTGCAACAAATTATGAATAAATACAATAAAGAAATACTTATTAAATTAACTTTTGAGTAACTGGATATTATTAAGAATTAAATTAACGCAGTTTTGATGTTATTAAGGAGTTCAAATGACTCAGACAAAGATATTGAATTTAGGCCTAATCATACGAAGACGTATACGTAAATTTCTCCGGGCGAGAATTAATAACACGTTCGTATCATTGTATAAATTTAATGAAAGGTTTCGAATGAGTCCCGCGCTATACTTCAGAATACTGCGTAAGTATTTATATGCGAAGACTGTATTTAATAAATACTCGCACTTAATATGGAAGTTCCTGCACCAAAAATAAATAATTCAATAATGCAATAGCGACACTACTTACGCGGTATTCTGAAGTCGTTTCGAGTCCCGTTTCGCTGAAATCTCTCCTACAAGATATGGGACATCATATCCAACATCCAAAAGAGAAAAGCAACGAGTTAGATACTATAGAGAGGACAAAGACGTCAGAAAGTTGAAGACAATTGAACATTGGTCCGCCATGTTTCGGTTAGTCAAATCAAAGGGGCGTGGCTCGGATGTTGTAGGAAATGACTTTGATGAAGTTAGTATTATTGTGAATTGAGTTACATATTAAGACTATGTTAATAAGTAAAAAGTAAAATACACACAAAACTTTACGTTTTATAACAGCTGTAGGCCTATGTTTGATTAGTTTCACTAAAAATAGCCCAGATATTAAATGACAAGCTATACTCGATGCAACCAAAGCAAAGCACCTAAAGACGGATGAATTTAATCGGCAGAAGAAAAATAAATAATTTTTTGACTTCGTCACAAATTTAATTACCTTACAGCTAATCTAACCTAATATGAAATTATGTAATTCAGTGCTCACCAGGTGATTTCAAGAGAGATGACGTATGTAAGTAATAGGAGTAAAATATAGGAAAGGTAGTGGCGAAAATTAAAAAAATATATCCAGTAATTAAGTGATTGAGAAAAATTCATTTGAAATTGGAATTAACACAGAGAACTTTTGAAACTGCAATTATTAACACTACAAATAACCTCTTAGCATGCAACATAATAATTAAAGAATGACACTAGTAGAAAGTTACTCATGATCATAACTCACCACATTTATTGAAAGGATAAGATACTTACGATTAACATTGTTATCAGAAACAACAGGAGCCACAGCTAGGTGCACTTCTTTTCGCGTGATGGAGACATCATGTAGTCTAATATAATTTGAAATAAATATTGTCGCGTGATGGAGACATCGTGTAGTCTAATATAATTTGAAACAAACATTGATCTCACACGTGTCTCGCAACTAGGCTGAGGCTTTTGCAGAATAGAATTGTTCTTACATTATTTTGAACAATAATGACAAATTGTGTGTGATGCAAGTGCTAACTTTCCTCTTTGTTAACAATACGCATTAATAAAAAGAAAATTGGAGTAGGCCCTATAAACACAATAAATACTAAACTCTTGATGGTACAAACTTATTAATACAGATATTTCGCTTATGCTCAGTCCGTCTTATCTTATAATTCTCTGCGGCAATGGTACCTGTATTGAGAGGGTTTAATTATCCAGCAACGAATATTATGATTTACGTACATTTCATTTAAATCCGAAGGAATGAGACATTTTTGGAAATTTTAAAGTCTTAATTATTACTTTTTCAATTATAAATCAGCTTTTTACAAAACCTGTAGCGAAATGTTTAAATTAAATATTCATGCATCTGAAAAATATAATACATGTACCAACTCCTTGCAGTGTACCTTTGATAAGCACTCCTTGCGGAGGCTGGCGGTACTATAGACCGCCATGTTTTTTAGGGAACGATCCATAGTACTGTTGGCCTCCGCAGGGAGCGCTTATATGGGGTCTTCAGTCTCTCTATAGTATCTAACTGGTTGGAGAAAAGTGATGCCCTAACCTCAAAGCGAGAACTGTATTGTTTTCCATTGGATGCATACTAGCTGTCAGTTCTGTGGGTTAGCAGATAAGCCTGGAATTTCTAAGATATCACTATGCGAAAGTGCCCACAGGATAGTTGATGTTGTTAAAAGAGTTAAATTCGGGGCAGGGTTTTGATCACCATAATGTTATTTAGTATAGCACAGAATTTTTATGCTGCTGATGGGATCACTAATGTTTGAGAGGTTAGGAATGCAACATTAATAAATACTGATGGATCAACCCAAAAAATTAACCTGATTTTGTGTTTAGACATCGTAATTGTTTTATAAATTGCATATTTGTACGTGGACCAAATCTGTTATTTACTTATTTGACAGAATTTTGTTCTAACTTTGGTCATTTAAGTAATAGACGTATTTGTATACTCGACCAATCACATCACATGAAACTCCATTGTCGACAATATATAAAAATCTAAATACTTTTAATTTTTTTAAACAATACTTTATATTTTCTGTTGGTGAAATATGAATCAGCAAGCTTAGAATAATCTATTTTAGTACAAAATATAAACATATGTATCGATAATAGTAAAAATAGAGCGATTTTAGCTCTGCTCCTTAGCGATTTTTGTAAACTGTCGTTGGCGATATTGTGTAACCAATAATGCATAAATTTCTTTAGCTGATTTTGTAAAGTTCGTCAGACTTTACAAACTAATAAAATAGCATTATGAAACACAATTTACAAGCATTTTTAAACTTTTACTTGTTATTTGTAAATTGTTAATTTGTAATTTGTAAGGATTGTGAAACGAGCCCCAGAACGTAGAACGAAATGGAAATATAAAAATTGGAAATTTACCCTTTGAAAAATGGAAAAGTTCAAATACCTTCGTGCAACAGTAATAGATATAAATGAGAGGAAATTAAACGCAGAATAAATATGGAAAATGCCTGTTATTATTCGGTTAAGAAACATTTGTCATCCAGTCTACTCCCATAAAACATAAAAGTTAGAATTCATAAAACAATTATATTACCGGTTGTTCTATATGAAACTTAAACTCTTACTTTGAGAGAGGAACGGAGACTAAGGGTGTCCGAGAATAAGGTGCTTAGGAAATTATTTGGAGCTAAGGGGGATGAAGTTACAGGAGAATGCAAAAAGTTACACAACGTAGAACTGCACGTATTGTATTCTTCACCTAACATAATTAGGAATATTAAATCCAGATGTTTGAGATGAGTAGGGAATGTAGCACGTATGGGCGAATCCAGAAATTCAAATAGAGTGTTAGTTGGGAGTTCGGAGGGAAAAAGACCTTTGGGGAGGCCGAGACGTAGAAGGGAGGATAGTATGAAAATGGATTTGAGAAATGTAGGATATGATGATAGAGACTGGATTAATCTAGCTCAGGATAGGGACAGATGACGGGCTTATAAGAGGGCGGCAATGAACCTCCGGGTTCCTTAAAAGTCATTTGTAAATAAGTAAGAAATTAAGTAAGAGTTCTGCAATATATCATGGAATTATACACAATGTTTCTAATATTTTCTCTTCTCGCCAGAGCTGTTAGTACTTGCAAGATCATTTTAAACTTTACAATAATTAAGTAGTATGTTACGGTAGAACGATAGACACAATTTGTTTACAAATATCTAACACTGGTTTGCCACAAGTGCAAACATCTGAAACGAATACTGTATACTAAGATTGTTATCCTCATGTGAATCTTTTTCCACCAATTTTGTTAGCAGTAATTTTTGACTGCCGGAACAAAGATACTAATAATTTCTGCATAATAGCACACACAAACAAATCTAAATACAACACAAAATCTGATGGCATAGTTAGCCCACCTCGATTGAGAGTATTGAAATATTCATCACCAGTGATAAATGCTATGCCTTATTCGCAACTCAATTTTTTTTTACAACTTTGTGAGGTGAATAACCAGTAATGTTGCTTTTGCAACCGGGTACGGAGCATTTTTTTTTGGCATGTGTAGACATAAAAACAAATAGTTATAGTATGTCTAATCACTCCAAGACAATTCATTTCTCGAGAAGTGCAATAAATACGTAATAGGTATATGTAATTTAAACTGCACTTATATTTCGTTAAAATATCAATATTTTAAAAATGATATAAGAGAATTATGAATGTGAAATTATCTCTACATACATAGCTAGGTACTTCAGGTAAACAAACATTAACATAACTGATGACAGTGAAAACTTGAGTAAGCAATCTTCCAATCTGCCACATATGTGAACCCCCAAGCAGCGTTGCCGCAATTACTGCGCGGTTGCCTTCCAATGAAGTAGGCCGTGGTAGATACGTTGTACCAGTGTTGAGTTATCTCTAACCGTGACCCTGATGTCACGAGATTTTGTGTCGCTGCTATCAACTATACTGTAACACATACAGGTCCAGACGTCCAGAGAGAGAGGAAAGAGTTCACAAGAATGCATGTTACGGAAGAAAGAAATGTGATTTTATCCGAAATTATTTATATTATAATAATTACTTATATAAAATACAGATTATAAATAATACAGCAATTATATATAGTTATGATAAAGATGATTTCAATAGATATTGCTAGGGCAATCAGTCCTCCTAATCTTTCTATTCAAAATCGAACACATGTACAGGGTGTATCAAAAATACGTGTACAAACTTCAGGCATGGGTTCCTTACACCAAAAGAAGGAAAAAAGTTCATATGAACATATGTCCCATAATCCTTTGTTTCCCCGTTAGGAACTGTTCAACACATTGCTACACTCATAAAATGCAACACACAAAACTCATAACCAATGCTCGAAATGTCCTCCTCTTGCTTCTAGACATGCATGCACTCGTCGAATCATGGACTGTCGCACCCTTTCAAATACTCCGGGATGATGTCGAATGGTTTCGCAAGCTTCCATGACACGTCGATGAAGAGTTTCATGATCCAGGATGTCTGCTCCATAAACCAATTGTTTAAGGTGCCCCCAAAGATAAAAATCCAAAGGATGAGGTCGGGAGAACGTGCTGGCCATTGAACTGGTCCTCCTCTGCCTATCCATATGTCATGGTAGACATCAGTCAGTGTATCTCGAACAAGGCGACTAAAATGTGCTGGAGCCCCATCATGCATGAACCATATGTTTTGTCTTATGTTCAGAGGCACATCTTCGTGCAGTAATTCTGGAAGAGTGTTTTGGATAAAGTCCCTGTAGATAGCACCTGTAAGACGTGCTGATAGAACGTATGGACCTACCAGACAGTCACCTACAATTCCAGCCCACACATTAATCCTAAATTGTTGCTGATGTCTAGCCTGAAATACAGCACGAGGATTACGATCTGCCCATACGTGTTCATTGTGGAAATTGGTAATTCCATCTCTCCGAAACGTTGTCTCGTCTGTAAACAAAACTGATGAGACAAATAATGGATTGGCTATTTGTGCTACAAACCATCGGCAAAAGTTCTCCCGTGGTGAATAATCGGCAGGCGAAAGGCCCTGCACACGTTGCAAATGATACGGATACAAGAGCTGCTCGTGAAGTACCCTCCATGCTGTACTGTGTGATGTACCAGTTGCCACAGCCAATTGTCTTGTACTGATACCTGGATCGTCTTCGACACAGTGTAAAATGTCTTCTTCGAGGTTCGGCGTACGAACAACTCTTGGTCTTCCTCGATTACCAGCCTGTGGTGCAACGGTTCCTGTCTCAGCAACGCAACGATACACAGCAACAAAGGTTTGATGATTCGGTTGTCTTCGGTCTGGAAACGCCATCTGATACAGCCGTACACCCTCGCGTCCATTACCATTCGCGCGACCATACATAAAAATGATGTCAGCCTGCTCACGAAATGAATATCGTCCTGCCATAGTTGAACGAAATACGTTAACTCACTCCACGTTCACAATTGCAACGTTGAAGACAGACTAATTACAAATGACACATGTAAACAAGTCTCCATGGCAACACTTCGCCATCTGCAATCCATTTCTGATACAACGAGTCACAGCCTTCTATGAATGAGTGCATAAAGAAATAAAGTTTTGAGGTTGGACCTCGAAGGCCGTTGGACGCAAACTTTTAGTAATAAATGAATAACGGGGAAACAAAGGATTATGGGACATATGTTCATATGAACTTTTTTCCTTCTTTTGGTGTAAGGAACCCATGCATGAAGTTTGTACACATATTTTTGATACACCCTGTATATAGGAATTTTTTTCATCTGAATGATGTCAGATATCACATCCTAGAGTATAGCACAATCTTCGTGAAACACTCTGTATGTTTGTTTCCCTCTTGGACATCTGAAGTTCATACCTTCTTTTGATGTTTATTTTTTTTTTCCCCCTTTTTTGTTGTTGTTTCTTGCAGCTCGATATGGGAACTTGTTAAAATTGTTATATGTTTTACAATGTAAACTGATACTATATATGTACATATATGTATGTATGTATGTATGTATGTATGTATGTATGTATGTATGTATGTATGTATGTATGTATGTATGTATGTATGTATGTATGTATGTATGTATATATATATATATATATATATATATATATATAATTGCTATTTATATTATTTTGGAAACAGATTTTATAACCTATATAATTTATTATCATTATTTATATTATTTTGTAATAAAACATACTTTTAAAATGAACCATAACCTCAACGATATCGTCGTAATGGAGATTGAAATTGAAAATGTGAAAAAGAAATCGGTTTCAGTTTGTAATCCATTATTTATTGAAATGAAACACTTTCAGCAGCCTTCTATTGCCCTCTATATATGAAGTATGAATAATTCATCTGCCATTTGTTAATATATTTAATTTTACTTTCCTCACATTTGCATATTTCTCCAATACGTCTAATAGTAGCAACATTCATTTTCTAGCCATTTATTTTCGTTTCTATTTCATATAATACAATGGAAGAAGTAACAAAATTGCACAGCAGAAGCTATCACGACTCTAAATAATATACATCAAGGTGATTCGAAACAAAAGATTACTAAAATATTACTTTCTCCACTCAGCCGTGCCTCAGCGCGATTATTTAAGGATTAAGCAACGAGTTAAAGATTATAGGTAGAGTGGCCATTGGGCCGTCAGGTTTGAAGAAAATTGAAAGACCGTCCGCCATTAGCATAAGCGCCCAAAACAAAGTGGACGTGACGATAAAATAAAATAAACCAGATATAGAAAATATAAATAAAAACATAAAAGAAATATTAATGACTGAATTATTCATCCAGAATTACCCAACAAACATAAAGGGATAAAAAAAATAAATATATTAAAAATTTTGGGTAAGGTTGGAATCGTGAAGTTATCAAACTTTCGTTTGCATAAATCAGTTAAACTGAAGTGGAAAAACCTGGTGTTTCGTCAAATACGTGCTAGTAACTTAATCTAAAATAAATAACTTATGTACCCTAAATTTAGAACACTTGAGCTATTCCCAAAAGGAAAGCTTAAAAGAATAACTTGAGCAAAATAATCATGTACGTATGACAAGAAGTCCTAGCAAATATACTGGAGAAAATGTTAATATTCCTTGGTTTTATTAAATGAGACCTGAAAATTTGCCTATAAAGTGAACGAGTATAATTCGGATGATTTAATTTTTTTCCCCAGTCTCTACATGTTGCAAAACTATTTATTATTATAGAATAAAAATAGGCCCTAATACTGGTGACAGACTACAGTCACTAATCGCGATTATCGACCTAATCGCGATCGGGTTTGTAGTGTGTCACCGTCCCGATCGCGATCAGGAGCTTAATCCTGTTTCCAGAACTAGATAATCGCACTGAGGCACGGCCCAGTGGACGAAAGTAACATTTTAGTAGACTTTAGTTTCGAATCACCTTGATTTATATTATTTAGGAAGTCGTGATAGCTTCTGCTGTGAAATTTTGTTACCCCTTCCATTGTATTATGTGGAATAAAAACGAAAATGAATTTGGCTACTATTAGACGTAGTGGAGAAATTTAATGCAGATGTGAGAAAAGTAAAAAGAAATATATTAACAAATGACAGACGAATTATTCATATGTATATATATATATATATATATATATATATATATATATATATATATATAGAGAGAGAGAGAGAGAGAGAGAGAGAGCAATAGAAGGCTGCTGAAAGATGTTTCATTTCAATAAATAATGGATTACAAACTGGATCTGGTTTCTTTTTCAGATTTTCAATTTCAGTCTCCATTACGACGCTATCGTTGAGGTTAAGGTTGATTTTAAAAATGTTTTATTACAAAATAATATAAATTTTTGGCATGATATAAATTTTATAGGTTATAAAATTTCTTTTCAAAATAATATAAATAGTAATGATATAAATTGTATCAGTTTACATTGTAAAGCATATAACAATTTTAACAAATACTGTAAATTCCCATATCAAGCTGCAAGAAACAACAAAAAAAAGGGAAAAAAAAACAATGAACAAACATCAAAAGAAAGTATGAACTTTGTCCAGGAGGGAAACAAACATATACGTATATACATAGAGAAAATTCTTTCCTCTATGGTAATTCAGCTGTTGACCAGACGGGATGTAGTGTGTCACCAACGAGTTAGAAAGAGAAAGATATAGAGTGGTCATTACGCCGCCATGTTTGAAGAAAATTGAACGATCGTCGGTAATGAACTTATGCGCCCAAAACAAAGTGGGCGTGGTGATAACTGATATTAGAATCGTCAGCTGTCTTAATTTCGTTTGCATAAATCAGTTAAAATGAAGTGGAAAAACCTAGTATTTCGTCAAATACGTGCTAGGAACTTAATCTAAACTTATGTACGCTAAATTTAAAACACTTGAGCTAATCCTAGAAGGAATGCTTAAAAGAATAACCTAAGCAAAATTGTCATGCAGTATGACAAGAAGTCCTAGCAAATATACTGAAGAAAATGTTAATATTCCTAGGTTCTTTTAAATGCGACCTGCAAGATTGCCTATAAAATGAACGAGTATGATTCGGATGATTTTATTAAATTGTTTTCCCAGTCTCTACACGTTGCAAAACTATTTACTATACCATAAGATATAGAATGAAAGTAGGCCCTATCTGCAGTAAACAACCTTTACCTCCAAGCTTGTAACGTGGGTGAAACATGGCAAAACTCGCTTTCAGTTTTTTTGTTACAGTAAAGTATAATTATTATCGAAGTGTGAACGTGAAGCCAACAGCCGGCTGGTCTGTCTGAGCCTTTCAAGGCCTGTGGCACCACAGATTATTATTAGTGTATAATTGAGCACCCACGTACTATAATGGGGTAAGTAGTTACGAAAATATATATTCATACTTACCCCATTATTGCACGTGGGTTCTCAATTATGTTCTTTCATGTCCTTCCAGTCAAAATACTAACAACAATACGACCTACCTCTGGATCCAAAGAGTTTGAAGTATTACAAACTCTTTGGCTGGATCCCAGTTTGGAAGTTCGAGATGCTGGCGCGGTACGATTTGTAAACATCAAATATGGAAGCTGTATGTGAAGCTGTATGAAGAAGACGTTTAGCAGCCTTTGCTGTTTTGCTAGCTTTGAACGCTGAGGAGACGGATCAAATTAAAAAGAGTAGAATGTGGAGCCGAAAATGGTTACTATGTAGAAATACGGGCCAAGATGTCTTAACAATGCTGTTTGTATAGCATATAAACATGTTTCTTCTCTGTACGCCTCAATTAAAGTTCTAACTTGGTCTTTGGTCCAACCGTGGGAATTCATAATCAAAATTTTCGACTTGCTCTCTTAAGGGGAGAGGATGGTATTTTTCAAAACTTTTTTCCCTATTTGGTGTAAATTATTAATTTTTTGTATGTAGAGAGCTCATAGCTGTGGCAACTCAACCAATTAAAAACATTTTGAAAAAAAAAAAAACATTATTTGGGGGCCCAAATTTGAAAAAAAATATACCCAATGCAGGATTGTACTAAAACCGATATATCTAAACCGTTTTCAAAGATAGATTCAAACAGTTTTTGCAATGTATTTGCAAAAGTATGTTCTACAAACTGTCTGTAACAGAATTTTGATATTAGTCCCTACGTTGGTAAAATAAACAATTAAAATTTAATAACAATTTTCTGGTTTCCTTTCTTGCAAACAAACGCACGTATTTTTAAAATGAAATCAATTAACAAAATTCTGTTACAGAGAAAAGTTTCGTAATAGTCTAAAGAATGTGTGTTCTAAATATGATGCATGTATCTTTAATAGTTCAGAAATTATATTCATTTTGTCTGGCAATGTAGCAAAAAAAAAAAAAATGAAGTTACTGGAAACCAATAAACGCGGGCATGTGATTTAAAAATCCATAGCGCAGGAAGTTTAAAAATGACGTCTCAACATCCTATAAGGGCACAAATACCCACAAAATGTTATGCAATGTATTCCACACATATCATGGGGTATTTTGAAGAAAAAAAAAACAATTTTTTGGAAATTTAATTTACCGGAAACAACAATAAAAGTGGGCGAGTGATTTAAAAATCCATAATTCAGGAAGTTTAAAAATGGCGATCCACACATATCACAGAGTATTGTAAAGAATTTTTTTTTGAAAATTTAGTAATTTTTCATCAAAAATACCATCCTCTCCCCTTAAAATAGTAGCTCCTGCAACCTTCCCGAGGTTGATCCACACTGTTGTTTTCTCGCTCCCAAGGTCCCAGAACAGTCTAGATAACACTCATGATAAATAAGAAACTAACCATAAGTGTAAAACAACTAAAATTCTACATTAACAATAGTAGATGTTGCAACAAAGCAATTAAACGTGGAAAACAACTAAAATTCTACATTAACAATAGTAGATGTTGCAACAAAGCAATTAAACAAGAAGTTTAAAACAACTAAAGTTCTATATTTGATTATTGTATCCTTAGAAACTAATAAATACATAAATAAAAAAGATTTAGTTGGAGAACAACTATTTTGGTAACACTGAACCAGCACAGAAGCACGCAGGAAAAATAGCAAGGAACCTACCCTCGAAATCCAGCAAGCTAGCCATCCACGGAGCCACCAGAGCGCATTATTAACGGTGAGTGACCACGCAGGCGACCCATCCGCGCAGCCACCTTGGAATCCATCACAGAAACACGCACCGTCTGAACCGGGCTTAACTGTAGTAAAAAATCTTTACCTCCAAGCATGACTGGTGACAGACTATAGTACTAATCGCGATTAGCACTTATCGCGATCAGGCCCGATCGCGATTACCGAAAATGTGGTGACACACTAGGTCCCGTCTGGTCAACAGCTGAATTACCATAAAGGAAACAATTTTCTCTATCTACATACGTATAATATATGTTTGTTTCCCTCCTGGACAACACCTAAAGTTCATACTTTCTTTTGATATTTGTTCATTGTTTTTTTCCCTTTTTTGTTGTTTCTTGCAGCTTGATATGGGAATCAATTTGTTAAAATTGTTGTATGCTTTACAATGTAAACTGATACATTTTATATCATTACTATTTATATTATTTTGAAAAGAGATTTTATAACCTATAAAATTTATATCATGCCAAAAATTTATATTATTTTGTAATAAAACATATTTTCAAAATCAACCTTAACCTCAACGATAGCGTCGTGATGGAGACTGAAATTGAAAATCTGAAAAAGAAACCGGTTCCAGTTTGTAATCCATTATTTATTGAAATGAAACATTTTTCAGCAGCCTTCTATTGCTCTCTCTCTATGAAATATGAATAATTCGTGTGTTTTTTTGTTAATATTGTAACTTTTAATTCAAACAATAATGTAATTTTATTCTCACAACAATAATTACTTTCCACAATTTAATTTAAACACTCCCGTCAACAATGGGATTTCCACTGCACGCAGCAACACAGTATTCGTTATTGCACTCCATAGACGACAATGATAATTCACTTGGATTATTGAGAACAACATTGTACTGCTAATCTTAACTAATGTTCACAAAGCACTATTTAGAAAAACAGAACTGACAGTTTTTAGTTTACAGTTCGTAGCCTTGGCTAGTTCCTCTAGCTCATTCACTCAAGTTCACAGTATATCGAACCCAAGGCGTCTAGTGATAGTCCACTGTACTCGAACTCAGGACTTCCGGGACAGTCCACTGCACTCGAACTCAAGTCTTCCGCTGCGTTGCTTCCGCCTGGACACTGCTCCAGTTCACTCGCGTGTCGAACCTTAGACTGCTGGTTCACAAGCTGAACTCACTGTCCAATACTACAACAACAACAACAACAACAACAACAACAACTGCTCAGCTCACTTGCGTCTTGTATTTATAACTAAACCATAGTTTCCGGAAAGTACGATACTGGAAATTTCTGCAGATGCCGAGAAGATGGCGCCTCTAGACTTCTCTGGATTTCTCCCCTCAGTCGCAGGCGCATTACTTCCCCCTCTCTGCCGCGGTCGACGTCTCTCCTCTCCTCTCTATGCCGCGCGCCGGCCCCCCCAGTGCTCCGTGGAGCTCGTCCCGTCTCCCGTGCGCCCTGCCCTCTTGCGGGACGCATGATCGAGTCTCGACGTAGCTGTCACAAAATATTTCTTTTTACTTTTCTCACATCTGCATTAAATTTCTCCACTACATCTAATAGTAGCCAATTAATTTTCTAACCATTCATTTTCATTTCTCTTTCATATAATACAATGGAAGGGGTAACAAAATTTCACTGCAGAAGTTATCACGACTTCCTAATAATATAAATCAAGGTGATTCGAAACCAAAGATTACTAAAATGTTACTTTCGTCCACTGGGCCGTGCCTCAGCGCGATTATCTTGTTCTGGAAACAGATTTAGCTCCTGATCGTGATCGGGGCGGTGACACACTACAAACCCGATCGCGATTTGGTCGATAATCGCGATTAGTGACTCTAGTCTGTCACCAGTATAACTTGAGTAGAACATGACCCAACACGCTTTCAGTTTCTTTTGTTTTGTTTTTGTTACAGTAGTGTATAATTATCGGAATCTGAACGTGACGCCCTTTAAGGGTTGTGCCACCACAGATTATTTATTATTTATTATTATTATTATTATTATTATTACTATTATAAACTGTAATTACTTATGCATTAAGTATATAAAACAGGGAAACCTACACTTTTCCTTAAGAAAACAAAGATTTGCTAAATCAGTGGGTAAAAAACACGACAAGGGTTAAATGGCATCTTACGAAACACAGCTTTCTATACTCCTCACATTCAAAAGACAAAGATATGTACATGACAAACAATAGGAGGCGATTGTTGACGAGGCAGTATTAACAATTTCTGATTTTCCTGCACATTTACAGAAGAACGTGAACTCCAAATCCTCACCTAGGAAACGTAAAGCTTATGATATAATGCAGTATACCAAAACTATAGTAAATAATTTAGGGACTTGAACAATAGGTTGCTTGAAACTGCATCATAAATCATAAACTAGTGTTTTGATGGAGTACACCATTTGTCTCGTTTATATTTACTATCCACTGTTTGGCCAGGTCCTTTCTCTTCTTTTTTTTCCAAAGGGAATCTGCAAGAAAAGAAAAATACTGTACACACCGCATGGCATGGCGGACTTGCGTATATATGTAACAAAGCCCGGCATACATACCGTGTGTACCACGGAATTTTTCTTTTCTTACAGATTTTTTTTTTTTTTTTTTTTTTAAGAAACTAGTGAAACAGTGGGAAATAAATATAAAATGAGACAAATTGTGTCCCTCTGATCATAGCTTTTTGTGTTCAGGAGACATCTTGTGTTCTTCATTGCTGCTTATAGAAGAAGACGATGTGCTGTAGCTTATAAAAAGTAGGCCTATTTACAAATTCCAAGACAAACGATAAACCAAATAAATGGTTCACTAGTAATGGCTTAAACTAAATAGGATAAAACCAGTATGCTACAATTTCGTTTCAAACCCAATGAAAAACTAGAAGCAATGAAATATTAAAATTGTATTGCGACACTCGCATCCAAAATTCAGCAGAACTCTCGGGTAGGCCGTATTGTATTTAGTATTTTGACTGGAAGGATATGAAAGAACATAATTGAGCACCCATGTGCAATAATGGGTTAAGTATGAATGTATTTCGTAACTACTTACCCCATTATTGCACGTGGGTGCTCAATTATACACTACTACTACTACTACTACTACTACTACTACTACTGCTGCTGCTGCTACAGCCCTTGAAGGGCTCATACTGATCAGCTGGCTGTTGGCCTCACGATCACATTTCGATAATTATGCACTATTGTAACTGAAAACGTGTTTGATCATGTTTTACCCAAGTTACAAGCTTGGAGTTAAAGATTGTTTACTACAGTTAAAGCCTACTTCCATTCTATTTCTTATGGTATAATACATAGTTTTCCAACGTGTACAGACTGGGAAAACAATTTAACAAAATCATCCGAATCATACTCGGTCATTTTATAGGCAATATTGCAGGACGCATTTAAAAGAACCTAGGAATATTAACATTTTCATCAGTATATTTGCTAGGACTTCTTGTCTTACATACAAGACAATTTTGCTTAGGTTATTCTTCTAATCTTTCCTTGCAGGAATAGCTCAAGTGTTTTAAATTTAGCGTACATAAGTTCTTCATTTTAGATTAAGTTGCTGCATGTACATGACGAAATACTAGGTTTTTTCACTTCAGTTTAACTGATTTATGCAAACGAAATTTTGAGACCTTGGAGATTCCAACCTTACGTATCGCCACGCCCACTTCGATTTGGGCGCTTATATTAATGGCGGACGGTCGTTCAGTTTTCTTCAGACATAGCCGCTCAAAAAGCTCTTTCTAACTCGTTGATCGCAGTCCATTAAGTAACAGTCAACGAGTTAGATACTATAGAGAGGCCAAAGACCTCAGAAAGTTGAAGACAATTGAACATTGGTCCGCCATGTTTCGGTTAGTCAAAACAAAGGGACGTGGCTCGGATGTTGTAGGAAATGACTGTGATGAAGTTAGTATTATTGTGAATTGAGTTACATATTAAGACTATGTTAATAAGTAAAAAGTAAAATACACACAAAACTTTACGTTTTATAACAGCTGTAGGCCTATGTTTGATTAGTTTCACTAAAAATAGCCCAGATATTAAATGACAAGCTATACTCGATGCAACCAAAGCAAAGCTCCTAAAGACGGATGAATTTAATCGGCAGAAGAAAAATACATAATTTTTTGACTTCGTCACAATTTCAATTACCTTACAGCTAATCTAACCTAATATGAAATTATGTAATTCAGTGCTCACCAGGTGATTTCAAGAGAGACGACGTATGTAACTAATAGGAGTAAAATATAGGAAAGGTAGTGGCGAAAATTAAAAAAAATATTCTGTAATTAAGTGATTGAGAAAAATTCATTTGAAATTGGAATTAACACAGAGAACTTTTGAAAACTGCAGTTATTAAAACTACAAATAACCTCTTAGCATGCAACATAATAATTAAAGAATGACACTAATAGAAAGTTACTCATGATCATAACTCACCACATTTATTGAAAGGATAAGATACTTACGATTAACATTGTTATCAGAAACAACAGGAGCCACAGCTAGGTACACTTCTTTTCGCGTGATGGAGACATCGTGTAGTCTAATATAATTTGAAACAAATATTGTCGCGTGATGGAGACATCGTGTAGTCTAATATAAATTGAAACAAACATTGATCTCACACGTGTCTCGCAACTAGGCTGAGGCTTTTGCAGAATAAAACTGTTCTTACATTATTTTGAACAATAATGACAAATTGTGTGTGATGCAAGTGCTAACTTTCCTCTTTGTTAACAATACGCATTAATAAAAAGAAAATTGGAGTAGGCCCTATAAACACAATAAATACTAAACTCTTGATGGTACAAACTTATTAATACAGATATTTCGCTTATGCTCAGTCCGTCTTATCTTATAATTCTCTGCGGCAATGGTACCTGTATTGAGAGGGTTTAATTATCCAGCAACGAATATTATGATTTACGTACATTTCATTTAAATCCGAAGGAATGAGACATTTTTGGAAATTTTAAAGTCTTAATTGCAGTGTACCACTGTACAGTGTACCTTTGATAAGCACTTCTTGCGGAGGCTGGCGGTACTATAGACCGCCATGTTTTTTAGGGAATGATCAATAGTACTGTTGGCCTCTGCAGGGAGCGCTTATCAGAGGTTTTCAGCCTCTCTATAGTATCTAACTCGTTGGTAACAGTCCTGATCACGGATGTAACAGATTGACCATCGAAGTGTTAAAAACGGTAGCATGTGAAAGAAAACAACTACCAGGGTCGCCACCGTCGACTGGAAACGATGGCTAGATGGAAGTACAGTTGCTCCATGCAATTCAAATGAGAGTTATGACGTGACTCCTCGTACTGTCGCTAGATGGCAGCATAGTAAAATTGATAAAAGTTGTTTCGACCTGGTTGGCAAGTTGGTATAGCGCTGGCCTTCTATGCCCAAGGTTGCGGGTTCGATCCCGGGCCAGGTCGATGGCATTTAAGTGTGCTTAAATGTGACAGGCTCATGTCGGTAGATTTACTGGCATGTAAAAGAACTCCTGCGGGACAAAATTCCGGCACATCCGGCAACGCTGATATAACCTCTGCAGTTGCGAGCGTCGTTAAATAAACATAACATTTTAACATAACATAACAGTTGTTGCCGTCAAAGCGTATAAGGCTGAGGAATCTGTTATATACTGATCAGGGGTAACAGTTGCGCAACACGATACGTATCCAATATGCCTAAGTTTGAGAGCTGGTCCGAGTTAGTGCTCAGAGCGAGTAGCAAATTATAGGTTTGGTCTGGAATTATTGGGTTGGTGGATAAGTTCGTAGCGTTTTTGTTTCGCGTGCACTCCGGTTGCTATGGGTTTATTTATCGATTGTCATTTTTTATTTGAAGTCCAATTGTTGTGCTTTAGTTTACATATTGAAGTTTTTATTTTTGCTGATAGTGAGTGGAGGCGTGGACGCTAGAAAATGGAGTGTCAAGTGGAGAACGTGTAACATTTCCGACATATTCTTTTTCTTGAGTTGAGTAGAGGGACGAAAACAGCGGAGGCGACCAGAAACATTTTCGCCGTGTATGGAGACAATGCTATCGGAGAGAGCGCAGCAAGAAAATGGCTTTCTCGGTTTAAGAATGGTCTTAACAGTAGTGACATTCCACGCTCAGGGTCTTGATGCTGCCTCTCTTCCAGTAGGGTCTCGAGGCACATGAAACAAGAGAGAACAGAAGTGCAGTACACACAAGAATAAATGTTAAAATTTAAAACTTTATATTTAAATATTCCTTTGTGCACATTGGCATGTGTGTGAGTAATATATTTTAACAGGTTTCTTAAACATACTATTGTTATGTGCCTTGACATGTGGGGGAAGTTTATTATATAAATTACTGCCAGTATGTGTAGGGGTATTGAGAGTTTCATCAAGTCTGTTAATTCAAATGTATATTACTGGATGTCCTTGTATTGTGCTCGTGATATTCTGAGTTTGTTTTAAAGGAATTTAAATGTGTATGAATAAAGCATACCGTTTCTAGGATATAAACTCAGGTTACTGGTAAAATTTTAAGTTCCTTGAAAAGTTCTTTACTTTCTGTGCGAATGGATACTTGCTTCATAATTTTAGTTATTCGTTTTTGTAGTTTAAGAATAAGGGAAGATTTTGATGATGATCCCCAGAATATAATTCCATATTATGATATGACTGTATGTACATAACCAAAATAAATTGACAACAGTAGCTGAATGGGTGATATTTTTGAGACGACTCGGAATACATAGCATATTCCAGATATTTTTTCTGTTTAGAACTGAATATTGTTTTCCCAAGTCAGGTCTGTATCAACCCAGATACCTAGAAATTTTGTGTTTTTAACTTCTTTAATTATGGTGCCATTAAGTGTAATCTGTACAGGGTCTTGCAACCGTTGTTGATTGAAATTCATAAATACTGTTTTATTTGCATTTAATTTGAGCTTATTATCTGTTAACCATTGCTCAAGTGTGTGTGTCAGTATTCCTGTAGTCATGTACTACAATGTTTGTGTCAACTGCAAATAATACTGTTTTGGCTGGGCGTTTGGTTAATGGAAGGTCGTTTATGTACAGAAGAAATAATACTTTTAAATTCCGAATTTATATCTACTTGTATATGAAATAAGACAGCATTGTGGTCTGAGATCCCTATGTTTAAGTTCTCTACTGTGTACGAAAAGCGGTCTCTGTTAATAATATTATTTGATCGAGACACATTTTGGATGTTGGAGTTATGCGAGTTGGTGTATCTATAGTCTCAATTAAATCATATGAGTTTATTAGTAATTTAAATTCAGATACTGTTTTGTCATTAGCTAAAAATCACATTGAAATCACCCCACACAATTATTGACTTATTTTTATTTTTCAAGGTGGTTGGAAGAATTTCGAGCTTTTCAAAGAATGTTTCCTGGCAACCATCTGATGACCTACAGATACAAGCTACTGTAAAGCTAAAATTTTCACCTTTTATTACAGATACAACATGTTCCAAATGTATTTCTTCGTTTAGATAGTATGGCTCAGTTTTTTCTTTATGTAATAAGTGATCCTTTACAAATATCAAACATCTGGATTTAATATTCCTAATTATGTTAGGTGAAGAATACAATACGTGCAGTTCTACGTTGTGTAACTTTCTGCATTCTCCTGTAACTTCATCCATCTTAGCTCCAAATAATTTCCTAAGCACCTTATTCTCGAACACCCTTAGTCTCCGTTCCTCTCTCAAAGTAAGAGTCTAAGTTTCACATAGAACAACCGGTAATATAACTGTTTTATAAATTCTAACTTTTATGTTTTATGGGAGCAGACTGGATGACAAATGCTTCTCAACCGAATAATAACAGACATTTTCCATATTTATTCTGCCTTTAATTTCCTCTCATTTATATCTATTACTGTTGCTCGAAGGTATTTGAACTTTTCCATCTTTTCAAAGGGTAAATTTCCAATTTTTATATTTCCATTTCGTTCTACGTTCTGGTCACGAGATATAATCATATACTTTGTCTTTTCGGGATTTACTCCCAAACCTATCGCTTTACTTGCTTCAAGTAAAATTTCCATGTTTTCTCTAATAGTTTGTGCATCTTCTCCTATTATATTCAGTCATTTATAGGCAAGCAGTTGATGTAAACCGTTCAATTATAAACCCTCTCTGTTATCCTGGACTTTCCTAACCGCATATTTTAGAGCAAAGTTAAAAAGTGAAGATGATAGTGCATCTCCTTGCTTCAGTCCGCAGTGAATTTGAAAAGCATCCGACAGAAACTGACCCATAAAGTCTCTGCTGTACTTTTCACTGAGACACGTTTTAATTAATCGAAGTAGTTTCTTGGGAATACCAAATACAATAAGAATATTATATAAAACTCTCTCTTAACCGAGTCATGTGCCTTTTTGAAATCTATGAACAACTGATGTACTCTACCCTTATACTACCATTTGTCTCCAATATCTGTCGAATACAAAAAATCTGATCAATAGTCGGCCGTACTGATGATTCCCAATAATTTCATCTACATAAGGAGTTAATCTTGTCAAAAGAATATTGGACAAAATGTTGTATGACGTCAACAAAGTGATATTCCTTGAAATTTACTGCAGTGAGTATTTTCCACTTTTTTTTTTTAAAGATAGGTACAATTATGGACTCCTTCCATTGTTCTGGCACAATTTCTTTTTCTCAGATAGCAAATACAAGCTTACAAATTTCGCTACATAATGCGCTTCCAACCTCTTCCATTAATTCTGCTGGAATTTGATTGATACCTGAAGATTTGAACTTTTTCAGATTTTATGTCGCAATTTCGACTTCAAAAAGTGGGGTTCGGGTATAAATGGCTCAGGAAATTGTATTTGAATTTCGTCCCAATAACTTATATTTGGCCTATGTAGCTACATTTAGTAGTTGTCCAAAATAGTTTTTCCGTCTGCTCAGGATTGAATGAGTGCCCGAACCCTATTCAATAAAAATGTAAGAATTAAGGATGATGCTTTTTAAAAATAAAGTAATGTCATGTTTCCAAGTTCAGTGTGTAGGCCTGCTGAGAAGATTTAGACAATAATGTGACTTGTGTTACCACAATTTTTTCATAACTAAATTATTACAGACAATAATAATGAAGCGTAATGTTGTCGTGCATAAAAACTGAATTATTTCCTGAATTGTGAGATATTAAGTAGGTTATCTGCTGGAATCGTCTTTAATTAGGTCACTGATACAACATGGCTAATGTTTCATGAATACCGTACGTGTCCAACAAAATTTGAGAATCTACTTTTATTTCATGGATGAATTTAGAAATATTTTACATTCAAGCAGGCTATAAAGGTAACCGTTCACTACATCGCATCGCACGCATCGGACGAATCGCACGGATCGGAAAAAGACTAACTTTGTTGTAATTGTTATGTAACCGCGTTCACTACATCGTATCGGACGCATCGCCTCACGGCAAATCCGTACACGTTTCTCGGATGGGCAACTTTTCCGATGCGTGCGATCATGGCCTTCTTTAATAAATCAATTTTAATTGGTCAACTGTTACTATTATCACAGTCTAATAGATACAGTCGCGTAACTTCAACACTTTTTTTGCCAACATTCGCGACACTAGCGCCCAAGCGGCAGGCAAGGCACTGGTCATAGGGTTGATACAGTCTCGTTCAGCCAGCATGTGCTTTAAAGGGATGCGAGATGTTATAATAACGTTTTAATCATGCTTCGGAATAAAGGCAATGTGTGCAATGACGAAAATTGCAGTAACAACAAGCTTAAATCTCCGAATTTGTCGTTCTTCAGATTCCCTAAAGACCAAGAGAAAATCATAACTCAGTCATTACCAATAATCCACGTTGTAGGTAGCCTACGTATTGTGTTCTATAAA
Organism: Periplaneta americana; assembly: GCF_040183065.1. Lineage (NCBI taxonomy): Eukaryota > Metazoa > Arthropoda > Insecta > Blattodea > Blattidae > Periplaneta > Periplaneta americana. The sequence continues at coordinate 96,099,885 of NC_091130.1, forward strand.
ACATTTATTAGTTATCAGTTACCTATTATTATGTCAGGAAGAACAGTTTAAATCAAAACAAAGTAAATACCTGTTACAGTATATTATTTTTTTTTGCAGAGATCATGTGTGTAAATGTGTAACCATTCCGATTTTGAATAATATACCTAGGCCTACAGTTTTTAATGCAACTAATTCCATAAATTTTGTATTCGTGTTTTTTTCTTTCTATTTTTCAAAAGTTGAATGTTATATTGCATTCAAGTAGGTATAATTGTGTTTATTTATCAAGAATTCATGGAGTATTCTAATCCTTTTGCAAAATATTCACTTCCAGAATAAATCCAGTGTCGATAAATTTGTGATGTGTTGGTGTAGGTTCATGTGGCAGACGTATTAAGTTCTCAAGAAATAAAAGAGCCTTTTTAAATTTAATATAAAAAGCAATCTTTTCTGTAATAATTTGCATGAATATTATTGGTGTTGATTTTACATTCCCAGTGATTATTTGAGCCGTTCAGAGCAGAAGTGGTGTAAGTCAAAATTATGTAATGAGGTTTAAAATAAAAATTCTGTAAAATACAGCGCAAAGTAGCAATTAATATATCCTTCGTGCTATTCACTGACTACTAATAGTTTGAATAAATTCAATATTAAATGCTACTTTGCGCTGTATTTTACAGAATGTTTACTTTAACCCTCATTACCTATTTTTGACTTACACCACTTCTGCTCTGAAAATAAAATTAGGCCTACATTTTCTGAGTTAATTGAAGTTACAAAATGTTCAACAAAATTGTGTGTTCATTTATTTGTTCTCACCTACGTCATATTAACAATAAGTGCATGTAAATTATATATTATATTGGTAGGATAAGTTAAAATTAAGCTTATGTGTGAAAACTGGAAATGTAATGTAAAATGCGGTAAACTTGCCATAAAAATTTAAACCATAATATCAGCACTATTTGTGACTCAAAAGAATAAAGGAAATACTGGTTCTTAAGAAATGGAACAATAATGAACTTCATAAATCAGTGTCTGTCATATTGAGGTTTAAATCCTCCCCCTTTTTTATATTCAAGTTTACCTCAGCGGCCGAGTTTACCCTAATTTGCGATATGGAAAATAGTTAATTTCTCGGGAAATAGGGAGAGGAGTTCACCACGCGATGTACCCTACGAGATGTGCCCTACAATTTTGTAGCTACTAATTTTGACTCTTCTCACAGGAAATATAGAGTTCCAATGATTCATAAATATATTTAGGAATGAACTGAATTAACCGTCCACGTAAGAACTTATATTATTTCAAACCATGATACGTGATCAGGGCAATGATTCAGTTGTAAGGAGCAGAAAGAATTACGTTTATACTCAGCTTCTGAAACTTGTAGATTAACTGCGTGTGAAATTCTTCCAGGATTCTAAAGTAGAATTAATAAGAACCATATACACTTACTGTATAGCATAAAAATATAAAATAAATTACGCAAACCCCGTTTTCTGATGTGTTATCATATGTCGTGTGCACACTTTTAACTTGCCTGCCGCTAGAGGGCTACTGTCGCGCCAGCTGTCAAATGTTGGCATATTTTATACGTATGAGTTGCGTGATTGTATCTATTAGACTGTGCTATCACAGTCTAATAGATACAGTCACGCAACGTGTTATTCTACATTATATTTACATTATTTCACTTCGAAAGCATTTTCAGATTTCATAACCCCAATTGCTGATGAGGTATCCATGTTTGTTTAGTGAACAAGTCAACAATCGAGCAAGCATTTTCGTTTACTAGTTACTACGGACTTGATTGCTATGCACTATGTAGCTTTGGATCATAAATTCTGACGTCACATCCGACTATTTAGTCAACAATCTAGTTCACTTCAGCTGAAATTGTAGCTTTGAGACACGGCCTAAGTTATATAGCTACACTTTATCATGTCTAAACTTACAGGAAAAATGAGAAAAGTGTGCTTTTCTTCTGGAGAAAAAAAATGCTGGAATTCTGTGTAGAATTATAGCAGACTAGGAGGTGATTACAATCCAGTGTCGTTTTTAACCTCCTTTTCGCCCAACTTTCTTGGTGTGTCAGAGTTTGATGGCAGTTCTGATGATGTTGAAATTATACAAGGAACTTCTTTTAGAGTCTCTGGATTATGATGCCAAACCTCAAAAAGAAGAGAAAAAAACTAGACTAATTTGTATATGAAATTAGAGTATAATTTAAATGCACTGTACTTCATCATTGTTAAATTCTAAATCAATATAGGTGGATGATATGCTTACATATTTAAGTCTTTACACATGCAAAGTTGGAACTGCAATTGATTTCATTCATTCATTTATTTTATTCCATAGATCTTACATGAGCAATGAAGCTTTAAGATGTGGAACATGTCAACATTTTACAATATTACAATTACAATTTTTACAAATTTTTATAGTTTTACAATTTAGTAATTTTCTACAATTTTTACAATTTTGTACAATTTTTTACATTTTGGCGAGATGTAGTGAGATGAGATGAGGTCCGAGGATTCGCCAAAATATTACCCGGCATTTGCCTTTTCGGTGGGGGAAACCTCGGAAAAACCCAACCAGGTAATCAAATCAAAGGGGTTGATGCCAAGGACTCGCCATAGACCATCCGGCTTCAGTCCCACGGCTGGGGAAAACCTCCGAAGAAACCAAAGTCCAAAGGGGGATCCAACCCAAGCCCGAACGCAGCTCCGGATCAGCAGCCCAGCGAGTCTGCCGACTGAGCTACATCGATGGCTCTACTAAAAGTATACAATACAAAGCCAATGAGATTATTAAATTTACAAACGCAAACGATCATTCATAAGTTGAGCTATATTATAATACAAAACAATTTAATTAAATTTAAGGCATAAACAATTCAACCAGTTGTGATATACAGAAATTGATAATACATATCATGCAAACTACTTCAAATTACAAACACAAACAATTTATCAGTAGAGCTATATAGATTACTATTCAATTTAAAGCATATACAATTCATCGGCCAAAACTATACAAATATATACAATACAAAGTAGCATACTTTCATTAAGCTATACAAATTTGTGCAATTAATATCAAGTAGATTAATTCAATTTATAATCATAAACAATTCATCAGTTGAGCTATACATATTACCATTCAATTTACAGTAGGTCTATATACAATTCATCAGTAGAACTACACAGACTAGTAATCATTTTAAGAACATATACAATTCATCAGCCAAACTATACAAACATATACAATCAAATTAGTTCAATTTACAAACTTATTTTCGTTAAGCTATACAATTCATATGAAGTAGATTAATTCAATTTATAAGCTTAAACAATTCATCAGTTGACCTATACAGTATACTATTCAATTTACAGTACATACAATTCATCAGTTATGCTAAACAAAAAATACAATACATAGTAAACAGATTAAGTCAATATAAAAACATATTTTAGTTGAGCTATATAAAATAGTACATGTCATTTAAGTAGAATAATTCAATTCACAAGCATAAACAATTCATCAATTGTGTCGAAGGTATGAGTATGTAGAAATTTGGTTAATTCTTTTCTGAACCTTTTCTCGTTGTTCTTCAAATCTTTAAGATAATTAGGCAGTGCATTGAAGACTGTTATACATGAATAGCGAACTCCTTTTTTAAAACAGCTGAGACTAACAGAGGGTAGATGAAGATCTGATTTATGTCTTGTATTAAAATGATGAATGTCTTGATTAGTACTGAATTTATCTTGGTTCTTAATATACAGCATCATTAGGGAAAGAATGTATTCACAAGGTAAAGTCAAGATTTCTAAGTTTCGGAAAATATTTTTACATGAGGTCCTTTTATGCACTCCGGCCATTATTCTTATAGCTTTCTTTTGTAAAACAAAAACGTGTTTAGCTTCAGACGAGTTACCCCAGAATATTAATCCATATTTCATTACAGAGTGAAAATATGCAAAGTATGACATTTTAAGTAAGTTTATATCACAAATAGTAGATAAGGATCTTAATGCATAACAGGCAGAGCTCAATTTACGAGTAATACATTCTATATGCGTTTTCCAGTTCAAGTGATTATCCAATTCTAAACCAAGAAACTTTGTGCTTATAGATTCTTTGAGATGAGTTCCATTTAATCGAATACTGTAGGAAACCTGAGCACTATTGTGTGTACTAAATTTGACTGCACTGGTTTTATCAACATTAAGTGCTAGTTTATTTGCATGGAACCATTCATTCATTAGATTCAGCACTGTATTAGAAGTGTTTATAAAATGATCGTATTGTTTGCTTGAAATAATTACACTTGTATCATCTGCAAATAAAATTACATGGGATGAATTGTTTATGGTCAAGGCTAAATCATTAATATAAACTAGAAACAACAATGGACCTAAAATTGACCCCTGCGGAACACCATGTTTAATATTTTTAAATTCTGAATAAGTAACTTTATGACTATTTGGTACATTTATTTCTACTTTTTGTTTTCTATTTGATAAGTACGATGTAAACCAACCCAACATCTCATCTTTAATACCATAAAACTTCAATTTTTTTACTAATATACTATGGTCTACACAATCAAATGCTTTAGCCAAGTCACAAAAAATCCCACCTACATGTAGTTTCGAATTTAATGAATTTAGTATTTCATCCACCAAACTGAAAGCAGCATTCTCTGTCGATTTTTGTTTTCTAAATCCAAACTGTTCTAAAACTAATATATTGTTGGACTCCAGGTAATGATATAATCTATTATACATAACTTTCTCAAACACTTTTGAAAATGTTGTTAATAATGATATGGGTCTGTAATTAGCAATAGTACATTTATCTCCCTTTTTGTATATTGGTTTTACTATTGAATATTTGAGTCTTTCTGGAAAAATACCACATTGCATTGACAAATTGCATAGATAGCTTAACGGAGGGGATAATTTTTCAGAACAAGCTTTCAGAACTTTACTTGGAATTTCATCATATCCAGAGGAATATTTTGTTTTTAGTTGTTTTATCACATGCATGATTTCTGCTGCGGTAGTGGGAATAAATTTGAGACCTAAAAACTCAGTGTTAAATGCATCAGTTAGGTAACCAAGTGCAGCATCTTCTGCACAATCTTGAATGTTTAAGTTCTGAATAATATTTATATAGAAGTCGTTAAAATGATTTGCAATTGATTTTGGGTTATCTATTTTACTATCATTGATTTTAATGCAAGTAATATTTTCACTCTTTGAATATCGATTAGTTTCATTTTTAATAATATCCCAAATAGTTTTAATCTCATTATATGAATTTTGTATTTTTTCATTCAGATACATTTTCTTTGCATCTTTTATAACTTTTGTCAAAGTTTTACAGTAATTCTTGTAGTAACACTAGAGCAGGAGGAGGACCTGTCAAAACATTCTTCCAGGAAATGTTGCGAACAAATAACGCTTCTTGCCGTTGGCTGCCAATTTGACTTGTTTATAAATATTAGCCATTCATTTTTACGACTTAAATCTTTGGGAAATCTGTAAAGAACGTAAGCCATAATGGTTAGGCCTACATACTATTATATCAATTCCATTCACTATACATAAATATAACAATATAATGCTTAGATATGAAAGGTCACGGCATTACCTGAAGATTTTGGTTTAGCTGTTACACCACAAACGCAACACTGATCATTGTTAAAATTTGAATGAGACATTTAAATTTCGCCATGTGAAATAACAGCCTGTAGCAAAATTAAATACTTGGCGGTATTTCGCGGAGAATTATGGGACAAAAGGTGTAGTTTGATGTAACATCCGTCCCATCGCTTGCAAGCATTTCCCCTTGGATCGCTCTCACCTTTTTTATCCTCTCAAGTGCGTACCTTTTTTAATGGCGGACGAACTTTCAGTTTGCCTCACTTGTCAGTGCAACAGCCACTCTATAAACTCATTCTAGCTCGTTGTGTCCTTGTGTGAATCATCTGATGTTGCGTTGGTTGAGTATGGAGCTGTCATACGTTATATAAGCTTTGTCCGTATCGATCTGTAAAGCGTTTATCTTATCTTCCTTGACTTTTGAAATATTCTTATTTATTTAAATACACATTTGCTTATATACCGATATTTCATAAGTCTATCTGTGGGCAGTGTTTGATCTTTAAAAGTTATCTGTGATAGTTCGGAATTTGACGTTAGTTTTGGACGTTGAATTTTCTACATAGTGACGTAGACGTTACGACATTAAGAAATAAGGTCACTGGTCAGCACTTCAGCAGTGACTTGTAATTTTAGTGATTGTCTCGTCTGCTGCCGGTAAGGAAGTGGATTAGCAAAGTGCTGTTAGGAATTCGAAGATTGTGTTTGTGTGCGTGGCTTAGTAGTGTACAGAGTTTAATTACGCCCATTAACTTTTGTAGTAAACATGAGTAAAATAAAAGCTGGTCCTGTGGTGGATATTCTTGGAGATGAAATGACAAGAATTATATGGGATTTAATTAAAGAGAAGCTCATCTTGCCGTTTCTTGATATTGAACTTCATACATATGATCTTGGAATCGAAAACAGAGATAAGACAGACGACCAAGTTACAATCGACTGTGCGAATGCTATATTAAAATACAATGTAGGTATAAAATGTGCAACAATCACTCCAGATGAGAAAAGAGTTGAAGAATTCAACTTGAAGAAGATGTGGAAGTCCCCCAATGGCACAATTAGGAATATCTTGGGAGGAACAGTGTTCCGTGAAGCTATTATATGTAAGAATATTCCTCGATTGGTGACCTGTTGGAACAAACCTATCATCATCGGTCGTCATGCTCATGCTGATCAGTATAAGGCCACTGATTTCGTTGTACCAGGAGCAGGCAAACTTGAATTAAAGTGGACCCCTTCTACTGGAGACGCTAACGGCATAGTTCATACTGTTCATGACTTCAAGGGACCAGGTGTTGCACTGGGTATGTTCAACACTGATGAGTCTATTACAGCATTTGCCCACTCATCTTTCAAATTTGCACTAGATAGGAAATACCCACTCTATCTGAGTACTAAGAACACCATCTTGAAAAAATACGATGGAAGATTCAAAGATATATTCCAGGAATTGTATGACACAAAATACAAACCCTTGTTCGAAGCTCAAAATATTTGGTATGAACATCGTCTGATTGATGATATGGTGGCTTATGCCATGAAGTCTGATGGTGGATTTGTGTGGGCTTGCAAAAACTATGACGGAGATGTGCAGTCCGATTCCGTTGCACAAGGATATGGATCTCTTGGAATGATGACTTCAGTGCTGGTGTGTCCTGATGGTAAGACTGTGGAAGCAGAAGCAGCTCATGGTACTGTAACACGACATTATCGCTTTTATCAGGATGGAAAAGAGACTTCTACCAACCCTATTGCCTCCATCTTTGCCTGGACCCGAGGTCTTTCACATCGAGCGAAACTGGACAATAATAAACAACTGGAAAATTTTGCAGAGAAATTGGAAGCTGTGTGCGTTGAGACTATTGAATCTGGCTTCATGACCAAGGATCTTGCCATCTGTATTAAGGGTATGGCAAACGTCCAGCGTTCAGATTACTTGGAAACTTTCGCCTTCATGGACAAATTGGCTGAGAATCTAAAAAAGAAACTAGGAGCGTGACTTGCCAGTCATGGATTAAGTAAACTGTGATCATTATTTTAAACTAATACCATAAACATATTCAGAACATATTCATAAATGTATTGAATTATGAACTTGTGATGGACATGCATGAATGGACGTGAAATATGTTGTTAGGCAAATGTCAATCCATTTTAATTTTTTGTAGGTAATGGTACTGTGGTTTTAAAAGACTGGTTTAAGGAATACCTATTTGTTTTTTGTTATATTCTTTTATTGGAGAAATATATTGGTATCTTGTGTTACATTAAATACACGGAAGTAGTAATTGAGCATTTGTATTATTAAAAGTTAAATGGTTTTTTTTTCTAATAACTAGCTTGGAAAGTTTCAGTGTATAGAAACCCATATTGGTTGGTTCAATATGTTGTTGTCGTCGTCTAGTGCCTTGCATTTGGCAATGAAGCCATTAGCATGGTTCAATATTCGAGGAGTAAATAGATTTTTTATTTTATTGGGTTATTTTACGATGCTGTATCAAGGAAATAGATGATTGGCTAATTGTAATCTGTCTACATACGAAGGACATATTTTCCAGTGTGATTTTTACAGTGTACCTGTATTTACTAAAGCGTCGCACAAATCATATAGGCCTAACTTTTTATTATTATTATTTTTTTTTTTGTTCATTCTTTGACCTTGTCTGCTGTGTAACTCATTCCTTGTAGTTATCTCTATATAAAAAAAAAAGAGAATCAAAATTACAAGAGAAAAAGCAGAAAAGGTTACTGTTTTTATTATCTAAATTTTTATTAGAAAGACTTAAATAAGTTAATAAATAATTTATTAACATGAAACTATGTCATGCAGAATGGGACATAAAATACAATACTGTAGAGATGCTATCACAATTTGATATGACAGTTGAACTTTAGTGACAACATGATCTTAAAATGAACTTTTATGACAACGTGATCTTAAAATCCTTATTCTCAAGTCTAAACTAAAATATATATTAATTAAGCGGAATTAAATATTCTAATATTATAGATACAGCTTTTAAGGTTTCATTACGGTACTTCTCTTCCTGATCTAGTGATATAATTCTAACTTTGAGTACTTTTCGAACTTAGATTTTGATCATTTCCCTTTACATAATCTAGGCCTACCTCAATATTCAGAACTGGTACATTGTGAGTCTATATGTTTGTTCCAGCAAGTAATTCAGAACGCGTTCCAAACTAATACCTACTACTTTTGATGCATGCACCAGTTGTGTATGGTTTCAGAACTAGTTTGGGATTTTACATTGTTGGAACGTTTCTTGAACTATTCTTTCAAAGCCTTCTGAGTTTCTTATATTGAAATTATATTAATCTTCCGAACTTTATTCGTGATAAAATATATCACAGTCACCTTCCAAATCATTCATGATCTACAATTTTTTTATTTTAACCTGCCTAATGTTGAAGCATTTTAACCATAACTTAAGATTAAACCATCTGCCCATGCGTCAACAGTTCAGAATTCCAGTTCTGCTCTTAATCAAGAACCAATTTCACTTGTTCTGAATGAATTCTGAAGCATGTTGGAACAGGGAACTGGGAGTTCAAGTATTAGTTCGGAATCAGTTCTAGTCTTGTAGGAAAACACATTGGGCTGCTGTGCTGGAACAACCCTATTAGATCGGTTAACGCTTTTATTAAGATTATATTTATGACAACTGATATTAGATATAAATTTTAAGTGTATTCTAGTTCCTCTATATTGATTGTCATTGCAATCTTGTATTAGGGCCTATATATGACCTTTAACACTTCAATCTTTCTTTGATAGCTGGTAACCTATTAGACAAACATTTTCTTATAAAATAGGCTACATGATCTGGTGGCAATATAGTTAATGGCCTTTTGTTCATGTATATTATAATAATGTGCACTTTGACTATGCCATTTTTCAATTTGCTTTTTGTTCTGGGCCATTCCACAATATGTACTTTGTTAGGGATGAGACACTCAGAAGGGTCATTATGCAGGAAATAATAGTTGAAAGAGCAGTATCTATAAATCACATTGTTTAACGTAAGTACTGCTACTAATAATACATCAAAAGTTCCAAAGTATAATTTAATAAGTTTCTGAAAATTAGTTATGGAAGGGCCTATAGAAATTAAAAAAAAAAATTAAGATGAAATGTAAATTTTAATTTCACAGCAACTATAACAGAGAATCATATAATACAAAATCGAATGATTGTCACATGCATGTAGTAATAATTGGAGAAAGATTAGTGTATTGCATTAATGTAGAAAAAATTATGAAGGCTTTACACTTCGGGTGCACTGTTAGGAAGGGACATTGACTGTGTTAGGGAAGGGACAATTTAGGGCACAGGCAATACAAAATGATTCTCTCTCTCAATAATTGCTGGTGTTCAGCTTAAATTAAGTATCTCACATATAATATTAATAAAAATGGAAAAATTTTCAATCTGTGACTGGTAATGCATCATTAAAGTCATGATGTCCTCAATTGTCAATAGTAGGAACAGGCACAGCCTTTATATTTAGAACACTTCGATCCTCACATATAAGAAGGCAAAAGCTTAATTTTGTTTCATCTGACACATTGAAGAAGTTTGATTGATAAAATCTGACACTGATTTCTTCATCAGGTCACAGATTCTATGGAGTTTGTCACAAAGAAGTTCTACAACCACATTCTTTACATCTCCTGTCATAGTATGATTCAGAAGGATTCCAACACAAGCTAGCTTCTAGAATAGTATTAGTGTTATTTAAGCAAGATTCTGATTTTCTTATTTTTTAGCCCATTCAAGAGGTCAGTATTTTCATAATACCAATGTAAGCAAACTTCGTGGTCTTGTGTAGTACGGTAGTTATAAAGACATCTAACTTAATGGATGTTGACTGTAAAATTTTGTCTTCTCAGTTTTCACATCTCCATATTCGTGCTTGAATAGGACATAAACTGCCTTGATATTGGAATTCAGACGCCCTTTTTGAAGGGTTTTCTTCTCTTTATTATTTTTTTTTCTCCCCACATCCTTCTCACCAGGGAAGTATTTGACTTACATCATTTCTCTCTAAAGGGCGCAAATAGCCATAGTAGCTGATGCGTCCTTTTTTTAAACCTCACTAACATCATCTCTGTGGCAGAAATCTTCTATCTTCTTTATTAGATCTTCACTTAAAGAATATTTGTGAATTGAATCTGACAATTTGTATTTTTTGAGAGTAGACTGAGAAATTAGTTCACTCTGTTTTTTTGACGATATATCATACAACTGTGAGTTCAAAACCTTCAATTTTTTCCTGGTGAACTTGGTAAAACTGATTTTACCCTATGAACTGCTCGTCCTAATGACTGAGAGGTATAGGGCATCACAGCAGAACCTTCAGTTGATTATCTCTTTTGTGCCCTTTGCTTTCGTTTCCTCCCTTTTTTTGGGCTTTCAGGCACTTGTATTTTTTGCCCCCCCCCCCCCCAATCTACATGTTTCTGTTCTTTACGTTCATTTTCTTTTGCTTTATAGTTAGTATTACTTTCTTCGTCTTCCTTCAGCTTGTTACGCATTTTTACCCACCTTTCTATAGGTGGTTTATTCTCCAGATTGGAGAATATGAAATAAATATATTCATTCTAAATTAAGTTAAAGCGCATAAACATTTTCACAGATCGATTTATAGTGAGAGATATAGACTGTATTGTGAAAAAAAAATTCAGGATTAGAAATATATTTCCAATGATTGGCAGTTACTGAAAAATTACTAATTCTTAATCGTAATTTAGTCCTTGAACTCTGTACTGCATATTGAAATAATCATACCCTATCATCCTGTCTTAAGAGATACCAGTAATGAATTCTCACTTTGAAAATGTATATGCCTATTTAATGGGTAACCATTATTGAACTTATTAGAAAACAATGTGGTGTTACCACAATAATTATTACCTATTTTTTAAATAAAATGTATTTACATATAATATATTTTTAATTATTTACGTACATATTAAGGCTTATAGTCTGTACTGGGTTGTATAGTAAAGATGGAATATTCTAGAGGATGTGTCATAGCTATGATAAATCACATGTGTTCCACTGTTGTCTCTTCTTAACAATAATGGAGGCTATCAAGCGCAAAACTCGCCTTATTCGAAATAAAAAAAAAATGAGTTACATATGGGATGTTGTACTTCTTGCAGCTCTCTATCTACTGATATAATCGGTTTGTGCAAATCTTGTCTAATTCCTCTTCCATAGAGATCAGAAAACTACTATCAAATGCAAAACTGTCCATATCCATAACGGTTTTTCCTGTTTTCTGACAAATCACTTTACCTGGATAAGGCGAGTTTTGCATTTGATGGCCTCAATTGTTAACAATTATTGTCCTTTCCCTAACATTTGTCCCTTCCCTAACAATTGACTTTATAAAGTCTAAGAAATAATTATTTGTCTAATAGATGCACTTATCTCAAATTATTTTCACATTCAGGCAGTTATCAATGGAAAATATCAGGGGTGCCAGCCACAACCTGCTGCAATGATCTTGTGACATAGCAAATAAAGTTGAAGTTTTCTTTTGTTGTGGAAGGGACATTTTTTAGTTGTCAAATATGTAAAATAATTACCATCAGGAGCGTAGCATGCATGGATGCAGGTGATGTGTCCCATCCCCTGAATTTTTCTAAGATTATTTCCAAATTTTAAATGTCACTGCTACAGCAATGGAAATATATTACACGAAGTGACAAAGATGCACGTCCATGCCAATTTATTAACGGCGAGTTCTTACTCCCAAGAAATGTGACTGTGTATGTCACATTGGTAGGAGTATGACAGACTAAGGCAATGTTCAACTGCTGAGTGGAAGAACGTCACTGTCCAGAGGATGCGATGTAGATTACGCAAAACTGTTCTGCACCTGCGTGGCAAAATGTGGCAGTGTACGTCACATCAGAGTTGAGCTATATGAAAACAGGCAACTGCTGAGTGGAAGAACGGCATTTATACTGTTACCAAGGGATGTGATCTAGGTTTTGCATTTGGCGACGCGCGTGTTATATTAAATTTTTCTGTGTGTTTTATAACTTTGCTGCGTGACGTACTTTGTTATTGCTAATAGTAATACTTTTAAAAGTTACTTGTGAGAGCTGTGCTTTATTTATAGTACCTTTTAAGTTAACCTACAACATTCTGTATAACTATAGGCCCTAAATGTGTAATTTTGCCACAACTTTCAAGTGACAGAATAACCTATGTGATTTAAGACTCGCATCTGCAGGTAAGTTTGCCGAATCGGAAATGTGTTGTTAATGATGATAAAACTGGCTGTAGACGTATAGAGATGAGTAAACGTTTTTGCACCTTTGTTTAGTTTCTCGTGAAAAATCTGTGTGGAATGATACAGATTGTAGTGATTTAAATAATATTTATGGATCCAGGAAATGACACAAAGACTCTGCAAGTCACAACAAGTGTGGAAAAAGAACTGTGTTTCTTTGTCAAATCCCTAAGTATTGAATTTGCTTTAAGTGATCAGTATAGGCTTTCTATTAAAAAGCATAGCGAACTTGTTCGACAGAACAAAACAATTCTTGGCCATTCTGTATGGGTCTTGGAAAATTAGGTCTTGCATTAGAGGTCATGACGAAAGTAAATCCTCAAAGAATAAAGACAAATTTTTTAACGAGATTGCAAGGCACGACAGTTTACTGAAAACATCCATAGAATACTGCACTATGTTTCGTTTCATTTCACCTTCAATTCAGAAATTTCAGAGTGACTTGATATTTTCAGTGGCGAAGTCTCATGGATAATAAAATTAGAAAAGAGCATTGTAAAGCGCCATTCGTAGTTTTAATTCTGGATGAAAGCTCTGACATAGCATGAAATCGCAGTTATCTTCAATTCTGCGATATATAACAGAAGATGGCGACATAGGAGGAGTTTAAAAATTAACAGACATCAGCATGGTAGGATGCAAATGCTCTCCTTGAACATGATCTCGAAGTCATTAACGATTTTGATTGCAATGATAAAGATATTGCTGAAACCTATGCTGGAGCGGTTGTGATGGCAGGAGAAAATAATGATTTACATGCAAAATTTCGCAGCCACTGTAAGCCAGCGATTCTTGTGTACGCTACACGTACAGATTTATTAAACCTCGTCTTAACTCTTTGTGCCATTTTATGAAACAAGTAAAAGTGATCTTCACTAATATTGCTGAATTTTCCAGTTTTTTCTCTAAATCATCAAAGTTGGAATGCTTATTTGAATTAATAATGGATAATGAAGATTGTGAACGAGGGCACGAAACTGTCATTTGTGCACGAGGGCTGTAAGTTTACTGAAGGATTTTGATTTATTTTCTGCTAATATTATTCACTGCAATATTCCCACACTCTGCAACAGATGTTGCTTTTTGTAAAACAGAAATTCTTAATTTCGAGAAGTACAAGCAAGGACTGAGAAATTACTTTCAGGAATTTTGGGAACACATGGATGATTTTGCTGCTGAAAATTATCCTCAATCTGAAAGAGCATGGCTAGATGAAATTCCTGGAGAGGATAAGAAAACTGTGTATAGGCGATTGTTCAATGAAATCCTGCACGTTATCAGAATTGATTTTATTCAAAATTTTTCTGAAAATTCCAAATTGAAACTTTTGAGTTGCTTGATTATACACAGTTTACCATCTTTGCAAATTCGCTGCCTGAAGAAATACTGTTAAATGTAAAAGAAAACTATGAAGCTTATTTTGATTTACTGTATTATCAACAGTATAGTCGGTCTCGTATGCACTTTCGTCTTTCGTGTTTTATGTAAACACTGCCAGGCTTTGGCTCGGTAAATATCCTTATAACTTATGCTACAAGGAAATTAGAAAGAAAATTCAGCTCAAACATTCATCAATAAGCAGCTATTTGGAGGAACGCAACTCCCACATATAACGAAAGAAGACTACTGTATTTTATTCATTTAAAAAATAGCATCCCTATGTCAAAATGTTACGGGACACCATTGATTTCAATTCCTATAGTAGCAATGACACAGTGAAATCGATATCCCCTCCCCCCCCCCCCAAAAAAAAAACAAGTCTATCAAAGTTAAAATGACAAGAAAAAGAATAACTCAACATAAAAAGGATAGATCTGAAAAATACATTAATTGGGCTTTAAAATTATATATAATATGTATAATTCGATTAATTTTTTATTTTTAGCACGTAGTGATCACTTACTGTGGAACAGCCTTACTCTGAAAGTTCGGCAATACAGTAAAATTTCGATTAACCATTTTAATGGGTTGAATGTAGTGAACAGTTTTATTAATCTAAAAAGCTGACAATCTGGATTACTGGTAAGCCTTCTAATTAATTTTAATGCACTTAAATCTATCTTGTGCCATTAAAGTGCTTTGGTTACTTTAATACTTTTGTCTGCATTCTCCTACAATTAATTGAAGGGGTGAGCTACAAAGGCAGAATTGCACAGAACAGCATATAAAAAATTTTAGAGTCCAGTGCTAAACGCTGTGTGGTATGATAATTTCTTCTGTATATACAAAGTGTATCAAAACATGTGGAAAAGCTCTAGGGAATTAATAGAGGACCTGAAAAAAAAGCAAAAAAGTTTATATAAAGATACTGTCATTTTTGCCAGGTTTTTTTAGTTACAGTGATTGTGGTGTACATAATATCTGTAATGATAAACAAGCCACATGTAATTTTTTTCTGTATTCACGTCATTGATTTGTTTTGTATTCAAAGTCAAATACAGTTGCCATAAGAAAATGAACATGAGGCATATGCTAGAACTTTTATTGATAATTGTGAAAATTTGTTACTTTGAGTGTAATAATTAATTATATTAGAACTAGTAATCAAAATGGAGTACTCTAATAAGGAAATGGCAGAAATGAACTTTATGTATGGACAAGCTAATTGCAGTGCAAATGAAGCAAAGCATTTGTATGCTGATAATTTCCCAATAGAATTTACCCAACAACAAGACATTCCAAAGAATACTTGACTGTCTTGTGGAAACAGGCTCTTTCAGTGCTGTAGTTGGAAAAAAAATTTAAGGGGTACGTGCTGTTGAAATCTCCTTGGTTACAACAGACTCCATACAGGCTCCTAGTGCACTTCTTTTTCAAGATTGTTTCATAGGCATGCAGTCTCCTCTACAGACCTTCTTCCAGATTGCAGCCACAATTGCACATGAGGCATGGGGTTAAATGCTGACACTGATGGCTCAACACATTTTTGGGAACAAAACCCTGAAACTTCTTTTACTAGATGAGTATTCCTTTTCTTAGTCCAGATATCGTTCATTACAGTAATGTGCCTTCACATTCTGAAGTTGAAATTTGAATAGAACCTATTATATGTAATAAACTAAAAAGCTCTTATGGTTTCACATTGAAGTCAGTATGGATATATTCCCTGAAGGTCTGTATGTACTTTCGCTTATCTTCAAGATGGAAATGTTCATATCACATGTCTTCCATTTTGTATTACTAATCTTAGATTGTCAATGTAAGTAGGATGCTTGTGTGGCGTTAATAAGCCTCTGGTTGAAGTTTTCTGTCAGGTTTCCGTAAAATTGACTAGGATTTGTTTCAACCATCTTTGTCCTGCTGTGTAGCTCACTATCTTTGATAAATTTCTGTTTTTAAGCAGAGAATGACTCCTCAATATAAGATGCTGGCGAATGTACCAAGATTCAAAGATCTTACAGTACAGTATGCTTTTAAGCTTCTGGAATTATTATTAGATCTCTCATAATAAGGCCAAGAATGATTCATCCATGATAAGGCCATGACAGACTATTGTCATATTCTGAACAAAATCAACAGACATCGTAATTTTAGCTAATCTTGCGTATTTAGATCTTTATTTAAAGTTTCTTTACTTATTACTGGAGGCTTCAGTATTGAGGCGCCGTTTCATCAGGTTAGTAGGCCTATTCATTAGAAATATTACGACGATCTGCAAGCTTAAATTAACAGATCACAACTATTCTTGACGCGCCAGACAATGGTTTTCGATAAAACAACGAATTTACAAGTGTTTAAACAAAAGATATGAGATTTCAAAGTATATTAAAGACTAGTTGAACATAATGAATGTTTTCGAGTTTATATTTTTTGGCAGTATGGTAACAGCGAGTTTTTATTTTAGTCGGTATGGCATACCGGCCCAACTACAGCACTGGACTCTTTTTATAAAACGTGTTTCAGATGGTGGAAGACTAAGGAGCACCAGAACACCTAACTTAGAGGAACGAGACTTAATCATATTGGGGATATTAGCTGGAGCAGCACCAGACATACAGTAGGAGCAATTGAGAATGTGAGTCATATGGCAGTGTGGAGAAGTCTACGAGAACAACTCCTTTATCCATATCATTTTCAAAGGGTCCAAAATCTTAGTGAAGCTGACTTTCCACCCAGAGCAGTATTTTGTACCTGGTTACAACAAGCTTTTGTTCAGGATCAATACTTTCTCTCTGCTATAATCTTAACCGATGAAGCAAAGTTAACCAGAAATGGAGTGCAGAACTTTCACAATATTCATGTATGGGCTGACAGAAATCCCAAAGCAGTTTTGGTAACAGACACCAACAGTTCAGCATTAAGTTTGGGCTGGAATAATTGGCGACACAATCAGTCCTTTCATTTTACCTGGAACATTAACAGCAATATCATACTGCGACTTTTTAACAAATGACTTAAATGTTTTGTTGGAAGAAGTTCCCTGAACTTAATTCAGCGCATGTGGTTCATGCATGATGAGGCATCACCTCATTTTACTGTTGCTGCTTGAGCAATTTTAAATCAGCGATTCCCTAATAAATGAATAGGCCGTGAGGAACCGACATCCTGGCCTGCTAGTTCTCCTGACCTCAATCCATTGGATTTCTACTTATGGGATCATTTAAAGGTCATTGTGTATTCCAGACCTATTCATAACATGGAAATCCCTTGCCATTGACTTGAAGAAGGATGTCAGCAGATATGGCAGACACTTGGAATATGGGAGAAAGTAAGGCAGTCAGTGATGTAGCACTCAGAAGCCTGGTGGCCATTTTGAGAACTTTCTGAAGTTTCTAGCCTAAAAAGGGTAAATGTTCATCTTCCCTCTTGCTTAAAAAAGTCCCTTGTGC
This sequence comes from Periplaneta americana, assembly GCF_040183065.1. NCBI lineage: Eukaryota > Metazoa > Arthropoda > Insecta > Blattodea > Blattidae > Periplaneta > Periplaneta americana. The sequence continues at coordinate 96,117,705 of NC_091130.1, forward strand.
AGACGCTTGTATTTCCCTATTTTGACTATGCTGACATTTTACTGACTGACTTTTCCAGTGACAACAAAACGAAACTTTTGTGTACGTTTTGTAAACAATGTTCGTAAATATGATCATATTACTCCATCCCTGGAAACAATAGGTTGGCTTAAACTAGATAAGAAAAGAAATTTACATTCACTTCTCCTTCTTTTCGAAATCTTGAACTCTTCTATTCCTTTGTACCTGTCGTCTCGCTTCACTTACCTTTCTTCCCACCACAAACTGAACACATGCTCTCGCCATGAAACAGTACTAACAATACCATCCCATCGTACCTCCTCATACTCATCCTCTTTCACAATAGCCCTGCCAAGACTCTGGAATTCGTTACCTGCTAGCATCAGGGACTGTTGAAATAAAATTTAATTCAAACACAAACTTACTAGGCACTTGGTCAGTAATTGAGACTCGTTCAAACATGGTTTCTTGTAAATAGTTCTCTTAATCGTATCACAAAATATCTCAATATATGGTAATTTCATCACTATAGAATTTTGTTATTCTAGGTTTAATTTGTAATTCAGTAAATACAAAAATATTCTTTGTTCTTAACTTCTATGATAAATTGTCTAGCTTTCATTAATCAGATAATCTTGTCGTACTTTAATTTTTATTGTAATTGTAATTGTAAATTTAATATTAATTGTAATTTTATTCTTCATATTATAGTTGTAATCCCCTGGTAGAGGGGCAGAGAAGGCCTGATGGCCTTATCTCTACCAGATTACATAAATAAATACTAAAAAAAAAAATACTATATAAGAAAAAAGTATTGCACATTGTAAAGTAAACTTTAGCATCACAGATGTCCTCTGATTGAGGTTTTGGCTGATATGTACATTTATTATCAGGCAGTAATCTCATTTGATATGTGGTGGAAGAAGAACAATTGTTTATATGCATTTGAAGTCTGACTAGTGTATTATGTAGCTAGTCGGTGATGTATGAAATGGAGGGGGAAAGAAACTGGCCACCCTACCCCATTACCTCCAGGCCTAGTTGCCTCATAAGTAGTGCCTTCTTGATATCACTTTTGAGGTTCAGACCTGTCTTTGGACAGTTGACTAAACAACAATAACACCACAAACAATGACTCTAACTAAAAAACTAAGTGAAATTGACCATATATTTATATGACCTTTTTTGCTTGTTTTCAGGTTTTCTATCAATTTCCAAGAGCTTTCCCACTTGTTTTGTATAGTTACAATATTTGTTGAGTAAATGTTATTACATTTTACTAGTAACTTCCTCATATGTGTAAGAAATGAACTCGCACAAGAAACTGCTTTTATCAAAGGTATGGCTTTAGGCTATGTTAGTCTCACCCTCTTTCATTTTTTTTGTTCCCATTTTAAGTTTACTAATCACTAAGAAATATTTGGGCAGGGTGGGTGCATAATGAAAATTTTACATGTAAACTTCATCTTACGATGTTTGATGACGTATATGCGTCCATTGATGTGACATATTAATGAATTTTTAAATACTTATATAGTCACAATCATATACGTCATCCAACATCTTAAGATGAAGTTTATATTTACAATGTTTCTTTCCACCCATAAGCAGTGCTGACTAGATCAGACGCTATGGACAGTACTCTATAACAGAGTCGCCAGTATGAGAGGAGAATTTCGAGCCTTTGGCGTGAAACAAGCTCGATAGCTCAGTTGGTAGAGCGCCTGACCGGAGTACAGGAAGTCGCAGGTTCGAATCCTGCTCGAGGTTGTGAAATTTTTCTTTCATACCATGACATGATTGTGACTATATAAGTATTTAAAAATTCATTGAAAATTTTACGATACAATAGTGCAAGAGGGATGAGAATGTTTATTCAACTTTGACAGATAACCAAATAAAATTTAGCATATGTTGTGAAGTTATGGATGTTATATAAGTCATCACTATGTGCCACTTAAAAATTGAGGTCTTTCTTTTGGTGATGAATAACCAACAGAAATTAATCAAGGAATGGATCATAGAAGTTGTACTGTACTAGGCTTCAATTCTTTATCTGTAATTGGTACATTGATGCTTAAAGTTCTCGGCATTAGTGATTGTGCAGGAGTTTGAAGATTGGTTTTGGAAGTACCATAGCACTATAGCAAGGATCAGTGTTATGTTTCAGACAATTCTTTAACAAGTTCTTTACAGTTTTAGCTAAGCTTTCAGCCTGACAATTAGATTGTGATATGGATTTGTTCAATATTCCAGTCATGTAGAAATGATCTGAACTGTGCTGAATTAAAAGGTCGACCATCATCAGATACTAGTGACTTTGGTATGCCATAACGAGCAAATATGAACTCCAGATATAGAATTATGTTGCTGTGTAGGCCTAGTGACTATCTAACACAGCTAAGTCAACATATTTTGAATAACAGTGAGTGACTACCAAATCTTATTATTAAAAATACATTAAATTTACACCAACTTGTTGCCAGGGGTATTTTGTAATATAAAAACTTTTTGAAGGTTCATTACGATTTAAATTAATTTAATTTCTTCCTGTAACCACTACAGGTTGCCGTCGACAAAGAGTACCATGATACAATAGAGTAAAAGCCTTGAGGCTTAGCGATAAATTGTTGTTAGAGTGAAAAAGAAAGAATTTGAATTATATTGAAACACATGATGTTAAAAAGTAACGTCAAGGAGATGCGAATTAGTCATGGTCCATATGTATGATGCCTGAAAATAGCTATTGAGCCTTTGAGTGCTGCAATTGTTAGATCTCTTAAAATACTTTTATGCAGGCCAAAAGATTTACAGAAGTCGACTAGGAACCGGGGTATGGTCCCACGGGCTCCTATCATTAGTCCCGTAATGACGATGGATTCCAGATGGTATTTGTCCTTATAAAAACTGATGGAAGGTTCATATATATTCCTTTTTTCCTCGTGTACTTCTTCTGGCTGGTGTTCGTGCGATTCGAATCTCACAGTAGGGTATATGATGTAACCTTCAAGAGAGGGAGGTTTAAATGCAATTATGTCAATTATACTTTGCACAAATTGAATAGTGTTCATTTAAATTTTTCAAATTGACAGTCCTATTGGGCCAATAAAAAAATATTATCTAGCCAGATGTATACATGTATTAACTCCTTGATGACTTTAACATATTTTCATTAACATTTCCTTCTGCATGGACCCTTAAATTATTAACTTGGCTGCTTTTAATAACAAATTATTGATGATATTAATTATTTCACTTTGAAAACTCCAAAAATGTTTTCATGATTGTTCTAATTTATTTTTGCAGCTAGGCATCCTTTAGATACAATGTGTCTGAGCCATGCTGGCACGGAAGTTGACAGACTGCATATCAAGCAGATAGCAACACATCTGCCATTAAGACTGCATGTGTGTTCTCACAACTTAACTGATTAAAACTTAGGTATACATAACACGTAATTTGGTATCACCATGTTCTCAAAAGATGCTGTATGTTATGACCATTTGTCTCGTACACATATTTCTCACCTTTTGAAGAAGTAGTCGTTCACACACACTAGTTCTTCTATTGAAATGGACCTAATTGCTCTTTGCATATTTTCTCCAGCGATAAAAATCATAAGGTATGAGAGATCTGGGGCCATAAATTCCTGCTATAATCCTGTCCCCAATTGTCCGGTGCTCTTTGATCATGGATTCGTATGCAATATGGTCTATCGTGTTGTCTTGTTGGAAATAACACTAAGACATTTTCTACATATGTCGAGTCATCACAAATTGGTTCTAAAATGTCACTATTTTTTGTTCATAAAAAATGGCCTAATAATTCTACAGCCACTATTGGCACACCACACCCATTTAGATGCAGATTTATTGAAATTCAAATAATACAAATACAAATATATATTGAAAAATAAAATGTAGCATAAAAGCACAACACAGTAATGAAAATGAAAGGTTAAGGTTCCAAATCATACTTATACTGCATTCGGACTTTCTTACAATATACCGGTACATATTACAATTGTATTAATAAAATTATAATTGGGCCACACCCAAAAAAGCAAGATGCTTGAGGTTAGGTGTGACAAATAATGAAATATATCGAAAAAAACTAATCACAACAGGATTAAGCTGTTAAGTGTAATTACACGTAAAATAAAAAAAAAAAAGCATATTACATATTCATAAACATACTAAGTTAATAAGATGTTAAAGTGACAAAAAATAAAGAATAAGAATTTATATGATGATTATAATTTCAAAAACAGTTCAAGCTCTTGTTTTTCTAATAATTTATTGTTTAATAATTTCGTTTTGGATTCTTCTTTATAAAATCATTATACAATCTTAAACCGAAATTAGAACCATGCCTAAGACATGCTTCAGTCTTATATTTTGGTTCAATGAGGGGGAGCGAAATATTCTATGTTTTTGTATTGTGGTCATGATCGAATGATATACATTTAGTTTGATATTTATGGTAGGAATTCAAAATAGTACATATATAAATTTGTTTAATATTTAAAACATTAAATTCTTTGTACATAAGATGAATTGGATAATGAAGTTTCCTTCTTAAACATATTTTAATAATTATTTTACGTACTGGTAGTAATATTAATGGGTGAATGGTACTCTGTGATAATCCACCCTAGGGCTGAGTATGGAGCAGGTACTGTGACGTCATTACTCGGTTGATCCAAGTACAGTACTGAATAAAAATTTGTGGCGGCAGATTTAAAATTTTGATAGATTGAGCCTATTTTAGAACATACTTTGAAAGTAAAACCAAACGTATTTTAAAAGTGTTTTAGTAAAGAGCTTTTGCTTTGCCAATTGATGAGAAAAAAAGTGCTTTGCTTCATTGCAAAATAGTTGTTGCAAATTTTATGTGCGTGGTTACAGCTATTTTCGGAGTTATTTTATATGAATGGCGTATTTAACCTTCAGTGTTGTTATATATGACATACGAAATAAATTGATAAAATAATTTATAATACTAACAGCTAATAAATAATCTAATCCAACCACAAATTAACATGTGAGGTAAACGTTAAATGCTGCAGCTAAGTAAAAAAAGGAAGATAGAAAGAAACGGGCTACATGAAGCATTGCCTAAACCAACGTTATTGTCATCATCCTGCATATTTAAATTTTGAATGTTGTCCTTATGTGTCCTTTTTATATGGTTCCATAAATTTGAAGTGCCTCCGCCTGTACAATATACTCAACTGCAAATGTTACACTTGGCAGACTTTTTCCCAAGACTACAATCAAAATATTGTCATGCAATGCAGAATTTTCGTGGCATTGTTGCCCCCTTTTTTTTTAACAAAAACAAAAAATAGAATAAAAACTAATTAGGCCTATGTATTAAAACGTGGTAGAACAATGAGTGAAAAGTAGTTATAAACTACGTATAAATTTTGGAAAACAACTTCTAATATTAACAAAACACAATAGCAGAAAACATTTTAATACAATAGTATCTACGTCCGTTGTCTACTAGAACTAAGTAAAACACATGAACTCTGTTTGAACTGACTGGTAATGGCTATGGTTAACCGAGTAATTCCGGTGCTCTGCTGCCAAGCACATTAAACCGCTAGATCTGAATTATTCAACAGTTCTACTTGCTCCATCCCCAGCTCTAATCCACCCCATTCTGTAATTCCATATTTTATTATAGACTGAACTAAGGCTAAAAATATTGTTCTCAATAGTGTTACTGGCATAAAGAAACACAGTTGAACAAATTTATACGAAGTTTTATTTTAAAATAGGTAATTAATGTGAAAATTCTATTTTAAGTTTTGAATTGTAAATTGTATAATGGAGCTTCATGCACAATATCTGGTTTCTTTGATGACCTATATATATATATATATATATATATATTTTGTGAGTGGCCAAGCAGATGAAACCAAGTCTTGTCTGAAAAAATCGATCAGGTTCATTATTTACTTTTTTTTTACATCAAATTAGAAAAGTTATGCATGTGATTGTAATCTTGGGGCTCTAATTCTGTATGGTTTTAGTTTCAATAATTTTGTTGCCACTCCAGGAGATGCTTTAAAATTCCCTGTCTAATGTGCTAAACAGCCCTGTGGGTTATGCACACCAATTTCATCAAGTTATTCCTTTGTAAGAACACAGTGCTTTTTTGTCTATGTCTGTCATTTACAGAATCTGTTTCTTTGAAACTACTAAATAACCTTAATATTGTATCTTAGAGAGTAGACCTACTGACCTGTCAAGAAATGTACATATGAATTTTCGCATGGTTATAGCTCATGATTTCCTATTCTTTATGCACGTCTTGTATATGTAAATACATTCCCTTAATGAATTAATTAATTCCCTACTCTGTTTACTATTGCTGCGCAATAACAGAATGAACTGCACTCAATCACAGCTAACAGAATAGTGTCAAGTAGATTCCTAGAAGCAAAGGCCAGTGATATTGCATCAATTGTTTTATTAATGGAGGTGATCGTGTTGATTCGAGATTGACCAGTCAATTTCAATGCCAGCATCACTCACATGCACTGTAGTAACTTTTTAATATTTGCAAATCTTTATCATAGAAGCTTTAATAAGTTTGTCTAAGATATTTCTGAGTAATCACAAGATTTGAATATATTGAATTCACATGATATAGCAAATCTGACTCATAATCATGTATATAATGTTCTTTTAAAGTGGCTCTAGACATTGGATGCTATACATAAAAGAGGGAGAAGTCCCTCTTGAGCAATATATGATGTACGAGAATTTTCTCTGTTACATATACATAAGATCTGCATGCGGCTGTATCGACGTTCTTTGTGGCTCTGAGAATTTACACTGCTTTCATTCATCATTTTGTGCAGCTGTATGAATTCCAGACTAAAAAAGTTCCTGGTGATGATGATAAGGTAAGGAGCTGCAGTTGAGGGTCATAATCCGACCATCACATTTCAGTAGCCTACAACATGACAAGCAGAGGAAGAAAGTGGAGTTGAACCTCGAGCAGGGTTTGTGGAAGTTATAAAACAGTAACTGATATTTTTTTGAAAATATAATTTAACGGATATGAGAAAAAAAACTCACAATAATGAAAACAGTAGTTCAAATAAACAAAAAAAAAGTATAAAACAAATTTGATTCAGACTGCAAAGAGGTACAGATAACAAAAATGATCTTCAATACGAAAAGTAGATTAAAACAATATAAAAAAAAGAGAGATTTGAAGATGATGGGAAATAAACTGATAGTACTGATAGATTGGGAGAAGATTCTGCTTGACCTAATGGGCGAGAAAACTGCACAGTAACCATGCTGAGAAGTAAGGTTATTAAACATTATACTAATAAATTATATGCAATATTTGTAAATACTTATTATTGAAGTTTAAACAAGACTCCTTTTAATATAAATATTATTGTTAGCATAATATGCTATATATTATTTTTAATCATATATCGGGGAAATTTATGGTATGATGTAGTTATTTTAAGAAGTAGAATAGGAAAATTGTCAAATTATGAGTTTACAAGTAAGGAAAAAAATAGGTAAAAACCTATAAATCTGGTCCCTAGTAATAACATAACTTTTGAGATATGAAGTAGGAAAAGTCATGAATCTTATTGTTGAAATTTCTGGCATTCTCGTAGAGTAATTGAAGTCAGGCTGTGAGTATGAAGATTTCAAGTCTTCCAGTTGTGATCTGATATAGTTGGGTGCTTCTTGAATGATGTTATTAATAAAGGCAATAAACAGGATTTTAATTTTCTTTGTAAAGGCCCTCAATTTAGATTTGCCATGTTCATTAATTTGAGGATTCTGTTGACTGTGTTCCTTGAACAAGAAGCAGGAGTTATAGACTGTTCTTAACTGCCTCGGTATATTTTCGACCCTGGCAGAACAGAATGAGATCGAACTCATCTCTGTATCAGGGCTTTGTGGCATTGAGGGAAATGAAAAAGCTCACGAACTTGCAAGACAAGGGATGGCTACAAAATATATTGGACGACAACTGGCTCTCGGAATACCTAGATCAGTGGTCATCAACTGATTTGCACTGTGCATCTCCCTAGCTCGCTCGCTTGCCCTGAACAACCGAATGTGTGGTAATGGACCAGAGGTGCATTGGCGGTATCTCTGTTTTTAATGAGCAACACATTGAACATGATTTGAATAAGTGAACATTAACTTTATTATTGCATTAGAATATTTAACATATGCAAACAGAATAAAATATTAAATAGCGGCAGCACAATTGTTACATATTACTGGGGCAATTTCAGTTAAATAATATTCAAATTAATAAAAAACTTGTATGTATTTCTAAATTAAACACTTATTGCCACTACATACATAAATATGCATTAACTAAACTATGAACATAATGAATGATACTATTTTAGGTTTGAAAGGAGATAAATAATTGAAATAAATAGTTAATTAATTTAAGAAATAAACTAAACATAAATATTGCTACTATTTGTGAAATACGAATAGACGTTTACTCAACAATGGCAGCGATCTTTCGGGATTTTTGGGTCCTGTTTTCACCCACCAACTTCTCAATGTTTGAAAACACTGTTTGAGTGGTGCACATTTTTGAGTGGTGCACAGTCTCAGTGCACATTTTAAATTGTGATCTGACAATTTATTTCTATGTCGAGGTTTGTTAACTTTCATCAAAGAAAGAAACTGTTCGCAAATGTATGTTGACCTAAATAAGCACAGGATTCGAGCAGCATGTCTATGCAATCGTGGAAATCAGGCCTGTGGAAGATTGTTATAAAAGTCACACAAATGTCTCTTGGTTGCAAATTTCACCTTCAGTTCCCGATCACATTATAGAATCAAGAATTCCAACTGCAATTCAGTTGAAGCACGACCAAACTCCATGAAATATGGAGTCGCGAATATTTCAAAAACACTTTCAAGACTTTCCAAATCCTGGAATTTTGAGTGCAATTCCTGATTTTGTTCTCCTAGTATTTGCGCATATTCTTGTAAGTCTATGGTCGTTACAGAAGTGTGAACTGTTCTTAGTTTTGAGAAGTAGCCGAGGTCCTTATCCTTTAACTGACGTTCCCAAAGTGACAATGTAAGTTTAAAGGCCATAACTTTCTTGCTATCAGAAGTGAAACTTTGTAACTTGGATGCACAGCTGATTCGCTAAAATTATGATCTGCCAGTTTGTCGGGGTTTTGATCAGTTTCTGTAGACCGGCGCTCCTTCAAGGTGTTTAATATTGGCACGTGCTCTTCTCTTTTAAACTTGTCATATTCATTAGCCTGATGCGAATGATGTCTTTGCAAGTTGAACTTTTTTATGCTATGGAGAACCTTTCCACAAACTAGACATTTAACTGTTTCATCACAATTCACAAACAAATACATTTCTTCCCAAACAGGAATAAATACAGGAGGTGTAGAAGATCTACGATTACCACTAGTTTCCGCACCTGACATGTTTGCAGATTATGAAACATTCGAGCTGCGACTGTCACTCAGAAGACCTCGACACATACTGCTCTGTGCTTGCTCCTGCAATGCACTTGCCCCAGAACTTTGCCCGCACACCAATACACCTCAGTTGACGACACTGACCTAGATACTCTGTTAGAAAGGGAATTAAAAAGTGATCCAAGACTCAACACTACGAAACCTGGATGAAGACATCAGGTATCAATCATGGGAAACAATTTATTATTATACCATGCAACAAAAGAGCTGAAACATTACTTCAATGTAATAGATTTCAGCTGAGAGCAATTACTGCTTTTCTCACGGGTCATGCTCCTATGAAAAGCATCTTAATATAATGGGTATGCTTCAGGTAACCTAGACTGTAGATTCTGTGGGAAGGAGACTGAAACAGCCCAACACATCATTTGCTCCTATGACGCCTTGGCTTGCAGAGGATACTTTATCTTTGGGAAAGAATCTCTAGATCCAAAAGATTTTGAACCAATGTGAAGAGAAAAAAAAGAAGTCATAGAAGTAGTTTGAGAAGTATTCAATGAAGGTTGATTAATCTCACTTTTTAATTTCTCAAATCTTGGAGAGTCATAATATTGTTTTTAAGTGGTTTTTTGTATTTGCTACATATATTCTGTTGTATTATTAGGCATCTTGCGTTTCCCTCTCTTGTTGGAAGAAATATAGTTATGGGAAATGTTAGCTATGACAAGCTTTGTAGTGAAGTCTTACTAAAATGTGTGGTTGGTGTAGAAGTCTTGAGGAACGAAAAGTTTACTACAGTGTCACCATGAGAGGAATTATTCATCCAAAGAATATTAGCATACATAGTTTGCTCTTTGAGGATTTGCTTAACCTGATATTTGGAAACTGGTAAGTTGTGTAAGGAGTAGCAATATTTTTTTCCAGACTGTAAGTAAGGTATTTATCTAATTCTGTACTTTGGTGGGCTTGTTAACAATTAACGCAAAAAGGTTTCTCTGTTTTGAAGTCAGTTGCTGTATAGGGTCCTCCACATTTCATACAATGAGTAGAGTTAGGGCAGAATTTAGTTTTATGATTTACGAGTCTACAGTTAGTACATTGGACTCTTTGTTCTTTATATTCTTGCACATTACGCCTCTGAAAGTAAAATACCACATAATAAGAAGTTTTTTACGATCTGAATTTGAGTTTGACTTTAGAAGACAGTTTGTATATAATTTCTCCTTTCTCGTTCTTGGTTTTATAATTAATTCGGTAAACTTTTGTTCCTTTATATTCCTCAGCTACGGAGATATCTGGGTCTTCTCCTCCTATCACTCCGTGGACCAGGATGTTATAGTTTGTATGAAGGATTTTGTTTGGAACTGTTCATCAGAGTCTGAGACAAGGAATTTATTTGCTTGTTTTGCAGAAACAAAATTAATTTATATTTCATTATACCCTGATTTAAGGAACATCATAAATAACCATTTGCCTAATTTCATAGGATGTATCTTTTTAACGTTATCTGACTTGTTTCTCGTGGTTACAAAAAAGGATCTGAGTCCGAATAAATAGGCCTACAGTACCTATCAGTGGCGGCTCCTGCGTATTTCTTAAGAGGAGGAAAGAAGTTAAAAGCACGGAATGACACCTTCTTGAATGAAACATGCTACAAATTAGCCTTCATGCATACATGTAAGAACAGATAGTATTGGGGTTGCCTTCTCTTCTGTTTATCAATAATCTGTCCTCATAAACTAAGTTTCCTAAATTTTTCAAGATATATTATGTTTTCACTTCCATTCATTGTTCAATAATTGCACAAGTTAACAATCACAATGAAATTCACAACCTAGCAGCATTTTTCGAGCACACTACAGCATCACACGTGTTGGAAGAGATTATAGCTACTAACACGTAATTGGAACCGTTTTATGGAAATGGGAATGGGAAATAATCTGAGGAAAGCAAGAACACTGCACCCACCCACGTAGTCTGTGTTGCCACATGTACATTTTACAACTTCAGTATCACATGCTGTTGAAGAATGTCAATTCTTGTAAAGTCATACTACCATTATTGTTCAAAGCTGCAGGTGACCGATTATTTTTTTTTATGTTCAAAATAATGTAGTTTGGAGTAGCTTACTTTCAATTTCAAATATATTTGTACAAAACAGACAACTTGGCTGTTGTCCTGTCTAGTAGACAATGAATGGAAGTGAATTTCAGGGGCAAAAAAGATCTGCGATACTAATGTAGAACTAACTACTTCCTCTTTGTTTTTTTTAAATCTAACTTCAACTTTCAGATATCCTCGAAAGTTTCAAACCATGAATAGTAGCTTATATAAAGTGCAATGAATAATATATTTTGTTTTATAATTTAAAAAAAAAGGTTTATATGATGTTTTTCATAGCTTTGCGTTAAAACTGTTTTTATTGTGCCTCCTCCTAGATGTGTTATAGTCTGGTTGAATGCAGCATCGTTAGATGGCAGCGGTAGCCAGCTTGCTGCATGACCAGTCGGTTTCTATTTCCCACCCATAAGCTGATTTAGAGGAGGATCTCCTCCCTATCCGTCCATTTACTTGCTTTAAAACTCTACTTCTTTCTCTGGCCGCTAGTGCACTGTTGTCTATGTGTGTTAACTGCAGTAAAAGATGAAAGGATTCGCTTTCCTCCTCACAAACAATCTCGCATCCTTCTCAGAGTTTTCTAGCAGCACATGAGCGCGCGTCGTTTAAAACTCGATCAACCGAGGTTTTCTTATAGCTGAGAACTTAAAAATTATCGAATCTTCCTCGAATTTCAAGGCACATATTTTATTTGGTATTTACTTTCAAAAGAAGAAAAATGTGAGGAGGACGTTCCTCCCTTCCCTCCTCCGAGGAACCGCCACTGGTACCTATATCTGGGAAGTAAATTAGACTTCATTGTGTCAGAGCTGCTGTAGAATTAAGTGTTAATATTGGAGTAATAATAGTTGAAATGAAATGGTTTGAAGGTTAATGTAGTTGAGGAATCTTCTTCCATTTTTATGTACAAAGAGTCCCCTGAAGGGACCCTTTATTAATGACAGAAATATGACAAATGTATTGGGTTGAGTTAAATCAAGATCTGTGCAAAAACACCAAAACATTTAAACACAGTTTACTCAAATTTGAATAATAACTCAACGGGGAAGAACCACTTGAACACATGTATAAGCGAAACTGGTGGCCTGCAAGATTCATATTCATATTCATTTATTCCATCCAACTAATCACATACTCAGGGCTGGGCAAAATACTGACATCCAAGTATTTCAAATACAAATACAAAATACTTCAAAGAATAGTATTTGAATTACAAATACAAAATACTTTTAAAAAATTAACCAAAATACATTTGTATTTCAAATACTCGATACAATACATAGACCTAAAGAAATAAGAATATTACTGAAAATCTAAAATATATTAACATTAAAAGTAAGTATTTTTATCTCGAAGTTTTATATAAACATTGTAACTGAACCTTCTTCCTTTACCCAATCAGCAATGAAATTATGCTACATCTGAATAATTACTGCTCCCTTAAAAAAAACAGTTTCTCAAGAAGTTTATCAGATAAGGATCCCCTTGCTTGTGAATGAATAAATCCTGCAAAACAGAACAGTCTTTCTACAGGCACAGAGGAACACAAACTTGTATTATACTTTATAAAACTTGTTTCACTATTGGGTAATTCTCTAGAGTGCACAGGGTTGTCCCTTTGCCATTGAAGAATTGTATGAGCTCATACTCTGCAGTCGATAAGTTCTTTTCTTTTTGCTTTTCAAAGTCTGTTGTACTTGAGTTGAAAACATAAAAATTGTTTTCATCATCTGAACTGACCAAAGGTGTAGCAGAGAACTGCTCAGCTGATTTCAGACACATATTCTGTATCCTCTTCTCATCATTTGGTGAGGCAGTGTCAGGTAGCCATCCCATCTTGAATGATGGGTGGAAGCAAGCTGCCAAAATAGCTCAATTTGCTTCTGGGGTCAGATCAAACATCGCTTTAAATCTTGATGAAAGCGAACTCATTAGGATTGGAGTTACTTGGAATAGATGGCATAGATTACTAGATAACAGAATATGTAATCTATTTTTTGAGGGAAATTAATGTGGACAAAAGCTGGCCGTAATAGCACGTCTTCTCATTTTGCATTAAATCAAGGGCTATGGCAGTGGGTTTCAGAACTGCACAATATTCTTCAAGGACTGAAACTCAATATCTTTGAAGATTGGCAATCCCAGTTTTTCACATATACAATACTGTTTATATCATGTTTGAATTGCAATATTTGAGAGATTGAGTCATAAAGAGACTTCCATCGAGTTGGGCAAGGAAATTTTAATGAATATTTCAAGACATCTGATATAATTTCTGAGGATTTGAGTCTCTTAGACGCATTCCATAATGCTGAAAATTTAGTAAGTGTTGGGTGATGGATCCTTGATGCTGTTGGAGATTTCTTTATGGCATTAAGGAAATCAGTTGTGGCAAGAAAACTAAGTGTATGGCTAGCACATCTGAAATGGGTAGACAAATAAGACAAAAGTTCATTTTTCAAATTCAAATTCAAAACTTGAAGGACAAGAAGAAGAAGAAAGTATTTTGAGTATTTGAAATACAAAATACATCAGTTTTATGTATTTAAATACAAAATACTTTCGAAAATCCTTACAAATTACAAAATACAAAATACAAATGTATTTCAAATACTGCCCAGCCCTGCACATACTGTACGTGATATGGGACATGTCAAAAGTAACACATACCGGTAATTACTAAGTTACAACAGAATTAAAATACAACATACAAAATTTCAACATTAACAAATAACAACCATAAGAACAGATGTAACACTTTACAAGACAAATCGCATTTCATTTAGCAGTCTGAAGTCAATTTCGACCAATGCGACCTTCATGAGAAGACATCCTTCTCGAAGTCAGGATCTGGAAAAGAGGAAGTAAAATTTTTAAAGTAAGGTGTTATTTTTCTATTCAGTTATGGAGATTTTCAATAAATTCGTTCATATTATAAAAGCAGTTTTTGATTACAATTTTGTAAAAAGCTTTCTTAAATTTTTGATGTGCAGATATTTCTTTAAGGTAATTTGGTAGAAGACGACCAGCATGAATATAACTGTTTTTATAACTTTCAAAAACAATATTATCTTTATTTCTTATATTGTGCTGGTGTGTGTCTAAATTTGTAGGAAAGCTATACAAATGATATTTGATAAAATTTAAGGTTTCATAAATATAAATACAGGGTAATGGCAAGATATGTAATTTTTTTAAGAATGGCCTGCAGCTGGTAGTTTGAGATACTTTAACTATGTCTCTAATAGCTCTCTTTTGTAGTTTAAATATTTGGATTGCATTAGGTGAATTACCCCAAAAGATTATACCATACATTAGGATAGAGTGAAAGTATGCAAAGTACAATGTGCGAGCAGATTCAATAGATGATGCTCTTATATTGAGAGGAATGTTTGGTAATAATTGATTAATAAACCAGTTCTTAAATACAGTACTGTCCATCTCCTCGTGGCAGTCCTTAGTTGACTTAGATTTGCAAGTTAGAAGCGCATTGGAAATGAAAGCTGTTGAACATCTGGCATGTAAAATAATAAACTGCTGACGTTTTTCTGTGGGGTTTGAAGTGGGAAGTCAATTTCATGATCATCACTTTTCCAAACTTTGCTTTTCGTATGGTTCAAATTAATCCAAGTTTCGTCTAGATAAATAATGGCGTGTCCAGTGGCGCATAATGCTTTCATTTTTCTTAAGAATTTAAATCTTTTTAAAATAACACCTGACCTTTCCATTAAAAATTTTCTACTTGAGTATTTTTAACATGCCTAAATTTTATTTTATTTTTTTAAAGATCCAATTGAGGAGAATAGAGATAATTATTTCAATGAAAGACGGGAAGCAAGTCGTACACTTAGGAATAAAAAGAGAGATTACTTGAAGGAAAAACTGAATGAGGTAGAAACAAATAGTAAGAATAAAAACATTCGAGATTTATATAAGGGTAGGAGGAATTTAAAAACGGATATCAGGCAAGGGTAAACGTGATTAAGGATGAGAATGGTGACTTGCTTGCAGACTCTCATTCAATCTTGAACAGATGGAAAAACTATTTTGGGCAACTACTAAATATACATAGGCCAAATAGAAATGATCGGGACAAAATTCAATTACAAACTGCTGAGCCATTTATACTGGAACCCACACTTTCTCAAGTCGAAATTGCAATAAAAAAATCTGAAAAAGTACAAGTCTCCAGGTATTGATCAAATTCCAGCAGAATTAATATAAGAGGGTGGAAGCGCATTATCTAGCGAAATTTATAAACTTGTACTTGCAATTTGGGAAAAGGAAATTGTACCAGAACAATGGAAGGAGTCCATAATCGTACCTATTTTTAAGAAAGGGAACAAGACTAACTATAGTAACTTTCGAGGAATATCACTTTTGTTGACATCATATAAAATTTTGTCGAATATCTTTTTGGGAAGATTAACTCCATATGTAGATGAAATTATTGGGGATCATCAGTGTGATTTTAGGCGTAATAGATCGACTATTGATCAGATTTTTTGTATTCGACAGATATTGGACAAAAATGGGAGTATAAGGGTACAGTACATCAGTTATTCATAGATTTCAAAAAGGCGTATGACTCGGTTAAGAGAGAAGTTTTATATGATATTCTTATTGAATTTGGTATTCCCAAGAAACTAGTTCGATTAATTAAAATGTGTCTTAGTGAAATTTACAGCAGAGTCCGTATAGGCCAGTTTCTATCTGATGCTTTTCCAATTCACTGCGGGCTGAAGCAGGGAGATGCATTGTCACCTCTACTTTTTAACTTTGCTCTAGAATATGCCATTAGGAAAGTTCAGGATAACACAGAGGGTTTGGAATTGAAAAGGTTACATCAACTTCTTGTCTATGCGGATGACGTGAATATGTTAGGAGAAAATCCACAAACGATTAGGGAAAACACGGAAATTCTACTTGAAGCAAGTAAAGCGATAGGGTTGGAAGTAAATCCCGAAAAGATAAAGTATATGATTGTCTCGTGACCAGAATATTGTACGAAATGGAAATATAAAAATTGGAGATTTATCCTTCGAATAGGTGGAAAAATTCAAATATCTTGGAGCAACAGTAACAAATATAAATGACACTCAGGAGGAAATTAAACGCAGAATAAATATGGGAAATGCCTGTTATTATTCGGTTGAGAAGCTTTTGTCATCTAGTCTGCTGTCAAAAAATCTGAAAGTTAGAATTTATAAAACAGTTATATTACCGGTTGTTTTATATGGTTGTGAAGCTTGGACTCTCACTTTGAGAGAGGAACAGAGATTAAGGGTGTTTGAGAATAAGGTTCTTAGGAAAATATTTGGGGCTAAGAGGGATGAAGTTACAGGAGAATGGAGAAAGTTACACAACACAGAGCTGCATGCATTGTATTCTTCACCTGACATAATTAGGAACATTAAATCCAGACACTTGAGATGAGCAGGGCATGTAGCATGTAGGACGAATCCAGAAATGCATATAGAGTGTTAGTTGGGAGGCCGGCGGGAAAAAGACCTTTGGGAGGCTGAGACGTAGATGGGGAAGATAATATTAAAATGGATTTGAGGGAGGTGGGATATGATGATAGAGACTGGATTAATCTTGCTCAGGATAGGGATCAATGGCGGGCTTATGTGAGGGCGGCAATGAACCTCCGGGTTCCTTAAAAGCCAATAAGTAAGTAAGTAAGTAAGTAAGTAAGTAAGTAAGTAAGTAAGTAAGTAAGTATTTTTTAAGACTTCCCCTCAAACTCCATATGCTTCCAGTGAATAAGTTTTCCTTAATTAACACGTCAATTATAGCCTTCAAACTAGGCAAACAATCAGTCCGATATAGAGAATAAATTACTCGTCTTATAATGGCGGCAGAAAATGAGTCAATTGCAGTTTTCTGAGGGGTCCTGTTTGGGCGTTTCTTTCCTGGAGTTTGCAGAACACTTTCACTTCCCTTTGTTTTTTTTTTTTAATCCTGCTAACATTACGACATGATATACCTGTTGCTGCAGCAGTTCTTTCGATAACTCTCGACACAGATATTGCTTGCTTTCCGCATTTCAGTGCCTCATATTCTTCAGTAAAGAATTTGTGTACATTAATAATCATGTTCATACTGTCCGACTTCAAGGCTTTCCCGCGTTTTCCCATATTGCCTACCATGATTATTAAAAACAAGAGCACAACACTCATTACAATGTTTAAGATAATAGGGAAACCATGCAATTCCGAAAACATTTTGTTTAAATTGTGAATTACTGTATATTATATTAAACTGATACAACACGACACACACTTACTTCACTATTCACAAAATACTACTGATCAAATGAACTCGAACAATGCCAAGCCGCCACTGAGAGATCCACTAATTGGGTTTGGAAAAGTGTGTTCCAGAAGGGCTAAGGGAGAGGGAGGGAAGGGAATTCCAAGAATTCTACAAAAGAAAACCTTTTCCCTGTTACATCTGTTGACGGTCGGTAGACAAGGACCGCAGACAAGGACAATAGAAATCACGCCAACTTAACCCTCATGCACTGTATGTACATTTTCTGTAAACTATAATATAATAAATATCATATATCATATAGCCCTACAATGTTATAATCTTGGAGAAAGTGTTACTTGTGATGAAAAATTGTATCTTACGAAGTGCAGGTGTTGGTTTCTCCAATATGTGGCTGCAAAAACAGAAAAATTTGAGATTAAGTTTTGACTATTTGCTGATGTCAGAATAAAATTGTTATTTTTGTCAGTAATTTATAATAGACTATAATTCATAATAAAAATCAGCTGCTTTCAAGAACATTAAATTTAAATCTTGTATTAAAAATTAATAAACATTAATTTGTGAATGAAACATTAATATTATCATCATAAATATGTTCGTCGAAATCAGTAATTTATAATTATGACATAAAAAGCGAACACATTTTTAGGTCAAGAAGCCTTCAACATTCAAATTAAACACTTGAGTCATTTTGACTCATTGCCATCCTTTTAGGTAGGAAATTTATGCTGTCCTGCTAGTGTTAATGTTTATGATTATTTATTGATGATTGGGACGGCATATAAATTTCCAATCTGGCATTTGCCTTTGTGGCTGAGGAAAACCATGAAAAATCCCAATCAGAATGGCCGGTCAAGAGGTTTGAACCCAGGGACCTCCTGGATGAGAGTGTTAGACGTTACCATCTTGGACGTTTTGCTCAATAAAAAAGGGAACACATTATTATGATGTATTCAGAAAAATTCAGTTGGTTATAGGAATTTCAGCAAACTTGTAAATCTATTATACTTGTCTACAAAAATTTTTTTTAGGCTTTTTTTTTATTTTTCCACCTGGATATATATAATATGAATGCCCTAAATTCAAATCTCGTTTCAGTTAACTCTATCAGGCTAGGTTTTTGAATAATATCAAAATAAATGTAGTAATGTGAATAATTTCGAGGGAAAAATTGTTCCGGAGCCGGGTATAGAAACCGGGACCTTTGGTTTAAGGTACCAACGCTCTACCATTGAGCTACTCGGGAACTCTATCCGACACCGACACAATTTTTCCCTCTATATCCACAGACCTCAAAGTGGGCTGACAACCGTCGAGCAACCAACTTCGAGTGCACACTAACTCCGTGTGACTTAAATTGTGGTTTTCTGTTCACGAACAGTGACGTGTATTATGCAAATCAAGATTTCAGGTATAACTCCCTGTAAAGTTGATTTGAATAATAATATATATATATCTCCCCCAGAACGAAATTCTAGCTACACCACTGAAAATATATATATGACTTTAATAACGCCTGATTATTGGAACTACTTTAATTCTTTTACGGTCATCATTGAGCACAGTCCTCCGACCCTTCAAATCTGAAAGTACTTTAATGCTTTTAATGCTCGAAGCTCCGACCACGGTGCTGTTCGTGACCTGTGCTCCGACCCATGATGTAATCTGAAAAACCTGGGGCTTCTAATCAGATCATGCCAACAATGGTGCAGCAAGTTCAGTTCCCGCAACTGCCACTAAGCGTGCTAAGCATCCTCTCAGGTGCTAAGAAATATTCTCACTCTTAAATAGTTCTCAGAACTTCCTCCTAGAGCGCTCTTTTATATTCATTCATGATTCTTTTATATTGTATAGAATGCGGTGTGAATACGCAACTAATCAACTGAATGAGCTTCAATACAAGTAAAACTCAACACGTACACAACAATAATTGGTTTAAATAAGTAGAACAAATGTAATACAAATGAATGAGTCAGTAAAACTCAAACTGATAAAAAAAAAGTTCGATCAAGGCAAGTATAACACGTATCGATATTTTTGTTGGAAATAACTTCAAACAACAGTCAAGAACCTTACAGAAGTCAAATTACAGTCAGTGAGATCTCTTTAAGATGAATTTAACACAGTACAGACTGAGTGGGAAATAAACGATAGTGAAGGTATGTATCGTAAAGAGATTGAACATCTTTACGACCGAGTAAAAGCTAAAGTGATAAGCGTTGTAAACTCTGTACAAACTGACAATAGAAGATTAAGTGACCATTCAGTATTCAGTTAATGCAATACAACACCAAGAGAAGAATATTCGACTGCTGAAAATAAGTCTCTCAATGTTTGATGACTTAACATCATGGTTACCTTTCATGGATACATGAAAGCAGTGGCGGCGCTAGGATTTGCGAGGCCCTAGCAAATCTGTATTCAAGGCTCCATATCAATATAATAATAATAATAATAATAATAATAATAATAATAATAATAACAGAAGTAGTAGTAGGCCTATATTAAAGTACTCCAGGGGCGTATTTTGCGGACTACCAGGGCTACCGGCGGTAGCCCAAGGAAATTACAAAATAAAAGGTTTATAACATAATGTAATAATTTTGTATTATTAGTTTTACCATAGTAATTAAAATTAAAGTAATTGTTAGATTTACATGCGCTCTCTGCTCTCGAAAAGAAACAAGTTGTCAAGGCGGCATCGCTGGAGAAACCGCTTGCTACGTGAGGTAGCCTGTGACCGTTTCGCTCACGCTGTCCTTCGCACAACTGCCCGTCCCCCTCGCTCCCTTATGTTTCCATCGTGCACTGGAGGCCGGGCGAGTTGCCGCTCTCGTGATCGGTTTCTTCGCAGGCGCGAAGCAGCAATACGCCTAGTACGCTAGCAATTGAATGTGATTGTGTTCTTGCAGTGCATTATTTTAAATCTGTTTTTTTTTTTCGAGTGTCTAAGAGTTATATTAATTGTGAATTATTAAGATTTAATTTCCCAATTAAATGATATTGTGAAAAAGATGGCAGAATAAGTTTCTGGAGAGGTTTGTGTTGAAAATGACTGTGTAATAGAAGGTTTATTAAAAGTGCCTTTTAACCGTCGTACATAACAACGAGAAAGTTGAAATTGTGAAAATGGAAAGACCAACTCCTGAGTTAAATTTGTCCATGGACGTAAAAGAAAAACAGCGAGAGTACACACGCCATTTCACTTCAACATCATATGGTAAGTGAAATTGGTTGTGTGGTACTGCTAAACTGTCTAAACTATTTTGCTGGCCATGTTTGTTATTTAGCCGCGAAACTAATGTGTGGTCTAAAGAGGGGTTTGCTAATATGAACTCCCTTCGAACGGCAGTCCTAGAATACGACAAATCAAAAGCTCATATTTGTAGTAGCATGAACTTTGCAAACTTTGGGAACACAAGAATTGATTTACAGCTAGATAAGCGAAAAGCTCTACACATCAACCAACACAATGCTCTTGTGAAAAAAAAAAAAAAAAAAAAAAAAAAAAAAAAAAAAAAAAAAAACGGGAGATTTTACTGCATCTTATTAACGCAGTCTGCTTTCTAGGAAAACAAGAATTGGCTTTTCGGGGTCATAACGAGAGTGTGGAATCAGACAATATAGGAAATTATATTGAATATTTAAGTTCCTTAAGTGAATTTGACCATTTACTGGCCAATCATCTTGAGAGTTCAACAGTATTTCGTGGTACTTCTCTCGCAATTCAGAATGACTTAATATTTGCTATAAGTGGGGTTATGATAAAGAACATAAAACCTTTTGTGGCCATTGTTGTTGATGAAACAAGTTACTGCTCTAATCAGAGTCAATTGTCCACTGTTTTAAGATACGTCGACAGTACTGCCAATATTCAAGAACGGTTTATAGGATTCACAAATGTCAGTTCGGACAAAACTGCTACTGCTTGTTTCAGCATGTGGAAGGTGTTATAGCAGAATACAATGTCGGCAATAAGTTAATTGCACAGACATACGATGGTGCTTCAGTTATGGCGGGAAATATTAATGGCTTAAAAACAAAAGTTCAAGAAAAGTAGCCTCAAGCACTATTTGTCCATTGTTACAGCCATGTTCTCAATTTAGTTTTGCAACAAACTACTTCATCCATTCCAGAATGCCGCATTTTTTTCAAAACACTGTCGGGTTTAGCTGCATTTTTCTCATCATCTCCTAAAAGATCAGAAAACTCAAGGAATTTATGAACAAGAAACTCCCAAAAGTAGCACCAACTAGATGGAATTTTACATCTCGGCTTGTAAATACAGAGCCACCGGCGAGGTTTTCCCCAACCGTAATGTAAATGCAAGGTAGTCTATGGCGAATCCTCGGCCTCATCTCGCCAAATATCATCTCGCTATCACCAATCTCATCGACGCTAAATAACCTAGTAGTTGATACAGCGTCGTTAAATAACCAACTAAAATAAAAAAAAATAAATTGTAAATACAGTAAAGGAATACAGAGAAAAAACGGACTGCTTTCTTTAAAAATATAATTTGTAATGTCTCTGAAGAAAACTGGGATGATGATGTAAATGTGCAGGCTCAAGGATATTTGAATTTTTTCACACAGTTTCAGAATATATTTCTTCCTGAAGTCTGTGCTAGAATGTTCGCACATACAGATGTGCTCTACAATATTCTTCAGACAAGAAGTCTAGACATAGCATACTACTTGCAAGAGGTATCAAAGTTAAAAAAATACTATATCAGAGTTCAGACGTAGTGGGTTTCCGTCCATATGGAGTAATATGGAAAATGAAAATTCTTCAGCCAATACAATGGAACCACCATTAAAGCGAAGAAAGGGAGATGATGAATTGAAATACAGGCAGCTGTACTACAGCATACTAGATCGTATGCACATGGAAATTACTGACAGATTTTCTGATTATGGAAAGCTTCAGTTCACACATCTTCTAGATTCTCAAAAATTTTCTGCTTATAGAGAAAACTTCCCGAATGAGGCACTAAACAAATTATTTCAGTCCTATAACAGTCACTTTGATCAAGTACGTTTGAAAAATGAATTAAGTGTAATATATTCAGCAGAAGTCTTTGATTTTTCGAACAAACCTATCCATGAAATATTATCTGCCATATATGAAAACCAGCTGAACCAAGTTATTCCTGAAGTTCTTAAATTGGCAACATTAATTGTGACAATACCAGCTACGTCAGCATCGGTAGAAAGAACATTTTCTGCGTTGAAGAGAATAAAATCCTACTGTAGATCAACTCATACACAAGAACGTTTATCCGGCTTGGCACTGATGTCAATTGAAAAGTCATTTCTACAGAAACTTCGCAAGTGGCCCAACTGTAATTTCAAGGACGAAGTCATCAACGTATTTTCGTCCCAATCAAGACGTCTGGAATTCACATAAATATGTAAGGAATTTTATTATAGGGATTTTAAAATATATTTTGTGTAATAATAGGGTCAGTGGTAGCCCAAACCCTTTAACCAGTATACGCCACTGAAGTACTCATCTATTATGAAGCGTAATTCTGAGCATGCTTTCATTTTTAGTCTTACAAAATATCCTCTTACACACTGACAATAAATCACAGTCATCTATTTTTTAAATGTACCAAAATCTTTGAACATGAAAATCAAAACTCATTTCATTTTTCTACTTTTCACTGAACTGAAATCTTGAATTACATCTGAATAGTCTGGACTATTTACATGGGACTTTAGACGACTACTAAGGTTATTCCAGTCGTTACATTCCTGAGAGGTCGAAAAAAGTCGGCAAGCAAAATAATATATCCTATCTCCATTTTTAGAACATGATGGCAGGGCATGTAGCACGTATGGGCGAATCTAGAAGTGCATATAGAGTGTCGGGAGGCCGGAGGGAAAAAGACCTTTGGGGAGGCCGAGACGTAGATGAGAGGATAATATTACAATTGATTTGAGGGAGGCGGGATATGATGATAGAGACTGGATCCATCTTGCACAGGAGATAGGGACCGATGGCGGGCTTATGTGAGGGCAGCAATGAACCTGCTGGTTCCTTAAAAGCCATAAGCAAGTAAGTAAGTAGGTAAGTAAATAAGTCAGTAACAAGCCAACGTCGGTCCTGTTTTTCTTAATTGCTTAAAATCCTGAAATAGTGGATAGGTGAAAAGTGTCTGTTATTGACGTCCAATGGACACACAGCATTTTCTTCTTGAATGGATCTTTTTTCGACAATATGCAGGCTTTTCTTGTCCTGAATTTGAATTATGTGGTCAGCGCTGTCAAAAGTGCACATTTCATTAATTGCACCTGTGCATTAACGTTTTCATTAGAAGACGCACCACTAGTATCACTGTTCATATTACTTTCATTAGATTGATTGTACTCACATTTATTTGTAGAAGTGGGGGTTCTTGAAGGATCAAATCGCAGAATGCTCAGTTATGGACATTGTTTCATAGATCTTAATATATTCCAACATTGTCCCGCATAACTGTTTCCTCAGTTGCTCTGTCGCAGCCTGTTTTAAAAAAAAATGACCTGATCAGAATTTTCTACATCTGTCGCATTCTGTCCCGGACATTACAACGAAAACATAACACGATAAACTAAAAAAAATGATAACTCTATTGGGTAAATATAATTGAATAAACACTGGAACTTTACCGTAACAAGAACGAACCTTACTTGTCGGTCAGATGTTAATTGTGATACTGTCTGTAGCATAAAAAGCTAATTATTGGCTAATTAGAATTAATATTGAGTGACAATGTGAGATAATTTTATATTCATTATTAGGTAGCTATAATGGAATATTTATAAACTTTATAATTAATGAAAATATACATTTATTGGCGTTGTATAACGCGTTTTGAACATTTAAAATTTAATTTAACAACGTGTGATGATTATTTCAATTTTATCATTGTTTATAGTATTATCGCCACGCTCTCATGGTTAACATTCTGCAGGTCTTTGAGCGGCCTCGTGCATAACATTCGGCAGGTCTTTGAAATTTAATTGCATTATTGTTTTCAATTTATGTCGCCGCTCCAATCACTCGCCTCAATTTCAATATTGCAACCAATAAGTTGCTTCCATTATTAAATGACACCTACTTGTCTAACCCACGTGGACTAAAATCGAGGTTGTAATGTCTTGTGCTGAAGACGAACATTAAGGCATGTGATTAAAAATTATTATTAAGAGTTAAGAATGTCAACGTACTCGTATATGAAATAATAATAATAATAATAATAATAATAATAATAATAATAATAATAATAATAATAATAATAATAACCATTTAACAATATAACAAACTAGTGCTTATTCTTATCGAGGAAGTAGACGTGACAACGTGACGCTTAGAGTGAAACCTACAGAGCAACAAAATTATGTCGGCAAAATTATGTTTTAAAAGAACACCGCACGTTATTATATGATGCCGACATATTAACCATGAGAGCGCGGCGATAATACTTAATCTTTCATCGAACGTGCGTGTGGAGCGAGAGGAACGAAAATACGAGTTTCAACAAAGCTGATCGAGTGAGAAGGAATGAATGAATGAATAAATACATTGTTGATTGCATTTTGAAAGCTAGACTCTGGTGTCAATTATTATTATATTCTATTAAGGATGAAAATAAATAAAGTGGAAACAGAAAAAGAAATGGCACATGAATAAAAGGAAACACAGGTATCTGGATGAAAAATCAAATTTTAAATATTGGTAGTTGCATGGCCCTTTCAGATGCGAGGCCCTAGGCGGCAGCCTATTTCGCCTTTATGTAGCGCCGCCTCTGCTTGAAAATCTCATAGATATATGAATCGGGGAATACTAAAACGTTCTAAGTCATCCAACCTTGTTTTTGGAAAACTAAAAAAAAAAAAAAAAAAAAACTGTTTCTTTACTTTCAGGGTTTGTTTAAAAATATGAAAAAATTACATTTTAATATATGACCTAAACTTAAGCTAAATCATGACCAAAATCTTTTTCTTTTCCTTCTATAAAGCTAAAAAAATGGCAAATTAGGGTGTCTGGTTTAGAACCTTTTAGTTTACTTTGAACAAAATTAATAAAAAATTGCAAAATTTTTAATGGAATATTTATTTTGTATAAACTGTTTTGTGTACGAACAAAAGTGTCAAGTAAAACTCACATTTTAACAAAATGTACCAGAAAAAAATTAAAGTTAGGGTGTGTGACTTAGAAGCTTTTAATTTACTTTTAGGAAAATTAATAAGAAATTGAAAAATGTTTAATGGAATATTTATATTGTCTAAACTATTTTGTGTACAAGCAATAGTGTCAACTAAAACTCACATTTTAACAAGATGTACTAGATAGAGACGTATATTAGGTTAGTTTATGTTATTTTAATCAACTTCTTGGTCCTCCGCGTCGGTATCCATGCCTCCAGTGGGCCAGTTTAACAACTCTTCATAAAAATCCATGTACTTTGGAGGTATACATACATATGGCAACAGTGATCTAATGTCATGTACTTTTTGTGGTTTTATATATGTACTTTACCTGTCTCGTATGCTAATCGCACTGGAAAAGATGTTGTGCGATAGTTTGTACGTGTTTACCAGTAAACCATCAATGTGGCTTCTTGTGACTACGGTACCTTTACCAGCTGTGTCACCACCATAAGTACAATGCATTACGGAGCTTATACCAAATTGCACTTTGTCTTTTTTCTGTACCTGTCGCCCTCTTGTTTTCTCGGATAAACATGTCTTCTTGTAAAACTCTTGCCACCAGTCTTTAAAATTTTTAATGTCACATATTTCAACTTCTACTACTGTAAACTTTCTAGAGAAACTTGAAGTTATAATAATTTTGGTCAACTGATGCATGCTGTAAATTCTGTCATATTTTCTCATGGCGCTTTTGACAATTGCGAAATCCCTATCGCAGGGCAAAAAAGAATGCCCTCTGATAGGATATAATTGTTCAATTTTCTCGAAACTCCCCGAATCTGTGAAGGCCAAAATACACTATTAAGAGCGTGGTTTTTATTCTGGCCTCCACAGTTGTCAGAGTAAACATGAACTTCTTTTCTATCATTTAGAACAGAGCTAAGGTATTCGAAAACGAAAAAACACCTCATTAGGGCCTTTTTTGCGTTGCTTTCATGGTAAATGTACAAAGTTGCATGATTTTTCTTGACATTATGAATGCAGAATGAGTTGACATTTAGCTGTCTCAGATAAAAAGTGCCTTGTACACGGATTACTGGCAATGACATGTTCTGCATATAATCGAATGCAATGGCAAGAACATGATGTTGATCTTTAGATTTGTCAGGACATAGGCCTATACACTTCTTTATTCTTCTCTAGGTATCTTTCGGCGATTGTTCGTAGCAGTTCAATTGCATCTCTCGTACCTTTTCCCTTCCTGAAGCCAAACTGCTACGTCACCGGCGCAGCTCTGTCGGCAAAGGCACTTGCCTACCGATCCGCAGTTGCGCTCGGGCGCGGGTTCGATTCCCGCTTGAGCAGATTACCTGGTTGGTTTTTTCCAAGGTTTTCCCCAACCGTAAGGCAAATATCAGGTAATCTGTGGCGAATCCTCGGCCTCATCTCGCCAAATATCATCTTACTATCACCAATCTCATCGACGCTAAATAACCTCGTAGTTGATACAGCGCCGTTAAATAACCAAGCAAAACAAAAAAGCCAAACTGCTCTTCTTCCAACTGTTCTTCCATCTTAGAAGTCCACACCTGTGGAGTAACGGTTAGCGCGTCTGGCCGCGAAACTAGGTGGCCCTGTTTCGATTCCCGGTAGGGGCAAGTTACCTGGTTGAGGTTTTTTCCAGGATTTTCCCTCAACCCAATATGAGCAAATGCTGGGTAACTTTCGGTGCTGGACCCCGGACTCATTTCACCGGCATTATCACCTTCATCTCATTCAGACGCTAAATAACCTAAGATGTTGATAAAGCGTCGTAAAAACCTACTAAAATAAATAAAAACACCCATCTTACAATATAAACGTCGATTCAGCATTCGCAGAAGAATCTTCGCCGAGTGTGATCTCAGGCTGATAGTCCTGAACTCGTTACATTTCTTGGCGTTATTTTTTTCGGTATTGGAAGCAACACTGTCTCCGTGAAATCTTCCTTTCTCATATATTTCGTTGCATAATGACAGAATTTCACCCACGTATTTCACTAATTCAATTCAGATTCCATCAACTCCTGTTGCTTTCCCATTCTTCATTTCCCTAGTCCTAGTTCAACTTCTCCCCTTAAAATAGAAAATCCTTTTTCATCTCCTGATACGGCTGCTTCGTCTTCTACAGTCAAGTCATCTGGACGATTCCCTGTCTCATATAATTCTTCTACATATTTCGTCCATTTGTTCAGTATCCTGGTCTGTCTGTTATTTCATTTCCGATTTCGTCCTCTATCAACCACATGAATTTGCTTTTTATATTTGTGAAGTCCAAACATTTTATTTCGCGGTACATTAAATCATATCTTCCTTTTCTCTCTAGATCCTCTATTTCTTTACATTTCTCATTCATCCAGTCTTCTTTTGCCTTATCAGTTTCTCTTCTTATTTCGTTGTTAAGTTTCCTATAGTTTCTTCTACCTTCTTTTGTGTTGATGTTTATCCATTTTCTCCTTTCCTCTACTTCCTCCAACATTTTCCCTGTGACCCAATTCTCACACCTTCTTTATATCCTATTGTTTCTTCTACCGTTGTCTGTTGTTTAGATGAGTCCAGTACTCATTACTATTTTCAGGTGTGGATTCTAATGTAGCTGCTTTCTCTTGAAAATTTGCTTCAAAATTTCTTCTTTCTTCTTCATTCTTCAGTTTTTCCGTGTTGAATTTCTCCGCCACTTCTCTTCCTCTTACCTTCTTCAGACGAATATCTATTTCTCTATCATCATAAATTACATCGATGCTGGGTAACCACATATCTGATACAGCGTCGTTAAATAACAGATTCAACAAAAATCTCTTCCGATATTAGAGTGACGAGTGCGGGTTTCCTACCTGAGTTAATGTCTGCTCATGGTAAAGTTTTCGCATTTTTAAGCAATTTCGGAATCTTTCCTGTACCAGTATGTATGTGATCTATGTGGTATATGCTTTCGTCCCTTGGGCATGTCCATGTGTATCTTCTTCGTTTATGTTGTTGGAATAACGTATTTCCAACAATCATTGCATTTCCTTTTACAGAAATTTACCAAAGATTCTCCTCTGTCATTTCTTCTTTCCATTCCATTTTTTCCAACTCTTGACCTTCTCCTACAACTGCGTTCCAGTCGCCCAATAGGATTACGCATGCTCCTTTCTTCTCCTTCTCAACTCTGTCTTCTGTCTTGTCACAGCTTTCTTTCACTTCCTCGTCTGCTAATCCACTATGTGGCATATAAACTTGCACTAGCACTAAGTCCATTTTCTTCCCTTGAGATGACCTTTTATCGTTTACGAAATATATTATGGAAGGAACGTGTGGCAAAAAGTTTTTTACCAAAGGGGGAAGATAATATTAAATTATTAAATGAAAAATGTAGAATAATAACAAAACAACAAGGGCCAATAAGGACCACAAAAAGGACAAAGACAAGGATCACTATAAGGAACACGAAATGTGATGGTCCACCATAACTATGAATTGTAAAGTTGGCTGACAAATAAATAAATATATCATATCATATCATATCATATCATATCATATCATATCATATCATATCATATCATATCATATCATATCATATCATATCATATCATATCATATCATATCATATCATAAGGATCACGACAAGAATCAAGATCTTGATATGGACTATGAGAAAGACAACATGTACCATGATAAGAACCACGGCAAAGAAAACAACGACTATTATAAGGACAATTATAAGAGTCACGACATGTACTACGGAAAACACTACGATAAGGATCACGATATGGACAAGGACCACGATATGGATAACAAGGATCACGAATGAACCACAATCATCACGATAAGGACCACCATATAGATCACGACAAGGATCACATAAGATCCAAGACCACGATAAGGAAAATAATAAAACAAATATCACGATAAAGACCACAACAAAGACAACAAATAGGCTACCACAATAAAGACCATGACAAAGGCAACAAGAAGAACGACAGGACTATTACAATAAATAGGACCACGACAAAGACAACAATGACCACGATAAGGAACATGACAAAGACAACAAAGGCCAGTATAAAGACCACGAAAAGAACAAAGACAAGGCTCACGATAAGGATCACGACTAGCACCACAATCAAAGGAACACGATAAGGATCACAATATAGACCACGACAAGGAACACAAAGGTCACGATAAGGACCACGACATTGACTAGGATGAAAATCATGAAAACACCATAATAAGGACTACGACAATAGACAAGAAAGACTATGATAAGGATCACGACAAGGACAAGACAAAGACAATGACAACGGCAAGGATCACGATAAAGATCACGATATGGACTACGACAAACATCATGATAAGGTACATGAGAAGAATCATGATTTAAGAGCACGAAATGACTACGACACGAATCAAGACAATGACCAAGATTTAGACCACAACAATGACCACGATAAGGATCACGACAAGAATAAAGACTACGTAAGGATTATGAAAAAAACAACAAGGACCACGGTAATCATAATAATGACCATAACAATGACAATGACAATAATTATAAGGACCACTACAAGGACTAAGACACAAACAAGATAAACGACAAAGATTACCATAAGGAAAACGACATACACCAAGAAATATAGTGGGAACCGTTGAAAGAAACTGCCATCGCAAGTTCGTGTTTTCTCCTCTTTTGTACACATTCCATTCATAATTCCATGTCCATTTTTGATAACAATCGTTATTAAAAGGAATACATTTTACCACCATAATGACTTAACGACACATTTTTCTTTCATTCTGAGAATTTATGTAAGTCTTTCTATCAGTATCACTTTTCTTCGGGCTTACGAGGTACGAAATGGTTCCTTATCCATTCAAGCAATAGTTCTACATTTATAATGTATGGAGATTTTTCTTTCATGTAGACAACAGCTCCTGGTGGCATTCCACCTTCAAATTCTTGTTTCTTGTTTTTTCCCCTGCCCAAATCACTGCTTGGTCCCCATTGGCCCTTCGTTGCATTATCAGTCTTCGCGTGAGTCTTTCTTGGAATACCAAGTACTATAGTTGCTTGACGCACTGAAGTTCCATTAGCTACAGATTCAGTAGCACTTTTCATACTATCTTCATTCCACATTCAGCGCTTACTACCCGTTCTTTCGTATTATGTTGGCATCTAAAATAATAACAAAACATTACTGTTAATTTACCAATTAATACCAGTAACTTCAGCATCTTAATTAATATAAAGGAAAGTTGATAATGTAATTTTTTATATTACTATTGCTATATTTCCATACCAACATGTAGACCGCAGGACAATAAGAATAACAGTAATTAAGAATAATAAAAAATTATCGAAATTCGAACCTGGTCAATAATATGGACATCTCTGCCATTTGTAAGGGTAAGATTGCTATAGTGATTAATAAAAGTACGTTATCAAGATCCGCAGTTGAAATAAAACACACACAGGGCTCACTCACATAGTAACTCTCCAGTAAAAATCTCACAAAGGAACGTGAGTTCTGCTCACTTCACTCATAAGACACAAAATAGCCGACCGGTCACGTACGAATAATGAGCGGAAAAACTGAAATTTCTAACATTAAGCCTCATACGTGTTCAACACTTGACTATAGGTTCAAAAGGTTCCCGCCAACGGAGTTGTATTCACATTTGATGAATCCTGGCCACTGCAGTCTCCCTCTCCATGGCTATCTCTCCCGGACTTGCCGTATATAGCTTTCAACAATCGCGCGAATAAACCTAAAGAAGTTTCCAACAATACAATTACTGATAAAAGAGTGGCATGACATCAATCACTGTTTGGCATCAACCCAGACCTGTTCACTGTTATGGTGGACCTTTGCATTTCTGGTTTTCGATCCACCATCACCTATTGTATACTCACATACCACCCTTTTGTGTTGATATATTCATTTACCAATGTCCAAAACTACTTTCGACCTGACAGATGGCGCCTTTTAGCATGTCACCATGTCAGCCATTCAAATCAACCAATCACGAGAGACGCGAAACCATGGTAACGGGACGGTGTTGCCGTGTCTATGTTTACAAGTTGCACATGCATATAATCCCTGGACGACTTTGAATTGGCTGGTCAGTGCGTGCGTTGTGTGAATTAAAAAATGGTTTAGTCTTATTATTATTTTAGTGTATTGATAATTATTGTTTTTAAATTATATTACACGTATTATCTTCGTTGTCATTGGTGGAGTGTGTAACTAGTGTATGTTTTTTAGTTTCTGCAAGAGTTTCTAAACAGATGACTTGTGCAATGTTGAAAAGAGGAAAGGCAGGCGAAGAACAAAGAATATTGTACAAGGTGTCCTGTTAAAGAGTCAAGCGCTAGGGATGGTATGTAACGTAAGAGAGTATTTTGAGAGGGAAAAAGGTAATGACGGGCCTCATTTACCTTTGGCGCAAGATGTAATGTATTGAGAACTGCTGCTTGTGTTAAAATTAATAAGAGCACTGTTATCGATACTGGAAAAGAAAAAAGAAAAAGGCCGTGTAGATGAAGATAACGCAGGGTCCTCAAGACTTGAAACTCCGGGGAAAAGGGAAAAGTGGAAAAAAAAGTGTAACAATTATAAATGCTTTCCAGCAAGATACTTTTTCTAACAATATTACATGGACGAATACTGGCACTCATAAAAGTAAAGATATCGTATTAAATCAAAACATGTTTTTACAGTTTACAGTTATTTCAACGCTTTTTTAACAATATTACATTACATTAAAGAATACCGGTGCTGCTAAATAATAATGTAGATTGATTTTAATGCATAGTAATCAACAAATTGGTTAGCAATGTACCGGTACTGTATACGTTCGTGTCAGCTGTTCGTTACTGCACTCTATCGGCAGCGCGCTCGCTTACACGTAAAATGGACAACATGACAACACTGCTCCTCCTTCTCTGTAAGCTGTCAAGTCGGAAGTATAATAGTTTTGATCACACCCTCATAGACTGTCTCCCTTCCATTTCCCGCTCTCCTTTTTAAATACTGTAATTCCTTTCCTTAATTATTTGCATTATTTTTATGCTGGATTCGCAAATCCACCTTATTTTGTTGATCCTTTCAGAGATATTTTGTTCTAAATTATTTATATATATTTTCACTTTTTCTCTATTTTACAGCACTTACATTATTTCCCTACTATTCACTTCTCTATTTATTTACGTATTTATCCATTTTTCTTCTCTCCTCCTCCGTAATTCCCCCTTTCATTCCAAAAAATTTAAATTATGGTTTATTTAACGATGCTCGCAACTGCAGAGGTTATATTAGCGTCGCCGGTGTGCCGGAATTTTGTCCCGCAGTTCTTTTACATGCCAGTAAATCTGCTGACATGAGCCTGTCGTATTTAAACACACTTAAATGACATCGACCTCGGCCGGGATCGAACCCGCAACCTCGAGCATAGAAAGCCAGCGCTATACCAACTACGCTATCGAGAGCGACTTTTTATTACATCTTTCAGTATAGGCTACTTACAGCTAGAAACTGGAAGAGATGGCGGTGCACAACTTCTAATGACTAAATTGTGCACCAATATGCCTGGGTTAAATCTCTCGGCAGTGCATATGAAGAGATGGCATATGTCACTGTTGATAGTAATTCGTCCGTCGGATGGGGATGTTAAGCCTGGCGGCTTCCTTGGTACTATTCGACAGGAGTAGGCTGCGTACCGGCACCGAAACTAGTTTTTTCGAACTAGTTGCAAGTATGTACAGTATATTGTTGTTCATTGTAACGCTAATACCTTCAACGTCGCCGAGGGACATGAAAACTTGTGAGGTATGTATTCCAGGGGCGTATTTTGCGGACTTCCGGGGCTACCGGGGGCTACCGGCGGTAGCCCAAGGAAATTACAAAAGAAAACGTTTATAATATAACATAATGTAATAATTTTGTATTACCGTATTAGTTTTACCACAGTAATTAAAATTAAAGTAATTGTTAGATTTATATGCGCTCTCTGCTCTCGAAAGAAACAAGTTGTCAAGGCGGCATCACTGGAGAAACCGCTGCTATAAGCGAAGGGTAGCCTGTGACCGTTCCGCTCACGTCGCACAACTCCCCGTCCCCCCGCTCCCACCTGTTTCCATCGTGCATTGTAGGTGGGTGAGTTGCCGCTCTCGTGATCGGTTTCTTGGAAGGCGTGAAGCAACAATATGCTTAGTACGCTAGCTCATTAATGTGATTGTGTTCTTGCAGTGCAGTATTTTAAATTTGTGATTTGTTCGAGTGTCTAAGAGTTATATTAATTGTGAATTATTAAGTTTTTAATTTCCCAATTAAGTGCTATTGTGAAAAATATGGCAGAAAAAGTTTCTGGAGAGGTTTGTGTTGAAAATGATTGTGTAATAGAAGGTTTATTAAAAGTGCCTTTTAACCGTCGTACATACAACGAGAAAGTTGAAATTGTGAAAATGGAAAGACCAACTCCTGAGTTAAATTTGTCCATGGACGTAAAAGAAAAACAGCGTGAGTACACACGCCATTTCACTTCAACATCATATGGTAAGTGGAATTGGTTGTGTGGTACTTCTAAACTGTCTAAACTATTTTGCTGGCCATGTTTGTTATTTAGCCGCGAAACTAATGTGTGGTCAAAAGAGGGGTTTTCTAATATGAACTCCCTTCGAACGGCAGTCCTAAAACACGACAAATCAAAAGCTCATATTTATAGTAGCATGAACTTTGCAAACTTTGGGAAGACAAGAATTTATTTACAGCTAGATAAGCAAAAAGTTCTACACATCAACCAACACAATGCTCTTGTGAAAAAAAAAATCGGGAGATTTTACTGCGTCTTATTAACGCAGTCTGCTTTCTAGGAAAACAAGAATTGGCTTTTCGGGGTCATAATGAGAGTGTGGAATCAGAAAATAGAGGAAATTATATTGAATATTTAAGTTCCTTAAGTGAATTTGACCATTTACTGGCCAATCATCTTGAGAGTTCAACAGTATTCCGTGGTATTTCTCCCGCAATTCAGAATGACTTAATATTTGCTATAAGTGGGGTTATGATAAAGAACATAAAATCTGAAATAGAAGAAGCACCTTTTGTGGCCATTGTTGTTAATGAAACAAGTAACTGCTCTAATCAGAGTCAATTGTCCACTGTTTTAAGATACGTCGACAGTACTGCCAATGTTCAAGAACGGTTTATAGGATTCACAAATGTCAGTTCGGGCAAAACTGCTGCTGCTTTGTTTCAGCATGTGGAAGGTGTTATAGCAGAATACAATGTCGGCAATAAGTTAATTGCACAGACATACGATGG
The DNA here is from genome assembly GCF_040183065.1 of Periplaneta americana. NCBI lineage: Eukaryota > Metazoa > Arthropoda > Insecta > Blattodea > Blattidae > Periplaneta > Periplaneta americana. Next base: position 96,153,046 of record NC_091130.1, read on the forward strand.
TGCTTCAGTTATGGCGGGAAATATTAATGGCTTAAAAACAAAAGTTCAAGAAAAGTATCCTCAAGCACTATTTGTCCATTGTTACAGCCATGTTCTCAATTTAGTTTTGCAACAAACTACTTTATCCATTCCAGAATGCCGCATTTTTTTCGAAACAGTGTCGGGTTTAGCTGCATTTTTCTCATCATCTCCTAAAAGATCAGAAAAACTCAAGGAAATTATGAAAAAGAAACTCCCAAAAGTAGCACCAACTAGATGGAATTTTACATCTCGGCTTGTAAATACAGTAAAGGAAAACAGAGAACAACTGACTGCTTTTCTTTGAAAATATCATTTGTAATGACTCTGAAGAAAACTGGGATGATGATGTAATTGTGCAGGCTCAAGGATATTTGTATTTTTTCACACAGTTTCAGAATATATTTCTTCTTGAAGTCTATGCTAGAGTGTTCGCACATACAGATGTGCTCTACAATATTCTTCAGACAAAAAGTCTAGACAGAGTATACTGCTTGCAAGAGATATCAAAGTTAAAACATATTATATCCGAGTTCAGACGTAGTGGGTTTCCGTCCATATGGAGCAGGGGCGTATTTTGCGGGCTACCGGGGCTACCGGCGGTAGTCCAAGGAAATTACAAAAGAAAAAGTTTATAATATAACATAATGTAATAATTTTGCATTATTAGTTTTACCATAGTAATTAAAATTAAAGTAATTGTTAGATATATTTTGTGTAATAATAGGGTCAGCGGTAGCCCAAACCCTATAACCAGTATACGCCACTGATATGGAGTAATATGGAAAATGAAAATTCTTCAGACAATACAGTGGAACCACCATTAAAGCGAAGAAAAGGAGATGATGAATTGAAATACAGGCAGCTGTACTACAGCATACTAAATCGTATGCACATGGAAATTACTGACAGATTTTCTGATTATGGAAATCTTCAGTTCACACATCTTCTAGATTCTCAAAAAATTTATGCTTATAGAGAAAACTTCCCGAATGAGGCACTAAACAAATTATTTCAGTCCTATAACAGTCACTTTGATCAAGTACGTTTGAAAAATGAATTAAGTGTAATATATTCAGCAGAAGTCTTTGATTTTTCGAACAAACCTATCCATGAAATATTATCTGCCATATATGAAAACCAGCTGAACCAAGTTATTCCTGAAGTCCTTAAATTGGCAACATTAATTGTGACAATACCAGCTACGTCAGCATCGGTAGAAAGAACATTTTCTGCGTTGAAGAGAATAAAATCCTACTGTAGATCAACTCATACACAAGAACGTTTATCCGGCTTGGCACTGATGTCAATTGAAAAGTCATTTCTACAGAAACTTCGCAAGCGGCCCAACTGTAATTTCAATGACGAAGTCATCAAAGTATTTTCGTCCCAATCAAGACGTCTGGAATTCACATGTAAATAAGTAAGGAATTGTATTATAGGTTTTTTAAATATATTTTGTGTAATAATAGGGTCAGTGGTAGCCCAGACCCTTAAACCAGTATACGCCACTGATGTATTCTACTTCATTTTCCACCATCACTGGATTGTACCACAGTCTAAGACATACAGTCACGAAACTTCAACACTTTTTCTGCCAACATTCGCGACACTAGCGCCCAAGCGGCAGGCAAGGCACTGGCCATAGTCTCGTTCAGCCAGCACGTGCTTTAAAGGGATGCGAGATGTTATAATAACGTTTTAATCATACATCGGAATAAAGGCAATGTGTGCAATGACGAAAATTGCAGTAACAACAAGTTTAAATCTCCGAATTTGTCGTTCTTCAGATTCCCTAAAGACCATGAGAAAATCATAACTCAGGAATAACCAATAATCCACGTTGTAGGTAGCCTACGTATTGTGTTCTATAAAACATTATTATTACTTATCAGTTACCTATTTGTATGTCAGGAAGGAGAGTTTAAATAAAAACAAAGTAAATACCTGTTACAGTATATTATTTTTTTGTAGAAATCATATGTGTAAATGTGTAACCATTCCGATTTTGGATAATGTATCTACTGTTTTTAATGCAAGTAATTCCATACTTTTTGTATTCGTGTTTTTTTCTATATATTTTTCAAAAGTTGAACGTTATATTGCATTCAAGTAGGGATCATGGCGTTAATTTTTCAAGAATTCATGGAGTATTGTAAACCTTTTGCAAAATATTCACTTCTTGAATAAATCCAGACTGTGTCGATAGATTTCTGATGTGTTGGTGTAGATTCATGTGGCAGACGTATTAAGTTCTCAAGAGCCTTTTTAAATTTAATATAAAAAGCAATCTTTTCTGTAATAATTTGCATGACTGTTATTGATGTTGATTTTACATTCCCAGTGATTATTTGAGCTGTTCAGAGCAGAAGTGGTGTAAGTCAAAATTAGGTAATGAGATTTAAAGTAAATATTCTGTAAAATACAGCGCAAAGTAGGAATTAATATATCCTTCGTGCTATTCGTGCTATTCACTGACTACTAATAGTTTAAATAAATTCAATATTAACTGCTACTTTGCGCTGTATTTTAAAGAATGTTTACTTTAACCCTCATTACCCATTTTGACTTACACCACTTCTGCTCTGAAAATAAAATTAGGCCTACATTTTCTGAGTTAATTGAAGTCACAATTTTCTCAACAAAATTGTATGTTCATTTATTTGTTTTCACCTACGTCATATTAACAGTAAGGGCATGTAAATTACGTATTATATAGGTAGGATAAGTTAAAATTAGGCATTATGTGTGAAAACTGGAAATGTAATGTAAAATGCGGTAAACTTGCCATAAACATTTAAACCATAATATCAGCACTATTTGTGACTCAAAATAATAAAGAAAATACCGGTTCTTAAGAAATGAAAAATAATAAACTTCATAAATCAATGTCTGTCATATTAAGGTTTAAATCTTCCCCTTTTTTATTTTCAAGTTTACCTCAGCGGCCGAGTTTACCCCAATTTGCGGTATGGAAAATAGTTAATATCTCAGGAAATAGGGAGAGGCGTTCACCACGCAATGTAACCTACAATTTTGAACCTACTAATTTTGACTCTTCTCACAGGAAATATAGAGTTCTAATGATTCATAAATATATTCAGGAATGAATTTAATTAACCATCCACGTACGAACAATTATAGTATTTCAAACCATGATACGTGAACAGTTCCATGATTCAGTTGTAAGGAGCAGAAAGAATTACGTTTATTCTCAGCTTCTGAAACTTGTAGATTAACTGCGTGTGAAATTCTTCTAGGATTCTAAATTAAAATTAATAAGAATCATATACACTTACTGTATAGCATAAAAATATAAAACAAATTACGCAAAACCCGTTTTCTGATATGTTATCATATGTCGTGTGCACACTTTTAACTTGCCTGCCGCTAGAGGGCTACTGTCGCGCCAGCTGTCAAATGTTGGCATATTTTATACGTATGAGTTGCGTGACTGTATGTCTTAGACTGTGATTATACACTGGCTCACAAAACTTTTGTCGATATACTGCAGAGTTTTCCTCGTTCTTAAGTTGGTATTTGTACTCACCCCAGTCGGCAGGTATCCTCCTTGCAGGTAACCAACCATGACCCACCCCTCCTCACAACAAGAAGGTTGACGACATGTAAGCTAGTTGATTATAAACTGAAAGAGAATCCTAGTGTCATAAGTGAATAAATATGACATATTGTAGATCCTCCTCTAGGCACATTTCTTTGCGTTATGATACGCGTTTAGTTTATTTTCTTAGGCTGTTGTCATAGAAATAACACTACGTTAACTACATTAATTAAAGCTGGCACTAACAATCGACAGATTAATATTCTAAAAAAATCGTGTAAATAATTTTATTAAGATAAATTTTTATGGGTATGTGTATAATTGAAACCTTAAATGTCAATTGTATCCCGTGGGATACGGAGTTTAATTTATATTTTGCACATATAAAAATAGGTTTGCATATTACTGTCATATAGTAACGGAACAAAAATGTGGATGTAACGAACAAAAAATAAATAAAGCATGTAGAAAATAGCAAATGTCTGTTTTTTCAACACCAACCATGATATTGACTTGTAAACAGTAAACACTGACTGCTGATTTAGAACATGCAGAACATTTCTCCATGTGTATATTTTTATAAATAATATAACGCAGAGGAAATTAGTGAAAATGTTTAATTTCAAGTAAAATCAAATTATAGTATGCCACAGATAAACTTCATTATTTCGTTTCTTTGCACTCCAGCTGGGTTTATGACATTTATTTGAAAACTGAATTTTCAATTTAAGTGCCAATGAAGAAACTTTTTTGTAATGAAGAATGGTAGCTAATAAATGAAATACTGATTTCCTTTTTAATTTGTTTTGGTTAATGTAATCAATAGCCACTCCAGTTACCATCATATCGTATAACGTTGTCCATTCTTCTCCTCATGGAAGTTACCAACCCATTTATATAGCGTTCAGACGTGACTACATCATCCCAAGCATTCTGTAGTATTTCCCATAACTGTTGTGATGTCTGGGGTCTTGTGTTATCCAGGGTATCATTCACCGTGCGCTGAACTTCGACCCAAACATTTTCCAACGGATTGAGATCAGGACTTTTCGGAACCCAAGGGACGAGTGAAATATCATCTTCATGAGTCTGAAACCATCTCTGACACAACAAAGATGTGTGGATGGTGGAATTGTCCTGTTGGAAAAATATAATTCCATCAGGTTGCAGCATGCGCATGCTGGGTAGCATTATTTTCCAGTATGTGGATATATTGTTGGGAAGTCAAATTCTCTTCTATTTTCCACAGAGTTCCTCCTCCTAGCCTGGAAATCCATCCCCAAACAGCGACAGAAATACGTCAACTGCGTTGTCTTGATGCTACATATTCAGGTTGGAACCTTGTGGACCCAATAGGACGAAATACCTGAATAGGCTCATGACTGGTGTCTGAAAAAATCTTTTCATCTGAAAATATCACATTTTCCCACGGGTATTCATAATATTCCTGACAAAATGCGATGCGATCTATTTTGTGATCTTCCTTTAGTATGTCCTTAATAGCTGCCCTCCTTGGCTTTGTGTTAGCTAGTGTTTTCATACGTCGAAGAACTGTGTCTCTCGATCCTGGGAAGTTAGCACGAGCACGCAGGATTTTAGCAGTGCTAAATGGTTGTTGTCTACAGGGGCGATTTCTCAGGGCATGCTATGCTTGCTGCGCAAGCCCAATATTTTCGTAGAATGTGTATTTCGTAAAATGGGATTACGTACATTAAAATTTATTTTGATTTTTGGAACACTGTATAGGCATAATACCATCCGCGGGTTGCACACCGCAAGTATCGCAACGCTTGCTCGTTTCTCGGAGCTACAGGAAAGACGTAGAAATAGCGAGAATATGATGCGCGCGCAAGTGCCTTCCTCCTTAGTCCGTCCTAGGCGCATATGCTTGTGTTGTGTGTTGTTTGAAGCTCTGATCCGAGAGCTACACCAACGACTATTTAACGTTACATAGAGCAGTATTGACAGCAGGAATGTGCTGTGATTTGCGAGTGCAATGTAATTGTATGAGCGGAATGCGTATGTTAGCTGCTGCATGTATTATTAATCCTTAAACATTAATTTGAAGTATTGCAATGAGTTCAGAATTGTGTGTTATTGAAACTTTATTATTAAATCCATTTTCCCGAAGGACTATTCAAGAGAAGACACTTTATAGAGTATATGTGCGCTCGTTCATTGCAACTCAATACAACAATATGCATTGGTTGGCAGGGTCGAAAAAACTAAATAAATTTTTTGTTGGCCATGTGTGTCATATTATATCGAACTTCTACATCTGATAAGCGAATATAATCCATGACTCATAATGATTTCATAATTATCAAATAAATGATTTATGTGGATCTGATTATTTTTATTAATTATGAAATATTATATCCTCCTATCTTCCCCTATGAATAAAAGAGCAAGCCTAACTTTCGTGACTAGCATTCGCCCCTGGTTGTCTAACGGCAGCAATTAGTGCAGCGTCTTGTTCTGGAGTAGAAATGCATGGTCGTCCGCCCCTGGTTTTCTTGTTAAATAACCTCGTTCTTGATATTGTTTCCACCAACGGGATGCTGTTCTTGGGTGCACTCCGTAGCGTTCTCCAGCACTAGCAGCGCTCATTCCTCCCTCTTCAATAAGCGCTAACACCTTAGCTTTAGTTTCCGTTATTACAAACTGATGTTATATTGTGATCCAACATAGTATTTATACGTGCAGAAAAGATGAAACATTATCCTGGAATGTTCTATAATACTCAAGAGAAATAAACATTTCGGTGCAAAATTGACTCAGTGTTGTTAGTTCTGTAGGTTACATATACCGGTATTGCTCTAAATGTTTTTGGTTCGATTAGCTCGGTATATCAATGGCTGAGAACCAGATTGTTAGTCCAACTTTTTACAACAAAGAAATCTGTGTTTCATTGTGTTCCAGTTCTTGTATGCATACATGAATCGAACAAAATTGTATGTATTCCTCTCCATAAGGTTGCTATGAAACTATTCCAAATTTGTTTCATGAAGCATAGAATGTCAGGACTTAAAATAACCTTCCTAAAAAAAAGAAATAGTAAAATGGACTTGGAACAGTCTGGTTCTAAGTCATAGATATAATTATCTGGAACTCAGAGTTCGAATACCTCCCTCCACAGAACATGTGGAGTGGGTTATGTAGGTATATTGCCAACATAACGTCTCACAGAGCTCACTTCCACGTTATTTCATAGGACAAAAGTTTTGCGAGCCAGTGTACTGTTAACAGTAGAATATAACGCAGCATATTGACGTCGTTGTTTACATTCACAGTATGTCTGTCTACAATGTTCAAGGAACTATATAGTTAAGTTGTGCGTACATTGGTTGCTGAAGTGTCCCGGATCCTATAGTCCCGTCACTCTTATTTCTGGCAGCCAATCACGTTGTAAGTCGGCTATATTTAAATGTGTGCGTCTTGTGATTCGCTGATAATGACGTTATGCACTTCCTAAGGTTCGATAAATACTTAATAAAATCGGCCGCCATTTTGGCTCTTTCGTTGGCGTTCGCAGAAAGCACACGAGGACGTTATTTGCCGCTCAATTATTTGCTCAATTACAGTGCGTTTGATTTATTATCATAGGAGCTATACATGATAATGTTTAACAGTGCGGCAAATAGATTCCTCGTCTGGTAGTTCGGCAACGAAAGAACAAAAATTGCGAACGTTACTACCTACCTAGTCTTTATAGAGCCTTCACTTCCTGATGCGTAAGCAAAGAGGAGTGAAGCCAGAAATAACAGTGACTCGACTATAAGTTTGATAATCAGTATATACTTCACTTGCCCATTTTTAATTCTTTCTTCTCACCGCTCTTTCATCTTCTCTCCTCTTTAACTCTTCTTCTGCTTAACCTTACAATCGCTCTCTCTATGCTGATTACTGCAATTCGGAGCACATTTTAGTACAGCTTTTTTATATTCTTATAATATAAGACATAGTATCAGTACATCTACTCGCTTTGGCATCTAGTTGCTGACTGATAACGCTTATTGTGCTGCTGCATAAACATGAAATATTGTTAATTTTTCTCGCAGCAGTTCATTTCGTCGCAGTTATTCTTTTAAAGTAGGTACGCTCAGAATTCAACTTGCTTGATTTGGCAATCCTGTACAGCTACTGTGACCTTCGCTTAGTATTAGGCTAGACGGCATTTCGGAAGGCGGTCAGCTGCTATATGCGCCGTAGCTTTTCTGGCATGTGACGTCACAAGCTTGTACAGTAGAACCGATCGGAATCAGTCTGTAACAAGCACTTCCCGAGTTCGTTTGTTCACGTGTGAGTGTTTCAATACATTGAATAAGTAAAACTAACATTTGCTATGTGTGTGTAAGGTAAATAAGTGGAAGGAGAGACTGTAAAAACACAAATATTGCACAGGCAGGCGCGGAAAATAGTGTTTAAAGTGTATAATTGTTTTAAAAACGTTGACGAGCAGAACGCTGCCGGCCATCTTGATGCTGACTGCAACGTTGCCAAAGCGCAAGAAACGACTGCAGAAGCATATGGTGTGGGTTTGAGAACCGTGTAAAGAATATTGTTAGTGAAGGAAAGAGGGTTTGTTTGGTGTCATGCTTACAGTAATCAACGGCTAAGGTCATTATTGTCTTTTGATAATTTAAATTCTCTCCTGCGCTATTTGTATTGCAGTATGATGTGGCAATGTTGTATGCTTCCTTGCTCCCTCTATCTTCTCTCTCGACGCAAACGCTAGCAGACTGCCGCCTCCCGAATTGCCGTAGACTCTAGCGGTAGTACATAGTGGCGAATTCGCTTTTTTTTTTTTTTTAATAGTGGTTAGTGTATTAACGTGACATCAATATACGCCCAAAGCATTTTAGTGAATTTATTTTAAACAAATGCTCTTTTAGGAATTCAAATACTGTAAGAGTATTTTAACGCTTTAATATTTTATAAACAAATGCTCTTTTAAAGTTTTAAATAAGTTTCTGTATTTCATTGTATTAAGATTTTATATTGACTTTGAAGTAATCAAAAGTAACAAAGGACAACATATGGAAGTTTACAGTGAAACAGATGATATGAAATAAAAACTTTTAAATGTTGATAAAACACGGTATCATAACCATGAAAACATTTTTACCATATCTAATTAAAAACAAAAAATTCGTACAGCATTCAAAAGAAAGCCAACAGGTTATGTATATGCAAAACTCTTGAAGTTGATTAGGGCTGAAATTAAAGAAAATAATAATTTTGAAATTGTTTTTTTGTGAAATTGATCCGTTCATGCAGCATGTTTACAGGAAACTTTGTAAAATGCTTCCTCCTCTTCTTTCTTTCACCGAAAGCCTTAAGGTAGGCACTCACATACCGGAAAAAAATAGTTCGTTGCGTTCAGATTTTTATTATAGTATCGCTCACTTGTCCGCATTTCTGAATGAATAATCAAATAGTGTTGTAATTTACCGCTAGAGCGCATTATTTCACTGTAGTGTTCTGAACTGAACCTGGAAATAAAATGAATAACTCTGTAACTTAAATAAACTATGAAGGACATACCTGGTTAATTTAATATTTTCCCAATCTCATTCCATATGTTCCATCTTCATATCACATTTCTATAATTCTTCTTCTTCTTCTTCTTCTTTTTCTTCTTCCCTTCAACTATTAGGCCAAATGGCCTGTTACGATCTCACAGTTGAATTTTCAATCCAGCGCTTCTTTAGACGACCGAGAGATCTTTTCCCTTTTGGACGACGTTTGGATTCTATCTCTATGCATGCGATGCAGATGGTTTATCCAGTTGTTCTGATAATGTTTTACGTGATTAATTACAGGTTCTAGTTGTAATTCTTCCATTACATCTTCATTGCGTTTGTGATCGCATTTCGTATAATCCGCTATATATCTCATAAATTTGATTTCATTAGCCGTTATTCTGCTTTCGTCTTTCTTCCTCAATGTCCATGCCTCACTGCCGTAACAAAGTACAGGTCTCGCCAAGGTCTTGTATAGGCGAATTCTAGTATGCCTTTTTACTAGGGAAGGTTTCATAATGTTGTTAATTATTCCCATTTTCTATAATTGTAATTTTATAAATTATGAAGCTCTTCATACTGTTGGACTAAATAAAATAAGTTTCGCGTCATCCATTTCATTAGACCTTCAATATTACCGCGATTTGGAGGCCTTGCAATCGATATATTTGCCATGACATTCTCTATTTCGTCTTTGACCGTACAGAAATTCGTTTGGAATTCTCTGGCAAGAATTCTGATCGTAACCGGTCATGAGGACAGAGGCGATACGGCCAAGTGGGCCATGTCCCATTTAAAATAATGTAAAGAATAAAAATCTGAACGGCTGTACGGATCTGTTCCGGTAAGTTCCGAAAATGTAGTTAGGCTACACACTTTGAGGCCCGTATTTACGCATGGACCATATGGGCCAGGGCCCAAGGTGGAAAATTCGTAGGGGTGGCAAGAAGAAAGAAACGAGCTGGAAATAAATTGATATTTTCCTTATTCAAAGACATCTGCTTCAGAATGATAGTCATATAATATGTTAAATTGTTTTACATCCCAATTTCTTTTAGTTTGACTGGTAAATATCTAAGATTTGCACAACAGTATTTTTTGTGGGTGGCGCAACATTTCTTCGAGCCCATGCATGTAGTGCTATTTAATTATGGGGCTGCATGCACTGGAGAACTGTTTTCTTATGTGGACGGCAATTGTAAAATCATTTTAATATGTTTAACTTTAAACAAATTAACATATTCTCATGAATAAGAATGCATCATTGTTTTTGGCCCACGATAATTTTGATTATGTTTCCAATCATTTCTATCAAATGTACATACATATTTGTGTGTTAATACTTTCAAATATCCCTGTGGTTACTTGTTTTTTGACAATTGTTAATACCAAAACTTGTAACAACATGTGGTCATCCTGAAGTAATTATGTCTGAAAATTTGTGGAAAGCAGTCAATGATTTCAAATCTTTCGTTATATTATGAAGTATCGTCACACAATGTTGCAAATTTTAATTTTTCCAGTGTTAAAATTACAGATTGTAAATCTCACTTGGGACAAAGCTGGCTTAGAAAAATTAAAGGTAGTATTATATGAAATCAGGAGCCCCGAAATAAAGCATCTGAAATTCAAAAGTGGTTTAAAATACTTTTTATTTTGTTTTTATTATTTATCAGCATCAGAGGTACCAGATGCTTTTGCTGAACTGATATATGAGGCCCTCGTGTTAGTGAATATTTTTAATTTTCTGATTATGTTCTGTAAAATTGAGACAAAGAAATAAAAAACCCACTAACTCCCGTTTTTGACAAAATTGAGTTATGGGCTGGATGGTGCTTTTTAGTTCGTCCCGTATGCGTGGAAGGCAAGAATACACTAATTTCGACATTCATCTGCATTCTGGGGCTGTTTTAAAACTCGTGGAAGTAAAAACTCCACTTACTTCATGGAATAAGAGAGTTTCTGCATTCCAAGCTTAATTTTCCGGTAGGTGGCAACACTATTGCTCAACCAGCTGAGTAAAGTGATACGATATTCAGAATTTCACAAAAATCTATGAAATCCATGTAAGTAAGACTATGAAAGGCACAATATGGAATCGGTTTAACTTCCAGAAACACAATAGAGACGCATCATTCCCCAGTCAACTAAAGTATAATTCAACATTACCATTGAAAGAAGAAAGCAAAAGGACTTGCAAAATTTAATGCAGTTTATTTCTCAGGAAAGTAGGATGTATTACCAAACTCTGTTTGCGGACAGTAGACCTAATAATCGAGAATCTAGATGCACAGGAAGAACATGAGAGTGAGAAAAAAAACAGAATCTGTAACATGAATCAGAGTATTAACATTTTAATATTGTTTGTGGTTTTATTAGTGTATTTTTATGTGCTTTATGGTAATTTGTGATTTTCTGTTTCATATATTTGAAATAAAAAAAAAGTAGTAATGTTAATCTTAATAATAAACTTGCATTTTCACGTATATTCCAATGTTTCATAACGGAATTATGATATTATTATATTTTTTCTTCACTTGGCTCACATTTATTCACTTTTCTTAATTCATACATTGTGGAAGTCAGAAAGCCACTAACTCCAGCAGTGTTTATTTCAAATTGTACCGTAAGATAATGTAAAAATTTAGGTTTTGAAGTATTTAATTGATAAAGAATGTAATTTTACACAATATTAATAGGTAAATGTACAATATTTAAAGTTAGCAAGACAGATGATAAGTTTTTTCTCTCTCCTGTAAAATTTGGTTTATTGGAATTAGGGAGTTTTTGATTTCCCTGTATCAATTATATTGAAACGTCAACCTTCGCCCTGAATTATGAGCTGAAGAACCACAATTTAGAACTGTAGGATCTACAAATGCGGAAAAATGTTACCGCAGAGGGCTGCAGCATGAATTTAAACACATTCACCTATCATCATAGTCATAGGTGTATTAGATTTATTAATAGATGTATTAGAAAGAGAGACTGATGTGCGGAAATCAAGGGGAAGCTACCGCATTTATCTTTCCCAAGAAAAAACTGTGTATCCTATGTATATAATACAGGGTGTTTAAAAATACGGGGCATAATTTCAGGTATGTATTTCCCACATGTAGACAATCAAAATAGTTCATTACAACATGTGTCCGGAAATGCTTTATTTCCGAGTTATGGCATTCACAACATTGAAATTCACCGGAACGTTTTTCTTTCCGCAGGTCGTTGCCGTCAAAGGAGACATTAAGAGGGCACTCTGACAGTTAAGTCCGAGGCGAAGGTTACATTCAGTGTTGTGTAGGCGTTAGACTGTGCGACATGTATTCAAATCAAGAGCTGGCAGAGATACACTTCATGTACGGTAAGGCGGACGGCAATGCTGCGCTGGCTCGTCGTTTGTACCAGGAGAGGTACCCACAGCGACAATGTCCAGATCGGAAGACATTTGCACGTCTCCATTACCGTATGTGCGAGTATGGAAAATTTAACTCTCCTGGTTTGGGAAGGGCACGACCAAGATCTACAACTCCAGAAGTACAGGAGGAGATTCTGGAGGCTGTGAACATGACTCCTTCTATCAGCACACGAAGGATAGCGTTGCAAGTCAATGTTCCTCATACGACTGTCTGGAGACTGTTGAAAGAGTATCAATTGTATCCTTATCATTTGCAACGTGTACAGGCCCTGTCACCAGCAGATTACCCTGCACGAGTTGGTTCTGTCAGTGGTTCTTGCACCAGTGTGGTGTAAATCCGAACTTTCCTGCCTTAGTATTATTTACAGATGAAGCACAGTTCACACGAGATGGCATAACAATTTTCCACAATCAGCATGTATGGGCGTATGAAAACCCACGTGGAACTGTTCCATCTCATCACCAGGTGCGGTTCTCCCTCAACATGTGGGCCGGTATCATTAGTGATCGATTAGTTGGACCCCATGTACTTGTAAACAGACTTACTGGGTAGGCATACACAAACTTCCTGGAAAACACCATACCTCATGTTTTAGAAGACACTCCACTGATCAATCGTCAACACATTCACTTCTTGCATGATGGCGCTCCTGCACACTTCAGTCGTACGGCTCGCCGGTACTTGGATCGAAGGTTTCCTGATCGATGGATAGGTAGAGCAGCCATGATTGGTTCAAAGACCAATCGTACCGTTTTATTGGGCAAAAGTATTGTGACGTAGTAAAAGTGTAATAGTCAATTTAATTTCATTCTCTATATTGTACGCTGATGTGCTGTAGACAGTATAATATACACTGCATATTGAATACGTTTGCACGGATAACTCAGTTCGTGAGTAAAAGCACTTATTGTTAATACTGTACTGCATTTTGATTAAACAAAAACTTAATGAAAATTATCAAACTCAAAATTGCGATATTTTCTAGTTTACGTAAATGCATGAACTACTTTTCTTCCTTCCTATACCTAGTAAAGTGTTTTTTTTTGTATTGTACGCCAGTATCATCGAACTCCAGTTGTGGAAGGGGGTAGGCAACTGTGTTTCCGGGTCTCAATTGTTTATCCAAAGGTATAGCCAGACTAATATTAAAAATGTTGGTAAAATAAAATTATGTCCCTGTATATGTACTGGCTGGGCCATAATCCACCGTATTCCTAATATACTGTATTTATTATTAAATAATACATTATGTTATATAGGGATAAACTTATTTATACGAGTACATATACTGTAACTTATAACTAGGAATACCACTTGGTGACAAATATGTGTTTTGGCAACAATAGAAACATCAAGCAATTGGTAACAATGCCAATGACAGCAGTTTAATATCGCGATAGTGGGATTAGGACAATATCTTACGTAAAATGTCGCGAAGAACATGGAGACGTATTCAACAAGCACGAACAAAGATGGAGATCATAGAGCCATTATATTAGTAGGTAGGTAAGGAATTTATGGCCCAATCTGTACACATAATTATAATACTGAATTTAGTGAAACTTTTCGGATTTAAATAAATATTAAACATACTGAATATTAATAGCATGTTTTTTTATTCACATACCTTAATGTTATTAACAACATTTCTTCAGCACTGACACATTCCCTCATGTTTGTGCCTATTAATGGCTGGACTGATAAGTTGCCAAAATCTTGAAATGTCCTCTTTGTCATTCTGTACATTGACAGGAATTTTTCATCATCTAGTGTCAATTCCCGTGCTGCTACAAACAACCTACAGTTGATATTATTTTCAATATACGGATGTACCCATTATCGTTTCCTTTTCCTTCGTAATCTTAAATACACATAGAACGAAATATCTTCTTAATCACTAGACGACATGTCCTTTAGAAGGTTCAGTAACTACTGAGAATTTAGAAAATGTGTGGTGGAGTGATGCAGAGAAAAACACATGTAGCCACCGGCGTGGCTCAGTCGGTTAAGGCGCTTGCCTGCTGGTGTGAAGTTGCGCTCGGGCTCGGGTTCCCCACTTGGGCTGATTGCCTGCTTGGGGTTTTTTTTTTCGAGGTTTTCCCCAACCGTAAGGTGAATGCCAGGTAATCTATGGCGAATTCTCGGTCTCATCTCGCCAAATACCATCTCGCTATCACCATTCTCATCGACGCTAAATAATCTCGTAGTTGATACAGTGTCGTTAAATAACCAACTAAAAATAAAAAAAACACATGCCGCAGACATGCCGTACCGTGAGGGAGTCCAGGGCGGTACAACATCGTTCAAACAAATGTTGCACCGCTGCTATACCGCCCCGTCAGGGAAGGCCCTACAGCTCAGAGCCAGTGCCGCGCCTTGCATTAAGAGTAATAACACAGTCTACTACAGTATATACAGTCGCGAAGCTTGAGTTTTGAGGGTGCTAGAAACAATAGACTGTGACGATACTATTTTGCATTGCCTGTAATGAGGCGATATTAGCGATCCTAGTGGTGAGCAACTATCTAATGTTTGCATATTTACTACGTATTGAGCTTCGCGACTGTATAT
Source organism: Periplaneta americana (assembly GCF_040183065.1). Lineage (NCBI taxonomy): Eukaryota > Metazoa > Arthropoda > Insecta > Blattodea > Blattidae > Periplaneta > Periplaneta americana. Next base: position 96,168,138 of record NC_091130.1, read on the forward strand.
ACTAGACTGTGGTAATAACTTCAGACTAATACAGATTCTTTTACCAAAATGAACTTCAATAGCTGCGTATAAATTTAAATTGTATATAATAGACTTTTAAGACGTAAAAGTGTACGTATCTCTTAATTCATTCATATTTCGTATCTTATAACGTTCCTTAGGTCTACAGAAAATTTGTATCGACTTCAGGCAACTAAACTGGGAGAGAAACAAGTATATTATTTTGTGGTTTAATATGATTTTATGTTATGAAATAAGCTATGTAAAAGTAATTTCTATGATCAGTGTTTCCGAAACTTTTCTCCGCGGAGCACCTTTAGTTAAATATGAAATTCTGAAACTTCAGTAACGTATAGCACTTCTTATATAATTGTGCATATCTTTGTTCATTATTTGGACAAAACACATTTTAGTGAAAATATAAGTATAAAGTATTTATGAAATAATTTAGTTCATGTATAGGCCTACACTGATTTTGTTTTAGTATAGTAATTATACATTTAAAATGAAGGTTACTCTCAACAATTTTGATTAAACATTTTCCGATTTTTTAAATACCATCTAATTAATAGTGAAAAGGCAGAAGGGAATGAAAAATCTCAAGTCGTCCGATCTCGACGAAAGTTGATATCTGGAGGTCTTTGGGATCACAGAATACGAATATGATATTATTTTGTCCGAATTTATCCCTGAAATGGTAGAGTCGGACAAAAATGGGCGAGAAATTAAATTTGATATCAGAAGTGTTCTCAAGAAGAAAATTACTGATAAAATTTGTGCGAATTCAATAGGCTATGGCAGATTCAGTACTCTGAATTGTATTAAAAAAAAAGAAAGCATCGAGTAACGCAGACAAACACAATTAACATATGCATTTAAAGAGGTATGTAAATGTAACACATTTCCACAGTATGAATTTACCAAAATTCAAAAATATAATTTCTACATATCTTCAATGAATTTTGTGTTGGAATTTAGTATAGTCATCAGGCAATACTTCTAGATTAATAAGGTTTTTTTAACCCATTAAGTATGTATTTTGAATGGTAATTGAATGGTAATTCTATTTTTCAATTGTTGCTATCTGTGCAGGGAAAATTGATTTCTCCGATATATTTTTTTAGACTTTGAATATTTTAAAATACTTTCTTCTCTGTTTTTTTCACAATGTGTGTTATGAAATTCTGCTCTTACCAGATAAATATATAAATAAGAAATATTTTTCCTTTGCCAAGAGTAATTGCAAACTTTATTGCTTTACGTAAAAAATATTAATTAAAAATAACTTAAAATGGTAAAACAATGCCAAAGACAGGGCTTTTTCTCTAGCATGACATGCACTTGCATGTAAAATGTCATAAATGTATTATCTTGAAAAATGTCGAAGTTATGAGGGAAACTGAGTTGGAAAATTTAAGTTATACGGAAATGAGCGACGAACGTATGAAGATGAGAAGGTCTGTACATATTTAAATGGCCAAGTCAATTTATACAGTCTCACGTTTTAGGTCATAACTCAAAAAGTATTTAGAGATATTTAAGCAAATTGTTCACCATACTTTTGAGGAAAGTTCATTAAAAGAAAAAGGTTTCTTGCTTGGTTTATCGAATTACCACAGGTTATTAATTGAGAAAAATTCTCGCCGGGGCCGGGTATCAAACTCTTGACTCCAGTTACACGCACTAGGATCTCTAACCACTGAGCTACGCCGAGACTCAATTCACAGTATCGGATCGAATCTTGTAGATTATCGAATTACGTATTTCCTTATTTCAGCATACCTATTCTTTCGGTTATTTATCCAACGTGTCGATTCCTGTCGCTTCCGCAACTTATTCTCGTACTTCATGAATGTTTGTTATTAATGAAGACACAACTCATATCTATTTTTCGCCTGTCGCTTCATGAAGTAATGAACATTTGCAATCATTTCTTGGTTCTGGTTATGCAATGCTTTTTTCCTCTTAATTTAGAAAATGCAGGAGGCGAACGAAAGTCATTTACGGCACTCTCATGAATCGGACTGTACTGAGGTGTGTTTATTAATTAGTCTAATAATGACGATACAAGAGGCGAGTGTGAACATATTATAAACAACGACAGACAGCCTTATCGCAATTCATTCTTGTAGTTCTCACAAAACATTGGCTCGCCTACTGGAAATGTCATTGAGGTCATCTGCCAAAATCGGTGCCTCCGACTGTACCTATCTCTGTGTCTTTACTTTACAACGTCGTTTCTTTGTTTCAGTGGCGGAATGTCCTGTTTCAGTGGCTGAATGTCCTAAACGTGTTCACTAATTGTGTATTCAATTTCCTTTCCGATTTTCTACAACTTTATTGAAATCTGGCCCAATGTTTGTGACAGCATTACTTAGAAAAGCTCCTAAGTTTTTATCAGATAAACGCAACTTTACTTTTGACTTAAGAAACCGCATTTTTGTGTTATTCGCAGACAAAGATAAAATAAACATTGTCATTATTTTTAGGAAAATATCCGAAGATTAGGACAACGTGATTTTTCAAGTGCTGTAAAGAAATGTTCTCCGCGTAGCTCTTTGCTGTTTGCTCTTTCCGCACTTGTACTAGCTCTTGCTAGCACTCCGAATATCAATCGACATGAGGTTTGCAAAAAGTAAAAAGAACTATTTCAATACCCTAAAAGTATTCAAATGAATGGCTAGTAGCTACTGGCGTAGCTCAGTCGGCTGAAGCGCTTGCCTTCCCATCCGGAGTTCCGCTTGGGCGTCGGCGCGAATTCCGCTTGAGCTGAACACCTGGTTGAATTTTTTTCCGAGGTTTTCTTCAGCCATAAAGCGAATGTCAGGTAATCTGTAGCGAATTCTCGACCTCATCTCGCCATATATCATCTCGCTATCACAAATCCCATCGATGCTAAATGACCTCGTAGTTGATACAGCGTCGTGTAACCATGTAAAAAAATGGCTAGTAAACTCTGATTTAAATTTTTCCAAAAGTTTGCAATATTTTTCACTCTTGTGATAAATATTATTTAGGGACTTTAATATTCAAAATAGTGAAGCTCTCTTTAGAGACGCTGGGATTTCCATAAATCTAAAGAGTTTAGGAATGCTTTTACAGCTAAAAGCGTCAATTATGTTTTTATATTTCCGTTGAAGTCTGCAATTGAGATTATTAAGATGCTCACAGACTTCACTAAGGAATCCGAGGTCGCTTATGGAATCTTCATTATCTAGTTACAGAATAGGATTTCATTAAATAAATAGACAGGCGGACAAAAGTAAAATAGAAATAAAAATATATTAATTATTACTGTAAATATTAATTAATTAATTATACATCTAGTAATAGTATATTTTACTACAAAATAAACATCTCAATTATCTCCCCATTCTGTAACAAAAAATTACTTTCGTGTTCATTTTTAAAACTACATTTACGTGATGAGATTGATGTTTTGGACAGAGCAACGCCATGGTACAAGTTTATTATATTACTCGACCAAGGCGAGTGGAGCCGCGAGAGTAATGTGAACTATCGCGATGCGGTATTACGAACGGAGAGCAGTAGTGCCACGGCTCCGGGCTGCAGAACTCCACTGGCCTTGGTCGAGTAATACTAGCTGTAGCATATTGCGACACTGAGGCTGTGTTGTGAGACTATAGCCCTCTTGAGTAGGTACTCCGCGCACTGCGTGAAGGTTAGGTTAACGTCCTAATCTCAAAGTCGCAAATCCAAATTTGGGCATCACTGACTTATGACAATGACTTCAAGAATTAGCAACTCAGCCAAGTGTTTATCCCTTGCACGTGCCTGCAGTTACGTGGTAAAGGAGGGTGAGGGATGACCGTCATGTTTTTTTTAGTAGGTTATTTTACGTCGCTGTGTCAACATCTTAGATTATTTAACGTCTGAATGAGATGAAGGTGATAATGCCGGTGAAATGAGTCCGGGGTCCAGCACCGATAGTTACCCAGCATTTGCTCGTATTGAGTTGAGGGAAAACCTCTAAAAAATCTCAACTAGGTAACTTGTCCCGACCGAGATTCGAACCCGGGCCACCTGGTTTCGTGCCCAGATGCGCTAACCGTTACTCCACAGGTGTGGACCCGTCATGTTTTTTTACCTTCATTTCTGTTTATTTTTTTCATTTTATTTATTTATTTTTATTTTTAAGTATCAAAACATATTATACATTTATTAATTAATACGTCATCGTTATTATTTTACCTCTGATTGAAGTTCTGGATGATAATATATATATATATATATTTTTTTTAATTGCCATTTTGTTTTCCGATAAATTTGCAGATACAAATTTATTATGTATTTAGACATAATTTCCGTCATATAACTTATTACTGGTTATAGTATTTCTACTTGACTATTGACTAATGTTTTCGTCCTTAAAGTAGGTTATTTTACGACGCTTTATCAACAGCTTAGGTTATTTAGCGTCTGAATGAGATGAAGGTGATAATGCCGGTGAAATGAGTCCGGGGTCCAACACCGAAAGTTACCCAGCATTTGCTCATAATGGGTTGAGGGAAAACCCCGGAAAAAACCTCAACCAGGTAACTTGCCCCGACCGAGAATCGAACCCGGGCCACCTGGTTTCACGGCCAGACGCCCTAGCCGTTACTCCACAGGTGTGGACTCGTCCTTAAAAGAGCATCATAAGATCACATGTAAGTTACATTATTACACAATTAAATTAATTAACTCTATACAAAACAGATTGTGCAATACAAAATATGCTACATAAATAGATAAAATTATGGTTAATAATTCATATATACGTATCTAGTTGTGTTCAAATTACATAAAATGCATTATAGTGATTTTCTCTTGGATGATTGCAAATATTATAATGTTAACTACAAAATCCAATTCGAATTGCAATCGGTGTTTCATATGCTGCAGCGTTTTTTTTTTTTTTTTTTTTTTACAAAATACTTTATTTACATCATGCTGCTACATTACCTTACTTACAATACACATCATATACATACATACAACCTGATACTATGTACATCATATACATACATAGGGTATTTACATACAAACTAATACTAGACTATGATAGATGTTTACAATTCTTGCGTTATGCAAATCTAGTTTTTCAGGTAAGGCTCCCTGTAAAGCAAATTTGAATAATTTCAAGGGAAAAATTGTTCCGGGGCCGGGTATCGATCCCGGGACCTCTGGTTGAACGCATCAGCGCTCTTTCCAACTGAGCTACCCGGGAACTCCACCCGACACCGTCTCAACTTTTCCCTTTATATCCACACAACTCGCGTGGGCTGACGAAGCGCCAGAGACCCACATCGAGTGCACACAAACTCTGTGTGACTTGGAATTGTGGTTTTCTGTTAACGTACACAGTGACGTATATATTATGCAAATCTAGTCTTTCAGGTAAGACTCCCTGTAAAGACTAGATTTGCATAATATATACATCAATGTGTACGTTAACGGAAAACCACAATTCCAAGTCTCACAGAGTTTGTGTGCACTCGATGTGGGTCTCTGGCGCTTCGTCAGCCCACGCGAGTTGTGTGGGTATAAAGGGAAAAGTTGAGACGGTATCGGGTGGAGTTCCCTGGTAGCTCAGTTGGAAAGAGCGCTGGTACGTTCAACCAGAGGTCCCGGGATCGATACCCGGCCCCGGAACAATTTTTCCCTTGAAATTGTTCAATTCTTGCGTTGTTTTTGCTCACTCTTATGTGACTCTTTTTATGTTTCATGTACAATTCATAGCCATCACAATCACATCCTTCATTTTGTAAGATATAATGCACCGTGTTTCCGAGAATCCACACACAAGCATTCTGTTTAAACTTAGAAACTAATTTAAAATCTGGCATCGTTAGGATATAAGGACTAAACCACGATTATCGATCAATTCTCAATCCCTGTAAATAGTATTCCATACGCCGCCAAATAGCCTGTGTTCTGGTGCATCGTCCAAAAATGTGAGTCAGAATTTTAGGTTCACCACAAAACTCGCAATTTGGATCATTTAACAGTTTTATCCGATAACGTATGTGTCTAATGGCTATTAAATCGTGAATAACTAAGTACCACGATGATTTGACCGGAGCATCTAGTATTTTATTAGTAACTAGCCGTACCCGTGCGCTCCGCTGCCCCCTTTAGAAATAAATATAAAGTAATTACATAATTAAAATAGGACGTTTGATCCAGGGAACATTCGTGTTTGATAGAAGGATAAATCGTTTAATATGTTACTTAATTTCAATTCTATTTAAAATATTAAAATGCGATCATTTTGATCCAGAGACCACTCATTTGGTGCAATGACAATTCCTTTAACGTGTTATTAATTGTTATTACCAATTATATTTGGAAAAGCGAAAATTAACAGAAAAATTTTGGCTACAGATTTATTATTATGTTTATATTATATTATATTACCGGTATATTATATTATATTATATTATATTATATTATATTATATTATATTATATTATATTATGTAAAAAGTGTGTTGATAACGGATGTACTCGAATTAGAAAGTTTTTAATTTGTTGTGGGAGCTCTTGAATCTCAGGAGGAACAGCTTTTACAACAGCGCAACATAATCTGCTTGGCTCATTACCCAATTTTTTTGCATTGCATTTATTGCATATATATTTTATGTATTTTAACACGATTCAATTGAGCATAGTTAAAATTTGAATTATAAAATAATGGATTGCTAAGCTAACGTACTATTACTGCATACTAAATCAATACACTCTCGTTGTTCGTTAATTCTCTGAGATAAAAATGAATATGTTCATAAACATTATTTTAAGAAATACAGGAAATGAATATACAGAATAACCTATCAAGTTTTCTGTGCATAAGAAGCTATTTTAATCTTACCTGTCCTCAATTCACTCACAAGTTACTGTAATAACATTATAGCATTATGTCCATCCAGAGAAACTACACTTTCCAATGATGAAATAATAATTAATTATACAAATCGGTTAATTTAGCTTCCTATATTACTTCATACAAACACAGAAACATTGTCTGTAGGCTATGTTTCATAGCTTTCGATTGTTGTGTCCAAGGCCCCTTATAGACGAAGTCATTTGTTTTTTATTTCAATACACTGCCTTAGATGGCAGTTATTTTAATTTTAAAACTCATTTATCTTATTAAATATCAGTCCTATCAAAATGTTTCAAAGAATAAAACTTATCAGAAATCATTTTTAAAGAAACTTTTGTTATGTAACATTTTTTACAAAAAATCAATAATAAGCGAGATATTTCGATTTATTTAATTCAGGCCCCCTTATAACTCCCCTTTTAAATAAAGTATTTTGAATGCCATATAGCCTAAAATCTAAGTTACAACGAACTTAATTTATATTCCAATTTTCATCGAAATCCGTTCAGCCATTATCGCGTGAAAAGGTAACAAACATACAGACAGACAGACAGACATACAAACAAAAATTAAAAAAAGTGATTTTCGGTTTCAGGATGGTTAATTATATATGTTAACACCAATTATTTTTAGAAAATCGAAAATTACCAGAACAATTTTGGCTACAGATTTATTATTAGTATAGATATTTTCCCAGAGTTGCACTAGATTAACTCCGATAGGAAGGATGTTGACTACCAACATTGTTACCAATTTCCCATATTGAAGTAAAGTTTTATAAATTGGTGTCACTTATGTTATGAGGTTCCAATCAGTCTTCGGACTGCTGACTAAACATTTTAAATTAGACTTAGAGCCGACTGTCTACTTAAAGAGTGTTATTTGACGATATTTATATGATACATCGCTTGGAGCAGAGTCCGTGGATGTAGCAGAGTAGCGCAATCACCGAGTGGGCCGCCATTGTTATTCCTTTTCAACACGCGTGGGATAGGAATATTTAAAGTAAACCTCAGATATTTATAAATTTGAAGGGCAAAACTTCAAAAGGATATTGGTATATTTTAGAACATTATTGTCAGTCAACATGCTAATGTACAAAACTTCATTTAATAATTATTACAGTATAAATATACTTTTAAGAGTTCAATACATTCCTTCCTGCACATCACAATTAGGCCTATAGGTATTACAGCAACATAAACTGAATAAATTACATGTAATAAATGAAAACAACAATGTTGCAAATAAAAAAATAATAAATCTAAACATTTCCAACTGTATTCCTCGTGCAAACTCTCCGGCTTCCGCATTTAAGGGGACATTGTACAAAAATTTCTCCGAGTTCCTTAATTTTAAGGAAATCAATAACTACCATACTTATGAAGCTAGATTCACCAAATTTTGGTAATTGGTATATCTAATTAATAGTGCCAAATATACAAAATTTCATCCGTCTATGTTAGGTGGTTTGCATTTTATTAATAGTTAATTAAAATATTGAATTGCTTTATACAGAGTGATTTATATAGAACTGACACATTTCTTTCATTAATTGTTTCAAAACGAATTGTGCTAGCGACAACTTATTATACCTAAAATGTAGAGGAATTTTGGGAGATTATTTACCTCTACAGCAAATGTTGAAAATGTCCTCCATCCTGCATAAGGCACAACTCAACACGTCGTTCCATGTTACTGGCCACTCGTTGGAGGACTCTGTTGTCAATAGCTTGGATCTCCTGTGTGATGTTGTGCTTCAGATCGTCCAATGTCTGGGGACTTGTGGCGTAAACCCTGTCTTTTAAGTAACCCCATAGAAAGAAGTCCGGCGTTGTCAAATCCGGAGATCTCGGTGGCCACAGCTCTACATCGTCCAGTTTCTCAACAAACTCCATGAAAATCAGTCGGTACTCAGCAGTGTTCACAGTCTGGTTAAAAAAATTGGCCCCACTATTCTCTGTGCGGATATTGCGCACCAAACTCCGATTTTAACCGGGTGCATAGGTGCTTCATGGATGACATGTGGTTTTTCGATGGCCCAATGGCATGAGTTCTGTGAGTTCACATAAAGAGTCGTTGATTTAATGTGTACTGCATTTTCACGTTGACACAAAATATCGAAAACAGCTGCCAACAATAGGAATAAAACATAAACATCTGCGCATCTAGTGCTGCCAACAATAGGAATAAAACATAAACATCTGCGCATCTAGTGACAAGGAATCGAAACTTCAGAACATTCTGCTTAATTTGGTGCTAAAATTGGGTCATTGAATGAATTTCCAACGGAATAATTAAAGAAAGAAATGTGTCAGTTCTATATAAATCACTCTGTATAAAGAGTCGCTTGCATTACAGTTTACATTATTCTGAAGTGATATTCACTTATGTGAATCCTTACATACATGGGATCAAAGCTTACTACAGGGTTTTGCTGTAAAACTAATAGTAAATTACGAGAATTTATTATTACAAAATAAAAAATTGAGTTAAAAAAATTCCCAGTAATTTACCGAATCACTATACAGATAATTACAATAGTAATGTTTCTTCCAATGTATATAAAGAATCATATAAGTGAATATTCATTAAAATAATGTAATTTGTGGCGCAAGGCTCTTCTTATATAAAGCAATACAATATTTTATTAAGATATTAATAAAATGCAAACTATTTATCATAGAAGGATGAAATTTTGTACATGTGTTATTATTAAGCACAAATACTAGTGATAAACACTTTGTGAATTTAGCTTTAAAAATATGAAAGTTAGTAATTTTAATACAATGTCCCCTTAATAGGGTTTTTACGGACTTTATATTTTTCAAGCGAGCCAAACAATACAATCTTATCTCAAGAATGAATTTAGAACTTTAAAAAACATATTATAGAGCAATTCCACGTGTAACTGACTGACATTTACAGTACACTTTGACAGCAAAATGTCTACCTAAATTGTATAATGGGTTGAAATTAGACTGTGTCACCGCAGGATTTTATAGAGGGAAGTGTACACTTAAGATACATATAAAAATAAACGTCTTTAATAGGAAAAGTATACTATTTATTTACGTCCAAAGTGTGTGTAACAGACTGACATAAATGTCAACTCTCTCTTCGGGTGAACATGGTTCTCCAGAGATTTCTCTGAATTGTCATTCCCGATACAATTTTGCAAAACATAGTTCGGAAAGGAAATTGTAATCTTCAGTTTAAGCTGAAAACGACTTCCAAACCACTATTAGTAATGGAGTTATAGCCGAAAAAGTGATGTGTAACAGACTGACTTCATTCTGTAACTGACTGACATCTCTGAATTATAAAATGAAGTTGCACTTACAGAACCGTAAATAGTACAAAATAATATGAAACTTGATAAGTAGTAAATTAACATAACGATTAATTTAAATGAATAATATGTTTTCCAGAATACAAAAATTAGTTTGCTTAACCATGCATCTTAAATGACACAAATTAATGCACATACAAGTATTACATAGGCCTACTTAATAGCATACATAATTCTTTCTCTGTGATTAAATACTGTATATACAAGCCATATGCATTGGTGTTTAATTTTAGGACTATAAGAGTGTCACAGCAACCTTGACAGCGCTTATCACTCTATATGGCATCAACTCCCCAGCGAAAGACAGCGCGTTTCTAATCATCTGGCACTGACCTCCTTATCGATTACGATAAGGTGACGCAGATCACAGTTTATATTTCCCATGCCTATGGCTGTTATATGATATATTATGTTCATAATAATAAATTAGAATGTGAGTTCTACTTTTAGATTGAATTTGAACCATTGGAATTAAACACGTAGAAGCACTCCACGGCACTCGTTGACTCACTTATTTAGTCTAACAAGTATGTACTGCAGGAACACTGTCAATATGTCACTTGTTATCTGAACAAACTTTAGTTTCTTTTCACACACGGAATCTGTGGACCTTTCGCACAGATTGTTCACAAGACAGTTGTACATATTCTACAACATAGGGATCTAACACTTTCACGTAATGAACTCCATGAGATGCCGGAATAGGTGCAAGATGTTCAAATCGTTTTTCGAGATACTTTTTTCCTTCGTCTATCTCAATCTGTGCTACCTCCTTAACAATAATTTGGATGTTTTTATTGCTCACAATGTTACAAAATTCTGTAGCGCTTTGTATCTTCTTCCCCGATTTCGCAGGCATCCATGCCATTCTTTTTACTTAGCCTCCACACAATCACATCCACGGCCCCTTTGCCATGATGTGACTGAAAGAAGTTCCATTCTATGTTAAATCCAAATATGCGAGCAAGCAATGTCACATTGCTCAATGTTTACTTCTGTTTAAAATGACTCCCTGCTTTATCTGAAAATATTTTTACCACCTCAATGTTCGGAAGAATCGCCAAAATTTCCGAAAACACTTTTCGTAGACAAACATTGACTGCATAGCCTATTTGTCATGTGCTACATAATCTGACACTAATGCAGAGGATTTCTTCTGAACTTCCCTGTCACCTTCCTGTTTAAACCAGACAACAGCAGTAAATATTAAGACCTGCTTATTGCTCCAATGAGCTGCCTGAATCCCATTTTGCTTTTTTCAGGTATAATTACTGCACACTTAACACCAGTTCACGTATAACTTCACCAAGGCCTTCCAAGTAACTAAGCACACCGTGAGAATGAACAACATAACAGCTGAGAGCGCGACATGTCAGTCACTCACAATGCCGCTGCGGAAAACGAAATCACTTTAGAAGAAAATGTTCTAATACTTTTTTATTGGTCATGTAGTAATAACGCAGAATACCTAAGGAAATTTTAATCTGTCAATTGTTGTGCTGTGTGGAAGAGTTTTTCTATGTTTCTTGTGACGGACTGACCGTAACTTACAGTACAAATAATTATAATGATTTTAAGTTATTTAGGATGTTAGGATAATTCAACTAATTACATATTTACTTCAGGGAAAGATCAAAATATAGTATACAAAAAAGACGGCTCGAAATAAAACAAATTTACGTGTCCAAATTTTGACAAGAAACATAAGTATCTATACGTGTTTTTTTAAGCGTTTGGAATATGACAAGATCTGCAGCAAGTTATAGACTAAAAGAAAGGGTATTTTAAACATTATCTTACGAAATAAGGCGATTTAAAGTATAAAGAAACATATTTCTTCAACAAAAATACTCCTACATCAATTTCAAGAAATTCACCTCAGTATGACATTTTCGTGGAATTGCTCTATAACATTCTGGCAAATAGCAATTAGGATTAAATTGACAAATACTTACGGTTTTTAAGGAACCCGCAGGTTTATTGCCGCCCTCACATAAGCTCGCCATCGGTCCCTATCCTGAGCAAGATTAATCCAATCCCTACCATCATATCCTACCTCCTTAAAATCCATCTTAATATTATCCTCCCATCTACGTCTCGGCCTCCCCAAAGGTCTTATTCCCTCCGGCCTCCCAACTAACACTCTATATGCATTTCTGGATTCGCCCATATGTGCTACATGCCCTACTCATCTCAAACGTCTGGATTTAATGTTCCTAATTATGTAAGGTGAAGAATACAATGCGTGCAGTTCTGCGTTATATAACTTTCTCCATTGTCCTGTAACTCCATCCCTCTTAGCCCTAAATATTTTCCTAAGAATCTTATTCTCAAACACTCTTAATTTCTTTTCCTCTCTCAAAATGAGAGTCCAAGTTACATAACCATAAAGAACAACCGGTAATATAACTGTTTTATTAATTCAATCTTTCAGATTTTTTGACAGCAGACTAGATGACAAGAGCTTCTCAACCGAATAGTAACAGGCATTACCCATATTTATACTGCATTTAATTTCATCACGAGTATCATTTATATTTGTTACTGTTGCTCCAAGATATTTGCATTTTTCCACCTCTTCGAAGGATAAATCTCCAATTTTTATAGTTTCATTTCGTACAACAATCTGGTCACGAGAAATAGTCATATACTTTGTCTTTTCGGGGTTTACTTTCAGACCTATTTAGAGAAATGCTTAGTTTAAAAGAGAGAAGATGGTAAAAATATGATATTGATCCTAATTGGTAGAGTCTACATAATTTTCGTTCGTTGTATGTAGAAATATCATTGCTGAAACAACTTAAATTCTAGATTAGTTTTATAAAAATATTTGGGGGCCCAAATTAAAAAAAAATAAATAAATATCAAAATACAGTCACTCATTAATGTCACAATGTATGCTCGCTTAGGTAGCGGACCATTCCTTTTTATATTTATAGTCACTTCTTTCCGTTTTCCTTATTTCTTTCACCTTGTCACAAAGAAAACAAATGTGCGCTTTTTTAAGTTCTCTGTGAACACTTCTGAACATAGCAGCATTGCATTTTTTCGCACTTACTACATTCTTTCCCTATACAACTGTATACTGCATAGCGCGCGCTGGACTAACAATGGCGGATTTGTCGGCATTTGCCGGCGCAAACGATTGCGGTATTCTGGATATCCACGGACTCTGGCTTGGAGTAGTGGTCAGCGCATCTCAATGTGAAACTCGTGGGGCCAGGATCTAATTAGTTGGGACAAGTTACCTGATTGAGGTTTTTCAAGGGTTTTTTTTTTTCAATCCTTCGAGTAAATGCTCAGCAACTTTCGACGTTTGATCCTCGTCCTCGTTTCTCCAGAATTATCGTCAACAGATACGGAAAGCAACAGGAAATTACCATATCTATAATCAGGCTTAGGATCCGAGACAACTTAAGAATGAAGTTAACAGTGCAACGGAGTATAGATGGAGTGAGGCTGCGCGGAGAGCGTTGTTTGCCTATGCGTTAAGGTGCGTACACACTTAGCGAACGAACAACGAACGAATGATGAAGCAAAACTTCGTTGTTCGTTCGCTGTTTGAAGCGACGTACAAATCATCAGCAAATTGTCAGAAAACATTCACATTCGCTGATTATCCGCTATAAAGGCAGACGAAAATATAATTATAGCAAGTGCAGGCCTGTTTCATAAATACAGTAATAATATTAAGTAATAGTATTACAGTCATGAAAACAATTTTATTAACCGACTAAATTCTGTCTCATAAACGTTTTGCACGAGTCATAAAATACGTACAGTAGCCAGATGATTTGAGGTTAAGGCTGACAAACATAACCAAGTTGGTCTGCACTCTACAGCTATTTATATTATTCTCTCTGTTAACAGTTGTTGAATGAAATAAGTTTTGAAGTACTATCTTTAATAGCAACAACAGAGTAAATCGTAATATGTGTGAAGGTTTGGGAGACAATTTATTTCAGATAAGATTGTAAATCACTGCAACTCGAAGTTATTGTTTCTGTTATTTGATTCAGTTGATTTACGAGTAAAAGAAACAATATGATATATCTAAAATATTGTTAACAGATATTTATCATTCCTAATTGTTCACGTCTCTGCTGTTGTAAAGTTTGCAATTCCAAAAACAGTGTATCAGTGACAGAAGCGTGTGTGTGCGCGCGCGTGTGTAAAACTTGGACCTCGTTATCTAAAGAAGTACCATATGAAAATGTTAAGCAGTGAAAACTTTTGATGACAATATTGTAGCAGCCTTAAAGACAGTGTTAACGACAGGGTTAGTAGAATTTGTAAGATATTTCAAGTTCCGTTATAATTCGGAATACTGCGCAAGTACTTATATAAAAAATTTAAAAATTATTGGTGCAAGCGTAAATAAATACACATAAAAATTACTCTTTTACCAAAAATAAATAAGTAATGCAATAACGACATAAGTACTTACGCGGTGAAGTCGTTCCTAGAAAATATCGTGTTTGAGTTTGAAGATGTGGATGTTGTAGAAGATTAATGTTATGACGAAATTAATAAAAATACTGAAATTGTCTTAATGGGTTTTTATTGCTGATTATGTTGTAAGTAGTATGTTCAAGAAGTTACCTGACTATACAAAATGCAAATACATATGTTCTAATTAGAGATTGTGATGTGGAATTGTGGATACGGTACCTATAAATCTCGTAAGTTAATTTTAGTTTATGCCCTCAATAGGGGTGGTTTAAAGTAGTCCACATATTTTGTAATAGATCTACTTGTTGATATATGTCTGCAAAAGACTTTGGCTCACCAAGATCTTCACAATGTTAATTAGTGAAGAGTATATAGATTCAGGTTGTCACAAGTATACATTGAAAAAACATTTCAATAGGTACAGAAAATATTAATATTACTGTATTTTGTGATGTAGATGTCCCATAGGCATATATTTCTGACAATTATTATAATTTAAAAAATGACGAGAAAGGAGGGAAAAACGTAAAGTTCAATCATTCAAATAACATAAAATAATGTAAAATATACAGTAATTACTTTCTAACAGTTCTATACTGTAATTGAATTTAATTTAGGTTTCACCCTTTTCAATTGTTCCTCTTTTACAATTAGATAAGATAGTTTTCAATTTCAGCCTGATCCACCTACATTGGCGCCTATGACAGTTTGTAAGTATTTGTAAGTATGGAGAGGGACTTTGTTAGTCATTCATTTTGTCTCTTATGCTTTTTAAAATGGGGAAAAGAAGAAACAGAGTTTTTTGCGAAAAGTTCTCGAATTGAAAGGTCAACTATTTCATTATATTCGTAACTTTCTTGCATATGGTTATAGGATATTCGTTGTCTAAAATTTCTTGGACGTCGGACAAACATTCCCTCTTCATCACTATTTGAGTCAGAATTATCCATTTCAAATGGTTTCATGGTTTTATCTTCAAAATCTAACCCTACATTGGCATTTACTTTTTACAAATTATTAAACTATTACTTAAAATACAGTCATGGAACTAACGTTAATATTATTAATAAATTTAATTATCTTTGCTGCTTTATGAAACACTTTAGTAATATTATTATTTATTTTATTAATAATATGAGCGTTTACAGTAATAAATAATATTATTAAATATTACTTTTATGAAACAGAACAGTAATAATATTACTTAATGTTATTACCTTTTTAGTAATGGTATTAAATTATTACTTTTATGAAATAGGCCCCAGGGGAAAGTTTCAGTACACGGATACCTCACTGACAATAATTATCTTAAAATATTAAAAAGAGAGATATGTCTGTGTTTGTCGTATGCGCATCATGCTTACGAAAAGACACTTTTCAGTGCCAATAATTTATTTTGTGTGCACAAGGTTGGAACTTTGTTTTTCCTGGGCGTGAATTTGTCCAAAAGGAACGACATACGCGAACCAAGTTGACTCGTACACTTCATCACTCCCCATTCCAGAACTTTTTATGGAATTCTGTCTTTCACTCCAGAATTATGTCAGTAGGGATTCAATTTTCAATTTTCTTTTTGACTTCTGCTCCCTACAATAAACAAAAAACATATATCCACTGAAAATAAATAAACAAAAATAATTTTCAAATTTTGCACGTGTTTGACTCGCCTATCTTGCAGCTAAACATCTTTCCAATAGGTTCCCAAACATCATGTTTTCTTATTTTATTGTGGTAAGTAGGATATTTGGGATTCCATGAAGTTTCCTGCTCCCTATATGCATTAATAAGATTTATAACAGCGTCTTCCGTCCACTCCAGTTTCGACATCCTGTTAGTGAAATTGAACTAAGCGCTGCGTTCTGCTACGAACTACAAGCTAGTGGCAAATCCCGTCCACAACGAATACCAACTTCCTTTGATGTACCGACAAGCGACGGATCACTTCCGAAGGCAAACCAAACGATCGGTTTGCCTTTGCTGCGACGTACACACGTACCGATTTCAGTCAACGAATGCAATCGTTTGTCGTTCGTTCGTTGTTCGTTCGCTAAGTGTGTACGCACCTTTAGAGTGCAATCAGAGGTACAGTATTCGTCCGTCTCTCCCTACGAAACGAACTCAGGCCATCACGGTGCATTTTCTATATATAGTGAACAGTTTTTTCGAATAGTTGCAAGTATGTACTACATGGTGGCTCATTGTAACGCTGACAACTTCAACGTCGCCGAGAGACATGAAAACTTGTGTGGTATGTATCCTACTTCATTTTCCACCGTCACTAGATTGTACTATTAACAGTAGACTATACCGAAGTACATTAACGTCGTTGTTTACATTCACAGTATGTCTGTCTATTATGTTCAAGGAACTCTATAATCAAGATGTGCGTACATTGGTTGCTAAAGTGTCCCGGGTCCTAAGCCTGTCTATAATCCTTTTCCTTAGTATAGTGTGGTGCAGGCGCGGATCTAGAATTTAATAATAGGGGGGGGGGCTAATAATAATTGAGGGGCTGGGTGCAAGAAGGGCATTTTAGAGGATGTGCCCTTTTTGAGTAAAACGCTTTATTGTGTTCTCTGATCTGTTATGCATATGATCACAAAGTTGTAGTTCAATACTGTAATCATAGAGGTCAGGAGTACCGGTACCTAAAATGTAAAGGCATGCATAGATAACATTATTACGGTTTGAATTTCCAACATCAATTTTCTCAAAACTTGCATTTGAGAGAAGTGCCTTTCTTGCACCAAACCCTCAATTAACATATGAATACAGTAGTATAATCATAACACAGAACAATGGAATTAAAAACAAATAAATAAACCACAACAATATTGTCACTCTTAGGTTCTAAGTCTTCAGTTAGTTCTAATTCTAAAGGAAATGGTGACTGGAATGGAAAGTCGATTAAATGTTACTTACAGTTTAACGAAGCTGAAGTCGTCTGGGATGTTTTACTTTGGTTAACCTCTTCAACAATTTTCTTTTCAATAATGGTGCCACAACAGTTTATGAGATCGTTTTGCGTTGTTTTGCTTGTTAGAGAAGAGTTTTTGGGGGCATTTTTAAGATGAATATGCAGAATCTGATCACCGGCATCAACGCGATATTTAAGAAGCTCCTTGGAATTACCTTCGTTTTGATTTTCGCTTTCCAAGTCAATCGCACCATCATTCCTGTGTCCTCTTAATGGAATATTTTGTCGGCCGCACAAAATAATTGTTTTTACTATTGGGACAAGTTTCATCCTGTTTTCGCGCACTGTTTGTAACACTTCATTATTCAATTGAACCAGAACGTTCTCTACCTTACCTTCAAACACTCCTTTAAATTTGTCACATTTTAAGAGAGCAGTTTTGTGATAACTGTTCTCTGAATGTCTCCTGAATATTTCAGAGGCCTTTTTGAATTTCCTTAGAGGTTTCGTAACTAAATTATGTAACGTAACTTTGCTTTGCCCTCGCTCTATAGGTCCGAATAAAACGCACACGTGACAGAACGCACCTTTATCCTTCTTACTGTAAGACAGCCATGGAAATCTTTTAAGCCACGCATGCTGAAATTGTCTAGACTGTCCCGATTCTAGTGTCCTCGGAAATGGATATTTTTCGTCTGGAACCCATGGATTTGTTAGAGCTTTGTATTTTATCTCGTCACTGCATATTTCTTTTTCCACTAAGCAACCAATATCTAATACATTATGAGTCGTCGAACTAGCGTCATCACTTCACCGCACATAACCGATTCCACTGTTACGGTATTAACAGGCATACACTTTTCTTCATCAGTTGTATCATTGTCATCCGTACTGCACATTTCTTTCACTTCACCACACGGCTTCTTGACGAATTGTAAGATATTTGTTTGAAACTTACGTTCCGACATTTTATAATTTCTTATAACTGTTACACTAAATAATTCACCTGTGCGGACTGATCACTTCTCGTCTCAATTCAAAAGTCGAATGTAGTGGCTATTGTAAAGTACGATAACAAATATATTGGTAGCAGCCTAGCTGCAGTGTGGTAGGGGTGGTTACCGTTAGATTTCCGTTCCGAAGTCCGAGCTATTGTTAAACCCCATGGTAACGACCCCTAAGGAATGCGACCACTTACTTGATCTATTCACTGCGAACTGTAAAGAGAGTTTGTATGCGAAAGTAAAATAGCAAAATAATATGAAGTTTAGAGAGTGAAGAAATCATATAAGTTATATGAATGAAAAAATAATGCTTTGTACATTTTAAATTAAAAAAAAGTCTTTGAATTGATAGGGGGGTCTATAGCCCCCCAGACCCCCCCTTGTATCCGCGCCTGGTGTGGTGGCTATTAGATCTCAAACGATCGTTCCTGCCATACACTACATTGCTGACGCATTAAATCTATGTTAGTTTTTTTTTTTTTTTTTTCAGTTGACAACATCTATTCTAAGTGTATACATTGTTTTTGGTTGTATTGAAGAACGTCATATTATAGACACATCAGCTAAAATGAAATGATACAGGAAATAATGAGAATAGCCTGCTGGTATTCCTAAAATAATTATATATTGACGTGTAATCTTTTATTTCAGAAAAATTAATGTCTAATTTGTACAAAGTGCTTCAGTTTGTGCTGTCGATGACTGTAAACAGTGCTTTCACTGTAGCGTATATTTTATTTTATGGGAGACGTTTTAAATTATTGTAGCAATCATATAGCTCTAGATATTGGTAGACTATTGTAAAAGCAAACATTGAGTGTAAAGTGAACTATTATCAAAGTTGTTCAGAGTTTTATTATTATTTCCTTCTAAACCACTACTCCTCCAAGCCGCAAAAAGTAACAATAAAATGTACCGGTATTAGGCCTACAATTCTGAAATGGCCACTTTTTTTGTATGTTGTTTTTACGACACTTCATCAACATCTTAGGTTATTATTTAGCGTCTGAATAAGATGAAGGTGGTAATGCCGGTGAAATGAGTCCGGGGTCCAACACCGAAAGTTACCCAACATTTGCTCATATTGGGTTGAGGGAAAACCCCAGAAAAAAACCTCAACTAGGTAACTTGCCCCGACCGGGAATCGAGCCTGGGCCATCTCGTTTCGCAGCCAGACGCGCTAACCGTTACTCCACAGGTGTGGAACGAAATAGTAATTAAAGAAGTAATACAATATGCATAAAAACAAGTTAAAAAATTCTGCTTATGTACAGATTGCATTTTCATTTTGTATGCGTTGTTACTCAAGAAAAAAAAAGCATTTTGTTTACGTTAATAATAAAAGGAGAGAGATTACTGTACATTCAGATTGAAGGTATGTTTTATTTAATTAATTTATTCATTCATTCATTCATTCATTCATTCATTCATTCATTCATTCATTCATTCATTCATTCATTCATTTATTTATTTATTTATTTATTTATTTATTTATTTATTTATTTATTTATTTATTTATGTGGTGTTAAATCCATCAGGCCTTCTCTTCCACGCTACCAAAAGTATTGTAACGATATGTTTGAGTGGTTTCTTTTGTAATCCAGCAGAATGTAATCATATGTATCACTGGTGTTTCTTTATGATCTTTGAATATGTGTGTTCAGAAAAGGAGTTTCGATGTAGCGAATTCTGACATTTTCTCGTTTCTATGCGCATGCGTCGATCACCTTTCGCCGCCACCTATAATCTTTTCGCTGTAAGAAAAATCCTAATGTAAACAATAGCACGTGACTGAAGTGAGGCTTCATTGGCCGCTGTTTGGCGCCATAGATTCTCAGTACACGTTCCCGCCTACTGTTGTACATTCTGTTTCATGTTAAACATTTCCCGTTACTCGTCAAGTAGGCCCAACCTCACTACTATGCACTCGTTTTCTTAGGAGACATTTACTTTATAATTACTGTGATTAAATTATTTTTAAGTCTTATGTCTTCACAATGGACAGTTGAGGATGCAGAAGCCATATTTCAGTAAGTACCACGTACTTACATGAACAACTACGAGCTCAAGCGACGCCAGCTTGTTACCAGAACAGACTGCCTCGGTATTACTGTCGGTATTCATCCGCGTTCATAGTACATAACAAAGCATAAAAGTAGCTTTTCTTTTACATATCGTTTTACATATGAGTGAAGTTATATGTTTCATCGTATTTAACAACTAGAATTCAATTTTTTATATTCAAATAATATAAGATTGTGGTTTCCAAATACGAACTATATTTTCCTGCGCCATGTGATGTTTCAACTGGGAGCCAATCACGGGTATGACAGCAACGTGCTTATGTTTACATTAGGATTTTTCTTACAGCGAAAACAGTATAGATGGTGAAGGCGGGGCGAGTGGACAGTTGATGTACCGAAGTACATGGTTGATGATACATCATGAAGGCTAAAATATAGATACAATTAATATAGTAAGTATATTTACGCAGTCCAGGACCATATTATGAATTTCTCGATGGAGTTGTACATAGTGAGCAGGCTGTATTTATCCAACTGAATTTTTTGAAACCACAAGTATTGCTATTACATAATTGAATACTTAATATTGTCAATATTAACTGTCAAAACGAAAGATGTTTTTATCCCATGTATTCCTATGATGCTCACTAAAATGCCTTTCAATTTTAAGCAATTACAATTTCAATGCGACTAGCATTTGTAATGGCCATTTATTAAAATGAAGCTCAAGAACAGACGATCAAAGTTGTAGACATTAACTTAAAAACTGCGTGATTTTCACATTCTCAACTATATTTTATACAAAGGAGTGAAAAAAAAAAACATGTTACACATATCAAAAAGCACTTCAATGATACTTTCGTCATGTTGCTAATGTAGTATGTAAGCCCACTGAAAATAACACTAAGTTATTTTAATTCTAAGATATACGTATTGTTTGTTATTCATGTCCGAAAATTTATTACTGCGAAATTCTATCAGTATAACCACATTACCAATGTAGTATGTTATGCAGGGGCGGCTTTCGAAGGGAGGCTGCGGAGCTGCAGCACCCCCAGACATTTGTGACTCTTACCTCGTTTTATGTTGTGAAATACATTTATTATACAGTCTCTATTTAGCGGCTCAAATTTTTAAAAAAATTTCGCTCTCATTGACATGCACGCAATTGTTAGTGAAGTCACTTCCTCCCCTGGTGCTGCCAAAGCGAAACGAGAGACAAGGACGGATTGGTGAAGCCACTTCCTCCTCTGGAGCTGCCAGTCTCGTCTCGGATGCTTTGCGCGTTAGTTTTACCCCTCCCCCTGCTACTCCTCGCCGTGAATCCAGAGTTTCCAGGCGCTGCAATATTTGCAGCAGCTTGTCAGTAGCGCGCAGTTTTAAATACATTTTCTTTAATGTTGTGAGTATAACAAGTGCAACAATGTTTCATTCTGTACAATATTTACAGTCTATTCAGTTCAGTACCTTAATAATTCAGAAGAAATGTGAAATTAAGTGCCCATAAGTTGAATCTCATAATGGAAAGAGCCGCTAAACAAAGTAGCCTACAAAGCGCGCACATTTTTTGCTAATTTATCCAGTATCCCTGCTTTCTTCTCTCAATCTCCACACAGCCTGTATTAGATTAATGTGTTTCAAACATGGGCGTATTTTGCGGGCTACCGGGGCTACCGGCGGTAGCCCAAGGAAATTACAAAAGAAAAAGTTTATAATATAACATAATGTAATAATTTTGTATTATTAGTTTTACCATAGTAATTAAAATTAAAGTAATTGTTAGATATATTTTGTGTAATAATAGGGTCAGCGGTAGCCCAAACCCTTTAACCAGTATACGCCACTGGTTTCAAAGACAATTCCATCAGCTGGGGTAACAAGATGGAGTTTTAAAATAAGAACAGTAAATGTTCATGAGAAGAAGGAGCCATTGCTAGAATGTTTTCAAACAATAATAGAAGCTGAAACATCTAACAACATCACAATAAATGAGGCAAGCGCCCTGGTGCGTATTCTTGAAGATCCTGAATTCAATTTCTGGATCAGTTTTTTCATTTATTGATGTATCATGTAGATATATTATACAACCAACTACAATATCGCCAGTTAGATATTTCTAAGGTTCAAATCTGCATATAAAAAAAATTAAATTATGGTTCATTTCACGACACTCGCAACTGCAGGGGTTATATCAGCGTCGCTGGTGTGCCGGAATTTTGTCCCGCAGGATTCTTTTAAATGCCAGTAAATCTACTGACATGAGCCTGTCTCATTTAAACACATTTAAATGCCATCGACCTTGGCCGGGATCGAACCCGCAACCGACTATGCTACCGTGGCCGACTCTGCATATCAAGCTTTGTTAATTTCATATAGACAATACGGAACAGTACACAGTTGAGCAGCGGGATGTGTGAAAATGAAAACTCCAAAAAGCGTCGTAAGGTCGAAGGGATTCAGACAAGGGTTGCGGCAGTCATTATCACACAAGCTAACTGCCGATTCCAGTTCATAGGTCATCTGATATTATCTTCTCTTTTGTTTCAAGAAAAATTTGAATGCTACAGAAGCTCATTTCCTGAAAATGACCTAAATGTATTTGTGAAGCTTTTTCCAATGTTCGATAAAGACAAACTAAAAACGAAACTCACCGGTGTTGTATCAGAGACAAGAATTCAGAAATATCAGTGACGCAGTCAAGCTCTTGCAATTTCTTCTATTTGAGAACTTGCAGGCCTCATTTTCAGAAGTTATGAAACTACTATGCATAGCTATCACCATACCAATGACAACTTCCGAACCAGAACGTTGCTTTTCGTGTTTGAAGAGAGTAAAATGATTTTACTAAAATCCTATCTCAGAAATACAATGAGAGAAGAGAGACTGACCGCATTAGCTATGTTTTCAATTGTAAAGACTATGTTAAACGACATATCGGATTTTAATAAGAAGATGATTCAAAAGTTTGCAACCTACAAGACAAGGCGCATGGAACTAATCTTTAAATAAGGTAAGTTGCATGGTTTATTTTTGTATGCAGTCCCCCTGAATTCAATACCCACGAGCCGCCACTGATGTTACGCATTGTGGAAAGAACAAACTCTTAATTTCTAAAATACTGGCATACGTCTCTCAGAATATTAGTCTTTATGTTAAAAAATGACTTATTGCCAGTTTATATTGTATCTGTATTATGTGTATAAAAATTTGTGAGACACAATTGCTCAAATCATAATTAAAAAAAAAAAACTGGGTATTATATAAGCCGGCGTACAGCGATCAAGGGGTAAAAAAAAAATTCCAATATAAATTAGATTATATACGTATATTCGTATATATTCCTTGATACGACCGATACAGAGAGAAATTTTGGCTCACGATGGCACCCCAACGGGTTCAGACTGGGAACAAGGGAATTCCCTGTTCATCGTTAGCTGTCTCTGAAATTTAAGTGAAAGCATACATAGACATGAAGTTACGTGAAATGTATGTCAGCACAGCATAGATCAATATACAGATCTTATCTCTGCTTCTGTGCAACGTCACATTTGCGGTGAGGAGGAAAAGAGACGGCAAAAAGGTAATGATTTTTAACACGCTGACTCCCACGACTAAGATAAGCCATTTGAAATTGAACAGTCACTGACCGGCAGATATAAAATATAAGATCTGTAGAACACTGAGTTAACGTTAAGTGGGTGCGTTTTTGTTTTGCTGAACTTCAAAGCAATGCTGGAGGAGTGCTGCGGACAAGAAAGATTGGACGAGAGCTGTAGGAGAGGCCAGGGTACTTCATGGAGAATGGAGAATGAAAATCTAAGCAATGCTAACTCATTTAAAGTTTGTCTGGGTGTAGCCTGTATATATTTTCGTTTGGTTTTATTTCATTTATAATTTAATTTTTCTATTATTTTATTTGTATTTCCGATCTGGTGATATGAAAGAGACGATCTGACGGCCTTAACTACGCCAAAATAAATAAACAAACGCACACACATAAACACACATACACACACACATATAAATTTAAAAACATTTAAACGTATGACACGTGATGAAATGTTTTCTTTCGCTGCCTGACCTACAGTTTTAAACAGAGTTAATCCTTTCAGGCATTTGGCTAAGAAGTTCATTAATTCATGTAAATGATACTATGTAAAGATTTCAACTTTATGGACGAGGAAATCTTAGTAAAGACAATTAGTTTTGGTTGTCTATAATTGAGCTTCTGAGATTTCCGAAAAGTCTAACAGCCAATTTAATTAAAAATAAGAAACAAAAAGGACAACCCGGGCAACGCCGGGTACTTTCAGCTAGTTAATAATAAATTTCGTTAAACAAGAAGTGCGTTTCTGACTTAATTTTGAATTTCGATGGCATCCGGGAATCCCTGATGTCACTGTTATTTGGAAGATTCGAATTGTGTGAACATTGAATCAGCCTTAACTATCTGTCAAGTTTTCGGTTTCTGTTATGAAAGAAAGATGTCATTTCATAAATTTCATTTCTTGACTTCTCTATGCAGACTGTAGTGTCCGGGAATGGAAAATTACAAAGGTGATAACCTATTCTTTGTACAGAATCTGACTGTTGCACGAAATGTACACTTTTAAATTCTGAAAAATATAATACTTTAATAGCATTATTTTCAGCTTAAGGGTATATGTACATGAACGACCACAAATATTATCAGAAAATGCAGGCTCTAAATCTCTAAAATTTCATAAGGAAATGAACTCACAATTGGACAAAAATTACGAGGTATCACAACAAGACTTATTAGAACTTAAATATCTGATAAAAGTGTAAAACAGATTACTAAAATATGTTTTATAATTCACTTTTTACTTTAAATTAAATTTTCTAAAATTTGAAAATTTTCACACATATTATTTCATAACTCCACAATCAATAGAGATAGAATTCTGAAATTTTGTACAGTGATTTAACATGCATTTATGCAAAAGGTAGACTACAATAATGACCATTTCTGTGAAAATAGAAAAATTAGGTCACAAAACATTATGGAAATTTTAATATATTTTATATAGGACAAATAAAAAATTAATTGTATTAAAATAAACACTCTACATGTCTGAGAGTAGTCTACTTTTCAGAAATAAGTGTTTATTACATGCAGGAAAAATATTAAAGATGTCTGAGAGACCATAACAATGTTATGGTTACCAAATTATGTAACTGCAGAATTTGTGTGTGTGTGTGTTTTTTTTTCTTTTTTTTTTGTACTTTGATAAACTGGTTTGAAAAATATTATTAGTAATTTGTTTTATACTTTTATCAGATATTTAAGTTTTAACAAGTCTTGTTGTAGTACCTTGTAATTTTTTTCTAATTGTGAGTCCATTTTCTTGTAAAATTTGAGAAATTTAGAGCCTGCATTTTCTGATAATACTGTATTTGTTGTCGTTCACGTACATATACCCTTAAAAGAAATGTTTAAATTGAATTGTTGTGGACACAAAGCAGTAATACGAAACCTGCATAAAAAGACGAAAAGTTACAGGCAGTGCTGTAGTGGTAATTTTATTCTTGACCATACGCCCCAACCCTTAATTTCTCTCTTGAAATATATTTTATTCTCCTCTCTCTATCCCACCGACCGCCATATTTTAGTAGGTTATTTAACGACACTGTATGAACTACGAGCTTATTTAGCGTCGATGGAATTGGTGATGGCGGGATAAGCCGAGGATTCGCCGTAGATTACCTGACATTTGTCTTACAGTTGGGGAAAACCTTGAAAAATCCAACACGGGATTCGAAGCCATGCCCGAGAGTAGCTACGGATTAGTAGGTAAGCGTCTCTGCCGACTGACTACGCCGGCGGCCCGACCACCATTTAATGGATGTTTTTATGTTAAGGACGAAGTAAAAAATGATTTTGATTTAGCCTATATTTTAATACAATAATATTATTGTGAAACAAGTTTAATTTATAGAAGATCCCATCAAGCTTTCATAATAGAGGCACACTTCTTAAGAGTATTTCTGCAACACTTCGGCCATTCTTTTTTCGACCATTCTTTTATAGGTACATGGTTTTGGAATTCAGCGCTGTGAAAGTGGACCATTTATGTTTATAGATATTAAAGAAAATATATTAAGAACAGCAAGAGATGATCTAAGATCAGTACAGTTTTCTGTGTACAAAATTTGGACACCCATACGCAGAATTATTTCTTCCCCATACGATTAATTAAAAACTGTAGGTTCCCATACGCCGTATGGTCCCGTATGGGCCCCCATGACAACATTGGTTACAGGAATTGTTCCCAAAGTGTGGATCGCAACCTCCTGGAGGTCTTGTAAAAGCTGGGGTCAAGAGATGATTTACAAAATAAAATAAAAACGGCTTTTTTTTTTATTAACAAACATTTATATTATGTTTGGAAGCATAAACAAATGTTGAACATAAATATATAAAAAAAATTCACGCTAAACTGGAGAATTACCGCGGTAGCTTTGAACCGTGCCGTTACGTTTACTACCAGATTTAACTAAATACACAATGTCGCCAACATAAGAACATGGCGTTGGTGTGTGGCGTCGTTGGAGGGAGAAATTTGTTTTTTTTCTCTCTGCCTTCTTCGTTCTGAACATTTCTGAGAGATAGCACCACTGTTAGCTACAAGGTGTATTTGTGCAAATATATTTCAAGTAGATTACGTGACTTATTATGTGGCTTAGATGAGAGTCTCGAGACAAAATAGTTTTGCTATATTTCTTTTCTCTCTCTCTCTCTCTCTGTCTACCTCCTTCGTTCTGAACATTATTGAGAGATAGCACCACTGTTAGCGACAATGTGTATTTGCATAAATATTGCGAGTAAATTATGACGAGTGGCTTAGATGAGAGGCTCGCGACAGAAACAGTTTTGCCGTAGCGCATGCGCGGACACTCTCATGTAGTGGGAGAGTGATCCTTACTTGAATTGATTTTCGCGTGTACATTGCAGATTAAATGATTGCGATCTCTTCTTGCTCCGGTTACAGACCTTGCATATACGAAGGTTAGGTTTGGTTAGTTCAGGTTTTTATTAGCCAAGTCCGCGCATGCGCAGACAGGCAATATGATCCTGTCGCGAGTCGCACGTGATAAGTGATATGAGGTCGAGGAATGGGAGAAGGTTAGGTTAGTTTAGTTTAGTTTAGTTTAGTTTAGTTTAGGGATAGGGAAGTGACAGGAGATTTTAACATGAAGTTCATTTTCAGTTTAGGAAGTACACAGTACAGCTCAAGCGGAGAGAAGGAGGTTTAGAAGTACACAGTACTGCTGAAGCGGTTGCAACATACCGGTACAAAACAGATGCTGTGATCTAATGCAGGAGCGGATCATGACAATACTGTTGTTTACATAAAAGGAGCAGCAAATACAAACTTTCAATCTCATTAATAGAACATTATGGTAAATTTACATTTTGTGTAACAATATTGCTCCATTTTTATTGTATGTCTAAAAAATAAACAATAATGGTTTTCTGCACAAAATCACACGAAGTTTTTTTCTAATGCAACATTTTAATCTCTCCCTCTTCCGTAAAGCAGTATCATTTTTAAACAAATTTCTGGTTGTGTGATTTTCGAAACGGGGTAAAAGACTTCTACTTTCTGATAATCGTTGAGAAACTGCTGTAAAAGTTCGCCGATTAGGTAACCTTCTTTGAGGAAAACGTTGACGGTATATCCTTCTTGCCGTACTTGCATTATGACGACTTTCTCCATAAATTAATAACATATGATATTTCTGAACTGTAAATGACATTACAAGTTGTTTATCGAATACCCTGTACTGAAATGTCATCCGATCTGCAATATACCTATGGACAAGGAGCTTGAACTCAGCTGACTCGTACTTACTCTGTGCAGAGTACTGCCTGTTGCACGCGTTGCCACGTCTCTCACGCCAGAATATTAACAAATTTAAGCATGCATTTTTATTTAATTTCACGAAAACGTAACAGAACACATAAATATCTATTTAAGCTAATATTAACTCTTTGCTAGATATACCTACTGATGTTATTGTTTCCGAATTTTTACTAATGATATAAGCAATGTAACGCAAGTAAAATAAGAAAATATTTTTTTTTCTGGAAAAACTATCAAGTTTTGACCCTATGTTGTATGGACATTTTTTGATCCTGTAGACCGTCCCCGACGACTGTGAAAAGGACTGCTCTTATACCCCTTACACCCTGTATACAAGAAAATTATTTTGCATAAATATATGTTATAAAAAGTTAGAGCTTCTTTTGCAAGATCGAGGTATTTTTACTTTCTTTTTATCCAAAACTGGTGCACGCTCTGTGAGTCTGAACATTTATGCGTAGGTAGACGTAGACGTAGTTCTACGTATTTCGATGTTATTTGCCATATTCTTTTTTAATTTCAGGCAGTTGAACACAACTGCCTAAAAAGGGATTCAGTCTGTGACTTGTCACAATTGTTTTGAGTTTGTTCCGAAAAGTACACAAAAAATTGTTTAAAATTGCACAAACTTACTTATTGCATGTACACGAAAACAAGCTCATATTTGTCGTATAATACATGCATTTTAATACACTGGAATTAATCAAATTTCTGTCGTTCAGTGATGTCGACCAGACATCAAGTTTCTTTATAAATTCATTTAGTAACAGCGCAATCACCATTTTCGATTTGTTTTGAATTATTACCTCTACCCCGTAGCAGCGGGAATAGTTTGAAGCACTAGAAATGATGCTTGTGTAATATTTCATGCCATTGTTGCACTATATACTTATATTTTGATCGTTCTGTTTGTAGTATCCTCTAGTTTTGAGTGAAATTATCGTCGTTTTCGATTTTATAGGGATTTACTTTTTTCGGATGGGTTTAAGTGCTGGTACGGTACGGCATTGGGGGAGAGGATTGCAAACAAAAATCCAAATCCTTTGAGTGAAAGTGGGACTTCAATCACTTTCTTTAGGGAAAAAGTGGAACACCGTGTTTTTCTAAAATTCGGTATTTATTTGATTTCAATTTAATCTTAAGACGGATACACATAAGAAAATGAAACGTAAATAACACTAAAAGAAGGAAAAAAATGTTAATAATTCCAAATTATACTTGTTAAAAATAGTATTATAAAAATAAGAAGAAATTAAATACACTTTCAAATGAATTAATATTTAGCTCAAGTCAGAAATTAGATTTCTAAAGGGGTTTATTTACTTTCTTTACTCCAATCATACTTAGCAGAAGTTGCTATTGCATTCAGAAACTCAGGGTTTGCAAGCAAATATGAATAAATATCATTGCAGTTATATTCAGCAGAATAGTAAGTTATTTGCCGTAGCTCTAAAACAAGGATTTTTTTTTTCTTTTCAAGCTCTTCTATAAATTTACATTGCCTCTTTGACATTGTTGTAAGGAGTAAAACACAGTTCTAATGTTTACTATAAACAGCATTACATTGATTAAAACCCTAGCTGAATTGACAACAGAACAAACAACTGTAAAATCTCGAATATTATCGTTCTATCCATAAACAAAACAGCTAGTACCAACCTAAAAATTTCCACCATTAATAGATACAATCTATAGCATAGAGAAATAAATATCTTTCATGTCGACAGTATGCAAATATTATACGTAAAATTTATCGGCACACTTGTAAAATGTTTATAACTTGCAAACTTACGCCAAAAATGGATAAAAAAGCCTATTTACTGAAAAAAGAAGTCGGGACAGGTTTCTCAAGGCTCAAAAACGGGACAATCCCGATTAATCTGGCCGTATGGTCACCCTAGTCGTGCCTTCAAGAAGTCTGGAAACAACTACGTTACGGTATATCCATTATTGCGTCTCGGTCGCATGTCTACTAGGAAAGATTGGAAATGCTGGGTTTACAGTGAGAGACCTGTTTTTGGGCAGAACACTTCGAATGAATGAATGAATGAATGTCGCATGTCTAGTACAGAAACGTTAGATGGTTTGTACTGCAATGCAGAATCGTATTATGTAGGGAGGGGACTCATTCGAAGAGTGTCATTATGAAGAAACATTATAACTGCGTGTTTCTAGCAATTACATTGGAATATTTAAACTTATGTTTATATTACACACTGA
Source organism: Periplaneta americana (assembly GCF_040183065.1). Taxonomy (NCBI): domain Eukaryota; kingdom Metazoa; phylum Arthropoda; class Insecta; order Blattodea; family Blattidae; genus Periplaneta; species Periplaneta americana. Next base: position 96,198,884 of record NC_091130.1, read on the forward strand.
TATTTATGAAATGGTCGAAAAAGATTTCCCTGGCAGGAGAAATCCCCCCATTCCACCTGTTAATTCGAACTCTGCCTGTGTTTATAAAAGCAATTTTGTTAATGAAATCAACATAAAACAAGAATATAAGAGATTTGAGATCCTGGTAACGATAGGACTAATGGAATAATATTAACAATAAAATTGTTACCATAGTAATAATAACCAAAGCGCTTCTGTATAAAATAAATGAAGTACTGCATGAAACTATAGCTACACTCACAGATGATAATAAAATTATAGGGAGCTGTTTAAAAAGGTTTTCTATGACGTCGTAACTCGCACAACACCAGTCGCAAAAATACGGTTTCCCCCCCCCCCCCATAAAAATGTTCCTTTATAAATACTGAATAAAAGGTTTAATGTGTCTGAACTTCTTGTCCAAAATCACCTCATTCAATTTTAATTGCAATTATGGGTTACATTTGAAACATTCTGTATGCAGTAACCGCCCCGTATCCCCGGGGGATACGTTTCAAAGCTTACCGCTGATACACGAAACCGTAGATAGTATCGAAACGTGTGACATTTATTCGATAACATATGTACCAGTACCTATGATTTAGTTTTATTGGCAATTAATTGCAAACAAGACATTAGGAGAAGCTAATAATAATAATAATAATAATAATAATAATAATAATAATAATAATAATAATAATAATAATAATATAATGTGCATTATTAATTTATTATACTTGTGAACACGATCGTTCGCCCTCTAGATTTTCTATACAATTCTTCAGATTAAGACGATAACCTCTAAATTACCTAAAAAAATTCGCCGAGGTTGACTGCGGTTAAGGGGGAATTACTGTATCTGGTTTGTGTCCACAAGTTGTAGGGCCTATTAATAAGACGAAATGAAATTTTTTCCATGCCAACATTGCAGTAGGCCTAAGTATTGTATACAGTAGAGCTGTTTGGGCATACATCAAATACGTAGATGTGATTAGATTTGAAATTAAAAAGAAGAAATAGTGACTAATGAATTTGGCGTTTCTGTACATAGTTCGAATGCAGCTCAACAGGTGTCGCACGGCGGTCTTTAAGCATGGGTTGTCATTACTACTACATGTGTGGTGTACTGTATTGTTATTGAAATATACTAACTTCACTATCTTGCATTCAAACGCGGTGTGCTCTTGCCTATAAATTGTATGAACTTGTTACACTGTATTGTTACGGAGTTGTACTATTACAAATTAAGAAGTGAAACTAGTGTGGAAGCTAAACTTATTTGTTTCTGTGGCATTGATAAAGATTTCTATTTCCCTTTCGCTTTTAAAATCATACTTTGGTGGGATGCAATGCTTTGGTGTTCAGCAGAAGAGGGTTGGACGTGTATCACAGTTTTCAAACGAAGGTTATTGACCTTGGTAAGGTCCACCGAGTAGATGTGACGTCATGGGGACGTGGGAGCGGCCTCCACACTTACTACATTTGGGTCAATGAACCCATTTATCCAACAAAATAATGGTTAAGAGGGTGTGTAATAATACAAGTCAGTGAATAGGGACTTTATCTAGGCATTACTCTGTTCGATTTATATCGAAATACTACTTAATATTTACATTCCGGTTTTGTATGATGGGTTCTTACAGTTATGGCAGAACTTTTATTACTGTGTGTCTTTATACAAAAGACAGTTTGCAGTGAGTGTTGCGAGTGTGTTGGAGACTGTGTCATTTCTTCTGCCGAGCGAGGTGGCTCAGATGGTAACATTTGAGAGCTTGAGACTCGGATTCGGGGGCGGTCGGAGTTCAAAGCCCATAGCCGGCCAATCTGACTGGGAGTTTTCATAGTTTTCCTCAGTCATAAAATCAAATGCCGGATTGGAAATTTACACACCATGCATGATACACTACCGTTTTATGTCATAAACATTAAAATAAAATCTAAACCGGTTACATAAACACAAGCCATCTATAACACACAATAGAAACAGAATCTCAATGAGTCAACGGCCTACTGATATATTCAAAGATTCTATACACGCAATGTGGTCATAGAGTTAAAGTGTGTATAAATAAAGGTATGTAACATTCCGTATGGTTCTGCGCGACAGCTTTGCGTTTAAATATATACGTAGAACGAATTACATTAACTTCAGAGCTGATTATAAGTGTACTGTACGTGTTTTTCTTAAAAATCTTGAAGGCTTTAATTTCCGTATACTGTAGTGCCCTTTTTCAGGTTGTAGAGTTAACCAACAACAATTTAAAAATAGGGTTGGTCTTAGTGTGGGAGGAATGAAAAGAAAAGAAGTGACTGTGTTTAAAAGTTTACCCCTGAAGCAATTATTGCTTGTGTGTGTTTTAAGGGCTGAAATATGTGGAAGAGAAGGAGGCGGAGGTGTAGAAGGAGAGAGAGAGAGAGAGAGAGAGAGAGAGAGAGATGAAATCACAGTCAGTGTATGTGGGTCACTCACCAGTCGTCTAAACAAAACACACCAACTATGGTTGCACTCGTCAACTCATGCCATCCGAATGTTCTTACGACATTTTTCTGGCCTTCCTCTCCCATTCCTTCGCTCCTGGAAGGACTAACTAGGCCCTAGGCGACTAATCTGAACCAGTGCTTGAAGTGGCTTTAAAAGAGGTGACGGTAGGCTACTAGAATGAGTAAAAGCAGGAAGGGTGGTGACGTTAATTTAAAGAAAATAAATAATTATTTAAAAAATAACTTCATAGGACATGAAGTAGAGGATATTTAAAAACTTTGATTATAAAAAAATTATAAATGAACTCTTAGCATGCAACATAATTAACCCTTAAATTCACAAAGTATCCTATAGGATACAACAGGTTAATAGGCTATTATGCTATAATTTAAATAGAACAAAAAAAAATTGATAGGAAAATTAAATTTAACCAAAATTTCACAATACTATAATATTGTACAACATATAAAATATGGACATTGCGATACTTGTTTTCTTCACAGTCCGACACTGTTTAATAAACTAATGTGAGAATGAAGTTTTGCCAATGTAAGGGCAAATACCTTACTATAATAATACCGAACAGCTAGCAGTTTTGCGTGCGTACGACGCTGGTGCTGCTACCTACCTGTCGGTGTGGAGACACTCGCGAAACAAGCTGTAATCAACTGCAATGTATATTGTTGCTGGGCTCGTTAATAGTTTTATTAATTAGTGCTGTGTTAAAATGTCAGGATGTATATGTGTGTTTATAATTGCTACAAAATTACAGCATTACAAATTGCTCCAAATCGTACTTTCGATTTCGGAGAGTTCATAAAACGTGAGTCAACAACATTCTTTAGTAGGCCTAATTCCTTCGTCTTTGTGTTGATAGAAAAATACAAATTAGTTTTTTTTTTATTTAGATCTAATAAATGAATAGAAGTTAAAATGTATTGGATTTTAAGTTTTTATCAGATTAAGTTTTAGTGTTGTCCACTTGCCTTTACTAATTTATTACAAGCTTCAGATTACTATCAATTTTATCTTTGCAGTTGTCATATAAAGCATTATTGTAAATTCATTCCTAATATCAGATTGATTTTGTCTCGGCAAACCAAAGAAAAAATATGTAACAATTAATTACGGAAAGTAATATGAAGTATGCACTATTTCTCATAATATGCAGCTTTGATATAAGCTAATAATTTTGTGCGAGATCGTGCGTATTTGCTTGTTTTCCGCACAGAACCAATACGCGGTAAGTGTGAAATACCACATTCAGTATTCCCAACGTAACACACAACAATTTCCCTCTTCTTACCGCTTAAGCGCGACATTCATTTTACTGCTTTTTAGAGACGTTTAACATAGTAATAATTATAAATTGGAAACTTACCACTGCAATTTCACCTAAATTGCAATGTTAATTATTGTTTTTAAATATTTGCAAAAATTAAGTAAAGTCTACTACTCCACGAAACTTATTGCATTCCTGATACAAGTAACATTATGGAAGCCGTGAAAAAATCAACAAGATTCCAGATGCCGATGTTATTACTGCAATATGTTATATAAATACTATTGTTAAAATAATAAAATGAAAAATAAATCATTACATAACCTTACCGTTTGTTTTAAGTTCGCATTTATAGACTGGGGGGAAAAAAAGACAGACGTATATCACGGCCTGTTGGAGTATAGTAAACACAGGAAACATTTTATAGCAACAATGTTGAAGAAAGATATTTTGGTTTTCCGAAGTTGCCGTCATTAAACAGAAACCAAGATGGAGATTTCATTGCAACTAATTAGAAATTCGTCTTTCAGGTATGTAATAAACGATCTTCGCACAAAATAATGTACGATACACGAGCGGTATGTTTGTTTTCATGTTCTCGGAAATTAAAAAAGCTCAACTACGTTTCGCTTTTTCAATCTTTTCCTCGAACATGAAAACGTCAACATATCGCTCTTGTAACGTATATTACTATTACATTACATATTATTGAACATTTCTTAAGTGTTTCATATATATTCCACATTAATAACTCACGTTTTAAACAATAGTCCGAATCTCGCTATATTAATATTTGTATATGTGGACGTAATTCCATCCCTCTCCGCTAGATGACAGGTCCGCGATATTTCGCACTCACGCCAATGCTGCTAGTATACAGCTGTCCGGTATTTGGTAAAGGCTTAGGTACAGCTTACAGGAATAAAGTTTTGGAAATAATCGACATTTTTCTCCCCTCCATTACTGTATCTTGTACAATAATGAAAATTAGTATGTGTAAAACACTGTCCTTCTGCTATATGAAAAAAAAAAAAATATATATATATTTTTACGATTTAAAACAAATTTACTTTTTTTTTTTTTTTTTTTTTCAAAATTCAGTTCACTGTGATGAAGTTTTTCCCATATAACTCAAAACTATCCAACATTCTGTGATGAAACATTTTGTGTGTATTTATGCATGTCATATCTACAATATGATGCAACATCACTTCTATACCTTTAGTAGATTGTCTGATAAAAAATAAATTCATTAAAAAAATGGTCAAATAACAGTATTCTCTTCTAACACAAAAAAAAATATTTATTAAGGAATATAGTTTAAAGAGCATGATGTTGTAAACATGAGTTTCAGCAATAAAATAAAAGAGAGAGAACATGACAAAGTTAACAACTTTATGAGTTATGAGGAAAACGCTTCATCACTGCACAGTGAACTACTACCATTATGAATTTTGAAAAAAAAAATATATATAGGCCTATATACGGTATATATATATATATACTAATTTTCATTATTGTACAATATATAGTAATGGATGAAAAAAATGTTTAATATTTCCAAAAATTTTACTGCTGTAAACTGTGCCTAACCCCTTAAGGGTTAAAAAAATACATTCATGGAAACTTAGCCATATCTTACTACATTTAATTGAAGCGTAAGGTGCTCACAGTTAACAGTGTTATCAGAAACTCACAACATGAACCACAGTTTCCCATTCTTCTTTCGTGTATTGCACAGATTGTGTAATAATTTGAAACTGATATTGATCTTACACACAGTGCTGTGATTGAAAAAAAAAAGTGTATTGGAACTCGGCTATTTCAGAAGCCCCTAAATTGTGCTTCATCAGTTGTTTTTTGTATTATTTATACTGGAACTGTGGAATCCTAATATTATTTCTGCTGGGACTGCGTTCTGGCCCAACTACAGCAGCTTACATGTCTTGTCTTACGGGTCAACAAGGTATGAATCGTGTCCATTCAGATTTTTTTTGACCCTTTGTATAAAAATTTGTAACGACTTAATTAAAATTGGCTATGTAAAGTATCTTTCATTGAATTTAAATGTAATTAAATGTAATCTAAATCCAATAAACTGTCGTCCTGAGTGGCGCAGTTGGTATAGCGCTGGCCTTCTGTGCCCGAGGTTGCGAGTTCGATCCCGGCCCAGGTCGATGGCATTTAAGTGTATTTAAATGCGACAGGCTCATGTCCACTAGATTCAGTGGCATGTAAAAGAACTCCTGCGGGACAAAATTCCGGCACACCGGCGGCGCTGATATAACCTCGGCAGTTGCGAACGTTGTTAAATAAACAATTTTTTTTTTTTTCAAATAAACTATTTGAGATAGATAGTAACATTATATCCTAAAGATATATTAAATTCTCATTTTATCAGTCTTAATAACGGTATGTCAAACCGGCTCATTTCCGAGGTTTCGTATGCGTATTGATACCTGACTCAAACCGACCCACTTTAAGCACTGATCTGAGCTTAGGTGTTATTTAATGGGGATGAAAATGAAAGCAACCCGAGTTACCAGCGTTGCTTAACAGAGGCTGAGCTTCGTTCGAATCTCGCTTGGGCTTTCCCCAAATGTAAGGCGATTGGCAGGCAATCCATGGAGAATCCTCGAACTCAACTCGCCAAAATACCACTTTGCTGTCAACAATTCCACCGACGCTAGGTAACCTCGCTGCTGATGCGTGGTTAAATAATTCATTAAAAATAATAATGTGTGGTCTAAAATAAATGCGCACACTTTCCCTACCACTAGTCAAGTACCACGTAAGGATAGTGCTGAAAATTTGGATTTAAGAGATGTTTGTGACGAATTTATAGATAAAAGTGCAGTCAGTGGCTTAGGAGGGAAATATTTTCAAATTTAAATTACATTTAAAGCATAAAGAAACAATCCACCATCGGCAGTGCGAGTGCGACACAGAGAGAAAAATATTGACTTTACAGACACTGGACGATATATAAAATAACAAAATCCTCCTCTAATATTTCTGCTGAAAGTTGTTTTAAATTATCCCATGCTTTACAAACAAATTATAAAGTTACTGTTCTGAGCGCAATAACTAGAAATACTGTCATTTATTTAGGGTCGGCGTCAGTTGATTGATGGAGAATGGATTTTGCTTTATAACGTTTTGTGAGTCTAAATTGATTAAACATATAATAATAATAATAATAATAATAATAATAATAATAATAATAATAATAATAATAATAATAATAATAATAATAATAATAATAATATAATCCGTGGCGCTACAGCCCGTGAAGGGCCTAGACCGACCAGCCAGCTGCTGGCTTCACGCCCACATGGCGAAGCAGAGGTGGACGATCATCCAACCAGAATGGAGGTATCGTGTGGTTAGCACGATGATCCCCCCAGCCGTTATAGCTGGTTTAAAATATAATAGTAAACAATAGTATTGTCTTTTAAATATGTTGCATATATAGTGAGGATCACGTAAGTGTGGTTCCTAAAAGTCTAATTTGGCCGTCTCTTCAGTGTTGCCAACTAATACCAGTTATCACCAAAGAGGGAAAAATCACGATGCTATGTAATCAAATAATAATAATAATTAGACTTCGTGGATTTGCCACGAGAATAGTGAGGTTTACTGTGCACGCGGTATAGACTGTATGAGAAGGGGGCGTGCAACGGATGGAGTATGCCTCTGATGTAAACACTGAGCAGTATACTGCGGTTACAATAAAACCTGTATCCTGCATTCAAGAAATATAATGAATGATCATTGCAGTAAGAAATGTCTAAACATGTAAGTACACAATTATTTTATAGTGAGATATATTAACTCTTAAATCTAAGATACTCACATTATCCTTTAATATGTGCATTGCAGTGAAGAGTTACGTACATTTTGAGCGACTGCAAAGTGAACCTCCTCCGATGGTCACTCAAACAATTTTTATATTGGGAAAATGTACGTTCAACATCACACGATGTAATACGTACATATTTGAAGAACGGGAATCGCTACTTTTTAGTACACCAACTTCAGACGTCTTGTCGTGACCTGATAGTACATAATTTATAATACGAAGTTGCGAATAGGGATAATTTTTTAGCAATAACGTTTCTCAAATTACATTTCACTTTTCTGAAATAGTGAATTGTTATTTTGAATAACGGTTTGTGATACGTTATCCACTATATTAAAAACTTCTAAGCGTTGTAGTTTAGACGATTCTAACAGGGTGATGCATTTGGACACAATTTTAAAATTTGAACAGAATGAACAAAATATCTTGTTCAGAAAGTAATGATTTCACAGCTGCAACAGCGGAACTGTCTGTGCTATCCAATGCATCAATTATCTCCATTATTTTGCCGTAATGTCCTGCATAATAATTAACAGCATCCAACCACGTTCCCCAACGGGTCAAGACTGGCTGCGGGGGTAAGGGTATTCCAGGGGCAATTGTTTGGAACAGCAAGGGGCTATTAAAATATTTTTTTTTTACATGCGAGATAAAACTGTCAATATTCTTGTAGGATAATCGAATCTCCTCCGCAACTCTGTGTAGACCAGACATGTCAAGTGAATCAATTTCGGGTACAGAGTTTGTACCGCCTTCGCTGCTTTCACCATGTACGGAGCGGCGTCAGTAACGAAAAGAAGAACATTTTCCCGCTTGATGCCCCTGGGTCATGAAAGATGTATTGCATTTTCAAACAAAGCAACTATGGTTTCGTTGTTCACTTTTTGTAGCTTTTAACATGTCAATAGATTTCTTACAAAGAATCTTACAAAAAATGGTTTGTTCTTTAATACTAAAATACTTAGTACCAAACTCGTCTTTAAACACACGCAATTCTGAAGTATCATATCGCGGCATGTTTGATTGAATTCTTGCCTGCACTGAACAAATGTTAAACTTTGACTATTCCAACCACAGTAATGCAAAAACAAGTGCTTACATAGGTATACATTAGCTGTAGCTGCTATGTCTATTTGGACCGGTCGCAACTCTTGAACTGCTGATACTACGAGACCGGGCGGTCACTCACCTCCTCTATACTACCGTACACCGGCAACCTGATTGCATGCTGCGTGTGGCAATTCAACGAAGTCTACTACTAATAATAATAATAGTAATAATAATACTAATAATAACAATGATATTAGTACAGTAATTAACAATAACTACGTGTCTTACTTATTTAGGCCTACCACACCTCATTTTTATGTTGCGAGGTGTTTTCTACATGGTTCAATAAATTATGAAATACTGTAGTATATTTTCCTTCTGGAATTATCTCATATTATGTTGGTAATTAGGGTTAGTATGATCTAATATTAAAATTTGTTTTATCTGGCAACATGAAATTCATTGTTTTAACTAAACAGTTTACGATTTACGAGATCTAACCTAAAAAAGTAGTTTGATCACGTGAAATGATTAGTACGAATTCAAAAAGCAGAACACCACTTTAAAATGTATAGCTTAGGCCTACTTAAAATACTTTCAAGCACTTTCTTTCTTGGAGAAGTTGCTACCATGCTATTTCCTCTCTTAGACATTTTAATAAAAATCGAAACACGACAGAATTTCATTAACATGTCAATATATTTACATGTATGTTTCATACGAAGAAGGTCTGTAAGTTATTTCTTATTTAATTACACTGGTTTCTGCAGGAAAGGGGAACTGTTGCGGAACAATTGTCATCACTGGGTTAGAAGCCGAATTGCTGAATGTCTCAAGAAGTCTGGAAAGTTTGACATTTATGAAGAAGTACATTGTATTTCATCCACTGGCTCCACCAAACGTGCCGACATCATAGCAATTGATAACAATCAAAAGATTGGCTTCATAATCGATCCCACTATAAGATTTGAGGGTGCTAAATTACAACCACAAGAAGTAGATCTGGAAAAGAAAAGACATTATGAACCCTGCTTTCCTTATCTGGAAGAGAAATACCACATACCTGTTTGTCGCTGGGAAGTAATTGGCTTGCTCTTTGGTGCAAGGGGCACTATATCAAGATTTTGTATCAATTTCTTTCATCGTTTCCATATTGATCTTTTGGAAATTCAAGATATAGCTATTAATGTTTTAAGACATTCCTTGTTAATTGTAAATAACCATCTGTACAGTTCTATATATGAAAAATGAATTATTCATGTCGAGGATAGCTGCCCCCCAAAAATAAATTAAAATAAAATAAAATAAAATAAAATAAAATAAAATAAAATAAAATAAAAATTTAAAATAGAATGTTGTTGATCTACAATTAATTTAGGTGCTGTTACCGCTCGGTACCCCCTTTTCAAGGGCAGCTATCCTTTTTTGGATTCTTCTCTCTGAATGTAGAGTTGAATTGGAATCACAACTCATCAGAACTGAATTGTGTATTAATATTAATACCGGCATAACTAATTAATTATTAATTCACAAGTCTAGGTACTTGCATTTTCATCAGTTTACTCTACTGCAAACCGAAGTTATTGATGCCAACATAACAGTTAGAAAATAACTGCCAGTTGTAGTATTTGTCAGTACCCGAAATTCGAAACGAAATTGGTAAAACAAAATTCAACTTGAGAGCTATAAAATCACCATAATCCACTATCATATGTAGTAATAAGGGGAAAATGGTTAGGTTTCACCCTTGCGGTATTAAGTAAGCTGACCCAGACTATAATTTTGAGCAAACTTGCCAAGCAATGATCGCGAAACTTCAGCCCCCTTTCCCCATATTAAATTTCTCTGCTACGCCACTGAGTGCAGTCAGGAGAAAGACATTTGCAACAAGCCGTGCCACTTAATGGCGAGTCCACGTTCTGTTATATATTTTTTATTTTAGGAAGAAGTACAGCCCCAAGTTAAAATATTTACATAATTGAAGACCTCCCTCGAAAAAGGGTGTAATATCAAATTAATGAAATATGTGCGTTAGGTAGAAAAAGTAATTTTGAAGCATTTATTTATGACAATAAATGAATGCATCCAATAGCTCAGTGATGTCAAGCTCGCCCATTGGTGGCAGCTGCCAGAGGTTTGCCACAAGCTCTGGCTCAGGGCACCCGTGGCCCGAGCTGCTAGCACAGTGTTTTGGCAGGCGGAGACGCAAGAACTTACAAGTAAACCTTCAGGTGGGGTAAGAAAACAAAGACTTACCTTTATTACCATTCGATTAAGCATTAAAAGCAATACAAAATACGTAAATTTTACAACTCGAACGCAATGAACACCAGAGATCGCGACCAATCAAGATCAAGTTGACATGGGCTACTTAGATTGCAAACAACTATACCACGCAGCATGCTAGACGCGAGAGCGAAGACAGTACTGCTGTAGTCGCGCTGTCAGCTAGTTTGTACCTTGCAGTTTATTGTGTAATGTTATGTGCGGTGAGCTGAAGAAGATGAACCCAGTGAATATAGTGATTAAAATTCTGGATAAACTAAATGAAGAGGGTTATAAGGAGACAGTGAAATGTCGCGGAAGGAACTTGGAAATTTTGATGATATATATGACTTATTAAAGAGTTATGAATCGGAAGCAGTTGAAGAAAGTCATACTCTGGACACTGGTGAAAATGAACCATGAAATGATGACAATGTCATGCCTCATGTACGAGAATAGGAGACCGAAAAAACAAATACTACCTCAGAAGAGGAATTAAGTACTTCACAAAGTTCCGGTTCTCAATACGCTCCGTCCCCTCCCGAAACATCCCGAGTCATTGACTTTGAAGAAAAATGTGAAGTAACAGAATATTTGATTCTGTCAGGTGTACCGACAAACAAAAAGAAAAAGTTTAACCATAGGTCATGGAGCAGCATGGAGCATAAATTCACTTGGTTAACACACGAAAGTCAACTGTCAAAAGATTGCAACTCATAAATCGTATTTGGTGGTATGATTTTGGACAGTTTGGACATGTAAAATGTTTAAGTGTTCAAGTGTTTAATACAGACGAATGTGGGTTCCATAAGGAAATGCCTTTCGGCTGAACATTAGAGGTCAAGGAACCAGTAAAGTGTATGGTGTCGTGCAATCCAAGGGGACAAATACACAGTCCTACACTATAACGCCGGTGGTTTCTAAAGCTGGAAAACTGATGCCAAAGTTACTACTTATTCCCCAAGAACCGAAAGGTATAAGTCAAAGAGTTGCGGAACGCATTTTCCAAAGTGACAACATTGTAGTAAAATGGACTTCGTCGGGAAAAATGACCAAAAAATATGGATACAATTCTTACGAGAAATATTCATTCCTAATCCTGCAACTTGCAATCTTCTGCTGTTGGACTCGTATGGTGTCCACTGCGACGAAAATACAATTAAGCAACTGTTAGAAGAAGGGGACTATGGTCTTGAAAAACTAGTAGTGAAAATCATACCACCAAATACGACTTATGAGTTGCAATCTTTGGACAGGTACTTTTTTCGAATGTATAAGCATATGATTTGACGCATTTCTCATAATGTAGATTTTGATGATTCATCTGATACATTACAACAACGCAACAATATACTGAAACTACAGTCGCTTGTTTACCAGAAGTTTCCTTCTTCACGATTCCAACAGGAGCATGGGTATGGTTGGGTGTTAGCTGAATTGGGATCCAGAAGTGGACAACGTTTTCAAAACACTACAGAGTACTGCATCCGAAATATACAAGGAATATGTACGATTTGAGCAAAATCAGCCTGTATAAAGTGCGGGTGGTGTACTGACAATTTATGTTTCCAACATTTTGCATTAGCTATCACTGTTGTGCGACATATGTTTCTGGATAAAAACAAATCAGATTCTGGATTACGATGCGTTAAGTAACATGATGACCACATCATCGTTTTCCTTCTTATGCATTAATCGCTAGTTGAAGGTGTGCTTTCTTGCTGCTTGAAGCCTCGTGTTCTGGGCTGTATATCGCACTTAATAATTGCAGTCGAGTTACGAAATTTTAGGATTATTCATATTTTATTATGCTGATTCCAAAAATATAAGTTTCATTTTCATTGTTTTTTACCTCAGGTGAAGGTTTACTTGTTAGTCAATAAAAGATTGCGTCTAAACTCATAGAAATGATTCGCACTGTATCCCCTACTTTGCATAGATTTTTTAATATACGTGAAATGGGAGAATGTGTTCTTATGTAGGGTTGTAGCAAATCATATACAATGCTTAGTATGCAAACAGTACTTCTTTATAAGAAAGTAGAATATAAAACGACATTACGAGTTGAAGCACCAAACGGTCTGTGAAGGATTTATTGAGGAGAACGAGTTATTCTAGTAAAATGTCTAAAAGTGGATGAATGTGATAAGTTCGCTGACACTGTGAGATATTACAATTACAGTCAAATCTCCGTATAACAATTATCGTTATAACGATAAACCCATATATTGTGATTAAAAATATAGTTCCTGCATAAAATGTATTCCTTCAATACAAAAATTCTCCCGATATAACGATATCCTCTATTGCGATATATCTCTATTGAACGATACACTTTAATGGTCCCCAGTGTCGTATATTCTCTCTCTATTACGATAAAGCCCGATAAAATGAAATGTTTGTCGCTAAGGGATACAGTAAGGTACGTGGCACTACTTGATGGAAATATCAGTTTAAGTGACCACTGCGTAATTATTATTATTATTATTATTATTATTATTATTATTATTATTATTATTATTATTATTATTTATTTATTTATTTATTTAACCTGGTAGGGATGAGGTCATGTGAGGCCTTCTCCTCCCCTCTACCAGGGATTAAAACTACAATATTAAGAATACAATTACAATTATAATTACAATTTTATTTAGTGTCTGAATTTAATAAGGTCTTTATGTGTGCCAATTTCCGTGAAGAGAGCTCTGAAACAAACTGATGTAAGTGATTTCTTTAAAAAAATGTAGGACAGTACAATGGGCAGCTTGAGAATCACTTCAACAGTTCCTATCTAGCGCTTTTTTTTACCAATTTCGGCACCGCAGCCGGAGACTTATTGTGCCTAGACCCACAACTCTACTGAACACACGCACGCACACACACACACACACACACACACACACACACTGCAGGACTTCCCCGTGTACTGGGTGAGGGTACCTGAGGGCTACTGCGAGACACCACACACACTGGAACAATGGACAGACTACCAGTCCCCGTGAAGAGGTCCGAATTAAATCCCCCTCACTTCACAACCGGGAATCGAACCCGGGCCACCTTGATCAGAAGTCCAGCAGAGCTACCTCAAGACCAACCAGGCGGGCTATCTAGTGTTAGCATTTAGTGTCTTTGGATTTCAAAAGATCTTTATGTGTGTCAATTTCCGTGAAAAGCGCTGTGAACAAACTGGCATAAGTGATTTTTTTTTCAAACATTTTGTAGTACAGTACACTGGGCAGCGTGTGAATCACTTCACCAGTTACTATCTAGTGTTAGTGATGTTCCAGAAGAGTACAGTATTTAGTGTCTTTGGATTTAATAAGGTCTTTATGTGTGTCAATTTCAGTGAAGAGAGCTCTGAAGCAAACTAATATAATTGATTTCTTTAAAAAAATGTAGGACAGTACAATGGGCAACATATTAAGAGGGTTTCATTGATAATTTAAAACTTTGTATCACAATATACACACCACGTAAGCTGAATGGAAAGCCTCTTACCAATTTAGCTCTTATTTTTAAAATCCTCCTTATAACAATGCATCTCTTTATAACAATATTTTTATTTGTTCCCCTAAATATCAATATACAGAGATTTGACTGTATTTGTCTACCAAGTTAAGTGGCATTTACCGTCCTTAATTGCACAGTTTTAAAGCTCATGGAATTTGCTGATAGTACATGTAAGCCTAATTACTGCTGTACAATTCGAAGGGGAAACTAAAAATCTGTTTCATAATCATAGTTAATATGTAAAAAAAAAAAAAAAAAAAAAAAAAAAAAATCGTACCATCAATAGATAATATTAATGACCGGGACCTGAATTTCGATGACCCAAGGAAATATAAACTGTTCATTAATATTTTTGCTAGAGTTTGAAGGAAATGACCAGAAATTTAAAGAAAGTGATAGAAATAAACATTAATTATTCCGTAAGGTACTTACTTACTTACAAATGGCTTTTAAGGAACCAGCAGGTATCCTGTGCAAGATTAATCCAGTCCCCACCATCATATCCCACCTCCCTCAAATCCATTTTAATATCCTTGCATCTATGTCTCGGTTTCCCCAAAAGTCTTTTTCCCTCCGGCCTCCCAATTAACACTCGATATGCATTTCTTGATTCGCCCATACGTGTTACATGTCCTGCCCATCTCAAACGTCTCGATTATATGTTCCTAATTATGCCAGGTGAAGAATACAATGCGTGCAGTTCTGCGTTGTGTAACTTTCTCCATTCTCCTGTAACTTCATCCCTCTTAGCCTCAAATATCTTCCTAAGAACCTTATTTTCAAACACCCTTAATCTCTGTTCCTATCTCAAAGTGAGAGTCCAAGTTTCACAACCATACAGAACAACGGGTAATATAACTGTTTTATAAATTCTAACTTCAAGATTTTTTGACAGCAGACTAGATGACAAAAGCTTCTAACCGAATAATAACAGGCATTTCCCATATTTATTCTGCGTTTAATTTCCTCCCGAGTGTCATTTATATTTGTTACTGTTGCTCCAAGATATCTGAATTTTTCCATCTCTTCTCAGGATAAATCTCCAATTTTTATGTTTCCATTTCGTATAATATTCTGGTCACGAGACATGATCATATATTTTATCTTTTCGGGATTTACTTCCAAACCTCTTTCTTTACTTGCTTCAAGTAAAATTTCCACTTTTTTCTTTGAAAGTAAGTCTGAAAAGCATGGTGCATCTTGTGGGTCGATATTATCTTTGTGAATGGGTGAAAGCTTCATGGGATTCTGTGAAAACTGAGATAATAACCTGTCCGTTAGCGCCCTGTTCTTAAAGATTATATATATATATATATATATATATATATATATATATGTAAAACATGGAGGTGTATAGTGTTGATGCTGTGAGAACATGTTGTGAACTAGCACGCATGATTCTCGCAAGCTATGCGACTTATACAGACGGATGATTTATTAAGGACAGCACTTTAATAAAAGGAAAGTATGTATGTCCCAATGAACCTTCGAAGTTCGAGACCATAAGTTTGTCGCTAAATACTGTAGCTAATCGTGCACAAGAAATTTCCCTGGTCTTACATTCGCACACGGCAATGTGATCGCTAGAGACCGGATTTTAAAGGGAAAATTTTTCATCAAAATAGGACAAAAAGGGATAGTTATAGGCAAAGAAAAGACTTGAAAGGACTATATTACTCCCCAAAACATACTTCAGCACATTCATTGATATACATGGCACACACATTCTTACATTTATCTCTTCACAACATAGGGAAAGTGTTGTATTTGATACAATCAAAAAATAACTTCAAAAAGGACTATATTACTCCCTCAAAAGGGTGCTATTTCACGGCCGACTTGATGTTACCTTCGCTTTTTTGTAAACGGTCTTGACAATAGTAATCTTATGTTGAAATTGGATAATTTCTCAATTCCACCACGAGGCACTTCTGCCAAGGTTGGTGTCCACAGAAGAAATACTCAATGTGAATAAAAATAAATGATTAAAGAGTAATAATAACAATTATAAATAATAAATAAGAAAATAATAAGTATTATTATGTTTAGGTATGTTAATTATGGTAAAAGTGAAAGTTTAAAAGCAGGCAAGGTAACACATTGTAACCTGTTCAGTTTAAGTAACATGATGACAGAGGCGTAATTTTGTAGTTCATTCACTGGGTAGCACCCCTAGGCTAAACTGCGATGTTTCAAAGTAATCACTTGGGTAATCATTTACAATAACTTGTACTAACTTTTATAATTTCACTCACTGCACTGATACATTCCACTTGATATTGCAGATTCAAGAATCATAGTTTCAAGATTTTGCGACTCAGTGGATTATAAGCCGCATTCTTCGAAGGAATAAGCTTTCAGTTAAAGGTGCTGCAATGTTATCTAGAAGTGGCCTAACAAATTTCACAGTAATCATATTAGCAAGTCGTTTTTGACCGTCTGCATCACAAATTGGCATTGCAAGAGAGGGCATCTACACAGTAACGGGTCAGTTTCTGAACACAAATTTTCTAATGTATTTTGTTTGGTATTCTCTTTCGATGATTAAACAGCTGATCGAGAATCAATTTTGCATGAATACCGCCTTCATCGCCCTTTCTCCTTACATTTTCCAGTTCTTTATGTAACGGATCTCTTTCAATTAGTTGGAGTTTTTCGGTTGTTTTCGTTATCTCATCTTGCTTCTCTTGTAACGCCTGATTAAGTTGTTTAATTTTCACATGCAATCTGTTAATTATTTCTTTTTAGCTCCACAAAGTTGACAACGTCTGTTTGCGTCGCTTATGGTCATTTTCAACTGGCAAGAAGGGAATGTCATTAACTGATGCTGAGCCACTCGGAACATCTTGTTCGAATAGTGAAAAGCCAATATTACTAAAAGATTTGCGTTTCTTGGGTGGAGGGAGATCAGTTTTAGTAACTGTTCGTCATGGTCTTCTGACATCTGTCACTTTATACCTTCCCTGAAATTTAAACTACAAACGACTGAAGATGGGGAGTTGCTTTAGGAACAAAGTCTTGGCGTGAAATCACTTTAAGGCATTTTCGCATCTTTCCCTTACTTACTTACTTACTTACTTACTTACTTATGGCTTTTAAGAACCCGGAGGTTCATTGCCGCCCTCACATAAGCTCGCCATTGATCCATATCCTGAGCAAGATTAATCCAGTCCCTATCATCATATCCCACCTCCCTCAAATCCATTTTAATATTATCTTCCCATCTACGTCTTTTTTCCCTCCGGCCTCCCAACTAACACTCTATATGCATTTCTGGATTCGTCCATACGTCCTACATGCCCTGCCCATCTCAAACGTCTGGATTTAATGTTCCTAGTCAGGTGAAGAATACAATGCGTGCAGTTCTGCGTTATGTAACTTCCTCCATTTTCCTCTAATTTCATCGCTCTCAGCCCAAATATTTTCCTAAGAACCTTATTGTCAAACAGTCTTAACCTCTGTTCCTCTCTCAAAATGAGAGTCCAAGTTTCACAACCATACAGAACAACCGGTAATATAACTGTTTTTATAGATTCTAACTTTCCGATTTTTTGACAGCAGACTAGATGATAAAAGCTTGTCAACCGAATATTAAGAAGTGTTTCTCATATTTATTCTGCGTTTAATTTTCTCCCGAGTGTCATTTATATTTGTTACTGTTGCTCCAAGATATTTGAATTTTTGTCCACATCTGTGGAGTAACGGTTAGCGCGTCTAGCCGCGAAACCAGGTGGCCCGGGTTCGATTCCCGGTCGGGGCAAGTTACCTGGTTGGGGTTTTTTCCGAGGTTTTCCCTCAACCCAATATGAGCAAATGCTGGATAACTTTCGGTGTTGGACCCCGGACTCATTTCACCGGCATTATCACCTTCATCTCATGCAGACAATAAATTGCCTGAGATGTTGATAAAGCGTCGTAAAATAACCTAATAAAATAAAAATAAAATATTTGAATTTTTCCACCTCTTCGAAGGATACAACTCCAATTTTTATATTTCCATTTCGTACAATATTCTGGTCACGAAATATAATCATCTTTCCCTGTCACTCGGAAATTCGTGGAATGATATTGCTCCTCCACTCTTTTTTTCTATTCGAAGTACATAATGGTACACAACAATATGTCATTTTGAATCATATCACAATAAACTCACATACCAGTAGAAAGAAGCGCAATATTACTAATTATAATCGTACAAGAAACTATACGCACATTCCTCAGTGAACCTTGGGAGTCAGTGCCATCTGGCGGGAATTTCATATTTTGTCGATTACAGATTTAACACAGGGATCAAAACGAATTGTCAAGGCCGGTAAAGGAGAAGCGAAGCGAGCATCAAGTCGGCCGTGGGTAAGCACAATAAGCCTCAGGTTGTAGTGCAGGCCTTCGGGTTCTCTTCCGTACAAGGAAAAAAAAAATTAAAATAATGACGTAATATAGCGTTTAGTGCTTGTCGTTACTTGGTAGTGCGAAAACTCTCTGATATCTTATCTCTGATTAGTCTCCATAGTTTAACCCAGATTTTCCTATCGTCCCTTTAAAATGACAGTTTCTTTTTATGGAAAAATTTACTTAGATTTTTAGAAATACTTATTTTTCTTTATTATTCTTGTACATGAATTTTATATCTATGCTGCACGCTTATATTCCGAGCTAGTACTTGGTGCCTTGTGTTTTATTTTGAATTTTGTGCATATTATATTTATACACTGAAATAACATAATTGTAACTGCCGCGTTCCAGCATTATCGTAGCCTGAAGAGGGCAATAATTGTAAGGCCCTAAAGCAGGCAGCGCTCGGCGCTATACTACGTTCGTTCATTCATTCATTCATTCACATAATTGTATAGGAAGGAGGTCTATACCCAGAATTTGTTTTATTATAATCAGTCAATTCATTGCGGAGTTATGTAATATTATTCTTTTCTCTACACCAGACGTCTCCAAAAGCGTACTCGCGAGTAATCCCCTGAACGGGACCGAAGCTAGTACGTAATGAGCGCGTTCCGCCTCACCCATCTCCACCTGTGCTGTACTCAATGTTTATGCGCAAACGAAGAGCAGTGGCGGACTGCCATTATCACTGTGTTGGTCGGAGTGTTCGACCGTTTCACAATGTCTTCTAATCATGGACTTAGTACATTCAAGGATGAATAGGAAGAGAAACTTTTTTGTGTTAGTGGGGAGAATGTGAAATGCTTAATTTGTTCGAAAATTCTTAAGGGTGTGTTAAAATTCAACATGCGACGACACTACTCGACTCTTCACAAAGAATATCATACAATTACAGGCATGTTGGACATGTGAAAATAATTTATTTTGGGGCTATCTGTATAACTGTTGGTTATACATAATAATCAGTATATTACAATACGTTTACACTCAATTCCGCATGACAAACATATAGTTTTTTGTTTAATTTTAGGTGAAATGCGTAGGCCTACAAATATTTTGATAAATAAAAAACAATAAAATACAAACAAAAATCACACACTGTCCTCAGTCTTAAACAAAAATAGCTTCTTGCTATCTATGTTCTAGCTTGGAATATTAGAAAATCAATGAAGCCCTTTACAGAAGCATCATTTGTAAAATCGTGCATACAGGGCGTTACTAAAATACTGTGTCCAGAACAAAGTCAAAGTTTAAGAAAATTAAATTGTTTCCAATTAGAGTTCAGAGAAAGAATTTCAAGATTTTAAATGTAATTGAATCTGAAGTCGAAACCACAATTAACCAGTTTGTAGCTTACTCACTTGCATTGGACGAAAGCACAGATAGAAATGACAAAGCTCACCTTGTCATTTTCATCCGAGGAGTTAATGAACATTTTACTGTGTCTGAATGTCTTCTAGATGTAATTACAAAATACAACTGGAGAAGAACTTTTCCAGGCACTGAAAGGCACCATAGAACAGAAGAGGTTGAATTTGCAATGGCTTGTGTCTATAGCAACAGACGGGGCTCCAGCTTCATAGTATGTCAAAATAATATACAAACGTATGATATTTTTTATACTTTTCATGTTATTATTTGTAAACATAAGCAGACCGTTGCCACGATCCCCCACTGATCGCTTCCATCTGTTGAGGTATGAGTCCCTTTCCCTGCTCCCGCTCCCGCCGAACACAGTGTGCTGTGTTCGGCGGGCAGCATCGAGAGCACGAATGACGATACGCTTTTTGGAGACCTCTGCTCTACACCATACCTGCACAAACAGCGCTCAACGAGCGCGCGCGCGCGCTCCTTTGGAGCGGGAGAGCTATGTTTACCGCTCGTCGAAACGGAGAGGAAGACACGTCAGAATGACATAGACTTGCTATAGATAGAGGAGAGGGAAACGACCATTCAGTTATCTAGTGGAGTGCAGTGTGTAGGCCTATTCTCAGTTACTGTTTCACGTTGCTTACCTACTGCTACAGTACAATATGGAGGAATCTAAAAGACGGAACGTAACATTTAACGATTTACAGCTCGAACTTATTGATCTTCAATGTGACCTAAGGGCTAAAGATCGTTTGAATAATACTACTAACCTGGTTGAATTTTACAAGACTAAACATTAGCAAAAATATGCACGACTACACAGGCTGGCTGTGAAAATGATTGCTATGTTTGGCTCAACATTTATATTTATGAGCAACTGTTTTCTATAATCAACTTTAATAAAGGCAGACATCGAACATCTGTAACTGATGTTTCATTACGATCGTAGGCTACTGTTCCTTTCAGCTGCCAACAGCATAAAATCTCGTTTTGATGTACTGATAAATAAAAATATAACAAAATGATATTGTATATTTAAAAAATTTCATAGATTATAATTACAGTGGGTGATCAAATTATTAGGGACACTTGGTAAAAGTAGGAATTTTATCTTCAAATTCACATAAAACACAAGTAATTCGGATTTTCTCAGCTGGAAAAGCTTTATTGCTCTAAATAGTGTTTTATAAACAATATTATTACATATTTAGAGGTGTAATAATGAATATGGAATGAAATAAACAAGAAAACCAATATTTTGTCACACATTCCTTTTCAGCAATTACAGTTATAACTCTCTTTGGCATACTAGAAATGCATCGAAGACACTTGTTTTTAATTTTTTTGATCAGTTTTTCTATTAAATATTGTTTATTTGTAATAATTTCTGAATGAACTTTCCTCTTCATTAGTTCCCAAATATTTTCAATCGGATTAAGGTCCGGAGAGTTACCAGGCCAATCTAGAAACCTAATTTTGTTGTCAGACAGGAATTTTGTCACCTTATTTGCCTTGTGATGGGGCGCAGAGTCGTGCATGAACACAAAATAATAATCTGGAAACCATTCACGGACTTGTGCAAGAAGCCGTTCCTTCAGAACTTTTATGTATTGATCCTGTCTCATCATTCCTGGAACAAAATACAGGCGACCAGTTCCATGACCACTAATCACAGACCTCACCATGATGCTTAGAGGATGTTTAACAGTCTTCTACATAGAAAGGCGCCAATGAGAGATGCTGGAATCAACATATCTTCTATGACAACCCGTCGGAGGATCAAAGAGTTAGGGTTTTCATGTCGCACTCCAACCAAGAAACTATTCCTGAAATCATACATGGTGAAGAAGCGTCTCTCCTGGGCAAAGCAGCATCAATCTTGGACTGTGGATGATTGGAAAAAAGTGAGTTGTTTGTCATTCACATGATTTCTTTGTTAGTCATAATTTTACTTTATGCAAATGTGTTTTATGTACTGTTACTTTCTTTTTTCAGGTGTGTTTTTCAGATCAATCTACCATACAGATACTTTCTGACAAATCTCTGTTCGTTAGAAGGTATAAAGGTGAAAAGTACAATAATGACTGCATTGTGAAGACTGTTAAACATCCTCTAAGCATCATGGTGTGGTCTGTGATTAGTGGTCATGGAACTGGTCGCCTGTATTTTGTTCAAGGAATGATGAGACAATATCAATACATAAAGGTTCTGAAGGAACGGCTTCTTGCACAAGTCAGTGAATGGTTTCCAGATGGTTATTTTGGGTTCATGCACGACTCTGCGCCCTGTTACAAGGCAAATAAGGTGACAAAATTCCTGTCTGACAACAAAATAAGGGTTCTGGATTGGCCTGGTAACTCTCCGGACCTTAATCCGATTGAAAATATTTGGGAGCTAATGAAGAGAAAAGTTCATTCACAAATTATTATAAATAAACTATCTGTAATAGAAAAACTGATCAATGTGTGGCATCACAGCGAAGAAATTAAAAACAATTGTATCCAATGCATTTCTAGTATGCCAAATAGAGTTAAAGCTGTAATTGCTGCTAAGGGATGTGTGACAAAATATTAGTTTTCTTATTTATTTCATTCCATATTCATTATTCCACAATTAAATATGTAATAATATTGTTTATAAAACACTATTTAGAGTAGCTAATAAAGCTTTTCCAGTTTAGAAAATCCGAATTACTTGTGTTTTATGTGAATTTGAAGATGAAATTCCTACTTTTACCAAGTGTCCCTAATACTGTATTTAGTAATTGTCTTACTGTGAGTACTACTATCTTTCTATAGCAACAATTAAAAATAACCTAATGATTTGTTCACTTTTTAGTCAGCCTGCAGTGGAAAGGTTAAGGAAATAGAATAAAGGGACAGTTTTCAAAAACATTATAATATTCATATTTGATACTTATTACTGATCCCGCACCGTGGCGTCGTCGTCATCTAAGGCATCCTGGCAAGAACTCGCCTTGCGGGATGCGCGTTGGTTCGAGTTTCCATTG
Source organism: Periplaneta americana (assembly GCF_040183065.1). Taxonomy (NCBI): domain Eukaryota; kingdom Metazoa; phylum Arthropoda; class Insecta; order Blattodea; family Blattidae; genus Periplaneta; species Periplaneta americana. Next base: position 96,222,111 of record NC_091130.1, read on the forward strand.
GGGAAGGAATTTTCTCATGAAATTTCGGGACCGGTGCCCACCCTGCATTTTGGGAGCTAAGATAGGTAGCGAAATCCGGTTACAATAGCCAGATTTAACGGCTGAGGGATCATCAGAATAACCACACGATACTTCCGTTCTAGCTATGATCATTTACCTCTTCGGAAGCATGTGGACGTAAGGCCAGCAGTCGGTTTTCGGCTCTGACCCTTAATGGGCTGTTGAACCACAATGTGCACAAGATACAAAATATAACAGAACCAAAAAATTAAATATAGATGCAGGCCCTACCATGATATAATATTTATTAATTTTATCCATTCAACAATAGACTATAATTAATTACAGAATAGATATTTACATAATAAAGAGCCATCATTTTATTCGGGCTCGCGAAATATTATCGTGATTTCTCATTAAATTGTTCTGTTCCAAATCAAACCGGGAACTTAACAGTATTTTCCACTAGACGTATATTAATTTCTCATATCCCATACCGCTCCTCTGCTCAACATCAGCTGATAGTATTCTGGCGCCACAACCCACCCAATAAAGGTACTTGTCCACGGAACTAGTTTTGTGTCCATTGCAATGAATTTCCAGCGCAAAGTCACTATTGCACCGTGTAAACTGTACAGCGAGCTTCTAGATTGCAGAGGTTATAAGGAAAAAGCGCACAAATGACTTCTGGCTTGCAATACGATCCTTGCGCCTTGTACACAGCGTTAAGTAAAGTCTGGCGCTACCGCCTTCTGGTATGATCAGGTTAGGTAATATTGCAGCTGGCGCAGCAAGTCTTCTGCACGGTACTAGATATTCCATTGTGTTTATTGAAGAAAAACTGCAGAAAAAATAGAAAATACTCTAAGTATTGATATAAATGATAATATATATTTTATTATTTATATAATGTAGGACCTAAATCTTCATTTATTATATATATACATATATATATATATATATACATTATACTATATATGCTATATATGCTTAAAAAGTGTCGCATATATTTATAGGAGGTAGTATAGGTCTGAACTAGAAAAAGTTCCTATAAACATATGTCCGGAAACAAATATCTGTTGAGACATGGCCCATGTTATATACTCTTATCATATTTATGATTTACATCAACACGCTCCCAGGTCCGGGCGTTTAGTCTCTCTCTGACCGCTACTGCGCGTTTAACCCTCAATGGGAGGGACAATATTTTTTATGATGCGTGCAATTGCGGGAGTAGGATTAGACAGGTACCTGTAGGTTGCCCAACCTAACACGAATCGCCCAGCCCTGCACTATCTCATTAATATTAAATAGGCCTATTATGAGGTTAATTTATAATGTGTAGGAATGGTTCTGATATTGTGAATTGGCATATAGTATAATCAAGAATATTTCTTATTTTATTGAACATTTTGTCTTACATTTTCACTTTATTTTTTAAGGACAAAATGGAAAAATATTTACAATGACACGTGAACGAGTAAAGCTACACTGTGACTGTCAGTGCTACAAGGTCAAGTAGAATGCTCTTGCGCCAGAGAATCCAGAGTGAATTTCATAGCGACATGTAAACATGTGCTGCAAAATCTTCCTGACAGCTTTTAGCGCTATACAAAAAATTGCAAATAGCACGCTATTATGACCATGTGTGATGTGATATTTCTGTTGCGCTATTAAAAATAGCGCGCTATATAACTAGCATCGTGAACGAGTACCTTTAGCCTTGTCCATTCTATCTACTTTTGTGTTCGAAGGTACCGGTTGCGTTCGTCCGCCGCCATGTTGGTGAACGTCAGTCTACAAAATACCTCTTGTTAAAGTTTGTCACGAAATCAAATAATGGGAGAGGCAGAAAAACGGACAATTTTAAAATGGAATATATTATAATATAAAATGTAATATTTTTTTTATTGAAACGATATCCTTCCACACCATACAAGAGACATATCTAATTTGCGTTGCGTTATTTCATCATCAAATGAGAGACGGAATAACTCGACAAATACACACTTGGCACATAAATATAAGAAGTATTAATTATTCCTTAAAGCGCATATTAATTGTTTCCTGTATTTCTTAGAATATTGTTTACGTGAGGATTTTAAATTTTTTATAGATAGAATAATAGTATTATAACCTGTATAATTACGCATTTTCTTTTCAGTCATAAAAAACAAACACAAACATGGAAAACGAGACCATACAAGTAAGACGAGGAACTTCACAAAGAGATTGTTGTTATTGTTGTTAGTCAACTGTCTGAAGATTTGAAGCTCATAAGTGACACCATTAAGGAATCACTGATGAGGCAATTCAAGTCAGGAGATATTGAGGTAGGGCAATGGTGAGCAAAATGAACCCAACCCACAAGACAAGATTTAAATGGCAACTACATACTGTGGGAGGGATTGCACTCTACAGTGCAGTGACGGATTTACAGGCAGTTGCGCCACTACACTCCTACCTACCATATGTAATTAGAAAAGTTCATTCACGTGATATTTAATTAATAATTTTTCAAAGCAATGTCTTCGAAATTGGGATTTATGTACGCTATTTTCAGTTGCGCAAGGAGATGAGCATCGCTTAAGCGGGAACTGTGGCTGGATTTTATAAATTTCATTTTGGAAAACAGGTGTTCGCACTGGTAAGTTGATGAATACATACCGTCATTTCCCATAACTATGGTCTTGGAACATATCTATGGTTCACGATACAACCATTCAAAGATCATTGTAGAAGTAACATAGACCGTTCGTACATAGCTGCAGTGACTTGAATTCAAACTACAGTACAGCAAAAATATAGCTAAACGAGGTACTACGTTATGGAGTACAACTTTTGATTAGTTGTATCGTGGACAGTAGTTATGTTCCAAGAGCAAAGTTATGGGAAATGACGGTACTCATTTTTTAAGCAAACTGTCTAAGCAGTGGATATGTAGTGCTGGATATCTTTTAAAAAATGTTAACCCCCAGCAGACCTTCACATTCTGCTTTCAAGAGGCTATCATTCTGCAAATCCAGTATCTCTAACTGCAATAATGGGATAACATTTTCAATTTAAACATGAAAAGGAGTGGCAAAAATATTGAAATCTTTCTCCATCATTTGAAAATCACTGAATCTGTGTTCTTTGAACTCGTATAACAGGTGATTTATTTTAAGAATATACATATTTAAGTTCGCGTCCTGAATATTTGTAACTAATCCTAAACATGAGAAATGAAAGAATCCCCTTTCTTGTAAGTGTGATATCCTCTCGATTCATATGATTCTGCGAAAGACATTGTATCAAGCTCCGAAGTACAGCAATCCAGTATAATCCACCACCTACACGCGCAGTATTTTCATGGAGTGGGGAAAGGGGAAGGTAGGGGGTAAGTTTGATGCTTTGCTGAGGTCTGACATCACTGCGGCAATGCCGCAGGAATGCCCGCCATTGAGGTAGGGTAACCAGTGTCTTTCCCCCTCCATTGTATACATCGCTGACCAGTAACATATTACACTAATCAGACTGAGATGTATAGGCCTACAAATAATTGAGGACCTAAGAATCTAAATGTGCTAAATGCCAAAAACAACTTTCTGAGATACTGATGAAAAAACACTGCGAAATGCATGTTGAGATACCTACAACATCGTCGTTTGGCGTACGCATGAGTCACTTACAGTCGAGCTAAAATAAAGACAATTTAGTATGATATTCTCATATGGATGTTCCTTCCTTAGATTGAATAAAATGGAATTTGAAAAATTGACACTTAGCACATTTAGAATGTTAGGTCTTCAATTGTTATTCTTCCTCTGACACGTCATATTGTCAAGTGAGATGTACTGCCTGATAATAGATGTACAGTTACCCTTAAAAGGAATGAGACGACTCTTGGTCGTTGGAAGTTAAAGTTCTACAGCGCGGTTCACTCGATATCGACGTAACAATAAGTATCATGACAAATATAACAAGAATTGTTATAAGGACCTCAACAAGGACAAGGACCAGAATAAGGATCACGAAAAAGATAGCCATTTAAGGCCACGGTTTCACAACATAGCTCGAGTCACGAAATATCATTGCTTCTCTGTACCGAATGGCAAATGCCTGCTATGGGATCTATATTCTGGCCTGCTGCTGTCACTGTCTTGTCTCGGTAGCTCATATAGTAGCGTGTGGGTTCCACTATATAACCGAAACGTCTCGTGTTCGATCCCAGGTAAAACTTTTTTTCATTGAGATGTAATTAATTTCTTCAGAGTTCCTCGACTGTCTAATTTGTCGAAAAATATGGAATAATTTATGCCCAATTTCTGGGTCTTACAAGTGGGCTGAACCTCGTCAAAAAAAATAAATCTTACTTGGAAGTTTAAAGTATTCTTCCTCAAACAAAAATCATAAGAAAGAAAAAGAGACCTGTTAACTAAAAATCTTGTCCACATGCCATCAGCTTCTATTACAGCTCTAAGTCAATCCGGCATGGATGTCACGAGATTGTGGAATAAGTTCTGATCCCCGGCGAGATCTTCCCAGGTGTCAACAACTTGACTCTACAATTCGTCTCGGTTTCGAGGGCGTCGGTGGGCATAGGTAGCTATTCATCTCTTTTTCAATTCCGCCCATAAATTTTCGATGACATTCAAATCAGGTGACTTCGGAGGCCAATGAATGATTTCGATCTCGGGTCTCCTTTGAAACCATCTTTGAATGCTTGCGGCACAGTGCAAGGGATGGTTATCCTTCTGTAACAGCAATGTTCCTTCGGGAAAACGTTCTCGGGCGGAAGAAAGGAATATATTTTCCAGAATGTGCTCGTAAGTTCCCGCATTAATCCGGCCATCGTTGCGTTTTATAACGCCAGGTCCATCGTAAGACATCCACCCCCAACACGATATGCTAAAGTGTCCCCATCTTTCACGTCGGTGCACATAGCGCTGATCATTCCGGAGACCATCCTCACGATAGACACGGACAGGACCTTCGTAATCACTCGAGATGGTTGTTTCGTCGGAGAAAATTATATTTCTCCAATCGAAATCCACTCGATTGGTAGCAAGGCAAGACGGTCGACAGCTTGTGCTTCCCCCAATATTTCCATTTGGGCAGCCCTCCGGCTCCTAATAACGCGGTTCCTCAACCTGCTGATCACAGTCTGTGAAGAACCGGGAAAGTTAGATGCTGCTCTTATTTCGTTAGCAGTCCGAAAGGGGTCCTGTCGAACTGTCTCGAATAAGAGAGCACCCTCTTCCAATGAAAAAATCCGCGGACTCCCAGGAATAGGGCAATTTTCGACCTCCCCTTAATTTTGGTAACGATGAACTCACCTCGCGGCTGTACTTCCAGGAACACCGACCAAATGGCCAGCAGATCTAGCCCATATCCAACCTCAACTTAGAGCCATAACTCGCTGTCTCATGTCACGTCGGTTCGCCATTACGATGAGAAATGAGGGATGACGATAATACTTCAGTGTAGACAATGACTATTTAACGTGATATAGAATAATTGAAATAAGGGGCTTCTTGCACAGTAAGAGTTAATAAATCAACTATATCAATATTTAAATAAGAGGATATAACAGGAAGTCCAATTGTTCAAATTAAATCTAATTACATTAAGTAAACAAACCCCAAGTTATGACACCACATTGCTAGGTTATTAACATAATTGTAGGTTATTAACATAAACATTGAATAGGTCCGTACTTAAGCGTTGGACGACAAAACCTAACATCGAAAGTTCGGGTGTTGCCGAGGAATACAACTCCTTGTTTTTTATAATGTAAATCAGACTTCTAACTACAATCATTCATATTTCTTATATCATTTATTAATATTTATAGCCAACATTGAATTTGTAAAGAAAAGGCTGTAGAAATCTCATATGGAATTTGTGATCTGTAGTGACATAAACGTAGATTATCTCTCGGAACTTTTCCGTTAAAATAAATTAAATTCACTCCTTGAAACTGAAAACCTTAGTCTTAGAGTAATTTTCCCATCTGCATACAAGCTGAAGTAGCACAACCATTGATAAAAGTTTTGTACACAGAATTAAACTGAATTTCTATTCGACAGAATCTATAATCAATGGCTTGTCTCAACACGATAAACAAGTCCTAAGTATTTCCTATGTCAGCAACAATTTCAAAGTATTAATTTAAAAACTAAAAAAAGGTCGTAAATGCTGTGTCTAGTGAATATTTACATTTATGTATACAAAATGAATCTTGGAAAAACGCATATGATACTGGTACTACTGATATTAAGAGTAAACATAATGTATTTTTCACTTAATTTCAGAATCACTTCAGTGGATGTTCTCCACTCAATTTTGTGAAAAATTCAAAAGTAAAAAAAATGTATATAATGCAGGGACTTAAAAATCTCATGTATTAAAAAGAATGTATATGTAATGAGTTGCAAAGTAATGATTCTCATGTTCTTAAATACTACAAGAAGTACAGTGTAATTTATCAAAAATTATGAAAGAGGGAAATAGAATACATTTGAATAGAAAAATACAAAATTCGGATAATGCAATTAAAGCTATTCGGAATGTTATTAAAGTTAAACTTGTAGATATCCTAAGAAAGAAAATATGTTTTCATTAAAACCAGTGATTATAAAGTAGAGGATCCCAAATCTATTGCAAATTCTTTTAACGTCTTATAGTAGAGTGTATAGTACAGATATTATTGACAACTTAAACATTCAAGATTTTGCATAAGATACTGCAATTGGTTACTTAACACATGCTTTCAATAATGAGTATTAATATATGTAATTAGTCAATAACTGCAACAGTGCTTTTTAATTCAATCATAACATGAATAAAATTGAATGCACATTAAATTAAACACTATTGCAAACACGTAGATAAAATAGTTAAAATCAACTGAAGGGGTGAAAATGAAATAATCCAAAGCAACACTTTTAACAAAAATTGTTTTGTGCGAGTACATTTCTTACACATATGGGAAAGCTACTAATAAAATATTGTAATAATTACTCAGCAAATGACATAGCCTAAGGACTCTAAACCTTTGTAAAAGTTTGTGTAGCTTAGGAATATTTTTTAATTTCATTTTAATTGTTAGTTTTTTTTATATATGTGCATTTACATTGTATACATGTGTGTGTAAATGCATTCATTAGATTAACGTTTATAATATTATAATTTGTAATTTTGCATTGTCTGTGATCATTAACACTTAATCTGAGGAATTTGTAAAACTCTACTTCAACGTTACTTAGCTATTTCAATGTTATTTAGACAAAAAAATTCGTTGATGTAGACTAAGAATCGAACTCGTTCTCTTCTACATAACACGCAGAAGTCTTAGCGTCTGAGCTACTGAAACGACACGAAAGCTCTCCTTTCTGTGCGGAGTGTCGATCTAGTCATGAAGGTCCATTGTCGATTTAACTATATGATTTATGTATATATTTATCTTTTATTTACGTAATATTATCATTTTTTTTTGCAGTTTTTGAAGTGAATTTCGGAACGATGCTAGTAACAAACCAAATAGCTTGAATTTAAGTAACTCAATATTTGTTATCTTGTATATCAGTGCTCTGGTCTCCGATCATGCGCAGTGTCTTACATCTGAGACTTAGGAATATTCAATCGCCTCATTCTTTTGCAGGGAAACTGTACATATCAGCCAGAACCTCAATCAGAGGTAACCAAAGAGTAGCGGGCCATATTCATAGACATTCTTAGCGCGGGATTTCGGCGAACTAACGTTTTTCGTATTCATAAACCAGTGTCAGCGATATGATATGATATGAATCCTGTTTAGCACGCTCGTAGCCCGGGCTAGCGAAATGTCTATGAATAGCACCCGAAGAGTTTACCAATTTGAACTCAATGATTGAATAAGAGATTTAGGATTATCCAAGGAAAAAACTGAGGTCTTACGATCTAGATTAAAATAAATATATCTGCTGACACCAGGAACATTTCTTCATTGGTACAGGAGTAGAGGAGAGTAATTTACGCCCTAATTTTCACAAGAGGATGCCTTAGTATACTGCAGTGATATTCCTGGTTTGATATAAAAGTATAATGTTCAGTACGAAGTGGATGAATGAAGACTTTTATCGATTCCTCCAAAAGAAGACTGAAGGCAGTAATGAGTGCTTTTGCACAATGACAAGTGTGCTTCGTTACCTGTTGGTCATTCGGTATACTTTAAAGAAACTTATGAGAATTTTGAACTGGTTCTTACAAAAATAAAATATAAAGATCATAACTGGATGATCTGTGGAGATCTGAGAGAGTTGTGCATGCTTCCTAGTCATCAGGCTGGGTATACTAAGTTTCCATATTTCCTCTGTGAATGGGATAGGAGAGCAAGAAGCAGTCATTGGGAACAAAACCACTGGCCACAAAGAACATCTTTTGAACCTCACACAAGAAGAAAGGCAACAAACGTAACTTCATCATGAAGAGAAAAAGGCAGTATAAAGTATTTGACTAAATGTGAGTTGTTAATTATGACAACCTAATGGTTTTTGTAAAATATACCTTCAATATTTGGCACAGGACATGTTTCATTTCACCACTTTTCCCTATTAAATTCAATACCGCTACATTCACAATGCTAACAGTGCCAATGCATGTTGCGGAAAAGCTATTTATTATTTTATTTATTCATTTATTTATTTAACCTGGTAGAGATAAGGCCATCAGGCCTTCTCTTCCCCTCTACCAGGGGATTACAACTACAATATTAAGAATACAATTACAATTATAATTACAATTAATATTGAATTTACAAGTGCAATACAAATCAAAGTACTAAAAGATTAACAGACTAATAAAAGCTAGACAGTTCATTGTAAAAATTGAGAGAAAATTTTTTTTATTAACTAAGTAAAAATTAAACCTACTCTACGCAGTAAGAAAATGCTTAATAAGTTTGCTTTTGAACGCTACTAAATTCCGACAGTCTCTGATGTCACTGGGTAGGGTATTCCACAAGCGCGAAAGCGAGATTGTGTATGGTATGGCTAGTATGAGGCTATTTTGCGTGTGTGTGAAGAGATTATGATATGATGACAGGTAACTGAAACGGGAGGCAAGGTAGGTAGGTGTAGAGGTGTGAAGGACTTGGAAAAGGAGGACAAGAGAATGAAAATTTCTACGTTCGTTAAGCCGTAGCCAGTTCAGAGTTTGGAAGGATGGGGTAATGTGGTCAGCGCGACGGACATCGCAGACGAAGCGAACACAAGAATTATGAACACGTTGTAATCTTTGCAACTGGTTGACATTGAGGTCGGTCAGTAGAGAATCACAATAATCGAAGTGGGGCATTACTAGTGTTTCCACTAGTATTTTCTTGAGTGATAGCGGGAGGAATTTTCGGATGCTGTTTAAGGAATGTAGTACGGAAAGCACTTTTTTGATAATATGGGTTACTTGATAATTTCAGTTTAAATGCGTGTCAAAGTAAACTCCAAGGTTTTTAACACAGGAAGCAAAAGGGATTATTGTGTCGTTTAACTTGACTGGAAGAGCAGGAGTAATGTTGCATAATAGACGTTGGTGTCCCACTAGGATTGCTTGTGATTTTCTTGCATTGAGAGTCAAACCAAACTTTCTGGCCCATGCAGATATGGATTCAAGGTCCTCGTTAAGAAAAGTTGTACGTGACAGAGAAAATCTGAGCTCAGTTTTGGATTCACCACCCCAGAAAAGTTATTATGACCCTCTATTTTGCAGGTCTGTGTAATCCCTAAGGAAATTGCTTGATTTAATTTGGCGTAGATTATGTATAGCTCATTAACGCCTTATCAACTTTATCACTAAAATTATTTATTATTATTATTACTATATTATTATTATTATTATTATTATTATTATTATTACTATTATTATTATATTGCCAGTAAACGTGGCGTGCAAACTTTTAGCATTCTCAACATTGAAGCTACCTACATTTCATATGCATAATTCCCAGATAAGTTGACTCCTAAGTCGCTACCATGCTATTTCCACTATCAGGTATTTTAATAAAAATCTGAACATTAAAAAATATTCTTGTTGAATTGGAATCACAACGCAACACAACTGAATTATGTTTGGGTATTAAAATTAACACCGGTATTACTAATAAATTATTAATTACGTTCAAATTTTACAAGCTTAGTTAGGTAGGCTACTTTCATTTCATCACTTTCCTTTACTACAAACCAAAATTATTGCTGCCAACGTAAGTCAGAAAATAACTGCCAGTTGTCAGTACTCGAAATTCGAAACAAAGTTGGTAAAAGAAAATTCAACCTGACATCTAGAAAATCACTATAATCCACTAGCATATTGTGTAGTAATACAGGAAAAATGGTTAGGTTTCACCATTGGAATATTAAGTAAGCTGATCCGGACTAGACATCAAATCCTTCCACTCTTTTTTTTCTTTGTTACGTGTACAAATGTTGAACGTACTTACAGCTGACCCACAATGTTACCATGTCTAAGAAACCTCACCGTGCGTCGATCTGTACGCATTTATCGTACGGCAGCGCGTGTTAGATGTTCCTCGGGCAACCTGGACTGCAATCCTAATACGTAATGTTGCGTGGAGCCATAGCCATGCGGTCAGGTTACTCAAGTCCCACGCATAGTGACTAAACTAACAATGCATAAGAAGTTGTTACTTCGGGAAATTTTATAATAATTGACTGACGTTATTACAGCATTTTGAGTTCGGAAACTCAGGTTTTAATCCCGACAAGGACACAATAGAGTTTATGACCAACAAAGACGGTGATGAAGATTAGTTTCTGGTAACATTTCTCCTCATTGCTCACATAATTAACTTTCGAGTTTGCGGGTTCGATCCCGGCCGAGGTCGATGGCATTTAAGTGTGTTTAAGTGCAACAGACTCATGTCTGTAGAACTTCTGCGGGACAAAATTCCGGCACACCGGCGAAGCTGCTTTATAATCTCTGCAGTTGCCAGAGCCATTAAATAAACCATAATTTTTTCACATTATTAACTATAACCCAATTAGGCTAATGTTCATCGTCATAAGAGGTCATTATTTATTTGCGTTCTTTTTAATCCACATATTCCGGAATATTTCACTGAATGGAAAATTTTATGTATAGAGCAGGCCTGCACAAGGTTTACGCTCTACGAGCCGGCTCACAGCTCATGAGCGGAATGCAAATGTTAGCTGCGCTCTGTATAAGGGTGGACAGGAAGAAGAAGTGATCTCGTACAAAATATACGCAAAAGGAAATACAGTACTAGTAAGAGTGTTTATGAAATGAATTCCCGTTCAGTGTTTGTAAAACTATCTTGGACTATTATTAATTAACAAAAAAATATTTATTTTACAGAAATAATAGAAATTGTATAGCTACTTAACTTCATACATTCTAGGATGGGCTATCATATTCGTACTGCATTGTGACTATGTATAGTATACTGTGTAATGTTTTTCCCAGCATCATATTATGGGACAACACTGTTATATTGGTGCAAATTTCATCCGGTAGAGTAGTATCTAATGCTCGAAGGATAGAATGAACATAAAGACCAATGATCTCAACATCACAAACAGCAATGTGTTGGATTGCTAAAAATCGCGACGATCTCATTTTGTTAGATTGGCAATGGTGAACGTCAACATCTTCATAGAGTGCATATGCTATGTACATAGGTGTGCAAGGGCGAATCTAGCTACTTGGCGCCTCTAGGCAGAGAAAAATATTTCCGCCCCTTATTTCGCCTTATATGCGTCATTTGAATCAACTGAAATAATTGATTCCGCGTCATTATTACTGTTTCTAATATCGGAAACGCCTGACTCAGATAAACCACACGCTCCACTATTTTCGGCACTGTTAGCCACATTATTACACTCTGATGTACCTGGATTCGAACTGGAACAAGCTGGCTGTGTTTTCTTTTTAAATAGCACATCTATTTTTGCACTTTTTCTCACAATTTCCTCATTTTAATTGCCTTGTCTTTCGCGAGTTTTCCTCTGACACATCTCGTTAAGTGAGATGTAGTGTCTGATAATAGATGTACATATCAGCCAGAATCTCAATCAGAGGTGTTTCCGGTATTGAGAACCACTTAGCTTTTTCCGACTGTCACTCATTATAATTAATATTGCAATTGTATAAATCACCTAGGTACAAAACAACTGCGCTCTTTACCGTTTCAAATTAAACTGAACTCCCACTCGTCCGGCTGCTGCAATGGCTGGCAGTATTTTCTTTGAATTGAAGTCTGAATGGGCGTTATTGACTGTAGATACTGGCTACTCTTATGACAGAGTTAGCAGCGTCTCTCATCACAAAGCTTATGATAGCGAGCAACGAGATTTGCCTTCCTAACGTATCGCGTAATATAATACCAGTAAGTTCTTTAATGTTATCACGTGAGACTCTCACGGTGAGAGAGCATAACATTGAAAAAAAGTGCTATGATCGCATTGTGACACTATTATTGAAAAACCGTGGCTAACTAGAAAGACAGGCTTCGGCACGAAACGAAGTCACGTGATTAGCATGGTCTAGTCATGATCATTTTGACAATCGCCTAATATAAATGCATGTTCAAAGTTCTAAAAAACAAAGGAATTGCTATATTAAACTTACGAGATGTTAAACGTGCATTTATATATAAACTTGTTCAATGTTGGCCATGTTATGACTAAGAATGTGACGTCGCGCCGTAGCCTGTCTTTCTCGTTAGCCACGTGAAAAACTGTCCTTTTTCCGTTGGCAGACTGTTGATTAAATATGAACTGATTGTTGTAAATGTTATTCATATCCTTTTCATTGTGCGTTTAAGTTCATGTACTCCTTTAAAGAGTTATGAATAAAATTAAAAAAAAAAAAAAAAAAATTAACAGTAATAGCACAGTCTAGTATATACAGACACGAAGCTTGAGTTGTGAGGGTGCTAGAAACAATAGACTGTGCCGGTATTACTTCGCATTGTCTGTAATGAGGCGATATTAGCGATCCTAGTGGTTAGCAACTATCTATGCATGCATATTTACTACGTATTGAGCTTCGTGACTGTATATACTAGACTGTGGTAATAGCTTAAAAACACCCCCGCAAATCTGCCGCCTAGTCTGCCTAGGCCTAAATACGCCCTTGTAAGTATGTGTTATTGAAAGTTTTATTTGCTTGTTGAACTTCATGACGAGTTAATGCATTAATTTTGTTGTAAAACGCATAAAACGAATAATGAGGAAATATATGTAATCTTTGTGATACTGAATTGATATTTTCAGTTTTTGGAATTATGCCTTGTTAGAATATTTAAGCCTGAGACACTAAATGGACACGTAGGAAGAATTTCATACACGGTATAGGCTATGCTTGATGAGTAGAGAGCCTACTCGGTAGCATACAGCATACGACGTGACATTAACAAGAGATACAGAATAAGTCAAAATGATGGACCCGATTTCAGTAATTTATTGTGTGAAATCTAATGAACTTAAATTGTATTCTGAGACCTGTGCTTCGAAATGTAAGTTTTTAAAGTTTAGTTTCCCGCATTGTCTACACTTTCGCCCGCAAGGAGTCAGCAGCAGAGCAGTGAAGGAAAATGGAGTTGACTGGAGAACATAAATCCTTCTGCGTGCTTGATTATCACGTAAACTGGATGGTGCCCCTCCGCTTATCATGACAGCGTTCTGAACCATCTCAATGGGACATTGCAACAACGATGAATAGGCCGTGCATGTGTGAGGGATGCGCATCTGCTTCTTGGCTATCTCGTTCTACCGATTTCACCCTATGTGATTTCTTCATATGGGGTTTTGTAAAGGAACATGTTTACGTACCACTACTTCCAACAACACTTATACGACCTGCGCGCCCGCATCATAGCAGCCAATGCTGACATTGCCCGTGACCTGCTACAAAGGGTTTGGCAGGAGATTGACTATCGGCTTGATGTGTGTGTCGTATTACGCAGGGTGCTCACATAGAGCACTTATGATGTGTCTGAAGAAAACTTTGAAATTTTACCTTTCGAAGCACACGTCTCATAATAAGATATGTTTATTAGGTTTCACATAACAAATGACTGAAATCGGGTCCATCATTTTGACTTGTCCCGTATACCGTACCCAGCGAATAGGGACTACAAAGAATGAACATTGAGTGAATTTTCCTGTTTGTTTCTATGCGTCGGAGTTTAGTTCCACTTTTAAGCGCTAGAGTTTAGTGTAATCGAGTACACTCTAAGGTAATAATTGAGGATAGAGTTGAGACAAAGGATCCAAACATCGCCTACCTTATTGCATAATCCAGTAACGCTTTGTTTCAAATAAATTCAAGTTAACAGCTTATTTCTCAGTGACAAACTAATTGTAATAATATTTTTTTATATCTTATATATAATAAATTATATTATAAAATAACATAATACTTTATAAAATTATATATCAAATTCGTTTAATATTTGTATACAATATAATATAGGTATGTGGTTTTACTTCTCATAAGAGTTTTGTTTTTCCATTTTCAGCGCTATCAAATCATTACATATTTTAATTGTTGTTGGGGTCAACGTCTCAACTCTCATTATAACGGAACTCTAGAGTCTACACATTACGGTTAATGACGGATTTATTATTTCATTGGCCCAATTTATTTTATTTGATTACATAATTGTACCTAGACGTATTAATGGTATATTATGTTATATTTCCGCTGTGTCGACTGCTAGCTGGTGTGATGTCAGTGCCAACTCGTGGGAGAAAGCAGAATCTCACGCTCAAACTGGTTTGAAGGTTATTGAAATCAGTCCTGCTACCGACGCGAAGTGTCCATACTGTATAATTATCTATACGTTGCCGTACCCCTCATCACATATATAACAGATTGGCCATCCCTATATTAAAAACGGTGACACGTGGAAGAGAACCACCAGGATCGCCAACGTCGATTGAGAGCGACAGTTAGATGAAAGTATAATTGCTCTATGCAATTCAAATGAGACTTATAACGTGACTTCATATGCAGTAGCTAGATGGCAGCAAAGTGAAATTGATAAAATTTGTTGCCGTCAAAGTCTGAGCAATCTGTTATATGTGATCAGGGACAGTACCGAGACGTAATGAAAGAGAGTCTGAGGAATCTAACTTATACAAAATTTACAACACAGGTTGTAGGAATTTAAAAAAGTTTCAACATTGACGACGTTCTTCTTCTGTCCTTGTCACATCACAGTCCAACGTTTTAGTTCTTCATTTGTATATTGTTCATAATTTAAAATTAAGCTGTTGAATAAAAGGGAGTACCAGCGTATAGATAATTATACAGTATGGACACTTCGCATCGATACCTTTGATGTAGCAGGACTGATTTCAATGATCTTCAAACCAGTTTGAGCGTGAGATTATTTTCTCCCAGGAGTTGGCACTGACATCACACCAGCTAGCCGTCGACACAGCGGAAATATAACACATACAATTAATACATCTAGGTACATTATGTACTCAAATAATATAAATTGGACCGATGAAATAATAAACCCGTCATTAACGGTAATGTCTAGACTCTAGAGTTCCGTTATAATGAGAGTTGAGACGTTGACCCCCATCAACAATTAAAATATGTAATGATTTGATAGAGCTGGAAATGGTAAAACAAAACTATGAGAAGTAAAACCATAGATCTATATTATATTGTATACAAATATTAAACGAATTTGATTATATTATTTTATAATATAATTTATTATATATAAAATATAAAAAATTATTATTAGAACTAGTTTGCCACTGACCTGTTAACTTGAATTTATTTGAAGCAAAGCGTTACTGGATTATGCAATAAGGTAGGCGATGTTTGGATCCTGTGTCTCAACTCTATTCTCAATTATTATCATAGCGTGTGCTCGATTACACTAACCTTTAGCGCTTGAAAGTGGAACTAAACGCCGGCGCACAGAGAAACAAAACACAGGAAAATTCTCTCAGTGTCCATTCTATATAATCCCTATTCGCTGAGGGTACCGATATTTTACTTTTTAAGTGCAATGTCTCCGCTTACGTAAGTGAAATTTGTAATTCATAATTTTTTATACAACGCTCCCCCAAGCTACCGAAGATATTCAGGAATAAGATAACGGTTAATATTATATTTGCTTATTAAATGTGTATTTTAAACTAAGAGGCTCTTTAGAGACGACATGTTGAATATATTGTAATTCTTATATTAATAAAAAATCGAATTACCGATCAATAACAAGAGAATCCATTACAAAATATAAATCTAGAACCAATAAAGAAAAGATTCTCTTAAAATAACACTGTTACTATTATTTATATGTAAAGGTTTAACATTACTAATAATAATAATTGTGTACCTTTAATTATTTTTTATATTAGTATTAGTATATGTATATGTATTTATATATGTATATGTATATATATGTATATATATTTATATATGTATATATATTTATATCATCATCATCATTGGGATTACGGCCCTTATAGTTTAGCCTTAGCCTCCCTCAGAACATCCGACCAATCACTTCTGTCTAATGCTCGTGTTCTCCATCTTCTAATTCCAACTTTTGTTAAGTCAGCCTGAACGTCATCGTCGTCTCCGATGATCAGTCCGGCTTGCTTCTTTGGATTTCTCAACGTTAAAATTTTTCCGAGATTTGGTTGTCAACCCAAAGCCCAACCCCCAACCTGGAGGGCCAGGGAACCTTCTGTTAGGGTTACCATTCCTTAGCCGAAAAAATCCCGTTTAGGCGCCGGATATTCGCCTTGAGTCTTCCTAAAGAAGACCTACTGGTTTTCTTTTAGTGATGGTCATTCCTGAGATTTAAGAATTCACCTATTCTATATACAGTATTTATATATGTATATATATATGTATATATGTATATATGTGTGTATATATGTATATATGTGTGTATATGTATATATGTGTGTATATGTATATATGTGTATATATATGTGTGTATATGTATATGTGTATATATATATATATATATATATATATGTGTGTGTGTATATATGTATATATAAGGGTCTATTTTAAATAATAAATTATTGATAAATAGATTTAACATACTTATATTTTTATATAAGTAATATATATTCTAATAATTTAGATTTATATTAATATAAATTATATATATATATATATATATATATATATATATATATATATATATAATTGTTTATCTAGTGTCAGTTTTAAGCACAGGTGCAATTTGATTATGATAAAATTGTATTTATAATTCTTAATTTAAAATGGCAGACAGAATGAAATCATAAATGTTATTCAAATTCTTTTCAACTTTACTTTAAACTATGAAAGCTAAGCAAAGGCAAGTTCTATTCAATGTCCTTTTAAATTCAGAATCTATTAAAAGGCGCCAAGCTATTGAATGTAATGTTAATGCCTTTTTATCGGCTCTTGTAATACACGGTGGCTATTTTGATACTAATAGTAATTTATTTTTAACTACATAAATTATTAACAAACAATGAAGTGGACTTTTCGATAAATTCCACAGCACCTGCAAGAGATTGAACCCCGGTTGCCTTGAAGAGAATTAATCAACTGATTGAGCTATGACAGACCATTTCCAATGTTAGATACACTCCGGACATACTGGTATAGGCATTTCCTGAGCACTTGTAGTTCCTACAGTCCTGGAATTTCATGTCGAATGTGTCACAAGATCTCTTCTCAAACATTTAATCGGAGACATTTCAGCACTTTACACTTCGCAGTTCACCACAGAACACAAATATAGCAATTCACAAAGTAATTATACACGTAATACAGACCTGCTTTCTTTCCAAATTAAAGGCATGTAAGGGGATGCATGAGGGGCGTTCTTCTAATAAATTTTAGGCTCAGGGTTGGAGTTGTGTGTGTAGAACAAGAATTGAGGGGATTAGCTTGCAAGGTCTTGAAGTTCTCTGGTAGAAGCCCCGCAAAGCATTAGTCATTTCATTTATATTTTTCAATAGATAAACTAAAATATTGTAAGCATGAAGTGCCAGTTCTAAGAAACAACATTTATGAAATGCAGTATTATGCAATTTAACATAAAATATGCACTAAAACTATAAAAATAGTTCTAATATGCAAGATAAACCTCCAAATATGCTTTATTAAACGTACAATCTTAAAAACATGCATTAATCATGACTGTATCCCTAAAAGTATAAAACAAGCCTAAGCCATGGAACGAATGCTTACAAAGTTTGAGAAGTCTAGCAAGGTTAGCCTATATAAAAATATGCATTTGCATAGAAATCCTACTTTCAGACTTCCTTCTCACTTGTATGGAGAGATATCATAAACTTACTCCTGAACGTGACTGTACTGGTACTTGGAGCTTAGTAAAGTGAAGAACAAACAAACGCGATTACAGGTTCTGTGGGTATTCTACACAGTGAAACTCAAGGCCTCTATGTATCTCTTTCTCTCTGTCACTTCCAGTCTTGACTTTCGATTTGTGTAAGAGATGTTTTGTAGTGTTTGCTCAAAGGGATGGAAAGATTACAAATAAAATATTTTGCAACAGTGACAACGTTGCTACTGTGATAGACTGGTTATCAGTATCCTCTATCGACTTGCAGACTTCACTACTTTCTTTGCGGTATCACTTTCGTAACCCCGGAAACCAAAGTATGTATCTGGGCAACCGTCGACAAATTATACACAACTATTACTGTTGGAATTTTATAATTTATTATTAGTTTAAAAGACCTTTATCTATGACCATAACAAAAAACATGCGTTTACTAAATACTTTTGCGTTTTTAAAGTAGGCTTTTATTAAACATTACTTTATTCCACTAGTGAAATAAACTTTAATTTACCTCACAGTTCATTAGTATTTTCCTAGTACCCGGGACCGCACACATACCTCTTTTCCATTCAACTATTACCCAAGAAGTTAATATATAGTTACTAAATGCCACTACCTCTACTTCTTTATTATCATTTCTTATATGCCCGTACACTCAGTCTCCTCCTTTATCTCCTACTACGTCGTAATTTGTGCATTGCATCCATATCTAATATGTATTTTTTTAAATTTTGTAATAATTTATATCTTTTGGGAAGCGAGGAGACCTGAACTGGCGAAGTTGGGTTTATAGGATGTAATAACACGCCTTACTCAACTGAGCTAAACAGACACGATAATTAATTACGTTTTAATATTCCTCTTACAGAAGTTCAAATATCGTGGAGTAACAGTAATAAATATAAATGATACTCGGGAGGAAATTAAACACAGAATAAATATGCGAAATGCCTGTTATTATTCGGTTGAGAAGCTTTTATCATCCAGTCTGCTGTCAAAAAATCTGAAAGTTAGAATTTATAAAACAGTTATATTACCGGTTGTTCTTTATGGTTGTGAAACTTGGACTCTCACTTTGAGAGAGGAACATAGGTTAAGGGTGTTTGAGAATAAGGTGCTTAGGAAAATATTTGTAGCTAAGAGGGATGAAGTTACAGGAGAATGTAGAAAGTTACACAACACAGAACTGCACGCATCGTATTCTTCACCTGACATAATTAGGAACATAAAATCCAGACGTTTGACGTGGCCAGGGCATGTAGCACGTATGGGCAAATCCAGAAATGCATATAGAATGTTAGTTGGGAGACCGGAGGGAAAAAGACCTTTAGGGAGGCCGAGACGTAGATGGGAAGGTAATATTAAAATGGATTTGAGGGAGGTGAGATATGATGATAGAGAATGGATTAATCTTGCTCAGGATAGGGACCAATTGCGGGCTTTAGTGAGGGCTGCAATGAATCTCCGGGTTCCTTAAAAGCCAGTAAGTAAGTAAGTAAGTAAGTAAGTATTCCTCTTAAGTTTACAGAATTAAAATGTGAAATTATTTTAATCACATTAGTCCCATGAACACTTCTAAATAACCCCTGAAATTTCAAAAAGATGAAAATACAAGTCTAAAATGAAAATAAATATTAAAATTATATAATTCTAATTTGTTATTTATCCAACGCCTTAAATACCATTCTGCACTATTCACGGCCTCCTACATCATGACCTATCTAGTACGCGTATCGATTCTAAAATCCATGCCATGATGTGTGATTATATGAGGACTTATTTTCAACATATTTTGTGGTCATGGATAAAATTACATATGGTACTTGTGAACGAGATCTTCATTGCGCTTGTGTAATTTAAGTACTCGACTACGCCTCGTGCTTATATCTTTCCACTCGCGCTATAAAGATACACTTACCTCGCAAGTACCATAAATAACTATTATTAGTAGTTTAATTTTTTTATTGGGTTATTTTACGACGCTGTATCAACATCTAGGTTATTTAGCATCTGAATGATATGAAGGTGATAATGCCGATGAAATGAGTCCGGGGTCCAGCACCGAAAGTTACCCAGCATTTGCTCATATTGGGTTGAGGGAAAACCGCGGAAAAAACCTCAATCAGGTAACTTGCCCCGACCGGAATTCGAACCCGGGCCACCTGGTTTCGCGGCCAGACGCGCTGACCGTTACTCCACAGGTGTGGATATTAGTAGTTTAAAAGACCTTTATCTATGACTGGTATCTAAACTGGTCTTTATTTCATCGTTCTTAGCAACCTAAACATTGGCTTTGTTCACAGGACTGAATTCACTACTGTGAATTAAAACTTTTTCCATGACAACCAACACATTATCAACAATAAAATCCATACATTAATTCGTTTATAACTTTTTCACAAACAACACATTACAAAGAAAAGGCGTACAATTTAAAATTAAATTTAGATACCAGCAATGGATAAAATGTTGTGTAACACATCAGAGTAAAACATATTTTATGGTAGGCGGACCAGACGTCCCCGGTTTTGAATTGCTGTCCCCAGGGAGTAAATGTCCCCATTTTTGTCCCCGAAAATTCATTTTTTTTCCAGAAGTTTTGATTTTGTTTAAATAATATTTAACACGTAAATATTTAAGTATTGTGATGAAACTGCTGCGATTCATGCACATTTCTGAATGGTTCACAGTATGATACAAAGGAGCCAACAAGCACAATATGCACTCTTCAAGAAGAATATAGCATCTTCGTCTTCATTCGCGTTGAGCGGAAACATTAGAACTGTCGCAGCGTCCATTTTTAAGTAGTTAAAAAAAATTAGGATTTTTGTGGCAAACCAACATGTGGTATGATTTTTTCAACATTAAAAAAATCCATTCCATTTGAAAATCTTCTCAAAATAATATCATTAACCATGTGTAATTCATCAATTGGAAGACTTTACTCCACAATGAATTCAATCTGGACTGATGAAAAGTCAAGAATGAAAATTGAAACAGCTAAAGCTTTGTTATAACTGAAAACAAACTTTCATTTCTCATGTGAAGAACTTAGTGTGAAGCTGTATGGGAATGAACAATTTCTTAAAAAGATGTATTCTTCAGACAAGTATTTGCAAAACGTATGTGTTAGAGTTCAGTGTGTACAATATTATGTGAAAGACTTTCATGCATGCGTCAGTACTGAAATTGAATTCTTATGGCTATAATTATGTATAGGGGTTACGTGTATTTATTTAATTCAAAAAGTTAAGATACTCTACAAATTTAGTGAGCAAAGTTCTATCATTGCATCTATTATTACATGTATTTTCTGCAACATTTCAACGGAGAGTGATTAGATAAGTGTTTGTGGTTTTTCTTGAAATTGCTTATGTCCCCTGTTGGACCATAAAAAATCTGGTCAGCCTATTTTATGCGCTCGTGGAAACTTATCGCCCGAGGCGATAACTAAACTAAACTTTCTACTCGCCCATAAAATCTAATTTTACTCTCTTATACTATATAAATTACTACTATAATAGGTATTAGATTTTAGGATTATAATTTATTTAGAATATGCCGATTGCTGAATTGTTGTTACATTCACATTATGGAAAGAATAAAATTGAAAACTGTAATCGTAATTATTCAGCAAGTATTATTAATATAATATATTTACCCTCTCTTTATCATTCTGCCACTACTTATCGCCACATCGTAATCATAATCATCAAATAATTCCTCTTAAAGAACTGGATAGTAATTTGGGATGAAATCCCCAATTTTATATTTTGTGTTTTAAAAAAAAGTACAAAATTTGCGCCTTAAAACAATACATATTGTGGCGGTATCTCTGGAGATAAGCCCTTTAAATTGTATATTTAAATATGGCGTCGCATGTAATTCTCACATCCATTTTTTAAATATAATTTTCTGTAAGTTAAGATTTTTCAAACTTTTAATTTTTCTTTGAAACTATTCTCTTTCTATTTATATGAAATGTTTACAATGTTTTCTACAGCCTGTGTTCTACAAAGTAGACGTACAGGTTTATGAATATCTCATACATAACGTCAGGAAAAAATATATATGCATTCAAAAAATAGCAAAAAAATTGATAAAGTGTTTTTTTTTCTGTTTCACTGAGAGTGAAATATTTGACTTATAGAGTATCTATGCGACAAAACTTTTTTCTAAGACTGTATATTTAGCAAAATGTGAAAACAGGCTATCAGTTAGGACCTTTGTTTACACTTTGATAAGAAACTAATTAGTTGTCTTTTATACCACTGAATTTAGGTTGATTTATTCTATTACTATGGCGATTTTTATTCCACTCTGAGTAATAAAATCCGAAAAATATTCAACTACATTTTTGTACTGAAATACCTTAAGCGTAGGAATCACTACCCAGTCCCCTTAAATAGTCTCTTCAGCTCCAAATGGACAAGAATTACGATTAAAATTATCATCTCTTTATCTCTTAATATCCCGTGCACATTAAATCATCTTCGTCATCATTTGTGTCTCAAGTTTGGTTTGGTCGTCTGGCTCATTGCGTGTTTAGCCCCCCTCCCACCATGTCAATATATTCATGGGGGTATTCTCATTTCTTTTTTATCTAAATGAGTGAATTCCAGAAAAGGTCTATTAGGGAACCCATTTGTGCCTCTTTCAACTTTTTAGGCCTATATAAAATCCAAGTTTCGTATCCAAATGTTAGGGTAGCCTTTGAAATTTCATTGTGCAATCTTTATTTTGTGGCAGTTGTCGTTTATTGACCAAAGTTTCTTTTAACTGTTATTTTTTTTCCTTGCTGTTATTTATACTCGCTGTAACATCTTTGGTCATATCGCGAATTAATCTTTGGTTGAAATCCGAAGGCCTATGTACTATTGTTGAGACTGGTTCTATTGTTGCGAACAAGATGGCGACTGTATATGTATTACTGATTTGTTATGAATATGATTTCGAGGATGAATGAGGGCGGTGATATTCAGGGATGTTGTAGCCCGAATTCCCTGGAATTTGCCTTATGGTTGAGGAAAAAACCCTGAAAAAACCTCAACCCGGAAATTCAACCCGACCAGGAATCGAACCCGGGCCCTCTGCGTAAGAGACCGGCATGCCGACCCCTACACCACAAACTGTTGTTATTTTTAAATATTTGGAGACCACACGACAGAAATTACAATATTGTAATAATTACATAAAATACAATAAAATAAATAATAATAATATAATAATAATAATAATAATAATAATAATAATAATAATATTAATGCCTGTTATTATTCGGTTAAGAAGCTTTTGTCATCCAGTCTGTTGTCAAAAAATTTGAAAGTTAGAATTTATAAAACAGTTATATTACCGGTTGTTCTGTATGGTTGTGAAATTTGGACTCTCACTTTGAGAGAGAAACAGATATTAAGGGTGTTTGAGAATAAGGTTCTTAGGAAAGTATTTGGGGCTAAAAGGGATGAAGTTATAGGAGAACTGCACGCATTGTATTCTTCACCTGATATAATTAGGAACATTAAATCCAGACGTTTGAGATGGGCAGGGCATGTAGCACGCATGAGCGAATGCAGAAATGGATATACTCGTAGAGTGTTAGTTGGGAGGCTGGCGGGAAAAAGACCTTTGGGGAGGCCGAGACGTAGATGGGAGGATAATATTAAAATGGATTTGAGGGAGGTGGGATATGATCATAGATACTGGATTAATCTTGCACAGGATAGGGACAGATGGCGAACTTATGTGAGGGCGGCAATGAACCTGCGGGTTTCTTAGAAGCAATTTATAAGTATTATTATTATTATTATTATTATTATTATTATTATTATTATTATTATTATTATTATTATTATATAATTGCCCTTTTAATGTGACTATATAGACAAAATAGATTATAACACGTAAACCGAATGCGACGTTCCAGGATACCAAACAATGTTTACTTCAAAGCGCATTTCAGTCTTTAAAACATGAGTACGATAGCATTTTAATTTTCCCGGGTTGAGGAGCGAACTAATAACAGACTAAAGTATAATGGGTTTAGGAAAATTCATAATATATACTGTATAAGGCTTCAATGAATAAAGTTTATTGGAAAAAGTTTCATTTATGAATCAAACAGACTTTGCTTAAGATGGTTTTCTAGAACTATTCAAACTGTGAAATTTGAAAGTCATTTTATTTTCAGATAAGTGGTGCAATGCTTAGATATGTTTATTTTACTCTTATATCAGTCACCAACTTGTCGGGTTATGTTGAAGGTTAACAACCTATTAAATCATGATACATAAATAGTTTATCACAAACGTTTTCAACCTTTTAAGCTCCATTCACATTACACGTCACATCACCCTCACGTCACGGACCAGCAGCGTTACATCAAAATATTGTACAACGCGTTTTGTATGGTAGCGTTCACATACACAGGCAACGTCACGGACCGTCAACGGCACGGACCGACTGGGATTCTCGAGGAGAATGTTTTGACGTGACGGAACCTGTACGTGGACGGTTTTTTCTGCTAGACAGCTAGACTCTAGCAGCACCGATAAACATTAACACGTCGTAGCTCCTATGAGAGACAATCAATTGCACTGTAATTTTTAGGATTCATATATAAAAGTCTAAGGAAAGCATAGAAAAAATTTGTAATCAAAACCTTTTTTGGACAGTGAGAAAAAAAAATTAGCCTACTAACTTCGAAGTCACCCGTTCAAAATAAACATTGACACTCTCAGAAGTGATAAGCGACAAACTTTTTTTATTTTTCACGTTATAGGGAGGTCAAAGCGAGAGAAATGTTTAGAAAGAATGAATATTACTTTTAAAAGTGGCTGATATTCAAAACCTGTACCGGTTTGCGATTTACGGAGAGCTTAATGCGGGGTTTTGCGTGGCGGACTTTCTTATGCAGAGTGACAACTTTTGTCTGTTAGAACTGCGGATTCTCATAGAAATCATCGCTCTGACTCCAAATTTGTGTTCAAAATATTTCCATTGCTTAAGGTATCGAGTTAATTGTGCGTTTTGAAATATAATTAAAATATTCCTAGTACATTATATAAATAACATCTATGTTGATTAAACACTAAACGACATTTCATACAAGTTGACAGGATGCGAAGGCATTTCTTTCCCCTTCTACTTGCCCTGAGTCCGTCAGTATAACAGATCGGTAGCTGTTACCTCTTATACCTGCACCCCCCAAGTTGTACACACAAGAAAATAAAATATTAAATAAAGTACATAAATGGATATAAAATACAGTGACACAGATGTTTGACAATTACATGTTTCAGTATATTTTAGTGTCGTTTTTACAAAATTTTCAACTAATAATTAATTAATTAAATAAAGAGATGCTGGTTTGTATTATGAAGTCAGGGAGGAGTAACACAGTGCAGATTGTTCCGTCGTTTATGCTGTAGAGTAGCAACTAGCAGTGAAGAAAACATTTATCTTCTGCTGTTGGTAGCTTTTTAATGTGCCAGTTGATATAAACAACAATAAAATGAAATATAAACGCTTAGTATAGATTTTCGAAATACAGATTACCGGTAAACGTTTTCAATAATAAGAATTTTCACTATATTCAAAGTCAATTAGTCGAATGTTAGTAAGCTAGACAGTAGCATCTTCCCCTTCACGGATGGTAAAGAGTGTTAGTAGAGGGGAAAGCCTTATCAACCAAACTGAAATGGGGATTAGTAGGGCATAGTTTTGAAATTGAGAAAAAGGAAAAAAAAAGAATTTATTAATGTATTACTCTCATCCTCATTATTATTATTATTATTATTATTATTATTATTATTATTATTATTATTATTATTATTACTATTATTAGCATATAGGCTAGAGTGTTAGTTGGGAGGCCAGAGGGAAAAGACCTTTGTAAAGGCTGAGGCGTAGATGGGAGGATGATATTAAATGGATTTGAAGCAGGTAGAATATGATGATAGAGACTACATTAATCTTGCACAGGATAGGGACCGATGGCGGGCTTATGTGAGGGAGGCAACGAACCTGCGGGTTCCTTAAAACCACTTGTATTATTATTATTATTATTATTATTATTATTATTATTATTATTATTATTATTATTATTATTGTATTATTATCAGTGTTTGAAAACAAATTTGAAATCATAGCGATGATTTCTATGAGAATCCGCAGTTCTAACAGACAAAAGTTGTCACTCTGCATAAGAAAGTCCGCCACGCAAAACCCCGCATTAAGCTCTCCGTAAATCGCAAACCGGTACAGGTTTTGAATGTCAACCACTTTTAAAAGTAGTTTCCATTCTTTCTAAACATTTCTCTCGCTTTGGCCCCCCATCTAACGTGAAAAATACAGACGTTTATCGCTTATCAACTTTTGATATGTCAATGTCTATTTTGAACGGGTGACTTCGAAGTTAGTAATTTTTTTCTCACTGTCCAAAAAATATTTTCATTGCAAATTTTTTCTATGCTTCCCTTAGACATTTATATAATGAATCTTAAAAAAAATACAGTGCAATTGATTGTCTCGCATAGGAGCTACGACATTGTTTGAAAGCATAGACTACTTCTCTATTCTTGATGACGCCGGCAAACTGACTTAATGTGAATGAGTTTGCATTCGACGTGACGGTGACGATGACGGTCCGTGACGTTGATATTACGTATAATGTGAATCGAGCTTTAATAGATCGTCTTGCTTCTAATCTGTACAAGCCTTTTTAAGTTGCAATTATTTCTCCGTATGAAAAAGAAAAGTTTTCCCACTGTACGTCGAATATTGGCATATTAATTTTACTGTAATGCAATAATAATAATGATAATAATAATAATAATAATAATAATAATAATAATAATGAGATAGGTATAATGTTTATGGTTAATGTTTAAACGCACCCTTTCATTGTGTTCTGATGAAGAACAATAGATATAAAAGGACGTTACATTCACTTTGATAATCTCGCCAATTAAAACATTGTGTTTGTTCGGCCATTATTAAAGAGGTAGGTATCTCTACTGTTATCAAAAGAGGACGGGCAACTTGTTGGAGGTCGGCCAATCACTCAGAATTCATAACAACTCCTACTTTATTACACTGGTCTAATACTCGATTTCGCGAATGAAATATTACTGCTACGTTCGAGGAGAGGGAAGTCTCCGACAGTCCCTACATCATACATCGTAATAGGCTGTCTCTTGCGCCAGAAGCGACTGAGTTGCAGTTTAATTAATCGGTTTGAGTTTCATTAAAAGGTTACAGTTTGATTAATCAGATTCACGGTTGGGTTACGAAAGTCGAATGGGTTGCGGAGTACAAGGCGTATAACCCATATCCTGCGCTCTGTACTTTCTCTCTCTCTTCCGTAAACGTTCTCTCTCTCTCTCTCTCTGTTCTTTTTTCATATTACACTCTTCCATTTAACTATTCAGTGCGAATAACCTAAAGACCATGTTTTTACTCACATTACAACCGATTTCCGCGCAAAAAGTTTGGATCTTTCACACTGTACAAAGTGTCTGATTTAAGCCGTTCATAAATTGTTTTAGGCATCACGCACAACACAAGTAGGGGTGGACACAATAGAGGAGCATAGTATCAAAGTTAGACAAATCCATTTTTGCGATTTCGAGATAACGACTGTTTCTCATAGAATTTTGTGTGCCGAATGCGATTCTGGAACTGCTTAGGTTAAAAAACGGACAGAACAGAGTGAAAATAGCATTTAATTGTGCGCTTTAGAATCAAAATGTAGACAACTCCACTGTGGCTTGGTTTCAAATTAGGACAATTCCTACTGTAGCCAATGAGAAGCCCACATTCATACCATCTTTTCCCGTTACACATCGCGAATCCAACGTGGTTGATTGTTTATATAATCGGTTTGTGGATGAATAAGTACTGTTTTACGCAAATTTGCTTTTAAACCGAGTTAGAAGTGATCTAGATTCAAAAGTAGACAACTCCACTTTAAATATGGGTTCGTTTGGTTTCAAAAACAGACAACTCCACTTTAAATATGGCTTCGTTTGGTTTCAAAAACAGACCACGCCATGACTTAGTTTCAGAGATGGACAACTCCACTTTTTAAACTTAAATTTCGACCTGAATATTAATTTTAATCACATTTTAAGCCTTTCTATGACCCATGAGGACGTTAAAAAATGTACGTATAATGGTGACATTGGTTTCCAAGGATCTAGTTTTTCGCCTCTCCTGTAAAGAAAACAAAAGTGGAGTGTCCAACTTCGATACCAAGCTCTCCTCAATACATTTCATCATTGAAATTCGCTAACTCGCAGCGCTTGTATTTTAGTTTAAGTAACGATTCACAATAGCTAAAATAATAAATAGACATAGGTTCGGCGGACTGAGAGATTTTTGCGATGCGTATGAGTAAGGAAACAAACATTTATAATATTATGCGAGTCTCTCGACGATAGTTTATGGCTCTCAGCTAGAGTGATGTGTACGTATGAATGTTTCGACTGCCTGAGAGGGTCGATATTCAGTCCTTCCTTTCGTACTTTTTAAATTTCGAACTTCGATTCCAGGTTATTCTAAAATATGCTAATTACGACTAGTTTAAAAATAAAATACTCAATCCATCGCAGTATCGTATGAACCAGAATGTTCCACAGGAGTATCTATAAAAGCTCTTATTCTACTGTCAGTAACCATTCACAGTTTGAATATCTGAAGCTCGTAACGCAAAATGGCGAGAGAAGAATTAAATATATTTAAGGTATGCATCGACTCTTGGAGTAAACATTTACAATTTCCCATCAATCTAATTCAAAATTCACTTACTACTTTCGTACCGTTAAATAAAAGGAATGCTAGAGGAAATAGAAAAAATAAAATTTTAGGGGCCCTGGGCAAAAATTTTAAATAAAAATCATATTCTTCCAACAAGGATTTCTTTGCTTTCAATTGACCTAGATCATTCATTTTCCACCAAATTGATCCTAAACAGTGAAGAATGTTGTAGTCTAGAATGAACTTAATAGCATTTCTCACTTATTTTTTGTGTAATTTTTCTAACATGTGAAAAGTTACTTTATTTTTTATTATTTATAGAGAGGCAATGCCTTTGCTTTGAACTAAATTAGTTGATTTTAGATTACAACACACCTCTATGTCTAAGCTTCAATTTGGTGTTTGAATGAAATCGATAGCTCAATTCTAAGCGTAGGCCTACTTTTTACTTGCTCAAAGACTGAAAAATTTTGAAAAAACTAAAATAGGGTAAAAATGAAGTTAAAGTTTAAGTTCAAGCTAGGTAACAAATAAATTAATATTATGCTCCTAAAACTCTCCTGCAACATAGGTGTCTTGAGATCAATTTTCTTCTTTTTCACAGCCCTCTGGTACCGTCTTCGCTGCTGTTGCTCAGGAGTGCACTGTATGTTGGCCTTCAGGGTTCAGGTCTCAACTGCAGCATTCACACCTGCCATTGTGTATTTTGGTGGGGTGATGTTCATCTTCCGGAATATGTCCAATTCAACTTCGTTGCCATAATTGAAGTGGCAGATAGCATCCATGACCCTAAGTTTCAGATTGTACGACCTACATACTTTTTTGGGTCACTGTCTCCAAATCAAACCATAGAAAGACTTCTTTGCATTCTGAGTCTTGTCATGTAAACACCTAGTAAACATACTGGGGTCTGTAAATAGATTTAATCCACTTCTAGGCGCAAGCAGCTGCGCCTGGAGTATGAAAAAATTAAAGTTCGTTTATCAATAGTGAGAAAACCTAAACATGTTATATATGTTTAAAAACTAAAAGCATCAGACTATAATATGACACAAAAAAGAAGAAAAAAACATTTTTTGAAGAAAAATTGCCATTTAGGGACGTTACAGAAAGGAAACTACGACGACATCGTCCAACTTCATACGGGTTGTTATCGATTTTGTATGTCTTAAACCATATGATCTGTCACAGTCTGAATCCAACTTTTTTTTCGTCTATCCGGTTTTGATGTTCTTATGGTAGAGTGACTAGGCGAGACATATTCAAAATATATTGCAATAAATTATTAACTTGTGTTAAAATTGTGCACTGTCTGTTCTACTCTGTTGCTTACTCTGAACGAAATAAAACAAATAAATTAATTTGAAGGAGTGGATATAACATGTGTATTAAGAAAAGACATTATAGGAACTAAAAGAAGCACAAATGACTCTATAAAACATTATCCAAGACTGGAATAAACGATGGAAAGGAGAAAGAAAATAAATAATTAACATTACAGATTAACAACACGTGTTAAACATAAAATTATCATACGAAGACTAAAATTCATATCATTCGCGTCATGACGTCAGTGAACATTATACCTACTTCTGATTCCGCATACGAAATCATTAAATACCTCCCACATGCCCCGATTCTTACTTTGGCTGCCTGAGCAAGAATGAACGGCTTAAGTCAGACTCCCTGTACAAGGCGTCTGATTCAAGCCGTTAATTTTTGTTTTGACAGTCTGAATGTCAGTCCAGACATTTGGAGGGTATTTAATGGTTTCGCAGGCGAAATCAGGGGTGTGTATAACGTCTACTAACATAATCACGTGAATGTTACGATAATTTGTTTGATAATTTTATGTTAAACATGTGCAGTCAATCTGTTATGCTAATTATTTTTTTCTGCTTTCCAACGTTTCTGATAGTCGCATTCGTTTTCATTGGATAGTGTTTTATCAAGTCATTTGCTCTTCATGTACTATTTCTTAATACGTAGGTTATCTTCAATCGCTCAAATTAATTTGTTTTGTTTTATTCGGAATGAATAGCGGACGTATTAAGAAGGTTCAGAACAGGCAGCGTAGAGTTTTAACATAATTTATTCACTTATTTACAGATATTTTGAATATGCCATTTCTAGCGACACTGCCAATGAGAACAGACCATGAAAAACGTTGGATTCAGATTATGATATACTAAATAATCTACGACATACGAGATCAATGACAACGAGCATGGAGCTGGAACATGTCGACATATAAGTACTGCTTATATTCAATTCTTCTGTCGCTATCATTCACTTTTGCTGCCACGAGTTTCAGAGATTCGAACCGTGAATGATTACCGAAAGCAGGATTCAAACTTTTATAGCTACTGCTTTGAAACATTTTGCTTCATAAGATCTTTCATCGATTACATATTTCTGTTTTAAAAACAGTATTAACTGGAATATTTTTTAGAATCATCTACTATCGGAGTTGGACATTAGAGAGTACGAAGAAAAGAACAGGGGCTCGAACCCTCACAGGCAGTCGAATATTCATAGAATCCATTATTTTAGCTGAGAGCCATTAACTACCTTAAGAGATCTGCGAATTAGAAATTAAATGTTTTTTTACTCTAACGAATCGTATGAATCAATTATTACTCAGTCAACTGTTTATATCTATTTATTATTTTCTCTGTTTTCAATCATTATAAAAACTAAAATACAACCGCTGCAAGTTAGAGAGAATTTAAACGACGAAAAGTGTGTATCCCTGGTCGTGTTGTGCATGATGCCTAAAACAATTTATGAACGACTTGAATCAGACACCGTGCACATGCACCAAAAATTGATCATTTATTTTTATTAGTACTAGCTCATTTATTTATAAATTGTATAGTCTAAGGACCTATAATGAAGAAACAAAAATGTATAAAGCGCATTAAAGATTCAAGATAGGCTTATAAAAATGACACTTTTTAAGTAATTCTTTCAATTTTACCATCATAGGCATAATTTTAATTTCCAAGCATTGCAACATTTAAAATATAAGGGACAATTCTATTATTAACTTGTTCAACAAAATCGATTATTAATATGAAATTTATTTTATCACACATTATAGCATTTTTTTAGTCTGTTTGTTTTAGGATATAGATAGGCCTGTCTGAAATTAATTTATCTGAATTGTAGTACATGCAAGTCTTACTATTAGAACTCTCTTTATGATTTTATCTATCTACATTTTAAAATATTATTATTGGTTATATCAACATTCCAATTTTCTATTAAAAATAACTCATTTCTTTAATTTTTAAAAGTGATATATTTTTTTTTTTCTTTAAAATTATTGAATAATGTAGTATAATTCCCCTAACTGCTATATATCTGTTTATATGAAACAAATAATCGATAACAAGAGCAGTCATACCAGATTGTTGTGAAATGAGCATACTGGTTAAATACAGTTCAACATGATCTTCAGATACGCTTTTTGTAAATTTTGAGAAACTATAAAATTGATAGCGATGTTGTTTTAATTAAATCAGATTTCATGTTTACTACACTTTCTGATCGTACTCCACAATTTAAATTTTGAAATTCTTGTTTCCGTACATGTAATAATACAGTACTTTTTTCTGGATGTAGACCTACATATGTATTATTTTTTCCCACACACGTAGAGCCTTAACATAATTTGATTGAGGGGGTCAGCGCAACAGTGGCCTAACCCTCTTCAATGGGAAAAATTAAATATTGAGCCTTCTGTTGATTTTGACGTGAACTATCGTTCTACGAAGTGGAATAGATCAATCCACCATTGTATAGCTTGTTAGGAAGCATGCAATTTTTCCCCTAAAAATATCACTTATAAATATATATAACTTTAACTTGCTTTTTCTACTTAAAAAAGTGGCTTAAACCACTGTTGCGCTGACCCCTCAATTTCTTTTAGATGTTACTGTAGCTCCAATGTCCACATTATATCCTTATAATAACACAGGTAGCGAAATGTTTGGGTGAAGTCAAAAAGGAAATTATTATCATTATGCTACGAAATATATGAGAAAGAGACGGATGGCCTGAAGATTTCACGGAAACGGAGTTGCTTCCAATAACGAAAAAAAAAAAAAAATGCCAAGACTATCAGCCTGATATCATACTCGGTGAAAATTCTTCTGCGAATAGTGAAAAGATTTTTTTATTCTAAAATGGAAGGAGTGTTAGAAGAAGAGCAATTCAGCTTCATGAAGGGAAAAGGTACAAGAAAGGGAATAGGATTGCTGCGAACAATTGGCGAAAAATACATAAAGAAAAATAAAGAAGTGTATGTAGTATTCGTGGACCTGGAAAAGACTTTCGATAGAATGAATTAGAATAGAGTTATCGGGATCCCGAAGAAAATAGGTGTGAATTGGAAAGAGAGGAGACCATTCTGTAACTTTTTGCTTTATCACACCAACAGCCAACTTATAAGTACTTGTACTTAGTTATTCTTTTGTTTCCAAAGAAATTGGTAGACACATCTAGGAAGGCGATCCAAGAAGTTTTGTCAACACTACTTAAATGCTGCAGAAAAACATGATCTTGAAAAGTTTCGAAAATTTATGAGTCGATGAAAACACCTCCTTTGATCTTTGCTCCATTTATCCTGGGAAACTTCGCAAACAGATATTTAAATGTTATACAGCAGAGTCCGTATAGGCCAGTTTCTGTCTGACGCTTTTCCTATTCACTACTGGTTAAAGCAAGGAGATGCACTATCACCTTTACTTTTTAACCTTACTCTAGAATATGTCATTAGGAATGTATAGGAAAACCGAGAGGGTTTGGAATTTAAGGGATTACATCAGTTGCTAGTTTATGCGGATGACATGAATATTGTAACTTTTATTCAAAACAATAATAATGTAACTTTTATTGTCACAACAATAATCACTTTCTATAATTTAATTTAAACACTCCCATCAACAATGGGATTTCCACTCCACACAGCAACACAATATTCGTTATTGCACTCCACAGACGACAATGACAATTCACTTGGATTATTGAGAACAACAATGTACTGCTAATCTCAACTAATGTTCACAAAGCACTATTTACAAAACAAAACTGTCAGTTCTCAGTTCACATTTCGTTGCCTTGGCTAGTTCTAGCTCATTCACTCAAGTTCGCAGTATATTCGAGACTTCCAGAGACAGTCCACTGCACTCGAACTCCAGACTTCCAACTGCGTTGCTTCCGCCTGGATGCCGCTCAAGTTCACTCGCGTGTCGAACCCCAGACTCCTGCGCTGATTCACAAGCTGAATTCGCTGTCCAATACCAACAGCATCTAACTGGCTCCTTCTTCGCGTCTCCTATTTATCACTAAACCATAGTTTCCAGAAAGTACGATGCTCGAAATTTCTACAGATGCCGAGAGGATGGCGCCTCTCGAGACTTCTCTGGATTTCCCCCTCTCTGCCGCGGCCCAGCATGTCGTCGTTCCCCTTACGTCCGTCCCCTCCAGTTTGTTGGCTGCAGCCTCCTCTCTCCGCGCGCCTTGTTCCCTCCACGCGCGCCCCGCCCTCTGTGGGACGGGTGATCGACTGCCGGCTGTCACAATATGTTAGGAGAAAATCTACAAACTATTAGGGAAAACACGGGAACTTTACTTGAAGCAAGTAAAGCGATAGGTTTGGAAGTAATTAAAAAAAGTATATAATTACTCGTATGTCTCGTTGTCTCGTGACCAGAACATAGTACAAAATGGAAATGGAAAAAATGGAAATTTATCCTTCGAAGAAGTGAAAAAATTCAAATTGGAGCAACAGTAACAAATATAAATGACACTAGAGAGGAAATTAAACGCAGAATAATTATGGGAAATTCCTGCTATTATTCGGTTGAAAAGCTTTTGTCATCTAGCCTGCTTTCAAAAAACTGAAAGTTAGAATTTCTAAATGAGTTATATTACCAGTTTTTCTGTATGTTTGTGAAAGTTTAACTTTCACTTTGAGAGAGGACAGAGGTTAAGGTGTTCGAGACTAAGGTACTTAGGAAAATATTTGGGGCTAAGAGGTATAAACCGTAGCAATATCAACGGGGGATTACTTTGTGTCCACCTTATCCAAAATTTATATTTTCAATATCTACGTAACTGATATATTAAAAATACGAAAATGCTGTTTATTGTCAGTTATGAATCTTTCTATCTTACTGTGTTATTGTTTAACAGTTTTCACTGATAGTTTTACCAAAACACGAATATATGTCAAGGTGGACAAAAAATATCCCCCCTTTAGTAAATGGTGTAACCCATAATACAAGGTTTCACGTTATTTCAACTATTTCAAGAATGATGCAAGACTCATGGCCAATATAATTTTTGTGCTTTTGTGTTACTACACATGTAATGCATCAACAATGGACATATTTATTCTTTTTTTTTATTACGCTCCTACTTTCCCTACAATGGGCATGGTGAACAAAAAATATCCCCCCTTAGTAAATGGTGTAACCCATAATACAAGGTTTCACGTTATTTCAACTATTTCAAGAATGATGCAGGACTCATGGCCAATATAATTTTTGTGCTTTTGTGTTACTACACATGTAATGCACCAACAATGGACATATTTATTCTTTTTTTTTTTGTTACGCTCCTACTGTCCCTACAATGGGCATATTTGGTGTTTCTATTTTTGTTACACCTGATTGGTCTGATGAAGTGGCGTGATATTTATGTATCCTACTTGTTTCCGACAATTACATTTGTTGTTCAGTCTACTAGCAATGAGTCGAAAGACCACAGAAGAATTATTGGAAGAATCTACAGATTCCGAAACTGAAATTGAAAATGATGATGATGGTGAAGTAGTGAGTGAACCTGAAGACCAGTGTATCATGCGTGACGAAGTGGATGGGGATGAAGTTGAATCCAGTTCTGAAGATGACCCTGACAACTTATCTGAAATTGAAATCAGTGATAAATATTTTACTAGTACTGGAAGAGTTTACGTTTTCAAACCACCTCGAATATCAAGACGAGCTGCAAGAATATTGTGAAAGAACGCGAAGGACTACGAAGTGAAGGTAAAGTGGCCACAATAATACAGTCGTTTGAAAAGTTCTTTACTCCGGAAATTGTAGACAGCATTATAAAGTATTCTAATGAAGAAGCGATTAGGCAGAAAGTACCAGGAACAAGTAGACTTGAATTCCTTTCTTATATAGGGCTTCTTATCTTTATGGGCAAAGAAAGTGATAGCAAAACAGCAGTTACAGATCTTTGGTCCAATATTTCTGGAAGATTTGTTTGTACCGCTACTATGAGCCGAACTAGATTCCAGCAGCTAACTGAAATAATAAGATTTGATGACAAAACCACACGAAATGAACGCAGGGAGTTTGATAAATTTGCCGCAATGCGTGAAGTATTCAACAAAATGAACTCAGTTTTACCAAAATGTTATTCTGCTGGAATGCACACTGTTGTAGATGAAATGCTTTCATTATTCCGTGGAAGATGTTCCTTCAAAGTTTTCATGAAGGATAAACCTGGGAAGTATGGCATACTTATACGTATGCTTACAGATTCAAAGTCAAGATATGTTATCAGTATGGGACCATATGCAGGGAAGAATAAGAATGCAGCGCAACAAACAAATTCAGCTACAGCTGTCGTAAAACGTTTGGTTCATCCTATAAATAACTCCGGGCGCAATGTAACCACAGACAGGCACTACACATCTGTTGACTAGGCTGAGGATCTATGGAACAATCACAAGCTAACTCTTATTGGAACTTTGCAGGCAAATAGGAAACACATTCCTCAAGAACTCAAAGAAGTTTCTGGAAGAGAATTATATTCCAGTAAATTTGCGTTCAGTGATCCTAATACTGGAAGTGTTCCAAATACAATTGTTTCATACATCCCTCGTGAAAAATCTAAGCGGAATCTTCTTATATTATCCACTCAACATTATGATGATG
Source organism: Periplaneta americana (assembly GCF_040183065.1). NCBI lineage: Eukaryota > Metazoa > Arthropoda > Insecta > Blattodea > Blattidae > Periplaneta > Periplaneta americana. The sequence continues at coordinate 96,259,164 of NC_091130.1, forward strand.
CAATTGGTGCACCATCTGATACAAAGAAGAAAACAGTAATAAATCTATACTACAATGACACTAAAGGCGGTGTCGACACAATGGATCAAATGGTACGCAAATATTCAACAAAAAGAACTACCAGAAGATGGCCAGTGTCTATTTTCTACACACTTCTTGATATAGCAGCTCTAAATGGCTACACCATATTTATACTGAACTTTCCAGACTGGAATAAGAAGAAACCAAATCAGCGGCGACTTTATCTACAAGAATTGGGATTGAAGCTCATAACTCCGTATATTGAAGAACGGGCAAGAAATGTTACAGGACTGCAGAAGTGTGTGATTTCGGCAATGGAAGGAATTCTAAAAAGGAAAATCAAGCAGACAAGTGGAGCAAAGGAAGTTCATGGTGGTAAGGGTCGATGCCATTTGTGTACTAGAGACTGCCGATCAAAAATAGATAAGTACAACAAAGTGAGCAAGACAACAATCATTTGCAGTGTTTGTAAAAGGTACACATGTGGTAAATATAGCAAGAAATCTGTGGTCTGTTCAATATGTGAGGACGGGTGTGAAGAAAGTGATGTGAAGCATTTTACAATTTATTTTGTGACTGTTACACTAAAGTATTTGTTGGAACATATACAATGACATTTCAATTTTTTTCTTTCATAATAGTACATACTATTCGCTGATTATAAGTGTGGTAAACAAAGCAAGAAAACTGTGTTCTGTTCACTGTGTGGGAACTAATGTGAAGAAGGTGACGCATAATATTTTCCAGTTCTATGATATTTTCTGGACTGTTCCATTCAAGTACTTGCTGAAAAATATACGACAACATTTAAACGTTTTTTGCTTTATGTATACGTATAGTACACACTATTTGCAGATTGTAAGTTTCGTATAAGTAGCCTATATCAAGGAAACCGTGGTTTGTTCAATATGTAACAACGAGTGTGAAGATAGCAATACGTAATATTTTCAGACTGTTTTGTTGAAGTAAATTGTTCGAAAATATACAATGATATTTAAATTTTTATCTTTTATAGTAGTGCATGCTATTTGCCGATTACAAATGTTTCAAAAATGCTCAAAATTAAACATTTTTATAGTGGTCACAAAATATCCCCCCCTTGGTACTGCATGTCATCAAAATAGCTTGGTATTGCTAGGGTAAAGTTACAGAGAATGAAGAAAGTTACACAACGCAGAACTGCGCGCATTGTATTCTTCACCTAACATAATTAGTAATATTAAATTCAGACGTTTGAGATGGGCAGGCCATGTAGCACGTATGAGTGAATCCAGAAATGCATATAGAGTGTTAATTGGAATACCTGAGGGAAAATACCTTTGGAGAGGCCGAGACGTAGATGGGAGGATAATATAAAATGGATTTTGAGGAGGTTGGATACGGTTCTAGGGACTGGATTAGTCTTGCTCAGGGTATGGACCAATGGCGGGCTTATGTGAGGGCGGAAATGAATCTCCTGGTTCTCTAAAAGTATTTTGGCCCAAAGCTTTAAGAAAGTTTTTCATAAAACCAAGTTTCATGTGAAATAAAGGGATTAAAGCTTTTGTTTGTACAAGTGGTTTTCTTTGAAAATTTTCTCAGGTTGTATATTTGCTATCGTAAAGGCAATTTTTTTTAATGAGAAGTTATGTTTCTGCTATCTCATTTGCATAGAAAACAAGAATGTTTTGTGTTGCCTTTTTGAAATCCACTTAATATTTAAATAATTTTGTGGTCTACACATATTTTCCATTTATAATTATCATTATAATAATAAATTGATGTAGTGAAGCTTTTTAGATTGTCATAGGATTCCTTCATATTTACTGAATATCCAACAGAAATTGACGGCAATTCATGGTTGTTATGGAGTAAAACCGCTTTGAAGCTTAACTTTTGCGTCTATGAAGAATTTCCACTCCTCAGATATATGATTAATATTCAGAGCTATCATTAAACGCATATGACTGTAAAATAAAAGATCACCATGAGCTGAAAAATTTAGTTTATACAAAGGTTTTGAAGATCACGAAATTTTGATACTTTAATATTTAAATTAACATTAAAATTGGTAAATTAATTATGAAATTCATTAGTGTTTAGTGTAATAATAATACAAAACACAGCACAATATAAATTACACCCAAAAATATAAATAAACATAATGCAAACTTCATGTAAATAATTTTTACATAAGTAATTATTATGAAACTACTAACAACAACCAAAGTAAGTTTTAATAAAATGAAAGGAGTAAATGAAACAGCTATTAGTCTACTGCTGATAACGGAAGTATTTGAGATGAAAGAAATTACATTTTGTAATCCAATAATCCGTGATGTAGCGTAACAAAAGAGTATGGATAAACTATCCAAATCATTCCGAGAGCAATATCTTATCTTTTAAAGCATTACTGACAGACTGGATCAAATCGTTCTGAATATCTGGAGATGTGATCTTAAAAACAGAACTGCTTTCAAGTTGGTCTTTCATGGAAGGCTTCTTCTATTGCCATTAAGTCTAGTGTTTAAAAATAACTATTTACTTATTCATTCTTCGGCTTCTTGATTTCCTCTAAAGGTCTCTTGCCGTCCGAGGTGTCATACTACAACGATTTGGCCAAATATTCGTGTATTTCGTGCCACATTTTCATTATGTCTAACAGCTTCTAAGTATGATGTTTCCGCCAGTGTTCTATTGTTTCTTCCCAAAATGTCGAACATTTAATGTCTTTAATGTTTTTCTCCCTGCATAATTTATAGCTTTTACTTCCGGAATACCAGTACGACTCCGAGATTCTTCACCTGCTTCACATAGCCACTGATATTTAGAGTACCAAGTACTTTGGCATTTTATACTCAAATTTCCGTCTTTCTGGAAGAAATTTAATTGAGGACTGTCTATTTATATCAGATATAATTTCAGCTTCTGCTCAAAGAATCGCTATTAAGATAACTAACAGAATCAAAAGTCACATTTTTCATGTCGATCATCACTAAGTCTTGATCTCTTTCCCTGTTTGATAGAGATTGTTAAAAACTGCAGCACAAGAAACAACACTCACGGGAAGGAAACACTGTCGCATCGCTGCACTGTATAAACTGGGATAGGCGGGCTGCGTTTTGTTATGTGTGTGAAGGAAGAAAGAGGTCCTGCGCGCACAAGATTTTAAAGCGCAGCCAGAGCGGGTACTCTGGTGCAGCTACGAGGGACTGAAGCAGACAGGAGTCAATCGTGTTCTGTTTACCCTACATAGAGTATCCACCAGAGCTACAGGGAACTATTTCTGTGGCGCCTAAAATAGATTACGCGGAACTTTATTAACTTTATCAGAAGTTAAAAAAAATCTCTTTAGAAAAGAACAATAAGAAAATTATAATAGATACCTGTAGTATGAATTATTTCGTGACTTTTGGGTAGACAATGTCTACCCTGTAACCCCTGACGCTACGCCACTGTTTACAATAACATATGAAATAAAAGATTTGAACAGAGAAGAGATTGAATATTTGTTTTGTGAACAATGCTTTTGAAAAATCCTGATGCAGTATTTCTCTAGTTGAACAAGAACAAAAAAGGGAAGATAAGGAATATGCATTTCAATGCAAAGTTATAAAATGAGTTTTGTATTTTTTAAATTCTTGTGTTCGTATTCGTATATCATGTTGATGTTCGTGTTTTTTGTTTATTAAATATTTTTTTCGCGTTTTTAGCTCGTGAAACGAATGATTTTCCCAATTGGAAGTCATACACTAACAAACTTATGTTTTTCTGCATGGGACTACGAAACTTTTGACAGATATGTGTGCAGACATACGAATTTAATAGTTTTTTTTTTAATTAGAAGAATCCGATGGTATTTGTAATTTTTATTCGTGTTTATATGCCTTAAAATCCCGCTAAAACTAAATTTTTACAAACTTTTTCTTTGGGTCGAAAATCGAAACCAATGATAGATAACTGTGTGGACACGCGTATTAAACACTTTCTGAAAGAATTAGCACAATCGGTTGGAATTTATAGATATTATTAACGTTTATACAAATTATAAAGAATGAGTGGTCTTTAAAAGTTTTATGGCGAGCAGCCATTTGAAATGGGAAGAAAGACATTGGACTTACCGCTGATATAGGAACGTTTGATCGGCTATCACTGCATTGGATAATTTTTTGTGCTGCTGATTTTATTAACTCCATAATTCTTTAGACAAACTCGTTACAGATTTCAAATTTTTAAATAATGATGAATCTGAAGTTTGCTTTTGTGACAACTGACGAATATGCCTCTGTGAAAGAGGAAGATATTTCTTATTATTTTCAGGCAGTATTACTTGAAATGCAGGTTTGTTAGATTTTTTATTAAACAGACCCATTTGTTTCTGGAAAATTGGACAATCTCTGTACTTTGATGTGTGTTCACCTCTACAGTTTGTACTCTTGGCTGGGATAGCTGGTTCTTCAACATGATTTGCACCTCACTTTAAGCACCTAGGTTCCCGCTGGGATAGTGCTGCTTATGATTAGGTTTTTCCCCGGAGCGGTTGTTTGTGCGCTTTCAATCGGAGACCTCCGGTTACCTCCGATTGATGCCGCGCGGGTTGCATATGTGCTGCGGCGCAAACATACATTTTCCGCTGAGCATTCCTTTAATCGGATCAGGTAGTGATTCGAATCCGCTGACGTCCGCGTATCTTTTATATAATTTGTAATTTTTTGTTGTTTATTTTCTCTTTTTTATTTACCTCTCTCTCTCTTTCTTCGGCTCTTCTTTTTTTCTTGTTTTGCCTGAAGTACAGAGGTGTGAAAATTATTAGAATAATCTTAATTTTAAAGGTTTTTTAATAGTTCCTTCACAAATATTCATTGAATTGATGAATATTGGTAAATAATATTACTATACTGATGTAGGATATATTTACTACTAACAATGCCGGAAAGCATTGTTATACATTGGTATTTTTCTTATTTTACAATTGTTATGGGAATTCATAAATTATTATATTATGTTGGCGGAATTGGAAACATCAAAAATTAATTAAGAAATGCTTTAAACAAATTGTTCTTTGCGTTTACATTGTTGTAAAGGTTCAAATGAACGTATACATCTGTTTTGTGCATATAATTTTTTATGTTTCCAATTCCGCCAACATAATATAATAATTTCTGAATTCCCATAACAATTGTAAAATAAGAAAAGTACCAATGTACAACAATGCTTTCCGGCATTGTTAGTAGTAAATATATCCTACATCAGTATAGTAATATTATATACCAATATTAATCAATTCAATGAATATTTGTGAAGGAACTATTAAAAAACCTTTAAAATTAGGATTATTCTAATAATTTTCACACCTCTGTACTATGTTAGCTGACAGATTTTTTTTCTATTTTAGAAATTCATAGTACATGTGGAAAGGCGTGTTAGTTTAAGTCAATGATCAAATTAAAAACATTAAAATTAACTGAAAACTAACGCAGAAGTAAAGCTTTTCAGTAGCTAATGTAAACATTTATAATTTTCTTGGAAATACTTCTTTATTCACAAACAGTTTTTATCAATTATTATTCTAATCGGTTTAGTTTAACGTAAAATATATTAAGGGAGTTTCAGAATGGAACAAAAGAAACGTGTGGCATCAATGGATTAAAGTTTACTGTCCAAAATAATTTATTCAGATTCTTCACCGAACAGGATTGTGATCATTGTGTTAAAGGGTGCCAGTATTTGAACTCTCTATTCTAAAACGCGTCACTCTTCCTGTGTAATAAAACATATATAAGCTGAGATCAACTTAAGGATAATCGTAATTATATTATTACTACACGTTTCTTTAGTTTCAGAATGAAACTCAGTATTTTAATCTAAACATTAAAATATAATTCAAGTTGCCTTTTAAATATTCCATGTAAGTTATGTATGTTTTTATTGCGTCGAAAGTTACGTTTTATAGAAATTTCAAGTCTTTTTTTCTAGGCTGTGGACCTTTGGAACAATAGCACAATATGCTGGATCAATCTTAGAGGGTCCTTTTTTCTGAAATTCTTCTGTTTTTTTTTTTTTTTTGTTTTTAATTTTTCATTCTAAATGTTACTCTGTCTACACATCAAACCACGAAATTATTTATTAGAACTTTTATATGTAAATCAAAGTAAACACGCTATTTAAAAGAGTTCAAAAGTGTTTTGAATGGTTAAATTTACTTATTTGAAAAAAGTGACGATTGCCGAAAAGTGTGAGAGAAATTCACCCACATCTGGGGTCTTATAAATTCCTACTTTCACGGTAAGGTTCAAGATGTGCGTACCACAACCTAGATGGCAAAAATTTAATTTTTTTTTTAACGGCAGCAACCATATTTGGGGCATTGTCTGTGACAGTGGGAGAAACTCTGTTGTTTAGTCCCCATGAATAAATGACTTGAATCCAACCAGCAATTTTGTCGGATGTATGACTTCCCTTGATGATAGATAAGTCCAAAGAACAGAAGTTAATTAGTCACCTGTCACGTAGTGGCCTGTTACTATTACGTACCCATCTTACCTGTTGGAGGACCAACAGTTTTTTAAGTACTTTAATTCCGTTCGCAGTTTATTCTGAACGCTGTCGTATAAGTCGCCTAAAATAAGTTGCAATATTCACGTAAAAGTAGAAACCAATTGAAAAAAGCAACTAAGAACCCTGGTTAGTTAAATTATAATGAATAGTTTTTTTATGTTTTCTGCACACTATCACAATGTTTTTGTCACGTAAACCACGTGATCTATTTACTTACATGAGAAAAAGTGTTACGACACTACAGTGAATATCTTGGGTTTAAACCCTTGACAATATATTTAAATCCGGCATCTTCGACGACGCTGAGTGGTTGCATATCATTGGACATAAACTGAATTAAAAGTTTATCCAATTTAACTTTTTCAGCACTGTTCGATAGTTGTGCTGAGTGATCGAGCTGCTGTCCAACATAATTGTCGGCGCTTTCTTCAAGTTCGCGATTGTGCGATCGCTTCAAATGGTCTAACAAATTCGAAGTCCCACTACTCTTAGAGTAAATTCGCCCACAAAATTCACAGCGTGCGACTTTGTTATTATCTTCAACTAAATTAAAGAATTTCCATGCGACGGATATTCGATTTGGTGCCATTTTATTCCACTCCAACTACCGTCAGTCCGTACGCGCCGGTCGTCCTTGAGCTCTACATCCTCCAACTTCGCTTCGCTCCGACCCACTGCATCCCTCCGTATGTCCCCTGTTCCACCTACGATAGTACCGGAGATCACCGGTGGAGAGCTTTATTCGTAATCTCCGATTCCTCCGCGGTAGTAGCCACTCCAATGAGCAGCACTACGTGGGAGTTTGATAAAACATTACCAAATGATTGACATCTTTGGCATTGACGTAGACGTTTTGATGGTTGTTGGCTTCTAATTTCATTAGAATATTGTTTATGCTTTTTAATTCTAGTATTTCTTGCGATCTTTGTTTTTCAATGTTATTTGATAAACGGGGAGTTTGTAAGACTCTGTTCCTGAATTATTTTTAATACATTGTTATACATATAGAAATGTCACCTTTGTTGGCGTCGTACAAAATTTTATCCAATATTCTTTTCAGAAGATTAACTCCATATGTAGATGAAATTATTGAAGATCATCAGTGCGGTTTTAGACGTAATAGATCGACTGTTGATAAGATTTTTTGTATTCGACAGAGATATTGGAGAAAAAATGGGAGTATAAGGGTGCAGTACATCAGTTATTCATAGATTTCAAAAAGGCATATGAGTCGGTTAAGAGAGAAGTTTTATATAATATTCTGATTGAATTTGGTATTCCCAAGAAACTAGTTCGAGTAATTAAAATGTGTCTCAGTGAAACTTAGAGCAGAGTCCGTTTAGGCCAGCTTCTATCTCCTGCTTTTCCAATTCACTGCGGGCTAAAGCAAGAAGATGACTATCACCTTTACTTTTTAACTTCGCTCTAGAATATGCCATTAGGAAAGTCCTGGATAACAGAGAGAGTTTGGAATTGAACGAGTTACATCAGCTTCTTGTATATGCGGATGCCTTGCATAGGTTAGGAGAAAATCCACAAACTATTAGGGAAAACACAGAAATTTTATTTGAAGCAAGTAAAGCTATAGGTTTGGAAGTAAATCCCGAAAAGACAAAGTAGGTGATTATGCCTCGTGACCAGAATATTGTACGAAATGGAAATATAAAAATTGGAGGTTTATCCTTCTAAGAGGTGGAAAAATACAAATATCTTGGAGCAATAGTAACAAATATAAATGACACTCGAGAGGAAATTAAACGCAGAATCAATATGGGAAATTGCTGTTATTATTCGGTTGAGAACCTTTTGTCATCTAGACTACTATAAAAAAATCTGGTAGTTAGAATTTATAGAACAATTATATTACCGGTTGTTCTGTATGGTTGTGAAACTTGGTCTCTCACTTTGAGAGAGGAACAGAGATTAAAGGTGTTTGAGAATAAAGTTCTTAGGAAAATATATGGGGCTAAGAGGGATGAAGTTACAGGAGAATAGAGAAAGTTACACAACGCAGAACTGCACGCTTTGTATTATTCACCTGACATAATTAGGAATATTAAATCACACGTTTGAGATGGGCAGGGCATGTAGCACGTATGGGCGAATCTAGAAATGCATATAGAGTACTAGTTGAGGCCGGAGGGAAAAAAAAAACCTGTGAGAAGGCCGAGACGTAGATATGAGGATAATATTAAAATGGATTTGAGGGAGGTGGGATATGATGATAGAGACTGATTAAACTTGCACAGGATAGGAGGGCTTATGTGAGGGCGGCAATGAACCTGCGCGTTCCTTGAAAGCCATTTGTAAGTAAGTAAATTATGCATTCAATATCGATAAATTCAAGCATTTTAGTTTATCAACAATTTCAGTTTCAATGATGATAGGAGGAAGATTTTTAATAAGCACTCTTTAGTTGAAGTGTAAGACTAAAACTCATATTTATTGACTTTGAAAATATCACTGAATTTGTTGTAGTCTTTAGCATTATCACATAAGTACTTCGTACCTTCATGGCTACGAGTATATAGCCTACAATACGCAAATTTCTTTGTAAATTACTATGGAATTTCTGATTTTTAGTGAATAAATTCCGAAGAGAGGAAGTTAAAATGATACGTGGAGTTGGCTTTGCTTTTGATTTTGCATTGATTAGTGTTGTTTCTGGATTCGGATTCATATTCTTGCTAGGTCCTGGTTCTATTAAGGAAGTATTAGACAGTACTTCAAATTTGTTTTATTGTGATGATGTTTGTAGATTTTAATTTTGAATCAGTCTTATGTTTAGCTGAGTATACTCGTAAAGGTTTTTTTCCTGGTACTATGTACTCACCGTCGTCGTTGTCGTCTTCATTTATTTCTTTTTTCAAATTTATTTGGATGATTGTTGATTCCACTGATGTATTTTTTTAGCTTAGTTATACCTGATACTTGACCAGTTTCCATGAAATCTATATTTATATCAGATGAAGCAGATGATTATTGATTTGTTTGTAGCATCATTGACAAATCTGTATATGACCCGGCTTGATTTATAAAATCAGTATCCATGCCCGTTAATTAGAATCGTACGAAGCAATTTCACAAAACACGAAAACTATTTCTAAAGTTCAATATGCTAATAATTAATATTTGTAAATATTTGTGTCTTTACAACTAACGAAAACACACAATTGAAAGCACTATAACAAAGGGAATACGACTGAAATCAAGATTTGATTTATAAAATCAGTATCCATGCCCGTTAATTAGAATCGTACGAAGCAATTTCACAAAACACGAAAACTATTTCTAAAGTTCAATATGCTAATAATTAATATTTGTAAATATTTGTGTCTTTACAACTAACGAAAACACACAATTGAAAGCACTATAACAAAGGGAATACGACTGAAATCAAGATATTTTGCGGTCACCAAAACATACTGATTCGAACGTTCCGCCATACCAGAAAGAGGCCTGTTTTCTTTTTCTTTTGGGTGTCCATTCAATATGCAATCAATGACCTCTGTTGTCTGCGACTTCTTGTAATCGAGTTGAAAGTGATACACTAATTTTTAATATTCGCGCAAACACGTTAGAAGTTTGAAATAGTTATATTAATAGACCAGAACAATAATCTATAATTTTATTGCCATCTACAATATATGAATAGTGTTATCAGTATGTATTCTAATCTATAATGAATGAAGTACGAGAATACGGATAAAATGTTTAAAGGAAGACTGTACTTCCTATCTTACAATGTTAAATTCCTCAATTTTGGGTGCACTTCTTCCAGACATTATAAAAGATACAAATGTAGAAAAAATAAGGCATATTGTAACATATCTTTATGTAACGTATTAAGTAAATTAAAAATTCCTCTGAGCGGTTGACAATAGTAATATACGTTACAAGAGCGGTATGTTGACGTTTTCATGTTCGAGGAAAAGATTGAAAAAGCGAAACGTAGTTGAGCTTTTTTAATTTCCGAGAACATGAAAACAAACATACCGCTCGTGTATCGTACATTATTTTGTGCGAAGATCGTTTATTACATACCTGAAAGACGAATTTCTAATTAGTTGCAATGAAATCTCCATCTTGGTTTCTGTTTAATGACGGCAACTTCGGAAAACCAAAATATCTTTCTTCAACATTGTTGCTATAAAATGTTTTCTGTGTTTGCTATACTCCAGCAGGCCGTGATATACGTCTGTCTTTTTTTCCCCCAGTCTATAAATGCGAACTTAAAACAAAAGGTAAGGTTATGTAATGATTTATTTTTCATTTTAATATTTTAACAATATTATTTATATAACATATTGCAGTAATAACATCGGCATCTGGAATCTTGTTGATTTTTTCAGGCTTCCTTAATGTTACTTGTATCAGGAATGCAATAAGTTTCGTGGAGTAGTAGACTTTACTTAATTTTTGCAAATATTTAAAAACAATAATTAACATTGCAATTTAGGTGAAATTGCAGTGGTAAGTTTCCAATTTATAATTATTACTATGTTAAACGTCTCTAAAAATAATATGTTAAAAGCCTAAAGCAGTAAAATGAATGTCGCGCTTAAGCGGTAAGAAGAGGGAAATTGTTGTGTGTTACGTTGGGAATACTGAATGTGGTATTTCACACTTACCGCGTATTGGTTCTGTGCGGAAAACAAGCAAATACGCACGATCTGGCACAAAAATCTTTTTCTCACTAATAATATTTTTTGCATTAATGATTATTACAAATTATTTTTATTTTTCCTGAAGATAGAAATAATGTTAATTTGTTTAACCTACAATATAAAATGTTATCACTTTGATCTTGTATATTAATTTCAGCCTTCTCGGTACAATATTTTCTGAGAAAAGTCACAAAAATAAGAAAGTGCAGAAAAATGGAGTCAAAGTTTCGATATCGTGCAATGTTAAATTTCTCAATTTTGGGTGCACTTTTCTCAGAAGTGATAAAAGATTCAAATGTAGGAAAAATAGGGCATATATGTAACATACTCGTATGTATAGAATCGGCTAAATAAATTTAAAATTCCACTAAGCGGTTGGCAAAAAAATGTTTTTTATTGATAGCATTTTTTTTTTCATTGAGAATTACTACAATATTTCTCCTGAAGATAGAGTTAAAAGCTGACAATTATTAGAAAAAATAAAATCATATTATCATTTTACACACATTAAACTACCAAAATACGATAAAAACCAAAATTCCATTTTTTTTTCAAACGCTGGTGTACAGACTCCCCTTAAAATTTTCCAGTTAGATAAAATCGTCATAAAACCAGCGATAGTTTACAGTCTAGCTAAAATGTGTTTTCCCTTGAATTAAAGTTATATTAAAAACCGTATTTTTCAGAACCGGAGATAATTAATTGCATAGTGTTAATACAGTATGCATGGGATGAAGATAAATGCAAACAAGACGAAGAGCATGGTCATAGGAAGAAAAATACAGAAAACAAATTTGCGAATTCTAAATGAGGCAGTAGAGCAAGTGGACAGCTACAAAATATACTTGGGGTGTACCATAAGCAGTAACATGAGCTGCTGCCAGGAAGTCAAAAGGAAGATAGCAATGTCCAAGGAAGCTTTTGATAGAAAAAGGAGTATCTTCTGCGAACCTCTGGAGGAAGAACTAAGGAAGAGACTAGTGAAGTGCTTTGTGTGGAGTGTGGCATTTTATGTGGCAGAAACATGAACATTACGACGAAGTGAAGAGAAGCGAATAGAAGCATTTGAAATGTGGATACGAAGAAGAATGGAAAGTATGAAGTAGACAGACAGAATAAGAAATGAGACTGTATTGCAAAGAGTGGGTGAAGAAAGAATGATGCTGAAACTGATCAGGAAGAGAAAAAGAATTGGGTCACTGGCTGAGAAGAAACTGCCTACTGAAGGATGCACTGGAAGGAGTGGTGAACGGGAGAAGAATTCGGGGTAGAAGAAGATATCAGATGATAGACGACATTAAGAGATATGGATCATGAGGAAACAAAGAGGAAGGCAGAAAATAGGAAAGATTGGAGAAAGTTGGGTTTGCAGTGAAAGACCTGCCTTTGTGCAGAACACTAAATTATGATGAATGTTAATATCATAAAAAAACTTGAACGATGGAATATAAAATAAAATAAATAAAAAATATTGTATAAGACGGTTACATATTTAATAGCTGTATTGTTTAAATAATCTTCATAACTTCATGAACGAAAGACAAAATATAACTCATTAAAATGTTTATTCCCGTTGGGTTTGAACCAAAGAGTACAGAAAGTACAGAATAGAACAGAGTCACCCATCCGTATTAAACAACATTAGACAGACGAAGCCGGCACCAATGCGCACATCGACATCTTGATACAACCCAGCCTAACATAAATAATACATCTGTGGGCTTTGATCTGTCACACTTACTGTGCTCGTTGTTTTATGCGACATAAATCTTTTTCCTTTTCATGGTAATAGAGTTACAATCAAATTGAACAACTCAAAGAAAACAAACAAAAGTTGACGTTTCATTAAACCATGTTTTGCACCACGAAATAATATAAACTACTTGCCTTTATTAGTATTATCAAACTGTCGGTTCTTGATTGGATCCACTGCTATATTTTTAATAAGAAATTGGATGATTGCTAAAGATTGAGGCAAAGGCTACAACATAATAAACTTACTTACTTACTTACAAATGGGTGTTAAGGAACCCGTAGTTTCGTTCCCTAGCCTGTGCAAGATTAATCCAGTCGCTATCATCATATCCCACCTTCCCCAAATCAATTTTAATAGTATCCTCCCATCTACGTCTCGGCCTCCCTAAAGGTCTTTTTCCATCCGGTCTCCCAATAAACACTCTGTATGCATTTCTGGATTTGCCCATACGTGCTACACGCCCTGCCCATCTCAAACGTCTGGATTTAACGTTCCTAATTATGTCAGGTGAAGAATACAATGCGTGCAGTTCTGCGTTGTGTAACTTTCTCCATTCTCCTGTATCTTCATCCCTCTTAGCCCCAAATATTTTCCTAAGAACCATATTCTCAAACACCCTTAATCTCTGTTTCTCTCTCAAAATGAGAGTCCAAGTTTCACAACCATAACGAACAACCGGTAATATAACTGTTTTATAAATTCTAACTTTCAGATTTTTTGACAGCAGACTAGATGACAAAATCTTCTCAACCGAATAATAACACGCATTTCCCATATTTATTCTGAGTTTAATTTCCTCCCGAGTGCCATTTATATTTGTTACTGTTGCTCCAAGATATCTGAATTTTTCGACCTCTTCGAAGAATAAATCTCCAATTTTTATGTTTCCATTTCGTACAATATTTTGGTCACGAAACATAATCATATACTTCGTCTTTTCGGGGTTTACTTCCAAACCTATCGCTTTACTTGCTTCAAGTAAAATTTCCGTGTTTTCCCTAATCGTTTGTGGATTTTCTCCTAACATATTCACATCATCCGCATAGACAAGAAGCTGATATAACCCGTTCAATTCCAAACCCTGTCAGTTAGCCTGAACTTTCCTAATGGCATATCTAGAACGAAGTTAAAAAGTAAAGGTGATAGTGCATCTCCTCGCTTAGGCCGCAGTAAATTGGAAAAGCATAAGATAGAAACTAGCTGATAAGGACTCTGCAGTTTCACTGAGACACATTTTAATTAATGGAACTACTTTCTTTGGAATACCAAATTCAATAAGAATATTGTATAAAACTTCTCTCTTAACAGAGTTATATGCCTTTTTGAAATCTATGAATGACTGATGTACATATTGTACCCTTATACTCCCATATTTTCTCCAATATCTGTCGAATATAAAAAAATCATAATAAATAATAAACATAATAAATATTGAAAAAACACAATTATAAGCGTATTAAAATTTGTATTAAATTTATATTATGCTGAGTATATGAACAAGTCATTTATCTGTACAATCAACTGCATTTACGATATTATACCATTTTCATAGAATCCGAGAATGAGAAAGACCTGTATCATAATATTCTCATAATAATAATAATAATAATAATAATAATAATAATAATAATAATAATAATAATAATAATAATAATAATAATAATATGTATTTATATGGGCAGAGTTAAGGCCATAGGACCTTATCTTATACTCTATCAGGTCACAAATCTCGCTGGGTGAAATTTAACAAAAAGTTAAAGACAGAATACTAACATATTACAAAAAATAACATAACAAAATCGACACTAAACAATATGAAATTTATACCATAATAGAAAAAAAGAAAGTAAAACACAAATCTAAAAATTGGAATATAATAAAAGCAACTCAGTTAATACAAATAGTTAACAGAGAAAACGTAAGGAAGAAGAAAAAGGTATGATAATAAATTCCTCTGGTGATAGGAAAGGGAAAGGAAGAAAAAGAAATATATTTTTTTTTTTTACAAAACTATCACAGAGAAAAAGGCTTACAATTGAAAGGAATTTGAATTGGAAAAGTGCAATTTTAGTGTTTATTTCTGAAACTAGATAATGTTCGACAGTCTGACATGTTGTGGTAGAGAGTTCCAGAGATGAGCTGTAAGACGGTGAAAGATGAAGAGTAGGAGGATGTTCTGTATTTAGGAATGGATAATGTGATATGGTGTTGTGAGCGAGTATCTATTTCGTGATATGAGGACAAACGTTGAAAACGAGAAGCTACGTAGCTAGGGTTAGAGTTCTGAAGAATATTGAATAGTAACGTGAGAGTGAATAGTTCTTTGTTCTTTGAGACGGACCCAGGACAGCATATTTAGTGAAGGTGTGATACGGTCAGATCTACGGACGTTGCAAATAAATCTAACACATGCATTATGAACACGCTGTAGTCTGTCTGTCAGTCTCAAGTTAAGGTCAGTGTAGAGTGTGTCACAGTAATCAAAATGAGGCATCAAGAGCGACTGCACTAAATTCTTCTTGAGAATCAACGGAAGGAAATTTCGGATTCTTTTTAGTGTGTGAATTTTCATAAAAATTAGTTTACATGTGTGTGTGACTGAGTATTCCAACTTAAGTTTTTGTCCATATAAATTCTATGATTGTATGGTTAGAGGAAAGAAAATTAATTATTTTAAACGCTTTAAAATTTTCATCGCACTGTTTCTTTTCTTTCTCACCAGTAACCTTTGATATCTGTTCTTAAGAAGATATACAGACGTCATTAAAATGGTACCTAACATATCACAAAACTCATATTCAAGCAAGATTTTCTGTTACACAGTTTCCAACATATCTTTGAAATAACCCACCCATTTCAGTATTCGCTATTTATACTGTTTCATTGGCTTAATCTTCTTTTTATACACAACAATTCTTTCTCTTGAGTTATTTCTGTGGTGTTTGGGTAAAGGGAGATAAGTCATAAAATTGAGTTCGGAGATAAATGAAAATTAAACTTGGAACCCTTATTACAAATAATTTTCTACACAAATAAAACACATCAACTGCTAGTATTCTTTGATTTTTGCACACGCACTTGTATAATTTAACTTGTGTGTTCATCTGGGGAACAAAATTCCACCTGGACAAAAAAATGACTTATACCCCTTTACGCGAACACCACAGATTTATTCTTCTTTCACAGAACCTGAATTTCATTTTCAGTATCAGCAGTGAATGGCATAGTGGAGGTCCCAGCTTCCTCTACAACTGTCACAGTAGAGAGAGAATCATTCAGCATATTTCCGTTTTAGTAGTCTTCTTTCCTGAAAATAATAATTCATATAAGTGAAGTGACAGGCCCATTTCATTTGTATAGTTGTATAAATCTTTGTCACGTTCTTGTTGTTGGTTTTCGATAAAGGGTTATATGTGTATTGTCAGTTTTCTAATATGCAGTCAAACACATTGTTAGTGTACTTTTCCTCCTAGCAATCCTCTAATGAGGAAAGTTTCTAATAAAAATTAACGAATATAAATACCAGTATACCCCTCTTGGCGGGGTTTTTGCACCAGAGAGTTGGACATTTCAGCTCTGACGTGACAGCTCCAACCAAAAGTCAACCTTGCTAAGCACTGGTAATGCATACAAGGTTCATTATATTACTCGACAGACTAATGGAAAACGAGATTGGACGGCCACAAATGAGATAGATTTCACAATTTCATTAGTCTCGGAATGGGAACTACCCATTCTTAATAGGAATTATTATTATTATTATTATTATTATTATTATTATTATTATTATTATTATTATTATTATGGTTAATTATTAGTTTAGTGCTCATACAACGAACTTTTGGTTCTTTAGGCTGCAAATGCAGACAGCACCGCCTTCTTCCTGATACCGGTACAGACATGATTATGATAAGGTCGTACGATCTATTGCCCGCTTTCCTATAGTGACTGAAACGCTGTGCTGCAACGAGTAGATATCCGAACAGTTTTGACCTCAGGATCCTTTGGAAAGCTGTAGTAATACAAATTACATTTAAATGTAAATAAACTACAAACAGAAATATCCGACATTTATGTATGTAATGCCATTAGTCTGTCATACATATCCATAATTCGTTATTCAAGATACTGCCTTAATTCCTTATTTCCGTAACCATACACCACACTAATCTGCATAATTAAATGTATCAAAATATTACTCTAAATAACTGAAAACAACACAGCTACACCATAAGAACAAATCAACGAGTTAGAAAGAGAGAGATCTTTCTAACTCGTTGGAACAAATACAATTATTCGTTGGATCAAGATGGCTACCTTGCGACACTGGCGGTTTCCGTAAAAACATACACACGACTGTATTCTATTCTGTAGTTTTGGATTTGAATATTGAAAATGCACGAGGAAATAATCTTTAAACTAGTATCTTAGCCAATACACCACGAGCTGCAGACAGAATCACTCGATGAGTTAAGCCCCATCAAAGCTATTACTGTAGGTTAAAATAAAATATTGGTATTGTCACTTCAAAGTCATGTTCGATTTTATTTGATTGTATTATCATTTAAGTATATATTATCGTCCTATAGCGAGGTATTTTGATAACACCAGCCCTTTTATCAAAGTTAAAATTTCGTCGAGCCTAGAAACAAATTGCTCATTGCTAACAACAACAAATGTACAGTAGTGGCAAAAAAAACCGGACCGACGGAATAATGAAATTCAACGAAATGAGCCACTGCGCATGCCACGCCCGCATTCACAAGATAGCGAGTAATCTATTGAAATCGTTGTAGTTTAGACTGCTGACGTAGCCCATTTCGAAAGCCATTAGAAAATAAGCTGGTAAAATTCATGTTCTGGTAAAATATCGCTGCAATAGAAAACTATTGGGAATAAATTTGAATAAGGAACAAAAAAAAAAAAGGTTTCCTTCCCAGGCAGGATTCGAACCACCAAAGTCTTGGTTACCAGTCTATCACGCTCTGGAGTGAACAAGGCTTTGAAATCAGCTACAAGGGTCGGTCCGGTTTTTTTTTTGCCACTTCTATAACATAAAAGACGGGTCCATCAGAAGAACACTGGTGCAGTGTCAGTCAAATGTGAGATTGTTTATAATAATACACAATAGGTGCTTTGTTTCGAGAGACTTATGGTAATAAGAGACAATAATGACCAATCGCGGGTCGTGGTTTTAAAATTGAGGAAGGTTCTGGGCTGAAATGGCAAATTTTCAGGGCCTCGAGCATGAGTATTTGTTTATTTATTTTTTGTTTATTCGTGTATTTCCGTAACTGGAAATTTTTAACAATAAGTTTATATATAACGGACACTGACTTACCCTAATTCATTTGCTTGTAGACGAAATCGGCCCTTCTCTCTTTCTGCGGTGCAAAGTGGTCTATGACTCGTTCATTGAAGTTTGGCGATTCCAGAAGCTTTTTTCCGATGGAACACTTTGCAAGTGCACAAAGGCGGCCTTCTTTTATTGTGTTTCGTGTGAAAGTTTTCACTCGTTTTAGAGTAGAGAAGCACCGTTCTGCCTCTCCGGTGGTCATCGGAATGGTCACTATGATCTTCAAGAGTTATATGCTCTCAGGAAAAACATTATTTTCTTAAAGACAGTTCAATAAAGTTAATGCGCCGGATGCTTTTACAAAATCTGTTCGGCCATATAGCACATTAAGTTCATGACGCTGTTCTTTAGGATTCAAATTAGGTATATGTACACCTTTACATACAAAACATTTTGTTTTGCATAATTTTCCTCTGTAAAATTTTTATACAATTTAGAATGGTACCAGAAAGAGAATGAAGTGAACAGATCCCTTGAAATTATGTCTAAATTGTTTATAAAAATTATTTTGTTCATAATTTTGACACACAACTTGAAACATAATAGCTGATGCAGTTTTAAGATATAGCCACAGTTTCTTCACTGTTTTATAGCTAAAACTATTCTTTAGTGCCTGACATATAGCTATTTTTTATTTTCATTTACGTTAGTTAAATATTACCATATATGTAACTTATACTAATATTTTATGTTGCATAAATAATGTGAAAAATCCATAAATAATTATTAACTATATTAATGTTATTTTACTCATTGTCAGGCACTAGGGGACATTTCAAGCTTCAAAATGACACCAATATCTTCTTGGTATCATCATATTTTGCTGAGATATCATGTTTAAAGAAGTTTATTTTACAAGCAATTCTGAACGAGGGGATTAACTGCTACGAGGATCACTCGAAAAGTAATCCACAATATTTATTTAAAAATTACATTTTTATCCTACTGCTTTGCTATTTTCATAGAATATAGATACATGCTTCAGGAACAATACATCACTTTTCCAGTTCACAAAGTGCAGTCATAGAGAACGGTTGTGTAGTAAGCAGCATATGCAAGTAGGTTAGCGTGTGAAGAAGGTATGGGCGACGACCTAAATTCTTACAGGGCGCGAATCGGGTGCTTCAATGCAGGGCAGTGTTGCAGATATTCAAAAGGTGAATATGCTATAGTGTCGGATAGAATCAACACATTTGTGGCCGCGGCTGTTTTATCAGTTCTACTGATTATTGGAAATGTGGAGTTAAACCCTGGTCCTGGAGATACAGAAGGAAGAGTCTTCAGTGATGAAGTGTTTCAAAGAGAATGGATAGACTATATGAAAGAAACGAGAGAAGACAGACTAAAGGCAAGTGTTCTACTAAACAAAGTAGCAAGTGATATAGATACATTAGTAAACAGGTACACTGAAGTGGAAAAGAAGTTAAAGGAGGTTATCCAAGAGCAGGTGGTGTTAAAATCGATAGTTAAAAAATGGGAAGATGATAGTAGAATTAATAACATTGTAATTTATGGTGTTGAAGAGTGCAATCATGAAAAAGGAATTGATACCGGTTACGTGGTGTTAGAATTATTAACTAAGTATTTCAGTCTAAACTTGGACAAAAGTGCGATAAATAACGCGTATAGAGTAGGTAAGGGAAATAAAAGACCAATTATTGTGAAATTGAACAGTTACTTTATCAAAGAACACATCATTGCCAATACGCATCAACTCAAAGGCACAAATATATTCATACAAAATGACTTTGCAAAAGAAATTAGAGAGAAACGAAAGAAGTTAATTCCAATATTAAAAGAAGCTCGAGGGAAAGGATTTAGGGCAACTTTAGTTAAAGATAAAATGAAGATAAACGGAAACATAGTTAACGTAGAGCCCTTAAATAATCAAAACATTGAGGATTTATTCAGTTGCGGTAACAAGAACAGAAATAAGGAAATAGAGACTTGTGGAAATAGAGCATCATCTACACCACACGTAAACAGAAGAAGTGCATCACGAAACAGGAAGTCTAGAAGCGTAGAGAGGACTAATAAGAATAGTAACTCATCAAGTGGGCTGAAGAAATCAGAAATAACAAATAGAAGAATTGATGAGCTTACGGGAGTGAATGATATTAGAGCATACCTAAGTAAACTAGAGAACACTGTTTTCACAGATCCCTTTAGAAGAAAGAAGAGTGAAGAAGGAAAACCTAGTACGGAAGAAGATGCTGGAACCAGTGAAGATGCTGTTTGGGGAGCTGAGGCACAGACTGAGAGAACGACCAGTGAGGGTAGGCTGAGGCGCGCAAGTGAAAACTCAACAAGGAGAAGCGATTGTGGATCAACCGGCAAAGTCAGCGCAAGTGAAGATCAATTTATAAGAATGCCACATGCCGTTGGTAGTCCGGGGTGCGCGAGAGGAAGTGCTACAATATGGAGGAACTGTGCGTTACCGACCGATGGAGTAGGAGAAGGTGACGAACAGTTATTAAGAGGTAAATTGACAAATAGAAACTCTATCAGAAATAAAGTAGATTCAATCAAAACTATAGATACTGAACGAAACTACCTACTAAGAGATAGGCATCAGCAAAGACTAAATTTTCCTAAAATTAGAAACACTTATTATTAATTAAATTAGATAAGCAGACAGGTTTTGAAAATAAGATAGAATTACGTCAAGGTTTTAAAATAATAAAAATTGAAAATAGAGAATTAAGGCAGTTATTAATGTATTCAGATAGCTATATTATTTAGTAAATGTTCAGAAGATAATTTTGACTTTATAAATTGCTTTACTAATATGTCTTAATTTCAATAATAATGCATTTATAATAAATTTAGTAGGCATTATAATAGGAATTAATTGATAATGAGTACATGCGACACAATAATGAAACTAAATTGAGGTTGATTATGTAAGCAACTTGTCAAGTTTGTTTTTAAGCAGGTATGCGGTAGTCTTCATTGAAGTTACGCAAACGTTTCTGCTGACAAGGAAATATTGTAAGAAATAAAGACAACCTACATATAGAATGTATCGAGTCAGCTAATTCAGGTTCATGACTTACAGTATGTCGACATCTGATCACCTAATTGGAATAATAAGTTATTATTAAAATAAGACCTAAATAATTACAATTAAATTGTGAAAAGGAGCAGAGAAAATAAGGTTTAATGTCTTAATGGTTATCACGATTGGTTTAAACATGCACTAAAACCAGACGTAAGTGCAAGTTTGAACCAATAAATTATTGAGATTTGCGATAAAATAATGAGTCTAGGAAATTGTATATTTAGTATGTAGAACTACATTTGTTTATAGATCTTTTGTTATATTATTAAGTTTTGTACTTGTGAACTATATCAATAAATCAATCAATATGTCAATACGTCACTTTTCCACATAATCCCATCACCTTTCAACTGCCTTACGCCACCTTGGAATGAGGGCCTGTATACCTGCACGATAAAAGTCTAGACCAACACGTCTGAGCCACTCTTTAGTAGCGTGCACGAGGGAGTCATCATCTTCAAACCTCGTTCCTTCAGTTTACCAAAGAGATGGTAATCGCATGGTGCCAGATCAGGACTGTAAAGCGGATGTTTCAGTGTTGTCCATCCAAGTTTTCTGATCTGGTCTGTGGTCTTGTGACTGACATGTTGTCATGCGTTGTCTTGCAATAGCAGAACATTCTGCTTCTCCCGATGTGGTCGAACACGACTCAGTCGAGCTTGAACATTCTTGATAGTTATCACATATGCATCAAAATTAATGGTGGTTCCATGTGGCATAATGTCCACAAGCAAGAGTCCTTGCTACCATTGGAGTAGGCCCTGGATTTCTGTTTGTTCAGGATAATGCCAGGACACATTCTGCGGCTGTCACCAGGGATTTCCTAAGGGAGAATGAAATTGAGGTAATGGAGTGTCCAGCTATCAGCCCAGATCTCAATTCTATTGAACACTCGTGGGATCTTATGGATACGAAAGTCAGAAACCGACATCAAGCTCCACAAACCCTGCAGGAACTTGGAGATGCTCTAAAGGAGGAATGGGAGAATATTCCCCAAGAGGAAATACAGAATCTCATAGGGACCATGTCACGAAGGTGCCAAGCTGTCATCGAATGTCGTAGAGGCCATACACGATATTAGACCTTTATAACGGGTGTTTAAGTTTGATAAGTAAGGACGAGATTCAATTTATTATACAGTGCAATGTTTTAAAAAGTTGTTTGTTGACATTATTCATTTGTTTTTATTGACATAGAGATAAATGTGGTCGTAAATAACCATAAATAATATACTTTATTAATTTTATATCTGTACCTTTATCCAATTAAAAATATTTAAATAAATCTTAGTGTTCCTCTAATTGTTTTGAGGAGTGTATCTTATTTTAACAATTACAAATCCTTACAAATAAGAAATTAAATAATTTTTTGTACTACCACGTATAAATATTAACTCTGTCACATAAGTCGACACAAAATTTTAACTTACCTTTCATCAAAGGATCTGTCTCTCAAAGCTTTGAATATATATATATATATATATATATATATATATATATATATACATATTTTCCTTTTCCCTTGGAAGGATGGAAGCCATATTTTAACACAATGTACGACTAATGCAACCACAAACATCAATTTTTAAAAACTATAATTGAGGGGTTCGGGAGTAAAACACGGTAAGTGACATTTTAATGTTTTGAAGTTATTAGTTAGGGAAACATTTATACATGCAACAGGAAAGTAAAATCTGTATACTTCTGCCATCTGTTGAGACGTTGGAAAACTAACTACTGCATTAGACGCAGAATGTAAGATATCATATTATACGCGACATATCTCATTCTTTTACCAAAATGTTAGTTACCATGTTTTACGCCCGAGTCCCTCATTTAATAATACGCTATAATACCACATAACAATAATCACCTTCAGAGTCACTCGTGACTTCACAGAACACTTGCGTCTTGCTGAGTGTCAACTTTTACTCGGGTAAGCATGCAAGCAAATACTTTTGATGCAAGTTTCAAATTACAGATGTTATTCATAGCTCACGTGATTGCCAATTGTTGCATATAATATTGGGGTGTACTATAAGCAGTGACATGAGCTGCTGCCAAGAAGTCAAAAGAAAAATAGCAATGGCAAAGGAAGCTTTTAATAGAAAAAGAAGTATCTTCTGTGGACCTCTGGAGTAAGAACGAAGGAAGAGACTAATGAAGTGCTTTGTGTGGGTGTAGCATTGTATGGGGCAGAAACATGGACATTACGACGAAGTGAAGAGAAGCGAATAGAAGCATTTGAAATGTGTATATGGAGAAGGGTGGAACGTGTGAAATGGATATACAGAATAAGAAATGAAGCTGTGTTGGAAAGAGTGGATGAAGAAAGAATTATGCTGAAACTGATTAGGAAGAGGAAAAGGAATTGGCTGGGTCACTGGTTGAGAAGAAACTGCCTTCTGAAGGATGTACTGGAAGGAATGGTGAACGGGAGAAGAGTTCGGGGCAGAAGAATATATCAGGTGATAGACGACATTAAGATATGTGGATCATATGAGGAGACAAAGAGGAAAGCAGAAAATAGGAAAGACTGGAGAATGCTGGGTTTGCAGTGAAAGACCTGTCCTTGGACAGAATACTATGAACGAATGCATATTAATATACGGAGTGTTCTGGAAAAAGATTCCAATATTTAAAGTGGAGGTAGTATGTATCAAAACAAGAAATAAAAGTCCTATAAATATGAGTCTTAAAATTAATATCTTATGAGAAAAGAGCAAATGTTTACCATTACCGTAATAGCAGCATATCTCCTATACATGCTAAGTAACTTTCGGTGTTGGACCCCGGACTCATTTCACCGGCATTATCACCTTCATCTCATTCAGACGCTAAATAACTTAAACTGTTGATAAAGCGTCGTAAAATAACCTACTAAAATAAAAAAATCTCCTATACTGTGAGCTCTTTGGCAAGAAACAATTTAGGAAATAGAATGCATCCAGAAGAAAGCATAGGTACAGGATATAAAATAAATCAAAATTAGTTATGTCAGAAGCATAAATTCAGGTTGCAAAAATTGTTTAATTACATTTTGCTGCAGACACAATTGTTGCGTTGGCCACGACCTAAGCAAGACAAGGATAAGTACGCGGTAGCAATGTGCCAACAGGACGGGTGAGAGTGTCATAATATGATACGAGTATAGCTCGCGCAAGGAACGATTACAGAAAAGCAATAGTGGCGTTGCTGTCTGTTTTGACGTGTGTATGTAGGCACGCCGTGAGGGGGAGAGGTGCTAGCCGATGGAAGTACTGTCTCTTCCAAGAAGATGAACAAATGAGGACATCGCTGTGGAAATAAAGAACGTGGCAAGAGAAAAATTCGAAGTTAATTAAACGCGCAACATATGTTTACGAATGAAATAATACCGTGCGATACAAGACACGTATTCACATGCAATGGAACAAACTAAAGTCGTAATGTAACTACCACAACGCAAGACTGGCTTTTCAACCCCAGAAATACACACACGATGGTTCAGACAGATATAAGAAACAGTAGGCTATCTTCGGTGTAAGCGGACCTCTTCAACTGGACGTACTGAGACTGACACCATGCTATGCTATAGCTCGCGCAAAGAACGATTACTGTCTGTTTTGACGTGTGTATATAGACACCCCGAGGGAGCGAGAGGTACGGGCCGATGAAAGTACTGCCTCTTCCAAGAAGATGAACAGAAGCGAGAGGTACGGGCCGATGAAAGTACTGCCTCTTCCAAGAAGATGAACAGGAGCGAGAGGTACGGGCCGATGAAAGTACTGCCTCTTCCAAGAAGATGAACAGGAGCGAGAGGTACGGGCCGATGAAAGTACTGCCTCTTCCAAGAAGATGAACAGGAGCGAGAGGTACGGGCCGATGAAAGTACTGCCTCTTCCAAGAAGATGAACAGGAGCGAGAGGTACGGGCCGATGAAAGTACTGCCTCTTCCAAGAAGATGAACAGGAGCGAGAGGTACGGGCCGATGAAAGTACTGCCTCTTCCAAGAAGATGAACAGATGAGGACATCGCCTGTGGAAATAAAGAGTGTAGCAAGAGAAAAATGCGAAGCGAATTAAACGCGCAACATTATGTTTACGAATAAAATAATGATACTCTTCGAGGGGAACGCTCTATCACTACTTAATAAAAAAAAAACGCACTTGGAACAAGACACGTATTCACATGCAGTGGAACTGAAACTAAAACCGTAATGTAACTATCTCAATGCAAGACTGATTCTATCGATGTCGTACGACCTGTACTCTTGAATATCATTCAAGTTATCTCAACCTTTCCTGTCGTCCGCTCTTCCTTATCGAAATGTTTCGTTCGCATTCCTGTCGTCCAGTGATGTCGCCAGGATCAGAGCAAGGGGGGTGCGGACGGGGTGCGGATTTAAAAATGGGGTGCGAGCTGTAAAACTGTGGTACATAAAAAATCCAAAATGTTCTTTCATGCACTTGCGCGCATACTATACATCTGTTTATTATTATTATTATTATTATTATTATTATTATTATTATTATTATTATTATTATTATTGCTCATCACATCCATTACGATACACTATGGGACGTAGTTTTTTCACATCCAAGAAATTGATTGTTTGTTTTTGTTCTTCAAAATAATTTATGCCTAGTATTTTGTTAATAAATTGCCCTTTGGGGTGCGGAAATGGGGTGCTCCGATTTTTTATGGGGTGCTTGCGCACCCTTTCGCACCCCCCTAGCGACGTCCCTGCTGTCGTCTGTAATCCCTGCTTGCGAGACCTATACCCAGGAAAACCTAATGACAACAAACATGGCCTCCGATATTGAACGATATTCATACTATCACAGAGCGCGAATTAGCAAGTGCTTGCTGTATAGTCTAGTTAATGACGCGCATGTTTTATTAATCGAGACTAGGTATCGATAGATTTAATACTACCAATATTCAAAATCATAAAATTACTGTGATTCACGAAGCCGTGTAGGTTACGATTAATACATTTTTAGTGTTACAAAAAGTAATTTCGGATGTACACTCATGGAAATGCCACTGATTGAGGTTCCGGCTGATATGTAGGCATACATACAGAGTGTTAAAAAGTATCCAATATTTTAGGAGGTGATAGTATGCATCAAAAGAAGAAAATAATGTATAATTAACATGGGTCCTACAACACATACTTTGTGAGATCTGAACACTTGTTCATAGGAGGTGCTCAATGTGACGTCCATTTATGGCAGTCCTACAATACAGCAGACTACCAGATAATCTTACCGTAGTTGACACTCTTGGCATGAAATAATGATATGTCGTAAGGAATACTAAAATTAAAGTCTGGTTGCGGAAATGAGCGATGTTGTGAATTTTCGTAATCAGCATGTATGGGCTGATTAAAATCCCCATGCAGTTAAAGAAACCAGGCATCAGCACCGATTCTCAATCAACGTATGGGCAGGTGTTCTTGGTGATAGATTAATAGGGCCATTCGTGCTACCACAGAAACTTTCAGAATTTTCTTATTAACGTATTGCCTGCCTTGCTTAGGAATGTGCCATGTTAGCAGAGACTAAAGATGTGGTTCATGCACGATGGCGCACCAGCACATTTTCTCCGCAATGCGCGTGAACATCTGACGCTGACATTTCAGGACTGCTGGATTGGTCGGGGAAGCCCCGCACCTTGGCCTGTTCATTCCCCAAACCTAAATCCCCTAGACTTTTGGTTATGGGGACACATGAAGGAACCACATCAATTTCAAGGAGTGCGTGATTCCTTACGCCGAATGGTAGAGGAATGCATTGCTATGAATGGACGTCACATTGAGCACCTCCTACGAACAAGTGTTCAGATCTCAGAAAGTATGTGTTGTAGGACCCATGTTTATTAGACATTATTTTCTTGTTTTGATGCATACCAGCACCTCCAAAAGTATTGGATACTTTTTTTAACACTCTGTATATTATCAGACAATAGCCTACATCTAGTGCTCCTCAGAGGAGCTACTACAATCTGCAGAGGAATCGTAGGTTACGAGTAAAGGTAGGCGCTCACTTACCTGAAAAAATTCGTTCGTTTCGTTCGGATTTTTATCACAATATTGTTCACTTGTTCGCATTTCCGAATGAATAATCAAATAGTGTTGTAATTTACCTCTAGAGTGCATTATTTGAGCCGTTGAGAGCAGAAGTGGTGTAAGTAAAAAATGGGTAATGAAGGTTAAATTAAACATTCTTTAAAATACAGCGCAAAGTAGTAATTAATATTCAATTTATTTAAACTAATAGTAGTTAGTGGATAGCACGAAGGACATATTAATTGCTACTTTGCCCTTTATTTTAGAGATTTTTTTCTTTAAACCTCATTACCCAATTTTGACTTACACCACTTATGCTCTGAACGGCTCATTTCATTGTAGTGTTTTGAACTGAACCTGGAAATAAAATGAGTAGCTCTGTAATTTGAATAAGCAATGAAGGACATACCTGGTTAATTTAGTATTTTCTCAATCTCATCCCATGTGTTCTTTCTCCATATTAATTGCTATAATTCTAATTTCATAAATTGTAAAGCTCTTCATACTATTGGACTTAATAAAATAGTCATCCATTTCATTGTACGTTCCATATTACCGCGATTGGAGGTATTGCAATTGATATATTTTTCATGACATTCTCTGTTTCGATCTTGGACTTTGCGGAAATCCGTTTAGAATTCTCTGGCAAGAATTTTGATCGGAATCCGGGCATGCAGACAGAGGCGATACGGCCAAGTGGGCGAAGCTCCATTTAAAATAACGCAAAGAATAAAAATCCGAACGCGCCGTACGAATCCGTTCCTGTAAGTGGCGCCTAAGCTCTCCTCCGGTACTACCGTAGGTGGTAGAGAGGGAAGAACTGGAGGTAATTGTGAGTGAGATAAAATGGAACTGAAACGGATATCCGACACATGGACATTCTTTCATTTAGGTGAAAGTAATTAATAAAGTGGCACGCTGAAACTTCGACGATAAGGTATAACTTGTACACAACATACCCTAGGTGGTGAAGGTTTAATTTTTGATCGCAGCAACCATAGTTGGGGCATTGTATGCGACAACGGCAGAAACTTTATTGTTTAGTCCTCATGAATTAATGACGTTTTGAATGCAACCAGCAATGTTGTCGGCTGTATGGCTTCCCTTGATGACAATAAGTCAAAACAAGCAGACGTTAATTGGTCACCAGTCATGTACTGACCTGTAACTGTCATGTATCCACTTTGCCTGTTGGAAGACAAACAGTCTTTTGTGAAATAAACAGTTTTTAATTCTTTAATTTGGTTCGAAGTTTATCCTGAACACTATGGTATAATCTGCCTGAAAGAATTTCAAATATTCACGTAAAAGTGAAATAAAATATTGAAAAAGCAACCAAGAACTCTGGTTAGTTAAATTATAATTATTAGCAGTGTAATTGTAAGTCATGCACACCATCACAATATTTTAGCAAGCAAAAACAGTATTACGATACGACAGAAAATATTTTGGGTTTAAACACTTGACATATTTAATACGGTATCTTCCACCAGGATAAACGGCTGCATGTCTTTTGACATAAATTTAATTAAAGAATTATCCAATTTGATACTGTTTGGTGGGCACGCTGAATGCTCGGACTGCTGTCCAACATTATTGCCTGCCCTATCTTCAAGCTCGCGAGGGTGCGACTGCTTTCAATGGTCTAACCTAACAAATTCGAAGTGCCGCCACCTTTAGAATAAACTCGCCCACAATATCTGGGCTTGTCTCTTGAACTAAAATCCTATCCATTTTATTCTTCTTAATGCTTCTTAACAAGTTGAAAATGCAATTTTTTATTATAGGATTGCAGTAATTTATGTGAAGTAGGCAAATCTTTGTGAGAGAATGATAGCATTCAAACGAGCGGTGGATTTTCAGGGGAGGGAAGGGAGGCCGAGCCTCCCCTAATATTTTACCAACACAATATGGCAGTAATAATTTCAGCTGAATTAAGATCACAGACAAGTTACAGCAAATGACGAACATTTTTCCTTTTATATTAATTTTATTATTCAATACGACTAAGATGTAAGTTACGTAAAGTCGACCACATTCTGTTGGTGATGCCCGCTCGCTATACTGTACATAGTACAAATAATTCGTACTGAATAATAACAGATAGCGCTGTAACCTGTATAGTCGACATCTAGCAGCCTGCAGTGTCTATGTGAGAGCGGGAGAGAGGAGTCGGCTACATGACGCTACTCCCCGGTAACCATGATAACAGCAGTTCAACCAATAAGATAGCTGGTTAGAAGAGTGTTTAAACTTGACTACAACGCGCGAAGGCAGCCGATTTGGAGACGTCCTACCCACCGCTGACAACTGTACTGCTTAGTCACGGCCGGTTTCGGCTGTATTCGGAAGCTTTCTCTCTTCCTCTCTTCTTGGTTTTAGAAAATTGAGTCACGTGTTGTTAGTTTTCTCTCCCTGCGTAAAAGTTTTCATTTATGTTGTCAGATTTTCTCTTGTTTGCGGGTGTTCTTGTTATTTTATTCTTTTGTGTTACGAGATTTATTTACTTATACAGTATTTTAAATATATCGATAGTTTAGAAACAAATGCAGATTTGTCTCTAGCTTCTTCTAGTAGCAGTTATTCAGTATGTTGTGGCCTATTTGATCGGTTTGCAAAGAAAGAGGGACGTCCAGTTAATTTGCTGTACAGCTGTCAAAAAAAAAGTGGCCGCACTCGTGAACAGCGAATATTTTCAAAGTCCACTTCGGGTCGCGGCGATGTTACACGATGCATGTGCTTGTACAAGCAGTTCCGGAACTATGAAAGTATTCCATATCTGCACCTCGTAGACCAGCGGTAGAGTGCTTGTTTAATGATTCAAAGGTCGTGTGTTCGGGCCTTCTTCAAGTTTTCATTTTATTTTTTAATCTTTCTTTAGCGATGTAAATGATATTCAAATTATCATTTATATCCAGTTATCGTTCTTTATGGATATCACGTTATTTATATTTTGTTATCGTTCTTTAGAGATATGAATAAAATTCAGGTCATCATTTGTATTCTGTTATCGTATTATAACGATATGAATAATAATTATTATTGTATTTCCAATGGGGGTTAGCCCTATTTTACATATGTATGCTAGGGCTATAGTTTTATACACAAAAAAGATAAGCATAAAGAGAAATGGAAAAGAAAATTAAATTATCTTACGCGATGTAAACAAAACATAAACAATCCGTAAATTAGGCATTGCGATTGCAAAAGAAATATCAGGTATCAATTTGTAACATACAAAAACATTAACAACACACATACGTAACACTTCTATAACACAAAGATGCAGCTTTCCGTACCATACATAATAAATTAATACACAAGAGTCACACAAACACAATCAAACTATAATTACGACATTGCGACGACATCCAGCATCCCATAACTGACTCACATACATAACAAATCAAGCATCCGTTACAACACATACACTTCAACATAGTAACCACACTTTTAAAAGTTACAAATTTGGCTCCAAGAAGAATAAATAGGACACTGTTACTAATTACTATTCTTCTACAATTTCTTAAATACATCTGTAATAAATCTGTGAAATTCCGATATGAATAATATTCGCGTTTTTTATATTGTTATCGTTCTTTAGCGATTTAAATAATATTCAAGTTATCATTTATATTCTGTTATCGTTCTTTAGTGATACTGTATAAATAATATTCAAGTTATTTATATTGTAATCGTTCTTTAGCGATATAAATAACATAAATTTAATATTAGGTTTGGAAAAATCCAGTTGCATAATACTGGTATTAGTTTTTCTTTTTGTATTATTACATTATACTATCTTGAACCACAATAAAATGAAAAGGAGTAACGAGGAATTGAACCTGAGACGTTGACATCTAAATTCCGACGTTCGTCCGCTGAGCTACGAGGGCAAAAGTGTGGAAACATTTTCGGAAAAATTGGCCCAATCACACTCTAAGATCTTCTGATGATTCGTAGAAGCTAGTCCAGGATGCGGGGGGCAAAGGCTAATTGAGATTTCCCGGTCTCTGACCGGGTCAAACATCCTGATAGAATTAATATTTAACCCTTGCCGTGACTTTCGGTGAAGTCCGGAGGGCCCAATTAGTCAAATCCACTCTCCTCATCTCCACGCTTGGGCCCCTTGGAATTTTATAAGATGCGAAAGAGATAGTGGTGTGCGGAAAGTAACGGGATGTTACCGCATTTAGGCCTATCCTTCCCAAGAAAATTGCAAACATGAACAAAGGAAGCTTTTAATAGAAGAAGAAGGATCTTCTGCGGACCTCTGGAAAAAGAACTAAGGAAGAGACTAGTGAAGTGCTTTGTGTGGAGTGTGGCATTGTATGGGGAAAGAACATGGACATTACGACGAAATGAAGAGAAACGAATTGAAGCATTTGAAATGTGGATGTGGAGAAGAACGGTGCGTGTAAAGTGGACAGACAGAATAAGAAATAAAATTGTGTTTGAAAAAGTGAGTGAAGAAAGAATGATGCTGAAACTGATTAGAAAGAGAAAAAGGAATTGGTTGGGTCTCTGGTTGAAAAGAATAATAGACAACATTAGGATATGTGGATCATATGCGGAGACTAAGAGGAAGGCAGAAAATAGGAAAGATTGGAGATTGCTGGGTTTGCAATGTAAGACCTGCCCATGGACAGAACATTTATGTGTGTATGTTCAGAATGCCTGGAATATCGTGTCTCAGAACAGTCGCTATTTGCAAAGACTAGTCAATTCCATGCCCACTCGACTGCAAGATGATCGAGATAAGAGGAAGATAGACTAAATATTGAATTGTGGTTTTTTGTTTTGTTTTTTGAACGCTTAATTGTTTGAATGTTTTAAGGCCGACGCCAGTAAATTTGTTTTTTTTTATGCCACGAAAGATATTTTATTGAGAATAAAATCTTTTTTCTTTCCATTTGCAGCCACAATATCATAATGATAATGATAAAGTCATGGCATAATATATTAATGAACCTGATGTTAATTACTAAAATAATCATAAAAAAGAAAGGAGCCATTATGTCTAGTTTGTCTCTCTCAAAAACAGAACAAAAAAGGACATAAAAAGCACGAGGTTGTAGTCGAACGCAGGACCTCATGAATAAGAGGCCTGAACGCTACCATTATGCTATCGAATAACACACAGTATACTTCAATTATAACTGTAGATATCAGGCAACGTGGTCCAACAACATGTAACATCGCCTGTCTCCGAATTGTAGCGAAGATACCCGAAGGGAACTTTGATTCAGGAGAGCGGCCACTTTTTCTTTTGACAGCTGTACAATTAGGCTATGTAATAGTAATGAGCAAGCCCCGGATTCTTAGGTTCGAATCAATTTTGTTGTTATCTCGTTACTCTCGAAATATTGTTTTTCTTGATCGTTTTATGTAGCAAAGAGTAACATTCTTAAATGTAATATGACCTAAAAAGACCTAATTCGTAGGTTAGGACTTAAAGTGTTCCAAAGAGTGGCAATCTTTACCAAGCCGTTGTAATATATTAACAGTATGTTGTTTATATTTATTTTTTCCCTAAAATCATGTAAATTCCTAAACATAAGAGTTTAAAATCCTAAAATATAAATTGGAAAGCCTAATTTTAATTTCTTAACCTCTATAAATTCTGCGCTTGGTAATGAGGTACGTCACAGGCCTTATATTTTTATATTCTCATCATTCACGTCCTGGCCTCCTCAACTTTCAAACCCACCGTCCGCTACTGATTAAAACCTCTGTCTAATCGTGCTCTTCTTCATTTCTTATGCATCAATTTAATTCGTTGTTTTCCTATTTCTTGACCTTGGAGTACTCATGTTCGTTCCTTCCGTACATACTTGTCCTTTTTCCGTATTCTGTAATTCTGTATACTGCCTTTTTTATTTACTTTAAGCATAGCCCCTGCACGGTTTTACACTCTTGCGGTACATCTTGAGCGAAGTGAACACTAATTTCTAGACTTCAGCTACAATACATCAGTTGTATCAGAAGTTTCTAGTTTGCCGTATAAGAACGCCAGTTAATGCTTTATTTTTATAACGTCCACTGACATCACCCAACTATCAAGATACATCATGAGATGTGTAGCTTGTCCTAAAAGAATAACCATTGTACTTTTATTATTTCCTTAATCATCACAATAATTGATTACACATCTTGATTACACAACTTTTAACACTATATCACTTTGGAAAACGTATTATATAACTTTCACGTGTTAAATTTTATGTTCTGATGATGACCAACAGCAGGCCGAAATATGTTAACAAGGTAACATAAAATTTAACACGTGAAAGTTATATAATACGTTTTCCAAATTGATTACATTATAAACCAAGCGTCTAGCTTGACTATGTAAAGTAGATCGTTTACTAGAAAATATTTGTAGACCACATACTTATTAATATTTGTTAACAAACCAGTGAGATCATATTTTAAGACTATAGCTGAAACACGGAAATCTTTGTTACAAATTATTCAACGCATACTGTCCTTGTCTCTACGATGTAGTTGTATGTAATTCCAATCGTCACCGATACAGATGTTCGCCGTTTCGAGCAGTACAATATCAATACAAAGAATTTTGTTGTGATTTTTCTGTGCAAAATTATAATTATACAGGGTGTTTCCGGTCTGCTGTTACAAACTTTTGGGGATGATGGGGAAGGGCATATGTATCAATTTGAGATCAGTAATCGTGGTCCGGAAATGACTGAGTCGAAAGTTATAAGCAAAAATAATTTTGTGGAAATGAAATTGTAATTTCGCACCACGTGCCCTCCTTCCCTTAACCTTTGGAACAGTCGTGGAAAGATGGTATGTGCCGGATGTCTCCTACGTGGGTACTTGTTGGATACAATCTGTGAGCTTGTCTACTGTTCCCATTGGCTCATCCGCATTCGAAAATCAGGTCTGCATATTCCGCTCTCGTGTACTCCTCCATTTCACTAGGACTGATCGACTGGACACAGCAGCTTGTACACATACACTGCTGTCTACAGACGTGCATTTCAGGACCGACCATGTCCGTTACACATTACGCTATCTGCATTGCTTTAGTGTTGTTTCCTTTCCCCACCCCTCAGACAGCGCATTGAATGGAATACTGTAAATAGACAACGTAAAGAACGCCAGATGAATACAGTATGTGTAAGATGTACAGATAAATACACATAAATAAGGTGTACAGAGGAATAAAATTATTTCATTTCCATACAAATATTTTTGCTTGTAACTTTCGACTCAGTCATTTCCGGACCAGGGTTCCTATCTCAAATTGATACATGTGCCCTTCCCCATCATCCCTGAAACTTTGTAACACTAGCCCGAAAACACTCTGTACATTATTATATGTTTTCCAGAGCTAAAGATAACAAAGAGTGTTCAATTTTTTAGTGTTTTTTAAATATTAGTCTGTAATCATTAAAACTTGTGTTACTGCAAATTGTATCAGCTTCTTTTGTTTCTGGCTAAATGGAAGAGAAGGCCTGATGCCTTAACTTCGCCAGAATAAATAAACATTATTATTATTATTATTATTATTATTATTATTATTATTATTATTATTATTATTATTATTATTACAAGAAGCTGATGTAACCCGTTCAATTCCAAACCCTCTCTATTATCCGGAACTTTCCTAATGGCATATTCTAGAGCGAAGTCAAAAAGTAAAAGTGATAGTGCATTTGGCCTATACGGACTCTGCTGAAGTATCACTGAGACACATTCTAATTAATCGAACTAGTTTCTTGGGAATACCAAATTCATTAAGAATATTATATAAAAATTCTCTCTTAACCGAGTCATATGCCTTTCTGAAATCTATGAATAACTGATGTACTCTATCCTTATACTCCCATTTTTTTCTCCAATATCTGTCGAGTACAAAAAATCTGATCATTAGTCGATCTATTACGCCTAAAACCGCACTGATGATCCCCAATAATTTCACTTCCGTACGGAGTTAATCTTCTGAAAAGAATATTGGACAAAATTTTGTACTAAGTCAACAAAAGTGATATTCCTCGAAAGTTACTACAGTTAGTCTTGTGCCCCTTCTTAAAAATAGGTACAATTATGGACTCCTTCCATTGTTCTGGTACAATTTCCTTTCCCAAATGTTATTTATAAATTTCGCTAGATAATGTGCTTCCACTCTCTTGTATTAATTCTGCTGGAATTTGATCGATACCTGGAGACTTGTACTTTTTCAGATTTTCTAACGCAATTTCGACTTCTGAAAGTATGGGTTCGGATATAAATGGCTCAGCAGTTTTTATTTGAAGTTCGTCCCTATCATTTCTATCTGGCCTATTTACATTTAGTAGTTGCCCAAAATAGTTTTTCCATCTGTTCAGGATTGAATGAGAGTCTGCAAGCAAGTCACTATTCTCATCCTTGATCACGTATACCCTTGCCTGTTATCCGTTCTTAAATTCCTTCATACCCTTATATAAATCTCGAATGTTTTTATTCTTACTATTTGTTTCTACCTCAGTCAGTTTTCCTTAAAGTAACCTCTCTTTTTATTCCTAAGTGTACGACTTGCTTCCCGTCTTTCATTGAAATAATTATCTCTATTCTCCTCAACTGGATCCTGTAAGACTTTCAATTTTGCCTGTTTCCTTCTTTCTATTACCATGCAACAATCTTCATCAAACCACGGTTTCTCTTTCTTAGTTTCATAATAACCTATGCTCTGCTCAGCTGCAATTTTGATATTATCTCGGATATTTTCCCACACGCTATTAACATCTAACTCTTTCTCAACTTCGTCGGAACTTCCTAAAGTGGCAAACCTATTGGAAATTTCGACCTGATAATGTTGCTTATTTTCCTCGTCCTTTAATTTCGAAATATTGAATTTACTAGTATTAACTTATTGCTCTACTCGCTTGGCAACTGATAGTCTTTCTCTTAATTCTCCAATTATTTACCAAATAATGTCATAATTACAGTCTGCCCCCTTGAAAGTTCGAATGTATATTATACTAGTATGTCTCCGTTTATCTATCTAGATGTGATCTATTTGGTTGTGTGTCAATCCATCAGGAGAAGTTCAAGTATATTTATGTATATCCTTATGGGGGAATATTGTACTTTTGACAACTAAATTTTATGATGTCGCAAAGTTGACTAACCTAACTCCACTGTCATTACTATTTACGTGTAGGCTCTCTTTTCCAATAGTTGGTTTAAAAATATCCTCCCGTCTTACTTTAGCGTTGAAATCCCCCCAATAAAATTTTCATGTGATATCTAGATAACTGATCAAAAGTATATTCCATTTCATCATAGAAGCTATCCTTTATATGGTCGTCTTTCTCTTCTGTAGGGGGGGTGAGCATTTATAACTATGATATAGCACCATATGCTCTTAAGTACTAAATATAATAACTTGTCACTGATAAATTCGACCTCTTTTCTGCTGATTTTATTCTTTTATGATCAAAGAATCCTGTTTCTAATTGGTGATTATTGTTTCCTTCCCCATAATACAACAAGTAATCTCCTATTTGTGATATGCCAGTCCCATCTAACTTAACCTCTAGTACTCCCATGAAGTATATTCTGTATCTAGCTAGTTATTTTGCTACTAATGTTACTCCACTTGTTCTACAGTATAATACTATAGTTACGTTCCACGTATTAAACTCATAATCTTATTCCTTTACTGTGGTCGTGCCAGAGAATCAGTCCCATTCCGATGCTTATTGTAAGGATTCGTAACAAGCTGTTTTTACGGTGATGGGTTGTTAGCCCTTCGCCCAATCCTGGAGGACCACCCCTTTTCGGCTGTCCACGACTGCTTATTCAATATATTCGTAGCTACCCTCCATATCTGGAGGCAGTCTCCTCTATCCGCAACCTGAGGACGCGCCTTGCCTTGTCGTGGTGATAGGGATCCACAATATATGGAATAATAATAATAATAATAATAATAATAATAATAATAATAATAATAATAATAATAATAATAATAATAATAATATAGTAAATATGCAGACATACATTTTGTTTATGGATTTTGTGTTGGAAATGCATTGCCTGCTATTGAGGAATATAGACGACGTTTTCCCAATCGAAGTGTTCTATCTAGCTGTGTTATTTCCCGTGTTTTTGATGGTATCTGAAACTGCCAAGCTACCAAGAGTTTCATTGAGGTCGGAAAGAGAACAAGTATCGATACCTGGTATGAACTTACAGTTCATGAAATCCATAAGAAGGGCAATCTTAGTAATTTGTCTTGTGTAATTATTTCATTTTCCTACTGAGTTTGTACTTAATTATGAAATAAACTTATTGGAACAGCACAATGTGCAGCATTTTCAATAACGTATCATATGACAATGTTTTAAAACAATGAAATACGTCTATAAAACCTCTCTTTATTTAAAAGTTTGCACATTAATAACTTTTAAGTCCACACCTGTGGAGTAACGGCTAGCGCTTCTGGCCGAGAAACCAGGTAGCCCGGATTCGATTCCCGGTTGGGGCAAGTTACCTGGTTGAGGTCTTTTCCGGGGTTTTCCCTCAACCCAATATGAGCAAATGCTGAGTAACTGTCGGTTCTGGACTCCGGACTCATTTCACCGCCATTATCATCATTTCATTCAGACGCTAAATAACTTGCGATGTTGATACAGCGTCGTAAAATACCCTATTAAAAATAACTTTCAATAGCTTCCGAACCGCTACATTTCGGGCATAAGTATATTAGGTTACAGCGATGTAGATTAATCCAAACTACATTATCCTAAAATATTTTGCATTCCTCCTGAGACACCCTGTATAATAGGATGTGTATTTGGACTTCATTAAAAATTTGTCCAGTTATACTTACAAAAAGTTCCGAACGTCGTGAATATGAGTAATTTTAAATTGATCTGTTGATCATTAAGATTTAACACGGAGTCTATATTGTACATTTTACTCGTACATTGGTAGAATCATGCTAATTTTCGTGCAACAAGGTGTTATCTGGACAGTGAACTCTGCTTCTCAAGCCATGATTGAATGGTAAGGGTCCTTCAGTGAATCTCTCATAACGTGATATGTATGGCTGAGCCGTTAAGCTGTCTAATTGCATAGCGATGGTTGATTGAACTGTTCTGATGGTGGGATCACAGTGAGCACATCTCATGGAAAATGGTAAGTGATTTAACACTCACAGGTGTAATTAACCGGCATAGTTGGCTAGAAGTGAAACTTTGCTTTTATGGGAAATTGCTTAAGCAGTCATCCGTCGATAATCATGAAGCATTAGTGAAATTCTGGCCATTCATTATGGTACGTAAAAATGTAATTTTGTAAGAAAAGAGTCTATTATTGAGACAGATTTTTTTTTCACATTTCCAAACTTGACTAATTGTTACATACAAAGCGACATGTAAAAGCTTACCATATAACTTCATTATTTATTACTTTAGATCTAGAGCAGTGGTTCTCAAAATGGGGGCCGCGAATATTCTGAATAAAAACAATTCTTCATTTCTTTCTAATATCGACTGTTGACAGGAATAAAAATCGACTCTAAGCTGCGTTTCCATATATAAAACCCACGAACTTCGGTTTCTTCTCAAGCCGCGTCTCGACTTCGGTTTAGAAATCGCATAAGGCTTTAGACCTCGATCGCGGTTTAAAAGCCGAGGTTTGGAACCACGATTTCGTCCGTGTTTTGGCTGCGATGTGCTTAATCAATAATGCATTTTCACAACAGAGCCTATGTGGTGCGTTGCCTGGAAACGTTCCTCAAATTATAATACACAAAGATGTGGAGCGCGAAGTTTGTTGTAAGAACGCTTGTGAAATCTTGGACAAATGCGGGGACCGTCAGTAAGCTGGCGGTTATCGGAGGGGCTACAATTGGGGCTTACGTAATATATAACAACTATAAAGAAAAACCGCCCCTCCGGGATGTCACAAAACTTTACATCATGAAACCAGATAAAGACGGAAATAGCCCTCCAGGTACAAGTGGACAAAATTCTGTCAAAAAACCTGACAGTGCCACGAAAAGCAGGCCAAGAAAACCTGGGAGTGGTAGCTCAAAAGACGAACCAAAAACACCTGATGACACCAAAGGAAAGACTGAAGAACATCCGAATGATGACACCAGAGACGAGACAACAGAACCGGAGAATGCTGGGACGGAAAATAAGACAATAGAACCAGCCAAACCCGATAATGAACCCACGGCTGAGGAAGATAACAAGAAACGTGTAACATTTGCAGATCCCCTTGAAGAAATTCTTGGGAAAGAACCACCACCTGCACCTCAACCGGAGGAGAGCCCACCACCCGTTGCCCCAGCGCAAGAGGAGCCTCAAAACTCCTATGAAAGGCTCTTAGATGACGTATGCCGCATGTTCGGCATGCGTAAAAGTTAATCTGGTAAGTGCAAGACCCTCTTGTGTAATTGAATTCCTCATTTCCAAAAGGGCTTCAGTTCATCTTTTCGAAAAACGAGTTTTCTGTTGGAATTGGCAGTTAGAGGTCGGCGCATCATTTTACAACAAAAAAATTTCAGTTCAGTTGATAGTTATGTGTGAAATGTGGGTATAAAAATGTTATATTACAAATGTCCTGGACTGACCCCCGTTTGGAAAAAAAAAACTATTGCCAACCATGATTTACATATGGGATTGGATTGATAATTATAATCTAAATATATCTAACGATTTGCATTAACCAAATCGTTTCTTTCAAGGGTAAATAATTTTGAAGAAATTTCAATTAAATAATCAAGTTAAGGTATCAACATCCTTTGTTTTGTGAAAAGTAACTTTTAAACAGTTTCTTCGTAACGTCTAAGATTTTGACTTCTCATTCTGAAGTATTACATAAAGTAAGTCGAGTTTCAAGTGCAATAGACTGAAGAAAACTGAAATTCATGGAGTTGACAGAATTTATGCATGACAAAGTTTGGAAAATGCTTTATACAAAATGAGAAGAAGTTTGGAAATGAGCAGAACGAGTCTTTCCATTTCCGAGATTTTGTAATGCACTTCACAAACGTGTATTGTACAGTATTTATTGCACGATAGTACCTATATTTTGAAAATAATATTAAAAAAAAATATTAATATACAGTATTTACGTACGTTAAGACTATGAACAGTTGACTGATTCTCAGCAAGAAGTTTGTCATAGGTGTCGGTAAATTGCAGGAGTAGTTTTAATTACAACCCTAGAGCAGTTATTTGTAATATTTCAACATACTTATCTAGATTGGCAACTCTCAATTCAGTAAAATCAGATTCCAATAGTCGCGTTTGCTGTAGCAACAAAAAAACACACTATCGTGCAAAAAAAAACACAAGAGTACGGATCTTATATTACTAATTAATTATCGAGAAACTAAGAAGGGTCTCTTCCCATCCTTATTGTACGCATGTACTTACTATTATTACAAAGAACCATAGTAAAATATTACAGAAGTGACTGCAATGCTTTCATGAAGAATATATGTATACTCCATTAAGCCAAAGTGTTTTGCAGAAAATAACTGGGAGATTTGTTCACAGGTCATCCTGCCCCTCTTCTTCGCCGCTGCTTCATCTGGCTACCTCGGCGCCCCCGCCGTCGCTACTTACGCTGCCGCCTCCGGAATGACTAAAGCCTTGGTTTTTCTGAACCGACGCATGCGACGTGTGAGGTGCGAGGCCCGCCTCGCACAAATCTGGACTACATGAGAGATAGTGAGTGGTTTCTATGGCTGCGAAGTGCGCAATCTGCGGAGGTTCGCAGAGAGGCCTCGCAGCGTCGTCTCGGACCGAATCGCGCGGCCGGATTTGTGCGAAGCGCGCACTGCGAGGCCTCAGCAAATAGCTTTGGTTCTAGAGGGAAGAAACAATGGTGGGTGGTAAAGGAAAGTTGTAAATTCACATTTTTTCACTCCTTAAATTTAAAGGAATTCACAACTTTTCGATGATTGGTTCTATCTCCCTATTCAGGTGAGAAAATAAGAGGTAAGAAGGGTAGCCTACTCGTCGGAGTCGTTACAAATACCTGTTCTACTTGACTAACCAACAATAGATTGCAAAGAGAGGAATATAAAATACGTAAGAGATGAAAAACAAACATGAGGGTTCACAAGAACGGATATATGAAGAAAATACTGACGTATCTAGAAAAAAATTGAAATTAGATAGCCTAGATAGAGTAGAAAAAGACAGTCTACTGATCACAAATACTGTGCATGTAGCAGTAAAACCGTATTAATTCACTGACAGTGTTCGTCCCAACGACAGATCCTGCACTGCAAATCTAGCATTATTCAATCTTCCATATTTTATGCCTTCTTCTTAGTCTCCACATACGTTTCAAATATCTTACATTGTGTAACATCTGATAATTATTTCTGCTCCGAACTTCTTTTCCCGTTCACAATTCCTTCCAGTGCATCTTTCAGTAGGTAGCTTCTTCTCAGCCAGTGAACCAACCAATCTGTTATCTGTTCACAGCAGGGATGTTAAATCGGCTGTATTACGTGCTCATACTACAAGCATTACAAATCCAACAAGATTCACTTTTCAGCAAGATAAAGTGCAATCATCGCTCTTAAGGAAATGGTTTGCAGGTTCTTGAGAGCACGCAATGCAGGCGCTTTGATAGCCCTGGTTTACAGCTTTTTAAATTGAATCCAGTACTCATTATTATTTTCAGGTGTGGATTCTAATTTAGTGACTTTCTCTTGAAAACTTGCTTCAAATTTTCTTCTTTCTCTTCGTTCTTCAGTTTATATATATCCAATTTCGTCACAAGAAAAATATTAGAATTAGATACATATAGCGTTGACAAATAGTCTAATGAAGATATCACTGTCTTCTCCACTAACAATGCAGGATAATTTTGGCTTATTCTTTCAAAAGTAGCAAGACGGTGAAATACATTGGACATAACAAGCGCTCACCAACTGATTCACGCGAACTCGCAGGATGAGAAACCACAAGCTTTTCAGCGTCATTGCGAAAATGGTATGCAGGGTCGGGGTTGGTTTTTCTGAACCGACGCATGCGAGGTGCGAGGTGCAAGGCCCGCATCGCACAAATCTGGACTACACTAGAGATAGTGAGTGGTTTCTACAGCTGCGAGATGCGCGGTCTGCGCAGGGTCGCAGAGAGGACTCGCTGCGTCATCTCGGACAGATTCGTCCGGCCGAATTTGTGCGAGGCGCGCACTGCGAGGCTTCAGAAAATAGCTTTGCATCTAGAGGGAAGAAACAATGGTGGGTTGTATAGGAGAGATGTAGATTGGATTATTTTTACATTGCTTAATTGTAAATGAATTCACAACGTTTCGTAGAATGGTTTTATCTTCGTCATAGGCGAAAAAAGGGAAGTGAGAAGTTGAAGATCAATATGAGAGTTCACATAAACAGATAAATAAAGAAAATAATGAAGTATATGGGAAAATAAAATTATTATAATTTAGATATGTTGAGTAGGGAAAACCTCCATTCACGTCCAAGTCGTGGTCCCCGGGGCAGTGTAATCTGTGGTTACACTGAACAAATTGTTATATTTTATCTTGCTCCGAAACAAAAATAGGTGAATATTACTAATAATTATGTGTAGGTACCCTAAATCTGAATTTAAAATCCAAATTGCCCCATTATGTACCATTTTCCACGGAAAATGAATTTAATTTTTAATGAAAAACTTGTTTTTAATTTTCCACTGCTTCTGGTAAAATGACAACACACTTGGGATTCAAAACGCCTCATAATATTTGAAAAATGTTTATTGGATACAAACATGATGTTATATAGTTTAAAACAGAACAACAATAAAAATATTTCATGCATATAATGAAAAAATTTTTGAAATTTGAACTTACATTAAACGAATTTTCTGGATCACTTCTGTTTATAACTAGACCCGATACTTTCTTTTACAACGAACGAACAATAGTTTCCAAGCATCCTGGATGATGATCTTCCTATATATCGTCTTTCCATTTCAGATATTTCTTGATGAACTCTTTTCCCATGCTACTCGCTTACCGCTCCAAGGTTGGGAGAAAAGAAATTCAGATGAGAATGTAATAAGGGTATTTTGAGAGACATATTATACCCCATTTTCTCATATGCACGTGACATGGCTTCCACAACAAGTTCTATGTAGTTGTCTGCCATAGAATGTCCAAGGAAATTTCAGCATACATCTTTGAAAGCACGTCATGTCATTTTTCTATAATGGAAAGTTTTTCCTTAAACAAAGAGTCAGCCATAACTTTGTGAATTTGTGAACCGATGAAAATGCCTTCTTTTAATTTACCTTCACTCAAACTGGTAAACTTTTCTTTTAAATACTGAAAACCACGCCCTTGTTTATTCATTGCGTATACTTCACGTTGAACTGTTCTGAAATTTACTGAATAGAAGGGATCAATATCTGTTAATTTATTACGAGTACAAAATAAAATGCCAACAGCCATAAGAAACCGGAAATAAGTTATAAACTCATAAAATGCATTAGCTTTAGGTGCATTTTCAGATTCAGCGCACACAAGACCATAAGGAACACATTGTTTTAAGTCGGAGCAAAATTCTTATTGTTCAATGTTATAGAAAACGGGAGAGAATGAGAGCGTGGGTCCGTTCCTTACAAACCGGAATCCTCTGGCTATGGGGTCATAACTAGGTAGAAAAGCAGACAGGTTTAGAGGTTTTAAGGTAACCGTCCCACCACGAAACTCACTCAATGAGGGACTAATGCCCTAGTCTGAGGATATTTTCAAATACTCGAAATTTT
This sequence comes from Periplaneta americana, assembly GCF_040183065.1. Taxonomy (NCBI): domain Eukaryota; kingdom Metazoa; phylum Arthropoda; class Insecta; order Blattodea; family Blattidae; genus Periplaneta; species Periplaneta americana. Next base: position 96,303,370 of record NC_091130.1, read on the forward strand.
CAGGAAGCGGTGGAGAGACCAGCTTTTAATCAGCGTTCAGTCTGAAGCGGAACAGACGAGAAGGCCTAATCCAAGATAATTAATGATGAGGATAGTGATGATAATGACGATGATGATGGAGTAGGGAGATAATGTCTACTGGATGCAAATAACCGTGAATCTAGTAGTAGAATAGCATAGGGAAGCGTAAATCTGTAGAAAATGTGTAAAAAAACCGGCAATCATACCTCAGGAATGTTTAAACTAGGTCCAAGTTTTCAGATGTCCCCATCAAGCAACCGAGTTTAAACCTCCCTGACGTGTGCTGAGCTATCATACAGCAATATTAAAGCTAAATAGAAAATATTACAACGCCCTTTCACGTGATTCGTTTCGCAGCCGGAAGATGTAGGTTAGTTAATTTTACGGCTCTTCATCAATATATTATGGTTATTTAGCGTCTGAATGAAGGTGATAATGCCGATGAAATGAGTCCGGGGTCCAGCACCGACAGTTACCCACCATTTGCTCATATTTGGTTGAGGGAAAACCCCGGAAAAACCTTAACCAGGTAACTTGCCCCGACCGGGAATAGAATCTGGGCCACCTGGTTTCGCTGCCAGACGCGCTAACCTTTACTCCACAGGTGTGGACCACGGATCATAGAGAATTCTAGTAAGTACATGGGTTGATTGGAGCATGATAACTGGTTAGCAGGCAAATATGTCACTTCAATCCGTGGGAAAGAGTGTTCAGAAAGTTGGTTATGGATATAGTAAATGGTTGGATTATCTACAGAGAAATACATGGACGAGAGTCCCTGGACCTACTTAGAATCCGATGATACTTGGCTGTTCAATATCTCAAGATGTTTTCGAATTGCAAGAGAATGGGGCGCCCTATTTCATCACCTCGAGGAGTGAAATTTGATATGAGGTTTGATAATAGAGGTCATTTCATGGCAAATCGACCCTCTCAGAAACACTGCCGGATGGAATGGTGTAAATGGAGACCAGTAACATTTCGCAAGAAGTGTGATGTAACACTCTGTCAAAGATGCTTTGAGCATTACCACACTTGGTAAAGACAGATATTACTAAAATAAGTGTGTTTCATTATTGCTACAGCATTGTATTGTTGCATTAATTACTAAAACCGTCATAAATAAATTTATTTATATTGGTGTAAATATTTCTGGTTATAATACATTAAATATACAAAAAATATATTTACTTTATTGCAAATGAATACGCAGATATCATAAGTGCCCAGAGGTCTATTTATAGACAGGGTGATATTCAACTACTTGGTGCACGGCAGAAGAAACAAAATATATTCTTGACATCTTATGGATTAAATTTTTGAAATAGATACATTGTTCCAGTTTTTAAATAAAACTAATTTGGGCTTTAATGGGTTAATTAAATAGAAAATTCTATAGAAGAGATCCCTTGAGACTCCAAAATATCTTTTAAATTTTGTTTCACTATCAATCAGATGGCGGTTTACAAGAATATTGTAAGCACCTTCGCTTTTCCTATTCTTGAAGATATCACTGTCTTCACCAAAAAGAATACAGGATCATTTCCTCTTCATCATTATCTTTCTCTTTCATCATTAGCAAACAGGTGACGAGATCCACCATGCGCTCAGCGACTGATCCACGGGATCTCGCAGCCTGAGAAACCACAAGCCTCGCAGCGTCATTGCGAAGATGGTTCGCAGTGGCGGCCTCGCATCTCGCACGTCGCATGCGTCGGTTCAGAGAAACCAAGGCTTTACGCAGCTCCTGCCGTCCACGCCGCCCTAGTGGTCTATGCTGCTCCTGCCGTCCACGCCGCCCTAGTGGCCGATACCGCTCCTACCGTCCACGCCGCCCCAGTGGCCTATGCCGCTCCAGCCGGTCACGCCGCCCCAATGGTCTATGCCTCTCCTGGCGTCCACACCGCCCCAGTGACCTATGTCGCTCCTGCCGTCAACGCCGCCCCAGTGGTCTATGCCACTCCTGCCGACCACGCCGCCCCAGAGGTCTATGCCGCTCCTGCTGTCCATGCCGCCCCCTTAGCCTACGCTGCCGCCCTTGCTGTGGTCAAGTCCGTCGCCGCCCCCGTCGCCACCTCCTATGCTAACACCTACAAGATCTTCGTCAGGGCTCCCGTTGCTGTGGTCTTTTTGAGAGGGGTAGCCTACATAACAACCTTTTCTGATGCTAAATAAAAGAAGCCTGCAATAAACGTGGTTTCGTTATTTCTAAGATAGGCATATTCTGTGTACGTGTAATAAGATTGATAAAGCTCGAATGGAATTAATTTGTATCATCTCGTGGGGTGCGGCGACTTCTGACAGGAGGTGGATTTGCTTGCTTTTTCCACTCTGGAATTAATCCCATCCGAGCAGTACAGCGCATGCCAAAGGAGAAACGCCCAGTCCCACAGACGGAAAATAAGTGCACACACTGTAAATCGAGTTGCAGATTATTTGAATGAGAACCGCATGTGTTCTCTGCAGGACCAATGAGGAGCGGCGAACAGGAACTTAATATATTTAAACAAAATGATATACAATACTTGTAAAAACTGACTGGAATGTAATATTAATTATTGGAAAGTGTAAACACCGAGATTTCGTAACACTATAAAATTTAAGCCCTTAATGCTTTTTCTGGTTGACAACTGTTATTACTTATGAACAGCTTTCGCCGTCTAAAGGAAATAGATCGAGTTTTTGAAATTATAATTTCTGTTATTGGCCTTCACGAGAATTCCGATGAAAGTATGACTGCAAATTGGTCGTAACCATTATGATAGAACTCCATGTCCAATATTGAAAATACTAATTGAATTATGTAATTTGAATGAACAATTTACGTACTCCGGTGCTCAATCCTATTGGCTCAAGTTCCTTGAAAAATAATTGTAATAAAATCATGATGTACTACTTATTAAGCTATTCTTTTGTTACGTTTCGTAGGATAAAAGTTGCACAAAACTGCAAACATCAAGCGAACACCTTACAGAGAAAATCTTTAGGAAAATACCTCACAGTAAATGCGCCACTTTAACTGGAATACTGTCCAGGTCTGGTATCTACAGCTATTTCCTTGCTGTAGCTGTGTGGTCTACACCAGCAACTTGTCATGAAGGTGGTCGGGTTCTACTCCAGGTCAAGCCTGGTGAATTTTATGCCGAAATTGACATGTACAGACGCGTGAAAGCTGAAGGCACCCGGCGTTGCCCAGGTTGTCCTTTTTGCTTTTTTAAATTGAACTGGTTATTAGACTTTTCGGAAATCTCAGAAACTCAACTATAGACAACCAAAATGAATTGTCTTTAATAAGCTTAACGTGAATTAATGAACTTCTTAGCCAAATGCCTGAAAGGATTAACTCAATTTTAAAAAAAGAAAACTGCAGATCAGGCAACGAAAGAAAACATTTCATCACGTGCCTTACTTTCAAATACGTTTTAACTTATATATATATATATATATATATATATATATATGTATATATACTGCATACATCTATATGTGTTTATTTATTTATTCTGATGCAGTTAAGACCAACAATCCTTCTCTTCCACATCACCAGAAACACAAATAAAATAATAAAAAATCAAACTATAATTGAAGTAAAACCAAATGAACATATATAGGCTACTGTCACACAAACTTTAAATGAATTGACATTGTCTTGAAGTTTAGCAAAACAAAAACACACTCTTCGATCTCTATAGACCCACTTAGCATTGTATCAATGTTCTACAGGTCTTACATTTTATCTCTGCCGGCCAGTGACTTAAATTTCAAGTGGCTATCTTAGTCATGGGAGTCAACGTATTAAAAGCATTACAACGTTTCTGCCATCTCCTTTCCTCCCCCGCAAACGTGACATTGCACAAAGGCAGAGACAAAATAATTATAAGATCTGTAAATTGATTCTGAACCTATGCATTTCACGTAATTTCATGTCTGTATGTACTTTCGCTTGAATTTCAGAGACAGCGGACGATAAACAGGGAATTCCCTTCTTCCCAGTCTGAACCCGTTGGGGTGTCATCGAAAGCCAAAATTTCTCTCTTTATCGGTCGTACCAAAGAATCAATATATATGTAGGTATATAATTTAATTTATATTGGAAGATTTTTTACCCGTTGACCGCTGTACGCCTACTTTTTTAATATGACTTGAGAAACTATACCTCACAAATTCAAAACATATTATATTAATTCTTATTTTATATACAGAATACAGATACAATATAAACTCGCAATAAGTAATTTTTCAACATAAAGACTAATATTCTGAGAGATGTATACCGGATTTTTAGAAATTAAGAGATTGTTATTTCCACAACGCATAACATACTACATTGGCAACGTGATTATACAGTTAGAATTTCGCAGTAACATATTTTCGGACATGAACAACAATAAGTTGAGTGTTAGCGGATTCGAACCACTACGACTATATGATCCGAATAAAGGAATGCTCAGCGGAAAGTGTATGTCTGCGCCACAGCACATGCACAACCATTTGTCTTCTTCAAAGGTAAGTTGTGGCGGCATCAATCGGGGATAACCGGAGGTCTCCGATTGAAAGCGCGCGAATACCTAATCATTCCATAGTACTACCTAAATCTCAGAGGAAGAACAATTTATTGTTTGTATAATCTGAAGTCCGATTAATGTAATAGGTTACTATTCAGCAATGGAGGGGAAAAGGAACTGGCCACCGTCTTCCATTATCTCCTGGCTTAGTTGCCACATGACTGATATCCTATTGGTGTCACGACGTTTAAACCTGTCTTCGGACAGTTGACTAAACAACAACTCATGGAAAGAAAAACTAGCCGGTTGAGAAACGTCTTCATAGCAGCCATGCTGTACAGCCAGTCTTAGGAAGTTCGTACCAAAACATAGCTTTCAGATTGAGTGTAGCCAGGCATATAAATCTATTGCACTAGTTTTCTATACTCTGCTCATATAAACAACTCACGGTATACCCGCCATTATGGGTGGATGACTCGTCACTACTCGTACATTACAATAATATGCACAGTAGAGAAGCATTTTCATTAAGTACTAACGTTCGCAGTTTAATGAGCAGTTATCAACGTGACAGAAGTTAAATCCACCAATCACAAGAGGTTGAATGCAATTGTAAATAGGGCACACCCGATTGTACATGTTTGTTGTCTGATTTGTTGACGTTTAGAGCTGCGTCACTAGTACTGTTCAGTCGGTAATAATAAAAATAATAATAATAATAATAATAATAATAATAATAATAATAATAATAGACGAATATAAAATCCCAAAATATGCATGCATTCATGCACTATCAAACTATGAAACATGCACTATCAAGCGAAAAATACATTAAAATATTCACCTTCATTTTTGTTCCAAATTATTATTTCATTAAACTTTTTTTTTTTTTTTTTTGCACAGTTAACAACAACTAACAACATCTCTAAATTGGTTTCTGTGAGGTTCCTGCGCTTGGCAGTCCATGTTTTTTTTTTTTTTTTTTTTTTTTTTTTTTTTTTTTTTTTTTTTTTTTTTTTTTTTTTTTTTTGCAATATGTGAAACATGCCTCGGCCAGTATGATCCTAGGTTACGGCGTAGACACCAGACAGGTCCATTAGCTATACTCTTGAGACAGGAGGACAGGGAGGCTGGCGTTACTCCCAGGTTTTGGTAGTCACGACTCAACTCCATGAGACTCCTTGGGTAGTGCAACCGCTTTGAAATGATCTTGTCTTAACTGGGCTAAACAAAATCCCTCCCTACAATATCTACATTTGTTGATCGATGGAACTCATAGAGCCAATGGGCTAGTATATATCCATCGATTTATAGAGTCATTCAACCTAATAACCAGCTGGCTAGTCTCTGAAATTGAGACAACTCATCCTGCCTAAGGTTTTTCCGTGGTTTTCCTAAGGCGCTAAGATGTCGGGATGAGCCCTAAACGAAATGGGCCACGGACCTGCATTCACATCCCCATGACCCCTTAATTATTCTAAATTAATTAATAATTACATCTATCATAAATCAATAAATCAATCGACCTATTACTTAAAAACCAAATTGGCTAGTCTCTTATATTGAGACAACTCATCCTGCCTAAGGTATTTCCGTGGTTTTCCTAAGGCGTTAAGACAAATGTCGGGATGAGCCCTAAAAGAAATGGGCCACGAACCTATATGGCCTTCCCCATAAAATCCCCCTTTTTCTTTTAACAAACGACTTAATGCCCTAGTTCAGAGTTTATAAAATTACTAAATACATGTGTAAGGTCACTCATGTAGTCGCAATGCGAAAGGACAGGGAACCTTCCAAATTGCAGATTCAGAATTCACGGCGTCTCTCCTGGCGGTCTTCACTTGCCTTGTCATCGAACAACAGACGACAGAGTCTTCTCGACTCCTCCTGCACTGCGAAATGACACAGTTTATTTCAATGTGCAGATTTACACCAGCCATCTCCTCCTCGTCCCGTCCCGTGATCACTTGATCACATTTCCGTCCCCCTCGCGTATGTGGTACCTAAGAGGTTACGTCCATTTTCGGTTTTCCCCTTCAAAATGTTCTAGAGCTCCTTCAGTGGAGCAGCGTAACCCGGCGTGAGACTAGTGGCCAGCAGGCTTGGAGCTCACATATTTAGTTTCGTACAGCCCCCAACCCCTTGCAAGGACGCGTTTGCGTACCTTTTAAATTTGTCCTTCCAATTCTTCTCTTTCGATTTCGATTTCGGCGGCGAGATCACTTAACATGCTGACATGCTGATCGACTTGAAAATTTTTAGTACATTTTATCTGAAATTATAATAGACCTTAAGGTTACCTAGATACGATTTAAAAACGGACATCGCAATTTAATTAATTATTTTAAAGAAATTTTGTAATGTTAAAAAAAAAACTGGCATAGAAAATATTCGGAAACAGAATAGCAGTGCTTACCTCTTTACTCCAACAATCGCAGAATACGACATCCCCATCTGATCTAATAAAATTCTTTCCTTTAATCCACTATGCAAAGAGTAGGCCTACACATTTGGAACCTTTAATTGGATGCATATTAGAATCACATTAACACACGCAAACAGAATAAACAAACACATTAACCACTTACGAGGTTCACACACTACAAATACAGTTTAGCGAATGATTCCAATTTTAGAAGAATCTAAATTGCTACTAGTACTGGAAAAGAGAGAGAGGGAGTATTTACAACTCCTCTCAAAGAGGGCGATTTTGACCTAAATTATTTGTTGGCAGTTTCCTATATTTTCTCTCTACTATTCTCAAAATATCCAACGTAATAAATCCATTTATGACACGCAGTCTGTAGAGGGTCGTTGGTAAAGTGTTGTAAAAGTGAACTTCCTTCCAGGGAAAGGTCCTCTAAAATCTTAATGTAAAAATCTTTTATTTAAATTTTTTGTTATTTAGTTTTTTCTTTCCTTCTTCAGTCTTGATTCCTGAAGCTAAAATAAGGGACATAAAAATCGAGAAACTGGGGTATCCACTCAAAACCATTAAAACATGCATTTAAACAGAATATAATGTATATTATATGCATGATTAATCTAAAAATTGCTTAAATATGCATTATGCATGTTTTTATTCCCAAAAAGGCCAAAATATGCAAATATGCATGGAAAAAGTACACATATTTGGAACCGGAAAGTAATAAAATGGATAAGTACTAAGTTTGAGCTATGTCCTATGTCCTATAAAAACATGCATTTGCATGGAATTCTCGTGTCTAATAATAATAATAATAATAATAATAATAATAATAATAATAATAATAATAATAATAGTAATAATAATAATAATAATAATAATAATAATCTTTATTAGCCTTTGAACAATACAATTATAATAGGCTTCGTTATTATTGAAATGCATCAAGCAATCATTCATTATGTATTAAGAAAAAATTATCTATGTTATAAAAACTACTTTCAATTAGAAAAGTCCTAACATATTTATTAAAATTAATAGCTTCTTGGTAATTTGTTATACAATTTAGCAACTAAAAAAACAAAACTATCAAGTGGTCTCTGGATAAACTCCGGGGCTTAGGCCTATACCGCGTTGTCTTGGTGTTGGTGGCTGATGTTTCGACCGCTGTGTTGTGGTCATCTTCAGAGCTGAGCAAATTGGATAAAGAAATAGTGTGCGAGCTTATATATATAGGAATCTCAATGGGGGAGGACTTTCGGTGATAGGTCGTAGGTTCTCCGCCGCGGAAGCCTACGCGAACACAAAACTATCAAGTGTTTTAGTTCTCCAAGCAGGAATTGTCGGGTTAATTCTAGTTCTTGTGTTATAATTATGTATATCTTCAGTTCTTTGGTACATAAAATTATTCAAATGTGCATATTTTACACATTCAAATATATATAAACTAGGAAGAGTTAATATGGATAATTGTTTAAATAAGAGTTTACAAGACTCCCATGGAGAACATCCAAGTATAATGCGAATAGCCTTTTTTTTTTTTTTTTTGTAGAATAAAAATATCTTTAGCACCACTACAGTTTGCCCATAATATAAACCCGTAATTTATAATACTCTAAAAAAAAGCATAATATGCACTTGGTACAGTTTTCATTATGGTACAATATTTAAGTTTTCTTAATATAAAAATGACCTTGCTTAACTTTTCAGAGATTTCATTACTATGATTAACCCAATTCAACTTACTGTCAATATGAAAACCCAGTAATTTCACTACAGTAGAAGGTTTAACATTTCTTTTTAAACTAAAACATATAGTCTGGGTCTTACTTAAATTTAATCTATTTGCACTGAACCAATACATTAGATTATTCATAATAGTAGTACTATCTAAATTTACGGTTTGGAAAACCGTAGCATCGTCAGCATACATAATCATACGATTGGGCATCCAATGTAGTCCAAGCCCATCCAACTTAATAGCTTTGGTACCAACTTCCTAGCTGTATGTACAGCTTTACAGAAATGTTGTATCATAATATCTCTATGATTCCACTCATTGCTTTCCCTCCCTCGCCTTTAGATCGAACATGACTCTGTTCTGCAGTTATCTGTCTCTAATTTAAATAATAACTCACAAAACTTACAAATACACGAATTTAACAACAAATAAGTCTTCAGGTGCCCGCAATTTTCACCGCGCATACTGTACATGTTTACCATATTGGCAAAGGCTTCTTCCCGAAGTGTGCGGTAGCTTATTGGTAAAATGTTTGACTGCTTACTGAAGCACAGGCTACTCCGTTCTTAGAAATAAAAGTTACTATTTTATACACATTTCATTCTTATTGCCTTTATTTAATATTCCATCGTTAACGTTTTTATAATATTAACGTTATGAAATAATTTCAGTTGTGAAAAATACGAAAAAGACTACGAGTTTCATTAATATTATTATAGAATTTATGACTATTTTATTTAACTTGAATGTTTGAAATGTTTTGTCCATATTACCGTCTTTTGCTCTTTAAAGAGTCACTTGATAACGTTAATCATAGAGGCCTATTATAGTTGGCAATGATAAATTATTTTTCTGATCTATATAATAGTATTTCAATCTTATAATATGCTTCCGCGAGTATTAACAATAATACTATCACTTCCCACTCGACTACAAGAAGTGGTGACAACAGAAGTTGTTTGTTGTTTAGTCAACTGTCCGAAGACAGGTATGAACCTCACAAGTGATACCAACATGGCACCACTTATGAGGCAACTAGACCAGGAGATAATGGGGTAAAGTGGCCAGTTCCTTTCCCTCTCCATTACATACTTCGCCGATTAGCTACATATTACACTAATGTTATTGGTTCGTATATTGAATGACAATAAAAAAAGTCCTTTTTAGGGTACATAGTTTTCCCAAAATGTATTGAAGAAGCATACAATAATTGTGAGTAGCACGTCAAATTATAAAGATGTAATAATAGATCCTAATAAAAAAATAGTCACGGCCTGAGACCGAAAACGGAAAATTTGTTAACAGGCTGACATGCTATCCATTCAACCACGAGGAAATACGGAATGCATTACAAAGTTGATTGGCATATACTAAGTTATTATTCCCGTTATGATTGTATTTTTGTTTATCTTGTCTTTTTCGGCAGCCTGTATATTCATTAGGTTGTTTTCTAGTAAACTAAACTCCAACATATATTTTTCGATCAACAAGCATTTACACATCGCTCATTTGCAATGAGAATGGCAGAACTCAAAATTTTTCATTTTTAAGATTTTTACAAAAATGAACTCCAAATCTAGTACATTTTTATCATGAATAACGACAAGTACATGATTACATGATTTTCCCACCAGATATGGCAGATGTGTCGTTATTAAACTGTTTTAATCTGACGAAATCATTGCAACAACAATGACTTAATTTTAGTTGTTAAGAAGCATTCAGACTTGAAACATTTAAATCTTTTCAAGAAGAGTAACAGAATTTGTGTTGTGTCTTTTCATTGAACAATTTTTTCAGCAACTACGAATTAATCTGTGTTATGTCATTATTTTAAGTACGTAACAAAGACTTACTTAACTTGCTTTATCATCAGTAAGCTTACATTTAATATTGTGACAGTTTTTCTGATTAAAATTGTATTAATTTAATAATAATTATTTTGTGTTATGTCTGTCTATTTGAAAAGTATTATGTTTTACTTTTTCATTTTCTAATAGGGTTCGTATTTTTTTTACAGGGAAACAAATCAGTTACATTCTCATCTAATTCTAAAGCTGGCAAAACAGAAATTTTTAGAAAATGAAGATGTCTGGCAGCCGGTTACTCAAACACAACCCGAAGGTTTTTCAGTAATGTACTGCAAATTTTATCAAGTTGAATAGTATTAGTGTTTTTCCTCAACCCAATATGAGCAAATGCTGGGTAACTATCGGTGCTGGACCCCGGACTCATTTCACCGGCATTATCACCTTCATTTCATTCAGACGCTAAATAACCTAAGATGTTTATAAAGCATCGTGAAATAACCTACAAAAATAGTATTAATGACTTGATTAGCAATTTAAGAGAAATAACAGTGTGCCTGTAAATGAAATAAGTTTAGACTACGAGTATGTAACATGAATAATGATCTGCTCTGTTATTTACAGAAAGTAATCAGTTTATGTCGAACTAGCCTAACTTCAGCCTGATTGTTTCACTACTATAAGTCGCGACGCTGTTATTTCCGGCGTGACTCCGCCTCTTTGCTTACGTCTTAGGAAGTGAAAGTTCTATAAAGTCTAGGTAGGTAGTATCGTTTGCCATTTTTGTTCTTTCGTTCCCGAGCTACCATACGAGGAATCTATTTGCCACACCGTTAAATATTATCATGTCGTAGCTCCTAAGATAATAAATCAAACGCACTGTAATTCAGCAAATAATTGAGCGGCAAATAACTTCTTCATGTGCTTTCTGCCAAAATGGCGGGCGATTATATTAAGTATTTATCGAGCCTTAAGAAATGAATAACGTCTTCATAAGCGAATCACAAGACGCACACGTTTAAATGTAGCCGATCTGCAACGCGATTGGCTGCCGGAAATTAGAGCGACGGGATTATAGCAAGTATCACTACTCATATTCACTTATTATTAACTCCGAAATCTAGCCTACCCATCATTCCATTGACGACTCTCAAGGAGTCCACGAAATTACTGACCTATGGAAAGCGGGTCCGCAGTGCTAATAAGTACCACTGCCGTAGACTATGGTAAACTTGACCGCTGAGATACACTGGACCACAAAAAAGAACACAAACGGATTTTAATCCAGATGCATGGATTATATAGGGTGGAAGGTAAGGTAGTACATTAATTGACAGAAGCCATAGATCTCATTATTTAGAGTAAGTTTTGTCAAATAAAATAAATTATAGGACTACGGATAGTGAGATAATTACAAGTGTTTCGAAAGCGCTGACGGCAATTGCAAGATATCTCAACGCCGCGTAAGTAGTACCCCACACACTATGCGGTCAGCGACTTGAAGGGGATGGGTGAGGGGAAGGCGGCAGCAAACAAATTTAATGTACTGAGCTTCGGTGCAATACTTCGAGAGTTAATTTGGGGATAAATCTCTGGATAGGGACGTAACTGTTATTTGTTCAGTTTATGTAATTTAATGTCAGAAAATGTAAATTAATAACTCGAATGAACAAAATAGCTCGTATTCAGGCGCAGTTCAATAATGAATACAGAATTATCAGCTTACAATGCAATACATAAACAATTCAATACTAAGTATGGCGTAATAATTTTAATGTAAGCAAGAAATACGTACAGTAATAACAAGAAATAACGTGAAAATCAGGAAATTATGTCCAAATTAGTGAAAGCACTTAGGATTGAAGTTTCAGTTACAATTAATAAAAAAGAAAACATGTAACTTTGTGAACAAGATATAATTAACATTACAGTTTGCTGTTTTACGAATCGCTAATTCTGGGCGTTAATAATGAAATAAAGAGTAATAAACTCTGTAAACCACATTCCACTCACATCTTACAGGTACTGTTCAAAATGTTTACCATCAGTGTGCATGCAGCTTTCACATCTTCTAGTCCAATTATGACGATCTCTGGCCAGAAGTCCTTCACTGTTCCGCCGCGGCCTGGATCATGTACTTACAAGGGAACCTTCTATCATGGTGAATTGAAAAGGCGGTAATGCCGTATATTTTTGGAAAGAGGAGGTAAAAGTAAGTCAGCAGGTGAAATTTTTCCGCCTGAACTCCATAGGAATAAAAGTTATGGGACTTTAAATTTAACATGACAGTCTGTGGGAAGTGACTCAATGTACAAACTTAAAGGTTAAAATGAAGTTGTTTTTAAAGTCACTGCATTGCAAACGAGATATTGCAGCTGTTGTGCGTTTTAAATAATACTGCGTATTATCGCTAGGATGCGATCACCTACTTTTATTACGGGAAGGTAAGTCTTCCTCGAGCTTATTCTGGTGTTACAGCTACTCTTACGTTTCATTTGTGCCGTATACAGGATGGATCCGAAAGTTGTGGTTCAGATGCTGGTGCCCGAGTTTGGCACCATTGACGCTAAAACCGTCAGTCGTATTCATCCGGATGTTTCATCAGTTGAAGAATGAGTTAAAGGACGAACAGGAGGCCGTGGAAACGTACACGTCGCTCTTATTGATGAAACACCAGATTTGGACGTGGAAGATGAGCAGCAAGATTATGGTGACATAGAAGACGAACTAATGACGAGACGCCAAAAAGACGGCCAGAAAGCGGAAAACGTAGTCGACGACGATTATAAGCAGAAATCGCTCGACTATACGAACGATACAGTCAGCGGAAAGAGACGATCCTTCACCTCTCATCACACGGAAGATCCTTACGATTACGATGCAAAAGTGGAGAAGAAGAAGAAGATGATGAAGAAGAAGAAGAAGAAGAAGATGATGATGATGAAGAAGAAGAAGAAACCTGGAATGGCAGATAATAATGCCATGGTTCTGCAACATTTCAAAGAAATGTCAAGTACGAACGCTGTCATACATGACAGAACTATCAGGCTTTGGGGCATACAAGTGAAGGCTCAAATTGATCCTGACTACCGTCTTAACTTCAGAGCTTCCGACTCGTGGGTATGAGATTCAAGCAGCGGAATCGTACCGTTTCTCGTTCTGTGGCGCATAAAGTGAGTAGAAATGTCGCAGCAAAGAGACAGAGGTGAACCAGAAATCAGACAGCTTCGTGTCGAAGATGAAGCAGTTGTTCATCGATCGTGGCTTCACTCTTCGCTAGATCCTCAACACTGATCAAAGTCGATTTGAAAAAAGAGATTCATTCCGGACGAACCCTGCGTTTCAAAGGAGGGAAGAAATTTTATCCCACAGTAGTATCAGAGGCTGCGACGACGTATCCTACATGATTATGCCAGTCATTTCCATGGATGGACAAATCTCCTCCCCAATGTATCTTTGTCAACCGATTCACAGAAAATGTTCCCTAAAAATAAACTTGCTGACTCATATAACATCTAATCATATGCTTTTGATTCAGCGAATATGCGGAAGGCAGATATGAAGGATATGCTTTCGCAAGTATTTTCACCCAGAATTTCTTCATTGCATGAAGATCGATATCCATAATGTTTGCAATTCAGATGCACAACAGCTGAATATCTCGTTTGCAATGCAGTGACTTCAAAAACAACTTCATTTTAACCTTTAAGTTTGCACATTGAGTCACTTCACACAAACTGTCATGTTAAATTTAAAGTCCCATAACTTCTATCCCTATGGAGCTCAGGCGGAAAAATTTCACCTGGTGACTTACTTTTACCTCCTTTTTCCAAAAATATACGGCATTACCGCCTTTTCAATTCACCATGATAGAAGGTCCCCTTGTAAGTATTCACGATTTGTGAACTCTGGCATCTCGGTAGTTTTGAAATAAACTAAACTGTATCGCTGTACGTCCACCTGCACACTAATGCAATGTAAACATCACAACAGCTGATCAGTTGCGAGTACTACGCAAACTATCTGCCGTCCCGACAGCGATGCCAGATTTTTAAACCTTCTGTACATGACTTGACAATCAATGTTTCCAATGTTTCTTCAATCGATTAATTCGAAATCTGTGAATTTTCTAATTAAAATACTGCTGCAACGTGAACATAACAAATATTCTCTTCGTTGTTATACAAGAAATTAAACCGTATTTTAAACAGTATTCGTGAAATTCGCGATCGAAATGTCGGCATAAAAGTATTATTTCTTCAAAAACCTGGCAAAAACAAGAATAATGGTATTAGACTTTTTTGTTCGTTATAGGCTATTTTAAGGAATCACATCCTACATGAACTACCTTACCTTCCATCCTGTATTTTTACAGTTAGTCTATTTTCTCTTTATTTCTTAGAGGTCATGTCAACTTATAAAATGCATTTAAGGCAGAAAATAATTATAATAGATCATGTGTAGAAATTAGTTTCTGTGAAAATCCGAGCGTCGTACGGTTAATGCGTAGAACGCTCGCAATCCACGTTTGAAACTTGCTGGAGTGAGTAGTGCGTCAGACATCCCGGCCGCGCTAAGCTTGTTCGCTGCGTCAGTGGTCAGTCCTGGTTCAAATAGGGCCTACTGGGTGTTGCAAAGTATCTTATAGTTATTCCCACTAGTTATGGCTGGAATTAGGTCATGGGCTATCGATTTGAGTCCGGGAGAGGTCATATTATAAGAATATGGAAAGAAAATAGTGAGAATACAGACCATCCAGGAACCACAGACTGGAATGTCTGGGGTGAATACGTCCCTTCAGCAGCTCATCAACATCGCTCCTGCTGTTGTGAAATTGTCATGATAAGAGGTGTGAAGGGACGTGCCGAGTGCATCACATTTTATAATGCCTTCACGCTGTTATACTATTAGTCCCCTTTCAGGAAAGGGCAAGCAGGCAGCTCGGGTGGACCCATTGTACTACCTGGGATGGAATGGTGTGCATGCCCTAAAAAGCTCCCCGCGCTATAGATCCCTGCCTGCGCGCCGCCACCACTACACCTACATGATCCCTTTACCTTTCCACATAGGCTCACCTTCGAGCATAAAATAGGGATATCTTATGCGAAGTTTTACTGCTAGATGGCAGGAGCGTTCCACGCGGCGCAACATGTTGTAGGGCTATGTTATATCATATGCTACAGTTGATTATGTTTTCCTGCTTGTTGGTTTTCTGTGCGTATCAAAATTATATTACAATTATTTTGTATAACCTAGTAAAATGTAACATAATTCAATATTTTCTTACCTCATAATTTAATTTAATTTACAATAAATAATAACGTAAACCTGTATAATATTGAGCCGAGATGGGTGGGAAAATCTAAAGTATGCAGAATATAGATACGAGTAAATTGAATGTTCATGAACCTAAACGAGAACTTTGAGAACGAGATGGACGAATAAAAAAATCGGAACTATGTCGAAGGTGAATACTGCCCTGTTTAATCTTTGGTATTTAAGAACCGTACGCTAAAAACAGGATATGGAGCCACCAATATGGTTTTTTATAAGGAAGGGACTATCGAGATTGAATTCTTTGTATTTTTTCTGTAGTTGCATGAAATCAAATGCAATTTTTAATATGATGATATAATATGATGGCAGTAGTATCACGATTAGTCGTGCGTTTTGTAGGTTAAGGACATGTAGTTTTGAATACTATGTAGGATGATTTTGAAAATTTGAAGTTAAAACATGGTTTTAATAATTAGGGTACAGTACATTAAAAAACAATATTCACGAAATGGATTTCACTACGGATCGTCCTGGATAATAAACATTCCAATTTATCGAGAGTTTGCTGCAGGCGTAAACTTCGGAGACTCCTACAACTACTGCATATAATCTAAGCTAACATAGCTCGCTGTCGAGATTGCATATGTCTTTATTAATTTTTCTTTTTCCTCTTCCAAAATGAAACTGTAATCAACAATTCCTTACCTACTTGAAGTAGTTACTTTTATTTAATAGCTAGCACTTTCGAGGCGCAATTTATTTACTTATATTTTTTTAGGTTTAAAATATATATTCAGAATATTTCGGGACCTTATTGAAGACAAAAAGCTTTCCCTGGTTTTTACATATAGAAACATAAAAAAATTTGCCATTTTTAGTTGTTTTTAAGAGTATTTAATATACTAATACACTACGTATATCCTCAGTGTTTATATCAAAGACGTTGTAGTTACACTGGGTGTTCAGTTCAAAATGTGTCTTGGCTCGCTGTATGCCGTCATGTGGCTAGCTGATGAGCCTATAGAATGCAATCTTCCTACACTTCCGCAGCTCAGGTGTATAATCTAAGAGGCAGAGAAGTTGGCTAGCAAGTACGGCGTTCATTCTGAAGAGTACGTGCCGATACGTACGGTAACGCCGGTAGTGGCAGGAATGTGAACTGTTTGGAAATACGTACTGTCGGGATATGGGGAGAGGGTTAAGACGATTACTTACGTATTTGTTGACATTAACTTCGACGGTCAACATGGACACGGAGCATTTGATTTGTGTTGTGGAATGTTACCGTACGCAACCAATGATAACAAATACCCTGCGTACGACTTGCCGGCGCAAAACACAGTTCGAAAGAGGTTATGGTAGCACACAGACCGTACAGACCGCCATCTGTTGCTACGACGTTCAAGTTATACCGTACACGTTCTCAAGTTCAGATTGAAGAACACCTTAAATAATAGGCAACTTCTCTAACATATAAACTGAAACTCGCTTCAAATCGGTGACCCAACAACAGTGACGTCATGACACACTTTGAAATGAACACCCAGTATATCTAGACACACAACTGGCGCTGATGTCGTGTACAAATTTGAAACCTCTCGCGCAGGTTCGCGCGACGCCATGTTTGGGGAGCACAAATGATTGTTTCCATAAATCATTCCGAGTTTAGAAAATACCATTGTGTATATAGGCGTTTTCTTAGCGGACATCCAACTGCACTGTAATATAACTAAACTTATTTACGTATTTTCTAACGTATAATAAATAAATATAAATACTGTAACTAAGCATTGCTTTAAATATAAAAGCTTTATATTGCTCATAAATAGACTTATTAGTTTATTTATATTTCCAATGACAGAAAACATGGGATGTTTTTACTTATGTTATTTTATATACGTTAGAAAATACGTAAATAACTTATTTAAGTTATATTACAAAGACGGGGATGTCCGCTAAAAAGATGGCTATATACTCAATGGTATTTTCCAAACACATAACATACGAGCAAATGCTGGGTAACTTTCGGTGCTGGACCCCGGACTCATTTCACCGGCATTATCACCTTCATCTCGTTCAGACGCTAAATAACCTAGATGTTGATACAGCGTCGTAAAATAACCCAATAAAATAAATAAATAAACAAACACATAACGCACTTTAATAATAATCCTCAATGTTTTGAGAATCAGAGGCGATATCACTCTTTAGAACTTTCAACTGCAGACATTCATTGCAGTTCCCTCATTCTTACATCATTCTCAATGACAATATTGTGAAAATGTGTTTGCATTGCTCGCTTTGTTCTTAACATTAAGAAAATATGGTCAATTTATCGTACATATTAGCAGTAAACAAAATCTCTTTTCTTTTTTTCTTTAACGAAAGAATAATCGGAATCTTATCATATCATCATTTGAGATTATAGAAATGTGTCGCTTAAATGAAAGAGCGATTATACAGATGTTGAGAGAGAATATGGCAGATTACCATCCAAGGGTCTCTCTTACATAGTGTGAAAAACAATGTGATAACAGTAGAACATTTGTACTATCTTTCTACAACTATAGGAACATATTTTAGAAAATGGGTTCCCAAATTCCCCCCGAGAATCACATTTTAAACTTATTAAACTGACCATAGAAGTAGGCTTACATGAAGAAGCGTAGCTCAGTCGAATAAGGCCTGCCGATCCGAAGTTGCGCTCGGGAGCGGGTTCGATTCCCGCTTGGGCTGATTACCTGGTTGAGTTTTTATTTCGATATCCTCAATCGTAAGGCTAATGTCAGGTAATCTATGGCGAATCCTTGGCCTCATCTCTCGAAATACCATCTTGCTATCATCAATACCATCAATTTTAAATAATCTAATAGTTGATACAGCGTCGTTAAATAGCCAACTAAAAGAAAGTACTACATAAAGAACAGGTGTCACCATATAGCTTAAAGTTACCAGTACAACACGACTTTACATAAAAAAGTTCAAAGACAAGATTTAACGAAATCAATAATAATAATAATAATAATAATAATAATAATAATAATAATAATAATAATAATGATGATGATGATGAACCAATAGGCAAGATGTTCTGTAAACTACACCTCAGTTCTATTAGGCCTATATGACTGATTCATGCATGTGACGTTTATTTCCTACTACAGTTGTGATAATAAATTAATGTATGGTAGGTCTACTTATATTTCAAACTAAACATTATGTACTTGTTTTTATTTTACAGGTATCTATTATGTGAAATGAAAGCACATAAATAATAATTGTTCGTTTCTTGTTCACATGAAAGCAAACCTGTGTTTAAAATATAGGCCTAATGTAATGCCTTACATAGTGGCAGTGTTTTGTTAATAATAGTTAATACTGATAATTTTCTTTTCATCTGAACTATTACTACAATATGCATTTGTATTTCTGTTCGCTATATATGTTATCAAATAACTATACAATGTCTTTGGTTAAAGCATCAAATTGTTCCAGTCTTCTTTTGTTTCTTGTCAAACTAACGTAACTACTGTACGCTTGATTATGTCCATAACATGGTTGCTTTAAATGTTAATAGAATTTTTTCATTTATCCATTCAGAGTGATTTATAAGATACACAAACATACAAATTAAACATTCAACATTGCATAACACAGCCTTCTCCTATCCGGCGCTTTCCCCAAAACATGGCGACGGACGCAAGCTTCAATTTGTCCGTACTCTAAACTTCTGCGCAGCCTCGGCTGTAGGGGCTCGGTTTATATACCGAAAAACAAATGCACACGCAAAGCGTATCCCGCAAAGTACACGTGCGCTATCTGTTGGTGCTAGTTCAGGATATCCCTATAGACTTTACTTTAATGCTCGAAAGGCCTCACCTAGTGGCGGCTGAAGCCACTTTGAGTAGTGCCAGAACATTTAAGTCAGAAACGAAAAGTAACGACAATGTATCATTTTATATCGTGAATATTTAATAATAATAATAATAATAATAATAATAATAATAATAATAATAATAAATTAATATAATAAATTCACGGAACTTTGAAGTTTTCTAAACTGTTTTATACTTGAATTCCATTTTCTTGTAATTTTCAGCAAAGAATTCAGTGACTTTCTGTTTAAAATTGGGGATCTTGCTACTACAAGTGTACTTAAATCCATCACACCGTTCTTAGACCAATGTCAGATGCATTCAAGAAGAACACGAGGAAAACAGAAGGAAGAATTTTTACCGCAGAACAGTTGTTCCCTAGTGTAATTAACTAATCATTAAATCACGCACCAACTGACCAATCTATCAGGCAATTATCACACCGCATATATGCAACTGCAAACGTAACGTAAATGTAGTTAAACAGTGAGCACTGTAAAGTTTAAAAAATGGGTAAGGACGTTTTGGTTCACAATTACTTGATCAGGTATGCTATATTAGAGAGGTGGGGAATTCACACCTGTGGAGTAACGGTCAGCGCGTCTAGCCGCGAAAAAAGGTGGCCCGGGTTCGATTCCCGGTCGGGGCAAGTTACCTGGTTGAGGGTTTTTTCGGGGTTTTCCCTCAACCCAATATGAACAAATGCTGGGTAACTTTCGGTGCTGGACCCTAGACTCATTTCACCGACATTATCACCTTCATCTCAGTAAGACGCTAAATGACCTAAGATGTTGATAAAGCGTCGTAAAATAACCTACATACATAAAAAAAATAGAGGTGGGGGAAAAATAACGTAACAGTTATTTTGGAACAGTTCCAAATAAGGAATTGTTCCAAAAAGTAACAGCACCTTGGAATACTATACGTTCCAAAATAACAGTGTTGTTCCGAGTTAGTATGAAATACTTGCTGTTACAAAATACTCGTTTCACTTTGAAACTATGACAACGCCTATTCCACAGAACAACATGTTTGGCACTATGGGAAGCAGTGGCGCCAACTTTTGAAAAACACTGGGTGAGCTGAAACATTTGAGCTATACGTTAAATAAATCTCATAATTATAATAACACGACAAATTATTGGGCAAGTTCGTACCCCACGAGCCCATATAAGTTGACGCCACTGTTTGAAAGCAGAATTGGGAATCCTTTCGTCGCACTGAAAGAAATGTTGGAAACTAAAGTAAAAGATAAATAATAAGATACGAAGAGCTTCTTTAAAAAAAAAAGTATACATTGTCTTGAAACTGATGTTACTGAGTATAGGATTCTATCAATTATTAACATAATGCCTTGTTAGAGTATAATAACTACATTGTGAATTTTATCAACAGATATGAAAATATATAGGTTATGGTTTATTTACAAATATTTTACTTTTTTAGTTTCATTACCAATTCTTGAAACTAACTAAATTTTGTTGAACCATGACTATTATTGAAGTTTCTTATTTACAAAAAATACAACGGTAAATTTTCATATTTCATTACAATGAGATTATTACTCTTCATGGCGGTATTAATATGAATTTTAGCACTGCCGAAATGATTATAGCTTTTATTTACTAATTTTTGGAGAAATTTAATACCACTGTGAACATGAACTGAGCAGAAGGGCAAGAATAGGTTAGGTTTTATTTACCATTGGGACCCACTTCGAGTTCGTGACCAATTTACAAATAATTTAAAATTACATTACATTTTCTGCTTCGAAGAAGTCTGATCTACGAATTCAATTTGGCATTAGAGAACATTTCTTTTCCACGAATTCACATCTCGGTACATTATGACATACTATATCACATGACATACAGGGAAGTATGTGATCATTTAGGGTGCTATGCATAGACATTTCGCTAGCCCGCGCTACGAGCGTGCTAAACTAGCCCCGGCTATCGACTGATTACTTGTACAGGATTCATATCATATCGTTAACACTGGTTTATGAATACGAAAAACGTCAGTTCGCTGATCACCCACCGGAAGCCCGCGCTAAGAATGTCTATGAATATGGCCCTAAGCGTCCTAAATACCACATACTAGTAGTACGTACCTGTTCGAAAATACTATTGTTACATTACATACTAGTATTACGTACCTGTTCCAAAATACTACTGTTCCATCAGATACTAGTCATACGTCTATGTTCCTAGATACCACTGTGCACCTGTGTAGTTACATATGGTACTATTATTTCGGAAGTGCTATTTGGAATCTAGTATTTTCAAGGAAATGGAACAGTCGGAACTATTACGAGAAAATTACTTTTCCCATCTCTCCATACAGGGTGATTCACGAGGATTTACTGCCCTTTACGGAGCTTATTTCTGAAGACATTTTGAGCAAAAAAGTTATATAAACATAGTTCCTATTCTCAATATTTACAGAGTTACACTAATTTAAAGTTGTTTGTAAAATACGTTTTTTCTTTAGTTTGACGGTAAAAGAATAATACAAATAGAGAAAGAACCACTCAGAAGTATCATTTCTTTAATTGGCAAGTATTATGAAGCTAAAAATGTGCTGTGAACTCCTTAGTTGCTTCGTACAGACATCTTTTTGTATTTTCAACTAGAAAATTACATTATTCTTACGCACTTATCACAACAATTATTACAAATCACACTACTTCCTGCGACTTAATTATTTGCAGTTCAATTTTGCATCCTAATTTACAGTCTTGAAGAGTTTACAACACATTTTAAAGAATGTCACCGTCCGCTTGAGTACATTTGGCCGCACGCTTGTGAACGGCACTCGTCGCTATTTTTGATTTCCGTAGCGCTCGCGCTGGCTGCTGACTACACACTGACCAAGATCACGCGTTCACAGCAATGCGTCCCAATAACGAAAAGTAAGTCCGTAAATATTGAGAATAGGACCCATGTTTATATGACATTTTTTGCTCAGAATGTCTTCTGAAATAAGCTCCGTAAAGGACGGTAAATCCTCGTGAATTATTCTGTATTATACCCTATGTACACGGCCAGTAACTGTTAGTCTGTCAATACATTTTCATTATTTTCTTATAATATAATATTGTCATTATATATATATATATATATATATATATATATATATATATATATAATTATTAATTGCATTCACACTTTTCTGAACCAACATGTCTTTTAAATTCAATTTTTTTAGCCTAATTCCATACAAATATCACTGTTTTAATTAATGCTATTTGTTCATTGTTGCCTTGGGAATGAAAACGACACCGAGGTCCGTTTCGCAGATGAATTTTATTGGAAATCGCTCTTTGTTGCAGGAAAATTTTTCTTTTATTCGCTTTGGACTTGTTCGAATGTGATATAATGATTTTTTTTTTTTTAAGATTACATTAAAAAAATTTTAACTACTAATTTTTAAAATGTTCTTTTTCTTCACTCATAACAAAATTCGCGAATGTTTCGCAGGCCCTTCGGGCAAAAAGTGCCCCCCCTCCTCAATTCTGCTGCTGGTTGCCCATTGGTAAATATGAGCCTGTGTTTAATTATAAGAGGTGGCTACCTTCGGTGATAGCTCTGCCCTTACACATTTCCCTTTTTTTATGCACAGCCATTATCTTCTGAAATTACTTGCGTTTGTGTGTTGTTTGTGAAACATTAAACCTCTGTAAGACAAATGACAACCACCCCTTGTAGTCTATATTAATTCACCTTCCATTACTACAAATTTAACAGGAACAAAATTATTGTTGTCACACAAAATCAAAAATATTGCCTAAGTAACAACATCAACAATATCAAAGCACAGTACGATACGGCGTGTTCTGTCCAGGGCAGGTCTTCACTGCAAACCCAGCACTCTCCAATTTTCCGCATTCCTCTTAGTTTCCACATACGATCCAGAGTCTACCTATTATTTTAAAATTTCTAAAGTAAATAAAAAAAAATGGAAATTTAGCTTTTGAAGAGATAGAAAAATCCTAATATCTTTGTAACAAATATAAATGACACTCGAGAGAAAATTAAACGCAGAATAAATATGGGAAATGCCTGCTATTATTTGAGAAGCTTTTGTCATCTAATCTGCTTTCAAAAGAACTGAAAGTCAGAATTTATAAAACAGTTGTATTACCGGTTGTTCTGTATGGTTATGAAACTTGACTCTCACTTTGAGAGAGGAACAGAGGTTAAGGGTGTTCGAGAATAAGGTACTTAGGAAAATATTTGGGGCTAAGAGGGATGAAATTACAGGAGAATAGAGAAAGTTACACAACGCAGAACTGCCATTCATTGTATTCTTCACATAACATAATTAGGAACATTAAATCCAGACGCTTGAGATGGGTATGGCATGTAGCATATATGGGTGAATCCAGAAATGCATATAGAGAGTATTAGTGTTAGTTGGAAGATCTGAAGAAAAAATACCTTTGGGGAGACCGAAACGTAGAAGGGAGAATAATATTAAAATGGCTTTGAGGAAGGTGAGATATTGTAATGTATTGTATATTTCATGTCAGCAATTACATTCGTGTAATGTGAACCTCACAATTTTGCATACGGTGCCACAATTACATTTATTACATAATACATATTTTCTTGCGGAACGCTCTATTACGTCTACATTTTATACCTACTACTTTATTCCCTCTTATTACCCTAACTCACATATATGCCTACCCTCCTGCCCTTGACATATTATTTGTATACTTAGTCACTGCTTTATACCAATCACGAACTCGCTATTTTTCTCCGTCTTACTGTAATATATATAATATATTATGAGTCGGCCTGGGTAGCGCAGTCGGTATAGCGCAGGCTTTCTGTGCTCGAGGTTGCAGGTTCTATCCCTGCCCAGGTCGATGGCATTTAAGTGTGCTTATGTCAGTACCCTAGATTTATTGGCATGTAAAAGAACTTCTGCGGGACAAAATTCTCGCACACCAGCGAAGCTGGCAGTTGCGAGTGTCGTGAAATAAATCATCATTTAAAAAAATTATAATAATGATCATCACCAATCCCCCTTCGCTAATCACTATAAGGGAGATGAGATATGATTCTAGGGACTGAATTAATCTTGCTCAGGATAGAGACCGATGACGGACTTATGTGAGGGCGGGAATAAACCTCCGGGTTCTCTATAAGCCATTTGTAAGGAAGTAATAAATGAAATAAATCCTGCAACTTTCTCTGAGGAACAAAGTAAGGAACGAGGAGCTACGCATCCGTACCGGCATGAAAGACGTCCTAAACACCGCCGAAAGCCTGAAGTGGAAATGGGGAGGGCACGTGGTAAGGATGGACCACAGACGATGGACGCACAGACTGACATTGTGGGATCCCAGGATCGGCAGAAGAAGAGTGGGACGCCAGACAACTAGATGGGTCGATTTCTTCAAGAAGGCAGGAGCACATTGGACGAGCAGTACAAGAGACAGACAGCTATGGAGAAATCTAGAAGCCACCGTCCTCAGTGTATAGTGTGGTGTGAATCTTACAAGTGCATATAGTGTTTGTGTACATAGAAAGAAGTAGTGCAGCCAAGTTCGCTGATATCACTCCTTAGGACCAGCTCACCTAAATGTGCGTACACACTTAGCGAACGAACAACGAACGAACGACAAATGATTGCATTCGTTGATTGAAATCGGTACGTGTGTACGTCGCAGCGAAGGCAAACCGATCGTTTGGTTTGCCTTCGGAAGTGTTCCGTCGCTTGTCGGTACATCAAAGGAAGTTGGTATTCGTTGTGGACGGGATTTGCCACTAGCTTGTAGTTCGTAGCAGAACGCAGCGCTTAGTTCAATTTCACTAAAGGTGCGTACACACTAAGCGAACGAACAACGAACGAACGACAAACGATTGCGTTCGTTGATTGAAATCGGTACGTGTGTACGTCGCAACAAAGGCAAACCGATCGTTTGGTTTGCCTTCGGAAGTGATCCGTCGCTTGTCGGTACATCAAAGGAAGTTGGTATTCGTTGTGGACGGGATTTGCCACTAGCTTGTAGTTCGTAGCAGAACGCAGCGCTTAGTTCAATTTCACTAACAGGATGTCGAAACTGGAGTGGACGGAAGGCGCTGTTATAAATCTTATTAATGCATATAGGGAGCAGGAAACTTCATGGAATCCCAAGCATCCTACTTACCACAATAAAGTAAGAAAACATGATGTTTAGGAACCTATTGGAAAGATGTTCAGCTGCAAGATAGGAGAGTCAAACACGTGCAAAATTTGAAAATTATTTTTGTTTATTTATTTTCAGTAGATACATGTTTTTTTTATTGTAGGGAGCAGAAGTCAAAAAGAAAATTGAATCCCTACTGACATCATTCCGGAGGGAAAGACAGAAGTCCACAAAAAGATATGAAATGGGGAGTGATGAAGTGTACGAGTCAACTTGGTTCGCGTATAAACATATGTCGTTCCTTTTGGACAAAGTCACGCCCAGAAATAACAAAGTTCCAACATTGTGCACACAAAATAAATTATTGGCACTGAAAAGTGTATTTTCGTAAGCATGATGCGCATACGACAAACACAGACAAATCTCTCTTTTTAGTACAGTATTTTAAGATAATTATTGTCAGTGAGGTATCCGTGTACTGAAACTTTCCCCTGGGGCCTATTTCATAAAAGTAATAATTTAATACCATTACTGAAAAAGTAATAACATTAAGTAATATTATTACTGTTCTGTTTCATAGAAGTAATAGTTAATAATATTATTTATTACTGTAAACGCTCATATTATTACTAAAATAAATAACAATATTACTAAAGTGTTTCATAAAGCAGCAAAGATAATTAAATTTATTAATAATATTAACGTTAGTTGCATGGCTGTATTTAAGTAATAGTTTAATAATTTGTAAAAAGTAAATGCCAATGTAGGGTTAGATTTTGAAGATAAAACCGTGAAAACATTTGAAATGGACAATTCTGACTCAAATAGTGATGAAGAGGGAGCGTTTGTCCGACGTCCAAGAAATTTTAGACAACGAATATCCTACAACCACAGTCTACTATATACAGTCGCGAAGCTTGAGGTGTTTTTTTGCAAATCTCGTGATAAAGCGCTCCAAGCGGTTAGCAACTAGAAACAATAGACTGTCCATGGTCGACTTTGGACTGTGTCGTATTTCTATCGAGTGCTAGCTCGTTGCGTATTTCACATTGATGCTTGTGAAATGTTCGTTATTGGTTATAATGAAAATGTTAATGACTAAAATATAATAATTGGAATAATACTATGGGACAAGGAGAAAACGTTTGTAGTGCTATAAACTGTAGCAACAGTAAGAGAAAGAGGCCAGAGTTATCCTTTTTCCGATTTCCGAAAGATTCAGAAAGGTTCCTGGGTTTCCATAAGAATGCTGTGCAGAAACAAAACTGTTAATTTGAAATTCTTTGTGACTGTTAGAATACATTATATCCTTAAATTTCACAATGAAATGTTTCAGTCTAACCGAAAGGACATTAGATACCGGTTAAAGTTCTGTCACTTAGGCTGCTAAATTTCCAGAGAAATAAAGGTTAGGTCTACTTTTTTTTTCAGAGGATATATTTTTAATTGTAGCTATTAATTTTGTTATTATTTTTATGTGTTATTTTACTAAAGACGTAGAAAAATTAAGTTTCTTTTAATGAAATTTATTGATCACGTTTCATTTCCAATTCTGGTGGGATTATTGTTGCTTAGGCCTACCTTTTTCTTCAAAGGATATGTTTTTAATTACAGCTGTTAATTTTGTTGTTATTTTTATTTGTTGCTTTACTAGACACGTAGAAAAAGTCTGTTAAATAAGATTTATTGATCACGTTTTATTTCCAATTCTGGTGTGATTATTATTGCTTAACCTCATCCCACTTTGTTAACTACGTAAGTCTACACTACAAGTACCGGTACACGTAAGTTACTCCAATTAATTCATATTTCCATTATTATTGTTGTAAAGATAAATGCAAATTAATATTTATTGGTTTCATAGTTAATTAT
This sequence comes from Periplaneta americana, assembly GCF_040183065.1. Classification (NCBI taxonomy): domain Eukaryota; kingdom Metazoa; phylum Arthropoda; class Insecta; order Blattodea; family Blattidae; genus Periplaneta; species Periplaneta americana. Next base: position 96,331,036 of record NC_091130.1, read on the forward strand.
CGCTATAATATTGAATGAGTGAAGCTATTATAGTAAATTTCAGTTCGTTTTGCAAAAAACAAAAATTATATTAACTTATTTCTTGCAGGTATCTTCGAGTTTATGGTGGAATTTAATATACTTCATTAAAATAATAAATTAACTTTATGCATTTAATATTTCAATAATGGAAGGAAGGTGTTAATTTTTCCAAAAGAACACGACAACGAAAGTGTAACATATTTTGTCGGCTGCTAGGAGAGAGATCTGCGATGATGAGGCGATAGTAGCGATCCTAGTGGTGGGCAACTACCTATGTTTGCATTTTTACTACATATTGAGCTTCGAGACTGTATATAGTAGACTGTGCTACAACCATATGCAAGAAAGTTATGAATATAATGAAATAGTTGACCTTTCAATTCGAGAACTTTTCGCAAAAAACTCTGTTTCTTCAAGTTATTTTCACGTCTTTTCCCCATTTTAAAAAGCATCAGAGACAAAATGAATGACTAACAAAGTCCCTCTCCATACTTACAAATACTTACAAACTGTCATAGGCGCCAATGTAGATGGACCAGGCTGAAATTGAAAACTATCTTATCTTATTGTAAAAGAGGAACAATTGGAAAGGGTGAAACCTAAATTAAATTCAATTACAGTATAGAACTGTTAGAAAGTAATTACTGTATATTTTACATTATTTTATGTTATTTGAATGATTGAACTTAACATTTTTCCCCTCCTTTCTCGTCATTTTTTAAATTATAATAATTGTTCAGAAATATATGCCTATGGGACATTTACATCACAAAATACAGTAATATTAATATTTTCTGTACCTATTGAAATGTTTTTTCAATGTATACTTGTGGCAACCTGAATCTATATACTCTTCACTAATTAACATTGTGAAGATCTTGGTGAGCCAAAATCTTTTGCAGACATATATCAACAAGTAGATCTATTACAAAATATATGGATTACTTTAAACCACCCCTATTGAGGGCATAAACTAAAATTAACTTACGAGATTTATAGGTACTGTATCTACAATTCCACATCACAATCTCTAATTAGAACATATTTGCATTTTGTATAGTCAGGTAACTTCTTGAAAATACTACTTACAACATAATCAGCAATAAAAACCCATTATGACAATTTCAGTATTTTTATTAATTTCGTCATAACATTAATCTTCTACAACATCCACACTTTCAAACTCAAACACGATATTTTCTAGGAACGACTTCACCGCGTAAATACTTATGTCGTTATTGCATTACTTATTTATTTTTTGGTAAAAGAGTAATTTTTATGTGTATTTATTTACGCTTGCACCAATAAATACTTGCGCAGTATTCCGAATTATAATGGAATTTGAAAATATCTTACATAAGACACTTTGCAGGGTCCACCAACCCTGTCGTTAACACTGTCCTTAAGGCTGCTACAATATTGTCATCAAAAGTTTTCACTGCTTAACATTTTCATATGGTACTTCTTTAGATAACGAGGTGCAAGTTTTACATACGCGCGCGCACACACATGCTTCTGTCACTGATACACTGTTTTTGGAAGTGCAAACTTTACAACAGCAGAGACGTGAACAATTAGGAATGATAAATATCTGTTCACAATATTTTAGATGTATCATATTGTTTCTTTTACTCGTAAATCAACTGAATCAAAATAACAGAAACAATAACTTCGAGTTGCAGTGATTTACAATCTTATCTGAAATAAATTGTCTCCCAAACCTTCACACATATTACGATTTACTCTCTTGTTGCTATTAAAGATAGTACTTCAAAACTTATTTCATTCAACAACTGTTAACAGAGAGAATAATATAAATAGCTGTAGAGTGCAGATCAACTTGATTATGTTTATCAGCCTTAACCTCAAATCATCTGGCTACTGTACGTATTTTATGACTCGTGCAAAAGGTTTATGAAACAGAATTTAGTCGGTTAATAAAATTGTTTTCGTGACTGTAATAGCCTACTATTACTTAATATTATTAGTGTTTATGAAACAGGCCTGCACTTGCTATAATTATATTTTCGTCTGCCTTTATAGCAGACAATCAGCGAATGTGAATGTTTTCTGACAATTTGCTGATGATTTGTACGTCGCTTCAAACAGCGAACGAACAACGAAGTTTTGCTTCATCATTCGTTCGTTGTTCGTTCGCTAAGTGTGTACGCACCTTAACAGGATGTCGAAACTGGAGTGGACGAAAGACGCTGTTATAAATCTTATTAATGCATATAGGGAGCAGGAAACTTCATGGAATCCCAAGCATCCTACTTACCACGATAAAGTAAGAAAACATGATGTTTGGGAACCTATTGGAAAGCTGTTCAGCTGCAAAATAGGCGAGTCAAACACGTGCAAAATTTGAAAATTATTTTTGTTTATTTATTTTCAGTGGATGCATGATTTTGTTTATTGTTGGGAGCAGAAGTCAAAAAGAAAATTGAAAATTGAACCCCTACTGACATCATTCCGGAGGGAAAGACAGAAGTCCACAAAAAGATCTGGAATGGGGAGTGATGAAGTGTACGAGTCAACTTGATTCGCGTATAAACATATGTCGTTCCTTTTGGACAAATTCACGCCCAGGAAAAAACAAAGTTCCAACCTTGTGCACACAAAATAAATTATTGGCACTGAAAAGTGTCTTTTCGTAAGCATGATGCGCATACGACAAACACAGACAAATCTCTCTTTTTTAGTATTTTAAGATAATTATTGTCAGTGAGGTATCCGTATACTGAAACTTTCCCCTGGGGCCTATTTCATAAAAGTAATAATTTAATACCATTACTGAAAAGGTAATAACATTAAGTACTGTAATATTATTACTGTTCTGTTTCATAAAATTAATAGTTAATATTATTTATTACTGTAAACGCTCATATTATTACTAAATTGAATAACAATATTACTAAATTGTTTCATAAACCAGCAAAGATAATTAAATTTATTAATAATACTAGCCGTACCAGTGCGCTCCGCTGCACCCGTTAGAAATAAATATAAAAACATTACATAATTGTAATAGGACATTTGATCCAGGGAACATTCGTGTTTGATAGAAGGATAAATCGTTTAATATGTTACTTAATTTAAATTGCATCCAATTAATTAAAATGCGATCATTTTGGTCCAGAGACACTCATTTGGTGTAATGACAATTCCTTTAACATGTTTCTTAATTTTTATTACATGCAACCATAGTTTAATGAAGATTGACATCATTTAGATTTAATGTACAAATTTATTATTTCTTAAATTTAAGCTCCTAGTTCACATTTCAATTTGACTCATCTATTTTACTGTAATCGTTACTATTTTTATATGTGTGTTATTCTGTGTTTTTGGCAACCCAGGATGCCTGGGCAGATTATTTCTTGGAAATCAATTATATATATATATATATATATATATATATATATATATATATATATATACTAGTTATAGGTTTCCATTGAATTATGGCAATAACTTAATTTTAACCCTTGTTTTCTACGTATTCAGTAAATGGCACTTGGCCCACTATAGTACTGAACCCTTCAAATAACTTAAATTATATTAGCCTATATAATATTACATATTATATTATATTATATTATATTATATTATATTATATTATATTATATTATATTATATTATATTATATTATATTATATTATATTATATTATATTATATTATATTATATTATATTATATTATATCAGAAGTTACTGTAATAACATTATAGCATTATGTCCATCTAGAGAAACTACACTTTCTAGTGGTGAAATAATAATTAAATATACAAATCGGTTAATTTAGCTTCCGATATTACTTCATACAAACACAGAAACATTCTCTGTAAGCTATCTTTCATAGCTTTCGATTGTTGCTGTCCAAGACTCCTTATAGTCGAAGTCATTTGTTTTTTAATTCATTACACGGCCTTAGATGGCAGTTTAATTTTAAAACTCATTTATCTCATTAAATATCAGTCCTATCAAAATTTTTTAAGGAATACAACTTATCGAAAATTATTTTTAAAGAAACTTTTGTTATGTAACATTTTTCACAAAAATCAATAATAAGCGAGATATTTCGATTTATTTAATTCAGGCTCCCTTATAACCTCCCTTTTTAAATAACGTATATTGAATGCCATATAGCCTAAAATCTAAGTTACAACGAACTTAATTTATATTCCAATTTTCATCGAAATCCGTTCAGCCATTATCGCGTGAAAAGGTAACAAACATACAGACAGACAGACAGACAGACATACAAACAAAAATTTCAAAAAAGCTATTTTCGGTTTCAGGGTGGTTAATTATATATGTTAGGACCAATTATTTTTGGAAAATCGAAAATTACCGGAAAAATTTCGGCTACAGATTTATTATTAGTATAGATTAACGTTAGTTCCATGACTATTTTAAGTAATAGTTTAATAATTTGTAAAAAGTAAATGCCAATGTAGGGTTAGATTTTGAAGATAAAACCGTGAAAACATTTGAAATGGAGAATTCTGACTCAAATAGTGATTAAGAGGGAGTGTTTGTCCGACGTCCAAGAAATTTTAGACAACGAATATCCTACAACCATATGCAAGAAAGTTACGAATATAATGAAAGAGTTGACCTTTCAATTCGAGAACTTTTCGCAAAAAACTCTGTTTCTTCAAGTTATTTTCACGTCTTTTCCCCATTTTAAAAAGCATCAGAGACAAAATGAATGACTAACAAAGTCCCTCTCCATACTTACAAATACTTACAAACTGTCATAGGCGCCAATGTAGATGGACCAGGCTGAAAATGAAAACTATCTTATCTAATTGTAAAAGAGGAACAATTGGAAAGGGTGAAACCTAAATTAAATTCAATTTCAGTATAGAACTGTTAGAAAGTAATTACTGTATATGTTACATTATTTTATCTTATTTGAATGATTGAACTTAACGTTTTTTCCCTCCTTTCTCGTCATTTTTTAAATTATAATTCTTCAGAAATATATGCTTATGGGACATTTACATCACAAAATACAGTAATATTAATATTTTCTATACCTATTGAAATGTTTTTTTCAATGTATACTTGTGACAACCTGAATCTATATACTCTTCACTAATTAACATTGTGAAGATCTTGGTGAGCCAAAATCTTTTGCAGACATATATCAACAAGTAGATCTATTACAAAATATATGGACTACTTTAAACCACCCCTATTGAGGGCATAAACTAAAATTAACTTACGATATTTATAGGTACCCTATCTACAATTACACATCACAATCTCTAATTAGAACATATTTGCATTTTGTATAGTCAGGTAACTTCTTGAACATACTACTTACAACATAATCAGCAATAAAAACCCATTAAGACAATTTCAGTATTTTTATTAATTTCGTCATAACATTAATCTTCTACAACATCCACACCTTCAAACTCAAACACGATATTTTCTAGAAACGACTTCACCGCGTAAGTACTTATGTCGTTATTGCATTACTTATTTATTTTTGGTAAATGAGTAATTTCTATGTGTATTTATTTACGCTTGCACCGATAATTTTTTAAGCCTTTTTATATAAGTACTTGCTCAGTATTCCGAATTATAACGGAACTTGAAAATATCTTACATAAGACGCTTTGCAGGGTCCACTAACCCTGTCGTTAACACTGTCCTTACGGCTGGTACAATATTGTCATCAAAAGTTTTCACTGCTTAACATTATCATATGGTACTTCTTTAGATAACGAGGTGCAAGTTTTGTACACTCGCGCACACACACACACACACGCTTCTGTCACTGATACACTGTTTTTGTAATTGCAAACGTTACAACAGCAGAGACATGAACAATTAGGAATGATAAATATCTGTTCACAATATTTTAGATTTATCATGTTGTTTCTTTTACTCGTAAATCAACTGACTCAAATAACAGAAACAATAACTTCGAGTTGCAGTGATTTACAATCTTATCTGAAATAAATTGTCTCCCAAACCTTCACACATATTACGATTTACTCTGTTGTTGTTATTAAAGATAGTACTTCAAAACTTATTTCATTCAACAACTGTTAACAGAGAGAATAATATAAATAGCTCTAGAGTGCAAACCAACTTGGTTATGTACACACTTAGCGAACGAACAACGAACGAATGATGAAGCAAAACTTCGTTGTTCGTTCGCTGTTTGAAGCGACGTACAAATCAACAGCAACTTGTCAGAAAACTTCACATTCGCTGATTGTCCGCTATAAAGGCAGACGAAAATATAATTATAGCAAGTGCAGGCCTGTTTCATAAACACAGTAATAATATTAAGTAATAATATTACAGTCATGAAAACAATTTTGTTAACCGACTAAATTCTGTTTCATAAACGTTTTACACGAGTCATAAAATACGTACAGTAGCCAGATGATTTGAAGTTAAGGCTGACAAACATAACCAAGTTGGTCTGCACTCTACAGCCATTTATATTATTCTCTCTGTTAACAGTTGTTGAATGAAATAATTTTTGAAGTACTATCTTTAATAGCAACAACAGAGTAAATCGTAATATGTGTGAAGGTCTGTTATTTGATTCAGTTGATTTACAAGTAAAAGAAACAATTTGATAAATCTATAATATTGTGAACAGATATTTATCATTCCTAATTGTTCGCGTCTCTGCTGTTGTAAAGTTTGCAATTCCAAAAACAGTGTATCAGTGACAAGCGTGTGTGTGCGCGCGAGTGTACAAAACTTGCACCTCGTTATCTAAAGAAGTACCATATGAAAATGTTAAGCAGTGAAAACTTTTGATGACAATATTGTAGCAGCCTTAAGGACAGTGTTAACGACGGGGTTAGTGGACCCTGCAAAGCGTCTTATGTAAGATATTTCAAGTTCCGTTATAATTCGGAATACTGCGCAAGTACTTATATAAAAAGGCTTAAAAATTAGTGGTGCAAGCGTAAATAAATACACATAAAAATTACTCATTTACCAAAAATAAATAAGTAATGCAATAACGACATAAGTACTTACGCGGTGAAGTCGTTCCTAGAAAATATCGTGTTTGAGTTTGAAGGTGTGGATGTTGTAGAAGATTAATGTTATGACGAAATTAATAAAAATACTGAAATTGTCTTAATGGGTTTTTATTGCTGATTATGTTGTAAGTAGTATGTTCAAGAAGTTACCTGACTATACAAAATGCAAATATGTTCTAATTAGAGATTGTGATGTGTAATTGTAGATAGGGTACCTATAAATATCGTAAGTTAATTTTAGTTTATGCCCTCAATAGGGGTGGTTTAAAGTAGTCCATATATTTTGTAATAGATCTACTTGTTGATATATGTCTGCAAAAGATTTTGGCTCACCAAGATCTTCACAATGTTAATTAGTGAAGAGTATATAGATTCAGGTTGTCACAAGTAGGGGAGACTGTTGTACGTTTAGCATATTGTACCTTTGAACATTTTTTGTTTTTTAATTTTTGCTGTTACCTAGAGGACTCAAACTGAAGTAGATTGTAGAGAAAGCCGCTAAGTAGCTCTGGTCGTAGTTTCAGTTTGATTTATTGCAAAGTGTGAGTTCTGTGGACAAAATAACTTTTTTTAGTACCAAAAGTAAACATTTCGTTCATTGATATATGTTTTCTAACACAAAACCAGATTGTATTTGTTAATATCTTTCAAGAACGGTGCGTTCCCTAACATCTGGTGAGTATAACATATTTTAATTTCCGCGATTTATTCGAATCTCTAGTTTTGGGAGCCATATTTGTTTAAACGTGCACCCTCTTGTACCTTTGAACACAAAACATCTTGTACCATGGAACATGTTCCAAGGTACACAATACTATCGGTTTTTGTTTTTCTTTGTTTTAAGATCATGTCACGAAGTAAGTCTGGAGTTAAGAGGCCCCCAATTGATTCGGATGCCTTGAAGAAAGCTGTTGAAGCAGTTATTGCTCCTCCAGGAAATAAAATCTCAATCAGAGAGGCCTGCTCTGGTTTATGATTGCAAATACATTCTAAATATGATTATCAGTTTTTACAGCTCATGTTCCCACCTATATTCCATGTGTTCCAACTTATAAGAGGGTATGTTCCAAGGTACACGAACCTCTCGTACCTTTGAACACATTACATATCCCTTCATTTTATTTTTTCCATCCTTAATACTTCTGTAAAACAGAAAAATACATACAGAAAGTAGTAAAGGAATCTTCAATAATTATTTCAAGCATTTTTTCATTTTAAAAATTTCATTTCCCAAAATTAAAAAAAAAATAAAATGTGAAAAGTGTTTAAAGGTACAACAGTCTCCCCTATACATTGAAAAAACATTTCAATAGGTATAGAACATATTAATATTACTGTATTTTGTGATGTAAATGTCCCATAAGCATATATTTCTGAAGAATTATAATTTAAAAATGACGAGAAAGGAGGGAAAAAACGTTAAGTTCAATCATTCAAATAAGATAAAATAATGTAACATATACAGTAATTACTTTCTAACAGTTCTATACTGAAATTGAATTTAATTTAGGTTTCACCCTTTCCAATTGTTCCTCTTTTACAATTAGATAAGATAGTTTTCATTTTCAGCCTGGTCCATCTACATTGGCGCCTATGACAGTTTGTAAGTATTTGTAAGTATGGAGAGGGACTTTGTTAGTCATTCATTTTGTCTCTGATGCTTTTTAAAATGGGGAAAAGACGTGAAAATAACTTGAAGAAACAGAATTTTTTGCGAAAAGTTCTCGAATTGAAAGGTCAACTCTTTCATTATATTCGTAACTTTCTTGCATATGGTTGTAGGATATTCGTAGTCTAAAATTTCTTGGACGTCGGACAAACACTCCCTCTTAATCACTATTTGAGTCAGAATTCTCCATTTCAAATGTTTTCACGGTTTTATCTTCAAATTATAACCCTGCATTGGCATTTACTTTTTACAAATTATTAAACTATTACTTAAAATACAGTCATGGAACTAACGTTAATATTATTAATAAATTTAATTATCTTTGCTGCTTTATGAAACACTTTAGTAATAGTATTATTTATTTTAGTAATAATATGAGCGTTCACAGTAATAAATAATATTATTAACTATTACTTTTATGAAACAGAACAGTAATAATATTACTTAATGTTACTACCTTTTTAGTAATGGTATTAAATTATTACTTTTATGAAATAGGCCCCAGGGGAAAGTTTCAGTACACGGATACCTCACTGACAATAATTATCTTAAAATACTAAAAAGAGAGATTTGTCTGTGTTTGTCGTATGCACATCATGCTTACGAAAAGACACTTTTCAGTGCCAATAATTTATTTTGTGTGCACAAGGTTGGAACTTTGTTTTTTCTGGGCGTGAATTTGTCCAAAAGGGACGATATATGTTTATACGCAAACCAAGTTGACTCGTACACTTCACCACTCCCCATTCCAGACCTTTTTGTGGACTTCTGTCTTTCCCTCCGGAATGATGTCAGTAGGGATTCAATTTTCAATTTTCTTTTTGACTTCTGCTCCCTACAATAAACAAAAAACATGTATCCACTAAAAATAAATAAACAAAAATAATTTTCAAATTTTGCACGTGTTTGACTCGCCTATGCATTGTATTCTTCACCTGACATAATTAGGAACATTAAATCCAGACGTTTGAGATGGGCAGGACATGTAGCACGTATGGGCGAATCCAGAAATGCATATAGAGTGTTAGTTGGGAGGCCGGAGGGAAAAAGACCTTTAGGGAGGCCGAGACGTAGATGGGAAGATAATATTAAAATGGATTGGGGTAGGTGGGATATGATGATAAAGAATGGATTAATCTTGCTCAGGATAGGGACCAATGGCGGGCTTATGTGAGGGCGGCAATGAACCTCCGGGTTCCTTAAAAGCCAGTAAGTAAGTTGACTCGCCTATCTTGCAGCTGAACATCTTTCCAATAGGTTCCCAAACATCATGTTTTCTTACTTTACTGTGGTAAGTAGGATACTTGGGATTCCATGAAGTTTCCTGCTCCCTATATGCATTAATAAGATTTATAACAGCGTCTTCCGTCCACTCCAGTTTCGACATCCTGTTAGTGAAATTGAACTAAGCGCTGCGTTCTGCTACGAACTACAAGCTAGTGGCAAATCCCGTCCACAACGAATACCAACTTCCTTTGATGTACCGACAAGCGACGGATCACTTCCGAAGGCAAACCAAAAGATCGGTTTGCCTTGGCTGCGACGTACACACGTACTGATTTCAATCAACGAATGCAATCGTTTGTCGTTCATTCGTTGTTCGTTCGCTAAGTGTGTACGCACCTTAACGAGTGAAGTCTACTTAGCCAAGCCCTGTCAATCAGGAGGCCCTTGCCCTTACGAGATCTAGCAGGCTAAATTTATTATTATTATTATTATTATTATTATTATTATTATTATTATTATTATTATTATTATTATTATTATTATTATTAAATGAAATTCTAATTATGTCAAATATATTAAATTATGTTTTATTTAACGACGCTCGCAACTGCAGAGGTTATATCAGCGTCGCCGATGTGCCGGAATTTTGTCTTGCAGGAGTTCTTTTACATGCCACTAAATCTGGTGACACGAGCCTGTCGCATTTAAGCACACTTAAATGCCATCGACCTGGACTGAGATTGAACCCGCAACCTCGAGCACAGAAGGCCAGGACTACACCGACTACGCTACTCAGGGCGACTGCCAAATATAATATGCGACAAATAAATTAAAGAAATCAAATATATTCTAATTTTCAGTAAGTTAAATGAACAAGTGAAAAGTATAGTATATAATATGACTGTAGTATGCCAAAATGTCCTTTAGGCGAAATTCAGTGTGTCAAACGTCATGGAACCATTTTCCACTTTGCTTCAGGAAGTGGCTTTTAATCTAGCTCCATCTATTGATGTGTATTTATAGTTCGAAGCGGGGGTGTGGGTCATCCTCAACCAACACTAAATTACATTCCGAATTAGGTTGAGACATAGCTAACACGAAGCATTTTTTCTCATTTAGTTGTATCTTTAACCTGGCGCCATCTATTGATGTGTATTTATTAACCAGAAACATTAATTGACATATTTAAAACAAGTCACCATATTCTTTCATCCTGTAGTGATAAAGCGTTTGACTACAGGGCGAAAGATTTTTGGATCGAATCCCGGTGGCTGCACATACGGGAAGTTAACGTAAAATGTATACACTATAATTAAATGTAAGGTAAAATAATAAAAAAAAATGGGAGAGAGGAGAGAGAGAAATTATGTATAGTTCCGATTTTAGCCTAACTTTGAAATAACGCAATGTTGCGTTATCTTGATAATAATGTAGTATCGGCTATACGTTTTATGACAAAATATGTTTGTTTTGGTATATAGAATACTATGCATTCTGCAATACTTTATAATACATAATTACGACTCAATCAGTATACGTCATCTAGAGTTGCCATAATGAAGAAACACAAAACCAGAGCATAATCGACACATCAATTCAATTTACAACAGGATATGTATGAATTTCTAAGAAACTAATACCACAGTCTAGTATATACAGTCACGAAGCTCAATACATAGGGAATATGCATCCATAGACAGTTGCTAACCACTAGGATCGCTACTATCGCCTCATTACAGACAATGCGAAATAGTACCGGCACAGTCTATTGCTCCTAGTACCCTCAACAACTCAAACTTTGTGACTGCATATACCTACTAAACTGTGCTAATACTGTATTTAATATGGACACTAAATATAAATTATTTATTATAGACACAACATTAGTATCACTTATTTACCTACTTAATATGGACAAAGTTGGACATTTTCAGTAATACGCTTTATCTTATCGATCACCATATTTAGTATGGGCATTACGTTATTATCATTTATTTTAGCGGCAGACCATTTACGTTTGTGTATCACCATCACATTACACTTATAGGCTACGTCTTAGAGCTATGAATAGACAGAAAAAAAAAAAAACTTTATTTCTGAATGGCATTGTGAAATTCACCGCAATTTACATTTTTTATAATATTATACTGTAACTGCAGAATTGCATTTACTGACTTATGTGATAGTCTATTCCTTTCTTCTGACCACTGAGCATTCATAAACTAAAATAGAAAATACTCTCTCAACGTTGGTAATTCTGAATATTGATCCACAGAAAAATAGCTGTGATAAAGATTTACCCGGATTTTGTGTGAAAGTATATCTTTAGAACTTTCCTTTTGTTGTCCGATAGGAATTTCAATTTGATCACCAGGTCAAAGAGAAGATGTATTATTTTTCATCCACTTGAGTGTCATTTTGACACTATTCCACATATTATTGCAGTTTTCCAGATTTCTGTCCGATTGCATTCAAAATCGTGGACTTTAAATTTCTTCGGCCCGAACACTCTTCTTTCGACACTATAAAATCGCGGTCTGCCCACGAAATCCGCGGCATATGGCAACCCTAACGTCATCATAAGTAAATTCTAACATTAATGTAAAAGTGGGTATTGTCTCATGTTTCTCCTATTTATTTACATCAGGTTTTTTCATTTGTGGTTATTGGTGTACTGAATTCCAGATAAGAAACATATTGAAGTAAACAATCTCCCATATAATCATGCCAAATTATACGTGTTCTCCTTTTGGCTAGTACTGATGTAGGCTACGCAGTAGAAATTAGTTCGCAATTCTTTATCGAGATGTTAATCGATTATGATAATTTAGACAGAAGTGAAATATGATAAAATCATAAATAGAGATTCGTGATGCATTCAGAATGCAGATATAAGTTATCACAAATTCATTCTCACAAAATTAATATTAACTGTCTAAAGTACAGACCTATTTAGTCCTGTAGTCCTGACAGCTCAGCGACGCGAAAGAGGGGAAGTAATAGGAGTAGTGGGGAGAGCTCCGAAGTAGAGATAAGGGAAAGCGGTCGGTAAAGAAGTGGAGTACAGCTTTAACTGTACTGGAAACAACGCTATACCGCATGCGTGACATCCGATCGCTCTGAATGCAAGCGATAGACTAACCTGAACATCCCTTGGCGTAACTTAATGGACTCGACTGATCCAGGCGCACATTGTCGGCGACTGTCAGGACTAAATAATCGTACTGTAGGAGGCGGTCTTCCTTTAATTTAGACCCTACTGTTGCATTTAATGCAAACAGAACCTGCGTTACATCCTACTAACAACTTATTTCATTTAGCATGTAATGCCGAGACTCGTCTCGCTCTTTCGTAACCCAACAAAGTTATGTATCTCTCCTGTACGTGCCTAAGCATATAAACATCCTTTAATTTAGACCCTACTGTTGCATTTAATGCAAACAGAACCTGCGTTATAACCTACTAACAACCTATTTCATTTAGCATGTAATGCCGAGACTTGTCTCGCTCTTTCGTAACCCAACAAAGTTATCTCTCCTGTACGTGCCTAAACATATAAACATCCTTTAATTTAGACCCTACTGTTGCATTTAATGCAAACAGAACCTGCGTTACAACCTACTAACAACCTATTTCATTTAGCATGTAATGCCGAGACTTGTCTCGCTCTTTCGTAACCCAACAAAGTTATCTCTCCTGTACGTGCCTAAGCATATAAACATTATTAATATTATACTGAACAGAAATACTTGCCACTGTAGACATCGGAGTCCGTGTTGCAGGACCGTAATCAGCAGACTGCACTAGGGTTGCGCTGATCTTCCAAAGGCTGCAACTGAACTGAGTTTTGAGCTGAATGTGTGTGTGTGTGTTTTTTTTTTTTTTTTTTTTGATATTGGATATAACTGAATGAAACAATGAAACATTAAATATTTTAAAGGGCACTTGAAAAGACTAAAGTGAAATTTTATGAATCTAAAATAGATGTAGATTTCTGCTCGTCTCACTGTTAAACTGTTTCAGAAACTTATAAATATTCAGACACTTTGTCTCTTTATTCTCGAAGCCCAACAAGATCGAATTCGCTTCACGTTGGCTTTTCATATTCTTTCCTTTTAGTATGTCAATCCTGTTAAAGAGTGAAAAGGAGCTTTCACAGAATGCTTTCATCCAAAAACTCTAGAACGAAGCCAGAAAATCATGAACTGAAGGAAAAGTAGCTTTCATCTCATATAATTTTTAAGACCATCAGTTTTTTCCTCTTAAATTTATTCAAATAATGTTTTGCAAATATTATCCCTTCTTTAGATGAGCGTTATTGTGTTACTGTCACAATTTGCTGTTTCTTTCTTTAAGTCTTCTACTTCAGTAATACCCGAAATAAGATTATTACCGCTGAATCTTCTTTCAAGCTGTTATAGTAGGCTACTGCGGCCATTGTTTTTATAGAAAACTGATTTCAATCTTGAACACTAGTTGTCTTCTTTAGATGATTCACTAATTGGTCCGTGAACTATACAGTCATCTAACAATCTGCTCTTCTTGCGAACCCGCTGTGCTTTGTTCTCGGACTGAATTTTAATCTCGTATCTTTGTACAGAGCCAAGCATGTTTTCAGAGTCGATTTATACCCATTTGCATCTCTGAGTTGTTTCAAAGCTTCACAAACTACATTTACTATTTTCACTTGATCGTATTAGGCTAATTTAATGATTTTTAAATGTGTTGTCTGCTGAGTGTAGAATTCCTAGAACTTCGTTCTGAGCACCACACAGAACCCAATATTTTTACTTATCACCGCATGTAATAAGCCTGCATTTACAGCAATATCCTCACTATCAAATGATCTGTTTTCATTTGTTTTCATTAACTTGCGTGTTTCTGTGATTAAGTGAAAAATTCCAAGACTTCTGTAACAACATGGAAGTGATCTCAACATCGTTGCTCCAGCAATGTGACCAGGTGTTTACCTTCAAAATTTATAACACTTCCTCTTTTTTTTTCAGAAAATTGCATAACATTGTACACTGGCTAAATAAATTCTGGATTTCAAGATCTTTTATTATTTGCAAAACTATTAAATTCAACTCATGGTTACAGCAATGAACATATGGAATTCCTCTCTTCAGCGCATTCTGTACTATTGCCTGCACACCTCCATTCTCCTAAGACATAACATTGGCATCGTCATAGCATATAGGGTGTCCCATTTGTCTTGTGCACCTATTATAACTTTTTTGTTTGGATAAATATTGGAACTTTTGTTTTGAGAGTTATGTTAGAACGAGGGGCTAACATGAGTGTAGAGATTTGGTGCATGTAACTACATTATGGTACAAGACACACGTGACGTCATCAATTTTTCAAATAGCACTACATACTTTAATCATGTTACATTGTTTACACACATTAAGACGAGTTTAAAAATGTATCACAATGTCACTTTCCCAATTAATAACAACAACAAAATGCAAAATGAATGCCATCAGAATGTGTCGTTTGTTGTGGTGCCCCATTCATCTTGTGCATTAACTTACACCATAGCCCTCTCTAGTCATGGCCCGGCCCTGGTAAATGTGGCAACGCCGCAGCACGTCCTATCAGCCCAGCAATGTGCCATGTGTTTCAGTGTAAGACTCTCTCCTCGCTTGTGGATTTGCGCCTATATTTCCATTGTTATGTTTGTGGTAACAAACTTTTCATAACCATGATATGAATGAATACGTGTATTGCCGAGCTGCTTAAGGAACTACGATAAGACAATAAAAGCAGAAGACTAATATTATAAGTTGTTTTCGGTTTCCTAAAGATCCTGAAATACGTAGTAAATGGATTCGTTGGGTTCCACGGGCAGATTGATTACCAACCAACAGATCTGTGGTATGAAAGGAACATTTTCATTTCTGAGCTTTGTTGGGAAATACATGGACAAGGACGCAATGATGAGTTTTCGTAAACGCGATCATCCAGTTTTATGTGAACGTGCAATTCTATTTCCAAATTCTCCTTCCTATCTAAGCAGAGTGAGTGGAACCAAATGGAAAAATCCGCAACAGAGGAGAGAAGAAATTGACAACCGCCTTACAAACCGAAAGGAGGGAGACAGACGAAAAAAACCATGTGTAGCATTTTTCTATTTTTTTTTTTCTTTTTGGAAAATGTATCAATGAAACTATCTAAAAAGAAGACGGGTCATTATTTAAAAACGATTCTTGTTGAATAGTGTATGAACTAGACGTAACTAATGCTTCTAAAATAACTGTTAGCATTGGAATAAACAGGGATTTTAGTGTGGAAACGCACATGAATGGTGGACGTCTACCGAATGAAGTTTTAATATGGACAGCCTCTAACTGTAGAAATTCTTTGCTCAGCTTCCGTCTCTAATAGATTTTTGTGATTGTTACGTTTCATCAGGTACCAATAACAAAAGCACTCTTGTATCCCAAATTACTGCCTCGCTACAAAGTTTGAAATTGTTGTTGAAAACGATGGGAACTGTGATGAAAGCAGCTTAAAAAAGTTTGATGTTTTATGTAATAAGTTTGATCTTATACTTACGAAAGAATCTAAGTACGACGTAAATTAAATTGTTTTATTTAACGACGCTCGCAACTGCCGAGGTTATATCAGCGTCGCCGGATGTGCCGGAATTTTGTCCCGCAGGAGATTATTTACATGGCAGTAAATCTACTGACATGGGCCTGTCGCATTTAAGCACGCTTAAATGTCATCGACCTGAGCCGGGATCGAACCCGCAACCTCGGGGACAGAAGGCCAGTACTATACCGATTGCACCACCCAGGGCGACAGTACGATTTATCCTCAATAATAAGTAAACTCTTTTTTTAATTCATATCCAGAATGCCAAGTGTTACGATATGACTACACTCAAGAACATCTTGTCATTACGCACCCTCGATAGACTATCTAAGAAAACTTTCCTCGTTGTTTCAATATCTGAGAATAGACAGCTCTTGAAACATGTTAGGCAGTAATCAGAGAGCGAAAAAAATGTGAAAATTCAAGTAGATGAAATTCAAGTAAAAGGAACTTAGACTACAAAAATGGACGACTGTTTGAGGTTGCTGCAAATACAACAATATGATCTCGCGTAAAGTGTTGTATCGGTAATGTTTTTTAATCATAGCTGCAATTTTGTAATTTTAAAAAGGTGGTAAGACTTGTTGCGGTTAAACAACTTACAGGGCCAGGTGCAGCAGAAATATGTAAAGATATCTTACAACAAATACATGTATGTGGATTGCAAAACATTGTGTATCATAACTGACAATAATAGGGTGAATCACATAATGTTTAGTGAACTCCCTAAATATTCAGGAAGTCATTACTTTTCCTTTGAATTAAAGAACGATGTAGCTTATGCTTTTCTCTCATGTAACAGCTATGCAACAGGATAGGACGGCAACTAACGTGCCATCCGACGTTGCCACGTAGTGTGGGCCGGGCCATGACTAGAGAGGGCTATGCTTACACAAAATGAAAGACGACTGACGTTCGTACACGTCGTGTGTTGTGTCTGCTGTCTTAACATGTAAACAAACCACAACTCTCGACACCACAATCCACTTACAGTGGCCTGAACGTTCTCCGGACCTGTCACCACTCGATTTCTTCCTGTGAGGAACTGTAAAGGACAGTGTACCAGAATATTCTGACAACACCAGACGACATGCAGCAATGCATTCGACAGGCTTGTGTGTCCATTCAGCCAGCAACATGCCGGGCAATCATACGGTATTTCAGGGAACGCCATATAATGTGCATTAATGTGAATGGTCACCATTTGGAACATCTTCTGTGACTTTCAAAGCGTAACATTATCACATTGGAAGTACGTTTTTGTTTCGTTTTGTTGTTGTTATTGAATAGGAAGGTGACATTGTGATACATTTTTGAACTCGTCTTAATTTATGTAATCAATGTAACATGATTAAAGTATGCAGTGCTATTTGAAAAATCGATGACGTCACGTGTATATAATTCACTTTGAATCAAAGATGACTACGAATTTGCGAGTAATTTCAATTATTCTTACCTCTAGCAGACAGAAGACAGCTTCGATACCTACAGATTTCTTCCAACAAAATTTCGAACTGAAAAACAACAAATGTTTCGACTCTCGAAGATAGTGCGATATAAACAAATACCTTTGATATAAATGCGAGATACTGTTGAGCATCTAACACACGATTCACAGGTATATCAATAGTGGGGGGGGGGGGATCAGTAGCAGCACTCTGCAGTCACGCGAATAGACACCAGATGATTCTAAAACTGTTTACGTAAATGGTGAAAAGTATCCCCCCCCCCCAGAAGTAAAGTCACTCGTTTTACGGTTAACAGTTTCTTGTCCTCGTGGTCACCTTAAAATGCAGTGGTGCTACGCTGTGCTGTCATCTCGCAAAGAATGAACTACTTGTAACTACTTACATACATTACGATTTTTTAATTACTATAATCAATTATCATCCAGTACGAAGCGTTGTTTTGTGCGTCAAATTACACATATACGAGATAAAGGAAAAATGTTAGGGGTTGCTCAGCAATCTTTGGAACCCCCTGGTTACGGCTCTGCTGTGCTGTAGCGTGGTGGACTGCAAAGGCAGCAGCATTAAGATGACTGGGTAATTCAACGTTCATCATGATCATCATCATTGGCCTGACGGTCCTTTTAGTTTGACCTTAACTTCCCTTTCAACAGTCGTTTATTCACTTTCATACTATTATTAAATATTTATTTACATCCACATCGTTCTTGTGTGGAAAAATCGGACTAATCAACAAGGTATTATAAAAAAAAGCATTACTTTATAGAATTCAATGCCTGTCTTCATGGTAACTAAACTACGAAACGTAATTTCCATATTAACAGACTGTACCTAACGCACGTGGACAGTTAGCACGTTGCAATTAGATGACAAATCACGTTACGTATCTAGCGGCATAAAATAACCCGCATCAAATGTTTGTTTACCTCAATATGTCTGTTATCTGGAATTCAGTATAGTTACTCTCACTCACACGGCGCCCATCGAGTCACACAGCGGTTCTTGCCAACTGGGTGGCGGACTGGTGCTGGTGCGCGGTCGTATTTTACTCATTGAAGTTCGCATGCCACCTTTCCTTGCCAAGAGTAGTACTGAAGAGAGTAATGATAATATGACATTCGTAATGTTAAGAAGAACTCTCGTTATCCGATCTCGTTTACCTATCACTATAGCCGAGATGGAAACCGCGTTCGCGAAAGTCCGTGCTATAGCACTGAGCTACCGAAGGGAGGTGCAAACCAGTACTCCACCCGCTACTTCTTTTCGGATTATTAACTTTTAATTGGAAAGAACAGCTTAAAATGCAATCAGAAAGTAATCACACCGAACAAGTTTTCATAGGAATTTCATTATATCGAAGTTTTCCCCTTTAATATTCAAGTATACGAAAATATGCTACGACTGACATTACGATTTGCTCTCCCTTCCCTCCTACGTGAATTCTAAAAGATAGTGCATATATAGTTCTAGACTATACTAGTTCACATAGTACCATATATTCTAATACTGAAAAGAGTAGTTTCTTGCTAGTTCTCAGGTTTGAGCTGTGCAGTAATTTTTATTCACTGTATCATGCCTAACCTTTATTTACTATCTCTCTTCATTACCTTTTTATCTATTTACATATATATAGAGTTTTTATCTATCATATTTGATAAATGATATCTGCGTTTCCGTTTTATTCATTCTCGATTGTGTACCCTTCAGCATTCTAAAACGATGAGGCTATTATTGTCCTAGTGCACTGTTCTCACGTTTTCATTCATGTATCACTATCTGTTTTACTTCCTATTGCGTCCTGTTTGTGAGCACTAATACTGGAACAAGAACGACCGATAAGATTCCG
The DNA here is from genome assembly GCF_040183065.1 of Periplaneta americana. Classification (NCBI taxonomy): domain Eukaryota; kingdom Metazoa; phylum Arthropoda; class Insecta; order Blattodea; family Blattidae; genus Periplaneta; species Periplaneta americana. Next base: position 96,350,898 of record NC_091130.1, read on the forward strand.
ATCAATAGTCTTTTCTCTGTTTTCTGATGATGCAGCCATCTTCTAACGCTCAATACCTTACACAGCTCAACACTCGGTTGGTTTATATTTAAAATCTTATTTACGTAGGTTGGGAATAGAGATAAAATACCAAATACACAAGGAACATACATAATTGTGTGTTCAGAGTTTCGTAATACGGTACTGATAACGATAACGATATTAAGGTTTCATATCGAGTTAAGTAAATTTCAACAATTAAATGTATTAATGTGGTATCATGTACTAAAAGATCAAAACACATTAATTTGTCTCTAAAAATATTATAACATATCGTAATTTGGAACAGTAATATGAAACAGAAGTAGAATGTTATTTCAACCCTTGTGATTGTTACAATGTTAGTAAACCGTCCACACTTGGTTTTGTTGTACGTACGTATCTATGTTGTATATGAGTTTGTGAGGGGTCAAGCACCCCACGCTGTAGTCCTAGCTGCCCTAGCCACTCTACACGTGGAGCCCTCTTCTCTAGCGGTGTGTAGTAGTACTGGCCCCCGCCCCATTTATGCCTCAAGGCCGCATTTCAGTGTCAGTGCAACGTTACGTATATCCTATCTCCTGTGTGATAAAAAAAAAGGATGATACATCCCTCACTTATATACAAAACCATGAAAATGAAATCCGCTTTTAACAAGACATCAATTTATATTTATACTAGATTTTTTAAAATGATTATTTTAGATAGCAGAAGAAAATGTCGCCATGTTGTAATGAGAGTAATTTTATGTTTGAAATTATGGCTACAGGAAAATAATGTTTAAAGGGTTCGTAGATGGCTAAAAAAAACACTGAAAATGTCCAATTCGCGTTGTAGTTTAGAAGCCACTGCATGAAGTTAATGATCGTGATGTCTTAATAAAATATTTTTCTATTTCTATATGTTGTACTCCAATATTTTGTTAAGAATGTCACATAAAACAATGAGCCAACAATATACGATAATCGAAAACCCCTCATTCACCCGCCGCTTTTTCCGTTTCCATTACTGCACACAGGAGTCCTCCGGGTTTTACCTGCAACCAGTGGATACTTGCTGACATGGCGTCTTGAAAAACGCTGTGAAGTATTTCGATCCTTGCAGAGGATTTCATCCCTCGTCAATATCACTGCTGCAAAGATGCACAGGTAATGGTATGTAAAATAGAATTGTCAGGGAAATGTACTATTTATCAATTTAGGAAGTGAAGGTAAACGTGTCATTAAATAAATATTGATTTAATAGGAGATTTTGTAGGATTGAAAATACGCAGTAGGGTCGACGACTCCTCTTTCCCCCGAAAGAAAATCAATATTATTCGGAAAATTTAATTGCCAATATAATATTAATGTCTATATCTTTCTATTGTATTGTTTATCGTTAAAACGTGTAAGTGAATGTGTTTTGAATGAGCTGTGTATCGACATTTAGCGAGTATTTCATTACCGTTAAATCATCTAGGCCAGGGGGGAAAAAGGGTTGCGTAAATGGTATGTCGCGGGAGGGGAGGGTGGGGTAAGGAGCTTATGATAAGAGCAACATGGCGGAAGGGCTGGGTTTGTGATGACGATAAAGGGTTGACGAATAATAGGATTCACAACATTAGTCATCTTTTTAAGGTTTGGTTTGTTTATGGCAGTCATATTTCAAACGTTTGAAAGTTACTAGTGATAAAGTTGGCCACGCAAAATATATACTAATGATTATTGCCACCTGTGTGATTCATAGGGTGTTCCAGTAAAATAGAATTAGTGGTTAATTTTTTTTATTGTTCTTTGAATGTGTATTAATTGAGATCGTTCGCATGTTTGACAGGAGTTTGGATGAGGTTTGGAACAGCCATAGTGCCACCTGCTAGCAGTCTTCAATTGTAACCATGTCGTCAGCATTATCTTCACAGCGATTCTGCCTGCGTTGGAACAACCATCAGTCAAATTTGTTGTCTGTGTTTGATCAGTTACTGCACGATGAGTCTTTCGTGGATGTCACCCTTGCAGTCGAGGGTCGTTTTCTCCGAGCCCATAAGATGGTTCTGTCAGCATGCAGCCCATATTTCCAAGCTCTTTTCGTGGGTCATCCTGACAAACATCCGATCGTCATCCTGAAGGACGTCCCGTATTGCGACATGAGAAGTTTATTGGACTTCATGTATCGGGGTGAAGTAAGCGTAGATCAGGACAGATTAACCGCATTCCTCAAAGTCGCCGAGTCTCTGAGGATAAAAGGACTGACAGAAGTAAACGAGGAAAAGTGTGACCTTCCGTCGATAACGTCTTCCCTCCTGTCGGCTGTTCCACCCCCTGTTGTAACCACACACACTCCGCCTCCCCCACATCTCCATAGAATTCATCCGACATCATCTCACAAAAGATCCATCCCGATGCCTTCCGCTCCTTCCGCAACCTCCAGTAATCCATTGTTAGGTTCGGCTCTAACTGCACCGAAAAGAAAGCGTGGAAGACCAAGAAAATTGTCTGGAAGCAGTGGTGGAGCTCCTGCTACTACACCTGGCCTCTTAGAAAGTGCTACGTCTTCTGGTTCAAGTAGCAGACATCAAACAGCAGTAGATGGTAATGGAGACGTAGAAAATTCTCCGAGACTATCAACCAATGATTCTTTAGTGGCTCAAGGATCACCAGAATTGCTGGAAGTGAAGATGTCTGGAATGGAGTTCCAACATTCTCCAGCAGGAAACTCTGGCACAGCCAGAAAATCGTCAGATGGGGAGAATGGGTCTGGTACTGGACCAAGTGTTTCTTCTGCAGATGAAGCAAAAACTACAAATAAGGTGAGGTTGATGTTTGTATATTGTAATGTCCTTTTTAATAGATATCTTGCAGGCCTGTTGTTACCTTGTATTGGTATTTGAATTTAATATTGGACTTTAAAATAGCTAAGTCCTTCAAAGACAGAATTGATTCGTAAATTACCCTTTATCCCTTATTATTAAATTAGACGTATGCCACCTTTACAGACAGTACAGCTGACTGTGGAGTAGAACCTCTTAGGCTCGGTTTTTGAATGGAAGCAAGTGGTTTTTTTTTATCTCGTCTTAACTTTCAGAATACAATTAGCTCACTGTTAAATTAATACAGAATACTGGTAATTCTTTTCATTGAAGTAAAACGACCGCACATGCTAGTACCGACATTATGAAACTGCAACATTGATGTCCCTAGATCCTCGTGTTCCTACATGGCATGTAACTTACTGTGGAGTAATATAAGTTTTTAGGTAGGCTATATTTGAACTTCCATTCTTGTTACGGGCTGTAGGAAACTTAGTTCTAAAACCATAGGCTCTACTTTTACACATACAATTTATTTCATAGTCGAGTAAAATTGCAAAATTTTGGAAAACCACTGCTTTTTGCACATTATGCAGGATTTTTTTTATGCGGGAGGGGAGTGTGAATGGCACGATTAACATTCGTAACTAAAAAATAAAAAAAAATTAAGCCAAAATAATAAATGGCAGCAAATGGGTGTAGCTAGTAGCAGGTTCGGATATTTTTTTGTCTAGGCGACATCCAAGGATAAGGTAATGAATTAAAATGAAACTAACAATATATTCTGACAGATCCTGTTAGCCTATATATGGAAAAAAGGGGCGTGGTTCATGTTTTCTCAAGAGTATTAGGTCTATTTGTTTCCCTTACAATTTAACATTGCACTATGACAGGAGTACCATCACCTGAACTTCTTGAATGGCTTCTTGTTATTTAACGTCCACGCTAAATAAACCAGAAGAATGTAAAATAGTAGGGATGTAGAGCTAAATGCTTCTTACACTGCGTGGTTACATAAAGTGTAGTCAAGTGTATCGGTAGGCTACTTCTAAGTGTTTTTTCGTGGAAAGGGCAGTTCTCTAGAATATGAAACCACAGTCACATTTCACTTTTTAAAAGTAAGGATTTTCGAGTAGCTCTCTCCATATTTTAAATAGTAGTATTATCTAAACAGTATAAAACTGAAGTTTTAAGCAGATATTTTAATGCACAGCTTAGAATCAAAGTAGCACTAAACTTAGAAGTAAATTTATTACTTAGCTGTAACTGAATTATAGACCTCAAACAGTGGTTAATATTGTACATAGACCTATATCTTAGAAGCAAATATATTTGTAACTCCTAAATAATTTAGATAAACACTTAACAGCAATGTCCAGTGCATCAAATTTAACATTTTTTTTTTTTTTAAGTTGTGAGAAGTACCATAAACACAATATTTTTCTTCCAAATTTAAATTTAAAAATCATTTAAGAGGTAACCTATAAATATTTACGCCTCATAACACAGTTCATAGTTTTTACATCTTGTCTTCTTTGCTGGGCCAGTGCCAATTGTTGCCAAACTTTACCATAATAGACACTTCGACGTCTTCGTCAGTTTCCTGTGTTAGTTCACCTGGGTATTGTATCCCATTATATGATACCAACACTCATTCTCCTGGAATAAAAATAGCAGCACTGCCTGATGCATGTTCATGCTTCATTTCAGTAGCACTGAGAAACCACCATGTGGAGCAGCTTTCAACATTTGTACGTCCTTAATTACATTTAAAACTTTTGCCTTCCTCCAGTCTTGCTTTGGAATGGCTGTAATTTGAATGTAGAAAATTGTGGTGTTTGGAAGTAGCTGTCTTGCAAGATTTATAAAAGTCTTCTGTATTCCGATCCAGTGGAGCATTTTCCTTCTTTCTCATGACTGCGGTTCACACCAGTAATGTAGCTCATCCTCCAATTTTATAAACTACTCCCTTACCATGTGAGAGAAGAGTTTCTTACATTTTGCACTTAATTGTTGTAAAAACATGACCATGAATCTATTCTTAAATTCAGATGATGTTCCTTCTGTCCTGATAACTTCTGTGATGTCTTGCATTTCTGATGAATCAGGCTGGAAAACTTGCAAATGCGTGACAAATGCTGAAATAATTTTTTTTCTCTTTCTCTGACACCAGAACACACAAGGAAACACTGATATCTCTTCTGTATATAGCTGTAGCAGTGAAGAGAGTCACACTGTTACAAGCCCATAGGATATTGGCAACTATAATTCATGGCAAAATGCATTTGCAGAATTCTAACTTTTGGGTTTACCTTGTCTGCTTGAAATTTTTCTTCCTATACTTAGGCCTACTTATACATTTCAAACTTATCGGCAGGTTTGAAAACCAATCATCATCATCATCATCATCATCATCATCATCATCATCATCATCATCCTAACAAGTATTGGGCCTAATGGCCCTTTATGGATTAAGTGTCATTAAACCGCAAAAGAATTTTTATGCTGTTGTGGGATCTTCTTGGTGGCTTGCATCGTGGTAAAAATGGAAATGAAGGTAGCCTAATCCATCTCCAAGCCATGTTTGTAAGCACTGACAGTTTGGTCTCCGGTATGAAAGGCGTGGTTGTCCTGGACTTGCTGGATTTTCGAACCTGATTTTAAATATTAGGAACAAAAATCCTGATTGTCCTGGACATGCTGGATTTTGTAACCTAATTTTTAATATTAGAAATGAAAAACAGTTGTTCTGAACATGCTAGACTTTCAAACCTGTGTGGTTGACTTGGACTTGCTGGATTTTCAAACTTGGTTTTTAATAGGCTATTAGAAATGAAAAGGATGGTTGTCTTGGACTTACTGGATTTTCAAATCCGGTTTTTAATATTCAGAAATGAAAAGTGTGGTTGTCCTGACATGTTGGATTTTCAGACCTGGTCTTTAATATCCAGACTATTTTCATTTGTGGAACAGTGCTGCCGCCTACCAATAGCTTGCAGCCTGCGACAGTTTCTTTTTCGCATTAATTTATATCTGATTCCTCAGAATGGCTGAGTCAAATGACACAAGTGGCAATGAGCAGTGTTTGAAATGATGCAGACATCACCCTGAGATGATATCAATACCCACTTGAACTTTCAAGTAACACTCAGGATTGGCATAGTGTTTTTTTTTTTTGGGGGGGGGGGAGAGGGAATTTCGTACAGTTTCATGACATTCAAGCTTGTTTCGAGAGTCAGCTTGCTACAATGAAAAAAACAAAAGCAGGACATAATCGACAACAGAAAACATATGATTTATAAGAAATTTATAGACTAGGCCTACTGCATTTCATATGAACACTAAATATCACTTATTTACTATAGGTACAGACACTTTCATCATCACATAATTACTTAATATGGACAAAGTTGGACACTTCAGTAATACACTTTAGCTCATCTGTCAACAGAAGAAAGGAATTTTGTTACTTTCTAAGTGACCTAACGAAATTCACTGCAATTTACATGTTTCATATTATATTTTATCTGCAGATGTGCATTTATGTACTAATTTAAGTGATAGTCTATTCCTTCCATCTGTCCATGGAGCATCCATCAAAGAAAATACTTTTTCAGTATTGGCTTTTATACTCGGGTATAGAGAAATACAATTTTACAGTTTTTAGCAATGCTCCACAGAAACACAGATGTGATAAAAATTTACCCAGATTTTATATGAAAACATATCTTTGGAACTTTCCTCTTTGTTGTCTGGTAGGAAAGATACCAATATGATTACCTAGTCAAGGAGAAGACTCCCATTCACTTCGCAAGATGCATTATCTTACATCCACTTGAGTGTCATTTTGACACTGTCCCACAATTTATTGCAGTTTTCCAGATTTGTGTCTGTGAAATCCGTGACATGTGGCAATCCTAATCGAGAGAATAAAATGCCAGTAAAATATGATTTTTGGATGCCCAAAAGTTAGTGCATGTAGCCTAACACTTGTGAATTGCTGGAAATGCATATTTCACAAGAAAAAATGAAAATGGTGAAAAATTTATTTGGAAACAGAGCTAACAATTCATAAAAGGCCAAATGTTTCATAGCAATCTACGAGCATACCAGAAAAGGACACAGGAAGATGGCACTGTTGAATGTCTAGTTTTCGACCTCCAGCAGAACATGTTAGTGCCTCATCTTCGTGTTAATGAGACATTCTGTCTTCAACAGGTTTGGGTTTATAATGTGTGCAATTTCAGTGGGTCAAATATGATGCTAAACGATGTGTAAATGAAGTAGTGTTATGCTTACAACTCGATTCAGCTTTAATGGCCCCTGCCTTTGGTTGTTTGGCTAGTGAGCTTGCTGTGTGTTGCGTCATAAGAAAGAAATTTAATCACAAATGTGCATAGGAGGGGAAGAGGGAAAAGGAAGAATGAAAATAACATCTACGCTCGTAGCTGAGGGACACTCATGTCAAGAAAATATAAATCATCCTGACATTATTCAGTCAACACTTAGTGGTTTGTAACGGGACGTGTGGAAGAATATTGTGTTTTTAAGGCGGAGTGTACCGCGACATGGTAAGAAGGAAGTGTTGGGTGTTATGACTGTGCTGCCTGACCTGTGTGACCCAGCCCACCTGTAGTGATGAGTAACTCGCTCTTAGCGTATCTACTTATTTTTTGCAGGGGCCAAAATCCCTGAATCAAACTGTACAGCACTACATAGAAAACTATGTACATGATACAGTGAAAATTTTGTACTTGTTCACTGATACCTATTCAGGGCAAAATTAAAAAGAAAAACACAGTGCTGCAATTTTGTTGTACTTTAATACAGTATGACAGATTCAATGATGTATAGCCAGCGCTACCAATTTTAACGTCTGGGAATATTAAATGACAAGCTAGGATGTGTTTCAACTACTCATAGCTTATTGGAGGAACAGAAGGTCAGTGTTGTTTGTTTATATTTTTTCCGCAATGGATTGCAAAGTACAGTAACTTCAGAATATAATGTTGTGGTCTCGTGTGTAGCCCCTTCTACTGTTAACATCTTTCATTGTCTCTTGCGAAATAGAAACGAGAGATAAAAAAGAAGGTTCATCGTGCACTGTGGTGTAGAAGATGGTTGCTGAAGGGAGGCAAATTCTTCCATGTGAATTTACATCGGGAATTATGTAATGAATCTGGAGGTGGGCTTAACTATTTGTGAATGGATACAGATACTTATTTGAAATCGCTGCCATTAGTAGGCCTAACTCCATCTATTATCAGGCAATAATTTACATCCCACTTGACAATATGTGTCAGAGAAAGAAAATTGTTTGTATACATCTGGAAGTCCGGTTTGACTTAGTTGCCTCATTTGTAGTGCCTTGTTGGCATCACTTGTGAGATTCAAACCTGTCTTCAGACAGTTGACTAAACAACAGTAACTTGTCTGCATGTAGAAAGAGACTTGAGGCAATGGTCGAAGGAGAATTCCCCCCCCCCCCCCCAGAATTAATAGTTTTCTGCCTGCACCATTCGAGAGATCATGTAAGAGTAAGGATAAATCTTAAGTTAAGACGGACATGCTTCTACATTAATTTAATAACTTGCCTGATGATTTACCTGAAAACAAAGGTCCAAGTCATCAGTTTTTGGGGCGATCGTCCATCTTTATTCAATTCAGGCAAAACGTCCACTCAATATCATGATGAATTTGAGGAGCTATATATGGTAGGTACAGTTCAGAAAATCGGCTGTAATGGTTAGGGAGATCATAGTGCTAACTACACAATACTCCTCTTACTGGTTGGATGATAGTCACTTCTGTATATGGACCTCAGGCCAGCAGTCAGCTGATAGGCCTTGGTTCTTAGACATATTGTTATTATATTATTATTGTTAACATGGGTTACAACTCCGAGATGTTGAAAGTACACACTTTTTCAAAGTACATTTTGTTAAAAAGAAAAACTGAAAATAATACAAATTAGCCATAGTTTATTTCTCACACTCTCGAACTAAATAACACGTAGTCATTTTGCACTTGTACACTTCTTGAATTTTCTTTGTAAAATGTTGAAAACGAATTTTCTATTTGCCTTTTCCTTTATGAAATTTTAAGTGTTATCCATAGTTACCTGGTTCTGGCTATGTAGGCCTAATGTTTTACCTTTCACATTTCAAGTATCAGGAGGCATGCTGGTGTTACCATCTTTAATTTGTTAGATTTATACTTCTATTTATTTTACATTGGTACGAAATCGAAATATAAAAATTGGAGATTTATCCTTTGAAAAGGTGGAGAAATTCAAATATCTTGGAGCAACATTAACAAATATAAATGACACTCGGGAGGAAATTAAATGCAGAATAAATATGGGAAATGCCTGTTACTATTCGGCTGAGAAGCTTTTGTCATCTGTCTGCTGTCAAAAAATCTGAAAGTTAGAATTTATAAAACACTTATATTACCGGTTCTTCTGTGTGGTTGTGAAACTTGGACTCTCTCTTTGAGAGAGGAACAGAGATTAAGGGTGTTTGAGAATAAGGTTCTTAGGAAAATACTTGGAACTAAGAGGGATGAAATTACAGGAGACTGGAGAAAGTTACACAACACAGAACTGCACGCTTTATATTCTTCACCTGACATAATTAGGAACATTAAATCCAAACGTTTGAGATAGGCAGGGCATGTGGCACGTATGAGCGAATCTGGAAAAAGACCTTAGGGGAGGCCGAGACGTAGATGGGAGGATAATATTAAAATGGATTTGATGGAGGTGGGATATGATGATAGAGACTGGATTAATCTTGCACAAGATGGGGACCAATGGTGGACTTATGTGAGGGCGGCAATGAACCTCCGGATTCCTTAAGAGCCATTTGTAAGTAAGTATTTATTTTATTTCTGCATTTATATATAATATATATGCCAATTAACACGCTTTGTAATTTATTACTTGCCACATTTCTCATGAACTCATAAACATTGGCCACAATTTCACGACTCTGAATTGTCTTTTCTTTTAATTTTGAAATAACTAAGGACATTGTCTCAACACAAATATTAGAAGTGACTTAAAAATTTCAAATACAAAAAATTATATTCTCATTAAAATTTAAACGAAATGAAGTAGTTAAAACTGCCATACACATCTATTATACACCTCAGTATTCCGGCAGAGACTAAACAGTACTAATTACGTTGCTCTCGTACACTGCATGTGTTTATGTATGGGGGACTGCTACATTTATAAATACTAAAGAGAGCGAGAGATCGGCCAACTGAAAGGTCAAGCAAGATAATGCATTCAAAACCATGACACCAGCTGTACAGTACAACATTATTTACCAATATGAAGCCACAATTACCTGCCATGTGACCATTGTTGCTCTGTCATTGAAAGACAGTAGAAGAAGTTGAGAGAATAGAGATACCACAAGGTTGATATGACATGGTCAGTCGAAAATACTGTATTGTGGTCGTGAAAGGAGAAGATTTCAAGAAACATAAAAAGTTCCTCAATGGTAATTTAAAAAAATGACATAGTCGAAAATACTGTATTGTGGTCGTGAAAGGAGAAGATTTCAAGAAACATAAAAAGTTCCTCAGTGGTAATTAAAAAAAAAAAAAGGATGTAATCAACAAGGGCAGGAAGTTCACTGTTTTTAAGTGCAAGATTTATTGATTTACGGAAGTCCACATGTTTCAAGTCAAAACATCGAAGTTAATGAATGGTGAGCCATGTGAGTACTTCGAAATTTGTAAACCTAAAACAGGTGTGATCATGCTACCAAACAGATTGGTTAAATGTTTAAGGAAGGATGCACAGAACTTGTACAAATCATTGCAGTCACATGAAGATGAGGATGAGTCCAGTGACTGTAATAACGGTTAACCCAGTGACTGTCAGACTTTGCCCTTGCAAGCCTGCTCACACTCTTCCTGTAGCGTGAGGCATACACAGGGCTCTCACTTTAGCTTCAATGCATCAGTAACGTGCAGTGCCAGTATTGTGAATTATGTTATGATGAACCTTAAGGGTGCTATTCATAGACATTTCGCAGCACGTGCTACGAGCGTACTAAGCTAGCCCCGGCTATCCACTGGTTACTTGTACAGAATTCAATTCATATATCGCTAACACTGGTTTATGAATACGAAAAACGCTGATCATCCACCAGAAGCCCGTGCTAAAAATGTCTATAAATACGGCCCCAATAATTTATATTAATAATAGGCTAAAAAAAAGCGGAAACATAAATTGATAAAAATTTTAAATTATATTTACAGATTTTCCATAGGAAAAATTTTACAAACTGATAAACTGAGGAAAATTCTTACACATTTAAAAAAAATTAACGTTACACTTTCCTGAAAACAACTTCTTTACTTTTCTAAATTTTTATTGAAATAAATTAAGAGAGGAGATGGATTAAATTTCTGTCATTTCCTGTGGTGTTTGGAAGCATAAAAATTAAATCATATTTAAATGGCTACACTCTTGAATTTTAATTTACAAGCTAATATCTCACATCTTTTTTTTTCAGCACATTTCGTCATGCTCTTACAATTTTGATGTTAGAAACATGCAATTTTACTGTATGTTCTGTATAAAAATTCAACATATTTAGTGGAGTTGCGTATTTAAAAAAAATTTCTCTTCCTTTATTGATGTAAATTTAAAATTCTAGGTACTTTTTTCTTTTCTAACAATATCAGATATGTTGTAAAAAAAAAGAGTCATGTACGTTATGAAACTTGAATTTTGTAAGAAAAAAATTAGGAAAATTATGTCATTTTGTAAAATTTGAATAATTTAAAAACCATTCATCTGATCATAATGAAACTTATATGCAAGAATACTTACAACAAGGGGATGAAGTGTACAAGATATAAAATCTCGTAATTTAAAAATAGTAGAGGATAGAAATTTCACCCATTACTCCCCTTAATAAATCAAAAGAAGGAACCCAAATTGGTAACAACATTAAACTATATTTACAGATTTGGTGTTGGAAACATTTTACAAACTGTAAAACTGCACATTTTTTTTTTTAGAAAGTTAACATTACACTTTTCTCGAACTCTGCCATATGTTGACTCTTGTAGTAGGCAAGTGCATGACGTCATGATTGTTGGCCTATAGGCTGTACTCTTATGGACATCAGCCACTCTTGGCCTGTCCACAGCAACCCTGCCAGTCTCTGGTTTAATCTCTAAATCGAGGAACAGCCACAGTGAAAGAAGATGAATATGAGGATGTTCGGTGGGAGGGAATGGATAATATTGAGGAGTGTTGTGATCGTGTGTCTAGGTTATGATGGGTGGATAAATTTTGAAAACGAGACGCAAGATAGACAGGAGTGGAGAAATGCAATATGTGAAAGAGAAGGGAAAGACAATGGATTTTCCTACGATCTTCTAGACGGAGCCAGGACAACATTTTGAGGGTTGGTGTTACGTGATCAGCCCGGCGAATATTGCAGACGAAACGGACGCACATATTATGAACACGTAGTCTCTGCGCCTAAGTAACGCTTAGGTCAGTAAACAGAATATCACAGTAATAGTCTCTGCGCCTAAGTAACGCTTAGGTCAGTAAACAGAATATCACAGTAATCGAAGTGGAGCATCACGAGTGTTTGCACTAACATTTTTTTCATGGAAAAGGGTAGAAAATTCTTCAATCGTCTAAACGAGTGGATTAATGAGAATACTTTTTTGCAGGTTTCTGCAACTTGAATGTTCCAATTTAAACTTTTATCCATATAAATACCTAGATTCTTTGCTGATTCACTGAACGGAATATCGGTGCCGTGTATTTTAATCGGGGACAAATTTGGTATGGTAATAGTGCTTAACAAACGTGAATGACCCACAATGATTGACTGTGATTTTTCTGGATTTAGTTTAAGTTGGAATTTCCGTGTCCATGTCCAGATTGAGTCCAGATCGTCATTAATTTTAGTTATTGCATCATTTATTTCATCAGTGTGGAATTTTATGTATATTTGAAGGTCGTCTGCATAGAGATGGTGTCGGCAGTACTTTAGAGATTCTGATATGTCGTTAATATAAATTGTAAATAGTAATTGTAGGCCTATATATAAAATTTTCCAGCATACCAGCAGTAGTGCTTCTATTACATGTGTAGGTGCGTAAAGTCTATGAAAAGACATTCACATTCATTAATTTGTCATTAAAAGTAATGCATTGACAACATATTTGTCTCCTGTAAAATGGGGTTTCTTGGACTTAGTGCATTTTCAAACCTGGTTATTCAATTAATGTGCTTAACAACAGTTACAAATTGTTCCTGAAATAATGCCTCTAGTTCACCCATACATCTTTTTTTTTAGCAAACACTTCAATTTCTCATCTTCTTTCTTACATTTTTTCCAAGCCACTAATGCAGCAGGGCTTTCTGTGCGGTTAACTTTATCTCCTGTACTACATTCTTGTACTACCACTCCTACACTGTGATGTGATACTACTATCACAGAGAATATTGTTCCAAAATTTCACTGATTTATATACCGTATATTATCTTGAGACTACCAGCTTTCGAAGAAAAGTGCTTACATATAAGGCACTTGCATTCATTATTAGGTGTATATCTCTGAGAAGTAAAACATTTTCCGGTTTCAGTTTGCAAAATGTAGGAAATCCCACCATGATTTCAGGATTGTGTATCTTAAAGAGGGCACATGCATCTTGAGAAGCGTGACATAATATTTTCTGAGTATCGTTTTTTTTTTACCATCTTTCCACACTGTCAGTTCTTCTTTGACCTGCGTACATAGCATCTGGTTGCATGAAAAATTCTTACACGGTAGCTTGAACCTTTGATTGAGATGAACTTTGATGTATTCCTGTTTGGTTAATTATTTGCAGTCCTTGCTGGGTAACTATTTTGTGAATTACTGTCAATTTCTTAGTAGGAAACTTTGGTAATGCTCTGATTGATCTTAATGGTCTTGCCAAATGGCTGAGGTGATTTGTAACTTCCCATTTTTTGTTAGTAAACAACTCTCAGAGTTCAGAATTTCATTTTTTTTCTTCCAAATAATAAACTTGTTTACGTTCCCTTCCAGTACTCGTTATTCTCTTCAGGTACTTTGGTGCATTCTTCTTTCTGCTTTATTCTTATTAAATTCACTTTTTCTGGTTTTTCTTTCATCTTTTCCTTATGCTTTTCTCTGTAATCCTTAGATCTCTCTTTGGATGACTTTGGTTGCTTTCCTTTTGTTTCCATTATCCTAACCGAGTCTGTTATTACAACTTATTAGTGTTCTGATATTATGAATCAAAGAAATCATATTCAAACCAACTTGTTACAAGTCAATTAATTACTTTTATCAATAGCAGAAACCTGAATACTGTGACAAGCTCTTAACAATATCCGACATTATGTCACATGATTTAAAATTGTCTTTAAATATACATATCACACAAAATAAAACAGCAATATAAGAAAATAGGCTCTATCATGCAATTTGTATGTGTCCTGTATATCACATGACTTTCCTGCAATATGTAGCCTACAACATTAGACCTTTTGTTTTTGCAGGATTATCTAATAGGTCAAAAGTGTAAAAAGTATTCCTTTTACAGTTATGTGCTGTTAAATGTGTTTATATTAAAGCCAAATGTCTTGTGCATCACAGAGAATTGTCTGGAAGGCACACGGTGGGCCAACTCATTTCATTTGAGGAGTTTTTTTTTTTCTTCAAAATTCAATATAGGAGAAAAACATAAATTTATAGGAATTACGTTTTTTAATTCTAATACATTTGGCCATTTATTACACAAACTATATTTTTTGCTGTATAAGTATTTACCCTGGGATAATTACAGGCCACATTGAATCATCCTCAGGAAAGGTGTATTTTTGATAATAGGCCTATTATTGTGAGGTTAAAAACTGCAGGTTTTTTCATTTTTCAAAAGTGGATAGAGGACATGGACTACAAGATTAACTTTTTTCAATGAACATTAATTTGCTACTACATTAATTAGTTTTATTGGTGTTTAATTATCGTTTTAAGTTTTATTTTTTTTTTTTCTACAATTTTTGTTTAATTTTTTTTTGGGTCCATACTATTGATCAGATTTTTTGTATTTGACAGATATTGGAGAAAAAATGGGAGTATAAGGTTACAGTACATCAGTTATTCATAGATTTCAAAAGGGCATATGACTCGGTTAAGAGAGAAGTTTTATATAATAGGCTATTCTTATTAAATTTGGTATTCCCAAGAAACTAGTTTGATTAAATGTGTCTTAGTGAAACTTACAGCAGAGTCCATATAGTCCAGTTTCTATCTGATGATTTTTCCAATTTGCTGCAGGCTTAAGCAAGGAAATGCACTATCATCTTTGCTTTTTAACTTCGCTCTAGAATATGCCATTAGGAAAGTTCAGGATAACAGAGAGGGTTTGGAATTGAACAGGTTAAATCAGCTTCTTGTCTATGTGGTTGACGTGAATATGTTAGGAGAAAATCCACAAATGATTAGGGAAAACACGGAAATTCTACTTGAAGCAAGTAAAGCGATAGGTTTGAAAATAAATTCCGAAAAGACAAAGTATGATTATGTCTCGTGACTAGAATATTCAACGAAATAGTAATATAAAAATTGAAGATTTATCCTTTGAAGAGGTGGAAAAATTAAAATGTCTTGGAGCAACAGTAACAAATATAAATGACACTTGGGAGGAAATTAAACGTAGAATAATTATGGAATATGCTTGTTATTATTCATTTGAGAAGCTTTTGTCATCTAGTCTGCTGTCAAAAAATCTGGAAGTTAGAATTTATAAAACAGTTATATTACCGGTTGTTTTGTATGGTTGTGAAACTTGGACTCTCACTTTGAGAGAGGAACAGAGATTAAGGATGTTTGAGAATAAGGTTCTTAGGAAAATACTTGGGGCTAAGAGGGATGAAGTTACAGGTGAATGGAGAAAGTTACACAATGCAGAACTGCACACATTGTATTCTTCACCTGACATAATTAGGAACATTAAATCTAGACGTTTGAGTTGGGCAGGGCATGTAGCACATATGGGCGAATCCAGAAATGCATATAGAGTGTTAGTTGGGAGGGAATGAGACCTTTGGGGAGGCCGAGATGTAGATGGGAGGATAATATTAAAATGGATTTGAGGGAAGTGGGATATGATGGTAGGGACTGGACTAATGTTGCTCAGGATAGGGACCGATGGTGGGCTTATATGAGGGTTTCTCTCCAGGTTTCTTAAAAGCCATAAGTAAGTAAGGAAGTAAGATGTGACAGTTTTTATGACTTAGCTTTACATTGGTACATTAATGAAATAATTAAAACTGACTGAAGTAGTACCAAATTTAAACACTTATTTTGTCATCTTAGCAGGCTCTCAGGACATCTTTATAAAATCCTGTAATATTTTATTACTATTTAACTTTATACAATATTATTACATTAATGAGTTAATACTGTGTGTAGAAGCATAAAGTGAATAAATCAACACCAAAATTCATAGAGTACAAAGTGATTAAAGTAGGCCTAGCATTAAGCATAAGGCGAGTTGGGTAAGTGCATTTCTGGGGCAAGTGCAACTTCAGTCCATATCTCTGTAGTTTGAGATTCCTCCTGCCTTGTACTCTCTAAACACCATTTATTGCCGAAATACATAACTTAACAGAAAAAATTAATAAAATAAAATTTGGAATGTGTATTTGTAGCTCAAATTACAGAGAATACTTAAACCTTGATTATGTTCTATCTATTACCATGGAAGTTTACAGCCTGGAGATGCCCTTGCCTCATAGGTATAACGTGGAAACTGCATACCCTCAACATTATAATGGTATTTATTTGTTTTATAAAACATGCTTCGACAATTTACGCAACTGACAAGATGAAAATACACAGAATTAATCACTTAATATACCAATAAAATCTTCTTTTAAAATTACAAAGGGCTGAGGTGTTACTATGCACCAAAGTTGAACTTTAATATTTAGGGGATGCAGTTACTCCAACTTACCTTACAGTTATTTTGACATCTTGGCTGTCTGTGAGGACATCTTCATAAAATCCTGAAGTAGGCTATTTAATTATGATTTAACTTTATAGTTTCTTATTACATTAATGAAGTAATAACATAGGTAGAAACACAAAGTGAAAATCAACATCAAAATTCATAGAGTACAACGAGAGTAGGATGGGACGATAATGCTTTTTGTCGATATTTGAATTTAATTGAATTGAATTGAATTTAACGGAGGTTTGCACTATGGCCCAGCACTGCGACCTTGTTCAGATCTGTTGCACTAGCCCTCTGGTGACGCATTCCCAAACCCACACTGGCCGACCACACTAAGGTTCTCTGATCCAGGTTTCGAGCAGGCAACCCCATGTGTCGCAGGCTGGCATTTGGGGAATGCTACGGAATGATAATGAAATGGAGAAATGGTGATGGAATGATGTAAATGTCTAATTTGGGGAAAAATGGGAGAACCCCGGGAAACACCCCAACTGTGACACTTGTCCGCCACAAGTGTCACTATGGATTTTTTTCAATGAAAAAATGCCAGATCTGACCGGGAATCGAACCCGGGCTGCCTGTGTGACAGTCTGAAGGTCTGATCATTCAGCCACTGCAGAGGTCGTCAATACTTGATACCGATACCAAAATTTTGAAATCGATACTCAAGTCTCAGTTAAAAACATCTTTATAAATTGTGCAGATGATACACAATGTACTGCATGCTGTTGAATAATTAGACACAAACGAACTACACACTACAATATTGACAGTAACACTATAACCTGCTAAAAAAATCTCGAAGCTGAGAGGGAAGGGTTAGGGAAAGTATAATATGGTATGTCTTTTGTAGTGAATTTTAATTATTTTGAAAACTTAAAGAATAGCACCTTTTTTTCTTCTTCTCCCAAGAACTGTTATTGTAGGTAGCTAGGTAGTACATCTCTTCTCACACCATCGTTTTCCCCCCCTCGTATCACTGCTTTTATTTTACATTACAAGTATTGTAACTAGTTCTCAGCCATTTCATGTGGACAGGTATGACATTTGCATAACATTTTTAACTAGTTTACTGACCCCCGATTTTTTGCAGTACATGCTAAAACTCTCATACCTGGATCACAGTGTAGCACATTAAACCTTGCACCTGCTGTGTAATTATTGTCACAGAATTGTAACTATACTTAAGATAGCAACATCGTAAATGACGGAGGACAGGTGTGACAAAAATTTGCACTTGAAGTGAACACCTCTAATGAAAACAAGAAAACTGTGTGAACTTAATAAAACAAATATCTTGAGAATTTTTGTACTATAAGTTATTTAATGTTATATTTCCTGTAATAATTGCACATTTATACCTGGATCACAACGTTTTAATAGTACATTATGCAACGAGCCTATAATGGTAGTAATTAAGACGATTGTTTATGAAACGAGCGCAAGCGAGTTTCATAATTTTCATACGAGCATCTTAATTACCATTATAGGCAAGTTTCATACGACTTTTTATGCTCGACCATATTTCTAACTTGAAAGTATTCAAAATTATGGTTACGTGCGAACTGACCTGAATTGTGAGATGTGCGCAGACGCGAAAGTATTGATTTTTTCCTAGGCCGAATTTCATTGACCTTGGCACAGAATAAGATGAACATTACTCTGGTATAACCTGAAAATTGATTTAGAATTGAAAAACGAGATGACAAATTGAATTTATTTGAATATTATTTACAATTAACTCTAATTATTATAGTAACAGAACATAACCTTCTGCGACAGTATTGGATTTTCAGCTTCCGTGACTTTTCGCTAATTCTCTTTCGATTGCATATCCGAGAATAATCGATACTTGCGGTTTTATAACAGTACAAAGCTGACTTGTCATTGGCTGAACACCTGTACTTTAATGAGAGGGTGTACTTTAATGACATGCATTAAAGGACTGCTACCAGGTGTATAATTACTACATTTTGGCATGGTCGCGCATAAAAATATGTACAGGACAGGTGTGACACTTTTCAGGTGGACGGATTTGACACTGTGAAGTTATATTTAGCCTATATGTTGTATATCAAAATAATTAAAATTTAAAACTAAAAATGATCTGTATGATCTTAGGGAGCACTAAATTAAATAGTAGTAATTGTAATAAAATATTTTAACAACATTACAACAAACATAAACATAGAAATCAACTGAAGTAGTACTTAGTTCTAAGATTGTTCAAGAATATCAATACTTCTAGAAAATACATAATAAAGTCTTGTTTCCTGTAATCTTTATAGTTGGTTCTGGAAGAATACCTCTCAGTTGTTCATATGAAACCTAAGACACATCATTTTCATCCATTCTGAAAATCTGAGCGATTTCTCCGTCACATTCTCTCAAGCACATAATTTTGATTTCACCATCTTCTTCAGCTGTCAGAACCTTGTTTCAAGATTTGTTTCTTTTCTTGAACACTGTACTTGGAACATTTGGTTCCAAAAGTTTTTCAATAACTGCTTATTTTTTACTCGAGCTTGTAGGAAGCACCTTCTTCACTCTTTTAACTGCTTTACAAACGAAGTGACTGCACACACTTGTAAGAACTGAGCTCAGAAGTTCCATTTCCAGCCTTTGCCTTTGCCTTTGCCCTCTTCTACCTTTCAACATCCTTACGTCCTTTGGCCTTCAGTTTGTTTATGTCTGCAGATAAACATTTCTTTACATTTGCTCACCTCTTCCTATTTCTCTCCCTTTCCTTCAACAAGTAAATGTTTTTGGCTTCATTTTCATTCAATTTCTTTCCCCAGTTTTGTTTTGATGTTCTCCACTTTTCTCTCTTTTCTGTATTCATACACGAAGAATAAGAAGAAAAGCATTTGAAATGTCTTATGTTTTGGAGCAAGAACAAAATTCATTCATATTTTTATTTGTGAGAATGAGCCTATATGATATGAACACATACAACCACAGAAGTTTCTTATAAAATTCAACTTTATTTAATTTAATTCTCTCTTTCATAGGTAATAGTAAAATAAAGTTTAATAACCTCAGTCATACTCTGTAGGACGTGCGTGACAGATATTAACCAGAGCTTTATTATGTCTTCATTCTGAATCAAGCAGAAGTAATATTCAGATTGTATTGACTAGTGACTCAACCTTACTTTTGTAAACTTTTTATTTCTTTTATAGTTTCTTATTAATGAATAAAATAAACTTCAGAGTAATTTTTAGATAGGTGTGAACATACAACTGTTACCATTAATATAATTGAAACTCATTATCTACCGCACTTGCTTTTAAAATGAATTCCTAAAATGAGAAAGAAAACTACTGCTGTAGACAAGATGACACCAGATCAGTTGTTTGATGAAAAGAGGGAACAGTTCAAGGACTCTCAACATTAATCATTTTTCACACTGAAGTTCAGCATGTACACACTTCACATTTGTTCATAAAATAAACACATACACAAATGAACTAGCTAAGTTAGTTGTTGAACTTATTTCTACTATAAAATATAAATAAGAGTTTATTATTATTATTAGTCTCTAGAAAGAAATACTAAACTTTAAAAAATAATGTCCAGGTTCAGTTTAGCATGGAATGGCTGTTTTACGAATCTACGGTTTATTCTTATTTTATATATACGGTATTGTTTATATAGTTATTTATAACTTAAGCTGTTTTGACAAGCTGAAAGTTTGGTACTCTTCCCACACCATCAGATTTTGTTATTCAGTATTCACTAATTGAACCAAGTGATGATAGGAAAAGGATAGAGGCGACACATGCATTGTATTGGACAGAGAACAAGTATATTTCTGTTTTCTAGTCTCTAATTGAGAGAACTGTGTATGCCGGTACAATAATTTTTGCTTTTCAGGGACAGGGTCTTAACATGATCACTACATGCTAAAATTCTTGATTTAGGATTGAATATTATTTGAAATACAGAAATTGAAAGTACCAAAAAGATATCAAGGACTTATCCTAGTGTATTAGACATGCTTCCATTCTACTGAGTGTCGTATCACGAGTATCAAGATCCCATCCCTAAACGAGTGTTAAGTATTATTAAGCATACTGTCAGCGGCTCAGGAGAAGACGAGAGCAGACTGAGGAGGAAGGGATGTGAACAGATAACGTACGACAACAGATGCAATATTTGTACTGCAGTAAGCGGAAACATTAGGACCTGGTTTCTTCAACCTTTGTTAAATTATAACAGTTTGTTATTCCATTTTAACTGTAAACTTAACAGTTGAAGCATTTCTTCAACTGCTGTTAGTACTAACAGGCTGTTAAAACCTATGTTAATTTAACTGCCCTATTTCATGCAGTTAAATCATTTAACTCTCTGTTAGCATAGAAGTATCCAATATGGTTGGTGCGTTAGGTGTTGAACTTGTATATCTGGATTATTTCTAAATGATATCCATGAATACATAAATAGAGGGAATGATTTCTGTGATTTGACAGAACAGAAATTCATACAAAGGTATAGGCTATTTTCTGCAAAGCCTCACTTTTCTATTTCAACTTAGATCCGTTTGTTTGTTTACTCTCATTAATTGGTTTATACTGCGAAATAATTTCCAGCAGAAGGCTTCTCTCGAACGAAGAGAAATTAGTCCCACAATTTCTTCTTGTTCCAGTGTTTTCCATTTCATAACAGCAAAACCAATACACCGCTCCACACTATTGTGATACAGACGAGGAAAGAAGTAGAAATCAAACCTGAGAGAATAGGAAGACTTCTATCCTCTCTGAATCAAACAACGGAAACAAGCGAGAATCGCAATTATTGTCAAGAGTTCAGAAAACAGAATTGAGTGTATATTTGGTTATAGGTTATGGTTAAACTCTAGAATCTCTGGTCCTAACAGAGCGTTAACAAACAGAATGTTAAAATGTGAAATGTAAAGTTGAAGAAACGCAATATTTTTAACAACAATTCATACTTTCAACTTACAGTTAATTAACGCTATTTTAGGTGCATTTTAACAAAGGTTGAAGAAACCAGGCCTAGGTCTCCTTCTGTTCTACTTAGCTTTAATTTCCATATGCATTGTTACTCATGTTTCCTGTACGAGTAATAACCTGGCTACTGGGATGCTTATCTGAGCGATGTTTATAATAATCAGCAGCGATAGTCAAGAAGGTGACATTCTTTCCGCTCGTCTTCTCCTGAGTAACGGACAGTACACTTATTTTGATATCTTGGCGGTCTCTGAGGACATCTTCATAAAATCATTTTACCTTTGACATTTCAAAAAAATACTGAGGTCTTTCTTCTCCTTGGACATTCTGCATTCTTTACTGCTCTTACTCTTTGAGGTGAGTGATCAGTTTTGAAGTCCATGAGCACGTTTTAAGGGCGTTTTTTAATCAGTTCTCTTAGCTTTAACAAAACGTTTTCATTATTTTTTTCTGCCACTCTCAAATTGCCTTCTCAAATTTAGTCACTGGAGAATTGAAGTCATCATCCATGTCTAGCTATGCTTGTGAAAGATGGGGTCTAACACTTGTGATACAGATGTAGAGAAATAATTCAGAGAAAAAAATCATTCAATGCTTTCCCATACACATGCATGTAAAATGAATACAGTAGAACCTGTATTAACCATGGTAATAAAGGAGGGTGAAGTTAATGGTTAATCGAAAAATCTGATAATCTGTACTATAAAAGGTGTTATAAACTAAGTGCAGTACAGTTTCGTTATTTCCCACGTGGTCTTTTCTTTTAACACGCTAGGTAGTGGATCATAAGTTCACTAATTTAAGTCAACTACAGTTTTTAATGGCCAAGAAAACTCCTTATGACAGTTGTCTGTGGAAAGGTATGAATAGTAGAGGTCTCATGTTGTAGACTTACAAATTTGAAGCACTTTATGTTATGTTTTTCATTAAATCGCGCACACTTGTAATTCCTATTCCATATTGTAATGAGACAGTTTCTCGCTTTTTTTTCGTAGCAAACACATTTTCTTTTAACACCAGTGGAAGACATTTTGCATAGAAGTTAGACAATGTGACCACTTGAAGAATAGATTATACTGCATAAGGGTAAAGGTTTGTAAAAATACATTCTGTATAAAAAAATTTCATACTAATATAATGTACAGTACTCATATTTTTTCTGCAAAACAAAAAGAATGAGAGAGAAAGACAGTCTGATAATCCACCAATCTGTTAATGCGGTGACAGATAATCGGGATTTTACTGTAGTTATGCCTCTAACAATTTCTGAAAGATATGATTAAGAGTGTTCTGTTTTGCACTGCATTACTTGAAGAAAATTAATTTGATACGAGACTGACGAGATCATATCTTCAATGGGTGTTATGATGTACGTGATCTACTAATGATATACTCATTCATTCATTTATTTTATTCCATAGATCTTACATGAGCAATGAAGCTTTAAGATGTGGAACATGTCAACATTTTACAATATTACAATTACAATTTTTACAAATTTTTATAGTTGTACAATTTAGTAATTTTCTACAATTTTTACAATGTTGTACAATTTTTTTTACATTTTGGCGAGATGTAGTGAGATGAAATGAGGTCCGAGGATTCGCCAAAATATTACCCGGCATTTGCCTTTTCGGTGGGGGAAACCTCGGAAAAACCCAACCAGGTAATCAAATCAAAGGGGGTAATCAAATCAAAGGTGTTGATGCCAAGGACTCGCCATAGACCATCCGGCTTCAGTCCCATGGCTGTGGAAAACCTCGGAAGAAACCAAAGTCCAAAGGGGGATCCAACCCAAGCCCGAACGCAGCTCCGGATCAGCAGCCCAGTGAGTCTGCCGACTGAGCTACATCGATGGCTCTACTAAAAGTATACAATACATAGCCAATCAGATTATTAAATTTACAAACACAAACGATCATTCATAAGTTGAGCTATATTATAATACAAAACAATTTAATTAAATTTAAGGCATAAACAATTCAACCAGTTGTGATATACAGAAATTGATAATACATATCATGCAAACTACTTCAAATTACAAACACAAACAATTTATCAGTAGAGCTATATAGATTACTATTCAATTTAAAGCATATACAATTCATCGGCCAAAACTATACAAATATATACAATACAAAGTAGCATACTTTCATTAAGCTATACAAATTTGTGCAATTAATATCAAGTAGATTAATTCAATTTATAATCATAAACAATTCATCAGTTGAGCTATACATATTACCATTCAATTTACAGTAGGTCTATATACAATTCATCAGTAGAGCTACACAGACTAGTAATCATTTTAAGAACATATACAATTCTTCAGCCAAACTATACAAACATATACAATCAAATTAGTTCAATTTACAAACTTATTTTCGTTAAGCTATACAATTCATATGAAGTAGATTAATTCAATTTATAAGCTTAAACAATTCATCAGTTGACCTATACAGTATACTATTCAATTTACAGTACATACAATTCATCAGTTATGCTAAACAAAAAATACAATACATAGTAAACAGATTAAGTCAATATAAAAACATATTTTAGTTGAGCTATATAAAATTGTACATGTCATTTAAGTAGAATAATTCAATTCACAAGCATAAACAATTCATCAATTGTGTAGAAGGTATGAGTATGTAGAAATTTGGTTAATTCTTTTCTGAACCTTTTCTCGTTGTTCTTCAAATCTTTAAGATAATTAGGCAGTGCATTGAAGACTTATACATGAATAGCGAACTCCTTTTTTAAAACAGCTTAGACTAACAGAGGGTAGATGAAGATCTGATTTATGTCTTGTATTAAAATGATGAATGTCTTGATTAGTACTGAATTTATCTTGGTTCTTAATATACAGCATCATTAGGGAAAGAATGTATTCACAAGGTAAAGTCAAGATTTCTAAGTTTCGGAAAATATTTTTACATGAGGTTCTTTTATGCACACCGGTCATTATTCTTATAGCTTTCTTTTGTAAAACAAAAGCGTGTTTAGCTTCAGACGAGTTACCCCAGAATATTAATCCATATTTCATTACAGAGTGAAAATATGCAAAGTATGACATTTTAAGTAAGTTTATATCACCAATAGTAGATAAGGATCTTAATGCATAACAGGCAGAGCTCAATTTACGAGTAATACATTCTATATGCGTTTTCCAGTTCAAGTGATTATCCAATTCTAAACCAAGAAACTTTGTGCTTATAGATTCTTTGAGATGAGTTCCATTTAATCGAATACTGTAGGAAACCTGAGCACTGTTGTGTGTACTAAATTTGACTGCACTGGTTTTATCAACATTAAGTGCTAGTTTATTTGCATGGAACCATTCATTCATTAGATTCAGCACTGTATTAGAAGTGTTTATAAAATGATCGTGCCTTCTGTGATAATCCCCTAAATGAAATGCATGTAACAATTTCAGTTTGTGAGGAGTCGGATGAAGATGTTTCTTTAAAGCTCTATAAACTGTTGTTTTCGGAAGTCCTAATTGTTAGGCACATTTATGAACTGACTTCTTTGGATTCTGAACAAATGCTCTTCACATGGCTTCCACCGTTTCATCATTTGTTGATTGTCTTCCAGTACTCTTTTTTACTCTGATGAGCTTCCAGTCTCTTTTAACCATCTATCCCAGGAACGAATGTTATTCTTGTGTGGTGGTTCTTCGTTAAATATACAATGAAATTCATGTTGTACCTGAGTCACAGATTCAAATTTTGCCAGCCACAAAACACATTGCACTTTTCTTTGGACATTCATCTTGTATGATTAATTGCAACAGTGAAAATTATTGCATTTGTTTGATTGTTACAATATTTTATTTCCTTTAGTACCTCATACTTAGACGAAAAACTTTGAGTTTTTTTTGTTTTCATCTGGCACCAATATTACATTTCTACCTCTATTCATTCAAAAAATATACCTAATCCTATAAAATCCCCACCATAACTTTTGGGATACATTGTACATAGCTATTCTTTTTACCATCCATTAGGTTTCCATGGCACTTTGTTTCCATGTTAATTAACATGCTTTTTATTGTTCATATGTCTACTTGTACACTTTACTCAAATTATGCAGGGTTCCCACAGACCTTGAAAAATTACTTCGGATTTTTAATGTTCTTGATCATATGGTGAAATTGACAAATTGAGAAGTTAGTGTATATTACCGGAAATGGGTAAATGAAAAGGAGTAGAAATTATTGACGGTACTATAGAGAAAGTGATACAATTTTATGGAGATGATGAGTACTGTTGATTGTGTCCTGGGACTGAAGTATGATACAAATTTGAGATTTGATCATTGTCAGAGAATTCCAGGGACTCGAAAATTTCACGTATTTCTTTCACATATTCTCACTTCCTACTGCTATGTACTAGCTTTATTCTACATTTATATCAACACATACATACAGTATATTAATTATACTTACCATATTGGAATCACAAGGAATTGATCTAGAAACCTTATGCTTAGTAGTCTCTCATCGTAACCATTAGACACCATCATTGAAAAATTCGATCTTTAAATTCTGTAGAAGATACATCTTTGTCCTTTGATAATATATTCAATCAATTTCAACTGTCGATATAAATTTATCGATTCATGTAGACTAATTTGGAAATGATTTAAATTTCAATTTTACAAACAATATCCATATAGGTTAATGTTAATAATGTTTTATTACTTCAAAACATCACATTGACAATTCAAAAGTTCGAGTGAAGACAGCGAATTAGATGCAAGGTGAGTACTAAAATGATGTTATCTACAAATGTTTATGTAAAGGCGATATTCATTGCATTTACTATATGGGGGGGGGGGGACTTATAGTGGTGCTGCCCCCCAGATATTAGGTACCTTCGGCATAACCAATTTTATATTATTCCTGAACCGTCAAAAACCAACATAATGTACAAAAAACACTGATAAGAGTATCAGAGTTAACAGTAATGCCTACGAGATGTAAGAATAGTTCAAAGGTGGCATATGTGAACAGCTGGCATTTTCTAAGCAATTACTATATGTCCAGTCTGGTATTGTGCACTTAAGCCCATGCAGGGACTGATATATAAAATATTTATGTATAGGCTCTTATACTTAAGATTTTTAATCATTATTCTATTTATATAGTAAAGAGTTTGTGATTTTGTATTACTTGTCAAGATCTGCTACAACATTCAAAGACTAGATGGTTAAGTATTTTTTCTGCTGTGGGAAGACTCCTATCACTATTTGAGGCACTGAAATCTTATTTTTTGTCAATTGATAATCACCCAAAACTTTTGAAGCTTTTTTTTTTTGAAAATCCACTTGCCAAAGCCTTATTATACATTAATTATCCCATGTCTTTCATACATAAATCTATTCTGAATATTGAGAGAGGGAGGGAGGGAGAGAGAGAGAGGAGAGGGGGAGGGGGAGGGAGAGGGAGAGATTTTTTTTTTTTGTAAATGTATTAAATTCTGTACTCAATAATCTTGTACTAGATAATGTAATTGTACCTATCTTTAAGAAGAAAGACAAAACTAACTGTAGTAACTTTCGAGGAATATCACTTTTGTCGACGTCATACAAAATTTTGTCCAATATTCTTTTGAGAAGATTAACTCCAAATGTAGATGGAATAAATTATTGGGTTAAATTACATAGGTTAGGTCAGATACAACAGTGTTCATGAATGAGATAGTTATATACAATAGAAGTAATTTAATAAAGTTATATGAACACTTTTTAATGATTGAATAAAATTAAAAACAGTTAAAAACCAGACATGTTTCGGAGGTATGCTCCTCCATCTTCAGTGGTAGTACCACGACGCTGGTACAGATGTTCGACCGCATAACGTCTTCCTTAAGCTATGTTACGTGATCGAACATCTGTACCAGCGTCGTGGTACTACCACTGAAGATGGAGGAGCATACCTCCGAGACATGTCTGGTTTTTAACCGTTTTTAATTTTATTCAATCATTAAAAAGTGTTCATATAACTGTATTAAATTACTTCTATTGTATATAACTAAATTATTGGGTATCATCAATGTGATTTTAGGCATAATAGATTGACTGTTGATAAGATTTTTTGTATTTGACAGATACTGGAGAAAAAATGGCAATATAAGGGTACAGTACATCAGTTATTCATAGATTTCAAAAAGGCATATGACTCGGTTAAGAGAGAAGTTTTATATAATATTCTTATTGAATTTGGTATTTCCAAGAAACTAGTTTGATTAATTAAATTGTGTCTCAGTGAAACGTACAGCAGAGTCCATATAGGTCAGTTTCTTTCAGATGCTTTTCCAATTCACTCCGTGCTAAAGCTCTGGAATATGCCATTAGGAAAGTCCAGGATAATAGAGGAAGTTTAAAATTAATTGGGTTATATCAGCTGCTTGTCTATGCGGATGATGTGAATATGTTAGGAGAAAACCCACAAACTATTTGGGAAAACACGGAAATTTTACTTAACGCAAGTAAAGAGAGAGGTTTGGAAGTAAATCCCGAAAAGACGAAGTATATTGTACGAAATGGAAATATAAAACTTGGAAATTTATCCTTTGAAGAGGTGGAAAAATTCAAATACCTTGGAGGAACAGTAACAAATATAAATAACACTCGGGAGGAAATTAAACACAGAATAAATATAGGAAATGCCTGTTATTATTCATCCAATCTACTCTTAAAAAATCTGAAAGTTAGAATTTATAAAACAATATTATTACTGGTTGTTCTGAATGGTTGTGAAACTTGGACTTTCCCTTTGAGAGAGGAACAGGGGTTAAGGGTGTTTGAGAATAAGGTGCTTAGGAAAATATTTGGGGCTGAGAGGGATGAAGTTACAAGAGAATGGAGAAAGTTGCACATTGAGTTACACATTGCAGGACTGCACGCATTGTATTCTTCACCTGACATAATTAGGAACATTAAATCCAGAAGTAAGGGCTAGTAGGACATATGGCCGAATCCAGAAATGCATATAGAGTGTTAGTTGGGAGGCTGGAGGGAAAATGATCTTTGGGGAGGGAGAGATGTAAATGGGAGGATAATATTAAAATGGATTTGAGGGAGGTGAGATATGATTGTAGAGAGACTGGATTAATCTTGCTGAGGACAGGGACCGATGGTGGGCATATGTGAGAGCGGCAATGAACCTCCGGATTCCTTAAAAGCCATAAGTAATTAGTAGTAATAATAATAATAATAATAATAATAATAATGCTCACCAACAAGAGAAACTGTGAAGTAATGCCTAGGTAATAAAATTTGTGAGCTAAATGTAGGAATAATTAAAGTAACAATAATATTTGGCTCGGAAGTATTATTAAACACGTTTTAGCGTACTTTCAGTATTTTTATGGAGTGTGGATAGGAGTAGTAGCCTTGTGACAAGGTATTCTGAATGTCACCTCACTCCATTTTGCCACTACAGAAATTCCATACGCAATTTTAGCATATAGTTTGTAATAATTTACATTAAACGAAAGTCTAGACAAAGTAGTTCTGTTTTATCCACCCAATTTCTTCGTTCCTTTAATAATTAACCCAACCGTACATTGTTGAACTAAATAGGTGAGAATCCATCTCTTTGCGTCAGTCCCAGTATTTCCTTGATTTTTTTGTATATTAATTTTGAAGTTGCAAAGCTATGTTGCAAAAATAGAAGCTAAAATGCATGTGTAACTTGTTTGTTATAGGATTCAGCAGCAGCGTCACATTCAAAGCAAGTGAAAGAAGAACCAGAACCAACACCTGGACCGTCCTCACAAGGTGACTTACTACACAGTATGTAACATTATTTTATTACAAATACTTTTATATATTCTCGATTTCTTTTTTTAGCCCAAAAATTTGGAGTGAACCATAATCTTTTGTATGGTTTCCCTTTATTCCTTTGTATTTTTTTGTTTCTTTCTCCAGTCTTAAATTCAGCACTAGGAGATGACATAGTACCATGTTTCAGGTCCCTTTACAAGAGGGACACCTGGGTATTTAATTGTGTAGGAAGCTGAATGGGCACCAGAATTATTCTGGGAGTGATGGAGGGTTGAAAAATTCTGTCTCCACCAGGACTTACATCTGAACTTCTTTAGTCTATGTTCTTTTCTCTACCAACAGAGTGAACTGGACTTCATGTTCCATGAGGTTTCTCTAACAGCAGTTTCTTGGTCTTCCAAACCTTCTCTTTCCCATTATGGGATGGTGTAATAGTATTTTTCTTAATGCCTGATTTTTTAATCAGGTACGTTTGACAAAATAAAGAATATACAAAGGACAATCAGTCAGTATTTGCTTCATAACAATGTACTTATTTAATTCTTTTAAAGTCGGGGAGGGGTGGGGGAGAAGGAGAAAATTATATACTGTTGTCACGCCAGGAGAAGGCGGCTGAAGTACTTAGACGGGGCGGAGGAGAAACAGTCGCTCATGCGCACCGCGCTGTTCACTGCAATATTCCTGTTTCACAAACATCTACTGCACGTGTCTATGAGTCTTTGCGACTTTGTGAAAATAATAGTGGGGTTTTTACTGTAGTGTTTTATTAGTTTCAACAAGACAATTGTTTTCAGTATACCACAAATCTTGTATTGCTTTAGTTATCCTTTGCTTTTCGTGTTAATAGTGTTGATAATAATACAGTTAATAGAATTTATGTTATTGTATACTGTTATTTAGGTTTATAACAGTTTTTTGTTTGTTGTAAATATGTCGACAAAGAGGAAACAAGGATTGACAATCTATAGCGAAGAAAGGAATATTATTAGAAGTGCAAATTAATTCTGTGATGAAGAAAAAGAACAACAGTGCCTTTGCATTCCTCTTACGAAACCTACAGCAAAGGTAGAAAAGTACTCTAATCTATCCACAAGAACAATACAGCGTATAAGGAATGAAATGAAAGACTACACAGAAGAAAGTGCGTTGTCGACACCTGAGGGAGAAAAAAAATGTAAACGTCCAGACTACCGAAATGCAAATGTAGATGACTTCAACGGGAGATTGACAAAAAAGATATAATTGAGAATTTTTATTTGAAAAAGAAAGAGGGCCACTGGCGTAGCTCAGGAGGTAGCACGTTTGCCTGCTGATCTGCAGTTGTGCTCGCGAGTGAGTTCGATTCCCGTTTGCGCCGACTACCTGGTTGGGTTTTTTCCGAGGTTTTCCCAAGCGGAAGGCGAATGTCAGGTAATCTATGGCGAATCCTTGGTTTCATTTCGCCAAATACCATCTCGCCATCATCAATTCAATCGACACTGAAGAAGCTAGTAGTTATTATAGTGTCGTTAAATAACAAGTAAAAAAATAGTACCAAGCTGCAACAAACGTCTACCCTTTTACAAGAGAAAATTGATTTGAAATGAAAGACAACATTAAGACGAATACTGAAGAAAAAGGATTTCAGGTGGAAGAAGTGTGCAGCAAAAAAAATTGAGGAAAACACTGTAAATTAGAATACGTGAAGATATCTACAGCAAATAAGAAAGCTTAGGAAAGTGGAAAAACCGATTTTGTATCTGGACGAAATGCGGATAGATAGGCCTACCAATTTAACGTTTCCCAAGTGCTGGCAGGATAAAAATGTTACGGGAGTTTTGACTACCGTAAATGTGTCCAGAACACTCATTGTTGTTCATCAGGCGGTGGGACTAATGGCTTTGTTGAGAGATTCGAATTAATATACACGGCTGGAACATAAACAGACGATTATCATGGACAGATCATACTCCAGAAATTTTGAAAAATGTGAGAATGATAGTCATAGCGACAGCACCAAAGATGCGGAATCTTTTATGTCTGACTCCGTTCCCTTGTAGCCAAGTAAGTGGACGAAGTTTTCAGGTCAGAGCGTAGCGTAAAGTTCCCCCGTCCCGCCTATCTACTCCCCGTGCCAACTCGTAGCGCGAAGACAGTAGATATATTTGCACATATTTCTTCTCAGTTATTTTCTTTTGAAAAAAAAAAAAAAGACGACATTGACTAACCTCTTAGTCAATATGTAGATGAAATTAATAGTATTTCAGTTCAAATCATTCATATTAGTCTTTCTATGTATCTAAGCATATAATGAACTATTCCAAATGCTAAATGCACGTAGCACTAGTAGAGGAAGCCTTAGCTGTGAATAACTGTTAAATTACAAGGAACACTTTGTTATATGCTGTCACTTGTCCTATTATCTCTGGCGCAAAAATAGCTTGTTGGAATGGTAATCATAGAGAACATTGTTGTGATATTCAAATATGTCAAAATATAATATTAGAATATTTATTGAATAAGTTACAGTTAAAATGACATCAAAATTTTTAAAACAACGAATATTTAAACATAAAATTAATTCATTGATGTTAATAATATATTGCTAATGTTTTTGCCAATTTGGCATCTTCATGCATAAGTTTAAATATCTCATATTGGAAAATTTGACTGGTATTGGCATATTCATTAAATAGATAATTAAACAATCTAAAATCAAAATATGTTAAAACACAGCATAAGAATTTAAAAAAAATAGTTGCGTTAATTATTGCATGATTTAATTAATTTAATTATATAATGGTTAAAACCAAAGAAATAGCTGAAAACTAGTTCAATTTGCACACAGTTAAAACAACTATTAATACACTTACAAAATTACAAACTTTATATACATTAAAACAGATTTAATTTCTATCAATGTTTCATCTATATTCAAGATTCATTTAATTAAGAAGTGTATTATCTTTATTAATAAAATGCACTTGATTGTACCAATATTTGTGTTATTGCAATTAATGATTTATAACATTGTATATCTTATATGTCAAACATTCGTCGTTTTATTAAAATTATAACATGTGTCAATGTAATATGATTATGTTGTTCGTGTTGCAATTGATTCCAATATAAACTTCATTACGCTTAGGCTATATGGTCTATGTAGAGGTCGGAATTGGTTCAAATGAATCCATCAACTTGGGTTGCATTTAGATTGTAGGAGTATTTATTTACTGGAAGTTAAATGTAGTCATGATATGTTTCGTTCTGCGTTGACCTGTATAGCGTAAGTATTAATATGAATATTAAGTGGATGTTGTTAAATAATTTATTGTGGAAATACAGTATCACACGCCATTCATATGACGACCTGTACTATGCTACTTGAAAAATGTGCATTTAAAGCAGTGGTCTTGCTAAATCAGAATCTGGAACGTCATTTTCTGCTTCTGAACTCA
Organism: Periplaneta americana; assembly: GCF_040183065.1. Classification (NCBI taxonomy): domain Eukaryota; kingdom Metazoa; phylum Arthropoda; class Insecta; order Blattodea; family Blattidae; genus Periplaneta; species Periplaneta americana. The sequence continues at coordinate 96,383,930 of NC_091130.1, forward strand.
ACTCTTCAGATCCACTGGAGGAATTGCTACTGTGCTCTAAACTTATTGTTATACTGTTGATTATATCTCGCACAATACTGTCTATTTTCTGTACATACCTACGGTATCATTTCTAGTCAATCTTGGCTACAGTATCAGTACTTTTAAGAATGACATTCCTTAGTTTCTCAAGTGATAAATCCCCAGACATGTTGCTTTCTCGTACCACATGCTTTACCTTAGATCAGATCAGCTCATTGGTATTCTAAATTATACATATCGATGGTTCAGGACAGTACTATCTTAACTAACAGCACCAATAGTGGTAGTTACGATAGTATTGTTCTGGACTGTTGATATACGGAGACAGATTCTAGATGTGAATCAATTTTGTAGAATTTCTCTTTATGTTTAATAACTTCCATTGATTTATGGAGGATTTGTTTTTCCATGGACTTGTCACAAGTAACTCTCATCTTCGTAACCACGATATCATTTCTGACTTTGCACAGTATTTTGTGGGTGGCTTATCTACCTGTGCAGATTGTCCAGCACTATAGTCCGGGTCAACTTAATACCCCAAGGGTGAAACCATTTTTCCCCCCATTACTACATAAACTAGTGGATTATGGTGATTTTCTAGTTTGCAGGTTGAATTTTCTTTTGTCAACTTCGTTTCGAATTTCGGTACTGAGAAACACTACATCTGGTAGTGATTTTATAACTGTTATGTTGGCAGCAAGTGACGCAAGTTGTCAATAGTTTAAATTCTGAAAATTCAAATTGTTCTAGATTTCTGGGTCGATTACTAGAATCTAGTGAAATTTGAACATACTAATAATTAATTAGTATCAGTATTAATATTAATACGTAATAGTTATCGTATGTGTTGTTTTGTGTTGTTACAATTTCAAGATTAGAGTCAGGTAGACAAAGTGTAAATAAATATAACATATTTCGTGTGATACATGCCCTTGAATAATCGATAGAAATACCAGTTCACATTTTAATTAATCTCTTTCATGTTTAGACTTTTATTACAATAATGGAGTAAATATTCTAAAGCATACATTTCAAAGTGGCATTTGTTTTCGGAATTCATACTAATCATTTCACGTGATCAAATAAAATACATTTTTAGGTTAGGTCTCGTGATTCGTAAACTGTTTAATCAAAGCAATGAATTTCATGTTTATTTTTTATTTTAGTAGGTTATTTTACGACGCTTTATCAACATCTTAGGTTATTTAGCGTCTGAATGAGATGAAGGTGATAATGCCGGCGAAATGAGTCCGGGATCAACACCGAAAGTGAATTTCATGTTGTCAGACAAAATACATTTTAATATTAGATCATTCAATAATCTGCTAACTACTAACATAATGGGCGAGAAATTATTGAACCTTTTAGAAAACACCTCCCCAACGTAAAGCTGAGATGTAAATAAGGAAGACATTATTATTATTATTATTATTATTATTATTATTATTATTATTATAGTATATGGCATTGTGTGATTTTATCCTCTTGTGGTGATGTCTAGTATTAGTTGGCAGCACTGAAGAGACGGCCAAACTTGTCTTTTAGGAATTAGTCACGTGATCCTCAGTATACCACAGGTAAAGGAGGGAGATTGGGTAGAGTTTTTCATTAATCTCCTTATTAAAACTAGCACTGCTAATGTGACCATGAGTGAAGTTCTTTATTAACCTTCTTATTAAAATTAGCACCACTACTTTGACCATGATAATTACCACTAGTCATTTCGACGTCATGTAGTATAGCATCTTCCAAAAATCAATTTACATCTCATGTGTGAACCACTACAAGCATATTACCTGAATTCTCGTTTGCTTGAATTTCACATTCTTTCTGACTTTGTCATCTCTTTCCAAAATTAATTTACTGACAATCCAAATGTTGTCTAGTAGAACATTTTTCGCCCATTTCGAATTGTTTGATTTGAACTAGATAGTTATGATAAATTACCATATTTACTCGTGTGATAGATGCACTTTTTTTATATTTGTTGGATTAAAAATCCGGAGTGAGAAAAAAATACAGGAAAAAATCATAACTACTTTACATACCACATAATAATCACATTTGATGTCACAAAGGACATTCAAGCATCATATATTGAATGCTTACGAGCAGTAATAATGTAAAGTGCGTAACATAAGAAATAATATGTTCCAATAGCTCCTGTCACAATAATTCTAAGGAATTATGGTGGGGGGACCTGAAGGCTTGCATCTCAGCTTGAGTGCTTACCACTCCTGTTCTGTGAATGAAATTTCTGAATGTGGTTGCACTCTTGTACAAATACAGCATGTTATACTGTTAACCGGGTTATGGTAATGATTATAATGATATGTTGGCTAAATGAGTCCGAGGTTGAATGCCAAAAGTTACCCAGCAATTCTGCTTCATTTGGTTGAAGGATAACATCATGGAAAAGAATGGAGCATGTAACATGGACAGACAAAATAAATAAGGCATGAGTGAAGAAAGAATATGCACTGGATGAAATGGTGAACGGAAGAAAAGTTTGGGATAGAAGAAGATATCTGATGATAGACAATATTAAGATATATGGATTGTAGCCTATGCGAAGACTATAAGAGGAAGGTGGAAAATAGGGAAGATTGGAGAATGTTGGATTTGCGATGAAAGATCTGCCCTTGGGCAGAAAACTATGAGTGAATTACTGCAAGGTATGTGAAGTGAGAATTGGGGCTGAAGACAAATTTTCTGTGGATCAACGTTTGAAGAGAGAAGCACAAAACAGGTCTACAGCATTTCAGGATGAAAAAGTGTTAGCAAATGTTACTTATCAAGTCTAGCCTTTAGTTTTACCTTTCTTCAGAGAATTTTGCAAAGCTTTGATTTGTGAGGATATTCCTTTGAATAAAGTGAATTACCTGAAGTTCTTATATTTGTAGGAAAATATACTTGAAATGGAGCTCTCTGCATCATAATCCACAGTTAATTCTCGATTTATCACGTAAATCATCTGTAGCTGCATTTAGATTGGCAACAGGCCATGACTGTTTGGCCATACATCTGCATAGAATTGGAATATATCAGTCCTGTAACTGCCCATTATGCAACTCAACCCAAGAAATGGATTCGGAATACCTCAAAATCTGTGCTTCAATGACAATATCTTTGAAAAATATTGGAGTGCAAGAGGTCAAATGACTTTATTGTCAAACCCCTGGCATTAGAAAACAACAACAACAACATACTTGGAAGCCTATACTAGACTCTTCAGGCCCTATTCATAGACATTCTTAGAGCAGGCTAAATTGCTACTTCCGGTGGATGATCAGCAAACTAACGTTTTTTGTATTCATAAACCAGTGTTAGCGATAGTACGCGTGCTAAGCAGGGTTTGGCCGGCTAAATTTTAACCTCCGCCAGTAGGGTAGTTTAAAGGTGGGCTAACACTGCAACATGGCTCGCTATGAAGTTTATAATGTGGCTTTTCTTTGTCGAATTCATGAAATGAGACGAAGGAGGAAAATATACCTTACAAAATTTGTGTATTTAGAACGTCTCACGATGTTAATTTTAGAAACTTACCATCAGGTAAGTTGCTGATAGTGTTGCTGCTTCCTAACCTATATGAAAATGATGATCACAGTTACCAATTTCAATTGAGATGCAATTTCTAACTACAATCCGTTATTACGCTAGATGTATTGATAAAAATTTAATATCTGAAGGTTTTTCTCAATATTTTCCTCTCTTTACGCATTTTTCAGCGTACTGTTTTGTCTGAGTTTTGTAATTGTTCTGATATAATTAGGGCTATACATTATGCCGTGATGAAAATTTAATATCGGAAGGTTCTCCTCAAAATTTTACTTTTACTAAGCTTTTTTTAGCCTACTGTTTCTCTGAGTTCTGTAATTCTTGTGATATAATTAGGCCTATACATTATATCGTGGTGAAAATATCGGAAGGTTCTCCTCAATATTTTCCTTTTATTAAGCATTTTTTAAATTGTTTTGTAATTGTTCTGATATAATTTAGGCCTATAAATTATGTCGTGATGAAAATGTAGTATCAGAAAGTTCTCAATATTTTTCTCTTATTAATTACATATTATTAGCGTACTGATTTTTCTAAATTCTATAATTTTTCTGATTTAATTAGGCCAATACATTTTGTAGTGGTGAAAATTTAATATCGGAAAGTTTTTCTCAATATTTTCCCGTTATTAAGCATTTTTAGTGTACTGATTTTTCTAAGTTTTATAATTATTCTGGTATAATTAGATCTGTGCATTTCCTGAAAATGTTTTTACCTTATGATCTCTCTAAATTTTATAATAGACTCATCATTAAAAACTTTGCTCTTAATAAGAATTTTTTTTTTACACTTGCTTTTGTTGCATTCTATAACTTTACTGGTATTATCACTCACCGCTTCTGATCAGCTGAAGAACTCACTAAATAGTCACCATTTACACAACACATAATTAAGAACTGAACACGATTTAAAAATACATTTGATCTGGAAATTAACTACATGGGACAGTTTTCTCAGATAACAATAAACCATATTGAATATAATGTAGAACTTTGCATTTCCAATGGGTATGAATGACTGACTGAGTTACGAATGCTTTAATAAAAAAAAATAAAAAAATAAAAAAAAAAAACTAAAAAAAACTAAAGCGGAGCAGAGCCCAGAGACATGATGAAGACATAGACTCACGAACCACACAACATATTGCTTTCTTCAAACAACAATAATTAATTATTTTAAAAGAACAGGTTTACATCAGCCCCATGTGGTCGCTAGTTTTACATTCTTGGTTTGAAGAAAATTTGAAAAGAACTAATCATTTACTATATATATATATATATATATATATATATATATATATATAAATGTATGATATTTTAAAAAATTATTGGCATACATACCCATAAAATGCTGGGAGAGAACTTTCACAAGTATACATCAACAGAAAGAGATAGTATTATTTAAATATTTGGGTACTGTAAATGAAATTATAACTCATATATGGATATAGGTTAATAATTTTATTCACATTTTGTAATATACAACACAACATCATTATTTCAAAGTACAATGTACATTCAGAGGATAAAGAGAGAAAAGTCAAACAAAGTACATCAATACATGAATGAGCAAACATCATTACAAAAGGAACGAAATCGTATAAATATATATACATTAACAATATTAAGGGAATAATTATAGATCCTGATATTCCTCCTCGTTCCTATGTTAATACATATCGTACCGCATTCATCTCTGGTTATAAGTGATGCAAATTACCAAAATGTGGTTGAGTGTCATGCAAAAGGAAGGGTTACTAGTAAAATTATCACAAGAAATGAATAAAGCGTTAGAAGATTTTATCCGTGTTGTAAAGAAAATTTAACGACTGTAAACCCAGTGAAATCCTGCTACCAGATATTTACCCTAAGACACAACCCACCACAAATCCAAATACCATTATATAAAACACCTATCCAACCAACCAACAAGCCAAAATACTTAGGAATTTATCTTGGTCAGAAATTAACTTACAAAACTCATGTTTCTACAGATCAACACTAAATACAACATACAAATAAATCTTACGTGAAACCAATTCTACATTATGCTCTGAAATTTTAATTACAGCACCACAAAATTATATAAATAATTTATAAAAAGTCAAAAACCAAGATCTAAGAATAATCACATGGGTATGTTAAAACTATTCCAAGATAACAATGCAAGCTCTTACAAACAATAGACCAATACAATGTGATATTAAAAACAAAGGAGAATAACATTGCATAAAAAATTATTGGAACAGTTACTTAAACTAAAACTGCAATCTAAAGAATCAGGAAGGATATATAATATACAGAAAGTTTTCTACAACTTAAAGAAAAATATAGTCTACCACAGTTGGCAGAAAAGCTTGTATCCCCCCATATTCACTGGAATCTGATCATTGAAACTATTCTCTATTTAATCTAACAGAAGAAATTAGTGATAAAATTCAAGTCAAGAGGTAATGAAAAAAATTGCTGTAAAAAAATTAATAAAAAGAAACTACACATGGTACTCAGAACAGAATTGGCTTCAGTTTATAGAGAAGGGTCGTTAGTGAAAATAATCTGTAAACTCTTCTTTCATATTTCTCTTGGAAAGCTAATCATACACAATGATCCTGATTTACAGGCAATACTTACATCTCTATAACAATTACTTTTCCATAGATGTTCTATTCACCGACTGTATCTCTGCTATTGTTGCTGTAACATACAATCAGTCATTCCAAGACAAGAGAATAATAGAAATCTAATACCACTTCAGAATATTAAAGAATCTAAACAAAAATGTTGCTTTACAATGAATTCCAGCATACTGTGCTGTGATCTACAGGATAAGGAGAAAGTTGATATTTCGGCAAAAAAAGGAAAGCTAATCCAACAACAGTCATCTGCAGTGACCTAGGGGTAAAGCGCTTTCCTCTAGACACAAGGGTTACGGGTTTAAGCCCGGCTGGGGTCGATGGCTTTTTCAGGATGCAAAAATCCGGAGTGCAAGTCCTCCAGGAGAGACTTTAAGACATGTGTCCCATGTAGGAGTTTTCCAGCACATTAAAGACTCAGAACTAAATTTCTCTTCTAGTAATATCTTAATTGCATAGTTACAGGCATTTGAGGCACTTGTTCCTCTACTCCTGCCAGCAAATAAGTGTAACTAAATTCCTTTAGGTAGGTACTTAAATCTCCACTAGAGAACATGTTTCAACTCAGGAACTACAGGTTCGGGGAATGATGAATCCAGCAAAAATAAATAAATAAATAAGTAAATAAATAAATAAGTAGCCTGTCTTACAAACCAGCAAAACTCTTAACCGACATTAAAATAATAAAATTTAACACACACATATCTAAAGAATTCACTAAACAACAATGTAAAAATAAAAAGTTGAAAACACTACTAGAGCCCAACATACAATAATACTAATAGTCCTCAATCTGATGCAGTTGCCTCATTCAGCTTAGAAACTGGCCACACCTGTCCAGCAGCATATCTCTATCGAATAAACTTGTTACACTCATCACACTGTAGCATGCAACAACACAAATATAATAATGAATAAGGAATACTTACTACTCTACACCAAACTCCAGAAAATAATTGGGACAGAAGAATTCCAAGTTCCTATATACTGCTGGGAAGCTCGCAAGGAAATAAGAATCTCAGAACATTTCACTCCTACTGCTACTATTACCACCACCACCACCACCATTACCACCACCACTACTACTACTACTACTACTACTACTACTACTACTACTACTACTACTACATTTCTAGTTTTTTTCATTTGTCCCAAATAATTTTTAATTTTGCCTTTAGTAATATTCTATTTCTAATAACAATTTTGTTTCCTGCAATTGATGGAACTCCTCATCATGTTTCATTTTTGGACTTCGTGCTTAGAAGGAACACCGTCTTCTTCATACTCTGTCATTCTCGATGACTTTGTAGCAGAATCCTCTGGAAAGACGAAAAAAATGTTAATGCTATGCATACTATTGTACACGAAAGACACTACTTCTTATCAAAACTGTGAATTACTTTTAATTGCCTAAGTTTGAAAGTTTATCACATTGTTTGAAATTATCCATTGATCCAAACATGCAAAAAAATTTAATTTTTTAAGTTACGTTATGTGGACTGTCTGCAAAATGTACTGTGATTCAAATGTATCCCACTTGATATTCCAGAACTGAAAAGACTACAGTGGACTATAGTGAACTTTATGTTGTCAGTAAACAGCTGGATACATTAAGAAGATTGATTGATAATATAATAATCATAAATAGGCCTAGCAATATTCTTAGGTATGAATGAGATCTTAAACTTACCTGTCATTGATTACCGTACTGTAGAGACTGTTAACGCCCATTCACCTGGGAGTGTAGAGACAGGATTTATTGCAGACATACTTGGGATTGATGATGATGGTGCAATACTGACATCCTGAAATAAACATGTATCAATATTAAATGAAAACGTAAACATAACACTTATTGCATTATATAGACCCTACTTCAGATTGCAGCTTTGAGATGTGGAACAAGTAAATTAAACAGACAGCCAAAATATGTTCAATAATACACAGTAAGTATTTAAAACATAAACTATATATCATTTTGTAGAAATGAAGATAAAGAAATTTTGTTAATTCTGTTCTAAACTTTTCCTCTTGATCCATCAAAGCTTTAAGATAATTAGACAATGCATCAAAGACTGTTGTACATAAATAGTGAACTTTTTATAACAGTTGAGACTAAGAGAGGTTAAATGGAAATCTAATTTGTGTCTTGTATTATATTATGTACACAGTGTATTTAATAAATCATATTATTATATTATTAATGTTTTGATTTCTGACATGAAACATCATGTAGGCTACTCAAAGAAAGCCTAAGGTCAAGATTTCTAAATTGTATGTAAAAATCTTCATGCACTCCTGTCAATATTCTTAGGGCTTTCTATTGTAACACAATAAGAGATAATCTATGTTTCCATCACCACAACTACAGATTACATAGGCGTATGAGGTTTTACTTCAGTCTTTTCAGTGCTGTAATAAATATGAGTTTGATATATATTTTCTAAATCACTTACTGGCGTTCTGTAAACACACAAGATAATGAAATTTTATAGCTGACCATCAATTTGAAGCCTACAAATTTCTTATGCTTATGTAGACAATTCTAACAACAAATAATACTATTTCTTCTAATGAAGTAGAGAACAGAATATCTCAGAAACTTGTAGGCATTCCTATTGCCCTTTAAAATAAGGTCGATCACTTTTGATAATTCTTGTGCACGAGATATTGTGTTAAGGTATGACTGATAATAAATTGTGTGGATTGACATCAGATGTTCGTGTGGCCTGGTTCCCTATGGGTATTTACAAAGATATATTAACTATTCATCCAAACTGCATTTATGGTAGCTGAGCGAAGGCCTAACTTGCATTTTCTTACTACTGGCATTATCAGCTGTATTCCTACATGATATATTATTTACGTTATATTATAATTACAAAGTGTTCAATGTAGCCTTGGGTGACATAATCATGCCAGAGCCACATTAAACATTTACCATGAAGTAATATATTACTTATAAAAACATGCCATAAGAACCAAAAACACATACCATGTAGCCTATGTTAACATTCCATGTTGTTTCGTAGGTCTACGTCATCAATTTCGGGAGCTGGGCATCCTCCACCACTTGTTTTTAGTTATTTCTTCAACTAAAAATAAATAAATATATACTGAATTAGAATAATTCATTCTTTGAAATCCAATATTTCATAATATTTACGTCTAGGCCTAACCTAAAAATATTACGTATAATATTATAACATTTGTACTTACATTTTGGACATTTTTTCTTGTGTAGTCGAATTATCCGCATGCTTCCATGTATATTTCTTGCTTTTATTAACAAAGAAGGGAAAACAAATAGTTTATTGTAGTTTAATATTGCCAATAACCTCACAAATAAACAGAAACGATCCAGAATCGCTTGCGTCTGAGCATGACAATAATTGCCAGTCTGTACATGTGCAGTAGCATTTTTAGCATCGTGTAACATTTTCCAAAGGTAATACGCCGACTAACGTAGCCACTGATTAATCGGTGTCTCTGAATCCCGTAAAAGTAACCTGGCCATAACCGGGGCTAGTTTAGAATGCTCATAGCATGGGCTAGCGTGATATCTATGAATAGTGCCCTTCAGCATTAAGAAAAGCTTTGTGAGTAGTTGCTACGAAAAAACACTGAGGAGATTGGAGCAAAAGGAACAGGGAAATAAAAATTGGTTGTGTGTGGATGACACTACAGACGTGCTACATGGGCGATTCAATAGTAGACATCATTTTTTTTCTCAGATGCTTTTCATTGGAAAATAACGAAATTTTATACACATCATCTTTAAAGCTTTCTGCATTTCGTCATATAGTTTCAATGTTTTCCATTGGATGGCTGTGATATAGTTTAGTTTTAAAATAGTGACATTTTTAAAGCTTTCTGCATTTCTTCATACAGTTTCGCAGTTTTCCGCTAGATGGCTGTGATGTAGTTTAGTTTTAAAATGGCGACTGCACGTGAAACATGTACAAAGCAGAGAACTGTGATTGAATTTCTCTTTGCAGAACAGGAAACCATTGCAAACATTCACAGGCGCTTACAATATGTATATGGGGATCAGCAGTGAACAGAAATACTGTCAGTTAGTTAACAGAGTGTCAGCGACAGAATGAGGTAAAGCGAGATTGTCAGATCTTCCACAGTTAGGATGACCACATGCTGCTGAAACACCAGAGACAGTTGAACACACCGATAGGCTTATTCGGGACGACAGACAAGTAACATCCAAACAACTTACTGTTCAAGTCAGTATCTCTGTGGGTAGTGTTCACACAATTATCCACTGCTTAGACTATTCAAAGGTTTGTGTCAAGTAGGTTCCTAAGTACGCAACTGCCGACAATAAGGAACAAAGAAGGACCATTTGTGCAGAGTTGCTTGGACATCACGAGGTTGACGCTGATTTCTTATCCAACATTGTCACAGGAGATGAGACATGGATTCACCATTTTGAGCCTGAGACTTAAAGACAATTCGTGGAGTGGCATCACAGAAATTTCTCTAAGAAGAAAAAGTTCAAATCAGGACCCTCAGCTGGCAAAGTTATGGCCACAGTCTTCTGAGATTCTGAAGGGGTGGTTCTAATTGAAACATTGTCAGCTTGTGAAACAATAAACTCAAAAATATTCTCCTTTTCCATGACAATGCGAGGCCACTTGTCAAGAAATCACAAAACTTGGGTGGATTGTCCTTTCTCATCCGCTCTACAGTCTGGATCTCGCACCATCAGACTTTCATTTGTACTTACTCCTCTGATCAATAGTAGGCGTTGGCAGTTTGTCTATGTTGGCCTGTCCTGCAAGTTGTCCATACTGCTTGCTTTATGGTTCCACCAATCCCATCAACAACTCATTAGCCATGAAGCTGTTACGTTATAGCATTCTTTAAAAAAAATGTTACATTGGCAAATGGAAAATGTTGTTTAAACTGACTGGCAACATCATCACTTATGAAAGTAACAGTTTCTATGTTTGGATTAACTGATTTAATTTTATCCAAGAATGCATGTAAAAATATTAATTATACATCTTGGTTATACAACTTTTAACACTACATCACTTCGGAATATGCAGTTTATTGTGTTTGTGTGTTAAATATTAGGTACAGTACCTTTTTGACTAGTTTCAGCCTGTTGTGGGCTATCCTCAGAACTGGTTGGTCCTGGTCTTTGTGCCGTTTGTTTGCGTTTCCTGTGGGAGTGTGTTTGTGTAGTGTAATATGAAGTCAAAAAGTGTGTGTTTTCTGAAATTGAGTTGTGTGTTGAGAATTTCACATCCACATGAAATTTTCAACACACAACTCAATTTCAGAACACAAAATATAGTAGTATTTTGTAAATACCAAATCACGAAGATAGACTCAAACTATGGTCTTTTGCTTGAGAAACATGTGCTTTAGTGCTGAGCTAGTGTTGCTTCATGGAGGAAAGAGTTTTGCATTATGTGAGATTACAGCTGAATCACATTGGCTTTGTCCATGATGCTTGACGTTTGATTACTTGTGAATCAAGCATTCATCTGAAAGGGATTTAGAAATTTACTGGTCACCATTTTAGTATGGAAGATGATTTACAAAGGTGTGTTTTTATTTTGAATGGTTTTTATATGAATATTTTAGCCTCCAAATCTAACACTGTAAGCTTTTAGGTCAGCAATCTATAAGATGTAAAATACTGTAGTAGCAGAGAAGAAAATACTATAAGAAATATATTAATTTAACTACCTTGGACCCAATTATTATTTATTTATTTACTCTGGTGAAGTTAAGGCCTGTCTCTTCCACACCAGAAAAGATTTCCATACAAAATAATTCAATATCAACAAACATTAGGGATATAAATCAAATTTTCAAACCTAATCAGGTCCAACAAAGAACTAGACGTACAGTATAGGTCTACAACACTTTAACATTTCCGAATTTGTTAAGCTTATATGGTGCTTAATTTGGACAATTGGTATTATATTGAGAAATGTCACTTCAGCTTCACTTTCACTTACATCCGAATTTAGTAGGTATAAAATGCAGAATTTGTATTCACTGTCACAAATTAAAACTTACACTTCAGTCGTAACTTAGTCAAAAACTAATAAGATTCAAGATACGTGAAGACCAACCTTAAACCTCACAGTGCTATAATTTGCCCAAACAACTAGGCCTAATGAGACATTTCTTTATCACGATAAAGTTGAGTTTGACCGAATTGGATTTAAAGGATGGCAATTTCCAAGAATTCATGGATTATGGCAGTGGTCGGCATTTTATACTTTATACAATGATCATTCACCTCATATGCTAAACATCAACCAACCTTGCTGACAGGGTTGAGACATTGCGTTCTACTTGTACTAAATGCACTACATTTGCCAACTGCTGGATTATGTGTTCTGTGCCATATTATTTGCTTCTTTATTTTCAAGTTCTGCATATGTTAGGGTGGCCAAATTTCCAAAATAAAAAACGGGACACTTATTAAAGTTAACATGAATCACCATTTTATCTAAACATTCATTATTACTTGTGTTTATATGATGTCAGTGAGCAATAAAGTCCAGTTTTATTTATTTTAAAGTAATAAATACTACACTGTTTACAGGAACTAGGCTATAAATTAAACAAGTACATAATAGAGTAGCATGGATACTTGGCTTAAGTCATATCCGTGTCACTGTATTCTGAACTTATTTCATAACAATATTTTTTGCCTTGCATATTATTACCTTTTAACTATTTTGACATTCTCCATGAAGATCAACTATACAATCTTCATCATATTTTTTTGATGAGTGAATTTGCTTCAGGAAACTATAGAAGTCCAAGCAAGATACATTATTGAAATGACATTTTATGATTAACATGACCTTCATGTTTTAAACTGAAAACTGATTCCTTTCATCAGACCAAATTGAATCGATCAATTGATCAATGAAAACACTCTTTCTGATGTTGTATTGTGTCAGGTATTCCCAACACAAAACTTACAATCTGAACTTGTTTGTAAAAGTAATGTCTTTGTCTAATGTTTCAGTCCACCTCTCTGTAATTTTAACATCACACTCCTTCCAATGTTCAATTTTTGCTCCATATATGTTCTTCACATGATTCATTTCACTGAATAGGTCATCTTCATCTATCACTTGACATTTTTCAACTTCAGACCAAAAAATCTTTTGATTAGGGTATCGATCTAAGCTCTGAGGTATCGATTATTGAATTGAATTCATTATGGCTGGGGCGGCAAACTCTTATAATAAACAGAACAGTCGGTATATGAGTACCCGTGCAATAGCAACTGTAGCGGGAGAAGCTAAGCGCTCTGAGAGTGGCTGTTTCCCCAGCCCTGCATTACTGTGACATCTAATGGAAACAATATAGAATTATTCTTAATGAATGCTTTACGTGATTATTAAATAAAATAAAAGAAAACTAAATATTCTAACAATGATTTAGGGAACTGGGATGCCATTTTTAAAACACGAGACATTTGGTGTCCCAAGCATACTTTTCTTGGGACGGGGACAAGAGGCTGAAAAAGGGACAACCCCATTAAAAACGGGATATCTGGTCACCCTAGCCTATATTAATCATAATCTAGTCTTATCTCCAGTTTTACTAATTTATTCCGAAGTTATGTGTAGCTGTAAATAGTATTTTAATTTTCTCACCACTGTTACTTTGTTGCTATTATTATTATTATCATCGTCGTCGTCGTCGTCGTCGTCGTCATCATCATCATCATCATCATCATCATCATCATCATGATCTGAAAATAAATGAAGAAGGAATTTGGTTTTTTAACATTGGTTAACTTGTAAATGTTTATATGTATAACATAATGAAGTTTTTTGAAAAAATAATATCTAGGCCTACAGTAGAATATGATTTCTTTTCATCTTAGAATAAAAATTGCTTATCTTATAATATACTTTATTCAACATAAGGTTAAGATTCTAATTCATTGTTCATATAAATAATATTATCAGTAAGTTATTACTTACGTATTTGTACTCAAAATTTCGTGTCATTTTTTGTTCTTTGCTGGAACCTAAATGTCTGATTTCTTATTTTCATCACGTCTTTATAATTTGTAAGCAAGTTCTTTGGTGTAGGCCTACACTTTCGTCTGTGGTTTATTCCATTTCAGTGGATGTTTTTGAAAATAACAGATTTTAAATGAAATGTAGTCAGAAATGAATAAATGAATGATTTCCGAACTTTCCACGTGAAACGGTGTGGGCTGGAAGCATTAATAATAGTTTATAATAGTTTTATTTTCTCTGGCAGAGTTAAGGCCATCAGGCCTTCTCTTCCACTCAACCAGGATCAGCATTACGTCATTATATGATGATGTTGAACACCGTATTCACTTGCTTTTTACTTACATTTGACTTTGTCAAGAGATTGTCTCTTTACTTTATATGACCTAACTTCTGACTTGAGGAACTCAAGGCGAAGTGAGATTGAAGTGATGTTATTGAATACAGCCCTTAAAAAACAAGATTTGACCCCATAGATAACAAGATTTGACGAGATTAAATATTACAGAAATAATTTTTTAAGAAAGTAAAAATGATTTTTCAGAAGTTAGAAATTTTGTCAAGAGATTGTCTCTTTACTTTATATGACCTAACTTCTGGCTTGAGGAATGAAGACGAAGTGAGGTTGAAGTGACGTTATTGAGTACAGCCCTTAAAAAACAAGATTTGACCCCATAGATAACAAGATTTGACGAGATTAAATATTACAGAAATAATTTTTTAAGAAAATAAAAATGATTTTCAAGGAATTAGAAATTGCATATTTGAAAAAGATTAAAAGTTGGTTACAAGATACACTAATGGAAAAAATTAGTGCTGTTGATCGGTCAGGATATTTAATCAATTAACGATTTGAATTTAATCGACAATAGCTTAATTGAGCTTTGATCAATTTGAAAAAAGTTTTAATATACTGTAATACACAATTATTGTTAAATTTAATTTACGTTTGGTGATAAGCATAAGTATAAAATGGAGAGAAAGAGAGAGACAGAGCGGGAGGGGGAGAGAGAGAGAGAGGGAAATTTTTTTTTTTTACGAAACAATACTATTGTAGTTATTTACTAACATATTTATTATGTAGGCTTATAATTTATTGTGTCACTTCTCTGGGGATTTTTTTAGACAAATACAAAAAAAAGGTATGAAGACTCACCTACTGCTTCATCCGTGATTTTATTAAACATGTGAGTGGATTCACATGCTCCGAATTAAGTGTTGTTCTGTGTTTAGTAACAATGTTTCTTGCATCACTAAACATGAATTTTTTTTTTTTTCATGTCAAGCATTCTCCACGATCGTTCAATTTAAATCCAAACGTTTCACCGAGTTCACTTCTCAAATTCTTATAGATCTATGGCATAATGGAGTTTTCACTTTTTCACAGACCACAAAAATCTGATTTTTTTTTCTTTAGCAAGGTAAACACACAAGCTTCATCTAGAAACTCACCAAAGAAACTGCAACAGAACAGCAGATTGGCCCCTATTGTAATCGGGTTACAAAATTTTAGAAAGAGAGGAAGATAGTTAATCACTTGCACATAGTGTAGCCATGGCTAAGGGATGAGGGGGGACATATTGCAGGAAAAGTATGTATTTCATATGCTAGGAAGACGAGCTGACAAACTTCAGAGTTTCACATTGTGTTTCAATTTTCAATAGAGATAGACCAGGTCCTGTCCTCATATCTCTTTCTGAAGTGTTTGTGCAAAGATTTGCCCTATTCTACCTGCTACCTGCTTTGCAGTTACAAAATAACAGTATTGTTATGTTGTTTGTTCATCAGTTTCTGAGAGACGAATATTGTCGGAAGTTTTACTTTGAGTTTGCATTAACAAAATAATAATTAATATCACGTACAACAGATTAATTTTAATTGACTCAATTATTCGATTAAATATTTTTGACCGATTAAACTTACAGTAGAAATTGATCGATTAATCAATTAAATTCCACAACACTAGAAAAAATAGAATTCATCTACAAATTTTGAATTATCGACTTTGAGGAAAAAGAAGGCTTAGAAGACTGAAATGTCTTAATTTCACGTGTCGAAAGTGACTATCTGCTTTAAAATCATAATGCGATCACCAAAGACGTTATGAATTACAGTTATTCAATAATTGAAGACCTAACAGTCTAAATGTGGCAAGTGTCAATTTTTCAAATTTCATTTTATTCAATCTAAGGAAGGAACATCCATATGAGAATAATTATACTAAATTGTCTTGTAGCTCAACTATAAGTGACTCATTTTTTCGCCAAAAGTTGGTGTTGTAGATATCTCAACATGCATTTCACAGTGTATTTTTCATTATTATTTCAGAAAGTTGGTTTTGCCACTTAGCACATGTAGAATGTCAGGTCCTCAGTTTGTGTTGTGTACAATGATATCCTTCGTCAAATATACATACCATAATTACATTTTTATTAATGCAAAAGTGAAGGCAATATTAAGGAACATAACTTTATCAGTTTATTATCTCTTAAAAAAAGTATTGGTTCAATCATCTGTGAGCTATTATCACACACCACACACATTTCTCTCATTTGTAATATGTAGAAGAATTAATTTCTCGCATTACAAAAAATAGTAACATAACTGAGGTGAAATCATAATGCATAGGCCTAATTGAAGAAGACAGATTGGATCAGCTAAACATTATTGGTTTATCTGCTGCTACTGCCTACAAATATTCACCCAACAACAGTTTCTTCCACTCACAAATGAAAATTCATGACTACCCTAAATTTCACGAGAAGATTGGTTTTGACAAGGATCTTGTTTTGTTTGTGTCTGAACATTTGATTCTGCTGCTTTCTCTCAAGGTCAGACCACAGCTGATAAGAGTGAATCACTGATAGGGATAGAGACTTCGTTGAGCAGCAGGTTCCAGAGTGGTGATTATTTCACGTTTATAAATTTTTGCCATGGGGCACATTTCACAAACATTTTTAATTCACTGTAAATTAATTACTAATAGAGCAAATAAAAATTTAAATAATAAATAAATAAATACTGTACGTAAATTTAAGTTTTAATTACTTTAACTGCAAAAAAATTCATGAAGCTTTGTTTTTTCTTTTCATATAACATTTTTATGTAACATATTACCTTATGTAGGAACCTGAGTTTTTTAGTCACATAAGATTCAATTTCTTTAATCCTTTTTAGCACCTCCTGTAGCTTGCTTTACTCGATTTTAAAGTGTGGATTAGTCACAAAAGAAATCCTGTTTAGCAATATCTTTCAGCATAGTAACTATCTGCACATACTTTGTCTTCATTTATTGAGCAAGATATTAAATTTGGGAGGTAGAAGAGTTTGGAAATGGGTTGGAAAACTTCTCCTGCTGAGTTCCTAGTAACATTTTTTTCGTCTTCCTCATACTCTTTTCTGCAAGAAATATTCTTAATTGTATTTTCTTTCCTTCTCTCTTCTTACCTTGAAGTGTGTCAGATGCAGCAGTAGTCTCTCACATAGTATTAACATGCACTGCATCTACTTCTCTAACAAGTAATTAACTTCAGGGACAAGTTTTTGAGCAGTAATGTACACACTTCCTTCAAGTAAAGTGATTATAGAAGAAATCTGGATGCTGTGTTCTGTTACAGAGACAGCCTCAAATACAGTGAACCTTGATTCTAGGTTTTTCAGGGGACCAGACAAATTATACCCAGATTCGAGAAAAACCCAAAATGGGGGTTTTGCCAAAATTGAAAAAGAAACACATGAACATATTTAAAAACTAATTTTTATGTTCTAATCTCAACTAAAAGAACAAAAATACTATAAAGAGCTTCACGACATTAAATTCACTAATTGGTTGCATTAAGTTTACCTGTCACTTCTTGAAGAAATCAAGAATGGATGTCTGCTTTGCAGTCAGGCAGTCTTGTTCTTGTAACTGCATGGCAGTATGTGAACATATTTAAAACACCTTGGTTTTTCATATTTGCAAATTACCAAGGGTTTCAACTTCTCAGAACCATCTGCATTTGTACAGAGAAGAACAGTAAGCCTCTCCTTACTTTTCTTCCCACCATGGCAGGTCTCTCCTTTCATGTGGAGGCTCTTATTTGCATCAGGGAGTAGAAGAGTCCCGCCTCATCGGCATTAAAGATATCTTTGGCATTATAGCCTTCAGTGAGACATGGAAGCACATCATCTTTCCAATGATCCACCGACTCATCTGGAACACTTGCACTTTCACCACACACATTGTATGTGATGTCATGTCACTGCTTAAAGCGATGTAACTATCCATTAGAAGTCTTAAAATTGTCCACTTTCAATCTTAATGCGATGCTTTGTTGTGAACTCATTCTAATGCGCTGCAGCATGTGATTAACGTATGGTTTCTGACTAGTGTGTGGCATCGGGTATCTTGCATGGGTAGGCCTACATGTGACAGATAGGGAGAGAGATGGGAACTGTTACTGAAACGATCTTAAACAAGAATATAAGCATTTAGGTCTGGAAAAACACACAATCGAAGCTAGTTTGCCTTGTCAGGACAAAAAATTTGTTTCTTAAATGCGGGTAAAACACTAAATCGAGAAACATTAAATTGGGTTGAAAGAAGCATTGCGTATATGGGACTTCTGCCGGGACCGCAAAATAAGAATGCAAAATACTGATAAATCTTAAATCGATGTTCCACTGTGTATTGATATTCTTATTGTTTGAAATACCACGAAAATGTGATAGTGTAATGTTGGAGTCACATGAGTTGTTTGAAGTATTCTACAAGGTCGTTATATATGTTTTGTGATATGTGTCCCTAAATTCTCTTTTCGCGCCAATAGGACCATATCGCGACATTTCGTTTTTACGGATCTGTTAAAAGTGACATATTTTTTAAAGTTACGCTCAGAGAAACATAAAATGCAAATATTATAAAAAAAAATTGCGAATATTGTTGTTACCATGAATAGGGTCCCTAAACATGTGCTATTTGCTCTGAAAGTTTGTCTGGTTATTTCACTTCCACTCTGTACACAAATAAAGGGTGGAAGGGGAAATAAATAGCTTATAGAGCTGAAGAGGTATCAGTATGTTGGAAACATAATAGCTCCACAAAGGATATGATTTTAAAGAATTTGATAGTTAATGTAAAATTCAAGCAGCATGTCAAGAAGTCTAGTTGCAGCTGGAAAGGGAACTATCAATTTACAATCACAAGTAGGCAATACAGAGAAAATATCACACCATATGATGTTTGGTGTGTTCCTAGGGTTGCTAACTCTCCTGTATTTCCCAGGATCTCCAGTATTTGGCCCCATTTTTAACAGGCTCCCGCATTTGACTGCTCTTAGAACGATTTTTTCCCTTATTCTTACGTCACGCAAAGAGTTTTGTTTCAAGCTTTTAATTTTACTGCACTATTATATTAATTTGAAATTCAATGTAAAGAATGCAGAAGAAATGGTTTCTGAAGATATCTATTATCCTTGGTTGTTGTTGTTCTAGAGATGCATTAAAATGTGCAGTCTCTGTAAAAGGTAATGCGAACCAGAAATGGATGTCAGTGTTTATCAACAGTAATCTCACTAGAGGTTTTGATTTATCTAGAGAAAATCAAAACTCAAGTGAGATTTAATTGACTATTACACGATTAGAAGAAAGTATATAAAGATTAGAAGTAATGAAGTACTCTAATACAATAAAATCTTGACTTACGAAAATACTGAACTGTCTTCAAATGTATTATTGTACCATTGTATTCCGCTAGATGGCAATAGTGTATTATGATTAGCTGTTTTCATGTTATCAGTTGTGCCAACTGTAGAATCTTCATTGAACTCTGTGGAGGTTACTAGTCAAGAAGGCTTTGTTGATTCAGTTTCATTTTTATTAAAACAGTTGCATTCCACTTCAATTATCCGGATCCCAGTAATCAACCTCACTGGACAGATGATTTTCAATAAATCTTAGCATTAAACAATCTCTGATACGTGACTATCCATAATATCACACAGCAGAAGCTATAACATAACCTAATATAATAAACAAGTGTTTGAAAAGTTATAATTAGGAATGATGAAATAAGAAAAGTTTTAATTAAGGATGATGAAATAAAAAATAAACATGAATAATTTTAAAAGAAACAATTATTGAAAGTACAATTTTCAAATTTGAGTGTTTTAGTGGTTAGTGGTTCAGTTGATGTTATATTGGACGTGTGCATAAAAGTGGAACTCATTGATATACATGGTATATTCCTCAACTTATTCAGGATTTCTGAATGGTGCTCTTCATTTATTTGTAAATAGGATTTCAGAGAAGATGCATAGCTATGACCAGTGATCTTCACTAATTCTTGTTCTTGAATGCCAATGCGAGTCATATTTGAAAGTGCTGTGTATCGACTGGAGTGGTTTGTAATTTTCTGGTTTTTTGAGGTCCAGACCAATGCAGTTTGAAATGTTGGCAAACAAAGAAACAAATGCTAGGGTAGTGATAAAAATAAACAAATGCTAGGGACGCGATAAAATTAAACAAATGCTAGGGACGCGATAAAACTGTGCGATAAGCACCCATTATTGGTTGAAAGACGTCCTTTCGTACTGTTTTATTGGTCAAAAGTAGCATGACGTAGTAAAAGTGTAATAGTCACTTTAAAATCAAATTATGTCAATGTTCCAAATTTGACCAAATTAATAGGTTTTGTTCTAAGCATACCCAGTAGTATAGGTCGCGCCAGGGATTTTGGCAGATGGATTTTCTTAATGTGAACTGGACAGCGAGTCCTCATCGCTGCAAGATCGGCTGTTATCTCTGTCGCAGTGGAATAGATAGGACATAGGAGTAAACATGCACACCCGAGTATTTGTGCACTCTGGACAGTCACCTCCAAAAACTAAATAAATATTACAGTAGTCTATATGTGTCTTTGGTATTCCCAAGAAACTTGTTCGATTAATTAAAATGTGTCTCAGTGAAACATACAGCAGAGTCCGTATAGGCCAGATTCTATCTGATGCTTTTCGAATTCACTGCGGGCTAAAGCAAGGAGATGCACTATCACCTTTACTTTTTAACTTCGCTCTAGAGTATGCCATTAGGAAAGTTCAGGATAAAGGGTTTGGAATTGAACGGGTTACATCAGCTTTTTGTCTATGCGGATGACGTGAATATGTTAGGAAAAACTCCACAAACGATTAGGGAAAACACGGAAATTTTACTTGAAGCAAATAAAGCGATAGGTTTGGTAGTAAATCCCGAAAAGACAAAGTATATGATTATGTCTCGTGACCAGAATATTGTACGAAATGGAAATATAATCTTTTATATATATATATGTATATGGAAATATGTTAATCCTTAGTTAATAGATAAGACTGAGTTTTACGAAATACGAACATTAAGGGATAGAAAATGGGAGGCAGTAATGATCAAAATAATTATACCGATTTATTTTTTTTTAACCAGCAGACGTGCAGCCTTTAAATTTGAAACAAAGATTCACTCATAAAATTGAGTTAGACTATTCATCCCATCTCTCAGAATTGTTTCTAAAATGTATAAGGAAAGTAAAAAAATTCAATTTCATGTAGGCTACTCCCTTGAAATAACTTCAGTTTTTTTTTTACGAGTAGAGAGGAGAGAGAAAGAAGTCGACGATTTTAAAAATTCACTAAACTATATTTAACTAGAGACATAAAATTTAAAATGAAGGTTATTCTCTACAATATTGGTTAAACATTCTTAGATTTTTTTAAATACCATATCCTAAGGAACTGATGAAAAGGCAGAAGGGAGTGAGAAATCTCATGTCATCCGATCTCGATGAAAGTTGATATCTGGGGATCTTTGCGATCACAAAATACGAATAAGGTATAATTTAGTCCGACTTTGTCCCTAAAGTGGTGGAGTGGGACAAAAATGGGTGAAAAATTAAATTAGATATCTTAGGGGGTTTTCGAGACGAAAATTACGAATAATACAATTTGTGCGAATTCAATATGCCAGTTTCAGTACTATGAATTATATTTTAAAAAATTAAACATCGGATATCGCACAGGTAACACATGTACAGTATTTAAGGGGGTATGTAACACCTTTTGATAGTAGGCCTATACATTTAGTAAAATCCAAAGTGTAATTTCTACATATTCTGAATGAATGTTGTGCTGGAATTTAATATAGTCATCAGCCAATACCTCTAGATTAATAAACAACTTTTTAGAATCCATAAAATACAGTATTTATTGTGAATGGTAATTATATTTTTCAATTGGTGCAATTTGTGCAGGGAAAATTGGTTTCTCCGATATTTTGTACGATTTCGAATATTTTAAAATGCTTTCTTCTCTGTTCTATTCACAATGTGCGTGTGAAGAAATTATTGCCCTTGTAATATCCATTACAATCCTATTTATTATACTTTTATATAAATGTAACTTCCGCAGCATGCAATTTTATCCAATTAACCAAATTATATTTTGATTCTTAAGAAGAATCGTAATTTTATTAACTTGAATTGTCGCACCACCAGTAGACGATCCCTAGATTATTACTGGACAGATCTTGTATATTGATCTGGTAAGGGTAGGATTTTATATATATATATATATATATATATATATATATATATATAATGCAATGTTTTTTCCTTTTAATTAAGAATTAATTTAATTTAGAAAATGTAGGAGACGTATTGTAAAATCATTGCGAACGGAAGTCATTTACATTTATTAAAGTTTTCTTTGAGTAGGACTGTACCGTGGTGTGTTTCATAATAAGGATAATTGATATGAGCTGCTGTTATGAAAATATGAACGACTCAGAATGTTATCGCATCTCATTCTCGCAACTTACACAAACAATATTGGCTCTCCTACTGGAAATGTCATCGAGGTCATCTGCCAAAATTGGTGCCTCCGACTATAATGCACATACAGAGAGAGTATTTTCTCCCATGAACAATAAATGGACAGATATTCGAAATAGAAGCAGTACAAATCTCATAAAAGGAGAAATACAAATTGCAGTTAACATCAAATATTCCTGCAGAGAAGGCCATAATTGTTTGGCCAAACACCTTCATAGAATTGGAATATATCAGTCCCCTAACTCCCCATTGTGCAACTCAAACCAAGAAATGGATTTGGAACACCTCAAAATCTGTGCTTCAGAGGCTGGCCATGATAATATCTTTGAAAAATATTGGAGTGCAAGAGGTCAAATGACTTTATTGTCAAACGCCTGGCATTAGAAAACAACAACATATTTCTGCAGAGAATTTTTACAATTTATAAAATATGATGTACAGCTTCTTCATGAAGCCAAATCTGTAACAAAATACAATGAGGTGTGACTTTGTTAGAATAAGGGTAGCTATCTAGAAATGTGTTATATATGCTAGCAGCTTGAGATAAAAATCCAAACAGTGAGTTTAAATCAGTGGCAACAGATTGCTGGTGTAAACTTAATGATGAAGTTGTTAAACATGGAAAACGTGAGGTGAATGGAACTTTATAAAGTGATGATTATGTCTTTAAGATGTGATATGAAGGTTAATGTTACAGATACCTCATTACTACACTTACATGGGTGAATCTTTCAAATGTTGTTGATTTGAAGTCCAACACCACTTCTGCAAAAACTAACTACAAAGGATGATTAAAAAAAATCGCATGTCTTTTATGGCTGTAGTCTTATATTTCCCACTTCAAATTATTTTTTAAATATTTCATACAGTGGTAATAAAAAATTAACTCCTTAAATGTCAGCCTCCTGGACTGTTAGTTCTACTTTTTTATAAGAATTTCAACCTCCTGATACCACAATAATTTCTTTTCTTAGCTGATCTACTATTTCGAAATATATACTTAAAAGCGTAATGTAGGATGTCTATAAATATTTTACACCATCTACACGTTTCTTGTGTATTAAGTCCAAAATTTTAAATGTCAGCCTCCTGGAAAAAAATTTTTTCCTGCTCAGGTAGATATTTCCTTCTTCTTAAGTTCTTAATACTGAAGCAGATGTACAATTAGAGGGAAACATCAAACACGAAAGTGAAATTCATCTTCTAACATTATTTTTGGAGCTTACAAATAGAAAAAAAAAACAGTAATGTCTCACTTATATTGTGTCAATGTATTGGTAGCCATCACTTCTAAGACATAATATATAAAATTCTGAAATATACTCTGAAATTATCATATAGTAAACTGATATTTCCAAACCACTTACATAACTTAAAAATTACACTCATGGCCTAGTACTAAAATAAAATAGTGCAAAATGTCAATTTCATGGCTGTCAGCCTCCTGGGTCATAATTTCAACCTTCTGACTTTTTTATACTAGGAGGCTGACATCTTTACCAGGAGCCTGACAATTATTTTACATTGTAATTAGACATTTTATTTATTGGAGTACGATTTAGCAATCTGTCAGTAGACCTACATAATGACATACTTGTCAGTGTCTATCCTCTAACGTGAAGTTAAATTTTTATAACAACAATAAATAACGGTTAGTTGTAACTAATCAAAATTAGGGTTTTTATTTATTTTTAATTTTGTCTAAACTAAGGTAACATTATTGTATGGTTCTGTGTGTCTGCGATTGCAGTTTGTTCGAAATAGATGCTGCTAGCAAAGAAATTCGAGAATGGCTGTATGAAGACTCCAATCCAGAAGGTAGTGAAGGTGAAGATAAAAATGAAAGTGAAAATGAAGACTTAGTGATTATGAGTGATCACAACTCAGACTCTTAACAGATTTGTGAGGAAACTGACAGTAGAGATGATTCGTCATCCAAACATTTTCTGGGAAAGGATAATACTAAATGGTGAGCGGAACCAAGGATGCCTAATGTTAGAACAAGGTCTCATAACATTTTACTTCAGTGCCTGAGATCACAAGATATGCCCAAGTTGCAAAAACACACGTTGTGATTGCTTTTATTTGTTAACGATTCATTATTGTGATTAGCACAAACATATAAATTGAAAAAAATTAAGCAAAAGTATGATCGTGATAGGGATGTCAAAGTTACAAACGAATTAGAGAACAGGGCACTTTTTGAAGTATTGTATCTTGCTGGCATTTTGAAGTCTAGTAGACAATGTAGAGGAATTATGAAATACAAAAGATACAGGAGTTGAAGCTATATACCTTACTATGTCATACAGCAGATTTAGAGTTCTTCTGTTTGAGCTTCGACAGCGTTCATAATGGGTCTGAATGGAAAGAGATTGACAAATTGGTAACAATATGCAATGATTTGAGATATTTGTGCAAAATTTACAGTGAACATACACGTCCAGTGAATATGTAACTATTGTTGAGCAGTTACTCGCATTTCGAGGATGTTGTTGTTTTAGAATGTATATTCCAGCCAAACCAGCGAAATATGGGATAAGGTTTTTGCATTGGTTGATGTCAAAACATTATATACCTACAATCTTAATCTTGATATTTTCTCGGGAACACAAGCTGAAGAGCCATTTCAGCAGAAAAATAATGTCCATGATGTTGTCAAACGACTCATTTATCCTATCAGTGGAACAGGAAGAAACCTGACTGTAGATAATTGGTTTAGCAGGATTCCACTGACATTGGATTTATTAAAAAATGACAAAATTGCTCTTGTAGGTATATTGAGAAATAATGAAATTCCATGTCAGTTTAAAACTACGAATACTAGATCTATAAACAGCACGTTGTTTGGTTTCACGGAAGAATGTACCCTAGTTTCATATGTTAAAAAAAATTATTGTGTTCTTGTCCTCTCAACTATGCATCATGGCAGAGCAATTGATGAAAGAACTGGGAACAAGCAGAAACCAGATGTAATAACATTTTATAATAGTACAATGCTGTTCATTTGCTAGATCAGCTGTATTCTGCATATAATATATCCAGGAATTCAAGGCGATGGCCACTGACAGTATTTTTTGACTTGCTCAATATTGCAGGAGTAAATATGCTTACAGTGTATAAGGAAAACAACAATATTGATAAAGTCAAAAGACATGAATTCATAAGAACATTAGCAATCGATCTTGTGAAACCCCTGATTACAGAGCATATCACAATGCATTCCGTTCCAACTGAGATACGTCATCGGGGCAGGTTGTTCCTAGGAATTGAAGATAAGGATGCAGAACAGAGGACACGGCGAGATGGTATTGGCAGATGTTACATGTGCGGTAGGTTGCGAAACAAGAGTACGAGGAAATCATGCTGTCGATGCAAGAGGTGGGTGTGTCCAGGTCATATTGACACAGTGTGTATGAATTGCATGAAGATGGAAAAGGTTGAAAATGACAGTGATTGAACCTAACAAAATATGTGAGTGACAATCATAAATGTAATAAAATTAAAATACTGTATCTGGTATATGTGAAAGTAAAGACAGCAATAATACTTTTAAACATAATATGTTGGTGATAATCCTGAATATAAGAAAATTGTATAGTAAATATATATAGTGTAGGAATAGTTCAAACAATATGTAGAATGTTTAGATTTGATAGTGCTTTGTATCTTTCAGATATAATTATTATAATTACACATAATAGTGTGTTGCAAATTTATTTTTCGTTTCCTAGTCATGTTTTTGTGATTATTTACTATTCAGAGTATGTTAGTAATAATCCTGAATGTAAGAAAATATGTAATAAGTATATAGTGTAGGAGCAGTTGAAACAATATATAAGACGTTTAAATTACTTGAAATATATAAATAAATTAATATATATGTTGTAATGGTTTTTGTCTTCCAGATATAACAATAAATACACATAAGAGTGTGTTGCAAGTTTATTTTTCGGTTGCTACTTATGTTTCTTTGACTATTTAGTATGGATTACTATTGTAATCCACGTGACTACTGAAAGGTTAATAGTGAACCCATCAGTTGGTAAACTGTTCAGAACAAAAATAATTAGCATGAAATACCCAAAGAAAATAACCAAGTTATTCTGTTATGAGGAAAGCGGTGAAAAATGTGTACTAAGAATTTTGTAATAAATGTGAAGAGAACATTGTAGTGTACAATCAGTTCAGTCAGAAGATATAATTAATGAATGGATTACATTGTGGAAAAAGCAGGTTGTTGTAGGAAAAGGAAAGGTAATTCAAGTAACCATAAAAAGTAGTATTTCTTGTAACATAGGCAATGCAGATGATGAACTAGAGAACATGAAGCAAGCATATGACTTCAGTATCAATATGTTGCCCACCTCAAAGATTTAGTAAAGGAGAAACACTTATACATATAGACTTTAGTAAACATTTCTTCTTTAATTATGCACAGGAGGTCCAGTCATTCCACTTCTGTGGGTCAAGGGGGCAGATAACTAACTCTTCACACAGAAGTGGCAGACTATAATCCCGAGGGGGGGGGGAATTCATTTTGTACTCTGACAACCTTAGACACGATTCTGCTGCCAAATTAAATATTTGTTCAGCTTCCTATGTCATTTGGTTTCCATACCATTAATGGGTATAAGTATATTTTTTAAATTTCTTGGTACAGCAAATTACGTTTTGTGAGCCTTCTGTGCCTTTATAATTGGGTTTTCATACCATTGGTAAGTGCAAATACATATTTTAATTCTCTTCAGTACAGCAGATACCATTACTATACGAGTATTTTGTCCAATGTCAGCCTCGCGGATCTTAAAACTTTAGGGCTCAGAAACCGGCATTTAAACTCAATAAAGTATCCAATCACTATTTTTAAAGGAAAGATCTTGAAATAAGTTCATTAGAATTTTTTCAAATTTTTGGAGAATATTTTACTCCTATAGTTTTGAGGTTGGAAGTATGCTACATTTGAGAGATTCGCCCATATAATGAAAGGTAGGGTAACCAAAACATTCGTCACATCAAAACAATGGTTGAAAGAGAGTTAGGCAAGAAAGTGAAATTCAGTAATGAAGTTTGTGATCCATGGTAAAATTCATTGTAAAGCTTTTGGTCATCGAGAAAGTGGACCCAAATCAGGAGAGTTAGACACATATCTGTGAGCTACTCCTTTCAGAAGAAAAGGTTCCTACTTATATATCTCCAATGCCACCAGGTTGTCTTTCGACATTTCTGGTCTTTTCTCCTGGCAGTGGCTTAGGTGTAACTCACTTCTGAAGCTAGGGCATCTGGTAGGTGGAATTACATTGCTCTGGTTTGTGCTTATAATTAATTAAAGACTCTTTTATCAAGTTTCAATATGGCTACATTATTTAAGAAAAGTACGAATCATATGATTGGACATTTAAGAGCACTAAGACGAGCAGTTATTAAAGAGTTGTTAAATAACAGTGGTGAGTTTAATTATGAAGAAGTTCGAGTAGTGTTAAAGGGAAGGAGGAATTAACCAATGACTTAACAGCTCATTACACTAACAGCAGATTGGTGCAAGTGAACAAGGGAATAGAATGGTAGTCAAGATGGCAACATTCAAATACTCTAATACTGAAGCAGACTTCCTAGCAACCATGTAGACCGAATTTGTCAGCACTGCAATTTACATTTTGAATCACACTGGAAAATCATTTCTTGATGGGTAAGTCCTTATGAACTATGGATGGGCAAGAAACCAAGAATCAAGCATATAATTGGTTCCAGTTATGTTCATATACCAGATGAAAAGAGAAGAAAAATGGACAAGAAAGCCATTGAGGAGTATCTAATGGGATATGATGGTGATGAATGATACAGAATTTGGGTACAAGAGATTTAACAGGCTGTTTTTTTTTTTTCTCTCTTCTCTTTCACGAGATTTGATTTTTCAAGAGCAGCCTGACAGGTGTGAATCACAAATTCTTCTAGATACGCAAGACTTAAATGTTAATAATTATAATGATCAATTTTCTCAAGGAAAGTTTCGTGAAGAGACAAAAATGAAGATGTTGTTGATGAAAATGTTGAAAACAACCGCAATGTATTGTGTGATGAAAGTAATGCATCAGATAATGAAAGCCAAAATAAAGAGGGTTTTTATTTAAGAGCCAGTCATTAGTTAACAAACTAAAAATATTATTTGATGACTGTAATAACTGCAGCTGAATTTGTCAATGAAGAGGAAACTCTGTACATTAAATTTGAAGAAGCTATGAATAGTATCAGTAAGCAAAGTGCTGCATGGAATGGGGCTAGGAATAGTGAAATAAAGGCACTTAAAGAAAATCAAACATACAAATTATGATTGTCAGAATGAGCGAAGGTAATTCCATGAAGTGGATATTTCGAGTTATGGGAGTATTGATAATATGATAAATAGAAAGCTCAATTTGCAGAAAAAGGTTTTAGTCAACGGCAAGGTATCGATTTTAACCAAATCTCTAGCCTAGTAGCTAAACTAAGCACAATTCGATCATTATTAAGTGTTTCTGCAAGTGAGAAGATAAATTTAACTCAAATATTTCTTACAGCATTTCTTTATGGACAGTTAGAAGAGGAAATTGATATGAAACAACCAAATGAATTCAAGTTTGTAAGCTCAAAAAGAGTTTTAAAAAGCTTCATATTGTTAGAATAAACAATTTAAAAGATTCATAATGAAGTTAGGGTTTAAAGTAAGTGAAGTTGATCCTTGTTTAAACTCAGGATATGCAGCAACAAGAAAGCTATAATTGCTATGTATGTGGATGATGTCCTATAACAACATCAGATCTAGTAGATGTTCAAGGATTAATAAGTGAACTTCAAGCAGAATTTAAGATAACAGTAATGCCAACTCATATTATCTTGGATTAGAAATTAAGCAGTATCATGGTGGAACAATTAAAGGTGAGTCAACAAATACTGTGTATAAAAGAAAATACTAGATCATTTTGGACTTCCAAATTGAAGACCTATCTTTCCTAAAGGGCAGGTGTCAGTTTTTTCAAATTTTATTTTATTCAGTCTAAGGGAGGTACATTCATATGAGAATATCATACTAAATGTGATCCGCTGTAGCTCAGCTGTGACTCATTTGTGCGCCAAAAGATGGATGTATCTCAACATGCATTTGGTAGTGTGTTTTTAATCACTATCTCAGAAAGTTGTTTTTGAGACTTAGTCCCTTTGGAAAGATAAATCTTCAATTGTAAGCCAGTGACAACTCCAGTGTTGGAATAATGTTGAAGTTGTCAAAAAAGAAGTGAAGATAGAAATGAGAGCAACTTTCCATATTGACAATCAGTTGGTGTGTTAATGTACTTAATGAATGGAACAAGATTTGACTTGGCCTACAGTATTGAGTATCTTTAAAGAACTGAAAATCCAACGAAGGTGGATATAGCCAAAGTGAAGATCTTTCGATACATAGCAGGTACCTCAGAGTTGGGAATAGTTTATCAGCAAGATATCAATAAAGGGGAACTGGAGTGCTTTATTGATGTGGGATTTGAAGGTTACAGCAAGCTTGATTGCTTTACTTCTGGCATGATGATGATTGGAGACACAGATTGTAAAGGGAATCCCTTTTTCTTATTTCAACACGAAACATGAAATAATTAATCATGATGTTCAAAACTATCTTCCATCAACCACATTATGTGGTTTTGACTTCCCATTTTTTCCCCTTTTTTTAGTTCATATTCCCTTTTTTCCCCTTTTTTAAAAACACCTCTTATTTTGTTCCTTTTTTGACAGAATATCGCAAACATTTAGATAATTATCCTATATTTTTTCCCATAGGCCTATGACTTCCTGAGCAATCGAAAGTAAATATTGTTCTTCTTTTGATTCCAGACATTGAAAAACTAATAAAATGCGCTGATTTAGAGTTCAGGATAAAAATAAAATTTTCACCTCTGGTTTCATTTGATGTTGAGTGGTCATTTTCTGTTTTTTAGACAGTCTGCATTCAAAGAGGCAGAATCATATTGAAACATGCTGAAATGTTGAATGTGATCAAATGCAACACTTTTCTTATGTTGTGAAGTGATAAATATAAGCTTGTGTGTGGTATGTGTATCCATGAATGCGTTGAAGTGTGTTTTCAATTAAAATAGCATTCTTTTCAGGAAGTAATACAGTCCTTTTTTTACTATATCAAATACAACACTTTCCTTCTGTTCTGAAAAGACAAATGTAAGATTGTGTGTGCCATGTATATCCATGAATGTGCTGAAGTGTATTTTGGGGAGTAATATAGTCCTTTTTCAAGTCCTTTTTGAGGGGGGGCTATAACTCCCCCCCCCCCTTTTGTCATTATTTGATGAAAAAATTTTCCCTTTAAATCCGGTCTCAAGTGATGATGTGTGCTGGTAGAGCAATATCTTGATTAAGTAAGAGACAGTCAATAGCTATTACATGAACAATCTAAGCTGAATTAATTGCAGCATCTGAGGCAGCCAGAGAAGCTGTTTGTCTTAAAGAATAAACAAAGTTAAAGCATGTTCCAGTTCCAGTTCTTAGTTGGATAATCATTCAGCAGTAAGATCACTCAGAATCCATAATTTCGCAACAGGACAAAACATATAAGCATTAAACATTTATATGTAGGAGAAAGTGTGATTGAAGGAGATCTTGGAATACAGCAGATTACAACTGAGCAACAAATTGCAGACATAAAGACTAAGCCATTAGAACAAAGTCGTCTTCGTATGTTTAAAATCAAATTGGACTTGAATAAACCAAAATATAACTTTCTACCTTTTCTGCTGATGACGGTTTCCAGTACTAAAAACGTATTTTTCCAGTTGTAGTGATAAATATTCATGAACTTAACAAATGTAAATTTTTAATTAACATAGTAACTGTACATTGACATTCATATTTCATAAATAGAAAATAAATTGTAGTGAAAGTGTGAGAATCAAATTAAATATTCACATAAACTTAATTTTGCGAGTTTACTATTTGTACAGTTAAGGAAAGGATGTCCCTTTTTATTGGCTTCATTTCTAATTACAATGAATAGAAGTAGGTCTAATTTTTAAGTTCTGGCAATCCTATGAAAGGGACAAAATTTTGAAAACACTGAGAAAAACTGGTGACTGTTTTCAGTACTAAGAATCGTTTACATAGCGATATCAGATTAAAAGAACTTAAGCTGTATTTGTTGATTTTGAATTTGACAACAGATATGGTAGTAAAAGTGAGATAGTTTGTCTTTCACATACAGTAGCTTCGAAGCAAGACATAGAACTTTTATGTAAAAAAAAAAATCAGAACATGCCCGCCAAATTGAGGCTTCTGGCAGTGCTACTTCTTCATCAAATCAAGTAACTTCGTGTAACACATTAACATTATGCTAGGTGTCCAACTTTTGTTTTGATCGACCACTTCAGAATAAAGATTACTTATGTCCATTGTTTTATTTCGTTGCTAATTGGCCATTGTTACGATTTCACAAATATAACAATCTATTTGGTCATTATTTGTATGAAGATTGTTTTCACTCCATTGTTACACGATTTCTTTGCTCTAAAACAAATTTAATTTCACACTGTAATGTTCCTCCGTAGAGTTTAGCAACCAAGACTAACCCTTAAAATGAGCTTTCCTGGTCTGAAAAATTCATACAGGATTTTTTTTTGTCCTGGTTATATCCTAATTTCTGTGAGATTAAGAAAGCAATAGTTTGTAAAGAGTGATGTCCTCTTTGGTATTTCTAGATGTTGGCACACTACGAAAGGGGTAAAGTAGTGAAAATACTAGAAAAAATGATGACATTCATATGGTCAAACGTCTAGGAAGCTAGCATAGCTATGTCTAGGAAGTTTGTGAATTTGTATATTTCTTTTTCCATTGGCTGTAATTAATTGCTGATTAATTCCTTCACAAATCGTCAACATTTAAGCTTATTACAGCTGATTTTATGTTGCATATGTGTGCATATTTTGAGTTTTTCCATAAATGCATAATATTTTTATGATATATCATTCATTCATTCATTCATTCATTCATTCATTCATTCAGTGTTTTTCCCAAGGGCAGGTCTTTCACTGCAAACCCAACTTTCTCCAATCTTTCCTATTTTCTGCCTTCCTCTTTATTTCCTCATATGATCCATATAAATCTTAATGTCATCTATCATCTGATATCTTCTTCTACCCCGAACTCTTTTCCCGTTCAACATTCCTTCCAGGCATCCTTCAGTAGGCAGTTTCTTCTCAACCAGTGACCCAACCAATTCCTTTTCCTCTTCCTGACCAGTTTCAGCATCATTCTTTCTTCACCCACTCTTTCCAACACAGCTTCATTTCTTATTCTGTCTATCCACTTCACACATTCCATTCTATCCACATTTATTTTTTTTATTTTAGTAGGTTATTTTACGATGCTTTATCAACATCTAAGGTTATTTAGCGTCTGAATGTGATGAAGGTGATAATGCCGGTGAAATGAGTCCAGGGTCCAGCACCAAAAGTTACCCAGCATTTGCTCATATTGGGTTGAGGGAAAACCCCGGAAAAAACGTCAACCAGGTAACTTGCCCCGACCGGGATCTATCCACATTTCAAATGCTTCTATTAGTTTCTCTTCACTTGGTCGTAATGTCCATGTTTCTGCCCCTTACAATGCCATACTTCAGACAAAGCACTTCACTAGTCTTTTCCTTAGTCCTTTTTCCAGAGGTCTGCAGAAGAGGACTTCTGATTGATTTTTGTAAGCTTTTTCTATTAAAAGCTTCCTTGGCCATTGCTATCCTCCTTTTGTCTTCCTGGCAGCAGCTTATGTTACTGCTTATAGTACACCCCAAGTATTTGAAACTGTCCACTTGCTCTACTGCCTTATTTAGAATTCACAAGTTTATCTTTTATCTTCTGTATTTTTCTTCCTATTTGCATTTACCTTCATCCCATACTGCTCACAGTTGTCATTTAGTTCCAGTAGCATATCCTTTAGTGATATATCATTATGGCATATTTTAAGTTTAAAGTCGTTAAAGCTGACTACCCATTACAATGGCAGATCAATCAAGTAAAAATAGCAAACATTGCAAAAGTGGAAAAGTACATACCTTCAGAATTCAAAGAGTTTTAGTAGGAAATATTATGGTGGCCATCTACGGTGGTCGATGACATGCCAGAAGAGGACTTCTGATTGATTTTTGTAAGCTATTTTTCTTGAAATATTCATTGTCATCTAATATTTGCCAATGAATACATTTTTTTTTTTTTTTTTTTTTTTTTTTTTTTTTTTTTGTGTTATTGTTTTCACCATTTCTGTTTTTAAATTCTTTCTTATTTATAAAAACATTGTCCATACATTTCGAAAAGGGCACATCTTCAAAATAAAAAAGCCCAAAAAAAAATCCTATAATATCTTCAATATGTATTTTTCTTTCCTATTACATTGTGTTTGACCCTAAAATGGAGACTAAAGTTTTGTTGTTCTGGGTACAACAAACAAAATAAGTATCGAGTTTCTTCGAATAACTGTCTTATTTAACCTAAGAAATAATACAAGTAAATTACATTAGGTCATTATACAATCAAAAAGTTAAAAATTAAAAAACATGACAAGCGCTTTTGCCAAATTGATGGTATCATGATAGTGGTACTGTAAGCATAAAGACAAGAATAATATTGCAAAAAGATTTGATATAATGCATAGTGATTGTAAATAAAATGGGTTAAAACATATTACATAAAATGACTGTACGAAAATATTGGACTAATAAACACTTAAAAGCGTGCAAAAATAGTGATTCAATAATGAGTGTAGTAATTAATAATCGTACAGAGTCCAAGATGTTAAAAATGCCATAAGCATACATTAAATAGAAGACTTGAACATGTGTACAGCGTGGATGCATGAAATAACATAGTTAAATCAGGTAAAGATTTGTAGCAGTCATCACGACACAAAATGAATGGCATATTAAAATTAAAGTTGATCCCTATGGAAGAATATGAGCTTGCCAGTCGGTTGCGTGATGTTGACTGATCGCTATTTTTGAATGCTTTTAAGTGTTTATTTGTCCAATATTTTTGTACAGTCATTTTATGTAATATGTTTTAACCCATCTTAGTTACAATTACTATACATTTTATCAAATCTTTTTGCAATATTATTCTTGTCTTTATGCTCACAGTACCACTATTATATGTCTTTTGACCTGATGATGCCAGCAATTTGGTGAAAGCACTTGTCATGTTTTTTAATTTTTAATTTTTTAATTGTATAATAGCTAATATAATTTATTTGTATTATTTCTTAAGTTATTCAAAGTATCTCTATACTTATTTTATTTATATGTTAACTTATCAGACCAATATGTCTCTTAAACTGGGTACAACAGTTTAAAATTAAATAAGTTTTCTTTAATTCCTGTTGAACATTTTTGCTTTTCAGAGATGTGCCTTTTCGAAATTGCACATTCATTTGTTAAATGTGTAAAAGTTGTTCATGCTTCATTTTGTTAATTGTAAATAGCACTGAACTTATCAAGCAAGTTGTTAAATTCCATGGATTAGACTTACCATTGATTCTGTAAAAGACGTTTCAGTGAAATTTAATTTCCGACATTTTACATGCAAACATATGTTTGACTAGCCTACTTGTATAGGAACAAGGATTGTTAAAGAAAATTTCGTCTACTGATAAATATTCAGAAGCTACAGAAGTTATATAAATGACAGAAGTTGGTACAAGAAGTTCGATAGTGAGATAAATGACGAAGTTGGTACAAGAAGTTAGTGGTAAGATGCATGTGTCAGCATTTTCAGATTTCAGAATATGGTAACCCTAGTTGTGACAAGAAATTAACCTAATCTTCGAAGTAAAGACCATTAGTCTCTATGGTCTTGAGCCACCTTTCAGCAATGTTTGTTATCCCGTGATACCAGTAGTAATAGTTTTTTTGTTGCGAATAATTCAATGATACCCTTTTCAATGACTTGCAAGTTTTGGAAATTTCTTCCATGCAAGAAGTGGGCCATGGATCGAAACAGATGGCAATCTGAAGGCACAAGATCAGGGCTATAGGCCGGATGTGGTAGCATTTTGATTCCTACCAATTTCTGAATTTTTTCCATGGTTGTTGGAGCAATATGGGATTGCAAAACTTCATCAACTCGTTCTAGCTGTTGAGAATAAAGATCTGCATCAACAACATTTCCATTTAGAACGAACTCCCAGTTTAGGATCACACCTTCAAATTCCACCAGATACAACATTACTTTGGGGACGAACCACTTTTGTTTAATGATGACCTAGACAGTCTGATGGGGATTGAGCCATTGTTCTGAGGTAACGGAGTTGTGAATCTGAGGAGATCTTACAAGGATTTAACAAGTTTTCTTAATAATTCTGAAGATAAAAATGCTGTGACAAATGCAGAGTTACTATTTATGGCTTTCTTTGTTGATCACAATCTGACTCTTGTCTGCAGTGATCATGTTCTTTATTCAAGAAAATGTTTCCGGATTCGAAAATAGCCTCTAAGTACAGTTGTGCCAGAGCCAAAAACAGGAGTAGTAAATATGAGTGTGACTAAAACAATAGATTTAAAAAAATTACTGAAATAATTAAATCTCAACCCTTCTTGCTCTCAACAGATAGGAGCAATGATTTCCAGCTACACCTAATAGTTGTCATACTTTGATATATGGAAACTGGTCGGTTGATGTCAGAAGTCATGTGACAATATAGGGGAAGGAATTTTTAAACATTTTGATGGCGGACTGAATAAGGGGAACATTCCATGGGAGAACTGCTCCATGTTACAATGCAAGCACCATGACTCTTGTTATCAAAGATGAGAGTTAATTTATTTGTAAAGAAAATCAAACATTCATATCCAAGACTGTGCCTATCATCTTGTTGTTGTTTAGTGAACTGTCCTAAGACAGGTCTGAATCTCACAAGTATTACAAAGAAGATACGCTTATGAGGCAACTAGGCCTGGAGATAATGGGGTAAGGTGGCCAGTTCCTTTCCCCCTCCCATTGCATTCATCGCCTACAAGCTACTTATTACGCTAGTCAGACTTCAGATGCATACAAACAATTGATCATCTTGTGAACCTAATTACTACTTACAAAAGCTCCAAGAGGCAGTTTTTTTAAGCATTGTCAACAGATATTTGGGGAAAAGTCTTACAAAATACTGAAATATATCTTCACTAGGTGGTTATCCCTGTTACAATGCGTAGAGAGAATCTTTGAGAATTGGCATGCTCTGAAAATATTTTTCTGTGAAACAGACCATGGCAAGACAAGCTGAAAATTTCATAAAGTTAAGCAGCAGTTTGGAAACCTTTCTACCAAACTTCACCTTTTTTTCTCAGTTCTGTTCTTCCACTTTTCAACTCTCTAAATGCATTTCTCCAACATGAGAAATCTCTTACTGTCAACTTTATTCTAAGTTAAATAGCTTTTTCACTTAAATAATTGTTCGATTTGCAGGTGCGAAATGTACTAGTAGGAAGTTTCAGGAAAGTGATGGAACAAAGAAAACATGACCTGAGGTTTCTCTGAATGGAAATGAGTTAATTTTTTTTTTTTCTTATGTCCGATTATTTTACACAAAAACATGTAAATACATTATGAAAAAGTGACCAATGAAGGAAAAGTTTTTAGAACGTGCTGAAGTTGCTGATGTGGTTTCAGCAAAGAATCAAAACTTTTTAACTCTACATGTATGGTTGACCAGTTTCATAAAGTGATTACAGCAAGAGAAATTAAATCCTTTGAAACAGAATGTAATAATTTGTAGTTTGATGGTTTTTCTTTCGACAAGGATAAAAAGGCTGATAAAATTTGGTTTGAATTTTTAAAAATTACATATTCCTGGAACAAGAAAGTACACTTCACTAAGCAAGCTGATGAAGACAGTTCTCCTTGTTTCAGAGCAAATTCTCCAACAGAAAGAGTTTTTAGTTTAGTGAGGGAAAACTGAACAGGATTTCTTGCAAATATGAACGTAGAAGAGCTAAGTTCTCTCTTAGTCCGAAAAATGCATATAATTTCGAAGGGGAAACCTTGTCATCAAAGTACAGGACTTTATTTATAAACCTTCTCTGCTCATATGGTGTTTTACATCTCGGCTACTAAGCATTCTACAGCCACTGGCACTTAACTGGGCGTACTAAAACTTATATAAAATGTTGCCTTATAAAAAATGCTGAAAATATCATCCTCCCTTAGCTTAAAAGGCATTGTATTGGGAAAACACATTCTAATTGACTTGATTAAGTTTGACCACTGTAATGTTTCTGATTTAATTTCTGATCTTTTCCTTCAGTTATTCTGTTGTGTGAGGATTTGTTTTATAAGCTTTGGATTTTGTTGGTGTATGTTTAAGATTTGCGCCAATTTTGTGTAGTTTTTCCTCTATTAAAACTTCAGTGAAACTGCCATGGTGGTCTAGTAGCTAAAAGTGCTGGACTATAATCCTGTGGACCCATATTCGATCTCTGGCATACCCCCAATTTATAAACTTGTGTTGGTCAAGTCCGTGAACCAGGTAACACAGGGGTTTGCTCCAGTTCCCCTGTGATATTCCAACAAATCTCCATGTCATCTCATTGCAGGTGTAGCATAGATCAGTCTCCTATGGCAGACCCTAGCAATGACTCTGTCTGTAAATTGGTCTACACAACTGGCTTCATATGGGTAAAAAACGAACAGTCAAGTACCAACCATTAGTTAAAAAAAATAAGAAGAAACTTCAGTGGATTTCTGTTCTGAAAAGAGATAATAGTCTGAATAAATTCCGCACATGCACAATGAGTTCATTTGTATTTAAAATAACTTTTACACAGAAAAATGTGTTGCTCTATAGTTAATTATTTAATCATATTTACGAAAGAGTGTATACTTTTGTGACCATGAGGGAACAAGTTCAGACATGAACTGTTAGACAAGGGGTGCGGGGATTGAAGTTGAATTATGGGAGACGTAAAACACTGCATGAATGGACAAAATTTATAAATAAAACCTCTACTTTTACAAGACAGCAAGTGCAAGGTGCAAAACAGGTAACTAAGCTGTACAACTTGTGACTTAAGCTTCCACGCAGATACCAGGTGTAGATGCAGATTTCAACAGAAGAACAGATCAGTGATCATCAACTCGGCCGAAAGCGAGTATGTGCACTCAATACTGCTTCTGTACTGGGCAAGTGAGCATTACCTCACCCTCGGCATTATGCAACCCTGTCTCCTGTTTAGTAGCGGCTCTTGTTAGAAGCTAGCTGCAATGTTGAATATGGAGAAGTAGTATGTCTCAATGGTCATAGTTTCCTTTGGGAGGAATTTTATTCACAATTTCAAGACTTGAATGTATGGAGTCAGATCTTAAGATTTTCATAGAATAGTGTTGGGAAAAGTCATTCTCTTTCCGGAAATTTTCTGAGTGTTCCGGTTCCAAGAAAGTATTAGTTCCAAAGAACAGTTCCGAAATAACATCAAGCATCTGACAACGTAATAATTACCAAAATATTATATTGTTTTGGAACTAGTTCTGTTTCCAAAAATCTTAGACCATAATGCAATTATAACCACGGCAGCTGTTATAGTCAGGTGTAAATGCAGTAATTTATACATACTATAAAACATTGCAATGAATTGATCATTCTTTCTGCTAGAAAAAGAAAATTACTACAGTATGCCTACTACATGATATTAGTCTCTATTAAAGCTTCATTATTTTATTTGTAATAAACATTGAGGCTAGTTGGGCTACATTTGCACTGTTATGTTATACAAATTTTATAACACAATACAATAAACTATATAAATTTGTATAATTCCTTCTTATTTGGATATAATAAGACAATGATTTTGGAAAAATAATAAGACAAAATCTTACAATTTGAAATTTAACTTATTCTTGTTGCTATATTAATAACAAGAAATGTAAATGAATCTGATTAGGCAATCGTGGTGAATGTTTAATAATGAAACATGCCTTGCAAATTCATTGACTTTAAAAATTTCGTGCTACCCCCATCATACTCACTTGTGAAGGAACAACTAAACATACAAGGACAACACCTTGGCTGAAACTGTTATGGTTGGTGTGTGAAAAGAGGATCCAAAAATCCCAAAATATCGCTGCCATTGTTGAGTAAAATTCTATTCGTGTTTCACAAATAGTAGCAATATTTATTTTTACTCTGTTTCTTTTATAAACAATTAGTTTCTGAGTTCAATTATTTATCTCCTTTCAAATTTAAAATAGTACCATTCATTTGTTCATGGTTTAGTTAATGCATATTTATGTATGTAGTGGCAATCATTGCTTAATTTAGAAATACATACAAGGTTTTTATTAATTTGAATATTAAGTATTTCATTGAAATCGTGCCAGTAACATGTAATAATTGTGCTGCTACTATTTAATGTCTTATTCTGTTTGCATATGCAATGTAAATATTCTGGTGATCGCTGTTGCACTACTTATTTGCGTCAACGCTTAAGTATTGCTATTCAACGCGGAAATACAATGAGCATTTTGGGTACTCTTCCAGAGTCCAGCTCTTTGGACGAACTTTTTCTCCTGTAAAATTTATTATCTCTATGTAAATGTTTATATTTAGTTTTTATATATGTGTAATTGTAACGGTGAAAATATTGTTAATCAAATAATTTTTTATTTGTTTATTTTTTTTTCATAAGTGTATATTATTTTTGGGAGTGTTTTTTGTAAGTAATTTTATGAGGTTGTTATTGATATGCTGATAAATTATCCTGAAGTGACTGAAATATTTAACATTATATCGAAGTAACTATTGTTAATATTCTAATGCAATAACAAAGTAAAAGTTCATTTATTCAAATCATGTCCAATAGAAAAATCGCCACTGAACCTCTGCCCGTTACCACACACACTGTTGTTCGGGGCAAGCGAGCGAGCTAGGGAGATGCACAGTGCAAATCAATTAATGACCACTGCTTTAGATGAATAGGGACCCTAAACTGGTAGCAGCTATTGTATAAATCTGTAAGAGTTCTACATAGTTGCAGTTTTTCCCACCTCCCACTTACCTCTCATTGCTATTTACTCTTGAAAGTTGACACCTCTGCTCTTGACTGACACAGTTTTGCCATTTGTAAATGATCAAGCTAATATAATTCTTTGTGCGCCTTTTCCTTTTGATGCAACGAGACAGGTAAATTCAACTTCAAAATATCGTGGTTGCAAAACTCCCACAATGTTGGTGAATAGTGCCGTTTTGACTTTTAAACAAGTTTAGGTACGGTACTTGTATAATGTGTTCGTTCTTGTTGAGTTCATAGCTACGCAGTCAGAGGCACATGATACATCTAATCAAATATCGTGCTAAAGATTCCAGGTATGAATCCCAGCCGCTGCAAAGAATGGGCCCATGTAAAACAATTAGTGTAATGGCTTGCATCAATGCTCAGACGGTTTCAGATGGCTGTTGTTGCAACCATTTTTGTACCTATCAAAAAATCTATGTTTTTAACGAATGTAATACCTTAAATTTCGTACACGCTAAGTTAAACAGTATATTAGGTACTATCATTTGCCAAGGTATTACATTGCATAACGTTTATATTACTGTACGGACTATCAGATAGGCAAATCCTACATCCATATCAGTGAAGGGGTTACAATATTTCATCAGCAATGGAAAATGTGCATTCTGTACTCATTAAACTCCTGTTTTTCTTTTGTTTAAATTTGATCTTTAATATTTTATTTGTAAAAAAATCTGTATTCATCTTTTTCTCTCTCCAGACCCAGGACAAGCATTTGTTCGGCCAAGTAGTACGAACGACCCTGAACAGTATGCCCTTGGTAAGTCTTTAAGAACATTGAAATGAGTTAGTAACAATTTTTCCTCTCTATTGTATCTAGTGTGTATGATTGTGCTTTAGATTTGTGTGAAAGAATTCACTGAAATTTTATGTAAAACCTCATGCTATGATTTTCTTAAATTGCAGGAAGCACTTAGTCTAATAACACGCTTGTGTGTGAATGTATGTGTGTTTGTGTGAGAGATATTAATAATGAATCTTATTATTATACTTTTTACTATAACTAGTAGTTTGTGCAATTTATGTTCAATAAAAAAATAACAGCAATAAACCAATGAGGAATGTGTTAGAATGAATGGTTGTTGATATATATGGCGTTGGAAGTTTGATTTCTGATAGAAAATTTTCTGAAGATTTTGAGTCTCATGTAATTAAACGACTGTTCTCCATTTGATTGGTATACACTCGGTGCAAAAAGTTTCCGGAATATGTTTTTTTCGTCGAAATGAAGAAAGTCATAAGGTATATTTCTATTTCTGGTATTGGCATCATTCATGATGCCACTTCCGTAGAAGTTTCATGATTATAGTCATTATTGTTGTTGTGTGGCAACTGGCTATTTGTGTGATATTTGTTTCGCATTTCAGAATGTAGGATACAGAGCAACACGCAAATATCAATTTTTTTTGCACAGATCTCTTTCAGTGACATTAAGAATGCTTATGGTGAAGCAGCAGTGAAAAAAGCGTTTTTCTCAAGGTTGACTGGAGCACTGGTCGTCTTTTATATTCATACAGTCTTCATTCGGAAATGTGATGAACAAATAGCACACAAACAATAACAGCCAGTTTCCCACAACAACAATGACTGTGATCATGAAACTTCTATGTAAGTGACGTCATGAATTGTGTCAATACCAGAAACAGAAATGTACCACCTGGCTATTCATTTCAACAAAGAAAAATATATTCCGGAAACTTTTTGTACTGAGTAGTATATTGCATAGTGAGGTATTTATGTTGCCTTCAGAATCTGTATACCGCTAATTTATGTATGTGTAATGCTTGTG
Organism: Periplaneta americana; assembly: GCF_040183065.1. Lineage (NCBI taxonomy): Eukaryota > Metazoa > Arthropoda > Insecta > Blattodea > Blattidae > Periplaneta > Periplaneta americana. Next base: position 96,426,872 of record NC_091130.1, read on the forward strand.
GTGAAAAGAAATTTTCGTTTTCGTAGCTGTTTTTATTCTCTTAATATTACGAGAGATTTTACCGTGAATAAGTGTTACATAATAGGCCATTTACCATTGCGTTTAGACCAGTAAGAATGTTGTCATAAATTTGACTATACTAAAAGCAAAGTACACAACATAGTACATGTAGAATTATTTATTTATAATTTTCATTATTCTTGATATTTGTTTCATAAGACATTTCTGTGCTAATATTCATTTTCACGTAAAAATATACTTATTACGATTCTTTAAATTGTGAAATCATAGAATTCAAATAAGATTGCAATTACTTATTGGAATTGATTCCCATCTTATCCAGGATTTCACTGTGTTTGTTTAGGATCAGCTATTACTTCATAAATATAGATGTATAATATTGTAACTTTTTAAAAATGATTGTATGTTACAAAGGAAGTTTGCAAATATTTACTGTCTTATACCTAAGTCAGCCCTATTCAACCTGATGCCCATTCAACAAGTTTTCTTGGTGCTTTCGGTTAAATAGGCCTATGTGTTTTATATATATTACTTTATCTCAGCCTTCACAATCAAAGGTACATTTGAATTGATTTCTTTATAATATTTTAATGAAGTCCGTTGTTTGTAAGCAACCAGTTCATGTTGGAATATAACTCTTGTTTGAAGAATTTGTTGGTATGTGGTATTTGATTTATATTTTAAAAGTTCATTGCATACATTAGCCTTCATAATTTATGTTTTGAAGTGCAATGACTTTGAAAACTTACAGATGTACTGTGATTTGACAAAATATATTTTAAAATGTTGAATTTTCTTATGGTAGTAATTGTATCACATTCAAGTCAGTATGTAGAACCTCCTTATTTGCTGTTGGAAATAAGAGAAACTAGATTCCCACAATATGAAATATTAGCTGTGACGTGATTTGTAGCCATATAATTTTTTCTTACTGCAGTTTAATGAAAGCACAGACAAATCAGATACTGCTAAGGGAAGAATTTCTTGACCTGCTTCCTTTCTGTCAACATATGAAGAATGAAAATATTTTCATTGCCTCTTTTCTGGCAGATACTGATTTTCCCCTAACAAGATTAGTTGCAATAATAGTAACAATTGATGATGCACTATGGTTGCTAGAAATAATGTTTAAAGATAGATCATTCCTATGATTAATGTCTGTCCTCTATCGGGAAGCTCTTGTGTCTCAAGGTGTTAAAATTCGATCATGTAGTAAAAGAGCCCATCCAAATTGTAAATATCAGGTCCTCTTCTGTACGTCATTGCTTGTTCAGAACTCTTTTAAAGCAGATGCTGAATAAGAGGACTACAATTTTTTTATTAGAGAAAAAATACTCAGATTGTGTGATCTTCTTAGTTAAATTAGAGAATCCCTTACTTTGATGTCCAAGCACTGTGTGGAACTCAATAACAACTTGCAGCTTTCTCAACATCATCACCTGATTAACCCTTAAAAGCCGGAAGACTTATGCCACTATTGCACGCAAATTCCTAATTTTTAACCAGGGGTTCGTATACCTGCATAATCGGGTAAATTCGTGTTGGGTTTGTTAGCCGAGCAGTTTAAGGCGCACAAGATATGTCTGGCCAGCATATTGTGCCTAAGATTGTAGGTTTGCATCCTGGCCACTGCAGTCAACCACGTAAAGCAATCGGTGTAATGGTACACATGGAAACTGATGGGTTTTTAGTTGACTGCAATTGAAATGATTTTGCTCCTTTTTTAAGAGAGAGAAAAAAACATTACAAAAAAATTTTTTTATTGTTTTAATCAAGTGCAATGTCCTTAATGTTACATAAAATTAAAGAATATCAGCATAGGCTATCTATATATATAATTTGAACTGGTAATGGAAATTACAGGAAAACGGCTGAACGGATTTTAATAAATGACCCCTCATTTTGAAGCTTGGAACCCAAAGTTTTTCAGAAAAGTAGTAGTTTTCAGTGAAATGTCAATTTTCCTACATCATTTTCCTATTTTCCAAAATCCATCTTTCGTCGGTTTTGAGAACTAATTAATTACATTTCAGAACAAAACAAAACACACATTACAATAAACAATAAACTATTACACGAAGGCCATGACCCACAAGATTGCTGACAGAGTTCAGATGGCTCAGATTCTTTCACACCATAATACCAATATGTCGATCTTCATTTGTGTAATTTTTTGATAACGTATAAAAAATAATTTACAGGTCTGATTCTCTGGTCTGTAGTTTTCCGAGTACAGCTGTGTATTGGATATTAAGAACTACAAAACTTAAGAAAGTTTGATGACATTATTACCATTAAAAATGAAATATTATTATAGTTAATGCAACACATAATGCTGATGCGAAAGTGAAACCTTTTGGGGCTTTATGTAAGTAGACGCAGAGAAAGAATATTTTATATTAGATCTTCATTTCTATAATTTACTGAGTAACAGCTATATATATGTTACTGAAAACTATAAAACTTACGTAAGGTAACAATATTGTTATTAAAAATGAAATACTTTTATAGTTATTAATCAAGTGGTGTGGGTCTTTTTCATATATTTAATGGCAGTATGATATAGATATTTCTATGTCTGATTCTTTAATTTTCCTTGGTAGTAATTGAATCATGCTTCCTATTTTAGCTGCATATTTAAACTACATCAAAATTGATTTCATATTTCTTTGGTTTAATCGATTAGATTTGTGATTGCTGCCAAACAGATTTTGTTGTAGGGAAAACAGCATGACATTTCACTTCTTGCTACCGTGATAAGTTTATTTCCCGCAACCAGCAATGAATGAAACACTGAAACTGCTAACGATTTACGATGGACAATTTTATTTAGGGCGCATATAAGATTCTACAACTCTGACATATCATTCGCCTCATTTTCTGCATCTCAGCAATAGATTCCTCACAACAGCCTATATTACAGAAAATATACGGGATAACATTCATTGTTACAAAAATTAATCCAGCAGTATTTGGTAGATCAGTACTGTCTGGAGGAAGCGTAAAAATTACAATTCGTAAGGAAAGTCCAAAAGGTACATATTATTTACTGATAAAATAAGAGGCCTACAAGATTTTGTAGTCTCTTGATCACCTCAGGAAGATCTCTTAGTGGGAAAAAGTGATTCTGCCCTCTACATTTCAGGGTAGTTCACGAAACATGCAGCAGTTATACCAAGATACTAAGTCTTTTGTTCAAAGCATGACAAACCTACATTTTCTTAACGTTCACCTACAATCTGCAATAACCTGAAATAACTACTGCATTACTTTCACATGAAAAACTCGCTGATTGTCCTGACATTGTTACTTGCTATTTCACATTGAAACTCAAGAACTGAAGACGAATAGGTTCAAAGAAAAGTATTTGGCATAAAAAACATTCAGAGGGAGTATGTTTCACTATTATGGAAGCAAATAACTTTTAAAATGTCTGGTATTCTTCATTAAAAATAAATCTGAGCAATTTTTATTTGAACTTCTTATGGACTTAGTTTGCAGCATTTGCTGCACAAGCCAGTAGTTTTATATATAACATACAGTTTATAACGTATCACGTCATGACCATAATATTAGCTGGTCACTATAATTGACACACTGCTCCTAAAGGTTAAATGACTTAAATCAAGGCAAAAATTTTGATGCCACAAATTCATGTGTGCAATAAATACATTACCAAAATATGCTGAAATTTAGAATAGTCCAAAGCTGCTTTCACACTTCCTTAATTTGTAATAATTTGTAGAAATTATCATTGGTGGATAGAGTAATTTATTTTCTTTGCTCTATTCAGCACTTTGAAAATGTTGTAACTGAATTAAAAGTATATTTTTTCCAGCTTTAACTGGCTTAAAAGATTGATTTACACAATTTTCTGCTTTTAAGACAGTGATGATTTTTTTCAATGAGTTCATTTCGTTTAATGTAAGTAAAATTGCTAGTATGGTTTGTGAGAACTTTGAAAATTACAAGCTGGAATATGTTGAATTAGAAATTAAAATTCAAGGCGAGGAAGTCCACATTATAAACATCAATTTCTGGACCTTGGTGGGCAAGTGTAAATATGTCTTCCTTCACAGTGTTGTTCAAAATGTGTATACATGTTTGGCACTATTTGCCTTTGTGAAGAATTGTTTTCTTATATGAAAACGATAAGAATAAGACATCATGCTTGACTGACACACAGTGGATGACACGTTGAAAGTATCCTGTTCGAGATATACATCAGAATTTGTCTTTCTGCAAAAATCCAGTGTCATATTTCACATTAAAATTCTCTAAGTACTTTGTTGATTTTTAACACATTTTTGTTAGAAGCTGACTTAAGCAGTATAGATTTGTTATTGTAAAATAATATTTCATCTCGAAGATAAATTAACTCTATTAATAATAAATTGTCATCAGTAATAATAATAATAATAGTAATAATAATCTGCTGTTGGCAAGTACAAGGACCTGTTCTGTTCCCATGGCATATGCTGTCATCTTTCTAAGTCTGTCATTACCTCTGTCATTCAGATTAATAGATGAACTTTTTTTTTGTTAAGAACTTTTTATTTTTGTCATTGTATGAAGTATGAAGAGAAATAAATTTATTTTGATGCTGTGAATCGCTGTTTTGAGATTGTGACATGTTTTCAGCATTCTTGATAGTAAAGAAGTGCTTCATATGCTATCTGTGCACAGCAATTTCTTTTAAAAATTACTGGCCAGATTTTGTTCGCATTCTGTATCTAAAGTTCTTCCAGGAATAATGCACCTAGAATATTACAGTCCTTATTGAAAAATTTAACTGTGTTTATTAAGAAACTAACAAAATAATGATTTACAACTGGCTATAATAATTTTTTTTATGAATATCTTTCTAATGTAAGATGAAGTGACAAATGTTGTGGTATAGATCATGCGTCTTAAAAAAGTGTGTTTAAGAGAAATTAAAACCTGCAAAATTATGCCTTCAGTCAAACATTACAGATATGATTTTGGGCCTTAACAATATATACGACTTAATTATTGGGTTCTGCAGAAGTTTGTACCTTTTTTTTTTTTGCTGTGACAAAAGTTTTTATTTGAGATGAATAGAAGACAGAAATTAATCAGTAATATATTCTTCTACATTATCTTTTCTCCCTACCAATACTGGGGAAGTTTTTCGATTCCACGTCTTAAATCTGCTGGTTTGGAGTTAAAGAAGTCATCAAGACAAGTTTGTAAAGCATCTTAGTTATCAAAAGCGTTCCCTTGAAGATTGTTGGATAGAAAACGGATAGGTGGAAATCTGAGGTGCAAGGTAGGGAGAATATGAAGGATGTGGAATTACCTCCTGACCAAGCTCCTGGACAGCTTCTTTCATTATAGTAGTGTAGTGCAGGCATGCATTATCATGCTTGATGTTGTCTTCCCGGTCATTTTTCTTCAATTGCGGCTGCAAGGCATCAGAGTTGTTAGCAATAAATGTCAGCCATTATGGTTGCATTTATGGGAAGCAATTTGTAGTACATGATACCTTCTTTATCCCGCCAGACACACATCATCGTCTGTGAATGAACAATGTTGTGTGTTGAAATGACAGAACCATTTTTTTGCAGTGCTTTCTCTGATGGCATTCTCTGAACACGGCACAAATATTTCATATCGCCTAAGCTATTTATGCTCCTCTATTAAACTCAAACATAAGAATATGTCGGAAGTGTTCGTTTTTTTTTTCAGTTGACCTCCATATTTTTTAGTCACAAGTATCACAAACTTTCTTCAAATCCGCAAAATTCAGTGCATATTTACAAACACAACACTCCAAAGAACAAATGACAAACGATAAACAATTTCCTAAGAATGCAGTGTTTCGATGAAAAAAAAAAAAAATGCTATAAACTTATGCATCAACCTAAAAGTAAAAGTAACATCCGCTTTATTCTTTTTTACTTTGCTTAACCTCCCCTTTTATGCGACTTAGACCTACACACCATTGTGGGTAGGGGAGGGAGATTATTTTGACGTACACTAGACAACTTACAAACGCTGTTGTGGAAGTAAAAATAAAAATATTTTCCTGTAAAGCATCACTTTTCTGTAAATGGAGTCTCAAATATATTCTTAATTCTGTCTTTCTTTCTCGTCGTAAGTACTAACTTATGCAAGATTATCCAGACTTTTTTTTGTAAAAAAGATTATCTTTTTCAGACACTGCTATTCAACTGTAGAGATACTACCTTTGTTGTGCATGGGGGCGAATGTGTGCAGTACCTAGTAATTACGTTTTGTTTTTACAACTTCACTTAAAAGATTTGCTTTCACATTACTGTTTTTAATCAGTTTTAGGTAGGTAGGCCTACCAATTTTCACAGAATTAATAGAAGTGGTTACAGTGTACGAATAACTATTTTACGTTAATTTATGTAAACTTAATTACATACATTCACTTAAACTGTACATTTTATACATTAAGTTAAATACTTTACTTTTTGTGTTTATAAGCAATTTGGAAGCTACTCCCTAGTTAGAACATTTTAAAATGACAGAACAAGAATATATTCATTCATTCATAGTTTTCTGCCCAAGGGCAGGTCTTTCACTGCAAACCCAGCATTCTCCAATATTTCCTATTTTCCACTTTCCTGTTAGTCTCCGCATATGATCCATGTGTCGTAATATTGTCTGTCATCTGATATCTTCTTCTGATATGAATGAATAAATGATATCTTCTTCTGATATGAATGAATAAATGATACACATACAGTCTATACAAAACTAGAAAGGTATTGACTGTTCTCTCTTGCACATGTGGGAAGGGAGCGACATTGTGAAGTTGTGCGGTAGTGTAGTGCAGAGTCTGTAGTGTAGTGCTGCTCTTTGTGCCGCCTATCTGCCCTGTTGAAACTAAGCAGCTGACACGAAATCATAAACTCATAAATTTGTATCATACGTAGTGTTTGACCAGACTAATATAATAATAATAATAATAATAATAATAATAATAATAATAATAATAATAATAATAAACATATGAATGAATGCGAATATGGTACATAGTGTGTAAGTGATAAGTTCTCTCCATTAATACGTTACGACCATTGATTTTTTTATACTTGAAACCTAAATTCTTTAAGACAGTGTGCAGAGAAGAAACATTGCCTTGAAAAAGATCCACATCTCGAAGCGAAGTTTGCAGCTTTTTTAACGTAGGATGCTTCTTCCATTGGTAATACATGCTGCCGAATTGCATTCTCCTGAAAGGCATCCAAATTTGTCACTCGCTTTTCCACTTTCCTTTCCTTTCCCAGGATTTCAAGTCGGAAGATCCATCCTCTTGCTCATTCAATTTAAATTTCTCCTATCCTATTTTAATGATGGTGTTCTTTCCTATTTTGAGAGCCTCTGCAGTACTATTTACCACCTGCTGTGCAGGAATAAGAGGCCCTCCATTGTCTCTTCTTTCTCGAAATATACCCGCACATTACAAACCATTTCTCTCGCCTGACTTGTAAGAGGAGCACCTTTTATGTTACTTCTAGACCTCTTGCTGTCTCTTGTAGCACTTCTTTCTTCCTTTGAGCCTGTGGTTCATTTTGTGCTGCTAACTGCAGGAGTGATGCCTTGCGACATCATATAAGTGAAACACACAGACACTGTAAATCACATTACAAATACACTCACAACTAAATTAAATTTAAAACTAAACTCAAACTAATTCTACTTTCATCAACAACAAAATACCTACGAAAACAATGGCCATGATAGAACACCAATACTTGCTGTAACACAGTAACGAAGATTCAACTCTTCCGAACAAAGCAACTGGCTACAATACCTTTCTAGTTTTGTATAGACTGTAACTTCGCTAATTTCTCTCACTTTCAGTTGACGGTAGAGCTGAGGACGGAGCGAGTAGAACCGTTGAGTTACTCGGTTCTATCGGTTTATGTGCTTGGCAGCGGAGCACCAAAGTTACTCGGTTAACCATAGCCGTTACCGGTCAGTTCAAACGTTCAGAGTTCTCCTGTTTTTCTTAATTCTATCAGACAACAACGTAGGTACTGTTGTATTTAAACATTTTCTGCTGCAGGACAAATTATTTCCTTATCCCCAAGGCGGGCTGAAAGGCCTCTAGTGTTGAAGAGGAGTTCATCCTATTATATGACCTGTCAAGTGGGCCTAATGGACACTGACAGTCCAAACATATTACTGTACATAATAATAATAATAATAATATTATTATTATTATTATTATTATTATTATTATTATTATTATTATTATTATTATTATTATTATTATTATTAAAGTCCAGGATAACGGAGAAAGTATGGAATTGAACGGGTTACATCAACTCCTCCTTTATGCGGATGACGTGACTATATTAGGAGAAAATACACAAAATATTAAGGAAAACACGGAAATTTTATTTGAAGCAAGTAAAGAGATAGGTGTGAAAGTAAATCTCAAAAAGACAAAGTATATAATTACGTCTTGTGACCAGAATATTGTACAAAATGGAAATATAAAAGTTTGAAATTTATCCTTTGAAGAGCTGGAAAAATTAAAATATCTTGGAGCAACAGTAACAAATATAAATTACACTCGGGAGGAAATTAAACGCAGAATAAATTTGGGAAATGCGTTTCATTATTCGGTTGAGAAGCTTTTATCATCCAGTCTGCTCTCAGAAAAGCTGAAAGTTAGAATTTATAAAACAATTATATTACTGGTTCTTCTATATGGTTGTGAAACTTAGACTCTTTGAGAGAGGAGCATAGGTTAAGGGTGTTTGAGAATAAGGTTCTTAGGAAAAATTTGGGGCTAAGAAGTTACAGGAGAATGAAAAAAGTTACATAACGCAGAACTGCATGCATTTCATTCTTCACCTGACATAAATCCAGACGTTTGAGATAGGCAGGACATGTAGCACATATGGGCGAATCCAGAAATGCATATAGAGTGTTAGTTGAGAGGCCGGAGAAAATAAGATCTTTGGGGAGGCCGAGACGTAAATGGGAGGATAATATTGAAATGTATTTGAGGGAGGTGGGATATGATTATAGAGACTAGATTAACCTTGCTCAGGATAGGGACCGATGTCGGGTTTATGTGGGGGCGGCAATGAACCTCCGGGTTCCTTAAAAGCCATAAGTAGGCCTATTGTTATTATTATCATCATCATATTAGAGAGTTTGGGTAATATTAAAATATGTTAAAAAAGGAAGTGCATTATATTTTTCTCCTATTTGTGTTTATTGGATTACTCATCAGTTATCATTTTATTTGTATTTATTTCTACGAATTATGTTATCTAATTACTTTTATTTATCAATAATATTACTCTTCACCAAGGAGAACATGGTTGTATTGAAGGTTAGTAATGTTATAAAATAAATAAACATTATGTTTTTCAGTTCAAGATTCCACGTTTTATTGATTATTTTATCCACTTTCCGTAATAGTAAATAATTCTGTGTGTTATTTTTAAGTATTTTTGGCAGTGCTTCATGGACCCCGTTTTTTTCTATCTTCTTTTTTACTTCGCTGCAGCGTTTAACGTTAATCTCGCATGTTAATTTATTAGCTGTTGGTATGCCTATTATAAATTATCTTATGAATTTTATTTCGTCTCATATATAACAACAATTAAAGTTAAATAGGCCTTTCATACAAAATAACTCCGCAAATAGTTGTAATCACGCAAATGAAATTTGTAACCACCATTTTGCAATGAAGAGAAGCAGTTTTTTCTCGTCAATTGGCAAAGCGAAAGCGCTTTACTACAACGCTTTTAAAACACGTTTCGTGTCACTTTCGAAGTACATTCTAAAATCGACTCAATCTATCTAAATTTTAAATCTGCCACCACAAATATGTACTCGGTACTTTACTGGGTTCAACCGAGTAATGACGTCACAGTAATGCTCCGAACTGAACCGCTCCGTGCCCAGCCCTAGTTGACGGTCATTCAGTTACCATGTCGGATTTTTTTTTATGATGTCTTCATTTGTTGCTGTTACCAGATGACCACTGCAGGGGTTGTCTTCCGTACTCGACCATTTTTAAGTAGTACCACCCGTTTTTTCACAATCGAAAACGCTGGAGAGGACTCCCTTAATGTAGCCTTGTTGTCTGCTTTAATTTCTGTTGGATTCATTCCCTTTTTTTTTATGAAATATTAAATGACAGCATGAAGCTCGATATTTCCCATTTTTGTCAATTAAACTACACAAAACGAAAAGAAAATTTTGTGCTTGAACGAATGTAAAATGGCCACTAACAGTTTCATAGGCTGCTCACTGCTGTTGGCCTGGTGTTTCATAGGCAGCGGACTGTTGTTGGGCTGGTGTTTCATAGGTGCCTGACTGCTGTTAGGCTGGTGATTCATAGGTGCCTGACTGCTGTTGGACTGGTCTTTCATAGGCGGCCGAATGCTTTTGGGCTGGTATTTCATAGGCATCTGACTGCTGTTGGGCTGTTGTTTCATAGGCGGCAGACTACTGTTGGGCTGGTTTTTCATAGACGGCTGACTGCTCTTGGGCTGGTTTTTCATAGGTGGCTGACTGCTGTTGGTCTTGTGTCTCATAGGCGGCTGACTGCTGTTGGGCTGGTGTTTCATAGGCGGCAGACTGCTGTTGGGCTGGTGTTTCATAGGCGGCCGAATGCTGTTGGGCTGATGTTTCATAGGCACCTGACTGCTATTGGGCTGTTTCATAGGCGGCAGACTACTGTTGGGCTGGTTTTTCATAGACGGCTGACTGCTCTTGGGCTGGTTTTTCATAGGTGGCTGACTGCTGTTGGTCTTGTGTCTCATAGGCGGCTGACTGCTGTTGGGCTGGTGTTTCATAGGCGGCAGACTGCTGTTGGGCTGGTGTTTCATAGGCGGCCGAATGCTGTTGGGCTGATGTTTCATAGGCACCTGACTGCTATTGGGCTGTTTCATAGGCGGCAGACTACTGTTGGGCTGGTTTTTCATAGACGGCTGACTGCTCTTGGGCTGGTTTTTCATAGGTGGCAGACTGCTGTTGCTCTTGTGTGTCATAGGCGGCTGACTGCTGTTGGGCTGGTGTTTCATAGGTGGCAGACTGCTGTTGGGCTGGTGTTTCATAGGTGGCAGACTACTGTTGGGCTGGTGTTTCATAGGCGGCAGACTGCTGTTGGGCTGGTTGTTTCATAGGTGGCAGACTGCTGTTGGGCTGGTGTTTCATAGGCGGCAGACTGCTGTTGGGCTGGTGTTTCATAGGCAGCAGACTGCTGTTGGGCTGGTGTTTCATAGGTGGCAGACTGCTGTTGGGCTGGTGTTTCATAGGCACCTGACTGCTGTTAGGCTGGTTTTTCATAGGTGCCTGACTGCTGTTGAGCTGGTGTTTCATAGGCGGCCGAATGCTGTTGGGCTGGTGTTTCATAGGTGGCCGACTACTGTTGGACTGGTGTTTCATAGGCGACTGACTACTGTTGGGCTGGTGTTTCATAGGCATCTGACTGCTGTTGAGCTGGTGTTTCATAGGCTGCTCACTGCTGTTGGACTGATGTTTCATAGGCGGCTGACTACTGTTGGGCTAGTGTTTCATAGGTGGCAGACTGCTGTTGGGCTGGTGTTTCAAAGGTGGCTGACTACTGTTTGATGTTTCATAGGCAGCTGACTACTGTTGGGCTGGTGTTTCATAGGTGGCAACTGCTGTTGGGCTGGTGTTTCATAGGCGGCTGACTGCTGTTGGGCTGGTGTTTCATTGGCAGCTGACTACTGTTGGGCTGGTGTTTCATAGGCGGCTGACTGCTGTTGGGCTGGTGTTTCATTGGCGGCTGACTGCTGTTGGGCTGGTGTTTCAAAGGCGGCTGACTGCTGTTGGGCTGGTTTTTCATAGGCAGCTGACTGCTGTTGGGCTGGTGTTTCATAGGCAGCTGACTGCTGTTGGGCCGGTGTTTCATTGGTGGCTGACTACTGTTGGGCAGGTGTTTCATAGGCGGCTGACTGCTGTTGGGCTGGTGTTTCATTGGTGGCTGACTACTGTTGGGCTGGTGTTTCATAGGCGGCTGACTGCTGTTGGGCTGGTGTTTCATTGGTGGCTGACTACTGTTGGGCTGGTGTTTCATAGGCGGCTGACTGCTGTTGGGCTGGTGTTTCATTGGCGGCTGAGTACTTTTGGGCTGGTGTTTCATAGGCGGCTGACTGCTGTTGGGCTGGTGTTTCATAGGTGGTTGACTGCTGTTGGGCTGGTGTTTCATTGGCGGCTGACTACTGTTGGGCTGGTTTTTCATAGGCGGCTGACTGCCGATGGGCTGGTGTTTCATTGGCGGCTGACTACTGTTGGGCTGGTGTTTCAAAGGCGGCTGACTACTATTGGACTGGTGTTTCATATGCGGCTGACTGCTGTTGGGCTGGTGTTTCATAGGCAGCTGACTGCTGTTGGACTGGTTTTTCATAGGCGGCAGACTGCTGTTGGGCTATTGTTTCATAGGTGGATGACTGCTGTTGGACTGGTGTTTTATAGGCAGCTGACTGCTGTTGGGCTGGTGTTTCATAGGCGGCTGACTGCTGTTGGGCTGGTGTTTCATTGGTGGCTGACTACTGTTGGGCTGGTGTTTCATAGGCGGCTGACTGCTGTTGGGCTGGTGTTTCATTGGTGCTGACTACTGTTGGGCTGGTGTTTCATAGGCGTCTGACTACTGTTGGGCTGGTGTTTCATAGGCGGCTGACTGCTGTTGGGCTGGTGTTTCATTGGTGGCTGACTACTGTTGGGCTGGTGTTTCATAGGCGTCTGACTACTGTTAGGCTGGTGTTTCATAGGCGGCTGACTGCTGTTGGGCTGGTGTTTCATTGTCAGCTGACTACTGTTGGGCTGGTGTTTCATTGGCGGCTGACTACTGTTGGGCTGGTGTTTCAAAGGCGGCTGACTACGGTTGGACTGGTGTTTCATAGGCGGCTGACTGCTGTTGGGCTGGTGTTTCATAGGCAGCTGACTGCTGTTGGGCTGATGTTTCATAGGCAGCTGACTGCTGTTGGGCTGGTTTTTCATAGGCAGCAGACTGCTTTTGGGCTGGTGTTTCATAGGCGGATGACTGCTGTTGGACTGGTGTTTCATAGGCAGCTGACTGCTGTTGGGCTGGTGTTTCATAGGCGGCTGACTGCTGTTGGGCTGGTGTTTCATTGGTGGCTGACTACTGTTGGGCTGGTGTTTCATAGGCGGCTGACTGCTGTTGGGCTGGTGTTTCATTGGTGGCTGACTACTGTTGGGCTGGTGTTTCATAGGTGGCTGACTGCTGTTGGGCTGGAGTTTCATTGGCGGCTGACTACTGTTGGGCTGGTATTTCATTGGCGGCTGACTGCTGTTGGGCTGGTTTTTCATAGGTGGCTGACTGCTGTTGGGCTGGTGTTTCATTGGCGGCTGACTACTGTTGGGCTGGTTTTTCATAGGCGGCTGACTGCTGATGGGCTGGTGTTTCGTTGGCGGCTGTCTACTGTTGGGCTGGTGTTTCAAAGGCTGCTGACTACTGTTGGACTGGTGTTTCATAGGCGGCTGACTGCTGTTGGGCTGGTGTTTCATAGGCAGCTGACTGCTGCTGGGCTGGTTTTTCATAGGCGGCAGACTGCTGTTGGGCTGGTGTTTCATAGCCGGATGACTGCTGTTGGACTGGTGTTTCATAGGCAGCTGACTGCTGTTGGGCTGGTGTTTCATAGGCGGCTGACTGCTGTTGGGCTTTTGTTTCATTGGTGGCTGACTACTGTTGGGCTGGTGTTTCATAGGCGGCTGACTGCTGTTGGGCTGGTGTTTCATTGGTGCTGACTACCGTTGGGCTGATGTTTCATAGGCGGCTGACTACTGTTGGGCTGGTGTTTGATAGGCGGCTAACTGCTGTTGGGCTGGTGTTTGATTGGCGGCTGACAACTGTTGGGCTGGTGTTTCATAGGCGGCTGACTGCTGTTGGGCTGGTGTTTCATAGGCGGCTGACTGCTGTTGGGTTGATGTTTCATTGGCGGCTGACTACTGTTGGGCTGGTGTTTCATAGGCGGCTGACTGCTGTTGGGCTGGTGTTTCATTGGTGGCTGACTACTGTTGGGCTGGTGTTTCATAGGTGGCTGACTACTGTTGGGCTGGTGTTTCTTAGGCGGCTGACTGCTGTTGGGCTGGTGTTTCATTGACGGCTGACTGCTGTTGGGCTGGTGGTTCGTAGGCGACCAACTGCTGTTTGCAATGTCATCTATGTGTCAGACCACAATCTTTTCAAAACATATCTCCTATAATAGGTTTAAAAAACTTAGGGAATTTCTTTATTATTTAATTATGAGAGTTCTTTTCTTTGAAACTGGACCTTCATAGGAAACAATCATTGACTTCATCTTGAAAATTGTTTACTTTTCATTGATTAAAGTAGTCTTTTGAATGGAGAACAGTGATAAGGCAGGTAATCCATTCAGTTGAGAATTACGCAAATTGTACCTTTATTCACTTTGTAGTGGAGGCACTTGTAGCTTTTTTACTTCTAGAAGGTTTTCACAAGAATTTTTTGTATGCAGGTGCTTCAGCATTTCGCACATGCTGTTAAACTATTAGGAATATTTTAGCAAATTAAGCTGGGATACACACACTAAGAAATTTTGCTCAAAATTGGCTATGGCTATCAATGTACTTCGCAGATTAAAATGTTTAATTTCTGAGAAGGCATTACTTGACTCCTATTATGCACTATTTCACTCTCATATTAATTACGAAATATTACTTTGGGACAACTGCAGTGGTGTCAAAGTTATATTTAGATAGCAGAAGAAAGCAATTATAGATGTATATAAAATTTAAAAGATACAAATTCTTGTAAGTTTTATTTAAAGTAATTTAAAAGTTTGTGCTGGTACTAAGTTTCTATTATACAATATTAACTTGCTTACTATACATCAAAGAAAGATATAACAACTATATAGGTTTAAAATTAATTAATAAATTGCCTGTATGTATACAGGCATTTAGTTATTTATCACTTTTAAGGAATCTGGAGGGTCATTGCTGCCCTCGCATAAGCCCACCATTGATCCCTATCCTGAGTAATATTAATCCAGTCTCTACAATCATATCCCACCTCCCTCAAATCCATTTTAATATTATCCTCCCATCTACATCTCGGTGTCTCCAAAGGTCTTTTTCCCTCTGGCCTCCCAACTAACACTCTATATGCATTTCTGGATTCGCCCATATGTGTTACATATATACAGGCATTACCTATATTAACCACTTCCCTTATTATCCGAGTTAACTCGGGTTGCTAACATGTATCAAAATTTATTAACCCGAGTTAACTCGTTTGAGTCCCATTGTCTACTTCATAGTGATTTTTTAAGTATGTAAGAAAATTAGTGATGTACAGTGATTCTGCAATATTAAATGACCTCTTTACGAAAATAAAAAAATGACACTTTTTTTTTTCACAACACTGGTAAAATAAATAGTAAGGGAAGAGGTTAAGCCCCATATAAAAGGATGGTTAAAAGACAAGGCTTTGTAGGTATGACTTTATGTAACATAAATGAATATGAGGAACATAAATGGTAGAATGGTTTATAGATTCTATATTGTATTCATGTGGCCTATAGGATAGACATTTATCATGTAGATCTATCTCTGTAATATTGATGTCTTATCCAGAATATCCATTATTTTAGTAGTTAACAAGTTTTATATAGAATTTATTATTATTATTATTATTATTATTATTATTATTATTATTATTATCATCATCATTATTATTACCATTATCATTATTATTATTATTATTATTATTATTATTATTATTATTATTATTATTATTATTATTATTGTAAAGAACTAAGATATACGATACTTCATTAACACTGAAGAGTCTGAAAGTGCAAGATCATCGAGTTGATTATTTAAATCCGAAAATCTTTTATTTATTTTACTTTTGATGGTGTCAATCAGTGTTTATGAGCAAGCATTAACATACTTGATCAAATGGCATAACTTAACTAATATTAATTTTAAAAAGGTGGTAACCTTTTTTGTCCTAAATACTAATATTAATTTTAAAAAGGTAGTAATCTTTTTTAGTCCTTAATAGACCAGTTCAATTCATGATGGGTTCATGAATTTTTCCAGTTAACCTAATTCTTCTGACTGCACTATGGCCCAAAGATTAATTCAGCCTCTAAACAGAAATTAGAAATTAGTGCCATTGAGTTTTTCTTGAAGGTAAACCATAAGCACTTTGGACAGAAATCTGTACTGCCAGTAATGCCGGTTGTTAACAAAAGTGGGAGCCTTAGTTTTATTTAATTAAATTTTTTATTAAGGCGTAAGCAGAGTAGTTGTGTTTGCTATAGACATGCAGCAATACAGTGTAATAAAATTGAGTCCAGAATGGTAACAACTAAAAATTGACGATATTAAAAAGACTTTATAATATTAGCACCAAAGAATTGCCTTAAATTATAAAAAGGGTTATTCACTAACAATTATATAAAACATTTCTAACTTACTTACTTACAAATGGCTTTTAAGGAACCCAAAGGTTCATTGCTGCCCTTACATAAGCCCGCCATCGGTCCCTATCCTGTGCAACATTAATCCAGTCTCTATCATCATATCCCACCTCCCTCAAATCCATTTTAATATTATCCTCCCATCTACGTCTCGGCCTCCCTAAAGGACTTTTTTCCCTCCGGTCTCCCAACTAACACACTATATGCATTTCTGGATTCGCCCATACGTGCTACATGCCCTTCCTATCTCAAACGTCTGGATTTAATGTTCCTAATTTTGTCAGGTGAAGAATACAATGCGTGCAGTTCTGCGTTGTGTAACTTTCTCCATTCTCCTGTAACTTCATCCCGCTTAGCCCCAAATATTTTCCTAAGCACCTTATTCTCAAACACCCTTAACCTATGTTCCTCTCTCAGAGTGAGAGTCCAAGTTTCACAACCATACAGAACAACCGGCCCACACCTGTGGAGTAACGATCAGCGCCTCTGGCCGCGAAACTAGGTGGCCCGGGTTCGAATCCCGGTTGGGGCAAGTTACCTGGTTGAGGTTTTTTCCGGGGTTTTCCCTCAACCCAATACGAGCAAATGCTGGGTAACTTTCGGTGCTGGACCTCGGACTCATTTCACAAGCATTATCACCTTCATTTCATTCAGACGCTAATTAACCTAGATGTTGATAAAGCGTCGAAAAATAACCCAGAACAACCGGTAAATTATATCTACAGTTTGGGACTCAACAGGAAGTTTATGTCGTTTTCTGATGGTAGGCATTTGACAATAAAGTCATTTGACCTCTTGCATCCAATATTTTCAAAGATATTATGATCAGCCACTGAAGCACAGATTTTGAGGTGTTCCGAATCCATTTCTTATATTGGTTAGTTCAGTCTTCTTAGCTGATGTTATACTACCAGCATTCTATTGTAAGATGTTTAGTTGATTCTGTACCATTAAAGTAGTCCCTGCCTGGAGATCCAATTGGGGTACTATTTTACCTCTGGATATTTTTACCTTAATGATACCCATTTCGTATTAGAGTGGTTAAATGGCAAGTTGTAGCTGATTTAAGTGAACACCATATTTTAACGTTTTGGTGGCTACTTCATCCACACACAACCCCCAGAATGTCTGGAGGATCACACCTGCTGTTGGTCGACGGTTCCACTGGACCTAGTTGGGAGATCTTGTTGATCACCAGCTTTCTGTCCTTAAGCTACTGGAGGACGATTTTAGTGCCATAGCAGGTCAGCACTACGCACAGAAAAGTAGAAAGGGTAGGAAGGAAAGTGAAATGAACCCCTAGGCCTCGAATACTCTAATACCGTCGGGGTTGAAGAAAGTAGGAGTTCAGTTAGAGGACTGGATAGGAAAGGGTAAAGAGAGAATTAGGTATTGAATAGAGGAAAATTATACCAAATTCGATCATTAACTCATCAAGCTGAGCAGTGCTAATTGATGAGTAGCACCTCCCTTTAGTTCAGCTTGTAAAATTATGCTTACTAACAGCTGCACTAGGGGAATGTAGGGATGGGACATTGGGTATTTGTCCAGGTTGGTTTCTTAAAGCCTTCAATGGGAAGGATTAATGGCTCTCCTCCCTGTATTCGACAGATACCCTTTTGCAGCCACAGGAAGTTGATTGAACATATCCACATTTAAGGTGTCATACCACTTTTTTAGTTTTAGCCAATCTGGCTTTATTTGAACATGTAAAATAATTGAATCTTGTGGAATATTGATGCACATTCGAACATATACGTTACTCATTTAAATTCTTCTTTATTCTCAACAAACATTTGAATATATATAGATTTAGAACTACCAGTATTTTTTTCTTGGATGAACAGAGGCTCTAATGGGTATTATAATCAGAGCCAGTTAAGATACAAAGCGTCTTCTTTTGTAAGACAAGAAAATTATCAATATCAGCACCATTACCCCAAATATGAATTCTGTAAGCATGAGATACTATTAAAAAAGGCAAAATATGCATTTCTGAAATAATCTTTAGTCAACAAGTTTTTAAGTCGTTTAATAAATTACCCTTTATAGGCGAATACATACATTAAAATTAATATGTTTACCCAAAAATCGAACTTTGATGGTCTCCACTCTCAATTTTAGGAATTTCAGAAAGAGTACCCTTTACACAAAATCAGCAGTAAAAAAGGTCGAATTTATCAGTGACAGGTTATCATATTTAGTACTTAAGGGTAGATGGTGCGACATCATAGTTATAAATGCTCACTCTCCTACAGAAGAGAAAGACGACCATATAAAGGATAGCTTCTATGAGGAATTGGAACATACTTTTGATCAGTTACCTAGATATCACATGAAAATTTTATTGGGGGATTTCAACGCTAAAGTAGGACAGGAGGATATTTTTAGACCAACTATTGGAAAAGAGAGCCTACACGTAGCTAGTAGTGACAATGGAGTTAGATTAGTCAACTTTGCCACATCGAAAAATTTAATTGTCAAAAGTACAACATTCCCCCATAAGGATATACATAAATATACTTGGACTTCTCCAGACGGATTGACACACAACCAAATAGATCACATCTTGATAGATAAACGGAGACACACTAGTATAGTAGACATTCGAACTTTCAGGGGTGCAGACTGTAATTGTGACCATTATTTGGTAATTGGAGAATTAAGAGAAAGACTATCAGTAACCAAGCGAGTAGAGCAACAAGTTAATATTTCTAAATTCAATATTTTGAAATTAAAGGACGAGGAAACTAAGCAAAATTATCAGGTCGCAATTTCGAATAGGTTTGCCACTTTAGAAAGTTCCGACGAAGTTGAGAAAGAATTAGATGTTAACAGCGTGTGGGAAAATATCAGAGATAGTATCAAAATTGCAGCAGAGCATAGGTTATTATGAAACTAAGAAAAAGAAACCGTGGTTTGATGAAGATTGTTGCATGGTAATAGAAAGAAGGAAACAGGCAAATTTGAAATTCTTACAGGATCCAGTTGAGGAGAAGAGAGATAATTATTTCAATGAAAGACGGGAAGCAAGTCGTACACTTAGGAATAAAAAGAGAGGTTACTTGAAGGAAAAACTGAATGAGGTAGAAACAAATACAGTGAAACCTGTTCAAGACGGAAGTGACATGGTCCTAATTTTTTTTCCGTTGTGGACAGGTTTCCGTATTATTCAGGTGTGACATTAAAATGGAATATTTTGTCATTCATATACATGAAAAACAAAATGGCATGCCGCAAACTGCAAGAAGTACAAAATATTCTGTTTAACACTCATCACATTAAATCAGCTTTGTGTCGCTTTTTACGTTGAGAATCTTCTTGATTAAAATCTCATTTTCTGTATAAATATTATCGTAACTCACTCATTAGTCATTAAACATTACTAAAGTTTACTAATCTCATTCTATTTAATATGTAACACTATACTCTAATACTGTACTGCATATCATTGAACATTATTAATTAATTGGACTAGGAGCCATCTATTAGAAACCTTGAATTTTGGTTTATGTAATTTCTTTCCCAGTTCAATAGCTTGCTTTGCAGGATAGATCCAGAAATTGGCTTGTTCTTTGAAAGGTCATGAAGAACCCACTCCCACAACAGTTCATTTTTTTTCACATAAACAGTTGCTTTCTGGTTCCTTTTGTGTCACCAATATTGGCCGCACGCCACTCACTCATTATGATCTTTATTTTTTTAAGTGTCACACCTGCGTTTTCACAACTCTACTTCAATATTATTTCACACAGACTTTGTTTCTAATTTTCCTTTATCTCGATAACTTTTATTTCATAACTTAATGTTAATGCCACATTTTATGCAACTTCTTTTTTTTACCTGGAAATCACTACACTTGCGTTCTGTTTAGCTACGACAGTATACGGGTATGAAGCATTGAAAATCTTTGAAGGGACTCGTCTGCCTAGTCAACAGGTTAATAAAATTTATGACCGACAGGCCAACGCACCCTCGTACCCTCTAGAATTTTGCAAAGAAAACTTGTTTTTATCATAGTGACCTACATATTTCTTATATTCCTTGAAATTACACGGTGTTTCAAAATATAGTTACAAAATATAGTGTGTCCAAAATATTGTTTCCGTTTTGAACAGTAGCAGAGAGTTTCCGTTTCCGCGTTGGACAGTTTCCGTTTTATTCAGGAAAAATTAGACATAATACATACAAATTTCGCCGGGACCAATAAATTGTTCCGAAATAGACAGGATTCCGGATTATTCAGGTTCCGATTTGAACAGGTTTCACTGTAGTAAGAATAAAAACATTCGAGATTTATATAAGGGTATGAAGGAATTTAAGAATGGATATCAGCCAAGGATCAAGGATGAGAATGGTGACTTGCTTGCAGACTCTCCATCAATCCTAAACAGATGGAAAAACTATTTTGGGCAACTACTAAATGTACATAGGCCAAATAGAAATGATCGGGACGAAATTGAAATACAAACTGCTGAGTCATTTATACCCGAACCCACACTTTCAGAAGTCGAAATTGTGATAGAAAATCTTAAAAAGTACAAGTCTCCAGGTATCGATCAAATTCCAGCAGAATTAATACAAGAGGGTGGAAGTGCATTATATAGCGAAATTTATAAACTTGTGCTTGCTATTTGGGAAAAGGAAATAGTACCAGAACAATGGAAGGAATCCATAATTGTACCTATTTTTAAGAAAGGGGACAAAACCAACTGTGGTAACTTTCGAGGAATATCACTTTTGTTGATGTCGTACAAAATTTTGTCCAATATTCTTTTGAGAAGATTAACTCCGTACGTAGATGAAATTATTGGGGATCATCAGTGTGGTTTTAGGCGTAATAGATCGACTATTGATCAGATTTTTTGTATTCGACAGATAATGGAGAAAAAATGGGAGTATAAGGGTACAGTACATCTGTTATTCATAGATTTCAAAAAGGCATATGACTCGGTTAAGAGGGAAATATTATATGATATTCTTATTGAATTCGGTATTCCCAAGAAACTAGTTCGATTAATTAAAATGTGTCTCAGTGAAACATACAGCATAGTCCGTATAGGTCCGTTTCTATCTGATGCTTTTCCAATTCACTGCGGGCTAAAGCAGGGAGATGCACTATCACCTTTACTTTTTAACTTCACTTTAGAATATGCCATTAGGAAAGTTCAGGATAACAGGCAGGGTTTGGAATTGAACAGGTTACATCAGCTTCTTGTCTATGCGGATGACGTGAATATGTTAGGAGAAAATCCACAAACGATTAGGGAAAACACGGAAATTTTACTTGAAGCAAGTAAAGCAATCGGTTTGGAAGTAAATCCCGAAAAGACAAAGTATATGATTATGTCTTGTGACCAGAATATTGTACGGAATGGAAATATAAAAATTGGAGATTTATCCTTCGAAGGGGTGGAAAAATTAAAATATCTTGGAGCAACAGTAACAAATATAAATGACACTCGGGAGGAAATTAAACGCAGAATAAATATGGGAAATGCGTGTTATTATTCGGTTGAGAAGCTTTTATCATCTAGTCTGCTGTCAAAAAATCTGAAAGTTAGAATTTATAAAACAGTTATATTACCGGTTGTTCTGTATGGTTGTGAAACTTGGACTCTCACTTTGAGAGAGGAACATAGGTTAAGGGTGTTTGAGAATAAGGTGCTTAGGAAAATATTTGGGGCTAAGAGGGATGAAGTTACAGGAGAATGGAGAAAGTTACACAACGTAGAACTGCACGGTTGTATTCTTCACCTGACATAATTAGGGACATTAAATCCAGACGTTTGCGATGGGCAGGGCATGTAGCACGTATGGGCGAATCCAGAAATGCATATAGAGTGTTAGTTGGGAGACCGGAGGGGAAAAGACCTTTGGGGAGGCCGAGACGTAGATGGGAGGATAATATTAAAATGGATTTGAGGGAGGTGGGATATGATGATAGAAACTGGATTAATCTTGCACAGGATAGGGACCGATGGCGAGCTTATGTGAGGGCGGCAATGAACCTTCGGGTTCCTTAAAAGCCATTTGTAAGTAAGTAAGTACCCTTTACACATCCGTATTGAGAACGATTAGACAAATACAATTTGATTAAATCTAGTTCCTTGCTTTCAAATTCGTAAAACCGTAATTTGGAAACAATATCGTGCAAAACACAGTCATCCTTTTGAAAGATCTTGCTACCGTTAAGGGTCTCAGTGGTCTGTGATAAGGATAACTTTATTTTAACTTTAACAATATTTATTTGTATTTGAGGAATTATGCACATTACTTTGTAAGTACAATGTAACAGTTGACGAAGAGGAACTTTACAAAGAATTTTGTGTGATTAGAAAAATCTTGCTATCTGTGATGAAAAAACAGTTTCTGTCCCTGAAAAATACTTGTACATATTTTTAACTCAATTGTGATGAAGGATGCATGATAGATTTTCAAAGAATATTTTTCTTCTCCATTAAGCTTCGCAATTACAAACCCTCATGCTGAAAAAAACAAACTTTTATTGATGTTAGAACTGAAATGTAGTGAAATGTTCGATACCCTGTATATATTTATATAAAAAAAAAAAACAAAACTTTATTCAAAAGTGTTTACAGTAGGAATAAGTACATCAGTCACAGTGAGAAAAGTAATGGTAATGGTGGTTCAGTTCCTGGACCTTACTCTTCACACAGATTTTAAGGGCCTTGTGAAGACATTTTCTATGTAGCCTAAGTAGTTTTCTGCTAAATCTTATTTTGTATTGGGTATTCAGTCCAATATAATTATAGTTAATCAGTTTTTAACATGTTTTTTTTTATTTTTGTTTTTTATATATTTTTTTCCTTCCCGAGAATTGATGTCCTCTTTTTTCATTCTTGGTATTCAGTCATCGTACTTATAGTATCTAATGCACATTTTATGTTTCCTTATCTTGTGTTGAGATAAAAAACGAAACACAGAAGTTAGAGAACTTATTTTATTCAGCCTGGCAGAAGAAATAAGAAATTACAGTAAGTAAGTATCATAAGGCTGATAAAGATAAGGATGACGATGATTATGGTAGTGGCAATATATTGTATGTTATAGATATTTGAATAAAAAAGAAAAATTAACTCGCCTAAAGATGATCCCCCAATTTCAACAGATGACACATATCGAAATTTCTAGTTCATACATCTTAATGGCTGGTGCCAAACAGTGTTTTTCTTCAATCATATTAGAAACGAAAATTGTAGCCACTTTTTGTCGATAACATCTAAATTATCTTTATGTATAACAAATTTCCATAGAATGCCGATACGTTTTCAAACTACAAAGAGTAATGAAACTTCTTTCTGCTTCACAGCTTGAATTAGGTAAAACCAACAGCAGTTGAAGTGGCATAGCCATATTTTAAATTAAACATCTTCTAGGATCATCTCAAAAAAAAAAAAAAAAAAAAACAGCATTCTTAACAAAGACAATATTTTTGTTTAAGATTATATGTCAGTCTCGGGATGAGTAGGGCATATCGAAAAGAGCCTAAAAACGTTTTTTTTTTTTCAAAATGAAAAATTGAAGGGTTCGCAAAAGTTGCATAATGGTGCCAACATTTCACACAAAAAAGTTGGCCCCCTAGAAGTACTTTCGCTGAGCCGCAGAGGAGGTTTTTTGATTTATCTTATTTTTGTTACATGTTTGCAGGTCTTTGCTTGATGCAAACTGCTGATGATGTGTTGTTGACAGATAAAAGTGTATTATTTTTAAATTAAAGAGATGGCAGGAATGCAAAATAAAAGGTACAGATATACTACACACTGCATCAAATCAGAACTCACCATGGGAAGATATGGCTGCTAATGAATTCCATCCACTCACCTGCTACTATTTGTTTTTATTGTTTGTTTATTCAATTTAATTTTCATTTTGCTCCCCATGAAAAATAATTTGCCTTCTACTCATAAGATTGGAGTTGCTTTCTTGTATCCAGTGTGGACCTGATAAAAGCATCTCTTTTTTTCACCACAGACTGTGGCTGAAGCATCGCTGACTATCTTCACTGATTGTGTGTGGCATGGGAAGAAAGAAATGCTTTTCTTCTTTTTCTTATTTTTCCAGCAAATTTCTGATCATACATCATACTCTGCAAATCTTTAGTACTTAAATGACTGAGATTCTGGTATAATGAATTTTATAAGAAGCCAAAGACAAAATATGAGTTCTTACTTACTTTAATTCCTTCTCACCCTTCTTATGTTTCGGGGTATGTTTTCCACGTCTGTTGCTGGATGTGTTTCAATAGTGGTTGGCCATTTATTCTGAATGACATGTCTAACAAATTTCCCGTGTTTATTCAATGTGCTGAGAAAATAGGTATTTGTATACAGGTATCTCCTGACCATTGATTTCAAAACAGTAATCATAGGTAACATCCCTTAATTTTTTAAACCCTTTTCTATGCTTTTTACTTTTTTACTGGTGACATGTTTTGTGATAAATGCAACTCTTTTTATCTTGAGTACCAAGCCTCCAGAGTTTTGAAAAAATATTTTTTATAATATATTCCAGAACCAGAATGCATTGTGTAAGTGGTTTCATTTTCCTCGCATGTATTTTCTTTCCACTAGCATTAACGTCAGATGGTCCAGTATTTGAAAGAAGTGTTTGTGCTATGTGCACTGCTTATACTCAAGGATGTTGTGAAGAACTGGCTTCAGCATTGTCATTGCTCGTAGAAGAAAGCCAAACTTCATCTGTCGAAGGAAATGTGTCTGTTACAGTTTAGGGGAACAGTTTTCAAAATGTTTTCTTGTTGCATATCTGAACCATCAAGGGAAACTTTAGTAATAGCCGTTTCTTTTTCTTGTCTTGTATATTAATTCCTCCAGACTGCTTTCTGGGGTATATGTTTTATCTCAATCGCTGTCATTATCGTAATACATAAGATCTGGCAATAAATATCATGGATTGTTTTTTGATCTTCTATCAGATGTTGTCTTTAGTATATTATCTGGTAATTTTCTCTAGTTCGACTGGTGGCGATGACAATACACAATTATCATCGTAGCATTAATCTATAACAAATTTAAGTTTCATAGGAATTCAATGCATTCAAGATCCTTCACATATGTATTATTATTGTTATTGTTATGAGAATGAAATTGAAAGAAAATTTTATTGTATTAGACAAAAAAAAAAAAAAAAAGAGAGAGAGAAAAAACCCTACAAAACCAATTGTATGTAGTAAATAAATATGTCACCAAAATCATGATTTCAATTTGATTCTACTTTACAGAGAGAGTCAGTATGCCTATTTTATATTAAAAATACATGGGTCATTCAATAATTAGTGGAAACAATGTTTGTATGTGGCACTATCAAGCGGTAAATGATGTAAGCTGATAACAGTGAGAAAGAAGATCATCTGATGCGTATTTTCTGTGAGTTTGAAGACAATAATCTCATTTATAAGATATTTGTAGCGAGTTGAATTTATAGACTGTTATCTGTAGTGCTCTAAAATGTTTAGCAAATACGAACAAAGATGCTTCATTAAAATTCAGATTGTAAGAGGCAAGAATGCTCGACAATGCCATACCACATTACTGGAAGCTTGTGGTAGAGAGACTTCACCATACTGTACCATGGCTAGGTGGGAACATGCATTTTGCAACTGGAGGGAAGATTAGTACAAGACGACGCTGTGGATGGCATCCGTCGTCTCCTGAGTTGTGGAGGCAGGTTCTTCATGTTGGAGGAGATTACTTCTGAGTACTGCAACAATGTGACTGTTCCAAAAATGTTTTCTTTATTGTTAATTCAAATGTTGCCACTAATAGAAGCGTCGGATGGAACAACATTGTAAGTTACAAAATTTTCATTCGGCGTGTTTCCGTGTAATAATGTTGTATGTAATGTTACTTTGCTATACTCCTTGGCTTGCAACTGTCCATCAATGCAGTACGTGAAATTTGTCCACTCAAAGGTTTGCTACCCTCATAAGAACAATGTTGTACGTGTACACATTTTTGCAGCTCCTGTAAATTTTACCAAATGTAACTTATAACATTGTTCCAGCCGATGCTTCAATTATTGAATGATCCATGTATAAGTAGGTACAGAAAAAATACTCCTATTAAACAAGTTTACGTACTTTCGGCAATGTCAGCTTGTTTTGTACTAGAAGAACAGTTTTTTTTTTCTATAAAGAAACATCTTACAATATTTTCAATAACTTGTTAATGCTATTCTTTCATCTTCTAGATTGTAACAATAATGGAAATATAAATCTTTGACAAGCATCCTCATTGGTACAGTGTTGTGGCACCTGTTAGTTTAAATACAGGGGCATAAAAATCTTAAGTGGTCAACATAACATTCTCCAGTACATCATTATAGTGATGTTACTAAAGGTGTATGTCGACATAAACTGTTGTCACTGACCAAATATTAGAAAAATATGACGTAAAGTAAAATGATCAATTTTTTGTTATTGTGACTTGTATTTCACCCAGATACAAACCCGTAATACCAAATGAAACTGAAAGTTTTTTAAATAGCTTATCAAAAACTTAAAAGAAAAAGTTACTTAAACCCGTATGACCAGGCACCAAAAAAATTGTGAAAATAAAAAGATAAATAAAATTTTACTTTATATGCTGAACTTTAAAACTACTATGGCTCGGTATAAAAATATAATTACAAACCTTGGTTTTTTACTGCATATAGTGGACACTACAAGGCAACTTTAGTTCACCCTTATGTTTTGAATTAAGAATTTTTTTTTTTCGATACACCCTAATGCTGAGGTTACCACAACTTTCTTCTGTTAGTAATTAATTTTCTGTCAGTAAGTTCGATTTTAATTCCTGGCTGGTCGAGTCTATTCTTTATTCCTAAAAGAACTATATTGATCATTCCATAGTATTCTCGTCTAGTCTCATGAATATGTATATGCATTAAGGCATAGGTCTTTTAGGTGACTTTTTTTTTTTTTTTTGCTGTTGTAGAAAAACTATTATTGGGCAGAGGTGAAGTTCAGTTGCGAATAGTGACGAAAATTTTTCCTTTGAACACAAGTCACTGATGGATGCCACTTGAGATCAAATTCACAGATTTAAGAAATGCTGGCAAGGTATTAGATTTTCCTTGTTTAGTAGCTCAAGAGTCAAAAGAAGCATAGCAATGGCCAAGGAAGCTTAATAGAAAAAGGAGCATCTTCTGCGGACCTCTGAAAAAAGTACTAAGGAAGAGACTAGTGAAGTGCTTTGTATGGAATGTGACATTGTATGGGGCAGAAACGTGGACATTACGACGAAGTGAAGAGAAGCGAATAGAAGAATTCGAAATGTGAATATGGAGAAAAATGGAATGTGTGAAGTGGACAGACAACAAGAAATGAAGCGGTGTTGAAAAGAGTAGGTGAAGAAAGGATGATGCTGAAACTGATCAGGAAGAGGAAGAGGAATTGGCTGGGTCACTGGCTGAGAAGAAACTGCCTACTGAAGGATGCACTGGAAGGAATGGTGAACGGGAGAAGAGTTTGGGGCAGAAGAAGATATCAGATGATAGATGACATTAAGATATATGGATCTTATGAGGAGATAAAGAGGAAGGGAGAAAATAGGAAAGATTGGAGAATGCTGAGTTTGCACTAAAAGACCTGCCCTTAGGCAGAACACTGGTATGAATGAATGAATGAAATAAATAGCTCAAGATAGGATATCAGTTCCAGAGCCAAAATGTAACTCAGTACATTAGTTCCATTTTCGAAAATATTAAATCAAATTTGTTTGTTGTTTCTTTGATCTGAGATTTTCTGTACAATCAGTGAGTTGGACACAATGGCCTTATTTTGAAATATTTCTCTAAGGACTCACTGCAACTTGTTCCTGAATGTGTTGAAATTGAGCATTTCTTTTAGGAGATTGACCAAACTCAGTACCAAGTTTATTATCCCATTGTATTGAGTTCTTCACTGTGCGTAATATTTCAACACTTTATGTTACTACTTATACATTTACACAGTAGTCACTGCAATGTGCAAAAAGTTTGAGGCTGTATTCCTGAAATATTTCTTTTCTTTTAACCGCTTATGTTGCTTGCTCTATCATAGCACTGTTCCTATAGTTATGTCAAAAGTAGCTGAAATAGTAAGAAAACGTCATCAGTAATGGATAAAAGAGCTTCACTTATAGCTAAGGTAGTTTTGTAAAACTACAAACTGCTTTCATTTGGTTCTGACTTATTCATTGAATACAAATGGATCTTTATTAATTTCCTGTGATATTTGTAGTACCATCACAAATAACTGAAAACATCATGGAATTTCTGGATTTTATTTTACACAAAGCGGTAGTGAATTAAATATTTCTTGGCTAAAATATTCTAGAATTTCATTCTCTCAGGATGACACATTCTACCACAATTGTGTAATTGAAGAACATCTTCAGTTTTGCAAAAATAAATATAAAGCTCTCCAGTGCATTTTTTGGATAGTTCGCTTTTGACAGCTGTCGTGGAGATTTTATCTGACGAAACTGAATACAGTCCGAAAATGAGATGAAAATTTTTGATGAATTTTAAATTTTTCTATTTCGCTTCTCAGTTTTTAACCATTTACCTGTAAATGATGAATCCATTTTTGTTACTCAAGTTTTATCTGGGCACACTACAGTAATATTATAATGGCAGCATAAAAAGCAGTTCATTCCTTCACTATCTTAGATTACATGCAGCCATTTGAAGTCTTTATATTAGTTTATGTGACATTTAAGGCATGTTCTTTCAGTTGTTTAACTGGTAAAATACCAAACAAAACAATAGACTGGTTAGATTCACTAAAATTATCCCGAGATTGTGAATTATTGACCTCGTCTTTGGTAATAATTGATTCTGTAGAACCTGTAGCTTTAGAATCTGAAACTGTACTTTGACAGCTGTTTTATATTTTGTTTTTCTGAAACTTCTTTCAATCTCAGTTCCTAAAGTGTTGGAAGAATCTGAGATCATATTGCTGTATAGATGTTCAATCATGATTTTAAAAACAAATTTATCCATTTTCCTCTTGTGCTAGAAACTCAAGAAATAACACACGACTTCAAATACACACCCGATAAAATCGTCACTTACCTGATTTGATGTGACTGAGTTACTCAGATATGGAAATAACTGACAGTAACTTTATATCCGTTCCCCTTCTAAGAGAAGAAATAAAGATAATTTATATCACATAAATTAGCTGACAATGTCTACACGTTTATGTCAGTGTTCCTGTTCCCTGTTTACATTCATCTTCCTTCAGTAAGAATTCAAATTTTCATTTAAGATTGCGAAAGCTTTATTGACTTCAACAGAGCAATTGGGAGTGGGAACTCAGCAATTTCATTTGTACACTGGTCACTCATCATGGTCAGATGGCAATCCCTAGATCAATATCTGCAACTGCTGGAAGCAAGTAAAAGGAGTCTGGAATATTACCCTGTCTTACAACCTTGTTTGACAGTGTAGACATAATGTCAGCATTTTGTGCAGGAGAATTGATATGACTGTTTCATTATTGATGTTATACTATAATATTTATTCAAGCTATTTCTTTTACGTTGCAGTCGAAATAATACATTGATATAATACAGAAAGTTGTTAGACATGCCTGAGGTCAAGTAGAATATAGTAAAATAGCCTAGTTTAAGTTGCATATTTGGATTACTTTCGGTTATAATGGTTTAGTTATGCACAGTATGTTAGCTTCTGTTAGGTACATTCGTAAATAAAAATATATATATATATATATATATATATATATATATATAGCGTAGTATCAATTGTTTGGTTATGTTGATGGAATTGGAGATAACTAGATGGTATTTTGGTCTTCCCTCAGTTTGCACATTTCCTTGATTGTACAAAAAAAAAAGAAAAAAAAAAATACGATTTCGTTACAAAAGTTCTTTTCTGTACATACAACGTGCATTTCATTGAATTATACAGAGTTACTACATAAATTCAAATTCAAATTCAAATTTATTCACAATTTGAATTGTGGAACGAAATTTGACAGTAAAAGGAATTTAAAAATAAGCTCACTTTTATTTAATTGTATTTTTTTTTTGTACTATTTTAGAGAAAAGTTTCTGTAAAAATATGCCTTCCCTTTTCTTCCTTAAGGACTTTGGTGATCTGCACTTTTGGAACTTACAGCCCGTGTCTCACGTCCTGAACCGAGAGTTCCCTAGTGCTTATAACCACGCCTCTTAGGTCTGCTCGGACCGGCATGGCAGTTGCAGCGTGCGGCACAGCAGCATATTACATGTTCTGAAAACATTATTCTATGCCAGTGCAGGGGTTTATACTGTTTATAATACTGGATACTGTAATCGTGGTTACCACTATCGCTATTATCTCTGATGGTGATTTCCTAAAATGTATGCACACACTAGGCCACTATTCGTTCACTCTGGACAACTGTTGATTTGCCATAGAGCAGCATTTCTCAAAGTATGTTCCGTGAGCCCTATATGATTTTAAATTTTATTCCATACCTTTTTTTACTTGGTTATTTAACGACATTATTAACTATTACATTATTTTGCATCGATGGGATTGATGATAGCGAAATGGTATTTGGCGAGATGAGGTCAGGTATTCGCCAAACGTTACATGACATTTGCCTTACGGTTGGGGAAAATCTCGGGAAAAAATACAACCAGGTAATCAGCCCAAATGGGAATCTAACCCACACCCGAGCACAACTCTGAATCGAGAGGGAAGCGCCTTAGCCGATTGGGCTGCTCCAGTGGCTATTTTATACTTACAGTAGTGGATACTATAAAAATATATAAATGTTACGAAAATATGAATCAATAATAACATGAAACCACCGATAATAATAATAATAATAATAATAATAATAATAATAATATTCCAATAATATGCGTAATAACAATATGTTTAATGAACAACTAGAACGGAAAATACCCATAATACTTATCACTTTCATCATTGGATTCTGTGTATATGTGTTCACTAAAACAAAATACCGAAAAGACAAAATGCAGAAGTACAGTAGAAATGAGACTACAACTTTCTGCCATAAAACCAGATTGCAGGCTTAAAAAGCAAATACATTCGTCCCACTGAACAGAATTGAGATACTAGCTTTCACTTGTCTGTTAACTATTAAATACTAATAAAATATTACAAGGATTCCGCAGTTACACTTTAGATTAAAAGGGGTTTCGCAGTGAAAAAAAGTTTGAGAAACACTGCCATAGAGGAAAGAGTTTATGAATGTGTACATGTGATAACTGTAATCGCGATTAGGTCGATAATCTCGAGTAGAGACTGTAGTCTACCACTGGTATTAGTGTTAAGTTACAGGAATTTATGAGGAGGACATAATTTGTTTTGTGAGGGGACAGCCTATACATTCACTTGTCCATGGTTCTGTAGCTGATGAAAGAAATCCTGAAAAGGCTGATGTGTTGAACGTAGGGTAGTAGGCACATGCGGTACTCAGAACCTCTCACTCTCCCCCTCTGTGTCTTGCCCCGCAAAGAAACAGCTCAGGAAGTGAGGAACGGGCAGTACCTTCATCATGAATGGTAGGAAAACTGAATACAGTCTGGCAATTGCAATAAGGCTGGAAAAACTTCACTTTTGCATTATTCGTTCCTGCATCTGTCACAAATTCAATGTATTACCTCAGTAGTTTTCTTCCTTACGCATAGTCATAAAACTGCATCTTCCAGTATACCATTTCCTGACTTTTTGAGATGTATGTATGTATTTATTTACACTGCAAGTGGGCATGCACCCTGTGGCAGTGGTATACACAATATAAACAATACACAATAAAGAAATGATAAGCAATACACAATACAATTATACAATACACAATAGGCCTACAAATTTATACACAATACAATAAGAATACACAATATAATTTCACACAATAATAATAAAACATAAATAATATACCTAATTTTACATTACAACCTACATTATTATGTATAGGCCCTACATAAGTTTCAATAGTCTTTCACTTTATTCTCATCTCACTCACTGTAGTGGCACTATGACGCATTTCACTGACACTTTAGCACACATTTCACTGACACTCTGTAACACATTTCACTGACACTATAGAACACATTTCATCGACGCTATAAATTATCACTGATCGGAACTATTCACTGCACTGTAAAACCATAACTTCACTGACTCACCTCGCTTCACTGATACAACAGTATGTAGATAGGCTTTACATACCACTTCTTCTTTCTCCTCTGAAGCAGTTATTTCTGTTTCTTACTGTCTTTAACTTTGTTTTGCTTAACATATCTTGACCCAATACAGCTTTTGCAGAAGATAAATTATTATTATTATTATTATTATTATTATTATTATTATTATTATTATTATTATTATTCGGACTCTAGTTTTGCTTGATGTTGAATGCCTAGCATGTTTTAGCATTCTTCAAACGTGTAACTTTTCTTCCTTATTATCGTCATGATCTGATAACTTACTTAAAACACATTCTGGATCAAAAAGAATTAATCCAGTTGTTTTCGTACTGATGTACTACAGTTTTATTCAGAGTCTACTTAGAAGCAATGGAAATGCAACTTTGAATAGTGTGCTTCTTCTGATCATTTAAAACATTGTCAATCTTTAGAGGTCTGAAAAAGCAGACATCCAGAGGTGTGAGGTGAATGCTGTTGGGTGGCAACAATACGGAGTAGATGTTTTGATGGTCACATTGCTCCACAACATGCAGTATTGGACAAGTTTTATCCAAACATTATTTTTGGACCCTCTTATCCTTCCGACACATCAATGCAATAGTGGAAAACCAGTCAAACTGTCAGATTGAACCGACTGCTAAGATTGTGATTTGTCAGAGCCATCTTCTTGCCAAATGTCGGAAACATGTACTGCTTTATACAGAACTGAAGAGAGAAGAGTTTCATCAATGGCTGTTGCCATCATTATGAACATACTTCATACTTGTTTTTGACAAATCTGCGATCCTTTCGACATGCATTGCACCTCTTTTCATTACAACTCGCATTCTTCCTGGATCATCACCAAGGTAGTTTCGTAGTAATTATAGTACCCTGATGGCAAAAGGGAAAAAATTAGCGTTAGGCATACTTTAATTTAGTTTACAATGTTAAGTTTAAACATAATTTTGAATGAGTAGTGCATGTTTGTTATTAGTAAGTATGGTTTGTTGCTTTATTGGCTGTGTTAACAAGAGATTGAATGCATGGTCCCTTCTTCACTTTATTATCTAACAAGGAAACACTGGGTTTCCGCCCTGAACTAGTATTGTAGGCCATCTTAGACAGATGAATCTTCCCTTATACTACTGTTACCATAAACACACCATACACCACAGTGCAAGAGGCTGTGAAACGGTTCTGAGAAATGTAGTGTTACTCCAGAAGACCTGGATCTAGCAGGAAAAGGAAGACTTCAGCCCAAGATGACTGATTTCTCATCCAGTTTTTAAGAAATCACCATACTACAGTTGAAGCTCAGAATCAACTACACCATTTATGAATGAGAGGACTGTTCGACGATGTCCTGGAGAACGGAGTCTTCAATTACGACAACCTGCTATGGGACCAGATCTGACCAGACAGCACTGAGCTGATCATCTTTAGTTCGCACATCAGCATGCCCAGTGGACTGTGCAGCAGTGGAGTAGTAGTTTTTGTTCTCTGATGATATGGTAGGGAAAGAGTGTGGAAAGCCTTGTGCAGTGTCAGCAAGGATGCTGTTTGGTAGGGGGTCTGTCATGGTGTGGGGTGACATCTCCATGTAACCCTGAATAGAATTGATGTTCATTAAGAACAGTATCCTGAATGCTCACTGCTATACCAACGAGATTATCGCTGATCATGTAATATCTTTTGCTCCATTTATTGAATATGAATTCATATTAATGCACGATATTGCTTGTCCGTATGCAGTGCACTTCATATCGCAGTATGATGCTTTGGAGATTTTTCAGTTCAACTGGCCGTGTAGATCCAACTTAAACCCTATATAACATCTCTAGGTTAGGTTGGATACATCTCTAGGTTAGGTTGGGTAGGTACATTCGATATCATAATCCTGTTTCGGAGATTTTAGATTATCTGTGGGCAGCATTGCAAGAGAAATAGGACAGTATCATCCTGTGAGACATCAGAACCATAATCAAAATGATGTCCGAGAGAATGACTGCTGTAAGTAGGGGTGGAGGGAGACACACCGGACACTAAGTAATTGTTTCTCTTATTTTTAGTGTGGACTTCAGTTGTGTGCATCAACATAATTTTTAGTGAAGTTCAGCTGAAACTAAGCAAAAAATTTCAGCAGGTGTAGATTTTTCATTTATGGCAGTTATAGACTCAAAAGTGGTATAATAAGGTGTAAATTTGTGTGTTACAAATTTATAAAAGTGTAATCTTTAAATTCAGTACGATTGCAGCTATGTTATTTCTGGGATTACTTCATTATACATTTTATATTAAACTTTATATATAGAATTTATTTCAAATTATCTTCCCCTCTCTCCAGTCAGTTCTGTATAACCAGGTGTATTTTGAAGATGAGTGTGGTTGTTTTCAAAATACCTCTTAACAATCTGATGATTCACTTCAGCTCATGACCATTTTCTATTTCCACCTAGTCTGACAGGAAATATCTATTAAAAAATGGCCTCATCTAATCCATTCCTGCGAAATAGTTGGAAAATCACTTGTCAAAACCCAGAATTTTCGACGGGATCTGGTTCACCAGTTAGGAGAAATGGTTTTATGAAGGATTCTAGGAAGAAAATGAACAATTTGAAGAAAAGAATGGGAAAGATAGATGATCTGTTTATTAAACTTGAAAAATAATATAATGCTGCATGGCACGAAACCAACAGTTAGTACAACCAGTATATAAAATACAAATGTTTCGTATTGTAAGTTGCTGTCCTCTCTTATTTAAGACAGAAATCTCTTACTGCTAACACCTGAGGAGATAAAAGAGAGGAAGGAGTAATCCAAGCACATATGCTTGAAATCAGTGCAGCAGATGACTTCAAACTACACCTTCTGTGCCCCATAATCCATTGTGAAATACTGCCAATCGCTAAATATTCAATTGCTATTATCGGTTTTGGTCATACATAAACGGTTTAGAATGGATGTGGAGGTAACAGGAGTATTAGCAGATTATTATATCAATGTACATTTCACTGTATATTTATTAAAAGTGTTACAGTTGTGACATGGACTGAACATTTCATTTTCACATTCTTTCTTTTATCAAGAAAGATGTTGGCAGTCATATTGTTAAAGCATAGGAGGACATATC
This sequence comes from Periplaneta americana, assembly GCF_040183065.1. Classification (NCBI taxonomy): domain Eukaryota; kingdom Metazoa; phylum Arthropoda; class Insecta; order Blattodea; family Blattidae; genus Periplaneta; species Periplaneta americana. Next base: position 96,462,682 of record NC_091130.1, read on the forward strand.
AACGGACATATTCTACAGTTGAGCCAAACAGGATATTAGCTTATTTATAAAAAAAAATAACACCTACTGTACTTGACTACACTTTTGAAATATTCACAACACGAAACAATTTGTAATCGTAATAATATGAACAAAACAGCTGATAAACACACTGATAAAAGAGATGAACTGTGGATAATTTGACGGCCATACTAGTACACCTTTTTGGTTCCACTGTTTCAAGCTTATAGCTCAGGATTGACTAAAACAAACTCTATACAAAAGTTTCGTATTGTAAGGTGCTGCTCTCTCTGTTTTGCTAAAACAAACTCTCGCCAGGAGACTGGCAACAAATCTTAGATTAAAAATTGCATAAACATGAAGGAATTTATAAATTGAATGATACTGCATATCCCAGACACACAGTATAAGTACACAGCATAATTTGCATTTTTTTAGCGAATTAATGTCTTGGGACATTATTTGTAAATGACCCATATATTATCTGTGTATAAATAGTATGAATAGAATATCAATTTTATGTTAAAATGAGTGCATTCTTTGATCCAGGTTCCAGCAATGTCCTTTGTGGTCATTCTTTCCTTTTGAAATGTGCTACTCTATCTCGGCTGTCCTACTCACGGATGAAACAGTACTTTGTATAACCTAGCTGAAGTCCAAGCATTATAGCTACAATTTTCAAATCACCAAAGACCTGCCATTTGTGTTCTTCATAGTTGATTTTTATAAGAAGGTGCTTTATGTTTTCATAGCATTCTCTCATCTGTTTTGCTTATCCAATAGGAACAGAGGGTAATGTGTTGCCATTATGTAACAAACCTGCTTTAAAACTCGTCTTGGAGGAGTCAATGAAGAGTTCCATTCATTTGATTTGTAGTTGATATTAATATCTGCCATAAGCCCATTTATACCATTACAGAAGACAAAATTGGCATCCATTTTGAAGAATGAATCTTTTTTTTTTTAAATTAATTTATTTAATATGCAAGGTTTATACTACATTAGGCATTGCAGCCCGAAAGAGCAGAAGCTCGTGCTCGGGTGCAGTTCAGTCTGCTTGTATAAAATTGAAGAGTGTTCATTCGGCACAGTAATATTAATGTACCACGCGACCAAGGCGGAACCCGTCATGGCAGAATGAGGAACTCTGTGCTTGCTGTGTATGTTTACTGCTGGAGTGTCGTGACGTCCAATGCCTAGCGTTTCAATCTGGTTGCAATGCCGCATGTAGGAAGAGGTGTGTTTCGTAGCCAAGCGCGGGGCATTATTTATAATGCCATGAAGTTTTGTGATGAAGAAAAGACAACTGGTTTATTCTTACCTCTATCGAAGACAACAGAGCGTGCTGCAGCTATTGTGAAGTTAAATAAGGAAACAATTAGTAGAATTAGAAAGGAAGGTAAGGAATCAGAACAAGGGTATAGAAATATCGACACCAAGCAAAGTTAGACGAACTCCTGCAAATAGGTTGAATTAGACGACATGGACAAATGTATCATAAGATTTTTTTAGTTGGTTATTTAACGACGCTGTATCAACTACGAGATTATTTAGCGTCAATGAGATTGGTGATAGCGAGATGGTATTTGGCGAAATGAGGCCGAGGATTCGCCATAGATTTCCTGGCATTCACCTTACAGTACGGGAAAACCTCGGAAAAAACCAACCAGGTAATCAGCCCTAGCGTGTATCATAAGAAGAGAAATTCATAAATGTTATAGTCTCTACAAAGAGCTTCCAACATTAGGAAAGTTGCATAAATTTTGTAAGAGAGAGATAGGTTTTAAAGGATGCAATGAAACTTTATGAAAACTCATACTATCCTTGGGGTTTGCATTAAAAAAAATGTAAAGATAAAACGAAATATCTAATAGAACGCTCTGATATAGTAGCCTGTTATTTACCTGGACGAAACATGGTTCCATACCCATTACACTGTCCACAAATGTTGGCAAGATGTAAACATGTCAGGAGTTTATACAAATAGCGTGCAGGTCAACGACTTATAATAGCCCATGCTGGTGGTAGTGATGATTTTATACTGGGTGCTTTTCTCATATATGATGTCTGGAGTCAGGCCACTTTAAAATGCTAAGGTAAGAAATGTATATCAAGTGAAATATTGTATAAAATAGAGTATCTACTTCAGTTTACGTTACTTTCGATTCATGTTCCCTCCTTTATGAACACCGATGTTGTGGTGTGTTTTCTGAATAGATTTCTATGTGTGTAAGCATGTTATAAAATAAAACTAAACAATAAAATTAACTAAATATACGAACATGTAACATTTAAAGCGTGTTAATAATAATGAAACAAGAGCGCAGTTCAGCATGTGCTACATTTTGCATCTGATGCGGACTTTACAACATGGCCTGTGTTGTGAAGTGAATCGCAGCACCACCAAACAAAACAGTTCCTGCCTTGGTTGCGTAGTATAGTAAAATACAGACCATGATGACATATATAAATATAGAAAATACAAAGTGCACAAGTATTAGATTACAATTTTAAACTCATATAGCTTAAGGAAAGACAAAACAATTAAATAATTAATCTAATTTGTTTCCTAAATCTATGTGTGTTCAGTGTACTTAGTTCAGGGTAAGCTCTAATTAATGCATTATATATTCTGAGTCCAAAATTTCTGCTGTGTTTTAATTCAGCAGTTGTGTGGCATTTGGGGGTGTTTGGAAAGAAGCTAGTTTTGTCTCGTATGGTATTCATGAGGATCAAATTTAAATTTATTGTGATTTTTATGGAAGTAAATCAGCAATGTTTGTTTATAAATTTGTTCTAGATTTGATACACCAAAATCCTGAAAAATTAATTTTTTTGGGTAATCAAAAGGTTTATTTAGACAAATTTTGATAATTCTTTTTTGGAGCAAATTTAAAGAATGGAGAGTCGATTTTGTCATTCCTCCCCAACCTAATATACCATACTGAATTATTGATTGAAACAGAGCTAAGTACACAGTACACAGAACATAAATAGATAAATAAGAATGTAGAATGGAAAATTTGTGGATTGTTTTACACAATCTGTTAAACAGGAAGGAGATATGCTTGTCCCATTTTAAATGTTGGTCAATAATAATGCCTAAATATTTAACTTGTGAGGATATACTCAAAGCATTACATGAGCAAGTAGGTAGGTTACAATCATGTATTGTTATATTTCTATTATTATTTATTTTTAGTTGTTCAAGGCCATATGATGTTAATGAAAATGGTATTAATTTTGTTTTAGAAACATTCAAAGAAAGTAAGTGAGCATCCAGCCATTCTTTAATAAAGTTAATACCACTGTTAGAATTTTGATAAATTTCATTCCAACTCGAACCACTAAATATAATCACAGTATCATCAGCATAAGAATACAGAGTACCAGAATATTTCTCAATGTCAATTTTAAGTAAATTGTTGATATATATTAAAAACAAAACGACCTAATATCATCCCCTAAGGTACATCTATACCAATGTTATGCACTTCACTAATATGATCATTGATTTTAGTTGAGATCTGTTACTTAAGTAAGATTTAAATAATTTGAAAGCCAATCCATTAATTCCCAAATTATCCATTTTGTTCAAAAAATGTTGATAACAAAAATGGAACACACTCATTGAAACATGGTCTTCCAGGAGATCCCATTGCTGTAACTTGGACCCTAGCAGCTAACCTTTATTTTTTTGCATTCTGAGGTCACATACTAGATCATTAAGGTCACTCTGAGTTATAAATGAGGTTTCCGTTCATTTGTTGCCGGAATGAAATCTGAATCTGTGGATGTTGATGGCTCTGCACCATCATGAATTTTCTTCTTATGTAGTTTCAAGTGAATATGATTCTGATGACTGAGGAATTGGAATATCTTCACTATGGGGAATAGGTCGATGTGCAGAGTTAATATTGGGATAATTTATCATCCATTTTTCATTTTTTGAGTAACCTTTACCTAATGGAGGTACCAGGCAAAAATAGCAGTAAGTTATTTACATGGTCCATAGGCTCCCTACAGATCATGAGAACACAAGATATCATCGAGCACTTCTTGCCTTTCACCCACTGACGAAGAGTTGTTGCATAATGGTTACAACATATGTGTGGGGTCCATGCTTTATCCTGGTCATGAAGCTTAAAATCAAAGTATAGCTGTAGACGGTACTTATGAGTGGAGTGATATTTTGCTTTTGCGAAGTAACATACACTTTCGGTGTATTGTGTCCTAAATACATTCACTTATTGATGAACTGGAGAAAACAATGCAGATAAATCTTTCATGTGTTGATAAAATCGGATTTCACAAATGAAACTGACGCGACTAGCGTAAAAAGATGAATTATCTGTTTGGTATTGAAAAGTGTCACACAGCTGATATCTGATGGCTCCTGTCTGACCTAGGAGAGGCCGATAGGAGATTTCCTTCACTGACACAATGACGTATGAATAGCAGCATAAAGAAAAGCAAATTAAGTACCATATTTATCATGTCTTATAAATAATAAAAGTAAAATAAAAACATGAGTTTATACAGGGCTGGGGATCAAAGGCTAGTTGGAATTTCCGGGTCTTTGATTGAGTAAAAAACCCTGATAGAACTGATATTTAACCCTTGCGGTGAATTTTGGTGAAGTCTGGAGGGCCTAATTAGTCAAATCCACTCTCCTCACCTCCATGCTGGGGCCCCCTGGGATCTTTTAAGATACGAAAGAGAGAGTGGTGTGCAGAAAGCAACGAGGAGCTATCGCATTTACCTTTCCCAAGAAAAACTGCAAATGTGGCATGATGAGTCTTTTCTGTGGTAAGAGACGTAAACTATCCCCCCCCCCCATTTGGATGTCTGGGAGGGGAATGCTGGAGAAGGACATATTATTGAAGCAACCCATCAGAGAGAAGAATAGAAGATTGAGGATTGGAATGTGGAATGTAAGGACTCTTCTTCAAGCAGGTAATTTGAAAAACTTGAAGGAACAAATCAAGAAGGCGACACACACAGAAACAAGACATCGAACCAGGGAGCAAAAAACTGATCACCAAGCAAAATTTTACCAAGCTAGCAGTCAATGAGAAGTGCACTTCAAAGAAGAGTGACATAAAGGATACAGCGGCAAAGAAATATGCGAATGATAAGAGAAAGAAAGGTTTATTCTGTGTAATGATGAATGAGTCTAGTGAAGAAGGGGGAGCTATTGATGGCTATGAATCAAGTGAGAGGATAATAGAGGAAAGAAGTAAAGAGAGGGAGAGGAATCCAGGGTTGAGAATAATAGGAGAATCGTCTAAGGTGAATATGGATAGTATAAGAAAAGGAATCCTTGCGAGTGCAAGTTATGAAAGGGAGTGCGACGAAGCGAAGAAAGTAGTCGAGAATATAACAAAGAACGAGAGCGCAGATGATCCAAGTCCAGCAACCGTGGAAGATATTGATAGGGTACTAAAGATGTGTGAAAAACTAGAGGAAATTTATATAAAAGCTCAGAGAGTTTTGTGATAGTTAAGGAAACGGGGAAGTGTAAACAAAGACGTGTGAAGTGTAATAAGTGAACTAAAGGAGAAATCTGACTTAGTCTGTGGTATTAGATGCGGTCAAAAACGTGAGGATTAGATCAATTAGTGTAACTGAAGTGGAACTGTGAATAAGGTAGAGGAGGAGAAATCTGACTTAGTCTGTGGTATTAGATGCGGTCAAAAACGTGAGGATTAGATCAATTAGTGTAACTGAAGTGGAACTGTGAATAAGGTAGAGGAATAAGTACGGTAGTGAAGTGTTAATGAGAAGATGGATAGAATAAATCAGTGAGAAGAAAAGCATTAAAGGTAGTGAGGCTAATAAGAGAGAAATAGTAAGTAAATAATATTTAGGGTTGCATGTAATCGAGAGAGAAGGTAGAAAGAGGCTTTCAGTTTACTACACATCTTCTATAGAACTATAGTTTTAATAACTTAGTAGCGATATGCGCATATGTTGATGATGTCCCTACTTGTTGGACTAAACGATGTATAGATTTTACCAGATTATGTTTCAGTCTATTCCCTATGTTGTCTACTCTTTCCTCAGTTAACATGTGTCTCCTTTCCCTCTTCTTGTCCAGAATTGAATTTGTTTTTCTGAATTCTGCTACCAATTTATAAATTGTGCAGCTACATGGAACTGGAGATTCCATATATTTCCAGCAAAATTTTCTGTGTAATCTCCTGCACGATTTACGCTTCATGAAAGTATTGTATATGAAAACACGCTGTTCCAAATTTAGTTCATAACAGTACACAATGACTTGAAAGAAAATGACTACTTTATAACACTGCACAATGACTTGAAAGAAAGTAACTTGCTCTTGTGTTCCACGCTGCTTGTTTGTGAACTATCACTCACCAACGTGTGACATCATAGCCTTCTAGCGCTGGCATCAGCATGCCCACCTACTATGAGTGTGAATAGGCAGCTTGTCGCTGATCAACACTTATATGCATAGTGTATCTGTGTAATGATAAACCATACACATTATAGTTGAGTGTCTATATAGGTATCTATTAATAAACGAAGTGAAAGTGTGTCACTATTATGATCAGTTGTTAGAGCTCAAATTGCGAAATACCATAATGATTTACATAGCAACAATGACTTTTCACGAATCTAATGGATGATTTTTCTGAGAGAAATATCATCATGTAATAAACTAGACAAGCATTGAAAGGTAAGCATGGTCATATGACACTGATTGAGTACTTTTTTTTTTCTCAAGCATTAAACAAAGTAATTGATCAATAACAATTTATGTGACCATCAAGCAGTGACTGTTCTACAAAAAATATTTTGAGTGGGCTCAAACTGGGCATATTGCCTCCGCCTACAAATTCAAAACCGCGTAATATCCAGTGTTTGTAAGTATTTCTAAACTATTTCGAATATTTAACAGCTTTTTAATTATTATAAACAATACAAAATTGTTACTTAATATAGAAATTTAATGTGAATATTATGTTGATTATCCAAAGTAATTATCGGAATAGCAGTTATATTGTAACTTAAGAGACAGTACCATGCACCCAACACTTTTGGTCAAAACTGGTTTTCTGCACAGTTGATATCTCTAATGTAGTCCACTGAGTTAATTCTATGGTAGCGGATCTGCCTCCAGACTAGCTGGCCCAGGTTCGATTCCTGTTAGGGTCAGAGATTTTCATGTAAAATTTCTACCTCGGCACTAGGAGACATGGTAATGCACAACTTCTAACACTAAATTGTGCAGCAATATGCCCGGGTTAAATCCCAAATCTCTCCACAGTGCATATGAAGGGAAGGTATATGTCACTGTTTATAGTGATTCGTCGTTTGGATGGGGACGTTAAGCCTGGCGGCCCCCTTTTTGCTGTTTGAAAGGAGTAGGCTATGTGCTGGCACGGGTTTCCCCGTCTCCTTTCTGCACTTTCATCATCATCCTCACCCATTCCCTACACTACATTTACACCAACACTTACACATACACTCACCCTAGTACACGACATAACTCTTCACAGATACAAATCACGCATGTTGTGGCTTGCTGAAGTGGTGTGCAACTTAAAAATGGGTCACAACTCTACCATCCCAAATCATGCAAGTGTAGTGGGTAGGCATTAGACACACATATATCTCTGGTGTCATCTGCATGCATTCATAGGTGCGGGAATTTGATTACATGAATGGTCAGCATGCAAAAGGGGAGGTGGGGGCTACAATACCGTGTATTGAAAGTCACATGAAGTCTGGGGAAATACCTTGTATTTGACACTGGCTATCCCTACTCCCAGCACACCCACAGTATGGAAACTGCTTATTACTGCCACGTGAATTTTTGTCGATAGTGTGTGCTATTCAGAGAAGATGAACAATTGTTCAGTTTCACTTTTAGAAGGTAAGTATAATAAAATTAATGTCAATTGAATGTTAGTTGAGCTGCATTCATGTAGGATCATACTGCATGTTTGTTCACTGAATTATAATGTATTCATTCTTTTATTCCATGGAAATTTGACAGAAAAGAGAAAAGTTCAAAGTCACAAAAGTGAAAGTGGAAAAAATAATTAAAAACCTAGAATGGAAGGAGGAGCGTATCTTGGCCACAAGAGATTGAAGGATGGAAAATTGGCATATCTAAACAATATCAGATTGAATGTAAAAGTTTTCAAAAATAATTTCCCTGGAGAAGTGTGGGCAGATTGTTTCATTCATCGAAGTCTCATGCTGTCGACGAAAATTTCAAGAAATGCCCTTAGAGAGCAAAGTTAAGTCTAAATAGCTACTAATGCCATTGATTTTATATTCGTTTTTATGTTTTACAGATCAATCTATTTTCACTGTTTAAATGATATATTTCTATGATTTTCAGCTTGATGTCGACACAGACCTACTTTTCAAACTGTGAAAAGATGCTAGAGGGTATCAGTCCTGCTAACTTCCTGAATTTATTATGCTGAAACAGTTGTAGCAAATGAACCTGGTGAGAAAGTGTCAATTTCCAAATGAGGACCTAAGTATCCAGAATGGATAAGGAACTCTTTCAAAGCAGCAACGAGTCTGATGTTTGCTGATACATCAGATGAGGAGCTCCTGCCTCCGTATGTTGTGTACAAATCAGAACATATTTGAGACACATGGACACGAGGGTCTCGAGGAACCAGATATAACAGGTCGAACTGTGGATGGTTTGACTAAGTCATAGTCAGAAACTGGTTCCAGTAGTAATACCTTCAGCTAGGAAGTGAGGAGAAGTGAACTGTGCTGGGTGACAATTTGTCTTCGCATTTCTCAACAGATGTCTTGAAAAGTGTAAGGAACACAATATTCAATTTGTCTGTCTTTCTCCTAATTCAACACATTTGTAACAACCAGTAGACATGGCATTTTAGAATTCACTTAAAATGGCATTGGAGATCAGTACTGACAAACTGGCACTGGAAAGCAGACAGAAGACTGATTTCAATCCCAAAGAACACTTTTCCTGCTCTTCTTAAAGAGGTGATGGGAGTCATTTAAACCTAATGCAGCTGTCAACTTGAAGTTAATAACAAATGGTGAAATGGGAAAATATGAAACATCCTACAGAAACAGTGATGGCACAGCTCTCTGATTCACATAAGGGTCTTAGAATCTTGTTAACAAAAATCGACAATATTTATTTGATAGATTTGACATTTATTTGTACTTGACTAAGCAAGGTATAGGTTTCAGAGAGCATACGATAATGGTTTGTTTTTTCATTTTGTGTGTGTGAATGTGTATTTGTCTTGTTCATGCATGTGCGCGCATTTATATGCTCATGATAAAAGTACGTATTTGTGAATTAGCTGACTTTATAATCCTATTGTGCCCTCCTTTCCTAAGGAAATCATTCCATCTCCGCCTATGTTTTTATGCGTTATTTTTACTATTTAATCTGTAATTGTTCATTCCAATCAGAGTGTCATTAATTCCAAACATTTTATCTTTTTCCTTGGTCTGTTCATTTATTTTCCCTCTGGCGATTTAGTATTGAATTCCTGAGTAAAGAAAACACCTTTTGGAATTTAAGACTTTAATAGACAGAAAATCAATACAGGTTGCTATAACAAATATGTTACAATGATGGTATTCCATTTTTACTACATTCTTCCCCCCTCTAATGTTACTGTTAATAGGTTTGTTCCAGCACAGTTTAGTATCGATTCTGAACTGCCTGCTCATGTGCAGTAGCTCAATGTGTGTTTCAACAAGATCAGAACTGATTCTGAACCGATACTGAACTCACAGTTCCCTGTTTCAATGTGCTTTAGAACTCTTCTGGAACGAGTGAAATTGGTTCTAGATTAAGAGCAGAACTGGAAATTCTGAACTGTTGACGCATTTGCAGATGATTTAATCTGAATTTACGGTTAAAATGCTTCGAGAGTAGGCAGGTTAAAATAAAAAAAAAAAAATAGTCGATCATGAGTGATTTGGAAGGTGATAGTGATATATTTTATGACATATTACGTTCGGAAAATGAATGCAATTTTAATATGAGAAGAAACTCCGAAAGCTGTGAAAGAAGAGTTCAAGAAACATTCTAACAACGTAAAATCCTGAACTAGTTCTGACACTGTACACAATTGGCGCATGCGTTGAAAGAAGATCGTATTAGTTCGGAACACGTTCTGAATTGCTTGCTGGAACAAACCTAATGTAGTCATCCAGGTACTCTTTTCCAACAAGATCACCCCCCTATAGGTCTTAGGCTTATGTTCCACTAGATAACAACAAGATCAGTGGCAGACTAACCACAAACTGCTGTCTTGTTCTCTGACGCACTATATACATGGCTCCTACAAAAAACTTTTCCGGTTTCGAACACATATAATTTACGTTCTTTGAATATGAGGTGCATGAAAATAGTACCAATGGAAAGAGAAACTCAAAAAGCCCAGTTCCGTACCTTAAAGATGTTCAATGTGTCCCCCCCTTGGTAACACGGCACACATCAAGCCTATAGTCAAGTTCCTCATAGGTACGCGGATTTTCCGACCCTCAGATTCTGAGGTTATGTCTGTTCACCTTACGAGAAAGATGAAAGGTGGCTTCGTCAGAAAACACAACGGAATGAATAAAATCATCATCATTTTCAATTGAAGTCTGCATACTTGTGCAGAAATTTCTTCATAGCACTTTGTCTTTTGGTTTTAGGGCTTGCAGCAACTGTGGTCGGTACAATTGAAATTGCAACCACTTGCAAAGAATCTTGCCTTAAAATCAGTGTACCATTTATGGATTGTAGGCCCACTGGGTGGATCTGCACCAGACTTCGTTCGGTAATGTCATTGCACATTAATAACGACTGGTTCACACGAAAATCAAGCTTTTCTGTCCTTTATAGCAGCCATTTCGCCTCAACAATGAACAAATTTGTTTATATGTGCTATTATGAGGCAATGTTACGAACTTGGAAAACGATGTTGCCACAACTAAACTTTTTGAGTTTCTCTTTCCATTGGTGCTATTTTCATGCACCTCAGATTCGTACAACGTAAATTACATATGTTTGAAACCGGAAAGGTCTTTTATAGGAGCTAGCATCATGCAATGTTCGAACATGAGAGGAGATATCAAGATACTACAAACTTCTCCCTACTCCATAGGCATCCCAAAAGTATGTGGAAGCAAATCATGCAAACTAAAATAATCGAGTCCATTGAAAACTGGTAAGAATCCTTAAGTTTGGTTCATGTTTGCTGAGTCTGTAGAATCGAAGCTCCCTTAGCTTTTGTTCAGTCTTTTCTTTTCCTTACATAATGTTCGGTGCCTTTCTCCTTAGTTTCTCCTTTCCCTGCGTCTTTATGCTTTAGATGCATAAGGATGTCAAGCACATATTTTGCGAAGTTATGCAAAATAATGAGTATAGGGAATTTTTCTTGTTATTAATACGACTAAACATTCACAGAAATATATGTATAAATAAATCAAAACAATATATGTTAAAAAACCGCATATGTTCAAAGTACCGACTAGTATTGTGCAATTTTCAAACATGAGAGAGGAAACTAAGACATTACAAACTTCGTCTTATTTCATATGAAAAACTAATCGCAAGATAGGTCCTCAAATCTTTAAATGGTTTAAAATAGTGTCCAGCAATGTTCAAACACGAGAGAGGCAACCACGATTTTACAGATTTCGTCTTATTTTATATAAAAACCTAATTGCAAGATCAATGCTAAAACTTGTGGGGGTAGGAGTGGAGGACAGCAAATATTTTTATAACACTGTAGAACAAACACGACAGGCTTTCTTCTGCAGACCAAACATCGACGAATGTCGAACTTCGTCATACTTGACTAATTTGAATCGACCATATTGCACGTCGCTAATACTTCCATCATCCGTATAATCACACAAATATTGTTACTAATCATATTTTTGTAATAAAAATTACCTGTACTTACATCTGAACAAAACTGCACAAGATTTGTTCAAAAATCCTTTCTTACTCAGCCAAAAGCATGAAGGGATGGAAGAGGAGGGTAGGAGAAACCAGCAAACTTCAAGGGCACAGATCGTACAAGGAGTAAATCCAAGCGAGCTGTGACAGATCCGCTTCTTCAAAGCGGACTTTGGTTGTTGTCCTGCTCGATAAACTTGAACCAAACATAAAGCTTGAAATGCACAACACTAATAGATGCCCTGTATAATATGTACGGAAATGCATTGTCTAGGTTACATGTAGAAATAAAAGATTAATACATGGAAAGGAAGAAACCAAATTATTATTTATTCTTCATTGTTGGATACACTCTTTTAACACTTCTATAATTGATCTAAATGAGGGGTTGGAAAGCAATGGTGGATCATTAATGTTTAGGTGAGGGGTTTGGACTTTTTTCAGTCATACAGAATAGCTGTACGTAATGATCCCAACAGTAGGTTTTTTCCTTTCTCTCCTTCCTTCCACCTGAAGACGAAGGGAGAACCACCCTTCGAAACGTTGTGTCTTAATTTTTTGATTGTGACAACCTTCAGTGTTCCTGTAACTCTATTGATTTGTCCAATGCCTTGATACTTTCTTCTAGGCGAGTTATGGTTTCTGGCAAAAATGCAAAATTTGATTTAAGCAATTTGCCTTCCATTTGAGTATCAGAAAACAGGTCCTGTGCACTCCGAATTGCCTTAGCATCTGCCCTATCAAAGCTATTCACTATTTCTTTCACTATCTGAAAATTGTCATAATGGTATATGCATGCAGTGAACCACATACCCCAGCGTGTTAAAATGGGTGATGTGGCAAAGCTATGTCTGGTCTTGTCTTTAAAATATTTAATTCGGGACAGAGCTTTCAGAAATATTTTCTTTACAGTGGAAATTGTCTATTTACTTCTGAATATTTTGATCTCATCTCCTCCGCGATTTGATGAAAACCATGAGCCAGACAAGTAACATGCACCATTTTACTGTAAAATGATTTGACAGATTTAGATGCCTTTACCATGTAAGATGTTTTCATGTTGTACTCCATTAGGCCACAATAGAAGTACGGATTTATCTAGCAGTTTCCATAATTATCTGAGTGTGGTTAACTGCCATCAAAACCTCTGAAGTTAGAAGAAAAATTTGTCTGGGACTATTTGTTTCTTGGGTGCCTATCACTGCATTAGCTTCATAACTGTCCTCTGAATCAGTAGTGCACACAGTTCTTTATAAAAGGAAGATGACTTGGTACTTGATGTGGAAACAGTTTCTTTTAACAGTAGGCCTGATTGAGACACTTTTCTTTTATTCATATTTTCAAGAGATTTTAAAGAGAAGTTATTCGGCTTGAATTGCTTAATGTAAAGCATTTATTTAAGTGAACATTGTATGAATTTGTTACTAAGCAATAAAAATTATGGCTGTTTATTTTCGTCTACAGTTGCCAATTATAAAATGTTGTTAAATAGAATTATGACAATGTCTGACAAATCCATTCTTAGAAATGAATAAAAACATAAATAAAATGGGTTATGTCTACTTGTTACAAATATTGTAACAAAACGAAACAGAATACATATTATAATTAATTTGAATTAAATGTTACACCTACCTCTTGCTCTTGTAATGCAAGGTCATATTTGAGTTTCTCAATCGCAGCAACATATATGTAACCAGTGATGGCTGGTGCAAACCACATGTATCATTTTAGACACAATAATCTGCAGTCATAAGCTAAAAGGCCTCTTCGAAAGATGTTAGTTTCACAACTGAGCAAATGTTTCAATTGACTCTTAGAAATATGCAACTGTTACCTCAAAATCCATAGTCTAGGAGTAATGTGATGGTGTTGTGAAAGAGATGTTACAAGGGCAAGACTTTGCTCTATTTTTGCTTTGATTTCTTTATTTGTATCAAGCGTTATAAATAATGTAGAACAAAGATATATGGGGCATTTAGAGCACAAGGGAATCAAGTCCACTTTTGGTCAATTCGGAGATATTTCGTCTGTACATACCTCAGATGAGGCTACTTTCAGAGCATAAAGGAATCATGTCCTCACAATCTTTGCAATGGTGCAGATGTTTAAAATCGCACTCACCTTTAATAAGTTATAAACTATACATAAAGACTTTAAGTCTAATTTTCTCAAAAGTTTGTTTTTGTGACTTGATTCCCTTGTGCTCTGAATGCTCCTTATACAAGGGGTACGTTAGGAGCAAAATATGTAAATATCCTTTCTCTAGTCGTGTGAACCAAGTGCTGCCCGAAGTGAACTTAAGAGGAATTCATGCTAAAGGGGATTGGTATTTTTTTTTTATGTGTACGTTGCAATAGTCAAAATTTTAATTAATATGTAAAGCGCCCAATGAGCAAAAATACAGAGCTAGAGATCCTCTAAAGTCCGCAATAGTCAAAATTAAATATCCTCTCCATATTTATTCCAACCTACTGTATATTCGGTGGACTGCAAAATATTATACACCATGTGACATACATATTTAAAACATTGAATTTAAAAATGTATATTAAAATATACGAAACAAATTCAAAATAATGTGCTATTAGGAAATAGACTAATAGAAGACAAATCCATTAAATGTATTAAATTACTCATTGTCTTTCTGCAAGTGTAATTGTCTGAAATAGGGAATAATACCAGTCACTGCAATTGTGAACTGATCCTTCAAATTCTCGTCTGTAAGTCTAAATCTCAATTTTGATTTAACCAGCTTCATTTGCGAAAAATAACTGTTTGCATATATAGGTTTGCATTTCCTCCAAATATTGAAGAGCTAGACGTAAATCAACACATTGGAAACCAACCACCACGATATATAGGTGGAGTCAAACATTGATGCATTTATTGTAGCAAAACTGTGTAGATTTAGTTATATTAATTTACAAAGCTGTTTATATTTGAAGAGTTCGCGGGAAAAAAGATGAATGTTACAGTTTTCTTAAGGTTGATGTCATTATCTAAGTCAATGGATCACTGCGAAATTTAATGTTGTTCTTATGAAAAATGATAAAAAGGAGAATTATCACCACGAATACAGTAATCCTTTCCTTTATTTTCAATAGAAACAGCACTACATCTTGCAGTTATAGACTCAATTAGATCATTATCTAATCCTTAACAGAAATGTGACATTCATCGTTTTTCTTGCAAACTCTTCATTCGTTAAAGCCAACAAAATTAAGAGATATACTGAGGTGAAAGTGTCATTTTGTAGATGGATAACTTGTATCTGCAAATCTAATCGAACATAAGAAACATGTATCTTTCTAAGAAGGTTTTGCAGGCAAAAAAACAGTACCTAAAGCAAGCTATGCGATTGCTTAGGAGACTGAGAAAGCTAAAAAGCTATATTGAAAAATATCTTTGTTTGTTTCTTCCTTTTATATATATTTTATTTTGCATTGTTTTTAAAAACACATAATGTATGATATTTGTCAATAGGGTGATGTGACATACACCTATATTAAGAATAATTTAATACGTCAAAATGTTACAACTTTCACTGTTAAACTGACTTATGAGATGCTACTTAGCATACGGTATTGAGTACGGTATGTCTATCAACCCATGAGGGCGTGGTTTTCAAGATTTGAACTGGAGTTTGACGAGTTCTACTTGTGATCTGTTTGGCCATAGCTACTTTAGTACATGCAGTTTCTTCTGACAAATTAAATACAACGCCAATCCATCACTTCCTACAAACATATACAACTCCCCATTGAGGGTTTAATTAATTTGTAGAAGTTAAAGACCTACGTTTCAGTGTATGGTCTTTTGTATGTCCAGCAATGATGATGCCAGCATTGAACTCAACCTGACCTTTCGCATCCTCGTCGTCGTCCTCCTCCTCCTCCCTCATCTACACTCATACTTTACACTTGATAACTCGATACATGGATTGTATGCACAGGAACTCAATACTGAATGGGCTGGATTCAGTGTTGTCACTTAGGTATGTACAATTTTACTGATGTGGTACAATTTTAAATGGTCTGTATGTTGGTACGTAAGTTAATTTTTGGTACATTTTGATATAATTTGGTTCAATCTGTACTTTTTTACTTTATAATAAGAAGACTGGGACTTTTACTAATGTTTTATGACCTACTAATGTTAAATTACTAATAGCAACAGGATGAATATTGTCATTGGTCAACAATGATATTTAGTCAGCTTGAAATTAAATTAAATTATAAAATTAGGCGCACTCAAAAGTATGGTTTGGGAGGGACTAAGTTTAATCATTGTCGTAGATCAACATTGAAGCTGTATAATTGTATCCTTACGTGAAATGTGGATGATTGGAATGGTTGAGCTGCTAGACAAGCTCCTAATAAAACTTACTGTACTTCGTTCGAAATTTATCGAAAGTTCGAGTTTTTTTAAAGTATGTTATAAAAAACTCATTCACATACAGACCAAATTAAGAAGATGTTCCAAAAATCATACACTTTATACAATAATAGATGCAGATACGTAAAAGCATTAAAAATCTTTCTCCCCCCCCCCCCATTTTTGATTGTGAGAGGGGGTTGAACCTCCTCAGCCCCCCCCCCTCCTGTGGCTGTGCTATTGTAATTGGAATATAAATTAATTGCTTTTAAAATTAAATTTTTTCTTTTCTTTTAATGCTCTTCTTTACTGGCATCCTGAAAATATGTTTATACTGTTGATGTAACAATACAATAAAATTGAAGTTACCATGGTATAACATTGGGTATATATTACTGTAAATATAATAAAGGGATGACAACAACAATAGTACAAGGTTGGGAAGTGCTTTTTTACAAAATCGAAGAAAAGTTTGAAAAATGAGCAGAGCGAGTTTTTCACTTTTCGAAATTTTGTATCACAAACGTGTATTGTACAACATTTTTTGCACGATCATATTTTTAAAATTGCAAATAGGCTACAATATATTTGCATTGAAAATTTAGAGCACTATTATTCCAAAGCCTTCACAAAACTGCACTGTAATGGGTCTATTTCAGTACAGTTTTATGTTATGAAGAAGGTTTCCCTAGCAACAAGTGCATTGTCATGTATCTGGGAATTAGAATATTCAAGTGGCCTATTACTTTTTCCTGGTACTATTCAGGAAACTTGGAAAGTGTCAACTTGTGTGTTCACTTTTTATATTTGAAGGAATTTTGATTAGAAGTAAATTGTAATAAGAGCGTGTCATGAACTGAATGCATTGTTTTTTGTGCTATAGTTGACACCATCGATTTAGGCAGATGGATTTTATTAATCAGAACTCCAGAGCGAGTTACTCTTAACTGCAAGGTCGGTTGTTATCTTCGTCGCAGTTGGAATGGGTGAGACATAAGAGTAAACATACATTCCTGACTATCCTAGTGGACTCGGATGGACAGTCACCTCCAAAAACAGTGCACATTATAACTACTTTTATACAACTGCAGTAATCTTCGTTACGTAGTTGATAATGGGAGCGTCTTAATAAATAAAGGTTTAAATCGGTGAACGGCGGATGCGACAGGTGTACGAATTATTACGGTATAAAAAAATTCATCCATCAAGCTCGACAACTATCAGGCTCAGACTGAAAAACACAAGAAACGAATCCACGGCTTTTCTCGTGACCTATTATCATTCCTTGTAAACACATGCTACGCGTGATTGAAATCATTAAATTAAGCTCTCATATTCATCTGCTTCCATTAAGACTTTTGGAACATGAGGTTTCTTGCTTGGTTTATTGAATTACCAGAGGTTATTAATTGAGAAAAACTCGCTCCGGGGCCGGATATCGAACTCTTGACTCCCAGTTAGGATCTCTAACGACTGAGCTACGCCGAGACTCAATCCAAGTACCGGATCGAATCTCGTACATTATCGAATTACGTATTTCCTTATTTCAGCATACCTATTCTTTCGGTTATTTATCCAACGTGTCGATTCCTGTCGCTTCCGCAACGTATTCTCGTACTTCATGAATGTTTGTTATTAATGAAGACAATTCGGCACAACTCATATCTATTTTTCGCCTGTCGCTTCATGAAGTAATGAACATTTGCAATAATTTCTTGGTTCTGGTTATGCAATGCTTTTTCCTCTTAATTTAGAAAATGCAGGAGGCGAACGAAAGTCATTTACGGCACTCCCATGAATCGGACTGTACTGTGGTGTGTTTATTAATTAGTCTAATAATGACGATACAAGAGGCGAGTGTGAACATATAAACAACGACAGATAGCCTTATCGCAATTCATTCTTGGAGTTCTCACAAAACATTGGCTCGCCTACTGGAAATGTCATAGAGGACATCTGCCAAAATCAGTGCCTCCGACTATACAAGAGTACATATTTGCATTGCAGATTAAAAAAGAAAAACAGAAAGGAACATGCGAATAACCAACAAATCTAATAATCCAAATATCTTGAATAGTAATAATGATACCATCCACTCTGCATTCTTAGTATAGCCACAGTTTAGTATATACAGTCATGAAGCTCAATACATAGTAAATACGCATCCATAGATAGTTGCTAACCACTAGGATCGCTACTATTGCTTCATTACAGACAATGGGAAATAGTATCTGCACAGTCTATTGTTGCTAGTACCCTCAAATAAACTCAAGCTTCGTGACGGTATATACTAGACTGTGGTATAGTGCTGCTGTTAAAATGTCGAAATATTGAAGCTAAATTTTGGGGGGGAGCGCAGGACAACTTGTTTTAGATGTTGCTTGTAATTATAAGTAAAGAAATAAGATAACCTCTAGAAGGAATTAGGCAGTACAAATTTTTCATGACACTGTTATTTAGTAGGAAAATTCTTTATTAAATCACTTCCATAAGTCTGTTTAGAAGTAGTTATAAATGCTCAAATATTACTTCCCTCTCCATTATTTGAAAATTCTTTTTAACATTTGTTGTATGTTTCACCATTATAGTTGTATGCAGGGACATTGGGCTGTGATGTGTTTTTCATTGAGTGGAATTTGGTTGGTTTTTGCTGTTTGCCATTGCAAGGAATGTTATTTAAAAATAGCTTATTTGTCTTTACTTGAATATAATGTGCAGTTAGGATCATAAATAAATTCTCTAAGATTGAAATAAGCTGCCATAATAGCTCGGTTGACTTAAAATTACTGTGGACCTGGATTCAGATCCTGGCAATCATATTTATAGTGACAAAGCCAAGGTTCCCGAGGATTTTTCTTGGTGTTCACCCATTTCTCTCCCTCATTTTCATCATTACTCCACATTTCAATAGTATCTACCTGAAATGGTGCAGAATGATGTAGTATTGTGACTAGCATACAGATATCAGTCTGAGTAGGCATAATATGCTCTCAGGAAGTGAAAGGGCACTCTAGTGGGACTTCATCAAACCTTAAGTCTATATGGTTGAATTGACAGGTAGCACCACATAGTTGAGTCATGATATCTGCAAAGAAAGCTGCCCTTCGGTGGCAACAACCATTCCTACATGAAAAAGTGGTAAGGTACAATAGGACTGTTCAAGGCTGCTATGCTAGCCTCTGGGCCCCTTCTCTATATAAATAGAGGAGAGGGGGAGGACATAAAGATAAATTATAAACTTCTGGAACGAGTTTTAAAGGCGTTACATTACAGGGCAGCATTGATAGTAATATAGCCTTAATGTGTCATGATGATTATTACAATAATGTATGTCCGTGTCGAGTATTCTGTGTCTTGCTCAAGTATGTGTAATGCTAGTGTGTGTTGTTTTGTAATAATTGCACAGTTTTCTCTTTATTTAACATAATATGGAGAACATTTAGTGAATACATTCATTGATATATTTTGTTCAGAGTTATCATGGAGTAATTAAAATGCAAGCTTATGGTAAAAATGAACTCGATTTTGTGAGAGTTTTAAATCTTTTTAACGAAATCTACATTGACTACACTAAAACTTTTTTTGAGATTACACTGGCTTTTAAAACATATTCTAGTTCTAGGTGTCTTTAAGCACAAACATAAAAGAATATTTATGCATTTATTATGGTACATTTCTTTGTTGCAAAAACGTCAATTATTCTGTGCAGTTTGTATGGCTAGAGGAAGCTGTACTTCAAAATACTGTTTAAGTATTTACGCTGTAATGATTTCTCTTTTGGATAATAATACTCTCATGTGTTTCATCTTTCAGAAAATGTGACCATTGAGTTTCAAGAAGTGTATACAATAGGAACTTATTGTGTATAATAGTAATGTTTCTAGGTTTAGTTGCAGTGAAACCTCTGCTTAACGAATCTGTGACCGTGAAAGTTTAATACTGGACAACATATATTCAGTGTTGTTGGTTTTATGCAATGCCTTCGTGACTTTTTTATATGAAATTAGCGTAGAATGTCGGATTTTGCAGAGAAATGTTTCCATTGCATGATACGTTCATTATATTTGATATTGATGACATTGTTCAGAAATGAGCAACTTTTTATGCAATTTGTAAATTTTTAAGTTTTCTTACGAGAAACAGAATTTTGATTTTACCATACAACATCGGTGGGACAGGATTGTGAAGATATTACTACAAGAAGATTTGGTTTATTTTGCTAACCAGAGTTGGAAGATGTGTTATGAAGGTAAGTTTAAAATCTGACAAAAAACACACACAGGAATTCCTTGATAGAATAAAAATTATGTTGTAGAGAAAAACTTCTGCTGAATGAAGTATTCATCTGAAACGAAACATCAAGGTGGGTTTGGTACAACGCCTTTTGAAATCCATAATTTGGTCGTATTGCGAGATATTTGTACCGTTACTATTTTCGAATATATATGGATGATAAAAAGAATTCATTAAGCAGGGGTTTGACTCTACTTATTTAGATTATTATATTTTAGACAATTGAAAATCACAATGTTTTATTTCTCAGGAAGTTTTAATTCTACATTCATGTGAAATCAGAGGTTTAATGCTAGTAATGATTATATATTTAATTTCCCCAAATTTTAAATATGAAAGCACTGTACTAAATTTTTGATAAATTGAATAATTGCAATTATTATGGTGTTTTAAGTGTATGTCTTAATATCAAATATACCGGTATATTTAATATTTTAACATAAAAATGATAAATTAATTATTGGGAGACTAAAAACTATTTCTTTTTGAAAATATACTCTTTCAGCATTTTTGCGAGGGGGGGGGGGGAAGGGGATCTTTCTGTGAAGACTTTAATAGTGAGTTCATCCAGAATGAAAGCATATGGAATATTAGAAATTTTACTTGCAAGATTTTACCGAAAAATTAATAATAATTAAATGTTATTTTGAATTTTTTTTAGATATAAGTGGCACAAGAGGCAGTTTACCTTAAATTTACTCAACATTTTTATATTTCTTCTTAACTTGCCAAATAAGAAAGTAGGTTTTGGAACATGGTATAGCAGAGACATTAGAACTGCCGTATCATTTCACACGTTTTCATAATCTTGCCCAGATAGTACAACACTTCAAAGCTTCAGAGTGGCAGTAGTTCGGAAGGCATTCATCCCATTAATTCCTAACACACTTTCTTTGATGCACATTTCTGGAGGAATGGGAAAGGAAGTGAAATTGTTAATTTGTAGGTAAATGTGTAACTTGTATGCTCAGATTTCAGCTTTTTTTTTTAAATAAATATATATATATCCACGTCTAATTACAAATGTATGGAAAACAGTATAAGCTTCGAAATATATATTAATAAATGCCATGAACACAAATGCGTTGTGAAATATTGTTTTCAAGATTTGGAGAAAATAACTAATTGCTACTACAATTTGTATTCTTTCAAGTATCAGTATAATATTTAAGCATAAAGGAAATCTTAGAAGTAGGACTAATTATTTTATAAAGGAAATGGGAATTCTTAAGTTTGATTCCATGTTTACAAATTAATTTTTTGTCTGGATCAGGGATGTCAAGGCTATCTACTGGTGACTGTGGCATACCTCGTGCTACCGTGGCTCGCTATTACTCCATCATCACAATCCTTGGTCTGAAACTGAAATAACTACCCCGTGTTCAGTATTTGTACTTGTACAACAATGACTTGTGCATGAGGCACTGTTAAATATTTTGCTCCTGACTGAGAAAAGCTATGTAAGAATTTTGATATACAAATGAAGTTTTTGCCATGTAATCAAATACTATTAGTAAATAAATATAATATATAGAATCATCATGACCAAGACAAGAATTTGTGGGCACTAAAATGGCTAAATGTGTACATTTGGACATTATCAAACTACAGATTAAGAATTTTATAAAAATGACCTAAATAATGTAAATAAAATCTGTATTTTAACAATTTATCATGAATGATTTTCATGTTACCAAATTAGGCTGTACAAAAGAATTGAAGAGCTTATTGCGTAAACATGATGAGCCATAGAACATAAACTTTGAATAGCGAAGTTTGACATTAAAATTATTGGGGTATTTTCAGTGCAGTAATTAAAATAAAACAAGATCTAATTTCCACGTTTCGTGGAAAAACCGAAATCTTTGAAAGTTTGACTCTAGTAAAGTAAATTTTAAATATTATATGTGACATGAATTTCGAAACCATAAAATATGGAAATAAAATATTAAAATTTGTAGAGAGGAGTGAGTTTTTCTCGAATGTGTGAAACATGCACTACACCCGTAAATGTCTTAACATGAAGAATAAAATATGTTTTATATCATTCCAAATATCATTATTTGTAAATATATTATAAAAATTTTAATGTCAATGGGCCAAACAAATATGTATTCATATATAAATCCTAGCCCTGATTGTGATCTAAAATATAAATACGGTTATAAACACATGCTAGGCAATGAAAGTGTTGATTTGTTAATGTGTTTGAGAGAAGAAATTTCTCAGTAAGTAATATTTGATAATATTAATGAAGCTCGTAAAAAATTTAAATGTTTCGTATTTACAACTTTGGTAATTTAACACCTATTAACTACTTTGGTTGCGATGAAAATGAATATACTAATACTGATATATAATCGACTGTTTATTAGTTATGATAATATTTGTTTTTAGTTCATGAACGAATAATAACTTGAATCTTATTAAGAGCGAATTCATTCTTTCATTCATTCATTCATTCATTCATACGTACATAGTTCTCTGTCCAAGGGCAGATCTTTCACTGTAAACTCAGCATTTTATTTTGTGCCCTCCTCTTAATCTCTACATATGATTGATAAATCTTAATATTGTCTATCATCTGATATCTTCTTCTTCCACGAACTTCTCTCCCATTCACCTTTCCTTCCAGTACATCTTTCAGTAAGCAAGTTTCGTCTCATTGTCAGCCAATGTCGAAACCAATTCCTTTTTCTCTTCTTGATCAGTTTCAAAATCATTACCCACACTTTCCAACACAGCTCCATTTCTTATTCTGTCTGTCCAAGCTCCATTCTTCTCCATATCAACATTTCAAATGCTTCTAGTCGCTTTTCTTCACTTTGTTGTAATACCCATGTTTCTGTTCCGTACAATGCCACACTTCACACAAATCACTTCACTAGTCTCTTCCTTAAGGGCTAATTATGAAATAGTATATAATAATTGCTTCGGGATACCATATGTTCACAGATGGGCATTTTCTGTTATAAAGCTGTAAAAAAATCAACAAAGGGCAAATTAAAGTGATATTAATTTGAAAAATAACCTACGCATTTTTGTATCCGACATAAAACCTGATTTCATCAATAAAGAAGAAATTTAGGAAGTAGAAAGAGGAATTTAGAACAGCTGTGTACCTTTCACACAACACACAGTGTAACCGGGCCCTATACCTGTGCACTGGCGCTTGTGCCACCTATGCCACAGCATAGCAGCAATCTTTGACATATCTGGTCTAGATGAAACAAATGTGTTATTAAAGTATATCCCACTGATTTCTAAGAGATCTTTCTTTATAAATTTCGGGATTCAAGTCTTTGAATATACATAATTTTCATGCATAATGTTACAATGTTCTAGTATACAGACACAGTCTTCAGATATAATATCTGCATTTTAATAAAAGTGGTGCTATTTTTCATCCATTAATCAAATGACATTTATAAATAAAAACCTGATAGATTTTGGAACCCCCGCAAAAGTTATGGCAGTTACCATCTAAACAAGTTTAAAAATATTTGTAAAACTGTATCTAATAAGTAAAATAAAAACGGATCTACTTCCGTGAAAATTTCATTACTGTATAGTATTTTTTGCACAATTATGAATTTAAAAGAAATAGTAAAATGTGTATGTGTGTGTGTGTATATATATATATATATATATATATATATAGTCAGGCTAATAATAAATTTCACTTGAGAGATGCAGATGAAAGTGATTGTTCCCTGGAACAATAATAATGTACGGATATTTCACGTAATTAATGACTTCCATGATTGCAGTACAATAATATGTGATCTGCATTTCTACAGTCAGCATTTGCAATTACGACAGTAATTATATGGCAGCCATAATACACCTCTTCTTCAAATAGCTTACTGAAGAATCATGAATCACAACAAAAATACAATGTTCGGAAATGCACTGATGAAAATAATAATAATAATAATAATAATAATATTCCAATAATATGCATAATAATAATAATAATAATAATAATAATAATAATAATAATAATATGTTTAATGAACATCTAAGACGGAAAATAATACTTATCACTTTCATCACTGGATTCTCTGCTTATGTGTTCACTGAAACAAAATACCGAAAAGACAGAATGCAGAAGTACAGTAGAAATGAGACTACAACTTTCCGCCATAAAACCAGATTGCAGGCTTAAAAAGCAAATACATTCGTCCCACTGAACAGAATTTTTTAGATACATACTAGCTTTCACTTGTATGTTAATTATTAAATACTAATAAAATAGTACAAGGATTCCGCAGTTACACTTAGATTAAAAGGGGTTTCGCAGTGGAAAAGGTTTGAAAAACACTGCTGTAGAGGAAAGAGTTTATGGACAACTGTAATCACGATTAGGTCGATAATCTCGAGTAGAGACTGCAGTCTACCACTGGTATTAGTGTTTAGTTACAGGAATTGATGAGAAGTACATAATATGTTTTGTGAGGGGACAGCCTATACATTCACTTGTCGAAGGCTGATCTTGCTCCATAGCTGATGAAAGGAATCCTAAAAAAATCCGATGTGTTTGACGTAGGGTAGTAGGCACATGCGGTACCCAGGACCTCCCATTCTCCCCCTCTGCATCTCGCCCCACAAAGAAACAGCTCAGGAAGTGAGACATGGACAGTACACTTATCCAGGAACCATGTTTCTGAAAGTGTTTTTAGCATATTGTCTGTCTCCAGTCAATTGCCTAATGATGTACATTCTTGTCTCAGAAAACTGTCGGACAGATTTTGTTCTTACTACTCAATATCTGTAACTTATTCGTCATTTTGTTAAATAAACAACTTTACTGTGTATTTAACAAAATAACGAATCATTGGAGATAAGCAAGTATTAAAAGCGTGAAAGCAAGATATATATCTGTAACTTAATTTATATGCATTATGACCTATGATAATTTTTCCGTAATAGCGTCATTTGAAGCCTTTAGGCTAAAATTGTAGAGATCATTTGACCTCAAAAAGCATTTTCTTCACAGTAATATCCGTTGAGTACCAATTTTTCAGAAAATTTGATGAGACTTTATGTTGTTCTGTTGTGATAATTTTATGTTTATTGGAATCTTAACTCCCTATACATTTTAGTTGATTTTCCGAAAGGATTTTTTTTCTGCAGTATCTGAATGCACATTTTTTCATTCATACAATTAAATTATATTTGAAATTTAAAAATATAAACAGAAGTATATTTTTCTTGTGGGTTTAATTGTAGTCCTTACTGTGCCACTTTCATAGAATGGTTTTAACTTCATTAGTCATTACTCCATATCGTGGATAATCAGTGGGAGTTATGTCTGTAAATGGGAAAGAGGTTAATTTTATGCATATGTGTTGATCTTCACTAATCTAAGTTGATTGCTGTTGAAGTTTTAGTCAACGTA
Source organism: Periplaneta americana (assembly GCF_040183065.1). Taxonomy (NCBI): domain Eukaryota; kingdom Metazoa; phylum Arthropoda; class Insecta; order Blattodea; family Blattidae; genus Periplaneta; species Periplaneta americana. The sequence goes on from NC_091130.1 coordinate 96,488,691, forward strand.
AACTGCTGTAGTAAGCTTTGCTGATATTAATATTCACAATCTTAAAGTGTTTGCTTAGTATTATAAAATTTTTAAACCAGTAATATAATAATAATGCTTATGATTTGCCTGTCTCTTCAATTTAATCTTATTAACTAAATTGCATGTTTATGTTCTTTTTTAAGAAAATGAGTGTGTTCTTCGAAAAATTGTTAATTACATAAAATTATGTTACCGGTATATATATATATATATATATATATATATAGGCCTATATATTTCTAAGTACTTCTGCCAGCAGAGTGAAGTACTATAGATTAGAATAGCCTGTGTTCAAGTCCAGGTGCGAAATTATATCCTTCCTTAGATTTGAGAGAGAATTAAGGTTTACTCATTTCTTTATAAAATATAGCAGGCTACTAGGAGTTTCCTTGAGAATAAAATATTTTTGAAATGAGGCCCTGACTTCATGAGCTTGTTCTCGTGCAGAAGTCCAGAAGATGGGATATACATTCCTGCCTTCTGTACGTCTTAATCATGCAAACATTATTATTATTATTATTATTAATAATAATAATAATAATAATAATAATAATTCGTAATACATAGTTTGTGAAATTTTGTGTAATGGTGTCACAGAAAAGTTAATTGAAATTAATTTTAAATGTTAACCAGTATAATTTTAAAATGGAAGTAGTTTATCGAATACATTAATATAATTATTATTTTAATGTGTACAATTATTTGTGTAAAGTTTGGTGCATAGATACTACTGTATTAAGATTTCTTTCTTTTATTTTACAGTTAAACTGGAAGAAGAGGCTACAAACGACCTGGACTATGAATCATCACTTCCTGATGATGAAAATGAACTTATAACATTATCCCCATCATCAAGTACGGCAGAAATTAGGAACAGTGAGGAGTTAATTACAATAAATTTAGAAGGAGAGGAAGGTGGTGATTTCAGCAATGATTTGAGAGAACACGAACTACATGACATTAATAATACAGCAGCTAACATCACTTTGTTGCCTGACAATGACTTACAAGCTGTACTCTCTTCTGAAGCAAGCAGCATGCTCTCTATGTCCGATTCCACTAGGCAGTTCCTTTCTATGGCAGATAATTGTAGTGACCTTGTTATTCCGACAGAAGACTTTTCTCAGTCTGGTTTAGATGCTAATATTACATCTGGTATATTGGATCATGATGATGTACAAGATGGTTCTGCTCGCAGATTTTGTGTAAGGGAAGCTGATAATGTTTATAGATGTAAAGTGTGCAACAAGACTTATACACACATTAGTAATTTTTGTCGCCATTATCTTACAACACATCGAAGAAGCAAACAAGTGTTCACATGTCCACTGTGTAGCAAAGAGTTTACTAGAAGAGATAATATGATGACCCATATTAAAGGGGTGCACAGAGTTTAGGCATGTAACTTATATTTTATATTTCTGTAAATGGTGCTTATGTTAAGTATGATTTAGGAATTTCAATGTGTTCAATGTGGTGCGAGATATTTTTATTCTCTCTCCTCCCCTCATCCCTCTCTCACACACAGATTTACAGGATGATTCACGAGGATTTACCGCCACTTACAGAGCTTATTTCCAAAGACATTCTGAGCAAGAAATGTCATATAAACATTTGTCCTAATCTCAATATTTTCAGAGCTACACTAATTTGAAATTGTTTGTAAAACACCATTATTCTAGAGTTTTAAGATTAAAAAAATATTACAGATAAAAAAATGAACTATTCAGGAGTATTATTTCTTTAATTAACTAGTATTCTGAAGCTAAAAATGTGTTGTGAATTCCATAGTTGCTTCATATAGAATTTTTTTTCCGATTTTTAACTACAAAATTACATTTTCTTACGCATTTATTAAACAATTGTTACAAATCACGCTGCTCTTGTAAATTCTTCAAGACTGTACATTAGGATGCATAATTAAACTATAAAGAATCAAGTTCTTAAAGTCATATGATTTGTAACAATTGCTGTGATAAGTGCATAAGAATGTTTGAATTTTTAGTTAAAAGTTCAAAAACAAAATCTGTACAAAGCAATTAACAACAAATTTTTAGCTTCAGAACACTAGCCAATTAAAGAAATGATACTTCTGAATAGTTCAATCACTATTTGTAATATTTTTTACCCTTACAACTGAAGAAAAAAAAATGTTTTTTACTAACATATTCAAATTATTGTAATTCTGAAAATTTTGAGATTAGGACACATGTTTATATGAAATTTCTTGCTCAGAATGTATCCAGAAATAAGCTCTGTAAGTGACGGTAAATCCTCATGAATCACCCTGTATGTAGGGTGGAAGTAATATAACTATGCAGATTTTAAAGCTTATTTCTTGTATAGAGCGCAACAAAAAATTCTAATACCAGTACCATATTAGTGCCAAATGAATACTTTTCTCAACAGTAATCTCACTAGAGGTTTTGATTTATCTAGAGAAAATCAAAATTCGAGTGGGATTTAATTGACTATTATATGATTAGGAGAAAGTATATAAAGATTAGAAGTAACAAAGTACTCCAATACAATAAAATATTGACTTATGAAAATAAAACTGTCTTCAAATGTATTATTGTACCATCTCAACATTATGCTAGATGGCAGTAGTGTGTTATGATTAGCTGTTTTCTTGTTATCAGTTGTGCCAACTATGGAATCTTCATTGAACTCTGTGGACAATTACTAGTCAAGAAGGCTTTGTTGATTCAGTTTCATTTTTATTAAAACATTTGCATTCCACTTCAATCATCCGGATCCCAGTAATCAAAGTCACTTGACAGATGATTTTCAATAAATCTTAGTATTAAACAATCTCTGATACGTGACTATTCATAATATCATATAGCAAAAGCTATAACATAACCTAAATAATATAAACAAGTGTTAAAAAAGTTTTAATTAGGGATGATGAAATAAACCAGAAACATTTTAATTAAGGATGATGAAATAAAAAATAAACATGAATAATTTTAAAAGAGACAGTTATTGAAAGTACAATTTTCAAATTTGAATGTTTTAGTGGTTGGTGGTTCAGTTGATGTTATATTGGATGTGTGTGTAAAAGAAGTGAACTCATTGATGTACATGGTGTATTCCTCAACTTATTCAGGATTTCCGAATGGTGCTCTTCATTTATTTGTAAATAGGGTTTCAGGGAAGATGCATAGCTATGACCAGTGATCTTTATTAATTCTTGTTCTTGCCATAGAGAGTCATATTTGAAACTGCTGTGCATCAACTGGAGTGGTTTGTAATTTTCTATTGTTTTTTTTTTTTTTTTTTTAACGTCCAGAGCAGTGCAGTTTGAAATGTTGGCAAACAAAGAAACAAATGCTAGGGTAGTGATAAAAATAAACAAATGCTAGGGAAACGATAAAATTAAACAAATGCTAGGGACACGATAAAAATTGTGCGATAAGCAGCCATGATTGGTTGAAAGATGTCCTTTCGTACCATTTTATTGGTTAAAAGTAGTGTGACGTAGTAAAAGTGTAATAGTCAGCAAAAAATAGTTTTTCCCTAAAATTTAACATTGTTTTACTCGATAAGTACTATTTGTACAATTCTGATTTTTACTCTTTATCATTAGAAAAACTGATAAGAAATGATTTATTCCTTTACATTTTTTTAATAAAATGAACGATTTTCTTGCAAATTAAATGAAAAGATTAACATGTATCATAATTTCCTGCCATTAGGAAGTCTGGCAACCCTAATGGGGTGACTAAGGGATGGAACTCTGCTGTTCAGATCGAGTGCATGTGTGCTTCTATATGACAGCCGGCAATGCATTCTTGCCAAACTATGCAGACTTTGAGACTAAATTTTTAATTAACCATGCATTTAATTAAAAAATGTATAATAGGTGTTTTTTATTTAGTTTAATGTATTATATTGCCCCCCCCCCCTTTCAATCTGTACAGTTACATCACTTCACCGTGCATGTGTGTACATAATTCTGTACCTGTGACACAATACAAAAAAAATCTCTCATCACAATGTTTACATTGATTATTTTCAGTTATTTCTTTCAGAGCTATCTTCATATGTTCCACAAGCAAATTTTGCATTTGTCACATTTTTGTCATGATTAAAGTGTAATAATCTCAACATCTTTTACAGTATATACAGTAGAGCCCAGACTTCGTTAATGTAATATATATATATATATATAAATACCTATGGCCTATGACCTAAAAAGTTGACAGATGTCATGCAATTTCAATTCAGCTTTATGGAATATGGTTATGTTGAGGCTCTAACTTTATGCAGAATACAATATGGTTTTTATTAGCAAATAATTATATCCTGGTAATTACAAGATACTTAATTTTTGTGACTTGGGCTATGATGTATCTATGAGAAAAAGAAAAATTGTATTAATATTTGGCATGTGAAGTGGAAACGTTATGATTTCAATTAAAATGATTATTTGAATTTATAATTTATTCATATTTTGTCTTAATCTTCATTTTCTATAGAAGTGCATTGTATACCAACATGCATTTTCAAATTTCAAAGGCTTGCGATTCATGCTTAGTATGATCTTGAACATAGAAAAGCTTGTTTCCTTGTTATGTAATTTAAAAGAATGTACTTGAACATAAAATTATTATAGATGGAAAAACCTGGTTCGTTGTAACTGAAGGATGTCACAAATTTTACATAGGATTGAATACTTAGATTTCATTTCAGGACATTTTATAATTTGGTATTAACACTTTCGCCACATGCACCAACATCTTGAATTATCTTCGCATTTTATCACAAATTAATTGTGACATCACAACACAATTTAATGTGTAATTTTGGAAGAAATTGTTTACGTTTAAAAATATCCCAATATTAACATGTATTAAGATGAGATAAAAAGTCAGATTTTTGTATTAATTTCATATACTAATATTAAACACAATTTTACAATGCTGCAAGAATATTTCATATTTCACTATTTTTTTATTTGTAGAATGAAAACATAGCACAAATCACAACAGTTTTTCTTTCATTCTTCACCTACAACCATTAACAGTATTAAATTATAATTGAAGGAAGACCTTTCTGCATCAACAGATGCATACATTGAATCGGAACATTACATCTTTCAAATAATGTATTCTTGCAGTCCTTACCGAAAATGCTGTAACATTTGAAAAATGTATTTGAACAATATTTGCTGAGTTAAATAATTAATTTAAAGCTACAATCAATGAAAGAAAACATGTAACTCTTATTTTTCCATCTTATTAGTGGCTATCTTATTGACATGCTTTAATAATTCTGTTATTTCTGTTTTCAAATGCGAACTGAAAGTATTTCATTTATTAATTCCTCTACAATACCAGAAATTATTACATTAATTGTATTAAGTATTACCATTTTGGACACAAGAACGTGACTGTAGGGATATTCACTGCCTTCTAAATCCAAAACTATTTTGGCCATATACTATATTTATAGTTTTCATGTACCAAAGCAATCCGTGCTTTACTGAATTACAAAATTTTTCATATTATGCCACTTTTAATCAATTGGCTACAGGTGCACTTTCGAAAATCAGTTGTGCAAAAAAATGCTTAGAAAACATCGAAATATTTGTTCTGTATGTACTTGCAGATTTAAACTAACTACCCCATCCATATAAGACTGATTCTGGGCGCAAGGGAATTGAATCATCATCACCACGGTTTTCATTTGGGTATGAGTAGTACATGTGTTTTATTTTCCTTGATAGTGAGAACAGTTCTTGGTTTTGACAGTAATGAATTAAATTCTTTTGTAAAACATCTTCAAACACACTAAATTTATGAGCCCAACGACTTACAAATTAGGTGATTCAACAAATTAGAACATTTCAGCATGTAGGGAGCAGAAAATATTTCTGTTTTCGTAGTCAATTCAAAGTGTTTCTTGACATTTTGAGAATTGCATATTTTCAATAATTTCTTCATTGTAGGAAACATATTTTTGCCTCAATTGATTAGACTTGTGGAGGTCTCTCGATCCTGAGCAGGTTAAGAAAAATATTTTTATTAATTAACATAAAATAACTGTAATAGAGATAATGTCTTATTGGAAAAGTACTACAAATTAGCTCTTAAAACCCCAAATTATCTTCAGTTTGTGGGTAAATGCGCAGGATATTTTAGCAAGGAGGTAACAGGAGGTACTTAAAAATGGAATAAATTTACCTCATTAAAATACATGTGAAATAATAGCAATAATATATACTATATGAGCCCTTGAGTAAAGAAGTGGACTATGTCCATATTTCAGATTTCAAGAAAACTATATTTTAGTTCATTAACTGGTTTATTTTACACATTATCAGTGGAATATATACCGTATATACATAATGTCTTTATTATGTGGTCCTTACCTATGCATAACACTGTTCAGTGCCCACAACTTCAATGGAAGGTACCTGATATATCAGAGTCAGACCGATACCAAGTTCTGTGATTTAGCATAAAAAAAAACTAACTTTTATATGTGTACACTGGTTTCAGTTATTGCAGATTTGTCAATATTAACATCATAGTTCGTGTAACTTTGTACCGATTTCCCAACTGTTAAGTAAGCTGAGGAGAATGGTGTAATGAAAATGACTCTTCTTTATTAAACTTGTGCAGTTGAAGCAAAGCTTTAACAGAAACCTTTTTTTCCATTGGATAGCTCCTTTGCGCTCATTTCCGTAAGGCAAATTACGTGAATTCAGAGTATTGAGTCATTTTTCTGTTTTAAACATATGTGGATCAGCATCTGCATTACAGTGAGGAGGACATTATCATTTAATTCCATCTGGCCGTGATCACTTTGTAGAATTTATTAAAAAAAAAAAACAGTGATCAAGTTACAGAATGTCACATACCAGTAGTAATATTTCTCCAGGCTAGTCACATTTAAGAGTACCAACCACGACATTTGCCATATTTATCTTCGATAAGGTGGTTGCACCTATTGACAGTCGTATTTTGTTATGCAAATAGCCCCTTTTATTATATCATGCTGCAAAAGGAAGAACATAGTAATTCACTTTTAGCAGTTTTACAGGAGAGCAGATACAAAGTTTACAGAGCTATAAAAAATCAGGATTTTGTCATAGGGTCTTAGATATAATATTTTTTTTATTCTGTCATTAATGGCTAATGCATTGTGAGCATTTCATATCTTTTTTTTTTAATAAAGAATATTCTTCATTACAGAGGTTCTTCTTCTGCCAGAACAAGATGCTTCACTCTTTCCTTTCATTTATTAATTCCCTTCATTGATCTCTATAATATCTACATCGTTATAATTCTTTATAAGCATATGTATACTTTAATATTTCATTGACAAGCATCAAAATGACAATAGAAGAAAAAGCACTGATTAATATGAAAAAACTTATCAGATTACCAGGAAACAATTGACATTCATACAGTCTTCTCTGTAGATTAAAAACTCAACAAAGTTTCATATCCATGGTTCAAGAATTAAAACAGAAAATCAATATCCCAAATTTAAAAGAAAACTTACAAATTAAACCAAATCCTTCAACTCTCTTAAATATACAGGGTGTTTCCAGGCTGGTGTTACTAACTTTCAGGGATGATGGGGAAGGGCACATGTATCAGTTTGAGATAAGGAACCCAGGTCCTGAAATGACTGAGTCGAAAGTTATAAGTTTTGTGGAAATTAAATTGTAATTTGGGACCACTTGCCCTCCTTCCCTTAACCTTTTGAACAGTAGTGGAAAGATGGTAATTTCCACACAACTATTTTTGCTTATAACGTTCGACTCAGTCATTTCTGGACCAAGGTTCCTTACCTCAAATTGATACAGGTGTCCTTCCCCATCATCCCTGAAAGTTAGTAACACTAGTCGGGAAACACTCTGTAGAGTATAATATAAATTTAACAGAAGAAATACCGAAATCAGAAGTAAACACTGAAATAATGAAACAATTATCTTTAGAGACAATTAATTTTAGGTACCCTCCATAAAACTGGCTTCATTTATACACTGACAGATCCTTGATCTCCAGGGAACAAGGTGCCTGTGCAGGTGTAACGTGCTGTTTCTTCTCACTTTATAGATCTCTTGGATATGGAACAACAAGTTTTGATGGAGAAATCATTGCAATAAGTGAAAATCTCAGGAATCTTCTATGCCGCATCAATTAATTTAAGAATGCAGTTATATTGTCGGACTCCAAAGCAGCTATTTTATCAATAGTCTCTAGACACACACCTTAATCTCAAACAGCAGAAATAACTAAAATGCTCTCTCAATTAATTTCATTCAATAAAAGAATTGTATTCCAATGGATACTACCTCATTGTGGAATCCTGCGAAACGAGAATGTGGATGCTTTAGCAAAGAAGGGCAGCACTGCTACTTACAGATGTGTTACTAAATCTACGTATTACTCTGTGTAAAGATTTATTAAATGTACATACTTAGACTTCAAGAAACAAAATTTGATAACACAATCTCAAGGAACTCTCTGGATCATAATTCATGGTTAATTCCCGATTTACCACGAAAATCATGTATAGCTGCACTTGGATTGGCAACATCATGACTGTTAGGCCAAACACCTGCATAGAATTGGAATATATCAGTCCCCTAACTGCCCATTGTGTAACTCAAACCAAGAAATGGATTCGAAACACATCAAAATCTGTGCTTCAATGGCTGACCATGATAATATCTTTGAAAAATATTGGAGTGCAAGAGATGACTTTATTGTCTTACGCCTGGCATTAGAAAACAACATATTTCATTGACACTGTTTTCTTTGAGTAATGTTTCCTGGATTACTTTATTATGACATCCACTAAATATAAAAAAAGCATTTGAACCAGTATATTTACATCTACTTTAAAAAATGAGAAATGTAGTCTCAAAAACACAATTTGATTGAAATGTCATTAGAACATGAAGAATATGAATATGAGCTACAATTTCATGTCAAACTTGAATAGCCTACAAGAATGATACAATATTTTATAATTATTGATAAATTAGTTTAATTTTACAGAGAGTCATGTTTAAGGCACAGTTGAAGGTATTGCACAATTATAAATGTATCTTCAGTTCAAAATTACAAGTCCAAATTTAATTGAATAAATTTATCAGCATTAGCAGCGGGTCACTCTGTGTATTTCAGGTTTTTAGAGAGTTCATAATACGTAATATGGACATTCCCACTCTTGCAAAAAGTTCCATTATATTTTGCATTGGAAATAGGTGTTGTTCAAAATAAACGACTTGTTGCACATGAGTTGATGTTTGTGGATGACAGATCTGAATAGATCTAGAGTATGTTAATCTTTGTCAAAACCATACCAAATACCAAAAGGTTACTTTGCGTCTTTTTATGGTTCCTAAACAGTAAATTATTATATTTTAGCTCAATTTTCTAACAATTTTTTCAAAACAAAGATTCAGAAACATGAAGATTGAAGGCTTACAAAGTTTTGGCAAGACCCACCATCTATTACAGTAGTTAAGCATGGGTCTTACAAATCCAAGGTGAAAGACGCATAACATCTGCTGAAATGAGATTTTTAGAAGAACTGTTAGATACAGCCCTTAAGATTCCAAACGAAATAAAGCAATAGCTAATGAACTCAAAATAATTCCTATAGCTGAATATCTTCTTGACAGACAAAATTGGTTACTACATGTCAATAGAATACAACATTCCAGGATACCAAACGGATGCTGCGTTACATCTCCAGAGGGAGAAGATCTGTTAGTCAACCATTCTGAAGATGATGGGAAACCATGACAGGCCATGAGGCCTACTTTATGACAGGCAGATGATGGTGATAATTTTCTGATTGTTGAAGTCAGTTACTGATCAACTGCTTGAAATCAAAGAAATAATTTTCTGTATACATCAGGCTGTAATATGACATTATTTTTCCAGGCTGTATCAATAATTAAAGGAAATTTCATAATCTATCAAAAATGTAACAAATTTTTTTTCTCTCTCTTGTACAGAGGAGGGACCTGAAGGCTTGCACTGCAACCTGAGGCTTATTGTGCTTACCACTCCTATTCTGTGAATAATGATTGTATAGCCGAACAGTTGCACTCTTGTACAAGTATAGCATGCTGCACCGTGAACTCAACTCTGGCGATGCTGATGATGATGATGATGATGATGATGATGATGATGATGATGATGATGATGATGATGATGATATGTGAATTAATGACGGCAAAATGAGTCCGAGGTCCAATCCCAAAAGTTACCCAGCAGTTTTGCTTTAATTGGTTGAGAGAAAACCTCGGAAAGACCCCAACCAGGTAACTTGTCCCAACTAGAACTAGGACTTGAACCTGGACCTGCTCGTTTCATTGTCAGACTTGCTAATCATTACTCCACAGTGGTAGACAAATTATAAGTTTAGGCAGACCCCATATAATTAGTTGAAATAAACTTACATAAAACGAATAAAATCAGTTATATTGCAAATTGAATTAATTAAAATATGTAATCACATTAAATTACGCAATATCATTACCTGTCCTGGATTACTGATGAATCTGGCAACCCTGCTGGCATTAGTTAACAGAAAGATATTATCTGTTGTGATTTTTGGCGACTTCTTGGATGACATTATTAAAACATTGAACTGGAAGCAGGAATCCATGATTTCTTTGTATCAAAGAAAAAAATATTTTCACAATTAAATACTCTGTTGGTCTAGAAATAAAATAATGTTTTAAGAAACCTGATTTATGGGGCAATCTATGTATAACCACTTCACTAAATAAAAAAGTAACAAATAACACACAGACAATTTACAGACAGAATCAGTTATAGGATTATTTTAAATTTGTTCGTACATAAGATGAAGTCATGTGCTAATCTCCATTGCATCATGGAGGTGGAGAGAGGGGAAATAGGAATGATGGGCAAGAGGGTCGAAGCTTTAGGTGGAAATAATGGATGATGTGAGGTTATGATAAAGAAAGGAAAGACTTATGAAGTAACAATTGGTTTATTAAATACAAAAAACTTGTATATTATGTTTTCCCAGGTTCTTGGGGTAAGGGAAACAGGAATGCCGCAGTAGAAATTAGTAATTTAGAAACTCATTCTGGGACTTCGATGTGGGGAGGGTTAGAACATGATTATAGTGAGGTAAGGTTTCTGATGCAGGAAGAGAGAAATAACGAGAGTGCCTGACAGAGAGACAGGCTTGCTCTAGGGATACGATATGGGGGCAGAACTTGAGAGAAATGGAAGCCAGGGTTCGAGGTTAGTTCTAGCAATCGAGGAATCAGTGAGCCTCATTCATGACTTTTTGACACTGAAAACAAGCTTCTGGGCGTAAAGGGATTAGCTAGCCTAACTTCGCGACTTTACGACGTCAGGAGTGAGGGGAAATGGATAAAGTCGACTGTCGAGGGATTGAGCCTGGCTTGCAACTTCTCGACCACAAGCCAGGATTCACTTATGGAATCGAAGTCAGAAGTGTTACAGGGATGAATTATGAAAAGTTGGTGAGGCAAGTAGGAACTCATGCCAGGTCTGGATGCTTCTGCTGATTTTGCTTTGGCAACTGGCTTTTATATGTCTCAGCAGGGATACTTCCTCCCCCATATATGTGACATCACATTTGGTTGGGAATGCTGAGATGACACAGCAAGCAAGAGAGAAAGATCTTCTCTCCTCATTTGGTAAATGTTCTACGCGCGTTTTCACGGAAATTCAGACTTGGCTGTGTAATGTTGCCCTCTGGAGGGTACCAGCCATGTGGTGACCAGCTGCAAGTGACTCGGAAATGGAATGCAGCTCACCACGATTCCTTGCCCTACTTACGTTTTGCTAAGGGGAGTAGCGATTGTTAAGGAATTCAAGGGTACCACAGGAGCACAAAGAAAGCCTACAATAAAGTGAAAAATTTATACCCATATACCTCCAGAAATGATAGTTCGAGAAAATTTAAATAGTACTTACCCACTTCTTGCAGTAGCTCTTTTGGGATGCGATTGCAGGACTGTGACTTGGCTCAGCAATAAACAGAATTGATAAGACAATAAAGTAATATTTAGGCTATATTTAAATTCTCTACATTCAATAAACATAAAAAGGATTTTTCCCATACAGATATTACTGTAGTATCCTTCCATGCACACTTATTACATACCCATTCTAGTGGAGAATATATACTGGTATTATACAAAGACAGATGAATTTATATTTAATGAGATCATCATTACATTTATATTTATATTATTGATGATACGAGATTCTAAGATCACACTCACTGTGCCTTTCAACAGTAGGTCTTCTTACCCTTTGAGAATGGATCACAAAGAGTTTTCATATTTTATTCTTGAGGGTCTTAAACTTCAGAAGAAATATATCTTGCAGTCTTTCCTGAATGCTTCCAAATTCGGTGAATGGATTTATCATTGCATTGATTAAAATAAACAGTGTACCAAGAAATACCAATGAGCCCCGAAGACATGAAAGACTGTGTAACACGAGCATGCTTGGCAGTAAGCTCTGATGAAATTCATCATGTAATGTTTTCAGCTCAGAATCGCTTTGCATCATGTATCAGTGCTTAAGGTCACCACTTTGAACACGTGATTTAATTCTGAAATACTGTATTATGATGTAAATAAGTTACAGAAATGATTTACTTTTTCTACAACAAACATATTGTTCGTAATTAACCTTCAACTATCTTCAGTGGCAATTAAAACAAAGTTTTTTTTTATGCGTCTCCAAACACACTATTAAATGGTAAATAATAATTAACATCAATCCATTTAAAATAATGAAGTTGGTTTCCTTATCTCCACTACACCTGCACCTATCAAACAAATATCTATACCATAATATGACCTCCTTCACGCCAAACAACTTTTATCTGAAGATTTGTCTTCTATCACTACAAATGGCCATGCTATTCAGGTAGCCTGTTTTAAATATCATCCAGTATATATATTTTTTTAGTTATTTTACTACATCTTAGGTTATTTAGCGTCTGAATGAGATGAAGATGATAAGATGATAATGGCCAGGTGGCCCGGGTTCGATTCCCGGTCGGGGTAAGTTACCTGGTTGAGGTTTTTTCTGGGGTTTTCCCTCAACCCAATATGAGCAAATGCTGGGTAACTTTCGGTGCTGGACCCCAGACTCATTTCACCGGCATTATCACCTTCATCTCATTCAGACACTAAATAACCAAAGCTGTTGATAAAGTGTCGTAAAATAACCTACTTAAAAAAAAAAAAAAAAAAAAAAAAAGAAAAGATGATAATGCCAGTGAAATGAGTCCGGGGTCCATCACTGATAGTTACCCAGAATTTGCTCATATTGGGTTGAGGGAAAACCCCAGAAAAAACCTCAACCAGATAACTTGCCCCAACCGGGATCTGGTTTCACAGCCAGAATGCACTAACCGTTACTCCACAGGTGTGGAATATATATAATTTACCAGAGCTTTCTCAAATTAGAGGCTGCAATTAGACAAAGCATACAAAACAAAAATGAATAAATAGACAATGAAAGATAAGAGTAAGAAAAATGTCAAACAAGTAAACAAACAAACAAACAAACAAACAATGGCAGTTAACAGAATAAGAAAAGTTACAAACAAGTAAAGAAGCAATGAAAGCTAATAAGAAAAAGAAAAATGATAATGGTGCACTGAATTAGAGTCCATACAGGTGGTTCCATAAGAGTTTGACTGATTCTCTAATTATGAGGAGGACCAGTTAATTTAGAAGAGATTTGTGCAGCCCTAGGGTCTTACAGAATTGAGAAGAGAAGTTAGGTATCGTTCCTCTTGCTCCAAACATCAATTCCGTGACACTGATATCGTGAAGTGGTATTTATGTTTATAATATGGGATGGTTCAAATGTAGATTGCTCGTTTCTCCTTGTGTACGTATTCAGGCTGTCCTTTATATGATTCAAACCTGATGATGGGGTCAATGATCATATCCTGAGACAGGGATTTGCTAATGGCGATTATGTCAGTGTATCTGTTACTGCCATTGTGGGCAGTTCCGTGGACTTCTTCGTAGACAGTATATTTTAATTTTATACACACACACACACACACACACACACACACACACACACACACAGGGTGCTGGAAGGAATGGTGAACAGGAGAAGAGTTTGGACCAGAAGAAGATAATATTAGATGATAGACGACATTAGGGTATATGGATCGTATGTGAAGACTAAGAGGAAGGCAGAAAATAGGAAAGATTGGAAAATGCTGAGTAGTGAAAGACCTGCCATTTGGCAGAACACTATGTATATGTATGTATACTATGTGACCACCAGTTTAGTGTCCCTGGCTGGAATGCGGCGACTGTTTACTAGCAAGACAAGGACAGAGCTATGTTGTGTGTGCTACTACATAACTTGAAAACGCTACTCACCCAGCCAAGAGAATAGATAGGCACAATACAGTGTGTCCATGTAAAGCAAGCAAGGTATCTATTTTATAAACTTCTGCATTGGATTATTTGCAAGAACTGGTTTGTAAAGATCTTCCTTATGCATGGATAACCCCTGCAGTGGCCGAGTGGTCAAACCTTCAGCCTGTCTTGCAGGCAGCCAGGTTCGAGTCCCATTCAGGCCTGCTGGCAATGCACAGAGGGGGCTGGTATAAGGGCAAGTGGGGTTCCTGCTCGAAACCTGGATATGCAGCAAACCTTAGTGTAGTCAGCTGATGTGGGTTTGGGAATGTGCTAGTTTGTGAGTAAGCACAATAGACCGTGAAAGATTGCAGTGCTTGGTCGCAGTGCCCTCCAGAAATTTCATGTGTACACATATTTTTCTGCAGATATGTTATGATGTCCTATTTCATAGCACACCATGTTGGATTTGTAATGGTATGAGAGTGTATGTCTTGTTTAATTGTAATGGTAAATCAAGAGTTCAGGTTTGCAATGTGATGATTTTATGTTTTTCGATTCTGCGTGCATGCAGGCACTGGCGATTGCCTCTACCTGTGTAGAAGGTTGAGCTGGTCACCCTCACTGTCTCCAATGCAGGCCTACATGTTGGATTAGTAATAATCTCTATCTTCTTTGAGAGCATGGAAACATTGGGAGCCAATGTAAGGTAACAAGTATTCTCTCCAAGAGTTAGTCATTTTGGCTTAATCATTTTGTATGTAAAGATTATTATTCTCAGTCATCAACAATTAATCATTTTGGTCTACTTATCAACATTCAGAACCAGTAATTTTACGATCTCTGCTGTGCTAACTCATATATAGTTATGTTATAATTGCTCATCGGAAACCATATTTACCAAATATGAATAATTATAATTTATATCCTTCTGAGCTTGTTGGTGTTACTCATTGAATCAATTTGAGATTAGTTATGTTTTTATGTATGAAGGGATGATAAAAAGGGATCTTGTTATTTAACAATTGTTAAATATGAATGTAAATTATATTGTTGAATTAATTTGATATTGGCTGTTATTAAATGTTTTCTCCATTTGCTACATTGGATGTTTAGTTCATTGCTGAGCCAACCTGGTGAAATTGTAATTACCTTGTCCGTCTTGTGAAATAATCCATGGCACATTTTAGTTTCTTGTCTGTTGCATACTGTGATATGGGGTGTTATTCATAATTACTGCAGCTTGGGAAGGGAGATTTGGTATTAGTTTTTCCTTAACCTAATTATCGAAATTTACGTGGTTCATTTGATCGTGATAGTCACCAGTATTTGTACCTGACTTGTAGATCAAGTTGACATTTTGTATGAAACCATTGTTACTGTCCGCATGAAAAATAATTATAATCTGTTTTTGACATTCACATCCATATGAATGCCAATATCACAATATCTTCTTGCTAGCATTTTCTGAAAGTCAAATTACTGTCGATCCAACTTTCGTCCAAGTAAATCAGCTCACGACAAAATTTTCTATAGTGGCGAATTTGTATTCAATATTTGTTGCCAACTCAAAATATCAAATCACTCTAATAACACTTCCCATTGACTTCGACACTTTTTTTTAGATCCCACCCTTTTCACCAGAGTTTGGTGAGATGGAGAGAGTGCCTTTTCTGTTGAATAATGGGCAACAGCTGTGGTGCTGGTGGAACTTTCTCTTGTATAAGTAGATGTCGTGTGTAGTCCTGGAAATGATGCATTGATTGATGTCATTTGCTTTCATTGTCATACGACATGATACAGTTTTGCATTTCTTTCCAGGAATCGACAGAAGTTCATTAGGAAAATTTGCTTCTCATAATTTATTTTCTTTATGTATTTTTTTTTTATTGTAGATTGGCGGTATTTTAACATAATACTCTTTCAATATGGCCTGGTATCTTTATGCAGGGAATATCTTTTAACTGTCCCAGAGAGTTGCTGCTTCCTGTTCCCAGACGACCTTGCGATTAACATGCTGATGATACAGTTCCCGGTTGGCAGTCTCAGTGCTAGATTGGCTGTCATATGGGGTGAATGCATACTCCATTGCTCTTTAGTTTCTGAGTTGTGCTTAATTATTTGTGTGAAGTTAGTGATTAGTGTGTGAAGTATTTAGTTCCAATGATGTTTTCTTTACTTGAGCGTGTGTATACAGTCGACTCTGGATATAGTGAACTTGGTTATAGTGAACATTCGGCTATAGTGAACCTAAATTGTTGGTCCCAACCCACATACATTAAAAAGTACATTAATATTTCCATTTATAGTGAACCTTGGTTATAGTGAACCTTGTATTCTGACAAATTCTTATTTGAAGTCAGACCTTCTTGTATAAAATTAAAAGAATATGTTGAGAACAACATTCTAAGTTTCTTGCTCCTTTAGTCAAAGGATGAAGGTAGGATTAGTGATTAGACAATGAGCTGTACTGTAAATCCATTCAATGCGTGATGACTGATGACCTTGCCTCACTCCACCATCAAAGGGTTGACATTCTGTTCTCTGGCATTCTACTCTACTGTTATTTCTAATCCTCCACTGTCAAAAGGTTGCCTTTTGTTCTCAGAAACATTTCCATTATGACGGATAGCACCAGAACGGAAAATGAAATTGCCTTCTTTTATTAAAAGGGGCTGGACATTATGTCCAGAGCATAAAGAAGGTAAGATTCTTATGGCTTTCAAACTCCATCAGCCCCCTCCCAGTTTTCATTAAGTGACCCGGGAAATTCCAAGGCTGAGTATGCAGTCACAACATAACAGCATTTGTCATTTCTACCCAATTAGTCTGTTTCTAATGTTCCAACAGTGAATGTACTGTATAAAAATGTCGAAGCATAAAGTGTTTTCTTTGGAAGATAAGGCGAATATTATAAGTGAAATTAAACATGGTCTTTCGCAAGCGGACGTGGGTCAACAGCATAATTTAAGTAAATCAGCTGTGAGTAACAAAATACAGTGTAATCCATTCCACAAAAATGAAATATTTTATTTTCTTGTTCACAATTTCATTCATTTCTGTCATTTAAGGTTAAGGGAGAGACACTTTGGATATAGTGAATGAAATATGCAAGTCTGCAGAGGTTCACTGTATCCAGAGTTGACTGTGTTTATTATACTTCCATAAAATACAGAAAATCTTGTGCGAAAACGAGATGCAAGTTCCGACATATTTTCGAACAGACCCATACCATGTGTAAAAATAATAAAAAAAACCTAGCTAAAAATTCAAAGAAACAGATTCAATAAATAATCGTAAAAGATGCAAGAGATAACATGTTCTCACAGAAGAAAAATTAGATGAGATTGGAGAGAGATTAGAACACACACCGCATAAATCTCTTAGGCATTTCGTGCAGGAAACGAATGTAAGTAAACCATCTGCTCATAGAGCAGTAAAATTATTTGAATTAGCAAGAACTTGTGGCCTCCTAGAAGCTCTGATTTACTGCCGTGTGACTATTACTTATAGGGGAGGCACTTAAAAATAAGGTTTATGCAAGAAACCCACACACAATAAACGAACTTAAAGACTATATAGACTACATAAGAGCTGAAATGGAGTCAATTAGTGCTACTGAACTTGTGGAAGTTAATAATAATTTTATAAGAAAGTGTCAGCAATATGTAGCAGTCAAAGGCGGACATTTTGAGCATAAAATATGAGCTGGATAAGTACAGATAACTGTACATTGCTTGCCTGCCAGGCAAACCCAACTCTCCAGGACAGTTAAAATACAGCATATTCACTGTATAATAAGTCACAATCACAGAAAACTCATCAAGAGAATAGAGAAAAATGTAAATGTAAAACGAGTACATGCACCAAAATATACATGTAGCACACTGGTCTCCTGGTTGAGGCAAGTATGTTTCACATGAATACTACCATAGACAAAATAAATAGAAAGGCCTAATGTATAATTTCGATACTATTGAAGTGCCATTAAGACCTGTGGTGGCAAAAATCAGAATTACATCTCATTTTACACAGCCTGATCGGTATTACAGATATCTGTTATACCAACATTATTACAGTCTGATCAGTGTTACAGATATACATTATACCAAAAATATTACTAGTATTTTTCATATTACACCACAAAAGAGCTCATAATGGTTTATCATTTTAAATTAAATGTTTAACCACAATATGCATGCCACATTTTGGCTTAACAAATGCATATGACTATAATTGTTGAACATTAAGCTGAAAACTAGTGAGAACATATTCCCTTTCCTTAATACAGTCATATAATCCTTTTAATTTATTTAAATTATGAAATCTGATTGTTAACAAGTTTTTTTTTTTTTTTACATGTTTCTAGAAATATGTAATTTAGATACTGGATGTGAATGGGATAGGAAATGTCTCTCTAAAGCACCTTCTTTCATTCATTCATAGTGTTCTGTCCAAGGGACTGCAAACCCAGCATTCTCCAGTCTTTTCTATTTTCTGCCTTCTGCTTTGTCTCCTCATATGATCCATATATCTTAATGTTGTCTATCATCTGATATCTTCTTCTGCCCAAACTCTTATCCCGTTCACCATTCCTTCCAGAGCTTCCTTCATAAGGCGGTTTCTTCTCAACCAGTGACCCAGCCAATTCCTTTTCCTCTTCTTGATCAGTTTCGGCATAATTCTTTCTTCATCCACTCTTTCCAACACAGCTTCGTTTCTTACTCTGTCCATTTCACATGCTCCATCCTTTTCCATATCCACATTTCAAATGCTTCTATTTGCTTCTCTTAACTTCGTTGTAATGTCCATGTTTCTGCCCCATACAATGCTACACTCCACACAAAACACTTCACTAGTCTCTTCCTTAGTTCTTTTTCCAAAGGTCTGCAGAATATGCTCTTTTTTTCTATTAAAAGCTTCCTTTGCCATTGCTATTCTCCTTTTGACTTCTTGGCAGTAGCTATTATACTATGCTATTGCATACATAGTACAGTAGCTCTTGGTAAGCTTCTTCTCAAGTCTTTACTAGTTCTTACTCACATAAAACTGTCATTATGGATAAGGTATTGCAATTAATTCAAAACATAAACGAGGTCTGTTCCACACTTGAAAATTTCATAGTTATTTACTGCCATAAACAAGTAAATGCATTTATTCATATTTTTAAGTAACTGTACTGATTAAACTCAGTAAGTGAAATATAGTTTCTTGGGGGATCTGACTTGTGATTCTGAGATCCAGGCATATTTCACCTTGTTCACAAGGCCATCTTTCTTAGATTATCATTACAGATCACATGGTCTGAAACAAAGTTCATGATGATGATGATGATGATGAAATACTAACTATACCAGTACTTTCTTAAAGTTACTAATAAATAAATTTTCATTCAGTCATAGTTTCATAGTAATAATCATGATGAAGATCTGGAACACATTCTTCTATACTGTCCATCCATAAACCACAAAAGAAGTAAATTAAAATCATCAGTACCAGTTGCAGAAGACACAGTATATATTGACTACACCCCAACTCTGGCTACTAGCAACAGGCATCTATAATGAACACCGATCAAAATACCCTCATTTCTCGTGAAAAACAACTGAATAGACTACAATGGACTATAGTGGATTTTATGTTGTCAGCAAACAGCTGGATACATTAAGAAGATTGATTGATAGTTTTCTGCCCAAGGGCAGATCTTTCACTGAAAACCCAGCATTCTCCAGCCCTTATCTGTTTTCTGCTTTCCTCTAGTCCTTGCATACTTTCCATATGTTTTTATGTTGTCTATCATCTGATATCTTCTTCTGCCTCGAGCTTTTATTCTGTTCATCATTCCTTCCAGTACTTCCTGGTAGTACATACTGAAGATGTTTATTACTAGAATTCAAGTATTTACTCAAATATTAGCAATAGCAGCATTTACTGAATATCCTAAAACACTAGCAATAGCAGATTTACTGGACATCCTATCGCATTATATCAGAGCTTAGTGCCTCATGAGTGATGCTTTATTGGTGTCATGAGTTTCCAACCAGTCTGCTGACTAAACAGACATACATATTCACTCCACCCAATGCGTCAACGAAATAAATAGGGGTTGAGATTTGATCGAAACTTTGCCTTTATGAACATTACTTAATATATAAAAATCCAAACCCTGTCTTGTTTTTCAAACTAGTCCTCCAGCTTATTGATATGCTTATGCCAGCAACCAGAGAGCTTCTTTATTTCTTCTTAAAAGAACACACTTAGTGATTTTCGCAGCCATTTCTGCAATTCTTATGTTTTGCCTTCTAAGTTTTTCTTCAGCAGTCAAAGTGAATGATAGTCTAAAAAAATTTGTATAAATATCAGACCTTTCATTAAAAAAAAACCATTATTTTTTTCTCGGATTACTTCTTATTGGAAAGATGCAAAAACAGGACATGTCTAGCACAAATCACCTTTTTTGCAAAATACGAATAATGTTAGTACTCTGTGATTAGTTGATATTGGCTGTCTGGTTTGTATGTTATATTGTATATATTCAAAACCATCACATAGTATTTCCCCATTCATGAGCATTCGTTTTTGCACTGCGGTAGAGACTTTGGACAAATAAAACTACTTGTTTGGCTAGCTGACAATAAACGATGGTTGAACAATATGGAGAACTAATGTTAAAATGATCAACTTGTGGCAGGTTGGCTGTAACATACTTGAGCTCTGAAATAACCCGTAACTTTTAGTCTTGATGGGAAAAATACTACAGAAGGAACTGTCTTTCAGATGAGTCCTCTGGAAGACATGTTCCAAAAGTGAAAAAGTATCTATTCAAATTAATGAGTTTAAATATCCCTTTTTGACAAGAATGTGAAGGGAAAGATGGCAGCAAGACCTTTCATTGATGGACTCGAAAAGCATACATTCACGCCCCTTAAGTCCAATGCTCAAGTCATCAGTCTACCAACTGAACATGCATACAATAATTGAAAAATGTTAATTCATGAGGAAAAATGTGTTACCTAAAGAAGGTGTTAAAATATGATCTTGATGGATATGAACTTTATAGTAAGCTTTTACAGTGGTGTTTAACATCAAAAGGGAAAGAATAACATTCTGACATAAGCAACAGTGAGTGAAGAAGGAGGAAACACTAAAATCATACTAAGTCCATAATTTGCAAAAGGTGATATGTGAATCATAATCATTTATTTTTTATTCCCTAGTCCAAGAACTTACAGATTTCAGACCTTGTAACTTAATTTTTATGTATGTACAGAATATGATGTGCAGGAATTAAAAAGTTTTTATTGTCTCCTGTAAAATTTGTTTTTTGTCACTTGTCACCTTTTTGCATCTTCTGATTCAGTTGAAGGATAAACAAAGTATGCATTTTGTTGCCAATGCCATCTGTCCACCATTTGGAAGCATGCAATGTGCCCTGTAGGGATTCTGTGAACCTACTACAGATGACCAGGATCATGCTGTAGGATGTGGAAGGTTTCTGGTTCTCCAGGTCTTATGAGATTGTGACATGACCATGGTGCAAGCTAGAAATTGTCTTGCAGTAGTGAGAGGACTTAGAAGAAGACTCTGGAAAACCTGCAATTGCTGCATAGCTCACTTTCAGTTCCGGACAGCACCATTACAGTTCGTGTGTCAACACAAGAATTGGATTGTGGATCATTGATTAATGGTGCTGTTCACGAATGAGTCAAGATTTTGCCTCAGGTCACCTGATGCTATCATCATGAGTATGGAGAAACTGTGGGAAACGATATTCACCTAATAGAGTTCTAATAGCGAAAAATGAACACATTCGCGAATTATTACTATTGCGTCGTTTTATAGCAAATTTCATATTCTGAGTCTTTTTTGTCGGATTTTTTTTTTTTTTTTTTTTTTTTTTTTTCACTTGAATTGATATATATCCAAGTAGGCTACATTACATGGTATTCCAGGTGCTTTGATTACATTAGTGAACTCAAAAGACGGGGAATTTAACATTTCACTAATAATTTGAAAGTGTTTTTTTGAGGGCTGCAAATTTTTTTTTGTTTTGTTTTTAATGAATGTGTGTTAAATACAGTCTCAATCCAACAAATATTGTCTGTTAACCATACCGCACCTTTACCAGAATCCAACGAACCTTTAGTATTAAATATTTGGAAAGTAATGAGCATACAGCCACCAGTGTGGCTCAGTTGGTTAAGATGCTTGCCTGCTGGTCTGAAGTTGCGCTCGAGCGCGGGTTCGATCCCTGCTTGGGCTGACTACCTGGTTGGGTTTTTTCCGAGGTTTTCCCCAATCGTAAGGTGAATGCCAGATAATCTATGGCGAATCTTAGGCCTCATATCGCCAAATACCATCTCACTATCACCAATCTCATCGACGCTAAATAACCTCGTAATTGATACAGCGTTGTTAAATAACCAATTAAAAAAAATAGAAAAAATATTCATACTGAGTTAATACTCCAATTCCAAAATAATTGTACCTTCCAAAATTTCCATTAATCTCTGCCAAGAGTACAAATCAATCTCCAACAATCTGCCGATACCAATATTAAAAAACACAAATGATAAAATTAATCTCCATAAATACCTGCCCCTACTTATGCATGACAATGCCTGCCCCCATACTGCTTGATGGACACCTTCATGTTCGGGATACCAACTTGGACTGACCATCACATAGCCCAGACTTAAATCCTATTACCTGTGAGAATACTGGGACAAAGTGTTTGACATCGCAACTTCTACATTCTGTGCGAAATGCAGGCAGTATTTAAGGAGGATTGTGAACCTCACTCCTCAGGAAACTTTGCAGGATCTCGTGGTCTGCATACCATAATAAATGGAGGTCATCATCACCACTAGGGTTGATAACACCCTATAGTAAAACAAGATAAGCACACGGTGATTTTTTTCAGTGGCATAATCATGTGTTAATGTAAGCCATTGCCTCAGTAACTCCATGAAATGCATTCCTTAAAATTGTGCATAAATTAAGCATTTTAGAAGTTAAACAGCAAACAAAAAGCATTTTGATTGCGGGAATGAAGTGCACAGGATATATGTTAACTTGATTTTACAATTAGCCTTTGTAAGAATGTAGAAAAATAAAGCATGTGGTATAAAAATATCATATTTCATAAAAGTAAAGAAAATAAGCGATTCATTTTTTTTTGCCAGCCAGTGCAGTAGACCTTCGTATTCAGTTTTTTTTCTACTTGACTTCAAAGCAACCTCTTATGTAAACTTATGCCCAAATAGAACTAGTTATTTCAGCAATTACTTACTTACAAATGGCTTTTAAGGAACCTGCAGGTTCATTGCCACCCTCATATAAGCCTGCCATCGATCCCTATCCTGTGCAAGATTAATCCAGTCTCCATCATCATATCCCACCTCCCTTAAATCCATTTTTATATTTTTCCTCCCATCTACGTCTCGGCCTCTCCAAAGGTATTTTTCTCTCCGGCCTCCCAACTAACACTCCATATGCATTTCTGGATTCGCCCATATGTGCTACATGCCCTGTCCATCTCAAACGTCTGGATTTAATGGTCCTAATTATGTCAGGTGAAGAATACAATGCGTGCAGTTCTGTGTTGTGTAACTTTCTCCATTTTCCTGTAACTTCATCCCTTTTAGCCCCAAATATTTTCCTAAGACCCTTATTCTCAAACACCCTTAATCTCTGTTCCTCTCTCAAAGTGAGAGTCCAAGTTTAACAACCATACAGAACAACAGGTAATATAAGTGTTTTATAAATTCTAATTTTCAGTTTTTTTGACAGCAGACTAGATGACAAAAGCTTCTCAACCAAATAATAACACACATTTCCCATATTTATTCTGCATTTAATTTCCTCCCGAGTGTCATTTATATTTGTTACTGTTGCTCCAAGATATTTGAATTTTTCCACCTCTTCGAAGGATAAATCTCCAATTTTTATATTTCCATTTCGTAGAATATTCTGGTCACGAGACATAATCATATACTTCGTATTTTCTGGGTTTACTTCCAAGCCCTATTGCCTTACTTGTTTCAAGTAAAATTTCCGTGTTTTCCCTAATCGTTTGTGGATTTTCTCCTAACATATCCACGTTAGTGTTATTTACTTTTAAGAAATACGATATTTTAAAGGGGGGGAAAGGGACTATGTTATTTTGGCAATTAGCATCCATAATGTGTTTCACATTTAAAATTTGGATACTGGTACATAGTAAATTTTGGTGGGTAAAGAGTGAAGTGCAGTGAACTTTTTGGTTTCACCTACCATTATTTACGTCCCATCAGTAGTGATACATACAAGCTTCCACAATGGCAGATTTATTATTATTTTTTAATTTTCAGATTCCATAAATATGTTTAAAATATCTTGATCAAGTTGTTCCTTCGGTATAAAAGATAATAAGAAATACATTCTTCCTTTGACGTCATGTCTGGAATTTTTCTTGTATAAATGCAGTTAGTTAATCAACTACATCTGTTGACTCATCAAATTGTAAAAAGGAAGAAAGGATTTTGCAAGTCGTCCAATTTTACGTGAAAACAATAGCTTCTTAATTGGACTTAAAATGCCATTTTTAATGTTTAATTTGTCAAATAAATCTGCACTGGTCTCTAGAAAAGCTCTATTTCCTCCCCCTCCTCCCATTTCCCCATAGAGGAGCTTTTTATGTTTGATCACGAGTAGAATTCGAAGAGAAGCCTTGGCTACTGCTTTTGATTGTTGTGTAGATTAAAAAAAAAAATAACTGTTTTACTTCTAAATATATTAAGCTTTCAGTTCTTTAAGTTTAATTTTTCTTAATTAACTGTTGGCAGGATATTTTATGCATACTTGAGAGTTCATTTGTTTAAGAATGGCGACTGGAACCTGACAGACTGTATTACATACAAACACTTGTCTCGAAACTTTGTGAAAAGATAAGCTTTCTTCCATAGAAATGGTATGAATAATGTCAAGGGAAAAATTGTTCCGGGGCCGGGTATCGAACACGGGACCTTTGGTTAAACGTACACCAATGCTCTACCAATTGAGCTACCCAGAAACTCTACAAGACACAGACTCAATTTTACCCGTTTATATCCACAGAGATTAAAGTGGCCTGACAACCATCAAGCAATCAACATAGAGTGCACACAAATTCTGTGTGACTTGAATTGTGGTTTTCTGTTAACGAACAGTGACACATATTATGCAAATCTAGCTTTCAGGTGTAGCTCCCTGTGAAACTGATTTGAATAATTTCAATTGCTCCAATTTTTCCCTTGAAATTATTCAAATCAGCTTCATAGGGAGCTATACCTGAAAGCTACATTTTTAGAAATGGTATGATTTCTTAGCTCTGCTCATTTTTGATATATAAATAAAGATTTATAACAATATTTATATGTGCACTCAGTAAGTAAACTAATTTTTATGCACAAATAAGAATGTTGACAGATCAGGCTTTCAGTAGAAGTGATTGACGACTAGCAGACCAGGAGATAACATGTGACAGACTACGGATGTGCAGTGACTATGCGCAACAGTGGTTAGGTTTGGGGGGGGGGGAAGTGTGACTGATTTATTCTATTGTATCAGAGTTCAAACAGTGCAATGAAACAAATGATTGACCAGTGCACTAAAACAAATGATTGAAATGATTGACCACACAAGAGCCTATGATTGACTAGGGCCAGCTTGTTTTAATCGGAGGAAAAAGTAGTGTTTCCAGATCAAATTTGTATTGCTATTGTACTATGGGGGACATGATAGTTTCTAAACTGCGCATGCTCCAAGCCAAAAGCTTTGGTTCATACAATGAGGAGATATTTACTTTACCCTTCTGTTTAAATATCACATCCACAGCACTCCTCAGTATCATCCATTCCCTCCCACTGAACATCCTCATACTGATCTTCTTTCACTGTAACTGTTCCTGGACTTTGGAATTCCCTACTGAGCAATGTCAAAAACTGTCAGACATCAAACGAATCTGTGAATGGATTAAGGAAGTGTTTATAAAATAATTGTTGTTAGCAATTTTTTAATGGTTTTGTATATTTCAGAATAAATATTTATTATGATTATTATTATTATTATTATTATTATTATTATTATTATTATTATTATTATTATTATTATTATTTACTATCATTGTTTATTATTGTTTCACTAACACTGCTTATGTAGGCTGACCAGATTTTTTATGATCCAACAGGGGACATTGGAAATTTCAAGAAAAACACAAATGCTTATCTAGTCACTCTCTGTTGAAATGTTGCAGAAAATACATGTTAACAGTAGATACAATTTTAGAACTTTGCACATTAAATTTGTAGAGTATCTTAACTTTTTTAATTAAATACATAAACACACGGAACTCCTATACATAATTATAGCTACTAAGAATTCAATTTCAGTACTGATGCATGAAAGTTTGTTTTCATTTTCACTTGTAACAAAGCTTTAACTGTTTCAATTTTCATTCTTGACTTTTCATCAATCCAGATTGAGTTCAATGTGGAGAAAAGTCTTTCAACTGATGAATTTCTGACTGAAAGACACATGATTAATGACACTATTTTGAGAAGATTTTCAAATGGAATGGAATTTTTTTTCAAATGTTGAAAAACAACATACAACTTTTCACCTGTTGGTTTGTCACAAAACTGCTCATTTTTTGAACTGTTTAAAAATGGACACTGCAGCAGTTCTAATGCTTCCGCGCAACGTGAATGAAGACAAGGATGTTATGTTCTCAAAAGAGTGCAGAATATCTCATACTGTGCTCGCTGGTTCTTCTGTCTCATACTGAGAACCATTCAGAAATGCGCATGAATCACAGCAGTTTCATCATGATACTTAAATATTTACGAGTAAATTGTTATTGCAACAAAATCAAAACTTCTGGGGACAAAATTAATTTCCAGGGACAAAAACGGGTACATTTGTTCCCAAGGACAGCAACTCAAAACAGGGCACTGTTCCCAGAAATTGGGGACATATGGTCAGCCTATGCTTATGTGACTTTTATTACATCAGACTCCAAATCTATGAGACCCTTGCTAGCCCTGTTCTAGCATACAACAATGAGGCTTAAACCATCAGGAAGACAGAAGAGAAATGATTGACAGCAGAGGACATGAGGTTCATGAGGAGAACCACATGTTCCATTCTCGAACATCGAAGGAATGTTGACATGAAAGATCTGAGCAGGGACCCAATTGTCAAATTACATTCAGCAATACTGTGTAAATTGGAATCACATGTGGAATAGATGCCCCTAGCAGAATATCTAAACAGATCCTGTCCTTTGCTCCATGAGGTCACAGGAATTTGGGACGTCCTATGAAGCATTGGCAGGAGACTGTAACAGATCCATTAGGGTCTTATACTTCTGCAAATGATGACTTTCATTATTTACTATTACCGCTGATTACACATATACCAGATCGCTCACACTTATAGGCTTCGACAGTAACAATATAAGTAGTTCTATAAATCGATAACAGGTGAGCGATTATCAAAATCGCCACAATATTCACGGACTCTGCAATTATATCGATTGTCTCAGGGAATCAGACTGGCTGAGGCTATTTATAGTTGTCACGTGGGTTTCAAAAGATAAGATAAAATTTCTTCTTCATACTGTGGCCTGTCTATAGAATTAAAAATTTTGCATCCCGCTGTAGGCTGAAACTAGGGTTGAGGTAGTTCTGGTGATTTTGGAAGTGAAAGTCGTTGAATTTATAAGGAATTTTTCCGTTCTGTTAAGTGATTGGCATTGGAAGAAAGCTTTATGTTTGTAATTACATGTGGTATATTTTAAAGTGCTTCCTTCATTCTAAGACGGTCAAAATGACAAAACTTATTAAAATATCAATTTAAACTAGGACGATAAAATTACATTATATTGTAATTCCAAAACGCAATACTACATACTTTGTTTAGGGTATGGGCGTTCAAGGTCAGTAACTACAAGGATGATTGATCATGGGTCACATGTTGTAAAGATAATTCTTCATCATCAACATCACGGGTTGAGCCATGATTCAAAAATAAATTTCAAAATTTCTTCAAAATAAAAATAAATTTACATGTACCGATTTGCATCTACATATTAGCACTGCAATTGGATATACTCCCAGTGGCAGTGATATATAATATACAATAAAATTACAATAATTACAGCAATAAAATAAACATAAAATTAAGTTTAATTAAAAATAAATGCAAATTTATAAAGACTGAATTATAAATAATACCTAGGCCTACTATAAGGATCACTCCATCTCAAACCAACGAAACTTATTGAAGAATTATTCAACCTGACTACCTTGAATTGTAATGGAACTTTCAGGAATCATTCTCCCCAATGGTCTAAATTAAAATATATTTATATAAAAATTGTATCGTGTTAGGTTTTGATGTAATTCATTTTTAAAATCTGCAAAACACTTTTTTTTTTTTTTTTCCAGTAACTCTTCCAATCTTGAACAATTCAGATTCTGTAAGTCCTACAGAGTTGTTCTACACCTCATTTTAAAGGAAATTTCACGAGTTCCAATTTGATATGTACTTCTATTATCAAACCTTTTATTTCTTCTGTGTTGATTTTAAAAGTAATTTCTTGCTTGCTCTTTTTGTTTCAGGTTGTGTTAGCCAATAAATTCTGTAGTTGTTGTAGGATCGACTTTGGTCAATGCTGCAATTTTGTGCAGAACTATTACGTCAGGAAATTTTGGATATTTGAAGGATGGAGAAGGTCCATGTGGTTCCAAAAAACTTATTTTTACTTCATTGTCTTCTACCCCTAATACACAACCTATTCATCATTAATTTCAGCATTGACATTCAGCAAAACAGCATTGATATTCACATCATCAACTGTTATCATTATTTTATACTCTTGATTACTCTGAAAATTAGTACCTTTTCACGAAAACTCTAGTACCATTTACAGAACTGTAACTGTGCAATATTGTGTTTTCTGATTGAAACCTGCTCTTCAGGATCTTTTCCTCTGTCTTCATGACCCTCTTAGTGGAATAAGAAAAATTAACATTCGTGATACTGACTTTAGCCAAATGATACAGTTGGCGAAGGGTCATAATTTGTTCATTAGAGACTATGGGAATACTTACCAATGCTGCTAAACATTTTACCTCCTACATCATCACACGCATTCTTCCCATGTGAGAAAGCAAAAAAAAAATTCCCACTCAGTCTAAATTAATGTTAAATTCTTTCTCATGGTGACAAAGATTAAGGATGTTAGACTTATTTTTGTACAGGGATACTACTTCGTCTGAAAAGTAATGAAACTTATCAGCTTTTCGAGGCAATTTCAGTTTTAAGAAGCCAATCATGAGGCAATGGAATAAATGAACAGCAACAGTATTATGCATGGGTCATATAATCAGAGATAACAACCAAGCTGAAGTGCAATATGTTTACAAATGAAATAATAATACCATGCGATACAAGACATGCATTCACATGCAATGGAACAAACTAAAGTCGTAATGTAACTATCACAGTGCAAGACTGATTCTATCGATGTCATTTCTCTTCCGACTGTACTCTTGAATATCATTCAGTTATCTTGTGACCTTTCCTCTTGCCCGCTCTTCCTTATCGCAGTGTTTGATTCGCATTCCTTCCGTCAGTAATCTGTGCTTGCGAGACCTATAATAGTTTTTAGTACAGACTTGTTATAAATCTGCATCCATTGTTTGAGAGTCACATTATCAATATTGTTTACCTCGAAAGGACTTCAAACCTTATAACTATTAGAAATTGGAACAAAATAGTCAGAGCTTGAGGTGGGAATGCAGCAGGATGGCATCTTGGTTCCTTTTGAAATGACGTAAAATCATCTCGTTACTTCGTAGTATGTAATGTATGTATGATTCTATTTTAACGCAAGCTATTTAAGCTACTGTAATATGTTTATAGGTCTAGATGAAACATAGACTGTAGGCCTACATCTTCTTCTTCTTTCCGGGTTCAACAGCTTTCTTAGGCCAAGACCGCCCCAATGATTCTCCTCCATTTAGTTCTGTCATGTGCTTCCCTTTCCCAATGGCTTTCTTGGAGAGACTTATGATCTTTTTCTATGTCATCTAACCATCTTATTGTTGATGTTCCCACTCTTCTTGTTAGATAAAGCGGATCAGTAAAGGTAATCTTTTTACATCGGTTATTGTCCTCTGACCGATACCAGACTGTACATCATATTGCATATTTTCATAACTTCCAGTAGGTCTATGAATTAAAAGGGGTGAAACAATCCCAGTTCTTTTTTCATTCCACCTCAAGCACTGCCTATTTTATCACTACTCCTGATCCCATAGAGATCCTATTCTAAAAGTTTCAGATTTTGTAGTTTGTAACAATACTGAGAAAATACTTTTTTTTTCTTCATAATTTTTAAAACACTTTATCTCAAAAATTTTTTTATTTTTGAAAAAAAAATTTGATCTCTTTCATTTTCGTATTATTTTACCGAAGATAGTCAAATTAGATATCAAATTGAAGCTCGTGGAATTCCTTTAAAATGAGGTGTAAAACAACTCTGTGGGACTTGTAGAATAGGAGTTATTCAAGATTGAAAACGTTAGCGCAAACATTTTTTTTTTCTTTTTTGCAGATTTTAAAAATGAATTACATCAAAACCTCACAAGAGACAATTTTTCTAAAAATATATTTTAATTTAGATCTTTGGGAAGAATGATTTCTGAACGTTTCATAAAAATCTGAGGAGATCAGGTTAAGTGACTGATTTGGTTCGACATGAAATGACCCATAAAGCATACCTAAGCAAAAGTATGCTTATTTATATTACACCCAACCATTACCAATGTAAATAATTAAAGTTACCTTAATTAATTACATGTCTGCTTAATTAATTACATGACAACTTATAATACAATGCACGAACTATAGCTTTTAGTCACCTTCATTCGAGGAAATCCCATACTAAGTATTTTATTATCTCTTCGCCATTTTGACACATTTTGCTGCTCTGTGTTAAACCTTTTTTATTGAATCAATTTGGGTTTGTCTGTAAGGATCCTATCCTACCACTTCATATTCCATTATTGGGTGAACAACGATTATCTATTAGTCCCTCTTAAGGAAAGGGCATGGACTGGGACTGTCCATGCACACAAGCCATTTGGGTGGACCCATTGTCCTACCCAGGATGGAATGGTGTGCATGCCCTAAGGCCTCCGCACTACAGATCCCCCTGCACATTACCTCCAAACTCCCTTATATCATACATGATCCCGTTATCTTTCCATGTAGGCCTCGCATATCTGCAATGCTTGGGAAAAGTGGCATAAGTCAGTTTACACAAACATTTTTTATTAATTTATTGACAACTTACGGAATCTCTGCTCGCTTGGGCAAAGAGACATAAGTATTTCTCCCATTACAATAATTCATACAGAAGAAAATCAAATCGACATATAACCAGTGTGAAGACAGTTTTTTTTTCCTTCACCTGTAAAATTAACATTTTTTTACTTGTGCCACTTTTCCCGAGCACTACAGATACATGACCACATGTTCACGGGGTCCAAGTTTGGTAGTGGCCTACAGCTGACTCTACATTGGAGCAAGCCTGGAACCTAGGAAAGAAACGGAGATGATGATGAAAGAAGGGAAATGTAAATATGATGGCGAAATGAATCCAAGGTCCAACACCGAAAATTATCCAGCAATTCTGCTCCGATTGAGGGAAAACCTCGGAAAAAGCCTCAAGCAGGATTTGAATCCGGGTCCACTCATTTCACAGTCAGATGTGCCTACCATTACTCCATAGCAGTGGACCGAACAAGGATTATGTACCGGTACATTAATTCTTTTGACTTTGTTAGCTTTCTTAAGAATTCGCATAGAGAAATGTAGTGCTTTGTAGGCTATCCTTGTAGTATTAGTGATTTATTCCAACCAGTTTGATACTAAAATATATACAGTATCTAGGTATTTACAAGTGTTTAACTTGTGGCACCGGTGATTCATTTAGTTGGTATGTGAGACGAATTTCTTTTTGTGTTCTACAGAAGGATATGTATTGCTCACATTAATTTTAATTTGTTGTATACTGAATGACAGTGTGTCAGTCGATTTTCCAAAAATAATTGGTGTTAACATGTATAATTAACCATCCTGAAACCGAAAATCGCTTTTTTTTTTTTTTTTTTTTAATTTTTGTCTGTCTGTCTGTCTATCTATCTATTTGTTACCTTTTCACGCGATACTGGTTGAACAGATTTCGATGAAAATTTGAATATAAATTAAGTTCGTTGTAACTTAGATTTTAGGCTATATGGAATTCAAAATACCTTATTTAAAAGGGGGGTTATAAGGGGGCCTGAATTAAATAAATCGAAATATCTAGCTTATTATTGATTTTTGTGAAAAATGGTACATAACAAAAGTTTCTTTAAAAGTGATTTCCGATAAGTTTTATTCTATGCAAAATTTTGATAGGACTGATATTTAAGGATATACAAGACGTTTAAAATAACAATATAATACATTTTCACCGCCGCCTCAGATTATAGCGTTGTTGTTCCTGCAGTAACTCTTATGTGCAAAATATAAAATCTTTGAGTAGGAAAAAAAAACACATTTATTCATTCAATGGCAATGGTACATAGGAGATCGTGAATTCTTACATTTTCGAAAGAAAGAAATATAATTAAATACCACTATATATGCTGTATCACTATTTAAGTTATTTGAAAGGTTCAGAACCATAGTGGGCCAAGCGCCATTTACTGAAGACGTAGAAAACAAGGGTTAAAATTAAGTTATTACCATAATTCAGTGGAAACATATAGCAAGTAATATGAAGTATACACATTAAAAATAAATGATATGTCAATTTTCATTAAACTATGGTTGCATGTAATAACAAATAGGAAACATGTTAAAGGAATTGTCATTGCACCAAATGAGTGCTCTGGACCAAAATGATCGCATTTTAATTATTTAAATACAATTTTAATTAAGTAACATATTAAACGATTTATCCTTATATCAAACACGAATGTTCCCTGGATCAAACGTCCCATTTTAATTAATTATGTAATTGCTTTATATTTATTTCTAACAGGTGCAGCGGAGCGCACGTGTACGGCTAGTCTGAAATAAAAAATAAAGGGCATGAAAAAAAAAAAGAAAACATTAAGGCTGTGATTCTTAAGAGTGCCATTAAAGTGACATGTTCATTGTCCACTGAAAGTTGTATTTCTCTATTGAAGTGTAAAAGAAAAACTCTCAGAAATTACATCAGAAACAAAGAAAGGCACCTCCCAAATATGTGGGATAATTAACTTAATAATAATGTTATTACCAGGATTTGACAAAGCAATCGCCTGTAATTGGTGGGAAATAAATACTTCTTAATCGCGCTTTTATAGTTCGACAGTGCTGACTATTCAGACGTTTGCCTGACAGGGAGCCACCCTAAAATCTTTGAAGTTCTAGTTATTACTGAAGCCAAATGTGTTTCTACTGTCAAGAGTCCATTTTATTTATACTTGTTAAGATCTCATTCATAGCATAGTTACCTCTTTCAATTTTGATACTATATACATTTATATTATATGATTCGATCTACTTTCATAACACATCTCATCAACAGGACTCAATAAAGAGTTAAATTAGTCAGGTGACATGGGTACACATTATGTTTGTGTGTTTTGAGTTCAGATTTAATAAGCTTTCATGCTGCGTTGTATTTCTTTTGTCATGTTTCTATAACAGGAATATTAAATAGGAATTCCTTAAAACAGATTTATATTCACTCCTATGCCTTTATATAGAATACATATATTTCTTCAGATTTGGTTACTTTATAAACAGTATGTTAGTGCAAGAATTCCCTTTTTCATATTTAATAATTTTGGCATGTGTTAATAAATATGCTGAGGTCTCTCTGAATTACTCTGGAAACAGGACTTAAATATCCTTTACCTAGTTTCTCGTGATTGCTAGTCATAAGTATCGGGGTACGACAGAGGTCCTGTTGGGACATGTACTTTTTGCCTACCTGTACCAGAGTGTCTGCCAAAATATTTTTTATATCATTGCAGGTGCCATCTGTAAGAAACGGTTCTTCTAACAAAATCAAATATTTGTTTAAAAACTTTTCATATGTGAATTCAGACACATATTCCAAATTTACTAGGGCTGGATAAAAAGTAATGGCAACAGTTCGATATTTCTGACATAGCTTTATTCACAGGGGTACAACATTTATGTACCTTCTATATAGTCGCCTCCCTTATTTATTACCTTTTGCCAAATGTTTGGAAGGTGTTGTACACCATCAGCACGTCCATCTTTGTTGATGTTCCGTATTGACTGCCCTATAGCACGGATAAGTTCATCTCTGGTATTGTACCGGGTCCCTCGCAGTGGTTCTTTCACTTTGGTGAAAAGATCGTAATCGCATGGACTCATATCGGGTGAGTGTTGTGGATGTTCCAGTATCTCCCATTGCCAGCGGCGCAAGAGGTTCTTGACAGCAGCAGCGGTGTGACTCCTTGCATTATCATGAAGAATGATGGGATTCTGTACCACCAAGTGTCGTTGTTTTCTCCTGAGGGCTGGATGAAGGTGGTGCTGCAGGAACCTGCAGTAGTAGTCCGCGTTTGCCGTCTGCCTTGGAGGTACAGCATGGTGCAGTATTACCCCATCAGTGTCATATGCAACAATAAACATCACCTTCAGAGCACTTTGTGTAGGGCGCACTTTCTTCGGATGATTCATTTGATTGACGTTTCAAGTTTGGTTGGTTCGTATGAGCGAGCCCAGGTTTCGTCCACGAAAGTCGTCATCTTTCCTTTGGTACCGGTCCAACAAGGCCTGTGCGAGTGCATAGCGGTGCCATTGTTAAACCTCGGAAATTTCATGGGGTATTCAATGCCCTGTAATTTTGCGGTAACCCAGAATGTCTTGCAGAATGTGGAGCACAGTTTTGTGACATACTCAGACTTCCGCTGCTAACTCACGCGCAGTCCATCGGCGATCAGTATCCAACAGGGAAGCAAGGACTTGAACTGTGTTGTCCTCCACGCGGGGTCGTCCTGTATGGAGGTTGTCCTGAACGGCATCCCTGCCTTCCCGGAACGCTTTAACCCATCGTGCCACTGTGCAATATGGCAATGCTGCATCGGCACATGCTTCACACAATCCCTGAAAACATTCTTGTGCACTACGACTTCGTGTAACTTCAATTTTGATCCAGGAATGTTGCTCTAGTTTTGTAAATGTGGTCTTAGGGCGCTCGTACTATCCCTTTGAAAGTCAACGTTCTACACACTGCAGTTGATTGACAGAGTACTGTCGCTGCTGGCTGCACTAACTCATCTAACAGGCCTTGTTCATGTCCACACAGCTGGCAGCTCTCGAACACACCATTGTCACGTGACGGCAGTGTTGCCATTACTTTTTATCCAGTCTATGTATATAAAAAAGCATTAAAATATCCTCATAATTTAAAACATAACAATTCCCGAAATAATCATTCTACATTAAAATATCAAGATAAAAATGATTCTTCCTATCGCTTGTAACAATACATATTTTATGATCCTAATAAATTGAGAAATAATTTGCATCTAACAGATTTATTTTAAAATGACCTGTAGTTACTATCTAGAATTTAGATTTATTAAGGTACAAATTTAGATTTATTAAGGTACAATAAAATTTCATCAAGTTTCAAAAATGTAATTTCATCTTTCCAACAAGGGGACAATAAATAATTTAAAGCAATTAATGCTAAACTCTGAAAACTTATTGATGCAACTTAATTTCATATTCTAAAGAAACAACTTTGAAGCTCTGCAGGATTATAACATTGACTTACTTCCAGTAATACACAGTTTGTTCACAATAATGACAACTCTCCCTGTACCTACTTGTACTCCTGAAAGGTCATTTTGACACTAAGAAATTGTACCTTAGAAACACCACAGGAGAGGAGAGCTTAAATGAAATTGTTCTCATGTACATATGTACAGATACGGAATTAAAATTCGGAGCGAGTCTCAGTGGGAGTCTAACTGTATTCATTCATTCATAGTGTTCTGTCCAAGGACTGGTCTTTCACTGGAAACCCAGCTTTCTCCAATATTTTCTGCCTTCCTCTTTGTCTCCTTATATGATTCATCTTAATGTCGTCTATCATCTGATATCTTCTTCTACCACGAACTCTTCTCCCATTAAGAAACGCAGAAGGTTGAAATACACTGCATCACAAAAGAAAATGGCCATTGGTCATTTAGTCGCGCTTTATTTTTTTTTTATTTCAGTATATAAATATTTTCCATTTCATTGTACGATAACTCTGATATCCCACACTCCTCAAGCATTGTTATTTCTTGATTACACAACTTTTAACACTATATCACTTCAGAGTATAAAGTATATATATAATTCATTCCATTGTATACTGATACTTTATATCTCTTTCAAAATGTCCTATTGTTCATACTGATTTAAGATGAATAGTTTGTCCAGTCCACTTTGTTTTTAATTGTCCTTTCCATGTCTATTTCTCGCATTTTTAGTAGGTACTTCACTTTAATACATTTATAGACCATGGAACATATTTGGATATGTCTTACAAAAATTCTTGCTGTAGACCATTGTGGTGACATTCTGCCATGTCTGTAGTTTGTACATTTCGAAATTGTGCTTCAGCCCAGAATTCAGGGTGGGGGGATGTTCCACTGTAGTTTTCCAGAATATAATGAGAATATTCAAAACATTCACTAATAAGAGGGGCCTCTGATTTTAGTTGTGCAAAAAATCTGATACTTTTGATGCTGGTAAATAAGAAAGAACGAAATATTAAAATTTTTAACCACTTTCGAATTTCAGATGCTTTGTTTCGGAGCAGCTGGTTTGATATACTGTTTCCTTTAATTTTTCACAGCAAAAACTGTCTTAAGTGAAATTTACACTTTGTAATCTTAACACTAGGAACATTTGGTGAAACTAGCGCTGAGGTGATACCGGTAATTTCTGAAGTGAAAACCATTCAATTTATAAGGGATTTTTTTTTTCTGAAGATGCAGTTGATCACATAGGCACGGACTGCAGGGGTGCTTTGTATTTTGAGCACCTCCAAAATAATTATTGGGGGTGCTAGCACCTCCAGTATTATTTATATACAGACTTCCCAGTTCCCATAACTATCATCTCTTGAAGATTTATATCGTAAAGAGTTTTACGAAGTTGTTGACAATATTGTGAACTGTTTGGATGATCACATTGACACTTTTACTGCAGATTTTCTTGTTAATATTGAGAGTTTTCTAATTGGTGGCTTGAATGACAGTGATAAGGAACTGGAAGAAATTCAATCGTTTTATGGAGATTGGACAAAGAGGGGCTACTTTTACACAGACACAAGTTATTAGATATTGCAAGATCGAAACTGCACCACATCACAGATTTTCAGACTGTTTTTGATCTCCTTCGGAAAGAAGCTTTTTTTTCGTGACATGCTACCAGAACTTGTTAAGTTCATGAGACTAGTTCTTACAATACCAGTGTCTACCTCTACCTCTGAGCAATCATTCTCCTCTCTCCGTAGACTTATATCCTACACTAGGTCTACCATGCTAATGAATGATGTAGTTATCATTCATTCTCACAGACAGTGATATTCGGCTGGTTCACACCGGTTCAGACGAACTGGTTTTTAAATTATTTTTAGGTAATATTTGAAATTACCATGGACATATAGCATATATGTTTAACATGGGTACACATGAGAAAACTGGTTGTTAAACTTCTTGAATATCACCACTGCTTACAGAGAAGAAGCTCTGCATTTAGGTTTGGATGAAATAGCAAA
The DNA here is from genome assembly GCF_040183065.1 of Periplaneta americana. Classification (NCBI taxonomy): domain Eukaryota; kingdom Metazoa; phylum Arthropoda; class Insecta; order Blattodea; family Blattidae; genus Periplaneta; species Periplaneta americana. Next base: position 96,526,985 of record NC_091130.1, read on the forward strand.
TGAGTTCATCTTTAGAAATTAAATTCGCAGGCAGATATTTGCTATGAAAACGTAGTTCGTAAAAGAGCCATCCTTCTGTGGTACAATATGTTACGATTTTGTTAATCCTCATAAAAAATGGCAGTGTTAATAATGAAATAATTATTGATTAAACAGGCTATGAACAGAGTGTTTATGTTTACCAATTAACAATGCCGTTTGTTGTAATGAAGGACTGTCAACAGTTTCAACACAAATTATATTACACTTGAATGTGGGTTTCCTTTTTTTGAGTGAGCACCCCCAATAATTTTACAAGTCAGCGCCAATGGTTGATCGTATATGCAAGGCATAACAAAAACCTAAACTTACCTAACCTAATTGTCACAGATTCATATACCTATGCAAGGTGTATAAGCAGAGTATGAAGGAACTGTTTTTATCTCAGCGCTCATTTAGCCCTTATAGATGAATTATATAAAGAACTTCAAGTGTTAGTATTGTCTCAAAGGTGTCTTTGTAACAAACCAGTTATTCAGAATGTTCATATGTGATTATGTTAACTGCAGAAGAAGGAAGACATATTGTCGTGATATGAAGTTACTCAGATCTTCAATTAAGGACAAGGAGAGGCTACAAAAAGGTTTTTTAATTCAGCCTTATAAATTGAACGATTTTCACTTCAGAAATGACTGTAACTATCTCAGCGCTAGTTTCACCAATTTAAGGGCCAGTATAAAGGAAATTTGATAATAGTGGAAAAGAAATTTGTAAGGAAGATGGTCAGGAGGGATTGAGGTTGCCTACTAGGAGTCATTACAATCAACTATGCTATTTCACTAACGAGGATTTGTAAGATCATATAAAGGAGCTGACAAAGTAGTAAAATACTCTTAAAACAATTAGATATCGTACATCAAATGATGACAGATTGTGTATTGAACGCAAACATTATAATCAGCTATGTACCAAAATATCATCTATGTGTGTTCAAAAATTTGGGTAAAACAGGTTTCTGTATGCTACAATTTAGTGACACATCAAAATCACATTGTAACATAATCTCACATAAGTGAGAAAGAAATTCGCAAATGGCATGACGTAAAGAATTACTCCATGTAGCTTTCAGCTACTCTGCTATCTAGCATTGGTTATCAAAAACTCATTTCTCGACTGTGGCGACGCAAAGCGTCTGTTATTTTCCACATGCTACCGTTTCTAGCATGAAGTTGAGCAATCTAGTGTATGTATAATCAGGGCTGTAACTACCCACTTTCATATTATTGTTGTACAGTCTAGATATTACACCTCTGATTGAGATTTTGGATGATATATACATCTATTATCAGGCAATTCATCTCACTTGATATGTGTCAGAGGAAAAACAATTGTTTATATACATCTGACGTCTGATTAGTGAAATGTGTAACTAATCGGCGATGTATACAATGAAGGGGGAAAGGAACTGGCCACCCTATCCCATTACCTCCTGTCTAGTTGCCTCATAAGTGATGCCACGTTGGTATCACTTGTGGGGTTCAGACCTGTCTTTGGACAGTTGACTAAACAACAATAACAGTCTACTGTAATAGGTAAACCTATAATTTATTATTCAGTTAGAGCCTGGCTGGGAGGAAAAGAAGGCCTCCTGACCTTAGCTCTGCCAGATTAAATAAATAAATAAATAAATAATAATAATAATAATAATAATAATAATAATAATAGTAATTTTCTATTATTATATACTGAGGAGGAATTAAAACATGAGAGGCTAATTTTTTTAAATAAATATACAAACCTAAAATGCAGTACTTTTTGAAAAAAAAAAAATCCTGAAAAATAAAGAACAACCAGGCAAATTCTACCATGTTATAAAAAATTCTGTTTCTGAGCCATGAAGCGTAGTAGTTGATGAATGCCACTCTCTTATGCAGAGGGCAGCACATTTACTCCTCCACATCGCTTCCTTCCCTTACAGTATTCGTGGGGAAATACTGTAATCAACTGATATAGACGTTCTGCTTTAATTTGCCTCAGAATGGCAGAGGTGAACATTCATGAGAGGATAATAGCACTCTGTCAGACCTGCCTCCAAAGCACTAACTCAAAAGTCAGAAGTAAAATTGAAGAGAATTATACTGGAAAGATAAATGCAGTAAATAATCTTAATAGATGATAACATTCAGGAATTCAGATTAATATAAAGCCTCATGATAAGAGTTTAATAGTGAAATAATGTATTGCCTCAAGCTTCATCACATTTTTTATTTGACATTTCGTTTTGTCCACAATAACTAAAGAGTTGTGTGACAAATCTTAGATTTTCTTATCCAGTCTTGCAACATATTTACTGAATGTTCCTTTGGGAACAGATTGTAAAGCAGCAGTGTTTAATAATTAAAAAAAAACATGATAAGTGTGTATTATTAAGGTTAGGTTATGTACGAGGTGCGTTAAAGTTCTAAGGTCTCTGGTTGCTTTTTCTCACTACTGGGAGCAGATAGAAACATGTGGTTTGGCTTAAAAGACGTGGACACTCTTTGTGAATGTGTGACAGAGATGGGCGCATGCGCCATACAAAAACCTAGTGGCAGCAGCTAGAGTGAGAAGCAATTCTGGTACTTAAAATGGCGACGTTCTCGTTACAGGAACAGTGTGTAATCATTCGTTTTCTCCATTTGCGTGGAATGACACCCATTGAATTGCATCTTCAGTTGACTTGAGATATGTGGTGATGGTGTCATGAATGTGAAGAATGTGCGTTCGTGGGTCCAGCAGTTCAAAGAAGGCCGAGTGTCGTGTGACAATGGGCCAAAAGAACCTCGGCCTTGCACCAGCCATTCTGACACCATGATTACACAAGTGGAGAAACTTGTTTTGGAGGATCAGATATTGCCTCAAAAGTTGGTATTTCTGTGGGATCTGTGCACACAATTGTGAATGAATCTGAAAACATAATGCATGAGTTTCTTTGTGGAAACAACTTTGAAGTGGTTGCTCATGCTCCCTATTCACCTGACCTGGCTTCTAGCGATTTTTGGCTTTTTCCAACAACGGAGGACACTTTTCCACGCTTGCACATTCTCCAGTCACCCTGCTATTGCATAAGCGATTTTCCATTGGTCAAAACAGACTCCTAAAGAAGCATTTGCAGAGGCCATTACATCGATATTGTCAAAAAAAAAGCCTACATCTGCAAGGAGATTACGTTGAGAAATGACAGAAGTTTCAAATTTTTAGGGAAAGTAGTTTGTCAGAAAAAAATCGGAGACCTTGGAACTTGAACACACCTCATATTTAAAAATATAATTGATCTTCCTGAAATTCGAACAACTGATCCCATACTTGAGACTTACACCTTAAACCACTCTATAACAATGCTTCATGTTTCGGAAATGCATTTTTTATATGACACACTAGAATTCTCCTGACTGTTCTGCATATTTCAGGTTCTCTCCCCCCTCCCCCCTCCAAAAAAGTACTGCACTTTCACGTTTCTGTATTTGTGTATCTATTTTAAACAGTCCACAAACGATTAGGGAAAATACGGAAATTTTACTTGAAGCAAGTAAAGAAATGGTTTGGAAGTAAATCCTGAAAAGAGAAAGTATATGATTATGTCTCGTGACGAGAATATTGTACGAAATGGAAATATAACAATTGGAAAAATTCAAATACCTGGGAGCAACAGTAATAAATATAAATGATACTCGGGAGGAAATTAAACACGGAATAAATATGGGAAATGCTTGTTATTATTCGGTTGAGAAGCTTTTTATCATCCAGTATGTTGTCAAAAAATCTGAACGTTAGAATTTATAAAACAGTTATATTACCGGTTGTTCTATATGGTTGTGAAACTTGGACTCTCACTTTGAGAGAGGAACATAGGTTAAGGGTGTTTGAGAATAATGTGCTTAGGGGCTATTAGGGGCTATTTGGGGCTAAGAGGGATGAAGTTACAGGAGGATGGAGAAAGTTACACAACACAGAACTGCAGGCATTGTATTCTTCACCTGACATAATTAGGAACATTAAATCCAGACGTTTGAGATGGGCAGGGCATGTAGCACATATGGGCGAATCCAGAAATGCTTATAGAGTGTTAGTTGGGAGGCAGGAGGGAAAAAAACCTTTGGAGAGGCAGAGACGTAGATGGGAAGATAATATTAAAATGGATTTGAGGGAGGTGGGATATGATGATAGAGACTAGATTAATCTTGCTCAGGCTTATGTGAGGGCGGCAATGAACCTCCGGGTTCCTTAAAAGCCAATAAGTAAGTAAGTATTTTAAACAGTAACCTCTCGTGTCATAATTCCTCCTCATAGATATGTAATATTTTAACGAAGAAGTGAAGCGAATATTTTGGCTTATGAACCAAAACTTTTTGCTCGAAGCATGCACAGTGTGGTATTCTTTGATTCAGAAAATATTCGAGTCCCACAACTATTATGTTCCTCATGGTACATGTGTTTAACTGCAATTGCACATCATGGTTTGTAATTAGGTAGTATCTCAATATGAATGCAAATTAAATACAATATTACTTTCTAAACTAGATGTATAGGTATTACTAAATACTTTATATGACTAATACAGGACACTCTAGCGTGTTGCCATGTTAAAATATGATGGTGAACAACTGCACCAGTCCATCTTTTGTAAGGAACCAAAGATACTACTTCATGTCTACTGCTAAAATACAAATCAAATGGCACCTGTTAACCTATATTTTACTATTAAATGAGAAAACTGGTGTAGAATAACATTGTAATTGACCCTATCAGATATTTTCTCTCTTCTTATAATATTTTAGCACATTGAAGAATATCAGCCATTACAGTGCATCTTATTTAATGGCTAATTTTGTTGTTGATTGTAACTTTCTTTCGATACTATCATTTCAGTCTAAGAATTTTTGCTATTTAATGGATTTCACAGAAGAATTTTGTTGTAGGAATTAGGAAGACCATTACAAAACAAAAATAATAAAGCACTCCTCTAAGTATTTATTCAAAATATAAACACATAGCTAATTATCTACAAATGTACCACCGTTTTAGCTTTTGTAGTTCCTTTTTTTTTTTTTTTTTTTGTGTGGATTAACAATTTTGTTTTCCTTTTGGCAGAAACATTTGATAAGGATCCTCAAATACTTTTTGCAGTCTGAGCAAATCTTTCCCATTCCCACTGCCTACATAGCATAATCTTTATGTTCTATACATGGTTATATTAATATTAATCACATAAAATAATAATTTTCATTAATTGATTAACTAGCGGACTTATTTGTGTTAATTATGTAAGTTTGTGCGGCTTACAGCTGTTTCAGTGCTTTACGCACCATCCTCAGAGTCTACTAGATCTCGGTGTCATCTCGAACTTCTCTGCCTGTTATGTGGGTGTGTTTGATTGTTGAAAGGTGTTGGAGAGTGGAGTCAAATAGTGTGTGTGTACTGAAATTGATCTGTGTGTTGAGAATTTGATCGGGGTTTGTTTTAGTGTGTTTGTATATTTCGTATTGTTCTAGTGTGTTGAGTTTTTGGTTCTTGGGTTGTATGTGTAGGATTTCCATGTCTGCATTTATGTTATTGTATCTATGGTTAGCATTGGTTATGTGATCGGTGTATGTAGATATATTGTGTCCTCTGGTTATTGCTTTAATGTGTTCTTTGTAGCGTGTTTGGAATGATCCTATGTAGAACTTTTTACACAACATAGAACAAACATACATACTCAACAATGAACACAACAAATATGCAGACAAATAATATACTGGCACAGATAGTAGATGGCATACTCATACTATACAAAGGAAACAAAAGACAAATACACAAACTACACCAATACATAAACAAATTACACCCAAAACTTCAATACACACTAGAACTTGAAAATAACAACTCCATAAATTTCCTAGACATCACCATAACAAAAATTGACAACAAACACACCTATAAAATATAAAGAAAGCCAACAACCACCACCACCACACAATACACAACACATCTAACCACCCCATACAACACAAACATGCTGCATTCAGGACAGTGGTACACAGATTACTCAACATACCCATGAGCCAACAACACTACAATGAAGAAGTGAACACAATCAAATACATAGCACAAGAAAACAGATACAATCCAAACATAATAGACAACATCATAAGAAAGACAAAACAAAAACTTAACAAACACAAAAACACGCAAAACACAACACAAACACAAGAACATAAGAAATACATCACACTAACATATGAAAACAAAAGCACACATAAGATCGCATCTTCATTCAGAAAGCAGAAATACAACATAACATACAGAACAGAAAAAACACTACAAAGACATCTCAACACACAAAAAACACAAACAAATAAATACGACCACACAGGTGTATACAAACTCACATAGTTGCGATAAGTTCTACATAGGACAGAAAGGCAGATCATTCCAAACACACTACAAAGAACACATTAAAGCAATAACCAAAGGACACAATACATCTACATACGCCGATCACATAACCAATGCTAACCATACATACAATAACATAAATGCGGACATGGAAATCCTACACATACAACCCAAGAACCAAAAACTCAACACACTAGAACAATACGAAATATACAAACACACTAAAACACACCCCGATCAAATTCTCAACACACAGATCAATTTCAGTACACACACACTATTTGACTCCACTCTTCAACTCCTTTCAACAATCAAACACACCCACATAACAGGCAGAGAAGTTCGAGATGACGCCGAGATCTAGTAGGCTCTGAAGATGGTGCGTAAAGCACTGAAACAGCCGTAAGCCGCACAAACTTACATAATTAACACGAGTAAGTCCTCTAGTTAATCAATTAATTATATTCAAGTGTTAAAAGTAGTGTACACAAGATTCAAAATGGAATAATTTTCAATATCGAAATCTATACCATCAATAAAGTTAAAGTTAAATACTCACATGAATTTCTCTTTCGGGGGGGGGGGGGGGGGACTTCAAACTGGTTTCATGCTAATAATGCTTGCAAAAATATAGAGCACCAACTTTGCCCACGACATAGTTTTATTCGTATGTTTACTTATCAAAATTATATGTACAATGTAGCACAGCTGACAAAGGATACGAAACTTCACTTAAAAGCAAAAGATAAACTTTGTTGCATTGAGCCTGTTCGATTGGAGTGTTAGTGTAGTTTTTCCTCCGCTCAAAGTGAAAGTGTCCTGTATTCATTTATAGTGTATTTGGTAAATTATTTACGTTCAAAAGGTGAAAAAGTTACAAAAATGATACATATGCAAGTCAATTTCTTTCAGAATTGTAATAAATCAAATTATTTGTTTTGTAATGGACGAGATCTTGGTTTTTACATAATTTTTCTTCTGCTTTTCCAACTTTTTCGTCCATGACACTCTGTAAACCACACACATTCCCTGAGTAGTGGGGCTAAATGAACAACTTTCTTAGACCTGCTTCTCCAAAGGCTACAAGAAATATTATGCAAATGTGGTAATTTATTATCTTATTTCCATATCAGTTACATTTTTTAATGTCTCTGATTGATTGAAATAGCTATGTCCTTTTGTTATCCACAGATTCATTTTCTTAAGCCATGCTTGCAAGTACCGGTACTTTTTTTGCAGCCTCATTTTATGTCTTTACCACTTTGGTATAAATCCATACGCTATTAAGAGCCATCTTAATTTTATATTCATTGTATAATGGTATAATAGAGACTATGGTAGGGCATTCTCTTACAATTCAGTTTTTCTTTGAAGAAAGAAGATAAAATGTTTTATGAAGATTAAAAATAATGCTGTAATCTTGTTTGTTATTGTTTTCTGTTGTAATTGTGTTGTATCGTTTATGAATCTTACAAATTGTGTTCCTACAAAACTCATGTTTTGATGTTACCCATTAATTAAAGCAATAGACATCATTTGAAATGCTTAATAACTTATATTAATACTGTTTTATATGATTACGATCAAATACAACTTTCCTCACATTCTGTAACAAATTATTATAATAAATCTGTATAATTGCCCACTGTTTCTTATTGTATGTATTTCTAGAATGTAGAATATAATCAATTTTCTTAGAAATTAAAAATTCTTCCAGGGTGCGGCATGAGCTTTTAATATTAACACTTGAATTAATATTAATGTTATGGAAACTGAAATATATTTTGTTGCCATGTTATCTTATATAAGGATCATTTTAAAAGTAATGCATCATCAGTATTTTTTTAAATGATCGTTTATTCTACAGTTTTGCTCATTGGACAGTTATGTAAATATATTCTTTAGCAATAAAATGTTTTCTACATAATTCTTGCCCTGCTCAATAGCATTTTGCCATTTTAGAATGAAGACATTTATACCCTCATGAAGGGGTGGATGTAGAATTTGGATTTAGGGGGAGGCCTAAAAGACGAAACCTTAATAAAATTGTAGGAATTTAAACGGACAAGATATATCCATAAACACAAAACCACACACGGATTTTAACTTTGTTCTGTGTAAATTATTGTCGTGAATAGAGTTAATAGGATATATGTAGACTACATTTGAGTCGTCTAGTATCAAAGTCAGCTACATCCACATTTTTTTTCAAATTGAGTTAATGCTGTATTTGCGATCTCTGTAAGTTTTTCCTATAGATCTGTGAAGAGTTACGTTGCAAAATGGGTATTTCTTTTAAATTGAAGGTTGAAGTTCTAGGTCAGGTGCAGAGTCAGCTACATCCATGTATGCATATTTTGTGTGAGTTTTAAGGGGTTAGGTACAGCTTATAGCAGTAAAATTTTTGGAAATATTCAATATTTTTTTCCTCCATTACTGTATCTTGTAAAATAATGAAAATTGTTATGTGTAAACACTGTCCTTCTGCTATATGAAAAAAAATATTTTTACGATTTAAAAAAATTTATATATCCTTTTTTCAAAATTCAAAATGGTGACAGTTTACTGTGCAGAGATGAAGTGTTTCCTTCATAACTCATAAGCTTGTTAACTTTTTCATGTTCTCTCTCTTTTATTTTATTACTGAAACTCATGTTTACAATATCATGCTCTTTCAACTGTATTCCTTAATAAATAATATTTTGTGTTAGAAGAAAATACTGATATTTCACCATTTTTTAAATTTATTTATTTTTTATCAGACAATCTATCGAAGGTGGAGAAATGATTTTGCATCATATTGTAGATATGACATGCATAAGAAAATACTGATATTTGACCATTTTTTTTTTTAATGAATTTATTTTTTATGAGATAATCTATCAAAGGTAGAGTAGTGATCTTACATCATATTGTAGATATGACATGCATAAATACACACAAAAAATTTTAGCACAGAATGTTGAATAGTTTTTTGAGTTATGTGGGAAATGCTTCATCACTGCACAGTGAACTGAATTACAAAAAAATGTAAATAATTTTTTTTTAATCTTAAAAATATTTTCTTCATATAGCAGAAGGACAGTGTTTTACAGATACTAATTTTTTTATTGTACAAAATACAGCAATGGAGGAAAAAAATATTGAATATTTCCAAAATTTTATTGCTGTAAGCTATACCTAACCCCCTTAAAGAAGTAAATTTGTTTTTATTTTTTTTCTTAAATTTAGTTGCTTGTATTGAACAATTTTGTGTTATCCATATGTTGTTTCACCTGAAATAATAATTAAGCAGTTAATAAAGGATAATAGTTTAACATTTTGTGCATAATTACAGTCTGTCATTGCGAAAACAGCTAAATCCACAGTGTTGGGTTCAAAGTCAGCTACATCCAAATAAAAAATGTGTTTCCCGCCAAAAATCAGAAAGCTAGCAAATTTAAATTTCTAGTATATTTATTTATTTAATACTATACACTTGAGCTACAGTAGGCATTGCAGCCCAAAAGAGCAGAAGCTCGTGCTCGGGCGCAGTTCAGATCAGTTATACAAAATATATCACAAAATTAGGAGAGTTCATTGAGCACAATAACATTAATAAATGGTAAAATGCATACAGCATGTAATAATAGGGTCTATATACAAATAGAAAATACAAAAGTACATGAATATTAGAGTATCAATTTTTAATTCAGTTTAACTTAAACAATTAAATAATTAATCTGATTTGTTTCTTAAATCTATGTGTGTTAAGTGTACTTAGCTCAGGGTAAGCTCTAATTAATGCATTATATATTTTGGATCCAAAATTCATGCTGTGTTTTAATCCAGCAGTTGTGTGGCATTTGGGAGTATTTAGAAAGAAACTGTAGTTTTGTCTCGTATGGTATTCATGAGGATCAAATTTAAATTTATTGTGATTTTTATGGAAGTAAATCAGCAATGTTTGTTTATAAATTTGTTCTAGATTTGATGCACCATATTCCTGAAAAATTAATTTTGTTGGGTAATCAAAAGGTTTATATAGACAAATTTTGATAATTCTTTTTTTGGAGCACATTTAAAGGATGGAGAGTCGATCTTGCCATTCCTCCCCAACCTAATGTACCATACTGAATTATTGATTGAAACAGAGCTAAGTACACAGTACGCAGAACATAAACAAGTAAATAAGAGCGTAGAATGGAAAATTTGTGGATTGTTTTACGCATTCTGTTACACAGGAAGGAGATATGCTTGTCCCATTTTAAATGTTGGTCAATAATAATGCCTAAATATTTAACTTGTGAGGATATACTCAAAGCGTTACATGAGCAAGTAGGTAGGTTACAATCATGTATTGTTATACTTCTGTTATTATTTATTTTTAGTTGTTCAAGGCCATGTGATGTTAATGAAAATGGTATTAATTTTGTTTTAGAAACGTTCAAAGAAAGTAAGTGAGCATCCAGCCATGCTTTAATAATGTTAATACCACTGTTAGAATTTTGATAAGTTTCATTCCAACTCGTACCACTAAATATAACCACAGTATCATCAGCATAAGAATACAGAGTACCAAAATATTTCTCAATGTTAATTTTAAGTAAATCGTTGATATATATTAAAAACAAAACAGGACCTAAAATCGTCCCCTGAGGTACACCTATATTAATGTTACGTGAGTCACTAAGGTGATCATTTATTTTAGTTGCTTGAATTCTGTTGCTTAAGTAAGATTTAAATAATTTTAAAGCCATTCCATTAATTCCCAATCTATCCATTTTATTTAAAAGTATATTGTGATTGACTGTATCGAAAGCTTTTTGTAAGTGTAGAAAAATGCCTAGACATTTATTTCCTACATCTAATTGTTGAATTATTTTTGAAGTAACTGCCATAATAGCATCATCAGTGCACAAATTTTTTCTGAAACCAAATTGATTATCATTTAGTAGTTTATTTATTTATTTTTTTTTTTCTAAAAATTGTATTAACCGTGTTTTTATTCATTTTTCAAATACTTTAGAGAGACTGGGTATTAGTGATATGGATATGTAATTATTAAGATTATTTTTGTCACCAGACTTGTGAATTGGTGTCACCACAGCATGTTTTAGGGGTGAGGGAAATACACCTTGAGATATGCACAAATTAAATATAAAGGCAAGTGGTTTAGAAATAGCTTCGATAATAAGTTTCAGGGTATTTATTGTAATACCATCAATACCATGAGCCACATTATTTTTTAAACTGTTTACAATATTAATGATTTCACATTCGTTTACAGGAAACATAAACATAGATGATATACTTTTATTATAAGTAAGCTTATAGTGATGAGTATTAAATACTTTCTTTTTTATATTAGATACGATGTCATGACTTACATTAGTAAAATGATTGTTAAATTTGTTTACGATAGTTTCCTTATTTTCAATTTTTATTCCATTTCGACTTATAATTGTCTTTGATATACTATTTTTATTACATTGGGTGTCAATAGCTTCGTTTATGGTCTGCCAAAATTGCTTTGGATTATTTTTATTTTTGTTAAATTTTTCAGAATAATATTTGGTTCTCTGATTTCTTATTACATTAATGAGAATATTTCTATATTTTCTGTAATAATTTAATAAAACAATGTTTTGTGGGTCACGTTTAACTTGCTTAGCTAACTTATCCCTAGATCTTATTGATTTAACAATACTTGTGGTAATCCAAGGTTTAATTTTTTTTGTACCTACTTGAGAATTTGAGAGGGACATGATTAGAATATTTACAAATTAGGTTGCAGAGTATTTTATAAAAATGATCGAAACATGTATCTGCGTCTTCATTGTAGAATATAGATTCCCAATTCATATTATTAATATGAGATATTAGGCTTTTATGGTTTATAATTAGCTTATAATTGTCCGCAGATTCAGTGGCTTCTCTGCTAATACTTTTATTACTGATTGTCAACAATGCAAAAGTCATATAATGATCTGTTATTGCACTTGCGTAAACTCCAGGTATAAAATTTAAGTTTGTCTGTGTCGTAACTTTATGGTGTCAAAGTAACGAAACTGTTTATAGAAAAGCCATTGTTAAAATTAGTTCTTTGTTTCTCCTGTAAAATTTTATAAAATTGATGTAGCTGACTTTGATACAGGATGACTCATGTAGACATTCTGTTAGTGGATATAGTGACAAGGAAGCTATTGATGAGCTCATATCGAAACCTCCCCTCAAACTGCGTACTTGTTAGTGATTTACAGTAAATAGACAAATACAAATAAAAATGTTAGGAGCTCATACCAACTGTAAGTTTGGGAAATTATAGTTTCAATAAAAGATTAAAAAAAATTGAGTAGCCCCATCTAAAGTAGATAGTGCACACTCAACTGGCGAAGTATGTTTTTTTTTCATTTCTCCCTTTTTATTCCATCAATACTCTCTCCATTTCGAGAAATAAGGCACCCATCCCTTGTGTTTGTATGGGGCCAAATCGTTAGTCTGCAGTTGACATGGCATTGGTAAATGCCAATGGTTTTTAGACTCTCCAAGAATTATTCAACAATAATTTTATTCCAAACCAATGGATACCAACCAAAGAACGACCAAAATAGAAGTACATGGTGCAAAAATGGCTATAATAGTTCAATACAAATCGAAAATGATGCTTGCACTAGGCCTGTTATCCAGTATCCCAATTTGTTTATCTTCATTTTCTGGACTTTCCAGCCTGCTCGAGAGCACATACTATTTGTAGATAGGTGACACTGAAGTCTTCTGGAAACAAATCAAATATGGAATAAGGAGCAAAGTGTGATAACACATCATTTCCAGTCTGTGCTCTGTAATGTTGAGTGACAAGTGGAACAAAGCATGATGACACATTATTTACGGCCTTTGCTTCGTAATGCTGAGTAACTAGTGGAATACCATAGTGAATATTAAACTAATATTAGCTATACTTATTTTATTGAAGATGGATACATTTTGTTAAAAGATAGTTGGAACATTCTACATCTGGCAGTGAATAAAATATAAATATTTGATTGTACAGTGATGACTAGATCTCAAATATGTTTTTATTGTTATTACCAGTGAACCTCAAATGTCTAGTTTTTCGAAAAGTGTTGCCACAAGAAACTATGAAGCTGCCAAAGCTGTTTCTACATTTAAATACCAAACATCTAGATGTAAGAGAGAAGCCTGTAGAATTCTTCGAAAGAAGGCTAAACTACACAAGGAATAAGCCGTTTGTACTTCGGCAATGAACACTAATGTAACAGAACTACCAGCAAGTTACCAAGTTGCAAAACCAGTAATCCACATATATTTGCCTAAAATCTGATTTTACCGATAGTTGTGGATGTGGTGCAGATAATGGTTGGTGAAAAAGAGGCTGACAAGCTTAAGTAAACATCTCTTTCCAATAATAGATTCAAAGAAGGTGAAGTGACATGGGCCAAGGTATTCAAATGCAAGTTCTGGAAAATATTAAGAAGTGTGTTTACAATAAATTACGATAATCACAGAATGGATACTGAATCCGTTTTTAGACATTTGCATTCAACTGGCTGGGGGGGGGGGGGGGAGAAAGAAATGACGGAAAAACAATTTGAAATATATCTACTGAGGGAATGTTGAAACTAGACTTTTTGTCACAGTGTGTAGACCAGTTTTGGATCAAAGCATACAAGAAAACCTCGATCTTGCCAAAGAAGCATTTAAATTCCTGTTAACATTTGCAACTTCGCATTTATGCAAAATAAGTTTCTCGTTATGATTGCCATCAAAATAAAAGTAAAGAATCTTCCTGCACATGAAAATGATACCACTGTGTGTATATTGGACACAGATCCAGATTTGAGTAGCTGATTTCTGAAAAATAGGCACATTAATTTCATCAGTTACTTTTTACTTTGTAACTACTGAAACATTTTTTATTTTTATGGTTAACATATGTTTCTAAATACCATGGGGTCGCGATACACATTTATTTAGCATTTATTTAGGTAAGATAAATGTTGCTTCATTCTCGCCACTTGACTTCCAGTTTTCGTGTTCATATTTGTTGAACTTTAACTCACATACCTTCTCTAGAATCTACGTAACCATTGTTCTCTAGAATCCCTTTTAATTATTTAAGAGTATTACCATACTGGATTAAACTTTCGGCCCATACCAGACCAAGAAAGTCACATGACTCTTCCTCTTTGCAACAAGAAATATTAGTAGTACATACTAAAGTCGCGTTGCTGTTATTTCCGGCGTGACTCCTCCTCTTTGCTTATGCCTTAGAAAGTGAAGGCTCTATAAAGTCTAGGTAGGTATTATCGTTCATCATTTTTTTTCTTTCGTTGCCGAGCTACCAGATGAGGAATCTATTTGCCACACCGTTAAACATTATCATGTCGTAGCTCCTATGATAATAAATCGACTCTCATAGGAGCTATGACATGATAATGTTTAACAATGCAGCAAATAGCATCCTTGTGTGCTTTCTTTTAATGCCAACAAAAGAACCAAAATGGCGGGCAGTTATATTCATTATTTATTGAGCCTTAGGTAGTGCATAACGTCATCAGCACCGAATGATAAGACTCACACTTTTAAATGTAGCCGACCTGTAACGTGATTGGCTGCCGGAAATAAGAGCGATACGACTATAGTACCTTCTTGAACCATTACAAAGAAGCAACTCACACTCGGTACTGGTAACAGTGAACAACTGGCAGTCGTCTGTTACAGTTGAAATATGTTTTAAATCCAGAAGTCATTGTTGGTCTGGTAAAATGGTTAGTAAAAGCATATGAATAATTGATTTGAAAAACTTTGTTTAAAACAACCAACCCTGATTCAATGAAATAAACTTTGTCTTTATGAAACTTGACACAACTATAATACAGAGTTATTCAAAAGTCACTTTAGAGAGTTATAAATATGGTAATATTTGATGTTAAAAAGAAACGAACAAAAACATCATAGTGTTAGGCAAACAATGTAGTTTTTTATTAGTTGCTTTTTGCATTTCTGTAGTTCATTTTGTTGATTAAAACATTAATGAAATGTAATGAATGAATATCGAAGGAGATTTCCAGATGTACAACACCGTCATTCGGTGTTTTTGTTCTAACATTTTGTTCACTGAGGAATACTGGTTCAGTCCACAGTGCTGCGATGGCATTATACTATTATTTGTGGGGATAGTTTAAAGACATTGTGTACAGTGTGAGAGTGAACACGCGAGTATAATTTTGTGAATCAAAGAATGCCACACTGCACATGCTCCGGGCCAATAGCATGGTTCATACCATGAAGAGATATTCGTTTCTCTTTTCTGTTTAAATATTACATAGACTATCTATGCTAAGGAGAAATTAAAACATTAGGGGGGATTACTATTTAAAATACATATACAAATGTATAGACGTAAAATGCTAGTTTTGGAGAAAAAACAAACCTGAAATATGCAGACAAGCTGTGAGCATTCTACCATTTTATGAAAACATCTAATGCTTGAAGGCAAGCGAAGTGTTTGAGTGGCTAAAGCATATGTGTCTAGTGTACAGGATCAACAGTTCGAATCCCGATGCGCTCAATTGTGTTTATATTTTTAAATATGTAAAAATATATACCATTTTCATATGGCTTCATATTAATCTGAGTTCCTAAATGTTATGGGCTATTAATAATATTTACAGCATTTATCTTTTCCACTATACTTCGCTTTAATCCTATACATCAATTAACTCATTCCAAAGATGTAATATGCATTTTTTTAGCATTTTCGGAATCTTTCCTGTACTACGATTTAGTCTATCTGATAACCTACTTTAATCCCTTTAGTATGTCAACGTGTATCTTCTTTTATGTTTTTGAAATGTTGTAATGTGTTTCCAGTGTGCCTCAGAACAATTTTTCCCTTGAAATTATTTAAGCCTGCTTCACAGAGAGCTTCTACCTGAAAGCCAGATTTGCATAATATGTTCCTTACTGTAGGTACATTAACAGAAAACCACAATTTAAGTCACACAGAATTGTGTGCACTCATAGTTGGGTTCTGGCATCTTCTCAGCCCATTTGAGTTGTGTGAATACAAAGGGAAGAATTGTGACAGTGTCGTGTATAGATCCTGGGGTAGCTCAGTCGGTAGAGCATTTGTGTGCTAAGCTAAGGGTCCAGGGATTGATACCCGGCCCCAGAACAATTTTTCCCTTGAAATTATTCAAGCCTGCTTCACAGGGAGCTTCTACCTGAAAGCCAGATTTGCATAATCATTGCATTTCTTTTACAGAAATTCACCAAAAAAAATTCTCCTCTATAATTTTTTTCTCCAATCCATATTTTCCAACTTTTCTTCTTCTTCTTCTTCTTCTTCTTCTTCTTCTTCTTCTTCTTCTTCTTCTTCTATGTTCCAATCACCCATTTGGATTACACATGCTCCCTTCGTCTCCTTTTCAACTACTTCTTCTGTCTTGTCATAGCTTTCTTCCACTTCCTAGTCTACTAATCCACTTTGTGGCATATGAATTTGCACTGGCACTAAGTCTGTTTTCTTCCTTAGTAGTCTCAGGTCATCAACATTGATTGGAACATTTAATTAAGGAAGAAATTTATAAAATATATACAGCATCTTCTGTGCATAAGAGATGCAGAAACGGATATAAATTCAGTCCTTAGTTTGTATTATATATTTCTTAGTTTGTGATATTAAATATTGTAATGCAGAATATATAAAGACATTTAGTATGACAATATTATATTTGATCCTGGTTAGTTTCGGATTTTTTCTCAGGCCATACAGACTTTCTGAAGATATTCAACTTGTTAGGTGGGAATTAGGGGTCATTAAATGACATACTGGTAGTAGAAAAATAAAACCAAAGGAAGTGCAAAATTTTATAATGTTACACGGATTTTTTTATTGGAATTGGGGACATTGTAGACTTCATAGATAAGCTATTTGAAAGTGACTATGTGTTGATTAAGCTATGTATAACTGCATATTCATTCAATTAAGTACAGTAGAATTCCTCGTATCCGGCAACTGTGGGACAAAGCCAGTGCCGGATAATTGGAAAATACGTTTATAGGTTATGTAAAGACATACTTTTTTTTCCATGTTGAAATTTAGTAATTTTCATATAAATATTTAAAAATAAAGTTTTGAAATACGTACAATGTTTATTTTTAGTTCAGAATACGGTAATGTGCATTCATCTGTTCATAATTTATTGTAATGCATCATAGTTTTCGTAACCTTATGACAATTTTACATAGCAGCCATTTGACGTGAAGAGCAGTGTAGCCAGTGTCGCAACTATGAAGAGGAAGTAGCACTCGATGATTTGAACCTATTTAACGCATCTCTAATGTCTTCTGTTTATATATACTATCTATCACTCGAACAGAACTTTTACAAGCTGTAGGAAGAGAGAATTTCACACTTTCCTATTTAGATTCGTTTAACAACCCTTCGAACGGGCGAGTTCAAGTGGTAAATTTAAAGATATCATCTCTGCAAATTGTTTGCAAGACCCAAGTGACAGCTTACCGATCTTCAGGGACATAACGGGGTTTTCTGTCTATGTTTTCATGTGTGAACAATGTAACAATGTAAAGAGTAAACAATATGCAGCATGTGCGATGCGATCCACGAAAACCACTTACATCTTCGTCCGACTCTTCCATTTGGCATGAATGGCTTTTTTTTTTTCCTAGCCAAAAATGCCGTTGTTCTGATATTGCCAGTTATTTGGGTGCCGGATACGAGGGATTATCACTATTATTGTTAATGCTTTATATTTATGAGTACCTTATTTCATTTCCATTTTAAGATAATTGATATTGTTTGTTGAATAAAGTTAGTTTTACTTCAAGCGTATTAAGAAAAGTGATGATGCTTAATGGGATAGGTAATTGTTAAGATTGCTTTTCTATAATATCTTATGAGAAGGAGAAGAAGAATCCATAAATTATAAAAATATAATATATATTAATCATGAACCTTTCAACAGTTTGTGTTTCAATACCCAAATATCTAACCCCTCCTGATATTTCTTCCCTGTAGAATTCACTTTTCGGCTTCATTAGATACCTCGAGAATTATTTGGATACTCACTTACCAAGTGCCCTTCTAACGAGCAAGATAATATATTTAGACAAATATCAGCAATAGAAAATAGAAGATCGGTCCAGTTTTCATGTGGAAAAGGTAATAATGTTTTTATTGTTGATAGTTTTTTGTTACAAATTGGTTGCGATGATATCAGTCTGTAAACTTGTAGCACAGCTTTATTTATGATAGTTATCAAAGAGTTGTGGTATGTAAGCTGGAATAATTATAAACTCACCAGAAATGTTATTTTTATCTTCAATGTAAGTTCTTTAAATGCTTATTAAAATTGTTTTTCGAAAATTTATTTTATTGGAGATTAACTTTCTGGCTGTATATCCATACTTTTTGGTAATTTATGCATTTAAGTTTTTAAATTATGTGTCAGTTCAATACTGTATGTAGCTTTCTGTTATAGTTGTTAGCATTGTTGACAGAAATATATATAAAAATGAAATTACTATTACCATTAAAATGCAAGGTGGGTGTGTGTTGAACACTTAATTTTTTTTAATGTAGTAAACTGATAGTAAAATAAGAAATTGCATGATGTATATGTTATATGTACAAATTGTATATCAACAATTCTCTTAAATCATTTTAAAGGTGATAGTAATTTATGTTAATGTGAATGCAGTTCTTTTATAAATGTAGCAGAAGGTCATTATTTTCAATTAAATAAAAGCCTTATTCCTTTAATGTGTCATGTAGTACATTATTTTATCATTTTAGGTTTTGATGCTTTTATACCTCGTAAACCCTAATTCCTGACATTTATGAAACAGTATGAATGGGTTTTAACTTTATTTTTGTTAGACTCTTCATTTATTTGAGACATTTTGTGCATTATTTATTTATTTATTTATTTTTTGCATGTGTGCTAGTAATTGTGTATTCATAATGGAAGGATAAATTTACGTATGAGAGATTTGTATGTGTATTATTGCCGTCACTTGTATGCATGATTTAATATGCTTCCTTTTATTAAGTTTGCTTCAAATGTATCAACATTGCAGCCTTATTTATATTTAGTATTGCATATTATACGTTGCTGCTGAAATGTAGGTACATACTTGCACAACCTTTTGCACTAGACAATAGTGGAGGAGAATATTAATCTATTTATACATGAGTAATAATATTTACATATTAATTAATACTTACAATCTTGAACATTAATTTAAAATTAAAACTCAGAAAGTTGTGCAATCTTATACTTATACAAATGGAGTCTTATAGTTGCCTGTTGGTTAGTAGTTCTGCATTAGAAAATGTAGTAACATTGAAACAAATTGTGGTCATGGAAGTATAGTTTATGAAATATTTAAATCCTTACCATTTTTGTGAGATAAATAATGTATTATATCAAATACCAGAATTCAAATGTACTTAATGTTATTGTAATCCGATATTTAAATTTATCTGTACTTCCAAGTCCATAGATAGCTTGCATAATGTGTGTATATTGTTTTTGCATTGGATGTGCATGCTTCTGCATTGATTGGTTCCAGATCCCATAATTTTGCCCAAGTCAGAGGTACGTGAAGATGGGGAGGGTGAGAGTGAAGGAGGTGGAGGAGGGAATGGAGGGGGGGAAGGGGTCAACTCTCCTATTGGTGGGGAACAGCAACAACCTTCTGTACCTCCTGGATCATCTTCAGCCCCTCCACCAGCCCGTCCTCCCATCAAACGACGAGCCCGTCGTCGTGCAACATCGGCCAGCCAGGACCCGGCAGAACAGTTAACAGAAATGAGTGTTCGGGGTTTGAACCTTTTTCGCTATGCCTCCATCTCGGAGGGTGTGTACAAGTGTACTGAATGCGCCAAATCTGATGTTCAGAAAACATTTAAGAATAAATACAGCTTCCAGCGCCATGCATTCCTCTATCATGAGGGTCATCAAAGGAAGGTTTTTCCATGCCCAGTTTGTTCTAAGGAATTTTCGAGGCCTGATAAAATGAAGAACCACATGAAAACTGTTCATGACTGTTTCATGCCAAAAGATTGTGTATTCCCAATAGGTTTCTTCTTGCCCCACTAACAAACATGGAACATGAATTTAGTGGCATTCTTAGTTAGGGGTGAAATACTTTGCAGTGTTAAGACGACCATTTTTAACAAGTAAAATATTTGATATAGAATCCCCTTCCCGTTATTTGAGAAGGCTAACTTAAAACTTCTAAGTGACATACACAGTTAAACATATTGCACTAAATTTGGGAGTCTTGTATGTTTATATAATAAAATACGGTTTCTGAGACTTTTCTCATCTGAAACCTGAAATCTTCGTTTTCATCATGCCAAACAACACTAATATTTGCTCAGAAAAGCATGTTTGTTGGTTAATAATGTTGTCCATTTCTACAGCTCGTTCGTTCCTTTTTATTTTATAAAATCTAAAGCAATAACTTAAAGAAAGGTAAAGATACCTTGTGGATAGCTTATAGATACATATCTTTGAAGCAACAGAATAACTTGACGAAATTTATGGAGACGGTAGTTATACGAAGGATAGTGAAGCATTATCCTCTTCCGAAGAGAGCTGTTTGTGCATGTTTTTAAATTCTTTTTGCTCTTACTCTACTGTCTTGTCTTTGAAAATCTCAGTACATCTGTTTTATATATGTACGTATGCACAAAGTTTGATTATGTTTCTGGAAAATATTAAAAGAAATGTTATACTTTTACATAAACTTTGGTATTTCAGGATGATTGAAAAATAATAATGCTTGTGGTACAAGGTGTGACCACTTTCTTCCCCAAATTTGCACTTAATTCTAAAATATATCAGGTATCTAATGTATGATATAGATTTACACTAGCAAAATGTAAGAATTTAATAGGTGTGAAACAAGCAAACTTGTGTGTATACAACTTAATTTTTCTATTATCTCTTTGGTGCTTATTGCCTTAACACTGCCTATGGGACAGAGGTTCATCAGTGAACTAAATTAGATTTTGAAGTAATTGTCATACTTACTAAATATAAATAATACTGAATTCTTATATTACATCATATAACATTGTTAGTACTATATTACAGTATGCTCATTCACAGTTTTCTTTTTCTATTAATGAAAGTTCCATATGAAAAAGATGAAGTTGTCTGTTGTTAAAAAGGCGGAAGAACCGAAATTGTGTTAATATGGATATGGGTATTTGATTTGTTGATAAACTGTTAATGGTGAAATACTTTACTGTAGTTGAATTAGGACACAGATACTTTCTTTTAAATATTTGCTTCCCTAACTGATTTCTCCTCGAGTAATTTTCCTTTTCAGAATTTCTTCTATTGTTGTTCTAATGTAGAAGATGGTTATAAATTATTGAAAGCTAGGTTTTAGTCTGTTGTAAGTGATAATGTCAATGCACATACATATTTAGTAAGGGTTGGATTCTGTATTTGAGTTATTTTATTCCGTCAGAAGCTCTTGCTTCCAATATAATTGGGTTAAAGTTTTGATATGTAGATGACACCCAGTGTTAAACCGAAAGCATAGCTGAGGGGTTTGTATCCGTGCCTCATTATGTAATGGTGTTATATTGTTGATAATTGTTATAAAGATAGAACACGAGATCAGATATATATCTTAGGTAGAGTACAATTTTGGAAAAAGTGCAAATAATGTAAATGCAAAGGTAAGAATTGTTATAGTTAATATTATAGCAGTTGCATTATTATAAGATCCGCATTCAGAACTGCAACACAAAAAATAAATTTGTTTCATGTTTGATCTGGGTCTTACAACAGTTGTAATAATTATGTAATATAATATTCTGCTATAATATTAACCATAATTACATTAAAAATAAAGGTGATAAATGAAAAGATGAAGTGGCAAACAGATTGTGATTGAAAGAGTGCCGGTAATTAAAAGAAAAGTATAGGCTTATTAATAGTGAGGAGAATCTTATATATGAAATCATATTTCTGTATATTTAACATATCCTTTTAAAGATGTCCTTTTAGTAAAATAAAAAAAAAATACTGCAAAGCAGATTAAAAGGAAGGAATGGGTTTGAAATGTTAGCTAAAGATGTTAATAATACTAACATTTATTCATTTTAATCACGTTTTCTGAAATGTTTCCAGAACAGAGTGACTCGTCAGCTTTATGACATTGTAATAATATAATAGATTCATATTAAATTGTATTACTTTTCTTTTTAAACATTTATGTAATTAGGAATGCCTACATGTGAAATGATTTGAGAACCTGAATTTTAGGCAGTTATTTTGGTATTAAATAATAGGTGCTATTTTAAAAGAATGAATTATAAATAATCTCTGGTGATGGTTACATACTGTAACATAATCAGGTGATGGGCTTACGTAATACAATTTCGTATATAAAATAAATATTTAATGTATGTAATAAACAAAATACTATCTTCATCTTTGAAAAAGAAATCAGTCTTTAAAGATCTTCTATGAAGTAAGCGCCTATTAGTGGCTGAATGACTTTTGCTAGAGTCACTTAATGGTTCTGTTAACTCGCTCCTATCCTAGTCATCATTTTCTTAATGGTTAAAAACATTCCTTTGGAAGTGAGAAAAGATTTTATGCAAAATACTTCTAATTAAAAGGATGCCCTTTTGCAAAATTATTCTATAGATAGATAACGCTTTTCTTCTCTTCCCTGTCGTAACGTAAGACTTGTTAAAAATAATGTGTGTGCTTTAATGTGCAGATCATTAGGTTCACAGGAATTGGACGCAATGGTTCACACCATTTTAACCAAAGTAATATATATTTGTCTTTCATTTGTATTGACAGGTTATGCTGGGCAATGAATAGTGAGTTTGAACCAAGTTCATATTTCCAGAATACAACTCTTTTGTCATTGTGACACGATTCTTAGGAAATCTACGATATTGACACTTAGAGAGTTTATAATGTTATTTTATATGCAATAATGAAAAGGTGTATTAAACATCATTTTACTTATACAAAAATGCTATGGTTTGGGTGAAAGGATTATATTTACTTAGTTACATATTTCTTTCACAAATTATCTTATAATTCATGATATTGCAAATATCATGCATTTCCGTACTGTAAAATGTTTAAAACATTTAAATATCAACTGTAATCAAGATTGTTAGGTAGGGAATAAAGGAGCAGTTCGAAGGACTGAACCGCTTTAATTGGAATCAATTAAAAATTATCCTAATTTTCGGTTGTTGGAAAGGCCAGTGATAACAGTCACCTTTGTTTCCCGTTTTAAGTTTTAATGTTTAGTTTATTCCGTTTTATGTACACGTATTTGAAAAATAAGGTTCCCCTAAGGATAACAAAATGTGCAATCATTCTTTAACCTATCTAGTGTTCATAGATAGTTATAATACTAACATTAGATTTTTAAGATATGTATATTGTTTATTGTAAAAACATTTGTAGGATACAAATTAATATTTGGGGATTCTGGAATATATTTAAAATATTTTCAAGTTACTTTGTTATTATTATTATTATTATTATTATTATTATTATTATAATATAATCATTATCATCATCTTCATCATCATCATCATCATCATCAATGGGCAATTTCTTTTTTGTATGTGTGATTTCGTATTAGGTGCAAATTTGACAATTATTATGACTTTCATATCATGTTTTAGAACTCGTTATTTTTTGTACCTACATTATAAATGTACTATGGAATGACTATGTAGTTACGTCCTTCTTAACATGAAAATATGGTTGATGTTTGTTTAGTTATTAACTCGTGTTACCAAGAAAGTACACTGTTCAGCTTAATTTTGAGATTATGGAGTAGAAAGACAAAATCGTACATTTGAACTACGATTTTAATTGGACTGTGACACAAGTATTTATATTAAATCTGATTTGTTTGTATTTACAAAGATTCTAATTGTAATGCTTATAAAAATGTGTCTCAGAGACAGAGGCGTTGGACATGTTCTGTATAAAAATTAGGGCAAAATGCTAAGTATATATAATGAATCAAAAATGAAGACTTTGTATAATGAATGGATCGAAAATAAGACTTACAAAGTAGCATTCCTTACTTCTTGCATAATAAATAATAATTATCTGTGATGCTACAGCTCTTTAAGGGCCGCCCAGACCTACCAGCCAGCTGCTGGCCTCATGGACACATGCCAAAATAAAGGTAGATGATCAACCAAAATGGAGGTATCGTGTGGTTAGCATGATGATCTCCCCAGCTGTTATAACTGGCTTTCGTAACCGGATTTTGCTACCTAGCACAGCTTCCCAGGTGCATCATGATGCTGAGTAGGCACCAGTCCCATACACTGGCCGAAATTTCATGAGAAAATTTCTTCCCTCATGAAGACCCAAACCAGTGCGCAATCTGTAATGCAAGTCCTAGACAGGATCCCTTAGACCACGACACCACAGCACAGGACACATTCTTACATAATAGATAATAAAATTTGTAACTAATGTAACTAATAGTTTTAAAAGACGAACATAGTAATGTTAGTTTGTGTTTGAATTACGTATAATATGCACATGGTTTAATAAACACAGTGTAGCAGAACTTTTTGGCAACATTATGCAGAATTACCAGTGTAGTGAGACTTTCAATATTGTTTGTGTCAGTTTTTCAACACTTCAGTTAGTATGACCATCAATGTCTTGTGATCAGGTGATCAGCTGGAGCTGGATCTGCTGCACAGTATTTTTGCTTTTGGTGCACATGCTATTATCTTTCATGCTTCAAATCACCCTGATTTTTGTGATTAAAATGATTTGATTTTGGTGAAATTTCATAAAAACAATTTCGTATCCTAAAGAAACTTAAAAATAATGAATTCGCATTTTTTTAAATAATTATTTATTGAAACAGTGCCTTTGAAACCAAGAGAAAATTGTTTGCATCATGAATTAAATTCATAATTCAATTTCATTGTACTATGAAGGGGTGACGCCACTGCCTTCTTGATCACACGAAGGCACTTATTGCAGGAAAGATAAATGATCATTGTCTGTTTACGCTATTCCCTGGAAGTAGTTCCTGAAACTATGCATACATAGTTGCTAGATAGCACATGTATGTAATGCTGGGCGATCAAATATCGATGGCATTGAACAACAACCTTGTATGTAAAAAAAAGAATGAGTAAAATAAGATTTCACTTGTTTCCCATCAAAGAAATTTTCCCGATTGTTCTATAACCTCATCTTAAGTCAGGGCATGGATAGAATGTTAACAAGAAGAGATTTAAATATCCTCTTATGTCAGAAATTTGTTCATTTTCAAGATATTAAAATGTTTTTTCGCTCACCTGTAAAATTGAATTCTTTGACATATGAGGTTACTGTTTAATAATAATAATAATAATAATGGTTTATTTAACCTATGGCCTTCTCTAACACTCAACCAGGAGTTTAACACTATCAATATGTAGAAATGTTCATGTAAGTTTTGTAATGAAGAAAATTTCCACTTCTTATTTGGAAAAAAGTCATTTTTCGTGCGAATTCTCAACGAAACCTAGTTTTGTTAAAAATATTGTGATTATGAAGTACTTTCGTGAATTTATATCAATTTCGCGAAAATTCACAGATATAGTTCACTTAGTTTTGGACTTTCATTAAGGAATTTACATTTTCCTTGGATAAAATTTAGTTTAAACACATTTCGCGTATATTGTTACTATAAAAATATCACATCCCTACTCATTGTAGTTAATGACGTCAATTGAATTGAATTTACAGGAGGGGGGGCACTATGGCCCAGCACTGCGACCTGTTACAGCCTATTGTGCTAACCCTCAAGCTAGGTGCATTCTCAAACCCACATCGGCTGACTACACTAAGGTTCGCTGCGTATCCAAGTGTCGAGCAGGCCAGCCCCCTCCATGCGTCGCCAACCGGCGATTGGGGAATGCTATAGAATGATGATGAAATGGAGGAATGGTGTAAATGCGTAATATGGGGAAAAACGGGAGAAACCCGAGAAAAACCCCCAACTGCGACCTTGTCCGCCACAAGTGTCACTATGCATTTTTCATTTTTTCAATGAAAAATTCCAGACCTGACCGAGACTCGAACCCGGTCCGCCTGCATGACAGGTCAGAGATCTGACCATTCAACCACCATAGGGGTTTTCATGACGTGATGTAGAGGCTGTTTCCTTTTGGATATTGCTTTTCAGTTCGTCTAGCTAGGCTGTGTAGGTTTTGTTTTGTATTCTCTTCCCTTCAGTTTGTCCTGCAGATAATAGCTACGATGTGTAAGGTCAGGGGATCGTAGAGGCCATTCATTATTGATAATCACCCTGTTTTCAAACACATCACAAATTATTGTCCTTAAAGAAATATTGGCGATATCACTGTTACAGAGTCTTGTTGAAAAAAAATCCGAAAATATAGTTTCTTTCAGTCAGTTCGAAAGAAGCTGCAGAGTCAGGGTAATATATCTCTCGACGTTTTGCCATTAACGGCAAACTTAACACCAATTTCTGGTCGTGAAGGGACACTTAAGAGGGGAAGTCTAGTTTTTCTGTACTCCAATATCTCTTGTTTTGAGAACTTATATATCCTCGCAGGTGGAATCAAACCTTATCTGAATCGAAAATTAGATAGGTCTATTTCTTCATCCTGAACATGGGTCAAAATCTACTCGCAAAACCTGCGCCTAGAAACTGGATCATCTAGTCTTAATTCATATGTCATTGTAACTTTTAAGGTTTCAGTTTCAATATGTTCTTTTCTGAATCGAACTATAGGTAAGACCTGTTTGTTGAGAAAGCCATCTAAGATATATTTTAGGATAACCTTTTAGTCGAAATGTGTCTCTTGCAACATGCAAAGTCTCCCCAGTAGGCACTCGATCTGTATGTGTATGGTTAGAATATTAACACAAGGAAATTGTTCAGATTTCCTTTGCACTTCTCGGCAGATTCTGTCAGTATGTAGGAACCATATAGAAACCAAAATAGCTGTTCACTTCTCTTTATCGAAGAGAGAAAACACACACATTACTCATTGAAAATAATCTTACTCAGCTTGCTGGTATAGGCCAGGCACGAAATATTATGAGAAGGTGATTGACACGAGTTAAACAGAGATTATTGTTCCTGTCACACAGCTATTTCTCAAGAGACTCGGATGTCTCCTGGCACATGGAAGACGATAATGCACATACCGAAAGCAAAAATATTGTGCACATACTTAGCCTAGCTGACCATGTTTTTTAAGGCTAGTAAATTTTAAATGGTCATGCTTTACATGATTGCTGTAATTTTTTTGCTGATACCTTGTAATGGAAATATATTTTACAAGAACTATAACTACCTTCATCCTTGTTAAGGGAATATAAATACTTCAATGCACATTACATCAGATTTAAAATTACATCATTAAGGAAAAGGTTCATGAGAGACCTGATATGTAAGTGAACAGATATTTAAAAACTATCATAGCAGTGTGGAGAGAGAAACATTAAATACATAACAGTAATGCTAAAAAAAAATCCAACAATTTCAATAATAAAATAGTAACAACATTAATTATTTGTAAACTAAGTAGGTTATTTTTAATTAATATGGCGCCTTAAACAATCATGACTGCTTTCCTAATCTAATTCTTGCGACCAAATACAATTTCATACAATCAGTTCAATCAATAAGTCATGACCAAGCATTGTTCGTAATATGTTTTCGAATGCCTCAAACATTTTTCTGGATTACTGATACACTTAGTTTTCTTTTTTTTAGTTGGTTATTTAACGACGCTGTATCAACTACTCAGTTATTTAGCGTCGATGAGATTGGTGATAGTGAGATGGTATTTGGCGAGATGAGGCCTAGGATTCGTCATAGATTACCTGGCATTCACTTTATGGTTGGGGAAAACCTCGGAAAAATCCAACCAGATAATCAGCCCAAGCGGGGATCGAACCTGCACCCGAGCACCTTAACCAACTGAGCCACGCCTGTGGCACTTTGTTTTATTTAATCTCTTGAAAGTGTAATGTCATTTGAAATACATCAAATCATTAATAATTCGATTTTTTTATAGAGCCAAAATTGTAAAAGTTTTGAGGAATTATATTTAAGTTATTAAATATTTTCTTCAAATTTTTGCATAATATACAAACATAGCTCACAGTTTTCAGTTTTTACAGTAGATAAAGCACTTGTATCATGTGGATATTTTTACAGTAACTTACATAGCCATGGTGAAATAAAAAGAAATATATAATACCGGTATTATTATGTAAAAAGAACAAAACTCACGTGAATATGCAGAGATATTGAAGAGCTGTGTGAAACCAGTTTGGACAACCCTTCTTTTTATTATTACCTGTTAGATTTACTATTAGTAGGGAAGGCATAGTAATTTTACTTCGATATAAGAAGTCCAGTATTGTATGATTGGATGTTTTTGTGTAATCTACGTATATCCATTAGCATTTTGCCCTGTATTTTGAAATAAGTATTGACGCATTATTTATAGGCATGTAATTAGAAGTGACAAAAATAAATTTACATAATTATATCAAATTCGTAATTAAAATGTGGTTCTAATTGATATTATTTTTCGTAAGTTGATGTACGGTATTATCACATTTTGCCTTTGAATGACTTTTTAAATATTGTGAATATAATAATGCCTTGTATTTCTGCTCATTCATGGACAAGACTGAACAGTCTGTCCTCTCAAACTACTGTATCAAATCTGTACCTGGGTAGAGGCTATTTACTTGATATGTGAAGAGTGTGTGCATAGAGTATTTTGTATTCAGAAACTTGAACAGTGGAACTGTCTTTGTTGCAAATTTTCTTCATTGTTTCTCCCTGTCCAATGTTGAATGATAAGACTTGTTATAATGGATAAGGAGAGATATATATGTATATTTTTTTTACTATAAGGACAACCAACGACCTTATTGCATAATGAAATGATGTATGATACTTTATAACATGTTATCAGTTTGAGTTTTAAGCAGAATTCAAATTCAGCTCTCGAATATTGTTAACTCTTAATTCCGTTTTTCCATTTTACATCTTATTATTTGTATAATTCTAAACGAACAGCAAGAAAGATATATTATAATAAATTTGAACATATTTCATTTGACATAGATGTCAAGATTATATTCAGCAACTGGAATTGAGTGGTAGGATTAGCAGGTCCCAACAGATGAATATTACAATTCGTTGGAATAGGTATATAGGCCTACCCCTCAAAGTAAGTTAAAAAATATCGTACATCTGTATGTCAGCCATATCAAATTTACACTTGTCTTTTATTTTTTATTTATTTATTTATTTTTTGGTGAACATGCACTTCTCATAATCTTCTGTAACATCTGGTATTATAAATCAAAACCATCAAGTTTGAATTAACCTCTGAAAGTCGCTTATTTTAATTAAAGACCAACCTTAAAACTTATTATTATTCTAAAACATTGTATCACATTTCAAAATAGAGGATAGAGTATTCAACTTTCAAACAAATTTCACCTTATCTGGTGTGATGTTTTCAGCTGTAAACATTCATGTTTGTTTTTATTGCATATTCAAATTATCTGTTATTAAAGTTTATAAGAAAATTCTTAATTTATTTAATAATTGTTTCCATTACATCATAATTGCAAAGGAACTATTGATCTGCCAGATTGGTAGTGAGATGTAAGGGTGCTTATATGCTTCAAAATGATTTTTCTAATTACGCCCACAAAGATTTCATCCACACTTTTAGGTTAACTCGCTGATCATGGAGGAAATTAAATTACTTATATACAGTTTTTCTCACCAGTTTCATTCTTACAGAAAAAATTTTAGAAGGGAATATTGGAAGTGTAAGGATCATGATATTTGCAATGCTCCTTGGTTAACAAATTCAGGATATTGTGAAGATTATATATATTGTGGTCGACCTGGTTGGCGAGTTGGTATAGCACTGGCCTTCTATGCCCAAGGTTGCGAGTTCAATCCCGGACCAGGTCGATGGCATTTAAGTATGCTTAAATGCGACAGGCTCATGTCAGTAGATTTACTGGCATGTAAAAGAACTCCTGCAGGACAAAATTCTGGCACATCAGGCGATGCTGATATAACCTCTGCAGTTGCGAGCATCGTTAAATAAAACATAACATTTGTTTTATATATTGTGGTTCGAATCAGTGACATGTAGAACAACATTCAATTAAGTCCCTAGTAATGATTTTAAGAGAAGAGATAAACTTCCCTGAGGAAAATAGAACACAAATTATGAATAAATGTCCCTTCCTTGCATTATTGCAGGTGTGTGTTATCCATATACACACGTTTAATGGACTGAACTTCAACATAGTCTTGGAAATGATGATCCCAACACATTAATTGATGATTAAAGTCCATTGTGTCTATGCAGAAGCAGTACGTCTTTTGTTATGGAACTTTAGAAATGTTCCCTATTTTACCAGCTATGTACTGTGCATGGAATTTTAGTTGAGCATCTAATTCCATTGATACTGGTATATGCATTTTGGATCAAGAAGGATTAATTTTAAACTCTGAAAACAGCAATCCAGGGCGTGAGTTTGGACCTAAATCCTCACTGTATCATAACGGACTTTCTAAAGTAGTGCAGTTAACACTTCTCAGGCTACATTCAAAATAGTGTGCTTAAAGAGCATGTGTTCCATTTCAATCAGATTGTTTGACAACATGCAGTAAGCTTTGATGTTGGTCAGTCATTCCTTAATAATGATGCCATTTGTATTGGTATCCATTGTTTTGTGACAATTTCATTTGTTCTTTCAAATGACATTCAGAAACTTTTTGAAGATTCAGTGGATAGATGCCATAATGATAAGTGCAAGATCTTACAACTTATGTGAAGACCACATTAATTATAAGAACTAGGTACCTCCTTTGTGTAATGGTTAACTTGTTTTATTATAAATCAATAGTTCTTATCCTTGATTCCTGGCTATACCAAGAAATTTTTCAAGGCTATAAAGTCTGAGAAAATGGAGTTCATCAATTTCGTGATCAGAAAATTAAGAGCCATGACAGGTGGTGAAGTCCGGTCAAAGAAAAAGGTAATTAATAACACATGTGGGGACTTGCAACACTTGACTCTAGCTCAGCACTAATCTCTTGCGTGACTAGTGTGTTGGATAGATACGTATAATGTAAAAGGAGAGACTGCAAAGACAGAAATTCCATCAGATCTATATAGTTAAGCAATAAAGAAGACCTATTGAACATATTATTACGTGTAAAGTTGGCATTTCCTATTCCAGGAGCTAATAAGTCACTCAAGAGTTCATGACTCAAGTGTTTCGGAATTTTTAGAATATCTTAAAAAAAGACCAACATGGGAGTCATACTTCAATTTTGCAGCTAGCTGAGTGGCACAGAAACATACGGTACCTGTTCAATTAAGAAGAGATATGTTTTGACCCAGTGCCAGATTGAACAAATTGCTGTTACCAAACATAATGAGAAAATATAACAACGTGAATCTATACACATGAACAGTCAGTTACTCCAAAAGTTTATATTCCAAAGTCAGAAAAGTCTGATTAATGACAAAGATCTGATAATTGCACAAGTTTACTGCATAAACATGTAATAAAAGTGAATGGTCTAATGGATTATATGAATACCTCTCCCCCCCAGAATAAGTGTATGTGGTTTATGGTTTCTCTATGTAGGCTAATTAAGACTCTTATTCTGGGGGGGGGGGGTTAATATTTTTGATGTATGAAAGTACTAACGTGAGTTGAGGCCACAGTAAAGCATTAATTTAAACGGACGAAAAGCTAAATTGTATGAATTAGATGTTGACATGATGAAAAGTGGACAAATATGCAGGTGAAAGAAATGGTATTGGACGAAATGCATGTGGATGTAACATCTGGAAATTGAATTTATTGGTTCAAAGATGGTCTGATAAATACACCCATAATGCTGTACTTGAAATGACTGATAGTGTTTAGGAACTTCTAGACGAACTTTTTAATACATTTAGTGAAAATAATACCTTATATGCAACCAGCTCATTACTGTTGAACTTTAGCATGTCAGATCTGCATAAGATTTACATGC
Organism: Periplaneta americana; assembly: GCF_040183065.1. Lineage (NCBI taxonomy): Eukaryota > Metazoa > Arthropoda > Insecta > Blattodea > Blattidae > Periplaneta > Periplaneta americana. The sequence continues at coordinate 96,559,517 of NC_091130.1, forward strand.
GCATGTGCGTGTTAATGAGTTTCACAATGTGTAATACACAACAGGAACTGGATGGAACTTTTTGGTGCAAATCCAGATGTCATATGTTCTAAAAAAAAAAAAAAAGTAACAAATATGCACACTGTTTATGGTCTCATGAAGTCAACTATGGTCTTACTACTTACAGATTATAATAAAATTGTAAGATATTTTTAATTACAAATTTATATTTTTACATAATTACAAATTTGTATTTCTACCAACTCATATGGCCCTCTCAAACTTACCTGATCTTGATTGTCTATGAGAGGAAGACAAGGATCAGGGAAATATTTATCATTTTTATTGGGAAGTTCAGCTCAGATAATTTCGTCAGTAGTGTGGATGGCATTGGTGATAGTTGTTTGTCGATGTGGAAATTATGCAGCATTAGAATTACCCATATAAAGTAGAAATTGTTCAAGAAATCAAGCGAACTGGTAAACTTCGGCAACAGAAATTTGCAGTTGAGGTCCTAGAGTGCATTAACGAAAACAAGGATTTTGTTTAATCATGTTACGTTTTGTGACGAGACAATTTTCCATTTATTTGGGAAAGTTAACTGGCACAGTGTCCGAATATGAACCTCTCAAAATTCCCAGAAAGTCATGGAGCATATGCTATAAACTAAATGTGTGCAGGATATGATAATTTCTTTTCACTGAGCCTACTGTCATGGCACCTCTGTACTAGACATGCTTATTCCCACATAATTGCACACAAATAGCCCAGCTCAATTTTCCAACAAGATAGAGCACTCCCCTCACAGGAGCATCATTTTGTGTACTACACTAGACAACACTTTCCTGAGCCTTTGAATTGGATGTGGCAGTACAATAACATGGCCTTGTTCTCCTGCCATTACTCTGTTAGATTTTTTCTTTGGGTAAAGTCAAGGACATAGTGTATTCCACCAAGGTAACTGAATTGCAACTTACATGATCACATTCTGGAAGCAGTAACAACTATCACACCAGATACGCTACAGAAAACCTGAACTGAAATTTAGTATTGTTTGGATATTGTTTGTGCTACTGAGAGGGCTCATGCAGAAACCTGCTACTGATTGTTTTTATAAAACTGACTTGTACTTCGTAATAAAAATGACAAAAATGTCCTTGCATTTTCCTTTTTCTTTTGAAAGGTTGAATTCAGGGAAGTTCAAGAGGCCCATCCGGTATAGTACAGTACACTATAATTCACATTTACAGATTTGCTAAATACAATGAGTATTGTAAATTTGAAGTGGCTGCTTAATTTTACATGCAATAAGACTCGGCTGTCTTAGAAGTATATAGTAAATAGTGTATATTAGGGTGTAGAAACTGAGGTTACAGTTTTTTGAGTTTCTTGAGGAAAATGCTGGTGAGGTATATCAGAATGATTTTTTTTAATTAATAGCCAAAGATGGAATAATTTGCGTGGGAATGTAAGATTCCCTCACTTTGAGCCCATGCTACCTACCATATGACTAGCATTTTTACTTAAGTCAGATAGAAACAAGAATAAGAATTTTAAGTAAAAATGAAACCAAAATGGTCTAAGACCATAATATTGTTACCATCATTTTAAATCATTTCGATTCCAGACGATCTTCTGTTTATCCTCAAAAATATTTTATTATTTATTCCATCCTCACAAATGAAAATCACTTTTGCACAAGGTACATAATTAGATGAAATTAATATCTAACAGAAATGAATGATGTTTGAAGATGTGGTCAGGAGTTTTCACTCATTCCATTTTGCATTGAACAGATTTGTATTAAGTCAATCATGATTGTAAACATGTGCTCAATTAATAGAACATGGCTGTCTTATGATGCCACATTTTTCCATATCCAAAGATTTATAAATCCTTTTGGCCGTGAGGTAGACTTCTTTTACCTGTGTAATTTCAGTTTCAATTTACCTATATAAGTTTAAAATTACTAAAAATTACTAAAGCCTTTAAAGTATTCTTTAATTTACATTATATGGGGAACTCATATTATCCGAGATTTCAGTATTAGGAAGTGATGAATCTGAAACTGTTAAGATTGTCTGGCAGAATGGGGAACAGTGCATTGATAACATGTAAAAGTAATTCAAATGTGTGCTTGTTTTGATTATCAACTCCTCATATTGAAACTCGAGATTCACCGAATTTCCGATACCAGTGATTTATTTTGTTTGAAGGAATTACTTTAAAAATTTTAGTATTTCGTAATGGGAAATGATGGTATTAAAGTGATGAATTTTTTATTAAAAAATTCATTACTTACTACTGAATTATAGTAATGTAAGTTAATTTTAACATAATGTGGTGCATAGCAGTTTTAATCTTCTTATGTTATATTATAAGTTAGATTCCATTGTTATTAAAATATAATCATAAAGTTAAACTAATAATAACTTTAATATTTTTTGTTTTAATGTGTTAGAAAGCTCTTTAAAAAAGACTTTCAAGAATTGTATAATACTTGAAACACCTAACCCAGCATGCGTTATTATTTATACTTCTCATTATTATTGTTTGTAACGTTTTAAAAACAATTTATATTGTTGTGAACATTATCAAATGAGAATGTATAAACATGTTTTCATATATATAAATATATATCTACTATTATAATACTGTTGTTTTTGACAGTAAAAAATACTGAGAAAAAAGAGCCTATTTTTTACATCAAGAATTGACTGAGAGTTTAACAATAGTTGAAATGTTTCGAGTTGAGGTTAATATACATTTTTGGTGACACTCATTGTAAAAATTGAATCCTTTATGTAATTTTTCATATTAAATAAATCTACCTCCAAGACAAGGAATTTATTGTGGTTTTATATTGAGTGGGAAGAACTTCAATATACCAGAACAAAATTTTGGAATGTGTGACCAGGTAATGAACAAGTAGTACCTATGCAGATTATTATTATTATTATTATTATTATTATTATTATTATTATTATTATTATTATTATTATTATTATTATTATTTTTGTTATTATTGGCAAACCACTATTGACTGACACAAAAATATTAATAATAAATAATAAAATTATTATTATTATTATTATTATTATTATTATTATTATTATTATTATTATTATTGGAAAATATACTTATTGTTCTCTATAGTTAGCTACAGTTTAAAAATAGCTTGACTGTTACGTTTTGTGCTAGTTCATTCTGAGTGAAAACAGAAACATGCGAAATGGGCATAGTTTTTACTCCCACAATATTTTAAGTACAATTTTTAATACACCATCACTATCGAATTCTTCCTATTTTGTCACAATATATCTTTACACCTTTCTGCAATTAATTTTACATCAAGCCTTGTTCTAGTATGTGAAGTCTTTCTTTATTGATTACCAGAACAGCGTTGTTCTGAAGAGCCCAGACAGATTTAAAATGGTCATTCATTTATATAGAATCATATGAAATTTGACATCACGTTCATTTAAATATGTAGCATATTATGATATATCTAGAGATTGAAGCAAGTTATTTTGTGTGACTAGTTTTAAGCACCATTCACTCTTTGAAAATGGTACTGTAGGTTTCCAGTAATAAATAAGAGAAAGTAGTTCGCATTATAGCTGAACTTATAAAAGAAATACTTCTCCCTACGTTGGATATTGTATGGCGATTTTCCAATTTGAGTTCCTCTTAAGGCTCGTCTCCACTATTAAACATTTAACAACATACTAAATGTTAAATTATTTACTGTTAACATCCCAACATGTTGATTGAACATGTTAATGCTAATTTCATTTAACACTTTGTCCACACTGTTAAACATGTTAAATTTGACTTTCTTTGTGTAGTCCACCATAAACAGTCTATAATATTTTAATGTAGATAATGCCTTATTTTCAAACCTTGGACACTGGACTCAGATGATGATTTGACTTTTGTAATTGCCTCTTTTGCTTATTACAAGGATCAATTTGGATTCAAAAACTTTCTGAGAATGTCAGAACACGATTTTAATATAGTGCTACAAAAATACTTCCTGTTACATCAAAGAAAGATACAATTTAAGAGCAGCCATTTCATCTCAATTAAAAAAATTACAGAACGATTTATTGACTATCATAGGATCTACGACATGATAAATGTTAAAGGAGCAGGTAATATCGTATAATTATTCTTTCCAAAGTTTTACAAACATTAACATACATCATCAAATACGACCATTACTGATGTCAACATAGCATTAACGTCGTATGCTAAGTACGATGAGAGTGCGAAAACTCTCTATTGTATTATTGAGAACAATTAAATAATAATTCCAGTTCTCTAAAACAGTCCGCCTTCGTTGTTTTGTCTCTGTATTCTTTTGCAGACACTTCCCACAAACAAGGCCTTTCCATCAGTGCATTAATTTTATTCTAATGTATTTTCTTTCGTCCACTCCATTACTTCGAACAACTTACAGCCAACACCAAGGACCAATGATAGTATAAAAATGATCAAGATACGCACCACAAAATCGGAAGTTAGTTGTTGCTATGGAAACTATACAAACTTTGCCGAACTGTACTGACACTGCACGAGCAAATGAATTGACTTGACATGTTTTCCATTGCTGCTGGAAAACACGCCAACATGTTAAAAGTGTTAACTTCAACATACTCAGTCAACATGTTAAGTCAATTGAGACTTGAAATGTCCATATACATGTTAAATTCAACATGTTATGTTTAACATGTTGTTAAATGTTTAATAGTGGAGACGAGCCTTTATGTTGCCATTACGTGTAAGAAATTTATCAAGTTATGATTTAGATATTCTGATTCATGATTTTTTCCTTGGTACACTTTTCTTATTAGTGACAAGCTCTTGTTTAAATTTGTTTGTACCTCATTGTCACTATCTTCTCAATATAACGCCAGTTATTTCTGTTCACCACTTCATATTTAAGTGAAGTTAAAGAGAATGACTAGCAATATAATGAGCATTTAATGTTGAATGTACCCTTATTGAACTGTTAACGTCTCTTCTGCTTGCAGATACAGGTTATCATGGGTGTATTGAAGAACAGCCCTCCATTACCTTTGAGCTCTGTGGTGACACTGCTGCTTCCCCATACCATCACAGTTCTGGAGGTGGCAGTCTAACAATTGTCGGGAGTGACGCTGTAGCTTCCAGTGATGACCATAAGATGGGGTTGGTAGTGCATGCATTGTCAGAACCGACCCCTGGCATTCACTTCCTGAGTCACGAGGTAGAAGAGGATGGTCGAGGGTGCATTTTAGTGACAAAGTGTGAGGAAGCAGACTCTGATGATATCCTCCTTGAGGGTGGGGGGACAAGAGGCAGACAAGAACTTCTGGAGTACCTGATACGAGAAGATGGCAGTGTTGTCTGTAAATGGTGTGGTGAGATCCTTCCATCACGAACACATTGGTATCGTCACAAGTATAAATTTCATGTCCCTTCATCTGGTACTCAGTCTCCTGCAAGTCTCTATAAATGTCATCGTTGCAATGTTTTCTTTAAATCAAGGAAAGGTTATGCGGGTCATGTTGCCACAAGACACTCAGATGAAGATGATAAAGGGGATAAACGAAGGGAAGACTTTAGTAATGAATCTTTATCTACAGCAAGAATGACAGAGGACTCTTCATCTGATGGAATTGTTGGGGGTGGCGGTGGTTCTGGTAGTGGTAGTGGTGGTGGTAGAGGTGGAAGACGAAACACGAGAAGTGGGACAGATGCTCAGGGGAGAAGTGCTGACTATGAAAAACAAAGAGAAAAAGAGGAGAAGCTTGTAGCAGAAATTATTGATAGGGTACGAAGAGAATGTGAGGCTCAGGGTACAACTGTAACAAGACGGGGTTACTCACGAAGATCAACAGTGATGAATTCTTGAATTGGAAAGGCAAAACACTGATTACGTGAAAGTTAATGCAGCATGTTGCAGAATGGTGTTGTTCATGCAGGATTGTGTCTTGTGTTTATACTAATATTTATTTTACAGAAAGTTAAGAGTTACTATTCACCATTGTGGTTCATGTATATACTTCACTGTGAGGTGATTTATCTTATTTCTTCCTCTCTCTCTCTCTCTCTCTCTCTCTCTCTCTCTCTCTCTCTCTCTCTTTTTTATGTCTCATGTAGAAGTGAGATGTTCCTTGAAATATTAACCTGTTCTACTATAAAAATTTGTCATTTAAAATACAGTGAGTGCCAGTGAATTTTCTCACTGTTCTGTCAGCTGGTCAGTGGCAGGTCCCCAGGTCTCCACCACTACCACCACTGCTTGTACCAGCAAACTCACTTTATTAAAACTTACATACTGTGTTGTATTAATCACATTCGGTACTCAACCTTTTCACAGTATTTGCTGAAAGTGTTAGCCATCTTGTGTGATACATAATTCACATCACTTCATTCACAGAATCTGTTTCATTGAACATATTCACTGAATTTAGTATTGTTTTTCTATATGGAACTGGGTGGCTACGTAATTTACATCTAAAGTTTTCCCTTGTTCTGCCACGCAAACGTAATTTATGTTCAAAATGTGTACATGTTCAAGCACTGAATACGTACCGTACCTAACTGTTGAAAAATACAACACAATAAAATAAACTGTACTTATTTTTGGCTGAGTCACTGCATACCTTTACTGTCTGTCAAGGGCAGACTACAGATTGGTACAGCTAATTTCGGGGGATAGGAATTCACCAAGCATACAGCTTTCATATGATGATCTTTGTCCTTCTTTTCCTCATTCCCTCTCTTTTGGTATGTATACAAAAAGAGCTAATGCCTGAAGGATAACATAAACACTAGTAATGAGTGATGAAAAAAGGCAAGCATTAGGGAGATTTGACAATAGCCATGAAGAAAAGAGAATGCGAACTCATGAGAATATTAGAATCGCCATCTTTAATCATAAACAGGATTGTCCAATTTTGACAATATACATATGGAAAAATAATAATAATAGCAGAACAAGAGAAAACTTTAGATGTAAATTTCCTGATCTCCCAGCTCTGTGTAGGAAATTAATATTAAATTTAGTCAGTAGGTTTAATGAAACCAGTATTTAAAGAGTGAGTAGGCAAAACATACTTACACATTTCTATGTTATCAGTGGAGAAAATTTTATTCCTGTTGCTAAGGGACTTTAAGAAGACCCTATGTTACATTTAAACTATTTACAATGCAAAGTTTTCATTGATTTTGTCGCTGAAAATTTGTTTAAAAGTAGTTCATTGTAGATAGTGTACGCACTCTGTATGTTTACACAGATCCGCCGCACGTTGTGCTGCTGCTGCTATGAGCATGACTTGGAAGGAGTTCACAGTACGTGTTAACGCTGAATGTAGTCCTTTTTAAAAGCAAATTTTTTCTATTTAACACAGCTATTCGTAACTTAAGAAATACCTTCATAGTCCCTTATTCATAATTCATAGTCTTCTATCAGGTAATACTATTATAAACATTTGTAACAGAAAATACAGTGGGATCTGAAAGTTCAGTATTTAAATAAACTTTTCGTAACAAGTTGCAAATTCAGGGACAGGAAAAACCTACAAAATCTTAGTAAATAAAAAGTTGAATGATATTTTACGTTCCTATAAATGAATTAAATTATTCACCATGATTAGTTGCCTGCTTCTAATTGTAATATAACTTGTATAAGAATTTTAGCGAGAATATCACCTGGAGTAGCGTTTCTGCTAGCGTAAATAGAAATTGATTGAGTCCAATCTTGCATAAATGGCATAAACATAAATACTAATGCATGATTTGCTAATTGTTTATTTTGGACATAAGTCGTGAGATCTCCGAAATCAACAAATTCGTTCACTTTAAGGGAATAATTATTAAATTGAGTTTCTTCTCTGAGTTTGACCTTATCGAATATTACCACTCTGTAACGTTTATTTTCATATATTTCATCATTTCGGTAAATTAGGAAAAATGTGGGATACAGCTCCTGGTCGTAATTTTCAACACCCTCGCTGTATTTCTGTCTTATGACTTTTTATAATAAAACAGTCTAATTTTTTAATCATGTTTTCGGAAAAATGCGCATCATAAATAGTGTTATTTTCCAAAAGCTGCCTATTTTTCTGCGGAATTGCTCTGGCTCATTTCCCAAACTCATGTTTTTCTTTAGAGATGAAGAGAAATGTCTTGTTACACTATTTCTTCTGTATTCTGATCTACAACCCGGAACAAACAGTACGGAATTTTTATAATTATTTTGTAAACCACCACACAATATTCTTTTGTCACTGGTTAATTCAAAGCACAACAAACTGAAGACATCTACATAACCCTCAACATCAAAGCATATTAACAACTCCTAGCAACTTTTGTAATTATATTATAAACCACCACACAATATTATTTTGTCACTGGTTAATTCAAAGCACAACAAATTGAAGACATCTACATAACCCTCAACAACAAAGCATATTAACAACCCCTGGCAACTTTCATCATTAAACGCGCAAGAAATATATTTTTGAGGTGTCTGACTTCAGACAACCGATAGATCCTAGCGATCAAAGCGCCACTAGTTGTTAGGTCCGCCACCGACCATGGGAAATCATAGAAGTGCATACACTATTTCTTCTATTCGTCCTGGTTGTAGCTACACTAAGTTGGCAATACTGACTTGAAGTGTGGGAAAATATGAATATTCCTTGTTGGCTGTGAGAGATGCCTCCTAGCAACGTGGAGGTGGTTTCTAGGAATTCCTTCTACCATCAAAGAACCTCACGCTATTTTCTATTCCTTCCATCCACCCTGTAAAGCCATGGCTTTTGAAGAGGCAAAGAAAACTGTGCCTCACCCATAGATCCTCATCACCCTGTCCGAACACACATTGTCATTAACATGTGCCACCATCTAGTAGTCGGTGAGTGAAAATTCTAATACAAACAGTTGTTTTTCTTTATGATACCAATAATGGCACAGCAATTTAGTGCAGTATTCATAATTTTTTATTGTGAGGATTTTTTTGAGTAGGCATTGCCTTAATTGCCTCTAAGCAGCTTCGCCACTGAATGAAACAGATTCTGTGAATTATGTATCACGCAAAATAGGCAACACTTTTAGGAGCTACTGTGAGGAGGGTGAGTACTGAACATTATTAATATAACGTAGCATGTAAGTTTTAAACTGACAAAGCAGTATGAGTTCGTGAATGCGTATGGGGGCAAAGACGAACTGCTGATCAGGCAAAAAAAAAAAAAAACAGTAACGTTTGCTGGGACTCACTCTATTTATAGTTCTTAACATGATAAGTGCAGAATTCTGATAAACTCTTTAACTGCCACGTATTCATTTTCTGGAATTAAATATATGATTATACTGATCTTAAAAATGTCCGTCATATGATATTTAGTTATGAATAAAAATAAATCCATTTTACATTATTCTTGATTATAGGACACGAAGAGAATGTGTGACAGCATTCTTGTTTACTTACAGAAACAAAAGAATGATATAATTATTTTTAGGTAGGTACAGGAATAGAATATATAGCAGTATTCATTTTTAAAGAAAACAAAGACATGTAAGAACATTTTTTAGAACCATTGTCTAAAAGATATTTAAGTCTGGAACAGCCACGTGAAAGAGAGAGAGTATGAGTGTTTCAAATTCCATTGTACCACAAACTGGCAGCTCATTATCTGGTATCAAAATTTTGAAACAGTCTTACCATCATCATCATCTCTTGGGCGTGGTTGGCATCCACTTGGGACTGATTACCTAGTTCGTTTCCTTTCTCTCCACCCCTTAACCGAGATTTTCCCAGACTGTAAGACGAATGTCACATAATTCCATGTCAAATATTCTGACTCATCTTACTGTCATCAATTCTGCCAATACTAGATAGCCGCACAGTTGACACAGCATTATTAAATAACCTATTTTTGAAAATTATCATTTGCATTATCATCATTCATGAGTTCGAGCATTAAGGTTTAACTGCCAGAGATAGAACGAACCTCTTGTATACAGAATGTTTCATAATTACAGGTACAAACTGCAGGGGTGACTAGAGGACAAGGAAAAAAAACCCTAACAAACATAGGTCCTGAAACCAACAGTTCAGGAGTAAATATGATGTTATCACTATGGCCACCAACTGAATACATTGCATTTGCAACCTGATATCTTACTTGGCAGACTTAATGTTCGTGGATACCTCCATTTTTCCAACATGAGCTACTTGATCTTATGGATGATGTGCCTCTTTGGGAAAGGCAGCTGCTGCTGTGTTACATGCATGATGAAGTACCAGCTCACTTTTATTTGAACATTTGAGAGCTCTTATGCATAAGCTTTACAAGCAGATGAAGCTTACCAACATCATGGCCTCTAAGGTCCCCCCAACTTTAATCATTTGGATTTCTTTTTTATGTGGTGATATATGAAATGTCTTGTGTATTCCAGTCCTGTTGATAATGTCGACAAATTCCAGTAACACATCTTCAGTGGTTGTCAGCTCATTAGAGCCATGCCAGGGATATTCGAACATGTACGATTTTCAATCAGGAAACATGCTGATGAACGGTATAACAAAACTCTCTTCCTCCAGTGCATATTGGATGTCATGTTACAGCACAGAACCTGTACTGATGAGACTTCGAAAATGGCTGGTTTCCAGACGTATGTTTATTAGGACTTTTTGTCTTGTTTCATTGTCCTCTTCTCACTCCTACAGTTTGTACCTTTATTGTGAAACGTCTTATATTTAAATTTATTTTATAAATTGAAACTAACATGCTTGTGTCGAGGACTTAAAATATCTAGTAGACAATAGTAGAATAGCATTGGCCTAAAAACACACACACACACACACACACTGCATAAATATTTTTTATTATTTTCATGGAAGTCTGTAATGCGTCTAGAGTTCCTCAAAAAATTTGAACGCATTTTTGATAACATGTTTTGTGAAAGCCCTGTTCGGAAATGAGGCTACTATACATGATAAAATTCAATTGTTCCCAAATTGTGCACCTCGCCAGTCCATGGGTGGAATAAAACATTTTCTCTCCTTTCATTGATACATAACAGCTACCATTTAACCATAAGTAGTTGTTAGGATCTAACTACTTTTGTAAGTTTGAACTGTTAGCTATTTGTTTTGATATAGGGTTACTTTGAAACTAGAAAGTTTGGGAACTTCCTCTTGCTAGTTAGTTGCTAATGCTTATGGAATTGGAGTTATCCATATTCCTTCTGACATCCCAGTAGTATTTATAAGCTGTGTAGGTGTATCAGCTTGGATCTTCCGAATGGCTTTGCACTGGAGGAGATGATCCCTATTAATTTTAGATTCTGACCTCTTGCTCAGTACACATGGTCAAAATGAAAGTTGCTGGCATCTGAGAGACTAATTTCGAATCAGGTATTTCCATGAGTGCTCGGGACAGCCAGGCTTTGTTCAAAAGATAGTGTATATTCTTCTAGTAGTTATAATGGGGAACACAACTATTAATCGCTAAAATCTTCCGAGAAAACCATTCATATACGAGATTTAAAACAGACAGATCGTTCAGAGTGTTTAAACAGTGAATATTGTAACACAAACACTATATACTGTATAACAGGTTCTCAAGTGGAATACGACCATTGCTCATTACAATGCCATTCTGACTGCAGTAAAACTCTTAGCATAGTTAGTAGAGCATTAGCCAAGAGTTCGTGAGATTGCAAATTCAAATCTTCGTAAAGTTGCTAAACTTTTTTTTTGTGCCTTTTAAATGCATCGGTGAAAATATAACAGGTTTTCGTCTTTTTTTGATCCCTAGATCCCTAGATTATTTTTTTCGTGTTAATAGAAACTTTTGATGATAGATGGAAGTAACACTAAAGACGACAGTTAGGGGATTTCATATTAAAATGCTGTGTTAATTATTTTATTAATCCCTGCTGCTTTGCACTCTATTGGGTAAGTAACATTCAGTAAATATGTTGACGGTTAAATAATTGGCAATAATTAATTTGCAAGTTGTGCTACAGTGAATATGATTATTATACTAATCTAAATCCGTGATTATCAGAGCCTAAACGTAGTAATTGTAAAGAAGAAGAAAAACCATAATTCTGATGACAAAACATATTGCGATTTCCTGGAATTATAACCACTAATTTTCACCAATTTTGTAATTAACTGTAAGTAACATGAATTAACATAAGCAAAATTATTTGATTATATTACACTAAAATGAATTGTAAAAAAATAAAAGAAAGGACAGAACAAAAAATTCACTACGGAAATTCGAAGCATGCTGTGGAGGTAGCCCAAATCAGCACCTTGTATTATGGAGTTAACTAAAGCTGTGCACGGAGGTTTACTGTAGTGAACTGCATGCTCACCCAAAGGGACTTCGAAAATTTTCACTGCTCAAGCGACCAGCCACTTTCGTTTTGACCAAGTGTACATATTTTGAAGCGTTGTGGATGTTCATTCTATGGAATGGGCTGTCAGGCAGATCTTATAGCAATATCTTTCAGGACTTCTAACAGATTTTTGTTAACACTCTTGTGTCCATTTTACTAGTGCTTTGTATTTGATGTTTAATTTGCGTGTTTGGAGTGAAATGTTATTCTCCTTGCTCTGTTTTATGTTTGTCCTCTTCTCTCTTAATTTGTTATATTCGTGAATTGTTCTCAGTAACTATAAACTCTTTATCTTGATAATATAGCTTAGAATGGTTTTGTTGTTTAGGATTGTGAGCACCAGACACGGCTCATGCTATGCGTTCAGTGATTCATCAACCCCCTCCCCCCCTATAATTTTCTTTTTTTTAAATTTTATTCTTTTTCACTCGTAAAAATTCTCTTGCACTCATAAAAACCTAGGATATATGTTTTAGCATTAATGTGCATATCAAAATTCGATTCAGTTGTGCTTATATCGACACGCAAGTTATTTGCCAAGTAGGAATCACTAAAAATAGGATTGAACACTGGCAAGAGGCTTCAGTGAGAAATCGGAGAGGAAATGAGTGGGTATTAAGTGGCTGTTATACCAGGGAAGTTGCTATAACATTCTTGTAGTGACACGAGCAGGAGTGAAATTCGTACTGGACCACTAGAAGGTCCACACCCACTGCTACACCTCTTGCACTCTCCATCTCTTTCTAATCGATTGCCCCTCCCCCTCTCGCTCTCTTTTTCACCTCTGTAGCTAGGAGTGTGATTTTTGCAGTGATTAGTTTACCTCTATTTCGATGCTTATATTTTATCATGATTTCGGTGAATATTTCATGGAAATACAAAGGTTTTGGTTAATATTTCGTGAAAATAAGAGTTAGGCCGGGTGCATACAGAATCAGATGTGATGCAGCACGGCGCGATGCGTTGTTTTGCTTTACAATGCCTCAAGACAGCTTAACATGGTCTGCTCGCGACAACTGATTTGCTGGCTGTGTGCGTTTGGAAAACTAGTCCTATGCTGGAAAATGGCATCAATGAAGACTGTCTATATGAGAAATTCTATTGTATTTGGTTATTATTTCCCAAGGATGCCTACGCCAAAAAATCTATCTGATTGAAAGTGTCTTAAAAATTAAATACTACTAAATAATGCACAAACGTCATTTTATGACTACTTCACAACTCACAATGAAGAAAAATAATATATTAAATCAATAATGAGTGATGGTATAGAGCAGAAAAGTAGGCCTTACTACAAATTATTGTTATTAATTAATATTCACATGGTGTTTTCATCTCATTTGCAATTTGTTACATATTTTTAGAAACCACATTATTGTCGTGATATTGTTTCAAAGATTTTACAGAAGATTGTATCTTTCCTGTATTAAAACAACTAATGTATCCGCATCGAACTCCATTCTGAATAATGTGCACTACACAACAATATAGTATTTGTGGATAGTGAAAGCGTGCAATCATAGCCACTACTAATGCATGCGCAGTACACTGCAGCTATCAGACAGTCTCCTCATGACAAACTTCAAGCAGTCATTCGATGTTGTCTCTCCGTATCTCCTCATGTCTGTTCACGACCGTTGCGCCGCATCTGATTCTGTGTGCATCACACCATAAAAAAATCTATGGGAGACAAGTACTATCAGACAAAATGTTGTGTCACACCGCGTCAGATTCTGTATGCACCCAGCCCTAGGATACAGGATACAAACTACAGTATTATGTACAACATGTAGGCCTATAAATCCAGTTAGTAATTCTAATTATTACAAATTTCCTGTTAGTTTCAGTATTATGAATATTAAATTACGTAAATACAATTTTTTTTTTAATTAGACCTACTTCAAACCACTGCTTTACAACAGTTACACATATTTAGAGAGAATAATGAAAAATACTCTGGCCATTCCACGAACCAGGGTGAGTTCAGTCTGATTCTAAGCAGCAAATCTTGCATTGATTATAGCACTTGACTATCCTGCTCTTGAATATAAAGGCTCAAAATAACTTCAACATTTGAGCATGAGAAACGAACTCGTCGATCAGATAAAATATCTTTATACGTCAAAAATCCTTTCTCATTATCAATGTTTGAGAGAAAACCACAGTACCTACTTTACATGTTGAAGCGAAACTATTGTGATCCTCGTCTGATTCAGAGAACTTATAAATTAGAAGTAATATGCAAAGAGGTTGTAAGATTGTTGGTCGTTGTTTACAGCTGACGTAAAGCTTCAGAAGACAGGCAAATTGTGTTTTTTATTTTATTTGAAAGGGTTATCTGTTTGCTTTTGCGAGTATTTCGTGTGGGGAGAGGGGGGAGTTCCAAGTACTAATTTCGAAACTGAAACTTTTCGTTGAAATGATTAGATTTTGCGACATTTAGCAGGTAAATGTCATTAATTTTCTAGGTTACCTTCGTGAGATTTATGGTTTTTTTTTCCGAATAAAATTAAGTTGTCATACATTTAGCATATTTAATTAATTTTAAAAAATTACACTCGTGCCTATGGCCAATACTGTCCACATTCCAAAATAGCAGTTGTGCAATGTGTTTAAGTAAAGTTTAATAATGAAAAAATATTAATTTTTCCGAATTATTTTAACTCCCAAGAAAATTGGTCATGAGCCGCCAATGGTGTGCACATAGCTAGGTGGTATATATCTTGGAATCTCTCACCATCGTCTGTTTTTATTTTTCTCTCTCTGTTCCTGTATCTGTTTCTGGCTTTCACTTAATATCATAGAATTCGACAAAGTTATCTAAGTCCTCCAGAAATACATGGACGTACCTAGGAAGATATTCGGCAATATACGAAATGTATTTGTCGTGTTAGCGACTCGAGATCAAAATGGAACATGTTAATAAAAGTTAAATTTAAAATAAACATTCAAAACTTGTACATTACATCGTGGTTAGATTTATCATAATAGTAATCTTATTTCTTATTCCTATAAAAATCAAAGTGCTTAAAATATAGCTCTAAGAGAGACATTAAGTTGAACTTGACTCACTTTGATGTACTCACTTTCAACCATGTCCCATTTTGAATATTGTAATTGAAAAATCTTTACATTTGCGAAATATATCGGTATTATTTCGAAATAATTAAGAACATGACTAATTTGTATTAGAAGTATAATCGAAGAATGTGATCCCAAAACTCGCCCAGTCCATTTGGCCATTTTTATGATTTATACATATATATGATTATGTTGAGATTACCATAATATTTTAAGCTTGTTTTCTTCCAAAACAACGCCAATACATGTCTAAAACTTTGTGTTATTGTGCATGTCAATTGAAAACTCGCTCACTCCTTAGACCAGTGGATAAAAAACTAGCCCAGGTCTTTCATAAAATGGACTTAACATGTTTTAGGATCACACTTTTCAATTATAATTGTTATTTTTCTCACAAAAAATCATTCATATAACATCCAACAATATTATCACTTTCAGGATTAATGTCATTATGTCGATGAAGATTATTATTGCAATTAGTAATACAGAGGGTGCCAAAAAAATGTATACACACTTCAAGCAAAGAAAAAACTATGTCTACATAAAAAAAAGCTGAATTCGCACAAACAGAAAATGATGAGCACTAATCATCTTAGACTTTTACAGTTACAACAGTTGCTCAAAATGTCCACCATGGGCATCGACACACTTCTGAGTACGTTGAACTACTGTTCGAGCAATATTTGCGAAAGTGTTCTCAGCAATTGCAGCACATGCCGTTTCAATTTCTTTCCGAAGTGCTGCCAGTGTAGCTGGTTTTCTATGGTATACAACATTCTTAAGAGTCCCTCATAGGTAAAAGTCCAATCGAGTTAGATCCGGAGAACGCAGTGGAAACTCAATCGGACCTCTTTGTTCTCTCCAGTGCCCTGGAAGATTGTCATCAAAGTATGCACATACATCTTGGTGGTAATGTGGTGGTGCACCATCCTGTTGGAAGTAAAATTCCTCATTTCCATAGAGTGTACGAATGGCAGGTAAGAAGGATGTGCATAAGATGTTCAGGTACACTTGGCCAGTTACTGTTCCATCAAAAAAGAATGGTCCAATTAGACCCCTGGATGACAACCTACACCAAACATTCATTCCAGGTAAATTAACAGTCTTTTCCACAAAAATATTTGGTTTGTTTGCACACCAGAAGACATAGTTATGCCGGTTAACAGTTCTGTTCAACTTAAATTGTGCCTCATTGGACCAAACAACTTTCCGTACGAAGGCCTCATCCTCTTGCACCATGTTCCGAAACCACTAACAGTAATGCATTCTCTGATCAGGGTCATCTTTATTTAATGCATGCAAAAGTCTTGGGATGAAAACTTTCAGCTTTGCTGTTTCAGTAATACGACGTACACTGGTTCTGCTAATCCCAGTCTCACGTGCACATTGCTTTGTAGATTTCTGCAGTGAGTGCTCAAAATGTTCCAAAATCATAGCCGGGGACGCGGGGCTTGTTGATGTGTGAGGTCTCCCAGATTGGCCTTTGTAAACAGCGCATATGGTACCATGAGTCTCAAATTTGTCATGAATGTGTGCAATTGTTAATCGCGTTGGTGGTTCTGTTCTGTACTCACGTCTCCATTGCCGTTGAACTTCAACAACATTCTTGGTTCTCCAATACCACTTCAAAATTGCTTTCTGCTGTTCAAATGATAATCTTGGGTTCATTTTGTTGTTGTTGATTGACCTGTCGCACAGCAATGCTGGTATAACGTATGTGACTCTCATCTATTACAGGATATCATACTACACATTACTATTGTTTTTCTGTCCAACTTTGAAATATATTAAATAGATATCTCCTGTCAGAGTGTTTATACATTTTTTGGTACACTCTGTATAATTTGTCATGATTATCGTTATTAAACTCACATTATCATTTTGACCATTACTACTGATGCTTCCTGACACTTCAAAGAATAAATTTCTACAATAAAGAAAAGTAAGTTGTGTTACAAGAGCATGTACAATACATAAAATCGTAAATTGAAAATTTGCTGAACAAAACAAGTTTCAGATGTGTTATACAAATCAGCATCTTCTGGCAGTTCACTCTCACAGTTGGTAGATTGCCACACATTATTATTATTATTATTATTATTATTATTATTATTATTATTATTATTATTATTATTATTAATCATCATCATCATCATCACCTTTTTTTTCCATAACTGACTGAAATGGTTTTCTAACATGTACATACATCTGAGAATTCGAATGAATTAATTTTTACTGCTGTTGTGGATAATGAAGGAAGTTGCTGCCAAAACATTTTCCACGTTTACACAGTCCATTTGAAGAATTGAAAACGAAAACACCAGTGGCATAACTTACATCCTCACAGCCCGGTCGGAGGGGCCTGAAAACATTCAGTGATTACTGACGCATATCTGGAAATGAGTACAAATTACAGTTCAAGGCCAAATTATGTCTTTTCCGTAACGCATAGCCACTCTTTTTACTCTCTGGCATATAGAAATCTATGGTAATGACCACCATCACAGAACCTGAGGAAGCGCATACAATGATCCAACTGACAGTACTTTGCATCATACACTTCTCTTGAATAAGAAGCAGCTTGATCAGGAAGACTGCAGAGAACCAAATTTCGCTGAAAGTAAAAAATTAAAGTTAGTAGAGTTGATGAAGTTTCATTCATTATTTGATAGCTGTTCGCCCTTAGCAAATGAATATATTGTAATGTCATAGTCTAGCCCAGGCATGTCAGAAATCAGACACTAAATGTGCAGTTATGTGCGCAGATTGCTGGTCTGTGCAGACTGGATCATTCAAGCATTGCTCTTACCAGTTCGCAGCTGGAGGGGTGTACAATAATCTAGTCTACTCTTCTAGGGTTGGATTAAATAGTCATTTGGACGTTATAAACACACTTATTAGAAGGAAAAAAACACAGTTGTTATCAGTGTGTATATTTGACAATTCTAATACAAGAAACTTTAGGCTTACTCAGTTATACTTCACAAAGTAGTGGTTTGTAAAGCGTAATTTATTAATATGATTTTTATACAGTATTTGAAGAAAAAAAATATTGCAGTAATTTCGAAACAACAAAAAACGAACAAGTGTATTATTTTTTCATAGTAGATACTAATTATTTTAAAGTAATAGACCCTACACTTTCATTGTTCGTCAAGCATTATTATTTATTGGGACCATTGGTAGGCCTACACAAATGTTGAAGAAAATAATATAGGCTACTCCCAATTACATGCAGTAGGACATTGTGAAGTTTTTACACTGAAATCATTTCCTTGCTGTATGTCAATATAAAGTAGCATTAATATTAATAAATAATATAATAAATTAAGCTTAGAATTTAAATTCACATATAGTTTATTTGGAAAACTTTGCAAGCAAGTATCGACAGTTGGGAGCGTTACTGAAAGAAATAAAAAATGTAGTTCACAAGCTGTGAAGCGATGACATTCTCTTTATGTCAGGTTTAAATATTTATTAATGTAAGTATATTAACATAATAGTGACGTGAGGTGGAAAATTTTCCATTATATATTTTTCGGCCTTGCAAATAGTTGCTTTCTTCACTCCTTACAACCTCAAAAGCCTCACATGTATTCCTCACTATATTCTCATCACTTACCAGCTTATGAAATGAAAGTCGTAAGTCGTCTAACCTTTGATGGCTGTGTTAGTACAGACTCCAAAACAACGCCATTGTCAAGTTCAGTTTGCCGTGAGAGTAATGATTATGTAATAAGCACTGGCGAATATCATATGTTGAGAACTTTACTAATCTGATCTAAACTGTCACAACACTATTACCTCGACATGGGCTGATGAAAGCCTTTCATTTTAAAATAATTATTGTTGGTTGAGGAAAACATTATACCAGTTATGTTATATGATTCATAATTTCTCTTCTTCATTATCTGTGAACTTCTCACTTTATTTATCTTAACTCATTCACAGACACAGCCAAATCAGCACCCGTACTGAAACTGTGTTACTGAAACAAAAGCTGATAAGCTGCTGCAGGTACTGTATAGCCCTGTCGCACTCCCCTCCAAGGTGATTCTCTCCCTCCAGGTAGGGGAATAGAAAGTGCATATCA
The DNA here is from genome assembly GCF_040183065.1 of Periplaneta americana. NCBI lineage: Eukaryota > Metazoa > Arthropoda > Insecta > Blattodea > Blattidae > Periplaneta > Periplaneta americana. The sequence goes on from NC_091130.1 coordinate 96,579,078, forward strand.
CACAGAGACAAATGCACAATGTGCATGCTTGGTCTAGCCTCTTGATTGTTTGGGCAATTGTCCCTTATGTTCTCTTTGTTTTTAAGGCTGGTTCAGCAAATATCAGTTTTGAAACACCAAACGAAAGAAATGTTTTTGTGAATATAAATTGCAAGAAACACTAACTTCACTGTTGGTCCACTTTCTGCACAATCAACATTTTTATTGTAAAGACGCCAACAATTTCTAACAGATTTAAAATCTTTGGATAGGTACAGTTTTATTGAACCCTGGCAAGAATAGTGTGTTACTCTATAAGGCAGCTTCTGAATGAAATGCCTCACTTATTTGCAGCTAGGTCCATATTTTACTGCGTTTCTATCTCCTCCATGCTTTTCTTTCCTGGATTCCCCTGTCTCATGATAAGTCTAAGCAGACGACCCAACCTTCCCTTGTTGATATTTGAAAGGAATGCTAGAAATAGTTTTTTGCACACTTGAACTGTTTTCTTACTTTTTTTTGTCCTTACAAAAAATGAGGCAGAATATGTTTTGATCTTTCCTTTGGCTGCAGTGGACTGTGCGCTGACATAATGTAAGATGAGTCATGCTTTGATTTATTTTATGGGCACCTTAGAAATAATTTGCCAGAGAAGGAGGCATCTTCTGGCATAAACTTATGGAACTCCAATTGTTGCTGCTGCTGGTGCTGCACAAGCAGGTATTGTGGCTGGCTTCCTTATACGTGGTTACCTATGGAAAAATGAATATTCCTCTAAAAATATCTCTTTATAGGAATATATTTTACTTCTTTCTATTAAATTGCCTTTGTTGTATGATAGATTTTGCCTAAGGTCCGGAAATAACTATTTAAAGTGTAGCAACCTGGAAACATTCCTAATGATGTCATTCTGTAGGATTCTGTAATGTATCAGATCTAGTTGCAGGTCTTTGTGTATTCTTACACCTCTTGGTTCATTGACAGTCATATAAATTGAATTTATTGCTCTAAGCTTACTGTTTTTATTGTTCTCACTTTATGGCATATTAGATTTCTAAACACTTTTGTGTTATTGTGCTCAGCTTCCTAAATATTGTAGTTTTACAGTTTTTTATTAGAGCTCCAGTTCCTCCCTGGCATCCCAACAGATTTTTATCATCATCTCATCTAATCGTGGGTGTAGCATAGACCACCTTCCTATATCTCTCCTTGGGCAACAACTTTATTGGTAAATTGATCTATACAACTGGTTTCATATGCGTGAATGACGAACAGTCAGGTACCACTGCGGTTCCCCTGTGGCATCCCAAGAAATCTTCATCCTCATCTCCCTCATTTTGGGTGTAGCATAAACCATCTCCTATGGCACACCCTGGGCAATGACTCTGTCGGTAAATTGATCTACACAGCTGGCGTCACATGGTTGAATGAAGAATAGTCAAGAACCCTCCATTAGTTATAAGATTTCTGTAGTTATATAGCTATTCAGAATACACAGCAGTCAGATTATCTTTTGTCCAATGGAACATGAGAGCTGTTGCAGCAACTAGAAGATATGTTACTAGATACATGTGGCTGCTTTGTGCTATTAAGTCCGAGTGGTGCTATCACGTGGTTTGTTTCACAAAGAGTAGATATTATTGCCATGTTCTTTATTTCTGTATATAATTCCCGTATGTTTTTTTCAGTGTAATTGGCGTGCGGGGTGTGTGCGTGCATGTATGTCGAAGGTCTGTAGGCAATTTACACAGAAATTCCATGGTGGTCAAGTTCCAAGCAGAGATACAGTTAGGCAACTGGTTTGCTAAACACTATAATTCATAGGCAAAAAGAACAGTTTTAACAGAAGAAAAACTGGATGAAATTAGAACATTTTTAGAATCCTTTCTAATGAAATCTCTACATCATCTTTTTCAAGAGGTATGTGTTTCAAAAGGATCAGCCCACGTGGCAACTAAACTTTAAAACTGAAGCTGTAGAGGGTGAGTGTAGTACAGGAATTAGGCTACAGCCACATGACAATGTAAGTCGAGTAATTTCAGTAATTGGGCTTTACAGAATATTGGTGATGCTACGATTGATCCAGAGTTCATTATTTTTTCTGACCAGATGTAGTTATATTTACATGATTATGTCTGTACACAAAACAGCAGATATTGAAGTGCCGAAAACTTCCACAGAATTCACGAAGTTCTCTTACGTGATGCAAAAATTAGTGTAGGCCTATGGTGTGCTGTCATTGCCACAAGAATCATAAGGCCAATTTTTTTTAGACTACATTAATTAATACAGAGACGTACTCCACACAAATACTCTCAAATTTGTTCCCATTGTTGCCAGAAAATGAGATTGATATTGAAGCTATGAATATTCAGATTTTGCTAAAGTTGAATTTGATTCATACATAATTCCTCAAAATGAAATAGATCTTAATATATTTCGAGTAGTTTTAAAAGCTGTTCCTTATTGTTGGTTTGCAAGACCAATATTTTTTTGACAATTTGAACTATACAAAGGAGGTTTTTAATGACAGAATTATTGTCAAAGGTTTATGGCCCACATGTTCGCCAGATCTCGCCTAGAACAGAAATTACCAAGGTTACTGAACAAAAACTTTTGGGTGTTAATTCAAGTTTCATCACGAGATGCCAGGCATGTGTGAATCAAGATGGCCACCACTTTGAGCAATTCTTATAACACAGGTTAGTTCTCATTACATAATATATTATAATTCTTTGCATGCTTGACGTAATATATGTAAAAGTGAGCAGAATGTTATGGAGCAAAAATCCTAAGAGTCAGATGCTACCATGCTGCTCATCTTCCTTACTCCACTGGCCGAAAGATAATCTGACCACTCTGTAGCTTTCTAAACATTATACAGATCAAGTGAGCATGATGTTCTCTACAGGACCTATCATCAAAACCCTCTTGTTCATGTCAAGACAGAGGGATGTATAGAATGTATTATCAGCAATCCATTTAGTAATGTTTATGCGCATAAATGGACTGTAGATTAGAATAATATGCTGTGTACAAGAAGGGTCTGTGTTCATAATATATCATACTGTATTATTAAATCATCGGAATTTTCTTAGATAAACATAATTTCCTCCTTTTCATATATTTCATTTATTGCACTAAGCCAGCTGTTTTTATTGTTCCTAGCTTGACTGTTGTGCCCCCCCCCCCCCAAGAGTCGGTTGTTTGATTTCTTCTTTCTTGCCATTGAAACAGATTGTAACTCACCAGCAGACGTGTTACATTCCATTGTTGCTATATAAGTTGGTGGTGAAGTCTCTTACAATACTTATTTCCTATAAGAAATTATTAGCATTTTAATAAAAAAAAAAGAACTACCTAACCACAAATAAGAGTGAATTCAAAAAGAGGAAAAAGAATTCAGATAAAAAATAGGGTTCCTTATCCTAAAATTGATACATGCAAACAGGGAAAAGAGAATGCAATCCTAACACATCCACCATGAAAGAAATATCTGGAAATCTGCTGTAGACTTAGACACATGCACATTTAACATAAACCAATTTGTAATAATATGTGTGTCTTAGCATTTAATATGACTAAAGACGAGAATTTCATGCAAATGCATGTTTTACAGGAACATAGGACATAGCTCAAACTTAGTATTTATCCATTTCATTACTTTCCGGGTCCAAATATGTGTACTTTTTCCGTGTATATTTGCATGTTTGGCCTTTTTTGGGGATAAAAACATGCATAATGCATATTTAAGGAATTATTTGCTTAATCATGTATAAAATATACATTATATTCTGTTTAAATGCATTTTTTAATGGTTTTGAGTGGACATCTCAGTTTCTCGATTTTTATGTTCCTTGTTTTAGCTTCAGGAATAAGGATTGACGAAGGAAAAAAAAAAAACTAGCCTAAATAACAGAAAAATGAAATAAAATGTTAAGATTTTCACAATACGATGTTGGAGGATCTTTCCCAGGGCATAAGTTCACTTTTACAACACTTTACCGATGACTCTACAGACTGCATGTCATAAATGGATTTATTAGGTTAGATATTTTGAGAATAGTAGAGAGGAAATATAGAGGGTTCAAGGAAACTGGCGAAAAATAATTTCAGTCAAATGCACTCTTTTTCAGGGAGGTTGTAATTAATCTCTCTCTCTCTGCATTTTCCAGCACCAGTAGGAATTTAGATTCTTGTAAAATTGGAATCATTCGCTAAACTGTCTTTGCAGTGTGTGAACCTCGTAAGTGGTTAATGTGTTTGTTTATTCTGTTTGCGTGTGTTAATGTGGTTCTAATATGCCTCCAATTAAAGGTTCCAAAAGTGTACTCTTTGCACTGTGGATTAGAGGAAAAGATCTTATTAGATCATATGAGGATGTCGTATTCTGCGAATGTTGCAGTAAAGAGGTGAGCACTGCTATTCTGTTTCCGAATATTTTCTATGACAGTTGTTCCTTGTAAAACATTACAAAACTTTCTTAAAATAAAGTGGACAGGGTCATAAAGATGAATCCAGACTACGGATTCTCTTGTTCAATGAAGGTTATTTGTGGCGAAAACTTGAATGAAAAATTTGACCTGACATTGTCACAAATACTGTATGTTCATTCTAGTTTGCGCCCATAACTTCTTGCGATGTAGAGAGGTCATTCTCGGTTTACAAAAACATGTTGATTGACAAGCACAGGAACCTCATAGAAACCAATTTAGAGATACTGTTAGTCATTAACTGTGCAAAAAAAAAAAAAAAAGTGAAGTGAAATAAATTTGGAACAAAAATGAAAGTGCATCTTTTAAACTATTTTTTGTTTGATCATGCATTTTTCATAGTTTGATAGTGCATGAATGCATGCATATTTTGGGATTTTATATTCCATGAAATTCTCGTCTCTAAATATGACCCATTTTAATCTGTGTAAAATAAAAATATCATGTCCCACTTTGAATCATTCATAAGAAAAAAGATGGCCCATTTTGATCTGAGTGCTTGACTTTGCCTCTCTGTTATTTATGTACAGTGACCTGTTTTGAATCAAACATTTTTGGGATAGAAAGGATTTAGTCTGAATATTGTAGCAATGTTATCAATTCAATTTCGAAAAAAATCTCACTTATCATCCCATTTTGATCTGGAACTCCTCTCGTCATCTAAGTTAGTTGATGGTTGTCTCTGTAGCGTAACAGATAAGGCTGAGACGAATAGGGATTTGTTCACATGAAGGTTCGATTATGTTGTTTTCTAATGCCAGGCGTTTGACAATAAAGTCATTTGACCTCTTGCACTCCAATATTTTTCAAAGATATCATGGTCAGCCACTGAAGCACAGATTTTGAGGTGTTCCAAATCCATTTCTTGGTATATTGGAGTGAAAATGGCAAGTTGTAGCCGATTTAAGTGAACACCATATTTTAACGTTTTGGTGGCTACTTCATTCATACACAACCCCCAGAATATCTGGAGGACCACACCTGCTGTTGGTCGATGGGTCCATTGGACCTAGCTGGGAGATCTTGTTGATCAGCAGCTTTCCCTCCTTAAGCCACTGGAGGACGATTTTAGTACCATAGCAGGTCAGCACTAGGAACAGAAAAGTAGGAAGAGAAGGAAGGAAAGTGAAATGAACCCCTAGGCCTCGAATGCTCTAATGCCGTCGGAGTCGAAGAAAGTAAGAGTTCAGTCAGAGGACTGGATAGGAAAGGGTAAAGAGGGAATTAGGTATTGAATAGAGGACAATGATACCAAATTCAGTCATTAACTCATCAAGCTGACCAGTGCTAAGTGATGAGTAGCCCCTCCCTTTAGTTCAGCTCATAAAATCATGCTTACTAACAGCTGCACCACGGGAAGGTAGGGATGGGACATTGGGTATTTGTCCAGGTTGGTTCCTTAAGGTCTTCAATGGGAAGGATTAATGGCTCTTCCCCCTGTATCCGACAGATACCCTTTTGCAGCCGAAGGTTCGATTATAAGTTCTCATATATGTACAGTGGTCCTAAAATAATGGCTGACTGGAATGTTCCAAGTCTCAGAAAAGCAGATTTGAAGGCCTGAGCTGAGTTCACAAGAGAATATGTTTTTTAAGGGTTGTATCTTCATAGTTTTAATCTAGATGTGCACTAATAAAAGACATAATTTCTTTCCAACATCCTATATTTTAATAAAAATGAATAGTGGTTTAAAAAATCAATGAAGTGTCCGTTATAGTAAGTTCGAAATGCCCTCTGTGGTAGGTATATTTACTTATGAGAGTGTCCACAAGACTACAGATTAGGTCAAAGTCAGAGCTTCGGCTATAGGCCTATACAGGGTGTAACAGGATTCCACCAACAAACTTTGAGGAATGATAGGTCACACCGAGAGGATTATTTTTTGCTAAGAAACATATACTTGATGACATGTACTTCATGAGTTATGCATCTTTTTTATAAGCGCATTGCATATCATGTATGTTGCATAGTGTACACCTTAAGTCCTCAATATCTCTGTTACACTGCAGTAGTTTGTTATTGGCCTGTGTGGCTCATCTTCAGTCTGTCTTATCATCTAACAAATCCAACACAAACCCTGTCATGCTTGACAGAGATGATGATGATTTCTGCAAAGGTGTTAAAAATGAAAAGAGGTACTGTACAGGACGTGTAATTTTAATAGATGTAAATTGTCAGAACATGCATGGAAAATTAAATTATATTCAATAAAAAAAATACCAGAGATCTAACTTTGCGGATGCATAGATCCTTAAGGACATGTCATCGAGCATATGTTCCTTAACAAAAAAAATGATCCTCTCTTTGTGTCCTATAATTTCTCAGACTTTGTCGGTTAGATCTTGTTACTCTTGTTACATCCTGTATACTTTTTTGTCATGAGTTCGAATCCACATCATGACAGAATTGTTTAGTTATATTTTTTTAGCATATCTATGTGTATAATCATTTTAATTTAGTGGTAATGTTTGACTTACCTAAGAACCCTGTTTATAAATATTTCATAAGCATTTATGCCAATTTTAAGGCAGCAAGTGTATTTTGGTTTTCAGGAATGAGTTCAGTAGATGGATAAATTATTGTCTGTTATATTTCCTACATCTTAATACGGTTTAATTTACGTTATTAAGCATTGAAATAACATGTACAGTATTTCAAACTAAGTTACTGTAAACCCAACTTCTTTTTTAAGTCTCTGTCTTTAAACTTTCATGACAGAGTAGCAGAGTTCATTACAATGCATTGTGTTAGCTTGCACACAGCATGTTTGATGTCAAATCTAGCGTTCCCAGATTGGACTCTCATCCGTGGATTTTTTTTTTTTTTTCAAAGGAAGTTAGCTCATGCATGTTTTAAATTAAAGCCCTGCATTTTAGACACTTACATAGGAAATTAAGAAGGAAAACATGGGAAACAAAGAAGGAAACTTATTTTACAAGAAAAAACGGAACTATGGCGCAGAATAAAAACATTGTCTTTTATAATTGAAATAAAATAATTTAAAAGACAACATTTTAGTAGGAAATTTATCTTTCATGTCATTGGATGATTTCCCACAATCTCTGGGACATGAACCGTACTATATTTGAAATTAAATTTGACCTTTCAGACCATTGCAGGCATTCTGAATTAGTTTCCATAACTCACCGGCAGTCACAGGAATGTATACAGCAATTTTTTCCAAGGTATTGAGAGGAACATGTTTTAATATACACAGATATTTCAGGGGATGGTCCTGTCTTTGACAAGATTTTACCAGTATAGTTTAGTTTATGAGTTTTGCTTTAAAAAAGACTGTCATGTGTTCATGGTGTGCCACATAACAAAATATGGTGTAAACTTAGAATAAAAAATCTTCTCCAGCCATGACTGAACCCAAAGTTGCTGCATATGAGACGAGTTCTATTCACTAGACCACAGACTGCATTGCGAAGATCTGAGTAATGAGCATTCAATTACTCCTCGAATATCGATTAGGAGGACATATACCCATCTTGCTTTGGAACGACAATGAGTGAACCGTGTGTTAAAACTTTGATTTTGAATCAAACAGAAGTCTGGTCAATTTTTTCTTGAGACGACTGTACTTGTAGAGAAGCTTGATTCTTTTAGAAGTTAGTCAGGGAGGAAGAAGAGCTTCCTAGAAAATAGATTAAGCAAATTAGTCGTAACTTAAAGCTAAAATTAATTAGGATAGGGACGAGAAAGACAGAGAAACTGTGAGAGAATGAAAGAAGATTGAGAGGTGTTTAAAAAATAGGAACTTACAACTTGCACTTCAGCTTGATATATGGATTCTTTCCTGCAAAAATATCAATAACAGAATCATGAAACGTGGACTCTTCAAGTTTAGGCAGTCTCTTCTTGGATGGTGTGTAAATAAGTTTCAGTCCAGTTCAAAGCTAGGAATGACTATTTGATAAATGTTCTAATTCTGTGGCTCCAAGACAAAAGGTCATGTGTCAATTTTTGGCAAAAATGAGATTTTGCGATATGTGGTGCATCCTGATATCTTTTTTATGACAAGAGATGGCATGCATATTTCTGTTATTTTTCTTTATAACCTATTTTGTGAAAGATATTATTATTTCATACATTCGTTTAAACTTCAAATTCACACTTTTGAAAAACTACAGAAAATGACATCACATTTTTCCTTGGAGGCACAGAATTGTATGAATGGCAGATAATTTTGTCACTTTTGATAGCATTTTACTCAGATTGGAAGCTATAAAATGTTTCTTAAATTCTTGGTTTAGTAAGTTGTTATGATGAATTACCAACAGTAACTTTTCTTTTCAAAGAAATAAAATTTAAATATAAAATTTTGGAGAATAAATGGTGAGGTTTCAATCAGTATTTGTAAAAAGAAAACGCAAGCACAATATGAGTATGAACATTTATGATAAAAGTGATCAAATCAAAATGTGTTATTATTTACTCAGTAAATTACCTTATGAACCTCATTAATGAATCAGCACATATAATGAAATTCAATCTCGTCCACGCTTGATCAAGAATATCTGGAGTAATTCCTGCAGTTACTTCTCTGATTCTGTTTGTGAGGTGTCACACTATTCACAACATTTTTCACGTATCCCCATAAGAATATAGCCAGCAGGATAAGGTCTGAACTTCTTGCCAACCATAGAATTGGATAATGTGAGGATTTTCAGACCCCACATTCAATAGTTATGTCGATTCACACACCCATTAACATCAAATGTGGCCTCATCCGAAAAGAGAATGCTTGTCCAAGAAATTCGGTTCATCAAAATGCTGAAACATGTCAATGACGCATTTAGCTCTTCTCGATTTATCATTTGCTGATAGTGCTCAAGAAGCTGAGTTTTGTACCATGGAATTTTAAATTCTTTTGTACAGTGTTATTCACAGCTATGACATGGAATCGACCTTTGACAACTTTGCATGCAGGACTGTCTAATCCTTTCCAGCGTTCTCAGTTTCTCTGTTGTACACTACTAGTCTTCTTGAACTTACTAAATCACTGACGGATGAAATTTTCCTGCAATAGATCTTTTTGATATTCTCACCTAAACTGTCTTTATACATGGATCACAGATTTGTATTTGGCCAGCCACAACACACAATTCGCCTTTTGTTGTATGGTATTCATTTTACAATTTCACAAGAAAGAAAACTTAACTATTCTCTTCTTACAACAACAAAGTAACCATGCACACACATGTGGCTTTCTATAAAAAATGTGAGCTTAATTCCATCATTCGCTACTCAGTAAGTAGTCCTACTCCACGAATAACAATACAGAAAACATAATCCCAAAAACCAAATGGAAAATCAAATCAGCAGACTGGTCCAGCTTTTGTAAAGAAACCGAATCTTTTGACATTTATATTGATCATGGTGTACCATCTCAAAAATGCATTGATTCCAAAACTTAAAAAAATTACACACTGTCGTATAGAAGCAGCAAAGATATCTATTCCTACAATCAATCAACACTTATCTAAGCCTATGAATATATGGTGGAATAATAACTTAACTGTCATTCGAAAACAGCAACAGGCCACCCGTAGAAAATGGATGTGAACAAGAAAAATTGAACACAAAATAAAATGTAATTTAGCTAAAAGTTATTTAAGAAAACAATTATTAGAAGCAAAACGAACTAGCTGGCAGCAATTTGTTGGTTCTTTAAATCCAAACACCCCATCCTCAACTGTTTGGAAAAGATTTAAGGCAATTGAAGGCAAAGGATATGAACCTATCACTCATCTTCGAGATAATAATGGCACCATAATAATGGACAACCAAAAAAAAGCTGAACTTCTAAATTCGTATTATGCCCAAAAATCAAGTAATGTTTCTACTTGGCCGAAGTATATGACAAAAGAAGAGCAGTATTCTAAATGTAATTACGAACTTATTTTCCATCATAATGATATTGCTGACTCTCCAATCACTATCGATGAAATACAATTGCCCCTCTCGGACTTTCACGATTCTCCTACAGGTGAAGATGAAATCCACAATAGTATGCTAAAAATACTTCACTTGGCTTCAGAGAAGAAATCCTTAAATTATTTAATGACATTTGGAAAACAGGATTTTATCCTAAAAATTGGAAAAATGCAGTAATAAACCCAATCCTGAAACCTGTAAAGATAAATTGAATCCCAAAGCATACCGACCAATCTCAATAACCTCTTGTCTTTCGAAATTATTAGAACGTATTATACAAAGAAGACTAACTTGGAGAATTGAACATTTCAAACTACTTAGTCAATTTCAATTTGGTTTTAGACCAAGTGGCACAACCGAAGCATTATTATATATGACTCAAGATATATATTCTGGATTCATTAATGGCAAAACTACTGTAACAGTTATGATAGACTTTTGAAAGTGCTTTTGACACTGTTCCTCATAAATCCATACAATTACATTGCATGAAAATTGGACTGAAAGGCAGAATGCTAAAATTCTTACATTTTTCCCTTACTGAAATAACAATCCAAACTTCAGTACCGGTAAACAATCATTTATCGTCTTCAGAAAGGATCACCAGTGGTATACCGCAAGGATCTGTACTTAGTCCAACCCTCTTCAATATCATGTTACATAGCCTACCTGATGTCATTCCTTCTGACGTCAAAATATGTATTTATGCTGATGATGTTTCAATATGGGCTACCAATAAAGATCCAGACAGAGCATTAAAATCTATTCAAATAGCCATAAATAATATAAATACTTGGGCATCTAATTGGAAATTATCTATATTGCACTCAAAACCGAATACACTGTATTTACAAGAAGATATAGTCTGAAAAACTATAAACCTCCCATTTTCATCAATCTGCAAATCCCATATAATCCAACTCCAAAAGTTCTTGGCATTATTTTTTATGAAAAGCTCCTATCATATTATTACACGATGTGTGCCTAGACTTAATCTTTTAAAAATTGTTGCAAACAAAAAATGGGGATCTGATATCATAATGAGATCGTTTTATATAGCTTATTATATGAGTGTGAAGTTTGGGGTGGTACATCAAAGACTCACCTCAAGAAAATTACTACATTCCAAAACACTTCATTAAAACTGTGTTTGGGAGTGCCTAAAACTACCTCAACATGTGCAATATAAATTGAATGTAATGTCCAACCTGTTTGGTTATATATACGTGAGAAAATTCTTAAAATTCACCTTAAGCTTCAGTCTTCGTCAAGATGATGTGTGTTTTTTCAAATAACAGATCACAATTTCAGCAAGTTTTATAATATACAAATGGAATATGTTCCTTTAAATGTAATTTGTTTAACGATGAAACAAAATTTAGTTGTCAATGAAACTCCACCATGGATGTGGAAAAGGCCAAAGTGTTATATTAATATCCCTGGCAATTATACTAAGAATGATGATGCACCATATGTTTTAAAATCTAGTGCCATGGAACTAATCTGTAACAAATATGAAAATTTTCTTCATATCTATACTGATGGGTCATGGAATTCTGATGATGGACTTTCAGGTGCAGGGTATTATATCCCAAAATATAACGAGAAATATTATATATCATGTTCATCTCCCTCTAGTCTCGAAACAGAACTACTGGCCATAGAGGCAGCTCTTTTACATGTCTCTACCTTAACTGATATACTTGTATGCATTTTCAGTGAGTCGATGGGAGCTATTCTAAATATCATGAAATATACTCCAACTTCCTATGCACAAATTACAATCTCTATACAAAAAATATTAAATAAACTAAATCTTCAAAAAGAAATAGTATTCCAATGGATACCTAGTCATTGCGGCATTACTGGAAATGAGATTGTAGATAATATTGCTAAACAGGCAACATCTTTGGGGCCCAAACCTATGCAAATAACTTCTTTAACAAGTGCATATTCTGCAGTTAATTCTCATTTAACAAATTTATGGGTCGAATTATGGCTTTCTTCTGATAAAGGCCAAGTACTTCAAAACATTCAAAAGAAACCTAATGATTTACAAATGTTCCGCAACATTTCCAGACATATACAAACTTTCTTAGCAAGAGCCAGGATAGGCCATATTGTCACTCAGAAGTATCTTCACCGCTTTAATCTCGTTGACTCTAGTAGTTGTTGCTGATGCAACAATAACGAAGAAGATTTGGAACATATCGTCTTAAACTGCCCTGTCACAAACATCCATAGAACTAATCTAAAATCTGCAATCCCTGTAACCTTGGACAATTCTCTCCAATACATATTGATTATACCTCATCTTTGGAATGTGGCTGCTAAAATATACAACAAGCATCGTGCTTTGTACCCATCATTTGTAAGAAGAGGAAATTCATAGTGAAACATAGTGGAACACGTGTTGTCAGCAAATGGCTGGATGCACTACGAAGATTGAAGATTACTCAGTAAGTTTCATGGTGTCATACTTATTCATTGTTGTCACATATATGCAAACTGTTTTAGTTGATGATTTCATTAATTCGACTCTCACAATTCTGCCACCATTGTGGCATTCTCAGTCATCAAGTGAAATCCCACCATTCATTCACGGAAATCCTGTATCTTCCATATGATATCACTAATGATTCATAAACATTTCTTGGAAACTGCTACTATGTAAAGTTGTTAAATTGTAGAATTGAAGGAAATTCTAGGTTGTGAATTTTAGTGAACCAGTTGCTCAATTGTAATTTCATGGAATCATTTATTTTATAGTACAGAATATGTCTGTTTTGGTAACAGTTAATATTATATATTCCAAAAACACACAAAACAAAAGAACACAAATTGCATAACATTATCATATACACATTTTAACAAACAAACAATTGTAATGTTGAAATAATTCAATATAACAAATCAAATTTTGCTACTTATATGATCTTGCTTTCAAGCGGCATTTTTTACGGTCATGAATTTCATTCTCTGTATGACTGACATAATATCACCATCTTCTGCTGCCAAATTAACAAAACTACAGTACTGTAATTATGTTTAGGAAATAATGTTGTCACTTCAGACTAATATACTGTAGTTTTGTTAATTCGGCCATAGAAGATGGTGATATGATGTTAGCCATACAGAGAATGAAATTTATGACCATGAAAAATGCTTCTTGAAAGCAACATCATATAAGTAGCAAAATTTGATTTGTTATATTCAATTATTTCAACGTTATAATTGCTTGTTTGTTAAAATGTGTATATGATTACGTTATGCAATTTGTGTTCTTTTGTTTTGTGTGTTTTTAGGAAATGTAATTTCATTTTGGAATCTGCCCCTGAGCACGAGTTCTACTCTTTCAGGGGTGAGCTAAAATTTTATCTGTTTATAATTATTATATATTATGTTACAATTATTAGCAAATAAATAAATAATTTAATTAATTAATTAATTAATGCTCCGCCATAAATATTGTAACTAAAATCTTGTGCATCCCTCGTGTTTACCTTATGCTTGTCTTCCCACCAGACATTTCCTGCACTTTGTTTATGTTTCCACTGTGCCTAAACGAGACTCTCTACTGTATGTAAAGGGTTTTACATTAGCATCACCATTAATCTTAGTGCTTTGTTGTCTCTTCTATGCTACTTATGTATCTCACTTTGACATTGACTGAACTCTTTCTTTCATATTGATCCCACTTTACTGTTAAGAAATAAAACCAGTATCATTAACTTTGGCTTACAGCATGTCGAAAAGTGTTTTTAAATTTGAGGGAGCACTGCTGATAAACATTTAATGCAAAATTGAAGTAAAAATCCTGAATTGAATCTTGATATTCTTGGACTGAGATATGCATTTCACCATCTCATTTCCCGTGATCATACATCATCGATTTAATAAAATTTGGTAAGGTTGCTTTTTAATTTTGAAACGAATTGAATTAATCTTCTTTCTATGTATAACCACCAAGTGAGTCTGCAAACAAGTGAAATGCGGCCTTTTCTTTTTCTTCTAATTTCCGTAGACCATTATGCTCTTCAGCCATGGCTACTTCACTATCATAAGTCTAAGCAACTAGTTTTCTCTGCATTGAAATTATGTTGAGAGCTTGACTGAACAAGTAGACAACTGACACCATTAAATCTGACAAATTGTTCTTGGACACTGCTGTCATATGTCACAGTGAAGGACCAATGAAAGATGAAATTTAGCAGACACATCTATGACCTCATTTTCTGTTATAGAAACAAAGTAAATTTATTTCACTTTCTGTTTGATTTGATTAATCACAGTTGAAATGAAATTAATATCATTTGAATATTAGCAGAGGTACCAATAAAAACTGTTCAAGATGCCAAGTGATTGTGTCATTTTTGTCGAAAGTTGCTCTCTGACGAAGCAATTCTTTGTAATTGCTGCTGTTGTCTGATTTGAACTTTCAGGATATCTTTCAAGCTCTTGTTCTGTCAAGAAGCTTGCAATATCTATCAAACAGCTGATAACATACCAGTACCTGTTTGCTTTAACTTTTTCATTGTGCTTTCCACGATTTACTTTCAAAGCAAGTTTGAAAGACATTTTCAAGTGCATTTTCTAATTTTAATAATACGAACATAGAATTACCATGAATTATTGACAGTCCATGTCTCTTTTTTCACTTCATGGAAATTGCTGATCCTTTTCTTAATTCAAACATTTTTTTTTTTCAACTGAAAATAGAAGGCAGGGCCAGCAACAAATTAACGATTTTCTACATCTAAACAGTCATGAATCAGTTCTATATCACATACCACATGTGGTTAAAACAGCGCAATTTTTGCTTTCATGTGCTTAACCAGTTTCTTAAGAACTTTAATAAATCCTTTAACATACACTACACACGTTATCAATCATGCTGCTACAAAAGTTACTGCACAAATAAAACAACATAGAAATGTACTTACGTCTCGTTAGTAAAGTCATCTAGCTAAGAGAGCAACTTACTACCCACACTTTCTCCCTTCCTCAAGATTGTTAATTTAGATTTCATAAGAAATTAAAAGTACAATTTTATATTAGGTTTTAAGTATAGAACAGGAGGGGTAACATTAGTAGCAAAATAACTAGCTAGATATAGAATAGACTTTGTGGGTGTACAGGAGGTTAGGTTAGATGGGAATAGCATATCACAAATAGGATATTACTTAGTTGGGAGGCTGGAGGAAAAAATACCTTTGGGGAGGCCGAGACGTAGATGAGAGGATAACGTAAAAATGGATTTGAGGGAGTGGAATATGATGGTAGAGACTAGATTAATCTTGCAAATCTAGTCTTTCAGGTAAGGCTCCCTGTAAAGCAGATTTGAATAATTTCAAGGGAAAAATTGTTCCGGAGCCGGGTATCGATCCCGGGACCTCTGGTTGAACGTACCAGTGCTCTTTCCAACTGAGCTACCTGGGAACTCCACCCGACACCGTCTCAACTTTTCCAACTTGGCTCAGTTGGAAAGAGCACTGGTACGTTCAACCAGAGGTCCCGGGATCGATACCCGGCCCCGGAACAATTTTTTCCTTGAAATTAGATTAATCTTGCTCAGAACAGGGACCGATGGCGGGCTTATGTGAGGGCGGCAATGAACCTCCAGGTTCCTTGAAAGCCATTTGTAATTAAGTATTAGGTTTTAAGTGTTATCCTGAGTCACATGGTTAACATTAACACTGTTAGTGATACACAAGACAGATACCCTGATAGAAAAGATACAAATACACTGAAAACAAATTTTTATACAAAGTTTATTAATCTATTTACACACATCCTTTATTTACTTTGCTATATAATCGACATTGATGTGAACCCTTTAACGCCGAAATAAAAAAAAGTTATCGAATATGTTTCCACCATAAGAATTAAGTTTCTAGTTGTCTGTGAACGATATTCACAAAATATTTCATATGGTACGCCGTTTGGTCACTAGGAGCTGTGTTCATATGATCACACTAGGCGTTAATGTTAGCAAATTTGTTCTATTTGTCTCAAGAGTTGACATCCAGCAAAAATATTATTAGCAACATTTATAAATATAATATTTGCAACTCATAACAATTTCAGACCGCAAAATACTTCATAAAAACATTCCTTTCAAAACAATTTTCTGTAATTAAGAGTTTCTCGGATCGATTCTCAAGAAATAAAATAGCAGGTATTTGTCACATTTTGTAGTGTAGGACAAGGAACTCGCACTTTCTTCCTTTGTGCTTGTGAGTAATGAGATACATTCGAAATTTGCTGTACTCCGTGACAAGTGGACACGTTGGTCACAACGAAATTGTCACCCATCGCACAATACCAATTCCTTCGTTTGAAATGTTCACCATTTCTTTTTCTTTATCTCTTTGGATGACGTAAGTGAGTAGTCTTTCGATATTCTGTTTTCATGGATTGTCCCAGTGGCACCATAACCGGAGTTCTTGAGATGAACAAGTAGTTTCACTCTTGTGAAGACGTGGTCAAAATAAATCCAGAACGATTGTGGCTTCTGTTCTTCTGGTAGCTCATTCAACATCGATACCATCAGAGCAGCACGTTTCCCAAAATTGTCTTAATATTCGACATTGCCATTACAAATTTATCATATGTCCAGTTGATATATTGAGACACCAGATTTTGTAGCCAAACTGGATGGGTTTTCTGCGGATAAATTATTTCCAGCTATGGCATCCGTAATATTCCACCATGCACTCATCGAAATTAAGACACTGTTCTGGTTGGAACATTTCCATGAGTCGACTCTTCAAGTGGTTCATTATTGGACAAAGTTTGCACAATTTATCATTTTTTCGAGTTTATTGTTGTTGATGCAATGAACAAAACGACAGATTTCCAAAAAGCGATCTTGTCTCATGGCGTTCACAACTAATTCATTGCGCACATCACCTCCTGCTTCCCAATATGATCTCTTGCTGGAAACAGTGTTGTATCCGGAAAGAAGTAGTATGACTAGGAATATCTTTATCTCTTCGGAAGCTATCTTGGGGTTCATGCAGTTCTTGAATAATGTATAGTTGCTTGATCCTTCTGTTAGCAAATTTTTAAGTTCGTCATTTACAATCATCTCGAAACGATGTACAGATAACTTTCCACGCAAAAATGTATAATCCGCTTCAGGGAACACATTGTTTCTATCGATAATATTCTCCTTACTCCCTGTAATGTTGCTTTTAGACTGTCTCTTTAGTTTTCTGTTTAGAGAGGCATTGGCACTGAGAAAGAAGGTTAATCATAATCAACTCCCCCAACACGTTCGTTTTTAGACAGAACTATTTCGGCTCCACTGAATAGTTGACACCCAGTTAGATTGTTGACAAGACCACTGCTGTCCTCATCACCTGAATCTTCATCAGAATCGATGTGCACAGCAGGAAGTTCAATAAATATCTAAGTAAAGATTAATTTTTTGGTCCTATATTCTATATCTGTTACGGTAACAATGGTTATTAGAGGAGAAAAATTCACTCCGGTGCCAGGGATCGAACCCAGGCCTTTGGTTCTATGTACCAAGCGCTGTAACCACTGAGTTACGCTGAAGCTCAATCCACAGCACCAGACAGAATCCCTTTTCTCTAGTGATTTTCCCTTTGTGGCCTTACTCCATGTTCGACTTATATGTTGACATATATTAAGTCACCTGCCATTATACAAAGATTGCGCCCCAATACTGCTTTAGAAAACCCTAACTTTCTTACTCTATCACCTTCATTAAATATTTTTGTATTAACAATTAATTATTGTTGCATGCTCACAATATGCAGTAATAACCATAGTGTCCTGTAAATTGCATTGTCTAACTGAAGAAAGTCATTAAAATCTCACAAAACATCAAACTTAAAAAATCGACATTACATATGAGACGACCTAATATTAATAATATGAATGAAGCTCATAAATTTTTCACAAAAATAAACCAACACAGCCAGTTTCCTTGTAACTCAATACAAGAAGATTGCAACGTCTTTCCTGCCTACAGATGACGTCATTTGCTACTGCATATCCAGACATGACATCTACTTATTACACTTAGCATATTTTGATTAAGATTGTGTTAATATATAGAAATATGATGTGCTCCATTTGATTTTTTGGTAAAATTGCGAGTTAGAGGATACTGGTAAGTTTCTATTCTGATTTTATATATCTTGGGGCTTGATTAACTACATTACATCCTGTGTTTCTTAGACATTTTCTAAACACTCTGTATGGTATATAGCTACATCTGCATAAAAGTGATTCCCAACTCTACAGAAAAAACTTACTGTATGTTTTAAGATGAGGAATCATTGGTCACGAGTTTTGATTGAAAGTAATAGCATTTCTGAAAGAAATTCTTCCCAAGCTACTAGTTTGTGATTGGCGACATGAAGGCATATTATGTAGTTTCAGCTTAATGAAGTGTCAGCACACTTTACTGTTAATGTTAAAAATAAATTATCTCCATTATCAGGATAACAGACAGGGTTTGGAATTGAATGGGTTACATCAGCTTCTTGTATTAGTATTAGTATTTATTTATTTAACCTGATAGAGATAAGGCCGTCAGGACTTCTCTGCCACTCTACCAGGGGATTACAGCTATAATATGAACAATAAAATTACAATTAACATTAAATTTACAATTACAATTACAATAAAAATTAAAGTACGACAAGATTACCTGATTAATGAAAGCTAGACATCTTATCATAGACGTTAAGAACAAAGAATATTTTTGTATTTACTGAATTACAAATTAAACCTACAATAACAAAAATCTATAGTAATGAAATTACCGGATAATGAAATATTTTGTGATAGATTAAGAGAACTATTTACAAGAAACCATGTCTGAATGAGTCTCAATTACTGTCTATGCGGATGACATGAATATGTTAGGAGAAAATCCACAAACGATTAGGGAAAACACGGAAATTTTACTTGAAGCAAGTAGAGTGATAGGTTTGGAAGTAAATTCCGAAAAGACAAAGTATATGATTATGTCTCGTGACCAGAATATTGTACGAAATGGGAATATAAAAATTTGAGATTTATCCTTCGAAGAGGTGGAAAAATTCAAATATCTTGGAGCAACAGTACTGTAATAAATATAAATGACATTCGAGAGGAAATTAAACACAGAATAAATATGGGAAATGCCTGTTATTATTCGGTTGAGAAGCTTTTGTCATCAAGTCTGCTGTCAAAAATTCTGAAAGTTAGAATTTATAAAACAGTTATATTACCAGTTGTTCTGTATGGTTGTGAAACTTGGACTCTCACTTCAAAAGAGGAACAGAGATTAAGGGTGTTTGAGAATAAGGTTCTTAGGAAAATATTTGGAGCTAAGAGGGATAAAGTCATAGGAGAATGGAGAAAGTTACACAACGCAGAACTGCACACATTGTATTCTTCACCTGACATAATTAGGAACATTAAATCCAGACTTTGAGATGGGCAGGGCATGTAGCACATATGAGCGAATCTAGAAATGCATATAGAGTGTTAGTTGTGAGACTGAAGGGGAAAAGACCTTTGAGGAGGCCGAGACATAGATGGGAGGATAATATTAAAATGGATTTGAGGGAGGTGGGATATGATGATAGAGACTGGATTAATCTTGCATAGGTTAGGGACTGATGGCGGCAATGAACCTCTGGATTCCTTAAAAGCCATTTGTAAGTAAGTATGGATATCAAAAAATCAGTTATGATGCTGCTATCATATAGTCAGCAAGGTGCTGAACTACCTTCTACATGGGACTTCTGTTCAGAATGAGGATCTTGTGTTATCACAGCCTGCAAAGATATGCACACTATGCTACTCGTACCTAGTATATTGAAGTATGTTTGAGAGTTCATGATGTGACACTGCACATTTCATTGCATTGTTTGTGTTCTAAATTTTAAACATCTGCTGTGAATATTTATCATATTTAAATACACCACACCACAATGAAATTACCATTGCGAAAAGGGAAATTTCTTTCTTTTCTCATTTATCCATTTTGTTAAGATATTTTCTATTAAACAGAATACTGGTGTGCACAATTTTTGTACACTACAAATTAATTGATATACATACATTACTGTGACTTGTTCAAATTCAAATTTATTTACAATTTACATTTGAAATGAATACATATGAATAGATACCCGAAATGAGCATATGCTCGTGCTCGGGTACAGTCCAGTAGTCTACATAAGTTTTACAGAGATCAAATAATAATGCTGATGATAGAAATAATAGTAACAACAACAATAATAATAATAATAATAATAATAATAATAATGATAACAGTAATCGTGACGGAGATGATACAAAGATAGTAATATAAAATAATTCATTAATAATAATAATAATAATAATAATAATAATAATAATAATAATACTAGTGATAAAACAAATATTTACAATAATAAAATAAATACTAAGATGGATAAAATAAAATATAAAACCAGAGTATGGATATGCATTTCTCAATTTCTTCTTCACCCTTCTAAATAATTATTGTCATTATTACGTACATTGAGAAATAACTAGAGCTGGCTTTTTAATGTTGCAACACTAGTTTAAAGTTAACATACATTAAGTTCAAAACATTACATGCTGAAGTTTGAACTTTCGACCTCATCCTCTCACAGAAACTGTCTACAGTGTTTATCGATTGTGTCACAGAGACATGGCAATATTGTATCTGACACATTTCCAAATGTATCATCATGTCACATACCAGAGTCTTCTTCAGCGTATAGATAATTATACAGCATGGACACTTTGCGTTGGTTCCTTTTATGTAGCAGGACTGATTTCAATGACCCTCAAATCAGTTTGAGCATGAGATTCTGCTTTCTCCAAGGAGTTGGCACTGACATCACACGAGCTAGCAGTCGACACAGTGGAAATATAATAC
The DNA here is from genome assembly GCF_040183065.1 of Periplaneta americana. NCBI lineage: Eukaryota > Metazoa > Arthropoda > Insecta > Blattodea > Blattidae > Periplaneta > Periplaneta americana. The sequence goes on from NC_091130.1 coordinate 96,600,411, forward strand.
ATACAATTAATACATACTTCCTAGTTACAGACAAACATATCGAGGTCTACCCCAGGACGCTGTCCTCGGCACAACTTTATTCAATATTTATATAAATGACTTGCCCTCCCTATTAGAGGAATCAAACATGAAAACAGCACTATTTGCAGATGATATAGTTTTGTGGACTTTCGGATCTCTCAGACATAGAGACAAAATTCAGAATTCTGCTCTTAAAGCTCTAAATCAACTACATGAATGGAACACATCAAATTTGATGACACTCAATTTAAGCAAAAATAACTACTAAATATTTTCTTTTGGTAAAAAAGAAAGAGTATTCAATATCCAATACAATGGCCAACACCTTCCTAGGATTTATGAATCCAAATATCTTGGAGTTATTTTCGACAGTAAGTTAACATGGAGCAACCATTTGAAATACATTTCTGAAAAAGCTCGTAAAAGATTCTCCCTTCTGAAAAGACTAGCAGGAAAGAAATGGGGATGCTCTAGAAATACTTTGAACACTATATACAAAATGTTTATACAACCAGTGCTGAAGTACTGCGGAGAAATTTTAATTACTTCACCTTTTATAAACGAAATAGAACATGTTCAAAGCCAAGCTCTCATTACTGGTGGAATCAAAACAACTCAACAGATTCTACGAGATTCCTCACTAATATTAACAGCATCAAAATGACAATAGAAGAAAAAGCAGTGATTCAATATGAAAACCTTATCCAGGAAATAATTGGCATTCATACAGTCCTCTCTGTAGATTAAAAACTCAAAAGTTTCATATCCATGGTTGAAGAATTAAAACAGAAAATCAACATCCCAAATTTAAAAGAAAACTTACAAATTAAACCAAATCCTTTAACTTTATTAAATATAGAGAATAATCTAAATTTAACAGAAGAAATACTGAAATCAGAAGTAAACACTGAAATAATGAAACAGTTGTCTTTAGAGACAATTAATATTAGGTACCCTCCACAAAACTGGCTTCATTTATATACCGACGGATCCTAGATTTCCAGGAAACAAGGTGCTGGTGCAGGTGTTACGTGCTGTCTCTTCTCACTTTATAGATCTTTTAGATATGGAACAAGTTTTGATTGAGAAATCATTGCAATAAGTGAAAGTCTCAGGAATCTTCTCTGCCACATCAATAAATTTAAAAATGCAGTTATATTGTCAGACTCCAAAGCAGCTATTCTATCAATAATCTCTAGACACACACCTTCATCTCAAACAGCAGAAATAACTAAAATGCTCTCTCAATTAATAACACTCAATAAAAGAATTATATTCCAATGGATGCCATCCCATTGTGGAATCCTGTGAAACGAGAATGTGGATGCTTTAGCAAAGAAGGGCAGCACTGCTACTTATAGACCTGTTACTAAATCTATGTATTACTCTGTGAAAAGATTTATTAAATCTACATACTTAGACTTCAACAAACAAAATTTGATAACACAGTCTCGAGGGAAAAAATGGAACTCTCTGCATCAAAATCCACAGTTAATTCTCGATTTACCACACAAATCGTCTGTAGCTGCATTTAGATTGGCAACAGGCCATGACTGTTTGGCCAAGCACCTGCATAGAGTTGAAGTATATCAATCCCCTAACTGCCCATTGTGTAATTCAAATCAAGAAATGGATTCGGAACACCTCAAAATCTATGCTTCAGTGGCTGACCATGACAATATCTTTGAAAAATATTGGAGTGCAAGAGGTCAAATTACTTTATTGTCAAATGTCTGGCATTAGAAAACAACAACAACAATTAATACATCTAGGTACATTATGTAGGGTACTCAAATAAAATAAATTGGACCGATGAAATACCGGTAATAAATCCATAATTAACTGTAATGTTTAGACTCTACAGTTTCTTTGTAATGAGCAGGGAACGGATTTATATGGACTAAAAATATATGAAATATGTAAATATATATGTAGTTATTTTTACCAAAATATGGAATTAAATATGGACTTAAAATTATAAAAAAATGACTATGTACGTTAAATTTTGGTACATTTTAATCAAACTAAACAAAAAATATAATGGACGTACCTTATCTTCCAATGTAGTTTCAACAAAACACAATTTTTATTGTCTGTTACCATAACAATAGGTTACAAACATTTCTTTCAAATGCTGAAAAGTGAATCTTCTTCTATTGTCTCTGAGGATAGATTTATACTGACTAAAAGAGCGTTCGACGTCACAAGAAGTAACTGGTACATAATTCAATTTCACAATGTCTGCTGGGGATAAGTCCAAGTTAATCTTCACTGTTGATTCACCACTCATCACAGCAACAACCTTTTGTAGTTCTTCATATCCAGGGTTTTTTGAAAGTACAGTGTCCACCTTAGCTCTTACTGCATCTGCAACTTTACCTCTACCACGATTCAGTTGTTCCACAGTACTATTTATAATTTCAAAACTTTCAGATAGTGAAAGGTGCCTATTTTGGAGACTTTTGAGCGTTTTTATGATGCATGAAAATGTATGCTGAATGTGAGCTAAGTCATTCTTCACACTTATGTCACAGGTAACTGTTTTCGCAGTATCAATTGAGACTGCATCTTCAGAGTCCAATGCAAGGAGAACATTGTTAATAGAGTCTATATGTTCGGCATAATATTCAACTGCTTCTAGCCATGTACCCCATCTAGTTAAAATTGGCTTTGGTGGCAATGGAATTTCAGGGTACATTTCTTTCAACACGTTAACTCTACTGGGAGCTTTGAGAAATACTTTTTTCACTGATGAAATCAACAAATCTACTTTAGGGAAATTGTCTCTGACCACTTCTGCCACACGATGAAATGCATGCGCCACACAAGTAAAATGAGTCAATTTAGGATATACAACAGATAATGCTTGTCCAGCTTTGACCATATAAGGGGCAGCATCGCTAATAAAGAATAACACATTATCGTACATAATACCCTTTGGCCACAGGATACCCATAGCTTCGTTGAACAGTTTAACTATAGTTTTGTTATTGCACTTTTCTAGAACATCACAATGTAAAAGAATTCGTTCAGAATATTGTTCACTTAACAAACCGATAACTACATTACCAACAAGTCTACCTTCTTTGTCGGGAGTCTCATCAATGGAAACCCAAATTGAACTATCTTTAATTTCATCTCTTATCTTCTGTATTGTCTCATCGTAGATGGATGGAGCATACGTCTTCCTAAGTGTTGACTCATCCGGGATTGTATGTTGAGTATATTTTTCAAGGAATTCCCTGAAGACCTTATTCTTTAGTTTGTAGAGAGGAATATCAGCAGAGATGAGAGAACGGCACAGGTCGATGTTAAACTCAGATCTTACATTCGATGTTGTTGGTTGTGTTAAAAACAATTGTCTCTGCTTGGAATTTAGTTGTTTGTTGGCCTGATGTTTACTAGTTGTAATGTGTTGTTGCACCAGGAACTTTTGTGTAGATGATACTGCACACTGACACAAATTACAAAATAATATTTTATTGTCAGTTGATAAACCATCTTCTTTAAATTCTGAAATGTAACTTGTTAGTTTTGATTTTAAATTGACTGAATGACGTACTTTTGGCATATTTACCGTCTTTATAGTATGATTTACAAAACTGAACCTATGTGTACTCTGACTGGCATTTAACTGTTGAGCTGCACAACTGAAGTCTGTTAAAAATTTTAAATTAAATTAATACAGTTTTGTAACTTACTTTCCCATTGTTGATAGGACTGCTAATTTTCAAATAACTCTGATGTTAAAGGGATTACTGAACATGTGTTTAAATCTCTATTGTTGAAATGTATTTTTAAAAGTTAATGGAATTTTGTTTTGTTTTATTGTTAAACCTAATATAATATGGACTGTTTTATATGAAATATGGAAAATATATGGAAATTAACGAAAATATGTACTAAACTCTAAAATATGGAAAAATATGGAAAATAAAAGTAGGATTTTTCAACCCTACACATTGTGAAACATAAAGATAATGCAAAATATAAATTATATTAGCTTTATAAGTAAATATGTATTTACATATAAATCCTTTCCCTGGTAATGAGAGTTGAGACAATTAAAATATGTAATGATTTGATAGCGCTGAAAATGGAAAAAAAAAAAAAACTCCTATGAGAACTAAAACCATATAGAGAGAAGGATTTAATTAAATCATCAGCCCTCCAGTGAGGGTGATCACAAGGATCCAGAATACAGAACAGTTATGTTTTTAAGTTGATTAATTAAAAAACGACTAAATTTTGGATTTGGGATGCTCTTGATGCCAAAATGTCATATTGATAAAATTACTTTTCCTGAAAATATAGATGATATTGAATGATATGTAAAGAGTCCCTAAGAATTTGTAATAAGATGTTTTGTATTTGAAAGACTTGGAATTTTAATTTCACTAATAGTTGGTAGTAGAATGTGGAAGGGAACCTCTCGCTCAAATAACATACCTTTGATGACCCATTGATTAACAGTTATGTTATATTTAGAAGAGAGGAAAGGTAGGCATGGTTCACATATTTCTCGTTTTTCCTTGTTGATCTCGTCCACTTGCGAGAGGTTTCTCTCAAAGCAGATGGTTGGATCTAATACCATGGCCTTATCCTTAACCCTGTCAATGGCTATGATGTCTGCGCGCCTGTTGGAATCTGCGGCCAAAATGCAGTGAGCCTCTTCATGAACCTCCCAACCAAGGTGTCTTAGAATTTTTGCAATACTTGTCCTCACTCTGTGATGTCTGTTGTTCCGTAGCAGCTTGCTTTTCCTGCAGAATCCCAATATGTGACCAATAGTTTCTGTCTTGTTGCAGTCAGTATGCCTACAACGGGTTGTATTAAAGGATCTGTCAGGAACGGATCTTACAGGAATAAGATTCCAAGAAAGCTTCACCGCATTGAAATATTCAGATGTTGAAAAAGGGTTTCTGCTGGACATCCATGAATTAGCTTTAGGGCACTCAGCATACATAATCACTCCTTTCCCTTTATGTTGCAGTTGACACCAAGCTTGAAAAGATCTCGTTCTTAGAATTTCTCTAAGTTTCCTCTCACTGGTATTTGGAGGAAGAGATGATTTAGGAAAATTAAGTTTCCCAAGGGCCGCATTTTTCTCTTCTTCAAGATTCCATATATGATGTAAATGTGGATCATGAAGGGGCTGAAGACGATTGCAGATATTAAAATGCTGTATACTGGCTTCCCATTCCGCACACAATATACCCAGTCCACGAACTTTTTTAGATGAATATAACAAAGAATTTGGAGTGTCGTCTGGTAACATCATGATTTCTTTAACAGCACTTCTAACTATTGTGTCAAGATCTCTTAAGAAACCGGTGGATAACTGATTTAAAGGCGCACAATGTAAGGGATAGACGAGACTAGGCCACACATACTCATTAATAATTTTTAATTTCTGCTCAGATTTAAATAATTTTAATTAATATTTGAGGAGAAAAATTCGCTCCGGTGCTGGGGATCGAACCCAGGTCCTTGGTTCTACATACCAAGCACTCTGACCACTGAGCTATGCCGAATTCAATCCACAGTATCGGACCGAACCCTCCTCCTTCAATGTTTCCCTTTGTGGCCTGACTCCAAGTTAAGCATATATGTTGACGTATATGTCCAATGTCAACTGCCATTATACTAGGAGTGCACTCAGCTGAGTGACTTGTGTGGCCGGGAATCCGCAGTTTAGTGCACAGTAATCTGTACAGACATATGTACTGCTAGCTATGAGAATATTATGCATTTATTAATTTGTTCTACAAAATGATATCTGTAATATTGACAATTAATGGCAGTTGACATTGGACATATACGTCAACATATATGCCTAACTTGGAGTCAGGCCACAAAGGGAAACATTGAAGGAGGAGAATTCGATCCGGTGCTGTGGGTTGAATTCGGCGTAGTTCAGTGGTGAGAGCGCTTGGTATGTAGAACCAAGGACCCGGGTTCTATCCCCGGCGCCGGAGCGAATTTTTCTCCTCAAATATTAATTGTCAATATTACAGATATCATTCTGTAGGACAAATTAATAAATCTATAATATTAAATAATTTTGTTTGTACAAGGCCATTAAGATCAGATGTTGGATTTTTAACAATTCTATTTTTGTCAATTGAAATTTCATCAGTAAAATCAATGCCAAGATATCTAATACATTTTTTTTTTTTATCTGTTATTGAATCAATTTTTGAACCTTGTAAAGTTGTAATTTTTCCCTTTGCTAACTTTCCTTTCCTTAGTACTATAGCTTTACTTTTTGAAGGATTAATTTGTTAAACCCAACTCTGCGAGACTGCTCTCTGCCAAATTAAGCATTGTTGCATAATTTTCTTGTTTACTAAGTAAAGTTATGTCATCATCAAAAGCTAATGCAGATAAAGATGGCAGATTTTCTGATAATTTGTATCCATATTGTTCAGTGATTTCATGATCATTGATTATTATTATAATATTGTATAAAAATATTAAACGAATTTGATACATAATTTTATAATGTATTATATTATTTTATAATAAATATAAAATATAAACAATTATTATTGCAACTAATTTGTCACTGAGAAATAAGGAAAAAGCTGTTAACTTGAATTTATTTGAAACAAAGCGTTACTGGATTACGCAATAAGGTAGGCGATGTTTGGATCCTCGGTCTCATCTCTATTCTCACTTATTATCATAGCGTGTGCTTGATTACACTAACCTTTAGCGCTTGAAAATGGAACTAAACGCCGGCGCACAGAGAAACAAAACACAGGAAAATTCGTTGTGTCCATTCTTTGTAAGCCCTATTCGCTGTTGGAGCCATACGTCGGGAACACTATAATTAACTGTCAAGCGAAGACCTGCGATGCAGAACACGTGTTTATGCTAATGCTGATTTTAAATGTAAATTAATGTTATATAATAAGTGTGTGTCGATGGAATTATGTTCGCGGTCGTACCAGATGTTAATTGTTGATGTATTAGGCTATAAACTAAGTGCGTGTTGACGATAAAAACAAGACAATAAATGAAAATATGGCTGCAGTCTTTGGGAACTTTTACGGTTATTAATAATGACAAAATGATTGATAATTCTTCTAAATATTAAATATTGTATAAACTACATTTTTATGGTCTTGTAGTTTGCGGTGTGTCAGAATTCTAGCCAAATTGTTGAGTCTTGCCTGCTATATCAATAAAGTTACGCCCTTGATTTTCAAGTTCATTGTAAACAGCTGTTTTGTGATCCCATAAATGTTGCAGTTTTGTTGAAGATTCGGAATGCCTGCTATATGTCAGAACTACCTAGATGCATACACTCATTTTGTTGGTTTTCAAGGTTTGTTTATTAATACCTATTATTCCTTTTATAATACATTAGTTATAAACGTGTTTCTTTTCACTTCGTATTTACAGGATTTAAAGTTCACCGAGTTTACTCTAATTGGCACATACTTAATAGATAATGTTGCAGGTATATTTCTTCATTTTTTCATATATCTTTACACTTGTCCTAACTGTATCTACATCCCCATATTTTATTATAATATGTCAATAGTTTCCTCTCTTTACATTTTTATTTTATTTGCATAATTTACATTCTTAGCTTGTTTTCTGTAGTTACATTTATTTAAAATTATATTTTAAAAAGTTTATAACCAATAATTTAGGATAACATGTTATGGTGACTGGCCAGGTTCAAACTAAAACTGGCTTCCTGGGCATCTGAAATATTTATAGAAAAGCACGATAGATAATCGCACAAGATAATATTAAAATGTATCCTAAACCTTTCACGTTACAGGTGAAACACCATAAAGTCGCAAAACATTGTCAGTTTGCTAGCCACAAATTTAATTGAATGGAACCTAAGAATACGTCGTAGAAACTTACGTCTTTATAGCATTATTGATTTTATTATATTCGGTGCAAGAAATATCTTTTTTATTTATTTTCCTTTGTACTATCAATAAAGAACATGTTTTTTTTTGTAATTATTTTAAATGGAAGTCTTTGTATGTAAGTAGTCTACTTACGCAGTACCATATTCTGAAGTATAGCTAATTGATTGCAATAAAACACTTTTCGAATCCGTAATAATTTACATCACTATTCTGAATCTTGATCTTACCTTTGTACATAAAGTAATATTGAAAAAGTACACGTTACGTACAATGAAAGCAATGAGCAAGCACAATTACATCAATATCACTTTAGAATCTCCTGCCTCCACTCAGCGTTGCCAAACCTATCCATGCTCCGTCTTGTAACTGAAGAAGACTCTGCACATACAAGTTCAATCAGTGGTGTATTGGCCCAAAAAATATTTCATGCCATTATGTAGAAGTTTGAATCCCTAGATCCCTAGTTCCCTATCTCAAAATATTTACCTAGGACCCCTCTACAACCCCTTGAATTTCTTCGGTTAAATTCTGAAACATTCTGTATAATTAATACATATTTCTGCACAAAGGAGTGACATGTTTTCACATTGTTAAAGTAAAGCTCCATAAGTTGTGACCGTGAATTTATTGCAGTTAACGAACACTTGCGTAAAATGCACAGAGCAGAGTTTGTCTTATGTGTATTGAAGAAGAATGACAGTGTTACACACTGTTCAAAATAACACAATGAATGAATATATTGGCAAATTTGTGTGTGTGTGAGTGTGCGCACGCCCACTTCACTTACGTGATTCGGGTTCTGCATACTGTAGATAGATGGCAGGACTGTGACCCATTTATGTACCAATATTAAGTAAAATAACTTCACTAAATAATCCATTTTGAATCTTTTGTACACTACTTTTAACACTTGAATATAGTTAATTGATTAACTAGTGGACTTACTCGTGTTAATTATGTAAGATTTGTCCGGCTTACAGCTGTTTCAGTGCTTCATGCATCATCCTCAGAGCCTACTAGATCACGGCGTCATCTCGAACTTCTCTGCCTGTTAAGTGGGTGTGTTTTATTGTTGAAAGGTGTTGAAGAGTGGAGTCGAATAGTGTGTATGTACTGAAATTGATCTGTGTGTTGAGGATTTGATCGGAGTGTGTGTTTTAGTGTGTTTGTATATTTCGTATTGTTCTAGTGTGTTGAGTTTTTGGTTCTTGGGTTGTATGTGTAGGATTTCCATGTCAGCATTTATGTTATTGTATGTATGGTTAGTATTGGTTATGTGATCGGCGTATGTAGATGTATTGTGTCCTCTGTTTATTGCTTTAATGTGTTCTTTGTAGTGTGTTTGGAATGATCTGCCTGCCTCATGTAATAGTTGCGATAAGTTCTACATAGGACAGACAGGCAGATCATTCCAAACACGCTACAAAGAACACATTAAAGCAATAACCAGAGGACACAATACATCTACATACGCTGATCACATAACCAATACTAACCATACATACAATAACATAAATACGGACATGGAAATCCTACACATACAACCCAAGAACCAAAAACTCAACACACTAGAACAATACGAAATATACAAACACACTAAAACACACCCCGATCAAATCCTCAACACACAGATCAATTTCAGTACACACACACTATTCGACTCCACTCTTCAACACCTTTCAACAATAAAACACACCCACTTAACAGGTAGAGAAGTTCGAGATGACGCTGTGATCTAGTAGGCTCTGAGGATGATGCGTAAAGCACTGAAACAGCTGTAAGCCGGACAAATCTTACATAATTAACACGAGTAAGTCCACTAGTTAATCAATTAATTATTCACTAAATAATTTTAGTGTTAATATAATTATGAGGAACAAATTGAAATTCATTGTTTTGTCTTTTACTTATAGTACTAGATAAACATTTATATCAGAGGAACTATATTACATAAATCCAAACAATGTCTAGCCTACGCTGATGATGATGTTCTTATTGCCAGTAATAGAGAAGCACTTGTAGAAATGTTCACAAAAATCGAAGAATATAGCAGTAAACTAGGACTTCATATAAATGAGGAGAAAACCAAATATATGAAAATGTCAACTGGAATCAAACAAAAAGTACAGAATTTAAAGATTAAAATGTACAATTTTGAAGGAGTCGCAAGCTTTTCGTATCTTGGAGTAAACCTAAACAGTAAAAATGATATATCAGAAGAAATAAAACAACGTGTGATGAATAAGTTAGCAACAAGGCATATTATGCAAATCTCCCACTTTTGAAGTCCTCTTTACTGTGTATACCAACTAAAATTATATTCTACGAAACTAATAAGGCCTGTATTGACATATGGTGCGGAAACATGGACCCTGTTATCAAAAGATGTGGAATTGCTGTGAAGATTTGAAAGGAAAATCATAAGGAAAATAAATAGCTCAGTGAAAGAAGCCGAAACTTGAAGAATTCGTAATAATAATAATGAGATAAACACTATATTATAGGGCGAAGACATTGTCAGATTTATAAAATCAGCTAGACTGTCATGGTTGGGACACGTACATAAAATGGACGATACAAGACTCCCAAAACATATGTTGTATGGAAGAATATTGGGTGTGGCTAGACGAGGTAGACCTAGGAAAAGATGGTTCCAAGATATCTTGGATGATTTGAAGAGGTTATTTATATCTGGTTGGTGGGAGAATGCGAAAAGAAGAGATGAATGGAGGCGGATCGTTGAGGAAGCCAAAGCCCAAACTGGGCTGTAGAGCTATTGAAGAAGAAGAAGAAGAAGAAGAAGAAGAAGAAGAAGAAGAAGAAGAAGAAGAAGAAGAAGAAGAAGAAACATTTATATAAAAAAATCCATTATTGAAAGTAACATTCGAAATAATTAAGCTTTTTAAATGTCCCCAGAATGGGAATGTTCTTCATTTCTGCATCTAAACATGTCTGGTTTTCAGTTTAAGCTTGTTCCCATAGCTCAGGGTAAGGTCTAGAAAATGATGGATCAGTTCTTTTCCTAATTCTTGAAAATGGAACAGGTTGAATCGTCTAATCCATGATCATGATCACGAGAAAATGTTTTTACCAAGTGACATTTTATATTATAAAATAATGAATCACATTATATAATGCTATCACTCATTCTATAACACTTCATGACACTAAAACGAATTTCCTGTACTGTAATTAAGATCATGAGCAATCAGCCAATTTCAGAAGTGTGACATTCAGCTTTTCTGCCTAAATTCTATTATCATAATCATTTATTGCATCCACTGATCATATACATGATATGGGACATGTCATATTTAGAAACTGATAATTAATTACATAATATACATAAAAGTAATAACTATAATTAAAAGCAACATAAATACAAATATACAAAACTTGAGAATTAATTGTAGAAAACTACAGGTCGGTCAATTTTGGCTATAAGTTGTATTTGCAGTATGTGTTGAAGTCAGGACATTTAATTTAGCAGTCTGGAGTCAATTTCAACCATCTTCATGAGAAGACATTCTTTTCGAAGTCAGGATCTGGAAAAGAGGAAGTAAAATTTTTGAAGTAAGGCTTTCTTTTTCTATTCAGTTATGACAATTTTCAATAAATTCGTTCATATTGTAAAAGCAGTTTTTGATTAGAATTTTGTAAAGAGCTTTCTTAAATTTTTTATGTGCAGATATTTCTTTAAGATAATTTGGTAGGCCATTATACTTAATAAGGCCAGCATGAATGAAACTGTTTTTGTATAGAGTTGTGTTAAAACTTTCAATAAAAACATTATCTTTATTTCTTGTATTGTGCTGGTGTGTGTCTGATTTTGTAGGAAAGTTATACAAATTATATTTGATAAAATTTAAAATTTCATAAATATAAATACAGGGTAACAGCAAGATATGGCCTGCAGCTGGTAGTTCAAGATACTTGAACTATGGCTCTAATAGCTCTCTTTTGTAGTTTAAATATCTAGATTGCATTAGGTGAATTACCCCAAAAGATTATACCTTACGTTAGGATAGAGTGAAAGAATGCAAAATATAATGTGCGAGCAGATTCAATAGATGATGCTCTTATTAGTAATCGCAAGGCAAAGCAAATTTTACTTAATTTTTTCCCTAGTTCCTGAAGGTGTACGGACCATTTTAAATGTTCATCCAGCCATTTCCTGATAAAAAGATATTCTTGCAAGGTAACATAGAATTAATTGAAAGACAGTTATTACCTAAGTAAGAGGATGCCACACAGCATCTGTTACAGAGATCAAGTGACGAATTCTAGCACTATCACCTGAATGCTTCTCTTAGTACACCCATACTTGCTTTAAACTTAATTTAATTTCTTTACTTGAAGGAACTTGTATGTCATTACAATTAGCATCATCATCTTCCAAGTTTGAATCCCCATCATTCTAGGCAGTCTTGTGTTTGTTCCCAGTGCTCATTTCCTCGAAAGTAGACAATTGATTGCTTATAGATCAGAGTTCTTCCATTGTTAAAGGATGTTCAATGGGGGCGTAGGTTTCGAAGTTCTTCAGTGCAATTTCTAAGTTCTTCAGCATTGTCGCCATCCAAGGAACTCTTGTGAGGAGCGATTAAAACTGTGTGGTACAAGTAGTTCTTAATTGTTGGTGATGTCACTTCACCATATGAATGCTGTATCATGAAGAGGGCATCCCTGAGTAACAGATTGGCGCATAATCATTAATGCACTTAATGATTTATGTGACCTGGTTGTGGCTGTTAATGCACTTCAAAGAATTTTATGATTCTAGCATATGCTAGGAGTTGAAAGAGTCCTGTGCAGTTGGGTGGTAGGAATTCATTTGTTACATCTGAGAAGGTCTGCCTTGTGACAAGTTACATTATAAAGGAGAAGTAAAATATGCTTCTTTTCCCACTTCATGGCTTGTTGAAATTCCGTAGCCATTTCGTAAATTCGCTTGCTGCCATCCATGCTTTTCTGTTGTTCCAATGGCAGTTAATTTTCTTTTGTCGCTGCAGTCAGCATTTGTGCGAAAAGCTAGAGTAGACCTACTGGTAATCCTTTCTATTCTAGGCTTTCATGGAACCTTTTTCGAGGATACAGAAGAAATTGTTTAATTGCCTGCATTCTGAAAAATAGACCACTATCGTCCATAACATAAACATTTTCCAAAGGCTATTTCTTGATTACATCACACAATCTTTTTCGTGCATTAAACCATATGTTCTCATCCACATTTTGTAACATTTACATGACATATGTTGACACTATAAATGAATGGACACTGTAACGAAGTTTCTGATTTGTTTTCAAATATTTCTTGACATAGGCTAATGCGAGGGTGGCACACTAACATGGGATGTGTGTGTTTGTGTGTTTTTTTTTCTGTCCTGTAAAAATATTTTATTGGTAACAGAAAAGAGCCAACATTTCTAATTTGTCCCACTCTTCTTGAATCTCCATTTTATGCATTTAGAAAGCATTAAGAGTAGCAGTATTACTATATATAGAATTTCTATCCTGTAAGAATTTATTTTCTATTGATAAGACCAAAGTACTGGCATTTCTAATTTGTCACACTCTTCTTGCATCTCCATTTATTTTATGCCTTTAGAAAACATTATGACTAGCAGCATTATAGTCCATTGTTAACACTTCATCACTCAAAATACTGTAACTTCCATCAGTTTTATGTAATTCTAACCGAAACTTTTCATTATCTTTAGTATTTTTTAACTATTTACAATGAATACATTTGCAACAACTATAATTTGTCAGTATTGACATTTTGAACTGATATCTTCGCTGGATTCTTCATGGGGCCACAATTTGTGCCAACATTTTTTTTTCTTGTACAATTTCAGATGGTTCTGTTATACTGTTAGTTGCATTGTTAGTTGCGTATTTCTTTCAGAAGTGGATACTAACTTTATTATCGTGTGAAAACTATTTTAGAATCATTACTGTTTAATTTCCTAATTGGACGAATTAGCACATTGTCTATAAATAAAATTGCTTTCCCTGGCACATTTTTTCCTTCAAATATCTACTAATTTCTGGAATATAAAATTGCTTCCTCTGACACATTTTTTTTTTCTCCAAATATCTATTAATTTCTGGAATATAATTATTGTAGAAGCATTATAAAACATAGAGTGGCATATAAAAACGTAGCACGCATCTGTAGCATATCATAAATATTGAGTAATATAGAAATTTATTGATAGAACTACTCACCATCATGGATATTCAATCTGACCCAATGCTGTATCAGTGCACAACTGTGCACGTATAACCATGTTTAGATACACCCCGCTTAAAATAATGACAAGGACTGCATGGCTGATATTGTCCTTCAGTATCCTTATTTTGGGTATTTTCATATAGCCTACTGTGTTCTTCAAAGTGCTTTTTAATAGTACAGGTTGTAAGGTCAGAAGAACGTAACAGCCACAAATTTTTGCCAACTATTCATTCCTCAGGAAAGATCTCACGAACTTGATGCAAGGACACCTAAGAAAAGTGGCATGTGACCTCACTCTACTGGAAGAAGAAGCTCACTATTTCCTCTTCAGTGAGTTGAGCATGGAACACATAAAAAAGTTCATGTACACATTTCTGTGTTGGCAGTATTGTCAAAAAATATCAATCCAATGCACAGTGGGCCAGAACCAGGTAAAATTTGGACAAAAGTAAAAAAAATCACATATTTATAATTAGCTTCTTGATATTCGAAGTTGAAAGTAGAAATGTTAAAGAATACAGGAGTGACCTTGAAACTATCATATGAACTATGTCTACTGTTGACTGCCCTGAATGTTACTTTAGTAGCTACACATGATACTGAGCGCTGCATCATCAAGTGTGGCAGTGTATAAGAGGTTAATTTTCTTACTGTGTACTGAAGATAATAGTGATGATGGCAACTATAATACTTCAGACTGAGAGTTTCAGTTTGCATATTAACCTTTTACAAAATAAGTTCGTTAATAATTACATACATGTCTGTCGAATGAGCTCTGTGGTAGTGTGTCTGCCTCCAGATTAGCTGGCCCGGGTTCAATTCCCAGTGGGGTCAGAAATTTTAATGTAAAGATTTCTACCTCGGAACTAGGAGAGATGGCGGTGCACAACTTCTAATCACTAGATTGTGCACAAATATGCCTGGGTTAAATTCCAAATCTTTCTGCAGTGCATATGAAGGAAGGCATATGTCACTGTTGATAGTGATTCGTCCGTCAGATGGGGACATTAAGCCTGGCGGCCCCCTTGGTGCTATTTGACAGGAGTAGATTACGTGCCGGCACTGGGTTTCCCCTTCTCCCTTCCTCATCTTCATCGTCATATCTCATTCCAGACACTACACTTACACATACACTCACTCTAGTACACGACATAACTCTCTCCACAGATACACATCATGTACAATGTGACCCACCGAAGTGGTGTACAACTAGAAAATGGGTCACAGTTCTGCCATCTATCCGCAACATGTGGAACCCGAATCACACAAGTGAAGTGGGTGAGCATTGGACACACACACACACATACACATAATTACGTACATTGTGTTAAGTTTAGTAGACACTAATGAGATTACGCAATTAATGTATAAGGTTATGTTTAGACTTTTAAAATGTCTATCACGTTTCTTCACGCTGATTTCTTCTTTGAGCTATCAATCATATCGTTTCCCCTTTTTACCCCTTTCATGTAGGGTATCATTTTTCTGAGACATTATTGCTATTGCAGGTGGGCGACACTTTTCACGTAAAGAACTTTTTGAAGTGTTTCTGTCAAACAAAAATGAAAGTAAGTGCATTTATGACTTCATAATTTCAGAATTAGGAATAGATAATAATTATTCTGAAGATTTTTTTCAATATTGAAAGCTAAATTAGAGTCATATTACAATAACTTCAACACAAGGTGGCGAAAATGCCACAGAATGAAAGAAAGGTTGAAAAAAGTATGGAGACTGGTTAAGCAAGGAATTTTAAGCCTTAGCACTTATAGATACTAAGCTATCTAAACACGAATATTCTGTTCTGAGACTTGAGGCCAAATGTATAAATGCAGATTTACACCCATATAATAATGCAGGGACGGCCCGTCCTTATGTGCTACAGTGCTACAGCACAATGATAATTTTTGCTCAAATAATGTATTTGTAATACCGTAGTATTTGATTTGTCATTTAACAATTTCCCGTGGTTATGTTCATGATGCGTTATAAAGTGTTTAGTCTTCGCTCTTCGCTCTTTGGTGCCTCAGGGGGTTTGTTGTGCTACTCAAAACTCCACATGAGAATGTAGACAGTTATGCGCATGTGCGAAGCTGAAATCACTGCTCTCATTGCCTATTTTTACGCGGGAAAGTGCTGTAGTCAGCTTCAGCACTATACAGCTTGGAGATTGCAAAAGTAAAGCGTAATGAAAGAATGCTAGGAACTATTTACAATGTATTTGGTAATTCAAGTGTCTGACTGCTGCTGCCATCTACCTGTTGAAGTTGCTGTCAACAGCTATACTATGCTGAACAAAAGAGTTTTCCAGATACAACTTGGATTTCTATACGGAAGACCTGACTTCCGAAATATAGATGGCTGTTCAATTGTTACAATACATAGTCTCCAACAATTTACAGGATCCATTCTGTGAAGTAACGAAGTTGTTAAATATATCGGTTAGAACACCAATGACCACTGCTGAGCCAGAAAGATGTTTTTCTTGCTTGAAACGCATAAAAACGTTTTTAAGGAACACTATGTCCCAGGATCGTCTCACTGCTCTTGCAATATTGTCAGTAGAAAAGAGTATGATGTCCAAGATGGAGCAGAGTAATTGACAAGTTCTGTAGTAGCAAGAAACGTCGTATGGACTACATATTTCGTCACTAGGCGAGTCTCAAATTAAGATAAATAGATATAAGTTAAGTGTATACAGTAGGCCGATATAGAAATTATAGCACACTCATTATTTTGACCACCAGCCGCTACTGTAAAAATGTATGCAGGACTAAGTTTCAGTGCTACCCAGATGAAGATTTAATTACTGTAACTGAAGTTAGCGCTGAAAGAAGCTTACAAGGGTTGCTTGACCATACAGTTAAACAGATTGTTAGAAATGATCTCCCATTTGACCGCAGTCTGGCCCACTGTGCAATGATGTGCATCCCTGGCACAGCAAACCAAAAACCAATTCTTTGGTCTTGGAGTGGCTGCTCATATACAGGTGAGAGTTCTTTATCACCTTTCCTGTGAATTTACGTGATCAGAGACGAAATCTCTTCATTCATTATGTACTGAAACAGGTCTTATGGGCATCCATTTATGCTGAGTAAAATTTACTTGCAGTACTATATTCGTTGGTGCTTATTGGCCTCATAAGAGAGATACACAACTGTCACAAACCATGTCCTCAAAGATTATGAAGATTTCCATAACTAAACCCATTCTCAAGTATGCTTTCACAATTGCCAATCATTTTTTTGTTTCTGCTGAGTACCTATGTTAGCTTGTACATTGTGGGATAGATGTCCACTCAGTGCAATGTTCGACTTAACTGATGGAGTGAGGGGTGAGAAATTCTGGCAGAGTGTTGACATCAATGCGAATATGGTGACAGAGATTTGAATCACATTAGAAGCAGTCAAAATATCACAATGACTTGTGAAATTAGATGCAGGCAATTTTTTTTTCTTTTAAAGTGAAGTTAACTGAAAGCACTTTTATATTCAGACATTTAAATGCTCATGATCACATGGCTTTTCCAATGATATGCTTTTCATTTGCATTAAGAACATCCAATTGTCATAATTCTTCCTTCCTGCATCTTGTAACCTGGAGCTCTGTGGTCAACAAATGAATACTTCTTAAAGACCAACTTTTGGACTTTGTAAGAATATTTATGTTTTTCAATATTTACAAACACAAGACAAATAACAAACTCAACATTTTCTAGATCCTTATTTTCTAATACTAATAAATAACTTTTTTTTTTTTTTTTTTTCACTGTGCTTATTACTTTATCGCTTAGGGCAAACATTGCATAATACTTGAAATTGTATTTTATTCCTAGCAAAGAATCAAAACTAGAGGACTACCTATTTGGGCCTAATATTTTCAATGTCTTTGTGACATGTTTGTCAGTTGCTAATTATTGTTTATTTCTTGCACGTTCAGATGTGCTAAAGCTGAAATATACAGAGTGGAACAACTTTAATGTTTACAATTTCAGGAACATGTTCCCTGACACGTTCTACGTTGATTAAACCTAACATACCTATATCCGAGGTTACAGAAGTAACAGAGCTGGAAAAAATTGAACTTCTTGCAGCTCCAAGCATTATACCGTTTATACAAGGCCTATTTTATGGCATTACTAAGTAGAGATACATAAGAAACATTTGAAAAGCAGTGAATGAAGGAAATTTTACTTTTAAGAGAAATTAAATTAAAATTGTTTAGGTTGCTAAGGAAACGAAACAGACAACAGTTTAAAATAACAGTTGTGGGAAAAATAAACCGTGTTGTGACTAGTCTTTTTATTGAGTTTTGACCATTAAAACATGCCTTTTGTGTATATACATCAGGAATACGCCGACATAGTTTATGTGTATGGACTGTGTGATGGCAATGCAACAGCAGCTGTTTTGGCATATCAAGCACGGTTCCCAAATCGTAGGATTCCTAGTGCACAGGTATTTTCACGTGCCTAATGGCAAATTTCACAGTGTGGTCAACTTCCAAGCGCTTGTGTGAGGAAGGAGAATGCACAACGACAAGAACAGGTACAAGACATGATTATTGATATTGTAGACGAAAATCCACGGTTAAGTACACGGAGGATTGCTGCACAGCTCGATGTAAATCATATGAAGGTATGGAGAACACTACATAAGGAATGTTTGTATCTGTATCACGACCAAGGAGTACAGCATCTTGAGCCACAAGATTTGGCTCCTCGTTTGAATTTATGTAACTGGTTAACGATTGAACCTCAATTGGTTGCAAAGATTTTGTTCACTGATGAGGCTACATTCACCAGAAATGGCATAACTAATTTTCGAAATAGTCATACATGGGCATATGAAAACCCGAATGCAATAAGAGAAAGACATTTTCAACGTCGATTTTCTATTAACGTGTGGTGCGGTATGCTAAACGACAGACTTATAGGCCCATTCCTCTTCGATCGCAATGTAACAGGAGAAGTTTATGAATTATTTTTACGAAATGAACTACCAGGTTTGCTGGAAGATGTTCCGTTGGCTGTGAGACATGAAATGTACTTCCAACATGATGGTCATCCTGCTCACTTCTCTCTCCGTATGCGAAACTTTTTGAATGAACATTTTTTCAATCGCTGGATAGGTCGTGGTGGTCCTCAGGCATGGCCTCCAAGGTCACCTGATTTAACGCTTTTGGATTATTACCTGTGGGGTGATATGAAAAGAATGGTGTATGCAACAGAAGTTGACACACGTGAACATTGCTAAACAGAATCATTGCTGCTTCTGAATTAATAAAGAACAGCCCTCATACCATTCAGTCAGCCACAACTGGACTTCTGTGTAGAGCCGAGAACTGTATTGCCGCTCAAGGAGGACATTTCGAGCAGAGACAGAATTAATCACATTTTCCGCAAGAAGTACAGTGTTTGGAATCTTAAGGACATTTTTTTTTCAACTTTGCAGTGCTTCTTTCATACTCACAAGTAGTTGATATTAAAATGTAATATGGTAATAATAAAAATAATGACATATACATGTCACTTTCGGAAATTGGTGTTACTTCTTTCAGTATTCACCGATAAAATTAAACTCAAAATATTTAACTTTGGGGTACAAATACTCCAAACCTATAGAACTTTGGATATAGGTATGTTAGGTTTAATCGACGTAGAACGTGTCAGGGAACATGTTCCAGAAATTCTAAACATGAAAGTTGTTACATTTTCTCTAGGTTTTCACAAAACTTACGAAGCTTCACTATGTTTTTCATGGAATCATTGAGTACCAAATTAAAATTATTATCAGCTGAACAGTGGACATAATCAGCATTTGGAACACGTTTTTTCTTATACAAGCCTACAAACCCGAGTATTTCCGGCTCATATTTGCCGTGCCATCATAGCTCTGACCTGTATGCTTCTCTAGCTTGAATTTCCTATTTTCTGAAATCTGAATCATCTCTTTCTCAAAATTTTGTACACTATGGTAAGTTATCAAAGATTCCTAAGAAAGCCTCCTTTATTTCAAACTTTCCTTTATCTCTTTCACTAAGTTCAATTTCACATACTGTATCACTACACTTAATTGATCCTTTCTCGAAATGTTAGGAGTAAAGGGAAAATGTCTGTTATTATTCAGTTCAGAAGCTTTTGTCATCTAGTCTGCTGTCAAAAAATCTGAAAGTTATTTATAAAACAGTTATATTACCGGTTGTTCTGTATGGTTGTGAAACTTGGACTCTCACTTTGAGAGAGGAACAGAGATTAAGGGTGTTTGAGAATAAGGTTCTTAGGGAAATATTTAGGGCTAAGAGGGATGAAGTTACAGGAGAATGGAGAAAATTACACAATGCAGAACTGTATGCTTCGTATTCTTCACCTGACATAATTAGGAACATTAAATCCAGACGTTTGAGACGGGCAGGGCATGTGGCACGTATGGGCGAATCCAGAAATGCATATAGAGTGTTAATTGGGAGGCCAGAGGGAAAAAGAGCTTTGGGGAGGCCGAGACGTAGATGGGAGGATAATATTAAAATGGATTTGAGGGAGGTGGGCTATGATGATATAGGGACTAATGGCTGGCTTACATGAGGGTGGCAATGAACCTCTGGATTCCTTAAAAGCCATTTGTAAGTAAGTAAGGAGTAAAAGGAAAATTCTTCATTGATTTCGGAAATAATTTTCTGAAGCACACTGTCACACAGCAGTGTTATCATTTCATTTTGAATGTTTGAAGTTATATATTTAATTTTGTTCTTGCTAGATATATGTTCTTCAAGAACAGGATCATACCAGGATAACATGGTCTATTACATTCAAAAGAATTTCCACAGTGTTCCTCTCTTTCTGTTACATTCTCTCAAAGACCTCGAAAAGCGAGGTGACATAATGTTAATATTTAAGTAACGTAAAAATGCGTGTAATGATAGATTTCCATTTATCGCACTTTTCACTCTGTAACACAAATAACGTTTTTTTTTTTATGTTCTATACATCAAGTAAGCTTTAAATGCGTTGCATGGGTTGCAATTGTCTCATGAATTTTGATTTTTTTACTTAAGGGGTTAGGCACAGTTTACAGCAGTAAAATTTTTGGAAATACTCAACATTTTCTTTCTCCATTACTGTATTTTGTATAGCCTAATAATGAAAATTGGTACGTGTAAAACACTGTCTGTCTGCTATATGAAAAAAATATGTTTACGATTTAATGATTAATGATTAAATATATATATATATATATATATATATATATATATATAATTCAAAACGGTGGCAGTTAACAGTGCAGTGATGAAGTGTTTCCATCATAACTCATAAACCTGTTAACTTTTTTATGTTGTCTCTCTTTTATTTTATTGCTGAAAGTCATGTTTACAGTACTTGCTCGTTCAACTACATACCTTAATAAATAGTATTATTTTTATTTTGTGTTAGAAGAAAATACTAATATTTAACCATTTTTTAAAATTAATTAATTTTTTTATCAGATAATCTATCAAAGGTAGAGGAGTGATTTTGCATCATATTGTAGGTATAACATCCATAAATACACACGAAATATTTCATCATAGAATGTTGGTTAGTTTTTGAGTTATAAAGGAAATGCTTCAACACTGCACAGTGAACTGCCACCATTTTGAGTTTTGAAAGAAAGAAAAAAATATATTTTTATTAATCTTAAAAATATTTTTATCATGTGTTTTACATATACTAATTTTCATTATTGTACAAGATACAGTAATGGAGGAAAAAATGTTGAATATTTCCAAAATTTTACTGCTGTAAACTGTACCTAACCTCTTAAGCCATACCAATGATTTATATGATAATTGCGCCAAGCATTACAGGATTTGTGTGCACCACCATTTGGTTCATCAGTAAAACCATTAAATATTGGGGAATAATACGGAAATGGTCTATTTTCTTCCCTGTTTTAGTTTTAGTATAGTAATGGTTGCTGCTAAAACAGTGGTTAGTTCCATGTCATTTGGGAAGGGTCCATGTGGCTTACATGGTTCTCCAGAAATAATTTTTAGCTTCGTTTCATCATCTAATTTGTCACGAAAATTTCCCCTGTCCATAGAGAATGGCATATTTTCATTCACATGAGATGCAAGCTGCACTTGTTCGCAATCAACATCTAAGACAAGTGTATCCAGAGAAATAGAACTTCTTCACTGCATTCAATTACAGCCTCTTCACATCGTGTTTGTATTTCTCATATGAGCCCACTTCATCACTCAACTCCTCACATTGATATGGGTATTTTCAGCATATTATAAGTCCTTATTAATTGACACCACACTAGAAACTGACATTTTTAAACAAAATGTCAGTTTTTGTGAGTTTGTTAACATCTGCCTTCCTATTCGATTTTAATCTAAGGATAGCTGAAAACACATACAATAATACATTCTTCTTCATAAAAATATAATTCCCAATAAAAATTATATAATTTAGTTCCATAGTTACATCGTTTTCACTATTGCGTAGTGCAGTACAATGGATGCCAAACAGTGATGTCTGATGATGTGTACTAGTATTGAATGTGATTCTCCCTCATTCATCAAGCCTATGTTTGTTATGTCCTATTTATATTTTGTATCAACGACCATCTTTATACTTTTATTTCTTATTTGAGGGGGTCAGAAGCAAAGGGATATAAGTGCAATTAAGTTATTTGTGAGAAAATGTGGTTGGAAGTACTTAAGATTTCGTAAATTCCGGAAAAATCTTTTATTTAAATTTTAGTTTGTGATGTGGTTAAAAAATGTATCTCTTTTCCACTAAAATTTTAAATATTTTAGCTTGTCCTGGATGCACTTAACTCATATTCTTAGAAATGTCACTTGTATCACTTGTACCCCTTTGCTTCTGACCCCCTTATTTGTGATTGAGGGCACTAGTACCCATTTCCCCTGCACCATGAGGTCTGTGGGACCGTTAGTTTCACCACTGCCAATGGAAGCCTAATCACACTATCACAAACCCAGTTACAAACATTAAAACATATTCATTATTTCTTTATATTAATTCATGGAATAGGCAATATAAAACAAGGCAGAAAAGTATTGAAGAGAACCCTAGACTTTGTATGCTTAAAATGTTCGTGACATTTCAGCTAAAGTACTTAAGGCAACAGTGAAATCTTTTTTATTTATAAGACTGAAATATCTAAATAGCCTACATACGTACGTACGTACATACATACATACGTCTTCTGCCCATGGGCAGGTCTTTCACTGCAAAACAAGCATTCTCCAATCTTTCCTATTTTCTGCCTTCTCCTTAGTCTCTATATAAGATCCACATATCTTAATGTTGTCTATCATCTGATATTTTCTTCTGTCTCGAACTCTTCTCCTGTTCACCATTCCTTTCAGTCCATCCTTCAGTAGGCAGTTTCTTCTCGACCAGTGACCCAACCAATTCATTTTTCTCTTTCTGATCAGTTTTATCATCACTTTTCACCCACTCTTTCCAACACAACTTCATTTTATATTCAGGCTGTCCACTTCACATGCTCCATTCTTCTCCATATCCACATTTCAAATGCTTCTAGTCGTTTCTCTTCACGTTCCATATTTCTTCCCCCATACAATGCCACACTCCACACAAAGCACTTTATTAGTCTCTTAGTTCTTTTTCCAGAGATCCGCAGAAGATGCTCCTTTTTCTATAAAGGCTTCCTTTGCCATTGCTATCCTCCTCTTGACTTCCTGGCTGCAGCTCATGTTACTGCTTATAGTACATCCCAAGTATTTGAAGTTGTTCACTTGCTCTACTGCCTCATTTAGAATTCGCAAGTTTACCTTCTTTATTTCTTTTGCGACAACCATGGTTTTAGTCTTGTTTGCGTTTATCTTCATTCCATACTGCTCACAGCTGTCATTTAGCTCCAGTAGTATATCCCTTAGTATCATCTTCTCTTCTGTTAATCTTATACACTTTATTCTTCTTCCTCCTACTTTTACCCCTCCCATGTTCTGAAAACAGTTCTTCACCAAATCCTCCAAGTAGATGTTGAACAGGGTAGATGATAAAGGGCATCCTTGTCATACATAGCCTATGTATGGGACACAAAAGGAAGAGGTTATAATAGTACCTGATGAGAGCAGAGAGACAAGACATTTCCAAAAAGTATAGGAAAAAAGAATATCCAGTGAATTTGAATTTTGTGCTGTATATAAATTTCTGAAATATGATTTTATTTTATTTTCAAATATATTAATAGGTAGGCCTACTTTGGTACATCAAAATATAAATCTTGATCTACATATGGTTCATGGTATTGTGGTTTGTTATTACTTCTAAACACCTAATACTAACACATGTATGGTATTTTTAGAAAACATAACTGTTCTGTATTCTGGATCCTTGTGGTCACCCCCACTGGAGGGCTGATGATTTAATCAAATCTTCCTCTAAAATTTGAATATGGGACAATATAATTAGTCTTTCCAATAAGCATTGATATACACTGAAAATAGCTGTTAATAAATTTTATCTTCACTTATATTTGCATAGGAAACTGAACACATCATCACATAACAATATGCTGATTGGTTAATGAAAATTAAGGCAACCTGTAAGTTAAAAACTCTTGAGTAGTTGCAGTAAGCTGGCAACCAATTCGGTAGACATTTTATATTGTCAATTTCACTTAATCATATTTTGTCCGAACTGTATTGAGAAAGACTGAAAAGTAGGTATTTTAGTGATGGTTGGACACACAGTGGGCCTACACAACGCATTTTCTTCACTGAAATGTGTATCTGCTGAAAAAGTACGAGTTTTGTTTACACAAGTTTTGGCAATTTTTCCTCAGAGGCTGCACAACTATCGAAACAGTGTTAAATTATTTCTGCATAATTCTGGTCCACACATTTATCCTCCAGCGAACTTGGTGACACCTTTCTTCCACAGTATGTGAGTTCTCGTGGGCTCACCTATGGCTGCTGTGGTAGTTAAACACACTTTCCCTTGTAAATGAGATTTCACTGTGGTAGTAATGCATGAGATATTTGTATTGTAAGTGTTTTTAAGTCGAATTTTCATTGCTGAAAAAGTGAATTATTATTATTATTATTATTATTATTATTATTATTATTATTATGTTTGGTATTTGAGGTCAACTTTGCGGCTCTTGTTTTCGAAAACTTCAATCATGGAGTTGTAGAATGATGCTTGTTGTTTCAGCAGTTGCCTTTCAGTGGACATCCTGGAAAGCTCAAAGAGTCAATTCTGTGTAACAAGAAAATTCATTACAAAATATAAACGTAGAACCAATAAAGAAAAAATTCTCTTAAAACAACAAAAATAAAGTGCCTGAGTAAAGGGTTATCGTGATAGGATAAATAAAGTAATCTAAAATTATATTTTTATAATTTTTATTATTTTTGATCGGTGTTGGTTTTATAATAACTATAATTTTAAGTTTGTTAAAATTTATTTTTTCAGGTTTTGATTTATTAATATTTAATAATTTTATTGAAATCTTTTATTAAATTATTATTTATTTGTAGATATTTCGGAGATAGGTTTTAATTATCTTCAATGCAGAGAATGGCCTTTCTCCTGGAGTACCTACTAGATACAGGAATTGTTACAATTAACTTCATAAGTTTTATTCTTCTGGTAATGCTTTGTTCAGGCCACTGGAGATTAGGTACTGGATTAGACTAAACATTGGTTGATTTCTGAATTAATCTGAAGACACTCTTTCTTAGAATTCATTACCTACAGATGTTAGGGACTGCCCAACTTTAAATGCTTTTAAGTCCAAAGTAAAAACTCCAACTTTACATCACATAGTGTCCCAGGGTATATGTAATAACTAATAATAATTCATGGTTGTAACTAGTTTATCATGTAATTATATAATAAATCTGTCACCTAACTTAAATAGGTACCGGTATTTAAATTCGATATTCTTCTTGTTTATACATATTTTCCTGCAGATATAGTACAAGTCTTTGAATTTTCGTGTTGGTTTTTCAGATTCATGAAATTGTCTATGTCACCCACTTCATTATTGGTTCACATCCCATTAGAAGAAAATAGAATATACTCCCAACAATACAGTTTTGCTACAAGATTCCTGTAAATTGCGAACGTAATTCTTGGTTTTCATGCTCAGATAGGAAGTTGTGGCATGGGCCATCCCTCCTTTATTATATAAACATCTTGTCGTATGTAAATCCACCAAATGGCTGCTTCCATAAACTTTACAGCACACAGTTACAGTCCAAGAAATTAAAGCCGTTTGAAGAGCCTGCTATTTCTCCATATTGGTCTAGCAATTCAGTACAATGCAATGCTAATTAATATGTACACCAATGAACTAGTCCAAAGTTTAGGATATCCAAAATTATTAAAAAAACATTTTACATAAAAATTAACTAAGTAAAATAACACTATTTACTGTATTTGGTAAGATATCACTTTGAACAGTGTAGCCTGAGGCAAATAAAGTCAGCATTAAGTTAACATAATCACAGATGACATATGCTTACAGGAACTCGCTAAACATGCAACTGCCATTGGCTTGTCACTTTCCGTTAGTGGTACTGGTTAACCAATCAAAATAGAGAATACTGAGTAGGCAGGCACACTTGTAATCAATACATCACACACGTTACAAGTGCAAAGCATAGAACTAGGTTTGACTACAGGAATGAACTGTGCCAGAGAATGCTTCATTGGATCAAACTCTTTCAGGAAGTCCTCCTATATACTTTTGCTTCAAACAGACAATATTACAATACTTAGGGTGACCAGAAGTCCTCTTTTGTCTGGACATGTACTCCTTTTTAGGCCTTTGTCCAGGGTCCAGGCGGATTTAAAAAAATATCAAGAAATGTCCTCCTTTTCGTAACTTGTATGCCCGATATTTTGAAATTATCTGATTTGACGCTTTTTTCAAGTAATTGTCAAGTATGTGGCAGCAGCATCGACGGAGTATACTCTTTGCCAACGATCATAATTCTTTTCGCTCTTTCTTGTTATGGTCATTGCTCAGAGGAAGCTAGTAAATCGAGAGATCGAGGTGCGAATGTGAATCTAAATAGATATTTTCTGTCCTGATTAATAATTATAGTTCCCCGGACTTTCATAAGTAGCTAATTGTAAAATCATTATTATTAAGTTTTTTCATAATTATTTTATAATGAAATAGATATTAACATACTTTTAAGTATGATATAAATCTAAATCTGTACTGTAAAATATTTTGTAATAAAATAGATATTGACGTAACTTGAAGTACAGTATAATGTAGGCCTAAGCTAAGCTACATATTTTTTGTCCTCTTTTTTTCGAACAATGTCCTCCTTTTTGGAGCTTTGTGTTCTCTTTTTTATCGATGTGAATCTGATCACCCTAACAATACTGCGTGTGTGACACTTCAGTGATTACTCTCCATAGAATGCTGAGCAAGCGTATATCTGTATAAGTACAGATCGTTCTTCTTCCTACTATCATAGATGAGACAGATGCATTCATAGTCTTCAGGCAGTCTCTCATGTGTCCAAAGTATCATATCATCATCATCATCATCATCATCATCGATCAGTGCCAAAATGCTCTCCTCCAATTGAGATGTTTGACAATCCTCTGAATGACCTCAATCTTGAATTGATGGGGCAGTGGCCACATCCATTTTCCATATACGACTGTCCAGCCATTGAGACATATGGTCATTAGGATAATGGCATGCTAGATACATTACTCTGTAGAGTCTTTCAGCAATGAGGGGACAATAACCACTCTCATCCAGGATAAGATGCAAGTTACACTGAGCCTGCACACCATAATGCAGACAATATTTTACTACCACCAGTTAGGTTTGTGTTCGCTTTTGGCATATGGTATTGTTTGTATTTTTGTTTTGAAAACAATTAAATAAGAGCGCAAATAGCCATAATAGCTGACATAGCCTTTTTAAACCCCACTAACTAACTAACTAACTAACTAACTAACCAGTTAGGTGATCTTCGACCTGCCTGCTGCATATGCTTTTTCATTGCTTATGTGCTTTGTGTAACCTCCTGCAGACTGGTTCTACAGTGCAGTGCACAGACTTCGAGATGCATGTTGGCTATGTGTCACATTATAATTGAAGCTGTTAGAAGCAAAGGATTGTAAATGACATTTGTAAAAAAAATATTTACGTACATCCAGGGTAAACTAAAGCATACAAAATTTCACTGGTAAAGGAATATATCTTTTAACTACGTCACACATCAACATTTTAAATTAAAACTTCACAGAATTTATGAAAGCTTAACAAGTTTTAATCACATTTACTCGAAAGTAACCTAAATGCACTTACACTCCTTTGCTTCTTTGCCTCAATTATTTTTAACAACATAGGAGTGGTTTAAGAAGTTCTAGAGACTCCTTCCAGGGTATTTACAGTGATACTTTGGCCATAGAGCTAGCCTAAAAATAGGTTAAGTTATTTGCTCCATTTGGCTTTGGGTGAAAATTTTAATGTCTTGATCTTCTTTATCACAGCTTGTGATTATTGCTTGGTATTTTTCGTACACTCTGCATAAAATTATAAATTATTACAAAGGTCCTCAATAACAAACTTCTAATAAAATATATATATATATATATATATATATATATATATATATATATATATATATAAACACTAATATCCAGTAACAAAATTATTACCTTACATGTTGCAAAGAATGCAGGAAAAATCCAGAAAAATTTGGGAAATTGGTATAAAAATAAGGTCAAATAGGGTAAAGTTGATAAACCTATTTCCAGTATATTCGTGAAAATGTTTTACCCGTAAGTTAGAAGAGAGCTGTAAGGAAGTAGTTCGACTTGCTGTTTTTTCTCTCTTCCCTTAAGAACAGGGCCGGATTTAGGTATAGTGCCGCACCTAGGCAGTGCTAAAATTTGCCATCCCCCCAATTCCCACAAACAGTTAGTTTATGAGCAGCTATTATACAGGTCATGTTTAGTTTAAATTAGTTTTAAATGAAATGTTACAATTCAGAAAAAAAATTACTGGAATCAAAATGCATACATCTTACTTGTGAATTATAAAGATTTCCTTCGCACTTTCTTCACAGAGAAAGCATTCATGATGTCATCAAAGTCGATCTGATGATGCACATCAGAATTGATGCAAAGAAATATATTCAAACTTATTCAACATTGAAACAAGATTGATTTGTGAAAGACAAGCTGTGGTTTATTTTTAAGCATTGGTTTTGTTGGTGGTATAATTATTATGAATATTTCTTACTTCGATAGAAAGTATAAAGTAAATTGAAAAATAAACTCCAACTCTTTGTGGAATAAATCTTTCATATCAAATTATATAGTGCACATGATGGAAAGTGATTAAATAGTATTGTTGACGATATAACAGAGTTCTGGTTATTATTCATAGCGATAATAAACACACATCCAACTTGAGTTTCAACAACACATTCTTGTTTATACAAGCAGTTGATAATACGAGTATAATAAGATGATACTGGCATTACTATATAACTATGCAGTTGCACACTTTCCTTTTACTCTCTCCATGACCACGACATTGCGATAACAAAACAATATCCAACTTCCACAAAGTGTTCAAGAACAAACTTAGGAAACGATTTACATACAAGTGTTTTAAAAACAAATTTCACTGTAAAAAAAAACCAAGAAGAAGAAGAGTAAGAGAGAAAAAATGCCCCCCCCCCCGAAATTGCCACCCTAGGCAACTGCCTAGGTTGCCTAGGCCTAAATCCGGTACTGCTTAAGAAGTGTAGCTTTTCTTTTCTTTTGCTGGTGATGAATATAAGAATCAACATTTTGAAGATTGGCTCTTAAAGTGAACAAATAAATGTTATGGATAACATGAATATATTACTTGTTGGGGTTGTTACAAATTAAAATCCACATGACTGACTGTATAGTATAGCTGAAGCAATGGCTTTAATCTTTAAATGTCGAAGTATTTATCCCTGAGCTGGCGACTTGCCTGGACTCTTAATAAGGTTTTTAAATACTACGTGCAGTATTTTAGAAAATAATTATTTTCTTGAAAACTATAAGCGTTATAATTATGAGATAAATTCTGAAAGCTTTAAAAGTTGCGCATTATTATTGTCTGAATTATTTATTCCATTTATTTTTTTGTTGTTGCTTCTTTTGATGAGAAATATTAACATTTATTTTTATAATATATGGAATATTGTGTTTCATATGTTTTGGCAATGTTACTGTCCTGAAAAAGCGGTGAAATTATGCTTCCTTTTACTAATGCCTGTTGTTGAAAAGTTCCAATAAACAATAAAAAATTAAGTTATGTAGAAAATTGATTTGACAACTTACAGATAATATAAACTCAAAATAAAGTTCCTTTCCTCATCCATCTAAGACAGCTGCCAAAAATGGACAATATCCTACTTAAAATTCTAACATTGCACTTTCTGCATTTTTCAGATATTAAAAAAACTTCATAAAGTTCTAGACTAGACGCCAATTCGGAAGGCGGTCGGCTGCTAGCATTTGCGTCGAGAGAGACAGATAGTGAGAGAAAGGCAATGTACAGCATTGCCACATCGTACTTAACGCGCACGCGCAATACAAGTAGCTGAGGAGAGAATTTCAATTTTAAAAAGACAATAATGACCTTAGCCATTGATTACTGCAAGCATGACAAACCTTTTATCAGAACATTATGAAATCTTACGTTCTATTAATAATGCTTATACCAAGTTTTAAGATTTTTATGTCCGATATTATATTATTATTATTATTATTATTATTATTATTATTATTATTATTATTATTATTATTATTATTATTATGTTATCACACAGTTTTAATACGAAATGTATAAGGTGTATTACTAGGAAAAATGATACACTATTTAAGTAGAAATTGTATTTGGATCTATTTCTAGGCGCAAATTATTTCAGCTACTTAAATACCCTAAAACAGTAATTACGAGTACCATGTTATATTGTCACATTTCGGTCACATTTAATATAAATTAGGATTTAATAAATATTCAGTACCTGGTTTTAATTGAAGTCGCTGATTCCTTCATCAGTCCCGTCAGATTCTTCAGAGACGGATTCTCGAAGGTACATATCTAATACTGTATGTCGCAGCACACTTTTATTAAAATCATCTAATTCAGAAACTGATTTTTCACGACGAGGATGTTTTCCAGAAGAACGAAATGTGGCAGTTCCGCTTACATTAAAATATTTGTTTCCTTCACTAACAATTCTTTGCACGGTTTGCAAACCCACACCACAAGCTTCTGCAGTCATCTCCTGCGCGTTGGCAACATTGCGGCCAGCACCATGATGCCCGGCAGAGTTCTGCTCGTTAATGTTTTTAAAATAATTATAAACCTTAAACACTATTTCCCTCGCCTGCCTGTGCAGTACTTGTCTTTTTATAGTATCTCCTTCCATTTATTTATCTTACAGATGCACAGTATATGTTAGTTTCACTTATTCGATGTTTTAAAACACTCACACGTGAACAAAGTAACTCGAGAAGCTCTTTCTGATTGGTTCTCCTGTTCAAGCTTATGACGTCACATGCCATACAGGCTACGGCGCATCTAGTAGCCATCCGCCTTCCGAATTGCTGTCTAGTCTAGGCATATAGAAGGAAGTCTTAACTTGAAAGACTTACACAATTCTACTGACCAATTTAATTCCTTGCTTATCAAGTTTATAATAAAAACATAAACTAGTGATATTTTCTATTCATCTTATCACACAGTATGTACCCTAAATTTAAAATGAAACCTTCAGGAAATGCACTATGACTAATCGATCGACATTAATGACCAAATGATTTCTCTTAAAGCACGGAGTTTGATGAGGCACTGAGGAGAAGTCTGATGAATCTAAATAGTAAATCACGAAACTTAACCACCATGCTTATTACTCATATTATGATAGTTACCTTTTTTTTTTATTACTTCTCTTTGTAACAGTTGAACTTAAATTTAATGTAAATTATGAAGGGAGTCAGTATATAAAGGATTGCTGCAAAAATTGTCAACAGTGCAACTATAATTAAAAGTTCTAAGGAATGGCTGTTTTGAACTACTGCAGTATGTAACATGATACTGCGACATTCGAAATTAATGAAGTTCTTTCTTCTGTTTTCAACAGAAATGTTCTTCTGGAAGAATATAGTTAAGTGAAAATCAACATAATATTTAAACATCAGGTTGTTACAAGCACACAGAAAATATGATCGATTTATGACACTAGTTTCATCTGTTATGCCTGTGAAGGTAGGTGCCCAGTTTGTTTGGTGGGAATTTCAATTGTTTCAGTGATTATTTCGCATTTAACTACGGTTGTTCAAATATAATCTGAGAAAAGTCGCACCTGAAATTAAATTCCACAGGTAAGAATGTTATTTTTCACTTAAATTAAATGTAGTTAAAATGGGAGAAAGAGCCATAATTTTGTGGAGTAAAACTTCTTTTTATAATAATTATGGTATATATGTCTTTCAAATATGTCCATACTGATTATAGTTGATAGTTTTGTAGGCCTACACAAATACCATTGGATGCATGTAGTACAAATGTTAATGTTTTAAAGGGTAGAACAGGAAGGTAGGGTTAATGTAGAAGTGGGAATGGGTAGTGCTACTCTATTGTGTGCAACATTATAGGATTTCACTCAACTGCATGGATTAAGTTTATACGATGCACAAATGTGGAGACCATGGAAAACCATAAATTTACATGCAGGAGAAGAGGAGTAAGATAATGACTCTGATATAGAGGACCATTGCTCTTCACTAATAGGGAGAGGTAATCCAATCCAGACAGAGTCTGCCAACATTATTAAAAAGTCTATAAATATTAAAAAGGGAGGGGGCACAGGAAATGAGATAACCCAGTGTCCAAAACAAGTGTTGCAACAACATTATCATGTTCAATTATATCGTTGGATTTAAACCAATATTCAACACCTACAAAACAGAAACTTCCTTAAAATAAAAAATTATTCAAATTTAACAAAATTGTCGACTTTGGTAATGATCTGATGTACCAAACAATTGAGGCGAGTTCCAAAGATTGCATTAATTGACTGCTCGAGTTCATAAGAATATACCTACCACTTTTCGTTTCTTGACTGCAACAACAGGGCAGGAGAGTTGTTTATGCAATGGCTCTAGGAGTCAGGATCGAGCATCCCATGTGCATCGGTTGTTCACTGCTCACAGGTAATCATTCTGTCTGTACACTGTTATGCATGCAGTTGGTTTGACCGTTTACAGATTGAAGGCCTACAGAGTATGTTCTTATTGATGATAGTGCTTTAATGTGTAACAATTTAAAAACTTATCTTGCAATTATTATTAAATAATAGAAGTTACTTGGAGTAATTCTGTTAATAATATAATAAATAATAAATTTAGCTTCCCTTATGAAATGGTTGCCAGATTTGACAAAGCGTATTACATATAATTTGGAAACACACGTAAAAGGTAAAATGATAAACATTTGAAATGTTTAGGGAATCGAATATACAAAATGTCAGAAAAATTTACACCTAAGTAACGTTTGTGCCCATTTACAGTTAAGAAAGGGGGGAAAAAAATCATCAGATAGGTTAGAATGATTTGAATGCCATATACCGCGAGAAAAATAATAGTACGGATTTATTGGCATTGATATCTAAACCAATCAACAGCCATCGGTTAAGATAACTTGAAATTTCCATTATCACTCCCATACAAATGATTTCTCAATATCTGAACCGACCCTTTGGGGGCACTAAAGGCTATTTCCTTCACAGTACTCTGTATTAGCCCCAGGTTTTTACATTTGTTGGCAAAGAAGGAGAGTATGGTACCTCGTGCTCCCACCATCAGACCTATTACATCAATGTGGGACAGGCTATATTTATCTTTATAGAGTGGGATTGTTGGTTCATAGATCCGTTTCTTTTCACTGTCCACCTCATGCGGTTGATCTTCATGTGTCTCAAATCTGATGGTGGGATCGAGAATGTATGCCAAGTTGTTCTTAATGGCAATGATATCAATTCGCCGAACACTTCCTTGTGTGGCTAGTCCCTACACCTCTTGATGGACTGTAAACCCTACCTCCTTCAGTGCCTCAGCCAACATAGAACGGACAGCATGGTGACGGATGTTGCGAAGGGCCTCACTATAGGGACAGAAGCCAAGGATATGGGGAAGAGTTTCAATCTCACTGAGACAGCGCCTACAGTGGATACCATCCCGACTTCTACCCGGTATAGCTCGGACCGGAGCGACATAGCCTACCATTTTAAGGGCGTCTATCCATCCGAGAGGGTTAGACCTTTGTGATTTCTTGTTTGCTGGGGGGAACTCTTTGTTGAGAATCACTCCTTTACCCTTTTGTTGCAATGTACATCAATTTTCAAATTCTTTTTCTCTTAAAGCATCTCTAACTTTTCGAGTCCACAAAATTTTCACGATTATTTAAAAAAGAATTAACAGGAGTTAATTTAAGGCTCTTTAAACATGTTTTACTCTCCTCAATAAGGTCCCTAGTGGAAGTAATGTAAGGATCATTAGTTTTGTGTAATACCCTTAAGCCGTTAATGTGTTGTAGCGTGGATTCCCAGCATACCCTAAAAAGACCAAGACCTTTATATTTACGATGTGTATATATCATAGAATCGGGTGTGTCAGCTGGTAGGTGCAAAATTTCTTTAAGAGTGCTTTTAATAATTTTATCAGCATTATCTAAAAAAGTATTGGGTATTGTTTTCAAGGGCATTGTCTGAAATGTGTAGATTAATGATGGGCAAATTGAGGAATTTAATATACAAAACTTTTGATCAGGATGTAATAAAGGCGGCGAAATTAGCAAATCTAATCTAGTTTTCAGGTCGTTTAAAACAGTTTGGGAATCGAATATAGAAACGTCAGAAAAATTAACACCTAAGTAGCGTACATGCTCATTTGCAGTTAAGCATGTAATAGTAGTGTCATCAGAAATGTTTAGTTGATTTGGAAGCAATTTATCAAGAGAAATATTAATAGCTACAGATTTATTGACATTTATATCTAAACCAATAGCTTTGAAACGATCAATAGCCGTCCTTGTGAGTTCTAAAGCAGAGTTTTTGTTTTTAGCTATGATAACAGTATCATCTGCAAAACCAAGTACAGTAATGGATTTTAAACCTGAAACAAGATTGAAACCGTATTTGGCAGCGATCGAGTCTTCTGACAATTCATTAAGGATGTGATCAGTACATAGATTGTATATTGTGGATGAAAGGGGCGATCCTTACATAACTCCTTTTCGTAAATCTATGGGGTTAGTTTTTTATGATTGATTTCTACTCTAATGGAATTATTTAGTTGAAGATTCAAAATTAACATTTTCAACACGCTTGGAATAAGCAAGCTATCTAATGTGTTTGATAGGTGCAAGTGCCCAATATTATCGAATGCCTTACTAATGTCAAGGAAAACGAGAGTTGCATCACATTTTTTAGATTGCGAACATTAAAATGGACCTGAGAAGGGATGTGTTAACTATTGTTCCTGGAGAATGTGTAAATCCCCTCTGATGAGGACTGAATTTTATGTATTCTCGAAGGTGTTTATCGAGGACGCGTTCAATTACCCTACGTAACATGGAACAAAAACTGTGTGCACAAGGAAACAAAACTTAAAATATACAAAATAATTATTAGAAGTATTCTCTGTTATGCAAGCGAAACTTGGACATTACCTAAGGAGACAGAAGCTAAACTAGGTATATTTGAACGCAAAATACTCAGAAGAATTTTTGGACCGGTGCAAGAAAATATGCAGTGGAGAATACGTTATAATAACGAGCTATATAAATTATATAGAAGTTTCGATATTGTTACTTTCATCAAATTAAGGAGGCTTGAATGGGCCGGACATGTCTATCAGATGGAAGGGAACAGAATACCAAAGAAGATCTTAGAAGGGAAAATACATGGTAAAAGACCATTTGGAAGACCCAAAAATAGATGGATAGATGCAGTAACGATCGATTCTGAGGACTATCTCGGAACAACTGCCTGGAGGAGATTAGCACAGGACAGGGACAGTTGGAGGAAGAAAATTGAGGAGGCTAAGGCTCGACTTTGGGCTGTGATGCCATCGTAGTAGTAGTAGTAGTAGTAGTAGTAGTAGTAACATGGAACAAATAGTAATTGGTCTCCAGTTTTTAAAGTCATTTTCGTCACCAGATTTATAAATGAGAACACTTCTTGCGGTCTGGAAGCATGGAAGTACGTGACCAGTCTGGAGAATTCTTGTAGCTATGGAGGAGATGATTTCTGCAGCAGTATCATCCTTCAGACCTCTCATGAGGACACGGTGTCCACCACGATTCGAGATATTTAAAGCGCAACTTCTGACTTGGTGATAGATTTCTGGAATGTTTCATCTAATTCGAGGATTTCTGCTTCGGTGTAATGGGATGGATATTCTGATCGAATATTGTTATTTGGTTGAGAAAAATTTGAACTGTAAAGTTGTTGCACCTCGCTGACATCTAATTTGCACGTTGGTTTTATTTTGACTCAGTACTGTTCTTATTGCTTTCCTCCGTTGATTGAAGTAGTCGAATTATGTTTTCTCATAGAGAAATCTGTTTTTCTTTTCTGTCAGTCTCGTTTTGTGGCTCTTTCTGGGTTAGTGGATCTGCTGTAAGTCCTCTGATTATTTAAATTTTTCTTTAGTTTTCTTGCTTCGTAATATTTCCTGGTTGGATGTTTGGGTCCGGGCAGATAATCAATTGCTTCAGATAAGAAAATCAGGAATTGCTGAGTCACATCATCAAACACATTGTCGGATAACTCTGCGCTAAATTTATCCTTCCAAGTAGAAAGATTTTGTTTGTAGAAGGATAAAGGGCATGGAAACTCCTACTTCTATTGTTTCATGGAAACTCAAGCAAAAAAGAATCCTAATTCAGTAGCTTCATTTTTGTATGACTGCCTTAAAATAAATCTTAAAAAATGTCTAACTTGGAAACTGTCATAATGATGTCCAGGAGGACAAAATAGAAATTCGACACTTCTGAAGTTTTTTGCTTGGTTTGCCAAGGTTTTAGCAGATTGAAATAATCCATATGCTTCTTATTCGCTGCCATTTATTTACACAATGTGACAGAAACTTTGGACTCATGACATCTGCTATGAAAAAGGAACCATTGGAACTGCAAAACCATGGTTGAAAGCTATAGCAACATACAGAAAACATCCTAGTAACTTTGAGATTGTAATGGATCGTAGTCTACTATTATAAAAGAGTGGGATACAGTTTTAATACCCTATTTCATGAAGACTCCTTCATCTCCTAGACGCAAATTTACGATTATGAAGTACGTTCTGGTGAAATACAAATTGGATGGTACTTTTCTGTACTCCGAAAATTACAACTCCTTATGGATTCCCTTTAACTATTTCATCAGACTGAATACAAATAGGTATAATGATATCAAACCTACGATTGTTCCATTCCCAACAATCAGCCAAGCCAGGGTTGAAGACATAATACGATGAAAGAGTAATGGAACGGAGAAAAATTCTCTCCGGCGCCGGGATTTGAACCTGGGTTTTCAGCTCTACGTGCTGATGCTTTATCCACTAAGCCACACCGGATACCCACCCCGGCGTCGGACAGAATTTTTCTCCGTTCCATTACTCTTTCATCGTATGATGGCGCAGAATATCTGCATGGAAATATCATATGTACTTCGGTACATTAAAATAATATATTGAAGACATAAGATCTTTATTTAAGTAGCGTACTCAAATGAGGACGTGAAATGGCTAGAATTTGTCCTGGAAGACTCTTATAACGTATAAAAAACAAAATAGTACTATGCCTATGCACAGACAATAGAAATTTTGTAAAATAAGTTGATTAATGAGTTATTGTTATTATTGCTATACTATTATTGAAGTACGTTGAGATTGTGAATATTGTTTATGTTAATAATTTTTACTGTTTGAAATTACTTGGT
The DNA here is from genome assembly GCF_040183065.1 of Periplaneta americana. Taxonomy (NCBI): domain Eukaryota; kingdom Metazoa; phylum Arthropoda; class Insecta; order Blattodea; family Blattidae; genus Periplaneta; species Periplaneta americana. The sequence continues at coordinate 96,638,582 of NC_091130.1, forward strand.
AACTAGTTCTTCCTTTGTTTATTCTTTCGTTTGTGTCACTCAGATTTATTTAAAGCCAATAAAAGTATCTTTGGAAAAAAGACACATAGGTCGTACCTACTGTACTTACCATTGTGACAAAATATCAATAGGTTTACAAATGTAACATATACATATTAGCATATTAACAAGCGATGAATTTATAAAATATAAGGAACTGAATCAAAATTGTGTTTGAAAGGCTTACTGCCAACACATCTGTGCAGGTCATTATCTCAAAATGCACTTTATGGGTATGTGCCCTTTTTCTGGAACCGGCCTCAGTCTATGAATTTTACACGAAGCATACAACTCCAACAATTGATGATGTATAAGGGCATGTATGCATTACATTAAGATAACTTTTAATGTTAACTTAATAGGATTTAAGTAGCTACTATGAAAAAAGAGAACAGCTTTAATGGAAACCATACAAATCCTAACATGGGAATCATCTTATTTATTGAAGTGCAATATTGTATACAGCAGGATTGCTGGGGTTGATTAAACTTGGTATGATATCCGTGATGGAATAATTAAATGCTGTGCAGAGGTTTAGATATTTGTGACAAATTTTCTTGTGGAAAACAGGAAAGAATTGCAATTCTTCATGCAGGGGAAAGAAATGGCTTTACACCAGGAGCATCATTTGTCACCCACCATTAAATGGCTACATCACAGCAGACTATCATGGTATCATGACTGGAAATTGTTTGAAGCCTGATTTAATTATTTTGTGAAGTGTTTCTCAACTTTTTCTGTAAAAACTTTCAGTATTTGAGAAGTATCTCCGTAATAAATATAATAAGCTAATTTTAATGCAAACAACTATAATGAAAGTTACTGTTATATACTCATTAACATTATCGGATCAGTATAATCGGAATTAGTTTCGGGTTTTAATGTTGAATATAGAAGAGGTGGTTTCGCATTAATTTTTTTACTACGTTTCAAGCATCAGGATAATCAGAGTATCGTCGAGGTATACCAGCTAATCCAAGGAAGTGTTGTGGAAAGAATGTTCGATGCGAATTGGAGGCCATAAACCTTGCCTTAAAGCAATTGCTTGGAAGACCGACTTGCCACAGTCATGTTGTCATTCTTTGTGACTCTCAAACTGCTATTTTGGCAGTGGCATCTCTTCCTCATCCTGTAACATCAAGAGTTGTCGAGATCAGAAAATCCCTTGCCTCACTCAAAGTGTTAGAAATCGTCGTTTTCCCAAAATCGTGTTTGAAATTTTACTAACATAGTTTTTAATATAGTAGGCCTACTCAGTGATTACATTACTTTAAAACAGTAGACCAAAATAATAACCCCACACCAAGACAAGCCACTGGCGTGCAGTGGCGGCTCGTGAACTTGTGGATTGGGGGAGCTGCAGTAGATTTTGGTACATACAAATTTCAATTCTTGTTATCATTACTAATAAGTATAGGACAAAAATAAATGCACTACATATCGAAAAATCAAAACTTCCTGACTTAGTTGGGAGATGTCTGTGGCATCATTTGCCATAATCGCTAAAAAAAACTGATACCATCGATTTCAGTCTGAATTTCAAATCGGCAGACGCTCAACATGCAATCTACCAGTTCATCCTGAATTGTTTTAGAATTACCTTTAAACAGTGGCAAGTTCCAAATGATTTGTGAGAGACTCGTTTAGATTACTCACGAAATACACCAGAGTTCTTCGAATCGTTTTTTCATCATGTCCCCTAAGGGGAAGTTCATATTGGCCACAAAATTTGATACAATCAATATTTTTTAAAATAATTTCACGATTTTTTTCTCATTTCTTGATTATGTTTGAGAATGTTTGTTCTGTTCATTTCACTTAGTTGCACAGCAATATTAGTTTTTCCTAACATAGCCAATGAAACAACATTTTTCAGGTGAGACTGCGAAATTTCGTGCTTTTTAATTTTTAGGGGCAAATGTCCTAAATCTGTCACACCACTGTCACCGAAGAGGAGGCAAGGAAAACAAAATACAGAATTTTTTTTGTTCATATCCACGTAACCACAAATGCTTAGCGTAAATTTCATTGTTATACTTCCTTACATATATGCTCTATTTCGGCTTGATGAAGCTTGAGTAAGATTTAAGTTGGGTAACGGACGACCCTGTAATTTCACTTCATTACATCAATCTTCTCCGCGAGGGAAAGTTGAGAAAAATAAAATTAATATTCTGTAATTCACACACTCTCATGCTTGCACATTTGCACTGGTTAAGTTACGATACTAAGACGTCACACCAAAGCAACACTCAGATATACTGATGGTCAACAATGTTCTAAAACTGGAACAGAAGTCTCTCTCGTATTTTACGTGCTATATCAAAAGGATTCTACTCGTGCAATCATTTTGAGTTAAGGCAAATCCTAAGGTTCTACTGGAGACTGGATATATACGTAACAATAAGGCAAAAAAGAATATTAATTTCGTTATATTAACTCGATAATATTCTACAACAATAAGTATGTGAAGAGAAAATAAAAATGTTGTCATTAAGTTTCAAGGGAATAGAGAATCCATTTGACGTAGCATTATAATAGCGACGTGGGAGTGGAGGAAAGATCTTCCCTTACGGCCTGGCTCTGCAAGCCACTGCAGCGAAATATGGGTTTTAACAGCGGCAGTTTCCCTCTGCTTCCCTTCACCTCTCTACCCCTGACCAAGCAAGACACACTCTCTATGAGCTGCCCACCCTGCAGATCCCAGGACGACTTTGAATGCAGTGTCAATTCCAGTACAGTCGACGCGCAAAAAGATTATGCATAAGATAATAGTACATATTCCCAGCCAGATGAAATATAAAGCAATTTACCAATAAAAGCTTTAACAATTCTTCTACTAATTAAAACAAATATTATTGTTATTTTCCTGTCAAAGCAGGGAGTGCTGCAGCTCCGCAGCTCTTATGGACGAGCCGCCCCTGCCAGCGTGGCTCAGTCAGTTAAGGCACTTGCCTATTGGTCTGAAGTTGCGCTCGGGCGCGGGTTCGATCCCCGCTTGGGCTGATTACCTGGTTGGGTTTTTCTGAGGTTTTCCCCAACTATAAGGTGAATGTCAGGTAATCTATGGCGAATCCTCGGCGTCATGTCGCTAAATACCATCTCACTATCACCAATCTCATCGACACTAAATAACCTAGTAGTTGATACAGCATCATTAAATAACCAACTAAAAATAAAAAAACCCAAGACAACGGCAACAAAAAACCGGAAACGAGCGTAAGACCTCACTAAAAATCCGAAAAATGGCCGACATAAGCCGAAACTATCCATTAATCAAGGTAAAATACTGTATTAGTTTCAATTTAACACAGTAAAGTTGTTTATTTAACAAAATAACGAATCATTAGTAAAAAATAATCACTTCAATATATTCAAGGGTACTCAATTGAAGTGATTTTGCCCTATATATTCTCAGTCCCTTTAAATTCTACTTAAAAATCAAAAGCCTACATTTGATACTTTCATCGCCTTCCAACTCAAGTACAGGGTTGTTTCCAATCTGTAATAACGAATTTTAATGAAATGTGCGTCAGGAATCACACCGACAGTTGAATTGCAGTGAGAGGTGACAGACCAATAGTGAGTGATTTCATAATCAGAGTGCACGGTGTATCACAGTAGCAATGCCCAAGAAACTCGAGCCTTTTTTGGGAGGAGTACATAACAACTCTTTCCGATGTCAAGTGCAGTTACGTGAAAATCATAAGAGTCGTTATTTCCAAGAAAGGGATCTTGTGTGTATCTAATAAGACTGGCAAAGCTCAAATGAGATTAATTACAGAGTGAAAAAGCAAGCAAATCAACCCCCCTGTCACAAGTCTCCGCACACTACGAGATGATACAAATTAATTCCATTTGAGCTTTACCAATCTTATTAAGTACACAGGTATCTTACCTTTCTTGGAAATAACGAAACCTCGTTTATTGCAGGCTTCTTTTATTTTCACTTTACTGTACTCGGCATTGAAAAGGGTTGTAATGTACACCTCCCAAGAAGGCTCGATTTTCTTGGGAATTTCTGCTATAAGTCGCCTTGCACTCTGACTATGAGATCACTCACTACTGGTCTGTCAACTTTCGCCACAGTTCAGCTGTCGTGAGACTCCTGACGCACATGATGTCATTCAAATTCGTTATCAGATATTGGAAACAACCTTGTAGAACATCTTTTTAGACAACTTTCGCATCACTTGTTTCGTGTTCCTTACACCTGTTATTAACTCAAAACTACCCGATCTGTTTTCCATTGTACTGTTTTTTCTCTCAGTCCTCACCAGGGGTTCGGTAGAATCTACCACATGAACTCCACATGTGCACTGTGCCAATTGTGCTAGCTATTTAAGGGGGTCGTTAAAAAATAAGAGTAAAATATCTCTGCTGTCATAGTTTCCATGGTATGGAGGGAACAAACTAACCATATAAATGACTGCTATTTTTGTATGACTAAAAGCACTAAGAGGAAAATATAGGAAAAGAGTCAAATATTATTAAATATTCCATCACTTATTGGATCTATTAGTCACACTGATGTTTTACCAATTCTCGTTCCTGCCCAGACATGGATATTAGAAAAGAACATCGAAAAAAGTGTTGATCCACTGGAAAAATTCCTTCAAGCTCAGGATAAGAATTAGAATACTTAGACCCAAGTGTGCCTCATCAAATAACATAAAGTGAGTTAAATGAGTTAGTGCGAGATTTGATCCTCAGTAAAACAATGACAAAGTTTTTAGGATCCAGATTAAAGAAATGCAATTTCTTACACAGATATACGTAGGCCTTATATATCTGTATATCGTAAACAAGAGCAGCTGATTAAATGCTTCAGAATGGAAGATTCTTTTTACTATTGTGATCATTTGGTAACAAACATGATTTGGACGAATGGAGGCTGTTCATAAACTCATCAACATTGAACCTGAAAACTGTGCTGTATCATAATGGAAATTATGATGATATGTAACTTCTACTATAAAAAAATGCATATGACAAATATATAAATGGTGCCTCTGCAGAGATTGGAAGTCATCGGTATGCTGTTAGGTCTAGAATGTGGATACACATAATATTAGTTTTGTGTGAGTGGAATAATCTTGCTAAAAATCATTCACTACTACAAAAATGTTTGGTCCTCTTCGACAGATGTTATACTTGGCGAAGGAAATGTCATCTAAACCATTACTTGATCAGTCTAAAATACGTTTGCCCCCACTTCACATCAAATTAGGCCTTACGAAGATCTTTGTTAATGAACTTTATAGAAATGGAGATGGTTTTAAGTACTTATGAGATAAGTTTTAAAAAATCGATTTTAAAGTGAAAGATTTATTTGTTGAACCTCAGATCAGAAAAGTGCTTTAAGATTAACAATTCGACAGCACTGGCGACTCATGATATTTTATGTATGTAGGATGTGAGATTGACGACTAATGACCAAGACAGAAACTAATAATAATAATAATAATAATAATAATAATAATAATAATAATATAGTAGTAATAATAATATTAATAATAGTAGTAGTAGTAGTAGTAATAATAATAATAATAATAATAATAATAATAATAGAGCATGCGAAATCAATACAAGTAGGCCTATGTTAGTATGACTCACCATACTGAAACTGGCAAGTTGGGGCCACTGAGATATCAGATGGTCGCAAGAAAAGGAAAAGGAACATAAATAAAGTAGCCTGTGATATCGAGTGTTGTGACATTATTATCAACCAGGCTGAAGAAAGATTTGGTACTACTCAACATTTGGAGTGCTTCAGCTTGGTGGATCCTACTACATTCAGTGACTTCAAATCACAGTTCCCAGAAGATTTGTATAGTTGTAGTAGGCCTAAATGTTATCCTTTCCTAGCAGAACAGAAACTGAGAGGCGAACTACGTGTTCTTTACAATAGTGAAGAATTTAAGGATATGCATTCCACCAGTGCCCTTTATTCTTTTTTCAGAGACAGTAACTTAAAGGACACGTTTTCAGAAACAGTGAAAATGTTAAATGTAGTTCTCACTTCTCCATTTGTAACAGTCGAATCTGAAAGGTGTTTCAGTACGTTGAAGAGAGTGAAAACGTGTTTAAGGAACAACATGGGACAGGACAGATTAAATGCTGTGTCAGTGCTTAGCATAGAAAAAGACTACCGGTACATATCCACAATTGAAGAGTTCAACAACAAGGTTATCCAGAAGTTTGCTGAACAGAAAAATAGGCAAGCGGAATTGTTGTACAAGTAAAGGTGATGTAATTTTATGATCAATAACTAATTAATTTTTAATTAATATTAATATTAGAGGAGAAAAATTCGCTCCGGCGCTGAGGATCGAAGCTGGGTCCTTGGTTCTACGTACTCTACCATTGAGCTACACCGAAGTTCAATCCACAGCACCGGATCGAATCCCTCTCCTCAATGTTTTTACCTTTGTAGCCTGACTCCAAGTGCGACATGTATGTTGACATTTTTATATTAAGTCAACTGCTGTTGCTGCGGATTGAACTTTGGCGTAGCTCAATGGTTAGAGCGCTTGGTACGTAGAACCAAGGATCCGGCTTCGATCCCCGGCGTTGGAGCGAATTTTTCTCCTCTAATATTAATTGTTACTGTAACAGACGTATTCTGTAGGACCAAAAAATTAATCTTTACGTAGATAATTACTTTTTAGTTCTAGTATATGCATGACAAACTATATTTGAAATAGCCCCAGACAAATTCTAGGCCACGAAACGCCTCTGACTAGTAGCAATTTAGATTAAAAAATTGGAATCATTCGCTATACTGTCCTTGCAGTGTGTGAACCTCTTAAGTGGTTAATGTGTTTGTTTATTTTGTTTGCATGTGTTAATCTGGTTCTAGTATGCTTCCAATTAAAGGTTCCAAAAGTGTACTCTTTGCAGAGTGGATTAAAGGATAGGACTGTATTAGATCAGATGGGGATGTATTCTGCGATAGTTTCAGTAAAGAGGTAAGCACTGCTATTCTGTTTCCGAATATTTTCTATGGCAGTTGTTCTTTGTAAAAAATACAAAACTTCTTTAAAATAATCAATTAAATTACGATGTGCGTTTTTAAATTGTATCTAGGTAACCGCAAGGCCGATTATAATTTCAGATAAAATGTACTAAAAAATTTCAAGTCGACCAGCATGTCGCAACTACTTCACATATTGCAAGGATGCAAAAAAGGAAAGAATCTGCAAAGAATTCCACAGATTCCTCAGTTATTCCCGTGAGAGAGTGGGTGTAGCAGCGAAAAACAAACTGTGCAGGGTCATAAATGCGAACCCGGACTAGGGATTCTTTTGTTCAGTGAAGGTTATTTGTGGCGAAAACTTGAATGAAGAATCTGACCTGACACTGTCACAAATATGTTCATTCAAGTTTGCACCCATAACTTCTTGCGATATAGAAAGGTCATTCTATGGCTATAAAAGCATAAATAATTGATTAAATGGCGATCTTACTCGTGTTAATTGTGTAAGCATGTGCGGCTTACACAATTAACACGAGTTAGATCGCCATTTAATCAATTATTTATATTCAAGTGTTAAAAGTAGTGTACGAAAGATTCAACATGGATTATAAAAACATATTGAGTGACAAGTGCAGGAAGCGCACTGAAACCAATTTAGAAATGATGTTAGGTTGTTAACTGTGCAAAAAACAAAAGTGAAATGAAATAAGACATTTGGAACAAAAATGAAAGTGCATATTTTAATGTATTTTTCACTTGATCGTGCATGTTTCATAGTTTAATAGTGCATGAATGCATGCATATTTTGGGATTTTTATAGTGCATGAAGTTCTCGTCTCCAATGATAAGAGTTGACTTCTTTACGATCACTAAATTCCCGCATTGTTAGTAGGAAATTCATGATTCTGTTCCAGAGCCTTCTTCAGTTACAAGCCAGAGCCGTACGTCGGCAACACTGTAATTAACTGTTAAGCAGAGTCCTACGATCCAGGACATGTGTCGGTGCTAATGCCGATTTTCAATGTAAATTAATGTTACAATTAAGTGTGTCGATGGAATTATGTTCGCGGTCATACCAAACGTTAATTGTTAACGTTACTGGGTTCTGGGTTCAAAAAGTTCCCGGAATTTTACTACCATTTTTCGTATTAATATATAACAAGGGATATTATACATTTGTTTTGTTGGTAACATTCATGATGTCATTTCCTTAAAGTTTGTTGATAATGGCGATTGTTGATTTCGAGTTGTAGGCAATTGTTTATCATAGTGTTTTGTTTGTTCGTCGCATTTTGTAATTATGTCCACAGAGCAACGTACAAACATCAAGTTCTGTGTTTTGTTACACAAAACTCCCGCAGAAACATTAAGATTGTTGGAAGAAGCATATGGCGAAGCAGCAATGAAAAAAAAACTCAAGTGTATGCCTGGCATAAACGCTTTTCTTGTGGCCGCGATAGCATCAAAGATGTCGTACGCAGCGGCCGACCAACAACTGCAACAAATGAAGCAATCGCTCAGCGTGTGCGTAATGTTGTGAGGGACGACCGACGTTAAACCATAAAAGAGATAGCAGCAGAGGTCGGAATATCAGTCGGAAGTGTACACAATGTTCTTCACAAGCATCTCAACATGCATTACGTGTCTCAGAAGTTGGTTCCGAAAATGTTGTCGGCAGAACAGAAAGAAACAAGAATGACAAGGTATATACTTATTATTTATGTATATGGGTAAAATTAATTAATTTCATCTATTAAGGGCCTGTACTACGACTCTCGGATAAAGTTCTAGTTTAAACTTATCCGGCAGATGGCATATTTATCCGGAAGTTGGGTTGTAATTGCGTACTACGACTTTTGGTTATGTGCAATCTGGAGGCTAAACTTCCAGATTAGCAATCCGGGAGGCAGAGTAGCAGATTGGCGTTATCCGGAGGTTGGAACTCGGTGTTGAAATCAAGATGGCTGCACGTTGTACAGCTGGTGATTTGAAGGATCAATTTAATTTTGATACTGATTCTGATGATAAGTTCTGGAGCAGATGCTTCGTTGTATCAGAACAGCAAACCGAATTAGGCCGCGTCCAAATAATTTTGAAGAATGGGATGACGAGAAATTTTTTAGACAGTTTCGAATAACGAAACCTACTACATGAAATCAATTATCAACTGAAACAAGACACAGCTCGTAAGAACACAGTTAATAATAAGCTACACTATTTCGGTAGGTATTACATCAATATTTTGTATATAATAGCACTATAATAATTACTTTGAAGTACAGTAACCTGTAATACAGTAGAAGTGAGGTTAGAATGTTGCTTCATGCAGGTGTTCTGTTGCCCTTACAAGGTATGAAGGTGATTGATATAATAATATAGGGCAACCTACAATAATAACAGTTTCAAAATACTTTTATATAAAAAATAATAACAGTATATAATATATCAAAATCCTTTATATGGTAAACTACCATTTCTTCACAATTGCGTTACCACTTTAAGATACAAATGTATTCATATATTTGGGTTCTAGTCAAGTCATATGTACCATAAACGAAAGAAAAATTGAGTGCCGACACCAATTTCCCAAATAAAGGTGGAAAGTTGCTGTGAAAGTGGAGTGCGGTGGAGAGGTACGGGTAGGCGGGATCGCTCTATCGAGATAGAAGGGTAGGTGGCAGGGAAGGGCAACACATTCATTTCATTACTGTGTTTCCTTACTAATTAAAGGGAAAAGACAAGTTTTCGTAAGATCGAGTTAGTGACAGGTTAGTATGATTTGCATACATTTACAATTGTCTAAAAAAAAAAAAAAATATCAAAACTACATCCAAACCTCTCTCTTCCAGGCTATCCTGTAGGGAGTCCTTGCCTTCTTTTGGTAACGCTATTGTAAAGATTTACCGGTAAAGTTGTAACCAAATCTCATTGTTTATACATTTTTCCAGAAATAATGCCTTACCTCCAATGGACCAACTACTACTGGTATTGAGATTCTATGCCACTGGGAGAACATTGACAACAGTAGGAGATTTTTGTGGGGTCCACGAAGTTACAGCAGGAACTGTTGTCAATCGAGCTAGTGCTGCACTTGCTGCTTGGTTTAATTGAAGTGATGACTTTTAATGCTTCATTGGGAGTAGTTTTATTTTCTCCAGTAATTAAGTGCAAGGCTTATCCCCCCCCAAGGGATTCTGTCTCTTTTTGATGCTGTTACGAATACTTCTGAATAGTATTTTAATACAGGTTTTATGTATATATTATAGGTCTTGATTAAAGTTTTCCTAGAACTGTTTCATTTTGTGTCTGCTAGTTGTTTAGTCAACTCTCCGAAGATAGATTGGAATACCAATAAGGCATCACTCATGAGACAACTGTCAGGAGATAATGTGGTAGGGTGGCAAGTTCCCTTCTCCTTCCTTGCACATGTCGCTCACCAGTAGGAGTAGGCCTAACATATTTCATTAATCAGACTTAAGATATGCTTGCTATATACAGTATTATTATTTAACAAACTGTAACAGTTTATTAAATTTTAGACGTGACAGTTTTTCTTCATTTCCTGAAAGTTTTGGAATTGGCATTTATGTTTTGCAAGGGAGCTGTTTCATTCACGCTAGGCCTAGTGATTCATGTATGCAAACATATTCATATCGTTACTTTTTATATATATTTTATTGCTTGGATCCCTCACAGTGATGTCTTAACAGGCTAAGATGATTCAAACACAAAGGTTTGATAAATACATTATAAAAATTATGACCAGGTACACTGTAGGCTATTTAAAACAATAAAAATGCACTGTATCTGCAATTCAAATTTATTTTACATAAGCAAAATATGGTAAAACAACATTTTTCAAGAGGCACATTAATTGAAGCGTCGGCTGGAACAACGTTATAAATTATATTTGGTAAAATTTACAGGAGCTGCAAAAATGTGTATATGCGTACAACTTTGTTCTTATGAGGGTAGCAAACTTTTGAGTGGACAAATTTCACGTACTGCATTGATGGACAGTTGCAAGCCAAGGAGTATAGCAAGGTAACATGACATACAACATTATTACACGGAAACACACCGAATGAAAATTTTGTAACTTACAACGTTGTTCCAGCTGACGCTTCAATTGTATTCAGGTACTCTGTGAATGTGTACTTAAAACAAGAGAGATGCACTATAGCTGCAATTAAATTTAAAATTTATTTATTTATTTTGTGTGAACAAAACACGACATTTTTCAGGAGACACAATAAGCATAATCATGTATTACATCCACTGTCTCATTATATATGCTATGGTACATGTCATATTTACAAATTAATAATATACAGGCTAATACATAAGAGTACATAGTAACTGTAATTAAACACAACACAAATACATATGCAAATACACAAAACTTGGAAAACTGTGGCAGAGCCAACTTCAGCTATAAGCCCCATTTGTTAGAGATCTGCACGGGCCATAATTCTTAGGCCCGGCCCATCTCGGCCTGATCTGAACCAGACCCGAACCCAACCAGAAACCTTAGATTAGCTAATAATTATCACCTGACTCGAACCTAATCCTGAAGACTAGCAGATAAAGCAGAGGCCAGAGACCACAGGGATCAAGAACAGCTGCAAGAGATTATCACTCCATTAGAAGGATGAGAAGAAGTAATCTCCCAGTTATCCAGGTCAAACAAATCTGGTCAACAAAATTAAACATATTTTTTGTTAAAACATAAAGAATGGGTGATTATTGTAGCATTTACTTTCTGCCACTAATTGAAGATGTCTTTGTAGATAGACCACCCATTAAAGAGGAGGAAAAAGTAATGTAAAAACTCCAAATCTTACTTTTGATATTCCAAACCCCATCTCTTTGCAAACATGAGGATATGACTTACTTTTATTTCAAATCATTCTATGTTATAATGTTAGCATCCAACTTTCAACTAATGTATTTTTTAAAGAAATCACTGTAATAGTACTGAAGTTCATGAATTTCTAACATCTCAAGTAAAAGTAAGTCAACATTAAACTTACAGTTCACAGATGGAGAAAGATTTTTCAACGTGGCTAATGCATTCCTCAGAGGCTTGCTTTTTCTTTCTTTCTTTCTTTCTTTTTTTTTAAGCATTCTTGGGGTGTAACTCGATCAGCTATTATCCCATTATCAGCTGAAATATTTAAGAGAGGGATATATGCTTATATTCAGATCTTTCTGAGTTTAGCCTACACTACCTACACTGAATAAACCAGTAATTTCACTTAAAACTTACTTTCATTACACTGTGTAAATACCCGTACAGTGGAAGACCTTCACCTGCTGCACCAGCTGACTCTGTAATATTTTAAGAGTGGAATTAATTCATAAGATATTCAATTCTGGAGAAAGATGATGTTTTATCATAAATGTGTGGACACTTCAAAGTCAGCAGCTGTAACAGTATTGTATTTTCTAATGTGCTATTAATCCAAACTCATTTTTAACAATAAGAAAGTGAAGCTGCAATAAAAAAGAGAGAGAGAGAAAACCAAGCAAATAGTTCTATTGTAAATAGAGTGTAGTCAGTTTCTGTTTTACCTTATGAAAAGATATTTTTCAGTTTTTCTGTACACAAAAAATCATTCACAAGTTTCAAAGTGAGAATCCTCACGGTAAAATTGAAATACAACTTAACATAATGTGGCCTAATCTAATTACAAACCCATTACAGAGAAATCTCAAAATAAATTCTTCAGTTTAGTGTACTTTCTATTTTTAGGCCTACATTTATAAATTTCAAATTCCCACTCAAATCCCACATAATATTATAATACAATGATGTTTAGTTTTTATGACATCCATTTCTTGTGACCATTTCATCATTATGCACAATTTATATTTTAACATTTTTTTTTTTAACCTTTGCATCTAATTTATCTACTGCTTGCTGCAGATTTCATATATAGTATGTGTGTTAGTTTTATTTTCAACATGTTGGCTGAAAATGTGTTTACATGTTACAGCTATTTCAGATTGGAAAAGGATCATACGTAGAATGTGAAAGAATGTTTTGTAGTATAAATCAAATTACCTGGAGATATTGTTGGGATGTCCAGTTTCACTTCAAAAACTAAAGAATTGCACTGTGAACCTGAATGGTAATAATAGAAATAATAGTATTATAAAGTAATACCGACATTAAATTAAATTTGTATAACAATTTTCAAGAATCTAATATTTTCTTTTATCTTTAAAGCTCATCATCTCTTCTTCTGACTCTTAATTCCTTACACACTAACCTCATTCGTGTTATTAGCTGCACTGGTATCAGTGGAACTTGGTTTAGTTACTACTTCGGCTGTAACAAAAGTAAGTAAATAAATAAATGAGTGAATGAATGAATAAATAAATAAATAAAAAGAATTCAAACTTGTGTTATACAATTTCCTCTGCTTATTATGTAATAATTGTATAAATTAACATATAAGTGAACTTATGCATTGAATATGAATAAAAATCACTGAGAAATCACTCAATTGATAGGAGAATTAAATCACTTACCTTGGCTAAGTTTGGATTTGGTTTTGCTTCAGTTGGAGGGGCTCCAATTGTTTGTAGCCTGCATTGTCTCTCTGCAGCAGCAATTTTCTTTGTGTTCTTTTCCAAGAATTCAAATTTGCTTCTCAGCTGTTTTCAGGTCCTTGTATTTGTGCTGATGTTACTATATTCTTCCCATGCTTCATTCTATATTACTAAAAAGGAAGTAAAACTAGGTTAATTCCATATGCAACCTACAACATTAGAAGATATACTGTAATTCTCTTTTTCCCTTATCTAAGTTTCTATACCTAAATAAGCAAGAGCTTTTAATGGACGATTGTCAGTACAATATCAAACATGACTATACTGTACATAGAAACTTTGGAAAAAACTGAATATCTTCTGTTTCTGTGTTATTTTACGAGGTGTTGAATGTGCATTACAGTGAGTGATTATAGTCGAACTGGTAGCAGCAACAGATATTGCATTTTAGTGGAAACGTCTCTCCACCTCATGCTGTTCTTTTAAAAAATAATGTTGGGCCCTATCTGTGATCGAATGGTATTATAGGACTAATACAAAATATCCGCCCATTTACTAACAGTAAAATACGTAGGCCTAACATACTGAAATATTGGTAATTTACTAGGAACAGTGTACCTTGCTGTACTAATGTTGGTTAGAAATCCCAGGCCAAAAACATCATTCATTATTATCAGTATCAGTGAACGTTTCTTTTTAAACGAGTTACTATGCCTTCGACCCATGATTTGAAGCCGTGTGTACATTATTTCTAGAAAAATTACCGAAATAGGCCCTATTCACTAATAATGTAGGCTATACAACAAACTGAAAGCACACTTAATATTAATTACAATACAAAAATAATTGCCACCTACACTTCTTGTGCAGTTACACATGAATAAAACAATGATTATGGAGAAAAACGCACTTTTGCTGGAACCCGCACCCGTCCTCTTTAGGCCTACTAATTAAAACCAAAATATTATCATATTGTAGGAATTATTACTATTCGAAAAGAAACATAACCTTTAAAATCTTACCTTTTGCTTCCATGTAAAGTTTCTTCATACAGTATGTCTAATTTTCTGTTCTTCACTCTGTTATTTTCTTGGCTGGAGCTTCAGCATTATAATAAATAATAACAATAATGCTTACAATAAAACCTCAAAATAAATAGTACCATATAAACACGGAACATAAACATGAAATACGCGGGGAAAGGTATACCAACGCAATAAATTTCACTACATTTTCAGTAACTTCATTGCCAACGTAATAAAAATATTACTATATCTTCCGGATAACAATCCTGCAGTTAAAATCCGCTGGTAGTACAGAACAAAATATTTAACTTCCAGATTGCTAAACTGGAGTATACGAATCTGGAGCTTTAACAGGCGATCGTAGTACAGGCCCTAAATATAGTAGTCGTAGGGATGGTACTGCAATAAAAACTAGAATTACTGCAGGAGCAATTGTTCATGCTAATTCAATTATTACAATACCGCGTTTTCGTTATGATAGGTTGATATATTTGGCTTGGAAGAGATTTCTGGGGACATTATCAGTATGGCTGATGAAGATGGTGATTACCAGTGGCGTAGCATGAAATTTTGAGCAGGGGAAGCTAACTCAAGTTGTCTTTCATGCAATATGAGAAAACGTATTACAAAAATACAGTCTTAAAATAAATAGTAGTCAATTTCAAGTCAGCAGTCGAAGATTTGCTTGGAACCTCGTAAGAAACACCAATAAGGCATGACCTCAAATGAGACGTAATAAAATACGATTTCACGGTTTACACATATCTCTCAACAAATAGACACGTATACGTATAACATTAGCTCACTCCCTATCATACTTAGAGAAATCACAATATTAGTATCATTACGTAAGTATGCGTCTGTCTTTTGGTTGTGTCCTTCATTGACAGCAAGGGAGTCGGTCATTTGTTTTTTAAATCACACTTTTGTTCGTAAGTCAGTCTTGATAATACAATTGTCCTAAAAAATTCAAGTAAATTAGTGTCAGGAACTGTTATTTCGCTCATTATTTATTATATCAGCCACAATGCACACTAACACTTCAACTGAACACAACTGACGAAAAGGAATAACTCGGAAACTACTTATTTTAAATGTTAAAGCTAGCTTCTTTTCGAGCCTTGCGACTAGGGTAGTTTAAAAGGGATGGAAAATCTGCGGGGTGGATTACACAGAAGAAACCGGTCTGCTTGGAAGCTGGTGTGTGCAGGCTTCTTGTTTACTGCTGCATCACAAATAATCCTGAGCTGCCGCATCACAATATTTAACGCGTAAATATAAATTCTATTGAAATTAATAAATAATTTTCTCCATAAACTGCAGGTTTATTATGAAATTATTATTAACTGGGGAAGCTGAGCTTTTTAGCTTACATTGACGCTACGCCACTGGTGATTACTTAAACAAAATTATTGCTGGTGATGAAACTTGGTGCTACTTGTACGACCCAGTCCCTAAACGACAGTCATCTGAGTGGAAATCGAAAACATCTCCTCGGAAGCAAAAATTTCCTAGGGACACTTCTAAAGGCAAAGTTATGTTGGAAGTTTTCTTCGACTCTCAGGGTCTCATCCACCATGAGTTCATTCCAGAAGGTCGTACTGTAATGAAAGAATTGTACGTAGAAATCCTCCGTCGCCTCCGGGACGCAGTGAGAAGGAAACGTCCAGAAAAGTGGGTAGAAAACAACTGGTTCCTTATGCATGACAATGCACCTGCTCATCGCGCAATTATTGTAAAGAATTTTCTTGCCAGGCACAACATAACTGCTTTGGATCACCCACCCATACTCTTCTGATCTCTCACCATCTGATTACTTTCTGTTTCCCCGTCTGAAAAGTCATCTGAAAGGACGGAGATTCAATGCTGAAGGGGTTATCGCAAACGCGACGAGAGCTTCCAGGCCTGCTTCCATGAACTCTACACGCGTTGGCAAAAGTGTGTTCTTGCAGAAGGCAACTATTTTGAAGGGAATGCTGTAGAATAGTGTTTAAGGTACGTTGTTTCTATGATGCTAGCAAATTCCGGGAACTTTTTGAGGATTTCCCCTTTTTGAACCCAGTATGTATTATAAACTAAGTGCGTGAAATTTTGTTCGCGGTCATACCAAACGTTAATTGTTGATATATTATAAACTAAGTGCGTGTTGGCAATAAAAATAAGACAATAAATGAAAATATGGCTGCAGTCTTTAGCAATTTTTACGGTTATTATTAATGACAAAGTGATTGACTATTCTTCTAGATATTAAATATTGTATAAACTACATTTTTATAGTCTTGTGGTTTGTGGTGTATCAGAATTCTAGTCAAATTGTTGGGTCTCGCCTGCTATATCAATAAAGTTACGCCCTTGATTTTCAAGTTCATTGTAAACAGCTGTTTTGTGATCTCATAAATGTTGCAGTTTTGTTGAAGATTCGGAATGCCTGCTACACGTCAGAACTACCTATAATTTGTTGGTTTTCAAGGTTTGTTTATTAACATTACTTCTTTTGTAATAAATTAGTTATAAATATTTAAGATAACAGTATTGTTATGGTGACTGGCGAGGTTAAAACTAAAACTGGCTTCCTAGGCACCTGAAATATTTATAGAAAAGTACGACAGATAATTACATGAAATTAAAATGTATGTGATATCCTAGACCTTTCACGTCAGAGGTGAAACAACATAAAGCGGCAAAACATTGTCGATTTACTAGCCACATAATGGTGACCGGTAATTGATTGACATAGGGTATTGCGAAAGTACGTCGTTAATTTATTTATTTTTGGTACAGGTAACATTTCTTTAAGTATTTATTTATTTTCCCTTGTACCATCAATAAAAAACACGTATGCTTTTAATTTTTTAAAGTTATAAGTTTCTGTATGCAAGTACTTACACTGTATTCTGGAACTCAAAATACCATTTCGGATTCCATAATAAATTACGTACATCAATACACTGAATCTTGATCATACACACTTAGTTTTGTATCAATTAATGTCGAAAATGTACATGTGATAATGAAATCAAAGCATTAAAACGTCAAACGTCATGCCTTTATTTCGTCTCCGCCCGCCTCCACTCAGCGTTGCCAAACCTACTCATGCTCTGGCTTGTAACTGAAGATGGCTCTGTTCTGTTCACACCATTGAGCCAACTTTCTTAGAAGCTAAGACTGATAAAATTAATGGAAGATGAAAGGCAAGGTACACCTGGACTTGTGAGAAATATAGACAGGCGTTGTGGTTTCGAGGGAGCATTATGAGAAATTAAGTTGATC
The DNA here is from genome assembly GCF_040183065.1 of Periplaneta americana. NCBI lineage: Eukaryota > Metazoa > Arthropoda > Insecta > Blattodea > Blattidae > Periplaneta > Periplaneta americana. The sequence continues at coordinate 96,656,453 of NC_091130.1, forward strand.
CTAGATTTGACCAATCCTAAGGGAAATACTACTTTAAACCCAGTCTATTCAGTGTCCCTAGCTAGGTTAACACGTTCCACTGCTGAAAGTTTAAAAATAATAGCAATGGGTGCATATTTGGTTATAATCAGTTCCTCCAGTTAAATTCAGTACCAAGAGGCATTCTCTCACCTTCTGTGCATAGCCTGGCCGTGGTCACTTACTTACCATATACCTACTTGTATCACTGAACTTGTAAATACATTTTCATTGGTTTCTTTACACGAGAATTCAAGATTCTCGACGAACTGTCGTTTCTTATTGTTGCGTCCAAGGACACGAAATGAAAGACTGGTAGCAGCTTCAGGGATTATACGTAGAGGAACATAGTTCGAGCTCAACTGAAGAGGAGTTCTCCGAGGAGGTCACTGTGGGGTAAAGTTCGCACTCTCACAGATCTTCACCTAGCTTTGGACATCACCCCAGGCCTGAAGGTCCATCTAACCAAGTAAGATCAGAATAATCTTTGTTCCTCCTTCAGCGAATTTCGACAAGACTACATTATTTGAAATTTTAGAAGTTCCAATTTAAACTGTTAATACTTCAGTCTGGTTTGTCATAACTTGTACCCTAGCTTAGAAAATTTAATATCAGCCATGAATGTTAATGACACTCTCAGTCTGATAATGGCGATAATGTTCCTGTTGTGGATAGCGATGCATCAGTAACACGAGCTCCCAAGATTGTTGGTAGAAATAAATCAGAGCTTAGAGATTTTATAGCTATAATGTGGAAACGGAAATTGAAATCGTTCCCCCATGCAAGCATCAGTTATTTTTTTAATTTGTAGAATCGAAGATTGTAGGTGAGGCTAAGACTAAATTGCTTACTCAATCAGAATGGAACGCATGGTCCAAATTAAAGTCATTTTAGAGAAATATTACGTGACGAATTAATGATTTATTTGCATGTAAATTGTTCAGGAAGGTGTTACCGAAAGTGTAACTAACTGGGGAAGCAGGATCAATTTCGATGTTTGCAGATTTGACTGAAACCATGATAAAATTATTACCTGCTCATGATGATGAAGGAGCAATGGCATTTCTTAAACATATTTCGAAAGCATGTTTTCTACATGGGTTGCATGACAAAAGGATCCAAACAGTAGTATGAGTCAAGGATGAGCGAATGCTTCTCCCAGATGCTGTCGAGTTGGCTTTGGAAGAAGAAAGAGCTATATTGTCTGGTAGATTTAAGAGGCAGTCTATCAAACTAAGTATCCTGACCGCAAAACCTCGTGTGACTCAGGGAAATGTCTATTGGGACTTTAGAGCCAGTATTATAGAAAGGATCACGGCCTTACCTGGTTTATTTAAGGTGTCATAAGGTAGGATCTGAAGTCTGATTAGTGTAGCTAATCGGCGATGTATGCATTGGAGAGGGAAAGGAACTGGCCATCCTACCCCATTATCCCCAGACCTAGTTGTCTCATGAGGTTCAAACCTGTCTTCGGATTGACTAAGCAACAACAACATGGTAGGATAAAGCTTGCCTCAAGAGTGATAATAATAATAATAATAATAATAATAATAATAATAATAATAATAATAATAATAATAATAATAACAATAATAATTATATTTATTGGCTATTAAATAATTAAAATTACAAACCAATTTAAGAGAAGATTTTTAAAATGGCAAAGAATGACACATTTGTTGGCGTTAATGGGTAAGGCATTAAAAAATTCTATTCCCATAATTTCCCAACTTTTCCGTGCTTTGAAAGTGTGACAATATATAAAACTCAAATCATCGCATGATCTAATGCCATAATCATGAATGGTTGATGTAAAAATCAGGCGAGCAAAGATATAAATTCCAGGAAAAGTTAGTATTTTATAATTAATAAATAAACTTTTACAATGTTCAAAATGAGATTTTCTTGTCATGACACATAAAGCTCTTTTCTGCAATACCTGTAAAAATTTTGCTGACACTAGACGAATGGCCCCAGATGTATACACCATAAAATAAATGACAATGAAAAAGACCAAAATATACACTAATGTTTGTGGGAATTGCAACACCAAGAAATGATTAGAATTATAGAACTGTACCTGATCTGTACCGTGAGATTTCAGTATGGTGTGAAGCCTCCATATGCTGCAATTAGAGTGGTATGGAATCAGAGAGGCCCTGGATATGTTCCTGGGGAATCTCCCTCCACGTAGTTTGTATGCTAGTCCACAACGTGTCAAAAGTGGATGCTGGAGGACCATGATGAACAAGTTGCCGACCAACCATATCCCAGACATGTTCGATGGGCGACATGTCTGGCGAACGTGCAGGCCAAGGAAGCAGTGATACCCATCGTTCTTCGAAGTAGGCTTGCACAATCCTCGCCACATGTGGCCGGGCATTGTCCTGCTGAAATATGGCATGTGGAGTTGGCTGAAGGAGGGGCAGTACCTCAGGCTCTAAAACCTCCCTAATTTAGCAGTTGCTGTTCAGATTGCCCTGAATATGTAGGAGGCGAGATCGAATATTTTATCCAATGGCATCCCAAACCATCAAACTAGGCATTTGTCTGCTACGCCTAAACACTGCAGGCTCTCAGATTGCGTTCACCATGGTAGCGTCTGACACGTATGTGGCCATCATTGTCTGACAAGTTGAAGCAGGACTCGTCTGAAAACACTACATTTTACCACTCAGCATACCAGTGATGGCGTTCACGTGCCCATTGCAGTCTGAAGCATTGGTGGTTTCTGGACAATGGAAGCCAATGCAACGGCATGCGAGCCACTAGTCCAGTCCCCAAAAGACAGTGACGAACTGTTGACGCAGGCAGGTCCACACCCATTGCAGTACTCCAACGTCGACTCAACATTGTGGATGAAGGTGTACAGTCTGTCATGGCCATGCAGACAAGATGGCGGTCATCCCTTGCTGTGGTCACATTACGTGGTCCAGTACCTGCTCGTCTCTGCATACGACCCTCTTCTATCCACTGGTTCCACACATGCATCACTGTCATAGCAGCATGACCTGTACAAGCCGAAATGTCAAGGTATGACAAACCTGCTTCGTGGAGATCAACCATTCTGCTCCGTTTTAACTCATGTGCTGATATTGCACCTTCCACGTCGACGAGGCATACCTGCACTAGCTTTCACGTTTCCAATTCGTTTAGAAGTTCTGCACTGACTGAGCAAGGCATAACACAGACGTTACTGATGGCACAAGAGACGTCACTGTTGGGCCTATGTGTACGTCATCTCTCTGCGAATGTAATCAGTTATTGGTGGTATACTGTTGTACATATCTCCTGAATTTAAAATCATTCAGGCCATTCTTTCTGGGTGTTGCACTTTTCACAAACAGTAGTGTACATTCATAATAACTTGTTGACTTACACAATTCACAAGTCTTGGAAGAATGTACAAAACTCGAGACAACTTATTACAGACAAAAGATACATGTTCATTCCATAGCAGTTTTTTTTTATCTAAATTGAATTCAAGTAATTTCACAGATGAGAATGTATGTGGATTGCTCTAGGACTAAACGTCATTTCTCTTGAGTTTTATTCTTGCTTAAAACAAATTCATTACTGACAAACCAATATTCAATTGCTTCCATAATATCTTTACAATGTGCATTTAACACTTCAAAATCTTGATTTACTTTTATAAAAGACATATCACTTGCATACAAAACTGGAAGAGTAGGTAGATGGTACATTATAAACAATGTCATTTATCATAATAATAAATAAAAAGAGCCCGAGAATTGAACCTGATGCCTTGTTAGTGTCACTTATGAGGTTCCAACCTGTCTTCAGACAGTTGACTAAACAAATAAAGTAAGGTAGGACATGCAGCAATCTCCATATTAAATGTCACAAAATTTTTACAAATGCTATGGCAAAATATCTGGAAAGGTATACCTACAGAAGAAATATTAGTTGATTACCAGAGCGAATTCAAGAAAGGTCGATCTGCCCTTAACCAAATATTTCAACTGAGACAAATACTTAAAAAATCATATGAATATAATATTGGAACCAATCAGTTGTTCATAGATTTTAAACAGGCTTATGACAGCATAAATCGACAACAACTGTACACAATAATGTAAGAATTTGGTATCCCCAAAAGATTACAGATATAATTAAAATCACATTAACCTCTTCCCGTACTATTTATTTTACCAGTTTTGTGAAAAAAAGTGTCATATTTTTTTATTTTCGTAAAGAGGTCATTTAATATTGCAGAATTACTGTACATCACTAATTTTCTTACATTCTTAAAAAATCACTATGAAGTAGACAATGGGACTCAAACGAGTTAACTCAGGTTAATAAATTTTGACACATGTTAGCAAGACGAGTTAACTTGGGATAATAAGGGAAGTGGTTAAAGAAAACAGTTAATCAGATCCAAGTTGATGGGAAATTATCAAATGATTTTGTGACAGAAAATGGTCTTAGACAGGGAGATTCACTTTCAACATTGTTGTTTAACATAGCCTTAGAAAAAAATTATACGTAATATTGTTATAAATTCAGGTGGCAGTATAATAAATAGAACTAGGCAATACATGGCCTCTGCAGACGATGTCATAATAACAAGATCAGCATCAGCAATAAATGAAGTATATGAGGAAATAAAGGAGATCGCAAAAGAGATTGGACTCGAAATTAATATTTATGAACATATCAAAAAATAGGATAAGAACAGAAGAAAATAAGATGGTTTCTATTGGCTCAGAGCAATTTAAGGAATGTAATGAGTTTAAATACTTGAGTTCAGTGGTTACATGGGACAATGATTGCAGTAAAGATACAAAAGCTAGAATTTCAGCAGGGAATACGGTAGATGTTATTATGCCTTAGGGAAAGTCGTGAGAACAAGGTATATTTCTAAGCAGACAAAATTACTAATATACAAAATAATAATTAAACCATAGTGGCTTATGGGTGTGAATCATGGACCATGACTGAAAAACAACAACAACTTACAAGATGGGAAAGGAAAATTCTAAGAAAGATTTATGGTCCTGTTAAAGAACAAAATAATTGGATAATCCGTAGTAACTTGGAATTAGAACAAATATATAAAGAACTTAATATAGTAACTTCGATAAAAATTAGAAGACTTGAATGGGTAGGTCACTTAATTAGAATGGAGGACGAAAGAGTGGCGAAGATTATCTTCACTGGAACACTGGAGGGAAGGAGAGATCAGGGTCGTCCCAGATTGAGATGATTAGATTATATTGAGGAAGATTTGAGGAAAGTGGGAATAAGGAGATGGAGGAAGAGGGTAGAGGACAGAAGTGGTTGGGCTATTGTTTTAAAGGAGGCTTTAGCTAAACTATAAGAACTGTATGCCAAAAGAAGAAGAAGAAGGACGTGCAGCAAGGGAATGTTACGTTACTCCCAGATGTGTTCGTTGCTCACAGCTGGAACATGAAGCATGCTACTGCCGAGGTAGTCGAAATCAGAGAACTGATTCGGCAGAGGGCTTGAGTAAAGACCAGAGAATTAATAATCTTAGTAAGAAAGGAAACAAGGACAATAGATAAGTGACAGATACTGAAGCTAGCTGCAAGGGAAATAGTAAGAATAGAGATAGAAGAAATCATAGACTTAGCTGCGAGAGAAATGGTAAGGGCAACTATGACGAAAATAGCAAAGATAATAATGAAAGTAAAGGTATTAATCAATAAGGATTGATCGTAATAAATTCAGTGATAAAATTGAACAGTAAGAGTTTAAAGCGAGAAAAGGCTTTAATCGACACGGGGGCACAGGTGTCATTAGAGGATGATGAATCCCTACCCCTGTCCGATCTAACAACCATTTTGCCTAAACAAACATCTCTGCAGAGAGTAACTGCAGATTTAATATCTATTGTAGATCAGATTAGAGTCGTAAAGCCTGCAGGGCTTCTCTGCATTGCGATCTTAAAGATATATTGTGTATAAATATCTCTCTTTTAGTCCCAGTTTAACTTAACACTCCTAATGAAGCAAAACAGTTTTCTGGGGCATGTCAATCTCATCCGGAGCAAGGGAAAGAAATAATCTAAATGTCATTGGCTTTGGCGAGCAATAGCTTCACAATTGCAAAGTATGTGCATCACTGTTTCATTGTCATAATCATGGACACGAAAAATTTTCACATTACTTTTATTCATCTTAAAAATATCTCTAAGACAGCAGTGCCCAATTATCTTTAAATCCTGCTTATTTAATGTGAAAAGCTCTTTTATCAGAATAGGTTATAAACCAATAAACATATGGATTAACTTAGAAATATTGTTTCAATAGTTAGTTTTTGTTTTCTGTTTACAGGATTTCACGTTTCTCATATACAGGATTTCACGTTTCTCATAAAAAATAGAGAACATGAAAAAGTTAACAAGATTATGAGTTATGAGGGAAACGCTTCATCATTGCACAGTGTACTGCTACTGTTTTGAATTAAAAAAAAATACATACCTAAATATTTTTTTTTAAATCGTAATTTTTTCACATAGCAGAAGGACAGTGTTTTACAAAGATCAATTTTCATTTTTGTACAGATACAGTAATGGAGGGAAAAAATGTTGAATATTTCCAAGAAATTTACTGCTGTAAGTTGTATCTAACTCCTTAATACTACATACAATTTCTGTCATCCCAATATAATTTACAAATGTTACCTTGACTTTGAGAGTATACATCTAAACCAGGGCACGTTAGAAGGTGATTTGAATTCATTGTAACACCGGTATTGCAAATAGGGCATCCATCTGATTGAAGTATGCCTGTTCTATTCAAGTGTGCAGCCAGGCATCATGACCTGTTGTTAGTCTAAAGTGAGCCACCGCTGCTTTTCTTGGTTTATTATTTAGTGATTTCCATCTATCTTGTATGTTTTCCCATCTTTTCCCTTTTGATTTATTTACTGACTGTTTAATAGATGTCCATAATTTTTCTGTGAGTGAACCTCGTAAGAGTCTCTGGTGGAAGAGGTATTTGATTAGATTGTATTTGTGTTCCTTTTTTGGCCAATATATCAGCCATTTCATTACCATAGATATCTATGCGTGAAGGTATCCACTGGAGCCCTACATATTTATATTTACTCATGAGGTATTTGATGTCTTGTTTTGTCTTAGTTATGTACTTATACCTCGGATTTTAGGTTAAATGCCTATTTTTTTTTTTTGTAGGGATAAACTAAAACTAGTTAAATATCTTCACGTTTGAAAGCAGTTTTATGGTGTCTAAAATGCCTATTTTGCCCATTGAGACCTATTTTTTAAGGTTTTAGAGCCTATAATTGCCTATTTCTATTTGTTACGTATATATTTTTAAATTTTCGTGTAGCAGTGAAAATTAAATTTTGTGTAAATTTCTGAAGTCAAAATTGCGAAAGAAAATCTGCAAAAGTATAGGTCTCCAGTTATTGATCAAATTCCAGCAAAATTAATACAAGAGCGAAATTTATAAACTTGTACTTGCTATTTGGGAAAAGAAAGTTGTACCAGAACAATGGAAAGAGTCCATAATCGTACCTATTTTTAAGAAGGGGGACAAGACTAACTGTAATAACTTTTTCGAGGAATATCACTTTTGTTGACGTCTTACAAAATTTTGTCGAATATTCTTTTGAGAAGATTAATTCCATATGTGGATGAAATTATTGGGTATCATCAGTGTGGTTTTAGGCATAATAGATCGACTATTGATCAGATTTTTTGTGTTCGACAGGTATTAGAGAAAAAATGGGAGTATAAGGGTACAGTACATCAATTATTCATATATTTCAAAAAGGCATATGACTCTGTTAAGAGAGAAGTTTTATATAATATTCCTATTGAATTTGGTATTCCCAAGAAAGTAGTTCGATTAATTAAAATGTGTCTTAGTGAAACTTACAGCAGAGTCCATATAGGCCAGTTTCTGACGCTTTTCCAATTCACTGGGGGCTAAAGCAAGGAGATGCACTATCACCTTTGCTTTTTAACTTCGCTCTAGAATATGTCATTAGGAAAGTTCAGGATAACAGAGAGGGTTTGGAATTGAACAGGTTACATCAGCTTCATGTCTATGCGGATGACGCGAATATGTTAGAAGAAAATTCACAAATGATTAAGGAAAACACGGAAATTCTACTTGAAACAAGTAAAGCGATAGGTTTGGAAGTAATCCTGAAAAGACAAAGTATATGATTATGTCTCGTGACCAGAATATTGTACGAAATGAGCACTATAAGAATTGGAGATTTATCCTTCGAAGAGATGGAAAAATTCAAATATCTTGGAGCAACAGTAACAAATATAAATGACACTTGGGAGGAAATTAAACGCAGAATAAATATGGGAAATGCCTGTTATTATTCGGTTGAGAAGCTTTTGTCATCTAGTCTGCTGTCAAAAAAATCTGAAAGTTAGAATTTATGAAACAGTTATATTACCGGTAGTTCTTTATGGTTATGAAATTTGGACTCTCAATTTGAGAAAGGAACAGAGATTAAGGGTATTTGAGAATAAAGTTCTTAGGAAAATATTTGGGGCTAAGAGGGATGAAGTTACAGGAGAATGGAGAAAGTTACACAACACAGAACTGCACGCATTGTATTTTTCACTTGACATAATTAGGAACATTAAATCCAGACATTTGAGATGGGCAGAGCATGTAGCACGTATGGGCAAATCCAGAAATGCATATAGAGTGTTAGTTGGGAGGCCGGAGGGAATAAGACCTTTGGGGAGGCCGAGACATAGATGGGAGGATAATATCAAAATCGATTTGAGGGAGATGGGATGTGATGGTAGGGACTGGATTAATCTTGCTCAGGATAGGAACTGATGGCGGGCTTATGTGAGAGCGGCAGTGAACCTACGGATTCCTTAAAGGCATAAGTAAGTAAGTAAGCAGTGAAGGGAAAGTTTTCAATGTTAAGGGGTGAGTTTGGTTCAAATATCCTGTAATAGATTGATTGCAGGAATCAAGAAATTCCTAGAAGGTGTCTGATTTTGTTGAGAACTTATGCAGACAGTAGGAATGTGATGAATCGGGAGGATGTAGTTCTCCCTAAAGAAACCAGCATGGCAAATATTGCTAGATTTAAATATACATCCATTGCTTGATTATCATTGGGAAGAATTTCTTTTGCTTATAAAATAAGGCGAAGTTTCACAATAAAAAATTGGAGAAAACATTATGTTTTGCATTGGCAATTCTGAATAATGAGATAATTATAAATTCATTGGTACCGTAAATTAATTAATTAAATTATATGAGCACTTATGTATTAGAAGCCTTAGAGCAATGAGACCGATGAATCATTAAAATTACATATCGGTACCAGTTTTCATAATTTAAGACCTAACAAAAATAAAGTTTCTAATGACAATTTATTTCTGTTTTTGTTACTGTATACCGTATTGCTTAATACTCCATAAGTAATTGCATTTTTATAGTTACTATAGTTTGTGTATATAGAAATTGCATTTTAGCTGCATAAAATAATATTTTTAGCTGCTTGAAATGGTATTTTTAGGTGCCTAAATCTATGTTCTTTTAGTGCCTATTTTTATAAATTCAGGGCCTACTTTAGGTGCCTAAAAGTTAGTTTTTAAGTGCCTAAAAATTGGAGGTCTCGTTATGACTGCTGTTTCTGTATTGTGGTTTGATGATAAAGCCTGAATGGCTGCTCTGGAGTCGCTCAATATTACAGCTTTTGTAAAAGTATTGATCCTGTGTGTGAGGTTGGTAGCTGCTAGCTGTATTGCATGTATTTCTGCTTCAGAGTTGGTCATGTACATCCCAGCAGGGGCGTAGTGGGAGAGTAGTTTGCAATACACCCTGGCATCAGCAGTGTCATTGATTTGCGATCCATTAGTGTAAATTCTAATCCACTCTGGTTCTGGGTATTTTTCATTTATAATGTTCATTTATAATGTTCAGTGTAGTATTGAATTTAACGGAGGGGAGCACTATGGCCCAGCACTGCGTCCTTGTTCAGATCTATTGCGCCAGCCCTCTGGTGACGCATTCCCAAACCCACACCGGCCGACCACACTAAGGTTCTCTGGTCCACATTTCGAGCAGGCAACCCCACTCGTCCCTAGACCAACCCCCTCCATGTGTCGCCGGCTGGTGTTCGGGGAACACTACGGAATGATAATGAAATGGAGAAATGGTGATGGAATGATGTAAATCCCTAATTTGAGGAAAAACGGGAGAACCCCGGGAAAAACTCCAACTGCGACCTTGTCCGCCACAAGTGTCACTATGGATTTTTTCAATGAAAGAATCCCAGATCTGACCGGAAATCGAACCTGGGCCATCCGCGTGACAGTCTGAAGGTCTGACCATTCAGCCACCGCAGAGGTGTCAGTGTAGTAGCTATTGGACCATGTCTAGCATATCTTTCTTTTTGATATCATCAATTTTATTGTCAACTGATGTGTTATATCCATTTAGTCCATAAGGTTGACTAGTTTTTTTAATACTAGACATAGGTGTATCGACATCTAGGTCATTCATCATCTTTTGACATGCCTCTGTGGGTGGTATTTGCGTTTTCAAGCTACTTGGTGAATAGTTTCTGTTCCAGGTCGTTTTCTGCGATGACTTCATTTTGATGAATATATTTGCTGCTTGCTGTTTTACCTCCGTTGTTTTAGAGGGATTCTTTGTGTACAACTGCATGCCTATAGTGGGTGTAGTTTTAACTGCTCCAGTTATCAGGCGAAGTGCTAAAATGTTCAGCTTTCCTTGTTTAGTAGAGATCAGAATTTCACTTCCATATTTGATTATAGGTTTCACGTATGTGTTATATGTTCTGTTTAGTGTGTTTTGAGTACATCCCCATTTAACTCCTGCTAGTCTTTTCATGATTGGTATCCTTTTCTCTGCTTTTTCTTTGGTTGCATTTACATGGTTGGCAAAGTTCAGCTTGTTGTCTAAAGTTACACCTAGATATTTAGTACTGGTACTCTTCTGAAGTGTGGTATTTTCGACCTTTAATTTGAAATTTGAGTTTTCATGGCACAATGAAATGAATTGGTATACAGTTTTTGACTTGTTGATGATCATATTCTTCTTAACAGCCCATGTTTGAAAGGCTGTCAGTGCTTTGTTCATAGTGTGTTCAAGTTTGTGTCTCTGATTTTGACATTTTTTTGCATTGGTCTATATTGCAACGTCGTCTGCAAACATACATATATACTTGTAAATGGCTTTTAAGGAACCCGCAGGTTCATTGCCACCCTCACATAAGCCCGACATCGGTCCCTATCCTGTCAAGATTAATCCAGTCTCTATCATCATATCCCACCCCCCTCAAATCCATTTTAATACTATCTTCCCATCTACGTCTCAGCCTCCCCAAAGATCTTTTTCCCTCCGGCATCCCAACTAACACTCTGTATGCATTTCTGAATTCGTTCATACATTTATACTTTCAGTGTTTTTCAATATTTCAACAAGGTCGTTTATGTAGACATTAAAAAGTGTACAACTGCTGACTGCTCCTTGTGGAAGATCTAATTTTCTTTGGTTATAACTCGACTCTGCCTCATTCCAACGTGTTTTTATCTATCTTTGTGCCAGGAATCTTTCAATCCGACTTATCATTCTTCCTCCAATCTCATACCTTTCTAATTTGTTTATGAGCTTACTTCTCCAAACCATGTCGTAGGCTCCTTGGAAGTCGACAAATACTGCTAATGAACTTAATTCCTTATTGAAGCCTAATTTGATTTCTTGTACAAATTTCATAATTTAATTGGATGTAGCCTATTATTTCTGAAATCTGTTTGTTTTTCTGAAGGATTTCTTGGGACTCTAAGTAATATTTTAGTCTGGAGATTAACATGCTTTCGAAAATTTTAGCTATTATTGATGTTAATGAGATTGGTCTATATGATTCAATGTCTTCATTTGGTTTTCCTGTTTTAAGGTTTGGTATTACTATAGCCTTTACTCATTCTGTTGGAAGGTTTAGGTTTTTGCTCCAGAATTTATTATAAATTGATAGGAGGTAGGTTCTTTTTAGTGGGTTATTTTACGATGCTTTATCAACATCTTAGGTTATTTAGCGTCTGAATGAGATGAAGGTCATAATGCTGGTGAAATAAGTCTGGGGTCCAGCATCGAAAGTTACCCAGAATTGCTCATATTGGGTTGAGGGAAAACCCCGGAAAAAACCTCAACCAAGTAGGCCTAATTTTCCCCGACTGGGAATCGAACCTGAGCCACCTGGTTTTGCGGCCAGATGCGCTAACTGCTACTCCACAGGTATAATAATAATAATAATAATAATAATAATAATAATAATAATTTATTTATTTATTTAATCTGGCAGAGCTAAGGCCAGTAGGCCTTCTCTTCCGCCCAGCCAGACTAATTCTAATTAAATACATTTGCTTACATAGTTATTACATTAATATCTAGATCATAAAACAACATAAAAGAAATAATGAAAATTGGATAACTAATGTTAGTGTGACAATAATAAACATTGGTAAGAAATAGTTATAATAATAATAATAGTAATAACAATAATAGTAATAATAATAATAATAGTAATAATAATAATGAGATAATTTAAATATTTATATGTGATATATATATATATATAACAATTAAACATTGAGAAACTTGAAACAGCTATTATTGTTAACAAGAATTGTTAGAAAAATATCTCGTTAGCCTAGTCTTAAACTGGTTTGATATCTGACAGTCCCTGACATTACTCGGTAGGGAATTCCAAAGTCGAGGAACAGCCACAGTGAAAGAAGATGAATATGAGGATGTTCGGTGGGAGGGAATGGATAATATTGAGGAGTGTTGTGATCGTGTGTCTAGGTTATGATGGGTGGATAAATTTTGAAAACGAGACGCAAGATATACAGGAGTGGAGAAATGCAATATGTGAAAGAGATGGTATGGATGGTAGGTTCTTGCTTTGATACTAGATGTTTCAGGAATTCAGGAAAGATGTCCAGTCCTGTTTGTTTCTTCGTTTGTTGAGTCTTCATAGCCTCATTTAATTCTTCCATGGTGAAGTCATCGTGAAACAGTATTTCTATTTCATCTAGCTTTTTGGGCTTCTTTTGTTGTTTTCGTTCTTGTTTCTTTTGTTCCTTGCTAAGGGTGTAGGCTACTGTTTGAGATAACGTTTGTTGACTTCTTCAGCTATTGTCTTAGGGTCAACAACTTCTTTCTGTATTTTTTATTTTTATAGGTACATCATCTTTTGTGCTTTCTTGTTGTTCAAGGTGTTTATTAATCGACGCGCTTTTGTTCTGTAAGTTCGATAGTCAATCAATCTTCTAAATGTTTGCTGACAACATAAAATCCACTATAGTCCACTGTAGTCTATTCAGTTCTTCTTTTTCATAGTAAATTAGGGGTATTTTGATCGGTGTTCATTATAGATGTCTGTTGCTAGTAGCCAGAGTTGAGGTGTAGTCAATATATACTGCAGGGCTGTGTCTTCTGCAACTGGTATTGATAATTTTAATTTACTTCTTTTGTGGTTTATGGATGGACAGTATAGAAGAATGTGGTCCAGATCTTCATCATAATTATTGCACCACAGACAAATAGGATTATCAGAAAGGTGAAATCGGTGTAGGTACAATTGTGTGACAATGTGACCTGTTCTGGCTCTTGTTAAAAATGTTTGAACATGTCTGGGCAAGTTTTTGTACATTTCCAGGTCATTTGGTATCTTTTGTACAGACTGTATTTTTTATTTTTTTTTTTCAATAGTCTATAGCACTTATGAAATTGTCCCATGTTTTATTCTTAGCTTCATTAATTTTTCGTTTCAGTATGACAGCTTTCTTTCGCCATTTGAGAACAGCTTGCTTTTGTTCTTCTGACGTCATTCCTTCCTTTTTTCAGCTTCTTTTCTTGCTTTAGTTCTGATTTTCTTTTGTTCTGAGAGATCACTGTTCCAGAAGGGCTTATATGAATTAACCTGTCCTCTTGGGATATTCTTTTAGGGACTTTGCTTTAGTATCACCTTATGGTGATATATAATTTGGTGTGTTGTGGACTAGTTTATGTACCATATTGGTGAATTCGATCCAATATGCCTTTTTAAAATTGTACATAACTCTTGTAGGTTTAATTTGTATTGCTGTTAATAATGTCAATATGTGAACCATTGCGCGAAAAGGGACCTAAAGTTATGAAAGGAAATTTTACAGGAGAACAAAATAATGCATTTGTGGCGTAAAAACTGCATTTCTATGTTTTGACATCTTGCGCTACCTATAGGCTTTTTTTTACATGGGGTACTAAACTAAGACTTAAATACCTAAATCTTTCTTACATTTCCTAAGAAAACAAGTGAAAACTTTAATTGCATTTTTCTCGAAAAGTACATAATGTAATGTCAACATTCAGTAAGTAACATATTAAAAACTATAGAGCAATTCCACGAAAATGTCATACTGAGGTGAACTTCTTGAAATTGATGTAGGACTATTTTTGTTGAAGAAATATGTTTCTTTATACTTTAAATTGCCATATTTTGTAAGATAATGTTTAAAATACTCTTTCTTTTAGTCTATAACTTGCTGCAGATTTTGTCATATTCCAAACACTTAAAAAACACGTATAGATACTTATGTTTCGTGTCACAATTTGGACATGTAAATTTGTTTTATTTCGAACCGTCTTTTTTGTATACTATATTTTGGTCTTTCCATGAAGTAAATATGAAAATAGTTGAAGTATCCTAAGATCCTAAATAACTTAAAATCATTATAATTATTTGTACTGTAAGTTATGGTCAGACTGTCACAAGAAACATACAAAAACTCTTCCACACAGCACATTAATTGACAGATTAAAATTTCCTTTGGTATTCTGGGTTATTACTACATGACCAATAAGAAAGTATTAGAACATTTTCTTCTAAAGTGATTTCGTTTTCCGCAACAGCATTGTGAGTGACTGACATGTCGCTCTCTCAGTTGTTATGCTCTTCATTCTCACAGTGTACTTAGTTGCTTGGAAGGCCTTCTTGAAGTTACACGTGAACTGGTGTTAAATGTGCAGTAATTACACCTGAAAAGAGCAAAATGTGATTCAGGCAGCTCATTGGAGCAATAAGCAGGTCTCAATATTTACTGCTGTTGCCTGATTTAAACAGGAAGGTGACGGGGCAGTTCAGAAGAAATCATCTGCATTAGTGTCAGATTATGTAGCACATGACAAATATGCAGTGGATTTGTCTAAGAAAAGTGTTTTCGGAAATTTTGGCGATTCTTCTGAACATTGAGGTGGTAAAAATATTTTCAGATGGAGCAGCGAGTCATTTTAAATAGAAGTATACATTGAGCGATGTGACATTACTTGCTCACGTATTTGGATTTAACATAGAATGGAACTTCTTTCAGTCATATCATGGCAAAGGGGCCGTGGATGTGATTGGAGGCATGGCATGGATGGCTGCGAAATCGGGGAAGAAGATACAAAGCGCTACAGAATTTTGTAACATTGTGAGCAATAAAAACATCCAAATTATTGTTCAGGAGATAGCACAGATTGAGATAGACGAAGGACAGAAGTATCTCGAAAAACGATTTGAACATCTTGCACCTATTCCGGCAACTCATGGAGTTCATTACGTGAAAGTGTTAGATCCCTATGTCATAAAATATGCACAACTGTCTTGTGAACAATCAGTGCGAAAGATCCACAGGTTCCGTGTGTGAAAAGAAACTAAAGTTTGTTCAGATAACAAGTGACATATTGACAGTGTTCCTGCAGTACATACTTGTTAGACTAAATAAGTGAGTCAACGAGTGCTGTGGAGTGCTTCTACGTGTTTAATTCCAATAGTTCAAATTCAATCTAAAAGTAGAACTCAACATTCTAATCTATTATTATGAACATAATATATAACAGCCATAGGCATGGGAAATATAAACTGTGATCTGCGTCACCTTATTGTAATCGATAAGGAGGCCAGTGCCAGATTATTAGGAATGTGCTTGAATAACATAACATACTGTCTTTCCCTGGGGAGTTGATGCCATATAGAGTGATAAGCGCTGTCAAGGTTGCTGTGACACTCTTATAGTCCTAAAATTAAACACCAATGCCTATGGCTGGTATATACAGTATTTAATTACAGAGGAAGAACTATATATGTCATTAAGTAGGCCTATGTAATACTTGTATCTACATTAATTTGTGTCATTTAAGATGAATGGTTAAGCAAACTAATTTATGTATTCTGGAAAACATATTATTCATTTAAATTAATCGTTATGTCAATTTACTACTTATCAAGTTTCATATTATTTTGTACTATTTACGGTTCTGTAAGTGCAACTTCATTTTATAATTCAGAGATGTCAGTCAGTTACAGAATGAGGTCAGTCAGTTACACATCACTTTTTCGGCCATAACTCCATTACTAATCGTAGTTTGGAGGTTGTTTTCAATTTAAACTGAAGATTACAATTTCCTTTCCGTACTATATTTTGCAAAATTGTATCAGGAATGACAATTCAGAGAAATCTGTGGAGAATCATGTTCACCTGAAGAGAAAGTTGACATTTATGTGTCAGTTACACACACTTTGGACGTAAATAAATAGTATACTTTTTCTATTAAAGACGTTTATTTTTATATGTATCCTAAGTGTACACTTTCATCTATCAAATCCTGCGGTGACCCAGTCTAATTTCAACCCATTATACAATTTAGCCAGACATTTTGCTGTCAAAGTGTACTGTAAATGTCAGTCAGTTACACGTGCAATTGCTCTATAGCACCTAGAACCATGAATTTTTAATGCTGAGCATTTCATTCTCATTTTGAAACCACAAAAAAAAAAAAACAAAAAACAAAAAAAAAATGAAAAATCCGACTTTAGGTCCCATTTCCTGCAACTAGTCAAATATAGCATTTTAACAAATAGGTATTCCAGAAGATACTTACCTCTGATGTTGATATTTCTGTTGCCCCAAAATGTATGATGTGCATTGGCATCACAGCAAATGATGAGGTTTTTATTCCTTGTTTTACAGTGATTGATAAGCTTTTTAACTTCTATAGGAGGTGGTAGTTCCCCATCTCCAGGGAAGTAAGCCGAGGCAATTATCTATTGTCTACCTCCAGGAGTTATTAAATTTTTGTACAATGTCACTAGCCAGGGCGAGATTCCATAGCCTGCACCACCAAGCAGGAATGCATTAGCATGGCATCTGGACATAATTCCATAAATGTCAGAATTTCTTCAAATTCGAGATCATGTAGCTTCAGAGCCTTGCCCAGAGACATCTACATTAGTGAACTTTTATTTCATCTGTTCACGTTAATGCTAGGGACTCATTTTCTGTTTATATATTCATTCCAATGAAGTCGTTTTTTATGTGCACGTGAGTGCAGTCCACTACTCCTACAGGGTGAGGGAAAGTATAGGGCTCCTGCCATTCAATTTACACAAAGCAACATAAGCAATTATATTTGTGTTAGTATGCCTGATATGGTATGGGCATCTCCAGAGAATGTCAGCCGACCGCTGGCCTAATAAGGTCTTCAACTGGACTCCCCCGGAAAAAAATAGAAGAGGAAGGCCAATGAAAAAATGGAGCAAGGAGGTTCAGGAGGATAAGGTCTGCAGGGGTCTACAAATGGGCGATTGGCAAAACCGGAGTACCTGTAAGTTGAGAAGCGGGAGATGATGACAGCCGTAAAATTACTCACAATACATGCATACATACATACATACATGTGAAAATTTTTTTGTATAGTACTGCAATGAATGCCGATGTCTTCACTCACTGCACTCTGAAAACCTGAATCACCGACGTTGTGTAGAAAGAGGCTCCTTTTTTTTTTTTTTTTTTTTTTTTTTTTCATATGGAAGGGCACCACCTTTTCTTTCTTCTCCACGACCAAAAAAATACTCGGCCAACCACAGCACGTTTTCTTCTGAAAATCGATATAAAGTTTCGTAGTCAACTACAGTTAAGTCTCTACCCACTTTCTGTTCTCTTCTTGGACGAACTATTATGACATATTGTGCCATTTCACTTTACAAAGCAAATGGAATCACCTACAGAGCTAACTGAGGAAAACATGAGATATCTCTCTGAGAGAAAAGTGACTGCTTATGTTTTATCACTCAAATTACAATGGGTAAGCATTTATTGCCAGCACTCAAGGGGCAGGGGTCAACCCACAGCAGATCCTTTCTCCAGGACTTTTTATCACTCGAAGGCGAGAGTTCTCTTGCAAAACGAATGAAGAGAGGATGCTCATCTTTTATCACATCATTCATGGGAATAGCCAATCTGATATAGGGTAAAGGTTGGTAATATTGTGATATGAGTAATATTGTGGTAGTTCTTTTTGAGGATTTATTACAATTTTACTGAGCAAGAGGAAGATTAGGTTTTTACGTCAACGTATTAAGGGATGTTTGGGACAAGTTTCTGCACAAAACCAGTCCTTTTCTCGCTCAGTAAAATTGTAATAAATTCTCAAAAAGAACTATTACAATATTACTCATATCACTTATGTATAATTACTATTCATGTATAGATCAATTTTAAATATTTAAGTTTATGCACGGTATTTTTTGTGAAAAATTAACAATAAATATCAAAATTACTCATATCACAATATTACCAGACTTTACCTTATATATGTGATATATGCAGAATTTCCAAGATATATTTAATTTGAACTTGGCATGAAAAAAAAAAAAAAAAGATGTAAAATCTATGAGGTTGTGTGATGTCTCAATTGAAAGGATTTTCCTCTCGAATGGAAAAAATTCGTTATAGTTCCTATTTTTAAATTATGAAAACATCCTGCCCAAGTGGATTCCTATCACCTTATAGTCTTGTCTCTGTTGTAAGTAAGATCTTCGAAAAATTAATTTCCAATAGGTTAAGTTCAATTTGAATTTCAACCATGTTAGTTTACAATCCATCATTTACTTAGAATTACAGGAAATGCAGTAGTTACTAGTATATAAACTTTTTCATAAAAGAAGCATTCGCTTCCAATTTATCCTTTTTACAATAAAGCTTTTGATTCTGTAGGCTTATGGTATGATGGTCTCATTTACAAACTGTTGAAACTTGGCTTTCCCCCTTATCTAATTACAGTCATAACCATTCAATTTCCTAAACAATAGACAATTCAGCATTCGTCTTAATGAAACTCTCTGTACTTCTCGAAATATAACTAATGGCGTTCCCCAAGGATTACTACTTTTCCCCCCTTTTTTCATATTCTAATCAGCTGTAGGAAGTTCCATTTCCATAAATTTTACTATTCTCGTAGGGGCTTCACAAATATTTTCTTAATTGTGAATATAAAGTTGTCCACGTCACTGAATAACTCACAGAAGCTTTCAGCCACTCTGTGCAGTCCATGTGCAAGACGGGATATATGAATTATTTTCTTATAACGGTATAACGTTCACTTATTATTCTAGCTGCTTTCACCATGTATGGAGCATGACAAAAAGAGTACATCATTATATTATAACCCTGTCTAGCCATAAAATGTACATCACGTTATGGAAAAGAAGGTCAGTACTTTCATTACCGGTATTTACTTTTTTCAAAGTTTCGAATATTGACAAACATTTCTCGTCAGCACAGTTACGCGAGTACCTACAATCACATTCGCGACGTTCTGCCTCTAGCATATGTTGTTTCGTTAATGGAAACCCAGATTTTATTAACATTGACACTTTTTCTAAAATTGGCCATTGTATTGTCTGAGCTTCGGCCAGTGTATGGGACCGGTGCCCACCCAGCATCGTGATGCACTTGGGGAGCTACGATAGGTAGCGAAATCCGGTTGCGAATACCAGCTATAATGGCTGGGGGGGATCATCGTGCTAACTACACGATACCTCCATTCTGGTTGGATGATCGTCCACCTCTGCTTCAGCATGTGGGCGTGAGGCCAGCAGCCGGCTGGTCAATCTAGGCCATTCACGGGCTGTAGTGCCACGAATTATTATTATTATTATTATTATTATTATTATTATTATTATTATTATTATTATTATTATTATTATTATTATTATTATTATTATTGTCTGAGCAGTTGAATAAATTCTGTCATGAATTGGAATGCACCATTTCATATAGCCTATATCTCCAAAAATCCTTAAAAAATGTAGGTTATTAGGTGTCTTGTAAGGAATCTTTCTATAAACCTTAACAAATTCTGATTTTGAACTTCTTTTAGTATTACACGTTCAAGCCTGTTTTCTATTTTTGTTATGTTATGTGTTGTTGGCCTGTTTTGCTGTGACAAGTGCGGAATTGGCTGGTTTTGCTGTGACACCACAATCGAAAACCTGATTTGACTGACATCCCAAGTAAAAAAATTACCATATTTGACTTTTTTCTTTATATAATATGTTGTATTTTGCATAGGCTGCCATCCTGTAAAAGGGAATATCCCAAGACCGACTCTAACCCTATGTTTTATGAATCATGCAAATATTTATTTCACAACACTGCAGTGCTCAAATTGGTAGATGCGTGACGTGCTCATTTCCTTGTTCTTCTCATCACTATCACCATTTCATCAAGCGCTCTAGCAGCTTTAATGCCACTATAAAATCGAAAGCAATCAGCAATCTGAAGAAACACCTATACAGGGAGTGGCAAAGCTGATGTTGAATTCTCGCAAAAATGTGTTATGGAAGAATATACATGATACATGTAGGCATACATTGACACTCTTCTTGTACATTTCCCAAAGTGATTTGACAGATAGTGTATTGTCTAAATACACACGAGTAGTTTTTTTGCTCCAGTAGTGATTTTCACGACCTCGCAACTTGGATAAAAACGGTCTCAACAAGTTTCGTTTTTCATTAAATTTTTAGCTAATCCGTCACCTCCCCTTTCTTCTTTCCTGGGAACAGCAGTGGACTGAAACTGCTTCCCAACATCTGCATTCTGTGTTCTGTCTAGCCAAGAATTTTCAAATATGCCTCCTGGCATACATTACTATCTCACCTGTGATCTTCCTAACAAAATATGGAATGGAAATTTGTTTGGGGTGTTCCGCCAATGTTGTTGAACGACTTCGCTTGCAGTACACTGTGCTAGTTGTTTTCAGAATGAAAAATCTTGCATCAACAAAACTTCACGATGCCATCTTATTTCATCATGAATTTCGCATACGATATTTCAAATTTAATCTCGAATATGAGCATGAAAAGTTTGTCGTTTGGCTAATGGTAAACTGATTTGTTCCTTAAGGGGTTAGGTACAGCTTACAGTAGTAAAAGTTTTGGAAATATTCAACATTTTTTTTCCTCCATTACTGTATCTTTTACAATAATAAAAATTGTAATGTGTAAAACACTGTCCTTCTGCTATATGAAAAAAAAAAAATATTTTTTAGGATTAAAAAAAAAAACTTACATATATTTTTTTCAAAATTAAAAATGGTGGCAGTTCACTGTGCAGTGATGAAGCGTTTCCCTCATAACTCATAAACTTGTTAATTTTTTCATCTTCTCTCCCTTTCATTTTATGGCTGAAACTCATATTTACAATATCATGCTCTTTCAACTACATTCCTTAATAAATAATATTTTTTTTTATTTTGTGTTAGAAGAAAATACTAATATTTGACATTTTTTAAATGTATTTATTTTTTATCAGACAATCTATCAAAGGTAGAGAAGTGATCTTGCATCATATTGTAGATATGACACGTATAAATACACACAAAAAGTTTCATCATAGAATGTTGGATAGTTTTTGAGTTATGTGGGAAATTCTTCATCACTGCACAGTGAACTGAATTTTGAAAATATATATATATATATATATATATATATATATATATATAAACAATTTTTTTAATCGCAAAACTATTTTTTTTTGTAGCAGAAGGACAGTGTTTTAAACATACCAATTTTCATTATTGTACGAGATACAGTAACTTAATGAAGAAAAAAAATGTTGAATTTTTCCAAAATTTTCTGCTGTAGACTGTACCTAACCCCTTAATGCAATTAAAATTTGTCTCAGTCGTATTGATTGGAATGAAAAATCAAAGCTTAATGTTAGTTGTACTCTTTTATTGAAATGTATTACTATACCTACGTGGTAATTCTTAAATGTTACTCATGAAATTACTAATAAACTGTCAACGTGCTAGTCATGTGAAACTCAATTTTTCTATTTATTATGTATGTCAAAAATTCTGATTGTAGATGAACTTGTATGTGTGTTTAGACCTGTTTTTAAGAGTTTTAATTTAATTTCCTAGTACTAAAGGTTGAAATCATTTCATAAAATGACTCTGAATTATGAAAATTTCGTGGAGTATCCTTATCATAAAATGAAATGTCTTAACTAAGGGCCTAGAAACTGTACAGTTTTATTTTAATATACACTATCTACCAAAAATTAATTGGGCAATGCTTTTGCCCCTTTAGAACCTCGTAGTACCACCTCTTGTTGCTATGACAGCAGCCACCTTGTCAGGCATGCTCGCCACTAATTTGTATAGGATATCCACTGGAATGTGTCGCCATTCCTTTTGCAACATGAAACTCAGTTGGACAATGGAAGTTGGCCCCATGTTTCGGTGGCTACTGTGCAGTGGTATGCAGACAATAATGTTCACCGGTTGGACTGGCCTGCACAGAGTCCTGATATCAATCCCATTGAGCATCTTTGACACGAATTGGACTGGTGATTAAGGTCTCGGGAGATGCGGCCAACTTCCATTGTCCAACTGAGTGCCATGTTGCAAGAGGAATGGCGATGCATTCCGGTGAATATCCTACACAAACTAGTGGAAAGCATGCCTGACTTTTTGGTAGACAGTGTATATTAGAAATTTATTCACATACTCTCAGACTTGAATATCATAGGTTTTAAAAATGATGACATGGGAAAATTTTCACATTAAATTATTATTTTGTACCTAATGGAGTGGACTTAGAGGTCTGGTATTCTTCTGTGATCAACTATTATATAATTTGTACACTTGTTACATGTATTTACTATATTGCGTTACCTACACTAATCTTTATTGACTTTGATTGATAGATGCTTTGAAACTAATGCCAATAAAATGTTTTCAGAAAGTTAACTACCAAGGATGTAAATTATCTAGAGAATGAGTCTAGTAATTTAATGTGAAAGAGTCAGCTAGCCTACAGGAGAAAAGTTTATTTCTAGTAGAATACACTTA
Source organism: Periplaneta americana (assembly GCF_040183065.1). Taxonomy (NCBI): domain Eukaryota; kingdom Metazoa; phylum Arthropoda; class Insecta; order Blattodea; family Blattidae; genus Periplaneta; species Periplaneta americana. The sequence goes on from NC_091130.1 coordinate 96,679,669, forward strand.
CCAGTATTAGTTATATAATATTTTCATTATAGGTACAGATCTTCCACTTATTATCTTGTGGATTACCATAGAAACAATAAAACTACAAAGGACAAAATAAATAAATAAAAAAAAATATTTTATGTACCCTATTTATTTACATACGCACACCCACACACGTTTTGTATGTGGGATCAATTTTAGGCACTGATTCAGAACCTACAAATAATAAAAATTAGTTCATATAAACTTTTGCCTGAAATTACTTCGATCCCAAGTTACAGTTGTTTTTGTGTTCCAGCAAATTATGCTTATCTTTTAAAGAAGTGCTCAAAATGACCTCGAATAAATAAATAAATAAATAAATAAATACAGAAATAAATAATAAGAATGCTCAAAATGAGCTCTTGCATCTTAATACAAGATTAGATTAGATTTTTATTAGCCATTGAAATATAGTTTTATTAATTTAACAATGATACACTGGACAACAAGATGGAAACATAATATTTTACAATCATCTTAATGCAAGGTACCAGTAACATATCATTTGCTTGTTAGGTAGGACACTAGTCACTTAGCAAATAACATACTAGTTACTGATTCAATAATGCATAATATACATAATACATAGATAGAGTTACTTGCAAATAATACACTTAATTCCTTTTAAGTGATGCATTATTTATTTTGTGATCGTGATCACACACTAGCAAGCAATAAATTTTCTTCTGTCTAAGTCTCGATGCTGCTTCTCTTGCAGTAGGTATCCAGGTACATGAAACAAGAGAGAACAGAATGCCAGTACATACGAGAATAAATGGTCAAATTTTAAAACTTTATATTTAAATATTCCTTTATGCACATTGGCATGTGTGTCAGTAATATATTTTTAACAGAACTCTTAAACATACTGTTATTACATGCCTTAACATATGAGGGAAGTTTATTATATAAATTACTGCCGGTATGTGTAGGAGTATTAAGACTTCTAGTAAGTCTGTGATAATTCAAATGTATATTACTGTGTCCTAATGTTGTGGTTGTGATATTCTGAGTTTGTTTTAAAGAATTTTATATTTTTATGAATAAAGCATCGTGTTTCTGTAATATAAACATAAGGTATAGTGAAATTTCCAAGTTCTTAAAAAAAATACCTTTAAAATCGAATGGATACTTGCTTCATAATTTTAATTATTGGTTTTTGGGTCATTTCATATCAATTCAATCAATATTCTTTCAAAATGTCGCCCACTGTCTCAGATTATCTTAAAATTTGGTGAGGATGTTTGCTTACCTGAGCTATGAACATAACCAAAATATTTATTTTACCTGTTGCACCATTTCTGTGTTATAAAGGTGTGAAAATATACAAGTGGCATATGTCATAAACACAGTTCATGAGACAGTCTCTAAACAAAAGTTGCTGTAGAAACATGATTCTTGTGTTAAAATGTTTGTTGGTTATTGAAGATTTTAAAATTACTATTTATGTGAAGTTGTAGTTTTTTTATTTTTATAGAGAGAAGAAGGGAGCGATGGAGGGAGAAAGAGAGAGAGAGAGAGAGAGAGAGATGAACACTTTTAATCACATAATTTTGTCAAAATTTGCTGTATCTTGAAAATATTTCATATTTTTACAGTAGGTACCTAAAGTTATCAGCATTAAGCACAAGAAATATAATTCTGGAGAAATTAAAAATGGTTATGTGAAAAAATAAAACTTACTCAGTTGAATCGTTTATTTCAGAAATCCCCTATTGACAAAAATAGGCAAAATGGAGTTAGGTTTAGATTCATACTGTTTACAGATATATGCATTGTTTAGTATAGAAATCCATTATGTGATCGTTGACTACACTCCCGTTTCATTGCTTTGAAAATAGAGTTTGGTGCAGAAACCTCTCAAATGCCTAAACATACAGTATTTCTGGTCAGCCACTATTTCCCAGTGCGTGGACATTTGTTCCCTTCTTCAGACTGCGATTTTGGTTCAATCAAGAGACTTTTGAGGAGGGCTGACCAAATATATACTCCTGAATATACACAAATCATGGCGAATGTAAGTAGAATCAGTCGCTTCTCTGTTCATCAGGTGTCGACTGATGAAATTCTATCTTTCAAAGACTGGTGGCCAAGTTCGTACAAGAAAATGACAAACTCTGATGAAACTTCTGGGAGAGATATACCAAAAGACATTGGTCTACAGTGGTCAAACTGTCGCAAAGTCGTTAATTGATGGCTTGTCTTTTTCTGTCTTTAATCTCCGAAATAATACTTATATTCCTGCACTACTATCGCAGAAGGCTTATCCTGATAGAAAGGTCCCAATAAATAAGAAAACACTAGAGGACTTGCAGAAATTTTTGTAATACACCCAAGAATATGAACATTTCTATGACGATATGGATACTGAAGTTGCTAACCTTCAGAAGCTGATTGTCATTATGTAGACTTAGAATTAGAATGTGAACAGCATTCTGCTCAATATTAAATTTTGTAAGAACAAAATGTTAATTTTTTAATTTTATTTCTTTTTTTAATTAAATTTCTTTCTGCTTTAAATTGAAACTTGTGTGATATAGATTTACGCAGAAAAACAAATGAGACTCTTTAAGTTATTTTCCGTTTTTTCTCATTAAAATGGTATATATTAATTTCCTTATCGATGAATATTACTGATTGAAAAAAACACTTTATTGCAGAATCCCCATTTGTGCAGATTTTAAAAACAATTTTTTAGAGGCCGAAAAAAATCACAACAATTTTGACAACACCATAGCAGTGTTTAAAAAGTGATTCTTTTAAATTAATTAATTTTTTGTCACCTAAAGAAATTTCCTGGAGAAGTAGTTTAGTTTTTATTGGTTTTCTCGAAACATGGTCAACTGGAGATAGGGGGTTTCTGAAATAAACAGTTCAGTTCCATAGTGCCCACTGATACTTTTTCGTGTTTTAACTCTTCAATTTATGTGAATTTTAACTGTTGTTTAGTCAACTGTCCGAAGACAGGTTTGAACCTCATAAGTGACACCAATAAGACATGGACATGATTCTTTAGGCCACTAAGCCAGGAGATAATAGGGTAGAGTGTCCAGTTTCTTTCCCCTCTCCATTGCATACATCGCTGACTAGTAACATATAAACTTAACAGAGTTTACATGATAATCTTAATACAAGTCAAAATATGAGGCAAAATAATTTTTAAAACCACAACATATCTGATATATAAACAAAAATACCACTTATAATTGAAACATAGGTACGTGTCCATGTTCAGTATTATAATATTCACATAAATGTTTGCAGAAATTTATTTCATCATAATTTTCCTTAAATGTTCCTGTCATTTAGAATTAATGAGTTGATTTGTTTCTTTGGTCAGTTGATTCTTTCTTTTACTGTAAGCACCCTCACTTCACATAGCATATGTTGAAAAGGAACTCAGAGGTATCATTTTGAGGCCAATAATAATGATGCTGGACCATATGGATGCATAAACTTAACAGTTGTGTCCCTTTCAACAGTATTTACTGCTTCTGCAAATCCTATGTACAAATGTGAATCATATACACAAGCCATGTAGGAGTTTGCATACCAACTGTAATCATTGTATGTATCTTTTAAATCTTATTGTGAGATAATGCTGTAATGTTCATCGCCACTTAATCTTATCACACCTGTTTTATTTATTGATAAGGGCACAAATTGATGTAGATTGCAAGTATCAGGAATTGTAATAGCTTACTGGAATCATTCATTCAATTGAAGACGTAACTCCACCATGTCATTTTTATGGTATAAAGATAACTTCAATTTCCTTAACTGTTTCCCTATGAGAGATGAGAATGGCAAGAGCTTTGCTTGGCCTTTTCTCGTTTACTAAGCAACCGGCAATGCAAAAGCCAGTTCTTCATTTCCCCACCAGGTAGAGGTGAGATCACGAGCTTACCAGAGTCTGTGGAGCTTACAGGAGCCAACGAGCTGGGGTTTAACTCGCAGGTTCGCAGCTCTAATTGCATTGCATGGCTCTCAGTTGTTATTCATGTTTATTGACATCTAAATTCTTCTAAAAAGAGTAAACAAACGTCCTCCATAATCGACAGAGATATTAATGTTTACTATTCGGTAACTGCAAATTTGGATGAGTCATTGCACAAAGATAATATCCCAACCTAGTACGTGCGGCTAAGAAAATTCTGTGTGCCAGCCACAAGCACACCCAGCGAACGTGTTTTTCAGTATAGCAGGGTTTGTACTCAATGAGAGACGTTCAAGTTTGCATCCTGTCAATGTGAATGATATGGTTTTCCTTCACAGCAACCTTTGTTTTCTTTAGAAATCGACCATGTGATTCCTGTATTAGTAAGGTTATGCTATCCATTGCTGCAGATATAATGAAATAAGTCGACCTGGTTGACACACTTGGTATAGTGCTGGCCTTCTATGCCCGAGGTTGCAGGTTCGATCCTGGGTCAGGTTGGTAGCATTTAAGTGTGCTTAAATGCGACAGGCTCATGTCAGTAGATTTACTGGCATGTAAAAGAACTCCTGCGGGACAAAATTCTGGCACACTGGCAACGCTGATTTAACCTTGACAGTTGCGAGTGTCATTAAATAAAAAATAACATTATAATGAAATAATCCTTTGCAGTGATTATAATTAATATTATAGCAAGCTTTTATTTATGTAAACATTTTGTTATAACAGTTTGAATTTTCTTTGCTTTTGGGAACATGACAAATATTATTTATCGAATGAAACTTTAAGTTGAAGACATTTCCACAAATATGTTCAATTAAGAGTTTCATTTAGAAGAATGAAACTTTCAGTGTGTTATTCTGTGAAAAGTTATTGTGGGAGGATTTGACTACTGTACATAAATATTCTCCCAGATTATTTTATTTAGTTATTTTCATTAAAAGCTATTAACCTATAGATTTAAGAAAAGAAATAAATATGCAAGTACGGTATAAGCGTATATGATTTCGACTTGGAAAGCAACTTTTTTTTCTTAATGAATAAATAAAGGTAAATATTCTTCATGCAATTTAAGGGTCTCATTTCTGTTTCTTTGTTTCACTTCCAGGATAGGTTGGGTTAGGTTAGTGTATCGGAAATCACTCTCGAAGATAACGCCTACCACAAGGCATTCTGCCAAACATAAAGCTTGAGAAGAGCTGGGCCGCTGAAGAGAGCTCGGCTTGAGCTGGGCTTTTGCTTAGGCAGGTAGGAGAGCTATGAGCCAGCCACGAGCCTTGTTTTCTCAAGTCTATTCCCTACGAAAGTTAGAGATGGCTAGAGCAGAAGTTATCTGAGCTTTCAGGGACCTCTGCAAATTAGCTTTGTAGTAAGCAGTCTTAATCATTACTTGATGACTTACTATGACTAGTGACAAAAATGACTATTTTCCAGTTAAATTATAGAAGTCTTGGCTATGATAACACAGGTTTAAGAAATTCTGAAAATTCTTACACTATGCAGCACAACCATCAGTAAAGTATTCAATGTTTGTTAAATTTAGCAAAAGGTTATTCAAAAATGATAATAGAGGATGAACCATAAGCCAGTGGCGTAACTTACACCCCCCCACAGACAAAGCGTTGCGGGGGGGGGGGGAGCGAGGCCAGGGGAGGGCCGAAAACGTTCAGTGATTACTGACGCATATTTGGAAATGAGTGCGAATTACAATTCATGGCCCACATTACGTGTTTTTCATAATACATAGCCACTCTTTTTACTCTCTGCCATATGGAAATCTGTGATAATAACCGCCATCACTGGACCTGAGGATGCCCATACAATGATCCAACTGGTAATACTTCGCATCATACACCCCCGTCGATTGCCTCAAGGAGAACGTTGAAAATGTGAGAGTGATTTTTATGGATGGAGACATTGTTTGTCATGGTGTGTTTTCATGTCATCAGATTGCCAACTGTAGTCGCAGCATATAAACAGTAAACACACATTGAAATAACGAAATTTTGTAGAGCAATACATCTACTTGCTACTAGATTTAATTAATTATTTTTCTCGGGAAAAATACTGCTTGTTTGAGGCTTGAAAGTAATGTAATTTTCCCTAAGATAGGTTACTAGCCTTATCGTTAGATAGTCCAGTAGTGGGGCTGCCACTTTTAGCCTCTGGACAGGCTTGTAATGGAAAAATAGTGTAATTATTCCTATATATAAAACAGGAGATAAACAGAATGTTGAAAACTATAGAGGGATTAGTATCCTCAACACATGTTATAAGATATTTAGTAGGATTTTAAATGAAAAATTAAAAAAAACATGCTGAAACTTTCCTTCTGGAGTGTCAAAATGGCTTTAGAAAAGGAAGATCATGTGTAGATCCATTATTTAGTATGAAACTATTGTTAGAAAAAAGAAGAGAATTTAATTTAAAAACCCATATAGCTTTTATTGACTTTGTGAAAGCTTTTGATAAAGTCCGAAGAGACCTTTTATTCGACATATTACAAGAAAAAAATATTCCAAATTTGCTATTGCAAAATATAATAGAAATCTACACAGACAGCAAAATAAGTGTCAAAATAAATAACTGTATATCCGAAAGAAAATTAGTTAATAATGGAGTTCGACAAGGTTGTCCACTATCACCAACTTTATTTAATATTTATATAAATGAAATTATTTTAAAATGGAACCAAATCTACACATCAGGAATCAAAATAACCAGTGCTCTAACATTAAATACCTTACTCTATGCCGATGATCAAGTCATAATTTCCAATTCAGAGGATAATTTACAAAGAGGATTGTATACATTAAATAAAATATTAAAAGATTTTGGGATGGAAATTTCAGCACAAAAATCAAAAGTAATGGCATTTTTAGGACAAGACCCAGTCAGAAGTAAGATAATACACAATAACCAATGCCTCGAACAAGTGCAAAATTTCAATTATCTGGGTTGTGAAATATCTTATCAAAATGAAAAAGATGTGAACAAGAAAATTACCAAATTTACACAAATTCTAGGAATAATAAACAATGCATTAAAAGCTAAATTAGTACAAAAATCTACAAGAATAAAAATATATAATACACTAGCATTATCCACCCTTTTATACGGAAGCGAGATTTGGTCATTAAAGAAAAAAGACGTGAACAGAATCAAAGCAACGGAAATGAAATTTTTGAGGAGGACAGCAGGATATACTCTTTTAGACCGAAAAAGGAATGAAGAAATTTTAGAACAATTAGAAGTAGAGTCAGTAGAAGAAAAAATCAGCAGATACAAATTCAATTGGCTAGATCATGTAAGAAGAATGGAAAATTCAAGAATCCCAAAAATTATGATGCAGTATAAACCTAGAGGACATCGTCGACCAGGAAGACCTTTAAGAAGACTGCTAGATGGGGCCGAAACAGGTCTACAGAGGCCTAATTCGTGAAGGATGATGATGATTTTTCTCGGGTTTTGTGACAATGAAACCTTTTAAAAGTAATTATGAACATTTGAGTGCTGCAGAAAAATGCAAAAGGAAAAGAGAAGTTGAAAAATCTGTTTCGAAATTGGCTAAAATAGACTCAGTATTTCGACCACGTAGTGAAACACAAATTACCTGTGGTGGAACGAATCCCAGTGTTCCAGTACCATGACTCAAGAAAGACTTAGTGCTCTCAGTGTATTAAGTATTGAATGCGAAGGGACCCAAAGATTTGATCTACATGATTTGATTGAGTCATTTGCTTCTCAAAAGGTCATAAGAGAAGCAGAAATTTGATCCGAAGAAATGTAACATTGTAAAATTCCTTTGCAGAACGAAAAGTTATATTTGTTTGGATCAAATTTCTTCACATTTAAACAACAAAACTAAAATTCATTCAATAATTTATTATCATAATACAGTGCTCTCTTAAATTGACTGAGCATATTGGGAATTAAATCAATAGCTTTCTCAAAACACGCTAAGAAATGTTTCATATAAAATGACTTTTATCTCGAAAAGGAAGCAAAAACGAGCAAAATTGTGTTAAACTTTTTTATTTCATATAGCCTACTTAAAAAAATAACCCACTGAAATTAATGACATTACTTACGTTCCACCCTGTATAATTTGTTGTGTTTTATGTACCATATAGGCTATACATCAGGATTTACATCAACTGATTTGATGCATATGCTTTTTGACACAAGATGATCCCCACTCTTATTATAAACCACAACAGTGTAAAGGGTACAATAATCATTGTTCCATTGGTAACTCTGAACTACATCTTGAATCACAAATGATTAATTTTCACTGAAGCCCATAAGGATGACAACATTTTAATCGTTTAACTCGGCAGTTTCTGACTGAGCACAGCATGGAGAGAAGGTTCAACTGAACAGTGGCGGTACGGCGCCTATGCACTAATAGAGCGCGACCCATTCTTCTGAGGTAGTATGGGAACAGCACAATTACAATACATTTGTATGAAAACAAAACTGTACAGCTGTGATAAATCAATGTAAAAAAAGTTTTGGTTTGTAATCAATTTAATATACTTACAATAATATGAAATTCATAATGCAGCCAGCTGCAGAAGCATTCACATATATAAATGAGGCTCCGAAACTGCTATAAACATACAAATATATAAATAAATACTTCAAGCTAGCGATTAACTAACACACTCAACAATGCAGCACATTCACAGAAAACCAACAGCGCAGCATATTATATCGCAATTGAGGCTAGCCTCACATCCTGCTACTGAGTCATAGCAAATCGATACCCCTTCCTCCCCAAGTTTGCATTCCGCTGCCTGTGAGTGAGGCCATTGCACCTCACTACGAGACTTCTGTCACAAGCTCCTCATAGTGAAATGACCACCAACAGTGAATTTAATATATGGAAGAATCAGATTGAAACCAAGTGTTACAATACATCGTTGTTACGAACTTATACTGTTACTAGATATAACTCAAATTTTTTGGGTAGGCTAAACCTCAAAGGCCGCTTAAGAGCTTCACCACTGATCATATCACATTGTTCTAAAACATAGAACTATGTGTACAGGGTGGACCACTCGAATGTACCTAATTTCAATTGTATGTGACTGGTAAACGGTTGAAGATAGAAGCCTACAGTAACAGTAACAAGTTTCGATATGCACATCACCATATTTCTACGTGAGCTCCAGCTGTCACTGTAACGATATCGAGGTGATGAATGATTTCTTGCCAAGCATGTTGGAGCATGTCTTCTGGAATGCTCTCAATAGCCTCTGTGATGCGCTCCCAAAGATCACGAAGATCTCTGACTGGGGTGGCGTACACTTTATCTTTGATGTAGACCCAGAGAAAGAAATCGAGCGGTGTTAAATCCCGAGATCTCGGTGGGCAAGCGATCGGTCCTCCCCTACCAATTCAACGGCCAGGGAACACGTTGTCTAAAGTCATACGAACGTCATTGAACCAGTGTGGAGGAGCGCCATCTTGCTGGAAAAGGATGTTAGGCTGCAGGTGTTCAATTTGTGGAAAGAAGAACTGCTCCAGCATGTCAAGATATGTGGTACCACACACAGTTTTCTCGGCGAAGAAAAACAGTCCAATGACCTGCTGCTGTGACAAACCGCACCACACATTTAACTTGGAACTGTCACAAATGTGCTCTTGTATAGCGTGAGGATTTTGCGATCCCCAGATGTGCACATTATACTGGTTCACTTTACCTGACACATGGAATGTGGCTTCGTCCGAGAAGAAAATCTTGGACATAAAATCAGGATCAGCGCTGAGACGGTCTAGCATCATATAGGTGAATTCCACTCGTTTGGGTTTGTCATCTGGCTCCAGACATTGCATTAACTGCACTTTGTATGCTTACAGTATGAGACGTTTGTGGACAATTCTTTGCAATGTTGATTTTGGTACTTGAAGTTCTCGCGAAGCTCTTCTTAATGACTTCTGCAGACTTCGCTCATATGCGGCTTGAACATTTGCAATCATTTCGTCGGATGTTCTACGATCACCACCATGCTTCTTTAACACCGATCCTGTAGCTAAAAATGTATTGTGCTACTTCTTAATGCTTTTAGCAGTTGGGAGCATCATGGTTAAACACTCGCCAATACTCCCTTTGAACTCTAACAATTGATTTAAACTCCACATACCACAACACAGTTTGTGCTTCCATCTGCGGTGTCGCCATTTTGACAATAGACGAAAAGAAACCGTCTGCGCACCATCTACTGATAGGATTCGAAACTTGTTGAGTTTTCCTTTTATATAAATGTTACTGTAAGGTTCTATCTTCAACCATTCACCAGTCACACACAATTGAAATTAGGTACATTCGAGCAGTCCATCCTGTATAATGATTCTATCCATTTAAAATTTCGCCCATAAATATCTCTCCAACCATTAGATTTTGGACATAGGTATAATCAGGTTAAATCAATGTAAGTTTATCTAAACTACATTATCATGAAGTACCGGTATTTTACATTCTTCCTGGGATACTCTGTATAATATATTATTGCATATGTGAGAGTTAGCGCACTTATGCAATAATTTACTCAATTAGTATTGTTTATAAACATTATTTTACTTTGTTATAAATTTTTATTTTGATGGTAAACGGATTAAAGTATATTATGACCTGTATTTTTCCTACCTGAAATGCAGAGCCGAATTAAAATGTGATATCTATGATTTGATCAACAAAGTTAATTTACTGATAGAGAATGGGTCAATATGAAGGTTCTAGCATGAATAATTGCTATCATTTAGGCCTATACGAGTCCTGAAAATGTAAGATTTTGGCATTGTGAATACCAATATTACAAAAAACTTTAAAATCTTGATCATTTTAAGTAGCTGACTCACAAACCCTCTTGGTATTTTGTGATCCAAATCTATGATACAAAACATCTGATATATTTTGAGATTTAATAAAATGAATCAGATTCAAACAATTTCATAAATGTCATAGCAGACTGTGACTTCTTCTAGTATTCAAGGCCTACACTTGGAAAATTCTACAAAGAATATCATCTTGTGCATGTAATATTAAGTGTCCCGCTAGTGATCTCTTCACTATCAAGGTATAGGGTTACCATGATAAGAAATTCTGTAGGAGGACATGGAATCTAAAATAAGAGGACATTGCTGAAAAAAGGAGGACTTTTTAAAAATTGGTATGAACAAAATTAAAGATAAAAACAATGGCTCACCTTAGTCAGTTTTTCTCACTAGTTGCTAGATTAGTATTACATCTGTATCCTACTTATCGGGGAGCCCACTTTGTGCACAAGAGCCTGAAGAGACAAGCTTATATCTTGTAACAAATAACCATGAAACTGTTCACAGGACATGTCCTTGAAATTATATTTAACCATGATGGTACCTCTGACTGTCTCCGTTAGCATGCGATTTCATTCTTTTGTCCATTGAGCAGATATTAGGGAAAATACTGTCTCAACACTTCCATTGTAACTTGGGATAAGTAAATAGAATTAACATACTTTTAAGAGTCATGAGAAAATTTCAGTGCTTGCAGAACTATTGGAATTGAAGAATTTGCACCATTGTTGATCTAAGCTTAAATCTTTGTCCAAATGAACTTTGTTGGCATATCTTTGCACATTGCAGAATAAAATTGATAAAATAGCTTAGAATCATGAATAGTGACGTTTTTGGAGTGTAAGAATTCAATGCATGTCAATAGGTCATCATATTTTATGTTTGTTATGTGCTCCAACTTCAACCATTGAAAGCAGTTAAATTATTTCATAGGTTTTCACCATTTGTTTAGATATTCTATGCATAATATCGCACATTATTCAATATTCATATTAATTCTAGTTGAAATGCGAAATGCCGGACATTTCAATTTTTTTAAAATGCCTGCCGGGTGGGATAAAATGATTAAAAGAGAGGACATGTCCTCCTTTTGCCGTACAGATGGTAACCCTATCAAGGTAGATATGCAGGTACTGTACATACACACGTGTGTGTTTATGCGTACCAGTATATAATTTATATGATTGCTTCGTAGTTTTGAGACACGTAAAAGAACTCTCTCTAAAAATGAGAAGGTTCCAAACAATATTTAGCAGTCATCTATCGTCCATGTTAAAATTCAACTCTGGTTTTTATCATCCTTGTCATTCATTCTGTCATATAGGATAGTGGATCCTTCATTTCGTCTGACTAACAGAAGCATTCTAACTTGAAGAGTTACACAAAACAATCATATTATTTCATTGTGCAAAAACTTACTCTCTAAGGGAAACAGTCATGTTTACACATCAGAAGTTTCAGATGATAACTGGCAATGATTTCTAGTTTCCTCTTTCTTTTGATAGTTGGAGATAATTTCTTTTTCTTATACTTCTCTATAGACGACATTATTAAGATATGTAGATCATATGCGGAGACTAAGAGCAAGGCAGAAAATAGGAAAGATTGAAGAATGCTGGGTTTGCAGTGAAAGACCTGCCCATGGGCAGAACACTTATGTATGTATGTATGTATGTATGTATGTGATCTCTGCGGTGGCTGAATGTCACGCAGGCGGCCTGGGTTCGATTCTCGGTCAGGTCTGGGATTTTTTCATTGAAAAAATATCCATAGTGACATTTGTGGCGGACATGGTCGCAGTTGGGATGTTTCCCGGGGTTCTCCAATTTTTCCCCAACCTTACATCATTCCATCACTATTTCTCCATTTCATTATCATTCCGTCGCATTCCCCAAATGCCAGCTGGTGACACATGGAGGGGGTTGGCCTACGGAATGAGTGGGGTTGTCTGGTCGAAACCTGGACCAGAGAACCTTAGTGTGGTCGGCCGGTGTGAGTTTGGAAATGCTTCACCAGAGGACTAGCGCAATAGAGCTGAACAAGGTCGCAGTGCTGGACCATAGTGCCCCCCTCTGTTAAATTCAATTCAATGTATGTATGTAAATTAAGTTAAATTATGTTTTATTTAACGACGCTCGAAACTGCTGAGGTTATATTAGCGTCACTGGTGTGCCGGAATTTTGTCTCGCAGGAGTTCTTTTACATGCTACTAAATCTAGTAACATGAGCCTGTCGCATTTAAGCACACTTAAATGCCATCGACCTGGGTCAGGATTGAACCCACAACCTCGGGCACAGAAGGCCAGCGCTATACCATCTGCACCACCCAGGGTGACTTATATGTATGTATGCAGGCTATATATGTATGTATGTATGTATGTATACTTCTCTCTCTGCCCTTCTCTTGTGTTAAATCCAATGACAGATTAAATTTTTTGCGTACCTACGCACAAACATAAGTACGCCCTCCTAAAAAAAAAGCCTGAAAAAACTCAATAGTCATAAATGTTTTAATTTCACTTTGATAACAGCAAACTCATTTATCTTATCTTGGTAGTTGACACAACCATCAGACAAAATGTCGGCTTCAGTGTAACAAATGGATAGAGTAAAGATAAGATTTCAACCTTTTAAGAGCCACCAGCGTAGGTTAGGTAGTAGCGTGTTTGCCTGCTGATCTAGGGCTGCACTCGAGCATGAGTTCAATTCCCGGGCTGATTACCTGGTTGGGGTTTTCCGAGGTTTTCCTCAATTGTAAGACGAATGTCGTATAATCCCTGAAGAATCCTCGGCCTTATCTCGCCAAATACCATCTCACTATCATCAATTCCATCAGTGTTAAATAACCTAGGAGGTAATATAGCGTCATTAAATAACTTACTGAGAGAAGAGCCGAAAATGAACATTTAGATGAGCAGTTTGTAAGCACAGTAAGACTTATTATATAAAAAATATTATGAGACAGACTGTATTTTTTTTTATCATAGAAATTTAACCATTTCAATTTATAGTGCATCAGTGATGCTGTTAGCCTTAAGAGTCCCACGAAATGTACTGATAGACCTACTCATTTGCTTGGGAGGGATGGTTCTATATGATGCCTGCAGATTCAGAAATAACATGTGGAGAACCTTGACTGAAAACCTTAAAGTCGTGTGACATTAATTTGTAACTTTTCTTTCTTGTCACTAATTTAATGCGTGATTTATCAATAAGAGAAAAACATTTCAAATTTAAAGTGTATTTTTTCCAGTAAGAACTTCTTTGTATCTTTCTTCATCTGCCTGAAATTTGCGTTTCTCTAATGTTTTATAAATACAGTACATTCACAGTCGATAGCAGACTTAGCCTTATATTTTTGTTCGTAGGCCTAATAGTATAAAGTATATTCTATTAACCATGTGCTAAAAAGGATAAATGTTCATCTCCCCTCTTGCTTAAAAAAGTCCCTTATGCAGATGCTTGTATTTCCTTATTTTGACTATGCTGACATTTTACTGACTAATCTTTCCAGCAACAACAAAACGAGACTTCAACATGTTCATAATTTGTGTGTACGTTTTGTAAGCAATGTTCGTAAATATGATCATATTACCCCATCCCTGGAAGCAATAGGTTGGCTTAAACTAGGTAAGAAAATAAATTTACATTCACTTCTCTTTCACTTCGGAATCTTGAACTCTTCTATTCCTTCGTACCTGTCGTCTCGCTTCACTTACATTTCTTTCCACCATAATCTGAATACACTCTCTCGCCATGAAACAATACTAACAATACCATCCCATCGCACCTCCTCATACTCATCCTCTTTCACAATAGCCCTGCTAAGACTCTGGAATTTGCTACCTGCTAGCATCAGGGACTGTCGAAATAAAATTGAATTCAAACGTAAACCACCAATATTGGTATACCGTGCGTATTATTCAGTTGTTCCCAGCTATGATAAAAATTTACCCAGATTTTATGTCAAATTTTTCCTCTTTTTGTGTAATAGGAAAGATTTCAACTATCCAGCAAAAGAGAAGGATCTCTTCAGTTCGTAAGACATAATAGGGTTGTTTCAATATGGTTCAGTATCGATTCTGAACTGTGTGCTCATGCGCAGTAGTTCAATGGGCGTTCCAACAAGACTAAAACTGATTCTGAACCAATACTTAACTTCCAGTTACCTGTTCCAACGTACTTTCGAACTAGTTTAGAATGAGTGAAATTGGTTCTCGATTAAGAGCAGGAACTGGGAATTCTGAACTGCTATGCATGTGCAGATGGTTTAATCTCAAGTTACAGTTAAAATCATCGAGACTAAGCAGCTTAAAATAGCCCATCATGAGTGATTTGGAAGGTGATGGCGCTGCATTTTACGAAGAATTGAGTTCGGAAGGTGAATATCATTTTAATATGAGAAGAAACTCCAAAGGCCTTGAAAGAAGCTTTCAAGAAATGTTCCAACAACGTAAAATCCCGAACTAGTTCTGACACCGTACACAACTAGTACATGCGTCGAAAGAAGTTCGGTATTAGTTTGGAACGTGTTTGAATTACTTGCTGGAACAAACCTTGCATCTACTTGAGTGTCATTTCATCACTATCCTACAAATTATTGAAATATTCCAGATTTCTGTCCAACTGCATTCAAAAGCACGACCTTTCACATTTTCGGCCCAGATGTCTTCTTACACTATAAAATCACATACTGCCCGTGAAATCTGTGGCATATGGTAACCCTATATAGCTACTACAACATAGTTTTTCATTGCTACTGCATGATGACAACACTGTACACTATGGGGAAATTATGGTGGAACAATCTATTACAAGAACAAAGAGTGCTTCTTTCTTATTATTCATTAGGATAACCTGAGGATTGTCTTAAAGCGTTTAAGCCCACTGATTGGTACATTTTGCTCTCCATGTACAGAAGTTATTCAGACAATTCGGAAAAAATATGAAGTTGCATAAAAAATATCGTAAACCTCCCTACCCGCCTTTGCACGCCATAATTCCACTTACCACAGTAGGACTTGAACTTGGGTTTCGAGCATGGAAAACTTCGAATGGCTTAGTTTATATATTACCTCATCAGACTTTGGTGTGTGGATTCCGGATGCTTCATTCTTCTGTTAATCATAATTAAAATACTTCTATGTGGCATTTTGACGTGACAGTGTCTAAATCCAACATAAATAATTAACAATATTAATGAGATGGTATGCATTAGGGTAAAGAGTACCTATTGTATTGCATTATGAATGGTGTGTAATGAATAAATTATTTGTGTTATGTAGTTTAAGTCTTCACCGAAGAACTAAACACAAATAACATTCTGCTGAGTCTGTCTTGCTCTTTATATATCCATCCATAATTTTTGCCCCTTTTTATAAGCTTCCAGTTTTAATATTCGTGCCAACTTGTATAAAGAAATGTGATTTCAATTTAGATGTAAAAAGTACATGATGCATTCTAAAATGTATATTGTCATGTCTGTAATTTTCAGATTTATTAATTACAATAATTGAATACCTCCTCACAATAATTTTGCATACCATAACTCATTTTTAACGAATCTGAGTTAGAAGCAGAAATATGTTGCATGTATTGCGTCTCTGTAGTGTTAAGATGATAGAATGTCAAATTATTTATTATTTTGTGAGAACCGGTACCATATTAACTTTGAAGTTGGTAGTCTCTAAGATAACGCATATATTATGGTCGAAAACATATGTGACTGTGTACAACAATAACATGGATTATGCAACGTTATTCTGGGGAGGTATTCAATTAAAGTACCATATCTACTTTCACTACTACACGTCCAAGGTATGGTGAACACAATATTGTATGTGATGACTTTAATTATCTTCAATGTACTATAAGATTTTTCAAAAGGACATATTTATATGTAGAATAAGCTATTTGAAATCGGAAAAATAGTCTGTTATAAGTAACTTATAACAATCAAGAACTCAGTAATAAACACAAATATTACTCACTTTTTTCCTCCTTTTTTAAGTTCCAGAATGAAAGATAGATTTTATACAAAGTATATGACTACATGCTGTATGATCCTCTCCATGTAACCATGTATTGTATATATATATATATAATCTTTCTATGCTTACAGATATAAAGCAGATGCGGCAGTGCACAGTGCAGCTGCATACATGTGCATGTGGAAAGATAAAATTTATTACATATATATAATTATACACACATGTATATGCAGAATGTCCTGTTATTGTGTACCTGAAGCCTGTGTATCATGTTATACATCTGTAAACAGACAAACAATTTCATATGAATTAATTGTCTAAATGGCTTAGTTACAGTTTTCTCCCAATGGGAGATGATCAGAATTCTAATTGGGAATATACTGACATCAGTCTTATTTTGGGGAGGCATGATCGAATTCATGTGCTGCTGCCCATATGTATGCTGCATATTATCTCAAACATTTGGACATGAAATTTCCAGGACAGTGAATTGAGAAGAATGGACCTGTTCTGTGGCCCGCAAGATCACCCGATCTCACATCTTGTGATTTTTGGTTATTCGGTCGTGTAAAAGATCTTGTATATGTTGGAAGACATCTCACCCGAGACTACTTGTGGCAATCAATAGTGGAAGTATATGCTGGGATTCGGAACTCTCCTCTCTTCTTTCAAAATCAAAGAGTTCATGGCAGATATGGGCATGCCTATGTTGTGATTGCAATGGTGGACATTCTGAACACCTGCTATGATGCAACAAACTGCAGCAATAAACATTTACATGGTTAAGAACGATATCTTTCATTGATACCTCCTCTTTGTCATATCTCTGTAACTAAACCATATAGGCAATTAGTTCATATGACATTTTTGTTTGTTTTCAAATGTATAACACGATGGACATATTTAAAATACATAATAACGGGACATTCCATATAGTAACCTAAGAAATTTTATTGTGATGGTGATAGATATTATGAATATGGAAGTTTACAATATTGATGTATTATATTGTACATGCAAAATGGTTTTATTTAATTTCAAATAAATAACGAATTTGACTTTTAATAGTAGAAATGTAATTTTAGGCAAGAAATATTAGAGGTTGGGCAAAGGAGAAGAAAGGATTCATAAATATCATTTATACATTTTACGGGTACTCCTTCATAACTTTATAATTGCTTTTCTCTCGAGCTTTATGTGATATGAAACTGATTACACTTCCTGCCTAGAATCTGCAAGCATAGCAACCATTAGATGTCGTCCGTATAGTAGTGAATGCAGATGTGCGTGCATCTACTCTACTGCATACCTCATATCATTCCTACTTCACTGCGTGGTTGTATAGACAAAAGTGATTTATCCAGCATTCTGCTATTAAAGTTAAATATATTTTTAGTGTTATATTGTGTGTTGCGATTATAATTTCAATGAATAGTCTTACGTGTTAACCAATTAGCACAACAGTGATTAAAGGTACAAGTCATCGCAATGAATGTTTTCATATACATTACACACTTTTAACGCTTTATATCACATAAGAATTTAGTTATAACAACTTTCAGGTGTTCAAATGAAAACTACGTAATTTACCACTTAGTTTTTATTTTAACATCTAAAATTGTTATCGTAACTAAAGTCTTAAATCTTTTCATGTCTGGTAGTATATTCCCATCACATACTGTGCGCTAACCCAATGCATGAGTCACTTGTTCTTGCAGATTTGAGGTGGGAGGTGTACAGTATTTAAATATTTTAGATAAGAAACTTAAAAAGATAAGAAATATGTTATTTAAAACAATGTCATAAGTAAAATATGCTTTCATGAAGGAAATTCTAATTAAATAATAACTTGAATATTTATAACATAATTACCCATTAGTCCTACTGTCATTGCACCAATTCCCCATCATCACTTCATTATCCAGTACTATAAAATATCGTTGGTACATCGTAAGGACTTCACATCGAATAAGCACTGCACTGAAAACAGAGTCTGAAGGAAACATATAAAAAAGTACGCTAGTCTGACAGTATTTGCCGGGCATTCACTTGTGCCGTTCTTATACTCAACATTCAACTCTAACTTGTTCTCAATCCTTTCTTCTCCATCTCCATCTCCACCTCCACCTTTCCCTCTTCCGATATCTTATGTTCTTCGTCTCTTCCGTATTTCCGAAATCAGACACTTCCACATAGACTCCGCAAATAACTGTAAACAGTGCTGTAGTTGGGCCGGAACAGACTTTACCATTCTGGTAAAAAATTAATATGATTTCACTGTTCCTGTGCAAATAACCTTCTAACTCTAGATACATTTTTTATCGGAAAAACGATTATTTTCTTTTTATTAGGTTCAGTATTCACGCAAATTTCAATTTACGATAGGTTCCGTAAACAGAAATGTACTATATTAGAAAAAGACGGAGTGAAATGTCAGCAGTCCATCTTTTTTTCTCTATGTAGTCCAGCGCTATGCACGCCAGAGTCGGTGTATATTGGAGAGTACCACATTCTCAGTGGTGGCGGCCATATTTACTCCTTGTTCAGCACAGAAGTGTATGCAGAAATGCTAGAACGAAGGTCAATAAAGTGGATATCATACATGTTGTTGTGGTTTATTGAGTACAGGAGACATGGATTAATAAACGGTATTGTCATAGTGAAATGGCTCATTAGAGGTAACACTTTTTACTATTTATGTTATGTCCATTTCAATAGGGATAAAATCAGCAATTTTCTACTGCAATTCTCATACCAACACTTCTACTGCCACATTTCGCAGATTGTTGTAGTGCATTTGCTGTAAAAGACTATTTTCTTAACAATAAATACATTCTAGCCCTAAAATACAGTGATAAGACTTTTAAAAAAAATATTATGACAAGTTGAGAACATATGAGTTGAAGTGTTAATGAATAAAGACGTCAAAGTCTTTAGTGTCAACTCATTTGCTACCAACATTTCACTTTTATTTCTGAAAAATTTTTCTGCATTTAGGATTGTATCAAACACAGATTTACAAGAGTATACAAGTGACATTTGGTTGTACGACTTGAGCAGGAGCTGATTTAGGCAGGAGCCTATGGTGTCTCTGCTCAGGGCCACATGATTGTAGGGCCTCAAAATCCAGGAACAAGCTTTTTTTAAAATGGATTATGCAGAATGAAATAGACAACAACTCTTCCAGCTGAAAATCAGAATTGGGTAAAAAAAGTAAGTAATTACGTAATGAATTATTAGAAAACGCATAAAAATCACTTTATTGTTGTAAGTTTAGAGTCATAAGTTGATTGCAGAGTTTAATGTGTTCAACTTGTAAAAGTTGACTACCATGTACAGTTTATTAAAATTGTAACAGTAGGCCTATTTAAATAATTAATAATTAATTCAGCAGCCAAAGTCAACAACATTGTCAGTTCTCATTCTATTGAGTGTTAAACTAAGTGCCTGGCGCTTGTGTTCCTTGCAGCTTATCTAATTTCTGTTGGTATAGGACCATTATCGATGTGTAGTGATAGTGTTAAAGTGTTTTTGTAGGAATGTCCATAATTAAAAATGGAATTCCCAAGCAAATTTGAGTTAGGAGACATTAAAAGGAAACCGAAAACTATTGAAATTCAACAACAGGAAAAACAACGCTGATCATTGAGCAAGTATGTTCGTTCATATATTACTAGCAGTAACTCCTTTACCCACAGAAACCTCCATTTTCAAAAAGTTAAGAATGTTCTAACACAGATTAATGAAGATTTTGGCATACAGAGACAACAATTCGCCACAGTTACTAAATTGTGAAAAGCCAAGGGTTTTTTTTGTATAAGCCTAACCCAGAATTTAGGAAAAATGAACATTCCTTTCAAGCATCTGAATTACTGCACTAGAAGAACCAAGGGATAGTACCGTTACTACAACCAATGCAATCAGCTCTGATCTGTCTTGTGGCCACACATAATCACTGATACCTTATGGGACCACTTTATTTTTAATCCCCCTTCTTAAAATAGAGAATTAATAAAAACCTCTGTGAAATATATACATGGTGAAAGAAGATAGACGACAGAATTTAAAGGAAATGAGGTAGGCCTTTTTATCATATATGAAAAGAAGGGGCCTCATAAATAAAATTAAGCTCCGGGCCTCTGAAATTGTAAATCAGGCCCTGCTTGAGAGTCACTGATGTGCTAATAAAATTTATAAATTCATCCCTGTCATCAGTTATTAGAGATGAAAAACAGTTTTCACAAATACTATACGACTTATTTTGTTTTATTTTAAACAAAACTGTTCCCAACAAATAGTAAAGAGCTTGTTGTTCACTCAAGTCAATATTTCTGTTTTCAGTTAAATTATAATTATATCAATATCTTCCTGAGGCAGCAGAAACAATCTGACATTATTTTTCTGACCATTGAGAGCAGTTAACTACGCAACAACACAGCATTCTTCAAGATAACAATGGAATATCATACTAGAAACCTGTATTCCTATGCAAGTCTTGCATTGTATTGAGTCTCCTCTGGAGTAAATATGGCCGCCACATTGGCACTTGTCATTTCAAGAGAATGGGGTATTCTTCAATATACACTGACTCTAATGCACGCAGACAAAAAACGTACTCTGTTGTATAAAAGTGAAGTTAGTCTGAAGAAACACCACCAAGCTAGTCAATTTCCAGTGCCACCAATTGAAATTTTTTCTCGCTCTGAGACTAATGTCACTGGAGTTGATAAAAGTGTGTGCAGACTCTGCAATAGTTTTCATTTGCTAGAAAATCTACTCTTCATAACTGCTTTCCATGGGTTTATTAACTGTGAAACTGAAACACACTAACTGAAAATTTTAAAAGAAACAATCGACAGTCTACCAATTTCAACATGAGAGTGCTAAAGATCATTCAGCACAATGAATGAAGTAATATCAAAGAAGAGAAATGCTCTCCTAGTCTCACGGGCAAGTGGGTTGATATCAGAGGTGGCTGATTGACTGAGGGAAGTGAGGCCAGGCCTCAATCACTTGACTTAACTGAAATGAAATTTTGTGTTTTTGTATAATATATTAGTTATTTGAATGAAGCATATATCACTGTAGAAGTATTTGAAAACTTTTTGATGTATATAGACCTGTTTTGCAGTAAAATTTGTTCCTGAGGCCAGGATCGCTCGTGCCGGCTCTGGCTTCTGCATTTCATATGTTTTCGCGGGCTTTGAGGTTATGCTTGAAACTCTGTAGCTGAGGCACAATTCATCTGGCCTCGTGGTCTGGTCAGGAAGTTTTAAATAAATATATAGCCTACCGAGGTAATTATGCCATCGCTGACAATTTTCCTGACAGATATACTTAAAACTCGAATTTCTATTGCATCCTAGTATGGGCAACATAAATGAGTAAGTGGTAATGTGATGGCCTTGTTTGTTGCTGTCAAAGGAAAAAATAAAAAGGAAAGAAAAGAAAGATAGAAAGAAAGAACAGTGTGTCTACTGAGAGCTTCAGTGATCTGAAAAATATTTCTAGGAATTTCAAGACATACTTCAGCTGAGTATAATGTGAGTTGCTTCATCACAATCAAACAATCACTGAAACAAACTCACAGCATAACAACTTATTTGGTGAGTGACATTATTTTTCATTAATAATAATAATAATAATAATAATAATAATAATAATAATAATGATCGACTATTGATCAGATTTTTTGTATTCGACAGATAATGGAGAAAAAATGGGAGTATAAGGGTACAGTACATCAGTTATTCATAGACTTCAAAAAGGCATATGACTCAGTTAAGAGGGATGTATTATATGGTATTCTTATTGAATTTGGTATTCCCAAGAAACTAGTTCGATTAATTAAAATGTGTCTCAGTGAAACATACAGCAGAGTCTGTATAGGTCAGTTTCTATCTGATGCTTTTCCAATTCACTGCGGGCTAAAGCAGGGAGATGCACTATCACCTTTACTTTTTAACTTCGCTTTAGAATATGCCATTAGGAAAGTTCAGGATAACAGGCAGGGTTTGGAATTGAACGGGTTACATCAGCTTCTTGTCTATGCGGATGACATGAATATGTTAGGAGAAAATACACAAACGATTAGGGAAAACACGGAAATTTTACTTGAAGCAAGTAAAGCGATCGGTTTGGAAGTAAATCCCGAAAAGACAAAGTATATGATTATGTCTCGTGACGAGAATATTGTACGAAATGGAAATATAAAAATTGGAGATTTATCCTTCGAAGAGGTGGAAAAATTAAAATATCTTGGAGCAACAGTAACAAATATAAATGACACTCGGGAGGAAATTAAACGCAGAATAAATATGGCAAATGCGTGTTATTATTCTGTTGAGAAGCTCTTATCATCCAGTCTGCTGTCCAAAAATCTGAAAGTTAGAATTTATAAAACAGTTATATTACCGGTTCTTCTGTATGGTTGTGAAACTTGGACTCTCACTCTGAGAGAGGAACATAGGTTAAGGGTGTTTGAGAATAAAGTGCTTAGGAAAATATTTGGAGCTAAGCGGGATGAAGTTACAGGAGAATGGAGAAAGTTACACAACGCAGAACTGCACGCATTGTATTCTTCACCTGACATAATTAGGAACATTAAATCCAGACGTTTGAGATGGGCAGGGCATGTAGCACGTATGGGTGAATCCAGAAATGCATATAGAGTGTTAGTTGGGAGACCGGAGGGAAAAAGACCTTTAGGGAGGCCGAGGCGTAGATGGGAAGATAATATTAAAATGGATTTGAGGGAGGTGGAATATGATGATAGAGACTGGATTAATCTTGCACAGGATAGGGACCGATGGCGGGCTTATGTGAGGGTGGCAATGAACCTTCGGGTTCCTTAAAAGCCATTTGTAAGTAAGTAATAATAATAATAATATTGTAATAATAATATTAATATAATAACAATAATAATTAATATCATGAATAAACATTTCCTATCGGAGGCACTTAAACTAGTTGCATCTGGCCTCACCGAGGATTTCGGTCACTGGCCGCTAATGGTTGGTATTCACAAGCAGTGTTGGCTCTCCACTTCAAGAGTTCAATCCACATCCTAGAGTGCAATCGTGGTTGCGAGATGGCAGGTGAAATAGCATGTAGGAAACGACAGCCAGTAAAAGAAGTTACATATGAGGCAATCTGGGATCTTCTGAAATAAAATGTAAGGTGAGTTTCACTTAAAATTTTTTCTTAACTACAGCACTGACTGTAAAGTAAAAATTAACTGGAATTTGAATTGCTGGTGCATTACTACAAGTACACTAACACGATCATCCCTGCACTCCCAGGAGCACACAGTTTTTCATGAAGTGAATTCCTGCAAATATCGCCAGACAGACAATGTGAAATAGTACCAGCACAGTCTATTGTTCCTAGCACCCTCACAACTCAAGCTTCGTGACTGTATATACTAGACTGTGGTTTTAGGTAAATTCTGCCTGAGATGACTTACAGATTGACACATTAAAATGTAAAATATTATAATAGGCCTTCATATAGGTAACTATTTACGTTTCTAACCCCAGTGAAAGATAATATTGGGAATACCTGCAAAACAAATTTATGTGCAAATGACAACTTAGTCACTCCCCAAACTTTTTCAACGACGGTACCGGTACCTAAGAATTTTATATATATATATATATATATATATATACATAAATACATACATACATACATACACACACATACATACACTGTATGTGTGTGTTACAGTTTCAATGTAGCCTCTAGAATTTAATTTAATTATTTTAAAGTGTGTGTAGGCCTACTTACTTGTGAAAAGAAATTCCTGCTGCTTTAAGCCACGTGATGGTGCAATTATATGCCGCACAGGAAAGCACCATTTTACACTATTTACAAAGTACGTACCCATCACTTCATATCAACTATAATAACATTTACAAAACATAAAAATTCATATTATTAACACATCAATTTACATCACTTTCACAGTATTCACAAAAAAACTTCTGGGACAAAACAAAAACACAAGCATGACACTAACGTGTTTACTGCTACTGTTTCTAGTAACATGGTGGCGTAAACATACACAGATCAGTTTCAATTTTGGACAGAAAACCAGTGCTCTGTGTGAGTCTAGTTATACTATATAACGCCTTTATTCATAGTATGTAGGCCTAATTTCCAGTTGCAGATGGAACCTATTTGCATAATTCAGATAAGATTTCCTAAATCTTGATTTAGCAGCTATTCAGTACCAGTATTGTAGTAATGACTTCTATTTCCCCTCAAACTTGGATTTTACAGGCCATTAAAATGGTACTGTACAGTATATTGTCAGTGTTCATATATAAATATACATAGGCCTATAATAACATTTACAAGCTATTAATCAGTTTTCTTTTTTTATTGTATTGTATTGCATTGCATTTATTAACATTCCATGGTACTGGTATTCATACATTGCTTCACAACTAGAATATGGAACAAGTCAAAAAACTTGATACTATTACAAAGTCTTAATTTATAGTCACAGTCTAGATGAAATATATACAGACGAGGTTTACAATATAGTCTACTAGTACAACACGAAGTTTTAGTATCAATTTCATGAAGCGTTGTTGAATGTCATGAATTCACCTATAGAATAGAAGGCGTGAATAATTAGGTACTTCTTTAATTTGGCCCTAAATAATCTTATGTTTTGAGTTTCATTTTTTATATCGATAGGGAGATTATTAAAAATGTTTACTGCCATATAACGCACTCCTTTTCAATAGCACGATAGACTTGCCAATGGAGTATGAAAGTAATTTTTTTTACGTGTATTTATGCTATGAACTGTTGAATTAGTTACAAAGTTTTCACGATTACATACGAGGAAGATTATTAATGAAAAAATATACTGACAAGCCATGGGCATTATTTGCAGTCTTTTTAAAATAATCCTACACGATTCCCTAGATTTGCACCTACTATTGTTCTAATTACTCTTTTTTTTTTTGTAATAAGAATATACTGTTACTATCTGTGGAATTTCCCCAGAATATTATTCCAAAACTCATTACCGAGTGGAAGTACGGTATGCAAAGTAGGCTATATTGTTTTTAAGTATTGATATTTACTATCTTTTGCATAGATCTAATAGCAAAACATGCTGAATTTAGTTTGGGGGTAATTTGGTAATTTCTTTAATATGATTTTAGCAATTTAACACATTATCGATTTTTTGGTGTAGATGTAGAGATGTTACTGAATGTGTTATTTCATTTATGTAGATAAGGATCTTTATTATTACTATTTCATCGAAAAGTTTGTTAAAATAATATCTTCGGTAGGCCTACCCTGATGCAATCTACAAAAAAGCCCTTAACCTGCCACCTTTTTGGATGCCAGTGTCAGGTCTGATATGGTAGTATTTAGAAGTCCTGTTCAAATCCTAGTACACTGGTGCAGTTCCAAACTCCACTGAAAAAAGGAAGATATTTTGCAGATATGTACAGTAGTGACAAAAGAGAACCGGACTGATGGAATAATCAAAGTCCCCGAAATGAGCCACTGTGCATGCCACGCCTGCATTCACAAGATAGCGAGTAATCTATTGAAATTGTTGTAGTTTCGACTGCTGACATAGCCCATTTCGAAAGCCATTAGAAAATAAGCTGGTAAAATTCATGTTCTTGGAATAATAAGTTAATTAAGTAGTAAAATATCACTGCAATCGAAAAGTATTGGGAATAAATTTGAATAAGGAACAAAAAAAAGTTTCCTTCCCAGACAGGGTTTGAACAACGAAAGTCTTAGTTACCAGTCTATCGTGCTGTCACTGTGCTACGGAATCACTTGAGAACCAACGTTCCTTGAGAGGAGACTACGTCATAAATACAAGTAGCTTTAATTTAGAACTAATTTCTCGTAATTTGCATTACTTGTGAAAACAAACGTTTCCGTTGCATCTCTTAATTTAATCTAAGTATCACTGGATTGAGAAACTCGCTACTAAATCACGTTATATGTTGCACCTTATCACAAATTTGTAGTCGATACAGAATGCTATGAACAGATTCTCCTCAAAGGTAAGGTAGAAACACATTATTGCCATGGCACGGCACGAAATGTGATTTCCTGTGCTGTCACATTCTGCATTCAATGTGTGGTATTCGTTTTCTCCATTTATTTACGTTGCTTAGAATCACACTGTTCCCACGCTACGGACGCCACGTCCTCTCCTGTGTAGCACTCGTGCCATCATGTTTAGATTTTCTGTCGCACTGGACATTGTTGGACGGTGGAGAGCACGTGCAGGTTCATTATGGAGGAATATATCATTGAAAAAGTAAGGCAATATGAATTTATGTATAATTTTAAGTCATCCAATTACAGAGACTTAAACATGAGAAAAGAAGCTTGGGAGGAAATAGGAAGAGAGATGAATATAAGCGGTGAGTACTGTATGTTAACTTATTTCCAAGAGCTATTCCATCTCAAATCGACCGAAATATAGAGAAAATTGACCTTAAAATTTCTAAATACAATGAATCTTTTTTTGTACGTAGAGAACAGTGATACAATGAGTATAAAAAATGCGAGGTTTTTTACTGATCGATTTCATATGGAATAGCCCATAAGTAAATCATCGATTCAACTTAACCTCATTATTACTACTATTTTATTATTATTATTATTATTATTATTATTATTATTATTATTATTATTATTATTGTTATTGTTATTTTAGGAGGTACATCAGTGTAGATGCGACCATACACATAAAAGTGCATATTAATAATGACTACAACAGCTGTACTGTAGACATTAATCTTAATTTTGCGATCTACCTCGATGAACAACATTTAATTGCCAAGGCACTGAGCCTAGAGAATTAAAATATTCTTTGAAGTTTTCTCGCACTTGAAAAGACTCGCATGTACTGTTTCTTCTCAAGTGGTCTAGGTTTCTTAGGGCACAGGTTGGTAGTGAAAGTGCTTGCACATCAGGCTCAAACATATTGACTTTACATAGCATATTATGCAGGCAGCATGATGCAAGTACAATTCTATCGACCATGTTCGGTTGTACCTCCATATATCTTCGAAAAATTCTCCAACGAGCAGTCAAAATTCCGAATGCATTCTCGACCACATTTCTCGCTCGGGAAAGTCTATAGTTGAAAATCTTTTTTGTTTCGTCTCCATCTAAATGGTGCCTGCCATATGGACGCAGAAGATATTTTTTTAGTGGAAATGCTTCATCTCCAACAGTTATGTGTGGTTGTGGCTCCCCATTTTCAACTAATGGAGCATTTTGTGGCACATTTAAAGTATTAGATTCCAGTTTTTTTTTCCCAAAGCGTGAATTAGCAAAAACACACCCATCACTGTTTCTGCCGTAAGAGCCTACATCAATTGTAATAAATTTATAATCCGCATCAACCAGAGCATTTTCGATGTCTTCTTCAAACTCTGAAGAACTACTGGAACTACTAACCCATTCACCTTCCATCTCTGCTACAGAAAGCTACTGAATAAAATAGCGACTGAACAGATTGTAAGTTTAGTGTGAAGTGACATGGCGTGGCGATAATGTGCACACAACGCGACACAGCACATGCCTTCCAACTTATATGATCTCACAGGAGAACACATACTGTGGCAATAATGTGTTTCCGGCTTTAGAGAAACACGTATCAGACTGACAGCTCTGCTAGATGACGGATATTCCATATCTCAGGCTGCAGATAGACTAGGAATGGCAGAAACTACTGCAAAGAGATGGGCTCGTCAGTACCTAGAAACTGGGTGGGGGGGGGGGTGAAAGACGCCGTGGATCTGGGCATCCGAGTTTCAACGGGAAGAGAGGACAGGGCATTGCTCCGAATTCGTGGGCGTAATTCTTTTATGTCTGCAAGTCATTTACGAACTGCCTCTCGATTCCCTGGAGGCCGTAAGACGGTTGGCAATCGCCTTAAGACTGCAAGTATTAGGAACTATAGGACTGCTCGTAAACAAACTCTTACAGAGGAGTAAGCCATAGACCGCCTGGCATATGCTAACAGTTTAGATGGGGTCGATTGGGGAAGAGTCATCTTCACCGATGAATCCCAGATCTCGACTAGTTATGCAGGACCTGTTCGTGTCTATCGCGAGGCTGGCCGACGGCACAGTCGTGCTTATGTGGCTCCAAACCCAAAGCAGGGGCGCATTAGCGCCAAGTTCTGGGGGTGGATGTCTCGAGACGGAGCAGGAATGCTATACCAGATAGATGGGACTCTGCGCATGGATCAGTATATTCATATTTTGCAGCACGTGTTTTACCCTTCTGCCCGTGAACATTATCCAGATGGACCATTATTGTTCCTGCAGGATAATTACGCAGTACACAAATCGATGAGCGTTCAGAAATTGTTGTCGGAGAGGCCAGAGATCGAAGAGATTGCTCTGCCTCCCCTTTCACCTGATATGAACGTTATCGAAAATGCGTGGGCCAGACTAAAAGGAAGGACGCGCAAACTGATTGCAGACAAACCACCTCGGAATCGTGACAGCTTTGGGAACATGTTCTTGACCCCTGGGAGGGCATCGCCCAGGATCTTGACTATTTTCGGAGGCTCGTCGATTCCATGCCTAGGCGAGCAGAAGCTATCAGAGAAGCTGAAGGCTATTGGACAAAATATTAGTAGTTCAGTAGCTATTTTATTTCATTATTTTTTGTATTTTTTTGTAATTTTTTTAAACATATTTTTTGTTTTGCTAGAGGAAGATCAGATACATCTTCCAAATAAATCTTTATTTTTTTTAGGCCAAATAATAATCCACATTTTTTTTTTTTTACTAAAATGAAATTAGGTCCATGAGCTGTGACAATGAATATTACTGTCATATACTTAAAAAAAAAATTGCCTTCCACGGGAATCGAACCTGCAACCGTTTGCACGATAGCGGCGCGACCCAAGCACTTGAGCTATTTAATGAAGACGAAAGCAGAAACCAGCTGCGTGACTGTTCAACTGCACAGGTGGTTTCAGGTCCAAGGAATATGCACTGACGCTCTAGAGTGAACAAGACTCTGAAATCAGCTACAAGGGTCGGTCCGGTTTTTTTGCCACTACTGTACCTTTATACCAGTTATAGAGCGCTGCCAATTCTACATGGACCTTTGTATAGAATAATAATTTTGTGCTGCAATTTAATGTTCCATAAACTTAATCTCTTCTTTTGAATTAAGTATTCAGCATTTGATGTTACATCCTTCTTTCACTGAAACTATTCTACTTTCATCCATAACTCTTCCTGTATATCTCTATGCACTAAAATAGCATCTTGAATTGATTTATGTACCTTTAATGAATATATTAAAACGATTGTAACATTACTTAAATAAGAAATAAAGAATAAACATTGATTAACTTGCAACTTCTTTACTGTGTTAACTTCTTAGGACAATGAAGGATAACATTTCGAAACTAGTCAGCCAGATAATTTCCTAAAAAGTTAACACAGTAAAGAAGTTGCAATATAATAATAATAAATTTAGCGTCCCTTATGAAAAGGTTGCCAGATTTGACAAAGCGTATTACATATAATTTGGAAACACACCTAAAGGGTAAAATGATATACATTTGAAACGGTTAGGGAATTGAATGTGCAAAATGTCAGAAAAATTTACACCTATGTAGTGTTTGTGCTCATTTACAGTTAAGAAAGGGGGGGGGGGAAATATCATCAGATAGGTTAGAATGATTTGAATGCCATATACCGCGAGAAAAATAATAGTACGGATTGATTGGCATTCATATCTAAACCAATCAACAGCCATCGGTTAAGATAACTTGAAATTTCCATTATCACTCCCATACAAATGATTTCTCAATATCTGAACCGATCCTTTGAGGGCACTAATGGCTATTTCCTTCACAATGCTGTGTGTTAGGCCCAGGTTTTTACTTTTGTTGGCAAAGGAGGGTATGGTACCTCGTGCTCCCACCATCAGACCTATCACATCAATGTGGGACAGGCTATATTTATCTTTATAGAGTGGGATTGTTGGTTCATAGATCCGTTTCTTTTCACTGTCCACCTCATGCGGTTGATCTTCATGTGTCTCAAATCTGATGGTGGGATCGAGAATGTATGCAATGATATCAATTCGCTGAACACTTCCTTGTGTGGCTAGTCCCTGCACCTCTTGATGGACTGTAAACCCTACTTTCTTCAGCGCCTCGGCCAGCATAGAATGGACAGCATGGTGACGGATGTTGCGAAGGACCTCACTATAGGGGCAGAAGCCAAGGATAATCAGTGATTATCTAAGTGTTAAAAGTGTATATGGAACGATGAAGAAAGAATTAATATTGTTTTTGTATTTCCTGAACAACACTTCGAAACTAGTCAGGCAGATAATTTCCTAAAAAGTTAACACAGCAATTCGTTTTGTTTGTTTATATTTCAGATTTCTAAAGATGGTGTTCTAATTTCCTTTGATCTTAATTTCGATGCTATTGATTTCTAAAAATCTAAACAGTTTAATTAAAAATAAAAGCAAAAAAGGATGCTTTCAGCTAGTACAACATAAAAACATAAAGACTTAGTACTACATTATTTTGTTTTGATGAAATACTGTACTAAAGCACAACGTTTTATATAGCTGAAAAATAATGGTATTTCATGAACATTGTCTAAGATTATAGAATGAACACTATTTCAATTAAAATTATTGAATTTTCCAAAAATGTAAGCTTCGAAAATTGGAATGCAATGTTAATTATCAACATTACTTTTAAAAGAAATTACTAAGGAAATATACATTTATTCCAATTATCCAATGTCGAATTAATATATTTCTGTTGCATTATTATTTGAAAATTTTTTACTCCTACAGAGGTTTCCAATCGATATTTTCTAACTACGTTAATTACCACATGACTGAAATAATGTAATATGACAATAAAATGGTGAAATTTCAACTGTCTACTTTCACTTTTTTTTTCAGAGAAAATGAGACACATGCGAAGAAATGTAATTTTTTAAAAACCAAACACGTGGGAAGAACTGCACAGTCGCAACATTAAGATTCATCTCTTAACTATTATGGAAACGCAGCCAACATACACGTAGTATAGAATGAAGTTTCAGATACAAAATTAATAAAAGAAGAGAAAAAAGAACTCTAAGCCAAAGAGTTTTGAAATTAATATTCTCGGAAAAAGTAAAGATTTGTAATTTTTATACTGATAAAAATCAATTAATACGAATACAATACATAACTGCATCACAAAATGTACTGTACATTATATTTAAATTCCCTTATGGCCGGTTGACTACATTTTAAAATGAGGTCGAAAGTTCTCAACCCAGGTACTATCAATTTTCTTATTTACAACTTCTACTCACTGAGGTTAGATCCATTTTTTCATTCTCTATGGAATTCGCATTCATCATTCAATGCGTAACAATACCGTCTTCGACAATGCAAATGACATATGGGACCGCCATTATGATTTGTGATTTCATTTAAAGCAAGCAAAGGTAGCGCTTTATGTATAGTATGTGTACTGAAGAGTTCAGTTCGATTCCCATGGGACAACCAGGATGAACATCTTCCCACTGAGGTAAGTTTTCTAAGTTATGTTACGATTCCTGGTTGAAAACTGCAACAATAAGTAGGAAATAAAAACATTTACGTTTTGTAACGTCAATGACGATTCTAGCAATAAATGTATGTATTGGGAGCTGATAATTAAGCCTCGACTGGACAGGTAGATTTAAAACACTATCGAACACACTACGCAATTTAAAAATTACTGACGACAATGAGGTTTTATGGTTTTAATACATTACGGTACATATGACCATCCTTGTTTATCAATAAATACAAACAAAATAAATCGTATAATGCAGTGCTTGTGAAAGTGTGGAATTCTGTGAATTGTAAATTGTATTTAAATAGTATTTTAAATTTGGAGAATACTGCAAAATATATACAGTGACGAAAATACGAATATCTCACATTTCAAATGCTTCTGTTCGCTTCTCTTCACTTTGTTGTAATGTTCATGTTTCTGTCCCATACAATTCACTCCATACAAAGCACTTCACTAATCTCTTCCTTAGTTAGGCCTATATTATAATAATTGTTGGTGATGTATTTATTGATTGGGGTAATAAATACATGAAACATCACCAACAATAATTGTTATAATATAACTATATTATAGGCCTATATTATAATAATTGTTGGTGATGTATTTATTGATTGGGGTAATAAATACATGAAACATCACCAACAATAATTGTTATAATATAACTAAGGAAGAGATTAGTGAAGTGCTTTGTATGGAGTGAATTGTATGGGACAGAAACATGAACATTACAACAAAGTGAATAGAAGCATTTGAAATGTGAATATGGAGAATGATGGAGCGTGTGAAATGGACAGACAGAGTAAGAAACGAAGGTGTGATGGAAAGAGTGGATATAGGCCTAGGCTAAATGCAGAAGCAGAAATGAGGCTACAGCTTTCCCCATTAAAACCAAATAATTATACAAAAATGTGTAGCATTTAAAAAGGAACATACTCATCCCACTCAGCAGAACAATTAAGTACCGGTACTAGATTTGATATAATTACATTCATCAGTGTTACTCATAGATTTAAAAAAGGCATGAGTATGACTCGGTTAAGAGAGAAGTTTTATATAGGCATATAATAATCTTATTGAATTTGGTATTCCCAAGAAACTAGTTCGATTAATTAAAATGTGTCTCGGTAACACTTACAGCAGAGTCCGTATAGGCCATTTTCTATCTGATTCTTCTCCAATTCACAGCGGACTAAAGCTAGGAGATGCTTAACTTCGCTCTAGAATATGACATTAGGAAAGTTCAGGGTAAGAGACAGGGTTTGGAATTGAACGAGTTACATCAACTTCTTGTCTATGTGGATGACATGAACATGTTAGGAGAAATCCACAAACAATTAGGGAAAACACGGAGATTTTAATTGAAGCAAGTAAAACGATAGGTTTGGAAGTAAGTCCCTTAAAGACAAAGTATAGTATTATGTCTCATGACCAGAATATTGTACGAAATGGAAATATAAAAATTGGAAATTTATCCTTCGAAGAGGTGGAGAACTTCAAATATCTTGGAGCACAGTAACAAATATAAATGACAATCGGGAGGAAATTAAACGCAGAATAAATATGGGAAATGCATGTTATTATTCGGTTGAGAAGGTTTTGTCATCTAGTCTGCTGTCAAAAAATCTGAAAGTTAGAATTTATAAAACAATTATATTATCAGTTGTTCTGTATGGTTGTGAAACTTGGACTCTCACTTTAAGGGAGGAACATAGAATAAGGGTACTTGAGAATAAGTTTCTTAGGAAAATATTTGGGGCTAAGAGGGATGAAGTTACAGGAGCATGGATAAAGTTACACAAGCAGAACTGCACGCATTGTATTCTTCACCTGACATAATTAGAAATATGAATTCCAGATGTTTGAGATGGGCAGGGCATGTAGCACATATGGATGAATCAGAAATGCATATAGAATGTTAGTTGAGAGACCGGAGGGAATAAGACCTTTGAGGAGGCCGAGACATAGATGGGAGGATAATATTAAAATGAATTTGAGGGAGGTGGGATATGATGATAGAGACTGGATTAATCTTGCACAGGATAGAGACCGATGGTGGGTTTATGTGAGGGCAGCAATGAACCTGCGAGTTCCTTGAAAGCCATTTGTAAGTAAGTAAGTAACTACTAAATAAGTTAATATTATAATATATTAACATTTGCATTCTAAGGTTCATTTTATTTTTTCGTTCTTTTAAAGATCTTATAAATGTTCATGGTAGGCCTCTGATTATAGCGAATGTGCTCTTTAAACTAAATTGAAAATGGAAGTTTTTGACAATATATACATGTGCTTTATTAACATAGTTTCAATTCTATAGTTACATCCAATTTAATAAATTTGTAATAATAATAATAGACCTAATAATAATAATAATAATAATAATAATAATAATAATAATAATAAAAATAAACATCTTCATAATAATAATTCTAAAAATAATTAAACTTCGAAATCCTCCCATACCACACATGGGACTTTTATCTTATTTGCGTTGTGTTAATTCGTGTTCAAATGAAAGAAAGAAATGTATTAATATTACAAAGGATAGCACATTTTAGAAAGGAATTAAGTAAAAATTTGCTACTTTTCAGGAGAGCAAAGAATCTTATTTTCATGAGTAGGCTAAATACGAATGCACCAGTCCCATACTAAAAATATCAACTTGATGTTAGACATACAGGGGAAGTTTGACTGAGTTCCTTTCTTTTCAAATAAATACTTTATGGAAGTATTAGCAGTGGGTATGCTGAGCCTGGAGTTTGGATGTTCTGTTAAAAATATATAGTTGGTCTATCTCGCCTAAGTGAAATATCGGGCCAACATTAACTGTCATTTTTAATATATAATTTAATATTGTTTATATTTAATAACTAGGGGGTAGATGTTCATGACCTAAAAATCTACTTAAAATGATCATTAAAATGCCCTTAAAGTAATGGAAAAATGACATAAAATTAAAAGAAAATGACATTTAAATATTATTCAAAGTACTCGCACCACAACTTCTTAAAAATTAATCACTTTGTTTCAATGACTGCCCTGCAAATGCCAGAGAGAGGAGGCAACGTTCTGGAATTTGGCTAAGATAAAGAAAAAGGGCATGCAAAAAATGAAGGCCTTAAGGGAAAACTATAGATTTTAATGAGGGTTTACAGTGTGTTTCAATCAGTGGTGATTCATGTCATGCCTTCATTCTCCGTCCCCTCCTACTTCCGTTCTTCACTTTTGTTACCAGATCTTCCAGATGGGGGAGTGTGAATGACAAAACAAATTGTGGTTGCAGCGTGCATTCTTGCAATCTTTGTGTTAAAAATATTGTCCCTTTCCTTCCATGGGGACACAATGTCCTGTCTACGACATGGTGAAAGTTTCTCCCCTTCCAAATAAACAAATTCTAAAGACACCCTCGTACCAACAAAAGAACAGTAGTGGTCAAAGCTCTCACTTAAACTTTACTGTTGTCAAGCATTTTATATTACTTCCGTTGTGTGAAGTGAAGCCTTCAAGTATAATGAGGGATGGTCTTTACAGTTTGTTTCAAACTATAAAACTCAAACTTCACTGTTATTCACTTATTCAGTAGGTAATTACTACTGACCTAATTGCTTAGAAAAAGATTTAACAGACCTATCGGCAAAGAAGAAAGTAAAATGCATTCCAAATGATCTAAAAGTTCTTCAAACTATTAAAAATGACCAAAAAATATAAAAATTACCTATTAGTTTAAAAACGCCGAAAATGCAAAAAATACAATATAAGGAATTATTTTTTTCCGTTGATATTAACATAGAAAGGATTTCTATATTAATAGGCATCGTCCTAATGTGAATAATAAGAAGATGACTTTTCATCAACATCCGCCCCCTATTAATAACACTTCCATGGATTTAGTAATTCAAATACATACCTCTTTCATTTAAACATTAGCTGTATTCTTCTTTCTTGTGATGTGAATTTCTCAATCACAGCATTATAAAATGAGTCTTTGTTCTTCATTTTGTGCACTAACTCCTTTTCGATTGACAACAAACTTAAGTTACACAGTCTTTCTTGAGTTTGAGTACTTCTTAAATAGATCTTGATTCGTCTTAATTCAGAAAACGAACGTTCCACAGAGCTTGTATTACAAGGAATGGTCAGTATTAACCTAGCAAGTTTATGCACTTCACTAAACCCGGAAGAGAGAAATTTTCATGCATAAAGCTAACAAGTTCGTGAACATCCTTTCCATGAAATTCAGGTGAAGTGTAGAGAACACTTAATTCATTCTTCAATCCAACACGATCAAATAAATTTCCATTGTGAGCCAAAAGTTTCTGTAGGATTGGTTCGGGAAATGTTTTTCTATATTCATAGTACTTCTGATATTGTAACAAATGAAAATATTCTAATTTATCAAGTTGAGAAAATCTACAATCAGTTTGATGAATTAGGCAATCAATAAATTCCAAGTATAGCCGGCGATGATTATTTTCTTGTTCCACTTTATCTGGACAGTGCTGCTTCGTTTTCACCTGATAGATTTCTTCTTATTTGAAATTGTATTGTTCCAAACTGATGAATAAGAATGTTCTCTATCATATTGAAGTTTATCTTTGATATCATACTTTCCTGCTACAGTAAAGAATATCAAAATGTTTTGTTTGTAAAAGATTGTATAATATATCTGTATAAGTAAGCAATATCGAAAATACTTCCAATAGAAATATAGTTTTAAACTCTTAAAGGAAAGATAGAAAACCTTGTGATTTTTATGACTGTCTCGCTATCCCATTTACCAGAATTTTTAATACTGGTAATATTTTCGAAGAACTCACAAAGTTCAGATCTGTATTCTTTTACAATATGGCAAAGCCTTGATGTAAAATTCCATCTGGTTGGTGCTACATTTTGCACAAATTCATGCAATGCATATATCCTTTTAGAGGATTTAGAAAAGAAAGCAGAGAGTCCACTCTATGTTTGGAAAAATATTTTACATTCTTTAATAACTGATACACTCTGCTGGAGAACAAGATTTAGAACATGGGCATAACAGTGGGTGAAGATGCATTTGGATAGGCTGATAAGACTTTAGATTGTAAGCCATTCACATGACCACTCATTACAGAAGCTCCATCGTATGTCTGACCCACGAGTTTAGTAGAAATTTAAAATTCATTAACTACTCGTTCTACGTGAGTAAATAAACCATCTGCTGTTCTATCAGCACTAACATCTACAAAGCCCAAGAATCTTTCATAGACAGAATCGCCCTTTACATAGCGGAGAACAGTAGATAGTTGAGATTTGTTCTCAATATCAGAAGTTTCATCAAGCATTATAGCTACAAATGAAACTGAGTTAATTTCATTTTTTATTTCTTCTTTTACTACATCAGTAATAGCTTTTATGATATGATTTTGAATCAATGGAGAAGTTCCTCGAAACACTGTGGACGAATTTAGATGATTTTCTAAAAGTAAATCATATTTCTTTAACACATTCAAAAATTCTAAAAAATTTCCTTTGTTCAAAGAACTATCTGATTCGTCATGTCCCCATAGAGGGAGCTCCTGGTTAGTTAGAAGACAAATAGCGTCAATGATTCGTATCAATACGACCCTATTTTTCTTAACCTCTTCGTTATGTTTACTGGTATCAGTTCTTCGTTGATCATCAAGTAAAGTATCAATTCGCTGTTTGCCGAAAAGTTTTATTTCAGGAAACATTGTACATGAGTTTGAGATTTTGAATGTTTTTGCTGTGCACTAGACAAGTGATTTAAGTCAGCAAATCCATGCTTACTCCAAACCTAATTTTTGTTAGAAAACAATATGCATGGCCAGCAAAATAACCTGTTTGAAGTTTCACAACCCGCTAACCATTCTACATTTTCATATTGTGAAATAGAAAAATGTCTAGTGTATTGTTCGCTTTTTGTTTTATATTGTCGCACTAAATTCGGAAGGTCTACCCTTATTCACTATATGTAATTTCTCTTCTAGTGAGCGAGAAGAGAATGGCTTTTGCAAAAGATCTTTTACAGTGTACATTTGCAAGTGCTATTATCATTAAATAATTAATTTAAATTGTTCCCCTCTAGTAAAACCCACAGTAAATTCACTCACACAAACAGTAAACACACACGTCAAACACAATATTTTGTAACACTACAATTGACAAGTTGACCTGCCTGTATACAGGACGACCTGCGAGCTTGAGAGAAGCGAGTATCCCCACCATGCCACTTTGCGTGCGCAGACAATTATAGCAGTAACTCTCAGCAGGGGATGTTCTTTTGTACGGACAGGACAACCAGACCAGACCTCATCCCACTTCGTCAGGCAGAGCGTACGTTATAAAATGAAAGCCGTTCTGGGTATGGTTGCACATTCAACCAGCAGACATTTAAAATATTTAAATGGTAATAAATTAAAATTAGTCTTGAACTATATACGTCAACTTCCAATGAGATTACCACGCATTTAAATTGTGATAAATTAAAATTATTGTTGCATTATATAAAACAACTTAAAAAATTAGATTACCGAATTTACAGGGTGTCCAGTGCACACCTTGAACACCTGCAATATACGCCCCTGAGTATTAGTCATTTCATCAGTACAAAAATTGCAAATTTTTACTTCGTTCCTTTCTAAAAAGTGCTATTCAAATATACAGTTGGTACATATTAATACAGGGTAAGGTACGCATATTTTATCACCTAATTATATATTTGGGTGAGCCGCGGTAATGTGTATTTAACTCTATTTGTTCCTCATAAAATACAATTTTTTACACAATTACAATATAATAATAATATTAATAATAATAATAATAATAATAATAATAATAATAATAATAATAATAGTAACAATGATAATAATAGTAATAGTAATAATAATCGTATTTTTATGGATGTTGTGAAGGACGAGTATTTTCCCTGGACCAAAAAATGAAATACAAATTAAGTAAAAATTAGTAATGTGCCACATGCCCTGCCCATCTCAAACGTCTGGATTTAATGTTCCAATTATGTTAGGTGGAGAATGCAATGCATTTGTAACTTTATCCATTCATCCCTCTTAGCTCCAAATATTTTCCTAAGCACCTTATTCTGGAACCATTTAACGTCTGTTCCTTTCTAAAATTGAGAATCCAATTTTGACATCATATTGAACAACTGATAATTTAACTGTTTTATAAATTATAACTTTCAGTTTCTTTAAAAACAGACTTGATGACGTATAATAGCAGGCATTTCTCTAATTTATTCTCCGTTTATTCTCGAGTGGCATTTATATTTGATATTGTTGCTCGAAGATATTTAAAGTTCTCAAAGCATAAATTTCCAATTTTTATATTTAATTTATATTCTGGTCACGATACATAGTCATTTACTTTATTTTCTCGGGATTTACTTCCACATCTATCTCATTACTTGCTTCAAGTCAAATTTCCGTGTTTTCCCTAATAGTTCGTGGAATTTATCCTAACATATTCACGCCATTAGCATAAACAAGCAGCTGATGTAATCCGTTCAATTCCGAACAGACTGTATTTTTCTGGACTTTCCACGTTCAAATGTGGAAAGTTGCACTGTGTACTGCATTTTCGGCACTGCCTGCGACATCGTGAAAAGAAAAAAATATATGCACATAATAATCTATCAGCCAGAGCGTAATCAATCTCAGATCCCCAGCACACGAGTCTCTTTTCCTACCCCATCTATGTCGGTTATCAGTAGCTGTGTTATATTAAATTCCAAGCATTTGGAAAATTTTAGGTAGCCTTTACAAGTCTTTCAGAACTTCCGAAACAATTCCAGGAATTTACATGTTATTCATTGATTCGATCATCTAAGTTTCTCGCAATAATGTAGGTCTTCAGAGACATCTACCTGCGATTGGGAAAATTTTATAGAAAGTGAACTCTAAATGTTTTATAGAATCCACTCATTCATGAATAAAAATAATTTAATTGTGACAATCTACATCATGGAACACCCCACTGTACTTTTGTTCTAAAGTGAGCGAAAGTACGGCATTTATAGCCCTTAAAACTTCTCCATCATTGATTAAAT
The DNA here is from genome assembly GCF_040183065.1 of Periplaneta americana. Lineage (NCBI taxonomy): Eukaryota > Metazoa > Arthropoda > Insecta > Blattodea > Blattidae > Periplaneta > Periplaneta americana. Next base: position 96,720,141 of record NC_091130.1, read on the forward strand.
TTTGTCCACTTATTGTTCCACTTTTCTGAAATGTTCCAGTAACAACAGGAGTCCATGCAGTGTGAAGGCATCGACACCAAGAATGACATGCAGCCCACGGAGAGAAACCCTGCAACTAACCCAGTGGAACATCTGGCTACATCAGCATACCTAGCAATGGAATGGGATACCCAATGGAAGTAATGATGATGGACTAACCGTTTCGCCATCAAGGTAAGACCTTGAGGGTTTCATCTTCTTTATTAGGTCAAGTAATTGAATTAGCATGAACTATTACTCCAGCAGTATTCCTGGGCCGCATTACAGTAGCAGCAAACTGAGGGTTTAAGATTATTTACTTTTAGAAATATAAGGCTTTTGCTTTGAGAAATATTCATATTAAAGTATTGCATTTTCATAACGTCTTGAATGTGCTGTTCTTAATTCTTGAAATTAGTTTGTGGGACATTCCATGAAAAGCAAGACATTATTATGAATTTATCATAATTTTTTTTCAGGTAAAAGTTTTGTAAAATGGTAGGCCTACGTAAAACCATGAATTAAGTAGAAACATATTGCCTTTTCAATTTTTTTTTTAAATTGAAGTGTGGTACATCTGCATTTAAGATGACTTCTATCAGCCATTTCCTGCTAGACTGAAACTGCATTGTTTTTGAGACCCTCAGTTGCTTAACAACATTATTGTGCAACTTTTTCCTGTTCTGTGTGAAAAGTGAATATATGTTTTAACACATGTTTATTATTATAACGTTATAAATGTGTTAAGTAATTATTAATTAAGCCAGTGAAAATAATTATTAACATCTATGTCCCACACGTGACTCAAAATAGGATATATTTTGTTATGCAAAAGCAATATTTTCATTAAAAAACTTTGAGTAACTTTCTTTCTTCTTCTTAATCAACAATTGCATGACCACATTTCGAAATTGTTTTATTAATTTTATTAAAAAGAATTAAATAATAATTTTCACTGTTGTCTCATACGTGACCATCCTATATGGGACATGTATGCAATTTTATTTTTATCACCTTTGTAACTGTTAGAAATTCAAAGTGCTCTTTGATCACGAACAAGTGTACTTTTATGTTTTATTGCAGCTATTTTCTATGAAGGGCAATGTTGTTGTTGTTGTTGTTGTTTTCTAATGCCAGGCGTTTGACAATAAAGTCATTTGACCTCTTGCACTCCAATATTTTTCAAAGATATTATCATGACCAGCCAATGAAGCACAGATTTTAAGGTGTTCCGAATCCATTTCTTGGTTTGAGTTGCACAATGGGCAGTTAGGGGACTGATATATTCCAATTCTATGCAGGTGTTTGGCCAAACAATCATGACCTGTTGCCAATCTAAATGCAGCTACAGACGATTTTCGTGGTAAATCGGGAATTAACTGTGGATTTTGATGCAGGGAGTTCCATTTTTTCCCTTGGGATTGAGTTATCAAATTTTTTTTGTTGAAGTCTAAGTATGTAGATTTAATAAATCTCTTCACAGAGTATTACGTAGATTTAGTAACAGGTCTGTAAGTAGCAGTGCTGCCCTTCTTTGCTAAAGCATCCGCATTCTCGTTTCCCAGTATTCCACAATGGGATGGTATCCAATGGAAAACAATTCTTTTATTGAGTGATATTAATTGAGAGAGCATTTTAGTTATTTCTGCTGTTTGAGATGAAGGTGTGTGTTTAGAGACGATTGATAGAATAGCTGCTTTGGAGTCTGACAATATAACTGCATTCCTAAATTTATTGATGTGGCATAGAAGATTCCTGAGACATTCACTTATTGCAATGATTTCACCATCAAAACTTGTTGTTCCATATCCAAGTGATCTATAAAGTGAGAAGAGAGAGCACGTAACACTTGCACCGGCACCTTGTTCTCTGGAGATCAAGGATCTGTCGGTGTATAAATGAAGCCAGTTTTGTGGAGGGTACCTAATATTAATTGTCTCTAAAGACAATTGTTTCAGTATTTCATTGTTTACTTCTGATTTCAGTATTTCTTCTGTTAAATTTAGATTATATTCTATATTTAATAGAGTATTTCTGAAAAAGCTCGTAAAAGATTCTCCTTTCTAAAAAGACTAGCAGGAAAGAAATGGGGATGCTCTAGGAATACTTTGAGCACTACATACAAAATATTTATACAGCCAGTGCTGACATACTGCGGAGAAATTTTAATTACTTCACCTTTCATAAACGACATAGAATATGTTCAAAACCAAGCTCTCAGACTCATTACTGGTGGAATCAAAACAACGCCAATAGATTCTATGAGATTCCTCACTAATATTAACAGCATCAAAATGACAATAGAAGAAAAAGCACTGATTCAATATGAAAAACTTATCAGATTACCAGGAAACAATTGATATTCATACAGTCCTCTCTGTAGATTGAAAACTCAAAAAAGTTTCATATCCATTGTTCAAGAATTAAAACAGAAAATCAATATGCCGAATTTAAAAGAAAACTTACAAATTAAACCAAACCCTTTAACTCTATTAAATATAGAATATAATCTAAATTTAACAGAAGAAATACTGAAATCAGAAGTAAACACTGAAATACTGAAACAATTGTCTTTAGAGACAATTAATATTAGGTACCCTCCACAAAACTGGCTTCATTTATACACTGACGGATCCTTGATCTCCAGAGAACAAGGTGCCGGTGCAGGTGTTACGTGCTGTCTCTTCTCACTTTATAGATCTCTTGGATATGGAACAACAAGTTTTGATGGTGAAATCATTGCAATAAGTGAATGTCTCAGGAATCTTCTATGCCACATCAATAAATTTAGGAATGCAGTTATATTGTCAGACTCCAAAGCAGCTATTCTATCAATCGTCTCTAAACACACACCTTCATCTCAAACAGCAGAAATAACTAAAATGCTCTCTCAATTAATATCACTCAATAAAAGAATTGTTTTCCATTGGATACCATCCCATTGTGGAATCCTGGGAAACGAGAATGCGGATGCTTTAGCAAAGAAGGGCAGCACTGCTACTTACAGACCTGTTACTAAATCTACGTATTACTCTGTGAAGAGATTTATTAAATCTACATACTTAGACTTCAACAAAAAAAATTTGATAACTCAATCCCAAGGGAAAAAATGGAACTCCCTGCATCAAAATCCACAGTTAATTCCCGATTTACCACGAAAATCGTCTGTAGCTGCATTTAGATTGGCAACAGGTCATGATTGTTTGGCCAAACACCTGCATAGAATTGGAATATATCAGTCCCCTAACTGCCCATTGTGCAACTCAAACCAAGAAATGGATTCGGAACACCTTAAAATCTGTGCTTCATTGGCTGGTCATGATAATATCTTTGAAAAATATTGGAGTGCAAGAGGTCAAATGACTTTATTGTCAAACGCCTGGCATTAGAAAACAACAACAACAACAACAACAACATATTTAATAGAGTTAAAGGGTTTAGTTTAATTTGTAAGTTTATATAGGGCAATGTAAAATGTACCTTATCTATTCTGACTGCCAATCTAAGGACAAAGACACTATGTTTGTGCTGATTGACTTTGTATTTGTATATGATGAAATCATTCGATCAGGTGGTGATCAGCCGAAGTTAGAAATAATATGGAGTGATGGGCCATCGTCAGAATTTAAAATAAGTTCACTGTAAAGATGCTGGAAATACTTTCTGAGAAGTACAAGATAGATTTTGCTTGGAAATATTTTCACATTAGGAATAATAAGCAAAAAGTTTTAAAACATTAATTTCATAAAAACCAAAACCAGTACTTATAATTACCCAAATATTTTGCTGAACTAGCCTCACAGGTTGTTAGCAGTACCCATATCTATTATGTGGCAGAGGATCATATTATATGGACTATTATTTCTTCAGAAAAGCCATGGGAGAATGTAGTTGCAATTCCCGGCATAAAACTTTTTCATGTAATTTTATGTGAAAATAGAGGCATCACATGCAAAACATGCATTTAGGCCTCCAGGAATGAATGCCAATTCGTACAGACCTGCTTCTGAAGAATTACAGAAAGAAGACCTTACTTGTGGGCAGTGGGTTGTTGTGACCTATGAAGGAACTAAAATATCCTGAAGTAATTGCAGGTGCATGCTTGTGACAAAATTGAAGTCTCGGTGTTGGTACAGGCCAGTGGCGTATACTGGTTAAAGGGTTTGGGCTACCGCTGACCCTATTATTACACAAAATATATCTAACAATTACTTTAATTTTAATTACTATGGTAAAACTAATAATACAAAATTATTACATTATGTTATATTATAAACTTTTTCTTTTGTAATTTCCTTGGGCTACTGCCGGTAGCCCCGGTAGCCTGCAAAATACGCCCCTGGTACAGGCTGGGGTTTCAAACCACTTCAAGTGGCCTGAACGACCTGACTTATCTCCTACAGCCAACAAGAGATTGTCAAGAAACTGTTACCTCTAGATGTTGTGAATAATCATGGAGTTTTTTTTAATATTCAGAGCATTTTTGAAGTAGAGTGAACTGTTGTAGTGTGTTATTTACGAAGAACATTTCTTTTTCAAATTAGTTGATGTTTCTCTATTTTTGTGATATTTATGATTTTTTTTGTTATTCTGTTAAAAATTTGCGTACTGTATAATAATCTAAGAGTATTTACAGTCATCTGTTTTAATTCCTCTCATAAGGGTAAAAGTCCCACACGTGACCCCCTGTGTCCCACACGTCACCAACAAAAAAAATCTACAGGCTCACCAGTTAATGTTTTTTTCAATGTGATTGCGTGAGATTATAGAATTTTCTGCAAGTAATTCAGAAAAAATACAGCATTATGACAGCATTAGCAGATGGGCTGAATTTTCTACCATAACTCAGTAATTTGTTATGTTAGGGAAATGCATGTGTACCGCTCGTGACCATTATGTTTCTTGTATTTTCTAAGTACACAAAAAAGATATGATAACTTTTCATAGCTAAAAAAATCAGTCATTGTTGGCACTTTCTTTTTGGCATACAAGACTTTTAATTAAGAAATTTACTTAACTAATTATATGAAGATATGTAATTAAGAAATTAGTACAAATTCCCACATGTGACCATGGAATGTCCCTTGTACAGGTATTTTCATAGCTTGCATGTTCGAATGTGTGGAAATATGTAGATTTTAACGACGATAAAACAGTATGTTCTTCTGTATAGAGTTTTATGTCTTTCGGGATTTAGTCAACACAGCTGTTACAAACTGCGTGCGCACACACACACACACATTCTCTCTCTCGCTTTCTCTCTCACTCACTCTCTCTACTTCTCCTTCGTGGTCTGCAACAAAGACAAAGTCGAGCTGTGTGTTCAAAGATATTTTGGCTACATAGATGCGAACATTCACACACTGAGCTCCTCTTCTCTTGTATTCATAAAATTCCAATCATTGGACTCTTGCACTAAGCCTCTCTTCATACATAGATCGAACTCGAGATGGGCCTAATGAATTTGAGCCCGAGATAGGCTGCTCCACCAAGTGGCAACGATTCCTTCATAGTTCGCTCTCGATGTAATGAACTCTGAGCCATCCTTTTCTGTCCCTCTTTCATAAATAAATCTATTGCAATACGCGGCACAACGACACTGAAATAGTTGACTATTCAATGAGAATGTGCAATAATGATAAAGTAGTTGGATCCAGCTATGCCATAGTGGCAACACTGACATAATGCACAGGAAAGTCTGACTTCTTGGTTGCTGTGGTTGGTCGTGAGACATGGCTCCTAGAGACGTGGAGGGGGTTGCTAGAATCCTGCCATCAAAGAACTTCACGCTATTTTCCATCCTCCCATCCCCTCTTTTTAATGCCAGCCAAGTGGTAAGTGAAGGAACTAATATATCCTGAAGTAATTGCAGGTGCATGCTTGTGACAAAATTGAAGTCTCGGTGTTGGTACAGGCTGGAGTTTCAAACCACTTCAAGTGGCCTGAACGACCTGACTTATCTCCTACAGCCAACAAGAGATTGTCAAGAAACTGTTACCTCTAGATGTTGCGAATAATCATGGAGTTTTTAAATTTTCAGAGCATTTTTAAAGTAGAGTAAACTGTTGTATTGTGTTATGCTCGAGTGCATCTGTCATTGACATGTGTCACCATCTATAATATTTTCGCTGTTAGAATGATCCCAATTTAAACACAACCACATGGCTGTCATACCCGTGATTGGATACTAATGAAAACACTCACACTACGTAGGAAATTAAAGTTCCGTACTTGAACACTGTAACCTTGCATTTATTTCAAAAGAGAATTTGAATTTTACTTGGAAAATACAATAAAACACAATTTGACTTATATGTGCAGCATTATGTAAAATAAAAGGTACTTTCATATTTGTTATTTATGATGGAAGTGGATGAATACAAGGAGTAACACCAAGCTAGTCTGTTCTTATAACAAGCTGGCGTCACTCCACCTTGAGTTTGCTGTCTTCTCAAGCACGTGGTTTTATGGCTTCTGAGCGAATTGAACACAAGAGAGAAATAATACTTTAGTCCGACAGCGATTGACCTTACGTGAATGTTTAAAATACTTTAATAAATTGGAAAGTAATTGTTTCCTTAAACAAACGAATGCACAGTAGTGAGATTAGGCCTTCTTTAGGGAGTGACGGGAAATGTGTAACGTGAAACAGAATGTACAGTATTGGGGCGGGATCACGCCCTGAAAATCATTAGTGGCGCCAAGCTGCGGCCAATCAAGTCTCATTTCAGTCACGTGCTATTGTTTACTTTAGGATTATTGTAACAGCGAGAAGATTATAGATGTCGAAGAGGGAAGAACCCAGTAAACACTGATTTTCTGAATCACACCAATTACAGTAGAGAAATGTATTGCATTGTTCATAATTTTTAATGGTGAGGATTTTTTGGAATAGACATTGACTCCAAGTACCTATGCCACTGTATTAGACTAACATCTGAAATCTAAGCACCTTCAAATCCTGAATTAAATCTACGAAAAATTGCAGTATAGTACGTGGCTCAACAGCCCTAAAGGGCCAAGGCAGCCCAGCCGTCTGCTGATCTCAAGTCCACATGTCTCATCAGAGGTGAACGATCATCCAACGAGAACGGAGGTATCGTGTGGTTAGCATGATGAAACCCAGCAACTGCTGGATTTCATAACCGGATTCGCTACCTATCGTAGCTTCCCAAATTTATCATGATATTGGGTGGGCACAGGTCTCGTACACTGGTCGAATATTCATGAGAAAATTCATTCCCCATGAGGATCTGAAAAGTGCATGATGCCTTACACCAGCAGTATTCAACCTTTATTCTCCTTGTACAACGAGGCACATTTTCCCACTCAAGCCTGTACCGTCAAAGTTGTCATGCTTAATTCAAATTATCCATAATGATTCTTGGCCGAATCATCGTGAGTGTATCAGAGGTGATTCTGGATTCAAGTGATTTCTGTGTTTCATTTTTATTGATGTTAATGCATAGAAACCCTGCTCACACTAATAAGTAGAGGGGACTGGCAGTGTCTCTAAGTTCCATATAGTCTTTGCAAGCATAATATCAAAAGTCACAAATTGACAAGTTTTCGAATTTTATTTACAGTGAAATATCAACGAACATTTCGAGCAGACTTTCTTTCAATTTAATGACAAGTTCAGGGGAATTGATGGCTGTGATGGAATACGGATTTGTAATCCAAACTTGTGTGTTATCTTCCTCAGTTCCTGGAAAATATTTCAAAAACTGTATCCTGAGTTTTTCTACGTGGTATGTGATTATTTACAAAACTCCATCAGCAATATTGACAACATTTTGTTCACTATACTCAGACAGAGTTGGAGAAACTGCAATATTCTCTTTCTTAACGCAGTCAATCCAGAATAAAACTTTCTTAAAAGATCTTTCCACTTTCATGCGGGCCATAAAATATTTTTGCTGAAACCTTGGAGTTGAAGACCGAGATCATTCATTTTGTTGAAAATATCAATCAAATAATCTAGTTGACAAATCCACCCTAGTTTTTCAATTAAAAAACGCGAGTCGGTACCTGTCCGCGTGATGACCACTGTATCTCAGTGTGCAAAACACTTGAGTATGTGTGGATCCCATTTCGTCGCATATTTTTTGTAAAAGACAGAAGATCAGTGCACACAACTTCATCAAATTTACCACTTTTACAGCAATGTTCAGCATTTCGTGTAGGTTCTAAATCAGGAGTTGTTTTTTTCGCGACCAAGTTTTCTCTGTTTACAATGCAATGTTTCCAAATTATTTTGGAGTTAATTTAGCTAATAAGAGCACCAAGACCACTTTTCTTACTTGTCAATGAAGTAGCTCATCTGTGGATACACATACAAGAGTCCCATGACAAATTTAATTCTAATATTCTGAAAGTATCAATTATTTTAAAAATATTCACTCCTTTTATATGTTCTGGTAATTGCTTACATCCTATAATTTCGTCAACAATAGAACATACATGTTTGTTGACACCAATATACCGAACATTCTGTATCGTCAGACATATCCACCGATTCAATAATTTGAATTGTATATCTTTTGTCCGTTTATGTTTCCTACTATTTGTTCAACATCTTGTGCAATGTCATGAATTCTGCGTTCTATACTTCTATCAAAATTCAAAATTAGTTTTATTACTTCTAGCAGAATTGTTTATAACATTTTATCTGCTACAATAAGGGATTCAAACTGAGTCATACAGTGATTCACTTTTTGGAACAAGCTCTCGTATGATGTCTCCAATGTCAGCTTTGTCGATTGTGTAAAGTTGTCTATTACTTTCGAACATTCTACTGGCTTCTCTTTACACTCACCATGATTGGTTACCAAGTGTCCTTGAAGTTGGAATGGTTTCATTGAGTTATTCGATTGAGTTTGATTGCAAATAATGCAGGGAGGAAGAGGTGGATCACACATATTCAACACAAATCCACAATTAATGTAATATTCATTGTAATAGCTATATTTCACATTCCAAAGACAATCGATGGTATCACGAAATATCATATGTCGTGTATTGTATGGTACCCAAAATATGTGGTCGTGTCATTAGATGCCAGTGTGATGTATGGTTATTGCACATCCAAAATACATGCATGGGGTCGCAGCACTATGGGGATGGCAGTGTGATGAAGTTATCGCACAGAATGATGTTACGTGTAATGTGTAATGCAGTTATGAGTCGACTGCCATGCCGAATGAATGTGATCCGATGGTTTTTAGGGTGAGTAAGTACTGTATGTTTATTGTAATGCTATTCCAATTACCGTATAAACACGAGTAGCATTATGTTGTGTCGTTTATGGATGTTTGATCGCTATTCTACCCTATTATACCCCACTAGTACACATACTGCCTTTCAAGCAGCACAAGTATATAACCTGCCTTTTCAAGTAACATGATGCTGCGTCGTTTATGGACGTCTAATCCCTATGCCATCGGTGTCCATTACGTGATCCGCGACTCACTCTGTAGTCACTATGCAACCTGCAATGTATCTTCCCCTCAACCCTTCTGCGTCCGCATAAAGAAAGGATATGCATCATCCCTTGCTTACTCTCACTAGAACACGAATGCAATGAAGCACATCAAGAGTATGTCCACCGTGTGGTCAAATATTTTCGACCTTTCCCGCCAGTCAATGTGAATTAATGTCGTCACTAATGCAGAGCAAGTTTCTACGCCTCGATGTCTCATTGATGGGTAACTTGGAGTTAGTCTTACGAGTGATGTGGGGTGGTAGGCGTACCTTAGTGGGAGGCGTACTGAACCGCGAGAATTGTCTCAAACAATATGTATTGTTCGTTCTCAGCCACAAATTGTTCCCGAAAAAAAGTGCAGAAGTTGATGCGGGCTGGCAAATCAGGATCTCTCAACTCATGCAGCCATGTTATTTTGTATGGGTAGAGCTTCGTTACTTTATTTATTGCCGTATGACAGCAGCGATATAACACCCCAATTTATCAACTGAGGTGACGTAGTGATATCTGTGGCCTCTCTGTCATACGTCCTCATATTATGTTCATGGCAACGCCTGTAAGTTTAGAGTGCCCAGTCCTCTTCTTTTTCCTGGTAACTGAGCCAGTCACGCTAAAAAGGACGATATACTGTAGCCTATCTATGACAAGCAAAATTACGGTATCGTATTCAAACAATAAGAATACCTAGATGAATACCGTATGTAACATCTACCTGTCTGATTGGTAAATGAGTAAAGGAAAGGCTAAAACCATAAGAAAGAGATAAATTTGATCATTAACAGATCACTGGAAAGGGGAATGAAGTCGTTATGAAGAAAGAATTTAGTATGACAATTACAAGCTTCAACCATGAACATGCAGTGATCGGTGGTGATTTCCATCTCACTGCCAATGGACAAAGTGGCTGGCGATGTTGGTCTTGTTAGTTCTTGAACTACACCAGGGACAGAACATCTAGAACTTGGAGACCTTTTACTTTTAAGCGGTCCGATCACCCCCTCCTCCCGCACTAGCAGGTACGGTACCATTCATCTGCAAAACATTTTCTGAACGGAAGTTATTGTATTGTGAGAGCGCAGCTGGATTAGTGAAAGTAAGTGTCAACGTTTTCAGTTTGTAGTGCAACGAACAATTCTGCTGCTTCTGTAGTGACGTCACTGAAGCCTCTATTTGTTCTGTCCCCGGTGTACCCGCTTCGTTGTAAACTTAGATCATAGAAGTATGATCTAGGATTGTAAAGTACTCTCGAAGACGTTCATTCTCTCGCCCACACCGCCACCCCTTCAAAGCAAGGCTCACTTAGCGGAATGTCTGCGGAATGGCAGTCGCGCGGCGGCCGCACCATTCTGAGGCCACACGAGCGGATGAAAGACGGACGGAAGGGTTTGAGGTGGACAGTCGTCATAGATGCTAATCACCGTGCAGTACTAGTGTACTTCGAAATGCTGAGAATGATAAGAAAAGTAAAGATGAAGACATTTAGTACATCCAATAGTCAACAGTTCTTTATTACAAGGGACTTTTCATGTGTTGTTTAACTAGTTGCGCAAGGAGGAATCAGTTTATTTTAATTAACTTCAAAATGACATTTCCCAGCTTCGATGAATTTTATTGTAACATACTCTGAAAAATGCCTTCAGAAAGAATATATTAACGTAAGACTGGCTATACCTCCAATAGAATGCTTTCTATAACATTTATGGCAAATTAATGCCAATAGTTGTATGCATTTAATTGTTGAAATGAATAAGTAATAAGTGTATTTAATTTCGTATTCACTTTGGAGAAAATATATTACTGTATGTGGAGGATTTAAGACGCCCCTGCCATCTATGACCACCCTATTGAACCATGTTATACTGTAATTTTCTATTTTGGCTATTCAATTGTTTGTTGTAGCAACGTCTGCTTTTTAGATTGCTGTACGACGACACGTCTTCTCTTTTTGCATTCCCCACACAATTTTGGTGCCGAAACCCGGGAGAGATATTCGTAATGACTATTTGCATCTGACACTAGAAGCAATATCGTGTACACTTCACACTTGAAGACTCCGAGGGAAGCACGCTGAAACTATTGAGAAGTCACCCTTGCTGTAACAAGACTAGGAGGCAGATGTGGCCACTCACTGACGCTATTACTGCAAGGTAAGTTTTGTTGTGATATTATATGCACATGTTAACTAGTCAGAGATCAAACTAGTGAATAGACAGAACAATTTCAATTGTGAATATAACTTTAGTAGAAAGATTGCTGTTAAATTTATTACTGCTTACTGTATCTTGTTACTGTGAAGTGATTGTAGTGTCTTTATCGATAGCATATAACACTACCACCAGAGACACAGTCGATTAAGGGGCTCAGTTGGTCACACAGGCTTATATATACATTTATATTAGTCTTCGGAAAAGTAATGCCTGATTCTGACAAAGAAGCGACACTACACCACTTGAAACGGAAATGCGCGAGAGAAAGGAAGAATGCTACGCGTTTCATTACGGAAATAGATGCATTTACTGATGACACCAGCCTACATGACCTTGAATATTTCCGTGACCGTCTTCAGGAAACCCTGAGTAAATTGGGCACACTTGACGACGCCATCCACGATCTCCTTTTAGACAGCGAATACGATGATGACGTGGAGAAGTGTGAGGAGTACCTGGATTCCGCTAAACACGCGATACAGAAAGCGTCGCGAAGGAATGGGAATAGATTATTATCAACCTCGATGACGAACACAAGTATCTTCGATAAGCAGGCAGTCGCAACTGCACCAACACAAGCTTCGATCACACACTCGGTCCGACTACCACCGATCAAGCTTGAACCATTCTCCGGAGACGTTGAAACCTGGGCACGATTTTGGGAGCAGTTCGAATCATCTATAGATAAGAACCCCTCCCTCTCTACAATAAACAAACACATATTTCTCCGTGGCTATTTGGAGGATGAGCCGAAACAATTTGTTGACGGAATTCTTGTGATTGCAGAAACGTACGAGGAGACGAAGAAAATACTACGGACGCGCTACGACAAGAACAGGATAATTCAAGCACACTTAGATTATCTGGAGGATGTAAAACCCATACGAATTGCCACTCCTGAAGCACTGAACACTACATACATAGAATGTTACTGGCGGGTGCAAGCCCTTCGAGCACTCGGAGAAGATGTCAATGGATATGGAAGGATCCTCGCACCTAAAATACTGCGAGCATTCCCGGACATCTGTCGCCGGTGGATAATTCACGTGAAGAGAGAAAACTTATCAGAGGGAGATATTCTCAAGCTAATGAAGTTTTTGGGCGAGGAAGTGGACGCCGCCCTGACTACTCAGAAGATCCGTGGTGACGCCCTCTCTTCTACCTATATCCCTACAACAGCAACACTGCGAGTCGACACCAAGACAGGATCCAGATCGCGAAAGAGCAGGTCGACACCTGACCCCTTTTGTGTGTTCTGCGAGTCCCGTGGTCACTGGGCTCAAGATTGTAAGATCGTCTCAGACGTCAGTGAGCGAGTGAAGAGACTGAAGAATGCTAACCGCTGTTTTCTTTGCCTGAATCGAGGTCACTCTGCCAGAGACTGCAGCAGAAAAGGCAAAGCATTGTGCACTCACTGCAAGATGTCCCACCACAGGTCTATCTGCAGCAACCCCAGATCTACCGAGCCAACAACTCACCCGACAAAATTTACGTCCGTAAATAGGATAAATGCTGAAGCAACAGATTTCACATACCTGCAGACAGCACGCATATGGGTCACGGGACCCACTGGTCTAACTAAACTTACGTGCTGCGTATTGGACGGCGGTAGTCAGTCTAGCTTTGTCACCAAATCCATAATGGATGAGCTGAAGCTAGAGGTTGTCGACTGTCGAGACTTAGCCATTGGACTCTTTGAGTCGTCTCCTACTACACCGTGTCCACGCAGACTTGTGAGATTTTCGATGAAGAGCATCTGGACCAACTCTACTGCGAGTATCACTGGATTTGAAAGCACCCATGCCTTCTGCCCGCAGCCAGCAGTACCTAACGATGTAAAAATGCTAGCACATACTAGGAAACTGCAGCTAGCTGAGCCCAAGGATCACACCGAGGATATGACCCTCCCAATCGAGATCCTTATTGGAGGTGATCACTACTGGAAGGTGGTGAAGGACAGCTCACCTATCCGTATTTCACCAACAATGGTACTTATCCCCTCGAAGTTAGGTTGGATACTATGTGGAAATTGGTCAGGCATCACCATCGGCTCAACAATTGTGAATTACATCCACTCAGAACAAGGGTCGGACACGTCATCTGACACCTTCTGCATAGATCACCGTGACCGCGTTACGCTCCTGGAGGAACTCGCCAGCAAGAGGCAACTCCAGCGTGTAACGTCCAGATTCTACGACATACTTGGACTTTTGACACCTATATCTATCACCGGAAAATTGCTATTTCAGGATATGTGGTGTAGAGGAAATGGAAAGTACACCGGAGAGTTAACAGCCACAGAACTTAGAAACTCGCGCACATATTGGATTCAAGTAGCGCAGAGGCACTGTTTTCCTGCAGAACTACAAGCACTGGAGAATAGATTACCACTACCTAAGGAGTCTAAAATAGTCCGCTTTAACCCCCTTTTGGAGGACGGCCTTATACACTTGGGTGGCCGGTTACAATTTACAGACCTCTCTCGAGAGCAACGACACCCCCTACTCCTGGATGGATCGCATCCCTTTGTGCAACTATTTATTCGGGAGACGCACATTAGACTTCACCATCTAGGAGTGCGAATTGTATTGTCGGAGCTGCGTTCTGAATTTTGGATACTTCGCGCTCGACAAGCAGTTAAGAAGATACTACGCACCTGTCTTCCCTGCAAAATTGCGCATAATCATTTGGGTCAAGCTATAGAAGCCCCACTCCCAGGAGACTGTGTAACGCCACTAAAGCCATTCGAAGTCACAGGAATTGATTTCGCAGGACCGCTCTACGTAAAAGTGGTCGGAGGGACAAACAAGAAATGCTACATAACCCTTTTCACTTGTGCTACAACACGGGCATTGCATTTGGAACTATGTTCTGATATGTCTACTGACACATTCCTGCTTGCACTTCAGAGATTTGCTGGAAGACGAGGCCTACCTCACACCATCTACACTGACAATGCCAGGTCCTTCCATGCTGCCAACAAGGAATTAGCTTCTATCTGGACATTTCTCTCAGCATCTTCAACCCATCAATATTTAGCCAAACATAACATCCACTGGAAGTTCATTGTACTTAGGGCGGCTTGGTGGGGAGGATGGTGGGAGAGTATGGTCGGCACTACCAAGAGATGTTTGCGAAAGGTTCTGGGAAAGACACAGATTAGCGAGGAAGCGTTGAATACTACCCTAGTCAACATAGAAGCCGCCATAAATTCCAGGCCCATCTCGCAGGACGTAGACAATAGCGATGCACTAACACCAGCTCATTTTCTGACAGGACAGTGACTTACCACAATACCCACAGGACCAGAACCAAAGATGAAGAGCGACCTAAAAAAGGCACTGACGATGCGTCAGAAGTTAGCCGACGACTTCTGGAAGCGTTGGACCAAGGAATATCTGTTGGAGTTCAGACGTTTCCATGAAATTCGGCGTCCACACGGCAGTTCACCATCTCTGAGAGTCAACGACATAGTTCTTCTCCAAGAAGATAACCGGCCGAGGCACATGTGGAAAAGGGGCTCGTGTCGAGACCCTACAAATAGGACGAGATGGGACATTAAGAACTGTCATACTTCGCGCTGCCGACGGAGAGAGGTTGGCCAGACCTGCACAGCTGGTCGTCCCCCTAGAGATCGACCAGGGTGGAGAGGATGTGGAGGATTTAAGACGCCCCTCCCATCTATGACCACCCTATTGAACCATGTTATACTGTAACTTTCTATTTCGGCTATTCAATTGTTTGTTGTAGCAACGTCGGCTTTTTAGTTTGCTGTAACTTTTGATTTCATTAAAGCAGTCTTTCAGTGAATACGACGACACGTCTTCTCTTTTTGAATTCCCCACACTGTACGTATATTACTGGTACTTCAGTAGAAGGGGATTAGAAGGAATTATCAATAATAAATAGAGTTTACTGGAATGAAATATGTTAAGGTTACCGTTTGTTTTATTTTCAGAAACTGAAATGTTATCAGTGTTATCACTTTTTATTAAAAAGTACATAGAGAAATTAATGAAGTAACTGGTAAATGTCATAAATTAAAATAATTTATATATTATTGTATAGGCTTATGCGAGAAATATTTGACAAGGACTATTTATTAACACATTTCCTTTCTGCGTCAGAATGTTCCAAGAACGTGAGAAACAGTGCACAACAAATTTCATAACATGCTGAGTATTTTTTGTTTCTGTTCTTGTACTCTTCATTTTGAATGTCCTAAATATATAGCCTTTTCTCATTCTCGATCACCTCAATGTCAACTTTCTCTACATTTATATCACTCATCGAATACAATCACAATGTGCAATGCACCACTACAAGTTAAAAAAAATTGCAACAGCCAGTACTACAATACACGTGTGATATGTCGACTGTGACTCAAGCAGACGTTAGAGAGAGTTTTTCTCGGGATACTCCCGTTTTCCTCTATCATTCCACCAACCTTCTCCACTTTCCCCTCATCTATCATTTGCAATAGTAAAAGGGCTTACGGATTTCCGATGCTGATATAGGAAGGGTTTGGGGCTCATATAGGATACCTATCTGTCAGCCGACGATGACAGGAAGGGCTTGGGACTCCGGCCCCTAAGACTTATCAGGCTACTCGTCCGTGAAATGGGACCTAGCTCTATTAGGGACTGATGCGGGATGGCCCACCTGTCTGCATCAGATTCATGAATGTCACTCAAGTCACCTGTCAGATTTGGACAATCGTCGCATATAGGCCTATAGACACACAAAGGACCAAATCATGCCTAAGGTACCGAGTCTGGACACTCGCCGCCAAACTGCCGCGTCCGCTCGTGTGATTGATACGAGGCGCATCCAGAAAGTAAGTTTCCCGATTTTTTCCCCTTGAAAGTACACGTAATTAGCCGTGTCAATTGCGCATGCGTAACAGATCTATGACGTATCAATCATATGCCAGCCAGACAGGTCCCGCCTGGTGCCAGTAGTGTGGCAGCAGTGATCCGAAATGGAAGCTCTTATTCCTTCTCCCGCCGCCTGCGAGGTTCGGTCGGTGATAAAGTTCTTTAATGCACAAAGCATTGCGCCAATTGAAATTCATCGGCAGCTCTGTCAGGTCTATGGGCCGAACATCATGAGTAAGCCGATGGTACTTCGCTGGTGTAGGCAGTTTTCCGAAGATCGTCAAAGTGTCCATGATGAAGAGCACAGTGGGCGAACGTCCCTCATCAATGATGATTGTGTTGAGCTGGTGCGGCAGTGCATCATGAAGAACCGTCGCTTCACGATTACGGAGCTGAGCAGCCATTTTCCGCAGATATCGCGATCCTTGTTGCATGAGATTGTCACTAAGCACCTGCTGTTCAAAAAAGTGGGTGCCGAAAAACCTGACACCCAAACACAAAATGCAACGTTTAGGAGCAGCTCTGACATTTCTGCAACGGTATCACGATGACGGCGATGAGTTCCTCGACAGGATCGTCATGGGCGATGAGACTTGGATTTCGCACTTCAGTAGAGTCAATGCATTGGCAGCATAGTGGATTTCCGGTCAGGACGAAATTCAAACAGATGCTGTCGGTACGGAAAGTAATATGCACGGTGTTCTGGGACAGGAAGGGCATTCTGCTCATTGACTTCCTTCCAAGAGGTGAAACAGTGAACGCTGACTGTTACTGTGAAACACTGCGAAAATTGAGACTGCCATTCAAAACAAGAGGCGTGGAATGCTTACTGCAGGTGTTGTGCTCCTCCATGACAATGCTCGTCCACAAACAGCTCAGCTCACAGCAGCTGTTTTGACGGAATTTGGCTGGGAGTTGTTTGATCAGCCACCGTACAGTCCTGATCTTGCTCCCAGCGATTTTCACATTTTCTTGCACCTCAAGAAATTCCTGTCCTCCGGTGAGCGTTTTGGCAACGACGAAGAGCTGAAGACGTCTGTCACACGCTGGTTCCATTCACAGGCGGCAGAGTTCTACGACAGAGGGATACAAAAGTTGATCCCACGATACGACAAGTGTCTCAATTCTGATGGTGGCTATGTTGAAAAATAGCTGAAACATTGCTGTACCTGTTGCCAATAAATGTTTTCCTGAAAGTGTGTTCTTTTTTTTTAAATAGGGAAACTTACTTTCTGTATGCGTCTCGTACAATATAATTCAATAGCCCATAGCGAACTTGCGGCCACCGTGCGGTTTCCGTTCCGCTATGGGCGATGCGGCTGGCATGCGGAGATGTTCCGTTGCCGCAGACTGTCCGTCCTGTGTGACCTGCTACATTTAAATTAGTGTGCCATAGAAAATGGTGCGGCCATCGCGCGGCTGCCATTCCACAGACATTCCGCTCGTGTGAACCGGGGCTCACTAACTAGCAATGACGTCACTTCAAATTGACTGGCGGGAAAGGACGAAAATATTTGATCACAGGGTGTATTAAAGCCTTAAATCTAAAAAAGAAAGAGAGATTTAATTTAGAGTGGGAAGAAGAGTTTTTCTGCAGTGCTGGCGACAATTTAAAATGCTTTATAATATAATACAGGAAGAGTCAATCTTTCGTCAGCTTTGTGGTATCTATGTTTGGAACTACATTTACCAAGTCTGGGAGTTATTGACTCGATTGAGTTTCTGTGATCATCCCTTAACTTCCCACTCCACCTTCTCAGGCTGAGACAGTTATGTTTTAGTGCGGTATGAGGGGACAGGAAGGTCAGTGACGGATTGCATCAAACTTTTATGAACTTTCGACTCTCGCTGGTCGCCTAAAATTCAGCACTGATGCACAGAGCCTTACTCTGCGTTTGTTTATAAGGCGATGTAAGCGAAAAGGACATGGGCGGGTGTTTCTGCATTCCTTTTACTTCCCCTCTTATGCCCAGGGATGATATATACTGCATCTGTGAACAGTTCTCACGAATAAAACTGTGAAATGAAGGTGTAAACCCCTGTAGCTGGCAGAGAATTTTGTGACCAGTTACGGTTGGCAGTGTGTGACGACACCTGTTTACAATTCATTATTACTTGAAAAAATGCGTGAAACTGAGGAGCTCTAATTTCAGCAGCTTTTGTTTTGTTGCAATTCAATTTACTACAGACGTAAAAAAAATTGCTTCGTTTCGATATCGGAGTAACGATGAATGTGTAAGCTATTTAATTTAAATTCACTGGAAACTCTGAATGATTCATATTTTATTTCTCTTGTACGGAGGAGGGAGCCAAAGGCTTGCACTGCAGCCTGAGACTTATTGTGCTCACCACTCCTATTCTGTGAATGATTAGGCAGCAGAGCGCCAGCGCTCTTGTACAAGTACAGCACGCCGCACCGTGAACTTAATCCAGGCTATGTTATCGATGATGATGATGATGATGATGATATGTGAAATATTGATGGCGAAATGAGTGCGAGATCCAACGCCAAAAGTTACCCAGCAATTTTGCTTCAATTGGTTCAGGGAAAACCCCGGAAAAACCCCAACCAGGTAACTTGTCCCAACCCGAGCCCGCTCATTTCATAGCCAGACGTGCTAACCATTGCTCCACAGCGGTGGACTTAATAAACTGATGATTTACTTTTAACTTATTTTTAAATAATATATAGGGTATTTCAAAAGTCAGTTCAAACATTAAACTGCTATAAATATTATAATATTTGAGACAGGGAAAAACAAAATCATCACAGTGTTGGGCAAACAGCGGGGTTTACAAAACATTAGGAAGTTGTCCACTGTTCTCTTGTTCAACGTACAACATTCTGTCTGCGACACCATGCACAGCATTTTGCAGATAATGTGTTGGAATATTGGGAATTTCTTGCGAGATGGCATCTTTCAGTTGCAGTAGGGTTGTTGGATGTGTCAGGAAAACTCGTTTTTTAAGGTAACCCCAGAACCAAAAGTCGGCCGGATTGAAATCTGGAGATCGCGGAGGCCACATTGTTGGAAAGTGCCTACTGATGACACGGTCGCCAAACATCTGCGAAATGAATTCTTTTGCAGGGATAAAGATGTGGAGTGGAGCGCCTTCTTGCATGAAAATCATGTTTTCCATATCGTGATTCCTCAGTCTAGGGATGACGAAGTTCTGTAACATGCTCCCCGTTTACTGTAACAGTCTGTCTTATTCCATTATTGTCCACACCTGTGGAGTAACGGTTAGCGCGTCTGGCCACGAAACCAGGTGGTACGGGTTCGATTCCCGGTCGGGGCAAGTTACCTGGTTGAGGTTTTTTCCGGGGTTTCCCTCAACCCAATATGAGCAAATGCTGGGTAACTTTCAGTGCTGGACCCCGGACTCATTTCACCGGCATTATCACCTTCGTCTCATTCAGATGCTAAATAACCTAGATAAAGCATCGTAAAATAACCTACTAAAAAAATAGTCTTAAATCATCCTTGAAGACTAACTTTCTTGGTGTCATGTTCGATAAGTATCTTAGCTGGTCTTTTAACACTGATGATCTTTAGACTCAATAAGGGGGGCATAGGCTAATTGGGATTTCCTGGTTCTGATCAGGTCAAAAACCCTGATGGAACTGATATTCAACCCCTGTGGTGAATTTCGGTGAAGTCCGGAGGGCCTAGTTAGTCAAATCCACTCTCCTCACCTCCACGCTGGGGCCCCCTGGGATCTTTTAAGATGCGAAAGAGAGAGTGGTATGCGGATAGCAATGGGAAGCTACCGCATTTATATATCCCAAATAATTTGCAGTTTATGTCATGATGAGTTCGTCCCTGGTAAAAAATTCCGGACGTAAACTATCCCCCCAATCGGATGTCCGGGTGGGGGATACTGGGGAAGGACATGTCATGAGGCAATTCAGTGAAGAGAAGAAAAGAAGATTGAAGAGAGCAACGCGGGATGTGAAGACTTCACAGTTACCAGGTAAGTTATAAAACATGAAGGAAGCAATGAGAGAAACAGAGTGGATGTGATGGGAATATCAGAAGTGAGGTGGGAAAATAATGATGAGTTGATGATTGATAATAGGGCTCGGAAGTTGATGATTGATAATAGGGTTCGGAAGTTGATGACATCATATTTTTCTTAGAATCACAGACAATGCAGGATATAATATATACTCGTTTCACTTCAACACAGCATTTTTTTGGTCTTTTGTTGTTCACTAGTCATTTTTTAGGAAATGTTCCATTTTTTTTTGTTGCTCTAGAAGATACGTCGTCAACATCGAAGAAAACAAGAACAAGACGAGAAACGGTGGCGAAGTGGAAGAAATTGTTTTGCCGCTTCTGTTGCTGTTGTTGCTGGTGTTTGAGGGGTAAGTAAATTTTAAGTATGTAGTGATGACTAGAGCTGGAACAATTCCCTTCTAAACAAGCTAGCAGGACAACCATGTCATTAAGTTTGAAAATACGTGATGGTGCTTACTTATTCCATCTTAATAAAACTGCACGGCACGTCAGAAAAGTAACTTCACTCACTATCAAACTGTTCACCTAAGTAGACACTATATTACTGTTATACTGTTATACTGTTATACTTATTTACGAAGAAATTGTTCCATCTCTACTTATTAAATTAGAGGCGAAAATATAGTTAAAAATGACATACTACAACTGTAGTCCAATGTAAACTGCAAAGTGTGATAGCTGGAAATCGTTCTTCCTCTTGGCTGGCAGGGGCCCACAGGGATCAGTTCTCGACCCTCTATTACTTTCAATCTATATAAACGACATATCAGGAATCTTTAAAGAACTGCCGACACCATCTCTATGCAGACGACCTTCAAGTATTACATAAAATTCTACACTGACAAAATAAATGACTTAATAACTAAAATTAAAGACTATCTCGACTCAATTTGGACATAGACACTGAAATTCCGACTTAAACTAAATCCAGAAAAATCACAGTCAATAATTGTGGGTCATTTACGTTTGTTAAATAGTATTACCTTACCAAATTAGTCACAGATTAAAATATATGGCACCGAAATTCCATTCAGTGAATCAGTAAAGCACCTAGGTATTTATATGGATAAAAGTTGAAATTGGAACATTCAATGTGCAGAAACTTAAAAAAAAAAAGTATTCTCACTGATCCACTCGTTTAGTTGATTGAAGAACTTTCTTTTCTTTTCCCTGAAAAAGATATTAGTGTAAGCACTCGTGATGCCCCACTTCGATTACTGTGATATTCTGTTTACTGACCTAAGCATTACTTTGGTGCAGAGACTGCAACGTGTTCATAATATATGCGTCCATTTCGTCAGCAATATTCGCCAGGCTGATCATGTAACACCATCCCTTGAAATGTTGTCTTGGCTCCGACTAGAAGATCGCAGGAAAATCCACTGTCTTTCCCTCCTCTTTCACATATTGCATTTCTCCACTCCTGTCTATCTTGCGTCTCGTTTTCAAAATTCATCCACCCACTATAACCTAGAAACATGATCACAACACTCTCCAATATTTTCCATTTCCTCCCACCTAACATCCTCATATTCACCTTCTTTCACTGTGGCTGTTACTCGACTTTGGAATTCCCTACCGAGTAATGCCAGAGACTGTCAGACATCAAACCAATTTAAGAATACAGTAGACTAAGGAAATATTTTTAAAACAATTCTCGTTAACAAATATAACTGTGACAAGTTTTTCAGTGTTTAATGGTTATATATACAAGATGTTAAAACAACGTTTACAACATTTCAGGGATGATAGAGGAGATAAAAACAAACATCTTTTGTAAGTGACAAAACTTTGACAGATGTGCCATTTATTGTGTACGTAAGTGTTAGTATAATCCATAAGGAACGAGACCAATTGTCGTTTTAGAGGCGGTGTTCAAACTGCCGTCCATTGAAGGCATTGCACAGTAGGTACCTTCGTACTATGGAGTGTCTGCAACGCTCAAAAAGGCCAACATTGTCTCTAATAACATGTGCAGCTTCAGCAACGCGAGCAACTAAGTCTTCTGCCGTATCGATCGGTGTCTCATACACAAGACGTTTCATATCTCCCCACAAAAAGAAATTCAGTGGGGTTAGGTCCCGTGATCGAGGTGACCATGGTACCGGCCCACTCCCGCCAATTCAACGATCGGGGAATGTAGCATTTAGGTGGTTCCTGGCACGACGATCAAAGTGTGAAGGGACACCATCATGCTGAAACCATATTCGTTCTCTGATGTTCAATGGGATATTTTTTTGAAGTTATGGTAGGACTCGCGTAGAAAAACAAAGTAATTACCACCACGGAGAGTGTTAGGCAACAGATAAGGCTCTACAAGATGGTCATGTACAATTCCAGCCCATACATTTACGCTAAATTGGTGTTGATACCGACCCACTAACTGTGCATGCGGATTTGAAAAGTCCCAAACATGACTGATACGGCTATGGAAAATCCCTTTCTTTGAGAAAGACACCTCATCGGTACACAAAACAATGGTTTGGAAATCATGGGTAGCTATCATTTGCTGCAGAAACCACTGGCAAAAGTTCACGCACCGGGGAAAGTCATCCGCTGTCAATTGCTGCGCCCTCTACAAATGGAATGGGTGCAGCCCGATCTCATGCACGACATTCCATACATTGACATGAGAGGTGTTGAGAGTCCTAGCTACAGATCGCGTACTGGTGCTAGGAGTTTCTTCAAATAATAGCAACACGCTGTCCTCAAACACACTGTGAGGCCTCCCAGCTCCTCGTCGGGTTGGTCTCACGCAAACAGGCATCAATTCTTAGAAACAAAACGTGAGATGGTAACCTCGTCATCGGAAGCCTTTCTGCATAAGTGCGCCTTGCTGCTCGGCTATTCCCACGTGTCTCCCCATACAGAAGATGCATGTCAGTTGGGCTCGTTTAGAGTGGACTCAGCCATCTGTGATGTATCAGTTGTGTACAGTACACTACAACAAATGGAAACCGTCATGTCGTACTTCCGCAAACACAAATGTTTCAACATTGCAGGTATGCTGAGGCACGAGCATGGATAGTAGGACGTAAATGTACTGTCTTCCTCCGACGAGTTTAGCGCTGGAACCTGAGGTATTCTTGCCATCAGTGTGGGGAGGTTTGCAGGTAGATTCTTTTGTTGCTACAGCCAAGCTGAGCCGAGCGGAGTGGGAAGTATTAATCGTCCAAAAATATGCAGTCTTCAGTCTTCTCCCTGATGTTAGCTATGTTCATATTATATGAATTACTCATTAAATATTTCACCATTACAAGTCATTTTTAAGGAAACATGCTATGGAAAATTTTTGGTTTTATTCTATTGGATTTTAGAATATGTGTGATTGGTATTGTGAAAAACAGATTCCTATAATGTCATGCTAAAATCATTTGTTGGTGATATCTTAAAATACAAAATCAAGTAGTTATACTTCTCAAGTGAGTTCAGCAGTACAGTATATTTAAATTGATTACTTTACAAATTTAATTCAATTCTACTAATCACTAAATTTTATAGTATGATTCTTCTTTTCATTTATATTATTGTAGTTGTATTATGATTTTCTTTTTATTTATTTTATTGTATTTGTATTTCTGGTGGTGCGATGGCTTTAACTTCACCAAAATAAATAATAAATAAGTAGTAAATAAATAAATGAATAATAAATAAATAAATAATAAATTAAATAAATAAATAAATAAATAAATAAATAAAATTTTTTACAATACTTTCCTTCTCTGAACACGTAAGTACGAATGGTTGTATCTCTATCTCGCCAAAAATACGTTAGAAAACTAATAGGTATACTGCTCTCGTAAATTGGGCGAATGTTTTCAGTATGATTGTACTTCCTTCCAGACTGCAGCTGTCACTGTCCCCTCCCACTCCAGTACCGCGCTAGACTAGTCGGAACCGCATTCCTCTCAGCACTAAACTCCTCAGAGGATGACAGTACTTACGTGTTGTAGCAAGTCTTTGTTGACACCGTGATGACCCTTTTAACTTGTTGCAGACACAGCAGTACAAACAGAACTAACCAGTGTGTGTTGTGATGGAAATCAAACCATCTACATTTCATGCCATCTAGCGGCAAAACGGCGCATCTGCTAAAGTTTTGTCACTTAAAACAGAGGTTTGTTTTTACCTCCTCTATCATCCCTGAAACGTTGTAAACGTTATTTTTTAACACCTTGTATATATATCACAGAATAAATATTTAAATTATCTCAATACTATTGTATTATTATTATTATTATTATTATTATCATTACTATTTCATACCAATGTTTATTATTGTCTCACTAACATTACTTGTCTAACTTTCATTATTTACTTTTACTTTCATTATTCACTTTCATGTTATTTTATGGTTTAGATATTAATGTGGTAACTATGTAACCAATTATATTCAATTAGAATTAGAGTCTGGCTGGGCGGAAGAGAAGGGCTACTGACCTTAGCTCTGTCAGATTAAATAAATAAATAAATTAACAATAATAATAATAATAACAATAATAATAATAATAATTATTATTATTATTTATTCGGTTGAGAAGCTTTTATCATCCAGTCTGCTGTCAAAAAATCCGAAAGTTAGAATTTATAAAACAGTTATATTACCAGTTGTTCTTTATGGTTGTGAAACTTGGACTCTCACTTTGAGAAACATAGGTTAAGGGTGTTTGAGAATAAGGTGCTTAGGAAAATATTTGGAGCTAAGAGGGATGAAGTTACAGGAGAATGGAGAAAGTTACACAACACAGAACTGCACGCATTGTATTCCTCACCTGACATAATTAGGAACATTAAATCCAGACATTTGCGATGGGCAGGGCATGTACCACGTATGGACGAATCCAGAAATGCTTATAGAGTGTTAGTTGGGAGGCCGGAGGAAAGAAGACCTTTTGGGAGACCGAGACGTAGATGGGAGAATAATATTAAAATGGATTTGAGGGAGATGGGATATGATGATAGAGACTGGATTAATCTTGCTCAGGATAGGGACCAATGGCGGGCTTATGTGAGGGCAGCAATGAACCTCCGGGTTCCTTAAAAGCCAGTAAGTAAGTAAGTAAGTAAGTAAGTAAGTATTATTGTTGTTATTATTTCGCCAAAAAAATGTAACGATCGATCCCCAATTTAGTGAATGGAAGGGCTCTCCCTTATGCTTCTTGTATTCTTCTTGTTCTCCTTGTCCTTCTGTTGTCCTTGTGTCTTAATCTTGATCTCATTGGATTCCCCTGGTTCCCATAATAATCCTCTTATTCTCTTCGCATTCACTATGCTGTCCTTTAATGCCTATTATTTCCCCTTATATTTCTCTCGTTGCCATTGTATTCCCTAAGTAACGCTTGTATGCACCTTGTTATTGTTGTATTCCCCTTCCTTGTTCTCATTGAATTTTTCTTTTTCCCCTTGTATTTCCTTTCCTACTAATATTCTTCTCGTCTTCTCCTTTCTCACGTCTTCCTCTTTTCTCCACAGCTTACATCGCTTTCATTTCAATCCCCTTGTTCTCCTTGCATTTCCTCTATTCTACTTACAATAACATTTTTCCTTATTATATTGACCTTATCCTCCACGTATTTGCCTTGATTTCCTTGCCTTCAGCTACTTCTGCTTGCATTCACTGTGCTGTCGTTTTAATTTAATTGTTAATATTGTAGCCCTTGTATTCTAATTGTTCTCTTTGAATTCCTCTTATTCCCTTTGTTATTCTTGTTCTCTTTCTATGCCCCTCGTTCTCGTTCTATTAATTTTATTCTCCTTGCGTCTCATGTTCTCACTGTCTGAATCTTTCCTCTTCGTATTCTTTTTCTCCATGTCTTCAACTTTCCTCTCCGATTTCTCCTCGTTCTGCTTGTATTACCCTTGTTCTCCTTGCTTCCCTTCCATTTGTTCTCCTTGTATTTCCCTTGTTGTCCTTATATTCGCCTTGTGCGCCTTGCAGCATTTCGGTTGTTGTTCTACTGTTTTCCTTGTTCTTTTTGTTTTCCCCTTTCTTTCCTTCCACTTCTTTTGTTCTCCTTGCATTCCCTTTGTTCTCCTTATATTCCCCCTATTTCCTTCGTATTCAGTTATTCTCCTATATTTCCCTTCTTTCATTTCACTTTTCCTCTTTGAATGTCCACTGTCTCTTGAATTCCCCTTGTTCTCTTTGTATACCCCGTTTTCTCCATGTATTGCTCTTTTTCTATTTGCATTCACCTTGTTCTCCTGTATTCCACAAGTTTCCTTTGTTTTCAACTTGTTATCCTTGTATTCCTGGATTTTAAAATGTTAAATTAGAACATAGTAATGCGAACAAAGTAAAATGTTTGAGGAAAGCAATTTAGTTATGTTGTTCAATGTTATATTGAGTTTGTACTGCTTAACAGGTTCAGTGGACACGAGCGAGACTGAGATCTGTACAACTCTACCGATGCAGAAAACCAGCTTAGATGCAAATGATTCAGGTAATATTCCGAAAAATGGTGAAGAGTTACGCTCTGTTCACAGTGACTATAGTAAGTTAACTATATATACCGTTACGGCTAATAGTAGTACATTCAGAGCAAAACTTTAACATTTTGATTTCAAATTTGCAATTAATTAAACAGAAATACTGTTATGCTCCCACACATTTTCTAAGTAAATTCAAATGAAAATGAAGTACCGGTACATGGAAAGAAGGGAAAATGAGCCTGTCATGAGGATGGGAGAGAGTTTGAGCCTTATCCGAGTATTTCTTTTTCTTGAACAACGTGGAATAATAGAATTTTATTACTTCTCAGTTCGTATGGTTATTATTAGGCTCGAACTTGAAGTGAAGTTACAAGAGTTAGCGATAGAAAATTCAGTTGCATCTTTTCGACCCTGTCGGATATATACATATACAGTATATAAAATGTCAGAAGGAAGTGAAATTGGGAGAGGAGTACGTCGAGAATGCCCTTTATCACCTACCCTGTTCAACATCTACTTGAAGGATTTAGTGAAGAACTGTTTTCAGAATATGGAAGGAGTGATAGTAGGAGGAAGAAGAATAAAGTGCATAAGATGTGCTGATGTTATGACGTTGTCAGCAGAAGAGGAGATAATACTAAGGGATATGCTACTGGAGCTAAATGACAGCTGTGAGCAGTATGTGATGAAGATAAATGCAAATAAGACGAAGACCATGGTCATAAGAAGAAAAATAAAGAAGGTAAACTGGCGAATTCTAAATGAGGCAGTATATCAAGTGGACAGCTTCAAATACTTGGGGTGTACTATAAGCAGTAACATGAGCTGCTGCCAGGAAGTCAAAAGGAGGATAGCAATGGCCAAGGAAGCTTTGAATAGAAAAAGGACCTTCTAAGAACCTCTGAAAAAAGAACTAAGGAAGAGACTAGTGAAGTGCTTTCTATGGAGTGTGGCATTGTATGAGACAGAAACATGAATGTTACGACGAAGTGAAGAGAAGCGAATAAAAGCATTTGAAATGTGGATATGGAGAAGAATGGAACGTGTGAAGTGAACAAATAGAATAAGAAATGAAGCTGTGTTCGAAAGAGTTGGTGAAGAAAGAATGATGCTGAAACTGATCAGGAAAAGAAAAAGTAATTGGTTGGATCACTGGCTGAGAAGAAACTGCCTACTGAAGGATGCACTAGAAGGAATAGTGCATGGGAGAAGAGTTCAGTGCAGAAGAAGATATCAGATGATGGACGACTTTAAGATACATGGATCATACGAGGAGACAAAGAGGAAGGCAGAATATAGAAAAGATTGGAGAAAGCTGGGTATGCAGTGAATGACCTGTCCTTGGGCAGAACACTGAATGAATGAATGAATGAATGAATGAATGAATGAATGAAAATGTTAACTGTTATGTTTTATTTAACGACGCTTGCAACTGCAGAGGTCATATCAGCTTCGCTGGTGCGCCGGAATTTTTTTCCCGCAGGAGTTATTTTACATGCCAGTAAATCTACTGACATGAGCCTGTTGCATTTAAGCACACTTAAATGCCATCAACCTGGCCCGAGATTGAACCTGCAACCTCAGGCACAGAAGGCCAGCACTATACCAACTGCGCCAACCAGACGGACTGAATGAATGAATGAATGAATGAATGAATGAATGAATGAATGAATGAATATACATATATATATATTTTTGTTTCGGTAAAAGACCGCAGTTCACGCAGAGGAAGCTATTACATATCTGACGAGGACAAAGCAATTTTTCTGAAAGGAAAAAGCATGTTCTAGCCACATATGAGGAAATGGGGTGGTGACGACATTATGTAATTGTAAAGAATATTAATGGCAATTTATACAGAGTGTTTTAAAAATGGACTGAAAGTAATCCCAATGTTAGGAAAATTTTAGCTAAGAACAATTAGTGGTTGAATTTTATTGTAACTTTTCCGAAAGGTGTGTTATATGCAATCATACCTTGGGAATCACCAGTATCTTGCTCTGAAAACTGACATCTGGTCCAGCAGAGGAACATCCTAGGAAATAGTTTGAGGAGTTTAAGAGACGAAAAGTGGAAACATTAACAGCAAGTACGAGTAGACGCAAATTAACTTACGTTGGTCGGATTAGTTACGTTCGGAATAATGTTAAAATTTTGTGTTTAGGAACATTTTTTTCATGACTATTTTTTTAGTTTGTTTGAAGAAGACAAACTATCTCCCAAGTAATACTTCTTTTTTTTTACCTTTTATGGGCCAGGTCAAGCCTAATAATAAGTGAAAGGATTCAGACAATTATTCCACTTTCTGTTGAGTCCCATGACTCTCTAAAACTACATTTTCGAGTTATTCTGGAAATAAAAATCACTCGAATCCGCTCTTCTCTGCATGACTCGCACATGTCTGAGCTACTGAGACGAGACGGAAGACTTCACTTCTGCGTGGCATGTCAATATTCATGTTAATATTAATTGTAATTTTATTCTTCATATTATAGTTGTAATCCCCTGGTAGAAGGGCAGAGAAGTCCTGACGGCCTTATCTCTACCAGGTTAAATAAATAAATACTAAATACTAATATCCTCACTAGGGTCTAAATGTACATAGAGAGCCCAGTTCAAAAGGGAATCAACCCAAAATTTAAAGTTACGAGAAACCTGAATTTTAAAGCTTGATATTGCTGTGAAAAATCCAGTTAACACATTTTAATTATTTGGAACTTATAGCATAGGTATATGAAACATTATTAACATAATTCCGGAATAATTTCAACGATCCTTTGGTTTCTCACAGCAACATAGCCTATTGCTTTAAAAATGCAGTTTTCTCAAAACTTTAAATTTTCAGTTGTTTCCTTTTGAACAGGACCGTTTATATCAATTATACAACAAATCCATTTCTTTGTATTTTCTCAAGTGCGTTTCAGAACAGTTTACGACTGCACTCGAAATAGAACGAATTTCAGTAACTCCCTTAGCGATAGCTTGTGTATCTATGCTCTATGTCTCTGAGCATGCGCAGTTTCTTGTATCTGGAACTTAGACGATTTCAATTCAGAATAATATTGCTTTTCAGCTGTACCTGGACCATCAGGAACACAACCACGAGCGCTGAGACCGAGTGTAGTAGTCATCGAGAGCACAGATGAAAGCTCATCGACTTCTTTTGGAGGTACAATAATTGTTTATATCAGTAGCGTGTAGTAATTTTTGAAAGTAGGAGACAGTAGCTAAGTACAACCCATGTAGAAGAAATGCTGGGTCTCTTTCGCACTTGTTCCTGCACTCATTTAGCTGACATTATCCCCTTCATTTCATTGAGACACTAGACAATAATAGCAGTTGATAAAGCATCGTAAAGTAACCCATTAGAAAAGATTAGTAGCACATGGGTTCAAAAATGAAACATTTGTTCACTATTATTGATTTACTGCATATGTCAGAAGACTTCAGTATTCTACTAGTGTATAATATTGACGGTTTCTGATAAAACTGTAGGAGGAAGATAACTGTTCGTACAACAAAAATGCACTTACAGTACAGTACATCACATAAGGATATTGGAATTTTAGTTACGGGTTTAGGTAGAGCTTACAGCAGTAAAAATTTTGGAAACATTCAACATTTTTTTCCTCCATTAATGTATCTTGTACAATAATGAAAATTGGTATGTGTAAAATACTGCCCTTCTGCTATATGAGAAAAATATTTTTACGATTTAAAAGAAATTATTGATATATATATTTTTTTCAAAATTCAAAATGGTGGCAGTTTATTGTGCGGTGATGAAGTGTTTCCCTCATAACTCATGAACTTGCTAACTTTTTCATGTTCTTTCTCTTTTATTTTATTACTGAAACTCATGTCTACAATATCATACTCTTTCAACTACATTCCTTAATAAATAATATTTTTTTTCATTTTGTGTTTGAAGAAAATACTGATATTTGACCATTTTTTTAAATTAATTTATTTTTTATCAGACAATCTATCAAAGGTAGGGAAATGATCTTGCCTCATACTGTAGATATGACATACATAAATACACACAAAAAATGTCGTCACAGTATGTTTAATAGTTTTTGAGTTATATGGGAAACACTTCATCGCTGCACAGTGAACTGAATTTTGGAAAGAAAAAAAAAAAAAAATGTAAATAATTTTTTTAAATCATAAAAATATTTTTTTTTTCATATAGCAGAGAGAGAGAGTGTTCATTATTGTACAAGATACAGTAATGGAAGAAAAAAATGTTCAATATTTCAAAATTTTACTTCTGTAAGCTGTATTTAACCTCTTAATGTGTTTGAAATTTGTTCGAATAAACATAACAAGAGTTTTTTTTAATACTTCCTGCAATAAATCATTATACTTAAGTAAACATACATACGTGGCCAACATGATTTCAATGTTAGCAATAACATCATTACACTGTAATAATTATTATGGAATAATTTACATACTTCAGAACAATGCTCTCCAATTCGGACCACACTTCTAATTTCATGCTTCCACTTACTGACTCTGAGATGCAGTGTATATCATTTTGATTACTTACTCATCATTGCACAGATACATTTTAATATACTTCAATACTCACATCAATTTTTGACATACCGTCAACATTAACCAACAAAAATTACACAAATTTTGCACTGACATTAATGATCCACCTGCTATCTTTTTTAAAGTAGGTATCTATGTTACACAGTTTATCAAACGA
Organism: Periplaneta americana; assembly: GCF_040183065.1. Taxonomy (NCBI): domain Eukaryota; kingdom Metazoa; phylum Arthropoda; class Insecta; order Blattodea; family Blattidae; genus Periplaneta; species Periplaneta americana. Next base: position 96,751,901 of record NC_091130.1, read on the forward strand.
ATTAATTTTGTCCATTTCCAACCACTTAATTTGTTGCTGCTCAAATCCCTTCTTCTTCCTCTTGGTACATAGATAAGAATTTTTCGAGGCCATCTAGTGGGATTCATCCTTTCGACATGTTTCTTCCACTGAAGTCTATATTGTTGAACAAAATTAACTATAGGACTTATTTTTAGTTCTTTCAGTATGTCTTTATTTTTACGGTGTTCGAGCAATGAGCATCCCGCTGTCCATTTCATAAACCTAATTTCAGCTACTGTTAGCCTTTTCTCATCAGCTTTTCTGATTGTCCCTGCCACACTGCCGTAAGCCACTGATCCAGCTAGTGTTTTATAAACTTTTAGCCTCGTATGTTTCTGAACTTGGGAGAGGGTTTGAAGACGGTGTTGATTACTCCAGTGGTTTATATAAATTTAGATATTTTGCTTGCTACACCTTCGTCAGTAATATAAGATAAATTATAGCCTAAATAGTTAAACGAATTGACACGTTCCATTAGTTTATTATTTATCATGATTTTACCTGGAATTGGCTCTTGTTCTAAAAACTCCATGATTTTTGTTTTCTCTGTAGAGATTTCCATACTGAAATCTGAAGCGATTATTTCTAGATTATAAACGGATTTTTGTTGAGCTTCTCTTTTAGCTTTGAGAACCTGATCATCGGCAAACAGTAATGTACCTATCGAGAAACTGTTTCGATTAATTTGAATTCTGCCATAATGACTTTGCCTTCAAATGTACAAAATATAGTTCATGTTTATATGATAAATGGGAGAGGGGAAAGACCTCACCCCTGTCTAACACTTTGGTTTATTTAAGTCCAACAGTAGTTCCGCGTTTAGTTCTTATGGTAATTTCATTTTGTTGATATAAATTATAAATGAAAAAACTGATTGGATTTGATACATTATCATGGAATAAAATCTCTAAAAGTTTATTTCTGTTAACTTTATGGAATGCTTATACGAAATCAATAAATGCTAAGTGTATTTCGATATTAAACTCTATATGATTTTCTATTAAACTCTTCTTAGTAAAAGAACTATCACAACATGATCTTCCTTTTCGGAATCCATTTTGTTCTTCAGTGATTTTGTCTTCATAAAAGTGTGATAATTTATTTATGATTATGGTTGTATAGATTTTATAACCTGAATTGAAAAGGCTTATGCCTCTGTAATTTCCACATTTTTTTTCACCCTTCTTATAGATGGGTATTTTAACAGCCTTTTGCCTACTTTCTGGAAGTTTTGATCCTGCCCAAATATTGTTTAAGAAGTATAAACATCTATAGGTAAATTCTTCTCCAGCGCATTTGGAAAGCTCTATGTTTAAATCATCTCCAGCTGGAGCTTATCTATTTTCTGAGCGTTTATATACAACCAAAATGTTGTGCCTGTGCTACTTCTGGCACAAAATTGTTGTTGTGCCTCTTTGTTGTTGGGCACAACTTTGTTATGGCCGATGCTGTCAGTCACAGTTAGGTTATGATTAAATTCTGACACCAGTTTATTTTAGTTTACGTCAGGATATTTCAGGATGGTAATGGTCGAGCTATTATCTTAACTAGGTACTTTGTATCCAAGAACAGGATCACAGGTTGGATCAGGCTCGAAGAATATCAACTTAATCACATCAAATAAGTCACTTCACTGGTTATACTATAACATATTGTAAACTTTCTTATATACATGAGTTATACATTTAGCTATTCAGCTAAATTATGAAAAATTGCAGAATGTTTAACAGGTCTAGTAAGTTATGTATGCTTCTTGTTACTTTACTTTACTTTACTTAAGCAATAAAAGAGAATATAGGATATACCTACTTGGTATACCTACTCAGTTACATGAGTTTAAATGAAAACAAAATGGAAAATAAATCATTGATTATATTTGAATGCAATTGATTAAACAGTGAAATAATATGGAAACTTCAGTGCGTCAACTTGGTTACGTAAAGTACAATTAGTCGAACAAACTTCGTAAAACAATGCAAAAGCATTTAAAGAATTTACCTACAAAGGCGTTTGTTGACTCAAGATAGTTCATCATAAGTAATAGCATCCGTAGCAGACATAATACGGTTCGTTCTCTCATCGCAGCTTCAATCCGTAAGAATGCTTCCTATGAGGTTTATGAGGAGGTTGGTTGCATCTCTTCTGATGGCTCTACTAGACGTGCTGATATCATCATAATTGATCGGCAGAAGGATAAGGGTGTCATTCTTGATCCCACAATCTGTTTCGAGATGCATGAGCAACAGCCACAAGAGGTGTGTCGTGAAAAACAAGTCATCTATGAGCCTTGTTGTCAGCATCTTGGAGCATAATACCACATCACACATTGGACAGTTTTTGGGCTCATGTTCGGTGCCTGTGGCACGATCCCACGTGAAACTTTAAATCAACTTAAACAATATAAAATTTCTCATGCAACAATTGATGCCATAGGATCTCACGTGTTAAAATCATCCTTAGCTATAATTAGTAATCATTTGTACCCAACAAAATTTTTATTGTAAATGATTTCCTATGTTTTCTTATCTTAATGTTTTTTTCTTTCTTTCAAAGTGTCACAAAATTGTTTTGTTTACTTATTATTCTTTATGAATTGATTAGTAGGCCGATCTATCGAACCCTTATTTAGGGCGGCTTTTGTTTACACAAATAATCTTGGAGTTTTTTTAATGTAAGAGGCATATTTTTCTGGAACCATATACAAGATGAATCAAAAGTCTGGAACCATATAAATATCTTCCAGATGCTTGATTTTCGATTACTACAGGTTTACCAGTATTTGTAAGACAAACGCTCTACCAGTGACACATTCGATTCTAGCCCTCAACTATCTCAAAAGCCGCCTTTGTGGATGAAACTTTGAAATTTTAAATTGAAAAGGGGTCATGTACATACTCAAAATCATGTGAAATTTTCTGAAAAAATCAATGGCGCAATCCGTTTTGAGATGTCTCTAATCATTTTCAAGTTATTTAAAGATAACTGTCATAATGACACAAACATTAGTTACTGCATCTATAGATATTTTGTAACTTGGTACAGTGCTAAGGAGTCTTTGGAAAAGGTATTTTTATGCAATTCTGGTAATTAACTTTTCCTGCTTTATTGTTTGGTTAACCTGTGACAGTTTCAATGCAATGTTGTGATTATTTGAAGCTTTCCTATAACAAATTTCCTGATTTTCGTGATGGCATTATCGAAAGAGGAAATAATTGATATCATTCTTCATTCTGGTTGGTTAAGCCGCAGAAATGTTGCAGCAGACTAGACGAACAGTTCCCTGGACATTGGATTGGTCGGCATGAACTAGTAGAATGGCCGGTCAGGTCTCCAAATTTAACACCTCTTGATTTTTCCTTTTGGGTTTACATAAAGAGCTTGGTATATGGTGGAACATTTAAAGAACACAAAAAGGAAAAATCAAGGGCTGTTAAATCTGGAGACCTGGCTGACTTTTCTACTGGTCCACGCCGAACAATCCAATGTCCAGGGAACTGTTCGTCCAGTCTGCTGCAACATTTCTGTGGCTAAAACCACCGGAATGAAGAATGAATCAATTCTTACCTCTTTCAATAATGCCATCACGGAAATCAAGAAATTTGTTATAGGAAAGCTTCAAATAATCACAATGCATTGAAACTGCCACAGATTAACCAAACAGTAAAGCAGGAAAAGTTAATTACCAGAATTGCATAAAAATACCTTTTCCAATGCCTCCTTAATTCTGTGCCATGTTACAAAATATCTGTAGATGCGGTAACTAATGTTTGTGTCATTATGACAGTTATCTTTAAATAACTTGAAAACGATTAGAGATATCTCAAAACGGATTGCGCCATTGATTTTTTCAGAAAATTACACATGATTTTGAGTACCTATATGACCCCTTTCCACTTATAATTTCAAAATTTCATCCAAAATGGCGACTTTTAAGATAGCTGAGGGCTAGAATCGAATGTGCCACTGGTAGAGCATTTGGTCTTACAAATACTGGTAACACCTATAGTAATCGAAAATCAAGCATATGGAAGATATTTATATGGTTCCAGACGTTTGATTCATCCTGTTTTTTTAAAGTGATGAAGCAGATATTCATTTGCAATAGGGTTTATAACAACATTTTCTTTTATCTCCGAGTTTATTTTCTTTAAAATTTTGAAAATTTTGGGTTTTGGTAATAATACGTCTCTTTCTAATCTTGAAACAAAATCATTCCATTTCTCTCTGTGTCGCTTCCTTGTTTCCAGTTTTGCAATTAATCCGTTTTCATTTATATTCTACTTCATCTTCAAGTTTTTTCATGTAAAAATCAGAGATATGCTTTCTGTTTATCATTTATCACCTTTTTGATATCCTCATCCCATTTTAGTATACCTCTTTTTCTCTTCTGTCTAGAATGGTTTAGGCCATTTTGTGGCATAGGCCTACGAGTAGCTTCTAGCCACAAAACTTATCCTTTTCAGTTGGAAGTTTGAGAACTGTAACATAACACTCTCACTTGGTAATTGTTGATACACACAAGCACACAACATTTAGGAGCCTTCTGTAACTAAAAGAATATGGATAAATTGATTTCACTTTTTTAATAAAATTCTAAACTTTATTTTAGTTTTCTGAATTTATTTTTCTTTGAGGTTATACCTGTATTAGAAATAACCGTTACTACGTGCTTCATCTTTTGATATCTTTTCAGACTTTACTTGTATGATTCAGTTATTGTTAACAGTCTGGTGACGTATATTTTGTCATGCTACAGTCCAGCCGAGTGGTTATGTCACTCAGTCTTCAAAACGGGGAAATCACATGAAAGTTTCTTACTTATGGAAGCCCTTTTCTTTAAAGTATTTTAAACAGTTATATAATACTACGTTGACTTTCAATTCCGTACAAAAAATATTTGCAGAGTAGAGCCTAACAGCTCAGCCACTAGCCCTTACAGAGAGGAGTGGGGCAAACTGGGATGCGACATAACCATTCAGCCGGACAGCACCTATTTATCCTTTTCATAGATAGCAACCACTCTATTACAAAGATTTTAACTCAGAATCACACTTCCTTTTAGCTGGTGAAGGAACAAGTGCAGGCGATCTGTCAAGGACCATGATGATAGAAGGTGAAAGGCATTCCTCGAGCAGCAGTGACAGCGACCTCAGCGACATCCCATCCTACGGAAGCATGAGGCTGAGACTGCGGCAACTTAGGGAAGGTACAGTAACTGTTTACATGCTTAAGTAGTGGCGCTTTTATCTATGCACAAGTTCAGGAGATTTGAATTATTACTGATATAAGCATGCCTAGGTAATTAGAAAATAAGAGATTACAAAGGTTTGGGCGCCTTAAAAAAATGGAAAGGGAGCGACTGCCAAAAAGAATATTAAATTTAAAAGTGAAAAGAAGACGACCAATTGGAGGACCACGGGAAAATGGATAGATCAAATTCAGAAGAACTTACAAGAACGGGGAAATAAGTGGGATGAAATAAACAGCAAAAAGCTTGGAAAGACAGACACGAAGGAGAAATATTTGAAATCAACCTTCTGAAATAAGGACACAATGACTGGTAGCGAACAGGGCATTTATCCAGTGACGTCATTGAGCCAGTTCACACCGGTCGCCCAACTCACTTGTTCAAATTGTCGCAGTTCGTAGAACCTGTTCTTAAGGGCCATATTCATGAACGAGACTTTGGATGGACACTTCCCAAAGTCGACTTTCGTAGTAAAGTTTAACTTTGTTAAAAGTCCTATTGATAGACAATACTTCTGCGACTTTGACTTTGGTAAGTCGAGATTTGACGATTTTGTTCTAATGTTGGTAATCACAATCACTCTTTTCTAAACGAATTAAATTAATAGATAGTTGAAATAGAGTAGGCATTGCCACAATCAAAACCATCTTTTGAGTCACAAATCAACGAAACAATTGAACATCGACTCATGTTAAGCAATTGTTAGCCGTTCTTGCAGCTTTACATAAGAATAATTTTATCTTCGGAATATGTATTATATATTGTTCTCGTGTTAAATTTTATCGTACCTGGTTAACATGTTTCGGCCTGCTATTTGGCCTTCTTCAGAACTCTGCCAATAGCACGCCGAAATATGTTAACCAGGTACGGTAAAATTTAACACGAGAACAACATATAATATATATTCCGAAGTGATATAGTGTTAAAAGTTGTGTAATCAAGATGAATAATTTCATTATCCGAGGGCTTAATGTGAAATTAACATAGTACAAAACTTGACATTTTTAGGTCTTTACACCAGTCGATAATAATTGCTCTTCTACTTGGTCACAACAATCAGTTCCGAACAGTCTTTTATACAGCACAATTCGCAACTACAATACATGATGGTATAGTTCATTTGAAATAGTATTGCCTGTTAAGAAGTTTGTTGTGAATAAAACATCGATTGTAGTTAGTTACGTTAGTTTCACATTAAGCCCTCGGATTGTTTCATTACAAAATAATTTTATTCTTAAGATATGGAAGATAAGAAGATGCCATCAAGTTTATGAAAGAGACATATTATCCTGCTGACAGTTGCAGAGTTATTCCCTGCATGTCTGCAGAAACTATTTAAAAATTAATTGAAATCAATATGCAAACAACAGTTTTATGACGACAAGAGTAATTTACAACACGAGTATAAATTAACTGTATATCCATCTGTCTAACCTATTTTCTATAGAATTAAATAGCCAAAATCAATATTAAGCCATCAATCCTTATCTACAGCGTAAGATCGGGATGAAATAAATTGTATTATTGGAGGAACAGATAATTATTTGATTATTATTCATCAGTGAATGTTTAAACATGACGAGGATATTCTAATACTGTCTATTTATGAAATCCGTAGGTACCTTGATTTTAATTGATGATCTGTATCTAATAATGCGCTAAGAAATATGAGCAGCTTCACTATTCTCCTGGATATCCTCAATATTCTCGGCAAATTCAACAATTTTACAAATATCAGCAATTTTCCATGTCCATGAACGTAAATCGAAGTCAAAGTCCAGATTTTCGGCGATTTCGAAGTAAAGTCACGATTAAAGTTTATTTTTGTCAAAGTGTGGACTGTGAATAGGGAAATGGTAACTTTGTACTTTTCAAAGTCTTGCCTATAAATACGACCTTAAATGTTTGAAGTTAAACATATTAGATTTTTCACAGAGAGAAAGAACATTAACTTAACATTTTTAACACAAAATTATCTAGCTGTTTAATAAGACAGCAAACGTAATCATATCATATTATTTAATCGTTTTTTTTATCAAAGTGTGCATTCAATCAAAATAGGAATACAATATCGACGGCCTATTTTGGATTCTTTTAACTCAAAATTTAAAGTTCTGAGAAACCTGCCTTTTTAAGCTTTATGTTGCGAAAAATCAAAGGATCGTTCAATTTAGGGGCGTACACAAGTGGAGGAGGGGGGGGGGCGTTAAAGAGTTTGAACTCACTCTGAACTTTTTGAAAAAAAAAAAAAAAAAACATATTAAGATTTGAATTTTTTTTACCCACAATTTTTTTCCATCTCTAATTTTTCATTGTCAGAGTAACAAAATCTACATCGAAATAAGGTATAGTCTTCCTACCCCTCCTTAAATATAATCCCTGTCCTAGATGCTGCGGCACATTAGAATTACAACAATGCTATCTTTTTATAGAGGGAAACCTACTGCCTCGTACCAACCCTAAATTAAAATGAAGCTCACACAATATGAAACTGAAAAGGTTGTTTTGACAGTTCTGTAGTGCAGATATTAAATATTGTCCACTGTCGATTTTAAGGGGCTAAGTACAGCTTACAGAAGTAAAATTTTGGAAATATTCATTTTTTTCCGCCATTACTTATCTTGTACAATAATGAAACACAGTATGTGTAAAACACTGTCCTTCTGCTATAAGAAAAAAAATTTGTACGATTTAAAAAATCATTTACATTTTTTTTTTTTTTTCAAAATTGATTTCATTGTGTGGTGATGAAGCTTTTCTCATGTAACTCAAAAACTATTCAACATTCTGTGATGAAATGTTTTGTGTGTATTTATGCATGTCATATCTACAATATGATATAAGATCACTTCTCTACCTTTGATAGATTGTCTGATAAAAAATAAATTCATTTAAAAAATTGTAAAATAACAGTATTTTCTTCTAGCATAAAATAAAAAAAAATGCTATTTATTAAGGAATGTAGTTGAAAAGGCATGATATTGTAAACATGAGTTTGAGGAATAAAATAAAAGAGAGAGAACAAGAAAAAATTAACAAGTTCATGACCTATGAGGGAAACGCTTCATCACTGCACAATGAACTACCACCATTATGAATTTTGAAGAATAAATATCAATATTTTTTTTTAAATCGTAAAAATATTTTTTTCATATAGCAGAAGGACAGTGTTTTACACATACCAATTTTCAATATTGTACAAATTACAGTAATTGAGGAAAGAATATTGAATATTTCCAAAAATGTTACTGCTGTAAGCTGTACCTAACTCCTTAAACTCAATTTAAGAGCGGTATTCACCAGTTTGTTGGAGTTATGACAATTGTGAAACGTTCGTTTAACGTTTTGTGCATTTGACAGTTCATATTTTTAATGTAATGGAATGGAATTTAAGTGAGGGGGCACGGATGGCCCAACACTGCGACCTGTTGAGATCTATTGTACTAACCCTCAATATGGAATGAGTTGCGTGCCATACATCTGCTACACGCACCAACCCAACCACATGACTTCCTAACGACCAGTCCCTCCGACAGAAATCCATATACCACTCCTGCTTGGGCAACTTCCCCCAAGGCCCCCCTGTCGGTCCGAGGCGAAATTCCTCCCCCTCGGGTGCTCGTTGCAGAAGCCATACTACGTCATTTAATTATATTCCACGGAGGCCTGTCGAGAGAGCCAGTATTTCCAGGAGGCCACCTGCAGAGTGGTCTGAAAAACCAGAAATGGGATGATGAGGAAAGGATGATGGGGGAGGAAAGGAAGTGGAGAAGATGAGTGGGGTTCCAATCGTCTGATAAAGTTACCTGATATTCAATTATAGGAGTGAGGGAAAAACCCCGAAAAAACCTCACCCAGGCAACTCAGCCACAACAGTGGACTTTTTAATGTAAACTTCACATTATCGTTCTGGGTTCTTTGATACGTCTAAGTAACCGCAAAGCTCAGTTTTACAATTACAATTTTTTTTAACGGAAAGTCGCGTACTGATTCTCGCGAGGAAAGTGAAAATTTCACATTTTCAAATGTTTCTTTGCAGCCACAGCGTGACGATGCTGTCACTAACGTTCTTCCTGGAACTAGTTTCACATCCTAATGTCAAAAATCAATTTCTGATAATAATAATAATAATAATAATAATAATAATAATAATAATAATAATAATAATAATAGTTTCAAAGTTTCTCAGATTGTTATATATTTGGTTCTGACCTATCCCGTGGTTAGGAAGTTCACTCACTCTTACATGATCAGAAAATTGTAGGCCAGATACCTTTGAACGCCAGTGTACACACAGGCACTCTACATTTAGAAGCCATCTATAAATAAAAGAATAAGGATAAATTAATTTGATTTCTTAAATAAAATTCATAATTAATTATTTCATTTCACTGAATTTATTTTTCTTTAAGGCTGTAAGTGCGTTAGAGGTAACTTTACTACACGCTTCAACTTTTGATTCCTTTTCAAACTTCACTTTTATGATTTACTTATTGTCAATAGTTTGATGTATTGTCTACTTACTTAATATGCAACCTATTTATCCTGACAGTTGATTACGACGATTTGAACTCAGAATTATGTTGCATTTTAGGTGGACAAGGAGAGAATGACCCAGCCAGCAGTGTCTACAGTACACCAAGCCTCATCACATTGTGGAGTGGCAGCCATCCTTCTGAAGGTACAGTAATTATTTACATCCTGAAGTGGTGGTCCAAGGAACGAAAGTGTGATACAATGAAATAATAAAATAGGAAAATATAACAATTAGATACTTAGGGTACTGACATTCTACTGAAGATATCACTATCTTTTCGACCAAAGCACGCAGGATAATTCCCTCCTCATCCTTAGCTTCCTTGCATATGCAAGGAATTTTGCGCCATCGAGTGCAATTCAGAGAAAAATTTTATGTGTTGACAAACTATTCAGAATATTATTATTTTTGAAAAATATGCTAATTTGGGGCTTTATGCCACAAAATCCTGAAAATATGGTACATTGCATGATAAATAATGTATTATATACAGGAACACTTGAAATATGCAAAAATATAGGGGACAGTAACCATCAATGGACCATCTAACAATTTCTTATTTTATCTAACAAAGGCAGTGTCTTAAAATTCCGTTCATAGGCTTGAACTATTACATTACTCATAAGGAATGATAAAATAATGTTTCAGGGCTACATCCTACTTATATCTGTTTAAAGATTGTCTCAATTATAATTCAGCTATTTGTTCAGTGAAGGCGACAGGGTCCTATGAATGGACGACCATGTTCCCATAAATGGACCAAAAGAAAAATTTTAAAAATATCTCAAAGTAATGTCAACAAAGAAAAAATCATAATAATGAAGAAACATATTCTATTAATGGATGTTGAACTTACTTTTAATCCAATTTTAATCGTATTTTGAAACTGAAAATATGAAAAACACAGTCCTTGTCATTTCAATATTTTAAAGTTTTAGGCCATTTCAAATTAGCTAATAGAGTAGTTAATAATGTTAGTATACAACTTTAAATTACAACATAATGGTGTTATTGTACATACGAAATTATTTTCTGAAGTCTGAGATTATTCTTATACTTTAGAAAAAAACAGTCCTCTTTTTAAAGACATACATGCCACACGAAGTATTTCTTTTGTCTCCGCCTAACTTTGCACAAGCTTCATGTACCATTTCCTGCAAGACATACTCTGAATTACATTTTCTTCGAAGGTTTCTTCACACATGAAACAAAACCAGGAGTCTTGATTTTGATTACTTCCTGAAGGGAATTGGTTTCCATCCATTTTAAAATGCAGTCCATTCATGGGAACTCCAGCTGCTCCATCCATAGTGACTTCGCCATTTTCTAATCATACTTCCAGAGCACTGAAGTGGTTATACAAAATTTATGAATATACAACTAAAAAGGAAGCAGACAGAACACTGCTTCCAGATATATATGTCATTTCATAACTTAATGTCATTAAGCCAATCTATTCTGTATGTAAATTTACTTTAAAATTACAGTAAAAATAACAAAAACGTATCTGAGCTTCTTGTTCAGCCCATGTGTTTGCTGCCGCCACCAAAAACAACTCTTGAGTGACATACACCGGGGGGAACCTATTATTATTTATTATTTATTTATTTATTTATTTATTTTGGTGTAGTTAAGGCCATCAGGCCTATAGGTGACATTTCACGCATATGCAGTCCATATGACCAAGAATATGGCAACGGTCCATTGAAAGCAGCGGTTCATCGATGGCTACTCTCCCCTACAATTAATTTTGAATATTTGTCATTACAGTCTTTCAAAACATGTATAAAGTGACAAGTAAAAATATGCAGTTGCATACGAATCCTCGCCCTATTAATAAGTTATAAGTTATGTCATTCACTGAAAGCCAGTGAATGCAATGACATATGCTTAACAATCAAGTTTATTTTCTTTCTTGCACAGAATCCATCGTCCCAGACATACAAAATGGAATGCCAGAACCAGAAGCCATGCCAGATACAGTGCGAGCTGCTGTCCCAGGTTCCGTGCCAACACCTGTGCCAGACCCTGTTCCAGCAGCCGTGCCAGGTGCCGTAACAGATCTCGTGCCAGCTGCTGTGCCAGATCCCATTCCAGATACCGTGCCAGCTGCTGTTCCAACACCCGTGTCAGATGCCGTGCAAGATCTCGTGCCAGATCCTGTGCCAGCTGCTGTCCCAGGTTCCGTGCCAACACCTGTGCCAGACCCTGTTCTAGCAGCCGTGCCAGCTGCCGTAACAGATCTCGTGCCAGCTGCTGTGCCAGATCCCATTCCAGATACCGTGCCAGCTGCTGTGCCAGGTCCCATTCCAGATACCGTGCCAGCTGCTGTGCCATCTTCTGTTCCAACACCCGTGTCAGATGCCGTGCAAGATCTCGTGCCAGATCCTGTGCCAGCTGCTGTCCCAGGTTCCGTGCCAACACCTGTGCCAGACCCTGTTCCAGCAGCCGTGCCAGCTGCCGTAACAGATCTCGTGCCAGCTGCTGTGCCAGATCCCATTCCAGATACCGTGCCAGCTGCTGTGCCAGGTCCCATTACAAATACCGTGCCAGCTGCTGTGCCATCTTCTGTTCCAACACCCTTGTCAGATGCCGTGCAAGATCTCGAGCCAGATCCTGTGCCAGCTGCTGTGCGAAATTCCGTGCCAGGTCCTGTGCCAGCTGCAGATGCCGCGCCATCTTCCGTGCCAGCTGACGTGCCAGATCTCGTGCCAGCTGCCGTATCAGATCCTGTGCCAGATCTCATGCCGGATACCGTGCCAGATGCCGTGCCATATTTCGTGCCAGATACCATGCCAGCTACCGTGCCTTCTTTCGTGCCAGATCCTGTGCCAGCAGCCGTGCCACATCCTGTGCCAGCTGAAGCTGCAGTGCCATCTTCCGTGTCAGATTCTGTGCCAGCTGCCGTGCCAGATCTCGTGCCACCTGCCTTGCCAGATACTTTGCCAGACCCCATGCCAACTGCCGTGCCATATTCCGTGTCAGCTACCGTTCCAGATGACGTGCCAGATCCTGTGCTAACTGCCGTGCCAGATCCTGTGCCAGCTGCTGTGCCATATTCCGTGACAAACCCAGTGCCAGCTGCAGCTACTGTGCCAGCTGCCATGCCAGCTGCTGTGCCAGCTGCTGTGCCAGGTCCTGTGCTAGATGCCGTGTCAGTTCCTGTGCCAGCTACAGTGCCATATTCTGAGCCAGCTGCCAGGCCACAACCTGTGCCAGATCCTGTGCCTGATGCTGTGCTAGTTCCTGTCCCAACTTCCGTGCCAGATGTTGTGCCAGCTGTTGTGCCAGATCCCGTGCAAGTTCCTGTGCCAGATTGTATGGTAGATGCCGTGCCAGCTCCCATGGTAGCACCATCCGTATCACCAGAAGAAGAAGAAGAAGAAGATAAGGACAGAAGTACGAAGAATGCCTGCTGGGCGTGTTTCAGATATGTATTTCGCGGACTTCGTCGTATTTTTAGGCACAAGTAGTTATAAATTTTATGTTTAAGAGCCATTTTCAGATAGATCACCCTCGGCATGTTCCTGTGTTTCCTCCCCACTTGTCCATAGTTAAGCAATTCTGTTACACTAACAGTAAATTATGTACACTCTTTAATATTACCAACCATTAAAACTTCAATTTTGTTTGGCTGTCTTTTTCTTTATGTGCTAAAAATATGTCTGAATGCCACGCTCCCTCCCTTGGTTCCACTCCTATCTTTCTATAAAATTATCTCTAAAATTGCTTCTTAAAATGCATTCTTTACTTTAACATTTTGAAAGCGAATACCAAACAGTGGCCTGGTACTTTACTTTTTCCAAAATTTCTGCCCCAATTTTTTTTACTAATCTCGAATTTAACTTATTGCAGCAATGATATTTCTACATACAAAAAATAAATAAATAAAAAGGACCATCGAATAGGAAGAAATTGAGATTATACAATCCTTCCCCTTAGAAATAAGACTTACTTGAATCGGAAATAGTCTATGCAGGTCACCGATACCTTTTGCATGCCGTGTATATGGGTGAGGGAAGGTGTGTATCGGTTATAAAGAAATCCTGTTCCGTAAGTGAATTAAAATATTAAATATTTGGACCAGTATAACTGATTCTGTGAGAATATCAATTCTGTTCCGGAGGGAGATGGAAATGAGAGTCATTGCTTTAAAGTGGAAATTAAAAAATATGTATTGTTAAACACAGAGTTGGTGATTTTGATTGGTGTAATTGTATTAGCTTCCTCCGTATTAGTAAAACACCTTGGTAGCAGGAGGGTTAAACACGTCCTTTATTGCTCTTTGATGGTGATTTATAAGGTCTGTTTTTGATTTTTTAAATTGGTTCTCTGAAAGAAAATTTTGTGTTTTACTAATATAATCAGTTTTATCCAATATTACAGTAGCATTTCCTTTATCAGCTTTTGTTATGATCAAATTATTATCTGAAATTTTGTTACCAGTACTAAGATTCTTTATTGATTTCATATTTTGAAGAAATTGTTTCTTGTCATTTGTTATTCATTTGTAATCTATTTATTTTCTTGTCTATTTCATATGTAAATATGCTTTTATTTCAGGTTCTTCAAGTTTTTGTAATGGAAATTTGAATCTATAACAATTTGTTGAATTGATTTAGTTTTGTTCTTTCCTTCGAAATTGTATTTTGTCTTTTCTTTAACTATATAGTATTGAAGAGTTTAACTTGAAATGAAAGAGATGCAAGTTCAACTTTATATATTTTGTTTTCTCATAGTGGCACCAATAACATACAGTATTTTCAAGTTCATTAATCTTGGTATAGTACATTTTCAAGAAAATTCAACAGGCCCTTTGAATCAGCCTGTATTTCTAAAAAGAGCAAACCTGTTTTCCATTCTCTGGGGATTGTAGTCAATAATATATGCATCTATAATAAATTATTCCAAATGCTTAACAAAGATTGGTATACGATTTTGATTGGTGTAATTGTATTAGCTTCCTCCGTATTAGGAAATCCCCTTGGTAGCAGGAGGATTAAACACGTCCTTTATTGCTCTTTGATAGTGATTTATGGGGTCTCTTTTTAATTTTTCAAATTGATTCTCGGAAAGAAAATTTTGTGTTTTATTAATATAATCAGTTTTAGCCAATATTACAGTAGCATTTCCTTTATCAGCTTTTGTTATGATCAAATTATTATCTGAAATTTTGTTACCGATACTAAGATTCATTATTAAATTCATATTTTGAGGAAATTGTTTCTTGTCATTTGTTATTCATTTGTAATCTATTTATTTTCTTGTCTATTTCATGTGTAACTATGCTTTCTTTTTCAGGTTTTTCAAGTTTTTGTAATGCAATTTTGAATCTATAACAATTTGTTGAATTGATTTAGTTTTGTTCTTTCCTTCGAAATTGTATTTTGTCTTTTCTTTAACTATATAGTATTGAAGAGTTTAACTTGAAATGAAAGAGATGCAAGTTCAACTTTATATATTATGTTTTCTCATAGTGGCACCAATAACATACAGTATTTTCAAGTTCATTAATCTTGGTATAGTACATTTTCAAGAAAATTCAACAGGCCCTTTGAATCAGCCTGTATTTCTAAAAACAGCAAACCTGTTTTACATTCTCTGAGGATTGTAGTCAATAATATATGCATCTATAATAAATTATTCCAAATGCTTAACAAAGATTGGTATACGATTTTGATTGGTGTAATTGTATTACCTCCCTCCTTAGTAGTAAGTTGTAAAACACTTTGGTAGCAGGAGGGTTAAACAGGCCATTATTGTTCTTTGATAGTGATTTATGTGGTCTCTTTGTAATTTTTCGAACTGATTCCCAGAAAGAAAATTTTGTATTTGCTAATATAATCAGTTTTATCCAATATAACAGTAGCATTTCCTTTATCAGCTTTTGTTATGATTAAATTATTATCAGAAATTTTGTTACCGTTACTAAGAATCATTATTAAATTCATATTTTGAGGAAATTGTTTCTTGTCATTTGTTATTCATTTGTAGTCTATTTATTTTCTTGTCTATTTCATGTGTAACTATGTTTTCTTTTTCAGGTTCTTCAAGTTTTTGTAATGCAATTTTGAATCTATAACAATTTATTGAATTGATTTAGTTTTGTTTTTTCCTTCCAAATTGTATTTTGTCTTTTCTTTAACTATACAGTATTGAAGAGTTTAACTTGAAATGAAAGAGATGCAAGTTCAACTATATACGGTATATATGTTTTCTCATAGTGGCACAAATAACATACAGTATTTTCAAGTTCATTAATCTTGGTATAGTACATTTTCAAGAAAATTCAACAGGCCCTTTGAATCAGCATGTATTTCTAAAAAGAGCAAAACTGTTTTCCATTTTCTGAGGATTGTAGTAAATATATATCTATAATAAATTATTCCAAATGCTTAACAAAGATTGGTATACGATTTTGATTGGTGTAATTGTATTAGCTTCCTCCGTATTAGGCAAACCCCTTGGTAGCAGGAGGGTTAAACACGTCCTTTATTGCTCTTTGATAGTGATTTATGGGGTCTCTTTTTAATTTTTCAAATTGATTCTCGGAAAGAAAATTTTGTGTTTTACTAATATAATCAGTTTTATCCATTATTACAGTAGCATTTCCTTTATCAGCTTTTGTTATGATCAAATTATTATCTGAAATTTTGTTACCGGTACTAAGATTCTTTATTAATTTCATATATTGAGGGAATTGTGTCTTGTCATTTGTTATTCATTTGTAATCTATTTATTTTCTTGTCTATTTCATGTGTAACTATGCTTTCTTTTTCAGGTTCTTCTAGTTTTTGTAATGCAATTTTGAATCTATAACAATTTGTTGAATTGATTTAGTTTTGCTCTTTCCTTCGAAATTGTATTTTGTCTTTTCTTTAACAAATAGTATTGAAGAGTTTAACTTGAAATTAAAGACATGCAAGTTCAACTTTATATATTATGTTTCCTCATATTGGCACCAATAACATACAGTATTTTCAAGTTCATTAAACTTGGTATAGTACATTTTCAAGAAAATTCAACAGGCCCTTTGAATCAGCCTGTATTTCTAAAAAGAGCAAACGTGTTTTACATTCTCTGAGTATTGTAGTCAATAATATATACATCTATAATAAATTATTCCAATGGTTAACAAAGATTGGTGTACGATTTTGATTGGGGTAATTGTATTACCTCCCTCCGTAGTAGTAAGTTGTAAAACACTTTGGTAGCAGGAGGGTTAAACAGGCCATTATTGTTCTTTGATAGTGATTTATGTGGTCTCTTTGTAATTTTTCGAATTGATTCCCAGAAAGAAAATTTTGTGTTTTACTAATATAATCAGTTTTATCCAATATTACAGTAGCATTTCCTTTCTCAGCTTTTGTTATGATCAAATTATTATCTGAAATTTTGTTACCGTTACTAAGATTCATTATTAAATTCATATTTTGAGGAAATTGTTTCTTGTCATTTGTTATTCATTTGTAATCTATTTATTTTCTTGTCTATTTCATGTGTAACTATGTTTTCTTTTTCAGGTTCTTCAAGCTTTTGTAATGCAATTTTGAATCTATAACAATTTATTGAATTGATTTTGTTTTGTTTTTTCCTTCCAAATTGTATTTTGTCTTTTCTTTAACTATATAGCATTGAAGAGTTTAACTTGAAATGAAAGAGATGCAAGTTCAACTATATACGGTATATATGTTTTCTCATAGTGGCACAAATAACATGCAGTATTTTCAAGTTCATTAATCTTGGTATAGTACATTTTCAAGAAAATTCAACAGGCCCTTTGAATCAGCCTGTTTTTCTAAAAAGAGCAAACCTGTTTTCCATTTTCTGAGGATTGTAGGAAATATATATCTATAATAAATTATTCCAAATGCTTAACAAAGATTGGTATACGATTTTGATTGGTGTAATTGTATTAGGTTCCTCCGTATTAGGAAATCCCCTTGGTAGCAGGAGGATTAAATACGTCCTTTATTGCTCTTTGATAGTGATTTATGGGGTCTCTTTTTAATTTTTCAAATTGATTCTCGGAAAGAAAATTTTGTGTTTTATTAATATAATCAGTTTTAGCCAATATTACAGTAGCATCTCCTTTATCAGCTTTTGTTATGATCAATTTATTATCTGAAATTTTGTTACCGATACTAAGATTCATTATTAAATTCATATTTTGAGGAAATTGTTTCTTGTCATTTGTTATTCATTTGTAATCTATTTATTTTCTTGTCTATTTCATGTGTAACTATGCTTTCTTTTTCAGGTTTTTCAAGTTTTTGTAATGCAATTTTGAATCTATAACAATTTGTTGAATTGATTTAGTTTTGTTCTTTCCTTCGAAATTGTATTTTGTCTTTTCTTTAACTATATAGTATTGAAGAGTTTAACTTGAAATGAAAGAGATGCAAGTTCAACTTTATATATTATGTTTTCTCATAGTGGCACCAATATCATACAGTATTTTCAAGTTCATTAATCTTGGTATAGTACATTTTCAAGAAAATTCAACAGGCCCTTTGAATCAGCCTGTATTTCTAAAAAGAGCAAACCTGTTTTACATTCTCTGAGGATTGTAGTCAATAATATATGCATCTATAATAAATTATTCCAAATGCTTAACAAAGATTGGTATACGATTTTGATTGGTGTAATTGTATTACCTCCCTCCGTAGTAGTAAGTTGTAAAACACTTTGGTAGCAGGAGGGTTAAACAGGCCATTATTGTTCTTTGATAGTGATTTATGTGGTCTATTTGTAATTTTTCGAATTGATTCCCAGAGAGAAAATTTTGTATTTACTAATATAATCAGTTTTATCCAATAATACAGTAGCATTTCCTTTATCAGCTTTTGTTATGATCAAATTAATATCTCGAATTTTGTTACCGTTACTAAGATTCATTATTAAATTCATATTTTGAGGAAATTGTTTCTTGTCATTTGTTATTCATTTGTAATCTATTTATTTTCTTGTCTATTTCATGTGTAACTATGTTTTCTTTTTCAGGTTCTTCAAGTTTTTGTAATGCAATTTTGAATCTATAAAAAATTTGTTGAATAGATTTAGTTTTGTTTTTTCCTTCCAAATTGTATTTTGTCTTTTCTTTAACTATATAGTATTGAAGAGTTTAACTTGAAATGAAAGAGATGCAAGTTCAACTATATACGGTATATATATTTTCTCATAGTGGCACAAATAACATACAGTATTTTCAAGTTCATTAATCTTGGTATAGTACATTTTCAAGAAAATTCAACAGGCCCTTTGAATCAGCATGTATTTTTAAAAAGAGCAAACCTGTTTTCCATTTTCTGAGGATTGTAGTAAATATATATCTATAATAAATTATTCCAAATGCTTAACAAAGATTGGTATACGATTTTGATTGGTGTAATTGTATTAGCTTCCTCCGTATTAGGAAAACCCCTTGGTAGCAGGAGGGTTAAACACGTCCTTTATTGCTCTTTGATAGTGATTTAGGGGGGTCTCTTTTTAATTTTTCAAATTGATTCTCGGAAAGAAAATTTTGTGTTTTACTAATATAATCAGTTTTATCCAATATTACAGTAGCATTTCCTTTATCAGCTTTTGTTATGATCAAATTATTATCTGAAATTTTGTTACCGGTAGTAAGATTCTTTATTAATTTCATATATTGAGGAAATTGTTTCTTGTCATTTGTTATTCATTTGTAATCTATTAATTTTCTTGTCTATTTCATGTGTAACTATGCTTTCTTTTTCAGGTTCTTCAAGTTTTTGTAATGCAATTTTGAATCTATAACAATTTGTTGAATTGATTTAGTTTTGTTCTTTCCTTCGAAATTGTATTTTGTCTTTTCTTTAACAAATAGTATTGAAGAGTTTAACTTGAAATTAAAGACATGCAAGTTCAACTTTATATATTATGTTTTCTCATAGTGGCACCAATAACATACAGAATTTTCAAGTTCATTAATCTTGGTATAGTACATTTTCAAGAAAATACAACAGGCCCTTTGAATCAGCCTGTATTTCTAAAACGAGCAAACCTGTTTTCCATTTTCTGAAGTCCGTAGTCAATAATATATACATCTATAATAAATTATTCCAATTGCTTAACAAAGATTGGTATACGATTTTGATTGGTGTAATTGTATTAGCTTCCTCCGTATTAGTAAAACACCCTTGTAGCAGGAGGGTTAAACACTCCCTTTATTGCTCTTTGATGGTGATTTATGAGGTCTGTTTTTGATTTTTTAAATTGGTTCTCAGAAAGAAAATTTTGTGTTTTACTAATATAATCAGTTTTATCCAATATTACAGTAGCATTTCCTTTATCAGCTTTTGTTATGATCAAATTATTATCTGAAATTTTGTTACCAGTACTAAGATTCTTTATTGATTTCATATTTTGAAGAAATTGTTTCTTGTCATTTGTTATTCATTTGTAATCTATTTATTTTCTTGCCTATTTCATATGTAAATATGCTTTTTTTTTCAGGTTCTTCAAGTTTTTGTAATGGAATTTTGAATCTATAACAATTTGTTGAATTGATTTAGTTTTTTTCTTTCCTTCGGAATTGTATTTTGTCTTTTCTTTAACTATATAGTATTGAAGAGTTTAACTTGAAATGAAAGAGATGCAAGTTCAACTTTATATATTATGTTTTCTCATAGTGGCACCAATAACATACAGTATTTTCAAGTTCATTAATCTTGGTATAGTACATTTTCAAGAAAATTCAACAGGCCCTTTGAATCAGCCTGTATTTCTAAAAAGAGCAAACCTGTTTTCCATTCTCTGAGGATTGTAGTAAATATATATCTATAATAAATTATTCCAAATGCTTAACAAAGATTGGTATACGATTTTGATTGGTGTAATTATATTACCTCCCTCCGTAGTAGTAAGTTGTAAAACACTTTGGTAGCAGGAGGGTTAAACAGGCCATTATTGTTCTTTGATAGTGATTTATGTGGTCTCTTTGTAATTTTTCGAATTGATTCCCAGAAAGAAAATTTTGTATTTACTAATATAATCAGTTTTATCCAATAATACAGTAGCATTTCCTTTATCAGCTTTTGTTATGATCAAATTAATATCTCAAATTTTGTTACCGTTACTAAGATTCATTATTAAATTCATATTTTGAGGAAATTGTTTCTTGTCATTTGTTATTCATTTGTAATCTATTTATTTTCTTGTCTATTTCATGTGTAACTATGTTTTCTTTTTCAGGTTCTTCAAGTTTTTGTAATGCAATTTTGAATCTATAACAATTTGTTGATTTGATTTAGTTTTGTTTTTTCCTTCGGAATTGTATTTTGTCTTTTCTTTAACTATATAGTATTGAAGAGTTTAACTTGAAATGAAAGAGATGCAAGTTCAACTATATACGGTATATATGTTTTCTCATAGTGGCACAAATAACATACAGTATTTTCAAGTTCATTAATCTTGGTATAGTACATTTTCAAGAAAATTCAACAGGCCCTTTGAATCAGCCCGTATTTCTAAAAAGGGCAAACCTGTTTTCCATTTTCTGAGGATTGTAGTAAATATATATCTATAATAAATTATTCCAAATGCTTAACAAAGATTGGTATACGATTTTGATTGGTGCAATTGTATTAGCTTCCTCCGTATTAGGAAAACCCCTTGGTAGCAGGAGGGTTAAACACGTCCTTTATTGCTCTTTGATAGTGATTTATGGGTTCTCTTTTTAATGTTTCAAATTGATTCTCGGAAAGAAAATTTTGTGTTTTACTAATATAA
Source organism: Periplaneta americana (assembly GCF_040183065.1). Classification (NCBI taxonomy): domain Eukaryota; kingdom Metazoa; phylum Arthropoda; class Insecta; order Blattodea; family Blattidae; genus Periplaneta; species Periplaneta americana. Next base: position 96,773,461 of record NC_091130.1, read on the forward strand.
TCAGTTTTATCCAATATTACAGTAGCATTTCCTTTATCAGCTTTTGTTATGATCAAATTATTATCTGAAATTTTGTTACCGGTACTAAGATTCTTTATTAATTTCATATATTGAGGAAATTGTTTCTTGTCATTTGTTATTCATTTGTAATCTATTTATTTTCTTGTCTATTTCATGTGTAACTATGCTTTCTTTTTCAGGTTCTTCAAGTTTTTGTAATGCAATTTTGAATCTATAACAATTTGTTGAATTGATTTAGTTTTGTTCTTTCCTTCGAAATTGTATTTTGTCTTTTCTTTAACAAATAGTATTGAAGAGTTTAACTTGAAATGAAAGAGATGCAAGTTCAAATTTATATATTATGTTTTCCCATAGTGGCACCAATAACATACAGTATTTTCAAGTTCATTAATCTTGGTATAGTACATTTTCAAGAAAATTCAACAGGCCCTTTGAATCAGCCTGTATTTCTAAAAAGAGCAAACCTGTTTTCCATTCTCTGAGGATTGTAGTAAATATATATCTATAATAAATTATTCCAATTGCTTAACAAAGATTGGTATACGATTTTGATTGGTGTAATTATATTACCTCCCTCCGTAGTAGTAAGTTGTAAAACACTTTGGTAGCAGGAGGGTTAAACAGGCCATTATTGTTCTTTGATAGTGATTTATGTGGTCTCTTTGTAATTTTTCGAATTGATTCCCAGAAAGAAAATTTTGTATTTACTAATACAATCAGTTTTATCCAATAATACAGTAGCATTTCCTTTATCAGCTTTTGTTATGATCAAATTAATATCTCAAATTTTGTTACCGTTACTAAGATTCATTATTAAATTCATATTTTGAGGAAATTGTTTCTTGTCATTTGTTATTCATTTGTAATCTATTTATTTTCTTGTCTATTTCATGTGTAACTATGTTTTCTTTTTCAGGTTCTTCAAGTTTTTGTAATGCAATTTTGAATCTATAACAATTTGTTGATTTGATTTAGTTTTGTTTTTTCCTTCGAAATTGTATTTTGTCTTTTCTTTAACTATATAGTATTCAAGAGTTTAACTTGAAATGAAAGAGATGCAAGTTCAACTATATACGGTATATATGTTTTCTCATAGTGGCACAAATAACATACAGTATTTTCAAGTTCATTAATCTTGGTATAGTACATTTTCAAGAAAATTCAACAGGCCCTTTGAATCAGCCCGTATTTCTAAAAAGGGCAAACCTGTTTTCCATTTTCTGAGGATTGTAGTAAATATATATCTATAATAAATTATTCCAAATGCTTAACAAAGATTGGTATACGATTTTGATTGGTGCAATTGTATTAGCTTCCTCCGTATTAGGAAAACCCCTTGGTAGCAGGAGGGTTAAACACGTCCTTTATTGCTCTTTGATAGTGATTTATGGGTTCTCTTTTTAATGTTTCAAATTGATTCTCGGAAAGAAAATTTTGTGTTTTACTAATATAATCAGTTTTATCCAATATTACAGTAGCATTTCCTTTATCAGCTTTTGTTATGATCAAATTATTATCTGAAATTTTGTTACCGGTACTAAGATTCTTTATTAATTTCATATATTGAGGAAATTGTTTCTTGTCATTTGTTATTCATTTGTAATCTATTTATTTTCTTGTCTATTTCATGTGTAACTATGCTTTCTTTTTCAGGTTCTTCAAGTTTTTGTAATGCAATTTTGAATCTATAACAATTTGTTGAATTGATTTAGTTTTGTTCTTTCCTTCGAAATTGTATTTTGTCTTTTCTTTAACAAATAGTATTGAAGAGTTTAACTTGAAATTAAAGACATGCAAGTTCAACTTTATATATTATGTTTTCTCATAGTGGCACCAATAACATACAGAATTTTCAAGTTCATTAATCTTGGTATAGTACATTTTCAAGAAAATTCAACAGGCCCTTTGAATCAGCCTGTATTTCTAAAATGAGCAAACCTGTTTTCCATTTTCTGAAGTCCGTAGTCAATAATATATACATCTATAATAAATTATTCCAATTGCTTAACAAAGATTGGTATACGATTTTGATTGGTGTAATTGTATTAGCTTCCTCCGTATTAGTAAAACACCTTTGTAGCAGGAGGGTTAAACACGCCCTTTATTGATCTTTGATGGTGATTTATGAGGTCTGTTTTTGATTTTTTAAATTGGTTCTCTGAAAGAAAATTTTGTGTTTTACTAATATAATCAGTTTTATCCAATATTACAGTAGCATTTCCTTTATCAGCTTTTGTTATGATCAAATTATTATCTGAAATTTTGTTACCAGTACTAAGATTCTTTATTGATTTCATATTTTGAAGAAATTGTTTCTTGTCATTTGTTATTCATTTGTAATCTATTTATTTTCTTGTCTATTTCATATGTAAATATGCTTTTTTTTTTTCAGGTTCTTCAAGTTTTTGTAATGGAATTTTGAATCTATAACAATTTGTTGAATTGATTTAGTTTTTTTCTTTCCTTCGAAATTGTATTTTGTCTTTTCTTTAACTATATAGTATTGAAGAGTTTAACTTGAAATGAAAGAGATGCAAGTTCAACTTTATATATTATGTTTCCCATAGTGGCACCAATAACATACAGTATTTTCAAGTTCATTAATCTTGGTATAGTACATTTTCAAGAAAATTCAACAGGCCCTTTGAATCAGCCTGTATTTCTAAAAAGAGCAAACCTGTTTTCCATTCTCTGAGGATTGTAGTAAATATATATCTATAATAAATTATTCCAATTGCTTAACAAAGATTGGTATACGATTTTGATTGGTGTAATTATATTACCTCCCTCCGTAGTAGTAAGTTGTAAAACACTTTGGTAGCAGGAGGGTTAAACAGGCCATTATTGTTCTTTGATAGTGATTTATGTGGTCTCTTTGTAATTTTTCGAATTGATTCCCAGAAAGAAAATTTTGTATTTACTAATACAATCAGTTTTATCCAATAATACAGTAGCATTTCCTTTATCAGCTTTTGTTATGATCAAATTAATATCTCAAATTTAGTTACCGTTACTAAGATTCATTATTAAATTCATATTTTGAGGAAATTGTTTCTTGTCATTTGTTATTCATTTGTAATCTATTTATTTTCTTGTCTATTTCATGCGTAAATATGTTTTCTTTTTCAGGTTCTTCAAGTTTTTGTAATGCAATTTTGAATCTATAACAATTTGTTGATTTGATTTAGTTTTGTTATTTCCTTCCAAATTGTATTTTGTCTTTTCTTTAACTATATAGTATTGAAGAGTTTAACTTGAAATGAAAGAGATGCAAGTTCAACTATATACGGTATATATGTTTTCTCATAGTGGCACAAATAACATACAGTATTTTCAAGTTCATTAATCTTGGTATAGTACATTTTCAAGAAAATTCAACAGACCCTTTGAATCAGCCTGTATTTCTAAAAAGAGCAATCCTGTTTTCCATTTTCTGAGGATTGTAGTAAATATATATCTATAATAAATTATTCCAAATGCTTAACAAAGATTGGTATACGATTTTGATTGGTGTAATTGTATTAGCTTCCTCCGTATTAGGAAAACCCCTTGGTAGCAGGAGGGTTAAACACGTCCTTTATTGCTCTTTGATAGTGATTTATGGGGTCTCTTTTTAATGTTTCAAATTGATTCTCGGAAAGAAAATTTTGTGTTTTACTAATATAATCAGTTTTATCCAATATTACAGTAGCATTTCCTTTATCAGCTTTTGTTATGATCAAATTATTATCTGAAATTTTGTTACCGGTACTAAGATTCTTTATTAATTTCATATATTGAGGAAATTGTTTCTTGTCATTTGTTATTCATTTGTAATCTATTTATTTTCTTGTCTATTTCATGTGTAACTATGCTTTCTTTTTCAGGTTCTTCAAGTTTTTGTAATGCAATTTTGAATCTATAACAATTTGTTGAATTGATTTAGTTTTGCTCTTTCCTTCGAAATTGTATTTTGTCTTTTCTTTAACAAATAGTATTGAAGAGTTTAACTTGAAATTAAAGACATGCAAGTTCAACTTTATATATTATGTTTCCTCATAGTGGCACCAACAACATACAGTATTTTCAAGTTCATTAATCTTGGTATAGTACATTTTCAAGAAAATTCAACAGGCCCTTTGAATCAGCCTGTATTTCTAAAAAGAGCAAACGTGTTTTACATTCTCTGAGTATTGTAGTCAATAATATAAGCATCTATAATAAATTATTCCAAATGCTTAACAAAGATTGGTATACGATTTTGATTGGGGTAATTGTATTACCTCCCTCCGTAGTAGTAAGTTGTAAAACACTTTGGTAGCAGGAGGGTTAAACAGGCCATTATTGTTCTTTGATAGTGATTTATGTGGTCTCTTTGTAATTTTTCGAATTGATTCCCAGAAAGAAAATTTTGTGTTTTACTAATATAATCAGTTTTATCCAATATTACAGTAGCATTTCCTTTATCAGCTTTTGTTATGATCAAATTATTATCTGAAATTTTGTTACCGTTACTAAGATTCATTATTAAATTCATATTTTGAGGAAATTGTTTCTTGTCATTTGTTATTCATTTGTAATCTATTTATTTTCTTGTCTATTTCATGTGTAACTATGTTTTCTTTTTCAGGTTCTTCAAGCTTTTGTAATGCAATTTTGAATCTATAACAATTTATTGAATTGATTTTGTTTTGTTTTTTCCTTCCAAATTGTATTTTGTCTTTTCTTTAACTATATAGCATTGAAGAGTTTAACTTGAAATGAAAGAGATGCAAGTTCAACTATATACGGTATATATGTTTTCTCATAGTGGCACAAATAACATACAGTATTTTCAAGTTCATTAATCTTGGTATAGTATATTTTCAAGAAAATTCAACAGGCCCTTTGAATCAGCCTGTTTTTCTAAAAAGACCAAACCTGTTTTCCATTTTCTGAGGATTGTAGGAAATATATATCTATAATAAATTATTCCAAATGCTTAACAAAGATTGGTATACGATTTTGATTGGTGTAATTGTATTAGCTTCCTCCGTATTAGGAAATCCCCTTGGTAGCAGGAGGATTAAACACGTCCTTTATTGCTCTTTGATAGTGATTTATGGGGTCTCTTTTTAATTTTTCAAATTGATTCTCGGAAAGAAAATTTTGTGTTTTATTAATATAATCATTTTTAGCCAATATTACAGTAGCATCTCCTTTATCAGCTTTTGTTATGATCAATTTATTATCTGAAATTTTGTTACCGATACTAAGATTCATTATTAAATTCATATTTTGAGGAAATTGTTTCTTGTCATTTGTTATTCATTTGTAATCTATTTATTTTCTTGTCTATTTCATGTGTAACTATGCTTTCTTTTTCAGGTTTTTCAAGTTTTTGTAATGCAATTTTGAATCTATAACAATTTGTTGAATTGATTTAGTTTTGTTCTTTCCTTCGAAATTGTATTTTGTCTTTTCTTTAACTATATAGTATTGAAGAGTTTAACTTGAAATGAAAGAGATGCAAGTTCAACTTTATATATTATGTTTTCTCATAGTGGCACCAATAACATACAGTATTTTCAAGTTCATTAATCTTGGTATAGTACATTTTCAAGAAAATTCAACAGGCCGTTTGAATCAGCCTGTATTTCTAAAAAGAGCAAACCTGTTTTACATTCTCTGAGGATTGTAGTCAATAATATATGCATCTATAATAAATTATTCCAAATGCTTAACAAAGATTGGTATACGATTTTGATTGGTGTAATTGTATTACCTCCCTCCGTAGTAGTAAGTTGTAAAACACTTTGGTAGCAGGAGGGTTAAACAGGCCATTATTGTTCTTTGATAGTGATTTATGTGGTCTATTTGTAATTTTTCGAATTGATTCCCAGAAAGAAAATTTTGTATTTACTAATATAATCAGTTTTATCCAATAATACAGTAGCATTTCCTTTATCAGCTTTTGTTATGATCAAATTAATATCTCGAATTTTGTTACCGTTACTAAGATTCATTATTAAATTCATATTTTGAGGAAATTGTTTCTTGTCATTTGTTATTCATTTGTAATCTATTTATTTTCTTGTCTATTTCATGTGTAACTATGTTTTCTTTTTCAGGTTCTTCAAGTTTTTGTAATGCAATTTTGAATCTATAAAAAATTTGTTGAATTGATTTAGTTTTGTTTTTTCCTTCCAAATTGTATTTTGTCTTTTCTTTAACTATATAGTATTGAAGAGTTTAACTTGAAATGAAAGAGATGCAAGTTCAACTATATACGGTATATATATTTTCTCATAGTGGCACAAATAACATACAGTATTTTCAAGTTCATTAATCTTGGTATAGTACATTTTCAAGAAAATTCAACAGGCCCTTTGAATCAGCATGTATTTTTAAAAAGAGCAAACCTGTTTTCCATTTTCTGAGGATTGTAGTAAATATATATCTATAATAAATTATTCCAAATGCTTAACAAAGATTGGTATACGATTTTGATTGGTGTAATTGTATTAGCTTCCTCCGTATTAGGAAAACCCCTTGGTAGCAGGAGGGTTAAACACGTCCTTTATTGCTCTTTGATAGTGATTTAGGGGGGTCTCTTTTTAATTTTTCAAATTGATTCTCGGAAAGAAAATTTTGTGTTTTACTAAAATAATCAGTTTTATCCAATATTACAGTAGCATTTCCTTTATCAGCTTTTGTTATGATCAAATTATTATCTGAAATTTTGTTACCGGTACTAAGATTCTTTATTAATTTCATATATTGAGGAAATTGTTTCTTGTCATTTGTTATTCATTTGTAATCTATTTATTTTCTTGTCTATTTCATGTGTAACTATGCTTTCTTTTTCAGGTTCTTCAAGTTTTTGTAATGGAATTTTGAATCTATAACAATTTGTTGAATTGATTTAGTTTTTTTCTTTCCTTCGGAATTGTATTTTGTCTTTTCTTTAACTATATAGTATTGAAGAGTTTAACTTGAAATGAAAGAGATGCAAGTTCAACTTTATATATTATGTTTTCTCATAGTGGCACCAATAACATACAGTATTTTCAAGTTCATTAATCTTGGTATAGTACATTTTCAAGAAAATTCAACAGGCCCTTTGAATCAGCCTGTATTTCTAAAAAGAGCAAACCTGTTTTCCATTCTCTGAGGATTGTAGTAAATATATATCTATAATAAATTATTCCAAATGCTTAACAAAGATTGGTATACGATTTTGATTGGTGTAATTATATTACCTCCCTCCGTAGTAGTAAGTTGTAAAACACTTTGGTAGCAGGAGGGTTAAACAGGCCATTATTATTCTTTGATAGTGATTTATGTGGTCTCTTTGTAATTTTTCGAATTGATTCCCAGAAAGAAAATTTTGTATTTACTAATACAATCAGTTTTATCCAATAATACAGTAGCATTTCCTTTATCAGCTTTTGTTATGATCAAATTAATATCTCAAATTTTGTTACCGTTACTAAGATTCATTATTAAATTCATATTTTGAGGAAATTGTTTCTTGTCATTTGTTATTCATTTGTAATCTATTTATTTTCTTGTCTATTTCATGTGTAACTATGTTTTCTTTTTCAGGTTCTTCAAGTTTTTGTAATGCAATTTTGAATCTATAACAATTCGTTGATTTGATTTAGTTTTGTTTTTTCCTTCCAAATTGTATTTTGTCTTTTCTTTAACTATATAGTATTGAAGAGTTTAACTTGAAATGAAAGAGATGCAAGTTCAACTATATACGGTATATATGTTTTCTCATAGTGGCACAAATAACATACAGTATTTTCAAGTTCATTAATCTTGGTATAGTACATTTTCAAGAAAATTCAACAGGCCCTTTGAATCAGCCTGTATTTCTAAAAAGAGCAAACCTGTTTTCCATTTTCTGAGGATTGTAGTAAATATATATCTATAATAAATTATTCCAAATGCTTAACAAAGATTGGTATACGATTTTGATTGGTGCAATTTTATTAGCTTCCTCCGTATTAGGAAAACCCCTTGGTAGCAGGACGGTTAAACACGTCCTTTATTGCTCTTTGATAGTGATTTATGGGGTCTCTTTTTAATGTTTCAAATTGATTCTCGGAAAGAAAATTTTGTGTTTTACTAATATAATCAGTTTTATCCAATATTACAGTAGCATTTCCTTTATCAGCTTTTGTTATGATCAAATTATTATCTGAAATTTTGTTACCGGTACTAAGATTCTTTATTAATTTCATATATTGAGGAAATTGTTTCTTGTTATTTGTTATTCATTTGTAATCTATTTATTTTCTTGTCTATTTCATGTGTAACTATGCTTTCTTTTTCAGGTTCTTCAAGTTTTTGTAATGCAATTTTGAATCTATAACAATTTGTTGAATTGATTTAGTTTTGTTCTTTCCTTCGAAATTGTATTTTGTCTTTTCTTTAACAAATAGTATTGAAGAGTTTAACTTGAAATTAAAGACATGCAAGTTCAACTTTATATATTATGTTTTCTCATAGTGGCACCAATAACATACAGAATTTTCAAGTTCATTAATCTTGGTATAGTACATTTTCAAGAAAATTCAACAGGCCCTTTGAATCAGCCTGTATTTCTAAAATGAGCAAACCTGTTTTCCATTTTCTGAAGTCCGTAGTCAATAATATATACATCTATAATAAATTATTCCAATTGCTTAACAAAGATTGGTATACGATTTTGATTGGTGTAATTGTATTAGCTTCCTCCGTATTAGTAAAACACCTTTGTAGCAGGAGGGTTAAACACGCCCTTTATTGCTCTTTGATGGTGATTTATGAGGTCTGGTTTTGATTTTTTAAATTGGTTCTCAGAAAGAAAATTTTGTGTTTTACTAATATAATCAGTTTTATCCAATATTACAGTAGCATTTCCTTTATCAGCTTTTGTTATGATCAAATTATTATCTGAAATTTTGTTACCAGTACTAAGATTCTTTATTGATTTCATATTTTGAAGAAATTGTTACTTGTCATTTGTTATTCATTTGTAATCTATTTATTTTCTTGTCTATTTCATATGTAAATATGCTTTTTTTTTTTTTTTCAGGTTCTTCAAGTTTTTGTAATGGAATTTTGAATCTATAACAATTTGTTGAATTCATTTAGTTTTGTTCTTTCCTTCGAAATTGTATTTTGTCTTTTCTTTAACTATATAGTATTGAAGAGTTTAACTTGAAATGAAAGAGATATAAGTTCAACTTTATATATTATGTTTTCTCATAGTGGCACCAATAACATACAGTATTTTCAATTTCATTAATCTTGGTATAGTACATTTTCAAGAAAATTCAACAGGCCCTTTGAATCAGCCTGTATTTCTAAAAAGAGCAAACCTGTTTTCCATTCTCTGAGGATTGTAGTAAATATATATCTATAAAAAATTATTCCAAATGCTTAACAAAGATTGGTATACGATTTTGATTGGAGTAATTGTATTATCTTCCTCCGTATCAGGAAAACCCCTTGGTAGCAGGAGGGTTAAACACGTCCTTTATTGCTCTTTGATAGTGATTTATGGGGTCTCTTTTTAATTTTTCAAATTGATTCTCGGAAAGAAAAATTTTGTGTTTTATTAATATAATCCGTTTTATCCAATATTACAGTAGCATTTCCTTTATCAGCTTTTGTTATGATCAAATTATTATCTGAAATTTTGTTACCAGTACTAAGATTCATTAATAAATTCATATTTTGAGGAAATTGTTTCTTGTCATTTGTTATTCATTTGTAATCTATTTATTTTCTTGTCTATTTCATGCGTAACTATGTTTTCTTTTTCAGGTTCTTCAAGTTTTTGTACTGCAATTTTGAATCTATAACAATTTGTTGAATTGATTTAGTTTTGATTTTTCCTTCGAAATTGTATTTTGTCTTTTCTTTAACTATATAGTACTGAAGAGTTTAACTTGAAATGAAAGAGATGCAAGTTCAACTTTATATATTATGTTTTCTCATAGTGGCACCAATAACAAACAGTATTTTCAAGTTCATTAATCTTGGTATAGTACATTTTCAAGAAAATTCAACAGGCCCTTTGAATCAGCCTGTATTTCTAAAAAGAGCAAACCTGTTTTACATTCTCTGAGGATTGTAGTCAATAATATATGCATCTATAATAAATTATTCCAAATGCTTAACAAAGATTGGTATACGATTTTGATTGGTGTAATTGTATTACCTCCCTCCGTAGCAGTAAGTTGTAAAACACTTTGGTAGCAGGAGGGTTAAACAGGCCATTATTGTTCTTTGATAGTGATTTATGTGGTCTCTTTGTAATTTTTCGAATTGATTCCCAGAAAGAAAATTTTTTATTTGCTAATATAATCAGTTTTATCCAATATTACAGTAGCATATCCTTTATCAGCTTTTGTTATGATTAAATTATTATCAGAAATTTTGTTACCGTTACTAAGAATCATTATTAAATTCATATTTTGAGGAAATTGTTTCTTGTCATTTGTTATTCATTTGTAGTCTTTATTTTCTTGTCTATTTCATGTGTAACTATGTTTTCTTTTTCAGGTTCTTCAAGTTTTTGTAATGCAATTTTGAATCTATAACAATTTGTTGAATTGATTTAGTTTTGTTTTTTCCTTCCAAATTGTATTTTGTCTTTTCTTTAACTATATAGTATTGAAGAGTTTAACTTGAAATGAAAGAGAAGCAAGTTCAACTATATACGGTATATATGTTTTCTCATAGTGGCACAAATAACATACAGTATTTTCAAGTTCATTAATCTTGGTATAGTACATTTTCAAGAAAATTCAACAGGCCCTTTGAATCAGCCTGTATTTCTAAAAAGAGCAAAACTGTTTTCCATTTTCTGAGGATTGTAGTAAATATATATCTATAATAAATTATTCCAAATGCTTAACAAAGATTGGTATGCGATTTTGATTGGTGTAATTGTATTAGCTTCCTCCGTATTAGGCAAACCTCTTGGTAGCAGGAGGGTTAAACACGTCCTTTATTGCTCTTTGATAGTGATTTATGGGGTCTCTTTTTAATTTTTCAAATTGATTCTCGGAAAGAAAATTTTGTGTTTTACTAATATAATCAGTTTTATCCAATATTACAGTAGCATTTCCTTTATCAGCTTTTGTTATGATCAAATTATTATCTGAAATTTTGTTACCGTTACTAAGATTCATTATTAAATTCATATTTTGAGGAAATTGTTTCTTGTCATCTGTTATTCTTTTTTAATCTATTTATTTTCTTGTCTATTTCATGTGTAACTATGTTTTCTTTTTCAGGTTCTTCAAGTTTTTGTAATGCAATTTTCAATCTATAACAATTTGTTGAATTGATTTAGTTTTGATTTTTCTTTCGAAATTGTATTTTGTCTTTTCTTTAACTATATAGTATTGAAGAGTTTAACTTGAAATGAAAGAGATGCAAGTTCAACTTTATATATTACGTTTCCTCATAGTGGCACCAATAACATACAGTATTTTCAAGTTCATTAATCTTGGTATAGTACATTTTCAAGAAAATTCAACAGGCCCTTTGAATCAGCCTGTATTTCTAAAAAGAGCAAACCTGTTTTACATTCTCTGAGGATTGTAGTCAATAATATATGCATCTATAATAAATTATTCCAAATGCTTAACAAAGATTGGTATACGATTTTGATTGGTGTAATTGTATTACCTCCCTCCGTAGTAGTAAGTTGTAAAACACTTTGGTAGCAGGAGGGTTAAACAGGCCATTATTGTTCTTTGATAGTGATTTATGTGGTCTCTTTGTAATTTTTCGAATTGATTCCCAGAAAGAAAATTTTGTATTTACTAACATAATCAGTTTTATCCAATATTACAGTAGCATTTCCTTAATCAGCTTTTGTTATGATCAAATTATTATCTGAAATTTTGTTACCGTTACTAAAATTCATTATTAAATTCATATTTTGAGGAAATTGTTTCTTGTCATTTGTTATTCATTTGTAAACTATTTATTTTCTTGTCTATTTCATGTGTACCTATGTTTTCTTTTTCAGGTTCTTCAAGTTTTTGTAATGCAATTTTGAATCTATAACAATTTGTTGAATTGATTTAGTTTTGTTGTTTCCTTCCAAATTGTATTTTGTCTTTTCTTTAACCATATAGTATTGAAGAGTTTAACTTGAAATGAAAGAGATGCAAGTTCAACTATATAAGGTATATGTGTTTTCTCATAGTGGCACAAATAACATACAGTATTTTCAAGTTCATTAACTTGGTATAGTACATTTTCAAAAAAATTCAACAGGCCCTTTGAATCAGCCTGTATTTTTAAAAAGAGCAAACCTGTTTTCCATTTTCTGAGGATTGTAGTAAATATATATCTATAATAAATTATTCCAAATGCTTAACAAAGATTGGTATACGATTTTGATTGGTGTAATTGTATTAGCTTTCTCCGTATTAGGCAAACCCCTTGGTAGAACGAGGGTTAAACAGGACCTTTATTGCTCTTTGTTAGTGATTTATGGGGTCTCTTTTTAATTTTTCAAATTGATTCTCGGAAAGAAAATTTTGTGTTTTACTAATATAATCAGTTTTATCCAATATTACAGTAGCATTTCCTTTATCAGCTTTTGTTATGATCAAATTATTATCTGAAATTTTGTTATCGGTACTAAGATTCTATATTAATTTCATATATTGAGGAAATTGTTTCTTGTCATTTGTTATTCATTTGTAATCTATTTATTTTCTTGTCTATTTCATGTGTAACTATGTTTTCTTTTTCAGGTTCTTCAAGTTTTGTAATGCAATTTTGAATCTATAACAATTTGTTGAATTGATTTAGTTTTGCTCTTTCCTTCGAAATTGTATTTTGTCTTTTCTTTAACAAATAGTATTGAAGAGTTTAACTTGAAATTAAAGACATGCAAGTTCAACTTTATATATTATGTTTCCTCATAGTGGCACCAATAATATACAGGATTTTCAAGTTCATTAATCTTGGTATAGTACATTTTCAAGAAAATTCAACAGGCCCTTTGAATCAGCCTGTATTTCTAAAAAGAGCAAACGTGTTTTACATTCTCTGAGTATTGTAGTCAATAATATATGCATCTATAATAAATTATTCCAAATGCTTAACAAAGATTGGTATACGATTTTGATTGGGGTAATTGTATTATCTCCCTCCGTAGTAGTAAGTTGTAAAACACTTTGGTAGCAGGAGGGTTAAACAGGCCATTATTGTTCTTTGATAGTGATTTATGTGGTCTCTTTGTAATTTTTCGAATTGGTTCCCAGAAAGAAAATTTTGTGTTTTACTAATATAATCAGTTTTATCCAATATTACAGTAGCATTTCCTTTATCAGCTTTTGTTATGATCAAATTATTATCTGAAATTTTGTTACCGTTACTAAGATTCATTATTAAATTCATATTTTGAGGAAATTGTTTCTTGTCATTTGTTATTCATTTGTAATCTATTTATTTTCTTGTCTATTTCATGTGTAACTATGTTTTCTTTTTCAGGTTCTTCAAGTTTTTGTAATGCAATTTTGAATCTATAACAATTTGTTGAATTGATTTAGTTTTGTTTTTTCCTTCCAAATTGTATTTTGGCTTTTCTTATATATATGTAGTATTGAAGAGTTTAACTTGAAATGAAAGAGATGCAAGTTCAACTATATACGGTATATATGTTTTCTCATAGTGGCACCAATAACATACAGTATTTTCAAGTTCATTAATCTTGGTATAGTACATTTTCAAGAAAATTCAACAGGCCCTTTGAATCAGCCTGTAATCCTAAACAGAGCAAACCTGTTTTCCATTTTCTGAGGATTGTAGTAAATATATATCTATAATAAATTATTCCAAATGCTTAACAAAGATTGGTATACGATTTTGATTGGTGTAATTGTATTAGCTTCCTCCGTATCAGGAAAACCCCATGGTAGCAGGAAGGTTAAACACGTCCTTTATTGCTCATTGATAGTGATTTATGGGGTCTCTTTTCAATTTTTCAAATTGATTCACGGAAAAAAAATATTTTGTGTTTTATTAATATAATCCGTTTTATCCAATATTACAGTAGCATTTCCTTTATTAGCTTTTGTTATGATCAAATTATTATCTGAAATTTTGTTACTGGTACTAAGATTCATTATTAAATTCATATTTTGACGAAATTGTTTCTTGTCATTTGTTATTCTTTTTTAATCTATTTATTTTCTTGTCTATTTCATGTGTAACTATGTTTTCTTTTTCAGGTTCTTCAAGTTTTTGTAATGCAATTTTGAATCTATAACAATTTGTTGAATTGATTTAGTTTTGATTTTTCCTTCGAAATTGTATTTTGTCTTTTCTTTAACTATATAGTATTGAAGAGTTTAACTTGAAATGAAAGAGATGCAAGTTCAACTTTATATATTACGTTTCCTCATAGTGGCACCAATAACATACAGTATTTTCAAGTTCATTAATCTTGGTATAGTACATTTTCAAGAAAATTCAACAGGCCCTTTGAATCAGCCTGTATTTCTAAACAGAGCAAACCTGTTTTACATTCTCTGAGGATTGTAGTCAATAATATATGCATCTATAATAAATTATTCCAAATGCCTAACAAAGATTGGTGTACGATTTTGATTGGTGTAATTGTATTACCTCCCTCCGTAGTAGTAAGTTGTAAAACACTTTGGTAGCAGGAGGGTTAAACAGGCCATTATTGTTCTTTGATAGTGATTTATGTGGTCTCTTTGTAATTTTTCGAATTGATTCCCAGAAAGAAAATTTTGAATCAGTTTTATCCAATATTACAGTAGCATTTCCTTTATCAGCTTTTGTTATGATCAAATTATTATCTGAAATTTTGTTACCGTTACTAAGATTCATTATTAAATTCATATTTTGAGGAAATTGTTTCTTGACATTTGTTATTCATTTGTAATCTATTTATTTTCTTGTCTATTTCATGTGTACCTATGTTTTCTTTTTCAGGTTCTTCAAGTTTTTGTAATGCAATTTTGAATCTATAACAATTTGTTGAATTGATTTAGTTTTGTTGTTTCCTTCCAAATTGAATTTTGTCTTTTCTTTAACTATATAGTATTGAAGAGTTTAACTTGAAATGAAAGAGATGCAAGTTCAACTATATACGTTATATGTGTTTTCTCATAGTGGTACAAATAACATACAGTATTTTCAAGTTCATTAATCTTGGTATAGTACATTTTCAAAAAAATTCAACAGGCCCTTTGAATCAGCCTGTATTTCTAAAAAGAGCAAACCTGTTTTCCATTTATGAGAATTGTAGTAAATATATATCTATAATAAATTATTCCAAATGCTTAACAAAGATTGGTATACGATTTTGATTGGTGTAATTGTATTAGCTTCCTCCGTATTAGGCAAACCCCTTGGTAGAAGGAGGGTTAAACAGGACCTTTATTGCTCTTTGATAGTGATTTATGGGGTCTCTTTTTAATTTTTCAAATTGATTCTCGGAAAGAAAATTTTGTGTTTTACTAATATAATCAGTTTTATCCAATATTACAGTAGCATTTCCTTTATCAGCTTTTGTTATGATCAAATTATTATCTGAAATTTTGTTATCGGTACTAAGATTCTTTATTAATTTCATATATTGAGGAAATTGTTTCTTGTCATTTGTTATTCATTTGTAATCTATTTATTTTCTTGTCTATTTCATGTGTAACTATGATTTCTTTTTCAGGTTCTTCAAGTTTTTGTAATGCAATTTTGAATCTATAACAATTTGTTGAATTGATTTAGTTTTGTTCTTTCCTTCGAAATTGTATTTTGTCTTTTCTTTAACAAATAGTATTGAAGAGTTTAACTTGAAATTAAAGAGATGCAAGTTCAACTTTATATATTATGTTTCCTCATAGTGGCACCAATAACATACAGTATTTTCAAGTTCATTAATCTTGGTATAGTACATTTTCAAGAAAATTCAACAGGCCCTTTGAATCAGCCTGTATTTCTAAAAAGAGCAAACGTGTTTTACATTCTCTGAGTATTGTAGTTAATAATATATGCATCTATAATAAATTATTCCAAATGCTTAACAAAGACTGGTATACGATTTTGATTGGGGTAATTGTATTACCTCCCACCGTAGTAGTAAGTTGTAAAACACTTTGGTAGCAGGAGGGTTAAACAGGCCATTATTGTTCTTTGATAGTGATTTATGTGGTCTCTTTGTAATTTTTCGAATTGGTTCCCAGAAAGAAAATTTTGTGTTTTACTAATATAATCAGTTTTATCCAATATTACAGTAGCATTTCCTTTATCAGCTTTGTTATGATCAAATTCTTATCCGAAATTTTGTTAACGGTACTAAGATTCTTTATTAATTTCATATTTTGAGGAAATTGTTTCTTGTCATTTGTTATTCATTCGTAATCTATTTATTTTCTTGTCTATTTCATGTGTAACTATGTTTTCTTTTTCAGGTTCTTCAAGTTTTTGTAATGCAATTTTGAATCTATAACAATTTGTTGAATTGATTTAGTTTTGTTTTTTCCTTCCAAATTGTATTTTGTCTTTTCTTTAACTATATAGTATTGAAGAATTTAACTTGAAATGAAAGAGATGGAAGTTCAACTTTATATATATATGTTTTCTCATAGTGGCACAAATAACATACAGTATTTTCAAGTTCATTAATCTTGGTATAGTACATTTTCAAGAAAATTCAACAGGCCCTTTGAATCAGCCTGTATTTCTAAAAAGAGCAAACTTGGTGTACATTTTCTGAGGATTGTAGCCAATAATATATGCATCTATAATAAATTATTCCAAATGTTTAACAAAGATTGGTATACGATTTTGATTGGTGTAATTGTATTACCTCCCTCCGTAGTAGTAAGTTGTAAAACACTTAGGTAGCAGGAAGGTTAAACAGGCCTTTATTGCTCATTGATAGTGATTTATGTGGTCTCTGTAATTAATTGATTCCCTGAAAGAAAATTTTGTGTTTTACTAATATAATCAGTTTTATGCAATATTACAGTAGCATTTCCTTTATCAGCTTTTGTTATGATCAAATTATTATCTGAAATTTTGTTACCGTTACTAAGATTCTTTATTAATTTCATATTTTGAGGAAATTGTGTCTTGTCATTTGTTATTCAATTGTAATCTATGTATTTTCTTGTCTATTTCATGTGTAACTATGTTTTCTTTTCCAGGTTCTTCAAGTTTTAGTAATGCAATTTTGAATCTATAACAATTTGTTGAATTGATTTAGTTTTGTTTTTTCCTTCGAAATTGTATTTTGTCTTTTCTTTAACTGTATAGTATTGAAGAGTTTAACTTGAAATGAAAGAGATGCAAGTTCAACTATATATATATATATATGTTTTCTCATAGTGGCACAAATGACATACAGTATTTTCAAGTTCATTAATCCTGGTATAGTACATTTTCAAGAAAATTCAACAGATCCTTAGAAACAGCCTGTATTTCTAAAAAGAGCAAACCTGTTTTACATTTTCTGAGGATTGTAGTCAATAATATATGCATCTATAATAAATTATTCTAAATGCTTAACAAAGATTGGTATACGATTTTGATTGGAGTAATTGTATTACCTCCCTCCGTAGTAGTAAGTTGTAAAACACTTTGGTAGCAGGAGGGTTAAACAGGCCTTTATTGCTCTTTGATAGTGATTTATGTGGTCTCTTTGTAATTTTTCGAATTGATTCCCAGAAAGAAAATTTTGTGTTTTATTAATATACTCAGTTTTATCCAATATTACAGTAGCATTTCCTTTATCAGCTTTTGTTATGATCAAATTATTATCTGAAATTTTGTTACTGGTACTAAGATTCTTTATTAATTTCATATTTTGAGGAAATTGCTTCTTGTCATTTGTTATTCATTTGTAATCTATTTATTTTCTTGTCTATTTCATGTGTAACTATGCTTTCTTTTTCAGGTTCTTCAAGTTTTAGTAACGCAATTTTGAATCTATAACAATTTGTTGAATTGATTTAGTTTTGTTTTTTCCTTCGAAATTGTATATTGTCTTTTCTTTAACTATATAGTATTGAAGAGATTAACTTGAAATGAAAGAGATGCTAGTTGAACTATATATATATGTTTTCTCATAGTGGCACCAATAACATACAGTAGTTTCAAGTTCATTAATCTTGGTATAGTACATTTTCAAGAAAATTCAACAGGCCCTTTGAATCAGCCTGTATTTCTAAAATTAGCAAACTAATTTTCCATTGTCTGAGGATTGTAGTCAATAATATATACATCAATAATAAATTATTCCAATAGCTTAACAAAGATTGGTATACGATTTTGATTGGTGTAATTGTATTACCTCTCTCCGTATCAGTAAAACACCTTGGTAGCAGGAGGGTTAAACACGTATTTTATTGCTCTTTAATGGTGATTTATGAGGTCCGTTTTTAATTTTTAAAATTGGTTCTCTGAAAGAAAATTTTGTGTTTTACTAATATAATCAGTCTTATCCAATATTGCAGTAGCATTTCCTTTATCAGCTTTTGTTATGATCAAATTATTATCTGAAATATTGTTACCGGTACTAGAGTCTTATTAATTTCATATTCTGGGGAAATTGTTTTTGTCATTTGTTATTCAGTTGTAATCAATTTATTTTCCTCTTTATTTGAAGTCTAACTGTGTTTTTTTTCAGGTACTTCAAGTTTTTGTAGTGCAATTTTGAATCTATGATAATTTGTTGAATTGATTTAGTTTTGTTTTTTCCTTCGAAATTGTGTTTTGTCTTTTCTTTAACAGTTCTGTTTCTTCGTGATTAAATACAATGTGTTATAAATTTAGAATTCTATCATAGAATACATGTTTATTTTTAAAATCATTATTCTTTTTCATGGATTTTTTTTTTTGTTTGAGTTGACCTGAGGTTCTGAATTTTCTTATTATGGTTAAGAAATCGAAACCTAATCTTTTTACTTAACTTATACATATAGCGAAAGATTTCTTCTTGTGTAAATTGCCATTCAAAACTAAACATTGACATAACAGCATTAGAAGAGATGAATATATACCTGTCTGCTGCTCAGAAATACAATATAGTTTCCTATTCGTATTCATTAGGCCTGCATGAGTGCATACATGTGTGTGAAATGATTTTGAAAAGAACAATTTAATAAAGAGAAATTGGAGACAAACTAAATCTACAGCCACAATGGTGATAGAATATTAAATATAGGAAGTTAAAGATAGTTTTATAATATTCTACGTAAAATTATTATCATGTTTCAATGCTGTTAAATCATAATTTCATTTTGCAGATAACATTAAATAATTTGGCATATTATAGTGTTATAGAAATTCTCCGCTGCCTGAATTGCTGGTTGTGATATGGTATGTTGCTAACCGAGGATTAACTACATTTAGCTGTTGCTATCTCGTCCGTCGTATTTCTGTAGCTAGAATTTCCCTCAATTCCACACTCTTCTATTCATTAATATTTGTAATTTTTTATTTAGATACGTAAAATTTAAATTACTGCACTTCTTTGATAACTAATGTGTTAGTGTTATTTCTTGAAAATTGTATTGTCACATACATCCTAGACAATGTATTAATTTTTCTACAACCATAATGAAACGAAGTTATTATCCATGATAATTTGCATCGAAATTACATTCATTTCGATACAAGTTATCATTTCGATATAGATTTCTTATTTCAATAAATACCGTCGATTTCGAGATTTTAAATACTTTAATCAAACTGCAAAAGTATAGTGAACTCAATTAAAATGATAAAAATTACAAAACTACACATTTCGTGTTTTATTGATATTCATATTACGAACAGTTATTCAATAAGTTTTATATTTCAGTTAACGTTAAAACTTACAAAAATGAACTGTGATTTCATTTATTTATTTTCATACCATAGGCGGGTGCGAATTAAGATGTCTGATGAGGGGGGGATGGAATCCTAGAGAATACCATACATAAAATAATAATAATAATAATAATAATAATAATAATAATAATAATAATAAAGTATTATTATTAGAATACTTATTAAATATTATTATTATTATTATTATTATTGTTATTATTATTATTATTATTATTATTATTATTATTATTATTATTATTATTATTATTATTATTATTATTATTATTATTATTATTGCCATTATTTGTAATTTTTGTGCTGAATTATTATTGACCTCTGGCTGTTGTACAGCACACTAAAATATTAGTAAATAAATAAAAAAATTAAATAAAAAATTATTATTATTATTATTATTATTATTATTATTATTATTATTATTATTATTATTATTATTCATTCCTCCATAATGCGCACCCTGTCTCAAAGCATATTCATACTTCCATATTTTCAATATAAAGAAGTAGCTTATGAATCTAAACATTAATTTTAATTTTTAATGAATTGATGAATTTTTGCTTAATCTTACTATAGGTAGTAGATGATAAACAGTTATATGTAACTCTCATATAATGGTTATTAAGACACTCGCTTACATCTAAACTGACTTTGGCACTCGTGTCTCAGTGGCTATCATTATATGATCGCTGCATAAATAACTATTAAGTTCCTGCAACCCAGTAATGTGTCATTACGTAGTCAGTGTATCGATTTCAAAATGAATTGTGGTCTTGTCAATAACTGGATTTTTAATACATATTTTTATTCCACTGTACATTTCCTGTATTAAAATTGTAAACATTTCAATTTGTCGCAGCAAAGGTACTGGGCTGCATCAGTTCTAAGTTCTTCCAGTTCAAGTTGACTTCACTACAGCGGCTACTGAGTGAACAAAAGTGCAGACAGCTTTTACTGGACGTGTAATCATATATCGCCAATTATATTAATGTTACGCAGCTCATGAAGTAAGAATATGAAAGTACCGGAAATTCCAATATGTTAATTGAATCTTTTGTCAAACTGTATTTGAAAATCGGACGTGAGCTCAGGCGTGGGTTTGATTACTGCTTGGATTGATTATCTGTTTGTTATAAGACGAATATCAAGTAATATAATGACGAACCTCAGGTCTCACCTCGCCAAATATAATCTCGCTGTCACCAATTACATTGAAGTGAAGTAAATAATATTTCAAATCCTCAACAAAATGTGTCGTTTACTTTCTGTGACAGTTTAATAGTAACAGCTCCTTAAAAGATAATTATTATAAGGAATCATCTGCGTATTGAAGCGCCGCCTGAATGTTCTGTTGTCTAGTCAATTCACGCCAGACACACATGACTTATAATAATATTATCAAGAATTAATAGATCCTTACTTGAAATTAAAACACAAAATAGCTATCCACTGTGAGACACTTGAGACGATTTCGTCATGCAAAATCATCAGTGACATTTCATGTATTCTTATGCATCTGCCACTTTTTGCGACTTAAATGGAGTTTCTTGCAGTGTAATTATAAGTAATTAAAATTCAATTTGACCGTCTATGCTTATCTGTGTTAATTTATTAATTTCTTACATTAACGTTTTCGGTAACTCAGTGTACCATCATCAGATGTATTTTTGTGATACTAAATTTTAAACCTGGCCAATAGCTGCATATATTGTGGTCTTGGTTATGGATATGTAATTATTGTTTAATTGACCATTTCACTTCAATTTCAGGTATTTCATATGTACAGCATTGTTCACTGCATCGCTAGTGTGGCATATTAGCTGCCTGGTGGCCCGTTATTTGTTGTACTAGACTTCCCTTCGTGCATAAAACGCTAAAGAGGCTTAGGGAACGGATACCAAAACAAATGCAAATGTTTGACTTGAGTGAACTAGTGATTGCAACGTCAAGTACAAGTAGTAAGAGGGTTCTGAACCCGCTTCATTTACTTCGTTCCTGTTTCGTCACTGTACTAATTATAACAGCGGTGTTTCTGATGCGTTTACGAAATCTCATTACATATTATGCACCGATATTGTCTTGCTCTACAGTAGCGTACAAATTAATCCGAACAACGTGATTACTTATGCAAAAACACTCAAACGGGATAAAAAAAAGGATCTAAGACATATCTCAGTAATCTATGTGGCCTCCCTTGTTCCTAATAAGAGCTCTGAGACGATTTGGCATGGATTCCACTAATTTCCCACAAATATTCTTAATTTCTTCATCGCGAAACTATACACCAATGAGGGCAGAAATCATCTTCTCCTTTGTAGAACAATCCATTTTGCATTCTTCTTTTGCAAATGACCACAAGTTCTCAATGGGGTTGATGTCGGGTGAGTTGCCTGGCCAGGGGAGTACCTGAATATTCTTCTTGTTGAAGAATTCTGTAGTTTTTCGAGGCGTATGGCATGGTGCCAGGTCATGTTGGAACACACCTCTGCCATCCGGAAATGATTTTTGCAGCTGGGGTACGATTCTGGTTTCCAATAAGTGAATATATTTGTCAGAATTCATTATTCCCTTGATAGGTATTAATGCTCCAGGCCCTTCATGTGTAAAACAACCCCAAAACATTACTTTAGGGGGGTATTTGGGTGCTTGTTGGAAATGAGCTGCTGTTACTTTTTCGGATCCTTCCTGTAGTAAGAAACACGGTGGCCGTGGACCTCGAAATGAGACTCATCGGAAAAAAGTACATTCTTCCAGTCATTCACTGTCCAGTGTTGATGTAATTTTGCCCACATTAAGAGTTTTTTGCACATAATAGGGGTTAGCAGTTGCTTCTTAATAGGCTTACGAGCCCTTCGTCCAGCTTCCAAAAGCCTACGCCGCACTGTTGTGACGTGAATATTCGCCCCAGTGGTAGCCATTAACTCGCGGGTTAAGTCGACAGCAGTTAGTCTAGGATTTAATTTACTTTTCCTGACAATTAAACTGTCATCTGCAGGTGAAGTCTTCCTTTTCCTTTTTTCTGGGGTGTGATGGATCCAGTCTTCCTGTATCGTTTTATGATCGAATTAACAGTAGCCAAACCGATGTGACATTTTGCAGCAATTTGCCTCTGTGTCATAGAAGAATGCTCTGCTAATGTTATAATTTTAAACCGTTATCGTGGAGTTGTATCCATTTGTGAAGACGACAGAATGTACACAGGATTGCAGTATTAAGTCTTCAACACAACTGAAATGCTTATAAGTACAAAACGACAGGCAAAATGTCACATATTATAAAAAAAAATAATGACAGACCTTCAACAATGGAATTACACGTACTACAGATGTCAATTAAAGCGGTATGAGCAGCTGTGAGGCCAGCAATGACAGAAAATGTAAAAATATGTCGTGTTCAGATTAATTTGCACGCTACTGTATGGCGAAACACGGCTAAATGAAGTTGCAGCTCATAGGCTTTACTGGCAGTGGTTTGAAAGTGATGTTAATGAATAGTAATAATAGTAAAATATTAATATTAATAATATTATTATTATTATTATTATTATTATTATTATTATTATTATTATTATTATTATTAATATAATCACAATAATTACAAGGTAAAAATCTGGCATTGCCCCTGTAATGTAGACAACCCGTTGTCCTCTTCTGTTTGATGGATTCTATATAATCGTTTTTAAAACTGAGCAGATGGACCACCTGGTATAATACTCTCAGTATATCTTGACCGATAGCGACTGTTAGATAAGAAGTGGTTGGTACCTACTGCACATGCGTTACATTAATATCTAAATTAGCTATAATACTTCAGTTGTATGTACTATTTAATTTTACAATATGTACTTGATGACAAGCTGTTAGTAAATTAAAATGAAAATCTTCGACTTCAGTATAGTCTGTAGTTTCTTTGGATATGACTGCATGATCAATAAAGCAAAACGTCTAATGCTTTCATTTTCACATGGGCGAGAAATAGCAAAATGCACAGATAACTTCAAATAATGGTCTACAATTCTGCACTCTAAATTTTGAGGAATGACTTGAAGAAATCTCATTACATATTATACAAATTTAATAATCTTATATTCGAGAGCATTTATTTTACTCAAGAAATATACTGACATAATAACGGAAATTAAAATAGGAAATAAAATTGAAATTGTACCTAACAGAGATGTACACTTGACAACATATACAACGTTGAAATATTAAACAGTTGATAATTTCTTGACTTGCACCATCGCAAAGGAAACTTTAAACTTTGATATTGAAACACTATGATGAAGGATAAAATCTTAATTTCTAAAATGACAATAGATTGTACTAATGTCTGCAATATTCAATGACTTTTTATGTTACAACAATGTAGAAATTTTAGATAATGCATAACACAAATGGGCTTCAGAATAATAATCTCTTAAACGTTGCATCATTCTAGTTATTTGAGAAAGTTAGAACATCCAACACTGAAAAATCGTTCGAATTTTTATGTTTGCAATCTAAAATTACGATTCTTCTACTGTAACAGAAAACTTTATTAAACATGTAATTAAACCGAAGTAGGACTAAACTGCAACGATGTGCAACGAAAATGTGACTTAGCATAGAGGGCAAGTGAACTCTGGATGGAAGACAGTCGTAAAACAAGAAGAGATGCAATCGCCTTATTCATATTGGCAAATAGTGAGAACTGCATGGAAAGACATCTTCATTGTCTGAATAAAACATACTCTGAAAATAACGCCTGATATATTATTATGATGAGGACTATCTTGTACAGTATGAAGACCTGGATCAGTAACAAGAACAGTGGTATGGAAAGGTGCAATAAAAAGTATTAAGACAATGCCAGAGAACATTAAATGATGTAAAGCTTAATTTGAAGGAAACGAAAAAATGAATAGTAAAAATGTACACCTCTGTGGCAGACGGAACAAATCTGTAAAATTATATATTTTATAAATCTAATAACTGCCAGTATATTAGGGAAAGAATATATTTTGAGAAATCTTCACAATTCAGATAGTGTAGATACTTATATTGAGGAAAGATTTGGCTGAAAAATTCGCAGAACATGTGGAATTGAAAATGCTATGTGTAATCACTGAACGGTATGTAATCTTCTTCTTCTTCTTCTTCTTCTTCTTCTTATTCTTCTTCTTATTCTTCTTCTCCTCCTCCTTCTCCTCCTCCCCCTCCTCCTCCGTCTAAATTAAGGGTGTAGATTACTGCTGTAACACGTGGGCACAAATGACTCCTTGTGCACTCCTTATACTGGAGATCAGCCCAGAAGACCGCAATGTGTTACCAGCTGGGATTAATTTCCTCAGAAGAGACAAAATTTGATAATAGAGATAACGATGCCTGATTTGGCTTAGATCTGGACAATCCAGCAAAATGTGAAGTGATAACTCGGCCTCCATCCCACATTTCCTACAAGTTGAGTCAACATACGTAGGTACTTACTGAGATAACAGTGTCTGGTCAACATTCCAGTTAACCACCTTAAAATTTTTTCTTTTCAATGCCAGTTGTTCAGTTGAGTCAAGTTAAGATTCTCAATAATAAGTTTAGGCTGTTATATGGCCGGTGAAGATCTCCAGGCTCCTAGCAAACTTTTCATCAGGTTCTCCTTTAGGGTCCATTTCATTATATACGTAGAGATTCGAACACAGAGCTCTGGGCCACAGCTTTGGATAGAAGTTTCTTGCTTGGCCAATAGGCCGGCTTGTTATTGTCAAACATTTCACTATGTCCTGGGACATTTGGATAGACTTTCCAGGTTAGTTCTACATTCTTCAGCCTGGAGTCGACTCTGTGCGCACTTAGTACACACTGTGTAGCCTGGCTATCAGAGCAAATAAAGATATTCAGGCCTTGGCATGATCTATTTAGATTTTCTGAGTTCATTTTTGAAAGTTCCAATAAATCAAGTAATACATTCAAAGGAAATGCTATTCAATCATGTGACTTACCTTTAATGCAAATTATGCAATTATAAACTTACATTGAATTGTACATTGTTAACGTTTTCGCCATTCCATCTTTCTCCATATCCACATTTCAAATGCTTATATTCGCTTCTCATTACTTCGTCGTAATGTCCATGTTTCTGCTCTATACACTGCCAATCTCCACACAAAGCACTTCAATAATCTCGTCCTTAGTTCTTTTTCCAGAGGTCCGCAAAAGATGCTCCTTTTTCTATAAAAGCTTCCTTTGACATAGCTATTCTCCTTTCAATTTCCTGGCAGAAGCTCATGTTACTGCACGTAGTACACTCCAAGTATTTGAAGCTGTTCACTTGCTCTACTGCCTCATTTAGTATTCGCACGTTTACCTTCTTGATTTTTTCCGACACTATGGTCTTCGTCTTGTTTACATTATTTTAATTCCATACTGCTCACAGCTGTTATTTAGCTCCAGAAGCATATCCCCTAGTATCGTCTATTCTTCTGCTAACAACGCCATATCATCAGGATATCTTATACATTTTATTCTTCTTCCTCCTACTATCACCCCTCCCATGTTCTGAAAACAGTTCATCACTAAATCCTCCAAGTAGATGTTGAATATGGTGGCTGATAAAAGGCGTCCTTGTCGCACTCCTCTATTCCACTTCCTTCAGACATTTCTTTTGATCCTGACTGACTCGTTTCATATAAAGGCTCCTGATGATTTCACATTTCCAATCCACGCCTATTTTCGTCAGGATTTCCATCGGTTTGAATCAAGGATTATCCCTCCTAAATATTTCAATGATTTAATCCTAGGTTCTTACCAAATAAATAAACTCATGATCGTTTCCTAGCTTTCTTTTGTTGTAAACAAAACTATTTTGGATGCAATAGCATTTACACATAATTTCCCCCTCGTGCAAAAAGCTCGCTTCTGCTCAAAGCCATTATTTGAAGTTCAAAAAGCAAGCTGACATGACACCCAGAGATAATATAACTAAACTATCAGCATAGTAAGATTATCTATCACTGGTCATCACAATAAGGATGGTAAGATTGGAATGAAAAAAATGGATAGAAATATTAGCAGTGGAGACTGACATGTTTGCTTCCATATTTTCTCCACAATTTCCAATTCAAATACTTTTATGTAGTGTATTTCAGGAGTAGAAAGAGAGAAACTTCAATACATTTAAAAAAGATAGAGACGAAATGGAAGAAAGTGAGAAAATCATAAAGATACTAAATTCATGTCAAAAAGTATTATCCATTGTACCAAAAATTATCTTATGCTTTAGCTGTCGTATATACATTTATATGCACGGTCCTACAAAAGAAGAAAAAAAATATGACAGACAAAAAGGACATCAAGCATTTCATCATATTTTTCGTTGCACTGACATATACTGATTATATTGTATTGTACCGAAGTATTTTAATAATGTGACTTTTATAAATTGAGATAAAAAAGATATGAAATGGAAACTAAATATTGATTCAATTCGAAGAATGTGAACATTAATTGAAAATGACAAAGAATCAATAATGGAATGCACTTGCCCACATGGTAGGGAGGTTGGGATGGGCAGGGCGGAACTCGACATGCAGCTACCTCCACGTGGTGAGTTCTGGGTTGTTTCAGTTCATACAGAATGAAACAAGCAAAAAGCTGCATCTCAACTGTGAATGGTTGCACGAAAATATAAACAGGATAGAAAGTATTCAGTAACAGTAACTTCACACACTAAATCCTTAAGATAAAAGGAATATAATCTTCCTTCGTCACTTTATTTTTTTATTTGGTAAGAAATATATTTTGTTTCTAGGAAAATTTGCTACATGCAGTGAATTCAGTAGCACTTACCAACAGACGGAAGCACTCTTCCCAGCAGCACCCATGGCAGTCACCAGGAGATTGCCCTTGCATCTTGTTCCCGCGGCGCTCTGGCTTAAGGTGAAGTACACGTCTTGTAACAGCGTTGCTAATTACTCATTACTTAAACTGATTTAATGAATTTAAATTCATTAATATGTCACATCAACGGACGAGTATACGTCACCAAACATCGTAAGATGAAGATTACATTTGTAAACTGATTTATTAATGAAGTATTAATATTAAAATTAAACCGTAAATGTAACAACAACAACATTATGCAACATTATTTGTTGCAACTGGAAAGTGTAATGTCGACATTTTACAGAATATGTGTTTGTAAATTTCTTTAAAAGATAGTGTTTTAAGCACGAGCAATGAAGATTGTCCACCGAACCGAAGAAGAATTGGGCAACACTACGTCCTACAAGCTTAGATATTGACATTTCGTAGATGTTGTATGCTTTTTTCTTTCTTTCTGTATGTTATATATTATGTCTGATTTATACTTACTTGTTGTTTACATTTCATTATTATTATTATTATTATTATTATTATTATTATTATTATTATTATTATTATTATTATTATTATTATTATTATCTTATTCAGTTTTGTGTGTAAAATTGTAGTGTACTTTGTAAATTTGTAGTGTTTTTGTAATGCAGTTTTACTCCTGGTTGAGTGTTAGAGAAGGCCGTATGGCCTTAACTCTGCCAGGTTAAATAAATTATTATTATTATTATTATTATTACATATTTCTATTTATTGATGAGGAAGATAATAAAATTTATCTAGTATAATTAGTATGTTTGACTTCCAATCAAAAAATTTGTATAAACAAGATAAATAATTATATTAACAAGATATTCTATTATCATAATTATATTATTATCGACAATTATTATAGTAATAGCTCCACTGCACTGAAATAATCGATTAGCATAATTAATCATCACTTATATTCTTTATAAAATGTAATTTGTCTTGTAACTCTTGTAGCCTAAATTGTTTGTTGCATTTCCAATAAATTTCTCAATGATAGCCTACCTAACTAGGGTTTCTATTAAAGAAAAAAATTGAATTAAATCTAAATATTCATTTAGGCTGGTATTCATAGTCGACACTTTATATACCACTTTGCAAAGTGACACTTTTGACGAAAGTGGCTCTTTCATATTAGTGGTATTCATAGACGATTGAAGAAGTGCACTTCACAAAGTGTCACTTTACGCCAGCAAGGCGTAGAGTTACAATTTGGTTGGTACCAGAAGTCCCACAATGCCTTTCAAAACAAGTGAACAAACAATAACAAATTAATGACGTATAACCTACAAATTACAATGCTTGTGATTTGAATTGGGAGCCTATTGATCGCGCGAGGAAGAAAATATACATTTAAAGTTGTTTTATTTCAATTTCTAGTTTTTGTTGCCGGTAGTTTAGATTATTTCAGTCAGTTCAGATATATAACATTTTATTAAATAGTTAGTGATACTGCTGGTGAAATTAGGTTAGATTTTGTACAGTACATAACTGATCCATTAATTTATATAGTTAGATTAGGTTCTGTACATATCTTTTTCATTGTTTTATGTCGCTAAGTTAGATTTTGTATGTATCCGTTCCACTGATTTATACAGTTCGGTTAGATTTTGTAGCCTACATACTGTATCTTCTACTAGTTTATATCAGGGGGGTTTAACTCAAATGATAGATGTTGGATGCTCATAGATGTTCCATAGTTTGCCGCATGTGGTCAGGACAGCGCTGGCTGTATTTCGATCACAGAGTTTGTAAAATTACCAATACAAAACTCTTTGGTTTCGAAAGTTCTTTGGTTATAAGTTTTGCCAATATGACAGTTTTAAACAGATATTATTAATATCCATTATTTACAGAATGTGTCAGTTTTATAATATTCGGATTATTATTACTATTACTATATAGCTAATTTGCATTTTCATTCGAGGACAAAGTAGCCATATTAGTGTACTGTGTATGACCTATTAACCTCATTTGTTCAGTTGATCAATTGTTGGATGTTGGCATTCCTATTCTGTTTAAATCTTGTATAAATTATGAAATTGACGAACATGGCTGCTTAAGGAAGAAATTTGAACAGATCGAGTTAATTGAGAAGTTACTGGTGCTTTCCTGCAACAAGAAATAATTCGCAACGTTAAAGGTAAGAAAGAAATATGTTTGAGATTACATCTACATGGTTCAACTTTTCTTTCAACTTCACACATTCAAGCAATGCCTGCAAGATTGGTATTTAATAATAACGGAAGTGCACACAATGTGCAGGATAATATATTATTTTAGCTTTCGCTGCTGCAGAACTTGGTCAGTGAAACTATAATCGGTTTTTACACTCCATCACATGGTATTTTGGTATTTTAATATTAATATGGCGTACCTTGTAGATAGAAAATCTTAATGTATCTTAATTCAACATGCGCTTTAAACTTTATTCTTTCAATATTCTTCCCAGACTGCGTGCGTACGAGCATGAAAAACTGAACTGTGTAGATGCAGCTTAACTGCACCGTCATGTTTTCTAATTTAAACTGAATTCTTCCATCATATCTTAAACGTTTATTAAACTGAGATCTGTAATTGTTTTCAGGGATAAACTTCAGAACGCGATTACCTTCCTTTCTACCACTACCACATGATGAACTGACTTCTGTGTTGAATTACAACAGTGTATTAGGCCTAACTGCAATTACGCCAAGAGCTTTAAAGGTAAGCTAACAGAGTTAATATACACTTTGGGTATGAACGAACATCTTATTTTTGTATATAGCTAAGTTAAGTTGGTCAGACATCTTAAAATTCGTGGGACAGAATCTGATATGACTAAATATGTTGTTCCCGGTGTAATTCTTTACAGTTGCGTTATCAAAGGATGGCGGGGTACCTTAGCTTGGTAACGCAATAGTAAAGAAGTATTGTTCCCGAAAAGATATATTTTAGAAATTTGACTTTACAGTTAACAGTAGTACCTTTACTGGAATAATTCTGATTAAATAAAAAGAGTTAAATTGACGGAGATATTTATTATTTTTATAGACTCGTGGATAGAATTCTTCCAGGAATATTTCACAAACGTTTATTATTATTAAAGGCATAGAATTGGAAGATATCAGTCTCCTAACTGTCCATTGTGCTACTCAAACCAAGAAATGGATTCGGAACACCTCAAAATCTGTGCTTCAGTGGCTGACCATGACAATAATTTTGAAAAATACTGGATTGCAAGACGTCAAATGACTTTGTCAAATGCCTGGCATTAGAAAACATCAACATATTTACTCTGGTCATGATAATATCTATGAAAAATATTGGAGTGCAAGAGGTCAAATGACTTTATGTCAAATGCCTGACATTAGAAAACAACAACATATTATTTACTGTCTAAAAATTCTAAATAATGAACCCAAATCTCACCAGTTGCAGAAGCTGCAGATTCGTATCGCTGCCACTGGACTCCCTCCTATGCCCTATAGATGACACAACTGAAATGCTCATTGTACTAGTAATTATTATTTGTATTTATATTACTATGTAATGTTAACTTTGGGTCTTAAAGATCGTTAGATTTATCATTGCCCTATATATTACAAAAATTATATTGCTCATAATGTAGAAGTCAAGTACTCTACTTTTTTTTCAGATGAATGAATGAATTCCTCTTATTTTCCTTCAATTAACTGAAGAAATCAACACATTAAACGAAATGAGATAACAATGATAATAATAATAATAATAATAATAATAATAATAATAATAATAATAATAATAATTCATTCTAGTACCGAGGTCATGGAAAGCATGGGGCTCTACCTCCATGTCCCCCAAATGCCTTCTTGGCATGTTACGGGGATACCTTTACCTTTTACCTTTAATAATAATAAACGTTTGTGAAATATTCCTGGAAGAATTCTATCCACGAGTCTATAAAAATAATAAATATCTCCGTCAATTTAACTCTTTTTATTTAATCAGAATTATTCCAGTAAAGGTACTACTGTTAACTGTAAAGTCAAATTTCTAAAATATATCTTTTCGGGAACAATACGTCTTTACTATTGCGTTACCAAGCTAAGGTACCCCGCCATCCTTTGATAACGCAACTGTAAAGTATTACACCGGGAACAACATATTTAGTCATATCAGATTCTGTCCCACGAATTTTAAGATGTCTGACCAACTTAACTTAGCTATATACAAAAATAAGATGTTCGTTCATACCCAAAGTGTATATTAACTCTGTTAGCTTACCTTTAAAGCTCTTGGCGTAATTGCAGTTAGGCCTAATACACTGTTGTAATTCAACACAGAAGTCAGTTCATCATGTGGTAGTGGTAGAAAGGAAGGTAATCGCGTTCTGAAGTTTAACCCTGAAAACAATTACAGATCTCAGTTTAATAAACGTTTAAGATATGATGGAAGAATTCAGTTTAAATTAGAAAACATGACGGTGCAGTTAAGCTGCATCTACACAGTTCAGTTTTTCATGCTCGTACGCACGCAGTCTGGGAAGAATATTGAAAGAATAAAGTTTAAAGCGCATGTTGAATTAAGATACATTAAGATTTTCTATCTACAAGGTACGCCATATTAATATTAAAATACCAAAATACCATGTGATGGAGTGTAAAAACCGATTATAGTTTCACTGACCAAGTTCTGCAGCAGCGAAAGCTAAAATAATATATTATCCTGCACATTGTGTGCACTTCCGTTATTATTAAATACCAATCTTGCAGGCATTGCTTGAATGAAAAGTTGAACCGTGTAGATGTAATCTCAAACATATTTCTTTCTTACCTTTAACGTTGCGAATTATTTCTTGTTGCAGGAAAGCACCCGTAACTTCTCAATTAACTCGATCTGTTCAAATTTCTTCCTTAAGCAGCCATGTTCGTCAATTTCATAATTTATACAAGATTTAAACAGAATAGGAATGCCAACATCCAACAATTGATCAACTGAACAAATGAGGTCAATAGGTCATACACAGTACACTAATATGGCTACTTTGTCCTCGAATGAAAATGCAAATTAGCTATATAGTAATAGTAATAATAATCCGAATATTATAAAACTGACACATTCTGTAAATAATGGATATTAATAATATCTGTTTAAAACTGTCATATTGGCAAAACTTATAACCAAAGAACTTTCGAAACCAAAGAGTTTTGTACTGGTAATTTTACAAACTCTGTGATCGAAATACAGCCAGCGCTGTCCTGCCACATGCGGCAAACTATGGAACATCTATGAGCATCCAACATCTATCATTTGAGTTAAACCCCCCTGGTCGGAACTACACTTTCTTCCAAAGTGTTCCTTTGCACCGAAGTGTCGACTGTGCAACGGAAAAGTGATACTTTGCGTCTTCCAAAGGACACTTTAATCGAAAGTGTCGACTATGAATACCAGCCTAAGTAAGTAAGTGAATAAGTAAGTAATAAGTAAGTGAGTATTATTATTATTATTATTATTATTATTATTATTATTATTATTATTATTATTACTATTATAACTCCGTACGTAAATAAAATTATTGGGGACCATCAGTGCGTTTTTAGGCGTAATAGATGACTATTGATAAGATATCGGAATATAAGGGTACAGTACATCAGTTATTCATAGATTTCAAAAAGGCATATGACTCGGTTAAGAGAGAAGTTTTATATAATATTTATTGAATTTGGTATTCCCAAGAACCTAGTTCGATTAATTAAAATGTAAACCTTGCAGCAGAGTCCCTATAGACCAGTATCTATCAGATGCTTTTCCAATTCACTGCGGGCTAAAGCAAGGAGATGCACTATCATCTTTACTTTTTAACTTCGCTCTAGAATATGCCATTAGGAAAGTTTGGAATTGAACGGGTTACATCAGCTTCTTGTCTATGCGGATGACGTAGTTATGTTAGGAGAAAATCCACAAACGATTAGGAAAAACACAGAAATTTTATTTGAAGCAAGTAAAGAGATAGGTTTGGAAGTAAATCCCGAAAATACAAAGTATATGATTATGTCTCGTGACCAGAATATTGTACGAAATGGAAATATAAAAATTGGAAATTTATCCAAATATAAATGACACTCGGGAGGAAATTAAACGCAGAATAAATATGGGAATGCCTGTTAATATTCGGTTGAGAAGCTTTTATCATCTAGTCTGCTGTCAAAAAATCTGAAAGTTAGAATTAATAAAACAGTTATATTACAGGTTGTTATGTATGGTTGTGAAACTTTGACTCTCACTTTGAGAGAGGAACAGAGATTAAGGGCGTTTGAGAATAAAGCTCTTAGGAAAATATTTGGGGCTAAGAGGGATGAAGTTACAGGAGAATGGAGAAAGTTACACAACACAGGACTGCATGTATTGTATTCTTCACCTGACATAATTAGGAACATTAAATCCAGACGTTTGAGATGGGCAGGTCATGTAGCACGAATGGGCGATTCCAGAAATGCATATACAGTGTTGTTGGGAGACCGGAGAGAAAAAGACCTTTGGGGTGGGGCCGAGACGTAAATGGGACGATAATATTAAAATGAATTTGAAGGAGGTGGGATATGATGACAGAGAGTGGATTAAGCTTGCGCAGGATAGGGATCAATGGTGGGCTTATGTGAGGACGGCAATGAACCTGCGGGTTCCTTAAAAGGAATTTGTAAGTATTATTATTATTATTATTATTATTATTATTATTATTATTATTATTATTACGTATCCGGCAAACGTCTCCTGTCGGTGTAGAGAGGCTGTACAGTAGCAGCAGAACTCACGCCAGTACGAGAGTTGTGGCTCGCAACTTGCATCTGAATCACATGACGGTACATTGAATTCTTAAATCGGAGTCTTGATTGACATCCATTTAAACGAAACGCAATTCATAACTGGAACCTGGTGACTATGACCGTTGTGAAGCTTTATTCGAGTGGTTTATAGAGCAGGTTAATTTCCAAATCATTACCACAATAACATATAGCACTTCATGGCGTTATATTATTTACTTTTCTTATCTTTTAGATAGTTATGGACAACTAAGACTTCTTAAGACGAATTTTGTGGACAACTGAGTGCACATCCTGGAGTAAGGGCAATATCAATCGGCACAACGAACACCACTACGCAAACGTCACTCCACATTGTAGGAAGGAGGAGCACATTCAAGGCTGCTTTCCCATCAATGTTAGGATGGGTATCATAAACGACCAGATTATTGAGCCTTATATTATCGATGGAAACGTCACCGGCGCAGAATATTCGGCCTTTCTCACTCAGCATTTGGGTGTGTTACTTGACGATGTCCTTGTTGACATTCGAGCGAATAGTATCTTTCAACACAATGGCCATCCGGCACACAGAACAAGACCTTGTCAAATTTTAAAAATGGAAACTATCCTCGTCGGTAGATTGCTCTTAACAGTCCTTTGCATGAGTGGCCACCAAATCACCGAATTTATTTTGTGGGGCTATATGAGTGACAAAATTTGTGCAACACACCCTAAAACAGGGATGATTTTATGACAAGGACTAGCCGTACCCGTGCGCTCCGCTGCAGTTGTTAGAAATAAATATAAAGTAATTGCATAATTAAAATAGGACATTTGGTCCAGGGAACATCCGTGTTTGATAGAAGGATAAATCGTTTAATATGTTAATTTAAATTGTATTTAAATAGGCTAATTAAAATGGGATCATTTTGGTCCAGAGATCACTCATTTGATTCAATGATAATTCCTTTAACATATTTCTTAATTGTTATTACATGAAAATAATTAAAATATGATCATTTGATTCAGAGAACATCCGTTTTTGGTGCAAGGATAATTCGTTTAACATTTTTCTAAATTAGTCTTGATTGCATCCTTTAATAAATCACTCCAAATTAATAGAGTGGATTGTGTACGAAAAAATGTTTATGTTAACCTTACTGTGCATATTTTTTGTTTGTTTGTTAAGTTTATTTTATTCATGCCTTAACATCTGTGGTCATGTCGCGTGTTTACAATGTGTGGGTATATCAGTAGGCCGTTTTTACTCTTGTTGAGTTCCTGTTTCTATTATGTGTTGTAGATGGCTTGTTTTCATGTAACTGATTATAGAGTTTGATTAATGTTTTTGGTATTGGTAATTGAGGCGATGATGAATCATGTCATGAATCTTTCCAATCCGGCATTTGCCTTTATGACTAGGGAAATCATGAAAACCCCAATCAGATTGGTCGGCCATGGGGTTTGAACCCGGAACCTCCCGAATGCATGTCTCAAACGCTACCATCTGAGCCAACTCGCTCGGTTGTATATCATTGTTTATGTAAATAAAAAATGAGGTAACCTACATAAATATTATTTTAAGAAAGACAGGAAACGAATGTGAGTAAAGCCTGGTTCAGACGGTGCGTGTTTCTGTGATGGATTCCAAGGTGGCTAGCAGGCTGGGTGCCGTGGTGGCTACGGTGCTGGGTTCCGTGGTGGCTGCGGTGATGGTTTTCGTTCACACGGAGCGAGCTGCCTTGCATGCTGGATCCAAAGAGTTTGAAGTATTACAAACTCTTTGGCTAGTTTGGAAGTTGGAGATGCTGGCGCGGTACGATTTGTAAACATCAAATATGGAAGCTGTATGTGAAGCTGTACGAAGAAGACGTTTAGCAGCCTTTGCTGTTTTGCTAGCTTTGAACGCTGAGGAGACGGATCAAATTAAAAAGAGTAGAATGTGGAGCCGAAAATGGTTACTACGTAGAAATACGGGCCAAGATGCCTTAACAATGCTGTTTGTATAGCATATAAACATGTTTCTTCTCTGTACGCCTCAATTAAAGTTCTAACTTGGTCTTTGGTCCAACCGTGGGAATTCATAATCAAAATTTTCGACTTGCTCTCTTAAGGGGAGAGGATGGTATTTTTCAAAACTTTTTTCCCTATTTGGTGTAAATTATTAATTTTTTGTATGTAGAGAACTCATAGCTGTGGCAACTCAACCAATTAAAAATATTTTGAAAAAAAAAAAACATTATTTGGGGGCCCAAATTTGAAAAAAAAATATACCCAATGCAGGATTGTACTAAAACCGATATATCTAAACCGTTTTCAAAGATAGATTCAAACAGATTTTGCAATGTATTTGCAAAAGTATGTTCTACAAACTGTCTGTAACAGAATTTTGATATTAGTCCCTACGTTAGTAAAATAAACAATTAAAATTTAATAACAATTTTCTGATTTCCTTTCTTGCAAACAAACGCACGTATTTTTAAAATGAAATTAATTAACAAAATTCTGTTACAGAGAAAAGTTTCCTAATAGTCTAAAGAATGTGTGTTCTAAATATCATGCATGTATCTTTAATAGTTCAGAAATTATATTCATTTTGTCAGGCAATGTAGCAAAAAAAAAAATGAAGTTACTGGAAACCAATAAACGCGGGCGTGTGATTTAAAAATCCATAGCGCAGGAAGTTTAAAAATGACGTCTCAACATCCGATAAGGGCACAAATACCCACAAAATGTTATGCAATATATTCCACACATATCATAGGGTATTTTAAAGAAAAAAACAATTTTCTGAAAATTTAATTTACCGGAAACAACAATAAAAGTGGGCGAGTGATTTAAAAATCCATAATGCAGGAAGTTTAAAAATGGCGATCCACACATATCACAGAGTATTTTAAAGATTTTTTTTTTTTAAATTTAGTAATTTTTCATCAAAAATACCATCCTCTCCCCTTAAAATAGTAGCTTCTGCAACCTTCCCGAGGTTGATCCACACTGTTGTTTTCTCGCTCCCAAGGTCCCAGAACAGTCTAGATAACACTCATGATAAATAAGAAACTAACCATAAGTGGAAAACAACTAAAATTCTACATTAACAATAGTAGATGTTGCAACAAAGCAATTAAACAAGAAGTTTAAAACAACTAAAGTTCTATATTTGATTATTCTATCCTTAGAAACTAAGAAATACATAAATAAAAAAGATTTAGTTGGAGAACAACTATTTTGGTAACACTGAACCAGCACAGAAGCACGCAGGAAAAATAGCAAGGAACCTACCCTCGAAATCCAGCAAGCTAGCCATCCACGGAGCCACCAGAGCGCATTATTAACGGTGAGTGACCACGCAGGCGACCCATCCGCGCAGCCACCTTGGAATCCATCACAGAAACATGCACTGTCTGAACCGGGCTTAAATTATGAGCGCAGGAACGCCATTTCGTGACACCTTTTAAAATAACTCAGCTCCAGTTTGCTCTATGGTAAAATGCTTATTTATTATGGGCTTTATTTTTTTTAAGTAGGTTATTTTACGACGCTTTATCAACATATCAGGTTGTTTAGCGTCTGAATGAGATGAAGGTGATAATGCCGATGAAATGAGTCCGGGGTCCAGCACCGAAAGTTACCCAGCATTTGCTCATATTGGGTTGAGGGGAAACTCCGGAAAAACTTCAACCAGGTAACTTTCCCCGACCGGGAATCGAACCCTGGCCACCTGGCTTCGCGGCCAGACGCGCTATCCGTTACTCCACAGGTGTGGACGGCTGTGTTTTTGGTCCAGTAAAAATACTCATCTTTACTACAAAACTCTTAACTATTATGTTCTATGAACAAAAAGAAACTTAAGTGTATAAAATTAGAATATTTTATGTGGACCAAATAAAGTTACAATAATCAAATTATACAATATTTCGACAGAATATCAAGTTTTCTGTGAATAAGAATATATTTTAATCTTATCTGTCCTCGATTCACTCAGAAGTTACTATAATAACATTATAGCATTATGTCCATCTAGAGAAAGTACACTTTCTAATGGTGAAATAATAATTAAAGGCCTACATATCGGTTAATTTGCTTCCGAGATTACTTCATACAAACACAGAAACATTCTCTGTATATTAATAGCTTCCGTTTTTTCTTATCGTCCAAGGCCCCTTAAAGACGAAGTCATTTGTTTTTATTTCATTACAGCCCGTTAGGTGGTAATAATAAACACATTGTTATTTTAAAACTCATTTATCTCATTAAATATCAAGCCTATCAAAATTTTGCATAGAATAAAACTTATCGGAAATCATTTGTAAAGAAACGTTTGTTATATAATATTTTTAATGAAAATCAATAATAAGGCAGATATTTGGATTTATTTAATTCAAGGCCCCTTATAAACCCCCCCTTTTAAATAAAGTATTTTGAATGCCATATAACCTAAAATATAAGTTACAACTAACTTAATTTATATTCAAATTTTCATATAAATCGGTTCACCCATTATCGCGTGAAAAGGTAACAAACATCCAGACAGACAGACATACAAACAAAAATAAAAAAAAAACGATTTTCGGTTTCAGGATGGTTAATTATATATGTTGACACCAATTATTTTCGGAAAAGCGAAAATTACCAAAAAAATTTCGGTTACAGATTTATTATAGACTAGCCGTACCCGTGCGCTCCGTTGCACCCGTTAGAAATAAATATAAAGTAATTACATAATTAAAATAGGACATTTGATCCAGGGAACATTCGTGTTTGATAGAAGGACAAAATCGTTTAATATGTTACTTAATTTAAATTGTATTTAAATAATTAAAATGCAGTCATTTTGGTCCAGAGACCATTCATTTGGTGCAATGACAATTCCTTTAACATGTTTCTTAATTGTTATTACATGCAACCCAGTAGCGGACGGTGGGTTTGAAAGTTGAGGAGGCCAAGATGTGACTGATGAGAATATAAATATGTAAGGGCTGTGACGTAGCCTACCCTATTACCAAGCGCAGAATTTACAGGTTTTAAGAAACTAAAATCAGGTTTTCCAATTTATGTTTAAGGATTTTAAATCTTATGTTTAGAAATTTATATGATTTTACAGGAAAAAAAATTAAAATAAACAACATACTGTTAAAATATTATAACGGCTTGGTAAAGATTGCCTCTCTTTAGGACACTTTAAGTCCTAACCTACGAATTAGGTCTTTTTAGGTCATATTGATTTTAAGAATGTTACTCTTTGCTACATAAAACGAATAGGAAAAGCAATATTTCGAGAGTAACGAGATAGCAACGAAATTGATTCGAACCCAAGAATCCGGGGCTTGCTCATTACTATTACATAGTCTAATATTATAGGAAATAAACTTAACGATCCTCTTTCTTCTCAAACCAATCAATTAGGTCACAACATACTGAACAACTGCTACTAGAAGAAGCTAGAGACAAATCTGCATTTACTTCTAAACTCTCGATATATTTAAAATACTGTATAAATAAATACAGCTCGTAACACAAAAGAAAAAATAACAGGAACACCCGCAAATAAGAGAAAAATCTGACAACATAAATGAAAACTTTCACGCAGGGAGAGAAAACTAACAACACGTGACTCAGTTTTCTAAAACCAAGAAGAGAGAAAGAGAGAGAGCTTCCCAATACAGCCGGAACCAGCTGTGACTATCAGTACAGTTGTCAGCAGTGTTGCCAACTCGATTTTTAAAAATCCGCTGCGAAACTGCGCAGAAACCGCTAAATTGCTATATTGTCAATATAAAATTAGATTATTTTGCCGCCGTGAGTGCTCAAAATACCCGCTAAATCTCTATACCAACAATACAAATTTCATAAATTTTACCCGCCAAACTAACACCGAAAAACGCTAGATCTAGCGGGAAAACCGCTAAGTTGGCAACACTGGTTGTCAGCGGTGGGTAGGACGTTTCCAAATTGGCTCCCCTCGCGCGTTCTAGTCAAGTTTAGACATTCCCCTAATCAGCTATCTTATTGGTTGAACTGCTGTTGTCATGGTTACCGGGAAGTAGAGTCATGTAGCCGACTCCTCTCGCATAGACACTGCAGGCTGCTAGATGTCGACTTTACAGGTTACAGCGCTATCTGTTATTTTTCAGTACGAATTATTTGTACTATCTACAGTATAGCGAGCGAGCATCATCAACTGAAAGTGGTCGACTTTACGTAACTTACATCTTAATCGTAGTGAATAGTAAAATTAATATAAAAGGAAAAATGTTTATCATTTGCTATAACTTATCTGTGATCTTAATTCAGGTGGAATTATTACTGCCATATTGTGCTCTGGTATAATATTAGGGGAGGCACGGCCTCCCTTGCCTCCTCTGAAAATCCGCCGCTGATGCAACCATACAGTAGTTTAATGAAGATTGACATCATTTAAATTTTTTTGTGTATACTTCATATTACTTGCTATATGTTTCCATTGAATTATGGTAATAACTTAATTTTAACCCTTGTTTCCTACGATGGCGCGTGGTCCACTATGGTTCTGAACCCTTCAAATAACCTAAATAGTGATAAAGCATGTATAGTGATATGTAATTTTATTTATTTCTTTCGAAAATGTAAGAATTCACGATCTCCTATGTACCATTGCCATGGAATGAATAAATGTGTTTTCTTCTTTCTACTTAAAATTTTTATATTTTGCACATAGGAGTTATTGTAGGAACAACAACACTATAATGTGAGGCGGTGGTGAAAATGTATTATATTGTTATTTTAAAAGTCTTGTATATCCTTAAATATCAGTCCTATCAAAATTTTGCACAGAATAAAACTTATCGGAAATCATTTCAAAGAAACTTTTGTTATGTAACATTTTCACAAAAAGAAATAATAAGCGAGATATTTCGATTTATTTAATTCAGGCCACTTTAAATAAAGTATTTTGAATGTCACATACATAGCCTAAAATCTAGGTTACAACGAACTTAATTTATATTTCAATTTTCATCGAAATC
Source organism: Periplaneta americana (assembly GCF_040183065.1). Lineage (NCBI taxonomy): Eukaryota > Metazoa > Arthropoda > Insecta > Blattodea > Blattidae > Periplaneta > Periplaneta americana. Next base: position 96,814,975 of record NC_091130.1, read on the forward strand.
CGTTCAGCCATTATCGTATGAAAAGGTAACAAACATCCAGACAGACAGACAGACAGACAGACAGACAAACAAAAATTTCAAAAAAGTAATTTTCGGTCTCAGGATGAATAATTATACATGTTAACACCAATTATTTTTGGGAAAGCGAAAATTACCACAAAAATTTCGGTTACAGATTTATTATTAGTATACCGTATATTATATTACATTATAGTCCACACCTGTGGAGTAATGGTCAGCGCGTCTGGCCGCGAAACCAGGTGGCCCGGGTTCGAATCCCTGTCGGGGCAAGTTACCTGTCGAGGTTTTTTTCCGGGTTTTTCCCTCAACCCAATACGAGCAAATGCTGGGTAACTTTCGGTGCTGGACTCCAGACTCATTTCACCGGCATTATCACCTTCATTTCATTCAGACGCTAAATAACCTAGATGTTGATACAGCGTCGTAAAATAACCCAATAAAATAAAATATTATATTACATTATATTATATTATATTATATTATATTATATTATATTATATTATATTATATAAAAAGTGTGTTGATAACGGATGTACTCCAATACGTAAGTTTTTTATTTGTTATGGGGGCTCTTGAATCTCAGGAGGAACAACTTTTACAACAACGCAACATAATCTGCTTGGCTCATTAACCAATTGTTTTGCATTGCATTTATTATATATATACTTTATGTATTTTTAACACGATTCAATTGAGCATAGTTAAAATTTGGATTATAAAATAATGGAATGCTAAGCTAACATACTATTACTGCATACTAAATTAATACACTCGTTGTTCGTTAATTCTCTGAGATGAAAATGAATGTGTACATAAACATTATTTTAAGAAATACAGGAAACGAATATATAGAATAGCCTATCAAGTTTTCTGTGCATAAGAAGCTATTTTAATCTTACCTGTCCTCAATTCACTCAGAAGTTACTGTAATAACATTATAGAATTATGTCCATCTAGAGAAACTACACTTTCCAATGGTGAAGTAATAACACTAGTCAATAGCATTTTTTGTGCCGACAAACAGAATGCTGATTATTACCAAATCTGATGCGCTGATTACGAATATGTAATCAGATTTTTTTTTCCATCACGTCAGGTTTCCGAGCACTGCAACAATGTTGTATTTTATGAATAGCCATAAATACAGTGCTGGCGGGAAGTAACTAGGTATTATTAATTGGCTGTGGAATTTTTAATATTAATGCAACCATAATGAAAACTGTGTGTACATGTAAATCATTAAATAGAGTTTGAACTTTTGCGCGTCCATAGTATAGATGGTGGCCGTGAGGGGCGGTTCGCGCAATGATAGCAAAGATGGTCGATCAACTGTTTGTTCGCGAACAAACTTTATACTATGAAGTGTGGAATTCCGTTGTTTTCATTCAGAGATGGTACCATACAGAGAAAGAAAGGAATGCCACAATCCGTCCAGAGACAATAAAGAATTGGAAGCACGGATTCGGGACATTATCACCAATGCCCCACGCAACATCCTCCAGAAGACTGTGGATTCCATTACCGGCCGCTTGAGGAAACTGTTGGAAGCCACAGGAGCCTACGTTTAATTTCGATGTATGCATACGTATTCCCATTTAACAAGGTACACATGAAATAAATTTCAATAATTTAGCTTTATAAATATAGAATTTATACACATTTTTCAATACCTAGTATACATGTACCAAGTCCCTCTTCACTTGAAAAATCTGAATCATGGTTTATTGATACTTGAAAGAAAATATAGTCTTACAGGGTGCCTGGTAATGAAAACAGAGACAGTCAGTCTGTATTTTGTTAGATCGGGTGTAGAGGTTTTGTTAGTAGTGTGAACTGTTCTGTGTGAAATGAAATGAAGAAGCAAAGGCGTAGTTGTAAAACTTTCCGAACCAATGGTATGGCGTGAACAAAAGAACCGCGAAGATGACTGTTATTTCTGCTTAACCAATGTTACTGGATTTTCTTAAAAAATAGGAGACTCATTCAGTTTCCTAATCTCCCTTCAGCTATAAGACCAATAGGCCTACCTCATGGAGAAAATTTAACTGTTCCCATTCCACCTTCTACATGGCAAGAAGAATCGGAATCTGACATAACGTCATCTGATGATGTGCAGCCCTTTACATCAAGGGATGACGTCTACACTCCAGATGAAGAGAGAGAAGAAAAGCCACATTTAAAACATAGGTGGAACTCAACGATCTGGTACGTGATTTGTACTTAACTAAACAGCTTATCGTCTTCAGGAATGGAAGGTGATGGATAAAGATACTAATGTTTCAGTATTTAGAAACATAAATAAGGATCGATTATCATTTTTCATAGTTACAGATTCTGGAGTTTGTACATGCAGCGATGTAAATGGACTGATTAAAACTAGATATTACACATAATGCTGCAGAGTGGCGCTTATTTATAGATGCTTTTAAAATTAGTCTGAAAGCCGTTTTGTTACACAATCGTAATAAACTTTCCTATATATCTGTAGCATACAGTGCAGCAATGAAAGAAACATAGGAAAACATGCGTCGTATTCTTGAAGTCATTAAAATGTGAAAAACATTGTTGGCATATTTGCGGGATCTTAAAGTCTTCTACATGGAATGCAGAGTGGATTCACTAAATATGCTTTTTTCTGTGCCTTTGGGACAGCCGAGATACTCAACATCACTATATAATCAAGGAATGGCCAAGAAGAGAAGATTTCACTCCTGGGAAACATACTGTAAAATTTAAACCTTTAGTTGACCCACAAAAAATATATCTCCATCCTTTATACATTAAATTAGGGCTCATGAAGAATTTTATGAAAGATATGGACACAACAGGCAAAGGCTTCAAATATCTACGAAGATTATTCTCTGGTTTGAGTGCTGCAAAATTAAAAGAAGGAATATTCATTGGACCTGAGGTTAAAAAATGATGCGTGATCGATTTTTTTTAGAAAAATTAACTCCAAACGAACGTGTAGCATGGGAGTCATTTAAAAGTGTTGTGAATGAGTTCCTCAGCACCAAGAAGGAAGAAAATAATGACAACTAGTTCAGAGTCTCTTTCAAATTTTGGATACAGGATATTTGTGAAAATTCACTTCCTGCATTCTCATTTAGATTTTTCCTAAAAAATTGGGTGCAGTGAGTGACGAACAAGGGGAACGCTTTCACCAAGACATTTTACAGATGGAATAGCGTTATGAAGGGAGATGGTATCCATCTATGATGAGTGATTACTGCTCGTTCATACAAAAAGAGAATACTAAAACACACACACAAAAGTGTTTTAAAGTGATGCCTGCCTTCCACTACGTAAATGTAAATAGCTATTTACATCATTATAACATGAAGGATACTTAATTTTTAGTACTAACACCACTATAATAGTGGAAGACTATGTTTATGCATTCTGCATTAGATATTAAAAATGTGGAACTGCTTAGTTAGTATCGAACTTTTCAGAAGTGTAATAAGGATAATAACTGAAAATCTGAGGGTCCTGCTGAAAAATGGGTTCAATTTTTGGATTCAGCATGGCAAATATGTGGATAGTAACAATGTTTCATTTCGGCACAATTTTCAAAGTTAAAATTTGTTGACTAGTATAATTATACACATGGTTAATTAGCTTTCGATATTACTTCATACAAACACAGAAACATTCTCTGTAGGCTATGTTTGATAGCTTTCGTTTGTTGTTATCCAAGGCCCCTTATATACGATGTCATTTGTTTTATTTCATTACAGCCCCCTAAGATTGCATTGTTATTTTAATTTTAAAACTCATTTATCTCATTAAATATCAGTCCTATCAAAGAAGTGCATGGAATAAAATTTATCGGAAATTATTTCTAAAGAAACTTTTGTTATGTAACATTTTTCATGAAAATTAATAATAAGGGAGATATTTCGATTTATTTAATTCAAGCCCCCTTATAACCCCACTTTTAAATAAAATATTTTGAATTCCATATAGCCTAAATTTTAAGTTACAACGAACTTAATTTATATTCAAATTTTCATTAAATCGGTTCAGCCATTATCGCGTGAAAAGGTAACAAACATCCAGACAGACAAACAAAAATGTCAAAAAAGCGATTTTCGGTTTCAGGGTGGTTAATTATATATGTTATATATATTATGTATATGTTTCTGGTAATTTTCGGCTACAGATTTATTATTAGTATAGATTAGGGAAGCAAGTGAAAATGTCACACACTTCATGCTGTCGAGGGTGAAAGAAAGCGTTGTGAGATGTATAGTGCTTTGTGCAGAATAACAGAGGGGTTATTATGTACATGTTGTCTAAATAAAATGTTACACAATAACGAAATATTGCATTGTTTATTTACGTTTTTTCTTATGCCGGTACTCGAAGCGTTCGCCTTTAGATTACATCGTCCCGCTGCACACCTAAAGCAGTGAAGTTGCCGACACATCAGGCGTTTAGACAGTAAGTCTGCTTTTCCGCAGCACCTGTTACTTTAGGCAATCCAACCTACTAAGCTGTATGCACCAGTATCTGTTATAACCTGTACTGTGCACATGTTAAGACAAGATGACGTGTTAAAACAGTTTGTTTGACACATTAAACTGTAAATTCATTCTGTACGTACGGTAACGTTTTAATATTTCACAACTTCAGTGATTGAAGACTGAAAACAAAATGAAAATCAGATACTATGAATGTAGTTAAAGATTTAAACATGACCTAGAGTTTCAATTTCTTTTCTTGAAATTAACTGGAATCATGTGAAATATGATTTTTGTGATTATAAGGATAACTGTATAATTTAAAATATGCTATACAGTTTTAAATACCTTCAAATTGTAAATTTGTATACAAACGGAAATTGATTGATTAGTAATCAATTTACAACTAATTTATGGTACGTATCTCTACTTTTAAACCTTTGATCATGTCTTAAATTACAAACTATTCCTAAATTTTTATTCGTCAGAACTTTCGTTATTGAAATGCAGTCATTTCTAACTACGTGCTCTGTGACGTCATAGCGGGCTTCTCTTGTTCTCCGTAGCAATCCATGTGGACACTTGAGAGCAGACCACAACGGCTGACCATGGTGAAGCATGGCATGGCAAACCAGTGTTTACAGTAATAATATTGTAGTATATTAGCGATGAGGTAGGTACATTCCATTCATTCATTCATAGCGTTCTGCTCAAGAGCACGTATTTTACTTCAAATCCAGCATTCTTCAATATTTTTTTTCTCCCTATTTTTCGCCATAGTCTTTCTTAGTCTCCGCATATGATCCATGTATCTTAATGTTGTCTATCATCTGATAACTTCTTCTGCTCGAACTTTTCTTTCGTTCACTATTCCTTCCAGTGCCTTTCAGTACACTGTAGGCAGTTTCTTGTTATTGATCAGTTTCAGCATCATTCTTTCGTCTCCCACTCTTTGTAGCACAGCTTCGTTTCTTATTCTGTCTGTTCATTTCACATTTCCATTCTTCTCCATATCCACATTTCAAATGAGTCCAGCCGTTTCTCTTCACTTTGTCATAATGTCTATGTTTCTGCCACGCTCCACACAAAGTGCTTCACTAATAACTTCCTTAGTTCTTTTTTCGGAAGTCTGTAGAATTTGCTGCTTTTTCTATTAAAAGCTTCATTTGCCATTGCTATTCGCCTTTTAACTTCGTAATAGCAGCTTACTATATGTTACTACTTATAGTACACCGAAAGCATTTGAAGCTGTCCACTTGTTCCACTGCATCATCATGTTTGCAGTTTTTCATGGCAACGATAAATGTGGTAGCTTCGCACACTACTCTTGATTTCGCAGTACATACTATTAAAATTAAATAATTCTGGCATCTATATGGCACATTCAATGCAAACTAAGTTCATGTGGACTCATTTTTAGACGAAACTATAGTCCTGGTCGGCGGGGTATATTTAAAAACCGTTTCAATCTAACCTAAATGAAATTAACCCACCAGTGGTCACTATATGAGCATTTTGCTCACACCTAATTTGAACTCCAGTTTACAATGGAATGGAAATGATTGATGCTTTGTCCTTCATTCTAGTTGACTTAATATGTTTTGTTCGTCAAAGATTTGGGCAAAGACTGGTTATTTTAGTGTGTGGGCAATTTTTAAGCGAACGAGTGTGAACTGTGAGCATTTCTGTCACCGCGCGACTAGTGACGTTACGTTTTGAAACAGGTTGTAGACGTACGTTTAAGTGTTTTTTATTTTACTATAAGGTAACTTCCTTCTTGATATGGATCGAGCGAGAAGAAATATTTATGTTCTTTATATAGTATTTTCAGTGAATAACTACTTTTTCTAGATTTCTTCTACAGAGTTTGGAGTCTGTTAATACTACATAAGTAGGATATATAATATTAATAGTCTATAATAAAGGTCCGGGTTGCAATCTCAAAAATCAGTTTTAGGTAAATGAAAACAACATTCAAATTTAATGCATTTACCTATCATTAGTTACAGATGTCTCCCGCAAGAGGTAAATATAGTTAGAAATATAACGAAACTGATGTAAAAGGAGCCCTGAGTTCAATTTTAAATTTTGGCTGGTCTGTTTACAAGAGCAGCGAGGAATTTAATATTCCTTACAATACACGATCCTTCGAAAATGTTAGTCGTGAAGAAAGGGAATACTATTATCTTATCTGGGTAGAAAGAAGCTGAATTGGTGTCCTATGTGGTCTAGATGCAAGAACTTGGTTTCGGATTTACTGCAAATCAAATTCGAGAATTTGCATTTCGTTTTGCATCTGAAAATAGCAAGAATTCTTTCAACAATGAGGATAAGAGGGCTGGTTGAGGCTGGTGGGTTTCTGTCAAGAAACGTCGTGGTTTGTGCATGTGCCAGCCTGAAAACCTCTCCTACAACAGGGCTGCTGCTGCAACACGAGAAAACCTCAATGACATCTATGATGCTCTAGACAGGGTTCTAGATAACTCAGGACTGAAGAACAAGCCCAACCGTATTTTGAATCTGGATGAGACAGGTTTCAATATGGTGCCAAAACCAAACAAAAAACGTGCACAATCTTTGTTCGTTGAAAATACGTGCTACATGCTCTAGGCGTACGAAAATGATGCAAACGGAGAGGCCTGAATACAGAACTTGCAGTGCGAAAGTGATTCGATGAAAAATATCAGGTACCGCAAAGACTTGTGTCATTTTGCAGAGAACATAAATCTGAGTGAGAGAAAATTCTTGTAAGACAAATAAGTCATTGCATATGTTTTGGTAGTAAAATTGAAGTTATTTTTGCATCAAGCATGTAGAAGTTTATTTTATAAATATTGCTGCGAAATTACCAGAGTAGTACTGCGAAATTAACCGAGTTGTCCAAACGATTATAATTCGCAACACGATTTTAATTTCTGTCGTACGTAAATATTTTAGTTTAAAAATATCAAATTTATGTGTATCGTGTAGAAATAATCATAATTAAGATTTTTTCCTAAAAATGGAAATTTTAATACTTCATTTATTATATTTTAGAGGAGTAGAACCTTAAAACTACGAAATTACCCGGGTGTGCTCCAATATTTGTGGAAAATTCTGACGTGAAGGCAGAAACTAATTTCATATTTGTAATCAGCGTGGAAAACTTGAGAAGAAACACTTTAGTTTATAGTCAGCAAAACCCATGCTGACCGGTGTTATCTATCCTTACATGTAAATAAAATTTCACAAGACTTGTTCTAAAATCCATACGCAGCTAAAAGCATGAAGGGATGAGAGGGAGATAGAGATGCCAGCGAACTTGAAGGGGAAAGTACGAACGAGCTTGATAGATCCACTTCTTCTAAGCAGATTTCGATTCTTGTCACACTAGACAAATTTGAACCGAACATAGCACTTGAAACACACGACACTAGTACATACTTCATGCACGCAGAACCCGTTTTTAAAAGAAGCGTTACCATTACATGTAGGAATGGGTGAAGGACTAGTGAGTTGTTTTGGTGTTGCAAAAAATCACAAATATATTATTAGTAGCTTTAAGAGTTTTAGCAATGAATGTATTTATACTACAATCGTTTTTCTTTAATTTCTAATATCTGATGTGGACCTACAAATATCAGCACATTTAAACATAACACAAAGTAAAGAAGTGCTTCTTTGAAACAGAAATTAAAATAGAAACAACTAATCTTTCTATAAGAAAGATCTATAATTATGAGTAACGTATGAATAGTGTGCAGCAGGATTAAATAACTTACCTCTGTCCGAAGTAAATCATAACGAAGATCATTCGAAAGGACTTCACGATCCATTCATACTTCTTCGTGCTGACTAATGTTGTTTAGTCAACTGTATGAAGACAGGTCTGAACCTCACAAGTGATACCAAAAAGATACAACTTATGAGACAACTAAACCAGGAGATAATGGGATATGATGGCCAGTTCCTTTTCCCCTCCATTGCATATATCGTCGACTAGCTACATATTGCACTAATCAGACTTCAGATGTCTACAAACAAATTGTTCTTCCTCTAACACATACCGTCAAGTGAGATGTACTGCCTGATAATAGATGTACCTCAATCAGAGGTATGCTGTCTAATATAGTATGTTTCATAATGTCATTCTGAATGGGATTTTCTGACAGTGGTAATAATATTTACACAAACTGAACACTGTACCCGATTTATACTTTCAAAAATATATAATTACTTTCCCACAGGTGTATTATAATACTCGTGCTAGCCACATTGTAACTGACTCACAAAAGTACTGTTTATACAGAGTGTTTCAAAAATACGGGGCATAAATCCAGGTATGTATTTCCCACATGTAGACAATCAAAATAGTTCATTACAACATGTGTCCGGAAATGCTTTTTTCCGAGTTATTGCCTTCACAACATTGAAATTCACCGGAACGTTTTTCTTTCCGCAGGTCGTTGCCGTCAAAGGGGACATTAAGAGGGCATTCTGACAGTTCATTCCGAGGCGAAGGTTACATTCAGTGTTGTATAGGCGTTAGACTGTGCGACATGTATTCAAATCAAGAACTGGCAGAGATACACTTCATGTACGGTAAGGCGGACGGCAATGCTGTGCTGGCTCGTCGTTTGTACCAGGAGAGGTACCCACAGAGACAATGTCCAGATCGGAAAACATTTGTACGTCTCCATTACCGTCTGTGCGAGTATGGAATATTTAACTCTCCTGGTTTGGGAAGGGGACGACCAAGATCTACAACTCCAGAAGTACAGGAGGAGATTCTGGAGGCTGTGAACATGACTCCTTCTATCAGCACACGAAGGGTAGCGTTGCAAGTCAATGTTCCTCATACGACTGTCTAGAGACTGTTGAAAGAGTATCAATTGTATCCTTATCATTTGCAACGTGTACAGGCGCTGTCACCAGCAGATTACCATGCACGAGTTAGGTTCTGTCAGTGGTTCTTGCAGCAGTGTGGTGTAAATCCGAACTTTCCTGCCTTAGTATTATTTACAGATGAAGCACAGTTCACACGAGATGGCATAACAAATTTCCACAATCAGCATGTATGGGCGTATGAAAACCCACGTGCAACTGTTCCATCTCATCATCAGGTGAGGTTCTCTCTCAACATGTGGGCCGGTATCATTGGTGATCGATTAGTTGGACCCCATGTACTTGTAAACAGACTTACGGGGCAGGCGTACACAAACTTCCTGGAAAACGCCATACCTCATGTTTTAGAAGACACTCCACTGATCAATCGTCAACACATTCACTTCTTGCATGATGGCGCTCCTGCACACTTCAGTCGTACGGCTCGCCGGTACTTGAATCGAAGGTTTCCTGATCGAGGGATAGGTAGAGGTGGCCCAATTGCTTGGCCTCCACGCTCACCTGATCTGAACCCTCTCGATTTCTACTTGTGTGGCCATTTAAAATCATTGGTTTATTCGTCTCCGGTGCTTGATTTGGAATCCCTTCGGAATCGAATTGTGGCATGTTCTGAGGACATACGCAATACTCCTGGAGTTTGGGATCGTGTTCGCAGGTCAATGAGACATCGATGTGAGGTCTGTATTCAAGCAGGAGGTGGACATTTTGAACATCATCTGTAATGACAACGACCTGCTGAAAGAAAAACGTTCCGGTGAATTTCAATGTTGTAAAGGCCATAACTCGGAAATGAAGCATTTCCGGACACATGTTGTAATGAACTATTTTGATTATCTACATGTGGGAAATACATACCTGAAATTATGCCCTGTATTTTTGAAACACCCTGTATATTGATTAAATTATATGTTTTAGTGCTATATTAAGTACTGCAATCGATGTTTGTCTATCACTGATTTTAGACTAAAGAGACAAGACAACAATCTTCAGAACGATTAACACGAATGAATTCACTTAGTGTACGCAGTGCCCAACTTTGGTCTAAGTACTGACTCGTCATGACTTTCCTTCATTTATATCATTCAGTCGATATGATTTTGTTTAAAAGGGGCATTGTACAATGTAAGGAGTTACACTCACACGCCTTGTCATATTTGAATAGTAGATTGAAAGGGAGCAGAAAACAATATGATTACTAGGGTACAGATTTTATGTGCTAAAATACTTTAACTTATTATTTTATTTTCTTATGTAAAAATAGAAAATGTGTATAAGAAATGTAAAATATGTATAGAAACTGTAAAAATATTTTGCTTCAATATTACAAAATTGTAAGTATGTAGGCCTATCAATTACTAATCGTATTGAGACGGTGGTGGGTTCAAATAGATCGCTGTTGCAGTGAACAATGAAGACTATCTTCATGTTTTCCATCACAAACTGATGTAGGTTTTCTCGGTAGAAGAACCGTTTAAAGTCACAAGAAGTCAGTCCTGCATATTTTATCAAAGGAATGTCATTGACACACAAACTGTCAATCTCTTCTTATCCTTCAAAAACTTGGCAACTTTACATATAGTAGCCTATACAATTCATAGTAGAATTATTTTCAAATACATTTTTAAATTTCTGTTTAATAGGTTCTACTTTGCGAGTGAATGATTTTTTTTTCTCAATGCTATGCACCTCATCAATTTCCTCAGTCAACAAGTTGGTTGATGTTTCTAATTTCTTTATATAGAGTGATACAAAAAATCTCAAATTTACAGATATGTAAGATAATTCATTTTTTTAAGAACTGTCCTTAATTTGAAGAATTTAAATTGATGAAGCGTCATCCTTGTTTAATACATCTGTGACTGATTTAGAATTTAAAAAATTGTCTGCATAATATACTAGGCTTACTCCTTCTAACCATGTCCCCCAACGAGTAACTATGGATCTAAGTGTAAGGACATTATCTTGATTTTTGGCTTTGGACAAACCACTTGTTGTTGAGGTTTTCACGACACTTTTTTGACGATTAAAATTAATTTGTCCACTTCAGAATATAAGATATTATGTACCTGCTCACATACTCTGTGCGAACCATGTACTTATATAGTACATGGTTACGTGTATGATGTTTGTGAAGCTTACAGATTTGCCTTCTGCTGCTTCCTTCATGTACGGAGCAGCATCGTAAGTAAGAGTAAAACATTATCAAATTTGACCCCATATGACAATAACAACAGCAGAGATTCATTGAATAAGCGAGCCATCGTTACAAGATTTGATGCTGTTATTCACTACATGCTAATAGAAAACACCTCTTGGAAACTATTTCATTATTTTCTACCACAACTACCCACTTTCCTACCAGTAGAATCCGGTGGTAATTCGTCCGTGGTTACCTATATATTTTTTTTTATTTTCACATTCTTGTCTGATCTTTCCTAGCATATCTTCGTAATACGCAGGAACATAGATTTTCTTAATGTTGATTCTTATGGTGTTTAAAAATTTGTGCATTTTGTAAAAAAAAAAACTTTCTAAGCTCTGGACTTTTCAATTTACATAAAGGAATATAAGATGAAAGAAAAGTTTTGCATAAATCTTCGTAATATTCAGAACTTTTTGAAAACAAGGTATGTGAAGAGGATCCTAAAAGAACTTGTCTAGACTTCTAGAGATTGGACGTGAAGCGGCAATTAGCCTATACAGGTGTAACTAAATTCAGTATCTAAACGTCTAGGGATGATAGAAGAGATCAAAACAAAGGTTTTTTGTTAAATGACCATGGGTCTGAAACTAATTATTGAATGTCAAAATCAGAAACTCTACTATACTGTAAGGAGTAAGGGCTTGTAACGTTACTTATGACACTCATGCTTCAAAGCCATCAATATTTACATTAATCAGTAAACACGCCATGACGTCAGAGTGCAATGTTTGTGCTGTGACCAAACAGTACGTTATTGTTCAGTGAGAGTAGAGAGATGGAAGAGTTCACTTGGGCTGAATTAACAGATGCATACTTACTTTATGGGGTATTTGAACAGCAGATTCGGTGAGCAGTGGATTGGTCGCGGTGGCCCATTGAATGGCCTGCTCGTTCTCCTGACCTCACTTCACTTGACGTTTGTGTGTGGGGGCTCTTGAAGAGACTGGTGTACGAGCCTCCAATTGAATCGGAGGACGAGCTCATCGCTCGGATGCTTGCAGCTGCTGACTCTCTAGAGCACATGCCTGGATTGTTTGAACGTGTACGACAGGCAATGACATGTCGTTGCAGAGTTCATATTGATGCAAGAGGTCGCAATTTTGAACAGTTTTGTAAAGGATTACAAAATGAAGTGATTTTGAAGCATGAGTGTCATAAGTAACATTACAATTGTAGTATGTTTATTCTTTACAGTGTATACTAAGGATCACGTAAGAGTAATTCCTAAAAGACTAATTTGGCCATCTCTTCGGTGTTGCCAACTAATACTAGATATCACCAAAAGAGGATAAAAGCACACAATGCCATGTACTATAATAATAATATAGTATTAACAATAATGTCTTCTTATTTACCACATCTCATCTTTATGTTGGGGAGGTGTTTCCTAAAAGGTTCAATAATTTGTGAAAGAGTATATTTTTCTTCTGGACCTCTCGCACATTATGTTAGTAGTTAGTAGATTAGTGTATAATCTAATATTAAAATGTATTTTTTCTGACAACATGAAATTCATTGCTTTGTTTAAATAGTTTACGAATCACGAGACCTAACCTAAAAATGTATTTTGTTTGATCGCGTGAAATGATTAGTATGAATTCCGACAACGAATGCCACTTTGAAATGTATGCTTTGGAATATTCACTCCATTATTTTAATAAAAGTCTAAACACGAAAGAAATTAATTAAAATGTGAAATGGTATTTCTATCGATTACTCAAGGGCATGTATCACACGAAATATGTTATATTTATTTACACTTAGCCTACCTGACTTTAATCTTGAAATTGTAACCACAACACAAAACAACACATACAATAACTATTATGTGTTAGGCCTAATATTAATACTGATATTAATTAATTATTAGTATGTTCAAATTTCACTAGCTTCCAGTAATGGACTCAGAAATCTAGAACAATTTAAATTTTGAGAATTTAAACTACTAACAACCTGTGTCACTGCTGCCAACATAACAGTTATAAAATCATTACCAGTTGTAGTATTTTTCAGTACCGAAATTCGAAACGAAGTTGGCAAAAGAAAATTCAACCTGGAAACTAGAAAATCACCATAATCCACTAGCTTATGTAGTAATGAGGGAAAAATGGTTAGGTTTCACCCTTAGAGTATTAAGTAAGCTGACCCGGACTATAGTACAGTTTATGGATTTATCATTAAATAATTAGTTTCAGACTCATAGCCATTTAACAAAAAACGTTTGTTTTGGTCTTTTCTATCATCCATAAAAGTTTGGGTATTGAATTTTGTTACACCCTACATATTTATTACCTGCTAAATGCTGCAAGACTTGAGATTGCTGATCCGCATTTAAAGATAGCCTATCCCACATTTCTGACAGAATAGAATTTTTCCTTCATTTGTAAAAATCTCACTAAATTCAGCAATATGTTGCTGCAAACGGGAATGAACACTTGAGTTCTCCAATTACTTCCCTTATGTACCGGTACTACATAAACGGTCTGAATGAATCAAGCCAACTCCTCTCACTGGAGGATATCCTAGTCGAATGCATTGCGTCAGCCGTTATTTCATAGATGAGGGATTCCCCTTCAAGAGAGCACGCGCTGTCAAAGTCACGAAGCAATACATTTAAGAAAGAAATTCATTCACGTTGTGTTTTCATTAATGTGTAATATGTACGAGTTCTTGGGTTGAATTTAGAAATTAGAAAAGGAAAATTAACAATTTATGTATTTATAGTTAAATTGTTTAAAAATTGTATTTACATAAATATATTACAGAAATATGTATTTTTATATGAAATAAAATTTTATATACAAATTACTGTGTTCTGGTTCGAAATTTTTTTCTTAGTTACAGTCTTTTACCTATAACTAAAATAATATATGTTGTCGATTTGCAAAAGGGGACACGCCCAAAATGCCAAAGTGTTGGAAAATCGCAAAAAAAAAAAAAAAAAAAACATGACAGACTTAAAAATTAAAATGTTCATGGATCTTGAATATATGTACCCATAGTGATCTAATTAGAAAAAAATATATGAACATTTTAATTTGTTAACTTAGTTATAGTTTTTGCGATTTTCCAACACTTTGTTATTTTGGACATGTCCTCTTTTGCAAATCGACGACAGATATATTTATTTACATATCAATCCGTTCAATATTATAGAATATCTGAAATTCCTAGTGTAAAAATGTCACGTGGAAAGTCCACACCTGTAGAGTAACGGTCAGCGCGTCTGGCTGCGAAACCAGGTGGCCCGGGTTCGATTCCTGGTCGGGGCAAGTTACCTGGTTGAGGTTTTTCCGGGGTTTTCCCTCAACCCAACACGAGCAAATGCTGGGTAACTTTAGGTGTTGGACCCCGGACTCATTTCACCGGCATTATCACCTTCATATCATTCAGACGCTAAATAACCTAGATGTTGATACAGCGTCGTAAAATAACCCAATAAATAAATAAAGGCACGTGGAAAATGTAAGTATTAATAAGAAAATCTGTTACATTGTTGGTAACACTCCCCTTGTACGAACAGTTGTGAAATTATAGTACATATATCTACACCATATTTAGAAGGCATTTGAAGGAATAAGGAATATTAAAGCAAACTCTACACCTCTACAGTATTAAAATTCAATTAATGTTTTATTTTATTTTAACCGCAGTTAACGTAACATATTACATTCCTTTCATACACACGTAATCGCAAATACACAGTCACATACATGCATAGTCAATTCTCTCTTTAGGCTCGCAAAATCTGCGAATGTCACTCTTAGGAAAAAAATATTACTCAACACTTTACTTCACACTTGGAGTTCATTTTGTTTCAAACTATAGTTTTACATGTAATGAGCAACGCTTCTTTTTTATTACTTTCCAGTGATGGTAAGTTCCTTAAAGGACGTTTATGTGTAAAGACATTTCATTCACTTCATAGATGATAACATCACTATCACCTTTGATTTCTTCTGTTTGGTAACATCTTCAGACAATTTAAAGAGACTTCCATTTAAGAAAACATCCTACACGTATTCAATATAGAAATAAAATTTCATGGGTGTATTATTTTCTGATTCCATATTCTTTCTCATATTAACCTCGAAACAACGTAAGTTTCTTTATAAGTTTATGGAAATTTATCATTCTTTTTGCTTATCTTATCTTTGTAATACCGGTACTGTAATCAGGCAATGTGTAAAGATGATGCGACTTTATATTCAGAATTAAATGCTCAGTAGTTAATTTTGTTTTTCCACGTTATGAAAATGACCGATGTTAGGTAAAAAATTCGATTCGTACTTATAACTTCCAGTTATACTGAGTGAATAGAGTGCAGAGAAACCGCAACGCGAAAAACCGGGTTTCGGCCGAGTCGGTCGCAGAGTCCGGTTAAACAGAAACTTTGCTAATGGTGATATGTAGCGCAGTGCTGGTAATTTGACACACCACAAATTCATAATATAAAATACTACTAAATCACTGACTGATCAAAACTGAGAAAGATAATGCCTTCTTGTATCAAATATTCGTCGAACCTTTTCAAATAGTGACTCATCACTCGTTTCTGCTATCGTTAAGAAATTTTCTGGAATGTTATTTTTCAGTACTTCCAAGATATGTGGATTATTTTTGTACATTTTGTTTTTTAGAGTTTCCCAGAGATAAAAGTCATGAAGGGTGATGTTTGGGGATCAATAGAACCATACACCCCTACTGATATATTTTCGAATACTCTGTGAAGTTTATCCATAGAATTGTCGACTGTATGTATGTACTGTTGCAGAATCCTGTTGGAAAAAGATCTTTCTTCAGTACGATTCTCCGAAATCACACACAGCCGACTATTCTATGGATGAACTTCATGGAGTACCTATTCGAGGAAAGAATTATTATCAATAGGAATGTGTGGCTCCATCGATCATCCGAATTAACCACTTGTGACTTTTATCTCTTATAGAAAGGTACAGGAACAAAGCACATATCCTGAAAGAACGAGAAGTAGCATTCAAGAAAACATCTCTTCCATTTCTTAACGGTAATAGTAGCGAATGATGTGTTACTTTTTAATGAGGTGCGACATATGTTTGGAACAAGAGGATAGACAATTTCAATATCTTTCTTAATTCTGATAAAAAATGATCTCTCAGTGGCTTACATGTGGTAATATTTCACATCAATAATTTTTGGTATGTCGAATTACCGATATCGCGCCGTAAATCACCTATTGAGATGTGTCTGCTTAACCAAAATCTGAGATGTTAGGTAAGAACAGAGTTGACGTGTTGCACTTTCTCGACAATCTATTCACTCAGTAGTTATCAAGGAGAAAATATTATAATCACCTCTAATTATTATTATTATTATTATTATTATTATTATTATTATTATTATTATTATTATTATTGCGTAGTCAACTGTCCGAAGACAGATCTGAACCTCACAAGTGGCACCAACAAGGCACCACTTATGAGGCAACTAGGCCAGGAGATAATGGGGTAGAGTGGCCAGTTCCTTCCCCCTACATTGCATACATCGCCGACTAGCTACATATTACACCAATTAGATTTCAGATGTTTACACACAATTGTTCTTCTGACACATATCGTCAAGTGAGATGTACGACTGATAATAGACGTACGTATCAGCTAGAATCTCAATTATAATTTATTATTATTATTATTATTATTATTATTATTATTATTACTGCTCTTGTTTAGTCAAATGTCCAAAGACAGATATGAACCTCACATATAACACCAACAAGGCATCACTCATGAGGCAACTAGGACAGGAGATAATGGGGTAAGGTGGCCAGTTCCTTTCCCCCTCCATTGCATACATCGCCGAATAGTTACATATTACACCAATCAGACTTCAGATGTTTGCAAACAATTGTTCTTCCTCCGACACATATCGTCAAGTGAAATGTACGACTGATAATAGATGTATGTATCAGCCAGAACCTCATTTACAATTAGAGGTTATTATTATCATCATCATCATTATGTTTTTGTTATTGTATTGTTATGTCCGAATAAAGTAGGTACCGTAATTTCCATAACTATGGTCCAGGCACCTAACTATGGTCCAAAATGCATTATGTACTACTTAGTCTCCCAAGAGTTCGGTGTTTGCCATTTAAGGCGCCACTGTGATGGAATTGTGTTCCCCATAGATGCTTCTATCTACCATTACACATGGCAATGATATGGATGCTTAACAAGGTCAGTGTGCATCGTTCTATTGAATGTGTGAAGACACGAAATCATTCAGTTTGTGTTTGTCGGTTTTATTAAGCTCTCCTCTGTAGAACTGGTAAATTATAGATATATGATTGTTTGTACAATTAAACCTGGCTATATAGTGTTTACTTTTACGTAATAATTAGACTGGCAGAGGTTAAGGACTCTACGTGAAAAATGTTTAACCTCAAGGCTAGAAGTCAGTCCTCAACTATGTACCACAATTTTTCGTGGACCATAGTTGTATTTCATTTTGAAATATTTGTTTTATTGAAATGTGAACAATTTGATTATTTACTTCTGCAAATACGGTATCTCAGTATATTCTAAAACACCATTTAACATTATAGTCCAGTAAATAAAGAAACAGCCTGTTCCAGCATCAATATTACTAGCACGAATAATGGTCCGGTAAAACGAAAACTTCAGGGTAGAAGGATCACAACCGTCCCTGTAAGTGACTATAAGAGCGATGAAATTGAATTGGATACAGATTGTGATGTTTCCGGTGTACTCTCCATATTTACAGACAGTGAGTCAGATGTGGAAAAGAAGACGAAATCTGTTAAAATAATGCTAAAGGCACATAGTTATATGGTAGTTACTTATGAAGAGGAATTGCGGCCAGGGAAAGTTTTGGAAGTGAAGAACAATGGAGTTGTTGTTTCATGTATAGTAAGAAGCGGCAATTACTGAGGGGAGGCAATATCCGCTATTAGTAACATCTGGGTGGCCACAAAATCAGTTGAACATTTGGAAGGAAATTGAAACAATTTGTAAGTTATTACAACTATTAATTATATTCATTGTTTGGCGTTGAAAATAATATCGCAAGTGATAATAAAAAAGAGTTTTTTTCTGGGAAGCAATGTTTTCTTCATTTCATAATGAGTTTTCTGATTCTCACCTCATAAAAAAATCTCAATGATGATGATGATGATGATAATAATAATAATAATAATAATAATAATAATAATAATAATAATAATAATAAATTTACGTTTTCCCATGAGTTACTTCGAAATGAGTAGGAAGTAGTACCACACATTCAATTTCCTGCAGGTACAACGGACTACATTGAGCTTATTGTTGGTCAGGAGTTCTAATTGGTCAGACGTTCTAGCTGGTCATGTTATAGACCATAGATGTCCAATTGTAACTTGTACGACGTAATGCCTGGCGTAAGCAACCCGCAGTGCATATTTTTAAGGTTGTTTTTTCCTATTTTATATGAAAAGTTATTGACCTTAGCAGAGCAAACTTGACGAGCAATATCTCCTCGTTCTATAGGTGTTTGGACGTCCATGTTTTAGACTATGCTCGCTGTCTAGCTTTTATATTGTATGAGTTATCATGAATTTATACCAGGGACAAAATAATTTTAATTCTAATGGTACCGTATAAATGGTAGATGATGTGGCCTATTATAACATAGATTTTGTTCACTGCGCTCTTGCAGTGATGTGAGTAGGATTTCTTTGGAAATTACTTAAAGAGTTGTGAGATTTCCTCTGTTAAAAAGAAGAGTTTTTTTTTGCTATGTTTTGTGGTCCAAATTGTTTTCAATGGTAAGTACTGTGACATTGTATACTTCTTGGTGAAAAATATTTACTTATCAATCCACTGATTATATAACACAGCCTTATCTTCAGAGGTTGTTTTCTTAGTGTTTTTCTCGTTCCACGAAGCTAATTTTTCTCTTTAAATTTTTTCTATGGTATAAAAACATTCTCTGGTGGAAGAAATATCAAATGCATGAAACGTAAAATATTTGTGTGTGTATTCACAGCACCCCCTGATATACAGAGTCCGCCAAAAAATGTATTCACTCTTTGTCAGACTGTATCGGGATATTGATATTGTCAATTGATTTGAATTACGAATATGTTGTAGTAGGGTCTTTCGCTCAACAGATGGCGGTACTTTCATCGCGATAGTGAGAAAACAAAATGGCTGAGTACGCTTGACGTTCGAGCAGTGAAAATGCATTCTGAAGTGGTTTATGAGGCTTGAAAATGCAGCGTCAGTGTACGCGGGAGTACGAAACAGAACCCCCAACCCACCTAACAATAAAATGCATTGTTGACAAGCTTTAGGCGCTTGAAACGATTTGTGATATTCACAAAGGAAGATAGGGAAGACCGCGTACAGCTACAAGTCCTGCTTCGTCGGCTCTCGTGTTGGAAAGGTTTGTTACTTCTCCTCAGAAGTCTGCTACGCAATGTGCACGTGAAGTGGGGATTAGCAGTACAAGTGTACGATGAATTCTGAAAGCTGCTAAGTGGAAAGTTTACATCCCACGATTACTGCACGCGATTAATGATGACGATCCTGATTGTCGAATGCAATTTTGCGAATGGTAACTTAAGACGAACAATTTGTGATGACGTAGTGCGATCTGAGGAGGTCCAGTTTAAACGTAATGGAATAGTGAATAGACATAACTGCGTCTACTGGGCACCGGAAAATCCGCATGTTCATGTGGACAAAGCGGTCAATCTACTAGGGATTCATGTGTGGTGTGGACTATCATCTAGGGGCTTAGTAGGAACCTTTTTTTTTATGGTACTGTCACTGAAGAAATGTACCTCGAAATGTTAGGCACATCAATTTTACCAGGTGTACGTGCGCTTTATGGACCTGATGATGAGGTCTTCTACCAACAGGACGGGGCGCTATCACACTACCACCTAGCCGTACAAATTTCCTGGGTGATTAATCTATAGGAACATTGAATTGGAAGAAGAGGGTCCATTGAGTTCCCCCACCATCGCCAAATCTAACCCCTATGGAACTTGTGGGGAACTGTGAAAGATCAAATCTATCGACGTAAGCCGCGCACGTTGGAGGACCTTCGCCAGGAGATTACAGCGGCATGTGCAGCGATCTGCATTGAAACACTGACCGACGTAGCTGCGGCGACCGCTCGTCGTTGCGTTATGTGTCTGGACGCCAACGGCGAACATTTTGAGCATCTAAAGCAACATGTGTTTAACTGAAGACAGTGCTACATGTATGACGAGTATTTAAATGTAAAACAAACACATAATACATAGTTTTCGTTCCTTAAAGTGTGTATACATTTTTTTGGCGGACTCTGTATTGTTCACGTCGTGCTAGTTGCAGATAGCAGATAATCGTAGGGTTAAATGTGAAAAGAAATACAAAGAAGCAATTTATTGTGTCTGAAACAAAGGAAAATTGTCGCAGAGAAACGTCTTCTTTTTCTTGGCAAGTTCGACGAGGACCAGAAGGGGACCAAAGTAGCAGTGGATGAGAATGACATTTCCAGTCCCTCAAGTGAGTTAAAAGAGGTAGACAATGAAACAGCATCATATTCAGGAGCCAAACAAAGAAGACCTGTGCTTGAAGAAAAGCCAAATGATAAGCCTAATGATTTTTGTGCAGATCTTGCTCAGGAAATTTCGAGGATGACAAGCATGGTGAAAGTTGGATTCTGTGTGTCAGTTGTGATCAATGATTTCATGATACATGTCAGTACCTTTCAAAAGACGGAAAGAATTTCAATTGTTTGAGTTGTAGGTAGGAATCTGATTGATAAATTTAAAATTTGACTGAATATGCCTAAATATTTTGAATTTAAGGACTATCACGAAAATACCGTTATACTATCACCAAATTATATCAGCCCTTTTGGAGTATTAAATTTTTTTGGTTATTTATAATGCTTGTCCTTAATTATTGTATACATTTATTTGAGATAAAATGCTGACATGTAATTTCCTGAAACTTAATAATTATGTTCATTAAAAACACTATTTTTTAATTTGAACCTTATTTTTGCATGAAAACCTTAGTATCACGAAATTAGCCGAGTCTGCCTTAGAATAGACGGATTTCTGGACTCACAGTATTACGAATGTTACAAATGCTCAAGGGTGTTGCTGATTGCCTCAACAGAGATAAAGTGTTCGTTAGGATAGTTCTGTGGTCCCAGCTTAAAACCTATAGAATGGGCTGTACACCAAAAAAATCGGTAAAAAAGGACATTGACTGTTTTCTCCCTTTACCTTTTAAGTAATATAGTGTGTTCTTAAGTTCGAAAGGAACATCACAGAAGTGATATGATATGCATGATAATGCTGTAATTCAAACAGAAGACACTATTAAGAATCTTTCATGACGTTGGCAGCGGAAAGTCTTCCCTATACTCCCAATATGTGACTTCGATCTAATTTCCGAAATTAAAAAAGCAGTAGAATGGAAAACATTTTGATAACAGAAAGTATATTTTAACAGCGGCTCGGTGAGATATGACAAGAACTATCGAATCATGTGCAGGAGATTTTATACTGTATACCGCCTTTTTCATCGTGCACGAACTATCGAATCATTGCATATTGAACACCACCTTCTCCTTTTTGGCAATAACCCAGAGCAACCTGGGAGACTACGTTGAAGGTCAAAGCAATTAGCACTGTAATGTCTGTATTGTGCAATGTTGCGTTTTATTTTAAGCTGCATCTACTGGGTGTTCATTTCAAAGTGTGTCATGACGTCACTGTTGGTGAGTCAGCGATTTGAAGCGAGTTTCAGCTTTTATGTCAGAGAAGTTGCCTATTAATCAAGGCGTTCACTCTGAACTTAAGAACGTGTACGGTATAACTTGAACATCGTAGCAACAGATGGCGGTCTGTACGGTCTGTGTGCTACCATAACCTCTTTCGAACTGTGTTTTGCGCGGGCAAGTCGTACCAAGGGTATTTGTTATCATCGGTTGCGTACGGCAACATTCCACAATACAAATCAAATGCTCCGTGTCCATGTTGACCGTCGAAATTAATGTCAACAAATACTGTACGTAAGTAATTGTCTTAACCCTCTCCCCATATCCCGACAATAAGAAAAAAACTCACCTCAGTACGTGTTTCCAAACAGTTCACATTCCTGCCACTGCAGGCGTTACCGTACGTATCGGTAAGTACTCTTCAGAATGAACGCCGTACTTGGTAGGCAACTTCTCTTGCATATAGGTAATACTCCTTTGCGGAGATGTAGGAAGATTGAATTCTCTAGGCTCATCGGCTAGCCACATGACGACATACAGCGAGCCATGACACACTTTGAACTGAACACCCAGTATACGGTTCAATTTTCCATGTTCGTACGCATGCAATCTAGAAAAAATATTGAAAGAATCAAGTTTAAAACACGCGTTCAATTAATATGCATGAAGATTTTGTGTCTACATGGTGCGCAGTTTTGAACGTTATCTTCACTACATATATAGGCCTACATTAATTAACATTACATATCAATCTTGCATGTATTGCTTGACAGTGGCGCAGCATGAAATTTTGAGCAGGGGAAGCTAATTCAAGTTGTCTTTCATCCAATATGAGAAAACGTATTACAAAAACATAGTCTTAAAATAAATAGTAGTCAATGTCAAGTCAGCAGTCGAAGATTGGTTGGAACCTCGTAAGTAACACAAATAAGGCATGACCTCAAATGGTACATAGTAAAATATGATTTCACGGTTTACACATATCTCTAAGAAATAGACACGTATACGTATAACATTAGCTCACATCCTGTCATAGAGGAATCACAATATTAACGCAGTACGTAAGTATGCGTCTGTGTTTTGGTTGTGTCCTTCATTGACAGCAAGGGAGTCGGTTATTTGTTTTTTAGATCACACTTTTGTTCGTAAGTCAGTCTTGATAATAGAATTGTCCTAAAAAAATTAAAGTAAATTGGTGTCAGGAACTGTTATTTCACTCATTATTTATTATATCAGCCACAATGCACACTAACACTTCAACTGAACACAACTCACGAAAAGGGATAACTCGGAAACTACTTATTTTCAATGTAAAAGCTAGCAAGAAGCTAGCTTGCGACCAGGATAGTTCAGTTAGAAAGGGATGGAAAATCTGCGGGGTGGGTTACACAGAAGAATGAGTGTAAGAAACCAGTCTGCTTGGAAGCTGGTGTGTGCAGGCTTCTTGTTTACTGCTGCATCACAAATCATCCTGAGCTGCCGCATCACAATATTTAACGCGTAAATATAAATTATATTAAAATTAATAAATAATTTTGTCCATAGGCTGAAGGTTTATTATGAAATTATTATTAACTGGGGAAGCTGAGCTTCTTAGCTTACATTGACGCTATGCCACTGTTGCTTGAATGGGTAAAGTTGAAAGAAAAGTTGAACCGTGTAGATGCACCTTTAGTTCCATGTCCGTTCTGTACTTCGTATTTCGTCACAAATTAAATGATGATTTCAATGTGCGAGTTTTCTGCTCCCCTTTATAAAAGGCATCTGCTTACATACAATATCTCATCTAGTTGCTGTATTATGAAAATAATAACATCTCTTCAAATCTCAAATGTAAAATACTTATATTGGCAGAGTCGTCTGCTTCTGTATTAGCGTTAATGAAGTCGGGTGGCTCGATATGCCGCCATCTTACTCCACTACAGCTGTGAATTAAACGAAGAGCTGAAGTTGTCAGTGGGTTATTTTCTAGCCGATTCGAGCTATGTTTAATTCTTGTCTTAATATTCTTGTCGTTAGAATGGTGAATATCTGTGTAGTCTTGAGGTGTAATTTTATGTATGACAGAAGGAAGAACCAAGGAACGGTCTGTCAGTACATGTTTGAGTGAGTGTAAATCAGGGGTGCCAAGCATGCGCTCCCTAGAGCGCAAACATTAACATCCCTACTTCCTGCACCTCCTGTCCTCGACTCTGTTTTCATTCTGTTTAGTCAGTCGTTAGCTGCAGAACGTAAACATTCAGAAACGAACGGTTTACAGAATATTTGAAAATGGCACTGTCTACAGTCGCAAGATACAACTTCAGTAAGGAATGGTAACATGGTTATTTTGTTGTTGAAGGACATAATAAAGCTAATTGCCTATTATGTTCCGTTCAATTTCGTTATATACGGCATTATAAGACGTCATATCAATGCTGCCCATGGTAAAGATTATGGTAAAAACAAACTTACAGATACGTAATTATGTAAACTTGTTGTTGTGTTGCTTATTTTATGGAATTTTGTTTTTATTGGGGACATTTAATTTCCTAAAGGACAAAATGGTTAAACGATTTTTTGCCAACAGTTTCATAAAAACATTAGGGAAAAGTGGTCGAGATTTATATACTAGTTATTGAGAATAGGAATGTTTCTTAACATGAAGAAATGTTGCAATTCGTGTAATTGCAATGTCTGTGTGGACATATTATTTATTTATTGTTGTGAACAGCATTTTTTAAATAATCAGTGTAGCTTAAATACCAAACTAGAGACATACAACAGCAAAATCTATTTACCTGTTAAATGACAATTATTAAAATTTATTTTATGCTATATGCTTTTTTTATAGTCAAGAGTGAAGCGAATGCCATTGAGCTGTTGCCTTCTTACAATCATGTTCTTTTCTACAAACAATGTTCTTTTTATGTACATCCTCACTATCTTAATGTTGCTCAGTTATTTTTAAAATTGCTTTCACTTTACTGGAATCTTCATATGACTGACTGTTGCCTGCAATTGCCCATGGGTAAATACTGACTTAGAAACGTAGATTCAAACTTTCTTGAAAGTCTGTCCGTGGGCTTTGTTTATAGTCACAGCGAATGCTAGCTTTAATGGGAACTGCAATCTCGACATGCAGAAAGGCAAGTTCAGATCAGTAGATTCTCTTGGCACGAGAACAATGTTTCCTTTTCCAGCACACGTAATAACATCCAGTTCTACCAGAGGCGAAGTCTGATGAAACTTTTTGGGCACGCTTACGTTATAACAATATATTCCAAAACATCGTAGTCAAAACACTTATTTTTGATGTGAATAAAAAATAAGTATTCACTATTATAAATACCAATTCACATTCTAAGAGATTATCTACAAACAATGAAATTGATGCAACTGAAATGTAAAGCTTACTTGCAAATGTGTTGTGGAGTAATTAATGGAAGGTGATGAATCTTTGTAGCAATCTTTCACTTGAAGATAAAGTCTGTCCCCGTCTCATTAAATTTCTGTACCACCTGATCATAAAATGTTGTTCGAATATTTAAGTTATCAAGTAAAGCTTTCGACAACACTACTAGCGAAGATAGTCTTTCTTATCCTTGAGTTTTTACGTCCGCAACGCAGAAAATGTTCTTTCAGCTGTAGTCGGAATTGTGACAATCAATTTTCTGACTTGTTCCACCATAACTACAGCGCCGTCATAGATTTGAGCAATAAGTTTGCTACCGCAGTTGACATCATTCAGATCAATTTTAACATATTGTAGAAGGGTCGCAGCTGCTAACATCAGTGTAGCGGAAGAATCTCTCCTTAACATGCCCATTCTGATGAACGAAACGAAGAACAGTTGAGAGATGTGAAATGTTTATTACGTCGGAGGTTCCATCCAAATTCAACGCTGTTCTAGCTCCTGCTTTATTCTGTCTGTGACTGGAGAAGAGATGGAAGAAATCAAATCGTTTTAGATTATAGAAGAGGCGCTACGGAAAACTGTTGATTCTTTTAAATTCTTCCTTAATAGTACATCATACAGATGAATTAATTCCAGAAATTCTATACAAGTTCCCTTAATATGAGGAAAAAGAACATCAATCGGCCCTAAAGTGAATTAATCAGCTTGCTATGTAAGTATTGCATATTTCTGTATAGCTCAACTAATTAATTTTTTATGCTTGTAAATTGGATTAATCTACTGTGTCTTGTGTGTATAGTTCAATTGCTTGCTATATAGTGTATATCCTTTTGTATTGTTCTACTACTTATTATGTATTGTACGTTCTTGTAGAACCATCAGCCTAGTTCAGTTGGCAGACTCGCTTGCTTGTTGACCCAGAGCTGCTCTTGGGCTTGGATTAGATTTTTGTTTGGTTGATTATATGATGGGTTTTTACCAAGGTTTTCTCAACTGTAAGGGAAATGTCAGGTAATGATGACATATCCTCGGCCTCACCTCATCTCGCCAAGAAATTGTGTAACTCTTGACGTGTTCCACATCTTAAAGCTGCAATGCTGTTGTAAGATTTATGAAATACAATAAATGAAATTAAATCATGTTTTTTTTTTTTTACTTTTTATCTAGCATATGCATTAATTGCTAATTCTTTTTATTCTCATTAAACTAGTGATCGATTCTTGTCCTTCCTGACCTAATAGCTATTCAGAATGAAAAAAAATGTTTAAGGTTTTTTTACAGACTTCTTACGCTTGCTGACAGCTATAGAAAGATGATTCAAATTCGCGAACCCATTTTTATACCACACTCAATTCTGTTGTAAATAACAAACAGAGGCAGCAGAAAAGTTTATTTAATTTTCAGAACCAGTTAACCAAGATATATCTGCTTATTGATATAGCTTAAAATGTCGTGCATACTTTCTATTCTTGTATTTATGCTCGGAAGTCAAATTTGTAATCTAGGGACATGGTCTATCTTTTTTCAAAATTTCGTTTTTCCCAGCTGTCGTTCTGCATGTATACTTCGAAGCTACAGATTGTTTACTGAGTTGGATCCGCAAGTTTTTATCACAATTTAGACGTGTAAATGTCTTAGGATGACGTCATATGCAAACCTCCGCAGGAGCAAGCGATTGAGTTCCCGCAAGCATCTTACTGAGTGGCGAAGCAGCTAACTGTCAGTCATCTATGATAGAATCATTATTAGATTTTTGCGTTCAAATAAAATAAGTACTTCAGTACATCACAATAATAAAAATAAGTAAGTTATATTGACAGTCAAAAATTTCTCTTATTTTATTTTTGAAACTTGCAGCTCATGTTAATCTAGCCCCCAGATTTCGCGCCTTGGTTTTACAGATTTTTCAATATTAAGTTACGTACCACCACAAGAACTCCATTAAGCCTGAACCCAACTTCATATCTGATGAATATTACTATCTCACCAACTTTCAGAATGAGTTTCTATGTGGTGGCATTTCTGTGGATGTAATAGAATTCAGGTAATCTAACGGTATGTTTATTTAAAGAGCACGCAGGTCGACAATGGCCCAGGACAACAAGAGGAAGAGGAGAGTAGAAAAATCTAGGGAACAGTCTGAACATTGTCCACGATTAAGTGTCCCAGAAAACTCGAAGTGCAAAACAGACACAGTTCACAATAGTTAGTGACACTAACGCGGAGCAGCTCGTCGCGATAGATATATAAGAGCTGAACCCTTAACAAGAGGTCATTACCTTACAGGGGCACAAAAAGGCTCATCTCTATCTTTATCTTTAACGGTATATTTAACTCTTCAGCCGGATAATCTGTGATGAATGTTGACTCTAATATTCTTTGGAATTCCCTATAGGCCTATAATTAATGTAGAATCCTTTGTTGATTTGGTAGCCAGTGTCGTTGAGAAGATGCGCATTAACTCTAGTGAATAAATTATAATCATAATAATGTTATCAACAAATCTGGTTGGTAATAGAATTTTCCTTGCAAATAAAGTTGTTGGGGATGTTAATAATATTTTCGCGTGGTTGCTAATTTGAAGTGTTCCATATCTCAATTGAATCACTCAGAAAATGCCCGTTCATTGAAATTGGCACGCATATTTTTGGACAAATGATGAGAAGCAAGGAAATTCCAAATGTTGATATTTTGAATCCTAGATCATATATACCCCAGATAAGTCGGCCTTATAGGCTTTGTCAGGTTTACTACGCTGCCGTCTAGTTGTTACGAGTACATAAGGATAATTGTCATAATTCCCATTTGAATTGCATTAGCGACTATACTGCCATCTCGTGTTCGTTTACGGCGGACGGGTGGCGATCCTGGCGGTTGTTCTCTTCAAAGTGGAAACGAATTTAACATAGCGATGACCTATCTGTTACATATGTGATCTGGGTTTGAATGCAGGATTCCAGGATTTGAACTTCATTCGCCATTGGAACTATTGGTGAGATTGGTCTGAAATTTCCCAAAAGTTAGTATTACCTTTCTACTCTTTGGAGCCATACCCAGCAATGGATCTTTACATTTCACAATGTCTCACAGTAAACGATTCATACAGTCTAGGTCTACTGCAGCAACTGGGGCCATTTATGCTTCAGATAAAGCTGTAGTTCTCTGAGACTTAGCCTTACTGCAAGGAACTGATGAAGATGTTACAGGAACGAGAAGATCGAACAATCAATGGGGCGTAGTTCATCCAAAAGTAGCATAGCTGTACCAGTCTAGATAGCTGTCAATGCGATAGGACCGCGGCCCATAATAATACTCAAAATGCATGAGTAAACGAAGGTAGTGCTACATCCTTCTGGAGCTTCTAAGAAGAATAACTTCTCTTCTGTTTCGCCAGCTATTGCGCTCATGACTACTTACTAGAAAAGTTTGCTATTTATTTAGATTACTGTACATGTCAACGACACGAATAGCCTCTTCGATATCATTGTATGCAGCTTCATTAAGCAGTGGAACACTTGGTGCTGGAGGAACGAATCCCTTGAACTCTAGACCATTAGCTCTTAGAATGTGATCTGTTGTAAAGACGCGTTTTCTGCTGCATATGCATGAAGTACATTCAATATCTTCCACCATAGAAATTTTGAAATTTATTCATATATTTTAAGGCGATGTTGACTCACAGAAGTAGCAAATGTATGCAAATAGTTCTCGCAGTCGACGCGGTATTTCCTTCAAGAAATTGCGCCGCATTTACTTCAAGAAATTGCGCTACCCTATATCATCTTCAAATGGTCCACGTTATAATGCTGTTTCTTCGAATGTGTGATAGGTTATACCATTGTAGCTGCTCAAATCTGCATAAGATCCTTTCAAGAAGTAGTTAAATGCGCATGTGAAATCAGTTATGATCGTTTGCTGCAACACCGTAAATTCTTCCCATTATTTTGTTAGCTTTTCTTTTCCGTGGAACACATATAGGCCCTCCTGCTCTCAAACAATCTCTGTAGCTTGTCTATGAGTAAGTCTGATCAATGCACACCTCCTGTATGGTAAGATAAGTTGTACGGAAAAATACAACAAATAGCCTACTTACGAAATACGGTTTCAATATCAGAAAGTTTGGTTCGATATTACCTCCTCGTTATTGGAATCTCGGTTAAGCCTGTTTTTTGCATATCATTATTGTGGATAAATACTCACTTATTACCTCAGTAAAGTGCCTCATGTAAATCGCTGGAAGAATCGCGTAGGAACCCATACTATCTTCAGCGAACCTATAAACTTTGTGCGTCACAACAAACAATAGTTATTTATTGGTACGTATAATGTTTAATTTTTTAACCATAAAAGTAAAAACTTTTAAAGGTTTAGTAATTTCAATACATTTTTAACATAATAACTTGTCGAAGCAGACATTCCTCATCATCATAAATGATCTAGTTTTCTTACAATTTTGCATAAGCAAAGAACTTATACAGGGTGTTAAAAGTATCCAATATTTTAGGTGATAATATGCATCAAAATAAGAAAATAATGTCTAATAAACATGGGTCCTACAACACATACTTCTGAGATCTGAACACTTCTTCATAGGAGTTGCTCAATGTGACGTCCATTCATGGCAATGCATTTCTCTGCTCTACAATACAGCAGACTACCAGAAAATCATACTATAGTTGATACCCTTGGCATGGAATAATGATACGTCGCAAGGAATACTGAAAACAAAAGTCTGGTTGCGGATATGAGCGGGGTAGGCAGAGAGGTGTTGTGAATTTTCATAATTAGCATGTGTGGGCTGATGAAAATTCCCATGCAGTTGAAGAAACAAGGCATCAGCACCGATTCTCAATCAACGTGTGGGCAGGCGTTCTTGGTGGTAGATTAATAGGGCCATACGTGCTACCACAGAGATTTTCAGGAATTTCTTATTAACGTATTGCCTGCCTTGCTGGGAAATGTGCCATGTCAGCAGGACTAAAGATAGGGTTCATGCACGATGGCGCACCAGAAAATTTTCTCCGCAATGTGCGTGAACACCTGACGTTGACATTTCAGGACAACTGCATTGGTCGGGGAAGCCCCACACCTTGGTCTGCTCGTTCCTTGAACCTAAATCCTCTAGACTTTTGATTATGGGAACACATGAAGGAACCAGGCCAATTTCAAAGAGTGCATGATTCCTTACGCCAAAGGGCAGAGAAATACATTGCCATGAATGGACGTCACATTGAGCACCTCCTATGAACAAGTGCTCAGATCTCAGAAAGTGTGTGTTCTAGGACCTATATTTATTAGACATTATTTTCTTGTTTTGATGCATACTAGCACTTCCTAAAATATTGGATACTTTTGTAAGACCCTGTAGAAGGTTATAAAATATCATTTTGTATAGAAAATAGTATTAAAAATTCGCAATTATCACTTAATATTGGCTTGTGAAATTGATATTTAACACAAGTAATAGACTCATCACTCGTTTGAGCGTTGACATTTCCTATAGCAGTACAAATATATTGATTCATGGTTATCGTATCTAAATATTTTGTATTTTTTCGTAAAAACTACTCTTACTTCTTTTGGTTTACTTAGGCTACTATAAATTTTAATGCCATAAATATTTTTTTATATAATTTAAGTTATAGTTGTGGGAGTACAAGAGGTTAGGTTAGATGGGAATGGCATATCACAAATAGGAGATTACTTGTTGTATTATGGGGAAGGAAACAATAATCACCAATTAGGAACAGGATTCTTTGTTCATAAAAGAATAAAATCAGCAGTAAAAAAGGTCGAATTTATCAGTGACAGGTTATCATATTTAGTACTTAAGGGTAGATGGTGCGACATCATAGTTATAAATGCTCACGCCCCTACAGAAGAGAAAGACGACCATATAAAGAATAGCTTCTATGAGGAATTGGAACATACTTTTGATCAGTTCCCTAGATATCACATGAAAATTTTATTGGGGGATTTCAATGCTAAAGTAGGACGGGAGGATATTTTTAGACCAACTATTGGAAAAGAGAGCCTACACGCAATTAGTACTGACAATGGAGTTAGATTAGTCAACTTTGCCACATCGAAAAATTTAATTGTCAAAAGTACAACATTCCCCCATAAGGATATACATAAATATACTTGGACTTCTCCAGATGGATTGACACACAACCAAATAGATCACATCTTGATAGATAAACGGAGACATACTAGTATAGTAGATATTCGAACTTTCAGGGGTGCAGACTGTAATTCTGACCATTATTTGGTGATTGGAGAATTAAGAGAAAGATTATCAGTAGCCAAGCGAGTAGAGCAGCAAGTTAATATTACTAAATTCAATATTTTGAAATTAAAGGACGAGGAAGCTAAGCAAAATTATCAGGTCGAAATTTCGAATAGGTTTGCCACTTTAGAAAGTTCCGACGAAGTTGAGAAAGAATTAGATGTTAATAGCGTGTGGGAAAATATCAGAGATAGTATCAAAATTGCAGCTGAGCAGAGCATAGGTTATTATGAAACTAAGAAAAAGAAACCGTGGTTTGATGAAGATTGTTGCATGGTAGTAGAAAGAAGGAAACAGGCAAAATTGAAATTCTTACAGGATCCAGTTGAGGAGAAGAGAGATAATTATTTCAATGAAAGACGGGAAGCAAGTCGTACACTTAGGAATAAAAAGAGAGGTTACTTGAAGGAAAAACTGAATGAGGTAGAAACAAATAGTAAGAATAAAAACATTCGAGATTTATATAAGGGTATAAAGGAATTTAAGAACGGATATCAGCCAAGGGTAAACGTGATCAAGGATGAGAATGGTGACTTGCTTGCAGACTCTCCATCAATCCTAAACAGATGGAAAAACTATTTTGCGCAACTACTAAATGTACATAGGCCAAATAGAAATGATCGGGACGAAATTGAAATACAAACTGCTGAGCCATTTATACCCGAACCCACACTTTCAGAAGTCAAAATTGCGATAGAAAATCTGAAAAAGTACAAGTCTCCAGGTATCGATCAAATTCCAGCAGAATTAATACAAGAGGGTGGAAGTGCATTATATAGCGAAATTTATAAACTTGTACTTGCTATTTGGGAAAAGGAAATTGTACCAGAACAATGGAAGGAGTCCATAATTGTACCTATTTTTAAAAAGGGGGACAAAACCAACTGTGGTAACTTTCGAGGAATATCACTTTTGTTGACGTCGTACAAAATTTTGTCCAATATTCTTTTGAGAAGATTAACTCCGTACGTAGATGAAATTATTGGGGATCATCAGTGCGGTTTTCGGCGTAATAGATCGACTATTGATCAGATTTTTTGTATTCGACAGATAATGGAGAAAAAATGGGAGTATAAGGGTACAGTACATCAGTTATTCATAGATTTCAAAAAGGCATATGACTCGGTTAAGAGGGAAGTATTATATGATATTCTTATTGAATTTGGTATTCCCAAGAAATTAGTTCGATTAATTAAAATGTGTCTCAGTGAAACATACAGCAGAGTCCGTATAGGTCAGTTTCTATCTGATGCTTTTCCAATTCACTGCGGGCTAAAGCAGGGAGATGCACTATCACCTTTACTTTTTAACTTCGCGCTTGAATATGCCATTAGGAAAGTTCAGGATAACAGGCAGGGTTTGGAATTGAACGGGTTACATCAGCTTCTTGTCTATGCGGATGACGTGAATATGTTAGGAGAAAATACACAAACGATTAGGGAAAACACGGAAATTTTATTTGAAGCAAGTAGAGCGATCGGTTTGGAAGTAAATCCCGAAAAGACAAAGTATATGATTATGTCTCGTGACCAGAATATTGTACGAAATGGAAATATAAAAATTGGAGATTTATCCTTCGAAGAGGTGGAAAAATTCAAATATCTTGGAGCAACAGTAACAAATATAAATGACACTCGGGAGGAAATTAAACGCAGAATAAATATGGGAAATGCGTGTTATTATTCGGTTGAGAAGCTCTTATCATCCAGTCTGCTGTCCAAAAATCTGAAAGTTAGAATTTATAAAACAGTTATATTACCGGTTCTTCTGTATGGTTGTGAAACTTGGACTCTTACTCTGAGAGAGGAACATAGGTTCAGGGTGTTTGAGAATAAGGTGCTTAGGAAAATATTTGGGGCTAAGCGGGATGAAGTTACAGGAGAATGGAGAAAGTTACACAACACAGAACTGCACGCATTGTATTCTTCACCTGACATAATTAGGAACATTAAATCCAGACGTTTGAGATGGGCAGGGCATGTAGCACGTATGGGCGAATCCAGAAATGCATATAGAATGTTAGTTGGGAGACCGGAGGGAAAAAGACCTTTAGGGAGGCCGAGACGTAGATGGGAGGATAATATTAAAATGGATTTGAGGGAGGTTGGGTATGATGATAGAGACTGGATTAATCTTGCACAGGATAGGGACCGCTGGCGGGCTTATGTGAGGGCGGCAATGAACCTTCGGGTTCCTTAAAAGCCATTTGTAAGTAAGTAAGTAAGTAAGTAAATTTAAGTTATAGATCTATTATAACAGTTCATTGATGTACCGGTACTTTGATACATTGATGCAATGTAAATACGCACACTGGCTAATCACTTTATGCTCTGGTCTGTATTGAATAGTAAAGCTTCGTGTCCTATCGTATAAAGTCACTACAGGTGCAAATACATACGTGTTAGGTTTAAATCCGTTTCATACTTACGCAATTATTATGTTCATTGTCTTTTTGAAGTAATTTCAAATGCATATTTGAAAATATGATTAAACCATAACGTTAGATAATGTAATAGACATTATCTTAATACGTGAGTACACAATCATCTTGAAATTTTTAAGCACTTGTATATATATATGTTAGAAACATAGGCGAAGTTATGGGGGGGCATGGGGGGCCACTACCCTCCCAAACTTATCTCAACTATTTTTTTTTCTATTAACGTTAGAAACTATTGAATTGAAAAGACTTATGATTAAATTTCCGTGCTTAAATTGATGAATTAGTGTCTTCAGATCATGTGTCTGGACTATAATATTTATTTGAAATTTCTGAATATATAAGAATTTCTTATATACCTCATTTCAGGAATGAAAACACTGTAATGTTTCTTTTGTACGCATGTATTAGAAGTTTGCAGGTGTTCAGGCCGCCACTTGGAGAAATATGAATAACATACTGCACAACATTGCAGAAAAAAGAAAAGTGATTCCGGTATAATTTGTAAACTTAGAAATGAGAATAAAAATAAAATAATTAAAGTTTACATTTCATATGATATCTTCAGAAAGGTAAACTTCTTATAAAAGAGTTTCTGTTAGCACTGTTACGTGATTTTATTGATGTAATGCATGTGTTTCTGTATGCCTTATTATAATTTGTAGTAGACCTAAAGTTCAAGCCCTGTACAACTCGGTCCGAAACATTGCGGATATGAACGTAACACTGTAAGAAACATGCCCCCAAAAATGCCTTTATTAAATATTTCGATATACTGTATCACGGTCAAACTATAACGGGGGGCGGAGGTAAATAATATCCCTCATAACCCCGTTATATGGGCATTCCACGGTTTTGCTTTGCCCCCTCCCCCCCAAGGAAACGGTTCTCTCTCCGCTTATGGTTACAAATACCTACAGCATTAATAACATGCATTCAACAAAGAATGAAGAACAACGAATGCTCTTTCAGACGGGCTTTTCTTATTATTAATGTGACATAGATTGGTATAATAATTTATTTTTTTTTTATCAAGCTAACATGGTATAAGCAACTGGAATTTATTAGAAATGAAATATATGGAATGAAGTGTGAAACATTGTGTTCATTTTCATGAGCTTTTTCTACTTCTTTGTGATCCTGGTTTTAATTCCATGAACTTCTTAGGTCCCTTTCTAGTTTTGCCTTCTGTTCAATTAATTTCCCTTATATGTCTGGCCCTGTTTCTTTTCTGATTCTGCTTTATTTAAAAAAAAAACACATCTATCACAGATACAGAGAGTTGTAGTGGAGTATGATGACAGCTGGCCACAATATCGGTTTCAACAATCTGTCAGTATTGCCTGGCTGTGTCTCAAAGGCAAATACATGATTTTCAACATTGTTGCATTTTCGGGAGAAGAAACAATTGTCATGACGTGAAGTGACCCTTACGTACTGTAAGTTACATGCGTGTGCACACGAGGTGGGGCACAGGAGATTACAGTTGGGAGCTTCAGAGTCTGCCAGAGAAAGTAATGTTATAAGGAAAACATTAAGTGCGC
This sequence comes from Periplaneta americana, assembly GCF_040183065.1. Classification (NCBI taxonomy): domain Eukaryota; kingdom Metazoa; phylum Arthropoda; class Insecta; order Blattodea; family Blattidae; genus Periplaneta; species Periplaneta americana. The sequence goes on from NC_091130.1 coordinate 96,850,980, forward strand.
CATGCTTAATCAAAACATACATGCCATTACCCGTTCACAGTAATATTGACCGCATCCTGATGGTTATTGAAAGCTCGTGCCGCCGCGAAGAGTTTAACTGAATAGTAGCGTGTAGTGACCTTGAGCCAAGTCTTCTTGCAGCTGTGACTGATACGTAATCCCTTACTCCATTTCGTCTTCCGGTCGCAAACTCTCCAGCTCCCAACAATACTTATTTTTAAATTGGTACCACAGACAGCCATAACAATGTACTTGACGTTATCGCTTTTGTGCATTAGTACATGTTTTAGATTTACTAATTAACATGACGGAGTGGAGTAGGTACTCAACATCGCGTGTTCGTAGTTGAAAGTTACATCATGGGAGTGTAGTTCATGTTCAGCGATCATTTCGACAATAGATAACTGAGACAGTGGATAGTTACAACACAAAGAAAATATTCTCTCCTGTATAAGAAAGTGGAGATAATGAGGTTGAGCTGCAATGTAAAGAGAACTGGGTTATTAAAAATGATGAGAATTGTATTACAGCGAGGACCAACTCGTTCAACACGAAGACACGCGCTCTCTCTAAGCTTACCGAATCGTAGCCAATGCTGCACACTGCAGCTTGATCTGTTATTGCAACCCTATAAAATGCAAGTTCTTCAAGAAGTAAGTGCTGACGATAAATTAAATCGTTTACATTTCTTCCGACACATGCAAGAACTAAATTTAGCAAGATCTGTTCCAACTGGATGTGCTATTGATGCCTGATGAGGCTGCCATAATTTATACCACCTGGATTTGTAAAGAAGCGGATCCTTTATTACTGGTCCAATATGAATTCGCGACGTCTCCATGAATGACCACTGCAGTTATTTTTTGGTGCGTTATCCGCACAGAAGGCATTATTGTTCCCTACTTTTCTTTTCAGAACATACAAGACGTGCAGTCACAGTTAATTCTGAGCGCTATGTCGAAATTATCCAGAAATATCTTCAACCTCAACTTGAAGAACATATGGCTTCAGCAAGCTGGTGTCACAGCCTATATTTCGGGACAAAGCATGACAGTTCTTCGGGGGATATTTGGGAGTCACTTGATCTCCAGGTTTGAAGATGTGGATTGTCCTACAGGATCATCTGACTTCTCATGTGCTGACTTTTACTTGTGGGGTTACCTGAAGGAAATACTCTTAACACATACAATCCATTTAACAGTTGGAGTATAAAAGGAACAGCTCCGAACGCAGGCTACAACAATGTATTAAAAGCAATTATGGATACCTGGCAGACACTGTTGTTGCAACATGAAGATGATAATCCAAAAGTGAGAGTTGTCTTATGATATTGATAATAAAAGTTTTGTTTTTCTCGTAAGACATTTATTTTATTTTTAAAATAGGTAATCTTCCATGCCTCACTCACAGTACAGGTATTGTATAATATTAATTAGCAAATTTGATTTTGTTTAAAATAGGTTAATTCTGAACAATTGAATGTGTGAAAATTTTAAAACTTTTAAATCATTTAAATTATTCGGATAATAATAATAATAATAATAATAATAATAATAATAATAATAATAATATACTTCTTATTTAATATTTAATTGGCTGTGTTAGAATTTGACGACTCACAGGACAGACAAGAACGATCTTTGGGAGTGACGAGACGGTAGGCAGCTGAATGAAGTCTTGTGTGTCTATATGTAGGCTATACATATATTGATTAGATGTTATACTGTATATAACATCTACATTACTTGTCAGTCCTCTGTTTCCTATCAAGTAAGGTTATTTAAAATACATCATATTAATATATGTTTAATATATCTGTAGCCGCATAGGAATTATTATGATTATGAGAAATAAAAATATCATACAGTCTTGCCTGTGAATTGTGGTGACAGTGGTTTTAAAGCTCTATAATTGTTATACTTGAGGACTCATCTTCTGAGTCAAAAATAGGACGTAATTTATCAGGACTAGATATAGTCCTGTCTTTGTATATCACCCGTTTACTTACTTAATGACGACTTCTTCTTGCCTAATTGGGTGTGTGTCTAAATAAAATGTTACCGTACTTCAGGAATGTTTCGACGTTAAAATTTCTAAAAAATGGAAATCATGAATATTGCATTTATTTTACGTGCAATTTTTGTTTGAGAAAGATCGGCATGATAACATTGAAGGACAATTAAATTATTTAGTATAGGCCCCTTTACTATTGTAGTATAAAGTATATTCACCTATAGTTCTTCTTTTTCTTCTCCCCAAACTTACTTGAGCAAAACTTTTAAAAATTCAAATCAATTGATGTTTGCAACAGTGGACAGTTCTAGGTATGTTTTCATTTCTCATTACAACTATAGTCACATCTCAAGTGAGGACCTGGCATATTTAAAATGTGTAAAACATGCCTTTATCAATTTTGTCTGATGATCTGTTTCCGTTCTTACTACGGCTTATCATGGAATTCTCGCAAAGACGTAATTTAAAATGTTGAAGAGCAATAATTCAACTTCTACAACCTCTTTTACGCAGTCGAATCGTTCATCACAACATATTCTCTCTACTACTTGATGTTTGCAGCTTCATTTTCACTCAAGTTCTTCCGCCTATTCCACACGCGTGCCACAAATCAAACGTCTGTCGTAATAGTCTGGTTGCCGAAGCTCTGCTGTTGTCACACTCTCAGCTCTTCCATTTTATTATTATGAGTAACTCCTTTCTTTGTTAACGTTCCTCCACTTCCAGGTCCCGCGTTTAATATCTGCATGTTGTGAGGCGGTAACAATGGTTGCGACTCTGGTCCACAGCTCTGTAATTGATTAGGATTCGATAGTGCAGGTATGGAAGGTTTGGGTGTTTTTGGAGGTGGTGGAGGTTTTGGTAGAGTTGATGTCACAGATGAGGAATTGTTTGATGATGGAGGGGGTGGTGGTAGATCCGCGAATTCTGGCGGCGGTAGTTGATGATGGTGATGTGAATGGTGATGATGTTGTCCTAGTATACCTCCTCCACCGCCTCCAGGGTCTGATCCTTTGATATTTGTCGTGCTGCCCCCACCACTACCGTCCACACCGAGGAGATCTCCACATATGCTGTTCGGCATCTGTCCGTTCTCCGCTCGTTTCTTCCCTACCCCTCCCTGCCCGCCTCCCTCTTGATGCAGTCTCGTTTTATCTCTCTGGTAATACACCCCTGCGAATATCAAGACGTTTAGTATTAGTAAAGAGCATCCTATGGCTATAGTAACACTGAGTGCTGTGGAATATGCAGCGAAGCCGTCTTCTGGCTGTTGCGGCGGTGACGCCGACGCTGCCGCCGCGGCTGAAGACGTGTCGTCGACGTTGGAGTCAGGCGGCAGGAGGCTCTGGCTGGTAGCGGAGACGTTGGTGCTGACGGTGTCCAACTTGACGTCTGATGACGACGCACTGGTTGTCACCGACGGCGGTTTCTTGGACACGGCCGCCCCGTCGCTGAGACCTGGTGGACGGACTCTGCCATCGAAAGTGACGCCTCCTCCCCCGGGCCCGACGGCGTGGTCGTTGTCGTCCTCTAGCATGTGGTGTGACAGAGGGACGTCATCTCCTCCTGGACGGTGAAGGTCAGGCACCAGGTTCAACCAGAAGGACAGTCGGTGGGCTCGATAGTGCGTCTTCACCTTGGGCTTCGTGTCTGTGGACAGAAGGCGTCATCAGCTGAGAAAACGTATGCGTAGACCAACAATTGAAAGTGAAATAAAAATATCCGAATGCGTGTTGCGTATGTACGAATCCAGTATATGTAGATAGATAGATAGATAGATAGATAGATAGATAGATAGATAGATAGATAGATAGATAGATAGATAGATAGATAGATAGATAGATAGATAGATAGATAGATAGATAGGCAGGCAGGCAGGCAGGCAGGCAGGCAGGCAGGCAGGCAGGCAGGCAGGCAGGCAGGCAGGCAGGCAGGCAGGCAGGCAGGCAGGCAGACAGACAGACAGACAGACAGACAGACAGACAGACAGACAGACAGACAGACAGACAGACAGACAGACAGACAGATAGATAGATAGATAGATAGATAGATAGATAGATAGATAGATAGATAGATAGATTAGAGTTATAAGAGTAGGTCGACAGAACAAAATACTTTAATCATGTAGTGACAGACTTTCTTAAAAATTACATGAACAAATATTTAAGGAAGAAAACGGGAGACTGATAAAAAAACATGAACTTAAAGAATACAATCAGATTGAAGAGAGAATGAAACGGGGAGGAAGGAAATAAGGCGAGAAGAATGAAGAAGAGATGAATAAAAACGAGGAGAAAGAATAAAGAAGGCGAAGAAAAGTAGGAAGTAATAGAAGACGAAAGTAAAGGAGAATATTAAACGAGAAAATTAGGAGAAAAGAAGCAGAAGAGGCAAAGGGAAAGGAAATCTAAACGATGGAAGAGGACAAGAAAATGAGGAGAAATAAGAAAAGTAAAATAATGAAAGGAGAAGGATGTAGGTTATAATTAACAGAAAGTAATATAGCCTAAGAAAGATAAATAACAGATTAGAAATAAAACGAATAAAGATAAGGTCAGAATAGAAATAAGGCTGGAAATGAGGGGGGGGGAAGAAAAGGAATAGAGTGAAGATATACAGAGTGTTATAAAAGTATCCAATATTTTAGGAGGTGCTAGTATGCTTCAAAACAAGAAAATAATGTTTAATAAAAATGGGTCCTACAACACATACTTTCTGAGATCTGAACACTTGTTCATACGAGGTGCTCAATGTGACGTCCATTAATGGCAATGCATTTCTCTCCCCTTCGGCGTAAGGAATGACGCACCCTTTGAAATTTGTTTTAATACGTTAATAAGAAAGTCCTGAGAACGATCCCCAGTTAATCTCTGTGGTAGCACATATGGCCCTTTATCTATCACCAAGAACCTCTGCGCATCAGCTGGTTGAGAATCGGTGCTGATGTCTTGTTTCTTCAACTGCATGGGGATCTTCATCAGCCCACACATGCTGACTAGGGAAATTCACATCATCATCTCTGCTGAACCCCGCTCATATCCGCAACCAGACTTTTGTTTTCAGTATTCCTTACGACGTATCATTATTCCATGCCAGGGGTATCAACTACGGTATGATTATCTGGTATTCTGCTGTATTGTAGGACAGATGAATACATTTCCATGAATGGACGACACATTGAGCACATCCTATGAACAAGTGTTCAGATCTCAGAAAGTATGTGTTGTAGGACCCATGTCCATTTGACATTATTTTCTTGTTTTGATGCATACTATCACCTCCCAAATATTGGACACTTTTAAAAACCTGTATTGGAAGAAAAGAAAGGAGAGAAGAAAAAAGGGGATGGGAGGAAAATGAAATTGGAATAATGAAACTACTCTTTGGAATATGTTGTTGTCCACTTGTATGATAAGACTGATACAAAGTGTTAAATTTTCCATAGGTCTATTCAAAATTAAGTGGAAAGAAATACTTTTTTTTTCTCGAAGAAAACTTATCATAAATATTACAAAATCAGATCGGCACAGACCTTTTTCACAGCAGGCAGATATTGCTATTCAACTAAGCTACGATTCGCCTCGAAATCGTTTTCTTTAAATCGATGGGTTGAAATAATCAAAAACAATGTAATAAGTTTCTGCAAAGCTGTGGTTAAATAATTATGATGTACACGCTTCATCAATAATTGTCAGGTTGTGTAACAAAATTGTGTTTTGTTCATCTACCTTTCCTGTTTGAGATTTCTGCGGAAAACATCTGAGTGTTAGATCTCGCCCTTCTTTAAGAACGGTTTTCACGGAAAGTAGCACATATAAATCTTGTGAAGAGCAGAGAGGAAGCTTATAAGCGGGTGCAGAAGGGATGAGTGCCATTAGAAGACGCGACCCTTCACCAGATTAGAGCAAGGAACTAATATTACAGCAAACCGATTAAATTGTAATGTGCATATTTTAACGTATAGGACAGAGGGAAAGACTTGGGACAGGATGGAATGAGAAAATAAATTGCTAGGATTTGCCACAGGCTACAAGAAGAGAGAAACGAGAGGGAAAACAAGGAATGACCGTGAAATCTAATAGCAGGAAAGGAAAGAAAATTTCACTGTCTCACAGGGACCGAACATTCGACAATATTGCTTAATAGCCATCTGTTGACAGTATGAATATGACTAATATTCCAACATCTATATTGTCTACCAAAATATAAGCCAGGAATTCGAGAATAAATACAGTAGCTCCAACTTAAAATACCGGTACTTAAGAAATGTGCAGTTCAATTTTGTGGCTTAAAATTAATGCCACTTTCTCATTAAACAAAGGAAGTCCTGTGATGTCGCAATATCGATTTGGACATCTTTATGGAAACACAAGGTTTCTTCGTCATCCATAATATCGAAGAAATTAAGGGGTGGGAATGATACAGTCCTAAGCCACACAGACAAACGTTTACAGGAGAGCGTATTAAAAGGTTTAGAAGCAAGTGAACATTTTGGCGTTACTCCTGCTTGCCTCCCCTCTCTTTGAAACCAATAAGAAGCATCACTCCCGCTTGGAGGGGATGCAGAGATATCAAAACAAGATTTTCCGGGAATGTTTTTTAATTCTTGATCTTTACTAATACCTACTACAAATTGAAGAATGTTAACTGGAGTTGAGATATAATTTTTCTTTTAAATTCCACAAATATTTGAGCTAAAATTTAACATTAATATTAAAAAAAAATATTTCCATGGATGTCATAGCAAAAGCCATAGCTATTTTAGTCTTTTGGGAGTCTTTTGGACGTGGTTAATGAAAACAAAAATTTTCACTTATTTTGGACAAACTGTTTTTGAAAAATATTCACCAGAATAAAAAAATGTAAAACTGAGAAAAAACTATTCTGGTGTATTTTTTCAAAAACTGTACATCCAAATAGTTGAAAAATTTTTGTGCGTTAACCAGACCCAAAAGATTAAAAATAGTTAAGAGTTTTGCTGTAAGATTCAGTATTTAAAAAATATATAGATATTAAATTTTAGCCCAAAATATTGCGGAATTTTTTAAAAAATTATGTCTCAACTTTTGTTAACATTCTTAATTTGTAGTAGGTATTATTAAAGATTAAGAATGTAAAAAAATTCCCAGAAAATCTTGTTCAGATATCTGTAACAGTTTGTTTGTAACGTGCACCCAAACTTAATGAATTTTTTTTAATTGGGTTATTTTACGACTCTGTATCAACATCTCAGGTTATTTAGCGCCTGAGTGAAATGAAGGTGATAATGCCGGTGAAATGATTCCGGGGTCTAGCACCGAAAGTTACCAAGCATTTGCTCCTATTGGGTTGAGGGAAAACCCCGGAAAAAACCTCAACCAGGTAACAGACAGTACCTTCTCACGTTAAACAGGCAGACAACACTTATCCATACTCCTAACTGCTCTGGTATAGCCTACGTATTGATATATTTATAAAGAGAAGCAGTTAGCAATAAATAAGTTGTGATTATTATTTTCTCATTCATAGGTCTATTATTGTTTAATAGTATTACATTTTTGACAGGTAATACACTACTCAAAAGAATCTAAGGGACAAGTACATTATTTGCTTCACTTTAATATTCATAGCAGAGAAATGGATATTAACTTATCCAAGAAATAAGTTATATTGACTAAGAAACAAATCAAGTCAATTTGATGATTATTTTTATTTTTTATGTTGAAGACTAAACAATAACGAAAATGCTGCATATTGAGTAAAATGGCAGAAACATTTTAACAAGAATTATTGAAAATTCCTTACAGATTGAAATGAATTCAGTTGTTAGTAATGAGTATGACGTCGTGCATTTACCACTGCTTGTATCGCCTCGGCATGCTTGAAATCAGATGTTCAATGTCTTCTTGCAGAAGATTATCCCAAGTCTGAATTAGAGCAGTCTGTAAGTATCCAACGTTCTATATTCTCCATACGTGATGTTACAGCCCTCTTAAGTTGATCATATGCATGTTCTGTGGGATTAAGATCCGGAGACTGAGGAGATCAAGGTAGTACACAAATTTCTTCTTGCTGAAACCATTCACAAACCGCTCGAGCTCTATGAGCGTGGGCATTGTCATGCATAAGAATGAAACGTTCTGCTAGGGCATTAGCAAATGGTCTCACAATTGAACAGCTGTACAAAAACGTCAGTTGTCCAACATCTGGTAATTTTAGTTAGAGCGATCATCTGATACTCCTCTGGGACATGCAAGAACACATGTATTCAGTTCTTTGAAAGAGTCAATAGTACATTTCGAATTGCTTTTAAAAATTCTGTTTCTGTTAAAACTCAGTAGTCCACAATATTTGTGATAATGTCAGTTGTCCAGGTTTCATTGATCTACACAGTATTGGCAGCACCATCGCACCAGAGTAGCAGCTGCAGGCGCTAGTGTGTTTTGTTGTATTTTGCATTCTGCATTGTGAATGTGCAACTTTTCAAATAAAAATGTAATTTGTCCAAAGGATTTTTTGCTCCAATGATCCAAATATTATACGTTACAACATAATACAGATAATACAGTGAGTTCATACAAATTACCAACGTGAAATGCCAATAATTGTTGATGCTGTTAAGTTTTTTGAAGATTCCCACAAAAATATGATTTTGGACAACTGACGTTTTTGCTAAAAACCCCTCAATTGATCGCAGAATAGAATTTAAGTACATAATATGATTCATTGTCCCTTCCAGGAAAACAAGCTGTGTTCTTCCGTCCATCTTTACTCCTGCCCACATCATGATGAATCACCTTCATATAGCTATGGATTTCCTGAACATGACGAAGTCTTTCTGCTGACACAACTTGACGCCTTCCATCGTAGTGAAAGCAGAATCTAGACTCATCAGAAAACATAACATGAGCCCATTCTTCATAACCTCAATTGATGTGTACTTGTGCCTATGTTAGACGCGCTGCTCGATTGTTTCTCCTAGAGACTGGTACTCTGAGAGGGCATCGAGAGAAGAGTGATGCTTCATTAACTCTGTTTATTATAGTCTGGTCACTTACAATAACTCCATGAGTGTCCTGGAGAACAGATACAACTTGCCAGGCAGTGACAGTCCGCTGACAATTAGTGTGCAGAACTAGAAATCGATCCTGCTTTGCTGTTATCTTTCTTCCTCGGCCTTGATGACGTTCCTTAACCTCACCTGTGACTTGATAACGTAGCCATAATCGGTTAATAACACTCCGTGATGTGTTCAACACTCGAAAACATGAGCCTACCCACACCTATGGAGTAACGGTTAGCGCGTCTGGCAGCGAAACCAGGTGGCCCGGGTTCGATTCCCGGTCGGGGCAAGTTACCTGGTTGAGGTTTTTCCGGGGTTTTCCCTCAACCCAATATGAACAAATGCTCGGTAACTTTCGGTGCTGGACCCCGGACTCATTTCACTGGTATTATCACCTTCATCTCATTCAGACGCTAAATAACCTAAGATGTTGATAAAGCGTCGTAAAATAACCTATTAAAAATTAATGGAAGAGTTAACACGCGTAATTGAGGTTCGTTTTCAGATCAAAGTCATCAGTAGGCACTTTTCAACAATGTGGCCTCCGCGATCTTCAGATTTCAATCCGGCCGACTTTTGGTACCTTAAAGAACGAGTTTTCCTGACACATCCAACAACCCTAATGCAACTCAAAGATGCCATCTCGCAAGAAATTGCCATTATTCCAAGACATTATCTGCAAAATGCAATGAATGGTGTCGCAGGCAATATGCTGTACGTTGAACAAGAGACCGGCGGAATCTTCCCAATGTTTTGAAAACCCCGTTGTTTGCTCATCACTGTGAAGTTTTTGTTTTTTTCCCCTATCTTAAATGTTATAATATTTATAGCGGTTTAATGTTTGAACTGACTTTTGAAATACCCTATACTTATTCTTTGTGTTCATATCATGGTGTAATTGACATCTCTCTTTGTCAAAATGTAGATACAAAAACATTACGTTTTCGAAGTTTCCTCTAGTGTTACATGTTCAGTATAATATTTCTTGAGTTGACATATGACCAAATTCTGAGAGCTACGTAAACCTTAGGATGGTTAATATTATTTTATGCTCGACCATGCCGAAATGTAGTAATTACACACCTGGTAGCAGTCCTTTAATGTATGTCATTAAAGTACACCTATTCATTAAAGTTCAGGTTTTCGATTATTCTCGGATATGCAATCGAAAGACAACGAGGGAAACGTCACGGAGGCTGGAAATCCAATACTGTCGCAGAAGGTTATGTTCTGTTACTATAATAATTAGCGTTAATTGTAAATAATATTCAAATAAATTCAATTTGTCATCTCGTTTTTCAATTCTAAATCAATTTCCAGGTTATATCAAAATTAGTTCATGTTATTCTCTAGATTACATCAAGGTCAATGACATTATTGTTCCTCGGAAAAAATCAATACTTTCGCGTCTGCGCACATATCACAATTTACGAGCTATGCACAAAATCACTTCCAATCTTCAGTCAGATACGAATAAAATGAATACTTCTGAATAATTTCAAGTTAGAAATATGGTCGAGTATAAAAAGTCGTATGAAACTTGCCTATAATGGTAATTAAGACGCTCGTATGAAAATTATGAAACTCGTTCGCGCTCGTTTCATAAACAAACATACTCGCATCTTAATTCCTATCATTATTGGCTAGTTGCATAATGTACTATTACTTATTTATTTACTTATTTTTACAATAGAACTTAATTACATAGTATTATTTAAATATTTTATTGTAGATCCAGAAGATTTGTATATTTTTGTAACAAGAGTTGAATAAAAAAAGCGAAAAAAGGGGAAAACATTTTCTCATGAGATTTTGGCCAGTGTTTGGGACCGGTGTTCACCCAGCATCGTCATGTCCTTAGGGAACTACTATATGTAGCAAAATCCGGTTACGAAAGTCAGCTATAACGACTGGGAGGATCATTATGCTTACCACACGTTATCTACATTATAGGTGAATGATCGTCCACTCTGTATAGACATATGAACGTAAGGCCAGTAGCCGACTGTTCGGTCTGGATCTTAAAGGACTGTAGCGCCACGGATTATTATTATTATTATTATTATTATTTATCACTATTATTATTATTATTATTATTATTATTATTATTATTATATCTTATCATCAGAGATGTTTAGTATCGAATGTTGGTATTCATATAATACATCTCAGGTCAATGTTTGCCTAAAAGCAGCTAAGGCTAATAAGTATGATTCTTTTATTGCATTTCTGAATACAGCTGTTAATGTAACATCAACAGAATGTAAGTAGTTTAAATGTCCAATTTACTATCTGATTATGAAATTCAAATTGAGATTATGAATGGAAAAACAAAGCCGATTAAAATGAACAACGGTGTTACTCAAGGTAGTACACTATCACCATCGCTCTTTAACTCCATAATAGATGGTATACTTACTTACGGCTTTTAAGGAACCCGGAAATTCATTGCCGCCCTCACATAAGCCCGCCATCAGTTCCTATCCTGAGCAAAAATAGTCCAGTCTCTACCATCATATCTGACCTTCCTCAAATCAATTTTAATATTATCCTCTTATCTACGTCTCGGCCTCCCCAAAGCTCTTATTCCCTGCTGCCTCCCAACTAACACTCTATATGCGTTTCTGGATTCGCCCATACGTGCTACATGTCCTGTCCATCTCAAACGTCTGGATTTAATGTTCCTAATTATGTCAGGTGAAGAATACAATGCGTGCAGTTCTGCGTTTTGTAGCGTTCTCCATTCTCCTGCAACTTCATCCCTCTTAATCCCAAATATTTTCCTAAGCACCTTATTCTTAAACACCCTTAACCTCTGTTCCTCTCTCAAAATGAGAGTCCACGTTTCACAAGCATACAGAAGAACCGTTAATATAATTGTTTCATAAATTGTAACTTTCAGATTTTTGAGAGGAGACTGGATGATAACAGCTTCTCAACCGAATAATAAAACGCATTTTCCTTATTTATTCTGTTTAATTTCTTCCCGACTATGGCTCCAAGGTATTTGAATTTTTCCACATCTTCAAAGCATAAATTTTCAATTTTTATATTTCCATTTCGTATAATATTCTGTTTTTTTTTTTTTTTTTTTTCCCGGGATTTACTTCCAAACCTATCTCTTTACTTGCTTCAAGTAAAATACCCGTGTTTTCCCTAATAGTTTGTAGATTTCTCCCAACATAGTCACGTCATCCACATAAACAAGGTGCTGATGTAAATCGTTCAATTTCAGACCCTCTCTGTTATCCTGGACTTTCCTAATGGCATATTCTAGAGCGAAGTTAAAAAGTAAAGGTGATAGTGCTTCTCCTTGCTTTAGCCCGCAGTGAATTGGAAACGTATCTGACAGAAACTGACCTATAAGGACTTTGCTGTACGTTTCACTGAGACACATTTTAATTTAAAACCGAACTAGTTTCTTGGGAATACCAAATTTAATAAGAATATTATATAAAACTTCTCTCGTAACCGAGTCATATGTCTTTTTGAAATCTATGAATAACTGATGTACTGTACCCTTATACTCCCATTTTTTCTCCGAAAAATCTTATCAATAGTCGATCTATTACGCCTAAAACCACACTGATGATCCCCAATAATTTCATGTTGGCCTACATATGGAGTTAATCTTCTCGAAAGAATATTGGACAAAATTTTGTACGATGTCAATAAAAGTGATATTACTCGAAAGTTACCACAATTAGTCTTGTCCCATTTTTTAATGATAGATACAATTGAAGGGTTCAGAACCACAGTGGGCCAAGCGCCATTTACTAAAACCGTAGAAAACAAGGATTAAAATGAAGTTATCTGTAGTAATGTCACGAGAGGTCTGAGATCTGCCGATAAATCCACGAGCGAAGCGAGTGGATTTATCTGGGAAATCTCAGACCTTCGAGTGACATTTATTAGGACTATTTCGTGAATAAAATAAAAATTTAAATAATATATCCCTAAAATTCGATCACAAAATGTTAATAATTGTATATTAACGAATACTTAACCTATTCAGACATTGTGAAGTTGAAATACTCGTAGATGAATATCGATTATTGCAATAAAGAAATTCGATGTTATTATTCAGTAATGCCAATTGCGAAAAGCGAAATACTAGTTTAACAATGTTAATTACATGTACTGCATTTTTCTATTATTATTATAGCAAATACATTTTCATTATCTGCTGAAATCATAATTTAATTTAACAGTAACAGTGGGGACAGCTATATACCAATGCTTATGTATTCACAGCGAGACATGTTGCTACACAGTGAAGCCATCTCTGTATAGATAGGCCTAATTAAAACACGAATTTTATTACGCCATACGAAAGGCAGTTTGATCAAGGACATTATTACTATGCAAGGTCTTTGAGTTTGATATGCGATGATGTTACATAAATTTGAACATCTATTAATTGTTTAATTTCAATACAAATGTTATAGGCTACAATTTTATAGGTTACGTTAGGCCTACCTGTGGAAGCAGGACCAATGTCAACTGTGCCTTGTTTCGACCTTTACTTACAATCAGTGCTACACGAAAGCATTTTTTTATAGCTCAACAAACGCATTCTCGCTGTAGTGTGTAATGGAACTAAAGCTGCATCTACACAGTTCAATATTCCAATCGCTTATGCGTGAAATTTGGGAAGAATATTGAAAGAATCAAGTTTAAAAGGTACGTTCAATTAAGATGCATAAAGATTTTGTGTCTACATGGTGCGCCGTTTTGAAAGTGGTCTTCACTGCGTAAATATATTAATTAATATTAAATATCAATCTTGCATTCATTGCTTTAAAGTTGAAAGGAAAGTGTAACCGTGTAGTTGCAGCTTAATGTATTCATGATCATCAATGTAAGGGGAAACAGTTGGCGACAACGACTAAACAAAAGAACGACCATGCGATAAATTGATAGCGATAAATCTAGCTGCAGAAATTATCGCAAAGTCTGACTGTGATTGGTTGGAATTGAAAATTTCATTACACTTCATTGGTCGAAAATGCAATGACGTCATATAAACGAAATAGTCACCATAATTCAATGGAAACATATAGCAAGTAATATAAGTATACACTTTCAAACTAAATGATATGTCAATCTTCATTAAACTATGGTATTAACTTAACTTTAACCCTTGCTTTCTCCATTTTTAATAAATGGCGCTTAGCCCACTTTGGCTCTGAACCCTTTAATTATGGACTCCTTCCATTGTTCTGGTACAGTTTCCTTTTCCCAAATAGTAGATGGTATATTGAAAGAATTGACCGATAAAGAAATACAGGGACATCATTTTATTTTTACTTCAATTTTTATTGTACCTGAGTTTTTGAATGTACTTCACTCCCACCCCTTCTACTAATGAAGTTTCAACTGTTTTCCAGACAGAATCAAGGCCGCTTATAGTAAACAGCACTGAGTTACTGAGTATAGTTCGTTACAGAAATATGTTCGCGTTTTCCAGTGACGAAAGAGCTTTTAATATTGAATCATATTTTCGCACAGGTACTGTCCGTTTGCCTACGTCACATCCCGATTTCCCCCACCTGCTTCTGCACGGCCCTCTGTAAAAGCAGGGCTGTCTTAGCTCTTTTCTGAAAACATTAATTTCTGTTAGGAATTGGACGTTTACGTAATATTATACAACTGTTTAAAATAACTTAAATAAAAGGGCCTCGTTAAGTAATTAACTGTCACGTGATTTCCCTCCTTTCTACGATCCTGCGGCATAACCACTTGGACGGAGAGTAGATAGCATGTCCGAGTAATTTTATCTATGCGGGTCGGGTAGAAGTGAAGATTGAATTTACATTACATAAGGTACTCTTTTATAGAGTAGGTACAGAATTATTTCAACATGAGTTACTAGTACGAAGGACGAAACTGGTAATTGGAATTGGATGCAATAGTCTATAGTGCGATAATATGCACAAAAGAACTGAAGCCTGTAGGCTATCGAAATGAATGGCTACCATCTTCAAAAATGTGTTTAAATATCCATTTTATGATTATTTTTCAATTGAACTTCATTATTCTCTATATTGTACGCTAATGTGCTGTAGACAGTATAATATACACTACATAATGAACACGTTCGCATGGGTAGCTCAGTTCGTGAGTAAAAACACTCATTCTTAATACAGTACTGCATTTTGATTAAATAAAAATCCTAATGAAAATTATCGAAATCAAAATCGCGATATTTCCTAGTTTACGTAAATGGATGAAGTACTTTTCTTCCCTCCTATACCTAGTAAAGTGATGTGTTTGTGTTTTACGCCAGTATCATCGAACTCCAGTTGTGGAAGGGGGTAGCGAACGGGGTTTCCGGTTCTCTAAAAGTATAGCCAGATTAATATTAAAAATGTCAGTAAAAATAAAATGATGTCCCTGTATAAGAAGAGTATGGTTTTACTTTAAACCCTCAGCTACAATATCGTACAGCGATGGCTTTTGCTGATGATATTGCTTTAATATGACAAAGTTAACATGAGAACAATTCTATCATTATTTTAAGAGAAAACGATATTTTATCAGTGTTGTTGCTCTTAAACCAGTTAAAATTATACCAATTTCAATTAAGAATTTTATTGCACATTGTGTCGTCCAGAAATAACATTACTAACGGGTAAATAATTAACTCTATAACTAGTACCAGAGAGACTACTAATTATATAGTGGTTAATTTCTTTGATGAACTCTAGTACTAGTCCTCGATGAGAAATCAATCATTACATCTATGCATAAAAACATCAAAAAGCTTTATGCTTCACTCATACTTTTGCTTGATCAAAAGATTTTAATAATCAATCAATATGTTTGGCCCAGCCTGGTAAATCCGTTACAATGTGCACCTCGTACAAAAATTAGATAAGGCTTTTTACCTGACGTCGATAAA
Source organism: Periplaneta americana (assembly GCF_040183065.1). Taxonomy (NCBI): domain Eukaryota; kingdom Metazoa; phylum Arthropoda; class Insecta; order Blattodea; family Blattidae; genus Periplaneta; species Periplaneta americana. The sequence goes on from NC_091130.1 coordinate 96,866,939, forward strand.
ATCACAAAAGAACCGCTCAAAGAACTGATTGGATTGGCTTATGATTGCCCTGACAGAATGATTTATGCAGCTAAAAATTTTCGTGGCCTGGCGCTAATGAAGGCAAGCTGGGAAGTTTATACTCAACATATTAACATATGCAACATTTTACGTACTTCGAGTTGATGGCGGATACTTACATTATATCCGAAAGATGTGTGCTTCATCCAAACCTGCTATAAGATTATCTATCTACACCAAAAGCAACTCACTGGATAGAAACGTATACGTAAAGAACTGCTCTGAGCTTCCAAAAACGAACTCGTGGGTCAGTAGCAGAAAAGGATTGTCGTCTGGAGAGATAGAAAAATTTGGACATGTGGAGGACTCAGAATGATAAGGTCCTATCTGATATTTTTTAGCAAAATGGAGATTTTTACTGCATTAAATGAGCCGATCAGAGCAAAAGTGGTGTAAATCAAAATTGGGTAATGAGATTTAAAGTAAAAATTCTGTAAAACACAGCGCAAAGTAGCAGTTAATATGTCCTTCGTGCTATCCACCGACTACTAATAGTTTAAATAAATTGAATGTTAATTGCTACTTTGCGCTGTATTTTACAGAATGTTTACTTTAACCCTCATTACCCATTTCTGACTTACACCACTTCTGCTATGAACGGCTCAAATAGTACTACTTAACACTACCTACCAAATTAATTTTATGTTGATATTTCAATTATTTTTGTCGTACGAACAATTTGACATATTCCTAATTGCACTCTCAGGTGTTTCATGAGAGTGACAAGGTTCAATTTGAACTTTTCTTGTAGAATTATGTAAACGAACATAATCAAGATATAAATAAATAAATAAATAAATAAATAAATAAATAAATAAATAAATAAATAAATAAATAAATAAATAAATAAATAAATAAATAAATAAATAAATAAACGAATAAATAAATAAACAGACAAACAAACAAACAATAAATAAATAAACGAACGAAGAAATAAATAATTAAATAAATAAATAAATAGATAGATAAATAAGTAAATAAAGAAATAAATAAATGAACAAACGAATAAATAAATAAATAAATGAATGAACGAAAACAACGAATGAACGAATAAATAAATAAATAAATAAATAAATAAACAAACGAACGAAAGAACGAATGAATGAACGAATAACTAAATAAATAAATAAATAAATAAATAAATAAATAAATAAATAAATAAATAAATAAATAAATAAGTAAACAAACGAACGAACAAAAGAACGAGTGAATGAACGAATAAATAAGTAAATAAATAAATAAATAAATAAATAAATAAATAAATAAATAAATAAATAAATAAATAAACGAACAAAAAAGGAAGAACGAATAAATAAATAAATAAATAAATAAATATATAAATAAATAAGTAAACAAACGAACGAACAAAAGAACGAATGAATAAACGAATAAATAAGTAAATAAATAAATAAATAAATAAACGAACAAAAAAGGAAGAACGAATAAATAAATAAATAAATAAATAAATAAATAGATAAATAAATAAGTAAATAAATAAATAAGCAACGAACACACGAAAGAACGAAGGAATGAACGAATAAATTAAGAAATAAATAAATAAACAAATAAGTAAATTAACAAATAAGTAAATTAACAAACAAATTAGCTAATTAATCAACAAGTAAATAAATAAATAAACAAGGAAACAAACGAACGAACAAAAAACAAATGAATGAACGAATAAATAAATAAATAAATAAACGAACAAAAAAGGAAGAACGAATAAATAAATAAATAAATAAATAAACGAACAAAAAAGGAAGAACGAATAAATAAACAAATAAATAAATAAATAAACGAACAAAAAAAGGAAGAACGAATAAATAAATAAATAAATAAATAAATAAATAAACGAACAAAAAAGGAAGAACGAATAAATAAATAAATAAATAAATAAATAAATAAATAAATAAATAAATAAATAAATAAATAAATAAATAAATAAATAAATAAATAAGCAACGAACGAACGAAAGAAGGAAGGAGTGAACGAATAAATTAAGAAATAAATAAATAAACAAATAAGTAAATTAACAAACAAATTAGTTAATTTATAAACAAGTAAATAAATAAATAAACAAATAAGGAAACAAACGAACGAACAAAAGAACGAATGAATGAACGAATAAATAAATAAATGAAGGAACAAAAAAAGGAAGAACAAATAAATAAATAAATAAATAAATAAATAAACGAACGAAAGAACGAATAAATGAACGAATAAATTAAGAAATAAATAAACAATTAAGTAAATAAACAAACAAATTAGTTAATTAATAAGCAAAATAAATAAACAAGTAAATAAAGAAATAAACAAATATGTAAAGTAAATAAATAAACAAGTAAAAAAACGAACGAAAGAACGAATGAATGAAAGAGTAAATAGTTAAATAAATAAATAAATAAACAAGTAAATAAATAAATAGTAAATTAACAAATAAATAAATAAACAAACAAAGAAATTAATTAATTAATAATAAGTAAACAAGTAAGTTAATAAATAAATAAATAAATAAATAAATAAATAAATAAATAAATAAATAAATAAGTAAACGATGATAACACTACTCGACAAGAAATTGTTTATGTTAATTTTTTCATCGTTCCTGAATGAAATTTGCCTGCTGAACACGAATATGGCATTGGTTTTTCTGAAATGATAATATTTTGGAAAATATTTTGTAATTTATGTTTTCGAAAAAAACAACATAACCAAACACATTCTCTATTTAGTTTTATTACGAGCCCCTAGGTGCGAACTAATTGCAGACCTCTCCTTTTTTCAGGATTGGCAGACATCAGTGAATAGAATTTACTCCCAGTCATCAATATTTTAAGACAAATAAGTCTCTTTCTTCATTATATGTGTGCAGTTTCTAACTTTTGCCTCTTATTGTAAAAAATGTCTACAAGAAGCTGTAAGCCTCCAACAGACTCTTTTTGTTATGTTTGTGGTTTCTATATAAGCCCTAAACAAGTACAACATGCCATTTTACCTGGAACGAAGTTCTGCACAGCGTACAAACATTACTTCGGAGTGCCGGTTGGAGATTTTGATAAAATATGGGCTCCCCACGTCTCCTGTGGTAGTTGTCGTTCAAACTTAGAAGGATGGCTGCGTGGGTCTGGAAAAAGTATGCCTTTTGCCATACCTCGGATCTGGAGAGAACCTTCAAACCACCACAATGACTGTTGCTTTTGTATTGTAGACATATCGAAATACAAAAGTGTCAAGAACAGAAGAAACTTAGATTACCTTAGTATACCTTCTTCCATTGCCCCAGTTCCACACAGTAATGACCTGCCAGTTCCTAAACCACCTGATCAGTACTCAACCGATGAAGAAAGTGCGATAAAAAGTGATTCAGATGAAACGTTTCTTAGTGAGAATGAAGAAAAAGGACCCCACCTTCTTAGTCAATCAGAGCTTGATGGTTTTATCAGAGAATTAGAGCTACCAAAATGTAAAGCTGAGCTAGTTGCTTCACGCTTCAAAGAATGGAGGTTTCTCCTTCCTTCATGTAAAGTAACATCATACAGAACTCGGAATAAGGAGTTCTCATCCTTTTTCCATACAGTAGAAAAACTGTGCTATTGTTTTAAGATCAATGAGTTGTTTGAATCTATTGGAGTCCCCCATATTGCAGAAGATTGGCGTCTGTTCATAGATAGTTCAACGAGAAGCTTTAAGGCTATCCTACTTCACAATGGAAATATGTATCCTTCAATTCCTGTTGGTTACTCCACTCATTTGAAGGAGGACTAAGAAAATGTAAGGTTCCTGCTAGAGAAGATAAATTACACTAGTTACAAGTGGGATATCTGTGGAGACTTCAAGATGTTGGGATTTATATTAGGTTTACAAGGTGGTTTCACAAAATATTCGTGTTTTCTCTGCCTTTGGGACAGTAGAGCCACTGACCAGCACTATACTCAGAAAACATGGCCACAAAGGGAACACCTAATTCCAGGTAAACGCAATGTTATCCACGAGGCTCTAGTTCCAAGAGAGAAGATCTTACTCCCACCTCTTCACATAAAACTTGGACTAGTCAAGCAGTTTGTGAAGGCATTAGAACCCAACTCTGTTGCTTACCTTCATCTGAGGAAAATGTTCCCTCATTTATCAGATGCAAAAGTGAAAGGTGGCATATTCACTGGCCCACAGATTCGTTTGATGCTTTCATCCCAAGAACTTGAGCAGAAAATGACTGATATTGAGAGGAATGCTTGGAAGGCCTTCAGAGCAGTGGTGACAGGCTTCCTAGGCAACAAGAAAAGTGACAACTGTGAAGAAATAGTTGCCTCTTTACTGGAACATTACCGATCACTGGGATGCAAAATGTCAATAAAATTGCATTACTTGCATTCCCACCTAGAATTTTTTCGGCCTAATTTGGGAGACGTTAGCGAAGAACACGGTGAACGCTTCCATCAGGATATCGGAACAATGGAAAAAAGATACCAGGGTCGATGTGATGCTGCTATTATGGGAGACTACATTTGGGGCCTAGTTCGCAGCACTTCAGATCCTCATAAACGGAAATGCACAAGTTCTGTTCATTTTTGAATGACTGTTAACGAAATACTAAGGATAAATATATCCTGTGTCATGAATAGGTATGTATTTCCTTATTATTTTGTATTATTTTTTGTTTAATATCTGTTTTATGAATACTGATACTAGTATATTGCAGAAATGCTAAAATGTATTATTTTTATATTTCTTGCAAAATATCGACATTTCACGAAAATGAATATTATATTCATGATCAGCACTATCAAATTGATAATATAACATTGAAAAAGTCAGATAAACAAAAAGTCAGTCAAATTTTGTAGAACAGTGTAATTATTCCAGCATTTATCGTACTTTTTTAGTCAATGTAAACGTTCCATCAGATGAAGGATCAATGTTAATTCAGATAATGCCAAATACATGGGTTGTAAATAAAGTAGTGGCAACACTGCCGGGAATGGGTCATGCGCATTCGCATGCGATACGAGACATCTGGTGATCGTAGTTGTAAATATTGTCGATGTATTGAACGATAAAACCGGTTGCTATGATAACAGATGTTGTTATTTGCCTGATTAAATATAGAGCACTATTTTTAACTACTCTAACTCATGTTTACTAAACTTGAACAGCGATCATGGATAAAAATCGAGGTAGCCCGTTGTAGAAATGCACGCCAATGTCATCTAGGGTTACTTGAAGCTTGTGGCAAGGATGCACTACCGTATCGGACGGTTGCAAGTTGGGTCTCTGCATTTCGTACGGGTCGAAATGAGACGGCTCATGTGGCTCGCATAGGTCGTCCGTTCATTTATGACGAACAAGTGGAGTTAGTGCGAGGTCTCCTTGCTGATGACTAGACATCGGATTTTTAGGCACTAAAAATTGCAGTTTTAGGCGCCTAAAATAAGCTCAAAATTTGTAAAATTAGGCCCTATTTTAATGAAAATAGGCATTTTAGGCACATCAAGGTATCATACTTATTTCTTTCACTGAAATTTTTAGTTATACACTAAAATACGCACAAAAAAGTATGTTTAAACATTAAAAAAGAATACTATATTATATTTATAAACAGAGCTGCACAAATTTAATATATTGAAACTAATGAAATAATGATTATTGATATCAAGATTACTCATTTTAAGTTATTGAAATTCAGTTCCATGCTCAGACTTTATTATAATTATCTGCACAGTACACCACCGGAATTTTTTCTAAATTCTCCACAGTTAACCTTTGCCTTTTGTCACTGAGAATCATTTTGAAAGCAGAAAAACTTCTTTCAACCGAAACTGATGTGAGAGGCGCAAATTTTAAATTAGGTACAATAGAAACATCGATAATTACTGTAACATTTACACTTTCCCCCGATATCACTCTTGATACTTTTTCCAACAATGAAAATCCTACATTCTTATTTAATACGTTGTCCCACTTATTTTTAACTTTTTTCCCAGTTTCGCCCAAAGCAGAATGTATGTTCACTTGAGCTTCCTTTACTATTGCTATTTGGCTACAAAGAGATTGTTTTTCACGTTCTAATTGTTCAATGCTTGCAGGTATGAAAGAAAAGTTTGATGTTATGTAGGCAATATCGTTTTTCACTCGTGAGTCATTCAGACAATCTTTCACACACGCTGCACTATCAGTTTCAGGTAATTTATCAATAACTGTGACCACTTCTTTAAAATACTTAGAATAATACACCACTGACTGAATCCAGGTTCCCCATCGTGTAACAACCGGCTGAGGTGGGAGTGGGATATCTGGAAAGTTCTCTCTGAATATTGAAATCCTGGATGGGGCTTTACAAAAACATTTTTTTGTGTTAGAAATAAACGAATTGACAAGAGGAAATTCATTCCGGATTGTTTCAGAAACCCTGTGAAGGCCATGTGCTAGACAGGTTACACGCGTGAGGTTAGGATAAAATGTTTTAAGAAGTGGAGCTGCAGCAACCATGTACGAGGCAGCATCAGTACAAAACAACAGAACTTTAGAATCGTCTATATTACCTGAGTATAAAGACTGTAGGCCTTTATTTACAAAATAAGCAATGGCTTGGCTATTCACTTTCTAAAGTTCCTTAACACATACGAGGTGTGGAATCGAAGGTCCATCAGGACTAAGTTTTCCTACTACCATATTTGCTATATACCTATTCATAGGATCTGAGGTTTCATCCACAGAGACCCATATGTAAGAATCACCTATATCCTCCCGAATGGAAGGTAAAGTTTCATTGTATATTCTGTCTAAGTAATTTTTTCTTAGGGTCGACTCAGATGGGATATTTTGTTTGCAGTATTTTTGTAAAAACTGTCTTAAAACCGGATTTTCAATTGCATTCCAGGGAATGTTAGCAGCAACAAACGCTCTGGTTAAATCAGCATAGAAATTGCTGCTGAGATTGGATGAAGTAGGCTGTGTTAGTAAAGTTTGTTGCAGTTGATTTTTCTGCTGAGCTTTAGCCTTATGAGCCGCTCCTTGCACATGCTGCTTTAGGTGGCACTTCTTTTCTTGCGAAATCTAAAAATGTAAAGTAAACTGAATTAAAATAAAATCCTAATTGTTGTATTGCCGTATTTCTATCACAAAGTTAGTGGGTTCGAACAATCAAAATTTTAATGACCTGCAAATACTTTAACTATCGGAATTTAAAAGGTTAAAGTGTAGTGGTCTTAAAAAGAATTATACCTCAGGATAGCTAGTCAATGTATAAATATTATAGGCCTACTCATTAAAATTAATAGAATTTATATATTTCAACTATTGTTACATACCTGTTTGCTACAAATCTTGCAGAATATTATTTTTCCATCATAAGTGAATTCTGAATATTCTGTTAGCCATTGCCGGATAAATGTAGGTTTTGCACTTATATTTTTCGGCATTATCGCGTTAAACTTCACAGGAAAACGTCCTACCGCTCAAAACTTCTCAACACAAATAAGGTGAGGGAAAGAGCAACTGTTAACGAGCATTCAAATGAACCGTTGTTATTGAGATTCTATTGGACAAAAATACAAAGTTCCACTTATTGTTGCATTTCCTGGTAGTGTTAACACTAGGAGGGCCATTCTTTTAAATATTTTGTAACGGTTTACCCTACTAATTCGCAGTTTTACGACTTTTCATAAATATTTCAAAAACACTCTTTCTCCAAAAATTGTGATTTTATGGCACTCTGAAGGGCAGTACAGCTAATCGGTTTCAGACCGAAAACAGTCATTTTTATAGTATAGCCTAGTATATCTCTGAATCGGTAGCAGCACATGTTGTGATTGTTGCCTGCTTCAAAACTAAGGTTGGCTCTTTGTCGGCATTTATGCCTCCAAACATGTTAAATTCGGTGAAATCTATTGCGAGTGTCGTGAGATTCAAAACATTTTGTTTCCTTTATCAATGGTTTCATGGCCGGTGTGAAGCAAACTTTCCACTTTATAAATGCCTTAAATTTCGCAGTGAATGCATGTATAAATTATAAAAAGTAAGAGTAAAATGCGAAACTTTACAGTGAGTTAGGCATTTTTAGGCGAATAGTAACAAATTAGGCTCTAATAACCGTTTTAGGGCATTTTAGGGCACTATAAAACTCTTTGTATACCTTTCAATTTCCATGAAACACAAATATTAATAATTATTTTTACTTTTCTCCTAAAGAAACAAAATAGGCATTTGCCCTAGAATCCGATGTCTGCTGATGACCATCGCTGGACTGTACGAGAATTATTAATCGAGGTTGGACTCAGTCATGAAACTGTGTGGTACATCCTGAAGAAAAACCTCCACATGAGAAAAATTGCAGCACGCTGGGTTCCTCATAATCTGACAGAAGCACAGAATTTTTGGCACCGATACGTAATAGCTCAACTACACCTACAGAGATAACAAAACGAAGGAGACGTATTCCTGCAATATTGTTACCATTGACGAGACGTGGACACGGGCATACGAGCCTGAACTAAAGCGTCAGTCTAATGAATAGTACCACAAAGGATCACCACGTCTAAAATAAGTGCGATATGAAAGTCATGCTGATAGTGGCATACAACTGTGAACACAACCTAGTCCAGCTATGCGGTGCAAATGTCCACATTTCCTGAGACACACCACCTTTCATCTTGCATGATAATGCTCGTTGTCATGTCGCAGGAGCAGTGGCTGAATTATAGCAATAGGCACGGGGTTGGGAAATATCGGAATATCCTTCGTATATCTCTGACATGAGTCCTTGAGACTACTACTTGTTTCCACAGTTCAAAGAACCAGTTAGAGGCAAGATATTTCCAGATATTGTATCAATACTTCATGCAGTAGGGCAGTCCATCAGAGACATCAACAGAAACAACCTCGCTAACGGCATTCAACGGTTACCACGGATTTGTAAAAAAAAACAAGAAAATAAATAAAATACAGGAACACGCTGGTGATTATACTGAAGGGATGTAAATGTATTTTCAATGTAGGTTCAATAATATGTTCGTACTGTCTTCATTGCCACTAATTTATTTACAACTCCCGTAGTCGCTTTGCATAGTTATAGGTGTAGGTAAAGATATTTCCTTTACATGCCATCGAGATGCTTTAGGGACAAGGAGGCAGAGATACATTTTTGGTGGTGTGGTTTGCGCCACACTCAGACCACCTTTAGCCCGGGAAAGGCTCGGTAGTCAGTTTGATAGTCTGAGAGAACCTCGGGGCCTTTTTCAAAGTTCTGGCAACGAGAATATTCCCGTCATCACCTGTGACCTTCCGGTGTCTAGTCAGCAGCTTTACTAACTGAGCTACTCAGTATCTCGCTTTACTTATAGAGTTGTTTAGTCAGTTGTCCTCAGATAGTTCTGAACCTCACAAGAAATACCCATAAGGCACCTCCTATGAGGTAACCAAGCCAGGAGATGTGTACTATCTGATTATATATATATATATATATATATATATATATATATATTTGACGAGGATTTACCGTCTTTTACGGAGCTTATTTCCGAAGACATTCTGAGCAAAAAATGTAATATAAACATGGGTCATATTCTCAATATTTACAGAGTTACGTTTCGTTATTGGAACGCTATGCTGTGAACGCGTGATCTTGGTCAGCGTGCAGTCAGCAGCCAGCGCGAGCGCTACGGAAATCAAAGATAGCCGTATGCAGTTACGTAGAGCGACGAGTGCCGTTCACAAGCGTGCGGCCAAGTGTACTCAAGCGGACGGCGACATTTTTAAAAATGTTTTGTAAACTCTCCAAAACTGTAAATTAGGATCCAAAATTGAACTGCAAATAATTAAGTCGGTATAAGTGGTATGATTTGTAATAATTGTTGTAAAAAGTGCGAAAGAATAATGTAATTTTCTAGTTAAAAATAGAAAAAGATGTCCGTACGAAGCAACTAAGGAGTTCACAGCGCATTTTTAGCTTCATAATACTTGCAAATTAAAGAACTGATACTTCTGAATGGTTTATTCTCTATTTGTATTAATCTTTTATCTTCAAACTAAAGAAAAAACGCATTTTACAAACAACTTTAAATTAGTGTAACTCTGAAAATATTGAGAATAGGAACTATGTTTATATGACATTTTCTGCTGAAAATATCTTCAGTAATAAGCTCCATAAAGGACGGTAAATTCTCGTGAATTTCCCTGTGTACATATACATATCAGTCAGAGAAAACACATAGACTGAGGATTCCAAATTATAAATTGGATTAAAATGCTTCTCGTGAGTGTAAGAATTTGTGCTCACCATTTATGAAACTGACAAAAATTTGTTTTATAATGTATATGTGATTTTAATCGATTGGCTAGAAGGCATAAAAATGAAATTTCTTAGAGTGAGTGACCTGTCATAAAATTGTCTATAATATAGGGGAAAAGTATATTTACTAGAGAGATCTGCAAAATATTTTGAACATTATAATTCATTATTGTAATTATGTAATTCATTACATGTAGTTACTTAAATCCGATTCAACTCTATGTTCAACTTGTAAGCAAGTTTTAATCCTCGTTGAGTGTAAGAGAAGGCCATACGGCCTTAACTCTGCCAGGTTAAATAAAGCCATTATCAGAGACCGGAAGTTCAGGCATTACGAATCATTAAAATAGGCAGGCAAAAAGGCGTCATAAGTAGCTAAAATAGGCAGGCAAAAAGGCATTATAAATAACTAAAATACGCAATACAAGACAATTACAAAAACCTTGCACTAGACCCACAACCTTGCACTTTCCACAAAAGGATTTCGGCAGCAAGAATTGCTTTACATAAGTCGAATGCAAATTGAGATTTTGGACTAGATGTTGCAATTACTGTTGGAAGCAAATAAATCTTCTTCCTAGTAGCCTTGGAAAGTGCATTTTTGTGTTTGGTTGTACTGATGTATTGCGATATGAAATATTTAGCTACCTACAGCAACGTCGCAATGAAAACTGAAAGAAAAATAACCGTTAAAAATAACGTTAGAAACCGCACTATTGTTGCCTTGTCAAATAAACACAAGCGATAATTAAAACGCTTACTGTTATACATTTTTTGCACGGCAGCACTCATTGTTGCAAAGAGAATATGAACTGACTGAAAGACAATAATATATATTCGGTGAAGTCACTTTCATTGTAGCGGTTATAGAAATAAATTAAAATATACCTGTAGACAATTTTTAATAATAAATTAATAAATAATAGATAAATAATCAAATAAAGGTAAAAAAAGCATTTATTTTGTAAATTAAGCATTTATATTAAAAAAGGCAGAAAAGGGCAACATAAAACTGTGACGTTTCAATCACAAAGGTATAATTCGTACAGATTTACTTTCAAAATGAAGATAGATTTAACACATTTAAAAAGACATTCTGCCAAAGTTCCGGTCTCTGATTATGATTATTATTATTATTATTATTATTATTATTATTATTATTATTATTATTTACGAGAAGAAGCTTTTGTTGTGTTATTTTCTGGAACTAATAGCAATGTCAAGTGTTAAATATTAATTTAACAGTGGAAAATTAGATGCCTCTAAACATGGACATATCATTCTATTAAAAATCACGAAGCGGGTATACTTTAATTCAAATTTAATGGCAATAATAATAATAATAATAATAATAATAATAATAATAATAATAATATTAATAATAATAGGCTAATAATACCCTGAAGAATGGTTCACTATGTAGGCAATAGTGCTTTCCTTGTTTTGTGGAGCATTTTGCTTCTGCAAATCCTCGCTTCTAAATGTTAGAGACACTTCGATAACCACGTTGACCTTTGACCTCAACTCTGTGGTTGCTGTTTGTTCGGCGCTAGTAACACGACAGAACCATTTGTTGTTCTGGAAATTCCAGAGCGGTCAGATGTGTTATGTAATTTACGTTACACTTCCAGAAAGTAGGCAGGGGAAATCTAATTAGACACGATATCAATTAAATTAAGTGCTGGGATAGGTAAGTGTGTTTGTGCAATTGGCTGCTTGAAAGGGTTCGCTTTAACTTTGTTTATGACGTCTATGGTTCTCTGCGTTTGACCGCACTGCTTGTGATTTGGTATTGGCAATAGCATTCTGAATTAATTTGCTTGAAACAAGATCTGCACGTCAAAGCAAATTGAACTGAATTTTAATTATCCTTTAAAAAATAAATGGTTGTAGTTCATGTTTCATCATGATCTGTCGCAAAACTGTAGATTCGTGCTTTACCCTTAGCGAAGCGGTTACAGTTTCTGATTTCCACCTTGGCGACCCGGGCTTCATACCCGTCTGAGTTACGAAGGAATTTCTAGTGGACATAGCGGACGCGAAGAGATTTTCTCGAGTTCTCCCGCTTCCCCTCACCATTACCACCATTCCATCATACTCCACAATCATCCTCACTCTTCGATTTTTAATTGGGTTATTTTACGACGCTGTATCAACATCTCAGGTTATTTAGCGTCTGAATGAAATGAAGGTGATAATGCCGGTGAAATGAGTCCGGGGTCCAGCACCATAAGTCACCCAGCATTTGCTCGTATTGAGTTGAGTGAAAACCCCAGAAAAAACCTCAACCAGATAACATGCTCCGACCGGGATTCGAACCCGGTCCACCTGGTTTCGCGGCCAGACTCGCTGACCGCTACTCCACAGGTGTAGACCTCACTCTTCGAACTCCCAAGGTTGGCTTTCAGAATGAACAAATGATGGCGGAAAGTTATACATACTTGTGTTTAATAAAGACTATTATTAAAACAGTAGAGTCGTCAGCTAAGAATTCCTATTAATTAGATTCGATTTCTCCCCAACTGCCTTGTCTTGTGCCTTTTTTTTGTGCAGTGCTGATCTTTCACTACATGTGCATGTCTAGTGTTCGTTCAGGATTTAGTTTAGTACATGATGGCGTTGAATACGATCCGATCCTGCATCTTTCAGTTACTAAATCACGTCATTTTTTCTTCGAAGTCTCTCACTAGACATTATATGTATGTAGATGTGGTGTCCATTCTGATCAATTTTATTTTGTTTTCTCTGTTCTACAAATACAGGGTGATTCAGGATCTCTGCAACAAACTCTGGGGATCGATAGATCTCGCAATGAGGTTCATTTTTCGTGATTACTCGTGTAGGAGCTACGCGACACCGAAAAGAAGACAGGCATTAGTGACATTTACAGTTAATTGTGTAATGAATTATTCATTTATTTCTTCAAGTACTCTTGCGGACAGTTACAAGTGTCTTGTAATTTTGCTACCCGTTGGAATGGAGCGTTCTTCGGAACACGCTTCCCCGCTCATGGAGGATGTACTCTTCACTATGTGAGGGGACATGTGATTCAACATAACGTCCCAAAGAACTTGTACGAGTATATCTGAACAATATCTACGGGGAACAATGGATAGGGAAAGCCGGACCTGTTGCGTGGCCAGCGTGATCACCCGACTTCACGCCCTTAATCTTTTTTTTAGGACATGTGAAATAATACACCACTCGAACTGACACCAGAGAGGAACCCACTATGCGAGTATTAGCTGCTTTTGATCAAATTCGACACAGGCCGATAACCACTGCAACGACGGTGTAATGAATGCAATCAGGTTCAGGGTAGACACTGTGAACAGCTATGTTTTGTCAGAAAACATACTTAAAATAATTCATTTCATACTTATTGTTAATGTCGTTAATACCTGTCTTTGTTTCGATGTCGCTTAGCTCCTAAACGAGGCATCGGAGAACATGGGTTGTTTTACAAAAAATGATCCTCACTGCGAGATCTATTGATTCTCAGAGTTTCTTGAAGAGGTTCTGAATCACCCTGTATGTTTAGTTCCGATAGCAGTCAATATTAACGCAGCTCTATGTAGATCACTTTTCCAATTAAAAGTGATATTCCAATCCAATCCTTGGTGTGAACAATCTATACATTGTCAAGGCCGACCAGGCGGCTACTGGCCTCACGTGTACATGCCATAGTAGGGGTGAAGATCATCCAACCATAACAGAAGTATCATATGGTGAATACGATGTTTCATCCGGTTTTCGAAACCGGATTTCGTTGACTATCGTAGCTGCCCAAATTATCACGAAGCTATGTGGGCACCGGTCCTATACACTGAACGAAATTTCATGGGAAAATTTCTTTATCGTGAGGGAGGACTGGTACCGCGCGCATTTCGTAGGCTAACGCGAGTCCTAGACATGATGCCTGTGATTACGGCGCGGGACAAGTGATAGGCTATTGGGACCATAGATGTGTTTAAATACCAGCAAGGTCGAGGACTACACCCGCTGTGAAATTGTAATGAATAGTATTATTACGTTTAAAAGGGAAGAATGTGTTAAAAATAATTACCATGCTTAGTGCTTAGACGAAGAGTTTTCATTGTGGCATCCTATTCTAATTTTCAATGTAGATTGCTTTGAACTTCTCGCTAATATTGAAACTCCACGTTACAATAAACAAAACAACCCAGAAATTTTACAACTTTATAGAAGACTAACTTCCACTGCTTAAAAGAAATCGCACTAAAATGTCAACTTGGTCTGGAGATTCAGTGTTCATTGATAGACTGGAGTAAAACTTTGAAAGGTATTAATAATGATATATATTATATAGAAATAGAATGCTTTTTTGGTCAATTATAATGGACTCCTATATTATGTTATTAAAAGTCTTAAGACTTTTGCATATAATTAATTATAATTATAGTGCCTACTTCGTGGCCCGCGCAGGGGCTGAAGTCAGTCTCAATGGCCAGCTATTTTTCCGGAGCTGTGGCGGCAAAACCCCATCTCTACTGGCTATTATAAAATAATTCAATATTGTAAGTATATTTGAAATGATGATTTGAAAGGAAGCATAGATGATTTAGAAGTTGGAATTAGAAATCAAACCATGAATATGTGGATTATTATCCTAATCATATCAGCTTTACTACTTCGATTTATATGTATGCTCCAGGTGTATTCTAAATTTTCGAGAATGGAAGATGCCTAATCGTGCTATTTCGTGACAGGACATACAAGTTGCGACAAAAGACAAGCCGTCACCGCGGATGTCTATCTATATTCCAGCTGTGTATTGAATTGTTTATACCTTTAAATTGAATTAACTTACTTGCCATGTATTTCATTTTATAGCTCAACTGGTGAATAATCGTTTTCGTTTGTAAATTTAATAATCTGACTGGCTATGTATATTTTTAGTAGAGCCATCGATATAGCTCAGTCGGCAAACTCGCTGGCCTGCTGATCCGGAGCTGCGCTTGGGCTTGCGTTGGATCCCCCGTTTGGTCTCATTGATTGGTTTCTTCCGAGGTTTTCCCCAGCCGTGAGAATGATGCCGGATGGTCTTTAGCGAGTCCTCGGCTTCACTTCTTTTCACCCCTTTGGTCTGATTACCTGGTTGGGTTTTCTCCGAGGTTTTCCCCACCATGAGGCAAATGCCAGATAATCTTTTGGCGAATTCTCGGACCTCATCTCATCTCACTACATCTCACCAAAATATTGTAAAAAATTGTAAAAATTTGTAGAAAATTGTAAAATTGTAAAACTGTAAAAATTGTAAAATATTGTAAAAGTGTAAAATAAATTAAAAAAAAATTGTAATTTTAATTGTAATCTTGTAAAATTTTCACTTGTTCCACATCTTAAAGCTTCATTGCTAATTTAAGATCTGTGGAATATAACAAATAAAATAGAAAAAAAAATGTGTTGAAGTATGGATCGTTCAGACGAGCTCGCGAAAGAAGAAGAAAAATTGTCATCTTCGGCTTGAGTTATCATTTGATTCAAATTTGAATGGAAATTTATTTACGTTATTCTATATAATTTTGTAATCAGTAGTATTACAAATGTGTACGTGAGCTGATGTTATGCAACCACAGTCTAGTACTCTAGTATATACAGTCACGAAGCTCAATACGTAGGTAATATGCATCCATAGATAGTTGCTAACCACTAGGATCGCTACTATCGCCTCATCACAGATAATTCGAAATAGTACCGGCACAGTCTATCGTTCCTAGTACCCTCAACAACTCAAGCTTCGTGACTGTATATACTAGACTGTGATGCAATCTTGAAACCATGAAACCGTGAAATTATGCAACTGTAGTACAGAATTCAAAATTTGAAACAATTCAATTCGATCTAATCATTTTGCGTAGTCAAAAAAAAAAATAAAGTTTATAACTTATTCATAGTCTTTATGTTATTTCAAAATTAGATCGTTTCCATAGCTATCGACCAGAATGAGAAATTGTGTCAACCAGAAGAGCAGTCACTCATATCCGTGTACTGACCTTGTGAGTCTTTGAATGCCACTAGCGTGGGAATGAACACCTCATAAGCCTGACTGATCAGAAGAGTCCCAAACACGAAACTAAACTTTCTGTTGTTTGTGTGTGTGTGAATATGTTAGATATCCCAGTTCACGATCGCAAAAATATTTCATCTCAAAACACATTTGGCCCACCGCTGTGGAGTAACGGTTAGCATGTCTGTCCGTGAAACGAGCGGATACGGGTTCAAAACCCGATTGGGACAAGTTACCCGAGTTTGAGTTTTTAATAGGTTTTTCCTCAGCCAATTGAAGCAGAATTACTGGATAACTTTCGGCGTTGGACCTCGGACTCATTTCGCCTTCATTAATTCAAATGTCATTGTCATCATTATCATAGCCTGGGTCAATTTTACGGTGAAACGCATTGTATTTGTACAAGAGAGCTGCCCGTTCAGCGAAAAAATCAATTAAGAGGTTAGGTACAGCTTACAGCAGTAAAACTTTCAGAAACGCTCAACATTTTTTTTCTCCATTACTGTATCTTGTACAATAATGAAAATTGGTATGTGTAAAACACTGTCCTTCTGCTACATGAAAAAAAAAAAAAACATTTTTACGATTAAAAAAATTATTATTTTTTTTTTTTAATTCAAAATTGTGGCAGTTCACTGTGCAGTGCTGTTTAACTTTTCATGTTCTCTCTCTTTTATTTTATTGCTGAAACTCATGTTTACAATATCATGTTCTTTTAACTACATTCCTTAACTAATAATATTTTTCTTCTTGTGTGTTACATTTTTTAATGAATTTAGTTCTTATTAGACAATCTATCAAAGGTAGAGAAGTGATTTTGCATCATATTGTAAATGTGACATGCATACATACACACAAAAAATTTCTTCACAGAATGTTGGATACTTTTTGAGTTATGTGGGAAATGTTTCATCACTGCATAGTGAATTTAATTAAAAAAAGTAAATAACTTTTTTAAATTGTAAAATTTTTTTTTCATATAGTGGAAGGACAGTGTTTTACACATACTGATTTTCATTATTTTACAAGATACAGTAATGGAAGAAGAAAATGCTCAATATTTCCAAAATTTTACTGCTGTAAGTTGTATCTAACGTCTTAAAATAAGCCTCAGACTGCAGTGCAAGCTTTTGGGTCCCTTCTCCGTAAAAAAACAAGCCACTGAGGTGAAAAGAATTAAATAAATTATATGAATTATCCAGAAATTATGTAGGTGGAATAATTATTTATCTAAAAATTATACGTAATGTATACTTACCCAATTTCTTAAGACGAGAATAATTTTGAAATGAGAATGGAATAATTTTCTACATTATGGCTAGGCTCAGCAACGTTAAAGTCTTGGACTACCTCGCTACATAGGTGCTGTACAAAAATGAGATCAATGGTTGGTATTACTTTCTTATTTTTTTTTTCAAATTACATAATTTATCTGTAAATGAAGAAGAAGAAGAAGAAACAAGTATGATACATCCTTTTATATTTGTTTTTAGTAACATGAGTCTCTGAAATGATGAGTAATTTGTTTTACAATCATATAGCCTTTCTGTCAATTGATACTTAAAGGATGTAATTTCTGATGTCTGGGTGTTTTATTTTTTCTCAATGTTCCATGGCCCACGTTACAGCCAGCTTCATAATGTAACGATTGATAAAATGTTTTAATTAAATTCTCTTCTGAAATTCGAAGGCTATATACAGTACGGAGACGATAAAATGACTACAATTAAATATCTTTGCTTATATATTTGTTTAAATTTAATTAAAAAAGACAAGTAGGTTTGTAGAGAAAATAAGATAAAGATTTTAATTATTATACATTTAAAATCTTGTTCAAACTAGAAAGACTATTCAGATACCATATTATAACTGTAAATGCATTCCTTTTCTTAAAATATCTTTTGAACTACGCGTGTCATTCAGAGAAGACACTTAATTTTACTTAGAATTACGTATGCAGTTAAATTTAACTTTATTAGATCATAGCAGAATGCAGGTTTCTTTTTACATTGAGATGTTTACTAGTTTTCGACAATACAACAGTTATTTACATATCATTTTTATTTAAAAAAATTAGTCTTTTATGACTTGTTCGAAGCTATGGCTTTTTAAAAGTCATTTTGTATGCATTATATGGAGGGCATCCTAGGCTATGGCCTAGTTAACCTATTGGGGAAATCCAGCCCTGTATGTACGCCATATGGCATTTAACGTGTGGTTCTGATTTATGTCATTCATATAGGCTAATAGTTGGTACGATTTCGGTTATCTTCCTCCTTTATTTTATTAAATGAGACCCTGAGTTATTATAGTTTTCAGTCCATAGAAGAAACAAACCGAGCACAAATATCAGCACTGTGGCTATTTATCTTACTTCTCTTCCACTTTCTTCCCATTCTTCCAACTCAGTCAGACTCTTTTTCTTTTCTAAATCAGATTGTTTTATTTGATATGTACTGTATGAATGAATGAATAAATGAATGAATGAATAAATAAATAAATAAATAAATAAATAAATAAATAAATAAATAAATAAATAAATAAATAAATAAATAAATAATTTCCCTGAAGATCGAAGTTAATATTATCTATCTCTATCAAGTATCTATATCTATCAAGAAAATGCAATTGTAGAACACTAAAACCACAGAATATGGGTGTAATCCTGAATTCCTTATAGTAACCACGTTTAGATCAACACAATAAGTCGACTGTAACCTGTTTCATTATATGATCATAGTGTGGGGAGGATTAAAAATATGAAAACGTGAATTACTTCAACGCCTTTTTTTGTCCTTGGCACCGCCACCGTGAACTTAACCCTGGCTGTGGCACGGATGTGATATGTGAATTAATGATGGCGAAATGAGTCTGACGTCCAACGCCGAAAGTTACTCAGCAATTCTGCTTCAATTGGTTGAGGGAAAACCCAGAACCAATCCAAGTTTCGTAGGTCTCAACTGGGCTGAGAGTGATGGCTAATATAGATCGATATATCATAATGATTGTTTCTCCGGGAGGAAAGTAAATCTGTAAAGTCCATATCCCCAATTTAAATATTTAAAATAATTCTGATAGAGGGCTCTAGGTAAAATTTATTGGTCATTTCTTGCTCACGTTGAATTTCTACAAAGGTCGATCTCCGCAGCTGCAACCTTGTAGAAAGTTTCTGAAGTGAGACAATTAGCCGTTGTGATTTCTCCGTCTCTTTTAGAGTCTAAATTTGTAATACGGGGGTTGCCACTGGGTACGGGTGCATTTCAGTAAGCTGAGGAATGCGAAAGCAGCAATAAACGAATATCATGTGGTTACGAATTTATTTTCTGTGTTATGCAATTTGATGAACCGTGGCTTATTTTTCAGTAAAAAGCAACGGGGCATTTTCTGTAGAGAAAGAGGTCTGCATCGGACGTTTTCGCTCGAGCGCCAAGTAGTTCATAGCATAATCCGATAGGTAGCGCACAAGTATGATGGGTAAACGTTCGCGAACGATAAATCCTTGAACGGTATAAGCCGAGCATTAGACATTCGTTCTTGATACCGGGAAGTAAGTACAATGTCAAAAATTGAGCGCGAGCTAAAAGATGTAATGAAGTTGAAAATACTCAACAAGGAATACAAGTTAAGTTTTAAAGAAGGTATGAAGAGCAGTGGCGGCTCGTGATCGTTTTTGTTGGTGGGGCCAGATATTTCACAAATTTTGCGATATGCTTTAAATAATACACTAAGATTTTGTATTTCATTTGGTTAATTGTTTCTACTTAAAATAATATAACTAAAACTACAACCTATATAATAACGCAAATTCAACAATAAACTCACCTATTTGCAGAATTATTTACAAAGAAGATGTGCTCGTCTGTCCTTCTTTCTGGCAAACTTTTCGATGACCCTGTTCTTAAGTTCGGAATTTGATGGAGATGCTCCTTAAGAATAGAATAGAAAGCCAACGAATTCAGTCTATCTTGACCCATGGTGTTTCCGAGAAATGTTTTTATCCTGTTTAATGTGCTGAAACTCCGTACTGACACAGCTGTTGAAACAGGTATTGTTAATGCGATTCGAAGGGCTTTTCCCACTTCAGAGAATGATTCTTCAAAGGAGTAATCCATAAAAAAAATCTGAACAAATCACACACAGAGGAAATGTCTTTAAATGTATCATTTCGATAGATCACTGATAGTTCATTAACACATTTTTCTTTCGAAATTAAAGGACAGTAATTTTTTACGAAAATATTAGCCAGGTCGGTGGGGAATTTGTCTCTATATGAAGCTAATTTCTTTGGCTCAAGCATATTAAAGCTGCCAAATATGTGTGATTGTAGGAAACGTAAGTGAATTTGTTGATAATGATGTCGCATATTTCTTTGGCATCTGCCGACAGGTTTACTTGCCTACTGAGTTTCAGCCTTTTTCTTGGAGGAAACGAACATTCTTCTTTATCATCGACATTTATTTCATATCTGTTAGTGTTCTCTCTTATTTCCATTACAGCTGACTCAAAATGTTGTAATGCGTCAGATATTGTCAATGTATTTGCAATTTGCAACTGTATTATACTGTATAATATATCAATATGTTTCATTAAGTCATGAAAGAAATTTAGAAAAAAAAATCATTATAATTATTATTTAACTATTTTTTAGGCCAAAAGCTTATCCCATTGTTACATTATTCCATTCATTTCAGTCATCTTTCTCTTTAATCCTTTCGAAGCATTTAAGTAGCTCGGCTTCATTTCCCTTAACGGAGGATACAACTCGGGACTGAAAGTTCCATCGTATGCGCTTACTGCACACAGATCGCAGTAGGTCAGTGCGTTAGATGAAGTGGAGAAGAATGCTATGAATCCAATAATATTCTACGTTATTGCTACGTCGCTAACAAAAAAAGTATTAGAAAACTTTTTTCTAAAATGATTTCATTTTCCGCAGGACCGTTCCATTAGACGTTTGTCATAAATGCAAAAAATAAATCCTTATTTTTTACGGTGTGAGCCCGACAGCTGTGTATCTTATCTGCGCCATCCATACAAGGTAAGACATGTCGGTTAGATGACCTTGTACTGTGCTTCGTGTTTCTTACGAGCGTGTTACGTCAGATCGTCTCGCTCGAGGGCGCGACACTCGACCGAATTCAAGCGAGCGATTTAACTCCAATGCAGCTCTCTGGTAGAGATGTTTTTTAAAACCGGGAGTATTGTGCAGACAGAAACAAATTTCATAACTGAGTTTCGAGTTCCAAGACATTGAAGGATACCGGTACCCGAAAGGGAAATTATTTTATAAAGGATTATCAATATTGATGTTCATTGCAGTGTAATTTCAGTATTTAGTGGGAGTATTAAATGTTGCTTTCGAACGTTCGAGAACACTGAACGAATGCAAACTCCCGTGGCAAGAAGTTCGACGCACTCAGCAGTGTGACAGTCTCTGGCGTTGAATTTTCCGAGAAAGACTTAAAATGAGCGCTTAGACTTGGGATAAGTAATCTTCTATTTCAACAAGACGGTAAAATGGAGTATGCCTCAAAAAAAGCTTGACTAACTTTGTGGACTGATTTCAAGATTTGGGGTCTACTTGGCCAGCAAGATCTCCGGATTTGAGAGTATGGGGCTACTTAAAGTCTAAAGTCTTCAGAACTGTTAGCATAATACAGAAAATCTTAAATAACTAATCCGAAAAGAAATAAACTATGATTTTGAAATTTCAGTGTATTGCATAAAACCTCGCATTTTTTTATACTCTAATTTTTTCCCTACTTATACAAGGTACTGAGGGGAGTGCATTTTCAAAAATATACTATCGAAAGTCAAACGGTTTTCGTATTATTGAGCGACAAATTTAGTGTATTTTATAAAATCAAGCCTCTTTCAGCGCTCGGAACTCTGGAACCATTTACTGCAGAACATTGAACGAGAGCTTATTTTGAAGCTGACATTTGGTAGGTTATGTTAAGAAGTAATCATTATTTTTTATTGTAAACAGAGAGACAGATAATCTGATTTTACTTGCTTTTAGGCTTTTTGGCCATTTGTAAAAATGTAAAAAAATATTGAGAAAAACCTTGCATTATTAAGAGGGATTCGGCATTGTTTGCTTAGTTATTCGGCAATAAGTTTCGAGGGTATTAAATAAATTATTTTCACACGCCTAGACTTGAACGGCGCAGTACCGCACCAAGTCCGCACGCACTGGCCGAGAGCACAAGATAGCGAGCATTGCGAGTCATTTTACTCCTGTGTTTATGAAAACTTGTGATAAAGCTAGCCCAGCCATGACTGCTAGACGACACATCACATGTTTGTCTCCTGGCCTTGCTTGTCTCGACTACCTCCCGTCTCACAGTCAGCTGGTTAGTTCACGCGCGTACTATTTATTTTCTTTATTTTATATTTTCAATACTTTATCAACGTACCACAAGTAAAAAATATGTGTTTATTTGTACTTTCAATGCGGAATCTAACCATATATTTTAAAAATATTTTTTCGTGGCCAAAGGCGTCTTAATGAAGAAAAATCTAAATTTCTCCATTTCCATAAAAAGTAAGAAAAACTATTTACATGTCAATATAAACTTTAACTTCTCAGCATCAAAATAAACCATGATTTTGATCATTGGGTGAAAGGGTTTCGGAGCCACAACAGTTTAAAGTTGCTAATTTTATGAAAATACGATAAATTTAAATATTATTAATTTAAACACTATTAAGTTCTGATGCCTCAAACTTTGCACAAAGCATTATAACACAGTTGTCTACGGACAGAAAAAGTTTCAGTGTATTTAAAAATTGAAAGGTCAATTTTCTCTATATTTCGGTCGATTTGAGATGGAATAGCCCTTACGTAGAAAGTTACACAACTTTTTAAATTGTAATGGGGGATATTTAACCCAAGTTATTTTCAAAAAGTGAACTAGATAACTGCATAGATAGATGTTTGATTTTCTTAAACAGTAAGCTTATATTTTTTCGCATTATCATAGTAATAAAGAACCATTTTAAAATCCATCCTTATTCTGTGGCCAATCCCATGCTTGAGGAAACAAGTAGGCCTATTTGATTTAACTTGGACTTCTTGTAGAAGAACTATCTTCATTATTTTATTGTTATCTTCGATTTTATTTTATTTATTTATTTTTGAAAACTGTGCATCTCCTTTGGTCATGAATCTTATTTCACTGGCTGTTATTACTCGCCTGATGACCTGCTCTGTGTTGGTTATCTCATTATGATATAGCAAAGTTGGTTTTGCCAATTTACTACATAGTTTTAGTTTTTAAGGTTTCTATAAATATTAGGTAATAAACCCAGTTTCTACCACGAATGCAGTGAAACTGATGATTTAATTATTTACGGCTATTTCACAAGCGTATGAAATATTACACCCAAGATAAATTATTGTTTTCATATTTCAAGATCACATATGAACATACATTTTCCTCCGATCGGGATATTACATTTTAAATTAAACAGTTGATTATTAATATTTAAAGAAATCTCTAAAACTCATAGCTGTAAACTTGGAAGTTCCGTAAGTTTATAACTATTAAATTTAGTGAATCTTTACGATTCTATATCTCAAAGGAATAATAGCTGTGAGTCAAGCAATGGATTTTCGTAATTCTAAAAATCTATCGCTCTTGGCTACATTTCAATGAGTGTTCCTCAGATCTAGTAGTAAATATAGAAACCTCTGAATACACTTAAGTGACCGAAGTATCTAAAGAAAATGGCGACCGAAACGTGATAGTAATATTGAAGACAAATACTATACATGCAGGTTAACTTTATCTTCATGTTTTCAATTACTCTTTGAAGAGGGGTTAATTTTACTTTCACTCTAGCGCTAGCATATATACAGTATATAATTGTAACGAAAGTCCTAAAAGCAATCCTCTGTCATGTGAATTGGTTTTGCTATCTCTCCTGGTGGATCAACAGAGAATAACAAAAGTTCCTTTGCACCTCGGGCAAAGAGCTTCATGCTCAAATGAACAAAGTACAACCTAGACTACTTGCATTCTCCCAGTTCAGTCATCCATTTCTGACAGAAGGTAAAATGGATTTCCACTTCAGAAATTATCTATGACTAGTTAAAAGATAGTGCATGGTTTTATCAGTTGAAAGGCAGCAGTCCGCTGAAAGGGATATTAATTATTTAAAAGGCGTAGGTTATATTTGATTTCATATTGCAATTTTCGAGTCTCAACGTGTGTTCGGTTAGTGTCAAATTGGCAGAATAATACTTCTTATGCGCTTCTCAACAACAAGTCAGTAGTTCCTTTTCATGTTCCTAATAAAAACCCTGTTTATAGTTTACTTTCGTATCATTCAAAGGACGTGAATGTACTTAATAACGAATTCACTGTTCATTCAAATAAGATTAGTTTTTATGCTTTCATTTCATGAAAAGTGTATTTTTTGCAAACATTTAAAAAGTAAAGAGTATTATTCAATTTACAAATCGTACAGTTTAAATAAGGTTTTGGGCGAATTAACCTAAAATGTTTATTTGAGGAGCTTAGTATCAAAGTTGGACAACTCCACTTTTTTTATAGTAGAGGCGAAAAACTAGATCCTTGGAAACCAAAGTCACCGTTATACGTACATTTTTTTAACATTCTAATGGGTCACAGAAATATTTTTTCAGTCTCGAAATGTGATTAATATTCGGGTCGAAATTTACGTTTAAAAAGTGGAGTTGTTCATATCTGAAACTAAGACATGGAGTTGTCTCTTTTTGAAACCAAAACAAGCTATATTTAAAGTGGAGTTGTCTGTTTTTGAAACTAAACGAAGCCATATTTAAAGTGAAGTTGTCAAAGTCACTTCTAACTCAGTTTTAAAGCAAACTTGCGTAAAACAGTACTTATTCATCCACAAACCGATTATATCAGCCATGTTGGATCCGCGATGCGTGATAGAAAAAGGTGGTACGAATGTGGGCTTCTCATTGGCTACTGAAGGAATTGTCGCAATTTGAAACCAAGCCACAGTGGAGTTGTCTACATTTTGATTCTAAAGCTCACAATTAAGTGCTATTTTCTCTCTGTTCTGTCCGCTTTGAACCTAAACAGTTCCGGAATCGCATTCAGTACACAAAATTCTATGAGAAACAATCAATATCTCGAAATCGCAAAAAATGGAGTTGTCTAACTTTGATACTATGCTCCTCATTTGTAGCTCCTATATTATTCAGATTTACCCGAAATTCGGTATTTAAATCTATAGACATGTTTCAAAATATTGATGGTAATGCACGTAGGCTAACAGTGAGAGAAAATCATTCTATAGGTAATTGCTAAACTATATTCCAGCTCTGGGCATAAAGGGGAAGAGGAAAGGAAAAGAGATACCTCCGTCCATGTCCTTTCCGCTTCACAGCTTTAGAAACAGACACGCAATAAGGCTCTGTGCATCAGTGGTCGATTTTAGGCGACACGCGAGAGCCGAAATTTATGATGCCTACCTTACAAAATCCGTCAGTCGGCAATGCTAGCCTTCCTGTGTACTCGTATTGGTCCGAAACGTAACAGTCTCTATTGGGTAAGGACAGTGGGGAGTTAAGGGGTAGTCTGTAGTGACTCAGTCGAGTTATAGCGCCCAGGCCTGCTATATTTCATTAAATGCATAGGTTTGCTCTTGTAAAATTTCTATTAAACTACGAAGTAATAAAAACAAAAGACGTCCACCGGCGCAGCTGTCGGTTGAGGCACTTGTCTGTCGATTCTTAGTTACGCTTGGGCGTGGGTTCGATTTCCGCTTGGGCTGATTATTTGGTTGGGTTTTTCCGAGGTTTTCCCCAACCGTAAGGCTAATGTCAGGTAATCTGTGGCGAATTCTCGGCCTCATCTCGCCAAATAGTATCTCTCTACCATTAATACCATCGACGCTAAATAACCGAGTAGTTGATACAGCGTCGTTAAACAACCAACTAAAAGGAACTAAAGAAAAGACCAAGAAACAAAATGATCCTAGAAGAAGATGGCGGAGCTAGTCATCGAAAGCTTGGAATCAACAATCCAACTCACCCGGCTGAGAACCCGAGATTATTTATTCCATATCGAAGCCGGGAAAGTCTCAAGTCCTAAAACTTAAAGATGTTGCAAGGCAGTAGTAATAATTATTATCGGAATAATTGAAAAAAAAAACATAAAACATATGATAATAATACCGTGGAACGTTTGAGTGATTAATGGTTGTGTGACTGTATGTGTTCGGGTGTTTATACGTGATGATTAGGGCTAGGAATTTGACGAAATTGCATCTTTTTTCTAGTAAGCCAGAAACATTGCTGCTTTAGTATTTATATGTTATGTGATGGACTGAGTGTTTTCAAACACATTTGTTAGGGCATTTTTTTTTTGCATTTTTTGCCTCTTACAACTCATAAGAGCATTTTTTTTGTTTTATTCGGTCATTTTTGGGGTATTTTCATTTAATTTTGGCCATAAATCCCCATTATTAATGTAAAATATTATTTATTTCCTTTAATATTTTCTCAACATATTTTTCAATTAATACCCATTATTTTGTATATTATTTTAATCGTTTTTCTACACAAATATTGTCATTTTAACGTAGTACACCCCACATAACGGATCAGTCCAACTACCCCTTCAATATAGACTCCTCTATGCCTGCTAGTTCCGGAACTACATAAGGTAAAATAAATTAAAGTGTACTACTTAGAAAAATTATGTAAAATTAAATAAACTTGAATGTTGGCACTGGAATTTAATTTAATTACAAGTCTAAATATTAATATTCGTACTAAGCCAATTATGTAAGATCATTTTAGGGCATTTTTAAGGACATTTCTGAAAGATTTTTAGTTCATAAATGCATTGTTTTTAGGACATTTTTTCGTGATTTATAGGCCATCAAAATCCTAGCCCTAGTTGTGATATGTATTAATGATCATTATGCATGTTCCATTAGTAAGAGTCATTTTATTTACAATCCTATGTTATCTATCCTCTGGTTGAGGTTATGGTTGATATGTACAGTTCCCCAAAACACGAATGAAATGATGGAATATTCTAAGTCCCAGATACAAGATACTGCGCATGATAGGAGGCTCGGCGCCCAGATACACAAGGTATTGCGTAATTCAGTTATTTAAATTCAATCTGTTTGGACTGCTGTTGCAATTAGTTCCAAAAATTACTTGGAAAACTGCAAACAAATTTAAATGCGTCGTAAAAATAGATAAATATATTATACAAAAATCTATAATAACATCGAAATTTGAACCTTCATGGCGAGATCGACATGCCCCGCAGCAGAGAGACCTCTCATCTCGACTCAATAGCTCATTAACATTAAAACTGAATTTTACAGAGTTCTAGGATTAAGTGGTCATCGATCTCCATGTTGTATTTAACGAAAAGATGGCTCCAAGAATCATGAAGGATTTTCGCCCTATTACATTTCTCAATGCCGACTGTAAACAGTTAAAATAGCTAATAGAATCCGACCTTTTCTTCCAGCACTTCTTGTAAATGAACAGAAATGTGCGTTCCTGGCAGGTCGAATATAGAAAATCTTATAGGCAAGAAAAAGAGATACCATTATCCTACATCTAACAGGAGATAAAAAGGAGAAAACATTTTTATCAGTTTCGAGATGCATCAGAATAATCCGAGGAAGTTAATCTAGAGAAAAGGGCAATTTATGAACCAACTATCCCTTATTACAAAACATCATATAAACTCAGGGATATAGAAGTCATCGGATTAATAGTGGGCGCTAGAGGGACCATAACAAAACGATTCGTCTCATTCTGTCATAAATTTGGAGTCCCAACAACAACAATTAAGGAAATTTCTACGACAGCTTTGAAAGGTTTTCTGCAGATTTTACGGCCATACTTGTACTTCAATTGAAATGACAGTTGAATTTTCTCATTCTATTTTTAGTCTGTTTTTTATTTTACTGCAAATTTTAATTATTGTAAAACATTATCTACTGTAAATTTCAGTTTATTGTATACAAACGTCTTGTAAGACATTTTTAATGTCACATCTTAAATGTTACTGTTTAACATTCTTTGTCTTTGGCAACCCCACGAAGTTGAGGAAGATTAAAAATTAAAAACTATTTTCCCTTAGACTACTAAGGCACCTTTGTTAACATGCATCACCAATATATTTTTCAGACTATGCACAGAATTAAAATACTACATCTAATCATCAATGCCATTCAGTTTCTCTACGCCGATGCTCATTCCAGAGTGCAAGTTAATGGATACTTTACACACCCAATTAAACTTCAGAGTGCTGTAAGACAAGGTTGTCCACTGTCCATGTTACTATAGGCTATTCCCTTTGCACAGAACCATTAATTAGGATGTTACAAGTTAATCTAACTTGTTACATAGACCTACCAACAGACAATTTATTTTCAACGATAGCATATGCTGATGACACAGTGATACGATTAAGACACTCAAAACAAATGGTAAACCTTCAACAGATACTTAGGAGTTACGAACTAGCTTCGACAGCAAAAATCAACCTCTAAAAATCTACGTTATTATCTCTGGGGGATTGGCATGTCGACATATCTTTCTCTGAGATATTTGTATAAGATCGTTTCAAGATACTTTGGATAATTATCCACCATTATTATGGTGTCCAAACCATTGCTGACACATATAAGATACACTCTAGCTCAACAAAAATATCGAAATTTAAATTTATTTCTTTCAAAGTTGTGGTATCTCAGTCAGGTGCTGCCTTTGCCGGTCGAGATATCTCAACGAATTGAACTGAGTATTAATTACTACTTGTGATCCGGATATCTGTATAAAATAACTGAAACAGAATTATGAAAAACCGATAGAAAAAGGGGGGGATTGGGTCTCTATTGTGTCCAACGAAAATGTCAGGATCTGCTCATAAAAAGTAAACTGCGGACATGTATCACAATATCCGATAGTGTATCACAATAGTAATATACGTTACAAGAGCGCTATGTTGACGTTTTCATGGTCGAGGAAAATATTGAAAAAGCGAAACGTAGTTGAGCTTTTTTAATTTCCGAGAATATGAAAACAAACATACCGCTCGTGTATCGTACATTATTTTGTGCGAAGATCGTTTATTACATACCTGAAAGACGAATTTCTAATTAGTTGCAATGAAATCTCCATGTTGGTTTCTGTTTAATGACGGCAACTTTGGAACACCAAAATATCTTTCTTCAACATTGTTGCTATAAAATGTTTTCTGTGTTTACTATACTCCAGCAGGCCGTGATATACGTCTGTCTTTTTTTTCCCCCAGTCTTTAAATGCGAACTTAAAACAAACGGTAAGGTTATGTAATGATTTATTTTTCATTTTAACATTTTAACAATATTATTTATATAACATATTGCAGTAATAACATCGGCATCTGGAATCTTGTTGATTTTTTCACGGCTCCTTATTGTTACTTGTATCAGGAATGCAATAAGTTTCGTGGAGTAGTAGAATTTACTTAATTTTTGCAAATATTTAAAAACAATAATTAACATTGCAATTTAGGTGAAATTGCAGTGGTAAGTTTCCAATTTATAATTATTACTATGTTAAACGTCTCTAAAAATAATAAGTTAAAAGCCTAAAGCAGTAAAATGAATGTCGCGCTTAAGCGGTAAGAAGAGGGAAATTGTTATGTGTATTACGTTGGGAATACTGAATGTGGTATTTCACACTTACCGCGTATTGGTTCTGTGCGGAAAACAAGCAAATACGCACGATCTCGCACAAAATATTATATTCCGATGAATTGTAACAATAATTTAAAAACTTCCAAACTCTTTTATACAGAATGAAAAACATTCAAAACCAAGGATATCCACTAATATTTACCTACAATGCAAAATAATCCTATTTCAATAATGATGAAATTCCCCAATCTCAACTGGAATAGAATTAAAGGTTTTCTGGCAGAAACAGCCAATGTAAAAAAAATTGGGACAATGAGATATTAGTATTGCTATAAGAACAGACTGTATTTTCCTATATGCATAACGTATTCTACGAAAACAGTCATAGTCATGGAGTTAGTATTTTTGTAAAAACCACAACTGTTAGTTAGCTTTCTCTTGATAACAACCATAGCCAGATGACAGTGATTATTTTTGTTTGAAAGCAATGTCCGACATTTTATGTCGAACTATGGAAAATGTGTATTTGGAATTTAGTTGTTCGGTCCTACATGAAGACTAGTGAAGACCACCGCTAAATAAAGTACACTGTTAGAGATATTTGCCAAAAATATGATAGAGGAATGCATAAAAGTAAAAGGATAAGTTTGTTTACAAAGTGTAAGGATACATTGTTTC
This sequence comes from Periplaneta americana, assembly GCF_040183065.1. Taxonomy (NCBI): domain Eukaryota; kingdom Metazoa; phylum Arthropoda; class Insecta; order Blattodea; family Blattidae; genus Periplaneta; species Periplaneta americana. The sequence goes on from NC_091130.1 coordinate 96,897,649, forward strand.
ATGAAGTAAATAAATAAGATTTTTTTTGTAAGTTATTATTTCAGGCAAAGGATCCATTGTCAAGAAGTTTTTATTTTTTTAACGGCGTAATTTTTATAATTTTAAATTTTCAATTACATTTCTACATCATTATTTCTGTCTTATTAACAAAACGTATGAACATATTACCAGGCTTCATTGTACCTTACAATCACATTTACACTGTTTTTTGTTCCTCCTGAAAATTTTACTATTTTGACATAATTGTTTCTGCCAAAACTCTTCATTATTTGAAAAATTTTAAAATGTCAAATATATCAACTAACTGGAGAACAGTGCTTACAAAATGACATAATACCTACTCAAGCTAAAAAATATATAATCATAATATTAATAATTCTCCACTGTCATATGTGTAGAAAAATAGACAACTTACATCACAGACAAACTATTTATATGCAGGAATTGTGGACATGGATATACAGTGCCATTCAAGATGTAATTAAAATGACAAATCCAAATGATGTAAAATGAATAGTGCTATTCTTAGATATTCCTCTACATCATAATAGAACTACCAAACAGCCCACATTACAAGGTTTCTAAATGATGTTGAATTCTGAAAATTAAACATGAAGAAGAAAAAAAAAAAGGCTTGGGTTATGAAGAGAAGAACATGACTACTTTTCAAAACAACAAACAATATAAGCCTAAGTATTCTAATATGGAAAATACTGTTTTTTTCCTGGGGCTTAAATGTTGTTTAAAAATGTGAATTTTTGTTTTTAAATTTGACCTACAAATAATCCACAATTTTCCCTCTATGATTATATATATATATATATATATATATATATATATATATATATATATATATATATATGTCTGCGTGTGTATGCGTGTGTGTGTGCTAGGTATAGTCTTATCCTACGCCAGCGGTGACCAAACTGGGTATCGTGATTACATCGTGTAATCAAAGACATTCATACTGGTAAGGGGAGTTTCCTATACATTGCTCTCTGTCTCGCTCACGTACTGGAGGTAAGCAGTGTCGCTCTACAAACCCTCTGTCTCTGCGAGTGGGAACAGAAGGTTTCGTACAGAATGGGAAGAGGAATTTATTCGCTTTTCTGTCGGAGAAAATGTAATATGTTGCTTTGCTCAACAGTTCAATTAGTAGTAGTGTTTATAAGCGACATTACAAGGCATTACGCTGAATACACAGGCATAACAGATATTATTATTATTATTATTATTATTATTATTATTATTATTTATCAGCAAGTGTTACTATAATTCTTATATGTGTCTCAATATATAGACCTACATCTTCCCTTGAATGATAAAATAATTACTACGCCATATCTCCATTTTAATTTCTATCAGTTATTTAATAGTTCTTGATTTAATAATAATAATAATAATAATAATAATAATAATAATAATAATAATAATAATAATAATAATAATATAGAGAAACTGACTGAATATTACGTGCTAGTGCAGTAATGAAGTGAGCTAATTAAACTCCAAGAACTGAAATCAGCCTTCAATCATCGTCATGAAGAGAAAGATGACATAAATAAATGTAAGGAAGCCAGCTATCTAGTGGCGAACGAAATAGCTCGTTCTCTTAAGCCTTCCAACGAAGGAGAGTTTTATAAAAGCGTAATGATCAAGGTGGCTGAAATAATTTGTCCAATAAAAATTGTTAATTAATTTTGAAAAACTGCGCATTTCTCGACTAAATATCCAGAAAAGAATTCAGGAAATTTCTGATTGTATTCATTGAGGAATATTAAAAAAAGTAAGAAAATTTGTATATATTTTTTATTGGTTCTTGATGACAGTAGTGACATTACTGTTACAGCAAAGCCTACTATTTTTATTCGCGGGGTTGATAAAGAAATCATTGTTAGTGCACGAACCATCACTGGTTGTAGTTTTCATGCCATGTACCTCTCCCCCATCTCCTTACTTTTTAGACTGTCTTTCGCGTGTAATCACTGTCGTTCGAGTTTTGGTCACCGCTGTCCTACGCGTACGAAAAATCCTAACGTGCGCTAGCGGATAGTATGCTAAAATTTATGTGAAAAATGATGTAAAGATCACATATTATTGAGCTTTTAATTTATCTCTAAGCATAATAAATCAGAGTATTGGCTAGGTTCGACGTTATCTTACTGTTTAACTGAGATCCCTTAAGAAGAATGCGAGTTTACTAAGAAATATTTTGGACCATGATATAAAACCAGTTATTAATTATTCAAGTGACTGTTGCAACTGGTCATCAACGTGCTATCAGAATGGGCTGTTCGCAATGGCTTTAAATTCTCCATTCAAGAAACGCAGTGTGTCCACTTCATCCACATCCTGAACTGCGTCTTAATGGAGTGAAGTTGCAATATATAGATACTGCGAGATTTTTGGGCCTTATCTTTGATTATAAATTAACGTGGGAGGCGTATATACGTGATTTAAGAAGGCGTTGTGAAAAGTCCCTAAATATTTTACATCTTTTGTCAGGGGTTCGCTGGGTTGCAGACCGCATAGTGCTTTTACGGCTTTATCGTACTCTTATCCGATCAAAGCTGGATTATGGCTGTTTTCTTTATGGCTCAGCAAATAAAACTAAATTACGCCTTTTAGATACTGTCATCATGGGATTCGACTCGCTACGAGTGCCTTCCGAGTCGTATAGAGCCTGTACTGTGAAGCGGGAAAACCATCACTGTATCGGCGATGTAATGTACTCTTGTGCTCATATGCGGTTAAGCTCCGCTCACAGTCTGAGCACAATTCTTACGACCCTTTCCATCATTTGTCTCTTTACGGCCGATACAGTGAAAATCCACGGAGACTTCGTCCAGCAGTCGTGCGATTTCGTGAACTGCTTTCTGAGCTGCTCTACATCCATCTACCATCAGTTCGTACACTGGAGTATACCACTACTCCACCGTAGATTATGCGACGTACCATGTTTGATGTAAGTCTGAGCCGAAGTTTTAAGAATTTTATACCAGCTTTTGTTTATAGACTTCGGTTTAGTAAACTTTTATCATGTTTTTCAAATTATTCTTTAGTTTTTACTGACGGATCCTGGGTAAATGATTGTGTTGGTTGCTCCTTCGTTGCAAATGGATAGATATTTAAATATAAACTGAGCGAATATACCAGCGTTTTACTGCAGAATTATATGCTTTGTACAGAACTTTAATGTTTTTAATTAGACAAGCTCAGGGCAGATATCTAATCTGCTCCGACTCTTTAAGTGCCATTCAGTCTCTGCAGTCTTTCCATTCAGATTATCCCCTTGTGTTAAGAACACAGCAGCCATTCCACACACTCCTAAGCTCTGACTCCGAGATTGGAGTAGTGTGGATTCCTGGCCATGTTGGAATTTCAGGGAATGAGGCCGCAGATGCTGCAGCCAAAGATGGTGCTACGAATGGCACTCTGGTATATTGGCACGAGAGGTGGCAAGACTTACAAAATCACTTGAAATATATAATATGGTGGCAATGGGAAGGAGAATGTTTTGCACAAGAGGGGAAGAAATTACGAAGAATAAAGAATACTGTTCGAGTTTGGGATTCGTCCACAAGAGCGTCACGACACGAAGACGTTTTACTCACCCGGTTGAGGATTGTCCACTATCATCTGACACATGGCCATCTCCTACGTGGCGAGCCTCAGCCGGAGTGTGATATATGCCATGTTCCTCTTATGGTGGAATATTTTTTATTGCATTGTAAAAAATATGACCGCATCCGTCGGCAAAATGGAATTCAGCCGACTCTACGTGATGCTCTTGGAAATGATTTTAATTGTAAAAATGGAGTTCTGAGATTTTTATCGAGTACTGAAGTTGACAGGGTGATTTAGTTTTTTATTGATCAGTTTTACTTAGCCTCCGGACACTTTACATCCGGAGGTTACATTTGTTATTTAGTATATATTTTTTAACAAACTTGACGTTCGGACCTTTTACATCCGAGTATTTAGAAATGCGTCAGATAAGTTATTTCTGGTGGCATTTGTTTTATTATTTTATTGCTTCCTTTTAAACACTAGGTAGGATTTAAGAACTACTCACTTTTATGATTTTTATGCATCACCTTGTTGATACTGCATTTGTGAACCTCGTTTTAACAGTGACAACGCTTTTTAGTTCTTTTAAGCATTCTGATTATTGTATTGTGTTTCTGTTTTGTGAAGGATTTTAGATAAGGGCGCAAATAGCCATAGTAGCTGACGACTAAGTAACTTCAAGTGACTAAATAGTACATTACGTACCGAGAACTGTACGTGAGACTTATGTGGTCGAGAATGCAGTTTGCGAAACGAGATCCTTTATTTCTGTGCTACAAAAATCCTATTCCTCCTCCGCGGTGTAAAAAATGGAAATTACAGTGGCCCTCAGTGAAAATCAGTTGAGAATCACTGCTGTACATGTATGTTAAGAATGTCGCGACCAATATTAGTAAGGTAGAGGTTCTAACACTAGTATGGACAAAATGTGTTTTCCACTCACGATAAAGAACTAATTATTTTATAAGTTGTGTGCAATGAAAGTGGCAGATGCATAGTATGTAACATTAAGAAACAAAAATAATTTTTAACATACATATTTTTGCGACAGACAACAGATTTTTGATGGTGATGCAATTACTCGAAATGGTGCATCGCCTTTGAATCGCCTTTGAAGGAGGTTTCAGAAAAAGAACATGAATTAACTTACGTTGGTTATTGAGGTGGGAAAGTTAAGTTATATGCTTATGGCCAACTATTATGTATACAAGGTGGAAGTAATATAACTCTGCAGATTTTATCAGCTTATTCCTTGGATAGCGTACAGCAAGAAATTCTAATACCATATTAGTCCCATATGAATGTTTTTCTCAGCAAAAATAATTTTGTCCAATGTTTTTTTAGTAGGTCATTTTACGACGCTTTATCAACATCTAGGTTATTTAGCGTCTGAATAGAATAAAGGTAGATAATGCTGGTGAAATGAGTCCGGGGTCCAACACTGAAAGTTACTCGGCATTAGCTCATATTGGGTTGAGGGAAAACCTCGGAAAACCCTCAACCAAGTTATCAAATGTTAAAACTATTTCATTAGTTAAGTTCTATGCCTACGATTCTTATTTTTACTCTTATCATTTGAGAGACTGATAAAGAATTACATTTACTCTTTTTCAATTTTTGAACAGAATGTGCGATTTACTTGTAAATTAAATATAAATAGGTTTATTGATACGTATAATGTCCACCGTTGTGGCTGAGGGGTTAGCGAATCTAACTCCGAACCCAGCGGGCCCGGGTTCCATTCCGGTCGGGACGAATTGCCTGGATGAAGTTTTTCACGGGTTTTCCTTCACTTCTATGGATGAATATCAGGTAACTTTACAGGCGATTGGAACCCCACTCATCTTCGCCATTTCCTGTTCTTCCCTATCATCCATTCATTCATCATCCCGTTACTTCTTCTGGTTTTAAGATCGCTCTACAGGCGGCACTCTTAAGCTGCTGGCTCTCTTTTCCGGCCTCCGTCGATTTTAGTCAAGTGATGATGGACAGCTTCTGCAACTGAACCCGCGACAGATCTACTCGGGGGAGGACTTCAGTCTCGGACCGTTAAGGGAGCCTTGGGGGGGATTGCCGAAGCAGGAGTGTTACATGGACTCTGTTGGCTGTTAAGGGGGTCAAGTGGTTAGGTCGGTGCGCGTAGAGGATCGGTGGTCACGCAACTCATCCCATATAGGGGGGTGTACAATAGACATCAGGTTGTAGTGCATGGGATGTTCCCTCCCTCCTAGCAAGAAAGAAACAGGTATAATTATTTTCTGCTATTAGGAAGTCTGGCAGCCCTACTACAGTGACTAAGGGACAGTATACTGCTATTCAGAGCTGAGTTTCTTGTGTATTTGTAAGTGTGCCGCCGGTGATGCGCACTTGCCAAACTATGCAAACTTTCAGCCTAATTTTCTAATTAACCATCCGCATAATTACAAAACGCATAATGGGTTTATTTAATCTAATTAATACATTCAATTGCCCCTTTCAATCTGCACATCTAGGTATACCACTTCCACCCTATCTATCACATTTGATCAATATCATTTGATGCAATAGCCTATTAAAATTATTAGGAATGATTAACAAACTCACATATATAGATGAGCATCTGCATGACTGTATTGATACTGACCGAGATTCAGGTATTTCTTATGAACTGCCTCGTATGCTGTCCACTCGATATTTTTGAAGCGGTTCCTCTCTTGTCTCACCCCGTGCACCAGATCAGGTTCCTGTGGCTCATTTGGGTTTCTGAAAGAAAGACAAAGCTGCATGTTTTATAAATGACTTCAAATGAAGCTCCTCTCATGTACTAATCTGCACTTAGTACTTATATATTCAACTCCAAACTCCGGTTCTTAACATCTCATCTTATAAATATAATAGCTACAGTTTAATAAATTTGATATAAGTAAGACAGTGTCAATACTAAACATTATTCAGAAACCTGACTTTAACAAAGAGACAGACAAATAAATAGAAGTTATTAAAATGAATTTTCTGGTTTATTTATTATACAGGGTGATTCAGAACCTCTGCGACAGACTCTGAGGGGTGATAGATCTAACAATAAGGAAGCCTTTTTGTTAAACAACCTATGTCTTTTGACGAGTCGTTTCGAAGTTACCGTTGAAAATGTTTTTGCACGGGCGTATGTCAATGTATGCGAATGTGTACACTCCTATTTTTTGCTTGTTGAGATGTTTGTAAGAGATGAGAAAGGCTCTAGTCGTTTTTTACGTTTAATTTTCAATGCCCTTTCCTTTCAGTTCAGTGTAATCATCAATTGAGAATCGATGTCTACGCGGTCTTCCACCATTGCGCCCGGGACGAAGAGACCCATCGTCTCGAAGGCGCTGATAAAGTCGAGCAAACATTGTGTGGTGAGGGTGATTTCTGTTTTGAAACTGTTGTTGGTACACGTGGAGAGCTCTTCTTCTGTTTCCGCGAGCCTCCCCAAAGCACGATATCATGTCGGCTAACTCGGGAAAAGTGTAGACATCCATCTGAATTGATGATTAGACTGAACTGAAAGGAAAAGATATTCAACATTAAACGTAAACAAACAACAACAACCCTTCTCGTCTCTTTCAAACATCTCAATAAACAAACAGGGGTGCATACATTCGCATACATTGACATACGCTCGCGCAAAAACATTTTCAACGGTAACTTCGAAACGACCGACGCGTCAAAAGACATAAGTTGTTTAACAAAAAGAGTTCCTTATTGTTAGATTATCATCCCTCAGAGTTTGTCGCAGAGGTTTTGAAACACCCTGTACAACTATAACGGAAGAAATAGGGCATTATGAAGGATTTGCAGACAACGCGTCCAAATTGTTTTACATGTAAATAAAAATATAATTGAAAAAAGACCCAATTACCGACAATATTGCTACCTTATGTAACATTGTAGGCTAAATAATAACACAAAAGTTTTTCCTGAGGTCAAGGATTTTATAATTGATCTTCTATGCTCTTTCTATGATGAATACAAAAATTTATTTCTCTCAATCAGATCAGGATTTTTACTAGCTAAGTTTTGTGTTATATGTATTACAGAAATAAAGCGTCTAACAGATAAGAAAATATGATGTTTACTGTCACTAAACAGACTTAAATTAATATCAGATGTACAGTTATCCTTAAAAGGAATGAGACGACTCTTGGTCATCGGAAGTTAAAGTTCTACAGCGCGGTTCACTCGATATCGACGTAAAGATACGTAACATGTCAAATACAGCAAGAATTGTTACGAGGACCACAACAAGGACAAGGACCAAAATAAGAATCACGAAGAAGACAGCCATTTAAGGCCACGATTTCACAACATAGCTCGGGTCACAAACTATCATTGCTTCTCTGTACCGAATGGCAAATGCCTGCTATGGGATCTACATTCTAGACTGCTGTTGTCACTGTCTTGTCTCGGTAGCTCATATAGTAGCGTGTCGGTTCCACTGTATAACCGAAACGTCTCGTGTTCGATCCCAGGCAAAACTTTTTTTTATTGAGGTGTAATTAATTTCTTCAGGGTCCCTAGACTGTTAATTTGTCGAAAAATATGAATAATTTATGCCCAATTTCTGGGTCTTACAAGTGAGCTGAACCTCGTCAAAAAATAAATCTTACTTGGAAGTTAAGAGTATTCTTCCCCAAACAAAAATCATAAGAAACAAAAAGAGACCTGTCAACTTAAAATCTTGTCCACATGCCATCAACTTCTATTACAGCTCTAACTCGGTCCGGCATGGATGTCACGAGATTGTGGAATAAATTCTAATCCCTGGCGAGATCTTCCCAGGTTTTAACAACTTGATCCCACAATTCGTCTCGATTTCGAGGGCGTCGGTGGGCATAGGTGGGTATCCTTCTCTTTTTCAATTCCGCCCATAAATTTTCGATGACATTCAAATCAGGTGACTTCGGAGGCCAATTAATGATTTCGATCTCGGGTCTCCTTTGAAACCATCTTTGAATGCTTGCGGCATAGTGCACGGGATGGTTATCCTGTTGGAACAGCAATGTTCCTTCGGGAAAACGTTCTAGGGGCGGAAGGAAGGAATATATTTTCCAGAATGTGCTCGTAAGTTCCCGCATTAAACTGGCCATCGATGCGTTCTATAACGCCAGGTCCATCGTAAGACATCCACCCCAACACGATATCACAGTCTACTATATACAGTCACGAAGCTTGAGTTTTGAGGGTGCTAGAAACAATAGACTGTGACGGTACTATTTTGCATTGCCTGTAATGAGGCGATATTAGCGATCCTAATGGTGAGCAACTATCTAATGTTTGCATATTTACTACGTATTGAGCTTCGCGAGTGTATATACTAGACTGTGACGATATGCTAAAGCTCCCCGATCTTTCACGTCGGTGCACATAGCGCTAATCATGTCGGAGACCATCCTCACGATACACACGGACAGGACTTTCGTAATCACTCGAGATGGTTGTTTCGTCGGAGAAAATTACATTTCTCCAATCGAATTCCACTCGATTGGTAGCGAAGGCAAGACGGTCGACAGCTTGTGCTTCCCCCAATATTTCCATTTGCGCAGCCCTCCGGCTCCTAATAACGCGGTTCCTCAACCTGCTGATCACAGTCTGTGAAGAACCTGGAAAGTTAGATGCTGCTCTTCTTTCGTTAGCAGTCCGAAAGAGGTCCTGTCGAACTGCCTCGAATAAGAGAGCATCCTCTGCCAATGAAGAAATCCGGGGACGCCCAGGAATAGGGCGATTTTCGACTCCCCTCAATTTTGGTAACGATGAACCCACCTCTCGGCTGCACTTCCAGGAACACCGACCAAACGGCCAGCAGATCTAGCCCCATATCCAGCCTCAACTAGAGCTATAACTCGCTGTCTCATGTCACGTCGGTTCGCTATTAAGATGAGAAACGAGGGATGATGATAATACTTTAGTGTAGACAATGACTATTTAACGTGATAAAGAATGATTGAAATACGGGTCATCTTGCACAATAAGAGTTAATAAATCAGCTCTAACTTAAATATTTAAATAACAGGATATAACAGGAAGTCCAATTGTTGCAAAGCTAATCAAATTAAATCTAATTACATTAAGTAAACAAACCCAAAGTTATGACACTACATTGCTACAGCTAAATTGTAGGTTATTAACATAAGCATTGAATAGGTCCGTGCTTATGCATTGGACGACAAGTTCGAAAAGTTCGAATCTTGCCGAGGAATGTAACTTCTTGGTTTTATAATGTAAACCAAACTTCTAACTACAATCATTCATATTTCTTAATATTTATTAATATTTATAGCCAACATTGAATTTGTAAAGAAAATACTTTAGAAATCTCATATGGAATTTGTGATCTGTAGTGACATAAACATAGATTATCTCTCGGAACTTTTCCGTAAAAGTAAATTAAATTCACTCCTTGAAACAGGAAAACTTAGTCGTAGACTCATTTTCCCACCAGCATACTAGCTGAAGTAGCACAGCCATTGATAAAAGTTTTGTACACTGAATTAGAAATTCCTATTCGACAGCACCTATAATCAATGGCTTGTATGAACATGATAAACAAACCCTGTTTCCAATGTTACTGAACAATTTCAAAATATTAATTTAAAAACTAAAAAAGTGTCGTAAATGCTGTATCTAGTGATTACTTACATTTATATCTACAAAATGAATGTTGGAAAAACGTATATGTTACTGGTACTGCTGATATTAAGAGAAAATGTATTGTATTTTTCACTTCATTTCAGAATCACTTCAGTGGATGTTCTCCACTCAATGTTGTGAAAAAATAAAAAAATAAAAACATGTAGATAATGCAGGTATTAAAAAGAAGAATCTATATGTAATGAGCTGCAATGTAACTATCCTCATATTCTTGAATACTACAAGAAGTATAGTGTAATTTATAAAAATTTATGAAAAAGGGAAATAGAACACATTTGAATAGAAAAGCACGAAATCCAGATAATGCAATTAAAGCTATTCGGAATAATATTAAAGTTAAACTTGTAGATATCCTAAGAAAGAAAATATTTTTTCATTAAAATTAGTGATTATAAAGTAGAGGATGCCAACTCTATTGCAAATTCTTTTAACGTCTTATAGTAATACTACAGAAATATTATTAACAACTTAAACATTCAAGATTTTGCAAAAGATACTGCAATTAGTTACTTAACACATGCATTTAATAGTTAGTATTAATATATGTAATTAATCAATAACTGCAACAGTGCTTATTCATTCAATCATAACATGAATGGAATTGAATGCACATTAAATTAAACACTATTGAATACACGTAGATAAAATAGTTAAAATCAACTGAAGGGGTGAGAATGAAATAATCCAAAGCCACACTTCTAACAAAAATTGTTTTGTGCGAGTGCATTTATTACGCATATGGGAAAGCTACTAATAAAATATTGTAATAATTACTCAACAAATTACATAGCCTAAGGACTCTAAACCTTTGTAAACGTTTGCCTGTGTGGCTTAGGAATATTTTTTTAAATTTCATTTTAATTGTTAGTTTTATATATATATATATATATATATATATATATATATATATGCATTTACATTGTGTGTGTGTGTGTGAATAAATGCATTCATTAGATTAACGTTTATAATATTATAATTTGTAATTTTGTAATTCCTGTGATCATAACACTTAATCTGAGGACTTTGTAAAACTCTATTTCAACGTTATTTATATAAAAAAATCGTTGATATATGCTAAGAATCGAACTCGCTCTCTTCTACACAACACGCAGAGATCTTAGCGTCTGAGCTATTGCAACGACACGAAAGTTTTACCACAGTCTACTATATACAGTCACGAAGCTTGAGTTTTGAGGGTGCTAGAAACAATAGACTGTGACGGTACTATTTTGCATTGCCTGTAATGAGGCGATGTTAGCGATCCTAGTGGTTAGCAACTACCTAATGTTTGCATATTTACTACGTATTGAGCTTCGCGACTGTATATACTAGACTGTGGTTTTACTTTCTATGCGGAGTGTCGATCTAGTCATGAAGGTCCATTGTCGATTTAACTACACGATTTACGTATATATTTATCTTTTATTTACGTAATATTATCATATTTTTTGCAGTTTTTGAAGTGAATTCCGGAACGATGCTAGTAACGAACCAAATAGCTTGAATCTAAGTAACTCAATATTCGTTATCTTGTGTATCAGTGCTCTGGTCTCTGATCATGCGCAGTGTTTTACATCTGAGAGGAATATTCAATTGTCTCATTCCTTTTTAGGGAAACTGTACATTAAATATCTGACATAGTACATATATACAGTTAATGTGGAAGAAAGGAGCTTTTCAAGACATTTCATTCCTCTATCAGAACTTGAAAATCACACTTGAGACACGGGCCATAGCTTAGAACTCTGTATAATGATAACTCACTAGGAGAGAGAGGCGGTAAAATCACCTTCTTTCTTGCTGCTGCATATAGTCTGGCTTGAGCTTTCTCAGTGATAAGACTGATTTAAGGAACGTTCTTACAAAATGAATAGAAAGTGCAAGACTCACCCAGACCGATTTGTGGTAAAGTCACCATGCCAGGCGGAAAGTTTAAAATCATTCCTTTTGTGTGGAAATTGTACGAGTATCATGTCTACTTTGGAGTTAAAATTAGTAATCAGGACAAACCTTACGCATTTCATGTGTTCAATGCATCTGAGAAGCAGTAGTTAAAATGTTTTAAGTTAAAAAAGTAGGTTTTACAGAAAGAAAGAACATTAATTTAACATACAATTACCGAGCGTTTAATGTTACAGAAAACATAATGTAAAAATGAACGACAATACAACTCGAAGTGATCATATTGCGTTGTTGTTTCCCGTCCAAGTGTTGAGCCGTGCATGTCGGCTCGAAATCTTGGGCAACTTTTCAGTAGCTAGCGCCACCTATATTATCGGCATTATATTATAACAAAGAGGTTAGTTCTTATGATTTATTTTTTCGTAGTTATTTCTTAACTTCATTTCAGAGTTACAATACCATCGATGTTCTACTGGAAATGCAAACATTTGCCCGCACCAAGATAAACTCTGTAAATTCCGGACAATATAACGTGAGGAAAAAATGTACAACCAAATAATTAATTTCATCGTGTCTCTATGGGGGAATATCAGAATGGAGATTTGGACTATTGCAGTACGTTGTGTTGGGGCTGAAATTCCATGCAACAAAGTTCTAGATTTTTATGAACATCAAACGAGGTGGCATTATTGTCACTGAAGTATGCCATATTTTTAACCAAGCAGTGGACATTCCTAAGCCTGTGAAAATTGGGAAGCAAAATGTGACTATGTGTTGTAACAAGAATTTACACACACCTAAGTCAGTCACAATATTTTGCTGAGTCTTGCCGCAAACATGCCCTTGAAACTAGCAGAACCATGCTGCAAACGGTTTGCCAATTTTTGACTCAAAAGGATTACATTTCTAGAAAAATTACCGCAAACGTGCTTCCCTGGAATGACATTAGTCTGTGCAATTATATACAGTATTTAAAAGTTAAATATACAAGTTATTTTATCCTCATTTCAATGTCAATGAAAACATGAAGTTTTATAGATTGAACGAAGGAAGAAATGATGACACCTTGAGAAAACTTGTATCAACGCAATTATTTTTGTCCACCACAAATTGAAACTGATGTCGCTGGAATTACAACTTGGTTGGCGTGCGAATGCAGCTCGCATAATTGAGACATTCCATGCCACGAGAAACACTGATTTAATCGCAATCCTTCAGATTCTATGGAAATATTTTATAGATTCTATCAGGAAATTCATTAGTCCCGTATTTCTAATTTACGAAATTACGACTACTGTATGTTTTCGAAGATAAAGATTTTTGTAGTTCCGCGTGCAAAGTCTACTGTAGATTGGAGCGGACCATAAAATTTCAATAGCCGTAAATCTGGTTCAATCCATCGCAGAAAAACAAATGATAGCTCATTTTGAAGTTAACTACACTTTCTTTCTGCCGCTATAACATTTTCATAGCGAATTTTTTTTTATATTACCGCTTTTCAGAAAAAAGTTTAATGGTAGCTTTCGTTAGGATTCTGAGAAGAAACTGCCTGCTAAAGGATGCACTGGAAGGAATGGTGAACGGGAAAATAATTCGGGGCAGAAGATATCAGATGATAGAAGACATTAAGATATATGTAGGCCTATCATATGCGGAGACTAAGAGGAAAGCAGAAAATAGGAAAGATTGGAGAATGCTCGGTTTGCAGTGAAAGACCTGACATTGGGCAGAATACTATGTATGTATATACACCAAGATTAAAAAAGATACCATAAATACCCTCATAAGTAACTTCGCTTTTGGGGAATATTTGAAGATGGAGAAGCAATGGAATATATATGAAGGAACTATTATTACATTTAGTACTTACCGAAATGTGGCTGGAACTGCGGAAGGTGTGCATTTCTTAACCTCTTCCCTTACTATATATTTTACCAGTTATGTGAAAAAAAGTGTCATATTTTTTATTTTCGTAAAGAGGTCATTTAATATTGCAGAATCACTGTACATCACTCATTTTCTTACATACTTAAACAATCACTATGAAATAGACAATGGGACTCAAACGAGTTAACTCGGGTTAATAAATTTTGACACATGTTAGCAAACCGAGTTAACTCGGGTTAATCAGGGAAGTGGTTAATAAGGGCGTAATATGATAAGTTACCACATTACAAAGGCCACTAACAGTTGTTTATAATACTTTATAATGTAATAAGCTCCGTTCGTTTCGATGTAGAATGGAGTAAACAATGTCGTTTTTAGTCGTTGACTATCATCTTTGCAAAGGTGTAGTTGCTTTCCTTTGTATCACTTTTTAGAAACAGAGTACCATTACAGACTTTACCTTGGTTCACCTCCTACTTGAACACATCCGATGGCTGCTTATACTGCCTGCTCATAAGACCATTCCAACAATGCTTTCGCTGAAATGGTACGCTGTAGCACCAAATATACTGTGTCCATTCGTATATCTGCTCCAAGCTACGGAACAAATGTTGTTCTATCTATCTTGTGCCAGTGTGACATATTGAAGTGTGTTAGTAATAATAACCATCAGAAACTTGTATCAGAAACTCTTGTGGATAAATTCGTGACACCTCTACTTAGTAATGTGGGAAAGTTCTACACAGAAAAAGTTTTCCGGCTTTCTTGTTCTTTCAAGAGCAAAGAATATAATGGATTAACGAAGAGGAAGAAGAAGCTATTAGAGTCGCGAAACAAAGTAATATCACATAATATTTTAACACTTACTACAAACATAAAATATAGAACATATATTCACAAACGACTTCATTGACCATTAGGACAATTCTTTTCTATTCATGTTACAAATTTGACTATTGAATGAGCAGGCAGTATAAGCAGCCATCGGATATATAGATGCGTTCAGCCAGGCAGTGCCCTGGTTAGATGAGGTGTCAGCTAACCATATGTAAGTTGCCGCTAATTATAAATGGTTACTATTTTTAACCGAGATTGATATATCGCCTAGAGACTTACCTACAATTTTATTGTACATACGAGGAGTGCTGAGAGATTTATACTTAATGATGTATTAATGTGGAAGGTTGGGCCTAAATCTAGTAGTGGGGATTATCACAATATGAATAATGAGAATTTCTTGAAGTGGGTAGAGGAGAAATTAATTCCTAATTAGAAACCGAAAAGTGTTGTCGTGATGAATAATGCTGCATATCACAACGTCCAGAAACACAAGTCTCTTGCCTACAAGTCCAGAAAAGACGAAATGATGAAGTAGCTAACAGATTAACAGCTAATAAAATTATCTTTTCAGCGAACATATTGAAACCACAATTCTATGATTTAATTAAATTATATAAACTTCTAAAGGAATTGCACATTCTTAATGCGTTGCTACAAAATCACAGTAAGGGTACACGGGAATAACGATCAAGGTCCATTTTAGAAAGTTTCGAGAAAAACGAATTTTAAAGTTTAAGCACTTAATACTTTGTTATATGTGCATTTAATAGAAATTGACGTATTGGAATGTCAAGAACGATGATTTCTTATTACTAGCTAGACCAGATGATTGTACTTCCTTTCCACTATAAGATAGCATTATTAACTCAATTTAGATTTTTGATGGACCTTGATCGTTTTTCCCGTGTACCCTTCATGTTATATTACTTTAAGATTCCCCCCGTATCATTCTGATCTCAACCCAACGGAACTTATTTGGGCGTAATTAAGAGACTGGGCTCTCATCACATTTAAAATGTGTAATATAATATTATAGCTTAGTGAAGAAAAAATTCGGAATATTGGTGTGGAAGAATGAACAAAAGTATTGTAGGCCTACAGGAAGAGATAATTTAGAAAGGAACTTGGACCGAGAGGAAGTGATAGACAATGAAGTAGAGAGAATAATAATAATAATAATAATAATAATAATAATAATAATAATAATAATAATAATAATAATCAATCTTGGAGGCGAAGTCAGCGACACTGATGATTCTGAAGAGGAATACAGTGATGGTGAAGATAGAGTTAAATTTTACAATAACCCCGAAAGGGAAGGAACAGGTATGCTTTACTACAAAGTATTATTTACTTAGTACAATTATTTGAATAATTTGAAAATCGCGGAAACCACAACGCATCCCTGGAATAATACTGTCGTGACTCTAAAAAATTAAATTTTGAGTTACAGGTAGTTTTGTAATCTTTTTTTAAATACTCTATTAAACAGCAGAACTGTCGCATCTACAAGTTCAAGTGCAAAATCTGCAGGGCTCATACTGATACCTGGCAATCCTGAGTTTTCATACGGCTTTGAAATATTTATCTTGCATTTATTAGAACTAACTTTTGGTAGTTACGACAACATTATTTTAAGGGTGCGATAATCATGCTTCATAATATTGAGATCTTATAATTATAGCTAACATTAAAATGGAAAAAATACTTGGTACTTTGGATAGACATTTGGACGAACTTATTTCGAAGACTAGTACAACCGTTGTCGTCTTCCTTCCCTCCGTGAACTATGACGTTTCTTACCGACAGAGATAATAAGTAACTTACTTATAATAAAAGGTCTGTAAACTACCTAGTTTTATTTTATGTTTAAAATCATATGTAAAAGCAAATGAATTAATCTGTGATTTTGTTGTATCTGGATTAAGATTATTTGTTTAACATAATCATCAATATCAGCATCATCAATTTAGACTCTTTTGCTTGTTTCAAGTTTTAAAGAAATTCATTCTTCCATCTAGTCAGAGGTCATCTGACATATTGTTGTTGTTCAGCCAACGGTCCAAAGACAGGTTTAAACATCATAAGTGATGCCACTAAAGCATTTCTCATGAGGCAACTAAGCCAGGAGATAGTGGGTTAGGGTGGTCAGTTCCTTTACCCATCCATTGCATAAATCATTGATTAGTAACTTATTTTACTAATTTTATTTAAGATAGCCAATATATTGGTCACAAATTATATCGCAATTCAATATAATTGGGAGAGATTCTGTTTGTAATGCATATTGCATCTGCACATCAACTAATATTGCCTAGTGAGGTATTCTGTGACATACGTTCAATTTTCGGAATCACTGTAAATAATCCGCAAAACGACACTCTCTATACTTATGGACAATGATAAGGTGTGTCAAGGGGGCACTGAATCAAACGTTTATTCTAGTGAATTCGTATTGAAAACTCTTAATAACTTATATCTTCACCATTACGCAAAAATGTTAAGATTGCCATGCGATATGGATTTTGTACAACTCTGAATTAATTAATGCATGTGTACAAGAAATCTACAATAAGAAAATTCTATTGACAATTGAAGAATACTCCATGACTCCACCAGAGATAAGCCTATTACTCTATTTCCACATATGATATTATTTAATCTGGGGTTTAACTTTAAGCGGATATGTAACACAAGGCACCTTCCATTGGATTCCTTTGGAAAGTACGTATAATAAGTTGCAATCATGTATTTTCGCCTTAAGTACGACGTCTAAGCTTCGTAAACTTTCTGTGTGTATTTGTAAATTAATCTTACGTAATGCTAGCTGTCTATTTATTAAGCTGAATATATCCAGTTCTATTTACACAGTCACACTTCTTATATGTACTTACCTAAAATTCTAATCTCTCTAAAGATACAATTACTTTTATCCCTCCAAATTAATATCCAAAATTTTACTGAATTGGAATTTGCACAGAAGATCAATTTAAAAATTTAATTGCGTGCTTTTCAGTGATTTATGTTACAATATTTTTCTTGTAGACCGATTTCGATATTCAGGTTTGAAAATTCTATATATTGATCTTTTTACCAAGAATGGAAGATTTTTAAGTGTGTTATTGTATTTATAAAGTATGAACTCATGAGTTTCTTAGCTAGTAAAACGTTATGTAGGTAATATAAATTGGCTTGAGAGAATTCACAACCAATAAACCAACAATAAAATTTCCTGTAGAATGAAAGAAAAACATAGTGAATTTTGGCTTTGGTGTTGGAAGATCAATTCAGTTACAGTTTATAAATCTCTTTCTCTTCTAATAACAAGTTATGGAAGTACGAGAAACCTAAAGAGATAAAATCCTTTGGTTTTCTCTGCCTCTGTTTCTATTTTGGTTTAATAATTTATCACTGATGCTGCTGTACCAGGCAAGCTGCTCACTTACCCAGTTCTGGCGAAGTTGCTCCAATATATCATTGTCGCTTCAGAGAGAAGCATCTCCGACTTGGTATAATTGCGAGGGAAGTAGGATAGCCCACCGACAAGGGGGGCCCCGAACACGTATGGTAGTTCCTCTCCGTGGATACATCCTTGTCTCTGCAACATGAGGAACATAATTTATAGCCATTTCATTAATGAATTTTATAACAAAATAACCAATTTACCGTTGTCTTGTAGATTACTGTACTAGAGTCCTTGGAATAAAGAGTTGTAATAAGGCAATATATTTACAAGAATATTTAAAGTGTACTGACACTGCCGACCTTCATGTAGTAATAAAACATGCCAGCTACACGTGTCTTCTCATGCTTCTGTAACAAAACTGTTAAAAATGAATGGTGTCACCATGATAATGAATAACACATTTTCTCACTAAATAGTTTACAGATCCTTTTCACCAGACCACAAACACCACCACTACCATTCCTACTATCACCACCACCACCACCACCACCACCACCACCACCACCACCACCACCACCACCACCACCACCACCACCATCATCATCATCACGACCACAACCATCATCATCATCATCATCATCGGCTAGCCACCGGCGTATCTCGGTCGGTTAAGACGCTTGCCTGCCGATCCAGAGTTGCGCTCGGCCGCGGGTTCGATTCCCGCTTGAGCTGATTACCTGGTTGGATTTTTCCCAGGTTTTTCCCAACCATAAGGCAAATGTCAGTTAATATATGGCTAATCCTCGGCCTCATCTAGCTATCATCAATCCTATCGACGTTAAATAACCTCGTAGTTGATACAGCGTCGTTAAATAACGAATTAAAAGAATCATCATCGGTTCGTTTTTTCCCTCATTAAATATATTCCTTATAGATCTGTCCATTATTTTCCAGGTCGGTTTACATTTCTCTTTCCTTCAGTTTTATAACTTTGCATGCATTTGGGAATGCAATCGTCTTTTAATTTCTATAAGTGTTAGAACAATTTATTTCGGCTCTCATATTGTCTATTTTTCCAGCTTTCTTATAAATATATCCCTTTCAGTGTCTTAAATTCTAGTGTGAACACGCAGTGTTACCCAAAATATTTGTACAATATATGGATTTCGGTCAAAAGAACTACTGTCTTATTGGTTCATATTGTGTCTATGCCTCATACCTAACTTGACGACATTTAAATAAACTATTTTGCCAATGGTAACAGAAAGCATATTCAAATTTGATATTAGAGGAGAAAAATTCGCTCCGGCGCCAGGGATCGAACCCGGGTCCTTGGTTCTACGTACCAAGCGCTCTAACCATTGAGATACGCCGAAGTTCAATCCACGGCACCGGATCGAATCCCTCTCCTTCAGTGTTTTTCCCTTTGTGGCCTGACTCCAAGTTCGACATGTATGTTGACATTTTTATATTAAGACAACGTAGAACCAAGGACCCGGGTTCGATCCCCGGCGCCGGAGCAAATTTTTCTCCTGTAATATCAATTGTTACCATAACAGATGTATTCTGTAGGACAAAAAAATTAATCTTTACGTATATTCAAATTTATTTTTGTAAGAAATTCATGACGTCCTCTCTGATGCATTTTTTATATTACACAGCTTGAGTTCCTTTATTAAAGTCTCTGAATATGATCCATTTTTGATAGGGGTTAATTAAAAGAGTGTTAAATTGTCATAATTATTGTCTCTGAAGATCGTATGTTACCTGAAAGTAATATTACACACGAAAACAAAAAGTTATCTTCTTAAAATATTTTGATAGCATCTGTTCCTTTCAAGTGATATATTAAGTAAAGAACTGATACTACAATTTTTATTCCATCGCCTTCAATTAAACATACAATTTCATTTCGTCCCCGAATAGCCTGAAATAAAGAGGCACAACCACAATTATCATCTTACCTTAATCTGATTCACTCGGTAGTGTTCGAGGACGATAGTCTGCTCGACCATATACAATATCTGAAGTTGTACGATCACTTATTCGATCACTGTTCTGTGCTCACATGTACAGTTAAGCTATTTATTTGAGGAAGCTTATACTTACTTACAAATGGCTTTTAAGGAACCGGGAGGTTCATTTCCGCCCTCATATAAGGCCACCATGGATCCCTACTCTGAGCAAGATTAATCCAGTCTCTACTATCATATCCCACCTCTCTCAAATCCATTTTAATATTATCCTCCCATCTACGTCTTGACATCCCCAAACGTTTTTCCTCTCAGGTCTTCCAACTAACACTCTATATGCATTTCCATATCCATACGTGCTACATGCCCTGCCCATCCCAAACCTCTAGATTTAATGTTCCTAATTATGTTAGGTGAAGAATACAAAGCATGCAGTTCTGCGTTGTGTAACTTTCTCCATTCTCCTGTAACTTCATCCCTCTTAGACCCAAATATTTTCCTAAGCACCTTATTCTCGAACACTCTTAACCTTTGTTCCTCTCTCAGAGTGAGAGTCCAAGTTTCTAAACAATACAGAACAACCGGTAATATAATGTCTTATGTCCAAGTTTCGCAACAAGCTCTTTTTTACGGTGATGTGCTGTTACTTCTACTCCCAACCTCCAAGCTGAAAGACCAACCCTTATCGACTGTCCGCGACTGCTTATTCAATATATTCGCTGCTACCATCCATATCTGGAGGCCGTTTCCTCTATCCGAAACCTGAGGACGCGCCATGCCCTGCCACGGGTTTGAGGAAGCATATAGGGTAAATGAAGGTATTAACGCCATCAATTTAAAAAATGGGTTACAGCTGACCAGAAATACGGATAATAATATTGATCTTTAAGATATTGATCATTTGTAGCCTTGCCTATGGAATGTACTCTCCAAAAGTTGTAATTGTCAGAAGATTTTACAACAGTACAAGTAAATAAAAGTATGATGCATGAAGTTACAGGAGAATGGAGAAAGTTACACAACGCAGAGCTGCACATATTGTATTCTTCACCTGACATAATTAGGAACATAAAATCCAGACGTTTGAGATGGGCAGGACATGTAGCACGTATGGGCGAATCCAGAAATGCATATAGAGTGTTAGTTGGGAGGCTGGAGGGAAAAAGACCTTTGGGGAGGCCGAGACGTAGGTGGGAAGATAATATTAAAATGGATTTGAGGGAGGTGGGATATGATGGTAGAGACTGGATTAATCTTGCTCAGGATAGGGACCAATGGCGGGCTTATGTGAGGGCGGCAATGAACCTCCGGATTCCTTAAAAGCCAGTAAGTAAGTAAGTAAGTAAGTAATTAGGTAAGTAAGTAAGTAAGTATGATGCATACAAGGGTGGACCCCAAAAGTAACCGGAACCGAACTGTTGCGCGCGCATGCTTTGTAGTTAACGAGTTATGCTGTTTGGTGTTGTTAGTTTGGAGTCTCCAGCGACCGTTAGCGAGCTGGCGTCAATCTGAGTTAAGTGGTTTGTTTGTGGTGCTGTGTTGTTTGCATTCCTGTTTCAACCGTTTGGCGATTAGTGAGATGGGCGACCACAAGGAACAAAGAGTGTGTGTGAAATTTTGTTTTCTGTTAGGGAAAACTGCAGCCGAGACCGTTAATGATGACGCTTTAGGGAAATCACAGGTCTATGAGTGGTTGTCCCGTTTCAAATCTGGCAACTTGTCAACTGAAGATATGCCACGCCCCGGGCGTCCTTTGACAGGAAGAAATGACGAAAACATTGCCAAAATCAAACGTGCAATTGATGAAGATCGTCGAAACACCATTGACGAAGTTTATGAGCAAACGAACCTGTTATGGAGTACGGTCCAGCGAATTTTAACCGAAGATTTGCACATGAGACGGGTGTCTGCAAAATTTGTTCCTCGCTTGCTCACAGATGACTAAAGAGAAAACCGCGTGAGAGTTTGCCGCGACTTGAAGAGTGAATTGCAGAACGATCCAAATTTTCTTAAAAGAATTATGACTGGGGATGAGTCTTGGTGCTATGGGTACGATCCAGAATCAAAGCAACCATCGAGCCAGTGGAAAACTCGAAATTCACCACGACCCAAGAAAGCATATCAAGTGCGATCCAATGTGAAAATAATGTTGATTTGTTTTTTTGATGTGAATGGCATTGTCCACAAAGAGTTCGTTCCGCCAGGGCAAACAGTGAACCAACATTTCTATTTGGATGTGTTACGAAGGTTACGAGAGAGTGTGCGACGAAAACGGCCCAAAATGTGGAGAAATGGGAACTAGTTGTTCACCACGACAATGCTCCAACCCACACAGCTCTGACGGTGCGACAGTTTTTGACAAACAAGAACATGGTGCTTGTACCTCATCCACCCTACTCACCCGATCTGGCTCCGTCGGACTTTTGTTTTGTTTCTACGGATGAAGAAATGTCTGATGTGGATGACATCAAAGAAAACACGCTAACGGCTTTGAACAGTATCCTGCCTCAAGAGCTCCAGCACTGTTTTCAGCAGTGGCAAAAGCGTTGGGACAAGTGCATTAATGCAATAAAAATGCATTACGGTAATTTTTGGGTCCCCTCTCGAACTTGCGCTATTGCCTGCAATGAAGATAATAACGCCATTATTTTTTTAGAACAAAGAAAAATGTTTATAAACAAAAGTGACAAACGTAAGATTGTGCTATACAGTTAAACAACTATAAATGATTAGGGACAACAAAAAGATGTCAATACTCATTACTACATTACTTTAAAAAAATTCAATCAAGTTCACTGTCATTGAATGGTGCACAACTGTCTTCACATAGTGAAGAGTCCAGTTTTCTTTGTGCTACTCATGTCGCAGGTTTCGTGGTATCCAAGTCCGGTCCGGTCCAGATATTGCACTCTTTTAGGCCATCCAAATGTTTGTGTTGAACTTTCACATTCTCTAGAGCAGCCATTTTGAACCGGTGTGCCGCCAATGAACTGCTAGTGAAAATGAAAATAATAAATATTTTCGTAGCAAAAAATTGAAAAAAATTAAAGTGAAACGGTAGTAAAAGAAAAAAACGAGTTCACAACAATCAACATTCGGTGAACGCTGCACAAGCCAACATTTAGTAAACATATTCCCTTCTAAAATCCACAAAATTCTTCCTGGTTGAGAACTATTGGCTTGGATTGTATGAGTGTGCCGCGAGATTTTAAATTATACCTTTAGTGTACCTCATGTTGAAAAAGGTTGAAAATGGCTACTCTAGAGGCATAAATTGTAAAAATTTATCATATTATTTATTGTATCCTTTCAAGCCATCATTGTTTATGTAGCGCACACAAAGAGAAAATTGTTCAACGGAAGACACATCACTAGTCTCATCTTAAAAAACTGAAAAACATCTTGCATCGTTCACATTTCAAACTATTTTTCTTTTATTTACAGAATCACATGAATTTCGATGATTTGTACTAGGTACCTACGAAAACAGGGTTTCACGTGCGCCAAATGTACAAGAATTTCATGCAAACGACAATTTTTAAGTCATAAAAACTGATTACATACATAACATTTACTATTTTTAAATATAATAATAATAATAATAATAATAATAATAATAATAATAATAATAATAATGAAAATTTATTTCCAACAATAGCGTCAAATGATAAGTTTACTAGCCAAGAGTTTCTATGGTTTCATCTTGGATATTCAAAATTACACAGCTTTTCTACCATAACTCTAAAACTAGTTCCTTAACACACTTCTCGCATTTACGCGAGCTCTTAAAATAGCTATAAAATGTCCTTCATTTTCTTCTATGGTTTTAGTCATACTGAACTCACCATTGTCTCTATGACCATGTAACGGCAGATGCTGTCCTCTACATAGTATGACTGTTTCCAATATTGGCTTGAGTTTTTTCCTATTTTCCAAAGCCTCAGTTCTCTTTCCATCATCAGTACTTAAATCAATAGATAATTTCTTTGTAGACATTGTATCTACGAAGTTTCCTGCTTTCAATGTGGTAGTGATATGATACTGTGACTATAAGGCTGCAAGAAGGCTTGCTTTTGTACTTTAAATATAGTCTATATGAATTTCTGTATGGCCCAATCTTTTAAAGTGTGATGTACTCTGATAATGAGATTTAAATACTGCATTTTAAAACAAATATCAGGCAAGCAGACCTACTAAAATTTTCAATAGGCTAATATTTTGTAAGTTGATGTCCTTTATTCCATACTAAGCTATATTTGTGTTTGTAAATGTAAGACCCTTCCTTTGAAAATCTTGGTAACAAATGAAATTAATATTTAAAATAAATTTAGCTATAGATTACATTATGTGCTCTAAAGTACAGCGTATTATCTGAAGTTCCCCTAAAACCAAATCCTGGGTGTGACCCTGTAGCGAGGGACTTCAGGCCATACGGTATGTTACATGTTGGAGGCTAGATAATAGCCTAGATCATATATGTAACAGATAACTCATCGCTATGTTAAAATCGGCAGCACTTTGAAGAGAACAACCGCCAGGATCGCCACCCGTCCACCGTAAACGAACACGAGATGGCAGTACAGTCGCTAATGCAATTCAAATGGAATTATGATGTGACTCCTTATGTAACAACTAGATGGCAGCGTAGTAAGCCTGACAAAAGTTATTAACGTCAAAGCCTATAAGGCCGACCTATCTGTTATACATATGATCTAGGATAATAGCTCTGTTTAGTCTTAAAGCGCTAACATGCGAGCCAGGTGACGTACAGATTCCGTTCTTGTAAACTTAGCTTCAGAATTTTTAGCTCTATCACATGACAGCTTAATGATTAATCGCAGAGCGTCCTACCGGCAGGACACGAAGTTCTCATCGTCCAACCAAGTTCAAGTGATTATATAGGATTTCCTGTCCTACCGAGAGAATGTTCACCTAGACCATTGAAAGAGCGTTTCTTTCTCTATTAGCGCGAAAAAATGAAGTTGGTACGATAAATTTTTGCTGAGATATGGCGGATTCTTTCACTAAGTGTGCGCGAGTTTTCGCTAATGCAATTCCCTTTGATGGAGATGAAAATAACACTTGGAGTAAGTCTGTTTCTGGTCATACATGGTCTGAAAATGTTTGTGAAGGGACTGTATTGAAGGTACGTAGAAATTTGTTAAAGTAAAATGGAATATTGATAACAGAATAACATGGATTCTGCCTCAGACATAACTAACATAGTCAACAATGGCACTTCTTCTAACTCCAATAATTCTTCAAAGTCTGACAAGAAACAACAAGAATCCAGAGAAAATGTATTGTTTGCTCCAGAATCAGGAAGATACAACAAAAAGCTGGTTGCTTGTGGCCCAAGAGCAGTTATGTGTAGTCCTCAAACTAAACGTGACTGTTTTGCATTTCACATTCAGAATGAACTTCCTGCATAATTCATATTCATTGGACTTAGTCAAATAATATAAATTACATTTTAAAATTATTTACTTTCAAATTTCTTTAAATAATCTCGAGTAATATCTGGGTCTTGTATTCTATTTCACAAGCAAGTATTAAAAATAATATGTTTAAGAAGTAAAATAAGAAAATGTTATGATTCACACATGTATGTACATTATTTATTTTCCTAATATTTTTTGAATAAAATTGGATTTATTCAGTTATCATCCTAATGTTACAAATAAAACTGAGGTAAATTGTATTGAAAATAATAAATAAAATTATTAATTTACTACTTTTCTCTTTCTATTTAGAAAGTCAATAAAACAAACGTAAACTGTATTGAAAATAATAAATAGAATAAATGAATGAATAAACAAACAAAACAAAACAAAACAAAACAAAAAGAAAATAAATAATACGTCCTTCTGTCAGCACAACAGAGTACTAACGGCAGAACATATAACTTCCGTACTGCCGCTAGGACGTTACAGAAACACGTTCTGCTAGAAGGACAGTTTATAGAAAATATTGTTTAAGAATCTGTTCTACAGGAAGGAAAAATTGCTATGTACAAAAGTCCTTTTGGAAGCGGTTCGGGAAGGACTCTGTACGATTAACTATGAAATTCAACCTTAGGTATAAATATTTTGCGCAAGAAAGGAAGTCGTATACTACACATCAGCGAGGTTTTGCGATGATTTAACTAGGCAACATCGCTTCACTATTATTGGCTACCCGACATAGATTTCTTTGAACTAGTTCCATCTTATACGTGACAGTCCTTAATCTAAAAGCGCTCTACGTATTAAATCGAACTCTGTTTTGCATTCAACGATTACATACACAAATAGACCGAGTTAAATTCCAAAAGACTCTTTATCAATGTCCGCTCCGGAGACCCAGTCATACTATTGTTAAGAGGTGCTCATATTTTAGGAATTATTTTACTTCCCCAGCGGGATCCATTCCTCAATTCCCTGGCAATATAGAAGTTATGAATAGTTGCATAATTTCTCCTTTCTTGACTATGCGTTAAGTTTGTATGAAAAGATATTTCGCACCAATAATTTCCCTTTGATGAACAGAAACTTCTCGGAAACGCTGAGACGATAATTATTTAAGTGAATAAAGATCTAGGGGAAAAAATGGCAGATGAAACGATGGATAACCCTGCTGATATTTTACTTATTTCGTTATAAATCTCAGAATCTGTGCCCAGAATCGAACATTTGTTGAAATCTTCGGATGATTATGCGACAATTTGTTCCAAGGAATTCGTACCAGTACTTTTCGTCCTATGTATTTCGTACCAAGCACAATTGGTACCGTGACAAATTCGATACAGACTGTTCGTCCCGGACAATTTGTACGTGAAAACATTTATGCCAAGCAGTAAGTACCAAGGAAGTTAAAGCGTAATACATATTTATTTGAAAACAATTAATGCTTTAGAAGCTTAAAATAAATTGCCAGCTATTGTGCGATCATAGCAGTTCCACAGATTGATTGGGAACATAGGTCGTCTGTACCCACGTCCATGACGTCTTCTGTTGTAGTTCTCTGCATGCTCAAACAAAGGCTCTAGAACATCTGAAGAGGCTTCCCGAAGGAGGTTGAATGCTTCCATTACTTCATATCCCTCATTTTCCTGCCTGTAGCCTATAGTACTTTGGGAATGGAACTGCAAGCGAAAGTCTGTATTGTCCTCTTGAAAATACTGTCCCATTAGTCCTTCAGATTGTATCTTACGCCATAATGCCTGTCCTAAATGGAACAAACATCCGGCTGATTTAGCTCGTTTCCTTTATTGCATTAATTGCACTTAGCTGGAAATAAATGAGGACAACTGCTCTCAGAAAAATGTATCCACTTTATCTATTAATACACTAAACAGCTCATAATATAACGCTTTGGTTTTGTTTCGGAGCAAGGCCATGACTACAAGAAACCACTGGGCCCTGATATTAGCATGGCTCGTGTATAGTGGACATACTTTTAGGAGTAGATGCAAAAGCTCCATCACAAATCCAATATTCAGATGTAACAAGTTTTCGCAGATGATCTTGTGTGGCAAAGATTGTTAATATACTGTCAGGATTGAAATGTAGCAACCATTGATGACCTGTCCGGTACGAATTAAATGGAACCAATTGACCAGGACAAACTTGTAAAATGTACCAACCGTCGCAGGTATGAATTGTTTTCTGTGACGAATGTCGTAGTGACAAATTGACCGGGACGAATTATCGTGACACCGATGTGTTACAGTGCAGCCCGCCAGAAAGTAAATGCATTGGTCTATGCCTAGATCACCCGGAAGACGATACACACTGAACGGCTGTATCGGAGACATAATCCTTACGAATTCACATAGAAATTGTGTAATATAGTAGACTCTTACTACTATGGGTAGAAGTAATAGTCTATTAGTATTATACATTATATTATTATTGTCATCAAAATTATATACAATTTGTGCATCATTCGTTCATGGTGGCCTTGTTACATTTTGCTTTCCAGGAACCTACCCCTAACTACACTTTACTATTAATAACTATTATTATATACTCCATACTGCATACAATCATTCCAGTTATTTCTTAACAAAAACTCTTTCCCTTTAATTAATATTTCCTATATACATATTATGTTTATAACTTATCTTTCCCTTCCAATTTTTTTTTACTATATAGAAAAATGTTCCGAGTTCACTCAATTTTCTTCCGTTTACTGTTCTACACAATTTCTTATGTGCTTCATTTTCTTTTTGATTACATAAAGGGCATACAGTGATTCACGAGGATTTAGCGCCACTTACGCAACTTATTTCCGAAGACATTCTCAGCAAAAAATGTCATATAAACATGTTTAATACAGGGTTGTTTCTGACCTCTGATAACGAATTAGAATGATGTCATGTGCGTCAGGAATCACACCGATAGCTAAATTGCGGCGAGAGGTGACCGACCAGTAGTGTGTGATTTCATAATCAGAGTGCACGGTGTATCACAGTAGCAATGCCCAAGAAAATCGAGCCTTTTTGGGAGGCGTACATAACAACCATTTCCGTTGCCAAGCACAGTTACGTGAAAATCATAGGAGCCTGCAAAAAACCTGGTTTCGTTATTTCGAAGAAAGGTATCTTGTATATACCTAATAAGACTGGGAAAGCTCGGATGGGATTAATTCCAGAGTGGAGAAAGCAAGCAAATCCACTCCCGTCACAAGTCGCCGCACCCCACGAGATATAAATTAATCCCATTCGAACTTTACCAGTCTTATTAAGTACACAGAAGATGCCTTTCTTGGAAATAACGAGACCTCGTTTATTGCAGGCTTCTTTTATTTTCACTTAACTGTACTTGGCATCGGAAAGGATTGTTATATACTCCTCCGAAAAAGGCTAGATTTTCTTGGGAATTTCTGCTGTGAGTCGCCGTGCTATGAGATCACTCGCTACTGGTCTGTCACCTCGTGCCACAGTTCAGCTGACGTGTGACTCCTGACGTACATGATGTCATTCAAATTCGTTATCAGAGATCGGCAAAAAACGCTGTAATGTCAATATTTTCAGAGTTACACTAATTTGAAGTTGTTTGTAAAATACCATTATTCTTTAGTTTTAAGGGTAAAAAAATATTACAGGTAAAGATTAAGCTATTCAGAAGTATCACTTTTAATTGACTAGTAATCTGAAGCTAAAAATATGTGTTGTGAATTTCGTACTTGATTCGTACAGATTTTTTTTTAAACTACAAAATTACATTTTTCTTACACATTTACCACAACAATTGTTACAAATCACGTCACTCTTGTTAATTTTTTAAGACTGTATATTAGGATGTATAATTAAACTGTAAAATCAAGTCGTATTACTTGTAACAATTTTTTGTGATAAGTGTGTAAGAATAATGTAATTTTTAGTTAAAAATTGAAGAACAAAATCTATACCGAAAAAGTTAACAACAAATTTTTAGCTCAGAATTCTAGTCATTTAAAGAAATGATACTTCTGAATAGTTAACTCTTTATTTGTAATATTCTTTTACTCTTAAAACTAAAGAAAAAAAGTATTTCACTAACAATTTCAAATTAGTGTAACTCTGAAAATTTTGAGTATAGGACCAATGTTTATATGACTTTTTTTGCTCAGAATGCCTTCGGAAATAAGCTCCGTAAGTGGCGGTAAATTCTCGTGAATCATCCTGTACAGGCCTATGTTTTCCTACGTCTCCTCTTCTATTTTTAACCTCCAAATTTCCAATCTCCACCACGCTAGTCCCATCCTTTCTTCCCTGTTGTTAATTTTTGTATATTCTTCTTGTCCCCACATGATTTCCATTTGTTTGTAATTTAGTAATGATTTTAAACACTTAAATTGGTAAACATTTCCTGTCTCACTATCTCGTTACTCCTCGCCATTATAACTTTACCTATCAAATGTATATTAATTTAATCAATTTCTTGCCATAACAAATTCAGTTCTAAACTGCTTACATTACTTTTTATTTTTTTAAGTTCAATTAGACTTAGTTTTCATCGTTTGTAGGAATCTTAAACATCTATTCAAGTTAGCATTTTCTTTTTTCTCTACAATATATCTAAAAAATTTAATGTACTAACTAATATTGTTCCCCTACTACCCTCCATCCCCATTTCCAATCTGGCTGCTATATTTGAGCCATTCCATGGGTTCTACAAATATTTCTTACAGAATTTGGATTTTATTCTATCTATATTTACTTCTGATAAATAATTTCCCTATATGATATTAGTAGTAGTAGTAGTAGTAGTAGTAGTAGTAGTAGTAGTAGTAGTAGCAGTAGTAGTAATGGTAGTAGTAGTAGTAGTATTTTTATTTAGTGCCTGTTGCTAGTGGCACCGCTTCTAGAAACACTCCGACGTAGCTCAGGAGGCAGCGTTTTTGCTTGCTAATCCAGACTTGGGCTCAATTCTCGCGCGTTGGGTTGATTACCTGGTTGCATTCTTTCCGTGGTCCTTCCGAGGTATAATGCAAAATGTAATGGGATCTCATGGCGAATCCTTGGCCTTATCTCGCCAAATATTATCTTGCTGTCATCTGTTCATCGTTGATAAATAATCCCGTAGTTGATACAGTGTTGTTAAATAATCACCAAAAACCCAAAATATCACAAAGTAAATAGTTTTCATCCTTTAAATGTTCTGAAAATAGTTCTTCATTAAATCCCTCAAATAGATATTGTCGTACCCTCAGGGTGCGAATTAAGATTTCTGATGAGGGGGATAGAATCCTAGATAGAGAATATCATAGGCCTACATAAAATTATTATTATCCTCATTCGATACGGCTCAACGCTTGGCCACACTGAGTTGCTTGTCTTGCATTTTGATTATAATAATAATTATATCCGTGAACAGGCTTAAGATAAGGTGTGTAATTCCTAAGTTATTGATTGTTGTCAGCTTGCCGGTGATGATAATACTGAAATATTATTTTCTTTGCTTACTTTGTACTTTATAAAGTACATATACTCGTATTAAAACAATTATATTTTGTGAAGGGGGGTATAGAAATTATCCTTGGCAGGGATGTTAATATGAATTTATGAGAGGGGAATAACTTTCCAACAGGGGGGAAATCTCCCCCATCCCCCCGTTAATTCGCACCCTGCGTACCCTATCCTTATTCTACCTAGGTACTTCTCCTTTCCTGACTTCTACTCGTTGTTTCATATAAATATAACTTAAAAACGTACTTTATTTCTAATCCACAGTAATTTTCTTTAGTGTCACTATAAGTCCATTCCAAACCACTTTGTCACAAGCCTTTTGAAGGTTTACAAATACTACATGCAATTCTCTATTTTTCACCGACTGTTCGCAGTAGTCCAATTTAGAGTGAAGGTTCTATCTATCGGTAACTACTAAGATTTCAAATCATCCGTCCTCAAGTGAGGTTGACCATTGGGATCCGGAATTAACAAAATATAAAAGATAAAGGGAAATTAAACGAGCAAAATACTGATTCGATTTGTACATTAAACAAAAATTTACGTGTTAACATATAGATGATAGTGTAAAATTTGAAGAGAGGCCTTCAGAATTTCCAACACAATCTTCTAAACCTCATAAAAGGGAATTTTAAAGGATTAAAGATATTACATGTAAATGTTGGTAAACAACCCCTCGCTCCAAATAATAAGCCTGCAACATCCCAGTTATAAAGCAAAATGTCATATTTTTCACTGAGGTATGGAAGACAAGGTACATATTTAGCTCGCTTGTCATAATTTATCTGCAGTGCCTGATTCGTGTCTCGTTCAAAGCAAATCGTAGGGTCTAAGACCATCGCTTTCTGGGTTCTTCTATTGATGGCAATTATATCGACTCTACTATGAGAATCATCTTCAGACACACAACGAATCTTCTCATGTACTTCCCATTCTCTGTTTCTTAGCAGGTTGGCAATTGCTGTACGGGCACGATGGTGTCTGTTGTTACGCAGTAGCTCTGCCTTCTTACAGAACCCCAGTACGTGGCCAAGTGTTTCAGTCTCCCTGCAGCCGGGATGGCGACAACGGATAGTACTGAACGTTCTGCCAGGGACAGATCTCACTGCGGTGACGTTGCAAGACGTCTTGATGGCATTGATGTATTCCGAGGACGAAAGACACTTTTTAGAGGAGATCCAGGAGTTGGCTTTGGGGCATTCTTCAAATGTACAAACACCTTTGCCTTTATGAGGGAGCTGGCACCATGACTGGAATGATTGTTTTCTGAGAACTTCTCTGAGATATTTTCCTTTAGTTTGAGGAGTAACGCTGTTTGGAGTAATCTTCAGACGCGTGAGAGATGTTTTCTTCTCCTCTTCTAGATTTCTCATGTGATGTAGATATGCATCATTCACGTGTTCCAGTCGCCTGCAGATGTTATAGTGTTGAATACCGGCTTCCCATTCAGCTCTCAGAATTCCAAGACCTCTTACGTTCTTCGATGCATACTGCATGGCATTCGGGGTGTCATCTTGGTGGGAAAATATTTCCTTGATTACACTTCTAATAATTTTATCAATATTTTTCAAAACATTTTCAGGAAGTTGGCTGAGTGGAGCGCATTGCAAGGGATAAACAAGACCTGGCCATATATATTCGTTAACTATTTTCATTTCTGGTTTCTTAAAAGAGAACTTGGCCTATATCACCAATATACCTTACTTCACCCTATCTGTCGTACCTTTTTTCCTGTCTGATCCCAAATTGCTCTTCTTTCAATTCTCTTTCCATTTCAGAATATAAACGTCGATTCAAAATTCGCAGAGGAATCTTCGCCGAGTGCAATATCAAACTGATAGTCCTGAACTCATCACACATCTTGACGTTATTTTTAATCTGTATTGGCAGGAACACTGTCTCCGTGAAATCTTCAGGCCATTCGTCTTTCTCGTCTTCTGCTGTCAGGATATTAGCAACGATTCTAACGAGCTGTACAATATTCTCACAGCTCTGTTGACGTAATAAGTTATGTGCAACTTTAGAAACATTGAGTTTTATATATTTCACTAGCAGTGGAAAAAGTCCGAGTTACACTTTCTGTGAAAAATCTATTACACAGTTGCAAATGAATGTACATTTCTCCAAACGGAGGGAAATTTCAAGTGAAAACAATCTGAGAACTTTGAAGAGAGTTCCTTTCCCTTTCGCCACCTATCGTTAGATAGAGAAGTACTTGAGTAGACGAAGAAAAATAGCTGCGGAACGTGAAAACGGAAAGAAGGACGAAAGGAGATAGAAGAGAAATTCGCGGAAAGAATTTCTCTTCCGCGGTTGAGTTAACTACGTAAAACGGAGATGAACTTCACCGCAACATTTTTTTTTTTGTCTATTCTCCTTCTAGACCATCAAGAAAGATTGTGAATAAAGTGAGTGAAGAAGTGGAATATATAATAGTGGGCGTGTGAGGTAAGAAAGTACACTAAAAAGAGTTGAGTTCATTTTAAACATTTTAAATTTCCTGGATTTCTGGTAAGCGATGGAGAAAAGGTAGAAGCAGATATGAATAGAACCCCCCGTTCTATTCATATCTGCTTCTACTTTTTGCCGAATATTTCCAATTTCTGCCTCTTCCACAACTTATTTCTTATTCTTTGTTCCTTTTCATAGGCGTCCTTCTACCTTACTTGATCCATACTACTGTTTGTCATTTGTAGAACTAGGATTTTATGGTAAATTGCTATTTAGTTCCTTGAAGAGTCATGGGAAGTAATTGCATAATATATTGAATATGCATGAAAAATATGGTAGGCCTATACAGAAGGCATTTTAGAGTGCCTAAAATGCACTAAAATAGTAGTTAGCGCCTATTTTATGATTTTATTCGTAAAACTGCCTAATTTTTCTTAAATTCGCCTGCACATAGGGTAGCTTTTTCTTTATTTTATTGCTGTATCTGATTGTGATATCCTTGGTGAAGAAACGCGAGCCATTTCTCAACTGGCCGCTAATAACCGGTCTTTGAATGATATGCAGCTGATAACGTACAGTGGTGACAACCTGTGAGCCACTCATTATGGTAAATAATGGCATCTTATGGCACAACAAAAATAAAACTGAATAAAGAACACACATTTACTGTGTGCGACAATTGGTTTTTCTTATATGAGAACAAGCATTTTATGACAATTATTATATGATAATAAAATATTTTCTTAATAAAATGTTTTTAATTGAATATAGCCCTATTCCTGCGTATGGAAACGCATCAACATCTGAAGCATATAGTATATAATCACAGTCTAGTATATACAGTCACGAAGCTCAATACGTAGTAAATATGCATCCATAGATAGTTGCTAACCACTAGGATCGCTAATATCGCTTCATTACAGACAATGCGAAATAGTACCTGCACAGTCTATTGTTCCCAGCACCATCACAACTCAAGCTTCGTGACTGTATACAGAATTAGAAATTTGTTACCGTAATAAATTTGTTGAGGTAGACAAATAATTTTTCACTGTGGCTGCGTGTTCATTTTATTTCATATTGTTGTGTATAACAGAAATATCTGCTCGCATTGAATCACAAATTCCAACAAACCTTGAATACGGACCCAACCAGGCCCAAGACATTTATATTTCGCAGCATCACAACAATGTATCAATTGAAGCGGTGAGATCAATAACCATTCTAGTCCACTTCTGGCCATTAATTTTTTGCAAATTTGAAATTAAATTTTGGATATTTCCACAAGTGTTACGACTCTAGAAGTTGGTACCACTACTTTGTCTTGATCTCTAAAACAATCAGAAATATTACGTGCAAAAAATAATTAGGTAAGAAATTATTATTATTATTATTTTTTTTTGCATTTTACTCGAAACTTGTGTAAATGGACTTGAATGGTTAAACCATTCGCCAGCGTATAGGGAATTACAAGTATGGACACTTCGCTTCGGTACCTTTGATGCAACAGGATAATTTCAATGACCTTCAAACCAGTTTGAGCGTGAGATTCTGCTTTTTCCCTAGAGTTGGCGCTGACATCACACCAGTTAGCAGTCGACACAGAGGAATATAACAAACATACAATTAATACATCTAGGTACATTATGTACTCAAATAAAATAAATTGGACCGATGCAATGATAAATCCGTCATTATCTATAATTTTTAGACTCTAGAGTTCCTTTATAATGAGAGTAGAGACGTTGACCCCAACAACAATTAAAATATGTAATGATATGATAGCGCTGAAAATGGAAAAACAAAACTCCTATGAGAAGTAAAATCATATGCCTATAAATTGTATGAACGAATTTGATGCATAATTTTATAATGTATTATATTATTTTATAATATAATTTATTATACATAAACATAAAACATTATTATTATTACAACTATTCTATCAACAGTAATCTCACTAGACGTTTGATTTATCTAGAGAAAATCAAAACTCGAGTGGGATTTAATTGACTATTACACGATTAGAAGATAGTATATAAAGATTAGAAGTAACGAAGTACTCCAATACAATAAAATATTAATTGACTTATGAAAATACAACTGTCTTCAAATGTATTATTGTACCATCTCAACATTACAAATATTACGCTAGATGCATGCTAGATGGCAGTAGCGTCTTTATACAGACATTGTAATGATTACTATTCAATAAATCTTAATATTAAACATTCTCTGATACATGACTATCTATAATATCACATAGCAGAAGTTCTTTTTATCCTCTCAGAGCAGAAGCTATAACATAACCTAACTAATATACACAAGTGTTAGAAAAGTTTTAATTAACGACGATGACATAAAAAATAAACATGAATAATTTTAAAAGGAATAATTATTGAATGTACAATTTTCAAATTTGAATGTGGTTGGTGGTTCAATTGATGTTATATTGGACGTGTGCGTAATAGAAGTGGAACTCGTTGATTTAGGCCTACATGGTGTATTCAACTTATTCAGAATTTCCGAATGAATAATTTTAAAAGGAATAATTACTGAATGTACAATTTTCAAATTTGAATGTGGTTGGTGGTTCAATTGATGTTATATTGGACGTGTGCACAATAGAAGTGGAACTCGATGATTTAGGCCTACATTGTGTATTCAACTTATTCAGGATTTCCGAATGGTGCTCTTCATTTATTTGTAAATCGGATTTCAGAAGATGCATAGGTATGATCAGTGATTTTTATTAATTCTAGTTCTTGAATGCCAATGCGAGTCATATTTGAAACTGCTGTGCATCGACTGGAGTGGTTTGTAATTTTATATATATTTTTGACGTCCAGACCAGCGCAGTTTCAAATGTTGGCAAACAAAGAAACAAATGCTAGGGACGCGATAAAATTAAACAAATGCTAGGGACGCGATAAAATTAAACAAATGCTAGGGCCGCGATAAAATTGTGCGATAAGCAGCCATGATTGGTTGAAATACGTCCTTTCGTATCGTTTTATTGGTGAAAAGTAGTATGACGTAGTAAGAGTGTAATAGTCACTGAAAAATAAGGAGAAGCTGTTAACTTGAATTTATTTGAAGCAAAGCGTTACTGGATAATGCAATAAGGCAGGCGATGTTTGGATTGTGTGTCTCAACTCTTATAATCAATTATTATCTTGGAGTTTGCTCGATAACACTAACCTCTAGCGCTTGAAAGTGGAACTAAACGCTGGCGCACAGAGAAACAAAACAGGAAAATTCGCTCAGTGTCCATTCCATATAATCCCGATTGGCTGCATTCGCTATGAACAACTGACAGGTGTGTGCACGTGTGAATATGATAAGATTATAGCAACTATAATGTTAATGTATCTCAATAATGAAGAATAATCGGAAGTAAGTTTCGTTAAAATAAACTGAATAACTCATTTTTATCGGCAAATGTACAAGAAAAATAAACTGCAATAGTACTGAAAACAATCTGGTAATTGTAAATTGTTACACAACATTAAATTGAAGAGATAAGCTAATAAGTTAATACAACATGAGTGAAAGACGAATAGTCAAATACCCGCCATTAGTAAAGAAAAGCTATAATGTAACGTTTTCATATTTTTATACTACTAGGCTAAGTGAGTTATGACATTTTTGCGTACCTGGTACAATCAGCTAAATTACAATATGCGTTCCATAATTATGATACAGTTGGTATTACTGATAACGTATTGATTTACTTTGAATGTTAGTCTCGTTTTCATCGCAGACAAGCGGTATTCTTTTGTAATTTACTACACTCAGTTTGCATTATTTAGTTACAGAAACAATATTACAACGGCCACCTGACTCCTCGTGCCGCATTGACTCTTCTTGTTTCATTTTCACACAATTATTATTCTGTTCTCTGTTCAGTTACATTGCATAGTGGTTTCGAAGCAGTAGATTCAATGCCAAAAGATGAGACTTCTAATTCTCATTCAAGTCGTTCCTCGTTACTGGAATCCACAGACAAAAGTCGGCCGGACTGAGATGTGGAGATCGTGGAGGCCATATTGACAGAAAGTTTCTACTGATGAATGGCATGATTTCTAGGGTTCGTGCAGTGTTGCCAACTTGGGTAAAACACTTTTCAAGGGGGAGATTTGGGGGGATAAAAATGTTAGGGGGATTTAAAGGGGAAAGATATATTTCAGGGGGTTTTTGGGGTTGTTTTTCTAAACTACGTCATTAGGAATTATTTTTGAAATTAATTATAGTGAAACTACTGTGTTGTGTAATTGAAGAATGAATATCATGATCGTGAATCCTCTCTTCGGCCAGTATGGCATCTTGCAAGTATATTTTCTCACTTGCTCTATTACTCGCATTATGATGTTCTCTCCCGCCCATCGTCGCGTTGCAAACGTATTCTCCTTGTGCTTAAGTCATGGCCTACACAACAATAGTGTCTGCAGTAAAATGCAGTTAAAAATTTCCCCAAACTAAATGTATGCTTTTGATACAACTGACTTTCATTTCTTTGTATTTTACAGCTATGTTTTCCTAATTAGACTTTATTTTATATTAAATATTATACGCAACAATTATTGTCAGTCACGTGAGGTATGAATAATAATTTATTTTAGTTTGGAATTAAAATTGTCTGCTTGCCCGAGTAAAAGTAGACACTCAGCAAGGTGCAAGTGTTACGGATTTCAGTGTAACTGGGATAATACTTGCAAAATGCAACACATTGTTGACCCGATGGAGGAACCAAGCAGTTCGTAATGTGAGGACGAATTATGAGAAATCCAAAGAAATTAAATCATCAATTTAAAGTAACCTATGTTTTTATATTACTATTTTAAGCTTATTAATTTTATTTATTTATAAAGGAATTTCAAGGATATGTACCTTTAGAATAACTATTTTATTTTAATAATAAAAATCATTGCACCTAAGAAATTAAATAGTTCTTTTTTGTACTACCGCGTATAAATATCAATTCTGCAACATAAGTCGATATAAAATATTAACTTGTCTTTCAACAATGGATTTGTCTCCGAGAGCTTTGAATAATTTTGGACTTATCTTCCTTTTTTCCTTGAATGCCATATTTGAACATAGTGTGCAACTAATGCAAACGCAAACACTCAAAAATCAAATTCTCAAGAAATCGTCTTCCACTGCAAGGACATACAGGATTTTACTGTTGGTATTCTATTCTATTGCATGTCTATGTGCATGATGTGTGAATATTTTTTCTATTCAATTGTGTATGCATAATCACATTTGCTAATTTTTATGTCGTGTTTTTCCAAGTACAAATTAAAACATTTTAGGGGGTTTCTCTGAATTTTAGGCGCATTTTCAATGTGATATAGGGGGATTTATTGTTCCTTGGTTGGCAACACTGGATCCATGTACCGTAGTTAATTGAGCCGTTCAGAGCAAAAGTGGTTTAAGTCAAAATTGGGTAATGAGGTTTAAAGTAAAAGTTCTGTAAAATACAACGCGAAGTAGCAATTAATATGTCCTTCGTGCTATCCACTGACTACTAATACTTTAAATAAAATGAATATTAATTGCTACTTTGCGCTGTATTTTACATAATGTTTACTTTAACCCTCATTACCCATTTTTGACTTACACCACTTCTGCTCTGAACGGCTCAATTCAAGAGTGTGATCCCAGAACATGTTAAGTCCATTTAAGGACTGGGCTAGTTTTTTTCCACCGGTCTACACACTGAACGACTTTTGAAATGATATGCATAATAGCATAAACTTTTAGATAAGTATTGGTGTTGTTTTGGAAGAAAACACACTTAAAATATGACAGAAATCTAAAATATACTCATATATCTCATAAAAATTACTAAATGAACTGAGCGAGCTTTGGAATCATACTTACTCTTCAATTGTTTTGAAGAGTGTGGACATGGGACAATGCACCATCTTGCATTAAGATTGTTTTCCAGGTCGCTATTTCTCAGTCAGACGAAGTTCTGTAGCAAGAATATGTATTGTTTCCAAATCACGTAAGCATAAACATGAAAGTATGGAGTTTGCAAACTTTCATGTTAACGTTTAACGCTAATGTTAATGTCAGTGTTTATGTGAATCATTGTTAATGATCCCATTTGGTAACCCGACGGCAAACTTCTATGTTTATATTACGTTTATGTTTAATTTTGATTGTGTTGTTCCATGGTTTGGAGTTAGAATTACAGTTAAGTGTAGATATAATGTAGATGTAGTTATAATTAACTGTAAGCTACATAATCTTCATCATCCCTACCATATCATCGGGGCAACGGGCGCGCCAACCTCAGAAGTGAATTTACACATAATTCACTGTCAGGAGAGAAGACCAGTAATATCTAGAGACATACTGGTGACATCGGGGCAAAAAAAAAATATATATTTTTATTGTTGCGTCTACCATAAATGTCGTGGAATCAAAAAAAAAAACTTTGAAATTTTAAAAAATCTGTTATATGAAATTTCTGCATTTTGTTACAGTGTTGATGTTTGCAGTCAAGAATGAAACTGATACGAGAACGATACTGTAGGCCAGTTTTTCTCAATCGGGTCGCGGCCCGGTACCGGGCACTGACATCAATTATACCGGGCCGCGAGTTATCCTCCTGAACTTTGTCATTTTACGTTTCTAAGCATTTTTCACGAATAAATATTTTATAGTTGAAATATTCTTAGGACATCGCAGATTCAAATCGTCTCTAAACTTTAAATTCTGAAGTGTAACTAAATAACATCTGTGTAGCAGTGAAAAAAGCCACTTTTTTTTTTAATGAACGGGAATTTTTCAGAGTTAGAAATCTTTCAACATTCGAGAAAGGGAATACCGCTGTTTATGACCGGTCACAAAAATTTGCTGCAAGCCGATTACAACAATGGGCGACGAATCGTCTGTTCTCAAAACTGTATTGTAGATGTCAGTGACCAATTATCCGGGAAGATTAAACAATTTTTTTTTTCATTTAAATTAAAGATTAAGGCAGTATCTAGCCGGTTCTCGATTCTGAACTGTAATAGTGAATAATTTTTTAATTGATTATTTAACGACGCTTTTTCAATTGCTATGGTTATATAGCTTCTGAATGAGATGAAAGTGATAATGCCAGTGAAATGAGTCCAGGATCCAGCTCCGAAAGTTACCCAGCATTTACCCTTAATGGGTTGAGGAATTATAGGAATTATCCGGGAAAAACTTCAACCAGGCAACTTGTCCCAACCAGGATTTGAATCCGGGCCCGCTCGTCACACGGTCAGGCATGCTAACCGTTACTCCACAGCGTTGGACCATACTGAATACTGTCTCTTCGCAAGATCGCATTGCAGTGTGTGAATGCTTGTTTCAAAACCCGAGTGTAGTGATTTTTTAAAGTAATAGGTCTACAGATTTAAATATTAATATGAATAAGAGACAACTTTGATTAATGTTGGAATTGAGAAATCTCGTACTGAAGGTATTTGTGACGCACCAACTAATGATGCGTCCACCTCACGTTCACAGAGCGATGTCCAGGATAGGCAAATGGAGAGAAAAACTGCCAGAACGAAGGAAAAAAAGTCTGCGTTCACTCGTAAGTACATGGACTACTACTTAAAATTTGGTTACATATAATACGCTGACATTGTCCAATTTTCCACTACTTCAACGAATCATTTTGTGCTACTTTTCTCGGAAATGAAGCTATGAAACAGTCGCAATTTTTTGGAGACCTCAACACAAAACATTTCGATTTAGTCAACAAACCCATTGAATTCTTCATACGCAAAAGACATATACTTAAAATAGAAAAGAAAATTATTGCCCAAATTAAAAAAAAAAAACTGGTACTCTTCAAGTCTTAAGTTTACGTACGCCATATTTAATTATGAATACTTGCGTTACTTAAATCTATAAACTTTTTAAAAATTTGCAAGATATTTACGAGTAAATTTGTTGGGACCGGACCCTCGACTTATAGACGAAGAATTTACAGAGCCTCGATCTCTGAAAGTTCGCGAACCACTGCTGTAGGGAAAAGGAGGCTATATCTGACGTCAGGAGTGGCTCAAAAGCTACGACGTTATTCAATATGTTAAATTTCTTGAAGAGCCATATCAAACCAAAACAAACTTATAGCAATTTTAATTTAACCCAACAAGCAGAGACTGCATATGAAAGCCAAGTTTCTTTAGAAGAGGCGGTGGATTCTAAAGTAGAAGATGAGAACAGTAATTTTAACAGGTATGTATTTTTTTAAATATAAATCTGTTAATAAAAATACATAGTATTACAATCAATTTACTCAGAAGATGTATATTTCACAGATTATTACAATTTTATAAATGTCCATTATAAGCTTTACGTTGTCATATCATGAATAAATGAATGAATAGGCCCATTGTGTCCCATGAAGGGCTTAGGGTCTCCTGAGAGAGGGGGAGCTCGTTCTATACCGATACTGAAATAATCCAACCACAGAATGAAAAATGCTGTACAATCACATCACAAATAATAATATGAATCAGTCATTGAAAACTGGCTGAACTACAGGGTGAATCAAAAGTCTGGAACCATATAAATATCTTCCATATGCTTGATTTTCGATTATTATAGGTGTTACCAGTATTTGTAAGACCAATTGCTCTATCAGTGACACATTCGATTCTAGCCTTCAGCTATCTCAAAAGGCGCCATTTTGAATGCAACTTTGAAATTTTAAATGGAAAGGGGATCATGTAGGTACTCAAAATCATATGATATTTTCTGAGAAAAACAACGTTTTGAGATATCTGTAATCATTTTGAAGTTATTTAAAGATAGCATTACTGTAATAATGACACAACATTAGTTACTGCATCTACAGACATATTGTAACATGGTACAGTACTAAGGAGGCTTTGGAAAAAGTATTTTTATGCAATTCTGGTAATTAACTTTTCATGCTTTACTGTTTGGTTAACCTGTGACAGTTTCAATGCATTGTTGTGATTATTTGAAGCTTTCCTGTAACAAATTTCTTGATTTTCGTGATGACATTATCGAAAGAGGAAAGAATTGATATCATTCTTCATTGTAGTAGGTTAAGCCAAAGAAATGTTGCAGCAGACGGAACGGTTTCCTGGATTTTGTATTGGTTGACATGGGCCAGTACAATGGCCGGCCAGGTCTCCAGATTTAACACCTATTAATTTTTTCTTTTGAGTTACATAAAGAGCTTCGTAGGATGAAGAGAAAATGTAACTAATATATGTGTCATTATGACAGTTATCTTTAAATAACTTTAAAGCGATGAGAGATATCTCATAACGGATTGCACCATCGTTTTTCGCAGAAACTTTCACATGATTTTGAGTACCTACATGATCCCTTTTCCATTAAAAATTTCAAAATTACATTCAAAATGGCGGCTTTTGACAAAGCTGAGGGCTAGAATCGAATGTGTCACTGGTAGAGCATTTGGTCTTACAAATATTGGTAACACCAATAGTAATCGAAAATCAAGCATATGGGAGATATTTATATGGTTCCAGACTTTCGATTCACCTGT
This sequence comes from Periplaneta americana, assembly GCF_040183065.1. Classification (NCBI taxonomy): domain Eukaryota; kingdom Metazoa; phylum Arthropoda; class Insecta; order Blattodea; family Blattidae; genus Periplaneta; species Periplaneta americana. The sequence continues at coordinate 96,940,818 of NC_091130.1, forward strand.
ATAATTACAAAAATTATTTATAAATTGCCATGTTCATTATCATTAATGCTGATTTACTTAGAGTCTAAAACTTAATAGTATGCATTGGTTATAATTGTTTAATATAAATATAATTTGAATTTTTTATTTATTGACAGTTATAAATGCAAAAAAAAAAACTATTCTATTACATAAACGTCTGAGAAAAAAAGTAATGTTGAATACTGGTAAAATATGTATTATGAATACATTCCTGGAAAAAGTGAAATACCCAGTGTAATCATATTTCCAGCGTATTTCTTTTTGAGTTGGAGAACATGAGTCCAGCCACAGTGACCCAGGGGTGAGAGTGGAAGTCGTTCACAGTCATCACAATCACAACAAACACCACGAGGGAAGAGTAAATCACAGCATCAGAATACAATGTTTCACACCACTGAAAATGGTAGCAGAAGCAACAAACAGATTTAAACGGTCCTTTGAAACTAGAAACTCCCCTGGGCATAGTGACGCTGCGTTTGAAGAACATTTTACTGCTGAACTAGCATCACTACCAGAAGATATCAAAGGCACTGGCTGCCATGTTGGATATAATGAAGGTATTAATGGATGCAAAAAAAAAAAAAAAAAAAAAAGGAAAAAAACAGAAACCATTCAGACTAATAAAAAAACGTAAAAAATATATTTTGGTCTTGGAAATTATTGTTTTTATTTAAACTTATTTAATAAAGATTTTTATCTAACATTATCTTGCATTTCATGCAATACATAAATTTTTCTTGTTGAGTCATGTCACCTGCACGTCGTACTAAGTAATTATCTAATTTCTCTCTGATTTCCAGTGTTTCTGAAATAGCATTTCTTGCTCCAAGTCTTACACGTAGATGCTCAAATGCACCATTTTCTGGAATGTCCCTCCTCCATTCTCCTTCTATTATTTCCTCGTTTATTTCTTTATCTGCACACGTTTGTGGGTAATATATTTTTCTGCATCATTCACTTCATACATTCTAAGAAAACTGTAGACACACAGGGTAGCTTCTGTAATATTATCTACATTTTCTAGTTTGATATTTATTACTCAATGAAATACTCTCCATCGAGCAAGCAGAATGCCAGAAGTTTTTTTTATCTTCCTCGTGAATGGCGGAAATGATATATTTTCACTTTTAGGTTAGTAAGTGAGGCTGTCGAAAAAAGTCTCATCAACTTCTTTCTGAAAAGGAATGCTCATTACCTGCAAAGTAGTATGGTACGGAAGTCTTTGGCTGTGGTAATGGAAGTAAGTTATTTGTCAACCTATGACCAAACTCTGAATTTCTCAAAATCTCACCATCACTTTGTGACGTGTTAATGCAATAGTATGCGCAAAGGTTGCCCTATTATGTATCCTTAAACCATATAACGTAGGCAAAGTCAAATGTATCCTTTCAGGCTCATAAAGAAGTCATTCTGTGTACAGTTAATAAAATAAAAGTGATCTACGTGACTACATTTATTCATTATGAATAGTACAGTACACTAAACAACATGGTATTCATTAGGAAGCATTTTGTTTCTATTTAAGACATCCAGAAACTTAATATATGTACAGAGGTGTAAAAATTATTAAAATAATCTTAATTTTAAAGGTTTTTTAATAGTTCCTTCACAAATATTCATTGAATTGATTAATATTGGTATATAATATTACTATACTGATGTCGGATATATTTACTACTAACAATACTGGAAAGCATTGTTGTACATTGGTATTTTTCTTATTTTACAATTGTTATGGGAATTCAGAAATTATTATATTATGTTGACGGAATTGGAAACACCAAAAATTAATTAAGAAATGCTTTAAACGAATTGTTCTTTGCGTTTACATTGTTGTGAAGGTTCAAATGAATGTATACATCTGTTTTGTGCATATAATTTTTTTTTGTTTCCAATTCCGCCAACATAATATAATAATTTCTGAATTCCCATAACAATTGTAAAATAAGAAAAATACCAATGTACAACAATGCTTTCCGGCATTGTTAGTAGTAAATATATCCTACATCAGTATAGTAATATATACCAATATTCATCAATTCAATTAATATTTGTGAAGGAACTATTAAAAAACCTTTAAAATTAAGATTATTCTAATAATTTTCACACCTCTGTATCAGTACAAACTTATGGGTGTCCTTTTACCAAAAAATTGCATTTTTATTTATTCATTAAAGACATCAACTCAAAGAATTTGAGTGAACACAAGGATCTTGAATAAAATAAACATGTACAATACAATGTGATTTGAAACATTAAAGAAAAAAGAAAGTTAATTGTTGAAGGCAAATATAAGTGGATTAATTGAAATAGAAATGATGATGTAATATTTGAAGAGAATCCTTGATAATATTTATAAGGACAGACATTACATAATCAAAAGGAATGTGAAGTTCCTTAAGATAATTCCAAGTGAATTTTATAACAGAACATCTACTACCAAACAGCAAACCAATGAGAGACCATTGTTTAAGAGGAACGTTGTACTTTTGAGAAAGATAAGGCAGACAAGGTTCATATATAGACTTCTTCTCAATATCGACTTCGGTGGCCTGATTTAGGTTCTTTTCGTAACGGATAGTAGAGTCAAGAACAAAAGCCAGTTTTAAGCGTCTGTTAATAGCAATAATGTCTGCCCGTCTAAAAGAACCATCTGATGATACGCAATATACTTCCTCATGAATCTCCCAATTTAAAGTTTTTAACGATGTCGCCTAAGCATGTAGTACACGATGGTGTCTTGCATTGATCAGCAGCTCGTCTTTAGGTATTGTCCAAGCGCATGTACTTATTATTTCCATTATACTGAAGGCGGGTACTGACACTTAATTGTTCATCATTCACACACATGAAACCAGTCGTATAGACGAATTTACCAATAAAATCGTTGCCCAGGGTGCGTCGTAAGGAGACTGGTCTATGCTACACCCGCGATGAGATGAGATGATGATGGAGATTTGTTGGGATGCCATAGGGGAACCGGAGCTTCTGAAGAAAACCCCTGTGTTACCTGGACCACGGGCTTGCCCAACACCTATAGGCCTACTTATTTTTCAACTCACGAGTTCTGAGCGTTTCAATACTTTTCTGATGAAGGTTTTAAACTCAGTGTCAGTATGTCAATGAGGATATGTCATATCTTAAGTCAGAAGTATGGAACTTTCTTGTAATATGGATTATCAGCAAAATCACTGCTTTACATTTTCACGAAATCATTTATTGATCTGAATAAAATTTATAGCCGCAGTAGTAGTAGTAGTAGTAGTAGTAGTAGTAGTAGTAGTAGTAGTAGTAGTAGTAGTAGTAGTGGTGGTGGTGGTGGTGGTGGTGGTGGTAGTAGTGATAGTAGTATTAATAGTAATAGGCTTGTTACGAGTTGTAATGTCATTTGAGCCACAGGTATAACTCAGTGGGTTAAGGCGTTTGCCTATCGATCCGAAGTTGCGCCCGGGCGCGGGTTGGAGTCCCGCTTGGGCTGATTCCCTGGTTGGTTTTTTCCGAGGATTTCCCCAACCATAAGGCAAATGTCAGGTAATCTATGACGAATTCTCGGCCTCATCTCGCTATCACCAATCCCATCGACGCTAAATGAAGGGTTCAGAGCCACAGTGGGCCAAGCGCCATTTATTAAGTACGGAGAAAGTAAGGGTTAAAGTTAAGTGAATACCATAGTTTAAGGAAGATTGGCATATCATTTAGTTTTAATGTGCATACTTTATATTACTTTCTGTATGTTTCAATGAATTATGACATTCATTTAATTTTAATCTTTGTTTTCTCCGTTTTTAATGTATGGCGCTTGGCCCACTATGGCTCTGAACCCTTTAAATAACCTCGTAGTTGATACAGCGTCGTTAAATAGCCCAGTAAAAGTGCCATTTATTTTTTTCCGCTAAATATATCTCTTAAATTCCTAATTAGCACAGAATGGTCGGGACTCACAAGTCATATGGTCAGCGTGGCACAAAACATGACAAATACAAGACAAAGATCACTCATCTAATCCCTAACAAAGAAAACACATTTTTCACTTTCCTGGTAGGTCTAATTAATTGAGTCAACCTGAAACTTCAGTCACAGTGAAGAAGAATAAAGATGGTACTTTATTACTTAATATAGATCGTAATTCGAATACTGATGACTCACTACGCTACGGTGTGGTGATTTGTTTAAAATAGTAATATAAAATTACTTTGGGATGACGGATGGTGTTTGTATTTATGTATTCGAGCATTCGAATTATGGCTTAACGATCGTAATTTACGGTTTGATAGCGGAAGTAAACTGTACTGACCTCAATAATGTGATGAGGTCTGAATATTCATCACAAGCCGAGGCAAGTGCCAACCGAAATGCATTAACAAAGGGCATAACATTACCGCATTGATTCGCTACTGGACCCATTTGCACTACAGGTGCTCATTTAAAAAGTACCGGAATGTATTAATAAATTACTCGTAACTAATATATATCTAATAATTTTATTTCTCAATTCAAACACCTATTTATTTTTGATATCTCGCCATAGTTTCTTCAGTAATGGTCTGAGTTCATTGTTCTAAGTTAAAAGAATAAAGTATTATTAGTGAAGCATCATGAAACTCTTTAACTGTAAGCAGCACTTTTGCTTGTGAAATCTAACAGAAATAATAATCCTTATAAATGTATTTGTTCATAACCTATTTGTTGACTTCCTTTATTATACCAATATTGTTGTGGGTCAACGCTAGACATAGGAAGTTGAGGCACTAAAAATGGTATTTTAGGCACCTAAAAAGGCTCTAAAACAACAAAAATGGGGCACTAGAAGGCATTGAAACTATATTAAATCACTCATAATTCATAAAGCAAACATCAATAAGACCATAAGTAACTTAACAAAGAATACTAGAAAAGTAATTGCTCTGTTCTATGGACTTATTTCACTTGTACTTATTCATCCACAACTTCACGTCCATAATTTGAGTTACAATAAACAACAAACAACTTTTCAAGATTGACACACAAACTTGTGTCACGTTTAATGAACAAAATCAGCTTAAGGTATATGGTGAAAAACATCTCTCAACGTATACTGATAAGATTGGAACTCTCTTAAACTGTGCCATCCCGGCTACATAATAATCGTTCCATTAGTAGTGAAAGCAGGAAATTCTGCTACCCACTGACAATATGAAGAAGCTTTCGATGTTTTCAATTTTGGAATTTTTCACCATACAACAGTACCCTCACAAAGACAATCCAAAACTCACTGCGTACTTCGTGTTCTCAGCACAGTGCTGGAGTCAGAAGGACAAGGTCGATTCCGGAGTAAGCAAAACAGCAATGTTGCATTGCAACAATTTGTTCTACTATAAGAACTGCAATTTCCTTGGTTTCGAGCGCAGAAATAAATGCAGTAATGTTGAGTGAGTAGTCATATAAAGAAAAAGGCAAAAGTACACATAAAAGCAAAAAGAGGGCAAATAGATATTAAAGCAAAAATTGCGTTAACGGCAAAAAAAAAAAGGTATTTTCCTAAACATCCGATGTCTAGTCATCACTCATCAACTATAGCACAAAGTACTATCGTCATGGCCAACAATATTGAACCACATTATCATCGTTATTTTTCACCTCAGAAGAAAATTATTTCTGTCTAATCACGGAATTATTCTTCCATCTTGAGGTTAAATATTTAGGAATCATTATTGACAAACATCTGAAATGGTACAAACAAATCAACAGCCCCTGTAACAAATTACGTAGAATTACATATTATTTTGTTCAGTTACTTACCAATGGATGTACTACTTAAGAGTTTACTTTGCCTTATTTCAGTCTATATCCCAATAAAAATAGGGTAGTATAGATCTATATGACAAACCTTAATCCACTAGATTTATTACAGAGAAGAATAATTAAAATATGTCTAAAAACCTATTGATTATCCTACCGAAAGAAATATTTTAGAATTTGAAGTCTTGAAAATACATCAAACTTATTTTAATACATTAATTTTATACACAAAAATCACACATATTTTTGATCATATACTCACAAACAAAAACCAAAGGTATGGATACAATACGTCTATTTGAACCCAAGTGTTTAACGAGTACTGCTTTCATCCATAGTACTAATATCGGCCCTTGAATGTATAACAAATTAATAAAGAAATACACACATACCTATTTACCTCCAAGAGTTTGAAATTTAAGAATGTATATAAGCAATTCGTTATGCGTAAAGGTGTTTGAAAATGGTGTTTTTTTAATTTGTTGAATTAAAATGCAAAATATGTTTTGGGTTTTTATTCACGGCTGAATATTCTCGAGTATCAAAATGAGATTTAATTACTTTATAATGTAGTCTTGAATACATTTATAATACACAAATTATATATTCTTTAAAAACAGCAGTATATGTAACTGGCAAAGTAAAATAATATAATGCATATATACAGGGTGAGTTTTATGTCCATCGACAAACTACAGGGGATGATTCCTGACTGAAAATGGAGCACGAAAGTTCATATCACCTTGTTTTCGAAAATGCATAGTTTCCATTGTAGATGGCACTGACGACATTCTCTCGTAACTTGCAGTGTGCGTTTTGTGTGTTGCAGATAGTGTGATTTAAACAACGCAGAAGCACAATGGTCCGGTATTCATTCCAGGAACAAGCCGAGATGCTTTTCGTGTATGGCCAAGCAGGTGGAAACGGTCGAGAGGCAGCACGGATGTACCGAGCCACGTACCCTTACAGACAGCACCACCAACATCACACTGCATTTGGAGCCATTTTTCGGCGTTTGTGTGAGCATGGGTCCTTTGAGACAGACGAACGTGCAGGCCGCAAACTGTGCATACACCAGATGTGGAGGAACATGTTGTGCTGTCTGTCAGGGTACGTGGCAATATCGTTTGCATACCTGTAGTACTCACTCCTCCTCTCGTGGCTCTAACGAAATGACAGGCCATTTACGAACTAAACAGTAAGGACGCAATGACAGACCCCTGAGGAAATTCTGCTCAAATATGACCAGAGTTGGAGAAACTAGTACATACTCGGGTGTTGAACGTGCATTCCTCTGAGATATGATGAAATGAAGCACACCGAATTCATCTTGAACTCTCAAGTCCAGTGTAACAGTACCCAATGTTTAACTTTCTTCAAAGCTCGTTTGTTTTTCAGGTAAGCTGCAGCTACGACACGCTTCGTGCCTAGTCCCCAGGTGATGTCCTCCGCCATTCAAAGAGCCTGGAGTGAAGGAAAACAGCCAGAGTGAAATCCGAACTGTTCGTTCCTTATTTGGAGCAACGCAACTGTTCTGAGGTGTTTATGTGTAACCCGGTCCGCCAGTTTCCTGAGATAACAGATTAGCTAATAGACCTATACTACTTTGGAGTCGTCTTATCCTTTTCGGACTTTGAAAAAGAAGACTAAGTTTGCCTCTTTCGAGGAAAAGGGATAATGACTGCCAGAATATCCTCCAAATCGTCAGCGAATGCAGCCTTGCGGCATTTGAGGCATAAAACCACATTATTAATTTGTATAAGAAATAATTTTTAGCCGTTTTAATTAATCTCATTCAGATTTAGTCCATTAGATTACTGTGTAACTGTTATTAATTATCTGTAGAGAACAATATAACATCGTCAATGTAGTATTAATTCTTCATTTAATATCATCTTCAAACCTGTGACAATAAGGTTAAGTTTATTACGCCCTAGAACTTTTGTACCTTTCATAATATAACAGAAGTTGTTAGTTGAAGAAAATATGACATTTCAAATTGTAATTTTTCACCTAACTTCCCTTTGACTCTGCTGTTCTTATGGGTTCTATTTGACACGAATTAAATTTTGTCCTGTGATTTAAATGTTATGTTTTGAGATAATGTTACGGAATTTCATTACTTCACTGTTCAGGTAGTACATGAACTGCCCATTGAAATAGTGAATATTTTTATATTTTTAAATACTATTATACTGTCATCACTGATTAATTTTGCTTATATATATAAACAAGTTATGCATCTTCAGTACAAAATAATGTAACGTTCTGATCAATATGACTTGGTACGAAAACAAGGAAGTTTAATTTTCGAGAAGCAATTACATCATACTGTTGTACCTTATGGTTACATTCTTTATATTGGAACATATTATCGCTAACATGTTTTCGTAAATTTGTATACCTACGAAGAAATTTATGTTGATGGAAAGCTACTCTTTACACACTTTCGTTTGAAATTATGCAGTAACACGCTGATATCAGGAACGGTTAAGACCGGTCGGTCTGATGGCCGGTCTGTCAATCAGTCAGTGCCTTTGTGGCTAACGATTTCTCCTAAACTATTAGACGAATTGTGTCTATGTTCAGTGCCTACAGACAAATTTACCCAATAAAATACATATGAAATGTGATACATTCAGTGGCGGCTCGTGATAAAATATTGCGTGTGTTCACAATTTTGTGTTCCAAAACCGAAGAGAACATGACATCAGTTAAAATTAATAGATTTAGTATAAATGTCATAATCATATTATCTCACTATCGAAAAAAGACGATGTGCAGGTTCAATAAATAATAATAATAATAATAATAATAATAATGATAATAATAATAATAATAATAATAATAATAATAATAATCAAACACGTATAATTTTATTTCCGTTTGCTCATCACGCTATTCCTACATATAGCAAACTAAAGTATTGTGAAGTACAGTAATTCACAAACTACACTCCGTAGCAGCACTGTACACACCCCAGACAAATAAAAGCTTCGACAGTGAGAAATGCTGACATCTATAGACTATAATAGAGACTTCAAGAACGCCATGACGCACCTGACATCTGCAGGATAGATTCCATGTTCACCTTGCCTTGTGCTCTTGAGAAGTCATAAGTGGTCAGCTACGAACAATTTTGTCCCGCTCATGCGTGTCAAGTCGCGTCACCTCCTTGTTAAGAGGACGGCTTTCATGTGAACGTACGTTGCCAAATTTATACAAGAAGCATGTCAAAGTTGCAGAAAGTTTTAAACTACTCGATTCAGGTATATATTTCCATTACATCAAAACTATATTATATAATAAAAATAGCCTGCGATTAACGGAAACAAGGTGTTGACGTGCATTTGTGCTCTTAATGACGCACCGCCACTGATATATTTTATTGACAAATTAATGAGTAGGCCTACACTGCTCCGACGATTTAGTAGAATGCGTTTGAGTCTGAAGAGAGCAGAAAACAGTACAACGTGATCCGCTGTTGTGACGAGAATTCAAGCCTCCGCATACCGGAAAGGTAACGTGTCATAAAACGTTCACGCCTAAGTATTTTGACAACGTAAATATTATTCAACGTCTAGAAAATGGCGCAAATATTAAGGATATTACTGGAGAGTTAAAGGTAATATTTATTTATTTATTTAATTGGTACGTTTATTTATTTTATATACTAATTAATATCATTTATTTAATTTATATATGATCAGGAAGAGAAAAAGGAATTGGTTGGGCCACTGACTGAAAAGAAACTGCCTACTGAAGGAGACAATGGAATGAATGATGAACGGGAGAAGAGTTCGGGGCAGAAGAAGATATCAGATCATAGTCGATATTAAGATATATGGATCATATGCGGGGACTAAGAGTAAGGCAGAAAATAGGAACGATTGGAGAATGCTGGATTTGCAGTCAAAACCTGACTTTGGGCAGAACACTATGCAAATATGTTTGTTAATTTATTTTTTAAATTTATTTAATATACTCACTTACTTACTTTTGGCTTTTAAGGAACCCTGAGGTTCATTGCCGCCCTCACATAAGCCCGCCATGGGTCCCTATCCTGTGCAAGATTAATTCAGTCTCTATCATCATATCCCACGTCCCTCAAATCCATTTTAATATTATCTTCCCATCTACGTCTCGATCTCCCAAAGGTCTTTTACCCTCCGGGCTCCCAACTAAACTTTATATGCATTTCTGGGTTCTCCCATACGTGCTACATGCCCTGCCTACCTCAAACGTCTGGAATTAGTGTTTCTAATCATGTCAGGTGAAGAATACAATGCGTGCAGTTCTGCGTTGTGTAACTTTCTCAATTCTCCTGTAACTTCATCCCTCTTAGCCCTAAATATTTTCCTAAGTACCTTATTCTCAAAGACTCTTAATCTCTGTTCCTCCCTCAAAGTGAAAGTCCAAGTTTCACAAGCATACAGAACAATCGGTAATGTAGATAATATAACTGTTTTATAAATTCTAACTTTCAGATTTTTTGACAGCAGACTAGATGACAGAAGCGTCTCAACCGAATAATAACAGGCATTTCCCATATTTATTCTGCGTTTCATTTCCTTCCAAGTATAATTTATGTTTGTTACTGTTGCTGCAAGATATTTGAATTTTTTGCACCTCTTCAAAGGATAAATTTTCAATTTTTATATTTCCATTTCGTACTATGTTCTGGTCACGAGATATAATCATATAGGCTACTTTGTCTTTTCGGGATTTACTTCCAACCCTATCTCTTTACTTGCTTCAAGTAAAATTTCCGTGTTTTCCCTAATCGTTTGTGGATTTTCTCCTAACATAATCACGTCATCGGCATAGGCAAGAAGCTGCTGTAAGCCAATCAATTCCAAACCCTGTCTGTTACCCTGGACTTTCCTAATGGCATATTCGAGAGCGAAGTTAAAAAGTAAAGGTGAAGTTCGTCTCCTTGCTTTAGATCACACTGAATTGGAAAAGCATCAGAAAGAAACTGACCTATACGAACTCTATCTACGTTACACTCAGACACTTTTTAATTAATCGAACCAATTTCTTCGGAATACCAACGTCTATAAGAATATTACATAAAACGTCCCTTTTAACAGAGTCATATGCTGTTTTGGAATCTATGAATAACTGATACATTGTACCCTTATACTCCCTTTTTTCCAATATCAGTCGAATACAAAAAAAAATCTGCTCATTAATCGATTTATTATGTCTATAACCACACTGATGATCACCAATAATTTAATCAATAAATAGATCAATTATGGACTCCTTCCATTGTTCTGGTACAATTTCCTTTTCCCAAATAGCAAGTACAAGCTTATAAATTTTGCTAGATAATGCGCTTCCACTCTTTTGTATTAATTCTGTTAGAATTTGATCGATACCTGGAGACTTGTACTTCTCCAGATTTTCTATCGCAATTTCGACTTCAGAGAGTGTGGGTTTGGGTACAAACGGTTCAGTAATTTGTATTTGAATTTTCTCCCAATCATTTCTATTTTGCCTATGAACATTTAGTAGTTCAAAATAGTTTTTCCATATGTTCAGGATTAAATGAGAGTCTGCAAGCAAGTCACCATTCTCATCTTTGATCACGTTTACCTTTGCATGTTATCCAACTTAAAGTCCTTTATGCCTTTATATAAATCTATAATGTTCTTATTCCTACTATTTGTTTCTACCTCATTCAGTTTTTCCTTCAAGCAACCTCTCTTTCTATTCCAGAGTGTACGACTTGCTTCCCGTCTTTCATTGAAATAATTATCTCTATTCTCCTCAACTGTATCCTGTAAGAATTTCAATTTTGCCTCTTTCCTTCTTTCTACTACCATACAACAATTTTCACCGCACCACGGTTTATTTTTCTTAGTTTCAAAATGACCTATGCTCTGTTCAGCTGCAATTTTGATACTATGTCTGATATTTGTCACACGCTATTAACATCTGACTCTTTCTCAACTTCGTCGGAACTTCCTAAATCGGCAAAACCTATTTGAAATTTCGACCTGATAATGTTGCTTAGTTTCCTCGTTTTCAATCTATTAATATTAAGTTGTTGCTTACTCGCTTGGGTGCTGATAGTATTTCTCTTAATTCTCCAATTAGGCCTACCAAATAATGGTCAGCATTATGACAGTCTGTCCCCCTGAAGGTTCGAATTTCTACAATATCAGTATGTCTTTGTTTATCTATCAAGATGTGATCTATTTGGTTCTGTGTCAATCCATCTGGAGAAGTCCAAGCATATTTATGCATATGCTTATGGGGGAGTGTTATACTTTTGACAATTAAATTTTTTGATGTGGCAAAGTTGACTAACCTAACTCCATTGTCATTGATAGTTACGTGTAGGCTTTCTTTTCCAATAGTCGGTTTAAAAATATCCTCCCGTCTTGTTTAGTGTTGAAATTCCCCAATAACATTTTCATGTGTTATTTTTTTTTTATTTTAGTAGGTTATTTTACGACGCTTTATCAACATCTTAGGTTATTTAGCTTCTGAATGAGATGAAGGTGACAATGCCGGCGAAATGAGTCCGGGGTCCAACACCGAAAGTTACCCAGCATTTGCTCACATTGGTTTGAGGGAAAACCCCGGAAAAACCTCAACCAGGTAACTTGCCCCGACCGGGAATCGAACCCGGGCCATCTGGTTTCGCAGTCAGAGGCGCTGACCGTTACTCCACAGGTGTGGACTTTGAAGCAGTAATTAGGAGAGGGAGAGACCGATTTATTAGCGAAGTGATATCTCCATATTTCTATTACATGTATTCGCGGGGATGTTCTGGCGACTTCGTTAGAATTAGCTTCCCACACAAATGTTTCGCATCTTTTCGTCACCTGTCAGCATCGGACAGATTTAGGGCCACCTTGGGCAGGGTTTTGCATAGACATCCTTTCAAGCGTAAAATCCTAAAGTCGGACTAGACCCGTGGGAAAGATACTGCCAAGCTTGGGTTTTCCAAAGAACGGGTATTCTTGTGAGATATACAAACTAATTAGATGTTATGGGAAATCCTTAGTTTAAATTTAGAGATGACATATTTCGCGCCCAATAAGAAGAGATCTTGGTTTAGCTTATGAGGTCACTTTGGACCAATAGAGAATAGACTTTAGGCCGGTTAAGTGACGTAGTTTTTAACCAATAGGATAGTTAGTTTTAGCATAGGATAGGTTTTTATAAATAAGGGTGACGGGGAGCAGAAAAAAACACAAGATCTCATCGTGTCGGCGGCCCTACATACAGGGCACAATCACTACTCCTTTTCGTGTCGACGGCCCTACATACAGGGCAGAATAACTACTTCGTTTCGTGTCGACAGGATAACTACTTTTCTTCGGGTAGACGGCGCGACATTTTTTTTTCGTGTCGGCGGCCCAACTTAATAGTCTTTCTTCAGGCGAAGACTCGATAGTTAGAACTTTGTCATCGGCGAGACCACTCGTCAACGTTTAGGAGCTTCGATCATAGTGTACTGGGCAGAGTATTGAATTTATAGTATCGGATAGAGCTTATTCAGAGTTGCCATAGAGGCGATACAGAGGTGCGACCAACGATTGAATTATAAGTCAGCCGGAAATACATACTCTAGGGTTTACTAAGTGAATACGACAATAAACTTATAGTTTTGGAGTTTACACTGCCTTTTATATAAGCAGCCGGCTTGGTATTATTCCCGACATCATCCTATACCACAACAGTACCTCGGCTACCCTGAGTGAATCTCACGCAACACCGAGACGCACCCACCCTCAAATGGCGCCCAACGTGTGGTCACAATAACCACTCACCCTCAAATGGCGTCCAACGTGGGACCTCAATAACCATCCACCCTCAACTTGTGTTATTTAGATAACTGACGAAAAGTATGTTCCAATTTCTTATAGAAGCTACCGTTTTTCTCTTCTGTAAGGGCATGAGCATTTATAACTACGATATCGTAGCATATACCCTTAAGTTCTAAATACAATAACCTGATCTTTTTTACTGCTGATTTTATTCTTTTGTAAACAAAGAATCCTGTTCCTAATTGATGATTATTGATAATACAACAAGTAATCTCCTATTTGTGATATGCCATTCCCAAGTAACGTAACCTTTTGTACTCCTACAAAGTCTATTCTATACCTAGCTAGTTCTTTTGCTACTAATGTTACCCCTCTTGTTCTATAAAGACTAGTTACGTTCCAAGTACCAAATCTCATAACCTTATTTATTTGCTGTGGTCGTGCCAGAGAACCAGTCCCATTCCGAGGTTTATTGTGTGGATTCGTAACAAGCTGTTTTTACGGTGATGGGTTGTCAGCCCTTTGCCCAACCCGAAGCTGGAGGACCACCCCTTATTGGCTGTCCACGACTGCTTATTCAATATATTCGTAGCTACCCCCTATATCTGGAGGCTGTCTCCTCTATCCGCAACCTGAGGACGCGTCATGCCATGGTGATAGGGACCCACAATACACGATATATATATATATATATATATATATTGTTTATTAAATTAATTGATTTATTTCTTTATTTATTTTATAGGTAGATAAATTGTAGGAAAGAACTTAATTTGTATTAATGCTGTATCAGATTCACTTTTTATACTAAATTAACAACTCTTAAATAAATACCCATTCTCGTATGATCTTTGTTTTCGTGTTCATAATATTCCTCGACTTTCATGCTCTACCATTTGCCGATTGCAGGGGACGTGCTCCGCGTGTTATTTCTAAGTAGGTGATCATTGACTTTCTCTTATATCGAGGGAGCAGTGTTATTTACTTAAAATGAAAGGCTCATAATTGCAATTATGTCCAAATCGGCTCTGATTTTCTTTCCACTTTTGCTTCTTCTTCTTCTTCTTCCTCATGGAATTAGGCCTTTGACCTGTTTCCACATCAACAGATTGTATCTTTCCATTTTGTAATTGGACGTCCTACTTTCCTTTTGTCATTAGGTTGATATTGAACTGTCAGCTGTGGAAATCTATTATGTGGCATCCTTTCAATGTGTTCTAACCAGTTACTTCTTATTTGGTTTATTCTGTCATTTACGTTGTATATATTTAATTGTGTTCTTATGTCTTCATTATATTTCTTTGTCTAAAAGTGTATAACCCGCTACGGAACGCAAGAACTTCATTTCAGCTGTCTCTATTTTTCTTCTGTCTTATCTATTAAGTGTCCAGTTCTCAACATAGGTACTGCCATTGTTTTGTAAAATTTTAGTTGAGTGGTTCTTAATGTTTTATTTTTTAATGTTCTTCTTATTGTCCCACACATATTATAGAATCTATTTATTTTTATATTGATATCAGTCTTTTGGCAGTAGGATACATTGCATCCCAAATAGTTAAAGTTATTTACTTGTTCTATTATTTTTTCCGTTAATCACTATTTTGCATCTCAAGTGGTTTGTCCCTTCAAAACCCATAACTTTTGTTTTTTGTTCCGAAATTATCATATCATACTCGTTAGCTATTTGAGTTAATTGAAATATAGCAATTTGTAAATCATCATCTGTGTTGCTTAATATTACTTTTGCTTCTCAGTTTGTTAATAGGAGCAAATTCAAATTTGGATACAGTAAAGTGAAGTGAGATTGTGCAAGCAGAACTTTTCCTACTATTTGTATTTGGTGCCTTAATTCATGGGCATAAGCAAAGATTCACATTCTTGGTGGTACTCGACATCTGGTCTCGAATAGATAGCCAGCCTGTCACGGAAGGTGAGAAGAGGACATACGAAATTATGGTGTGAAGTAGTGTAGGAATGGAAAAACAGCGGGTCATGGCCCATTTTGAATCCTCGGTTTCATTTCCCTATCACAGATTTAAATGACGCTACATGACCGCTCAGTCCACATATTGTTATTAAATAAAAAGCTATAATTATTTCGTCCGTTGAATTGATTCCCAGGTAGGCTACTGAATATGAATTTAATCCGTTCAATAGTTGGAAGAAATTACTGCACACAACAAACAGCATGCCGCAGCCACTTTCTAGATATAATTCAGTCAAAATAAATTCTTTGCAACATGACTATGTTTTCTCTTTATGCACCATATAACGAAAGAGTAAACAATATTCAAATACAAAACAGTTAAGGTCAATTGGAGCTGTGCGACCTCGCCACACAAATGTAGGGCAATTTGATTGTTCAGCAGATTGCAAAATGGAATATACAAGGAAAAATGGCGCATTAGTCTTGTTAAGAATTCGATCTTGAGGTGCGAAGAAGTAAGACCAGGAGAAAATTAAGGAATTTAGAGTTTATGACTGACAGAGATGGTGGTCTGCAAACCTCCCTTTTATTATTCCTCCAATTCTCATAATCAGCGCTCCTTGAGGAGTGTCGAGTCATTATCACGACTGCATCACGGCATTATACCATCCGAACTGAAGACAATGAGAAGAACGGTGAGGTAATGAAAGAAAGAGAATGAAGAGGGAAATTAGGGAGTACGAGAATGCAGAAGAAAGAGGAAAGGAAATGAGAGAAAGGAGTGTTGGAATAGGAAGAAACGAGAAGGAGAGACTGAAGAAAATGAAAGAGTAAAGAAGAGAAGGAAGGAAAAGAGGAAGAGGAAGAGATAGAGAAGGTAAGAGGAAAAAAGGGAGAAGAGAAGAGAAGAGAAGAGAAGAGAAGAGAAGAGAAGAGAAGAGAAGAGAAGAGAAGAGAAGAGAAGAGAAGAGAAGAGAAGAGAAGTTTGATTACCTTGAAGTAGAATTTTAGACAAATAAATGGTCCACAGGAAGAGCATGCTATGTCATTTTTCTTAAAATTTTCAGGAGAGCATTTCTTAATTATAATACATTCATAAAAAAAGATTCCTGGAGACATATTTTATTGCAGCGTGTCGAACTGAAACATATCCGGAGAAAATATCTACCACTCTCGATGCTAAGTCAGAATAGGAGTTGACTTGCATGTCTTGACCTCATGGGGAATAGAGAATGCGAACAAAAGACTGGATTGTTCCTCTTGAAGGCGAGACAGATTAGAACTTCAGCTGTTGAAGTTTGTGATGCGAACTAACTAAAGGATAATGGTAATTACTCAATTATACACGTTTATGCCTGTTTTAGGTTAGGATATTTATATAATATCTTGTTTGTGCCATTTTCATTGTAATCTGTGTGTTCTTTTGGAGAGTGGTTGGATCTAATCATAGGTGAGGGGGGTGAAACCTACAAAGTAGGACTTGTTTTACACAGCACGTACAGTCAGAAGACCCATGCATTGGATTTAAGAGAACAATATGATAATATAGTACATCTGTTTGTATAATATTGCTCAACAAATCCATCTATCTACTTTCTACATTCATAAGGCATTATGAATTTACATCTGATTTAGTTTTACTTACCACGTTACAATGCAGGCTTTTTGTCATTCTGATTTACTAGAAAGATAATTTACTTATGGGCTTGCAGATGGGACCAAAGAACAAAAATAAAAAAAAGTGACTTAGCATGTTGTTTTCGTGGATCTTTGATAATATTAATAATGTTCCAACAACACAATGATGAATAAATATTATACAGGGTGATTCACGAGGATTTACCGTCCTTTACGGAGGTTATTTCCGAAGACATTCTGAGCAAAAAAAAAAAAAAAAATCATATAAACATGGGTCCTATTCTCAATATTTACAGAGTTACGTTTCGTTATTAGAACGCATTGCTGTGAACGCGTGATCTTGGTCAGCGTGCAGTCTGCAGCCAGCGCGAGCGCTACGGAAATCAAAGATAGCCGTATGTAGTTATGTAGAGCGACGAGTGCCGTTCACAAGCGTGCGACCAAGTGTACTCAAGCGGACGGCGACATTTTTTAAAATGTGTTGTAAACTCTCCAAGACTGTAAATTAGGATGAAAAATTGAACTGCAAATAATTAAGTCGGTGGAAGTGGTGTGATTTGTGATAATTGTTGTGATAAGTGTGTAAGAATAATGTAATTTTCTAGTTAAAAATACAAAAAGATGTTTGTACGTAGCAACTAAGGAGTTCACAGCACATTTTTAGCTTCATAATACTTGCCAATTAAAGAAATGATATTTATGAATGATTCATTCTCTATTTATATTATACTGTTACCTTAAAACTAAAGAAAAAACGTATTTTACAAACAACTTTAAATTAGTGTAACTCCGAAAATAATGAGAATAGGAACTATGTTTATGTGACATTTTTTGTTCAAAATGTCTTCAGAAATAAGCTCCGTAAAGGACGATAAATCCTCGTGAATCACTCTGTGTATAAGATTTGTTTTTGCTCCGAAATCTGTCTAAAAAGATGAATGAAAACAAATATAGTGAGTTAATTTCATAATGCCAAACTTAAGGTAAAGCTAATATCTTATTGATTCTATTGTCTGTTGCGTGTATTTTCCTCTTATCACTCTGACAGAAAAATGAAGCGATGTGAATCTTATGACGTTTTAATAAATTTCATAGCGGTAAAACACTTGCTGAAGAAACTCGCTTTCTTAAGTGTGTGTTATGACTTCACTTCCATCTGCCCTAAATCCATACTAATACCCCTTCTTCTCTCTCATCATTCTTCCTACCGCCGACCTTAATTTCCTAAAAATATAGGTAGATGAAAGGGGAAAAGAAGAAGGGAAGTAAGCACTTTGCCACCGACGATCTGTGCTAGAATTTCCCATCTGCTGCCAACCGCATTATCTGGCTAGATTTCTTTTCTTTTTTGTTCATCCAAATGCCATTTCCAGTACCCTATCCTCACATTTTATAGGCTCTGGCCTAGCAGTGGTAGTGTATATAAATGATGAAATCTTTCATTACATTCATTTTTCATTTCTTCTCCTGTCTCGTCGTCTTTTGTCCTTTTATTAAGGCTCAAGTTCACCTGGACATTCGTTTTCAATTTCTCAGTGTTCTACATGTCGATCCAACTTAAATTTATCAGCACACTCGTCGGAGACGAATTACTCATACTTAAGATGCATGTAGTTCTTTAAGAGAAAGCGACATATTAGGAAATTTTGTCTGAAAACAGTGACTCGTCCAGTTGACGGTTTTTTCTTCTGTATGAAACAGTTTGCGGACGATAAGCTGATAATAATGAGAAACAATGCGATGAGCAGGGAACGGATTTATATGGATTAAAAATGTATCAAGTATGTAAATATATATGCACTTATTTTTATCAAAGTATGGAATTAAATATGGACTTAAAATTATAAAAAAACTATCTAGTTTAAATACTAGTACAGTTTAATCAAACTACTAAGATTTATTTAAAATCATCCGTCCTCAAGTGAGGTTGACCACTAGGATGCGGAATTAACAAACATAAAAAGATAAAGGGAAATGAAAGGAGTAAAATAATAATCATTCGATTTGTACATTAAAACAAAAATTTTTGTGTTAACATATAGGCTAAATGATAGTGTAGAATTTTAAGAGAGGCCTTCAGAATTTCCAACACAATCTTCTGATCCTCATAAAAGGGAATTTTAAAGGATTTAAGCATATTACATGAAAATTTTGGTAAACAACCCCTCGCTCCAAATAGTAAGCCTGTAACATCCAACTTGTAAAGCGAAATGCCATATTTTTCACTGAGGTATGGAAGACAAGGTACATATTTAGCTTGCTTGTCATCATTTATCTGCAGTGTCTGATTCGTGTCTCGTTCAAAGGAAATCGTAGGGTCTAAGACCATCGCTTTCTGGGTTCTTCTATTGATGGTAATTATATCCACCCTTCTATGAGAATCATCTTCAGACACACAACGAATCTTCTCATGTACTTCACATTCCCTGTTTCTTAGCAGGTTGGCAATTATTGCTGTACGGGCACGCAGAAGCTCTGCCTTCTTACAGAACTTTAGGGCGTGACCAAGGGTTACAGCCGGGATGGCGACAACGGGTAGTACTGAACGTTCTGCCAGGGACAGATCTCACTGCGGTGACGTTGCAAGACATCTTGATGGCATTGATGTATTCCGAGGACGAAAGACACTTTTTAGAGGAGATCCAGGAGTTGGCTTTGGGGCATTCTTCATATGTACACTTAGAAATTGTCGGCCGGCCCATTCTTTTTGCCACTAAGTTCCAGAGACATAACATTGCGCATGCTCGTCTCGTCAAAGCCGTAGTTCACCAGATAACACATAATTAAACCATTTAAATTTGCAGTATTTTGTTTAAGAGTCTAAAATATGTAATAAAATCGAATGGCGGGTTGATTATAGATACATCAGGACTCTTGGAGACTGAAATAATAATAAAACTGATAAATACAAAATCAATCGGAGCGAATATGAACAGGAAAACCATGTATTATGCCGAACTGATATTAACATTCACAGTAGCGTAAGTCGTTACGGCATTGGTCTATTGAACAAATTGATAGTAGTAGCTCAAGGACGAATCTCCCTCAATCTTCTTTTTCTTTAATTACAAATTTGCCATCATATATGTCTCGCAAAGCTATAATTATGTGGCGATATCTCTTAGAATATGCCCAAACTCTAATAAACAGGGAACGGATTTATATGGACTAAAAATATATGAAATATGTAAATATATATGTAGTTATTTTTACCAAAATATGGAATTAAATATGGATTTTTACCAAAATATGGAATTAAATATGGACTTAAAATTATAAAAAAATGACTATGTACGTTAAATATTGGTACATTTTAATCAAACTAAACAAAAAATATAATGGACGTACCTTATCTTCCAATGTAGTTTCAACAAAACACAATTTTTATTGTCTGTTACCATAACAATAGGTTACAAACATTTCTTTCAAGTGCTGAAAAGTGAATCTTCTTCTATTGTCTCTGAGGATAGATTTATACTGACTAAAAGAGCGTTCGACGTCACAAGAAGTAACTGGTACATAATTCAATTTCACAATGTCTGCTGGGGATAAGTCCAAGTTAATCTTCACTGTTGATTCACCACTCATCACAGCAACAACCTTTTGTAGTTCTTCATATCCAGGGTTTTTTGAAAGTACAGTGTCCACCTTAGCTCTTACTGCATCTGCAACTTTACCTCTACCACGATTCAGTTGTTCCACAGTACTATTTATAATTTCAAAACTTTCAGATAGTGAAAGGTGCCTATTTTGGAGACTTTTGAGCGTTTTTATGATGCATGAAAATGTATGCTGAATGTGAGCTAAGTCATTCTTCACACTTATGTCACAGGTAACTGTTTTCGCAGTATCAATTGAGACTGCATCTTCAGAGTCCAATGCAAGGAGAACATTGTTAATAGAGTCTATATGTTCGGCATAATATTCAACTGCTTCTAGCCATGTACCCCATCTAGTTAAAATTGGCTTTGGTGGCAATGGAATTTCAGGGTACATTTCTTTCAACACGTTAACTCTACTGGGAGCTTTGAGAAATACTTTTTTCACTGATGAAATCAACAAATCTACTTTAGGGAAATTGTCTCTGACCACTTCTGCCACACGATGAAATGCATGCGCCACACAAGTAAAATGAGTCAATTTAGGATATATAACAGATAATGCTTGTCCAGCTTTGACCATATAAGGGGCAGCATCGCTAATAAAGAATAACACATTATCGTACATAATACCCTTTGGCCACAGGATACCCATAGCTTCGTTGAACAGTTTAACTATAGTTTTGTTATTGCACTTTTCTAGAACATCACAATGTAAAAGAATTCGTTCAGAATATTGTTCACTTAACAAACCGATAACTACATTACCAACAAGTCTACCTTCTTTGTCGGGAGTCTCATCAATGGAAACCCAAATTGAACTATCTTTAATTTCATCTCTTATCTTCTGTATTGTCTCATCGTAGATGGATGGAGCATACGTCTTCCTAAGTGTTGACTCATCCGGGATTGTATGTTGAGTATATTTTTCAAGGAATTCCCTGAAGACCTTATTCTTTAGTTTGTAGAGAGGAATATCAGCAGAGATGAGAGAACGGCACAGGTCGATGTTAAACTCAGATCTTACATTCGATGTTGTTGGTTGTGTTAAAAACAATTGTCTCTGCTTGGAATTTAGTTGTTTGTTGGCCTGATGTTTACTAGTTGTAATGTGTTGTTGCACCAGGAACTTTTGTGTAGATGATACTGCACACTGACACAAATTACAAAATAATATTTTATTGTCAGTTGATAAACCATCTTCTTTAAATTCTGAAATGTAACTTGTCAGTTTTGATTTTAAATTGACTGAATGACGTACTTTTGGCATATTTACCGTCTTTATAGTATGATTTACAAAACTGAACCTATGTGTACTCTGACTGGCATTTAACTGTTGAGCTGCACAACTGAAGTCTGTTAAAAATTTTAAATTAAATTAATACAGTTTTGTAACTTACTTTCCCATTGTTGATAGGACTGCTAATTTTCAAATAACTCTGATGTTAAAGGGATTACTGAACATGTGTTTAAATCTCTATTGTTGAAATGTATTTTTAAAAGTTAATGGAATTTTGTTTTGTTTTATTGTTAAACCTAATATAATATGGACTGTTTTATATGAAATATGGAAAATATATGGAAATTAACGAAAATATGTACTAAACTCTAAAATATGGAAAAATATGGAAAATAAAAGTAGGATTTTTCAACCCTACACATTGTGAAACATAAAGATAATGCAAAATATAAATTATATTAGCTTTATAAGTAAATATGTATTTACATATAAATCCTTTCCCTGCTAATAAATAATAAACCTCCCTCTCTTTTTCAAGCAATACTTGTCACAAAGTATTAGGGGTTGCAAGACAATAAACACTTTTAAAAACTGTTTAAAAGATAACCTTCTTAGTATTTCACTCCAATCATACAGACTTAAACTATCACTGACTACATTGTTACTTCTTCCTTTAGATATGCATCGTGATAGTGTTGTATTTTCAAAATTGTCTCATAATAATGTCTTTCTATTATCTTACATTATTTGAAATATATTAACATTCTATGTATGTTAGCTTAATTCTGCTACACAGTTCGTATTTCATTGTTTGATTAACAGTTCATAGTATTTTGCTGTGTAATTCGTAAATAACTCTTGTATACATGTAACTCTTATCCAAATCAAATTTTTGAATTCTTTGTAAGTTCATATATATATACTTTTTGCTGGATGAGTTGAAGAGAAGGCCTTATGGCCTTAACTCTGCCAGCTAAAATAAATTATTATTATTATTATTATTATTATTATTATTATTATTATTATTATTATTATTTGCAAATTTCTCCCATGTGATCTTGCATACAGAAAGACGGACATCATTTTCAATACATTATTTGACAAAAGATAAAACCAACATAACGTTTTCTTATTGTTTCTTACCGGCATATATATATACTGGAGTATAGGCCTAAATCACCGCCGATTCCTTTGCTTCTCGTGCGAGGGAAAGGTCGGAACACCCCACAAAACACGAGGGCTACGGCCGGGTATAATGCGGCGCACTGTAGTAGAAGGAGACATAAGAACGGAAGTTGGAAAGTAAAGAGGGGAGAGAAAGGGGAAAAGAAGATAAAAATGGAATGTGGGCAAAGAAAAGTAAGATAATGTACAAGGAAAGGGAAAATAACAGAAGAGGAATTGAAGGGGAAAAAGGAAAAGACTGGCAAGCAAATGAGAGAAGAAGAAGAAGTCTGAGAAGAAAAAAGAAACGGACAAGAAAGTAGATTGGAGAGAAGGGAAAAGAAAAAGAGAGAAGGTTATGAGAAAAGGGGGGAGAAAAGGATACGATGAAATAAAAGAGAAGATATTGGGAATATAAGAATTAAGATGTAGTTGAGGAGATAAAAGGCGGAGAGGAAGGAAGATTAAAGGTGAGAAGACAAATTTAAATAGATTAGAGAAGGAGCAGATGAAAAGAGAAAAAAAAAAAGAAATGAGGGAAAAGAGAGGAAAGAAAACTAGAGAGAATAAAAGTCAGAGAAGGAAAAGGAATAATAATATATGGATAGGCAGATAAAAAGTGAAGAAAATAAGAACAGGAAAGAACACTGAACTGCATGAACAGAAAGGAGCAAGAAGGAAAAAAAATAGAAGTTTTAAGAGATATAAAGAAGAAAAAGCAATGGAGGTCAAGGCAAGCTGGGATGGGAAGGAAAGCAAAGGGAGAAGAACAGAAAAATAGGTGATAAAGAAGAGAAAATGGCGGAAAGCAAAAGAAATTAAGGATATCATGGAAGATGAAGAGAAAAAACAAGAATAATTATAAACTGAGAGAGCAAAAGCAAAGAAGTTAAGATGACGGTAGTGTAATGCGTAATGATAATACTCTAACTACACTTGCGCCTTTGTAACATTAGACACAATGCTTACTATATGTCGAGAATACTTCTGAACTATATACCGAAACTTTGAGAGTCTCTCTTGGCTTCAACACCGACCGCACTTCAGGCATATCTTACGAAGCTGCAGCCACACGACACCTAGACACCCAAGTGAGGAACAGGAGAATCTTCACAAGAAATACAATATGAACCTCTTGTATCATTAGACTGGTTAATGACGTCCTAGATAGCATTTTCTGGAAGTATTTTGTTCTCAATTCTTTTTTTCTTATAACAGCCGGTCGAGTTATTATGTCCAGCCACCTATCTGGTGGCTGGACTAATGCTATAACAGAAATTCTAACATTACTAGAAATCATTCAGCAAAAGTAAGAGTAAGATTCGACTGTCAGTGTGACATTAAAGAGAAATATTGCATGATACGGGACACAATAATATGAAGGGTTCAGAGCCATAATGGGCTAAGCGCCATTTATTAAAAACGGAGAAAGTAAGGATTAAAGTTAAGTGAATACCATAGTTTCATGAAGATTGACATATCATTTAGTTTGAATGTAAATACTTTATTTTACTTCCTATATGTTCCCATTGAATTATGGTAATAACTTCATTTTAACCCTTCTTTTCTACGGTTTTAGTAAATGGCGCTTGGCCCACTATGGTTTTGAACCCTTCACATGTGCTAAGAAGCTTTATTATGATTACCCAGACTTCTTAATTCCTTCCTCCTATGTCTATCCCTAATTCTAAGATCTCATCCTAGGAGACTATACCTCCTTCCATAATATCTGACAGGAGAAGTAAACATTGTCGGCAAAGGAGAGTCAAAAAGTAACCTTAATAATTGTTTTATTAATTGAATATATACAACAAGACTACAAACACTTCATCACTTTTCAACATAGTCCCAAATACGTTCAATGCAAGTGTTCCTGTTATACTATTGTGACAGCTGGGAAACGATCTCACGACCGGCAGAAGGAGGGCAAAGTCGGCCGTGGCTCGGCGCGGCAAAAATGAAGTTGCGCGCGCATCTGCTTCCTGGGGCATGTGCTGTGGCGTAGAGAGGAGAGGAGAGACGGCGACCGCGGCAGAGAGGGAATAAATCCAGAGAATTCGAGAGGTGCCATCTTCTGGACATCTGTAGAAATTTCCAGTATCGTACTCTCTGGAAACTATGGTTTGGTTATTAAAGAAGAGAGGCAAGTGAGAGAGGAGTTGTTGAAGTTGTTGTAGTCGTTGGACAGCAAGCCAGCCAGTCTTGTGTAGCAGTGAAGCCAGCTTCGAGACCGGAGTTCGACTTGAGTGTGTCCGCAGCTGTGTGAGCGTCCGAAGTTCTGAGTTCGAGTGCAGTGGACCGCAGTTGGGGGACCTGAGTTCAAAGTTCAGTGGACTGTTCCTGAAGGTCTGGGGTTCGAGATATTGTGAACTCGAGTGACGGAGCTAGAAGAACTAGCCAAGGCAAACGAACTGTGAACTGAGAACTGACAGTTCTGTTTTGTAAATAGTGCTTTGTGAACATTAGTTAAGATTAACAGTTCATTGTTGTTCTCAATAATCCAAGTAAATTGTCATTGTCGTCTGTGGAGTGCAATAACGAATACTGTGTTACAGTGTGGAGTGGAAATACCATTCTTGACGGGAATAGAATTAAATTGTAGAAAGTGATTATTATTGTCGTAACAATAAAAGTTACATTCTTGTTTTGTATAAAAAGTTACACTATGTTAAAAGTGATGAAGTGTTTGTAGTCTTATTGTACATATTTCATTAATAAAACAATTATTAAGTTTGCTTTTTGACTCTCCCTCGTATAATTGCTATTCAACGAATGGCAGAGATCTCATTCCACGCTGAAACGTTCTAGAGCCCGATCACAAACTCGTGGCACCTGGGCGAAAGAGGAATTGACATCCACTTACTTGGACTCGTCCAAAAAAATGTTTGAACAGTACGCTCTCTGTGAGTAAGCAGTCGCCCGCACAAACAGAACCCATTACTCCGAAGCCTCAGAAAGAAGCTCGCGCATGTTGATGCCACGATTTGGCGATCGGGCTCTATCCTCGCCCAACTTCAAGACAAGAGTGGAATGAGACCTCTACTATTGGTTGAATAGCAATTATACTTCTCTTCTCCTCTGTCGGCAATGTTTACTTTTCCTGTCAGACATTATGGAACCAAGTGTAGCAGCAAATGGCGACAATATGCATTTAATTTTAAAACATTGCACTTATTCACTTTGGTACGCTCAAATTTCGTTACTTTGAAAATAGTGAGTACAATGCAAGATTTGTGAAAAACCTCATTTTTAGACAAGCAATATGTAATGACATTTAATGCACTGGTTATTAGCTATGAAGCAGGTGTAACCTTTAAGGGAGAATATGTTTTCCTGAAAGGGAAATCGGTATGCGGATTGATCTTACAGTCGATGATGACATTGTCTGATATCTTCAAGAAGTACTTTGTATACAATAAACAAACTGTA
Organism: Periplaneta americana; assembly: GCF_040183065.1. Taxonomy (NCBI): domain Eukaryota; kingdom Metazoa; phylum Arthropoda; class Insecta; order Blattodea; family Blattidae; genus Periplaneta; species Periplaneta americana. The sequence continues at coordinate 96,967,401 of NC_091130.1, forward strand.
ATATGCCGTCGAACATTTCGTTGTGGCAACACTGAATGAAGTGGCCATTCTCCTTTTCGAAACTAATGTGGTGGGTTCCGCAAAATGTACACGTCAATTATATTACCAAGGGAAAATAATGTAGAAATATGTAGTTCTGTAATAAGGTATCTCACGAAACTCAGGGTTCTCTAAAAGTCATTAGTATGTAAGTACGGTCCTATTATGCCAGTTCAAACATGTTGATTCTCGTTTTATTTATCCAAATATTGCTTTACTTGAAAATGGTATATAGAGAGCGAACGAGCCAATAGCCTATAGTTGTGTGATTTTTATCCCTCATTTGTCCCATAAGTGATATCACTTACGAAGTTCAAACCTGTCTTCGGACAGTTGACTAAACAGCATGTTTATACAGAGTGATGCAAAAGTCCGGCGACGTAGACATATTAGTGCAGATAGCAAAAAAATGAAAAAAGGGGAAAGTTGTCAGAAACATGTAGTTTTGACTGTAACGTGCTTGAATTTCAACATAGAATGCACCGATGAGATTGTACAGTAAGTTGTAGATTGGTACGAGCCTCAATCAGAACGGAAAATGCTCTGTTGCCACTTGCTTCGTCCTTACGGGGGGCATTTATGTTATCGAAATCACCACAATTACGAATTGATGACGATAATTAGCAGTGTTGCCAATACATGTTCAGGGGAAACCGCTAGGTAAGAATGAATTTCCCCTGAGTTGTCATTGTAAATAAATGATTTGGCACAAGTTAAATAATCGCCAAACTCTGTATGTCGAATACTTTTCTCCGTTATCTAAAATCCGCTGGAACTAGCGGAAAAGCCACTAACTTAGCAGTTGGTGGTTGTGTCGCACTAGTGTACAGTCTCAACGGTGTATTCTACGTTGACATTTCAAGCAAATTAGATTGAAAACTACGTATTTCCAACAACTTTCCCCTCTTTCTATTTTTTGCTCTCTGTTATGACTGTTATATTCTGTTTCTCTCGCTACAGATGAGACATTAGCCGGACAATTACGGCATTGTGTTTCCATGCCTGAGATCCCGGTTAAATCTCGGAATTTTAGGTTTTACACAATTTCTAGTTGAAAAAGTTATATTTTTTAAGTTGTGTGCAGATATCCCCATTTTCCTTGCAGAATTCCTATAATCCTTCAAAATAGTTCATCATTGTTGCCACCGAGTTCAAGTCCAGCCGAGTACAAGCGGAACTATTTTTGTTGGCAAAGGCATATCCTTTGCATAATTTCTAACTTTCTATATAAACGACTATCCTTAGTATCGTCTTCAAATATCGACAAGTCTATGTGGAATTTTTAAGGTACAGCGATAGTATTCTTTCGCATTCCTTTTCATCATTCGCAATAATTCTCACAATAGCACCACTTTATCTAGAATACCACTTATACGGGATTCGTCCATTTAAATTATTAACAAGTGATGTATTCCTGTACGATAGTCTCAGGGAAAGTGATTAAACTTTCGTGCAGCCTTAACCTTTTACAAATCTTTAATGAGAACAGTAATAATGTATGCTTGCCTTGCTTGGGGGCACGCACCAGTTACAGTTCTTAAAAAGATACAGGTTTACAAGTAGCTATTAATCTGGACGATAGAAGATTATATTTCAAATCAAGATTTCTGTACATACACAAAATCGTACAACAGCTATAATCCATTAATTTCTAGTTTGGGTAACTATAACCCAGCTTTAGAAAAAACAAAGAAGATCTCCACGTTCTAGCTTGGAAAGACATCGTACCCGACTTAAACCAAATTGAAAACTAAACTAAAAGACAACTAGACAGATGTGGACTTAAAGTAAATCAGTGGTGATGCAATTAACGAATAAATGTATTAATATAGTTATTTCTTTTTTTCATGTTTACAGTGTTATACAGTTAATGATCTGTAACGTACATGACTTAGACCCTATTATAAATGATAAATAAAATGAGATTTACTTCTTAATTAGACCTTGTTTCCAATGAAGCCTGTCGTGAGTACGACAACTCATCCTGCTCGTGGTTTTCCTTGGGTAATAAGACAAATGTCGGGATGAGACCTAAAAGAAATGGGCCAAGGACCTTATCCTCCTTCCTCTCTACTCTTCTCTTCTATTATTCCCATTTCCTTGGCAATTATGGCAGGCTCTTTTTACTCTCCATTAGTAAATTACTGTTAAAATTTTAATAAAACCTAAAATGTTTATGCAGGGGAAATAAATTTACTGTAAATTCACAGGGTTAACGGCTTCAAAGCTGGATACCTGGTTTTAAATGGAGTGCACTGGTAAAATAGTTAACATGGAGGCATCAGATAGTTACTCTGCTTGCCATTAAAATTTCGTTTTGATTCAATGTCACCGTTTAAAAAAAAAAGAAGGAAAGTGATAATACCTGAGAGTCCAGGAATTACGTATTGAAAGAGTATGACATTCTTTCTTTCATTTGTCTGTATTCTCGTTCTATTTAAGAATGAGTCCAGTATAGTGAGATTGTCTAGATAATTATGCATTATACTCGTATCGCTGTGATGTAAAGTTTCCAGTGCCGTTTATATTCTATTGCACTATTCTAATGTTAAAACTGAGAGTGTGCCTGTGAAATATGAATGCAAGTACGATATCAATATGAAAGAGAATAACATTATAGAATAAAAAGGGCTAAATCACAATAAACAAGTTTTTTTTCTCTCTGTGAGGCCAGGAGGGGAACATCCCTGTACACCGCGACCTGAGGTCTATTGTGCGCCTCTGGAATGAGCTGAAAACCCACCGACAGCACCTACGTCGAACCGACCTGACCCCCAACACCCTGACAACCAATCCCGCCATCCCTCGAAGTCCGTATACCATTCCACTCCCAACAGCCCCCCCACATTCCCCCCTCAAACGGTCTGAGGTGTAAACCATCCCTCCCGTCTCCTCAACGGTCTGAGGTGTAGACCCCTCTCTCTTCGGGAGGGTAGCGGGTTCCGCTGCTAGATCACCAGCTACCACGCTTGACCTATCTATGGAGGCCGGCCGAGAGTGTCAGCAGGTTCGGAAGGCCGCCGCAGGATCGATCTGAAAACCAAGGAAGACAACCGGAATGGTGAGGAAAGGATGATGAGGGAGGAAAGGAAGTGGCGAGAATGAGTGGGGTTCCATACGCCTGATGAAGTTACTTGATATTCATCCATAGGAGTGAGGGAAAAATCCCGAAAAACCTCATCCAGGCAACTCGTCCCAAGCGGGGAATCGAACCCCGGCCCTCTGGATTCGGGAGCGAAGACGCTACCAAGAGACCACAACGGTAGACCAATAATAAGTTTTGTTATATTGAAGGAAGTTGCTTTAACATTCACAGTTACACATCATGCATAACGTGCCCGCCGAAGTGGTGTGCAACTTGAAAATGGGTCACAGTCCTGCCATCTATCCGCAATATGCGAAATTCGAATCACACAAGTGAAGTGGGAGCATTATATACACACACAAATTATATTATCATCTCACATAGTCCCGTAGTTTGAAGTTAAATATAAAAACAATATTGAAATATTATCATTGAACAGCCGTCTGTTTTTACAAGCGACGAATTTCAAAGTCCTTAAGGTTGATCTCTGGTTCTTAGTTATCAATTATTTGTTTCCCTGTGATGCTAACATAAGATTCTCTTTTTGCCTTTGTTCGAAGCTATTCTACAAGTGGCAATATTATTAAAAATGTGTAGGGTTAATTTAGACATTTTAAAACTACAAACAGTCCACTTTATTACCAAGAAAACGAACTTACTGCCACGACAATATGAAGAGTCCACTGCTAAAAGGGGGAATGTCGTAAATTTGTGAAAAATGAGATGAAGGTTCAGTACTATAGATCAAAGGGAGTAAAATATAATACAGGCTACTTTGTTGCACTGCAAGAAAGATGATAGTTTCAGATCTACATCATGTTGAAGAATTGGTATACCACACAAAGAGTGGGAATGTCAAAGTTTAAATTGCATTTCCTGGAAAATGCAATACATTCGACATTCCCCCTTTTTGCAGTGGACTCTTCATATCTTTTTTCTTGCTCATGTCCACAGAGGGCATTTCAGTATTTAGACATTAACAATGTAAAGGAACAAGCCATGTAAGTTTTCTTCTGTAAAGAGTTATTGTGGAATTTATTTATATATAAAAGAGAAAATACTTTACGTTTAGCCGCCGGCGTAGCTCATGCAGTAGCGTGTTTGTTTGCTAATCCGGAGTTGAGCTCGGGCATGGTTCGATTCTTGCTTCAGTTGATTACCTGGTTGGATTTTTTCCGAGGTTTTCTCCAACTGTAAGGTGATTGTCAGGTAATGTATTGCGAATCCTCGGCCTCATCTCAGCAAATACCATCTAGTTATCACCAATTCCATCGACGCAAAATAACTCAGTAACTGATATAGTGTCGTTAAATAATTAAGTAAAAAATACTTTACGTTTCTTCACTCATTTATTATAGTATATTACCTCTTCACAAAGTAACCATTTTGACACATTTATATTGATGTAATTTATCTGTACGTATGAATACACGCTTTATGGAAGGAAATAATGAATGCACGTTTCCCTCACTTGTGTTGTGGTGACATATACTTTTCCAAAAAACCAAAATGAAGCTTCATTTATATTATGACAAAGGAATTCACATCATTATTCCTGATATTGGCGTGACGGATTGTTAATCACACTCTTGGGCAGACACAATAGCAGTATTAATCTTCAAAAACCGTGACTAAAAAACCGTCATTAACGTAGATCCGTTAGATCTTATATTCTAATTCATCCTTCAGAATATTCTCGCACGTATAGAAGTGATTACAAAGTTGAATGAGTTATTCTTTTTAGTTTCACTCCTTTGAAAATCGCTCCCTTCTCACAAAAAAAGGAAACATAGACAGCTGCTAATTATGCCTCATGACATGAATAAGGACTTAATATTTAATACAAGAATGAAATAGTTAAAATTGTAATGTGCTCATATGATTATCACAGATGATACTTAAATATCCCTGTAGATTATAAAAAACCAAGTGATTCACCTTTATCCGATGCGCAATTCCAATGTGTCCGCAATTTTAACTCCCTAACTTACTCTTCACCAAGTCTCCCTATCGCTTCCAGTAACTTATCCACTAATAGAAGGGCTGTTTCCACCCCTCACTTTAGCGGTGACTTTAAATTCAGGTGAATTTAGTGGCGTGATTTCAAGTGCGAGATCTCCCTCGGGAGCGATTAACGTTAGTTGATGCGTTTCTGGGAAGTATTTTGAAGAGCGCTACGGTTGGAAGGTCGAGGGATGTTCCAAAGGGACAGTGTAGGGCTCTGAATGTGCGGTGAGGCTGCTGATTATCTTCCCAAGACATTCGTGAAGAGAAACAAGTGAATTGAAGAAGATGAAGCATATTAAGTTGAAGGCAGAGAGAAGAACGCTGCTGCCTCTCGAATTATCACTGAATTACAGAACTGGTGTGCTGCAAAACATCTCACGATTAATACTGCTAAAACCAAATTCATATTTTTCAAGTCTAAAGTTCACGGAAATTTGCTAACAAACAACACAATTACATTTAACATGTCAATAGAAAAGTATCTGTTTCCAAATTCCTCGGTGTAACCATCAATTCGCTATTGAATTATAATATCATGTCAGACATCTTTCTAATTATCTCGCAAACTCCGATTAATTTATAAATTATCGCAATACTGCAGCAGGAAAATATTTATGTTTTTTTTTCTACTATGATTACATCTATTCCAATATTAATACAATATAATATCTTAGAGTGCAGCAGATCAACATCTAATAAATAGAATTTTTATTTTACAGAAACGAATAATAAGAACCATTTTCGAATGAAAACCCACGACTCTTGTAAATATTTGTTCAAAGAACATACAGTTCTGATAGTTTCCTCCAAAATTATTCTCGAGTGTGCTCAATATATATATATATATATATATATATATATATATATATATATATATATATATAAAACTGCAAAGAGCTATTCAAACGAAATTATGACTATCGTAATGAAAATGCCATTACTCCTCTCCAAGCACACTACGAAACTTTTGGAGTCATCTCCTCTTTACTTGTGTTCCAAAATTTTTTAATTCCATTCCAGCCAGCATTCGCGACCGGAAATAAAAATGTTGCTTCCGAAAGATTGCTAAAACAGCAGGTATACCTAGTAAAAATTGCTTTTATAAGCTAGACGAGTACTTCAAAAAATTATTTAAGTTTTTTATTTCACTTAGTTAAGAAAAACCCTTATATACTTGCATACATTTTATTATTTCATGTAACTGTTTATTATAAAACCACTGTTAATATAAGGATCCTGTTAATGACTACGTTAATTGGATATTTCCAAGTTTGTGTGTGTGTGAGTGTGTTTGTGTGTGTGCCTAATGCCTACCCATTTCACTTACGTGATTAGGAGAGACGGCTGGAATGTGACATATTTTCAAGTAATATTACACGCTTGGTCTACACTAAAATAATGATTTAAATATTTAATGTAATTAATCAAGTATATGCCTAAGTAAGAAAAAGTAAGGTGAAAAATACCAAAATAATACTACAAGAAATACAGTAAAATTATATGAGGTAATACACAGAAGAGTAGGTTAACTAGAAAGTCCAAGGGGCGATGCCCATTTAAACAATAATAAAGTAAAATGAAAAAGTATTAAATAATACCAATTGTAAAATAAATACAAAATATTATGCAATAATAGAAATGAAGTAATATATTACATACATAATAATTTATGCAACAAGTGGATAATATTGATGATTATGGCACGAGTGAATGTTTGTTGCACGAACGACAGTGAGTGTGACAATTTTCACGAGTGTCATAATAAGATTATCCACGAGTTGGATACAACACTTCATGGCATCTTAGCATTATAAATTGTAGGAAATAAATTTTGAAATAGGGACCCATAACTAACAAAGTCTTCATATGTTCGTATCGATTAGTTGCACATGACATTGACATGAATAAAGAGAAATGTATGACGTTGCAGGTTATGTTACAATGTTAATTTATTTTGTTATATAATTTCTCTGAACCACAGAACTTTTATATGTGATGTTACACAAGTGATACAAAATGTTAAAGACTGGAAATAAATGATACGTTACTTTCTCTTCTGTCCTGCATTTCATTTCATTTCTTGTTATGTCGCCGTACAAACAGTAAGCAAGATAGCAAGCGTTCCGGTACTGCGTCATACCGAATGTGTCATTGCTTTTATTGGTACGCGTGCTATAACAAGGCGATTATGAACGATATCGAATGTACTAACAACCTGTTTATAATGCTAGGATGGCTTAAATGATATTTTTATTTCTATTTTATTGATTGAATTTTGAAAGATTCATAACATAAAATATATTTTTTTCAATAGGGGTATATTTAATGGAAGAGACAAATATAAAAAAATGAAAAATATAAAAAATGAAACTATCAAACATTTTAATTTATTAGAATAATCAATATTTAAAGTGAGTTAAAATGCTTGCGTTTTAAATAATTTATTATTGGAAGGTGCTAATTTTGAATGTTTGTAATGAAGTTATTACACAATCTCGGGCCGACATTTGAGCCATGCCTTAGTCCCGCTTCAGAATTGCATTTGGGTTCAACCAAAGAACATGATATAATGTGTCTTCTTGTACTGTAACCATGGTCATAATAGTTATTATTTTTGTGGTAGTATTTTAATATACAAAATATTCTAAATTATGTTTATTTAACGACGCTCGCAACTGCAGAGGTTATATCAGCGTCGCCGGTGTGCCGGAATTTTGTCCCGCACGAGTTCTGTTACATGCCAGTAAATATACTGACATGAGCCTGTCGCATTTAAACACACTTAATTGCCATCGACCTGGGCCGAGATTGAACCCGCAACCTCGAGCATAGAAAGCCACCGCTATACCATTACGCTACTGAGGCCGATTTTTAACATACATACATACATACATACATACATACATACATACATACATACATACATACATAGTGTTCAGGGCAAGGGGAGGTCTTTCACTGCAAACCCAGTACTCTCCGATCTTTCCTATTTTCTGGCTTCTTTTTAATCTCCGATGTTTACAGTTTCTCTTGGTAAGGATAAATGCGGTAGCTTCCCGTTGCTTTACGCACTCCACTCCCTTTTTCGCATCTTAAAAGATCCCAAGGAGCCCCAGCGTGGAGGTGAGGAGTTTGGATTTGACTAATTAGGCATCTCCGGACTTCACCGAAATTTACAGCAAGGGTTAAATATCAGTTCTATCAGGGTTTTTGACCCGATCAGAGACAGAGAAATCCCAATTAGCCTTTGTCCCTTAATCCAATACAACACCCATGAAGTTTTCAGGAAACAATAGGTATTTATTTAAAAAGTTCAACAAAGCACCTGTACAGCTTTGAGGATATCTTACCTCACAAATCATTTAAGTCTGAACGAAGTAAATCCAAAATCTCCATTTTCTGATATTGTGAGATAAATGTTTCACTCTTTCTAAATGTTCCCCTTTCTAAACAATATACCAAAGTGAAACGAAACGTGATATCAATTATTTAATTTAAATGACAAGCAACTGAGTTTAAATACATGCGACTTGCTTCCTTTTGCCAGCAATCAACAAACATATTTTCACATACATTTGTCACTTCCTTCAAATATCGAGAAATATATGTAATTATACAACCCTGCAATTCGGGAGTACCAACATTAAAACAAGCATAAAATCATACATATGAATCAAACTTAACTGAAAAATTCATAATTTGGCATTTACCCCATTTTTCCTTCTGACGCAAGATAGAACAGGTAGCGAGAGTTCAATACAACACATATACATCTATCAGAATATATCAGAACAAGAAATTATCTCGAACACTGATGAATTATGATTTCTTTCACTAATTTTATGTGTTAATTTTTATACCCGTTCGATATAATTAATTATATGTGTAAAAGTAAACATTGTTTTCTTCTTTTGAAACGCATGATTTTGCCATTTTCGTGTGAATAGCAAGTGTTCTATAATACAACACCCATACAGCATCCGTATAACAGATAGAATATTATGGGAAATTAAATATCAGTTACAAGAGATTAAAACTTTACTAAACATTTATGTCTAGTAATTCTCACACTGAAGTTTGAAGAAACTATACTGCAGACTCTTTAACAGTGGAACATTTTTACGTCGTAGTTTAGTAAACATATTAAAAAAAACCTTATCTTATTTGGCAATTTGGAATTCCAACACGAAATGATCGTAGTTGTTAATACAGAAATTCTACTAAAATATCACGTAGAATTGATTATATTGTGACAGCTGCAACGGGGTTCGAACGCTGGTACGGGGAGCATCTGCATGCTGAAGGGCAGAGGGGGTGTATTACGTCAACGCGCGAGGGGAGGCTGCGCGCGCAGCTGCTACTTGCGGAGTGAAGGGGGGAACGGACCCTCCCGAATCTTCCAGAGAAGTCCGTCCGAAGTGGAGATATCCAGATAATTCAAGAGGACACCCGTAGAAATTTCTCGTAACTATGATTTTGCTATAAAAGAAACGCGAGCGAACTTGGGCAGTTTTCAGTTTATTCAGCCATTCAGTGAGTAAGCCAGAGCAATCAAGCCAGTCTTGTGTACCAGAGTTCGACTCGAGTGTGCGTCCGCAACTGTGTCAGCATCCAAAGGCCTGAATTCGAGTGCAGTGGACCGCAGTTGGAGGGACCTGAGTTCGAGTGCAGTGAACGCAGTTGAAGGGACCTGAGTTCGAGTACAGTGGACTGTCTCTGAAGTTCTGTGGTTCGAGATACTGTGAACTCGAGTGACTGAGCTAGAAGAACTGTGAACTGAGAACTGACAGTTCTGATTTGTAAATAGTGCTTTGTAAATATTAGTTAAGATTAACAGTTCATTGTTGTTCGTAATAGTCCAAGTAAATTGTCATTGTCGTTTGTGGAGTGCAATAACGAACGCTGTGTTGCTGTGCGGAGAGCAAATCCCATTGTTGACGAGAGCGTTTAAGGTGAATTGTAGAAAGGAATTATTGTTGCTTTAAATAAAAGTTACATTGTTGAGTTGAAATAAATTTACAATATATTGAAATCTCAATTCAAAAGACCAAACAATATCATCATTGACAATAGCATCATAAAATTAGACAATGTGGTCACTTAATCATGTAGTTTTCATAATTTAATAATATTTTATAAACATCATAATTATTGAAAATACTTCCACTCTGTACAAAATGTAGAATAGAAAAAGTATCGCAAGAAGGCATTATATTCAGTATTTGTCACAAACACAATTATGTAGTACATAATTAATCATAATGATACAAAAAAAATTATTGATTTGATTAATGGACCTTGAGATAAGAAGAACAACAACAATCAGTAATGGAGAAGATCAGAATGAGTGACGCCGACGGTAAAAACGCACATTTACCAAAGCTAATAATTATCACTCAATAATTTCAAACTTTCCTCTGCTGTCTAAAAAATACTTGTATAGACATTCCTCGTTTGTAGGTAATGGTTTACGCATGTTTATTGTTGCAAGAGCTTTCACAGAACATGAAGTCACCTACCATCCACAGCCAGGGCTGGGAAATAACCAGAAATGTAAAGAAGGGATTTGATAGAAAATATTCAACCTGGAAATAAAAATATTTTATTGATTATACTAAAATAAAGCAGCCACTTCTGTTGCTGGAAGTCTGAATCCAATATTTATGAAATAGGAAAGGAGGCGAATTTAGCGAGCAATCCTGACGAGAAACTGAAGTCTCATGGAATTAAACGTAAAAGAAGCTACAAGAAAATTGAAATCATATTCAATTGAAGCGCGGTTCGACAAATTTTTCAATATGCCATTAGGAAAGTTCAGGATAACACAGAGGGTTTGAAATTGAACGGCTTACATCAGCTTCTTGTCTATGCGGATGACGTGAATATGTTAGGAGAAATTTCACAAAAGATTAGGGAAAATATGGAAATTTTACTTGAAGCAAGAAGAGCGATAGGTTTGGAAGTAAACCCCGAAAAGACGAAGTATAAGATTATGTCTCGTGACCAGAATAGGCCCATGCTATGAAATGTAAATATAAACAGTGGAGATTTATCTTTCGAAGAGGTGGAAAAATTCAAATATCTTGAAGCAACAGTATAACAAATATAAATGGCACTCGGGAAGAAATTAAACGCAGAATAAAAGTGGGAAATGCGTATTATTATTCGGTTGAAAAGCTTATGTCATCTAGTCTGCTGTCAAAAAATCTGAAAGTTAGAAAAAACAGTTATATTACCAGTCCTTCTATATGGTTGTGAAACTTGGACTCTTACTTTGAGAGAGGAACAGAGATTAAGGTGTTTGAGAATAAGGTTCTTAGGAAAATATTTGGGGCTAAAAGTGATGAAGTTGCAGGAGAATGGAGAAAGTTACACGACGCAGAACTGCGTGTCACCTGACATAATTAAGAACATTAAATCCAAACTTTTGAGATGGGCAGGACATGTTGCACGTATGGGCGAATCCAGAAATACATATAGTGTTAGTTGGGAGGCCGGAGGGAAAAAAATCTTTGGGGAGGCCGAGAAGTAGATGGGAGGATAACATTAAAATAGATTTGAGGGAGGTGAGATATGATGATAGAGACTGGATTAACCTTGCACAGGATAGGGACCGATGGCGGGTTTATGTGAGGGCGGTAATGACCCTGCGGGTTCCTTAAAAGCCATTTGTAAATGAGTAAGTACTGTGACGTTAAATGTGGGCCCCGGCATTAAAAAAAGTATTCATGCCTCTGAAGTAAGATCTGAACTTCCGTAAGGAAAGAGAAACTTTAAGAACAATATTGAAGAACTTTAAGGTTCCCAAGTCGATAGCGTTACTGGGGCTAAAATTGAGCAGCTCGTTATCTGTGTTGGTGGCGATGATCTCAGCGATGATGCAGTGAGTGGCATAAAATTGTTGCTATTACTCTTTTATTAAGATGAACAGCGTGCATGGTTAGCAGAGTGAAGGACTACTACATAAATTACTATTGAGGAACATTCTCTTGCTCATAGCGCTCTAATTATATTTTAACATAGTTTTGTAGGGTCGTGAATCCTACACGTACAGCAGCTTGACATACTGTGAAATCTGAACTTATTCCTTGATTAGCATATAAATATTTTGTTATGTTTTAGTACGTTTAATATGTACTGGCGTTCAAAGATATCTGACCTACGATTTTATGATCGTGGAAACATACTTTCTAAACATGGGATAAGTCAGAACCAAAAAGATAAAAAACTGACAAACTTTGAAAGAGTTCTGCTAGTTCTCAATAGGTGACACCATTAAGGTGAAGGTTAAAAAAGTGTCGGGCAAAATGATGATGTACATTAAGCATAAATTATTCTCATAATTGACAATATCAGTGGTTTCCAGCTAAACCCAGTGCTGTTTCACAATCAGTAGAGTGGGATGAAAAATTGAATTATATAACACGGGTATATTTATGTGATTGGCAACACTGACTATTATATTCGCCATCTATTCATAGAAGTAATAACTACAGAAGCCAAACTTAAATCAACAAATCATCGATCACTATCGATTGGTAGGGTCAGATACCTTTGAACGTCAGTGTACGAGGGTGATCCCAGAAATAATGCACACTGCGCATGCGCTATCTTCTCCATGGAGACGCGCGGTTGTTATGTATTGCGTCACTAAAGGAGACATTCTGAACAAATCTGTGCAGGTTGAACTCAATTGCTTACAAATTTCTTTATGTAGAAGCTATTGAAATGGACAATGAAAATCGGTTAGGTCACGTTACTGTCTTAGATCAAAAATCTTTCTTTAAAATTGAAACTTTGCGTGGACGTACATCGACAGAAATTTGTGAGCTGCTTCGAGAAGTGTGTGGTGACTCAACACTGGACCGCAGTACCATTTCCCGTTGATCTCAACGTTTTTATGAAGGTCTGTTTCTGTAGAAGACAATAAACGCCCCGGAAGATGGATATCATCTAGGGCAATTCCAATGAAAAGTGGACATGATCGACGAAAAAAAAAAGTTCTGTTATTAAAACAAAAAATTACCCTCCAATTAAGGGATGATCTGTAGTTTCTAAAACAAGAGTTGACAATAATGTGTCACATGACATGCTGCCATATTGCTTCATTTCATTAATGACATCAGAGCTTCAGTTGGACACTGACTATTATCACTGAATATCTTCTGTTCTTTTTTGGAAACAAAGGTACGGAACTGAAACTAATGTGGTACTAAAGTCAAGCTGAGGAAATGTACTTTCAGAATTGCTATGTCGATAAGTAGTGTGGCGTGTGGTTTATGGATTTATGAAAGCATTAAAATAACACATATTTGATGTTACGTCAGTTACGATTTTCGATAATTTTTTTTTTATATTTCAACATTCAAGATAGATATATATGTGATAATTACCAGATTTCTAATGGATTATGTAATGATTATGGAATGGTATGTCATTTGTTCGTAGCTCATTTACTTTGGTAGTTATGAACTGTAACAGACGTAACATACTTAATGTAACAGACGTAACATAGTTTATGTTGTATTTGTAGCATTAACAACATATGCCCCATAACCTATAAATGCAAAATAAGCTTCCTTTCCCCTAGATGGACCACATGCCTATAGAAAATACTAAAAAGAAACCAATGACACCTGCAGAAAGAATGAGAAAATACAGATCCAGATTGAGTGCAGAAAAGGCTGAAGAAATGAGGAAGAAAATGCAGAAGACCAGGGAAACAGAAGATCTGGATGGAATCGTAACAGAAGGCGAGCAGAAGCAGCGAAATCAAGAAACAGAATGGCAGAAATGCGGAAACGTAAACAAGCGAGTGACAATCAACAGACAACTGACAGCAGTCCCTCAAAATCATTTGCGTCACCACAGTCCTTTGGCAAAGCTCTGCAAAGAGCGATGAAAGTGCAACCCCAGTCTCCAAGAAAGAAAGAAGCTGTAGTGAAAAAATTGTCTCAATCTTTTGGATTTATAAACCGAGTGACACGCAGAAGGCTACCTGATGAAAATCCTGAAACAAGGTTGTTAAATTTTACGAAAGTGAAAACAGGAAGGAAAGAAGACAACTGTGCAGAAGAGAATTTTAAATATGAATGTCATGGAAGCATACAGACTTTTTAAAGAAGAAAATCCGAGACTGAAATAGGGAAGTCAACTTTTGCTATTTAAGACCAACTCAGTGGATGGCTTAGGTGGTGCCATAAAAGGGCTGTGTGGAGAGCAATCCTTCAAAGGAAAATCACAATCACAAGTGCTATGGAATTCTTTATGCTGCACTGGCAGTGTCTGAGAAAATCAAAGTTATCTGCAGACAGCAGAAGCAACGTGAATGATCGAAGACTAACACTGCCTCCATTCCTGGTCTTAAGAATTTCCACTATTTTCTACATGATTCTACAAGGAATGTGTTCCAAGCTTGTGAAATCAATACTAAAGAATACCAGAGACCATTTAAGGATATGTATGTCTCTCGCCACCAGATACAGAACAGAATGTAGGCTTGAATACTATATTTAAAAGAGATGATTTTGTTGTAATTAATGAAAATAATTAATTTTATGAGATTGTGACTGATATCAATGGAAATGGAGAGTTCCGTGTACGGGTTATGCATCCAGCCGGATGTGGATGGGTATGGCCACAAATGGAAGATGAAATATGGTACTCACCTGATGACATTGTTAGAAAGATAAATGCACCTGTACCTGGCAATACAAGAGGATTCTTTTCATTTTCAACATAAATATTCAGTTGTTACGTCCGTTACAATTGTTGAGTTACGTCCGTTACGCTTATATTTCCTTGAACAATGCCACGGTAATCAGAGTGGTATACTTTTAAAATTGTACCACCATAACATGTATGATGTCTACTTTAAAGTAAAAAAAATTGGAATAAATATCTGCTGTACTTTCAGAGAAATCAGACATTTAATTTAGTGTAGAAATTACCTTGTCCTTTCTTTGTTACATCCGTTACGTTTCAGCTATATATTATTATATAAAGACAACAATGGTTAGGTCCATTCACACTTCATACATTCATGCACTGGTATTAGATACATTTGTGGTAAAATTTGTTTTTATAGATGTGTATTAAGTTTGAAACAATCCAGATGTTTTCCCCAAATAACAGGTCTGAGAGTTACGTCCGTTACATTGGAATTGCCCTCTACGGACTTTACTTCAGAGGTCACTGTTGCTAATGTTTTGGAAAAAGACAGACGGATGACTTGTGAAGAGATAGCCCATGAATGTGGTATATCCAAAACATCGATAGAGCGCATTTTAACCGAACATTTGCAAAAGAGAAAGGTTGTTGCTCGATGGGGTCCCCTTAAGCTGTCTAATAGGCAAAACCACGACAAAAGTAACTGCAAGTCTGTTAGTCTCGCACTTCAGCAGGAAGCGCAACAAATTCTTAAGACGCATTGTTGCTATAGACGAGACTTGGATTCGTGATTTGAAGTCGCAGTCAGCTCAATGAAAACATCAGGCTTCGCCGTGTCCATCGAAATGTCGTCAAGCAAATTATCATTACGGCGCATGATTATCAGGGTGTTATGACTACTAATCGTCTTCCTGTTGGCACATCAGTCACTGCAGATTACTATTCAGACTTTTTTATGTAAGAAATTACACCCAAAAATTCACCAGAATCGATCATCACAGCTATTGAAGTCTGGAGTTCTACTTCTCCACGATAAAGCGAGATCGCATATTGGCGAGCCGCTGAGGCACATATTGGCCGATTACAATTGGGAAACACTCTTACACCCACCCTACAGTCCGGACATGAGTTCACGTGATTACGACCTTTACCCCAAACTGAAAAATTCACTTCGGTGTCAGAGTTTTGCAACGTTAAATGACCTGAACATTGCTGTGACCCGATGCATCCGACAATTAAACTTCAAATCACAATTAAGCATTATCCAACAGCTACCACAACGTAGGTAAACAGTAATTGAACTCAAGGGAATTACGTATTTTGAAAGATGTTAATGTAAGTAGATTGACAAATTAAAATGTATGGCAATTAAGTAACTATGCATTATTTCTGGAATCAACTATGTAGTTTTCAATTCATTGAAGTCTGCAGAACGGTAAACGAAGCTGTTACATTTTGATTAGAAATAATACTACGTAACCAAAATATTGATGATGATGTTGATGATAATGATTACTGATATTTAAACATTATATCAACTTTTCAATCATACTCGTATATTGGAAAGAAGCCACAAGTGCCAAGTGTTAATGAAAGTGGCTCTAAAATATTAATTTTCATTCCATTTTGAATCTTGCGTACACTACTTTTAACACTTGAATATAAGTAATTGATTAACTAGTGGACTTACTAGTGTTAATTATGTAAGTCTGTGCGGCTTACAGCTGTTTCGGTGCTTCATCATACCATCCTCAGAGCCTACTAGCTGTGTGATGAAGCACCGAAACAGCTGTAAGCCGCACAGACTTACATAATTAACACGAGTAAGTCCACTAGTTAATAAATTATTTATTAATTTTCATTAAATTTTAACTCATTAACTCTTTTTATCAACATATTATTTACCAATAATGAGATAATTTTAATTATGTAATTATTATTTGATATTTACTTAAACCTACAGAATCCACATAAGGCGATAAAATAATAATTGCAACTGAAATTCTTTATTTAACGTAACTTTCAACAGAGGAAATATTCGGATACTACAAGATGACTCCTGTAATTTATTCCTCTAACCTCAATTTCATATTATGTAGACTCTATAGGAAAAATGTGCTGATAAGCGTTTTTGTAATTATTTTTTATCGTCGCTTTTACAAACAAGAGGCTCTTCAAAGATAATATTTCAATATTATTTTTATATTTAACGTCAAACTACAAGACTATGTGAGAAGATACCCGTAACATAATTTGTGTGTATATCTAACGCCCCCACTACACTTGCGTGATTCAGGTTTCGCATTTTGCAGGAAGGAAGATATTGCTATCATAAGAATGGTTAGTGTTTTAAACCTTTATTAAAACACATAAATGTAGAAAAAGTTTCAATTGTTGACAAATTATGGTGTTCACTTTTCAAAATGTCTTCCGTTCTGCTTAATGCACAAATGTAAGCGACGTATCAACTCTTCATGGACTCTGGTGAGCATGTCAGGCGTAACCATTTGTATCGTGTGTTCAATTCGTTCCACTAATTCAGGAATGGTGCATAGACACAATTCTTGATGAATCCCCAGAAAAAGAAGTCCAGAGAAGTCACAACAGGTGATCGAGGAGGCCAACGGATTGGGTCTGTGCGACCGATCCACCTGCCTGGAAACATTTCGTCTACGGAATAAACGCTCTATTTGAGCAACATTGTTTCCAAGTTCAAATCAGGCAGCAATTTTTCTCTTCTGGGATAACGTTAAGCGGCTGCATGGCATTTTATTATTCCAGTCTATCACAACATTGTACATAGGCATGGCCGTGTGCCATTATCCTTGGCGTATAGGAGGCCATTCTCCAGGTCATTTTAAGTCCTTGTCGTATAGAAGGACATGCTCCAGTTCATTTTAAGTTGGCATCAAATGCACATTACACATTAGGGTGTATCGAAAAAAAAAAAACTTTTCTTGAAAAATGAAGGTGGCTAATGCGAAAATGTTTCTATTTGAGGCAGAAAGAACGTAGAAAAAAAGAAAATAGTAATTCGACAATATCCTGTGTCTCTGCATCAGCTCTAAAGTTTTGCGAGCTTAATGCTCTGTATCTGTTTTCAAATTTTGTTTCGTAGTGCAACTCTTCGCCTATTTCTTTAAATTTACACTCAAAAATAACCCAGGGCTCACTACGAGGAGGTGGTTGCACTTCTAGCCCCATCCCTCCACCCACCCTTAGTAGTATACTACGGTGTCAAATGTTGATTTACGCTGCATACTCAGACTTCGTTTCGAAGCATGGCATTTCTCAGCTATGCACACTAAATTATCTGAAGGGTTACTACAGCTCACATACAAGCGGAGAATGCTATAAGCAGTTGTAAGTAATCGAGGTTGAACAACTGGCCCTGGTTTCTTCCTTTCAAACTCTATCGGACAATGGCCAGAATGAACGGCTTAGTAGATCCCCAGAAGATACTCCTGGTCAGTAGGCCTACTAAGATCGGAGATCCGTTCCACGTTAATTTTGTTGATCCAGGGTACTTAAATAACTTTGAAATTCGTCATGATTTTGTCTCACAATGGAGTAACTCTTCTCCGATATGTCCAGAACGTGTTTCTGGACCTGTAGTGATACCAGCAAGATGTTTCATGAGATAGTAGAGTCGAAGTTCATTTGCATGGAGAAGACAAATTATTCGTTGGATGGCCTGCCGATTTCCTTTTCGATGCACACCATCGATCCGTTCCTTCTTCCTGTATTTGTAGGGGCTCCATCAGAACAAGTGCTGCTATGGGCGATACATCTAATTTACTTGACTTTAAAAATTGAAGCATGGCTCTTCCAATCTGATGTCCATATCCAGAGGAAGGGGAGACATGTCGAATAGGGTAAACATTGGTAATTTCGTGGCAGTGGTTAATTCGTGATACTATTTCTTTGCTCTTTCGGAACTAACCAATGGTGTTACGAGATTCAAATTTCCGCCAAGGGATTGCATATGTTGTCCGGTTTCCAGAAACATACAGCTACGCTTTGTATGACTATTGTAGCTGCTTCAGTGAGCTTTTATGTTTGGAGAGAGCAAGTTAGCGTCGAATTCTCAGGCGTACAAATTTTGTGGATGTTTGTAATTACATTACAGGCATACTACTAAAGGTAAGCATATGATATTTGGTGCAATAATTTATTATATCTTCATGAAATTTTAGGAAATGTTTTTGGAATTTTAGTTGCAGCTGTAGTTGCCATATAAGCATAGATTTACTGATAGAAATCTTAGGTGTTTGAGGCGAAATTTTGATGAGCATTAAGCGTTACATTTTATACTATTTTAAAAATTGTATTACAACACAATTTTTAGAAATCTGAAGATAAGATGTAATAACAAAAAAGAAAAGAGGGACGCAATGTGTTCAGTGTAGCTTCTGTTTGATTTGTTATCATGCTAAGTGCCAATGAAAAGTGATAGATGACTTATTTGCAAGAATTGTGATAGAAGATGAAACATGGCTCCACCATTTTGGACCGGAGACGGAGACAGACAATGGAGTGGCATCATGAAAATTCACCAAAGAAATAGAAATTCAAAAGTGCACCTTCGGAAGGAAAAGTTATGGCTACAGTGTTTTTCGATTCAGAAAGACTCTTGCTTGTGGACATCATGCCACACGGAATCACCATTAATTCTGACGCGTATGTGGCAACTCTCAAGAAACTTCAAGCTCCACTGAGACGTATTCGACGACATCGATAGAAGCAGGATGTTCTGTTATTGCACGACAACGCACAGCTATATGTCAGTCACAAGACCACAGACCAGATCAGAAAATTCGGATAGACAACACCGAAACATCCGCCTTACAGTCCTTAACTGGCACCGTGAGATTACCATCTCTTTGGTAAACTGAAGGATCCTTTCGCGGAACGAAGTTAGAAGATGACTCCCTTGTGCACGCTGCTAAAGAGTGGCTCAGACGTATTGGTCAAGACTTTTACCGTGCTGGTCTACATGCCCTCATTCCTAGGTTACGCAAGGCAGCTGAAAGGAACGGGGATTATGTGGAAAAGTGGCATTTTGTTCCTAAAGGATGTATCTACATTCTGTGAAAATAGCAAAGCTGTAGGATAAAAATATAATTTTTAAACAAATGTTATGCATTACTTTTGGAGTTACCCTAATAATATAGGCTATAGTAAACTCCGTAATAAAAGTGTTCACCCTTTCAGGGCAAAGAAGATCCCTTTTAAATTTCAATTTTTACTTTGATTTCATTCTTATTATGTGTTGATATGTATTTCTATGTTTTCGTGCTGTGAATATTAGACGGAATTACTGTGTTTGAAGTCTTGTAACAATAAATGAGACTTTCATTTTACTTCAATGAATTTTTCCACAATTCTTCTACCTCTCACGAAATTATCAATGTAATATCACGAAATTACAAAGGTTATCACGAAATAACCAACCTTTTAGCTGAGGTTGCTAAAGTGGTTTTTGGCACTTGTTCAAGAACGTGTCCATTTTTTTATGTGTCCAGATTTGTACAGAAAATTATCGTCTTTTAGATGAAAAAATCGGAATAAGGATATTTACACATTTGCATTTTAAATTAATTTTCACGAAATTACCAATGTTTACACTATACTTTGAATGTGGTTTTTCTAATAAAGTCATAATAAATTATGCTCCTCTTCTTCTTCTCGGCGATATAATCGCTTGTCCTTTTTTGCCTGTGTTAGTGTCTTGTCCTTTCGACCATCAAAATATACTGTTCGAATGAACTTATTATTAGGTTATCTGAAAACCCGGGTTCAAATCCCGGCGCCGGAGAGAATTTTTCCCCGTTCCATTACTCTTTCATCGTATGATGACGCAGAATATCAGCATGGAAATATCATATGTACTTCGCTACATTAAAATAATATAGGGTAAAATAGGGTCTGTTGGACAGTCGGGCATGTTGGACACACTGTACTTTAACGTGTTACCTCGCCACTTGTGGGCAACACATTCTGCTAGAAGTCAATGACGGAAGGTCCCCACTCGTACCTACTTTCGTCATTGACTTCTAGCAGAATGTGGTGCCCACAAGTGGCGAGGTAACACGTTAAAGTACAGAGTGTCCAACATGCCCGACTGTCCAACAGACCCTAGTTTACCCTATATTATTATTAGGTGTTTCTTCTTTCTGAATTTTATCTCCAATCTTCATTTCTCTCGTGACCATCTATTATAAGACCCTTATTTCTAGTAGATATTATTTTCGCGCTTGTAGCATAGCTGTCGCAATTAGAGTCACATCTCTCCTCGAGGTGCCTGTCCTGAAGGCAGCTGAAGATAATTTTGGTGGAGGCAAGCGATCCTGAGCAACAAAGGCTTCGATTTGAAGGCAGAATCCACACTCCTTCACTGCTGTTCCGAGTGATGCGAAGGCTAAGACTCAGAGCTTGTAACTTCCTCTCTTCCTCGGAATCCAAGTCGCACTTCTTCAGATCGATGGCGAGTGGGCCCCTTCGCTTTACTCTCTTCACTCTTAAATAGTGTCTTCGTCGTCACAATGTCGATATTATCAATAATCATATCCCGTTAATTTTTCTTATCCATTAGAAAGGATACTCCTATCAATGGAACTTTCCTACTTAACTCACATTCACAGAGACTTTCCGGGTCCGGGCACTTACAAGTGCATATACCAAACAATTTTCGACCTTTATCAATAAAAGCCTATTCATGCGCCCTTGAGGTTAGCCCACTACGTTAGTGCGATTTCAGAATATTCTGGTATTTACTATGATACTATTTCATATTTTCTACTACTCTGCGATCGCTGATGGTAGGAAGGCTTGCTGTTTTTCAAACCTCGATAAGTCTGTCGGCAGTAACATGAGCGATGTGTTTTACTGAAAGGTGTTTTCCACCTAGTTCGTTTGTCTTTAACTGTCTGATCCAAAGAAAATGTGTTATCACATCTTTATAGGTTGGAAGTTACAACTCTCTTATCGGTCCTGGTATATCGAACAAAGGACACAGCAGTACGGAGAGTACGGAATTATTTTTCCACTCATGACAACACGATGCATAAGAACTATTGCATGTACTACTAAACCACTGATATGATACACGATTTCACAGGAACAGCGATACAAACCTGGCCAGCGTAGCCTACGAAATACGACTGCTGGGCAGACGCTACCCTGACTGCCAGCATCCCTCTCTACTCTCACTCTACAGAAGATCTTCTTGTACTATCTTTGCTAACTTTTAAAAGATCTGGTTATCGAGGGGTAGCTGTATACGTATGCAGACTGTCGTTATAATAATTTTTACAAGTATGCGTTATAAATTCGAATCTTCAGTATTGATGCGGAGACACAAGATATTGATTAAATTTAATTTTCTTTCTCATGCAATCTTTCTGCCACAAGTCCCCAACTTTTCCGCACTAGCCACCTTCATTAAAAAAAAAAGATTCAATACACCCTATTACACATGTTTAAGTAGCTTCCTCTGGCGGCGGGTGTAGAGGGTGTTTGTCTCCAAATCGACTGTACGGCACCGGGAAGGGTTCTTTCTCGTGAGGGTGAACATCATTTCAAAAAATTATCCAAAATAGTTTATTTTTCGATAGACTCGTTGCTTGTGAAAGACTCTGTATACACTGTAAACGGGAGTAAAGAAAACGCGCCAATTAGCTCTTATAAAACACTTATGAACTCGAATATCAATGAGTCATCGCGGCTATTCGATGCAACAAAGAGTCAAGTAACGCAAAGGACTTGCTGTTGTTCCAAACATAGCTTCAACACACAGGGTAATGCATTATGCCGAAGTTCTGCTCAGAAGCACGAAAGATGACTTCTTGTTAAACCAAACGATCCGTCTCTTTCAGCAGATATAAAAACGTAGAAAAAACTAATTTCTTAGAAAATGTCACTTGACACGTTGTTGCACCGAACCCTTATTATCTTTCTTTTATCGTTGTTCTTTTTTATTAGAGAAATATATTTTTTCTTTGGTGTAGAGAAAAATAACTAGCTTCTGAAGACGGCATAGGGATCGTAATAAAAAATTTTAACACTGCAATGCATTCACTTCAGGTACGCTATACTGCGAACTGTTTTCTTTTATGAAATAAAGTAGGCCTAAATTTACTGTCTTGGACACAGAACGAAATTCCTTTGTTCCGTTAAGTACAACATGTGAAGTGTGCCAGTTTCTTCCATTTAGTCTCACGGAATTTGTATCCATACCTCTGATACCATTATGGTTTAAATTAGGGGTACTCACTAGAAATTAGAGGAGAGCCAAAAATGAGAAATAGCAATTTGCCGAGAGCCATAATGCATTTCACAGTATTGAAGATTAAGGAAATAGCTGATTTATAATTATTATATCTATGAAGAGTATTATTATTATTATTATTATTATTATTATTATTATTAATTTTATTTATATATAAACTAACCAACACATATGATTGGTGTTTCTGAAACCTAAGCGCGGACTCTGCTACTCTTCTGCAAAATTATATCAATACGAGCATGTTGATTAGTTGTATTATTTCACCAGTACCCTGTTTTGCATTTGGAAATTTAGAATATAAAATGTCAGTTACAGCTACTAGAAGGCATTCCTTAATAATCTGTGCTTCTTTAAATGGCTTAATTTCTTCTACGTGATACGATGCTTTTGTTGTCATTTTGTTTTCATATACAGTGAAATGCATTAGTTTCTCTTCAGATATGACGGACATTTTTAACATTTTCAGTTTTCTATCTTTGTTTGAGAATATTTTGGATACTTGTTGTCAAAATTTTAATGTACGCACGAATGTATATTAAGTTGTAAATGTTTATAACCATTATTTTATCAAGATATGTTAACAAGAATAAGCACATGAGACATGACAGTGCCCTAAAGATACAGGATAACCAAAGTTTTCTCTGATTGCACATTATTACAGTAATTAGAAAATAATTATCAGAAAAACAATACTTACTTACTGGCTTTTAAGGAACCCGGAGGTTCATTGCCGCCCTCACATAAGCCCGCCATTGGTCCCTATCCTGAGCAAAATTAATCCATTCTCTATCATCACATCCCACCTCCCTCAAATCCATTTTAATATTATGTTCCCATCTACGTCTCGGCCTCCCTAAAGGTCTTTTTCCCTCCGGCCTCCCGGATTTCTGGATTCACCCATACGTGCTACATGCCCTGCCCATCTCAAACGTCTGGATTTAATGTTCCTAATTATGTCAGGTGAAGAATACAATGCGTGCAGCTCTGTGTTGTGTAACTTTCTCTATTCTCCTGTAACTTCATCCCTCTTAGCCCCAAATATTTTCCTAAGAATCTTATTCTCAAACACCCATAGTCTCTGTTCCTCTCTCAAAGTGAGAGTCCAAGTTTCACAACCATACAGAACAACCGGTAATATAACTGTTTTATGAATTCTAACTTTCAGATTTTTCGACAGCAGACAGGATGATAAAAGTTTCTCAACCGAATAATAACAGGCATTTCCCATATTTATTCTGTGTTTAATTTCCTCCCGAGTATCATTTATATTTGTTACTGTTGCTCCCAGATATTTGAACTTCTCCACCTCTTCAAAAGATAAATTTCCAATTTTTATATTTCCATTTCGTAGAATATTCTGGTCACGAGACATAATCATATACTTTGTCTTTTCGGGATTTACTTCCAAACCTACAGTATCTCTTTACTTGCTTCCAGTAAAATTCCCGTGTTTTCCCTAATCTTTTGTGGATTTTCTCCTAACGTATTCACGTCAGCCGCATAGACAAGCAGCTGATGTAACCCATTCAATTCCAAACCCTCTGTGTTATCCTGGACTTTCCTAATGGCATACTCTAGAGCAAAGTTAAAAAGTAAAGGTGATAGTGCATCTCCTTGCTTTAGCCCACAGTGAATTGGAAACGCATCTGACAGAAACTGACCTATACGAACTCTGCTGAACGTTTCACTGAGACACATTTTAATTAATCGAACTAGTTTCCTGGGAATACCAAATTCAATAAGAATATCATATAAAACTTATCTCTTAACCGAGTTATATGCCTTTTTGAAATCTATGAATAACTGATGCATTGTACCCTTATACTCCCATTTTTTCTCCATTATCTGTCGAATACAAAATATCTGGTCAATAGTTGATCTATTACACCTAAACCACATTGATGAGCCCCAATAATTTCATCTACGTATGGAGTTAATCTTCTGAAAAGAATATTGGACAAAATTTTGTACGACGTCAACAAAAGTGATATTCCTCGAAAGTTACTACAGTTAGTCTTGTCCCCATTCTTAAAGATAGGTACGATAATGGACTCCTTCCATTGTTAGAAATAATAATTACTAATTAGTTACAAGGATCGCAATAAATGTCTTTAAGAACTGCATGCGTTCCGTGGGTCGAGTAATGAGTACCAATGGTTTAAATACTACTCCCTAGGATTATCAGGCTACTCGTAAGCGGACGGGGCCTATCTCTATCAGTGACTGAAGCAGGATGGCCCACCTGTCAGGGTCGGCTGATCAGGAAAGGCTTGGGACTCCGGTTCCCTGGGACTTATTAGGCTACTTGTCCGCGAAACGGGACTGACTGAATCTGGAGCTCAGGGAGGAAGGCTCACCTTCTCTGTTAAATTCGCAGTTTTACTCTTCGTGCTATCCCACTAGACGAATATAAATGGACTGAACCACGTAACTAGAATTAGAAATGAACTGTTCAACACTTACAAACAGCTGATGAGCGAACGTCACTGCGCTCTTCATTTGTTTACCCCTACTCCTTTCCCTTCTTAATTTCACCAGGTATATTCATTCCGGAATTTACATGTACCTTTCGCTAGTCCATGACGAGGCCAGAGACAAGAAAGTGCTTTTGTCCGGAATTTACAAGAGCCCCTTCCAACCAATGAATTACAATATATAAACTCTTTAATAGTGCTATGAATTCATTTCGGGCATCATGTGTACTGTATGAAATTTCTTGCTATGTGTCACAGATGCTTCAATCTACATTAACGGACTGGCAAAGTTTCTTCAACAGAATTATCCGAATATGATATTCATACTTGTCAGACACTTGTAGAAGAGGTCAGAGCGGAATTTCCTGACCTTGGAAGTCTAATGGTTACTGTTAAGGAAGGTGTTTCTTAAGACGAATACTGTGTTTCTGAATTTAAAAAAATACAGTGTACTGGGGCAATTTATTTATCTCCAATTAATGCTCGTTAGATAACATGGTTGAACGAATGCAATATATTATTTTGACAATTTACAATCAGTAAGGAAAGTGGTTTAGCCATTTTACTTAAGTGATGTCATACCAATCGAAATATATTATTGCATGATGCAGCCATGGTGTATGTCGTAATATAATATTATATATGTTAAAATTTTGCGATTTTGCGATTTTGCCTTAGAAACATACGGTGCCGTACTCTCTACTCAAATAGCATTAATTAGGAGCACTGTCCATAATCTAAAGCGTGCTAAAGATGAAACTGAGAAACGCATATGTAAAGCTTAAAAAAAAAAAAGTAGCCGCACTCGTGAACAGCGAATATATTCTATGCATGCGCTTGTAGAATAGCACTTCAAGCAGTTTCAGAATTATGGTGTTTACGTAGGATTCACTCGACATCTGCGTCTCGTAGAGCAGCGATTAGAATACTAGCTTCTTGATTCAAAGGTTGTGAGTTCGAGCCTTGTTCAAGTTATTATCTTATTTTGTTATCGTGCGTTAGCGATATAAATAATATTCAAGTTATAATTTATATTCTGTTATCGTTCTTCAGCGATATAAATAATATTCAAGTTAATATTTATATTCTGTTATCGTTCTTTAGCGATATAAATAATACACATTTAATGTTAGGTTTGAAACAATACAGCTGCTTAATACTAGTGTAAGTTTTTTCTTCTTATATTATTACATTATAAGTACTATCTAGTAACCCAATAAAATGAAAAGGAGTGACGAGGATTTGAACCTGAGACGTAGGACGTTGACATCTAAATTCCGACGTTCTTCTGCCTGATCTACGGGGCACAAATGAAGACGCACATGCGGAAAAATTGGCCAAATCTCCCTCCAAGACGTCCTGTTGATTTGTGGAAGCTCGTCCTGGATCCCTGGGATGCCGTGGCAGAACAGTCGCTACTTGAAAATACTAGTCGATTCCATGCCCATTCGATGTAAGATATGATCGAGATGGGAGAAAGTGGACTAAATATTGAATCGTGGCTTTTTGTTTTCTTTTTTGAACTGTTAATTGTTTGAATTTTCTAAGACCAATAAATTTGTTTTGTTTATGCCATGGAAGATATTTTTCTTAAGAATAAAATCTTGAGTTATTTTCATTTGCAGCCATAATGCCATAATAAATAATGATAAAATCATGGCATAATACATTCATGAACCTGATGTTAATTACTAAAACAGTCATAAAAGAGACAGGAGCAATTATATTTTCTCTCTCTCTTAAAAACAGAGAAACACAAGAAGCACTAGGTTGAGTTCGAGCGCACGACCTCATGTATATTAGCCCGGAACGCTATCTCTACTCTACAATAGTGACATGCAGAATACTTCAATTATAACTATAGATATCAGGCCACGTGGTCCAACAACATGTAACATCGCCTGTCTCCGAATTGTAGCGAAGATACCCGAAGGGAACTTAGCTTGTAGAGAGCGGTCAATTTCTCTTTTGACAACTGTAAAAAGACGAAAAAGTTCTCATCATTACACAAATAAATAGTAGGTAATCATTTTTGAACGCCAGTCCCCTCCACGCAAATTATCATGTCAAATAATGAGCAATACTTTCTTCAGTCCTACTAATGACAGAATTCATTTTGTAACGCGCAATGCAGGGAGTATATTCAGTGAAAGTTGGAGCCTTAACTACGATGAGTGAAAGAGCTGCTGGCTGGGCTCGAGGTCCCTCGGCTGCCCTGTCATCCACCCGTTGCGTTGCACAGAACTTGCAATCCTCAGCCTCTAGCATTTCTTGACAGGCTTTCTACTACTCTTGTGATTTCACTCATAGATAATGTTCAAGTCGGACTCTCTGTGATACATTCTTTATATTTAGTAAAATAAAATAAATACTATTTAGGAAAATAATGAAATTATATTAATGCGAAGAAACTGGTGGTTGCGCAAACCTGCAACACTGTTAACCATAATTTCTGGCAATTTGGTCTACTTCTCTTCTGTTCGACCTTTTAGACAGGTACTATAGTAAGTTTTACAACGAACAGGATAGTATTGACAGCAATAATACTACAGAAATATAATATTGTCGTACAAAATGGATAATAATGCAGAATTAATATAATCATACATGTTTATTATCGAGTGATGAAACATGCATGCAATATCTTATAATATATTCTATTCAGCTA
This sequence comes from Periplaneta americana, assembly GCF_040183065.1. Classification (NCBI taxonomy): domain Eukaryota; kingdom Metazoa; phylum Arthropoda; class Insecta; order Blattodea; family Blattidae; genus Periplaneta; species Periplaneta americana. Next base: position 96,995,633 of record NC_091130.1, read on the forward strand.
ATCATAATAGGTCTTAACTAATGCTCTTTGTTAATCTACCATTGCCCACACATATGAAAGTGACATAAATTAATAAAGTGATTTCTTATCATAATTGGACTGCGGTGGCTGAATGGTCAGACCTTCAAACTGTCACGCAGGCGGCCTGGGTTCGATTCCCGGTCAGGTCTGGAATTATTTCATTGAAAAAATAAAAAATCTATAGTGACACTTGTGGCGGACAAGATCACAGTTGGGATTTTTCCCGGGGCTCTCCTTTTTTTTCCAAAATTAGGCATTTACATCATTCCGTCACCATTTCTCCATTTCGTTATCATTCCGTAGCATTCCCCGAACGCCGGCTGGCGACGCATGGAGGGTGCTGGCCTAGGGACGAGTGGGGTTGCCTACTCGAAACCTGGGCACACAGAGAACCTTAGTGTGGTCGGCCGGTGTGGGTTTGGGAATGCGTCACCAGAGGGTTAGCGCAATAGATCTTAACAGGTCGCAGTGCTGGGCCCTAGTGCCCCCCTCCATTAAATTCAATTCAATGACATAATAAATTGGATCAGAATATTTTCTACTGTAGTTACTGTAGTTATAAAATGCTTGATTGAATCCCAATTAACAGAGAACTTGCATTTCTCCCTTAATACTTTACAATATATACAAACATTTTTACACATTTTTCTCATACTATAATAATAATAATAATAATAATAATAATAATAATAATAATAATAATAATAATAATAATAATAATGATTTATTTTAGCTGGCAGAGTTAAGGCCGTAAGGCCTTCTCTTCCACACAACCAGCAAAAAGTGTATATACATATGCATGAACTTACAAAGAATTCAACAATTTGATTTAGATGAGAGTTGCATGTATACAAGAGTTATTTACGAATTAAACAACAAAATACTATGAACTATTAATTAAACACTGAAATAAACTGGGTAGCAGAATTAAACTAAAATACATAGAATGTTAATATATTTCAAATTATATTAGATAATAGAAAGAGATTATTATGAGACAATTTTGAAAATGCAGCACAATCAGGATGATGTCTAAAGAAAAAAAGCAACAGTGTAGTCAGTAATATTTTAAATCAGTATGATTGGAGTGAAATGCTAATAAGGTTATCTTTTAAGCTGTTCTTAAAGGTGTTTGTTGTCTTACAGCCCCTAATACTTTGTGACAAGGAATTCCATTGACGCGAGGTGGATATTGTAAAAGATGAGGAATAACAAGATGTTCTATGAAGAGGTATATTTAGCGTGCCACAGATAAGTGATCTGGTATTTACGTCATGGTTAGAGTATAGATAAGAGAAACGAGACGAAAGGTAATTTGGTGTTGAGGTGTGCAGAATTCGAAAGAGTAAAGACAAAGAGTGTAAAGTTCTGCGTTCTTTAAGTCGGAGCCACGAGAGACTGTGCTCCAACCACGAGAAAGTCTTTGCGGAATGAAACGGAGCGGGGTAATGCTGTGAATGAATGTTGATATCATAAGATGTCACAAGGTCACACACGTGGGTACTCGTATCTCTATTGGCTAGCTCTCACAGCACAAACAATGACATTGTTACACACATATTTATACTACCATAGTTACAAAATTAGATCACTGTTAATCTCCTGGTCTTTTAATCCTTCCATATAGGAAATAACATATGCAGGAGAGCGCATGGTTTTTAAACTGACGTTATAACGGTAATATTATATATCTACTTCGCTCCAATAGATGACGCAATAGTAAGCACATTCCTTTCACGGTTGATCTACTGGTTGGAGAACAGTATCTGTCAATTGAAATATTCCGACATGAATTACATCGCACTCTTTATTTTGAAAATTATGTTTCTACTTATTTTTTATCTGTTGATTTTCGATGAATCTATATGAGGTAAACTAAGTTGTTCGTCTCTTTGCTGACGTAGAAATCATACATATTATGAATGCTAACGAAAATTTAAGAACAAAGTTTAATGTAAAAAGGTCCTTCGTTTTTCTTCTCTCAGCAGTTTCTTCACTATATTCGAAAATCAAATTATTCCCTTGATAAATTGGTCACTACATTGTGTATGAGACGTAACCATACATTTTAATGAATCTTTGAATCTTTCTCCTGCAGTTTTAAATAACGTCAATCCAGAATATCTAATGTTGTGGGGAGCCTGTTAAATTATGTGCCGTGGCGACTGTGTTTCCTCAGTATAGTGAGACGAAACATGGTAGAAAACCAGGATTTTAACGAATAAGAGGTAGTTATTTACTCCTGAAAATTTTAAAACTATTTTTTGTTGTTGTGGTAGAATTAGTTACTAATTTTTGCAAACAATAGGCTTAATATAAGACTTACCCAAGCACTGATAAGGAGAATGGAATGGAAATTCACATGCATTCTAAGGTGCGCTATATAAAAAATCAAATTGAATTAATTTGAAAGAAAGAAAGTTATCTTTAAAACCACTTTCCTTTACACGAAACATATTTTTTGGAACTGACATGGTGCGCCCTAAGACTGCGGAAAGATGAGACGGCCTCCAGATATGAATGGTGACTGCGAATATATTGAATAAGCAGTCGCGGACAACCGATACGGGATGGTCCTCCAGATTGCGGGTGGTTGGGCGAAGTTCTAAAAACCCATCAACGTAAAGAAAACAGCTTGTCACGAAAGCCCTACATAAGCCTCGGAATGACACTCGGGAGAAAATTAAACGGAGAATAAATATGAGAAATATCTGCTATTATTCGGTTGAGAAGGTTTTATCATCTAGTCTGCTTAAAAGAAAACTGAAAGTTAGAATTTATAAAACAGTTATATTACCGGTTATTCTGTATGGTTGTGAAACTTGGACTCTCACTTTGAGAGAGGAACAGAGGCTAAGGGTGTCTTAGAATACAATAACTTAATCCTGTCAGATTAAATAAATAAATAAATAAATAATTAACCATTATTTTTGAAGACGAAAAAAGAATAAGGTGCTTAGGAAAATATATTGTATTATCTACCTGACATAATTAGGAACATTAAATCCGTTCGAGATGAATAGGGCATGTAGCATGTATGAGCGAATCCAGAAATACATATAGACTGTTAGTTGGGAGACAGGAGAGAAAAAGACGTTTGGGGAGGCCGAGACGTAGATGGGACGATAATATTAAAATGGATTTGAGGGAGGTGGGGTATGGTAGTAGAGACTGGATTAATCTTGCTCAGGATAGGGAACGATAGCGTGCAAATGTGAGGGCGGCAATGAACCTCCGGATTCTGTAATAGATATTTGTAAGTAAGTATATTTCTCTGGAATTGATACGAAAAAATTGAATTAAGAACGGGAAAGATTTACGTTGGTACCGCTCTGAAAGAGCTCGTCATGGCGTTTCGGATGAATTGTACTATATATCATCCGAATGTCTCCTTTAAGCTGTAGTATTAGATTCGAGGACAGAAAGTAATCTCAGCGTGGTAAGTGTGGAGATGTTTTGGGCGAGAAAGTGCAAAGATTTCTTATCTTTCTAAAAAATAGGACCTATTCTTTGCCGTCTTATGATCTGATGCTTTGTCATGAACAAAAAGTAGGTGTCTATTCACGATATAGCAGTTCGCGTACACAGTCAGTCTAGAACTCTCAGATAATTACTCTGCACTGGCAGTTACGGTAGATGAGACAGTTTCGTAATGGATAATATTATTGATGTCTTAGAAAATAATGAGTTTGCCTCGATTACGACCTTTATAAGCTTAATCTCGTCGCATACGGAGAGTTAATGCAATTTTATTCTGCAATTTTGCACTTCGTTTCATTGGCTATTACGATTGTTTCCACGCATTTTGTATTTTTTTCCAAGAGTTTCAATGATGCCTTTGGAATATTCTATACGGTCATATTGTTGATATTTTATCAACAGTAATCTCACTAGACGTTTTGATTTATCTAGAGAAAATAAAAAATTCGAGTGGGATTTAATTGACTATTACACGATTAGAAGATAGTATATAAAGATTAGAAGTAACGAAGTACTCCAATACAATAAAATATTAATTGACTTACGAAAATACAAATGTCTTCAAATGTATTATTGTACCATCTCAACATTACAAGTATTACGCTAGATGCATGCTATATGGCAGTAGTGTCTTTATACAGACACTGTAATGATTACTATTCAATAAATCTTAATATTAAACAATCTCTGATACGTGACTATCCATAATAAAATATAGCAGAAGATCTTTTTATCCTCTCAGAGCAGAAGCTATAACATAACCTAACTAATATACACAAGTGTTAGAAAAGTTTTAATTAACAACGATGACATAAAAAATAAACATGAATAATTTTAAAAGGAATAATTATTGAATGTACAATTTTCAAATTTGAATGTGGTTGGTGGTTCAATTGATGTTATATTGGACGTGTGCGTAATAGAAGTGGAACTCGTTGATTTAGGTCTACATGGTGTATTCAACTTATTCAGAATTTCCGAATTAATAATTTTAAAAGGAATAATTATTGAATGTACAATTTTCAAATTTGAATGTGGCTGGTGGTTCAATTGATGTTATATTGGACGTGTGCATAATAGAAGTGGAACTCGTTGATTTAGGCCTACATGGTGTATTCAACTTATTCAGGATTTCCGAATGGTGCTCTTCATTTATTTGTAAATCGGATTTCAGAAGATGCATAGGTATGATCAGTGATTTTTATTAATTCTTGTTCTTGAATGCCAATGCGAGTTATATTTGAAACTGCTGTGCATCGACTGGAGTGGTTTGTAATTTTATATATATTTTTGACGTCCAGACCAGCGCAGTTTCAAATGTTGGCAAACAAAGAAACAAATGCTAGGGACGCGATAAAATTAAACAAATGCTAGGGACGCGATAAAATTGTGCGATAAGCAGCCATGATTGGTTGAAATACGTCCTTTCGTACCGTTTTATTGGTCAAAAGTAGTATGACGTAGTAAGAGTGTAATAGTCAACATAAAAAGAGAAAAATCGTCCATAAACCTCCCATTTGACAAAATTTGTAACTAAAACGTTTCGTATAATTTCCCCATCCACATCTCCGAGCATACTATTATTTTATTACTTACTTACTTACGGCTTTTAAGGAACTCGCAGGTTCATTGCCGCCTTCACATAAGCCCGCCACCGATTCCCATCCTGAGCAAGATTAATCCGGTCTCTATTATCATATCACACCTCTCTCAAATCTAATTTTAATATTATCTACGTCTCGGCCTCCCCAAAGGCCCAAATAAGCATTTATGAATTCGCCCATACGTGCTACATACCCTATCATACTGTAGAGTGCAATTTTCCGAAGTATACTCCAAAAGTAAACTTACTCTGTACGCGTTTGGCAGTAAGCAGATGAACATTCATTTGGCTTGTCTACAAATGTAGGAAGCTTTAAATAATATCCAGTGGTCCAAAAAATGGATCTTTAAGGTAAGTGACACAGAGTCAGGAGCGGTTTTCTTCATAAGAAGATTTTCGCGACTGTTTCAGCCTCTTACCATTCAAAATGAGAATATTCTCTTCACAAGTATTACCACCAAGTATCTTGCAGTTTTTTTTACTAAGAGACTCGCCTTTAAATATTATACCATACATGTTCGTGAGGCGGCCATTCAGCAGTTCTGCTTCTTTACTCATTTTTCAAGAACTAGGGGAAACCCGGGCAAAGCGTATAAGTTAAGAATAAACAATCCCACAGGCTATTACAGATCCCGAAACAAAAACTTCATGATTTTGGTTGTGATGCATTTTGTCCATATATCTACAAAACAGCAATTCGTTTCTCGTACCTACGGACAGTGATATGATTTGAGAAAGAAAATGTAGTTAACTATTCTCTTTGCCCGGCTAGACGGGCAAAGCGAATAATTAACCCGAGCAAAGTGAATATCCCTATAACATTTTCACCTTTCTATTTAATTTCTATTCATTGATAATAAAATTAAATCAACACATAAACACGATGTTAATGAGTCATATGAGACGATAAGAAATGTTATTACAGCCCTCTACAGCACGTTAGATTAGTACAAAATACAAATTTGAACAAGTCGACGTTTCACTGGCACTGAAGACTTGGATTTCTTCTGCTTTTCCTCCTGCCCATAAGTTACTTCTCTTTCAACGTTTTTAATCGGTATAGATGTAAGAGCTTCAGAGTGCTGACATTTTCTTCGTTTAACTCGTATCTTTCGCGCATCCACTTTTGGCACTGGTCTAAATCAAAAGAACTGATTTGGGTTCTCCTGTTGACTATGTTGAGGGTTTTGGTGTAACTGGAACTGAAAACCTGAGTGTAATTGATATATTGAATATTCTTCAATTTCTGAATAGCCTATGCCGACATCAAAGAGGTGGTTGATTCTGAGTGACCATTAACTGTTTCTTCAGCCGCTGAAGAAGCTGGCACCATAGAATTTGTTAAATCTGAGCCAGCTGTCGTTTCGCTGATTTCTGTCTCAAGTTCAAGTTCTGTAAGTTCATCTGGAGCAAAATCTTCATCAAGAAACACATTATGGTTGTATGGCCAGATAGCAGAACCACTGATTGGAAGATTTTATTTCTTCAACTCCTTTATTCATGGCTTCTTCAGACCATTTGGCTTGCTCCGTCTTCCTCTTTAAAAATTAAACCATCTGAAAACACATTATGACCTTTTTAAGCAAAAATTAAGATCAGTGTTGCTGATTTATAATTTAATTAGTCTGACTTAATGCCTCCACTATGTAAAATGATCTAACACGCTTTATTACAATAGACAAATACATACAAAAATACAGCTGACACTTATATAGTCAAAAAAGGTGGCAGGGCAAAGCGGATAAGTTATCCACTTTGCCTGCAGACGCCACTTCGCTTTTCATTTAAGGTTATATAAATATAAACGTGAATAATCTTCTTCATAAGTACGGCACTATAGAAGTAATAGTATCGCCTATATATTGCTATCACATAACAAAGAGTTTCTGCAGTACTGTATGTTGTACATTTGTTTCTCTTACCTTGAAATATTTTAAGAAAACAGTCAATTTTCTTCAAACACACACTGACTTCTTTTCTCGCTAGCTAGAATGACGACAAGTCAGTTCCAGCAGCAAAATCTGGTTGGGATTCTTTCCCAACATAACAGAAAGCGCTACCTATTGGTGTTTCTAGGAAATAGATATTATACTCTTTGCCCGGGTTATTCGTTTTGCCCGGGTCTCCCCTATGCTTGTTTAAAAGATAAAACAATGTTAAATATAGGGCGGAGAGGTACTGTATGATCTCCCTTCCCTTAACCATTACTTGTTCATTCAATGTGAAATAGTTTGAGTATTCTCCTCTCCTTCCTTCCCCTTTTCCGTGTATTGCGGGCTGTATTTCATGACGTAATTTTTGCCACCTACTGATACATAACATTATAATGTGAAATATGGGCTTAAGCAAATAGACTACACGACACTTTCAATGTCTAGACGGACTTCAACGAGTCATCTGTAGAACTATCACTGGAATGAACTATCTCATTCGAAATAGTAAACTGTATGGCGAGCTTGGCATATTATATTTCACAAACTATAACAAAATCATTCGTAGATAATTTTTAAAATGCCTAACCATGCAAATCCAATAATAAGTAAAAACATTTTTCAGTAATGATATTTACTTACTCTACCGTTGGTATAGTTATGCTACCTTGGAGTGTCTTAAGCTTTTAACTTATCACACGAGCTTCTATCAGTGGCGGCTGATTGAGGCACGTAAAGCAGGGCCTCAATCACTTGGTTTAATTAAACCCGAATTTTGTGTTTTATGTAACATATTAGTTATCTGAATTACGCATAGAAGTATTTGAAAACTTTTCTATGTATATAGATCTGTCTTGTTTCGCGGGCTTTGAGGTTACACTTCGAGAGCTGTTAACAGAGGCAAATTTCTTCTGGTCTCGTGGCCTGGCCAGTATTCACCCATCTTTCAGCTCTCACTTCTCCCATATGTAGACCTGTCTATTGAAAATGCTCGCCTGAAGGGTGGGAATAGCAATGATGACACGTCTTCCTAATAAAGGCTTATATAACACAAAGTTTCTCGCTGTCAAGCAGGCACGAGCCCACACTGTTCTCTTCAATTATGTCTCTGTTATTAGTTATGCAAAAGTGTTATATATTTCGAGCATCATGATGATATAATTATTTCATTATTAAAGTATCCTTTTTCGAGAAGAAATAATATTGAACGAAGAGAAATTTTAATAACAGATTTGAAAGATAATCTTAAAATGCGAGCTTTGAATGCCTCCTGGTATGGGAAACACAAATCGTTATATGGTAATGCGGAACAAAATAAACTTCTTTGTTGGACGTGCTCGTTGCTGTCTAAAGAAAAAAGAACAGTGTGGACTACCGAGCTCTTCAGCAAATTGAAAATTGTTTCCAGAAAATTTCAACACGTCATGATCTTTTATCCGAACATAATATGCATTGTTTCATCACATTGAACAGTTACTGAAACAAATTCACATTATAGCCAACTTATATGGTGAGTGACATTTTATTACTATTTATTAATAATAATAATAACAATAATAATAATAATAATAATAAATAATAATAATAATAATAACAATGATAATATATTAATATGAATGACATTAATTGTAATATAGTAATAATAATGGCAATAATAATTAATATAATTTTGTATGGGGCGCACTTAAGGTCCATTCACAATGAAAATTAAACATAACCGTAACATAAACATAGAAGTTTAAACCCAGGCTACCAAATGGGATCATTCACAATGATTCACATAAGCATTGACATAAACATTACCGTAAGACGTTAACATGAAAGTTTGCAAACTCCAAACTTTCATGCTTGTGTTTACGTGATTTGCAAACAGAACACAATCGTGGAGCACTGAAGTATACAACAGAATATGAGGAAATGGCGTCGTTGTTATGTTTCCATGGATACCAAGTATGTTTGCTGTTATGTTTATGTTCCCATCGTGAATGATCTTGATTTTACCGTAACGTTTATATTCTTATGTTAACGCTTACGTTATGTTTAATTTTCATTTTAAATGAGCCTTTAAACTAGTTACATCAGGCCTAATCGAAGATTTCGGTCACCGGCCGCCACTGATTAACTTTCTAACTTGCCGCACGATCTTCTAAGGTACATATCCTTTTAGCAAGGGTCGAATTTGACCTAGTACTTAACAATAATTAATAAAGAAGTAGAAGAAGAAGAAATCTGGCGGGATTTTTCTGAAACTTGAGCCTATACGGCTAAAATTGAAGATGGCATCACATAGCAGTCACGATGCCTACAAGAATGCGATTATTCGGACTTCAACAATCATTCCCACAGAAAGCAGTCATAAGCATAATAAGCCTCGCACTACGGTGCAAGCTTTCGGATCCCTTCTCCGTAAAGAGGTAATACCACAGTCTAATATATATATATACGATACGAGTATATGAAGCTTGAGTTGATGAGGGTACTAGGAACAATAGACTGCTCCGGTAGTTTCATATTGTATGTGATGAGGCGATAGTAGCGACCCTAGTGGTTAGCAACTATCTATGGATGCATATTCCCTACGTATTGAGCTTCGTGACTGTATATACTAGACCGTGATAATACTATTACTATGTATTACTACCACTACTACTGCTACTACAGCTGCTACAAGTATTGCTATTGCTATAATTTCAATTATTGTAACCTAGATTGTAATAAAATTTCTTATTGTGTAATTTAAAATAAATATTATGTTGGAAGTTATAATTATATTTGTCGTCTTCTTTTCATTAAATAATTTGCGCAGAAGAATTGCAATGTGGTCTCATCGTCCCTCAATAACATCTACAGGCTAAAAGAGTTGAGAAATAAAGAACTGACATCAACTTTTTCATTTTGTACTTGAATACCGTCTGTAGTTTGAAAATGGCTCTCAATTGATAATTAAAACTGAAAATGCAATTTAATCGTCTCTGAATAATCTCAGAAGTTTCGAATAAACGATAAATGAAGAATTTTATTACGACATTACAATTATCATCTTATAAACACTAGTATTTATATTTAAAAACACATTATTTTAAATTATTTTACAATTAATTATTGTGTTAACGCCAGAGAAGCGATTCTGTAGTTAAAAGAGGCATTTAATAATGAACTCAATTATTATCATATCGATTCGGAAGAATCTCTTTAATTGTAATTTTATACGAGTCGAAAAGCGGAAAAGATAAATTACTTCATCTGGGAAAGAAAACAGTGTTAGTATGTTTAATACACACCACAGCCAATTAAATTACATTCCTAGTTCTCTCGAATAGATATTGAAGCAAGTTGGGTTCTGCGTTTCATTCTATCGGGAATCGATTATAACCGCATGATGTTGCAATTAATATTTCGAGGTTCGCGTTGTTTTGTTATGTGAAAGTTGAAACACAAATGTGGCTCGTGGGAAGGAAGTTTCTGAAGATGGCAACAGGAGCCCAAAGTTGCAACAATTTGTCATTTCTGGCTGGCGGTGAGATCTCATTGCTGGTAATGTCTGCGTGTTTGTGACTCGCGTTGTCGACAGTCTCAAGTTTCAGACGCGGTGGAATGAACATACTGTACAGTGACGTACTGGTCCTGCAATGTCGTTTTTAGTTGACTGATTTTGTTTACGTTCTGTATTTTGTATAAGGATCAGACATTGGAATTTCGGGAGGGGACAGTATGACCCAGCAATGCGACCTTTCACGGACTATTGCTCACTCACCCTCAAGCTGTGAGGGTCACATAAAAACAGTTCCTAAACAGCAAATACTGCCTTCTTGTCAGTGTTGCCAACAGTTACCAGATATCATACGATCCTACGTACTGAATAACTTATTTATATACTTACAGTACTTTACCTTTATGTTGGAAGGTTATTCTAAATAATTCAATAATTTGTAACATATTTTCGTAGGAAAACTACAAGAGAAAGGAATCAACATGTTAGGCATTTTGTCTGGAAATATGAAATTCATTGGTTTGACTAAACAATTGATTCACGAGACCTAATCTAAAAATGTATATTTTTTTTGATCACATGAAATGATTAGTATTAACTCCGGAATTTTACCTGACTATAGTATTGAATTATAACCACAACGCAACACATAAAATAACTATTATGCATTAATATTAATACTGATATTAATTAATTAATTAATTAATTAATTAATTAATTAATTATTAGTAGGCCCTAGGGTCAAATTTCATAGCTTCCAGTAGCCGGCTCAGAAATCTAGTACAATTTAATTTCATGGAACTCCAGTACCGACAAGATTTGTCTCAGCTACCAACATGCCATTTACAAGATCATTACCATTTGTAGTATTTGTCAGTATAGAAATTCGAAACGAAGTTGGCAAAAGAAAATTCAACCTACAAAGTATAAAATCACTACAATCCACTAGAATATGTAGTAATTGGGGAAAAATGGTTAGGTTTCACTCTTAGGATATGAAGTACGCTGACCCGGACTATAGATTCATTCCTAAACCCACACAGGATGACTACACTAAGGTTCCCTGTGTACCCAAATTTAGAGCAGGCAACTCAACTCGTCCCTAGGCAAGCCCCTTTCGTGCGTCGTCAGCCGGCGTTCGGGGAATGCTATGAAATGATGGCGGAATGGAGAAATGTTGACGGAATGATGTGACTAATATGGGGAAGCGGGAAAACCACGAGAAAAATACCAACTGCGACCAGGTCCGCTAAAGATGTCACTCTGGACTTTTAAATGAAAAATCCCAGGCCTGACTTGAATCCGGACCGCTTGCGTGATAGGCTGGAGGTCTGATCACTCAGCTATCGCAGGGGACATGAGATATTCGTATGTGACCTTTTTTCGGGTAGAATGTTTACATTTTCTGATTCCACACCATGTGTGACTACTGGATTGGAATAGAGTTTTTCTTAATCATGTCCAGTTTTATATAAAAAAAGGGATTATTTCCAAAGTGTAGGACCCCATTTTATTTAAATTGATCATTGTCAAATCACTGCTAAACTTCGATTTAGCTACAAGCTGTCATCCTTAGTAATGTTGTAGTGTAGCTGAGATATTACATATTATGTTAATTATATATATATATATATATGCCTCTTGTTTTCCTATAATGTATTTACCACTACCTACAGAGACGTATGTAGGCCTAGTACATTGCTTGAATTAGGTGTTATGAATGACTTTATAAGTCATAATGACAAACAAACCGTTCATTTGTCATGCATTGTTCTTTGTTTGTGTTTTGAAAATGAAATTATGGTTTATATAACGACGCTCGCAACTGTCGAGGTTATATCAGCGTCGTCGGTGTACCGGAATTTTGTTCCGCAGGAGTTCTTTTAGGCCTATATGCCTGTAAATCTACTGACATGAATCTGTCGCATTTAAGCACACTTAAATATCATCGATCTGCGCCGGGATCGAACCCGCAACCTCGAGCACAGAAGGCCAAAGCTATACCCACTACGCTACCCAGGCTGACTTGTTTGTGTTACAACACATTTTCTCTGTTATAGATTTCGATGTTAAAAATTTCCAGGTTAATAATCAAGGCAGAAAAGAAAGATGGCGTCAGGTAAAAATCTGAAATTTGCATGTTTAATACATACATAAACACTATGTGTGGTATCTCGCACAGGTCTTATATGGTGGGGAAGCATTTCAAAGAATTTAGAACGAGACACATGCATTTAAAGGTAGATCTTAGAAAATCGTTTGTGAGCTGCAAAACACTCATTATAAGGAAGAGTTTTTGTTTTTTCTTTCACTTGACTCGATATATTATTGTTATGGTATCTTTTTTTTCCCGGAGTTTGCAAATTAATTTAATCATTCTCAAAAATATCTTCTATAGTAAGTTTTCAAATCTTTTTTGAGTATAATCAACCCCTACGTACTAGTTATTTCTGAATATTAACTATGCTTATCAAAATTACAATTTATCAGTTGGTTCTTTCCTTTTTAATACATTGTTGAAAAGGAAAAGCAGGCTTGTTTGTAGGTTCTATTAGTCACTTAAGTGTTTTATTAATTTCAGTTTCTAATATTTTCGTTATGTTTGTGTGACAGTGGTAGATTTCAGTCAATCAAGCACTTCTTCCCTCTTAGGAAACATTTCTTCCTATTCTGTGAACGTGATTAATAAAGCACGTTCTTTGACGTGTGGATAGAATCTACACTCCCAAACAGTACGCCTATGGAAAGCTCATTAGACGAGCTAGTCTTACAAGTAGATTCACCATTCAGGAAGTTGTGACTGATGTTATTCTGTCATTCAAAGATTGGTGGCTACCCTTCTACACGAAGAATACAACTTCTGGTCGAGGAATTTGTAAGGAGAACAGAGTTACTTTCAAAATGTACACCTACAAGGAATTTTCCTAAAGTAGTCATAACAAGGAAAAGCTAGTCAGCAACTCATTTATTAGCGAACTACTTGAGAACACCTTCAGCCTTGCAAAGACTAGTAGCATTTCGTCTCTTCCTGGTATGAAAGCCTATCCCTAACTAAGGGAAAGTTCCTATAATAACAAGAAGATAGAGGAATTGAAGAAGTTGCAAGTGTACATGAATAGTATTGAATGGTTCTACAGTCACATTCTCAGTTGGGCACTGACAGCGACACGGTTGGTGCCATTGTCTCTAATGTTGAAGATGAAGGTTAAAAATGACTTAGAATTGTATTTTTATACCAGGCCTGTAAAAGTGTAGTATTTGTTTGATTCTACAACGAAATTGTATTTGATTAGTGTATTCTTAAATAAAAAGGAAAAAAGAATTAATTAGGTTTTGAAAAGTCATTTCAGAAACAACATATGTGAAAGAAAAATTGAAGTTAAAAAATAAGTTGAAGCGGTGAGATCAATAACCATTCAAGTCCATTGACACAAGTTTCGAGAAGAATGTAAAAAACTTTTTTTTTATTTGTTACCCAATTATTATTTTTGCACGTAATATTTCTGGTTGTTTTAGAAATCAAGGCAAAGTAGCATACAAAATTTTAAAGCCGTAAGACTTGTGGAAATATCCAAAATTTATTTTCAAATTTGCAAAAAACGAATGGCCAAAAGTGGACTTGAATGGTTATTGATCTCACCACTTCAGTTACGGATTTAAAAAGATGGTGTAGGGATGAACAGATAATATCTCATTTAACATATACATTTTTCCCGAAATGAGATAAATGCCACATGTGTTGTTTCTGAAATAAATTCAAATATCCCTATATTCCTTCATTGACGTTACAAAGTATACTTAGTTTGTTACGAATTACACCTGGCATACCCTCCAGAGTTTCTGACAAGTAAGCAATTGAAGAATACGATCCCAAATCATGTTAAGTCCATTTTTATGAAAGAGCTAGTTTTTTTTATCCACCTGTGTATGAACTGAGCTAGTTTTCAAGTGACATGCACAATAACACAAACTTTTAGACAAAGATTGGCGTAGATTGGAAGAAAACATGAAATATTGAAAGAAAGCATGATATATATTGACAGAGGTCTAAAACATAAATCATATATATGTATCAATAATAAAAATGCTCAAATGAACTAAGCGAGTTTTGGGATCTCACTCTTCAACTCAGCATACACAAAAGAAAACATCAACATAGTGAACAAAATGAACGGAATGAATATGTCTCATCGTGCAAAAATAATTTTTGTTTCAATCACGCAATTAAATGCAGTAACTAGTGTTAAACATGTAGGTCTATTGTATGTAACAACTAATAAACATAGGCATAGTCAACTTCAGTTTTAGTTGCTTCACTGAAATACTATGAATTTAATGAACGTTGTTAAAATACGAACCGATATTACTTAGTCACTGGCTGCAAACTTTTATTTAGTTGGTTGACGCGCCTCGCTGAGATGATTGAACTCAAGTAGCCAACATTCTCCAATTACGCGTAATTGTTTCTTGATGCATTTCCAGTAACTTGTAGTTAGCATTTTATATTCCTCTATCTGCTTCGCTATCTATTGCAGTTTGAGGAGACATGAGCTCTTTCAAGATAACTAGTGAAACTTCCTCTTTACAAAGCCGACTCGCTAGCCCTTCAGACAACTGTGCGCTCTTATAGGGCTAAGTGAATATTTTGAGAACAGTTAGAATCAGTATTGTATACTAACCTGAGGGTAGTCTCCAAATTTGGTCTGGTAGTCGAAGACGTAGAGATAGGAGTTCCTCCTAGCGGCGGAGTGCAGATCAGCAGTATGGACGACAGGAGCAACCACTTGCGCGTCGCTGAGTGCCTCCAAGGTCTCGTCTCGAATGTTGATGGGGTGCTGGACCGGGCGTTCCCAGTCTGTGTACTCGTTCACAATAGTTGCTAGGATTTCTGACAAGTGGAACCGGTACGTGTTCCTCACAAATGTTCTTAATATTCTCGAGCGCCTGTCCGCCTCAATTCCGTATTGAACATCCTCACCCGAAAACGCGAAGTATGCTTCAGCCTTGACAACGCCAAGGAGGAGGTCATATCTTGAGAGTTTTGACACTACAGATTTCCTCAGCAGAACACTATTGAGGGTGTTAATGTCGTTGCTGTTGCTGGAACTGGAACTACCGGAATTGCTAGAACTTCCACTACCGCTCATATAGTCACCGTATTTTGACGAACCATCGGAATTTTTACCGGCTCCTCCACCGCCCCCACCTCCGGGTGGTTCGCCGTTATCGATAACAACGCCGTCGATCGAGGGACCAAAAGGAGAGGAAAATTCTGGCGCCTCGATCGGTGTGTTCATCAGTGCCTCTAGCGGACGTTCACGTAAACATTTGAGCAAGTGTGGATGGGGTAGATCAGGCGAGCAGTTGGCGTGTCGAGCCACTTGCTGAGCGTATCGCGCCGGATTCTCTACCAGCGCCCAGGGACTCAAACCCGAACCACTCATGAGGACGGCTCGGTGGAACAGCAGCCCTGCAAGACAAAAACGAAATTATAATAGGTTAGATTGGATACATTTGGCGAGTAGGTGGAAAAAGTTGTATCAAGTTCTTTACTACCATCTCTCAGGTCAGCCTCAGTCTTGACACATTTCGGAGAACAGCAGCTCTGCAAGACAAAACCAAAATTATAATTGGTTCGATAGGACACATTTGGCTATTATGTGGAAAAACTTGTACCAAGTTTTTTAATACTATCTCCCAGGTCAGCCTCATTCTTGACACACTTTGGAGGAAGAGCAGCTCTGCAAGAGGAAACCAAAATTATAATTGGTTAGATTGGACATAGTTGACGAGTAGGTGGAAGAACGAGTTGTTTAGTACTAGCTCCCAAGTCAGTTTCATTCTTGACACACTTCGGAGGAACAACAGATCTGCAAAATACACATGAAAGTAATATGGTATGGTATGCAGAGGAGAGGAGTTGGTGGAAAACTTATCACGCGGGATTCTCCATTACTAGCTCGTAAATATACCTCATTCAATAGAACTGTAAGTATAAGTATGTTTAACATTGCCAGTAATAAATGGTCTAGTTTCTAGCAAGTAAATTTATATGGGTTGTAAGATGACTTTCTGGTGGTAATAAAGGACAGAATCAATTTGAAATTTTCATTCGAACGATTCGATGGAAGAAGAAATCTGCACATCACACCTAAACTACTGAAATGTTGAAATTATACTATGTTGTATCACCTTTGGACTGTATGTCTGCGCGTTCACGATCACGGTTAGAATGAACTATAGCTATAGCCATGAGAAAGATTTAACAGATTTATTATTAATTAGCTGAAAGCACCCGGCGTTGCCCGGGTTGTACTTTTTTTTTAATTGATCTGGTTGTTAGACTTTTCGGAAATCTCAGAAACATAACTATAAACAACCAAAACGAATTGTCTTTACTAAGCTTTGCTCGTCCAAAAAGACGAATCTTTACATAGCGTCACTTGACATGATTTAATGAACTTCTTAGCCAAATGCCTGAAAGAATTACCTCAAATTAAAACTGCTATAGTTCAGACAACCAAATAAAATATTTCATCACGTATCTTATGTTCAAATGTTTTATTAATTTGTATGTATATATACAGGGTGTTTCAAAAATACAGGGCACAATTTCAGCTATGTATTTCCCACATGTAGACAATCAAAATACTTCATTACAACATGTGTCCGGAAATGCTTCATTTCCGAGTTATGGCCTTCACAACATTGAAATTCACCGAAAGGTTTTTCTTTCCGCAGGTCGTTGTCATTACAGAAGATATTCAAAATGTCCACCTCATGCTTGAATACAGACCTCACATCGATGTCTCATTGACCTGCGAACACGACCCCAAACTCCAGGAGTATTGCGTATGTCCTCAGAACATGCCACAATTCGATTCCGAAGGGATTCCAAATCAGGCACCGGAGACGAATAAACCAATGATTTTAAATGGCTCCACAAGTAGAAATCGAGAGGGTTCAGATCAGGTGAGCGAGGAGGCCAAGCAATTGGGCCACCTCTACCTATCCATCGATCAGGAAACCTTCGATCCAAGTACCGGCGAGCCGTACGACTGAAGTGTGCAGGAGCGCCATCATGCAAGAAATGAATGTGTTGACGATTGATCAGTGGAGTGTCTTCTAAAATATGTGGTATGGTGTTTTTCAGGAAGTTTGTGTACGCCTGCCTCGTAAGTCTGTTTACAAGTACATGGGGTCCAACTAATCGATCGCCAATGATACCGACCCACATGTTGAGGGAGAACCGCACCTGGTGATGAGATGGAACAGTTGCACGTGGGTTTTCATACGCCCATACATGCTGATTGTGGAAATTTGTTATGCCATCTCGTGTGAACTGTGCTTCATCTGTAAATAATACTAAGGCAGGAAAGTTCGGATTTACACCACACTGCTGCAAGAACCTGACTCGTGCAGGGTAATCTGCTGGTGACAGGACCTGTACACGTTGCAAATGATAAGGATACAATTGATACTCTTTCAACAGTCTCCAGACAGTCGTATGAAAAACACTGACTTGCAACGCTACCCTTCGTGTGCTGATAGAAGGAGTCATGTTCACAGCCTCCAGAATCTCCTTCTGTACCTCTGGAGTTGTAGATCTTGGTCGTTCCCTTCCCAAACCAGGAGAGTTAAATTTTCCATACTCGCACAGATGGTAATGGAGACGTACAAATGTCTTCCGATCTGGACATTGTCGCTGTGGATACCTCTCCTGGTACAAACGACGAGCCAGCGCAGCATTGCCGTCCGCCTTACCGTACATGAAGTGTATCTCTGCCAGCTCTTGATTTGAATACATGTCGCACAGTCTAACGCCTACACAACACTAAATGCAACCTTCGCCTCGGAATGAACTGTCAGAGTGCCCTCTTAATGTCTCCTTTGACGGCAACGATCTGCGGAAAGAAAAACGTTCCGGTGAATTTCAATGTTGTGAAGGCCATTACTCGGAAATAAAGCATTTCCGGACACATGTTGTAATGAACTATTTTGATTGTCTACATGTGAGAAATACTTACCTGAAATAATGCCCCGTATTTTTGAAACATCCTGTATATGTTTATTTATGTATTTGTTTATTCTGGTACAGTTAAGGCCGTCAGGCCTTCTCTTCTACATCACCAGAAATACACATAAAATAATAGAAAAATCAAACTATAAATAAAGTAAAACCAAATGAAAATATAATCAGGCTGCAGTCGCACAAACTTTAAATGAATTAGCAGTGCCTTGAAGTTCAGCAAACCAAAACCACACCTCTCGGCCCACATAGCATTATATCAATGTTCTACAGATTTTACATTCCTGTAGTGCTCGGGAAAAGTGACACAAGTCAATTTCCACAAACCTTTTTTGATAATTTATTGTCAATTTACGGAACATCTGTTCGCTTGGAAAAAAATACATAGATATTCCTCCCATTACAATAATTCATACAGAAAAAAATCAGATCGACATAAACCAGTGTAAGTTGTCAATAACTTATCAAAAAAAGTTTGTGAAAACTGACTTATGTCACTTTTCCCAAGCACTGCACATTTTATCTCTGTTAAATTTAAGTGGCTTATCTTAGTCGTGGGAATCAGCGTATTAAAAAGCATTACAACCTTTCTGTCGTCTCCTTTCCCCCCACCACAAATGTAACGTTGGACAGAGGCAGAGATAAAATAATTATACGATCTGTACATTGATCTGAAGCAGTGCATTTCACGTAATTTCATGTCTGTGTGTGGTTTCACTTGAATTTCAGAGGTTTGTCTAACGTTAATTCGTACACTTATTCATCCATTATTTTATGTTTGTACTTTATCACATTCACACTCATTTTTTTATTCAGATACATAAATTTCACTCCTAGACTTCGCACTCTTGTTGCGGTATTAAACATTTACAACAAGCATCGTACTTTGATCCGTTGGTAGATTTCATATATTAGTAATTATTATTGTATTGGCATTACGATTCAGGTTCTAATCATATATCTGCGTCACTATCTTTCTTCCATACAATCTTTGCTTACACATGATGATTGATGTTCTTATAATCATTTAACCGCTTCTGTGGCTGTGTGATCTCAACCATTAACTTTGCAAGCTGGTTGTCCTGATTCGAGTCCCGTGAGGACTAGTTTCTTCCGTGGAAAAATTCATAAAGAAAGTATGGCGTATTAATTCCCATTTCCGGTTATTTCTCGTGGCTCGAAGTAATATTACAGTAGTTAGTAGTAGAAATCCAGCTGCATATTTTCGCCACTTTCGGATATACAGAATATCAGGCATGCCCAGCAGGGGCAGATCTAGCCTTCAAACGAGGTGCGACAGTGACGTAGAATATCTTTTATGCATATGCCTGCATGGTATTCTGAGATTCTACGTCACTGTTGCACCTCCTTTGAAGGCTAGATCTGCCCCGGCTGGGCATGCCTACAGTGGGCTATTTTCTCGATTATTCGTTCACGGTTTATCCAGTTTGCGGATTACCCGTGCATCTTAAGCTCGAAAATAATCCATTACTTATTAATATAAAGTAACAAGATGCTATGAAAAAATTATATTGGACTAAAATTAAAACGGTAGGTTTTGAACTAAGCTTTAATAGTTCGAAGTTTACGTTTCCCTGTCGAAGGAGTGGATAAGGAATGTCCCTTTTTGAAAAGCAAGAGGAGAAATCTGGCAAACGTTCTGATGGGGACAGATAAAAAAGTTAAATTTTTATCTTCCACCATGATAATAATGTCAAAAGAAGTGCTTATACAAATTTTGGCCACTCGACCGCAATTACGAGGGCCGTAAGAAATAAGTTCGCCAGGGGCCGCTAACAGAAAAAAAAAACACAATTTCATTGGACACATTTATTGCAACGGACACAGCAATTGTTGAGTTGTTTTTCAACATATTTTCCATCTGAATTGAGACATTTCTCATATCATGGGATCGACACAGAAAGTGCAGACGCAGTGAAACGCTGGTTCCTATCTGACGCGGCTGACTTCTATGACACAAAAATTGATCCTAAGTATGACAAATATCTCAATTCCAGTCGGGGATATGTTGACAAATAGCGCACCAATTGCTGTATCTGTTTCAATAAATATTTCTATGCAATTGTGCTTTTTTCTATAAAGGGCCCCAGGAAAAATCACTTTCTGGACGGCCTCGTAATTGCGTTCGAGTGACCAAAATTTGTATAAGCACTTCATTTGACATTATTAATATGGTGGAAGAAAAAAATTTAACTTTTTTATCTGCCCCCATCAGAACGTTTGCTTGTGAGTCGCTACCTGCTACTGTCAAACAGATGGTCAGCCTGTTTTTGTCTACGTGTTGTTCTCACTATAATCGTCTGTTAAAATATTGCATTAATAGCATTTCTTCACTAAATAGGCCTATATACTACATAGGACATGCAAAATAATAAGCTTTGTATTATCCATTTCTTTGCATTATCCGGGTACCTCTTCCCCGTCATTACCTCCGATAATTGAAAATATACTGTATATTTACGTTGAGATTTCGGGCGCAGATTACGCGGAGAGAGTTATTACTAGGCCAGGCAAATAGATTCTGTGCAATAGATTAAGAAAAATTATTCACTATTTTGTCATCCTACGAAGTTACTTGACTGTCCATACTTTACGACTGATTTACCTGGCATTAGTACAAGCTATATTACAATACAGCATTATAGGATGGGGTAGTGCTTAAAGTCCATGTATTGTGGGTCCCTGTCATCACGGCATGGCGCGTCCTCAGGTTGCGGATAGAGGAGACGGCCTCCAGATATGGAGGGTAGCTGCGAATATATTGAATAAGCAGTCGTGGACAGCCGATAAGAGGTGGTCCTCCAGCTTGGGGCTTGGGCGAAGGGCTAACAACCCATCACCGTAAAAAACAGCTTGTTACGAATCCCTACAATAAGCCTCGGAATAGGACTGATTCTCTGGCACGACCACAGGAAAGGAATAAGGTTTTGAGATTTGCCACTTGGAACGTAACTAGTCTTTATAGAACAGGAGGGGTAACATTAGTAGCAAAAGAAGTAGCTAGGTATAGAATAGACTTCGTGGGAGTACAAGAGGTTAGGTTAGATGGGAATGGAATATCACAAATAGGAGATTACTTGTTGTATTATGGGGAAGGAAACAATAATCACCAATTAGGAACAGGATTCTTTGTTCATAAAAGAATAAAATCAGCAGTAAAAAAGGTCGAATTTATCAGTGACAGGTTATCATATTTAGTACTTAATGGTAGATGGTGCGACATCATAGCTATAAATGCTCACGCTCCTACAGAAGAGAAAGACGCCATATAAATGATAGCTTCTATGAGGAATTGGAACATACTTTTGATCAGTTACCTAAATATCACGTGAAAATTTTATTGGGGGATTTCAACGCTAAAGTAGGACAGGAGGATATTTTTAGACCAACTATTGGAAAAGAGAGCCTACACGCAACTAGTAGTGACAATGGAATTAGATTAGTCAACTTTGCCACGTCGAAAAATGTAATTGTCAAAAGGACAACATTCCCCAATAAGGATATACATAAATATACTTGGACTTCTCCAGATGGATTGACACACAACCAAATAGATCACATCTTGATAGATAAACGGAGACATACTAGTATAGTAGATATTCGAACTTTCAGGGGTGCAGACTGTAATTCTGACTATTATTTGGTGATTGGAGAATTAAGAGAAAGATTATCAGTAGCCAAGTGAGTAGAGCAATAAGTTAATATTACTAAATTCAATATTTTGAAATTAAAGGAAGAGGAAGCTAAGCAAAATTATCAGGTCGAAATTTGGAATAGGTTTGCCACTTTAGAAAGTTCCGACGAAGTTGAGAAAGAATTAGATGTTAATAGCGTGTGGGAAAATATCAGAGATAGTATCAAAATTGCAGCTGAGCAGAGCATAGGTTATTACGAAACTAAGAAAAAGAAACCGTGGTTTGATGAAGATTGTTGCATGGTAGTAGAAAGAAGGAAACAGGCAAAATTGAAATTCTTACAGGATCCAGTTGAGTAGAAGAGAGATAATTATTTCAATGAAAGACGGGAAGCAAGTCGTACACTTAGGAATAAAAAGAGAGGTTACTTGAAGGAAAAACTGAATGAGGTAGAAACAAATAGTAAGAATAAAAACATTCGAGATTTATATAAGGGTATGAAGGAATTTATAACGGATATCAGCCAAGGATAAACGTGATCAAGGATGAGAATGGTGACTTGCTTGCAGACTCCCCATCAATCCTAAACAGATGGAAAAACTATTTTGCACAACTACTAAATGTACATAGGCCAAATAGAAATGATCTGGACGAAATTGAAATAAAACTGCTGAGCCATTTATACCCGAACCCACGCTTTCAGAAGTCGAAATTGCGATAGAAAATCTGAAAAAGTACAAGTCTCCAGGTATCGATCAAATTCCAGCAGAATTAATACAAGAGGGTGGAAGTGCATTATATAGCGAAATTTATAAACTTGTACTTGCTATTTGGGAAAAGGAAATTGTACCAGAACAATGGAAGGAGTCCATAATTGTACCTATTTTTAAAAAGGGGGACAAAACCAACTGTGGTAACTTTCGAGGAATATCACTTTTGTTGACGTCGTACAAAATTTTGTCCAATATCCTTTTGAGAAGATTAACTCCGTACGTAGATGAAATTATTGGTGATTATCAGTGCGGTTTTCGGCGTAATAGATCGACTATTGATAAGATTTTTTTGTATTCGATAGATAATGGAGAAAAAAATGGGAGTATAAGGGTACAGTACATCAGTTATTCATAGACTTCAAAAAGGCATATGACTCGGTTAAGAGGGAAGTATTATATGATATTCTTATTGAATTTGGTATTCCCAAGAAACTAGTTCGATTAATTAAAATGTGTCTCAGTGAAACATACAGCAGAGTCCGTATAGGTCAGTTTCTATCTGATGCTTTTCCAATTCACTGCGGGCTAAAGCAGGGAGATGCACTATCACCTTTACTTTTTAACTTCGCTTTAGAATATGCCATTAGGAAAGTTCAGGATAACAGAGAGGGTTTGGAATTGAACGGGTTACATCAGCTTCTTGTCTATGCGGATGACGTAAATATGTTAGGAGAAAATACACAAACGATTAGGGAAAACACGGACATTTTACTTGAAGCAAGTAAAGCGATCGGTTTGGAAGTAAATCCCGAAAAGACAAAGTATATGATTATGTCTCGTGACCAGAATATTGTACGAAATGGAAATATAAAAATTGGAGATTTACCCTTCGAAGAGGTGGAAAAATTCAAATATCTTGGAGCAACAGTAACAAATATAAATGACACTCGGGAGGAAATTAAACGCAGAATAAATATGGGAAATGCGTGTTATTATTCGGTTGAGAAGCTCTTATCATCTGGTCTGCTGTCCAAAAATCTGAAAGTTAGAATTTATAAAACAGTTATATTACCGGTTGTTCTGTATGGTTGTGAAACTTGGACTCTTACTCTGAGAGAGGAACATAGGTTAAGGGTGTTTGAGAATAAGGTGCTTAGGAAAATATTTGGGGCTAAGAGGGGTGAAGTTACAGGAGAATGGAGAAAGTTACACAATGCAGAACTGCACGCATTGTATTCTTCACCTGACATAATTAGGAACATTAAATCTAGACGTTTGAGATGGGCAGGGCATGTAGAACGTATGGGCGAATCCAGAAATGCATATAGAGCGTTAGTTGGGAGACCGGAGGGAAAAAGACCTTTAGGGAGGCCGAGACGTAGATGGGAGGATAATATTAAAATGGATTTGAGGGAGGTGGGATATGATGATAGAGACTGGATTAATCTTGCACAGGATAGGGACAGATGGCGGGCTTATGTGAGGGCGGCAATGAACCTTCGGGTTCCTTAAAAGCCATTTGTAAGTAAGTAAGTAAGTAAGTAAGTAAGTAAGTAAGTAAGTAAGTAAGTAAGTAAGTGAGTGCTTATAGTACCTCCCTCATACCAATAACTCTGCTATAGAAAAGAATAATAAAAATATGCCTTAATAAACCTCTTGATTATCCTTGAGAGGTGCTGTATTCAGAATTTAATCTATTTGACTTCCATCAAATTTATAACAATGTATTACTGAATTTAGTAGGTACATAAAAACCGAAACATATTTAATTTATATTCAGATAAATATAAAACCAAATGATCAGACAACATATGCTTGACAGTTCCTAAATGTACTACAACTGTAGCATATAATCACAGTAGCAACTTCCGTCCAAGGCTTTATAACATGATAATAGATAAATTCCCAAACACACAATTTGCTAATGCTCCTTATTAAAAAAATCTATTAAAAATTGCTGTTAACAGAGAAAATTTAAAGTTGAATGATTGTGATATGTTTTTTTCTTCTTTTTTTTTCTTTTATTACTTTTTACTCTGTTATTCAATAAAATGTCTTAACATGAACTTATGTGGAAATCCCTCTGAGCACGAGTATGTAACTTATTCTTTCTGGGGGTGCTAGGGAGTTCCTATATAAAAAAATCAGTATGTATCTTTGTTCTAGGAATAAAGTATTATTATTATTATTATTATTATTATTATTATTATTATTATTATTATTATTATACTACCAGTGCGCTTCGTCCGCCTCTAACTTTGAATACGTCTCAGAGTTGGGGAGAGTTAACGCCGTTTCTTTCGTTAGTTTGAACTCATGCTTATCATCACGGTAAGTTAGTTTTCAGCATTTGAGTGGATGAAAGCCACTCCTTTGACTTCGAAACACAACTATCTGCTAAAGAAATATTTTAAGAAATTATTTTGTTTGTTAAAGAAAAAGTACACTATTTTAAAGACATTTTATTTTCTGTCTGTAGGAACTACACCTACTGTAATGCAGTGCGTCCGCAAACTCACTCCGCAGTGAGGAGACAGCGATGTATACGCTAAGGGCTGCAGGTATGTTGGTAGGTGGGTTTCACCGCTAGCCGCTGCAGTTACGTTGGGAGTTGGGATTCACTCCATCGAAGGTCAACACTGAACACATGTGAATGATTTTGCTGCCAACTTAAAACTTCCCTCTAGGAGATCGAGCGTCTCTCCTCGCTGCGGAGTGAGTTTGCGGACACATTGTATAACATTTACTAGTATCAGCCTTAATACAGTATTTCACTATGTTAATATGATGGTGTATTACGTTTGAGTTTTACATAATTTTTCATTTCATATATTGTTGCAGTTCTTGCTCAGGATAGGGACCGATGGCATGCTTATGTGAGGGCGGCAATGAACTTCCGGGTTCCTTAAAACCCATAAGTAAGTAAGTAAGTAAGTAAGTAAGTAAGTATATTGTTGCAGTGAATAACAAATCACATTTTCAAATTTTCAAAGGAGATTGATTACCTGTTGCTAGAAAACACAGTCTTATATCTAGAAAAACTTTGTTCCACTTCTGCAGAAACAATGAAGACATATTTGAAATATATTACACAAGCATTATAAGTCTCAAAATCTGTTTCATTATTATAAATTTCCTCATTTGAAATTGTCACAAATTTTACATAGAGCTACATGTCCATAATGTTTAGCCAGTATTTTTTCATCTTCTTTGCTACATTTTTTCCTATTTCGTGTTCCAACTATTCGGTTCGTCACAATATCATTGACTACATGCTAGTTTATGTCTGTAGGAAATACACCTAATATGACATTGACAAGTATCAGCCTTATTATTTTACTATGTTAATGTGATAGTGTATTACGTTTTTGTTTTACATAATTTTTCATTTCATATATGAGTCATTCCACGTCAAATCGCACAGCAATAAAACACGACCTCCTCGGAAATGGTCGAATTTTTTTTCATGAATTCCAAACATCAAATAAGGTGACCCGTATTGCTTTATTTTCACAATTATTAATTATTTGTGTAGTTATGACTATTTGAAGTTACGCAAATTATGCGCGCACTGTTACATAAACTCACTTGGAACTCTGTGTCTACATATAATTGAGATTTGCGGTTTGGCGCATTTGAAAGACTAAATAAAACACTTTTTATTACTTTAGGCCTATCACAAATAAATTTAAAATTTGGCCTATTTTTTTAATCATTTCTTTTTCAAAGAAAAATTACTATTTTAAATAGCCAAGTTAAAAATTTGAAAAAAAATATAGACTTGTTCGCTGATGTATTTTCTGTAAACTACTGCATTTATAAATATGGGATCGGCACCCATACATTTGTAACAATTTATTTTCCGGAGGCATGCACGCGCTCGCGATGCCCAGCTAATGAACTGCTTGCAGCCGTAGGCATAGAAGGCTGCCCGGGGAAAGTTTTACGACATCCCCCGTTGCATCTGATGTCACCATACTAATCATCAAATGATTAATACCTTAAGGAACAGTAAATATCTTATCTAAAGTTATTTTATTATTGTCAGCTCAGCTAAGAGGGGAAGCCCTTTACAGTTTATACTGTAATATAGCCAAGTGTTTGATGATAGCAAGGCTGGGTAAGGCAGTAAACTTTATGGCAGTAAACAAATGGCAGGAGACAAAATATAGAAGAGTAAAATAATCATTTTGGGTTTGAATTTCACGGAGTGACGTGACTTCTATACAACATGAGTGATGGTAAAGATCGCGTAATATATAACAAGTGTTTAAATCCATTTACCTTCCTAATCACGCTTTTAAAAAGAAAAGTACACTAAGACGCGTAAGTCGCTCAATTTAAAGGAGTCTTTGAATGTGCAAATATGTGATTCGTTCCGTAAAAATCAATCAATTTCCGGATAAGTCAGGTTAAATTATATGTGAAGCCGGTAGTTCTTGTGATATTAATAAACATGAATCAAATGAAAGTGCGGACAGAGAAAGTGATTATCCCAGTTCTTCTTCTAGCAGTTCTATGGATACAGTGTTAGAAATCATTAATATTGAGGAATTAAGCAAGAGTTTGATGTCAATAGAATCCCCTATCAAGAAAAGAAAGCTACAACAAAAACGATACCCCCGTGAAAAGTTTCAAAAAGTAAAAGGCTCCCTAGCATGTAAAGTTTTTCATGTAGAAGATGCATCATCATCCCTTCAAAAGTCAGCCATATTTTATTTTTCACGGAATGTAAAGGAATGTACAACCTGAAAATTACATAGTAATTCCAGACTTTTCTCAAAATTATTCATTTGTAATACAAGATTCAATACAAGATGTGCATTGGAACACATGCCAAGCCACAATACAATACAATTTTAATTTTACTTCCTATTTTATTTTATTTCATATTCTCTTATAGGCCTATTAATATTATATCTGAACTGCGACCGAATACGAGCGCTGCTCATTCGATCTCAAATTTTGTTAATACTACTGTATCTCCTTTTTTATATTGATTGTACTATTTTATTTCTATTTCTCTTGTTTGTAATTATATTATTTATTCTGTATATTTAAATAAATAAATAAATAAATAAATAAATAAATAAATAAATAAATAAATAAATAAATAAATAAATAAATAAATAAATAAATGAATAAATAAATAAATAAATAAATAAATAAATAAATCCTTTCGTAATATATTTCAAAGGAGATACAGAAATTCGTTACAAAAGTATTGTCATCTCAGAAATCATGAAACATAACACCGATCCCTTTCACTTTTTCAATCCGAAGCATTCAATTTCTTAAAGCAAGAATTCAACGATATGAAAAAATCATCTACTTTTTCAATGGATCAAGTTCAGAATACAAAAAAAAAAAAAAAAAAGAAGAAGAAGAAGAAGAAGAAAAGAAAAAAAGAATTTTAAAAACAATTGCTTACATGAAGACGATTATGGAATTAGTGCTGAATGACACTTCTTTGCAACGTCGCATGGTAAAGGTCCATGTGATGGCATTGGAGATACTGTTAAAAGACTTGCCACGAGAGTTAGCCTATACAAGATCCTATAACAACACCAAAAAAAAATTATTTGATTTGTCACAAAAACATTTCTAACGTGTCTTTATATTTTGTCCATTCAATAAGCACAAAAACCACACTGAAAATTTGCAGGCCAGATACCATAATCTAAAACCAATAACTGGTACATTAAAATTACATTCTTTCATTCCGTTGTCAAAAACTGAAGATAGTAAAACAATTTTCTTTCAAGAAAGAAGGTAGGCGAATGAAAATTTGAAGTGTGAATGAAAAGAAACATTTAAAAAGCGTAATGTATAATTATTTGAAGATATCATAAGTAAATTAACAGTATTTCCTCGAGTGACTTGATCCGTACTGGGTGTAATGTTGCAACGTTGAGTCAATCATCCAGCGCCGATAAATCTCCCAGCGCGCTTTAACGCTTCCCGTCCACTGCTGCTGCGCCGACCGCTACACATTGCGTCGTAAGTAATTAAATTTACATTAAACTATTGAAGATCCCATTCTGAATTTTTCTGAAATTATTAAGATTACTTCAGTGTACCTAGTAAGTATTTTTTTTTAGATTTTTAATAGGGCTATTTCACAACGATATATATGTTTTAAAAATTGAATTATAAAAAAGTAATTGTAATAATTATATTAAAATTACTTAGTAAATATTTAATAAAAGACAAGCTTTCAAATGAATTTTTCAAAAAATTTTTATCATCGATATCATCAGAAATATGACGCTTTAAATGTTGGATTGTGCGACATTTTTAACGAATTTTAACATGTAATATTTTAAAAACATGTGGACTTAGGAGAAAATAAAAATACACTTGTTGGTTTATTAGACCCATAGAGTTGATAAAAAAATATAAACGCAATCAGAAATATGAAGGTCAAAATTTGTATAATTTTGTGCGATTTGACTTGGAATGACTCATATTGTTGCAGTGAATAGCAAACCACATTTTCAAATTTGAAAGCAGAATGGTTGCCTTTTGCTAGAAAACACAGCTTTATATCTAGAGAAATTTCGTTCCACTTCTGCAGAAACAACGGGGGCATATTTGAAATATTTTATACAAGCATTATTTATCTTATAATCTGTATCATTATTACAAATTTCCTCATTTGAAATTAAGTCATAAATTTCGTCCTCGGCATCTTGCTATTATTCTTCTTTATAGAACGTTGAATGTTGCCTGTTACGAATAGCAGTATTCGGTCGTAATGTAACCGATCAACTAAAGTTCACTGCTCAGCGGAACACACTGAAGTCCGCCAGCTCAACGCAATTACGTTCTGGTACCTAAAGTCAGAGGCACATGAAGAGCAATTTAACGGCATACAATTCTTAGTCCTAGTTATTACATATCTGGCAAGACAAAGTGATTTTTCTGAAAGGAAAGAAAAAGTTCTTAACTACATACTGCAGAAACTAGATTTAGTGAACTGTTCTGATGACAATATGTAATTTTAAGAAATATTAATGACAATGCACACAGAGTGTTAAAAATGGACTGATAGTATAATCGAAAGCTTAGGAACGTTTAAACTAAGAACGGTCCGTGGCATAACTTTTCAGTAAAATGTGTCAAATGCAATCCTTTTGAAACACCAGTAGACTATCTTGGTCAAAATTGACATCTACTCCCAGGAGAGGAACGTCCTAGGAAACTGTTTAAAAAGAGCTAAACAGCAGCAAAAAATCTAAGAGACGAAAAGTGGAGGCAATATTAACAAGTATGCGTAAACAGAAAACTAACTTCTCTGGTCACATTAATTTATGACCGGAATAACGTTTTAAAGTGAAGTTTTAGAGAGCATATGTTTTTTTTTTTTTTGTTTTCCTCATTGTGTTTGATTATCTTCATTTTGTTTGATGAGGAAGACAAGCTATTTTCAAATTGAAGGGTACAGGGGAAAACAATGAATGTCACAATTCTGTTAAGGGTGATGCCATTATCTAATTTAAAATATTACTATAAACTTTAGTGTTGTTCTCACTAAAACTTTTAAAAAGGAGGATTATCACCACGAATAGAGTCATGCTTTCCTTCTTTTTTAATACGAACAGCAATAAATTGTGCATTAATATACTGAATTTTATTATTAGCTTTCCCTTAACAGAAACGTGATATTCATTGTTTTTCTCCTGTACCCTTCACTTAATAATTTTTTTTGTCAGGTCAAGCCTAATAACAACTGATAGGAGTTGGACAGCAATTCTTGTACTTTTTGTTAAAACAACTGAAGAATCTGTCCCAAGACAGTAAAATTCCATTTTAACGTAATTAACGAAATAAAAGAAACATCACTGGGATGAGCTTCTAGCCCGTTCTTGTCCATATGAACACACATTTCTGAGACATCTGAGTTGTGAGACGAATAGAAGGCTTCACTTCCGGGGAGGATGGGAATATCTTTACGTTATATAGGGTGGAAGAAAATTAACCAGGAAAATTATAAGGATGAATAGTTCATGTTGTATATAACAAAAAGTCTATAATCATATTGGTGTAAAGTTTATAGTTTTCGCGGAAAAAAAAAATCACTTTCACAAACATTTTAACACCCTCTGTTTCGATAACTATTGCGAGTGGAAACGTCATGTATGTCTATGCTGATAAGAGGATCTAATAAAGAAATATTTTTCACTTTGGCGTATTTGGATGAAGTGGACGGTTTTCAAGTAAATTTCATGATACTTAAGGATAATTTAAACATTTTAAAATTATGAGAGTTTGTAACATTGTAACCTGTGGGGGTAGTTAGACTAGACGGCAATTCGGAAGGCGGACGGCTACTAGATGCGCCGTAGCCTGTATGGCATGTGACGTCACAAGCTTGAACAGGAGAACCAATCAGAATCAGTCAGTAACAAGTGCTTCTCGAGTTACTTTTTTCACGTGTGAGTGTTTTAAACATTGAATAAGTAAAACTAACATATTACACTGTGTATGTGTAAGATAAATAAATTGAAGGAGATACTATAAAAAGAAAAGTACTGCACAGGCAGGCGCGGGAAATAGTGTTTAAGGTGTATAATTATTTTAAAAACCTTAACGAGGAGAACTCTGCCGGGCATCATGGTGCTGGCCGAAACGTTGCCAACGCGCAGGAGAGACTGCAGAAGCATGTGGTATGGGTTTGCGAACCGTGCAAAGAACTGTTAGTGAAGGAAACAAATATTTTAATGTGAGCGGAACTGCCACGTTTCGTTCTCCTGGAAAACATCCTCGTCGTGAAAAAACAGTCTCTGAATTAAATGCTTTTAATAAAAGTGTGCTGCGATGTACAGTATTAGATATGTACCTTCCAGATTCCGATTCTGAAGAATCTGACGGGACTGATGAGGGAATCAGCGACTTCGATTAAAACCAGGCACTGAATATTTATTAAATCCTAATTTATATTAAATGTGACTGAAATGTGACAATATAACATGGTACTCGTAGTTATTGTTTTAGGGTATTTAAGTAGCTAAAATAATTTGCGTCTAGAAATAGACCTAAATACAATTTCTACTTAAACAGTGTATCATTTTTTCTAGTACTACACCATATACATTTCGTATTAAAACTGTGTGATAACATAATAATAATAATAATAATAATAATAATAATAATAATAATAATAATAATATACCGCACTTAAAAATCTTAAAACTTGGTATAAGAATTATTAATAGAACGTAAGATTTGATAATGTTCTGATAAAAGGTTTGTCATGCTTGCAGTAATCAACGGCTAAGGTCATTATTGTCTTTTTAAAATTGAAATTCTCTCCTCAGCTACTTGTATTGCGCGCGTGCGTGAAGTACGATGTGGCAATGCCGTGCATTGCCTTTCTCTCACTATCTGTCTCTCTCGACGCAAACGCTAGCAGCCGACCGCCTTCCGAACTGGCGTCTAGTCTAGTGGGGTCGTTCACTCGGCAGACAAACCTAAGTTCGTTTCCTTGTTGTATCAGTGCGTACTTAGGACAGCAGGTGAGTTGTTTAGTGCTTGTGTCTATCAGATAATGCCACGATTTTCAAACCGCAAATATCTTGATACATCAATTCACGGCGAAACACGATGTAGTTCCCGTGCAGCTCAAGTACTTCATGGAGAGCGATATCCTGAGAGAAATATTCCAAATGCAGAGACATTTATTGCAATCTGTCAGCGGGTCCGTGATACTGGCAGTGTTGTTCCAGGTTGTCGTAACCATGGCCGGCAATGCTCTAAAGAAAAAATCTTCAAAGAGGAGGTTGTCTTAAATTTGGTGAAAGAAAACCCTGGACGTAGCAGTCGCGATATTGCTCGAGAGGTTGCTACATCGCATTCGACTGTACTTAGTACAAATTTAAAGAACAGTTGCGTATTTTCCTGGCAACTAAGGATAACATAAACGACACAGGGATCCTCGCAAGGACGCGTCAAAATTGGTTGAGGAAGTCTCAAGTATGTGTAGAAACGAATGGGGGCCACTTTGAACATTACCTCTGAAATGCTAGTGCAATGCTTCAGTTGAGTTTACCAATGTTCTTATTGTGGTTTGATATCTAATGACTCTAGCGTTAAACATTGGTTCCAAGTATCATTAAATTATGAATAACTTTTAATACGCTAATGGAAATGAACAAGTACGTAATGTTTTGTTTACATTGAAGTTCAAGAACAAGTTATGGGCAACAGGTAGCCTACGTAATGTTTTGTTTACATTCAAGTTCGAAGACAAATGGATCATTGTTAAGCCCAAGACCTATGCCCGGCGGGTAGCTTCTATAATGGTTAGTTTACATTGAAGTTCATCCACTGCCTCGAGAGATTACGCGTTGTTGCCGCTCTGCTGAACGTGTAAACTTAATTTCCTAATTAACCATGCATTTCACAACAAAATATAATATACATCTTGATTACACAACTTTTAACACTATATCACTTCGGAAAACGTATTATGTGTATTTCTCGTGTTAAATTTTACATTATCTCGTTAACATGTTTCAGCCTGTTATTGGCCATCTTCAGAACTGGTTGTTTCTGGTTTTGGCGCCTTTTGTTTGTGTTTCCTGTGGGGGTGTGTTTGTGTAGTATAATGTGGAGTCGAAGAGTGTATGTGTTCTGAAATTGAGTTGTATGTTGAAAATTTCATTTGGATGTGTTTGTGTGTCGTCGAAAAATCCATAGTGACATTTGTGGCGGTCAAGACGGCAGTTGGAGTTTTTCTCGGAGTTCTCCCGTTTCCCCATATTAGACAACTACATAATTCCGTCAACATTTCTCCATTCCGTCATAATTCCGTAACATTCCCCGAACGACAGCTGACGAAGCACGGAGGGGGCTGGTCTAAGGACGCGTGGGTTTGGTGTAGAATGTCGACGTAAATTATTTAATTATGTGTATAGAGTTAACAGGTGTGTAGATTTAGTGGCACAACTCAGCGTGTAATTATAGACAGTGGGTAAGCTCTTTCGAGACATATAGATCCGCAGTAAGAAACTCGACACATCTGGCTTCTGATTTAGTCCTGTTATTAAAATATATGGGTTATTCCTGTGTTTCAGTTACTCCCTTCGAGTTTATGGATCGTATACATTGCGTTTACTTGCATTACAGAGGAGCTAGAGGATAGTAATTTTCTATTTATTCTTAGTATAATCAGAAACTGTTGAAATGTAGCAAAGAACGGATTTCAAAATTTTCAATGATATATAGGATACATTTAGCTTTTAGTCCCAGTGGTATAGAAAAAGTTAATTTCGGACTACCATTTTTTATACCGCAATTTCTTCTTAACTATTGAATGGACACTTATTTAGGAATGACAAACTTGGCCATAATTTGGAAAATCATGTAGACTATGTTTTTTGGAATGAAGTTCACAAAATGGAAGGTTTCTCGAAATTAACTCTGATAATTTATGTTATAATGTTTGTAATGATACGATATAGATATTATTTCACCAAAATAAGTTTTATGACAGATATTGATTGTTTTTTTTATATAATTATACTTCCAAAGTTTCTGTGGACAATTATTTTCGTGTTTAAATATACATAGGTCTGCCGCCTCCGGTTCCGTAATCCAACTATAACGATTGGAGGGATAGTACAAAGGATTATTATTTTTATTATTAGGTCTGCCACAATGTAGGACAAATCCGGATAATTTCGCAGTATTAAGGTATTACTTCTCTAAAATATAATAAATAATGTTTTAAATTTCCATCTTTAGGAAAAAGTCTTCATTATGATTATTTCTACACGATACATGCAAATTTGATTTTTTTAAAACTAAAATGTTTACGTACAACATAAATTAAGAACGCCACAATGTAGGACAACTCGGTTAATTTCGCAGTACCATTCTGGTAATTTCGCAGTGATACTTCTAAAATAAATGTCTACGTATTTGGTGCAAAAATAACTTCAATTTCACTACCAAAACATATGCAATGATTTATTTATCTTACAAGAATTTTCTCTCACTCAGATTTATGTTCTCTGCAAGAGTGACATAAGAGTTCTTGCTGTATGTTACAAGTCCCTGACGTTTTTCATGGAACCACTTTTTGCACTACAAACACTGTATACAGGCCATTGTTGTTTCTCCCTTTTCCGCACTAGACTAAGTCTATGCCCTTTTGGAATCCTTCGGGGAGATTATTTTCTTTGGTTTTGGTACCATATTAAAACATGTCTCATCCAGATTCCAAATATGGTTGGGCTTGTCCTTCAGTCCCGAGTTATCTAGAACCGGAACCCTCTCCAGAGCATCATAGAAGTCACTGAGGTTTTCTCGTGTCGCTGCAGCAACCCTGTTGTAGGAGAGGTTTTCAGGCTGTCACATGCACAAACCACGAAGAAAGAAAGAAACCCACCATTCCCAACCAGCCCTCTTATCCTAATTGCTGAAAGAATTCCTGCCATTTTCAGATGCCAATCGAAATGCAAATTCTCGAACTTCAGTTGCATTAAGCCCAAAGCAAAGTTCTTGGATCTCAATCACATAGGACATCAATTCAGCTTCTTTCTCTCCAGATAAGAAAAAAGGACTTCCTTTCTTCACAACTGGTATTTTGGAAGGGTCTAGTGTGATGTTTAGACGGTCCTTCAGTGTGTTGTAAGGAATATTAAATTGCTTGCTGCTCTTGTAAACAGACCAGCCAAAATTCAAAATTTTACTGAGGGCTTCATTTTTACATCAGTTTCGTCATATTCCTGGCCATATTTTTCATATTCCTGACCATATTTTACATCTAGCGGGAGACATATGTAACAAATGATGAGGTAAATGTATCAAATTTGATTGTTGCTTGTTCTCATTTACCTAAAACTGATTTTTGAGATTGGAACTCGGACCTCTATTGTGGACTATTAATATTAGGTATTTACAGTTTATCTCTTCAATAAATAAATAACTATTAATTTTATCTTTCTTTTTAACTAGCTAAAGCAGAACAAACTTACACACAACTGATCGTATTTTCTACTGGGATCGAACCCGTTACTCTGCCTTATCAGTATTGTATCTTGTACTATTACTCAGCACTAAGTGTAATTAATCGCTATCAATCAATTTAGTAAAGAAAATTATCATTACTTACTTACGGCTTTTAAGGAACCCTGAGGTTCATTGCCGCCCTCACATAAGCCCGCCATTGGTCCCTATCCTGTGCAAGATTAACCCCAGTCTCTATCTTCATACCCCGCCTCCCTCAAATCCATTTTATTTTTTTATCCTCCCATCTACGTCTTGGACTCCCCAAAGGTCTTTTTTCCTCCGGCATCTTATTATCATTACTTACTTACTTACTGGCTTTTAAGGAACCCGGAGGTTCATTGCCGCCCTCACATAAGCCCGCCATTGGTCCCTATCCTGAGCAAGATTAATCCAGTCACTACCATCATATCCCACCTCCCTCAAATCCATTTTAATATTATCTTCCCACCTACGTCTCGGCCCCCCGAAGGTCTTTTTCCCTCCGGCCACCCAAATAACACTCTATAGATACATTTCTGGATTCGCCTATACGTGCTACATGTCCTGCCCATCTCAAACGTCTGGATTTTATGTTCCTAATTGTGTCAGGTGAAGAATACAATGCGTGCAGCTCTCCGTTGTGTAACTTTCTCCATTCTCCTGTAACTACATCCCTCTTAGCCCCAAATATTTTCCTAAGAACCTTATTCTCAAACACCCTTAATCTCTGTTCCTCTCTCAAAGTGAGAGTCCAAGTTTCACAACCATACAGAACAACCGGTAATATAACTGTTTTGTAAATTCTAACTTTCAGATTTTTTGACAGCAGACCAGATGACAAAACCTTCTCAACCGAATAATAACAGGCATTTCCTATATTTATTCTGCGTTTAATTTCCTCCCGAGTGTTATTTATATTTGTTACTGTTGCTCCAAGATATATGAATTTTTCCACTTCTTCGAAAGATAAATCTCCAATTTTTATAGTTCCATTTCGTACAATATTCTGGTCACGAGACATAATCATATACTTAGTCTTTTCGGGATTTAGGCCTACTTCCAACCCTATCGCTTTATTTGCTTGAACTAGAATTTCCGCGTTTTCCTTAATCGTTTGTGGATTTTCTCCTAGCATATTCACGTCGTCCGCATAGACAAGAAGCTGATGTAACCCATTCAACTCCAAACCCTGTCTATTATCCCGAACTTTCCTAATGGCATATTCTAGTGCGAAGTTAAAAAGTAAAGGTGATAGTGCATCTCCCTGCTTTAGCCCGCAGTGAATTGGAAAAGCATCAGATAAAAACTGGCCTATACTGACTCTGCTGTAAGTTTCACTAAGACACATTTTAATTAATCGAACTAGTTTCTTTGGGAATACCAAATTCAATAAGAATATTATATAAAACTTCTCTCTTAACCGAGTCATACGCCTTTTTGAAATCTATGAATAACTGATGTACTGTACCCTTATACTCCCATTTTTTCTCCAATTTCTGTCGAATACAAAAAATCTGATCAATAGTCGATCTGTTACGCCTAAAACCACACTGATGATCCCCAATAATTTCATCTACATATGGAGTTAATCTTCTCAAAAGGATATTCGACAAACTTTTGTACGACGTCAACAAAAGTGATATTCCTCGAAAGTTACTACAGTTAGTCTTGTCCCCCTTCTTAAAAATAGGTACGATTATGGACTCCTTCCATTGTTCTGGTACAATATCCTTTTCCCAAATAGCAACTTATTATCATTAAACAACGATAATAATAATTTCGTATTCAATAGACTACTTCTTTCATTTCACTGCTGCAGTCACATCTAACGCC
This sequence comes from Periplaneta americana, assembly GCF_040183065.1. Lineage (NCBI taxonomy): Eukaryota > Metazoa > Arthropoda > Insecta > Blattodea > Blattidae > Periplaneta > Periplaneta americana. The sequence goes on from NC_091130.1 coordinate 97,033,385, forward strand.
ATTTTAACAGCCAGAACTGAATAAAAGCTTCACCGGCAAAAACACATTTCTCACTGTCAGCAACCACTTGTTGGATATTTTTCACTTACCACTCAAAAAATCTCCACCTTTAAAGAATATAATTACTGTAATGAAATACTTACATTTCTTCAATTATGAAAATAATTCAGACAAAACTACCGCAACGTTTCACAAGCACTCTCTTCTCACAGAATCTGACAACAGAATGGTAAAATCAGTTTTCAGTCCTGTTGAAGCTGGACAGAACGGCTACTTGCAGTGTAGACGGATCTAGGTAGTGAGTGCTGCCATGTACTGCGATTTTTTACAGCATTAAATTTACTCGATTAATTTCGGAATGTTAAATATTAATATTACTGCGAAATTGTACGTATTGCGAAATTACCCAGGTTTGCTCTATTAGTAGATAGCGGATGTACTCTCAAAGCGTGAGGTAAGTAGTTCAATTCTTGGTGTGGGCGGAAATTTATCTCCATTCCATGGGACTGAATGTTTGTCCCTTTTCTTTTATTTATCCTGTGACTCTCTGCAGTGACTTATGAGATCAGGAATGTCCGTATTGTGAGGGAGTGTATGGTAGGATCAAAGCTACTCTCTGAAACACCGCACTGGATCCAATGTGGAGGTTCAACAATAAAGCGGAGAAGAGCTACTCTTCTTTCCAGCGTGGCGACCTGGGTTCGATTCTTGTCTGGCTCACGAAGGAATTTGTGGTAGACAAAGTGGGAGCGTGGAGATTCTTCGGAGTTAACCCGTTTCCCCTCACCATTTCATCATTCCACCAATAATTCGCACTCACCCTCATTCTGCAATGTCCCGAGCCATGCTTTCGGAACAATTAAGAAATGCCGCAAATTTGTACATATGAGTCATTCCACTCCAAATTGCACAGCAATAAAACACGACCTTCTCGGAAATGGTCGATTTTTTTCATGAATTTCAGACATCAAATAAGGAGACCCGTATTTTTTTATTTTCACAATTATTAATTATTTGTGTAATTATGAATATTTGAAGTTACGCAAATTATGCGCGCACTGTTACATAAACTCGCATGGAACTCTGTGTCTACATATAATTGAGATTTGCGGTTTGGCGCATTTGAAAGACGAAATACAACACTTTTTATTACTTTAGGCCTATCACAAATAAATTTAAAATTTGGCCTATTTTTTTAATCGTTTCTTTTTCAAAGCAAAATTACTATATTAAATAGCCAAGTTAAATAAATGAAAAAATATAGACTTGTTCGCTGATGTATTATCTGTAAACTACTGCATATATAAATATGGGATCGGCACCCATACATTTGTAACAATTTATTTTCCGGAGGCATGCACGCTCTCGCGATGCCCAGCTAATGAACTGCTTGCAGCCATAGGCTAGAAGGCTTCCCGTGGAAATTCCCCGTTGCATCTGATGTCACCATACCAATCATCAAATGATTAATACCTTAAGGAACAGTAAATATCTTATCTAAAATTATTTTATTATTGTCAGCTCAGCTAAGAGGGGAAGCACTTTACAGTTTATACTGTAATATAGCCAAATGTTTGATGATAGCAAGGCTGGGTAAGGCAGTAAACTTTATGGCAGTAAACAGATGGTAGGAGAGAAAAATAATCAGTTTGGGTTTGAATTTCGCGCAGTGACGTGACTTCTATACAACATGAGTGATGGTAAAGATCGCGTAATATATAACAAGTGTTTAAATCCATTTACCTTCCTAATCACGCTTTTAAAAAGAAAAGTACACTAAGACGCGTAAGTCGCTCAATTTAAAGGAATCTTTGAGTGTGCAAATATGTGATTTGTTCCGTAAAAATCAAACAATTTCCGCATAGGTCAGGTGAAATTATATGTGAAGCCGGTAGTTATTGTGATATTAATAAACATGAATCAAATGAAAGTGCGGACAGAGAAAGTGATTATCCCAGTACTTCTTCTAACAGTTCTATGGATACAGTGCTAGAAATCAGTAATATTGAGGAATTAAACAAGAGTTTGATGTCAATAGAATCCCCTATCAAGAAAAGAAAGATACAACAAAACGATACCCCCGTGAAAAGTTTCAAAAGTAAAAGGCTCCCTAGCATGTTAAGTTTTTCATGTAGAAGATGCATCGTCATCCATTCAAAAGTCAGCCATATTTTATTTTTGACGGAATGCAAAGAAAGGTACAACCTGAAAATTACGTAGTTATTGCAGACTTTTCTGAAAATTATTCATTTGTAATACAAGATTCAATACAAGGTGTGCATTGGAACATATGCCAAGCCACAATACAATACAATTATAATAATTTTACTTCCTACTTTATTTTATTTTATATTCTCTTATAGGCCTATTAATATTATATTTGAACTGAGACCGAACACGAGCGCTGCTCATTCGGACTCAAATTTTGTTAATACTACGGCATCTCATAAATAAATAAATCCTTTCGTAGTATATTTCAAAGGAGATACAGAAATTCGTTACAAAAGTAATGTCATCTCAGAAACCATGAAACATGACACCGATCCCTTTCACTTTTTTCAATCCGAAACAATCAATTTCTTAAAGCAAGAATTCAACGATAAGAAAAAAATGATCTACTTTTCCAATGGATCAAGTTAAAAAAAAATAAATAATAGCTTACATGAAGACGATTATGGAATTAGTGCTGAATGACATTTCTTTGCAATGTCGCATGGTAAAGGTCCATGTGTTGGCATTTGAGATACTGTTAAAAGACTTGCCACGAGAGTTAGCCTATACAAGATCCTATAACAACACCAAAAAAAAAAAAAAAACTGTTTGATTAGTCACAAAAACATTTCTAACGTGTCATTTATATTTTGTCCATTCAATAAGCACAAAAACCACACTGAAAATTTGCAGGCCATATACCATAATCTAAAACAAATAACTGGTACATTAAAATTATATTCTTTCATTCCGTTGTCAAAAACGGAAGATTTAGTAAAACAATTTTCTTTCAAGAAAGAAGGTAGGCGAATGAAAATTTAAAGTGTGAATGAAAAGAAACATTTGAAAAGCATAATGTACAATTATTTGAAGATATCATAATAAGTAAATTAGCAGTGTTTCCTCGAGTGATTTGATCCGTACTGGGTGTAATGTTGCAACGTTCAGTCAATCATCCAGCGCCGATAAACCTCTTAGCGCGCTTTAACGCTTCCCGTCCACTGCTGCTGCGCCGACGGCTACACATTCTGTCATAAGTAATTAAATTTTCATTAAAGTATTGGAGATCCCATTCTAATTTGTTACGGAATTATTAAGAATACTTCAGTGCACCTAGTAGGCATTTTTTTAGATTTTTAATAGAGCTATTTCACATTGATGTATATTTTTTAAAAATTGAATTATAAAAAAATATTTGAAATAATTATATTAAAATTAGTTAGTAAATATTTAATAAAAGACAGTACTTTAAGCTTTTAAATGCATTTTTCAAAAAAATTTTAACATGAATATCGTCAGAAATATGACGCTTTAAATGTTGCATTGTGCGACATTTTTAACGAATTTTAACATGTAGTATTTTAAAAACATGTGGACTTAGGAGGAAATAAAAATACACTTGTTGGTTTATGAGACCCATAGAGTTGGTAAAAAAAAATATAAACGCGATCAGAAATGTGAAGGTCAAAATTTGTATAATTTTGTGCGATTTGACGTGGAATGACTCATATACGTGTTTAATGAAAAGTATTATAATAAAAAAGAAGATACTAGATCTATGTCAATTACTTTGCAAAATCTATCGAATCCTAGCAAATAAAGAAATAAGAATCCGTTGTTATTGAGTAAAATATTATTTATACAGATCTGTCCTCACTTAAAATTTTCTTCAGATATATTTTATGTCCTATATACAAATATGAATTACTTTGTAAATTTAATGCAAATTCATAAGTGAGAAATAAAATAAATTTCATTTTTAAATATAAGTTTTTACATCCCTCACAAAGTCACGTAACATATTAGGTACGAGTAAGACGTTATTTCTCTCAATAAATATTTTAAAAGCTAGACAGAACAGGATGGGGCCGCACACCACCAATAGGGGTCTATGTGTACTCTTGGGGGAGTGTTAAGCTTTCTTGAAAGTTTGCTCTCTTAGCATACTGGTAGTTGTTTATTTCAAAAGCAAGTAGCAAAACAGTTAGATTTTCATTATAAACGGTAGTTAATTTTAGTGTTCTTATTAATTTTAAATAAAAAAATAATGTGAGAACTGTTAGAAGCAATTAAAATACACAAGTAGCTGTACTAAGTGAATTTGTATGAAATTAAATATATGAGGGTCTCACAACTAGAGTGGACCAAGTCCACCAATGATCAGTTTGGGGATTAATACAATCTCGGATGAAGAAAACTTAGATTTATTCATTGCCATTTGTTACTCCACAGAGGGCAGCATTTCCTATGGAAGGTGAAGGTTGGTAAGCGTGAGGCAGGAACTTTAAGACTCAATATCTCAGAACTATTCCAGATGGACTTGGTCCACTCTGGTTGTGAACCCCTCATATATTCAATACCTCAAGCAAAATAATTTTATGAATGAGTTATGACATTATAAAATTGTATCTTGTATAAATGAAAGTTTATATTTTTATTTGGATGGTTAAGTTATATTAAAGCACAGCTCGATGCGCGGGTAAACAGAGTTAATGTGGGGAGCAGCGGGTTCTGTGAGGAGCAAGTGAGCTCTTTACGTCATCTGAAGGCTAGCAGTGTCGGGTCTGTGATCTCACATTGTTTTAATGAAGCGATTGATATATTTTGCAGAAACGTACAGTAACAGAATATATAGTGAAATATGCGTTATGCAATCACTTTTTTAGATTTCCCAACCATAAATTCCTTTATTATACAATAATGAAAACATAAGTTATTAACGATATGATATGATATACAGGATGTAAAAAAAAAGTATCCAATATTTTAGGAGGTGATAGTATGCATTAAAACAAGAAAAAATATTTAATAAACATGGGTCCTACAACATATATTTTCTGAGATCTGAACACTTGTTCATAGGAGGTGCTCAATGTGACATCCATTCATGACAATGCATTTCTCTGCCCTACAATATAGCAGACTACCAGATAGTCATACCATACGTAGTTGACACCCCTTGCATGGAATACTGATACGTTGCAAGGAATACTGAAAACAAAAATCTGTTTGCGGATATGAGCGAGGTCCAGCAGAGATGATTTGCGAATTTTGGTAATCAGCATGTGTGGGCTGATGAAAATTCCAATGCAGTTGAAGAAATAAGGCATCAGCACCGATTCTCAATCAATGTAAGGGCAGGCGTTCTTTGTGATAGATTAAGGACCATACGTGCTACCAGAAATTCACTGGGGCTCGTTATCAGGACTTTCTTATTAATGTATTGTCTACCTTGCTGGAGTATGTGCCATGTCAGCAAGACTACAGATGTGGTTCATGCATGATGGCACACCGGCACATTTTTTTTTTTTTTTTTGCAATGTGCGTGAACACCTGACACTGACATTTCAGGACTGCTGGATTGGTTGGGGAAGCCATACACATTGGCCTTCTCATTCCCCAAACCTAAATCCCCTAGACTTTTTGTTATCAAGAACAACCAAGTCAATTTCAAAGAGTGCGTGATTCCTTACGCCGAAGGGGAGAGGAAAGCATTGTCATTAATGAACGTCACATTGAACATCTCGTATGAAAAAGTGTTCAGATCTCAGAAAGTATGTGTTGTAAGACCCATGTTTATTAGACTTTTTTCTTCTTTTGATGCATACTTGCACCTCCTAAATTATACTTTCTTTTAACATTTCTTCACAGCATTTCTTACGTCTAATGATGGACCTCACATTTTTACATTTAGGCTACGGTGCCACCATTAACAATCATTACAAATAACACTTCTTCGCAGTATAATTTAATAAAACTACCCCAATCTCACTAGCTCCCTCTCCTCTTACTGCTCAGTCCATCGTCTATTTAATACTTATCCTACCTTGTTTTTGCTATTCATTATTTATTCACTAGTTCACATATTCCTTACTGTTTATATCATTTCACTTCTGTAGCCAATTCGTTATTCAGTTCACTATTCGCTATAATAACGTACGTGCACCATCAATAATTATTCCTACTATTCACATCTTCGTTACTCTGATGCCCTGGTATTAATCTTTATATTTATTCTCTTCTTGATCTTTTACTAGTTCACTAATATTGGTCACTTATTAACTCGAAAAATAGTATTCACTAGTCTTTTTTTACCTTAGATCAGCGGTCGTCAGCACAGAGCACCCGCGGAGAATACAGTGCACCATGGTGCACTCGTAACTGCTAGCGGGTATGCTCTTTACCTCTTCCTGCTGCACGACGGGACACACGGGACGGCTCCGCTTACCCTCCGTACATTTCAGCGAGTGCTGATGACCACTGCCTTAGGTCGTTATCATCACTGATCACTGCCTCTTTCACTGACCACTCCTCCCTCCACTTGTTGGTAGCTTCACTCGCTTGTCTTCCTTATACTATCAAATGTCGTCTCCCCCACCATATTTTTAACCGATTATACCCCACTGCTTACTTAACGATTGATTTAATTCCTAGAATTTTTTTTACCATAATGTTTCTAAAATCTTTAAAATCCCCAACAATATCACCAGCAAACACTGCATAAGAGTCTTTTTAATTACATTTTCACTTCCACACTTATTACTAATAGGCCTACCCTTCCACGTCCCGATTCATGGATTAGTTTTTCCCACAACACGTCTTCTTCCCTATTCCCATGCTCCTTATGCCCCTCATCCCTATATTCAAGCGCTTTCTTAGCAGACTTGCATTTCTCTTACTCTGCAGTTAACGTAGCTTCCCTCTCCATGTCGAGTCGCCATGCTTATACTTCCTCGTTCTTTATTATGTGAGTCATTAGTTAATGACTCATTAACCTTGCTACTATCTCCTGTTACCGTGTGGGTGACCTTTGACTATATTTTGTTTCATCCTTGCAGTTGGGATGATTTTTTTTCATCATTCCTGTTCTTTCTCTTGGTTTAAGTGGTTATCCTGGACTGTCTGCTGTCTTACTATTTCTTCCCTCAGCAAAACTGACCTTTTGTTCCTGGGAATCTGTTCGCTGTTCACATTCATTCTTCTCTTCGTAATCCAAATTCAGGATGCCCTACGTTCTTTAAGCAGAACTCCAGATCATAACATTTACCATTCACTTTCAGCTTATCTTCGTACATTTTTTAAATGTCCTTTCAATCTTGCTTCTTTCATTATGGCAGTAGCCGCTTTCTTCTATTTCTGACTTCAATTGGTATATCTACTTCTATTCTCACTCCTGAATTAACAACTTTCCTGTGTCTTGTATTTTCAAGCTAAAAAATATAGGCCTATTGAATCTTCTTCCGAGTCTGTACGAATGGTCAACATCTGTATCCCTCAATTCCAGATTAAAGATCATTCTACAAGTGTCGTTTACTGTCTCCAAGGGTTCCATCTCTTTTCCGCGCCCCGTTTCTTCAATGCCAAAAATTATTAAGTTCTTTTTCCTCATATTGCGATCGCAGTCACTTATTTTCTTCTTTAATTTATTGTTCTCCGCTGTCAACTAATCTATCTTCTCGCTGATACTTTCTACCTTTCCACTTAAATTTTAAAACTTCTGTTTTTTTGTTGGTACTTCACCTGTTTCATTCCTGTACTGAACATCATTTCCTCTCTCCTTACTTCACTAACTTCATCATTTCCTGAAATCACTTGTTTTCACTCTTCCATTTGCCTATCCGTACTTCACTTCTTCCTAAATTCTAACTCAGGTCAAAAACCATTCTACTTGATTAGGCAGAGTGTTGTGCACACGTGGCTACTTTCGACGAAGTTCTGCTGTAGACTGATAACGTGATAAGTTATTAATAATATTGTTGATACCTAAAAATTCCTCCGTTATACAAAGAGTTTGTCCACGTGTCGAAAGAAAATGATTATTGAGAAATGTCAACAATATCCGTAGTCTAATCGAAGGAAATAAAACATGGCTATGAATTCTTTCATCCTTAATAATAACTGTCGTTAGAAAATGATATGAGTTCTTTCATCCTTAATAATAATTTCCATGCGACATCTTAACTAAGTTCTTATATTTCGAGTTGAGAGATTGATCATGTTAAATTTGTCACAAGTTATTCGCAAGGACGATTTCATGGAAGATCTTTCTAAGAATTGTCAGTATTCTCTCGTAATTAAGTATTCGATTTTGCAGTACAGCAGCTTGGTTCCTAACCTGTAAGTCCGAGTCCTAAACGTTAAAAAATAATAAAGTACAAACGTAAACTGTTAAGCTACTAAATCTACAATTAAAATAAATAAAAGCTAGCTTAAATAAAAATTTCGAGAACTCAATAAAACATCATTCATTCATTCATCCATTCATGCATTCATTCATTCATTCATTCATTCATTGATTCGTAGTATTCTGCCCAAGGGCAGGTCTTTCATTGCAAACGCAACAGTCTCCAGTCTTTCGTATTTTCTGCCTTCCTCTTTTGTCTGCGCATATGATCCATATATCTTAATGTCGTCTATCATCTGATATCTTCTTGTGCCCCGAACTCTTCTCCCGTCCACCATACCTTGCAGTGCATTCTTCAGCAGGCTGTTTCTTCTCAAGCAGTGACCCAGCCAATTCCTTTTCCTATTTCTATATAATGTATAAATAACATAAAATATAACATATCATAAGAATATAAGAATTCAAAAAATACCTCTTTCGATGATTTTAGGTGTTTAAACATCTTCAAACTTTCTTCCTCTCCTAATTCATCGCACGTGGCCGAGTGTTTAGCTATATAGTGTCTTCAATATTATATTTGCTTGCTGTAATAATAATTGTGTTACACAGTGCCGTAGTTAATTACATCATATAAAGTACAGTATCTATCATGCCACAAACTGTCAGGTCAGGTCTCCTCATCCCTTCTTTTGCTACACTCTATACCACATGTCTTTGGAGTAGACCATAACAAGGGTCTCGATGCATCTCACGTTATCGCTGCGCTCCCATTGGTTGCCGAGTCATTCCTTAGCTGAGAGCGTTGTAGACACTAGCGCGTGCATATCCTGATTACGAGACGGTATTCAGAGACGCGTCCACTACTACTGTTCTATTGCGAATATCTTGAGAATCCCTTATAACATGAATTACTATACCAGCACATATAAGTAATAATGCTTTAAACAAAGGAACATCATTAAGGATACTAATTCGTGCTGAACGTGGCCAACCAGGTTCATTAATTGGAGATGATCAAATTTATAATGTAATTGTTGCATCTGTCCGATGTATGAGCAGACGACAGCAGTACAACTAGTGACTGATGCAAGAAGGTATGTTCAAAGACACATTACTTTAATTTACACTTTTCGTGACGTCGTCGGCCACTTAATTCATACACAGACATTTAGTATCGTGTGAACCGTGCTCTCTTGCATTTCGTTCCGTTGTTTATATCTGCTCCAAAGACATCAGGTATAGAGTTTAGATTCCACGTGCTCTGTCGTGATAAACTTGCTACTAATTCAGTATACTCTCTATTAACCCGTCCTATTTTGTTGCTACCATTGTTATGACACGGTTTGTCGCGCGTGGAAGGAGATTATCTTATTAAATTACAAAATTTATTTAAATAGAAGTTTACATACAGTAAAACGTCAGTTAACCAAAGCACCTTCAACCACGATACAGTTTAATTGAAGTTCCCTATCAGATAACTTGTCCCAAACAGGATTTGAACCCCGGCTCGCTCGTTTCACGATCAGATGAGCTAACCGTTTCTCCACAGCGATTGAATGCCTTGCACATCATAAAATGCTATTACTAGATGTCAACTTATAAATTAGAATAAAGAAAACGTGCAGCACAGCATTTTAATCATGTGGTTTATCGCTCAATGAGAAAAACGCTTATATTCAGTGTTGGCAGGTTTTTTCAGACGGAAATTCCTACAGATATTTAAAAAATCTCCACAATCAGTAAAATATCCCTACGTTGGTCAAATTAAGCGCAAAAGTCCCATATGGTATCCATGCATTAATCAGGCATACACAAAACGGGTCCACATCTGTGGAGTAACGGTTATCTCGTCTAGCCGCGAAACCAAGTGACCCGGGTTCGATTCCCGGTCGGGGCAAGTTACCTGGTTGAGGTTTTTCCGGGGTTTTCCCTCAACCCAATATGTGCAAATGCTGGGTAACTTTCGGTGTTGGACCCCGGACTCATTTCATCGGCATTATCACCTTTATTTCATTCAGACGCTAATTAACCTAAGATTTTGATAAAGCATCGTAAAATAACCTACTAAAATAAAAAAAAACACAAAATGGTGATAAATTAAAAATGTACCTACAGTTATAATTGAATTTGGGTTTTCTCGTTTTTTGCCATCTCTCTTTCACCCAACATAAATCCAATAATTTCGTCCTTTCATTTGTTCCGTTTCTACCTGCTTTCATTAAACATTTTAAGCACTTCTTGTGTTACGGGATACTCATAGCATACCTTTCTCATGTTGCTATGTCTAATTTTATACGCATAAATGTTGAAATAGTATCTGTCAAGAGTTTATTTATTTTTGATTTTAATGTCAGGCATCATGGGAAATATGCCTTCCACAGACGCATTAGAGTGCTGTAGAGAAAGAGAAATTTTGGAAATTTTCGCTATACTTTCAAATATGAAATGAGATTTAAAATTTTGGCATTCCACAATTAGTTTCCAAAATTCCAGAATTGACAACTTTAAATAATTATGGCGATTTTTTCGGCAGAGGAAAATTGGGTAAAAGCGTAAATAGACTGTTCACTAGAGCCCCTAATTAACAAATTTAACACAAAAATAAATTCTGAAATGGTACAAAATGACTAAAGTCTGTAACGGACTCCGTAAACAGATAAGCAGAGAAGCTCTTGTACAACTGTGTATTAGACACTGGCAAATCAGACAAGACTCACGCCCGTACCTGCTTGCCGCCAGGCTTGGGTTCCAGTGACACTACAAAGCAAGTTAACTTTTAAGACTGAACCCATTCAGCCCGGGTTTTATGGGTTCAGTCCAGGCGGGACCCAAGAAAGTCTGCCTGTATGCTCGTATTATAAGGTAGAGTGACTTGCATTCACGGAAGCCAGTCTGCGCTGGTTAAGATGAAACAGTACTAGTTTTAAATCTAAGTTCGTTGGCTATTTAGTCACTTCAAAAAATCTTAATTTTATGGTCCAACACGGCAGAAAATTCTTGATTAAAGAAATATAGTTTTATCATTTATTGCACTACAGAATTTCTTAAAATAATAAGATAAATATTATACATTTCATTTTTCTACAAAGTGTATCTCGCTCAAGAAATAACGGCAGATAATTCTTGATTAAAGAAACACAGATTTACGATTTATTGCGCTCCAGAATTTCATAAAATAATAAGATAAATATTATACATTTCATTTTTCTACAAAATGTATGTGACTCAAGGAATAACGGCAGATAATTCTTGATTAAAGAAACACAGTTTTACAATTTATTGTGTTCTAGAATTTCATAAAATAATAAGATAAATATTATACATTTAATTTTCTACAATGTGTATGTGACTTAAGAAATAAGGCAGATAATTCTCGATTAAAGAAAGACAGTTTTACGATTTATTACGCTATAGAATTCATAAAATAATAAGACAATATTATACATTTCATATTCCTGCAAAGTGTATCTGACTCAACAAATTAGTAACATTTTGTAACTTGTGAGGAGAGGAGAGGAGAGGAGAGGAGAGGAGAGGAGAGGAGAGGAGAGGAGAGGAGAGGAGAGGAGAGGAGAGGAGAGGAGAGGAGAGGAGAGGAGAGGAGAGGAGAGGAGAGGAGAGAAATTGGATGGGGAGGGGCAGGGAGGGGAGGGGAGGAGAGGTGAGGGGAGGGGAGGAGAGGGGAGGGGAGGGGAGGGGAGAGAAGAGAAGAGAAGAGAAGAGAAGAGAAGAGAAGAGAAGAGAAGAGAAGAGAAGAGAAGAGAAGAGAAGAGAAGAGAAGAGAAGAGAAGAGAAGAGAAGAGAAGAGAAGAGAAGAGAAGAGAAGAGAAGAGAAGATTTCGTTCTTCAGAATATTGATTTGCTATTTAACTTGTGAGGGAGAGATTTCTTTATATTTATGAAGCTGAACGTTTGAATGATTTGTATTAAATTTATATTACTACGATGAAAAGGAGAGTGCAAGTAATTTATAATAACTGTTGGTATATAATGGATATTATGTTGACGAGAAATAGTTGTCTTTGTCTTTATTAACGGCACGTTTCAGAAGACAACAAATTAAGTTTTCAGTAATTTGTCTATATCTGTAGGCTTCTTGTCAGGTTTGAATGACTTGGTTCGTATTTATCATGCATCTGAAAGCAGCACAGTCTAGCGCAGGTCGGCGGAACCCAACAGTCCTTTCGGGTCACTCTTAGGACTGTTTGGGAGTCACGTGCAACAATACTGCCTGCCTGCTTGTGAGGGAAGGTTGCAGGCGGGCGAACGATACTAAGCTTAAGCCCGCTCACGGACGTAAACAGTCATGGGCAAGCCGGAAAGACATTTTGCCTGTCTCTGCTGTGTATGTGTTTTATGATTATGAGCGAGAGACAGAGAGAGAGAGAGATTCCTAAAAGGCTGGTGAATCGAAAATTGCTTATTTCATCACTCCTGAGCGTAAACATGAAGCGAGTGTGCTCACAGACCAATAGAATATTAGCTATTTCGAGTCAGAAGGCTTGGAGCTTCTCAGAAAGTTAAGCTCCTTGCTTCGTTTTAAGAGTAACTAATTGTCCCTCAGAAAAAAAGCACACTGAAAAGACCCTACATTTTTTCCATTTTTTTTTTTAATCTCTACATCCCTTTTCATGTGAAAATTCCCTACGCCGAGGGATACATTCCCACACATGGCAACACTGCTCACATTTGTGACAAAGCTGAAACGAGACTGGTTAAAATATAATGAATGCGATTATTGTTGAATCTAATATAAACATATGTTCCAGTCTAGATCATATATACCCAGACTGCTCGGCCTTATAGGTTTTGACGGTAACAACTTTTGTCAGGTTTACTATGCTACCATCTAGTTGTTACATAAAGAGCCACGTTATAACTCCCATTTGAATTGCATTAGCGACTGTACTGCCATCTCGTGTTCGTTTACGGCGGACGGGTGGCGATCCTGGCGGTTGTTCTGTTCAAAGTGCTACCGATTTTAACATAAGGATGAGCCATCTGTTATATATGTGATCTGGGGTTCCAGAAAAGTTCAAAAGTCAAGTAAAATAAGCGGGAATTTTTTTTACACAGATGTTTTAAAAATGTAAGCAAGACGATCATATAGCGACAAATGGCGGGTTAAAGGATAAATAAGCTACAAAGAACTTATAACAAATACTTGATAATAAACTGAATTGTTGCAAAGCATTGAAACATCTAAGGGAAGTATGCGCCATCATCATGATACCGATGTCTTCACTGTGATATGGAGAGCGAATCCGATCAAAGGAGAATTTTATTGGGCTTTGGAATGGAAAACCTTCTCATGGAAAGGTTATGTATAATGTAAAGGGACAAACAATTGGCTGGCCTGTGCCAGGGATTTTCCGTACGTAGAATACATATACAATAGGGCTCCTGCTTCTGCTTCAGTTACGAAGGAAGTGACGCTTAGAATGTTTATCATCACTTACAAATTCATTACCCTACTGCGAGTTTCAATATTAATTGTTATGTACATGTATACTGGAGGTAACGTCTAGAACAATTGATTTTTCAAACAAAAAATCTGAACAACTTTAAGACATATTCATAAATTTGGAACGATATTTGTGAGATCAGAAAGTGTTGGAGCACTTGACAAACCAAGGAAGATAAAAGATGTACTTCCTTACTGGAAGGCAGAAAAAAAAAGTAATCAGCAATGAGCAGAAACGAGTTCAACCATACAAGAATTACTATTACGAGTACTAAATAAATATTTATTGAGTTTATGCAAAAGTTTGCAGTGTTTTTTTTCGCTGTGATAACAATTATTTTTAATTGAGATGAATAGAACATAGCAATCATTACTATATTCTTCTACATTATCTATAACTCTCTGCTAACGTTGAGGTAGTTTCTCGATTCCGCATCTGAAGAAATCTGTTGGTTAGGAGTTAAAGTAGTCGTCAAGTTAAGTTTGTAAAGTATCTTCGTTATCAAAGGGGTTCCCTTGAAGATTGTTAAATAGAGAACGGGAAAGGTGGTAATTTGAGGACGCAAGATCGGGAGAATCACCCCCCATCCAAACTCCTAGACAGCTGCTTTCGTCATGTTAGTGAAATGCGGGCATACATTATCGTGTTACAGCAGCATTTAATGCAGTTTTCCCGGCCGTTTTTCTTCAATTGCAGCCGCAAGGTGTCTATGTTGTTTGGAAAGAGATATCAGCAATTATGGTTACATTCCTGGGAGGTAATTCGTGATACATGACACCTTCTTTATCCCGGCAGACGCATAACATTATCCTCTGTGGACGAACACTAAATTTTGTATCGGATGTTGCGTGTTAAAACGACAGACTCATTTTCTCGTAGTGCTTCTCCTATGGTATTCTCCCTTTACTCAACAGAAATGTTTTGCACCGTCTTCGCTGTCTTTGCTATCTATTAAACTCAAACAGAAGAATAAGATGCTTGTAAATTGAATTAATTTGTTTACTACGTATTGTATATTTTTCTACAGCTCAACTGATGAATTGTATATGCTGTAAATTGATAGTAATCCATCTATAGCTCAACTGATGAATTATTTATGCTTGTAAATTGAAGTAATGTGCATGAAATTTATTGTCCATTTTTGTATATCTCAACTGATTGAATTGTTTATGCTTTTAAATTAAATTATTTATACTTGCTATGCATTATATTTTTATAGCTCAACTGATGAATAATTGTTCAGGTTTGTACATTTAATCATTTGATTGTTATGTACAGCTGTCAAAAAAAAAAGTGGCCGCACTCGTGAACAGCGAATATTTTTAAAGTCCGCTTCGGGTCGCGGCGATGTTACACGATGCATGTGCTTGTACAAGCAGTTCCGGAACTATGAAAGTGTTCCATATCTGCGCCTCGTAGACCAGCGGTAGAGTGCTTGTTTAAAGATTCAAAGGTCGTGGGTTCGGGCCTTCTTCAAGTTTTCATTTTATTTTTTAATCGTTCTTTAGCGATGTAAATGATATTCAAATTATCATTTATATCCAGTTATCGTTCTTCATGGATATCACGTTATTTATATTTTGTTATCGTCCTTTAGAGATATGAATAAAATTCAGGTCATCATTTGTATTCTGTTATCGTATTATAACGATATGAATAATAATTAGTATTGTATCTCCAATGGGGGTTAGCCCTATTTTACACATGTATGTTAGGGCTATAGTTTTATACACAAAAAAGATGAGCATAAAGAGAAATGGAAAAGAAAATTAAATTAGCTTACGCGATCTAAACAAAACATAAACAATCCGTAAATTAGGCATTGCGATTGCAAAACAAATATCAGATATCAATTTGAAACATACAAAAACATTAACAACACACATACGTAACACTTCTATAACACAAATATGCAGCTTTCCGTACCATACATAATAAATTAATACACAGTAGTCACACAAACACAATCAAACTATAATTACGACATTGCGAAGACATCAAGCATCCCATAACTGACTCACATACATAACAAATCAAGCATCCGTTACAACACATACACTTCAACATAGTAACCACACTTTTAAAAGTTACAAATTTGGCTCCAAGAAGAATAAATAGGACACTGTTACTAATTACTATTCTTCTACAATTTCTTAAATAGGCTACATCTGTAATAAATCTGTGAAATTCCGATATGAATAATTTCGCGTTTTTTATATTGTTATCGTTCTTTAGCGATATAAATAATATTCAAGTTATCATTTATACTCTGTTTTCCTTCATTAGCATTATAAAACAATATTCAAGTTATTTATATTGTTATTGTTCTTTCGCAATATATTAATTAAACAAACCGATATTTATCATTTATATTCTGTTATCGTTCTTTAGTGATACTGTATAAATAATATTCAAGTTATTTATATTGTAATCGTTCTTTAGCGATATAAATAACATAAATTTAATATTAGGTTTGGAAAAATCCAGTTGCATAATACTGGTATTAGTTTTTCTTTTTGTATTATTACATTATACTATCTTTAACCACAATAAAATGAGAAGGAGTAACGAGGAATTGAACCTGAGACGTTGACATCTAAATTCCGACGTTCGTCCACTGAGCTACGAGGGCAAAAGTGTGGAAACATTTTCGAAAAAATTGGCCCAATCACACTCTAAGATTTTCTGATGATTCGTAGAAGCTAGTCCAGGATGCGGGGGGCAAAGGCTAATTGAGATTTCCCGGTCTCTGATCGGGTCAAACATCCTGATAGAATTAATATTTAACCCTTGCCGTGACTTTCGGTGAAGTCCGGAGGGCCCAATTAGTCAAATCCACTCTCCTCATCTCCACACTTGGGCCCCCTGGAATTTAATAAGATGCGAAAGAGATAGTGGTGTGCGGAAAGCAACGGGATGTTACCGCATTTAGGCCTATCCTTCCCAAGAAAAACTGCAAACATGAACAAAGGAAGCTTTTAATAGAAGAAGAAGGATCTTCTGCGGACCTCTAGAAAAAGAACTAAGGAAGAGACTAGTGAAGTGCTTTGTGTGGAGTGTGGCATTGTATGGGGAAGGAACATGGACATTACGACGAAATGAAGAGAAACGAATTGAAGCATTTGAAATGCGGATGTGGAAAAGAACGGTGCGTGTGAAGTGGACAGACAGAATAAGAAATAAAGTTGTGTTTGAAAAAGTGAGTGAAGAAAGAATGATGCTGAAACTGATTAGAAAGAGAAAAAGGAATTGGTTGGGTCTCTGGTTGAAAAGAATAATATACGACATTAGGATATGTGGATCATATGCAGAGACTAAGAGGAAGGCAGAAAATAGGAAAGATTGGAGATTGCTGGGTTTGCAATGAAAGACCTGACCATGGACAGAACATTTATGTGTGTATGTTCAAAATGCCTGGAATATCGTGTCTAAGAACACTCGCTATTTGCAAGGACTAGTCAATTCCATGCCCACTTGACTGCAAGATGATCGAGATAAGAGGAAGATAGACTAAATATTGAATTGTGGCTTTTTGTTTTGTTTTTTGAACGCTTAATTTTTTTAATGTTTTAAGGCCGACGCCAGTAAATTTGTTATGTTTATGCCACGAAAGATATTTTATTGAGAATAAAATCCTTTTTCTTTCCATTTGCAGCCACAATATCATAATGATAATGATAAAGTCATGGCATAATATATTAATGAACCTGATGTTAATTACTAAAATAATCATAAAAGAGAAAGGAGCCATTATGTCTAGTTTGTCTCTCTCAAAAACAGAACAAACAAGGACATAAAAAGCACGAGGTTGTAGTCGAACGCAGGAACTCATGAAGAAGAGGCCTGAACGCTACCATTATGCTATCGAATAACACACAGTATACTTCAATTATAACTGTAGATATCAGGCAACGTGGTCCAACAACATGTAACATCGCCCGTCTCCGAATTGTAGCGAAGATACCCGAAGGGAACTTCGTTTCAGGAGAGCGGCCACTTTTTCTTTTGACAGCTGTACATATATTTTTTGTTGACTCACCAACGTAGCTCAGTCGGCAGACTCGCTAGCCTGCTGATCCGGAGTTGCGCTCGGGCTTGGGTTAGATCCCCGTTTGGGCTCATTACCTGATTGGAGTTTCCTCGAGGTTTTCGCCAATCATAAAGCTAATGCCAAGTAATCTAAGGCGAATCCTCGGCCTCACCTCGCTTCGTCTTGCCAAAAAATAGTAGTCTTGTAAAATTTTTACTTGATCCACATCTTAAAGCTTCAACGCTAATGTAAGATCTATGGAATACAATGAATGAAAGAAAAGAAAATGTTGGCAGTGATAATTTTCTTTCCACTTGACAATAATTCAGCTTCTTTCGCCCACAAATACCACAAACTTTCTTTAAATCTGCAAATTTCAAGGCGTATTTACAAGCACAACTTTCCAAATAAAAAGTTACGAATGGCAAACGATAAACAGTCTCATAACAACGCAGGGTTGTGATAACGAACAAAGAACCTACTAAGAACGGTTACACACTACAGCGAGAGCAATGAACTGTGTAATGTGTGGACACGGCTTAGCTTAACCTAACGTCTTCACATTATAGCGAGAAATATGTTGCTATACAGTGGAGCAATCTCTGTTATAGATAATTAAAACACAAATTTAATTATGTCGTACGGAATATATAATATTACACAAGTTCCTTGGGTTTGATATGCGCTGATAGAAATAAAGTTACATACATTTGAACATCTGACTTCGTATTAATTGTTCAATTTCATTCACGTAATATAAATTTTATAGGCTACAATTAGGTTAGGTTATCTGTGGGAGCGGGAAATACGTAGCTAAGTTTTCAAAAAATCTCTAGCCGATCAATGTCAGCTATGCTTTATTTCGAGCGTTACTTCATGCTAAAGTGTGTAACCGGCCGAACTCATGGATCAATCTAATAGATATTAATGAAGTGAAAGGAAGATTGGGAAACGGATAGACTACACGTAAAACATAAAATAAGGAAAGCGATAAGAAGAAATGGAAATATATGTTTTTTTAAGTAGGTTATTTTACGACGCTTTATCAACATCTTAGGTTATTTAGCGTCTGAATGAGATGAAAGTGATAATGCCGGTGAAATGAGTGCGGGGTCCAGCACCGAAAGTTACCCAGAATTTGCTCATATTGGGTTGAGGGAAAACCCCGGAAAAAACCTCAACCAGATAACTTGCTCCGATCGGGAATCGAACCCGGGCCAAAATATATGTTAGAGTGAGCTAGAAAATGAGGGAAAAGAGAAGGATAGTAAGAGAAATGTGAAGAGGAAAATAAGAAGGGAAAAGGTGATGAAGTGGAAGAAGAGTAGAATGAAGTGGATGATGAAGGGAAAGTGTTGTCGGAAGGAGAGGAGATGAATGTAAGAGAAGGGAGGAGGGAGAAAGAAGGAAAAGTGAATAAGGTTGTTGAAAAGAACAGAACAGAGAGAAAAACAAGGTAAAAAAGAACATTAAAAGGAAGCAGAAGAAATGGCGTGGAAAGAAGAGAAAGATGAAGAAAAAGAAACGAAAAGAGAAAGTATAAGAATGAACAGAACAAGAAATAGGACACTAGGATACTAGCCGTAGGATGGAGGGAAGGATGTAGAGAATGATGGGCATACAATCAGAGGTTTTTGAGAAATTAGATTGTGATTTAACACAGTCGCAATCATGAGAGATGAAACATCCCAGTGCACTTCGCAGAATTAAGGATTACTTTGGTATTGCTGTACTCAGACGATCCATAACTAATACCATTTGTGTGGGACAAATTGTAAAGTTTCTCCTGCTTTTCTCTTTACCTCATAGTTATCAGAATACGAATATACTGACTGCAGTGCAGTTGCATTACAGTAGAATTCACTTGGCCGTGATGTAGCATCGGCGGTGGTAACAGACATCGACCCACACACGACAGACAGAGTTGTCGCAGTAAATCGACTGAGTTTGGGGTTTGCGGCTTTCTATTACTGCCGCCATGTCAAAGTCTGTCCGTAGACACTGCCAGTTCATTCTCTTAGATTTCACAGGACGGAGAGTTTACGAGTGTGTAACATTTGTCATTCTGGTTCAGAACTTCTATGACATTAACATGACGTGCATGAGCTCACCACGCCGAAGACGGCTTCAAAAATCGACAAATCCAAGTGGATAGTAGTGCTGCTGGATTATGAACCTATTGGAAAGCTCTTTTCCGAGGCATAGCAATTTGAACTTAAAACAATTTCTTTTTAAGATGCATACACATTTCATAATATACCAATCTGCTACTAAAAAGACCGTGGGATGGAAATAGGCATATCCTATACGAAGTTTTACCGTTGGATAGCAGGAGCGTTCCATGCGGAAAAACATGTTGTAGGGCTATATTATGTCTAGAGCCCGGATGCTTGACAAAATGCCTTTTTACTGGGTGGAAGTAAATCATTATTTTCATAAATATAATTGTGATTTGGGGTAAATCAAAGTGATAGAGTCCATTTTTATTTTGCCTATTTTGCCTTTTTAAGGTGTTTCTTACCAGGGGAGAGTCGGGTAGTATCGGACAGTGCGTTTTTCTTTTATTTACCACCATATGATAGTACCTGAATGACATGGTTACGTTTCTGTATGCGACATCACAGAAACGTAACCATGTCAATCAGATACTGTCATCGTGTGATAGATGAAAGAAACTCACTGTCCGATATTACCCGATGTCCGATACTACCCGACTACTATCGGTGCAATATGAACAATGATCGACAATCCACAGTTACAATAATATATGTCATGTCTTCACGATACCAACAATCAGCTTTATAATTTTAAATATTAAGCCCCTACTCACAGAAGTTGTCACATAGAATTTTCAATTGAAGAGTCCACTGCAAGAATGATGGATGTCATTTGGAATACATTTTTCAGGAGAAGCAATTGAAAGTGTGAAATGCTTAGTGCTCAAAGCTTAACTGTGATTTTCCGATAATTACTGGATAATGACTATCAGTGTTAATGTCATATAACTCTCTATGTACACTCTATATGTGTTAAGCCATGCACTGACAGTCTTGATTCATTTTCGACAAAAAAAATGCCATCCATCATTCTTGCAGTAGACTCTTCAAATTGTTTGCTTTCATATTTTCAAACGTTAGTGTTATAATTTTGTGCTACACGTGTTTATTATTGCAGGAGAAAGAAATTTGAATGAGGAACAGTCAGTTATTGTCGGGTGACAGAAGGTAAAGATCGGTTAGCTGGAATTCCTAAATTCAGTAAACCATTGAAAAGTAAACTTCATGCTTACGTTACTGAATTTGATGTTTTCAACCGATGCGGAATGGAACAGTTTCGTTATGTAAGGTTTGTGAAAAGACGGTTAATCACGAAAAAAAAAAAAAAGTATTTTATAAGTCAACATGTGTCAACTACGAAGTAAAAATGTGAGTTATGTTGATATAATTTAAAATTAATGCTAAAATATATTACGCCTTTTAAAAATTTATAATGCCTATTTCAAAATTTATTATGCCTTTTTACGTTTTTATTGCCTTTTTTGCCAGCCTATTTTAACTGTTATAAATGCTTAAACAGCCGGGCTCTAATTATGTCATATGCTACATTTGGTTATGTTCTCTCGCTTGTTGGTTTTCTGTGCGTGTCAAAATTATATTTATAATTATTTCGTATAACCTAGTATAATTTAATATAATTCAGCATTTTCTTACCTCAATTTAATTTAATTTACAATAAATAATAGCGTAAACTTCTATAATACTGAGCGATTCCCCTTAAGCGATGAATGGGGAAATCTGCAGTATGCAGAATATTGACACGAGTAAATTGAATGTTCATGAACCTAAACGAGAACTTTGAGGACGAGGTGCATGAATAAAAGAAAATAGGAACTTTGTGGAAGGTGAATATTGCCCCTTTAATCATTATTGTAAATACCGTACGCAAAAAACAGGATATGCAACCAACAATGTTTTTTTTATAGGAAAGAGACTATCGGGCGTGAATTCATCGTATTTTTTTTTCTAGTTGTAGAAAGAACAAATGTAAATTCTAATAGGATTATACAATATGATCGCAATAGTATTACGATTATTCGTGCGTTTTATAGGTTACGGACACGCAGTTTTTAATACGTAGGATAATTTAAAAAAAAATTGAAGTTAAAACATGGTTTTAATAATTAGGTCTTATTCACGAAGTGAATTTTTGGAGTGAAGCTTATCATACATTCTTATTTCATACATATAGATAGGCCTACTATATTATTTATAGTTATTTACAGGCCTATATATATTTTCACCACATATCGTCATGGATAATAAACATCTCAGTTGATCGAGAGTTTACTCTAGGCCTAGTATCGTCCCAGGTGTAAACGTCGGAGACTCCTACAAGTAGTGAATATAAGCTAACACATGGGTGTCCAAACGCCTATAGAACCATGGGATATTGTACGTCAAGCATACTCTGCTAAGGTCAATAACTTTTCATATACCTACAATAGGAAAAAAAAAAGTTTAGGTCAGGGGTTTGGACTTTTTTCCATTGCTGGTTGTCACAATCAAAAAATTAAGACACAACGTTTCGAAGGGTGGTTCTCCCTTCGTCTTCAGGTGGAAGAAAGGAGAGAAGAGAAAAAACCTATTGTTGGGATCGTTACGTACAGCTGTTCCGTATGACTGATCGTCGATTCCTGGCTTCGGTGGAGATTATAAATAAGAAAGACCCGAAGGTATTTTCTTCTCTCCTTCCTTCCACCTGAAGACGAAGGGAGAACCACCCTTCGAAACGTTGTGTCTCAATTTATTGATTGTGACAACCAGCAATGGAAAAAGTCCAAACCCTTCACCTAAACATTAACAATCCACCATTGCTTTCCAACCCCTCATTTAGATCAGGAAAAAATACCTTAAAGAATATGCGCTGCGGGTTGCTTACGCCAGGGGTTACCTCGTACGAGTTACAATAATTGAAATCTATGAGCTAACATAACATGCTGTCGAGGTTGCATATGTTTTTATTAACATTTTTCTTTGCCCTCTACCAAAATGAAACTGTAGCCAGGAATTCCTTACTTCAAGTAGTTCTTTTTGTTTAATTGTTAGCACTTTTGAGGCGTAATTTAATTAGAAGTTTGAAAGCATACATTAAAGGTAAAGTCAACCCCATAACAGGCCAGGACGGACCAGAGGGTGAGGCGAGAGGATAAGACTCCTAGTTTTACAGACAATCGGCAAGTTAAAGTTTAGTAGGGGTGTCAATCCTACGTTCCTGCCGCCTTTAACCCCAAGGAAATACCCCTGGTACTCATTTTTGTTACAGGCTGAGGAGATCCCATAGTGTCCATCCATAACCCCATCGGAAATCGAACCCGCGAACTTCCGGCTTTGTAGCATTACGCCGCGACACTATCGCGCGTCCCCGAAAGCATATATTCAGATGGAAATAAAGGTGCATCACCAAATATCGGAGGAACCACAAGAGTCCAAGTAATTTCCCACTAATGATGGATGCTTCAATGATTTGTCTGCTTTATTTCAGCCACTTGTGAAACTTATCTCATATGAATCCCATGGAATATTTTTTGTTCAGGAAGTGTGAAATTGATCGGGTTTAATTAAAAATTTAAAACTCATGCGATGCTAGCTTCAAATTACTTGAAAAACGATTGTTCTATTTATAAAACGTGTGGAACTCTAGGGATGCAGGATATTCGGCGTTTATATCACTATTTTATGCAAATTCGAACAAAGTAGATCAAGATTGTAGTATTTTGGAGTACACACTTCACAGAGCGTTCCATAGAGAACATTTCGGGCAAATGTACCAAACAATCCCCGTAAAACAACAGCAAACAAGTACTACGTACGTCAAAACTAAAAAAAGGGGCAATACTCGTATCATTTTGGGGATATCCAACTCCCTTGTCCCAAATTTACGCAGATAAAGATAACAGGAATTGTGATAGATCTCTAAAATACATTAAACAAAAAGAAATGCAGTTAAAGGGTTCATTAAGAATTTACACATATACATCTTGATTACATAACTTTTAACACTATATAAATTTGGAAAACGTGTTTTGTGTCTTTCTCGTGTTAAATTTTACATTACCTCGTTAACATGTTTCAGTCAAGACCAGCAACAACCAATTCTGGAGATGGCCGATAACAGGCTGAAACATGTAAACGATGTAATGTACAATTTAACTCGAGAAAGACATAATACGTTTTCCGAAGAATTTACACCCAGCTGAAGAACATCACACTATAAATATAATTTGAAACTAATTTTTCTGTTTCAAAACTATCCTAATCCGACGAGTTAATTATCAAAACTGTACTTTTCCTCCAGTTTGCTGAAAAATTGTCCTTTTACAAAATATTATTTGGAATAACTCTATAACTTTAAGAAGAATATTAGTTTATGAAACGCCTGGAAACAATTTATTTCATTGTAATTTTACACCACAAGAAGGTTCCTTTCGTTAAACACTTCAATTTATCGTGTTATAAGGTTTTCATGCTCAGTGGAAAATCATCTATGATGGATAAGGAGAATTCTGCAAATCACCTGATCATATATAGTCGGGAATGAGATGGAAAGAGAAGGATTTGAAGGCTAAGATTGGGCATATAGATTGCTTTTACACTAGGGGTGCCATTATGTCATTGCAATCTACCCAAGCGTTTACATGCATTAGTGCCACAAGTGTAATTATAGGTTCTATTGGCTGTTCATTGATCCCTTTCATCTCCACGTCGCGCCGAGCTGCCATACTGGATGCACAATCAAATTGCTCCTCCTACAATCCAGCTATGCCTTCTTTAATTAAACATCGCGTTTCATCAGCAGCCTGATAGCTGTGCTACACATTTGAGACTTTGTTAAAACGTGAAGGCTGCCTCTTTTCGGCTGTTAATTACTCATTATCAATACCCTAACTCTCCCGATCATAAGTTGCTATTCGAGGGTTTCGAAGTTCAATCTTCGAACTGGCTTTTATTACTTCCGCAATAAAATTCGAAAATTATCTTTTTATTCATCGCCTTAAATTCTTGTAGTGCATACCTAATGGTTTACGTAAATAATGATAATAATCATTATTACAAATGGCGGCTGATTATTGATTACTATGAACATTATGGTGATTACGACTATGGAAGTAGTGCTTGAAATCCTAATTATAATTATGATTGTAATGAAATATCTGACGGGCGATCATAATTATGATTATGTTTATGCCGGCAGTGATGATTATTACGACAGTTATGGTGATTGTTACAATATCATCGTTATTATTACTCCTGTTTCAATATTTTTATAGCGGCGATTATATTATGATGAAAATGAAATTTAAAATCGGCTAAGTAACAACAATTTATCATCTGCATGATGAATATAATATTGGCGGAATTGATTACAGAGAGATAGGACGTATATTTGGCAATATGAGTTGGAGGATTTTTCATTCAATTACCAGTACTTGAAATTCGCCTAACACCGGTCACTCCGATCCCTGACAGGGGTATATAAATTATAAATACTGAAGAGCGGTGGACTGCATGAGGAAGTTGTATAAGGCGAGCAATATAAATATATTTATAACCTATGAAGATTGAAGGTCTCTAAAATATTTAACTCACCAACGACACAATATACTGTAAGAAACAAATATAAATGGTGAATATGCACAATAGGATGCAGTGAATCTATACATGAAATTGTTTTTATCTGTTTTCTAAATGTAATAGTTGCAAAAATCTGCATTTTCACTTAACGTAGGAATGTGAAAAATATGGAGTTTCTATATTTAATTTCTGAGATGACCCAAGGGTTTTGAAGTTTCTTACAATTATAATTTTTTTGCCTCTTTGTATATTTGTTCTATTATTTTGTTTTTGATTACATAACTAATGAATTGCTGTAAAATCACATATTTAAATTTTATTTGGAAGACTCTAAATTGGGGTTGCAGTATACAGTATTTTTAAGGGGATCCAAACAGACAAAATATAACTTATAGTATTTTACATAAAATATGACAAAAATTCCATTTCAGCCCATTTATTTTTTTTAGTTATAATTTATTCTTGTTTTCTTTTTCATTTCTTTCTGAGTGATAACTAAATAAACAGATCCAATTATCATCCTTCTTTTTGGTCTTTGATCCAGTAAAACATTCTTTCTTGTTTTGGAACACGGCGGTCTTTATCACAATTAAGCCTACAGTATTAAATTCTTTTGGATTTGCATCTGCATATATCTAATAGTTTCCTCACTTCTTCTTTCAATTTTGCAATGTTGTCATTTTAGTTGTCACTATGTCGTTTCTTACAAGGCTTCATTAAGTTTGTGTATTGGTCATGGTAAGCACGAATCAGTTTAATATTCTTGCATGACTGACTTCCGGAATTTATATCTTTACCTGGATTTCTTTAGTTTTGATAGCAACTTTTTCTGAAATCTCTCCAACAGTAGATTCTTTTTATTTGAAGTCAGGTTTTAATTCATTTTGACCCATAGATAATATTTCATTACATCATGATAGATAGGTAATTTTGATGGGTTCAGGCCCTCTGGCATTACGAATATGGGGTAGAAAGACAGATTTCTTGTATTAATATTAGCTATATTCTGATTTAAATATCCTGCCACATAAGAAGAATGGATTTCCATTAATTTTATTACATTAATTATATCATACCTAAGAGTTTTGTGGTTATTCCCACTTTTTTTATATAAATAGAGGTTTCTTTGACACTTCAAAATGAAACAACAGGGAACCAAAAATATTCAGAGTCTTTTAACATGTATTTTTTTAACAAGTTCCTGATATCCTGTCAAGACTAAATCACTGAAGAATTTTTTCTCGCTAAAAATCTGAACCTCAAAATTTTGGGAAAATTTCAAAATATGATGCTCTTGGGGCACATCTAAATATTAATCTACAGAAAATATATTTTGCATTGTTCTTTATGATATCATCCCACAACTTTTTTCTGGTATTACATTTTGGTTCCATAAACTTCGTATTTTCACTCTACCCTAACGCAAATAAAAATGAATCTCATTAAGTTCAGGTGGACTAACAGTGTAATATAAACGACAAAAATACATTTAAAGTGATGGTGAAACAATTATTCTCCGAGAAGTGAGTAAAATACAATAAATTAAAAAAGCTAAAGCCAAACTAAATACACTTTCACAAAATGGCCTTCAATTGACTATTAAATGTAACAAATGAAACGTGATCCAGAACCATACGACAAAGATTAAGCAGTGATGAAAATATAAAAAGTATAATAATTAAACTACCATGTAACAAGTTGAGAAATCTCTTAGTAAAATAAATTTCATTACTCTTTACTACTCAGCCTCGGAACTGAAGACACCACATAAATCCGCTTATTCGACATAACTGTCAGCCGTGCGTCACCTATTCGTAAGCATACAGCGTATTCCGAATCTGACCGGTCCGGTGGCATCAATGACGTCACGTTGCAGCGAAATAAGGAACAAAACTGCTGGAAGGATCGATGGCTGTCATGGCGACTGTAAAAGTTGTTGTCTGTGCTACGCTAGCAAAATTTTGCGAAAGTTTCGTACTCCCATCTCGTTCAAAGAAAAGATAGCATAAACAACTTATTTCTTGAACCGGTAGTAAGAACTGGTCGGTTGACATGTTCGCTCATAAGCCATTATCATATTGTTTTTACGTTGTGCTCATTACAAACAATACAGCAGAACCAAAGCAGAACACACCGCCATGACACAACAGTCCACGATGTCATTCGTCTGCTAATTCCCGCCCTATACAAGAACCAATCAGATTCACTGATGGCGGCTGATGGAGACTGCTACCGCCTCTGCAAGCTGATGGCACCGGTGCGACACCGGTGGAGCATCAATGACGTCATCGGTGGAATTCGGAACACCCTGATGCCATCGGATTGCTCACCGGTGAGATTCGGAATACGTTCATAGGCCTATCTTAATCTTATCAATATGTCCTGTTGGTACGCGTCGTCATCGCTTGGTTATAAGTAGAGATCGGAATCTTAGCCACTACTCTTTGAAATTAAGTGAGTACGGAGTTTGTGCAATGAGCCAAATGACTGGACGGAGAACAGTGCGCGTGGTGCTGTACGATTAAAACAGACTACTCCCGCATCAAGGTCAACAAGCATAGTACACACATAAAGGAACGATTTCAAGAGTATGGCTGTTTTGTGTAGGCCTATTACAAAAGAATAAACACAGTTTTTGTGTAAACTTTTAACTTAAAATGTTACTATTTCACGCGCACTATTCTTAAAGGAAAGTTTAAGCCTATATTATAAGAATATTTTTATCTAAAATTTAAACTTGGAATGTTAATCTATTACAGGCACTACTCTTAACAACATGTTTAAGCCTATATTACAATAATCTTAGATGCAACATGTTAACTTAAAATGTTACTGTTTTATGGGTACCGCTTTTAATGCAATGTTTAAGCCCATATTAAGATAATATTTGTTGTAAAATTTTAATTTAAAACACCGGTACAACTGTATCACACAGGTACTGCCCTGAATGAAACGTTTAAGTCTATATTGCAAATAATATTTGCTGAAAATTTAACTTAAAATACTGGTACTAGTATAACACAGGTACTGCCCTCGTGTACATGTGTACTTTCCTACAAAATTTTGAAATTGGTTGTCCTCAACTTTGTTGAAAGGAATGTTAGTAGGCCTATGCACCATCGTTTCATACAGATATCTGCTAAATTCGTCTGCTGGCATTGAATTACTATTTTATTTCAATGTACCGAAGTACATATGATATTTCCATGCAGATATTCTGCGTCATCATACGATGAAAGAGTAATGGAACGGAGAAAAATTCTCTCCGGCGCCGGGACTTGAACCCGGGTTTTCAGCTCTACGTGCTGATGCTTTATCCACTAAGCCACACCGGATACAACCCCGACGCCGAACAGAATCGTCTCTGATTGAGTTCCAACTCTTGGGTTCCATCTAGTGGCCGCCCTTTGCACTACGTCATAGATGTCTATGAACATCGGACCGAAGTCCACACATGTGCTCAGGTGCACTCGTTATGAGTGACTAGTTGGCCGGGAACCGACGGAATAAGCGCCGTCTTAAATCACTTCGTGATTTACGCATATCATATATTATTTCAATGTACCGAAGTACATATGATATTTCCATGCAGATATTCTGCGTCATCATACGATGAAAGAGTAATGGAACGGAGAAAAATTCTCTCCGGCGCCGGGACTTGAACCCGGGTTTTCAGCTCTACGTGCTGATGCTTTATCCACTAAGCCACACCGGATACAACCCCGACGCCGAACAGAATCGTCTCTGATTGAGTTCCAACTCTTGGGTTCCCTCTAGTGGCCGCCCTTTGCACTACGTCATAGATGTCTATGAACATCGGACCGAAGTCCACACATGTGCTCAGGTGCACTCGTTATGAGTGACTAGTTGGCCGGGATCCGACGGAATAAGCGCCGTCTTAAATCACTTCGTGATTTACGCATATCATATATTATTTCAATGTACCGAAGTACATATGATATTTCCATGCAGATATTCTGCGTCATCACACGATGAAAGAGTAATGGAACGTCATCGTATGATGACGCAGAATATCTGCATGGAAATATCATATGTACTTCGGTACATTGAAATAATATATGATATGCGTAAATCACGAAGTGATTTAAGACGGCGCTTATTCCGTCGGATCCCGGCCAACTAGTCACTCATAACGAGTGCACCTGAGCACATGTGTGGACTTCGGTCCGATGTTCATAGACATCTATGACGTAGTGCAAAGGGCGGCCACTAGAGGGAACCCAAGAGTTGGAACTCAATCAGAGACGATTCTGTTCGGCGTCGGGGTTGTATCCGGTGTGGCTTAGTGGATAAAGCATCAGCACGTAGAGCTGAAAACCCGGGTTCAAGTCCCGGCGCCGGAGAGAATTTTTCTCCGTTCCATTACTCTTTCATCGTATGATGACGCAGAATATTTGCATGGAAATATCATATGTACTTCGGTACATTGAAATAATATATGATATGCGTAAATCACGAAGTGATTTAAGACGGCGCTTATTCCGTCGGATCCCGGCCAACTAGTCACTCATAACGAGTGCACCTGAGCACATGTGTGGACTTCGGTCCGATGTTCATAGACATCTATGACGTAGTGCAAAGGGCGGCCACTAGAGGGAACCCAAGAGTTGGAACTCAATCAGAGACGATTCTGTTCGGCGTCGGGGTTGTATCCGGTGTGGCTTTGTGGATAAAGCATCAGCACGTAGAGCTGAAAACCCGGGTTCAAGTCCCGGCGCCGGAGAGAATTTTTCTCCGTTCCATTACTCTTTCATCGTATGATGACGCAGAATATCTGCATGGAAATATCATATGTACTTCGGTACATTGAAATAATATATGACATGCGTAAATCAAGAAGTGATTTAAGACGGCACTTATTCCGTCGGATCCCGGCCAACTAGTCACTCATAACGAGTGCACCTGAGCACATGTGTGGACTTCGGTCCGATGTTCATAGACATCTATGACGTAGTGCAAAGGGCGGCCACTAGAGGGAACCCAAGAGTTGGAACTCAATCAGAGACGATTCTGTTCGGCGTCGGGGTTGTATCCGGTGTGGCTTAGTGGATAAAGCATCAGCACGTAGAGCTGAAAACCCGGGTTCAAGTCCCGGCGCCGGAGAGAATTTTTCTCCGTTCCATTACTCTTTCATCGTATGATGACGCAGAATATCTGCATGGAAATATCATATGTACTTCGGTACATTGAAATAATATATGATATGCGTAAATCACGAAGTGATTTAAGACGGCGCTTATTCCGTCGGATCCCGGCCAACTAGTCACTCATAACGAGTGCACCTGAGCACATGTGTGGACTTCGGTCCGATGTTCATAGACATCTATGACGTAGTGCAAAGGGCGGCCACTAGAGGGAACCCAAGAGTTGGAACTCAATCAGAGACGATTCTGTTCGGCGTCGGGGTTGTATCCGGTGTGGCTTTGTGGATAAAGCATCAGCACGTAGAGCTGAAAACCCGGGTTCAAGTCACGGCGCCGGAGAGAATTTTTCTCCGTTCCATTACTCTTTCATCGTATGATGACGCAGAATATCTGCATGGAAATATCATATGTACTTCGGTACATTGAAATAATATATGACATGCGTAAATCACGAAGTGATTTAAGACGGCACTTATTCCGTCGGATCCCGGCCAAGTAGTCACTCATAACGAGTGCACCTGAGCACATGTGTGGACTTCGGTCCGATGTTCATAGACATCTATGACGTAGTGCAAAGGGCGGCCACTAGAGGGAACCCAAGAGTTGGAACTCAATCAGAGACGATTCTGTTCGGCGTCGGGGTTGTATCCGGTGTGGCTTAGTGGATAAAGCATCAGCACGTAGAGCTGAAAACCCGGGTTCAAGTCCCGGCGCCGGAGAGAATTTTTCTCCGTTCCATTACTCTTTCATCGTATTGAATTACTAGTTGTAGGTAGATCGTCAGACTCACTTCTTTCTAACAACTTCAAATGGTTTATATGTTGTTTTAATTACAGTGATGCTGTAAGTACCAGAACAGATTATGTCAGTCTTACATAAATTACATACAATTATGTCGCCACATACACAGACATACTGTCTTCCGAATTCCTCTCTCCAGTTCTGCACTTTCGTACTTGTTTTAGGCACCTTTATTTCAACTAGTAATGTATAACATAATAAACATGGCTAAACTGAAGTATATACTGTATTTGTTTAGGAGTAAGGAATCTGTTTAGAATGACCCTGTAGTGAGCAGGATGTCTACTGAATAACACGTGACGTGTTGTATAACCCGTGTACAATTATACTCATTCCAATGTTGTTGGACTAAGAAAACGGTCTTTAGTTATAATTAAGATCTGTCGTCTCACTATTTTAGCCCGTTAGTAATTTAATCCCTTCATCAGTTTCATCCAGACTCAATTTCCGGCACTTCAGAACTCTCGTTCCAACTAAATTCGTCCATGAACAATTTGGGCTATATGATTTTTTGTTCACACGAAAGCACAATTTATCGAAATATCAAATGGAAAAGTGAATATCTAATGCCTATTTGTTACTCAAAAATTCATCCATGAATACATTTATTTACCTGATAAATACTAATTGTCCATCTTTTTTGCTGCAACCTGTTGTTGATATGTATGTATGTAATTTCAATTGGTGTGAAACAGCTCGACGATACTGTTTAATTTCGCCGTTTTGTTTGCATTAATCGTAATTTCTTCGAAATGTTGCGAGTTTATTATGCAAGTTTTTTTTTTTTTTACTGGTGGTTTATATCTTACAGGCCCTCCCGTCCTTTGTATAACTAGGTTTTCCTTTTTTTGCTCCAGGTCTTTGAGAGCACCTAGAAACCGCTAGATATTTGCATCGTGTAGGTATGGCAAACATCTTTCCCAATTTGGAGTGGAATTCCTCTATTAAATTGCTAGTTCTCTGTTGCCTGTTTAATACCAACTCACAGACATTTCACATCAGGGGCGGAAACATTGCTGGATCTTGACGCCTCCGATATCACATGCTGGCCTGCCTCGTATACAGTCCGGATCAGTTTACTTAATACCCTAAGGGTGAAACATAACCCTTTTTCCCCCATTACTACATATGCTAGTGGATTATGGTGATTTTCTAGTTTTAAGGTTGAATTTTCTTTTGCCAACTTCATTTCGAATTTCGATACTAAGAAATACTACTACAACTGGTAGTGAATTTCTAACTCTTATGTTGGCAGCAGTAACAGCTAGTGTCGACAGTGCAAATTCTTGAAATTAAAATTGTTCTAGATTGATGAACCGATTACTGGAAGCTAGTGAAATTCGAACATAATAATTAATATCAGTATCAGTTGCGTTGCGGTTACATCAAGATTAATCAGATAAGTGTAAATAAATATAACATATATGGTGTGATACATGCACTTGAATGATCGATAGAAAATGCTCACGGAGACAGCAATTGTAACTAGAATAGCAAAATTATTACGAGCATACATTTCAAAGTGGCATTCGGTTTTGCGGAGTTTGTACTAGAACCTATGGCAGGAGCTACTGGTTATGGAATTTCGGTAACTAATCAAACAAAATAGGCCTACACTTTTAGGTTAGTTCTCGTGAATCGTGAACTGTTTAGTCAAAGCAATGAATTTCATGTTGACAGAAAAAAAAATTTAATATTAGATCATATTAATTTATTAATTTCCAACATAATCTGCGAGAGGTCCAGGAAGAAAATATAGGTCTATTCTTTCACAAATTATTGAACTATTTAGAAAACACCTCCCAACATAAAGAAGTAGTAAATAATTAAATAAGCAAATATGCTTATTGTTAATAGTATATTATTATTATTATTATTATTATTATTATTGTACATGACGTGATTTTACCCTCTTTGGTGATATCTGGTATTAATTGGCAACACTGAAGAAACGGCCAAATTAACCTTTTAGGAACTGCTCTTACCTGACCCTCACTATATATGTAGTTTCCAAATACGTGACAAATTCGAGAACTGCAACTTTGTTCTCATCGCGCGCGCGCACACGCACGCACGCACGCACGCACACACACACACAGTTTGGCCTTCTGTTCCGCCTGCACAGTTAAAGACTTAACGGCAAAACTCACGTGTGTAGTGTGGCCGGGCGGCCAATCGTTTTGGCTGTTGAACTATGGGAAATCCGTCAGTTCTATCTCCTGGCCAAAGCACGTGACAAGCTGAATGTACGTGTGTGACGATACCGGCAGGCCAATCACTCAGTTGTGCTACTGTCTTGTGTTCTTTCAGTTGTTTCGCTCTTTGTATCATTTCTGATTATTCAACAACGCGGGTTAGATTCCCGCTTGAGCCAATTACCTGTTTGGATTTCTTCCAAGGTTATCCCCAACTGGAGGTCAACGTTAGGTAAAATTACAGCACCAAATATCGCCCCGCTACCACCAAATACATCGAGGTTAAATAACCCGTTATAGGGCCTTTGGTCCATTACATTTCCTCCACTGACACATTTCTCCATTTCATGATTCGTCCATTAAATTTTGTTCACTGACCATTTAGTCCATTTTCATGCTACGTCCATTATATTTTCGTCCACTATGGCAAAAAACATAGATGACATGAAACATAATTCATTTCGTGAAAAAGTGATTTATTTAAATTTAAATATGTTGTTGAATGTACATACTGTTTGCTTTATAAACATGATTAATCATCATTTTTTCTCCCTGAAGGACTTCAGCAGGGTTAATTTTTAAACTGTACGAAATTTCTCTCAGATGTGTTTCCAGCCGGCCGTCGTTCTTGTAATCTTCATACAGTGTAACCATTTCCCTGATGGGTTCATGATTATTGATATACGTCTGACTTAATGGTTCACGACTTGCGTGTGTATCCTCCCAACAGTTAAGTAATCACCTGCTCATTTGATTCCTATTCATCCAGCAATACTTCCAAAAACTTCCAAAGGCTGGGATGATGAACAACCATGCGTTTTTTTTATTTATGCCAATCTTCGACGGCATTGTTAATCCTCTGTCCCTCACTCAAGACTGCTTCGTGCACATTCCATAACCATGTTTCCGGTGTTGTAATTGTAGAAGGGAAACAAAAATATGCATTCTAAGATGGACAAAAGGTTATGGAGATAAAAGGTGGGGACAAAATGTATGGATGGACATAAATTGTATGGACCAATCGGTTGTGAAGAAGAGAACGTGGACGAAAGTGAGTGGACGAAAGGTAATGGACGAAACAAATTGTGGACAAAAGGCCCGCAAACAAAATAACCTGATATTTGCTACAGATTAAGTAACTTTTTAACTGCCATAGATTACGTATCGAAAACACTACTACAAAGCGCGCTATGCATGTTACCACCGGTCCGGGCTCGATCTGGATGCACTGTACTATATTTCGTTCCATTATATCTGACAGGAGAAGTAAACATTGCTGGCAGAGGAGGAGAAAATTATAATTGCTATTCAACCAATGGTAGAGGTCACATTCCACGTTTGTCTTAAAACGCTTCAAACCTCCCAAATTCAAGTCAAGCGTGGAATGTCTCCTCCTCTGCCGGCAATGTACAGCTGTCAAAAGAAAAAGTGGCCGCTCTCCTGAAACAAAGTTCCCTTCGGGTATCTTCACTACAGTTCGGAGACAGGCGATGTTACATATTGTTGGACCACATTGCCTGATATCTACAGTTATAATTGAAGTATTATGTGTGTTAATCGATAGCGTAATAGTAGCGTTCAAGCCTCTTATTCATGAGGTCCTGCGTTCGACTACAACCTCGTGCTTTTTATGTTCAATTTTGTTCTGTTTTTGAGAGAGACAAACTAGACATAATGACTCCTTTCTCTTTTACGATTATTTTAGTAATTAACATCAGGTTCATTAATATATTATGCCATGACTTTATCATTATGATATTGTGGCTGCAAATGGAAAGAAAAAAGATTTTATTCTCAATAAAAATATCTTTCATGGCATAAACAAATTTACTGGCGTCGGCCTTAAAACATTCAAACAATTAAGCGTTCAAAAAACAAAACAAAAAGCCACAATTCAATATTTAGTCTATCTTCCTCTTATCTCGATCATCTTGCAGTCGAGTGGGCATGGAATTGACTAGTCTTTGCAAATAGCGAGTGTTCTTAGACACGATATTCCAGGCATTCTGAACATACATACATGAGTGTTCTGTCCATGGGCAGGTCTTTCATTGCAAACCCAGCAATCTCCAATCTTTCCTATGTTCTGCCTTCCTCTTAGTCTCCGCATATGATCCACATATCCTAATGTCGTCTATTATTCTTTTCAACCAGAGACCCAACCAATTCCTTTTTCTCTTTCTTATCAGTTTCAGCATCATTCTTTCTTCACTCACTTTTGAAACACAATTTTATTTCTTATTCTGTCTGTTCACTTTACACGCACCGTTCTTCTCCACATCCACATTTCAAATGCTTCAATTCGTTTCTCTTCACTTCGTCGTAATGTCCATGTTCTTTCCCCATACAATGCCACACTCCACACAAAGCACTTCACTAGTCTCTTCCTTAGTTCTTTTTCCAGAGGTCCGCAGAAGATCCTTCTTCTTCTATTAAAAACTTCTCTTTGTTCATGTTTGCAGTTTTTCTTGGGAAGGATAGGCCTAAATGCGGTAACATCCCGTTGCTTTCCGCACACCACTATCTCTTTCGGATCTTATTAAATTCCAGGGGGCCCAAACGTGGAGATGAGGAGAGTGGATTTGACTAATTGGGCCCTCCGGACTTCACCGAAAGTCACGGCAAGGGTTAAATATTAATTCTATCATGATGTTTGACCCGGTCAGAGGCCGGAAAATCTCAATTAGCCTTTGCCCCCCGCATCCTGGACTAGCTTCTACGAATCATCAGAAAATCTTAGAGTGTGATTGGGCCAATTTTTCCGAAAATGTTTCCACACTTTTGCTCTCGTAGCTCAGCGGACGAACGTCGGAATTTAGATGTCAACGTCTCAGGTTCAATTCCTCGTTACTCCTTTTCATTTTATTGTGGTTCAAGATAGTATAACGTAATAATACAAAAAGAAAAACTAATACCAGTATTATGCAACTGGATTTTTCCAAACATAATATTAAATTTATGTTATTTATATCGCCAAAGAACGATTACAATATAAATAACTTGAATATTATTTATACAGTATCACTAAAGAACGATAACAGAATATAAATGATAAATATCGGTTTGTTTAATTAATAAGATATTTTATAATACGTATTTAATTATCTAAATAAAATAACCTATTTTACAAAGAAAGATGGTTATTTGTGTTATAACATAAAATATAGATTATTTATATTGCGAAAGAACAATAACAATATAAATAACTTGAATATTATTTTATAATGCTAATGAAGGAAAACAGAATATAAATGATAACTTGAATATTATTTATATCGCCAAAGAACGATAACAATATAAAAAAACGCGAATATTATTCATATCGGAATTTCACAGATTTATTACAGATGTATTTAAGAAATTGTAGAAGAATAGTAATTAGTAACAGTGTCCTATTTATTCTTCTTGGAGCCAAATTTGTAACTTTTAAAAGTGTGGTTACTATGTTGAAGTGTAAGTGTTGCAACGGATGCTTGATTTGTTATGTATGTGAGTCAGTTATGGGATGCTTGATGTCGTCGCAATGTCGTAATTATAGTTTGATTGTGTTTGTGTGACTATTGTGTATTAATTTATGATGTATGGTACGGAAAGCTGCATATTTGTGTTATAGAAGTGTTACGTATGTGTGTTGTTAATCTTTTTGTATGTTTCAAATTGATAACTGATATTTGTTTTGCAATCGCAATGCCTAATTTACGGATTGTTTATGTTTTGTTTACATTGCGTAAGCTAATTTAATTTTCTTTTCCATTTCTCTTTATGCTCATCTTTTTTGTGTATAAAACTACAGCCCTAACATACATATGTAAAATAGGGCTAACCCCCATTGGAGATACAATAATAATAATAATAATTATTATTATTCATATCGTTATGAAACGATAACAGAATACAAATGATGACTTGAATTTTATTCATATCTCTAAAGAACGATAACAAAATATAAATAACGTGATATCCATAAAGAACGATAACTGGATATAAATGATAAATAATTTGAATATCATTTACATCGTTAAGGAGCGATTAAAAAATAAAATTAAAAATTGAAGAAAGCCCGAACCCACAACCTTTGAATCATTAAACAAGCACTCTACCGCTGGTCTACGAGGCGCAGCTATGGAACACTTTCATAGTTCCGGAACTGCTTGTACAAGCACATGCATCGTGTAATATCGCCGCGACCCGAAGTGGACTTCGAAAATATTCGCTGTTCACGAGTGCGGCCACTTTTTTTTTTTTTTTTTTTTTTTTTTTTTTTTTGACAACTGTACATATCTTCTGTCAGACATTTATGGGACGAAGTATAGGTCTATTTTAAATCAATATAAACCTGTTAACCGATATGTATTGTGTTTTCAAATGTATTGTGTCAGTCTGTAAATCTCCTTCTTTCAGATAACTGACTCAATCATTGCTTAACAAGCAAATAGGATCAAGAGTTCAAGAATCTCCTTGTTGAATGCAGGAATAATCATATGATTTTTGTCAATACTTGCTACATTGTACTTTTTCCTTGAGTTGTAACTTGTCCATTTGCCAAAGTAAAGAAAATTAAGAATTGTAAAAAAATAAATCCAGTCTGGGTATATTCCTAAACATCATCCGGGAATATTCAGGCGAGAAAAATTTTATTTGAGAATAATAATAATAATAATAATAATAATAATAATAATAATAATAATAATAATAATAATAATAACAATAATAATAACTTTTAGTTAAAATGCTAAATGCATTACATAATACTGCAACTAAGTAAAATACTTACCTAGTAGCTTCAATATAATAGTCACTGTTAGGCAAAAATTATTCCAATGAATAATTCTGCTAAAATTTGTCTAATTCAAGGAAGGACACAAAATCACTGCACTAAGTCTTCAGGTTTTATCCGTTTGAGTCTTCTTACTACCTTGCTGTTGTCTAGAATCTGAAGCACAGTCGGGTTTTGATGACTGTGAAATCTCTTTTCATGCTTCACTGCCACATTTCTTATTTCTTCACTGACCGTATCCATTTGCAAGTCTCTATGTTGTCATTCCTAATGTACCATGCCGCATTAACAATTTCTTGTAGCACTTTATTTTTGTAAGTTCTGTGTAATTTTAATATTAGATTTCTTGGTGCAACCCCAAATTTGCAACCCATACATTCAAATTGGTTTTAATAACTGCTTATATAATAGCACTTTATTATGTATATTCAGTTGGGATAATCTTCCCAGCAACCAATACATTTTTCTGTACTTAATAGCAAGTTCGTTTTTATTTTTAACATGAGCCTTCCACTTTAACTTGGCGTCAAGTGTCATGCCCAAGTAATTGGCCTCATTTGGGTATGGAATTATTGTTTATTTATAAATATAAGAGCTTTCTCACTTGCCTGTTTGTAAAATTTACATGGGTTGATTTTGTCTCATTAAGTTCAAAACACTACTTTTTGGTCCTAACTCTAACTTGATTAACTGCTTTTTAAAGCTTATCAATTGCTTCTTCTTCAGTTTTTCCAACAGCCAAAATGGCAGTATCATTAGCAAATGTAGCCATAATAATAATAATAATAATAATAATAATAATAATAATAATAATAATAATAATAATATATGATAGAGACTGGATTAATCTTGCACAGTATAGGGACCGATGGCGGGCTTATGTAAGGGCGGCAATAAATCTGCGGGTTCCTTAAAAGCCATTTGTAAGTAAGTAAGTAAGTAAGTAATAATAATAATAATAATAATAATAATAATAATAATAATAATAATAATAATAATAATAATAATAATAATAATATTTCTGCCAGAATATTTCCACATTCCAACAATGGTTGTGATCGCTTTTTTCCATGTTCTTATCTTCTTTTTTTATTTAGGCTATGGCGTAACGATACAATTCCAAGTAGGCTAAGTAAGTACTTTCTCCTATTCGTAAATAGTTGCTCCAGTTTTTTAGAAAACTTGTAGGTTCTTGAAGCAAGTCGATGTGTGTGAAATGATTTCTTCTTTCTAACCACTGTTTGGTCTACAACTTTCGTTAACTTTTTTTTTGTAGAACACACGCAATAGCTGCATATGCAAATAATTAATAATGTTTTAACAAATCAACTTAGCACGTCTGACCGCAAAACTACAGGCCCGGTTCAAATCCTGATTAGGACAAGTTACCTGGTTGAGGTTCTTTCTCGACCC
Source organism: Periplaneta americana (assembly GCF_040183065.1). Lineage (NCBI taxonomy): Eukaryota > Metazoa > Arthropoda > Insecta > Blattodea > Blattidae > Periplaneta > Periplaneta americana. The sequence goes on from NC_091130.1 coordinate 97,073,197, forward strand.
ATTAAGACACTTTCGGCATTCGACCCTGGGCTCATCTCGCTAGCATTATCATCTTCATCTCACTCAGACGCTAGATAATCATAGCGTTGATAATGAGTCGTAAAATAACCCCCCCCCAAAAAAACACCTAAACATAATTTTCCTCCACTCGGCGATACGCTGGAAGACTGACTGTGGCATACAACCTGAGAATATATGGGGAAAGAAAGTGAGAGCACAAACTGTTAAAGTTTCGGCTGTCAGGTCGATCGGAAGACCAAACTGTGTGTATATGGGGACCTAAGAGAAAGTTGTTTATATAGCAAAGTTCTTCGACTGTTGAAATATTCGCTCATATGTCTCATATTGTCTAGCTGTCAATGTATATACCAGTGGCCGTACATAACCCATATTTAAACCATGTATAATAAAGCGCTGCGAAAATATCTGGGGACACTTTTAAAGGTCCCATCGGAGAATACTGCTTCACTACTAGCATATAATCTCATATTATTTACAGTACAAAATATTAGCAGGTATCCTATTGGATCGTCTGTAGGACTGTAATAGAGAGGAAATTGTTCTTTTGACTTTGTCACAGTGTTAGGATGAGTGATGTTTATATTCTATAAATTAGCGGGAATTGGAGGTATTATTCAGGTTTATAAATCGTTTCGAAACTTTCTCTGAGGCATTTGTACAAGTACTTTCTCATTTTGCACATTTGATGTACCTTGACATATAATCTGGCTAAGATATGTGTTAGGAGAAACTTTTGCCATACGTTTGATCTTCTGAACAACTTCCTTTGACTAATTTTTTGCTCCATTTTGAGGAAGAAGAAATGTAATAAAATTGCATTTTTAGATTATGAGATTTTCTATATCCACATTTTTAATGTACAGCTGTCAAAAGAAAAAGTGGCCGCTCTCCTGAAACAAAGTTCCCTTCGGGTATCTTCGCTACAATTCGGAGACAGGCGATGTTACATGTTGTTGGACCACGTTGCCTGATATCTACAGTTATAATTGAAGTATACTGTGTGTTATTCGATAGCATAATGGTAGCGTTCAGGCCTCTTATTCATGAGGTCCTGCGTTTGACTACAACCTCGTGCTTTTTATGTCCTTTTTTGTTCTGTTTTTGAGAGAGACAAACTAGACATAATGGCTCCTTTCTCTTTTATGATTATTTTAGTAATTAACATCAAGTTCATTAATATATTATGCCATGACTTTATCATTATCATTATGATATTGTGGCTGCAAATGGAAAGAAAAAAAAATTATTCTCAATAAAAATATCTTTCGTGGCATAAACATAACAAATTTACTGGCGTCGGCCTTAAAACATTCAAACAATTAAGCGTTCAAAAAACAAAACAAAAAGCCACAATTCAATATTTAGTCTATCTTCCTCTTATCTCGATCATCTTGCAGTCGAGTGGGCATGGAATTGACTAGTCTTTGCAAATAGCGACTGTTCTTAGACACGATAATCCAGGCATTCTGAACATACATACATGAGTGTTCTGTCCATGGGCAGGTCTTTCATTGCAAACCCAGCAATCTCCAATCTTTCCTATTTTCTGCCTTCCTCTTAGTCTCCGCATATGATCCACATATCCTAATGTCGTCTATTATTCTTTTCAACCAGAGACCCAACCAGTTCCTTTTTCTCTTTCTTATCAGTTTCAGCATCATTCTTTCTTCACTCACTTTTTCAAACACAATTTTATTTCTTATTCTGTCTGTCCACTTCACACGCACCGTTCTTCTCCACATCCACATTTCAAATGCTTCAATTCGTTTTCTTCATTTCGTCGTAATGTCCATGTTCCTTCCCCATACAATGCCACACTCCACACAAAGCACTTCACTAGTCTCTTCCTTAGTTATTTTTCCAGAGGTCCGCAGAAGATCCTTCTTCTTCTATTAAAAGCTTCCTTTGTTCATGTTTGTAGTTTTTCTTGGGAAGGATAGGCCTAAATGCGGTAACATCCCGTTGCTTTCCGCACACCACTATCTCTTTCGCATCTTATTAAATTCCAGGGGGCCCAAACGTGGAGATGAGGAGAGTGGATTTGACTAATTGGGCCCTCCGGACTTCATCGAAAGTCACGGCAAGGGTTAAATATTAATTCTATCATGATGTTTGACCCGGTCAGAGACCGGGAAATCTCAATTAGCCTTTGCCCCCCGCATCCTGGACTAGCTTCTACGAATCATCAGAAAATCTTAGAGTGTGATTGGGCCAATTTTTCCGAAAATGTTTCCACACTTTTGCTCTCCTAGCTCAGTGGACGAACGTCGGAATTTAGATGTCAACGTCTCAGGTTCAATTCCTCGTTACTCCTTTTCATTTTATTGTGGTTCAAGATAGTATAACGTAATAATACAAAAAGAAAAACTAATACCAGTATTATGCAACTGGATTTTTCCAAACCTAATATTAAATTTATGTTATTTATATCGCTAAAGAACGATTACAATATAAATAATTTGAATATTATTTATACAGTATCACTAAAGAACGATAACAGAATATAAATGATAAATATCGGTTTGTTTAATTAATATATTGCGAAAGAACAATAACAATATAAATAACTTGAATATTGTTTTATAATGCTAATGAAGGAAAACAGAATATAAATGATAACTTGAATATTATTTAAATCGCTAAAGAACGATAACAATATAAAAAACGTGAATATTATTCATATCGGAATTTCACAGATTTATTACAGATGTATTTAAGAAATTGTAGAAGAATAGTAATTAGTAACAGTGTCCTATTTATTCTTCTTGGAGCCAAATTTGTAACTTTTAAAAGTGTGGTTACTATGTTGAAATGTATGTGTTGTAACGGATGCTTGATTTGTTATGTATGTGAGTCAGTTATGGGATGCTTGATGTCGTCGTAATGTCGTAATTATAGTTTGATTGTGTTTGTGTGACTATTGGGTATTAATTTATGATGTATGTTACGGAAAGCTGCATATTTGTGTTATAGAAGTGTTACGTATGTGTGTTGTTAATGTTTTTGTATGTTTCAAATTGATAACTGATATTTGTTTTGCAATCGCAGTGCCTAATTTACGGATTGTTTATGTTTTGTTTAGATCGCATAAACTAATTTAATTTTCTTTTCCATTTCTCTTTATGCTTATCTTTTTTGTGTATAAAACTATAGCCCTGACATACATATGTAAAATAGAGCTAACCCCCATTGGAGATACAATAATAATAATAATAATTATTATTATTATTATTCATATCGTTATGAAACGATAACAGAATACAAATGATGACTTGAATTTTATTCATATCTCTAAAGAACGATAACAAAATATAAATAACGTGATATCCATAAAGAACGATAACTATATATAAATGATAAATAATTTGAATATCATTTATATCGTTAAAGAACGATTAAAAAATAAAATGAAAACTTGAAGAAAGCCCGAACCCACGATCTTTGAATCATTAAACAAGCACTCTACCGCTGGTCTACGAGGCGCAGATATGGAACACTTTCATAGTTCCGGAACTGCTTGTACAAGCACATGCATCGTGTAACATCGCCGCGACCCGAAGTGGACTTTGAAAAATTCGCTGTTCACGAGTGCGGCCACTTTTTTTTTTACAGCTGTACCTTCTTGGATTCCATGTTAATCTATCATCGCAACGCTAGTATTTTTTTGCACGATTTTATTGCACGAGCGAAGCGATAACTATATCCTTCATTTACGATGAATGATTTATCCCTCTTATTCTTTACGGTCTTCGGAGCCATTGTAATTGATAAAAGAAATTTATAAATTTACTATTAATATTATAAATATAATGACCCGCATCCATACTTACAAGAGTTACAATATATTTCCCCTTTTACTCCATTGTGGTTCAAATTGATTTTCTTAGTTAAATATTTGCAGATAGATCATGGAAAAAAGACGATTGAATAAACTGTGGACACTTATTGAAGGGAGAAACATTGATGTCGAACAAAAAAGTGAAGTGGACCAAAGAACTGTAAGAAGACATTTGTTCACCGCTGTGGTCTCGTGGTAGCGTATTCGCTCCCGAACTCAGCGGGCCGGGAACGAGTCCCCGCTTGGGACCCAGCAGCGGAATCCACTCTCAGACCGTTAGACGGACGGGAGGGGTGGCTCACACCTCAGACCGTTTGAGGGGGGAATGTGGGGGTGGGCTGTTGGAATGGAATGGTACACGGACTTAGAGGGATGGCGGGACTGGTCGTTAGGGTGTTGTGGGTTAGGTCAGGTCGGCGAGAGTGCGGTGTTTGGGCTACAACTCATCCTAGTGGTGCACAACGCACCTCAGGTCGCGGTGCATAGGGATGTTCTCTTCCCGGCCTCATAGAGAGAGAAAAAGTAGACATTTTGTCACTGGATAACACTTATTGGACGAACATGCCATTGGATATATCACATATTATGTGGACGAGAGTGTCTGGAAGCCCGTTATACAATTTGCTGTTCGTCTCTTATACACTACAAGTTGGTATTAGGACAAAGAACGCCGGGAGATCTACAAATCTTGCACATTGAAAGGTGGCGAGTCCTTTCGTAATGCGAGTGGGACTCCAGTAAACTCGCTCATGAACCGAATGCGAAATAAATATGGAAAATGCCGAAACTTATAATATTATGGAAAGGAGGATGTAGGTCCATGGCCCATTTCTTTCAAGGCTCATCCCGACATTTGACTTAGCACCTTACAAGTACACTTCTTTCCACATGTCTAAATCCAACACGGCCGGCACCCTAATCTGCTACGTCGCGACTTTCAACTGACAACATTAAAATCTGGGTGTGTTCAGTTCCGGGACGAAAGAAAAAGGCACAGAATTTGAACAAAATAACGTAGCAACAAATACAAATAACTCAGTGTCCTCCAGGAGCGAAAGTAGGCTAAGAATCAAAACACTGGTTAGATAATTGTGATATCTCGAACACAATCCAATTTATTAAGAAATGTCGTAATGCACACTAATGGACGTAAGCGTGTGTTTAAATAAGAAAATAAAAATAAAAGATGGCGAAAAGGAACCGTTACATACTCCCCCTCTTAAGGTATACATCGACTCTTATGATAAAAATACACATTTTCCCTTAATGTATATATATATATATATATATATATATATATATATATATATATATATATACACATACAGGGTGTTTAAAAAATACGGGGCATCATTTCAGGTATGTAGGCTATTTCCCACATGTAGACAATCAAAATAGTTCATTACAACATGTGTCCGGAAATGCTTCATTTCTGAGTTATGGCCTTCACAACATTGAAATTCACCGGAACGTTTTTCTTCTTGCGAGTAAACTAAGAAATTTATATAATTCAAACTTTAAAATCGAATTTTGGGGCCCAAAGAACACTTTTTTTTAGTTAATAAAATTTTGTATCGACATAACTCCATTAGAAACTGACCAAGGTAAAATTTATTTCGCCAAAATGATTCTCTACGTGTGGAGAATGTTACATACTAAAATTATTCATTTATCTTGAACTATTCAAAAGATATGCTACATTATATAAGCACTTTAGAAAAAAAAATATACATGTAAATTTTTGGAATAAAGTAATTATAATCGATTAAAAATACTAATTTTAGTTTACAATATAGCCATGGTACCTCAATGAAGCCTTTTGCCCAATTGACAGTTTCCTTTTTGTCCGTCGGAAGGATAATAAACGTCGGAAAATTTGAAATAAGAGAAAACAGACACTGGGTATAGAAAGTATAGTGCTCTTATATTATAAATTCACAAACAATTATGATTATTGAGATAATGGGTACAAGATATATATTTTCGAAAACTAGAAAAATAAGCTACAAGATGAGACAATAACTTGAAGAAATCTGACATTTATAGAGTCCATGTATAGCCACAGTTGCAAGCTGTGGCCTAAAGAGAATTGCCGCTATGCCAAAACTGGAAGAAAATCCAAAACCCATATACACATGGCCACTTCCACTAACACTCCCGCTGTCACTGAGCCTGACGAGGAAAGACAACGGTCATCATAAATCGGGAACTATACACATTCTCTGGAGACGCACAAAAACCACGAACTCCCACAACATGACTGCATGCGTAAAATAATCAAATGTATCAATGTATTCTGCTACAACAGTACGCTTTTTATGGAACCCTGACCGAAAAGGTAGCCTATACTTGTATAACACATGACCGAGTGAAGGACAGGCTCTAAGCAGCGGCAGAGTGAAGAAAATGGGACCGACGACGACCGGCTGACGACGCAGCAGGAGCGGAAAAGGACAGTAAATTTAAGAAAAGAACACACACAGGAGAAGAAGACAGAAACAACGACAAAGTTCACAATAGAATCGTGCACAGTGGGGTATTTGCCTGATGTAGCTGGCCAAGAAAAGTCCACATACTATATTAATAGGCTCTATCAACAGACACATTCATATGTAAAGTCAATGATACATTTAAATTTCAAACAACACGTTATTTGCAATAGAAGGTCAAAACTGCCAGTGCTGTAAGACAGAACGAAAATTGTTATAGCCTACTTGGGGCTATCTGTGGTGTGATAGGAAACAATAATATAATATAATATAATATAATATAATATAATATAATATAATATAATATAATATAATATAATATAATATAATATAATATAATATAATATAATATAATAAAGGGAAAAATTGAGACGGTGTCGGGTGAAGGTCCTGGATAGCTCTGTTGGTAAGAGCGTTGGTGCGTTCAGCCAAAGGTCCCGGGATCGATACCCGGTCCAGGGACAATTTTTCCCTTGAAATTATTCAAGTCTGCTTCACAGGGAGCTTTATCTGAAAGCTAGATTTGCATAATAATATAGATTACACAAAATTTATTCAGAGGAGAATGGCATTCACGGTTCATCGTGTGATGACATATTTTCTTCGTCTGAAGATCTGCTTCTTCGTCCAAAGAAGCATTTGCGTCATTTTCATGAGTCTTAAATGTATGTTTAGCTGAAAGAAGCTTTTGCAGTATTTCCTTCAGGAACAGAGTTGATTTTTTTTCTTGGTACTGGCCTCATTCCGGTTATGAGATGATCTGAATAAGAATTTAACTGGCCTAATATAGGTTCATTCATGCGAATTCGCGGTTATTTTGGTATTATTATTATTATTATTATTATTATTATTATTATTATTATTATAGAGTTATAACATTTTTTATGGTTTAAAAATATATCGGGGACGCAATCTGAAATAAAATAAATACCTTCGATTTAACTTCAAATCTGGCATATAAATTGCTAAACAATTGACATATTTAATGGAGCTTTAACTGTTTAAAAATTAATGCATTTATGATTATGATTAAAATAGGCCAACTTTCACTCTCCATCTTCAGGACAATTCATAGCTTTAATACGAGGGTCATTCCGAAAGTAATACACAACATTTTTTAAAGTTATTTTTTATTCTACCTTTGCAATTTATGGAGGTCATAGATACATCCTTCCATCTTGTATTCAAATTTAATTTAAGTCGTTCCCATGAGTGGCGCTATGCTAGCATTCCATGAAGATGGCTGCTGTACTTGACATTCGTCAGAAGCAACGTGCTGATATCGAGTTCCTGTGCTGTGAGAACGAGACAGTGGGAAACATTCACAAGAGGTTGAAAAAGGTGTATGGAGATGTAGCTGTCGATCGCAGTACGGTTAGTCAGTGGGCAAGCAGATTATCTGGTGAAAAAGGGCACGGCAATATTCGGGGTACTCCTCGCAGCGGCAGACCCTGCACTGCACGAAGTCCTGACAATGTGCAGCGCGTTAACAACATGGTTGTGGCTGACAAACGCGTAACAGTGAAAGAATTGTCACTCTAAGTTGGAATAGGAGAAGCAAATATGTGCAGAATATTGAAATAGTTGCTCTATTAAGTAACTTAAATAGTGATAAAGCAAATAATAAAATCTTCTATATGTAATTATTATATTTCTTTCTTTCGAAAATTTAAGGGTTCACAATCTCCTATGTACTAATGCTATAGAATGATAATGTGTTTTTCTTCCTACTGAACAATTTTATATTTTGCTCATACGAGTAACTGCAGGAACAACGACGATATATGGAAATTCCTGACTTAGGCAGCACTACTATCAGTTCGATTCCTGAGTTCGCTGGAATCTGAGTGGCGTGCTGTTCTGTAGATTTATCAATTCAAGCTGTAAACTTTCAGGATCTTCTATCGGCTGTAACTAAGCCAAAAGAAAAATCTCGATTCCTTGTCAATTGTCACTGTTTCTCCAAGCTTACCAGTGAATTCTGCTGTAGGTCTTGAAGTAGGGCCTTGTATTTGATAAGAAGATTTATATAGTCAAAGAAAGTGAAGTTGTCTATGTTATACAGTAACTTACTGTCACATTTGAAATTTATCCATAAATGCTCTTAGCTAGTCGATCATAAGTCGTGCAATTCTGTAATTTGCACACATAATGTGATAACGATATTTGACATCAGTCTCATCTTATTGATATCCCATTTTTACCTTTAGCTGTTCTAAAGCAGATCTAGACAGTATTTCTTTACTAAAACCTTCACTGTGTTTATTTGTAACATAAAATGTCATGCGTAAGAAAGTGTAATAGAACATAATACAAGCTTTACCTGGCTTCTTAATAAAAAAAATCTTTCTCTTTCGACTCATCACTAAAGGGAAATGTTCTGGGGATTATATTGTTTTTCACTTAAAACAAGCCGCCACTTACTGCAGACGCGAGCCAACTTGGGTGTTTCGAGAACTGCATATAGACACTACAGCTAGTACACAGTCCATTCTACTTGCACTGAGAGTGTGTTGACACTTTGAGAGCACGAGTTGCCCACTCATGTCCATAGGTAAAGAAATTACAACTCTTTTTAGTTAACGTAGGATAGCTTTTGAATAAGACATGTAGATGGAGTTGCGTCAAAATATAAACCTATGTCTTCATATTCATTATATAACAATCAAGCACAATTGCAGTGTCACTAAATTTACTAACGTGTTTATTAACTTAACTAACTGTTTAAATTACAGTGAATATAAATACAGATTGTGAAATCACAAAATACCCTGCATTTTTCATAGCCAAAGTCTTATCCATCTACAACCATCTAGAAAATGCGAATGTGTGGACTGGCTCATTATAATAACATTTCAAAAAGGCATTGTTTGAAGTTGTAATAAATGTTGCTGTATTGTGTATAAATAGAACAATCTACATATCCTTAAATATATTTATTGTCGGTATACATTTTACGTATAGTTTTTAGAGTGAAAACTTGAACATAAGCGTAAGTTATGAAAGATTTAAGAACTTATGACGGAACATGACATCGGATACATTACAGAGCGTTGTTTTGGGAGAGGAGTTGACGATGCACGTTTTTTGGTTGGTTATTTACACGCTGTATCAATTACTGGTTTATCTCGCGTCGATGGAAGAGATGGTATTCGGAGATATGAGGCAGTGAATTCGCCATAGATTATCTAACATTGTCGCCCTAAGTGGTGCAGTTGGTATAGCGCTGGCCTTCTGCACCCGAGGTTGCGGGTTCGATCCCCGCCCAGGTAGATAGCTTCTTAAATGTGCTTAAATGCGACAGGCTCATGTCACTAGATTTGGTGGCATGTAAAAGAACTCCGGCGAGACAAAATTCTGACACACCGGGGACACTGATATAACCTCGGTAGATGCGAGCGTCGTTAAATAAACCATGATTTTTTTAACCCAACATTAGGCAGACAGGCAGGCAGACAGATAGATAGATAGACAGATAGACAGATATACAGATAGACAGATAGATGAATGGATGGATGGATGGGTGGGTGGGTGGGTGGGTGGGTAAGTAGGTAGGTAGGTAGGTAGGTAGGTAGGTAGATAGATGGATGGATGGATGGATGGATGGATGGATGGATGGATGGATAGATAGATAGATAGATAGATAGATAGATAGATAGATAGATAGATAGATAGATAGATAGATAGATAGATAGATAGATAGATAGATAGATAGATAGACAGATAGACAGACAGACAGACAGACAGACAGACAGACAGACAGACAGACAGACAGACAGACAGATAGATAGATAGATAGATAGATAGATAGATAGATAGATAGATAGATAGATAGATAGATAGATAGATAGATAGATAGATAGATAGATTGATTTTATTGTCAAAGGCATAAAAATTGTCAATAAAATACTTTTAAATACATTACAATAAAGTCAAATAAAAAATACGTTAGACAAGAGTTCAAAGGCCCACACGTGAATCCTCTAGTCTTACACGTAAGAAATCTAACCTGTTAATCAGGTCAAGCGGGATTCGATCCCACGTCAAAATGCAGCTCCGGATGAGCATGCAAACGCTCGCTGGCGCTTAGAAAGTATATTAAGTAATTCCATTTATATTATGCCTTTTGAATAGGATTTCAAGATTATAAACGATAAACTGTAATTTCACTGACACTTGATACAAAACTCTTATATCTTTTGAATAATATATCAAGATTATAAACGGTAAACTGTAATTACACTGACTATTACACTCTTACTACGTCATACTACTTTTGACCAATAAAACGGTACGAAAGGACGTATTTCAACCAATCATGGCTGCATATCGCACAATTTTATCGCGTCCCTAGCATTTGTTTAATTTTGTCGCGTCCCTAGCATTTGTTTCTTTGTTTGCTAACATTTGAAATTGCGCTGGTCTGGACGTCAAAAAAAAAAAAAAAAAAAAAATATATATATATATATATATATATATATATATATATATATATATATGTAATTACAAACCACTCCAGTCGATGCACAGCAGTTTCAAATATGACTCGCATTGGCATTCAAGAACAAGAATTAATCAAAATCACTGATCATACCTATGCATCTTCTGAAATCCGATTTACAAATAAATGAAGAGCACCATTCGGAAATCCTGAATAAGTTGAATACACCATGTAGGCCTAAATCAACGAGTTCCACTTCTATTACGCACACGTCCAATATAACATCAATTGAACCACCAACCACATTCAAATTTGAAAATTGTACATTCAATAATTATTCCTTTTAAAATTATTCATTCGGAAATTCTGAATAGGTTGAATACACCATGTACGTCTAAATCAACGAGTTCCACTTCTATTACGCACACGTCCAATATAAATCCTGAATAAGTTGAATACACCATGTAGGCCTAAATCAACAAGTTCCACTTCTATTACGCACACGTCCAATATAACATCAATTGAACCACCAACCACATTCAAATTTGAAAATTGTACATTCTATAATTATTCCTTTTAAAATTATTCATTCGGAAATTCTGAATAGGTTGAATATACCATGTAGGCCTAAATCAACGAGTTCCACTTCTATTACGCACACGTCCAATATAACATCAATTGAACCACCAACCACATTCAAATTTGAAAATTGTACATTCAATAATTATTCTTTTTAAAATTATTCATGTTTATTTTTTATGTCATCGTCGTTAATTAAAACTTTTCTAACACTTGTGTATATTAGTTAGGTTATGTTATAGCTTCTTCTATATGATATTATGGATAGTCACGTATCAGAGATTGTTTAATATTAAGATTTATTGAAAATCATCTGCCAAGTGACGTTGATTACTGGGATTCGGATAATTGTAGTGGAATGTTGCATTTTAATAAGAATGAAACTGAATCAACAAAGCCTTCTTGACTAGTAACATTGCCATCGTGTATAATAGATCGAGAACTTCTCGACGAGAAGGCATTGCTCACTACTGCCATCTAGCATGCATCTAGCGTAATATTTGTAATGTTGAGATGGTACAATAATACATTTGAAGACAGTTGTATTTTCGTAAGTCAATTAATATTTTATTGTATTGGAGTACTTCGTTACTTCTAATCTTTATATACTTTCTTCTAATCGTGTAATAGTCAAATAAATCCCATTCGAGTTTTGATTTTCTCTAGATAAATCAAAACATCTAGTAAGATTTCTGTTGATAAACTGTAATTGCACTGACAAATGGTATAAAACTCTTATGTCTTTTGAATAATAATTCAATATTATAAACGATAAACTGTAATTGCACTGACAAATGATATAAAACTCTTATGTCTTTTGAATAATATTTCAATATTATAAACGATAAACTGTAATTGCACTGACAAATGATATAAAACGGAATTGCTGGGAAATGTATGAAACGTACGCATAATGAGAAAGTGCGTGTCATCTCCGTGGCACTCATCTTCATTTCAAGCAAAGCCCGGATATTCCGGCGTCATCGGTCAAATACAGAACAAACCATCTGAGTCCTGTGCTGCTAGAATTGCAAGTTCCATCGCCGGTTAAGACGTCTCTTTGAGGTGAGAGTGGGCAGTATCAAATTGTGAGGAGGAAAAGAGACGCGAACGCTGACTATAGTAGCTGAGTGCCTCGCAGAGACGTGACAAGATTACAACGTTAAAGCAAGCATTGCTGCTGTGTGCAACAATGACATACAGAGTTTTCCGTCATCTGAAGTTCGAGTTTTGGCACAGCTGTTACTGACTTTAATGGCGAAACAAAACTCAGCAGTTATGTTCCGCTTAACTCTCCTTTGGCTTCTTATTTTCTTGTGTTTTCAAAAGTAATTATCAAGCCATATATTACCCCAAAATCAAAATAAAACAACGGTATTAAACCATACGGTAACAGGTGCAATTGAAGTGCTTACTAAAAAAGGGCTCAACTAGCAAACTTAAATTTTTTTTTCATTCTATTGTACTGTACGTCTTTAGAAGGCGCATCTGGTCGGTAAAAAAGGGTCTAGTGACAATTATAATTCCAGCAGAAAACTTGTAATGAATATCGCGGTTCGTAGAAAAATGACAATTATTGCTTTTGGCACTTTATTGTAACACCGTATTTGAGTATGTAGAAGAACGGTCCTGTTATTTACAGTTGGATTTTCTTCGTTCAATTTTTGTTAATAAGAATGTTATTTCATTAATATAACTAAGTTCGCAATAGGGTATATTTTGCAGTTTGGAGTTCAGTCTTTTTAGTATGTCGTCTCATCTGTTTCAATTTACTTAATATAAGACCTTAAAATTTGACATGTGTTCAAATTATATGAATAATAACGATTTAACAGGAATTTCATTTCTAATATAATAATATTGTAGAAGAAGGCCCTAATTATGTTATTTTCAAATTATACTTAAACATGTTTCAAACAGTCACAGAAAGAATATAATTATATCCTATCTTCTTGCGAGTGTTTTTAATATATGATGTTAAAGAATTTCATTTTGTGTTGGTATTTCAAACTGATTTATTCAGTTCTTGTTCGTACTGTTTTATAAATTCTAACTTTCAGATTTTTTGAGAGCAGACTGAATGACAAAAGCTTCTCAACCGAATAATAGCAAGCATTTCCCATATTTATTTTACGTTTAATTTCCTCTCGAGTGTCATTTAGGCCCATACATGTTATTGTTGCTCCAAGCTATTTGAATTTTTCCACCTTTTCAAAGGATAAATTTCCAATTCTTTAGCCCGCAGTGAACTGTGAAAAAGTGTCGGACAGAAACTGGCCTATATGGACTCTGCTGTACGTTTCACTAAGACACATTTTAATTAATCGAACTAGTTTCTTGGGAATACCAAACTCAATAAGAATAATGATCCGCAATAATTTAATCTACATAAGAAGTTAATCTTCTCAAAAGAATATTGGTAAAGTTCAGAGATATTCAGTCCATTTAAGATACGTTCAGTCCATTCACTCTATTTGCTGTATCGGATTCTAAATAATTCCACACCTATTTACCTAGTTCCTCGCTTCACACTTTTAGCATCCCACCGTAACCGTGATACATGTTCACAGCATAACCTTGTTCTATCAATTCCATATCATCAAACATCTCTCTACTCTGCTTTCTTCACAATACACACAGCTCGTTCCTGGAATTCCTTGTCACAGGAAATCAAGAGCAGTCGGAGTCTAAAATCATTTAAGTACTCTCTACTTAGAAATGTTTTCATTGAACAGAACTAGACTCTTGCGGAAGTATCTAAATAATTTGCTTTACATGACCAAGTTTCTTTTTCCTCTCTCTTCCTTTTCTTCCTATTTTTTTTTATTATCCTGATATTTTACTAATCGTTTGTATCTGTATGCTAGCCTATATAGTACGTTTTTGCTATTCAAAATACTATTCAAGGAAATACAACAAACACGCATGATACGGCTAAGGTTCTAATGGAAAGGTTTTTCCCGTCAGATACAAAAGATACATATATGCAAAAAATTATACGACACGAATCCACTTTGGACCCTCTGACACATGATGATCTGTCTTTTACAGACGACGAGGTGAACCATATTATAAGAAACCTTAATGACAAGAAAGCTCCTGAAATTGATGCCATATCAGCAAATATGATTAAAAACTTGCATATCTCCTGTCCCAATCTTCTCCTCAACATCTACAACAAATGTCTGGAACTCGCTGTTTTTCCTGACTTATGGAAAATTGCTGTTGTAAAAGTAATTCCAAAACAACATTCTAAAGAGATTTTTACAGCAAATGCGTACAGGCCAATCGTCTCTTACCTGTTTTAGGTAAAGTTTTAGAGTAACTTACAATAGATAGAATAATGTTTCACATGCACAACAACAAACTATTAAATGGAAGCCAGTATGGGTTTACACCACAAAAATCAACTAAAACGTCAGTCCTAAAGGTGGTTGAATGGTCTCGCGAAGTTTTGCGAAACAAAGAGCTAGGTATTTTAATATCTTTGGACATATCAGGGGCTTTCGACAATGCTTGGTGGCCAAAAATCATGCAACAGTTAGAGAACAAAAGATGTCCTAGAAATCTACACAAGTTGGTTCGAAACTATTTTTCTAGGCGCAAAGCACAGCTTACGATAGGGAACACACAGATCATAAAAAACTTGACCAAAGGATATCCCCAAGGATCAGCCTGCAGCCCAGGTCTATGGATAATTTTATACGATGAATTATTATGCCTGCAATTACCAAACAATTGTAGCATTATGGCATATGCAGATGATGCCCTTCTGTTAGTTAAAGCAGATATAATTACTGCCCTACAAAATACTGCAAATACAGCGCTTAATTCGATGTATAAATGGGGTTGTATTAACAAACTTCAATTCAATCCACAAAAAACAACAGCAATGTTGATAACCAAGAAGAAAGGAATTGCTGCACCAAACATTCAACTGAATATGGAAGACATAAAAATACTAGATCACTTCTCATATCTCGGAGTAATTATCGACAAGAAAATGACTTTTAAACCACATTTAGAAAATTTGGCCAAAAAGGCAAGCCAGTTCCAATCCGCCCTAGCACGAGCCACGAAACCCACATGGGGCATCAATTCAGAAGCACTGCGTATTATTTACTATGGGGCTTTCGAGCCATTGGTACTGTATTGCGTTTCCGCCTACCAGCATATATTAGATAAAAAATGGGCGCAGAAGAAATTAATTCAAATACAGCGTGGTTTTGTACTCCAGATCACGAAGGCATACAGAACAATATCTACGGACGCAGCCCTGGTTATAGCAGGCATTGCACCACTGCATATAACAGCCATTGCTTAATCTGAACTGACAGACGGGAAAAATGGAACAGAAGTTATTTCACGACTACTCCAGCAAGAGATAGAAATTGAGAAGAAAACACATTTTCTGTCAAGAGGACACCCACGTGAATACCCACATTTTGTTAATCAAACAACTTGCAACAGAAGGCACGAATTTCACGTCTATATCGATGGCTCTCGAACACAGAGAGGAAATGGAGAAGAGTTAGTAGGCTGTGCTTTTGTCGTCTATTCAAGAGACACAGAAGTTTTCACATCTACATACAGACTGGCTCCAATATGCACTATCTTTCAAGCTGAACTTTATGCCATTCAACAAGCAGTCATATGGTGCATAGACAACAGAACTGATTCACACATCCATTCAGATTCTCAAGCAGCATTGCTCTCTATTAAAGATAAATTCAATTTAAACCCGATAGCCACAGAAATAAGAACCAAACTCTCAAGAAATAATAACCATGTTTGTCTCTCTTGGATAAAAGGACATGATGGTTACTCTGGAAATGAAAGAGCTGATGAACTGGCGAAATTAGCAGTATCCAGCGAAGGTGATTTTGCATACAAAAAGTGTACTTTATCTCGTGCAAAGGCTGAGTATAAAAAACAAATAATAAATATGTGGAATTCACAGTGGAAGAATAGTAATAATGGCTCAACCACAAGAGATCTATTTTTCCCCGATGTACATAGCCGCTTAAAGTGCACTTTATTTATACCTGATTTCATTCTCACACAATTTCTATCCGGCCATGGTAAATTTTTTTCATATTTCAGGAGATTTCATATTAATGTAGAGAACGGAAATGAATGCGTTTGTGGAAGTGAACAAACAGTAGAACATTTGTTATTTGATTGCCCACTTTATGGATATAGAAGGTACAGCATTGAAATGCACCTAAATAAATGTAATATTAGCTACAATAAGCCATTGTACAACATTTTCCGTAGAAATTGTTGTCGCAAAATATTCATCAAGTTTATTAACCACATCAATAGAAAATTGTAAGTGTCAATATTGTTCTTGTATTATTTGAAAATTTTAACCTTAAGTAATACAAATTGTCCATCTATGCTATGCTATAAAAGGATGTGTGTAAATTATAAATTTACTTGTGTATGAAATAATTGTTTGTATGATTATGTCTGTATATTCCACATTGCTCTAGTATGTATCATAATATTTGTTTACTTTTGGACGCTATATGTATTATTTCATGCCAAATTCTATGTTATTGTTATTCAATTATGTTTTGTATTTACAGGTATCATTTGATGTTTGATATATTTGGTCACAGCACTTCTTTACATGTAATGGTGTACCTCACATTTCTGTATCCGGTGCCACCATTAACACTTACAGTAACACATATTTGCAGTACATGTCTACACAACTTCTACCAATCTCCCTTTCAGTATTTCTCCTACATTTCGTTTGCTATTCTCTATTTGATCATTAATCGTAATATATCTAAATTTATATATGCCTTTCAAACCCCCTTTTTCCTCTAACTACTATTCACTAAGATTTAAATTTCACTTATTCTCTACAAATTATCATATTGAATTATTTGCCTTATTTGTTCTTTGACCTTTTCTCCTATCTGTCTCTTATATTCATTTACTGCTCCAACGTTCAAATGTCAGTACTAATTTTATGCTGTCACTTGTTCAATTCTCTTAACCCTTTTTCACTTTTCACTCATTCATATTTGCGCTCACTTTCAACTTTCTCTCTATTCCACTTACACCTAATCCTTTCACAATACTCTCACTTCCTATAAATACTTATATTTCTTTCTACACATCAGCTTATACACTTTCTCGCTCCCTTATACTTCTCTGTCATTTCAATTACAATTACCCTTTACTAGCACTTTTTGATCATATTCCCACATTTTTTAATCATATCTAATAACATTGCTATATCCTCAGCTGTCGCCGGTTCTGACCTTTCTTTACTGCTTGTCTCTGCTTTATTTCTATCTCTGTCTTTCTTTCTTTTTCCTTCTTCTTCTTCTATTCCTCTTTTATCCCCCCCACGCTTTTACTTCCACATCCTAGATTTCCACTTACACTCGCACCCTTAATCTTTTCACTACTTTCTTCCCTATCACTTCCTGACTCTTGGTTTCTCTTTTTATCCCCACTCGCCTTTTTTCTAGCACCTGTGCTTCTTGTTCCGTTATTTTCAGCATTCCTTCTGGAGTGCGCTAACCTTACTGCCATCGTATGGAGACTAGGAATCTGCTTATGCTGCTTGATCACGTTACACTTATCTTCTCGTTGTGTCATCACCTCTACACTTCCTCGTACGTCAGCCTGTGGGTTCCTGAACTCCTTACTATTCGCTCCTGTTACCATGTGATCTGCGACCATCACTTGTTCCGTCCTTGAAGTTGGGATGATTTTCTTCTGCTCCTTCCCTTCGCTTATGTAGCAAACGTCGATTTTGTCCTCTTTCGTTCTTCTCGTTAGTCCAAATTCTGGATGATCTTCATTCCTCAGGCAGAACTCCAGATCATACCATTTTCCGTTCACTTTCAATTTATCTTCGTACATTTTAGCAAAGTGACCCTTCGCCCTCGCTGCTTTCATATAAGGTAGTAGTCGTTTTCTTCTATTTCTTACTTCAAATGACATATCTGTTTCCACCCTCACTCCTGAACTCCGGAGCCGTTCTAGATTGTTCAGAATAACTTCCCTTACTTTTGTATTCTTGAGGCTCAAGAAGATAGGCCTTTTATTTCCTTTCCCTAATCTGTACGTATGGTCGACATGTTCTTCTCTCAACTCTATATTAAAGATCACTTCACATAAATCTCTCACTTTCTTAAAGGTATCCATCTCTTTTTCCCGGCCCCTTTCTTCAACCCCGAAAATTATTAAGTTATCTTTTCTCAACTTGAGATCGTATTCACTCATCTTCTTCTTTAATTTGTTATTCTCTTCTATCAACTCTTCTATCTTTTCACAGATGTTATCTACTTTTAGTCTTAAAGCCTGGTTCTTCATATCTACTTCTACTTGATTCAAGCCTGCATTATTATTCCTTTCCTCTCTACTTAATTCACTTACTTTATCATTTCCTGATGTCCCTTTCTGCCACCACTGTTCCATCTTCTCTTACTGTATTCTTCGCTTCTTCCTCAGGCCAATAGCCTTTATACTGTGTAAGCGAGTTGTGCACACGCGACTGCTCTCTCCGGCTTTCTGCTGTAAATTGATTTACAGGTATCATTTTTAATGTATTTCGTATAATTAAGCCCTTTCTTTATGATTGATGTAGACTTCTCATGTGTTTGTGTTGATAGTTGTAACTGTCGTAAAATTAAGTTTACACTTCTCTTATTCATAACATCGACAGAAAAGAAAAATGTTAAAAATGTATTTATATCATATTATCTCAAGTAAATAGAAAACTTTAACCCTAATATACTCATGTAAAATAGGGTTTTTATGTGGAAAAAAAAAGTCTTCTCCTATTAGTATAGGCTTTAACTGTATATTCTATCTCAAGTCAATTCGTTATCATCTAAATTTTTTCTATTCTCATTTAACTATTCCATGCGTCTCTTATTGGTATTATACACGGTGTTTCAAAAATGCGGGGCATAATTTCAGGTATGTATTTCCCACATGTAGACAATCAAAATAATTCATTACAACATGTGTCCGGAAATGCTTCATTTCCGAGTTATGGCCTTCACAACATTGAAATTCACCGGAAGGTTTTTCTTTCCGCAAGTCGTTGTCATTACAGAAGATGTTCAAAATGTCCACCTCCTGCTTGAATACAGACCTCACATCGATGTCTCATTGACCTGCGAACACGATCCCAAACTCCAGAAGTATTGCGTATGTCCTCAGAACATGCCACAATTCGATTCCGAAGAGATTCCGAATCAGGCACCGGAGACGAATAAACCAATGATTTTAAATAGCCCCACAAGTAGAAATCGACAGGGTTCAGATCAGGTGAGCGTGGAGGCCAAGCAACTGGGCCACCTCTACCTATCCATCGATCAGGAAACCTTCGATCCAAGTACCGGCGAGCCGTAAGACTGATGTGTGCAGGAGCGCCATCATGCAAGAAGTGAATGTGTTGACGATTGATCAGTGGAGTGTCTTCTAAAACATGAGGTATGGTGTTTTTCAGGAAGTTTGTGTGCGCCTGCCTCGTAAGTCTATTTACAAGTACATGGGGTCCAACTACTCGATCACCAATGATACCCACCGGCCCACATGTTGAGGGAGAACCGCACCTGGTGATGAGATGGAACAGTTCCACGTGGGTTTTCATACGCCCATACATGCTGATTGTGGAAATTTGTTATGCCATGTCGTGTGAACTGTGCTTATCTGTAAATAATACTAAGGCAGGAAAGTTCGGATTTACACCACACTGCTGCAAGAACCACTGACAGAACCTAACTCGTGCAGAGTAATCTGCTGGTGACGGGGCCTGTACACGTTGCAAATGATAAGGATACAATTGATACTCTTTCAACAGTCTCCAGACAGTCGTATGAGGAACATTGACTTGCAACGCTACCCTTCGTGTGCTGATAGAAGGAGTCATGTTCACAGCCTTCAGAATCTCCTCCTGTACCTCTGGAGTTGTAGATCTTGGTCGTCCCCTTCCCAAACCAGGAGTTAAATTTTCCATACTCGCACAGACAGTAATGGAGACGTACAAATGTCTTCCGATCTGGACATTGTCGCTGTGGGTACCTCTCCTGGTACAAACGCCGAGTTAGCGCAGCATTGCCGTCCGCCTTACCGTACATGAAGTGTATCTCTGCCAGCTCTTGATTTGAATACATGTCGCACAGTCTAACGCCTACACAACACTGAATGTAACCTTCGCCTCGGAATTAACTGTCAGAGTGCCCTCTTAATGTCTTCTTTGACGGCAACGACCTGCGGAAAGAAAAACGTTCCGGTGAATTTCAATGTTGTGAAGGCCATAACTCGGAAATAAAGCATTTCCGGACACATGTTGTAATGAACTATTTTGATTGTCTACATGTGGGAAATACGTACCTGAAATTATATCCCTTATTTTTTAAACACCCTGTATGTATATATATATATATATATATATATATATATATATATATATATATATATATATATATGTGTGTGTGTGTGTGTGTGTGTGTGTGTGTGTGTAATCGTCGAGTTTATATCGAGCAGTTATGTCTTATAAATAGGCTATACATTCCCCTTATATTATGTAATTGATCTTCATTATATGTAATTTTCTACTTTATTTTATGTAATCTCTAGGGGACCGGTCATCAAAACACTGCACGCTGGAGCTAGTGTATCTTATCCGCAGACAAGACACAGTCCTGGGTATGTTGTCTCTCTATCCTTTGCGCACGACGGAGCAGCGTTCCACCCTCCATGCACTCTACCCATTTCAGCGAGTGCTGACGACCACTGGTCTAGGGCATCTTCTTTTGTGTTGTTTTGCATTATATTCATGTATTTCATGTGTATTGTTCAAACTTCGCTGAGTGGAAGAGAAGGCTTTATGATCTTAACTCTGCCAGACAAACCATTACCACTACCACTACTACTATTACTAAAGTTAAGTAGGGTAATTATGGACTACTTTCATTGTTCTGGTACAATTTCCTTTTCCCAAATAGCGAGTACAAGCTTATAAATTTCACTAGATAATTCCAAGATAAATTTTGACATTTTTAGAAAACCTACCTCCACAAATCATACAATAAATAAGGAACCTAATCACCCTGAGACACACAAACTCAGCAAATTCAGATACCTCATCGATAGACTATTAATGGTGCCTTTAAGTAAAAAACGATTCCACAAAGAGCTCACTTATATTACAGAATTAGCAAGATCCAACGGCTTTAATAAACAAGAAATAAATAAGCTGTTTCAAAAACGGAAAAACAAGTTGCTACACAACCAACACACTACACTTTCAACCATTGAACCCACTACACCTAAAAAACGAGTCCCTATGACATACTTTGGTAAAGTTTCCAACCAACTTAATAACCTTTTTAAAAAACATGGCATTGAACTAGCGTTCCGAACAAGTAATAAACTCAATAATATTTTACCCAATAAAATTAACGTAATCGACAAGCATCAGAACAGGGGGATATATATGCTACAGTGCAAAAATTGCCCTCACAAATACATAGGACAAACTCGTAGGAATTTTAAAACCAGATTCAATGAACATGTCGCAGATTTCAAATACAACAGGAGAAAATCTAAATTCGCGACCCACCTTATTGAGAATGGCCACGAATTAATCAATATCAATGAAACATTACGTGTAATTCTCCTTTAAATAATTGCGCGCATATCACTGCAGCAGAAGATTTTCATATAGCCCGGGAATTAAAATGAGGTATTCCTCTCTTAAATGAGCACGTTCCAAATTTATATAATCCATTATTCAATCTGAACGCACACAGTACACGTGATGGGTTTTCAACCTACCACTATTCTCCCCCACCCCCTTCCTCCATCAGCTGTGACATAGTTTACGTAATTTTTGTACACGGAGCGCACCGACCAGTTGCTTTCTGCCTCCAGTGAACTCAAGAACACATCCTCATTAATCATAGTAAGTTACAGTTTATACAGTTTTAAATCTAAGACACAGTCATTTACGTTTTCTCTTATTAATTTTGTATAGATTTGCCCTCTTAATAATTAATAGTTCAACCTTTAACTAATAAACAACTGTTCCGTGCGCTTACGTACATATAAAATCTCTACACGAGATGTTCTGTAATAGATTCATGTTAATTATTAAGATCATGGAATTAATAGCATTGAGATATGTATATATTTTGTTCTGGTAACGAACATCATTGAAAACTTTTGAGTATAGATATTACATTTGATACTTTCTTCCCCACAGCTGTGGCCCCAGCTCCTACCAAATATGGAAAGTTACATAACCATCAAACTGGACGACTATTAATTCTGATCTTAACAATTTTAAAGTATTTTAGTTAATTTTATCTTTAGCAATTGTAACACTTTATTACGGCTCATAGAGCCGCTTTGTATTTACATTGTAATTTCTGCCATACAATTATTGATTTTACATAGAAACATGTCATTTTAAATTTAATATTAATTGAGTTTACTTGCACGGCAACATATAGTGTACTCATACCATACATATGGGCTTACTTGTTTCTGATGATGGCTCCATAGAGCCGAAAACGTTTAAATAGATATATTATGTAACAAAATATTGTATAACCAATATATTTGTTAAATAAGGATAAGCATAGACGGCACATATAATAAATTTTAATTGTCATTTATACTAGATAATGTGTTTCCACCATCTTGTATTAATTCTGCTGGAATTTGATCAGCTTCTTGTCTATGCGGATGACGTGAATATGTTAGGAGAAAGTCCACAAACGATTAGGGAAAACAAGGAAATTATTCTTGAAGCAAGTAAAGCGAAAGGGTTGGAAGTAAATCCCGAAAAGACAAAGTATATGATCAATGTCTCGTGACCATAATTTTGTACGAAATGGAAATGTAAAAATTGGAGATTTATCCTTCCAAAATATGGAAAATTTAAAATATCTTGGAGCAACAGTAACAAATATAAACGACACTCGGGAGGAAATTAAACACAGAATAAATATGGGAAATGCCTGTTATTATTCGGTTGAGAAGCTTTTGTCGTCTAGTGTGCTGTGAAAAAATTTGAAAGTTGGACTTTATAAAACAGTTATGTTACTGGTTATTCTTTAAGGTTGTGAAACTTGGACTCTCACTTTGAGAGAGGAACATAGATTAAGGGTGTTCGAGAATAAGGTTCTTAGGAAAATATTTGGGGCTAAGAGGGATGAAGTTACAGGAGAATGGAGAAAGTCACACAACGCAGAACTGCACGCATTGTATTCTTCACCTGACATAATTAGGAACATTAAATCCAGACTTTTGAGATGGGCAGAGCATGTAGCACGAATGGGCGAGTCCGTAAATGTATATAAAGTGTTTGTTGGGAGACCGGGGAGGAAAGACATTTGGGTAGGCCGAGACGTAGATGGGAGGATAATATTAAAATCGATTTGAGGGTGATGGTATATGATGATAGAGATTGGATTAATCTTGCACAGGATAGGGACCGATGGCGGGCTTATGTGGGGGCGGCAATGAACGTCCGGGTTCCTCAAAAGCCATTTGCAAGTAAGTAAGGAATTTGATGGAT
Organism: Periplaneta americana; assembly: GCF_040183065.1. NCBI lineage: Eukaryota > Metazoa > Arthropoda > Insecta > Blattodea > Blattidae > Periplaneta > Periplaneta americana. The sequence goes on from NC_091130.1 coordinate 97,097,130, forward strand.
ACCTTGAGACATGTACCAATCCTCCTTCGAAAACATTTCGACTGCATTCTGCCCCTCTTTGCTCACAACAGTTCGTCTTAGTGTTGTCACTGTGAATGGACATGGAGATGGAGGGCGAGTTCATCAGTTCTGAGGGAGGGGAGGCATGTAAGCAACCTGTGGTATAAACGATATTGCCTGGCTCCTTTGCACGGCATCGCTGCAGCATAGTTGCCACTACTAAAAAATCAACCCATGTATAAATACGTAATGTTTTTATTCTCACTATTTGTTTCTACGTCATTTAATTTTCCTTTACGTAGTCCCTCTTTTGGTTCGTAAATGTACGCCATGCGTCTCGTCTTTCATTGAAATAATAAAATTATCCCTATTCGCCTGGACTGAATCCTGTAAGAATCAATTTGGCCTGTTTCCTTCTTTCTTTCTATCTCACATAATTCATGAATAATCATTTTCTAAACGTATTAGTGTGAATAGACCTCTTGAATGTCACCGCGTGCGCTTACTTTACAATGCATCGAGAGCCATTTGTCATATGTTGAGTTGACGTCATACATTGTGGAATTAGCAGCTTGTTAGTTATCTTAAGAAGCCATATATATTTACGACTGAGGAATATGACAATATGGTATTTATTTATGGTGTGTGTGAGGGCAATGCAATAGCAGCTGCAGACGAAATGTCGTCGCTGTTGTCATTATCGTAGGATTCCGAATCCTAAGACTATTAGTGGAATATTTAACACACTGAGGAAAAATGGTTCACTCCCCAGTATTCATATCCAGTATGAAAGGCGGCAATTACATGATTAGCAGAAGAAGAAAACATTCTCAATGCTGTACAACGCAGTCCTCCAACTTCAACAAAACGTGTAGGTCGGCGACTGGGTGTTACTCATTCAAAAGTACGGCGGACATTCCATGTAAATGAACTCTATCCGTATCGTTTTCTAGAAGTGCGACATAGGGGAATATTGCCTCTATTGTACCATCTTGGTTACTTTCGTATTTCTGGTGATAGGTGACATCTGACGGTTCACTGTGAAACTAGAGTCACCCGTCCGTCATTTTATCAGTTGTGAGCATGAAAGAAAGGGTGGTTCGTTTACTAGAACAAGTTCATTTTTCCGCAGCTCAATCTAAATTTTCAGCTAAGATAGATCTGTAATTAGATAAATACATAAAAACTGTCTTGAACATGGCCTAACATACGTTTAGTTGTCGCACTTTCTGTGAAGTATTCTCTCGTATTGGCATTCGTAAATTTTCTACAAGATCATAAAGACAATATGGAGGAATTGCCTTTATTGTAACACTAGTAGTTTCCCACATTGTACTGGTAAAATTTATGAAACCAGTTTGCTACAATTTGCAAAACATGCGTCTGAGAGAATTAAAATTACGTCCATAGCTCAGGCGAAAGTGTTCAACAAGGAAAGAGTGCTTGAATTATTTGGTATCCTGAAAAATTCGTGTGACTTGCGCATATTGGACCCACAAGAGTTTTCAGCGTGGACGAGAATGGTTTCTCAACAGTCCAGAAAACCCCCAAAAAATTGTTGTCCGCGAAGGAAAGGAACAGGTTGGTGGTTTTCCAAGTGGAGAGCGAGGTGTCAATACTACAATGATAAGTTGGTGTTGTGTCAATGATGCTGTACAGTACGTGCCACCAAATGATAATATTCAAAAAGCTAATGATGACCGCTGAATTCATTTCTGGTGCTCCCCTGGGTAGTTTGGTGGAATTATTCGAAACAGAATACGTGAACGAGCGCTTTGTGAAATGGTTGAGACATTTCATCGCTACTGTACAACCAACGAAAGAGAAGAAAGAATTGCTGCTTCTTCACGGAAACACCACTCACAGCAAGAACCCGAAGACTCTTCTGTTGGCTCGAGAAAATGAAGCTATGTTATTACTGCTACTAGGACATTCAGTACATTGCCTTCAACCACTAAATGTGTCTTTCTTCAGTTCAATTGGAGTGTACTACACACACAGGTTATGGAGAAGTGGTGTGGTCAAATCCAAATTCAACTACATCGTTGTGCCAATTGTCAAAACTTTTAGGAGAGGCTTACGGCAGAGTGGCAACAGTTTCCACTATTATAAGTGGTTTAAAATCATCCGGCGTGTGGCCTGTCAATCGGCATATGTTCGAAGAGCACCATTACACTACAGCTGAAATGCTCAATCAAGAAAACTGGCCCAAAGAAGATATCTGTGAACCCAGTAACATTTTTTTGACAGAAGATTATCTGAAGATTCTTCGGAAAAGGGGATAAAAAAAACGCCATTAATAACAGTAAGAAATTACATTTTCAAAAGCAAATCAAAATGGAGGAACCTTTGTACACTTAAATCAAAGATGAAGCCAATTTCGTAATTTCATTCTAAAGTTGTCCTTTTTTCATAAGTTTTCCAGAGACATGCTCAAACTTCCATTCGAGGTAATTTCAAACCTCCAAAGTGAAAAGGGGTAGGCCTAGTCACCGAGTTTATGAGTTGACCAGTAGGCCATATAAGAACCATTTTGATAGAAGCTAAGAAGAAACAAGGCCTGCGACTGGAGCAACGAAAGGAAAATGTTTTCCTTCAACATCAGAGAGCGCCAACAAAAAATCGGAGGATACCGTAATCAAAATGACAAGTGGTATTATGAACTTTGCAATGAGGGAAGAATTGAAGAAATGATAATGTTTATGAAATGCAAAATTTGGATTCACGCCAAATGTGCTGGGGTAGGAAAGTGGGAGAAAAAATATTTTGACGCCTGTAAATAAACCTAGGTTAGTTTCTAATTATGTTAAATATGTTCCTAATCAGTGATAAGTGACACTAGAGTACAAAATTCGTAGTTTCCCATGAAAACAAATTATTTAAATTTATGGTATAAATTAGGAACCTACCGGTCCAAATTGGAAAACTAGTTTCCTTATTTGTACCGTTTGCACAGTTAGACAAAAGTCAACGGGTAACATACTGTAATCATATTAATAAATAAGATTACATCATTACAAATTTCATATCCTAATGAGTAAAAAATAAAATATGAAAAGTGGTCTAATTTAGGCAACATTCCCCTATAGAGCCACAAGATAATGCCAATCGTGTCGAATTCTGCACTTGGTTAAACGGAAATGGTAGAGTTTTACTGCGGTATTCACTGATGAGTCACAATTCACACGAGATGACATTAATAACTTATATGAATGACAGATATTAACCCTAAAGCCACGGACAAAACCAATTTTCAACATCGATTTAGTGTAAATGTATGGTGTGGTGTTCGGTATGATAAGCTGATAGGACCATTCATTTTACACGGCAACTTAAATAGTCACGTATACAGGGATATCATTTTATTTTTACTAACATTTCTAATATTAACGTGGCTATACCTTTGGATTAACAGTTGAGAACCGGAAACATCGTTTGCTACCCCTTCTTCGCAGTTCGAAGATACTGCGTAAAATATAAACAAATCACTTTACTAGGTATAGGAGGGAAGAAAAGTAGTTCATCCATTTACGTAAACTGTCGTCTCGCTTCAGTTACCTTTCTTCCCACCACAATGTGAACACACGCTCTCGCCATGAAACAATTCTAACAATACCATCCCATCGCACCTCCTCATACTCATCCTCTTTCACAATAGCTCTGCCAAGACTCTGGAATTCGTTACCTGCTAGCATCAGGAACTGTCAAAATAAAATTGAATTCAAACGCAAACTTACTAGGCACTTGGTCAGTAATTGAGACTCGTTCAGACATGGTTTCTTGTAAATAGTTCTATCACATAATATTTCAATATCCGGGAATTTCATCACTATAGAATTTTGTTACTCTAGGTTTAATTTGTAATTCAGTAAATACAAAAATATTCTTTGTTCTTAACTTCTATGATAAAATGTCTAGCTTTCATTAATCAGGTAACCTTGTCGTACTTTAATTTTTATTGTAATTGTAATTATAAATTTAATGTTAATTGTAATTTTATTCTTCATATTATAGTTGTAATCCCCTAGTAGAAGGGCAGAGAAGGCCTGACAGCCTTATCTCTACCAGGTTAAATAAATAAATACTAAATACTAAACTGGGAAATATCGCGATTTTGAGTTTGATAATTTTCATTACATTTTTGTTTAATCAACATACACTACTGTATTAAGAATAAGTGTTTCTACTTACGAATTGAGCTATCCATTCGGACGTATTCATTATGAAATGTATATTATACTGTCTACAGCACGTCAGCGTACAATATAGAGAATGAAGTTAAATTGAAAACAATCATAATATGGATATTTAAACACATTTTTGAAAATGGTGGTCGTTCATTTCGATAGAGGCTTCAGTTCTTTTGTGTATATTATCGCACTATAGACTATTATACCTAATTCCAATTACCAGTTTCGTCCTTTATACTAGTAACTCATGTTGAAAAAATTCTGTACCTATTCTATGAAAGAGTACCTTACGTACTGTAAATTCAATCTTCACTTCTGTCCGATCCGAAAAGATAAAATTACTCAAACATGCTACCTACTGTCCGTCCAAGTGGTTTTGTCACAGGGTCGTAGAAAGTGGGGAAATCACGTGACAGTTAATTACCTAACGATTCCCTTTTATTTAAGTTATTTTAAACAGTTGTATGATATTACGTAGACGTCCAATTTCTAACAGAAATTAATGTTTTCAGAAAATTGCTAAGACAGCCCAGCTACTAGCCTTTACAGAGAGGCGAGGGGTAGCCAGTGGGAGAAACCGGAAAGCGACGTAGGCAAACGGACGACAGTACCAATGAGAAAATATGATTAAATATTGAAAGCTCTTTCGTCACAGGAAAGCGCGAACATATTTATGGAACTCACTAACTCAGTAATGCTTAATATGAACCTAAGGCAACTTTGACTGCATACGCGGCCTTGGTTCTGTGTGGAGAACAATTGGAAGTTTACTATTAAAGGGTGTGGGAGTGAAGTACATTAAAAAAACTTAGGTACAATAAAAATTGAAGTGAAAAGAAAATGATGTCCCTGTACCTACACCTTCTACAAAACGAATTGCCACAATTACTAGACGATGTTCTTCTTGCAACGAAACTTCGTCTGCACTTCCAACTTGAAGGGGCACCTGCTCATTTCACTCTCGCTGTGAGAAATCATCTAACCAGTATTTCCCATACCATTGGATAATCGCCGAGGTCCTCATCCTTTGCTAGCCAGGTCCCCAGGTTTGACATCCCATGATTATTGCTTAAGGGGGTGAATGAAGGATTAAGGTAAACACAGGTGAACAATTAAATGTGCGTATTATGGACGCCGCAGCAATTATCAGGAACAGCCCTGATAAGTTAAGGAATAAGACGCACGCGATTCATGAGCGTGCGACCAAGTATATGGAGGTAGGAGGAGAAAATCTCTTGTAAAACTAAGAGTTGATGAGCAGAATATAGTTTACAACAAGTAAGCAGTTACAAGAGTGGAAACTGTATCCATTTTTTCTGTAATGATATTATTTTGTCTCTACTTTCAAATTTTCAATAACCTATAGCGATTTAACTGTAAGTCGGACCCTATTTTCTTATTTACATTTTTTGCTCCATTTAACTCTAGGAAGGCCCTTTTTAAGTGGCGGTGAAACTTCATGAGTCAGTCTGTACATTGCAGGCATGATCATTTAGATATAAAATGTAACATAGGTACTTCTTAAAAGTACAGCACAATCTCGACAACACGAATTTCGAGGAACAGGATAACAATTCGTGTTAAAAGAAATGGTACCAAACGGTATCGAATTCGTATTTGCGTATTTAGACTACATACTTCACTAAAGTTCACTATGCATATAGAAAAAGAAAAAGGGGCCGTTCTCTAGAAGCAAAGTTCCCTTCGGATATCTTCGCTACAATTCCGAGACAGACGATGTTACATGTTGTTGGACTACGTTACCTGATATCTAGAATTATAATTAAAGTATTCTGTGTTTTACTTGATAGCGTAATGGTAGCGTTCCTGCCTGGTATCCCTAAGGCCCTTTGTGTTCGAATACAACCTAGTGCTTATTATGTTCTTTTTGTTTTGTTTTTAAGAAAGAGAGAGACAGAATATATATAATTGCTCCTTTCTCTTTTACGATTATTTTCATAATTAACATCAGGTTCATGAATGTATTATGCCATGACTTTATCATTATTTATTATGACATTATGCCTGCAAATGGAAAGAAAAAAAATTATTCTCAACAAAAATATCTTTCGTGGCATAAACAAAACAAACTTCCTGACGTCTGTCTTAGAACATTCAAACAATTAAGCTTTCAAAAAACAAAACAAATCGCCAGGATTCAATATTTAGTCTGTCTTCCCCACATCTCGATCACATCTTGCAGTCGAGTGGGCATGGAATCGACTAGAGTCTTCAAATAGCGACTGTTCTCGGCCATGGCATTCCAAATACCCTGGACATACATAAGTGTTCTGCCCATGGGAAGGTCTTTCACTGCCAACTCAAAATTCTCCAATCTTTCCTATTTTCTGCTCTCCTCTTAGTCTCCGCACATGATCCACATATCTTAATGTCGTCTATTATTTGATATCATCTTCTCCCCGAACTCTTCTCCCGTTCATCATTTCTTCCAGTGCATCCTTCAATAGGCAGTTTCTTCTCAACCAGTGACCCCATCAATTCCTTTTTCTCTTTCTAATTAGTTTCAGCATCATTCTTTCTTCAATCACTTCATTTCTTATCCTGTCTGTTCACTTCACACGATCCATTCTTCTCCACATCCACATTTCAAATGCTTCTATTCGTTTCTCTTCATTTCGTCTTAATGTCCATGTTTCTTTCCTATACAGTGCAACACTCCACACAAAGCACTTCACTAGTCTCTTCCTTAGTTCCTTTTCCAGAGGTCCGCAGAAGATGTTCCTTTTTCTATGAAAAGCTTCCTTTGCTCATGTTTGCAGTTTTTCTTGAGAAGGATAAATGCGGTAACTTCCCGTTGCTTTCCTCACACCACTGTCTCTTTCGAATCTTAATAGAACCCAGGGGGCCCAAGCGTGAAGGTAAAGAGAGTAGATTTGATGAATTGGGCCCTCGGACTTCACCGAAATTCACCGCAAGGGTGAAGGATTTTTGACCCGATCAGATACCGGGAAATCCCAATTAGCCTTTCCTCCCCCGCATCCTGGACGAGCTTCTACAAATCATCAGAAAATCTTGGAGAGGGATTGGGCCAATTTTTCCGGACATGTTTCTAAACATGTGTCCTCGTAGTTCAGTCGGAAGAACGTCGGAATTTATATGTCAACGTTTCAGGTTTAATTCCTCGTAACTCCTTTTCATTTTATTGTGTTTCAAGATAGTATAATGTAATAATATAAAAAGAAAAAAACTAACACCAGTATTATGCAACTGTATTGTTCCAAACCTAATATTAAATTTATGTTATTTATGTCGCTAAAGAACGAAAAGAGAATATAAATTATAAATTGAATATTATTTATATCGCTAAAGAACGGTAACAGAATATAAATAACTTTAATTTTGCTATACATGATCACTAAAGAACGATAACAGAATATAAATGATAAATATTGTTTTTTTTAATTAATATAAGATATTATATAATATATAATTAATTATTTCAATAAAATAACCTATTTTACAAAGAAAATGTTTATTTATATTATAATAATTACTTATATAAAATACAGAGTACTTATATCGCGAAAGAACAATAATAGAATATAAATAACTTGATTATATTATTTGTAATGCTAAAGGACGAAAACAGAATATAAATGATAACTTGAATATTATTTATATCACTAAAGAACGATAACAAAATACAAATGATATTTTGAATATTGTTTATATCGCTAAAGAACGATAACAGAATACAAATGATAACTTGAATATTATTTATAACGCTGAAGAACGATTAAAAAATAAAATGAAAAATTGAACAAGGCTCGAACTCACAACCTTTAAATCATTAAGCGAGTACTTTACCGCTGGTCTACGAGACGCAGGTTTGAAATAATTCCATGGTTTCGGAACTCCTTCTACAAGCACATGCATCGTGTAACATCGCCGTGACCCGAAGTGGACTTAGAAAATATTCGCTGTTCACGAGTGTGGCCATTTTTCTTGACAACTGTACAGTAAATATAGGCCTAAACAGAATTTGTGGAAAAAGATTAATGTTGCCTATATTTCGCTATTGCTTGCTAGAATGAAAGTGCCTCACAGTCAACTGCATTCACAGCTTCCATTACTTCAGCATAAACTTCGGATTCTGCATCGAAACGTTCTAAAGTGTCTGACATGCTTAAACAAATGTTATGTTTTATTAACGACGCTCGCAACTGCCAAGGTTATATGAGCGTTATATCAGCGTCGCCGGTATGCCGCAATTTTGTCCCGCAGGAGTTCTTTTACATGCCAGTAAATCTATTGACATGAGCCTGTCACATTTAAGCACACTTAAATGTCATCGACCTGGCCCGGGATCGAACCCGCAACCTCGGGCATAGAAGGCCAGCTCTATACCAACTGAGCCAACGAGGCCGACGAAACGCTTAACATTTCAAGATGGTAGACGGAAAGATGTTGTTATCACTTCCTTTTGGCGACAGTTCTATCTGAAATATATGCGCTGGTACATCACATTCCATTGGAGAACATATGGAACATCGTTATCAATGCTAATGAATTTCTGAATTTCAGTGTAGAATATGCAACGTCTTGCAGTGTAGGCCTACCTATCTCATTCATCAGGTGGTATCAATGTCAACATCAGCTCATAGACATCGCTAAGATTCCGGGGCCTATTTAATAAAACTTGACAATTGCAAATAATTATGTCAGTCTGACAAATAAAAATAACGACTACAAATTATCAAATTTCTGTTTGATAAAGCATTCCGCCTGTGTGGCAAAATAGTGACAATTTGCCAGATTCCTGTTTCATAATAGTACATTATGCAACGAGCCTATAATGGTAGTAATTAAGACGCGAGTATGTTTATGAAACGAGCGCAAGCTCGTTTCATAATTTTCATACGAGCGTCTTAATTACCATTATAGTCAAGTTTCATAATACTTTTTATGCTCGACCATATTTCTAACTTGAAATTATTCATAAGTATTCATGTTATTCTTATCTGACTGAGGAGCGGAACTGACCTTGTGCAATACCTCGTAAATTGCGAGATGTGCGCAGACGCGAAAGTATTGATTTTTTCCGAGAAACAAATGTCGACATTGACCTTGATATAATCTAGAGAGTAAAATAAACATGAATCTTGATAGAACCTTGCAATTGAATTAGACATTGAAAAACGAGATACATTGAATTTATTTGAATATTATTATTTATTATAGTAACAGAACTGACTTTATTTCAAATATAGGTGATTTATTGATTTATTGTTATCTTTCGATTGCATATCCGAGAATAATCGATACTTGCTCTTTCATATTGCTACAATGGTATTTTCTGATTGGTGGAACACCTGAACTTTAATGAATAGGTGTAATTTAATGAGGTCCATTAAAAGGCTGCTACCAGGTGTATAATTACTAGCCCTACATTTCGGCATGGTCGAGCATAAAAATTTTATCACGACAGGTAAAATTTTGCAAGGTTTTTTTTTGACATATTTAATGTTAATGAAAGAGCAATGTGTCAATGCATTTGTTGACAATTACATATTTATAGAACTGTCATAGAATTCTGACATTCAAGTTATGAACATGTTTCATATGTCATAGGAAGGAGATAATTTATTGTTGCAGTAGTTGGGCTGCATTGTAATTGAGACTATTGGATATTGGTTTAGATTTTGAAAGTAATACTTTAGAATATCTATTATATGTCTTTCTCGTGTTAAATTTTACTGTACCTGGTTAACATGTTTCGGACCGGTGTTGGCCTTCTTCAGAACTGGTTGTTGTTGGTCTTGGCGCCAAGACTAGCAACAACCAGTTCTGAAGAAGGCCAACACCAGGCCGAAACATGTCAAACAGGTACAGTAAAATTTAACACAAGAAATATATAGCATATAATACATATTCCGAAGTGATAAAATGTTAAAAGTTGTGTAATCAAGATGTATAATACTTTACTTTAAGCACTCAAGCTCATTACTAGCAGCATTAGTAGCAGCAGTATTGAAAATGGTGATGGTTAAGGAATTACGCAGGCCAAGATTTTTGCTTTTGTTGATCAAATTTATAATTGTGATATTCTCGCTTTTCACGATTAATTTTCTTAAGGTGGTTACTAATTTTTTCTACTCCAACTGCTATGCCGTGAATTGCTGTTATTAGCTTATTTTAGGGAAGTATACGGATTTTACGGTGACTATTACACTCTTACTACGTCATACTACTTTTGACCAATAAAACGGTACGAAAGGTCGTATTTCAACCAATCATGGCTGCTTATCGCACAATTTTGTCGCGTCCCTAGCATTTGTTTCTTTGTTTGCCAACATTTGCGCTGGCCTGGACGTCAAAATATATATATAATTACAAACCACTCCAGTCGATGCATGGCAGTTTCAAATATGACTCGCATTTGCATTCAAGAACAAGAATTAATAAAAATCAATGATCATACCTATGCATCATCTGAAATCCGATTTACAAATAAATGAAGAGCACCATTCGGAAATCCTGAATAAGTTGAATACACCATGTAGGCCTAAATCAACGAGTTCCACTTCTATTACGCACACGTCCAATAAAACATCAATTGAACCACCAGCCACATTCAAATTTGAAAATTGTACATTCAATAATTATTCCTTTTAAAATTATTCATTCGGAAATTTTGAATATGTTGAATACACCATGTAGGCCTAAATCAACGAGTTCCACTTCTATTACGCACACGTCCAATATAACATCAATTGAACCACCAACCACATTCAAATTTGAAAATTGTACATTCATTAATTATTCCTTTTAAAATTATTCATGTTTATTTTTTATGTCATCGTCGTTAATTAAAACTTTTCTAACACTTGTGTACAGTATATTAGGTTATGTTATAGCTTCTGCTATATGATATTATGGATAGTCACGTATCAGAGATTGTTTAATATTAGGATGTATTGAAAATCGTCTGTCAAGTGACGTTGATTACTGGGATTCGGATAATAGTAGTGGAATGTTGCATTTTAATAAAAATGAAACTGAATCAACAATGCCTTCTTGACTAGTAACAGTCCACAGAGTTCAATAATGATTCCATAGTTGGCACAACTGATACCGGTAACAAGAAAACATAATAATAAAACACTACTGCCATCTAGCGTAATGTTGAGATGGTACAATAATAATAATAATAATAATAATAATAATAATAATAATAATAATAATAATAATAATAATAATAATAATTTGTCAGAAACCAGTGTACAAGGCCTGGATATGACATCGTCAGGTTCGATAGTTGATACATTTGAAGAAGTTGTATTTTCATAAGCCAATTAATATTTTATTGTATTGGAGTACTTTGTTACTTCTAATCTTTATATACTTTCTTCTAATCGTGTAATAGTCAGTTAAATCCCACTCGAGTTTTGATTTTCTCTAGATAAATCAAAACCTCTAGTGAGATTACTGTTGATAATATTTTTTGCTATTGACGACTGGACGTAAGTCACATTGCTTCTCTAGGGAAATAAGTGAAAATATGTTTCATTCTACAACAGAGATGCTCACGGTGGCAGGAATCGGGCGTGTCCTGTGCGAGGTGTGCTTGTATCGGGCAGGCATAGAGTTCAGTTTTTTTTTTTTTTTTTTTACTTTTTTTTTTATTGCAACATAAAATTATATACAACTATAGCAATAACAAAACATTTCAAACAGACAATACTTAATAAAATAATGGTCCCATATCAATGTTGAATAATCTGAGTGAGATTTTCCTAGTACAACAAAAGCAAATATTTCTGTACACATGATAGAATTATTATTCTCCTACATACAAAAAGAACATTGTGACATTTTAAGGGTATATGCATTACTTTAACGTTCAGTTCAAAAGTATTTCAATTCCTCTGCTTAATGTTATTAGTTATCACATAATTAAGTACAAAAAATAAGTCTCAAAAAGTTAAAGAATCTTAAGTACTTGTTAAAAATAAGAAATAATTATAATAATCATAACAATAATAACAATAATATACCCCCAAAATATATTCAGTGAACATATTATCAGTCAAACAACAACAATTATTGCACTGATAAAGAAAATGAAACCTTTCCTACATACTACAATTTTATGAATTGATATTTTTATTACATTATTTCCATATAAATGTGTGGACATTGCTTTAACATTTTAATCCAATATTGTTTCCATACAAAGTGCTAATCGCTTCACAATAGCTGCCTGTGTTGTCTTGGGTTTATAATAAAAACTTGGCTTGAGTATAAATTTAAATCTATGTATGTCACAGGGATATGCGCGATGTCACTAATATCCTGAATTGTAGTTTCCCAATATTGTTTAGTCCTCGGGCACTCAAGAAAGCGATGTTGAAGATTGTCCTCTTCTTGACAATAGGGGCAGAGTGATGTCCGGGCTAATTTGATATGGTATAATTTACTGTTAGTTGGAAAAATATCATTGACCACTCGAAACCATAGGTCTTGCTGTTTAAAGGTCAAAACACTGTTTCGTATATTCTTCCAGATCCGTTTCCAATTATACACAGGAAAACGGCACACAATTTTAGGAGCTGGCAAACTTCTATTCATATACTTATAAATATGTTTGGCAGTGACAGAATTTAGGATATTTTGTGGTATATAACTGATTTCCTGTTTGAAAGTGTGTATTTGTGGTGCATGACTTGGCAGACCTCGTAAATCCGGTGGATTCTCTAACTTGGTTATGGAGACCCATTTAGAGAAGAATGTGAAGGAGAAGTCATCTCCCTGTCCTTGGACGTGAAGAAGATTCCGGTAGACGAACAGACTGAGTGCTTTAGTGTAAGGGTCAAAAACTCCTAAGCCTCCTTGAGATTTTGCCAGGGTTAACTGATCTCTTGGTACTCGCAAGATCTGTCGGTTCCACAAAAACCACCCTGTAGCAGAACGCAATTTCTTACCAATTAGACTTGGAATGGGTAAAATTTGCGCCATATACCAAGCTTTCGACAAAGCATATGTATTGATATATTGCGCTCTCTTCACCAAGTCAGCGAATCGAAATTTTTGTGCAGACAAGACGTGACGAACAGCATTAGTGACCGAATTCCAGTTATATCGTATTGTTTGACTAAGATCGTTGAAGAAAGTGACGCCTAGGATTTTAATGGACGAGTGAATGCTGAGCCAACTAGGAAGTGGAATCTTGTCTTCTTTTCCGATGTACATAGCCTTCGTTTTCTTTTCATTTAATTGAGCTCCCGTTTCTCGACTATACTGTTGTATACATTGATACATTCTTGGCAATATGGTAGCATCAACTGCAACTATAGTGACATCATCGGCATAAGCTCGAATAATAGTGTCTGTATTCATAGGGTAAATACAAGAAATATTCTGTAACAGAGGATCCAAAGTGAGAGCAAAGAGATGCATAGACAGAGGGCAACCTTGCCGCACTGATCTTTCCACAGGGAAGGCTTGTGTAAGATGTCCGTTTACTAACAGTTTTGAATTACTAACAGCCATTATATTGCGTAGGCAAGCTATAAAAGCTGGGTCTATGTTTAACTCCATCATTCGTTGTAGTAGATAATTATGACGTACTCTATCAAATGCATGGTCAAAATCAAGGGAAATAAGCATATGACTTTGTTTATTTTGTTTTGCGACACTGATGCTATCACGAATTGCACATGTAGCATTGAGAATATTTCGGCCAGCCACTAAACATTGCTGATGAGGTCCTATTACATGTGGAAAAATTGTACTCAAACGTGTCTTCATACACCTCATAAATATCTTGTAATCGCTGTTCAGGAGAGTAATGGGACGGTAGTCTAGAGCTGTCTTCGGGCAAGCAATCTTGGGTATGAGTACCATTATTCCCAAACAAATATCACTGGGAATAACAGGAGATGTCATAAGAGCGTTCATTATTTCTACCATTTCCCTCTCGATTATACTCCAAAACGCAATGTAGAACTCGACTGGAATTCCATCTGCTCCTGGTGACTTATTCAATGGACTAGCTTTAATAGCTGCCAATATATTTTGTGTTGTTAAAGGCGTTGTGAGTGTAGCTGATGGCGGGTTATTCTGACTGGCTTGTATATTGATACTTGGCGCAGCAACTGGTTCGGTATATAGATTCTTGTAATACTCGTACAAAACAGAACGTATTGATGGTTGTGCTGTGTGTATTACTCCATCAGCAGTAGTAATCATGTTAATATATTTTCTTTTCCCCCTCTTCGTCTCTCGAATGACATCATACATGGAAGTTGACTCCCCTGACATACTGTTGGACCGGGCTCGTATTTGTGTACCTCTGTCTCGATCATGTTGAATTTTGAGGATACTTGCTTTAACTTTTTTCAGTAAAGTGGTTAATCGAGGTTCTGTTGAAGACGAAGCATATATGTCCCTCAGTAATCCATACAAATATTCTTCTTGTCCTTTTATTTCCTGTTGTCGAAGAATGCTATAGTATTTCATCCATTTTCCTAATTTTTGTTTCGTATTGACCCACCATTCTAAAATATTTGGATACCTCGACTTCTGGCGTTGATATATTCTCCACTTGTGTTCCAAATCCTCTTTGAAATCCTCTTCCTTCAATATGCTTGTGTTAAGCTTCCATATGCCTCTGCCAAATGGAGTGGGTAGACGTGGAATTCGTAGGGTTATTATATAACCACAATGATCAGAGAAAGCGACCGGGCATATGTCTGTACCTCGAAGATTGGACTTCAGGTTCTGTGTCATATATATTCTATCTAACCTTGAAGCGCAATTATGACTTTTATATGTGTAAAGGGAATTTCGGCGTGTCTGTAATTTCCATGAATCCAATAGTTTCAGACCATCGATTATATTTTGGAGTTCCGGGCAAGGATGATATTCTCCGGAAGTGTCGGAGGCGTGTAATACACAGTTAAAATCTCCTCCTAATACTAATTGTTCATTTTTACGTGCTAAAAGCGGTGTTATATCAGTCGTAAAAAACTTCTGACGTTCACGTCGTTTCTGAGAGCCTGAGGGGGTATACACATTCACAATATGGATATTATCTACTCGGAGTGCTATTCCCCTTCCATCGGGAAGTTTAATTACGTCTGTATATGGAATGTGATCTTGAATCACTACAGCTGTTCCTCTCTCATCGGGTAGAACGTTGGATTCTATATTATAACCAAATATGCTGTGAAGGTCCGAAGTCCCGACCTCCTGCAGTAAGCCAATCTGGATGTCCATATTGCGAAGACACTGTGATAATAACTTAATTTTACGGGGAGAGGAGATATTATTGACATTTAAGGTAAGAATATTAATGACATCCGTCATGAACGAGAAATAAATATAGAAAGGGATTAAAGAAAGGAAAAATATGTTTAATAATCCAAAGGAGTGAGCTTTCTTAAACCAGAATGGATTGAAATGAGACATGATTAAATGTGTCAAACTGAATAAGCATTTATCTTAGGTATGTCAATATAATAACAAATGAAAGATATTAATCTGTTACTCGCAGAGGAGGAAACCCCAACTTGCTGCCTTCATGCTTATATGGGTGTAACCTACCCGCTCTGTTGCTTCCTTTGCTTGTCTTCTGCGCGGCTATGTCCTTGTGTTGAGTAGCAGAAGTTGACCTGTGGCTGGTGTCGTCTGCGTCCATCATCTCATTCCATGTCTGGTCCGCTTCAAGTTGTGTAGGTATATGTGTACTAGATTGCTTCTCCAATGAAGATGATGTACTACCGCCTTGTAAGTCATTCTTAACAGTTGACGTGTTACTTGATGTCTTACGTTTGTTATCGCACACAGAAGTCAGCTCAGATTGAAGACGCGCGCCGTCTCCTGACTTTTGTTGATCGGAATCTACACGGGTTCCCTCAATTTCATCTGCAGAATCAGTTTCAGAATTCACCGGAAGAGGTGTCGTCCCCGGATTTTGCTCTGCCTCTTCATGGTCACGAGTACTATGTTCCCGATGTTGTTCAGTCGTTGACCCATTAACTCCGTCCCCTCTAGACTGCTTGTGTTTGTCAATTTGGTGTTCCGTCTCCATAATGTCCGATGGACGTGATATGACGTCATCATTCCCATTAAGGTTATCGGAAGCTTCACTCTCCTTTTGTTGACTAGAATGACTTCTGGGTGCAACTGTTGATCTCGACGTCGATTCGGCATTTTTAAACAAATCACTCATAGTGAAGACAGTTCTAGGGGCAACAGTGATTTTCGCTTTTAAGTTTCTGTTAGGACATGTATTCCGCAGATGGGATAATCCGCCACAGATGAAGCATGATTGTTCCTGGCCTGGATACGTCACATACGCCTCGTATGTAGCTACTACAATGGTGGATGGGATCGGTTTGTCAATGACTATATTAACTAGCCTTATTCCGGTATCTACATGAAATCGATATCGCGACGACCATCTTTCACTATCTATTTGTTTTACTTTCCCATAATTTTGGAAAACGTTATGTAATCGTTCATTGGGCACCTCGGGGGGGATATTTAACACTCTTACGACAGTACTTTCTTCTTCCGCTAGGGAAAGCGTAACGTCAACTCTGTATCCACTCTGTAAGGTTAAGGTTGATGACCCTTCGTAACGTTGCAGGTAATTCTCATACACTGTAGACGTTTTAAATTTCAAATAAACAGCATGTTGTTTACTTACAAGTTGAATTGTTTGTAGGTCGTCTTCTTGTACATTTAACTCGTCTGCTATCCATTGATGAATTTCCATAGCACTCGGACGTTGCTGATCCTTGTTAAATGTTGCTTTGATTGTATGCTGCCGAATAACTTTTGTTGCCATGTTAACTTATTATGCGTATATGAACACACACAGAAATAAACAACAACCACTCAATGTTAGCTGCTTGCCTGCTCAGACCCAACGCGCTGCTGGACACGTCCTACTGCGATGGCTGTCAGAGCTAGACTAGTGGCGGTCATTCAGTCGCTAATCTTCTAGTGAAAGGGTACTTAACCTGGGCTCCATGACTCCTTCGAGAGGTGGGCTTTAGAGGGTCCGCGAAATTCACATTAAAAATTAACATGTATATTCAATATATCTTTTCAAATTAAAAACGAGAAGCATATCTAAATTTGTTTCTCAATTTTCTTACGTTTTTCTAGAGGGGGTCTATGACTTTCACCAGATTTTCGAAGGGGTTCGTGGCTCAAAAAGGATTAAGAACCACTGTCCTGTTAGGATTGACAATAATATTTCATCACTTTATTTGAATATTAAGTCTTTTAAAATTAGAGCGTTGTATTTATAATATATTTACATTATCTAAACAACAAAAGTTTTGCTTTATGCATTTTCTTTTATGTTTCTGACAAATATTTAATAACTTCATTTCAATTTGTCTATTCAAATTAGATAGCAATATATTTACATTGTCTACACAACGAAATGCTATTATGATTTTGCTTCATGTAGTTCCTTATATATTTTGTTTTCTGTGTTTTGGAATAAGCAGGGAAATGCCTGAAACAATAAGTTACTTTCCTAAAACAATTTACTTCATTGACGACGGATTGCTTTAAATTTTCTATTATTTACGTTCGCTCATCTCCAACAGTATTATTAGGCCTGTATGTTTGAGCATATCTGGTGTTGCAATGTGGCTAGATCTTATATATTCACTATATCATAATGTTCGCATACTAAACATTTGATATTTTCGCCAGTTTGAACAAAAAGAAATCGTTCATTTCATTGAGAATTTTGATTCACTTTAAATATAGAGCCGGTATTTGTTCTGGTCTGTTAAAAAGTTCTCTTATTTTGTAATAAAATACTTCAATTATTTGTAATTTCATCCCTATATAATATTATTCTACGTTTAATTTGTATTTTAGTAACTAATACGTTCTTCGTAGTTAAATTCTACAGTAAATTGTCTAATCTTTATTAATGATGTAATGTTTCATTTTAAACCAATATATTCGACCTCAGCTTATCTATTTATCTCAATGTGCACCATTAAAGGATCTTAAATTAAAATTTTTTAAAGATATAGATACACTTTCCGTGGTTCTGTCAAGGAAATCGTTGACTTACCGACAAGTGTACCGGATGCAATGATCTCGAAATTTGAGAGGACTTGGAATTTTAAAGCACAGTGGAAATCTTTTCTCCAACATCTTAATATTTGCAGATTATTAGTTAACGAAGACAACACTTATATTAATCAAATTAAAAACCTGCAAGTCGAAATTACTGACAGCCTTCGTCACTTACCAATTAATGTCAACGATATTGGAACCATTAATCCACGTAACATCCGTAAACAACTTCGTGTCACTTCTTGACGTCATAATAATTGACCGAAATATAAAAACTGGTCCCATTCTTGTCCCAAAAATTAGATTTGAAATTAATGAAAATCAACCAAAGCAGGTACATGAAGAGAAGTTCGCTATTTACTTTCCATGCTGTGATGATCTCAGTCATCAATATAGAGTGAATCGGGGTGAGATGACTATAGGGGGAAGATGCTTTGTAGTTTCATATTTTTCCGAGAGAGAACGCCACGCGCATGTCTTCATGATCACGGCAGTGTTGCCAGGTCTCCGGAAATTTCCGGAAATCTTCGGAATTTTTTAACTTCCCGGAAAAAAAGGAAATAAAGTTGTAATCTCCGGATTTTTTAATGTAGGAAATTATTTATTTTTTTAGAAAAACCAATCTCTGGCATACATTAAAACTGGTAGATGAACATTATATAGTTAAAGTTTTGTTAATATTTTATAACTTGACTACTAATGCTTCCCTAAATATAAAATATGTAACGCATAAAAACGAACATATTTGGTCTGGAGAAACATCTATGAGAGGAAGGTGGTGACTACTAAATCAAATTGGTGAGTAGAAAAATTAAAGTAGAAATCTTTTTATTATAGGTTCATGTATTGTAATAGTTAGAAGGTTATAATAATATTTTATGTGATTTTCAAAAGTGCCTCCGGAAATTGTGGACAAATCTCCGGATTTTTTTCATTACGACCTCCGGAAATATTTTTTCAAGATCTGGCAACACTGGATCACGGAGACACTTGAATGTCTGTAGAGTGGAAGCTATCTCATTTTGCCACTTGTTCTTGTTATGAAACGAAGAAAAGCAAGAAACAGCTCATTGTTCTACTATAAAATAATTTCGAAGGTACGTTAAAATTTTAATACATCCTGGAATTCGTAATAACTGTCAAACTTTTGTAATGGGCATTGTAGTAAAGATTCTAAAGTTGTATTGTTAACAACAAACGACCCTGCTCCGCCATCTTAGGTTGCGTCACAGCACAAGGCATCTTACTCCGATACTTGGGGAAGATGCTCACTTCTTTTCGGGAAGATGGGAACTTGTTTCAAGAGTTTTATTTTTTGTTTTATTGCAGGGAATGCATAAACATTATGTAAGGTCCTCTGATAGAGGTCCGAGGATTGAGGACAGTCTTCAACTTGCGATGGAACATGTTATAACAGAGGCTATGAACTGTTTTAGAGCATAGCAAGCATACGGGATTTCTTACCGTACCCTTAAACGCCTCCTAAGAAAGAATGACAAAAAAAGTACAGGATTGAATTCATTGTGTGCAAGAAATGATTTCACGAGTCTTGCACACGGCAAAAAAAATCTGTGCAATGACTGTGTTCCTAAGTAGTGATAAACTAGTGAGAAAGTATCCATGAGCTTTAGATTAAGTCGATTTTATTATGTACATGTATCAAACCAAGTTCAGCTAAAATACATAGGCCTATATCAGTAAATGTATTAATTGCATTGCCATCTTACCCGACTATAGGGGAAAGATGCCTACATTGCAGGTAAGAAGAAAACCTGTATCTATAAACAAGGTAATTAATGTTTTCTGCTTTTTTTTTATCAAAAATTTAATTTCAAAACACCTTCCAGAATTTGATATTTCAATATGAAATTCAAAACTAAATAAACAGTATCTTAAATTTTCAATCAAAGAAAAAGTCAGGCATCTTCCACTATCCACTCTAATATTCAGGATTGGATTGTTATTGGACTATATTTAGTGCGCGAGGAATAATTCCCAAATTTACATCGGAGGTCCTTAGAAGATTAAAGGTTTCTTAAAAGACTCTTCAGCCAATTGCGTCAGTCATTTTAAAATCTTCATTGAACATCATCAATTACCATCTGTATTCTTTTTATAATATACGTGTATGTCACTGCATAATATAAATTTTTAATAAATTCTTATCGTATTGATAGCTACCACATCTTGTTGCAGATCATAATTATTTTTTAAAATTTCATTATGCATATTTCTAACCTTAATTTACATTTTCTGTTTTATTCATTTGAATTGAAGGGTTCAGAGCCATAGTGAGCCAAGCGCCATTTATTAAAAACGGGGAAAGCAAGGGTTAAAGTTAAGTGAATACCATAGTTTAATGAAGATTGACATATCATTTAGTTTTAATGTGCATACTTTATATTATTTGCTGTATGTTTCATTCAATTATGTTAGTAACTTAATTTTAATTCTTGTTTCCTCCATTTTAATGTATGGCGCTTGGCCCACTGTGGCTCTGAACTTTTCAATTGATTTGGATGCTGAGATTTTAAGTCCAATATTTCGACGGCTATCAGTATGATGGCTCTCTCTTATACTAAACCGATGAAATATTGTACTTGTCATACGTGAAACAACTTGAGACTACCCATTTGATGCATTACTAAACCAATAATGTCATGACCAGACATCGGATTCTAGGGCAAATGCCTATTTTGTTTCTTTAGGAGAAAAGTAAAAATAATTATTAATATTTATGTTTCATGGAAATTGAAAGGTATTCAAAGAGTTTTATAGTGCCCTAAAATGCCCTAAAACGGTTATTAGAGCCTAATTTGTTAATATTCGCCTAAAAATGCCTAACTCACTGTAAAGTTTCGCATTTTACTCTTACTTTTTATAATTTATACATGCATTCACTGCGAAATTTAAGGCATTTAAAAAGTGGAAAGTTTGCTTCACACCGGCCATGAAACCATTGATAAAGGAAACAAAATGTTTTGAATCTCACGACACTCGCAATAGATTTCACCGAATTTAACATGTTTGGAGGCATAAATGCCGACAAAGAACCAACCTTAGTTTTGAAGCAGGCAACAATCACAACATGTGCTGCTACCGATTCAGAGATATACTAGGCTATACTATAAAAATGACTGTTTTCGGTCTGAAACCGATTAGCTGTACTGTCCTTCAGAGTGTCATAAAATCACAATTTTTGGAGAAAGAGTGTTTTTGAAATATTTATGAAAAGTCGTAAAACTGCGAATTAGTAGGGTAAACCGTTACAAAATATTTAAAAGAATGGCCCTCCTAGTGTTAACACTACCAGGAAATGCAACAATAAGTGGAACTTTGTATTTATGTCCATTGAATCTCAATAACAACGGTTCATTTGAATGCTCGTTAACAGTTGCTCTTTCCCTCACCTTATTTGTGTTGAGAAGTTTTGAGCGGTAGGACGTTTTCCTGTGAAGTTTAACGCGATAATGCCGAAAAATATAAGTGCAAAATCTACATTTATCCGGCAATGGCTAACAGAATATTCAGAATTCACTTATGATGGAAAAATAATATTCTGCAAGATTTGTAGCAAACAGGTATGTAACAATTGTTGAAATATATAAATTCTATTAATTTTAATGAGTAGGCCTATAATATTTATACATTGACTGAGCTATCCTGAGGTATAATTCTTTTTAAGACCACTACACTTTAACCTTTTAAATTCCGATAGTTAAAGTATTTGCAGGTCATTAAAATTTTGATTGTTCGAACCCACTAACTTTGTGATAGAAATACGGCAATACAACAATTAGGATTTTATTTTAATTCAGTTTACTTTATATTTTTAGATTTCGCAAGAAAAGAAGTGCCACCTAAAGCAGCATGGACAAGGAGCGGCTCATAAGGCTAAAGCTCAGCAGAAAAATCAACTGCAACAAACTTTACTAACACAGCCTACTTCATCCAATCTCAGCAGCAATTTCTATGCTGATTTAACCAGAGCGTTTGTTGCTGCTAACATTCCCTGGAATGCAATTGAAAATCCGGTTTTAAGACAGTTTTTATAAAAATGCTGCAAACAAAATATCCCATCTGAGTCGACCCTAAGAAAAAATTACTTAGGCAGAATATACAATGAAACTTTACCTTCCATTCGGGAGGATATAGGTGATTCTTACATATGGGTCTCTGTGGATGAAACCTCAGATCCTATGAATAGGTATATAGCAAATATGGTACGGTAGTAGGAAAACTTAGTCCTGATGGACCTTCGATTCCACACCTCGTATGTGTTAAGGAACTTTCGAAAGTGAATAGCCAAGCCATTGCTTATTTTGTAAATAAAGGCCTACAGTCTTTATACTCAGGTAATATAGACGATTCTAAAGTTCTGTTGTTTTGTACTGATGCTGCCTCATACATGGTTGCTGCAGCTCCACTTCTTAAAACATTTTATCCTAACCTCACGCATGTAACCTGTCTAGCACATGGCCTTCACAGGGTTTCTGAAACAATCCGGAATGAATTTCCTCTTGTCAATTCGTTTATTTCTAACACAAAAAAATGTTTTTGTAAAGCCCCATCCAGGATTTCAATATTCAGAGAGAACTTTCCAGATATCCCACTCCCACCTCAGCCGGTTGTTACACGATGGGGAACCTGGATTCAGTCAGTGGTGTATTATTCTAAGTATTTTAAAGAAGTGGTCACAGTTATTGATAAATTACCTGAAACTGATAGTGCAGCGTGTGTGAAAGGAGTGAAAGATTGTCTGAATGACTCACGAGTGAAAAACGATATTGCCTACATAACATCAAACTTTTCTTCCATACCTGCAAGCATTGAACAATTAGAACGTGAAAAACAATCTCTTTGTAGCCAAATAGCAATAATAAAGGAAGCTCAAGTGAACATACATTCTGCTTTGGGCGAAACTGGGAAAAAAGATAAAAATAAGTGGGACAACGTATTAAATAAGAATGTAGGATTTTCATTGTTGGAAAAAGTATCAAGAGTGATATCGGGGGAAAGTGTAAATGTTCCAGTAAGTATTGATGTTTCTATTGTACCTAATTTAAAATTTGCGCCTCTCACATCAGTTTCCGTTGAAAGAAGTTTTTCTGCTTTCAAAATGATTCTCAGTGACAAAAGCAAAGGTTAACTTTGGAGAATTTAGAAAAAATTCTGGTGGTGTACTGTGCAGATAATTATAATAAAGTCTGAGCATGGAACTGAATTTCAGTAACTTGAAATGAGTAATCTTGATATCAATAATCATTATTTCATTAGTTTCAATATATTAAATTTGTGCAGCTCTGTTTATAAATATAATATAGTATTCTTTTTTAATGTTTAAACATACTTTTTGTGCGTATTTTAGTGTATAACTAAAAATTTCAGTGAAAGAAATAAGTATGATACCTTGATGTGCCTAAAATGCCTATTTTCATTAAAATAGGGCCTAATTTTACAAATTTTGAGCTTATTTTAGGCGCCTAAAACTGCAATTTTAGTGCCTAAAAATCCGATGTCTAGTCATGACACAGACTGATTTCTTAATTTAAATCAACTAAGGTAGCGGTCATCAGCACTCTCGGGCTAGCATCTCTTACCCGCAGGTCTTTATAGCACAGTCTACTATATACAGTCGCGAAGCTCAATATGTAGTAAAAATTCAAACATGGGTAGTTGCCCACCACTAGAATCGCTACTATCGCCTCATCATCGCAGATCTCTTTCCTAGTAGACGACAAAATATGTTACACTTTCGTTGTGTTCTTTTGGAAAAATTAACACCTTCCTTCCATTATTAAAATATTAAATGCATAAAGTTAATTTATTATTTTAATGAAGTATGCTAAATTCCACCATAAACTCGAAGATACCTGCAAGAAATAGGTTAATATTATTTTTGTTTGTGCAAAACGAACTGAAATTTACTATAATCGCTTCACTCATTCAAGATTATAGCGATAATTAACTATGAAACCAATAAATATTAATTTTCATTTCCCTTTACAACAATAATAATGGAAATATGAATTAATGGAGTAACTTACGTGCACCGGTACTTGTAGTGTAGGCTTACGTAGTTAATAAAGTGGGATGAGGTTAAGCAATAATAATCACACCAGAATTGGAAATAAAACGCGATCAATAAATTTTATTGTAACAGACTTTTTCTACGTCTCTAGTAAAGTAACAAATAAAAATAACAACAAAATTAACAGCTATAATTAAAAACATATCCTTTGAAAAAAAAAGTAGGCCTAAGCAATAATAATCCCACCAGAATTGAAAACAAAACGTGATCAATAAATTTCATTAAATCAAACTTAATTTTTCTACGTCTCTAGTAAACTATTATTATTCCAATTATTGTATTTTAGCCATTAACGTTTTCATTACAACCAATAACGAACATTTCACAAGCATCAATGTGAAATACGCAACGAGCTAGCACTCGATGGAAATACGACACAGTCCAAAGTCCACCATGGACAGTCTATTCTTTCTAGTTGCTAACCGCTTGGAGCGCTTTATCACGAGATTTGCAAAAAATCACCTCAAGCTTCGCGACTGTATATAGTAGACTGTGGTTATAGCACCAGCATGCATTCGTGGCTGCTATGCGGGTATGCTTCCTCCTGCACGAGAGTGCTTGTCGCCATGCATTGCTTACCCGTAACCCATTTCATCGAGTGCTGACGACCACTGAACTAAGGTAGCAGCAACGCTGTTAGCTATGAAGAGGCAAATACATGCCATTTGGAAATGCTGAAAGATTACTGGCTGAGAACTGTATCCCTTTCTTTTGATTGGAGCGATAAAAAATAGACAGCATAGTAACATATCTTAACACTGTCTCAACAATGCTCTAATTATAAATAAACACTCCAATGTCGCCTGTATAGTAAATGAACTCGACGATTATGCTATGAAAATGCGGCTAGAATGCTTTCGTAGAGGTACTGTTGACATTGACCAATAATACATTATTTAACATATAAGGTTTGATTCCGTAACGATGAATAAAAGTTTCAATTAGTCGATAATGTTATGTTTTTTACGTGACGATAAAAATGCTTTACAGAATTATACAAAAGTTGCTAAATTTGAATTGTTTTTTCGACATTACGCCCCAATTCCACACCGCTTAGAGGAATTCCTCTACGGTTGGCAATACTACATGCTAGTTGAAACGAAACGCATACTCAGAGTGAGGGTGAGTTGCCATAGCAGAGCCTGGCACTTCCCCTCACCCCCAATCACTCAATAACAGACTCAAAATAAAATATTTAACACAACAGAATGAGTCATTCATAGCTGGCGCAGTTTTATCAATCTACGTATTTATCCGCAGATCTTCGGAATTTTGTCAGCGTCTGCGGATACACGAATTTTTAAACTAAACCTACGGATTTTTAGATAATATTCTATTTCAATTTTTAAGTAAGAAACGCATAGTTCTCATTTGACATTCCATTTAGTAGTTCTTTTTTTCAGGTGACTGAACTTTGTTTTGCACCAGAAGACAATAACGACAAGAACAACAATGGACACTCTTATGCAGGGGGGATGGGGGGATTCTCCCCTGTTGGAATGTTATCTCCCTCTCATAAATTCATATTAACATCCCTGCCAGGGATAACTTCTGTCCCTCCTCACAAAATATAATTGTTTTAATACGAGTATATGTACTTTATAAAGTAGCGTACAAAGTAAGCAAAGAAAATAATATATTTGTATTATCAAATACTCTCTAACAATAATACTGGAAAGCTTGCCTGTTTAGCATTGCAAGCGGCGGCGAAAAGTGACTGTGCTGCTATATAGCGGCTTGGATTGTTATACACTCCTAGCGGCGTGCTGGGTTACGTAAGGAAAGACGGAGAGGTGTGTATTTGATGTCAATAAGAAAATGTAAATCAACAGAATTAGAGTCACAAAGTTCACAACATTTTAAATTAATAAGAAGTTACAAAGTTATTGAAATAAAAATGAAATGAGACAATTCTTGTATTTGATTTAGTTGTGCATGACTTTAGAAACTTTCATACATTGCGTATTTCGTTGCTTAGCTAATCATTATACATTTTATTTTTGATGTAACAATTTATTAGCACATTGAAATATTTGTCAGTGAAAATACTGGCACAGTCGCTGCTTAAGGAATGAAGCCTATATCTTGTATTTTATCTTTTACATCAAGCAGATGTGATTTTAAAATCTCTGCAGACATGGTATCTTTTTTTTCGAAAATAACTTATAGTTTGCTTTAAAATTTTGTACATTCCTCGAATAATGAAAACCAATGCTTGGTTTGCAAACGGCACTTCTGAAATTTTCACGTCAGTTGAAATTTGTTGATTAGGTCTGTCTATGCCTAATTCAATGGATCCCTCAAAGTGTCTGTTTTAGCATTATGTTATATTTTCTTCCAAATACATTTTATCTTCAACAATAATAGTTACAACCTTTTCAGTCAATGGTAGAATATCGGATTTTATTTTTAATAATTAATTGTAAGGTGCGATTTATACCGGGGCCTATACCAAATTCATGAAGCCAATTTTTGAGAGATCGAACTGTTGGTAAACATAATTTTCCTCTTAAAAATCTTCAACCTTGAGGTGAACATTAATGGAAAGTTGCGGCAAAATTTCTGTCGTAACTGGAATATCGTCTCCCCAGTTCCTTCTTTTTAAGCAGAGTTGTGACTAATGAATTCATTATCTTGAACAATTTTAATTAAATCGGCATTTGGACTTGCTGTGTTCAGAGCTGTCATTTCCACTTGAGCCATTTTTAATCTTTTAGGATTTCTTGCACCGTAAAAAAATGAACTTAATTCAGTGAAATATGAATAATGCCTTTAAAGTGTAGGACTAGGCAAATTATTTGACCGAATAACAACCTGAATCACTTATTATGAAAAACTTGAGTCCACTTTCTTCACAAAATCAACCATTCACATTTTTATGCTACGCATCCCAAGGCACACTACTTGGTTAAAAAAAGTAAAGAGTTTCAATTTTTATACGGAGAAACTTTAAAGAAATTTTGTTTTATATGAACAATGTAAAGTAGATTTATGCATTTTAATACATAACTGTTTCAGTTAACATAGGGAATACCTATGCCATTGCTAATGCACTTTCTAATTACATGATGGAGGAGTATCGTCGTTTGTGTGTGATATCAGAAAACCCGTAGTCTCCTCGATGCAAGATCTAATATGTTTCTTTGGGACCTTCGCGGTTTTTTCATTGTGTTTTGATTTTACTCATAGTTTCGGAAGAAGGAAATAATAACTGTTATCTTCAATGTGTTATTAAAAGCAGAGTATTAAAAATTAACAGTCTTTGAAACTCCGGTAAACTTTTCCAATTTATTACATTCTATTTTTATTTACCCCTAATGTTTCAAATTATGGTTATTGAGGTCCGATAATCAAAAGTGATCTGAATATATTGTGTAATTTTTGTACAGATATTCTGTCCCTCTAATTTCAAACGTTTCGTCTAGAAGGTTGACAACGTTTTTAGTTGGTGCTCGCATTTTGCTTATGATATTGTTTGTGTTTTAAATCTTAAAGCATTTTAGATAAGGATGCAAATAGCGATAGTAGCTGACGCGACCTATTAAACCTTGCTAACGGCTGTCTTTTGCGTTTATTTGCCCATATGAGCATGGCACACCTAAAAGATAAAAGCAAATAACTGCAGAATAATAATAATAATAATAATAATAATAATAATAATAATAATAATAACAATAATAATAATCTTGTAACAGAAAAGTAATATTCTATTCGTGTTTACATGACTACTCCCAATCTCTATCTTTTAGAAATCTAAGAAAGATCTAGCATATTTTGCTAGGCGTAGTTTTTACAAAACCCAGAGAAAGAATTCAACATTTAACTGACATTGTGTGCAACTATAATGAGAATAATCCTTACGACATGACGTCTTTGTTCAAGAACAAAGCTCATATCACAGTTCATCGGGATATTCGTCACGTCATCCTCGCTGCCTACAATCCTTGCCGCTAGATAGCACTGGCGTGTCTTTCGCCACTTTTACCGTGAACTTTCCGGTATTATCATTGTAGAGTATTTGGTATTATCACCACCGACAAGCTGACAACAATCAATAACTGTCTAACACAGCGTTGTCAGACAGAGACTAAACGGAGCGGAGCGCTCCACTAGACTGGTTGCGTGCTCCGGTGTTTCTACAGACATAAGCAAGTTCATGCTTCGATCTAGCTCCACAACTGGTTTTGGAGCTTACAACTCTGACACTACTGGTCTAACATCTTATCTTAAGCCTGTTCATGGATATAATTATTATTATTATGATCAATATGCAAGACAAGCAACTCAGTGCGGCCAAGCGTTGAGCTGTATGAGGATAATAATAATTTTATGTATGGTATTCTCTATGTAGGATTCTATCCCTCCCTCATCAGAAATCTCAATGCGCACCCTGCTCTTATGGTGGAAAATTTAAATGAGGAATCGCCAATCGGATGCGATGTCTGTGTCTACCTGTCACTGGTTGAATTAGTGTGGAGTCAGACTAGCGAGCGAAGAAGAGCGATTATTATTAGTTTACTATTTACAGTTGTTCACTCATTTCGATATGCTGGAAATTGTTGGTGTTTTTTTTTTTGTTTTACTTGGTTATTTAATGACGGTGTATCAACTACGAGGTTATTTAGCTTCGATAGAATTGGTGATAGCAAGATGATAGGCCTATTTGGCGAGATGAGACCGAAGATTCGCTATAGATTACCTGACATTTGCCTTACGGTTGGGGAAAACCTCGGAAAAAACCCAACCAGGTAATTAGCCCAAGCGGGAATCGAACCTGTGCCCGAGCGCAACTCCGGATCGGCAGGCAAGCGCCTTAACCGACCGAGCTACGCCTGTGGCTTTGTTGGTGTATGAAAGCTGGAAACTGAAGTGTGCGAATGTTACGTGTTCTTTTTTCGTTGCTCTTTAAATAAGCAAATTAAACAGGCTACAATTGAATGAACCAAGATGCCATAATTGCTGACTGTGAGTACCACAATTAATTATTTACTCATCGTGCTTTATTATGATTTTAGGTAAATCTTATTATGTCCAAAAATGAAGATTCTGAGTTATATGTTACGGAGGAATATAAAAGAGAAAGGTTGTCTGAAGGACCATAAAAAGAAAAAAAAATATATATATATATATATATATATATATATATATTTTCAGAAATACAGTTCGCGCTGGAAGATCATGACGAAGAGGGAAACAGCTCAAAATTTAAAGCTTTGAGAAACCCGAATTTTTAAGTTTCATGTTGTTGTGAAAAATCCAAGGATCATTGAAATTAATCCAAATTCTATTAATAAATTATGTTTTAAAATAAGGTAAGGCTCCCTAAGTTCGCCATTTAACAAATTTATTTTTAAATTGATGATGAAGTCATATTTCGAAAGTATAAAAAATTTCAATATTGATACTAAGGAGCATCTTAAGTACAAACTTCGTAAAGAATAAGGTACTTCTTCTCATACAAAAACAAAAGAGACAGGAGGATGCAACTGGCGAAGTTAGGACGCATGTGTTCTCTAAATTCGCCACTTGTGTGTCTGTTGTAAATTCAAATTACGTTTTAATATAATCGCAGTACAGATGTAATATAGTTTAATACAAAAAAAATGGTCATAGTAGGAATTTAATAAAGTTTTATAATTAATAATTTATCACAGGATTAATAATTTTAGTATTTCTTTACTTATAAACTGTCTCAAATATCACTCATTTAAATAATAAAGTTATTTAAACTGCCATCTGTTTAAAATGATCTCACAAAAGCAGCAATAAGTTGGCCATGGAAGAAGCTGCAGTGGCGAATTTCAGAACAGTTCCAACATTTAATAATAATAATAATAATAATAATAATAATAATAATAATAATAATAATAATAATAATAATAATAATAATAGTAATAATAATAATATCATAAAGTACGACATCACACAGTAAATGTAATTCTAAACATACAACCAAAAAGTACACAAAATAGGCTTCA
Source organism: Periplaneta americana (assembly GCF_040183065.1). Lineage (NCBI taxonomy): Eukaryota > Metazoa > Arthropoda > Insecta > Blattodea > Blattidae > Periplaneta > Periplaneta americana. The sequence goes on from NC_091130.1 coordinate 97,127,468, forward strand.
AAATAATACATTACACTCTATAAATGCATTACTTATTCCGTTGGATGAAACGGATACTTACACAGCAAATCTTACATCGGCAACCACAGTTAACACAATATGGCGACTACCTCACAGCAAGAGATACTGGTAATGCACCTTGCATATTCAACGAAGTTCTAACACATCATGCATCAAGTTACTGGTGCCAAATTTTGGCCAAATATAGTATCTTAACGAAAATGACGAGTTGCGAACTTTGGAAACCTGGCGAACTTAGAGATACCTACTTTACTGTAAGTTTCAAATTAGAGTGATGTTAATTCAATTTCTCTTAGTAACATGAAACTTTATAATGTAATTTTCTCAAATCTTTAATTTGAGTTGTTTCCCTTTTTAACTGGCCCAGTAAATGGCTTGCTAAGCGCAAGAAGGGCAGTTATTATTTTTATTTAAAGCAATTGTTAGTATGACTATTTAAGTGGTTTTACCGAAAGAAACCGACATGATCAGATCCGCAAGATCTCCGGATTTTTATACCCAATCTACTGAATTTTTAGAAGTCGTCTACGGATTTTCATACTCAAGGGGTTGGCAATGTTGAGCTGGCGTGAATTGCGTCAATAACTGATTTCATGACGATTCAGAGCTCTCTACTCACGGAGAAATTCCGTACACAAATGCGTTGATTGTAACGTTTTGACTAAGGACAAAAGATATAAGACATGATAATACATAAAACATAATATTGAATTTAATTGTTCAAAATAAAAACATTTCTTTTCCTTAAAATAGTGACTCGGCGATTCAAACGACTCAATGGAAAACTATCATTGACTGTAAGTTACTTCTTAATTATTATCAGCATGAACCGGAATTTGGAGCCCTTAAAGCTAGGACTGAGATATACACAGTTCAATGTCTACTAGTACAAGGTATCTGTCCCGCGTAGTGCTTCCTCCCTCAGTATGTAAACATCAGCTGTCTCAAGAAAACATCACCATTCGCTCTGCTGGCACAGGACAAGTTAGCTTACTTCAGGTACATTATACAGGGACATCATTTTATTTTTATTTCAATTTTTATTGTACCTGAGTTTTTGAATGTACTTCACTCCCATCCCTTCTACCAGTGACGTTCCAACTGATCTGCACACAGAACCAAGACCGCAGTGAGTTAGTGAGTATAGTATGTTTGAGGAATATGTTCGCGTTTTCCAGTGACGAAAGAGCTTTCAATATTGAATCATATTTTCGCACAGGTACTGTCGTCCGTTTGTCTACGTCGCATCCCGATTTTCCCCCACTTGCTTCTGCTCGCCCCTATGTAAGGGCTAGTGGCTGGGCTGTCTTAGATCTTTTCTGAAAACATTAATTTCTGTTAGGAATTGAACGTCTGCTTAATAGTATACAACTGTTTAAAATAACTTAAATAAAAGGGTCTTGTTGAGTAATTAACTGTCACGTGATTTTCCCCCTTTCTACGATCCTGCGACATAACCACTAGGATGGACAGTAGATAGCATGTCTGAATAATTTTATCTGTGCGGGTCGGGCAGAAGTGAAGATTGAATTTACAGTACGTAAGGTACTCTTTTATACAGTAGGTACAGAATTATTTCAACATGAGTTACTAATACGGAGGACGAAACTGGTAATAATTGGAATTAGATGCAATAGTCTATAGTGCGATAATATGCACAAAAGAACTGAAGCCTGTATCGAAATGAACGGCCACCATTTTCAAAAATGAGTTTAAATATCCACATTATGATTATTTTTCAATTTAACTTCATTCTCTATATCGTACGCTAATGTGCTGTAGACAGTATAATATACACTGCATAATGAATACATTCGCATGGATAGCTCAGTTCGTGAGTAAAAACACTTATTGTTAATACTGTACAATATTTTGATTAAACAAAAACCTAATGAAAATTATCAAACTCAAAATTGCGATATTTCCTAGTTTACGTAAATGGATGAACTACTTTTCTTCTCTCCTGTACCTAGTAAAGTGATCTGTTTGTATTTTAAGCCAGTATCATCGAACTCCAGTAGTGGAAGGGGGTAGCAAACGGTGTTTCCGGTTCTCGATCCGTTAATTCAAAGGTATAGCCAGGTTAATATTAAAAATGTTAGTAAAATTAAAATGATATCCCTGTACAATGCCGAAGGTTAAACAAAGTGATAGTACTAAGATGAGACAGTTGATTTCAGAATATAGTGTCAGTGTATTTACAATTCAAGATTACATGCTATTCTGTAAACTTTGTCATCGTCAACTATCAGGTGATAAAACTTTCAATGTTAAACGTCATGTTAACAAAAATAAACATCAAGAGGTTAATAAAGAAGAATTTAGTGATGGAACTACGCATTCATTTTATGAAGAAATGTGTGATGCAGTATTATTTTCGCTAAGATTCCGAAATGAGTCAACCATGCGAAAAATCTATGTTAAAATGATATATGGCTACTGTATAAAATACAGTACATTAAAAATGAATTACAGAATGTGAAAATCTGGGTTTCCATAGACGAAACCAGAGATTCCATTGATTTCCACATAGTCACTAGGTTGGTTGGTGCGATGAAAGCAAAGTCCAGGTGTACTATATCTTCTTACTTGTCAGGTTCTGGATACTATATCCTTAGTGTGGTTGCAGGTAGAATTACAGGTAAATACGCAGATGGTACCATAAGTAGTGAAATACAAGTGACAGCCTATTCCTTATTATAAATATTCTTCAACAGTATCCGCAGATGTGGAACAGAGTCTTTCAATGGAATTTGCTTTTCCAACCTGGCAAATTATACGTTTCGGAATTTGAAAATGATATATACGTTGTTAGTTATTACAATAAATCACAAAATAGGTAAACTGTTAGCATTTATTGTAACGGATATGTAAATAGCACATAGCCACATTTTTAAATCATACATTCTTTATTACTTGTAAATATATTATTTTCATAGGAAATTTGTGATTTTCTGTGTGTGCACTGTACTCCTAGTTATGTATCAATGTTGTTCACTACTCAGACAGACGACATTGCACTCAGTAATGTAGGCAGGTGATGCTCCTCACCCCTTGCACTGTATATACAATGTCTCAATATATTATTTAGAGCTCCAAATTCCGGTCCCTGAATATCGGTTTATTCCTCTAACTCTTCTTTGATTTGAGTGAAATAATTATGAGACTATTACGAAGAAGAATTTTAACACTGTTTACATTGCAACTTTTAGTATTGTATTCCCTGCAGTAAGAACGTAAGACACAAATAAAGCGAATGACGCAGTACGAAGCAGAGCCTTTGAGCTCATTGAGATTCGAGTGGGTATTCTCTCAGCTACCTACATTTTACTCGCATCCGCGGGAAGGTGTTTTAACTGCTATGGTAGGGTGAGGAATTTTATCTGAAATAATTAACCCTTTTAAGAGCATTTAGCTTTAAAACTAATCTACTTGGAACAGCTGTTCTTTTGATAGCTACAGAGGACACTTCCATCATAGCTTCTTTTTTATGACGCCAGGAACAAGGTATTAGCGAAAAGCTCATTAAAATATAAGGGGCAAATTGTGTCTATGAAACTGTAGTAGTCACGCTAGAACCGTATCAAGTTAGAGACTTTTTGTACAGCGATTATGTAAGATACATGCAAAACTGTAATGATATAAAAGCACATTTCCTATTTCAATGTTTTTCAATCTTTTTAAAAATGTAGCGTCCTTTCCCTCACATTATTTTTGTGAGGCATTTAATGCAGAATATAGTATGTAGCTTTTTGTGATATTTTATTTTAAATCAAACATTAAAAAACAAAATTTCGTTTATAAATACGTATTAGGATATTAGTAATAGGGGAGAGTAGCCATCGATGAACCGTTGCAGTATTCTTAGTCATAATGACTGCTTATGCGTGAAACGTCACCTCAAGGTTCCCTTTCGTATATGTCACTCCCGGGTTATCTTTGCTGGCGGCAGCAAACACGTGGGCTGAACAAGAAGCTCAAATACGTTTTTGTTATTTTTACTACAATTTTAACGTAACTTTAAGTACCTATCGGCTTAATGACATTAAGTTATGAAATGACATATATAACTGGAAGCAGTGTTCTGCCTGCCTCCTTTTTAGTTGTATATTCATACATTTTGTATAACCGCTTCAGCGCTCTTGAAGTATGATTAGTAGGGTCCGGATTTTTCGAAAATGCATAAGCGCATATGGAAATGCACATTTTGAAGGTTAGTGCATATTTTGAGGGTTAGTGCATGTTTCGGCATTTATTTAGTTTGTGTATGATGACTTATCTGACATTTCTGAACGAACTGTAAATACAGTAATGAATTTGTATGTTGGACATCCCTTGGCACCACAATAGCCTTCCTATTTCAAGTGAAATGGTAACGGGACCATACTTCCAGTCTCACAACACATGCAGGTAGATAGACTTTGCAGACCTTTTCCACAAAAGGAATTTCTTACACTCCTTTCTCAATGCAGTAGTTTCTCAAAGTTTGTGTTGACAGGACGGCAGGTGTTCATCTGTTGACTTGTTTTCATCTACTAATAGTTTATGCGGTGTTCTGTCAGATTAAACTAAAAATGCCTAAAGATAAGTCCACTAAATCATTTTTAATTAAATAGTGGATTTCAGGGAATAGTGACTATTCAAGTGACGGCGATGTAGTGTATTGTCAAGTATATGAGAAGACTGTAAAATGAGAGAAAAAGTTTCAACTAGAACAGCATTCAAAAACAATTGCACATCTCAGGTCAAAACAAAAGAGTAAGAACACGTAACAGGTACTTTTAACTCAGACGAAAACACGGTCTGAAGTTAGTACATTTTCCGCTGATCTTAGTAAAGCTTTTGTATGTGGCAACATTCCGCTGCGTAAATTAAATAATCTACATCTACGATTATTTCTTAAAAAATATTGTCTTAAAGGAATGAATCATGTATATCATTGAATTAAAATGAAATAATTCCTTTGGTTAGTGCATATTTGCATGCATATTTTAGGTATTTTCAGTGCACATATATCCGGGCCCTAGTGATTAGAAAATGGCGAAGCCGCTATGGATGGACCAGCTGGAGTTTCCATGAATGGACTGTATTTTAAAATGGATCATTCATGGAAACCAATTCCCTTAAGAACCAATCAAAATCAAGACTCCTGGTTTTGTTTAATGTGTGAAGAAACCATCCAGGAAAATATGATTCAGTGTATGTCTTGCAGGAAATGGATACAAACTTCAGAAAATAATTTTATGTGTACAATCACATTATTATGTTGCTATCTTGTAATTTAAAAACTAACATTTTTAAACTACTGTATTAGCTAATTTGAAATAGCCTACAACTTTAAAACATTAAAATGAGAAAGACTATGTTTTTCATGATTTTCAGTTTCATAATACGATTACAATTGTAATTAAAAGTAAGTTCAGCATCCATCAATCGAATCTATGTTTCTTCATTGTTATGATTTGTCATTTATAGACATTATTTTGAGATATTTAAAAAATTTTCTTTTGGTCCATTCATGGAAACATAGTGGTCCATCTGTAGGACCCTGTTGCCTTCATTGAACCAATAGCCGAATTTTAAATGAGCTAATCTTTAAACAGATGTAAATGGGATGTAACTCTGTCACTTTATTTTACCATTCCTTATTAGTAATTTAATTGTTCAGTCCTATGAACGGAATTTTGAGGCATTGCCTCTGTTAGATAAAATAAGAAATCATTAGATGGTCCATTGATGGCTACTTCCCCCTAAATGCAGTTCTGTAGTAACTTTTACTATTTTAAATTGTCAATTATATAATATTAAACACTAAGAAGCACTCTAATTAAACTATACGAAATTACTGTACATAATTGATTTTTAAGGGATTCCACATAATATTCAAGCCTCAACCGATCCCTTTCTTATGAAAATGAAAAACACCTATGATCTAACAGGATACACTGCGCACAAAACACTGGAATTAAAATATGAACTATTACAGTACATTGCATACAGGATACTTGAACTGTGATCTGGCAGATTACACTGCGTAGGAGACACTTAAACTAATATCTGGCAGAATACACCCAGCAAAGGATACTTAAGCTAGCACAATTCACTGCGCACAAGTGAATTATTCTACGATTAGGCAGAATACACTCCACACAAAACTTTAATTAAGCCACGAGCTGGTAGGATGCAATGTGTACAAAACGTTTAAATATGAACTGAGAGGATACGAAGCTCACACAAGCTGAAACTGCGAACTAGGATGGTATATTGTATAATGGACACTTAGACTACACTCTAATAGGTAACACTATGCACAAAATAATATATGAATCGTTTATTTCTAAAACCCCACAAGTGACAAAAACAAAACTTTTGGGAAACCAATAAAAACTGTTTAGTTTCATTACTTTCATGTTTATTGTCAAAATGTATTTGACAAGTGATATTAGTAGCTAAATATGAGGCTTATTCACCATTAGTTGTGCTTTATAATATATATATATATATATATATATATATATATAAAGTCCCCCCCCCAAAATTAAATTAATTTGGATGTTATGGGGTTTTTCTAAAAACAAACTGAAACTAAGCAAAGCATTGCCTTTTTTCCAAGTATCAGAGTGAATGAAAGTAAGTATGGACAAACTTTATAATATACGAAAACTACAGTATAAAGTCACAAGAAATTAAAGTTTTTTCTGTTGCAACAGACATTTTTCTCATCAGGACATATTATTTTTCTAGTCTTCGCTTCCGCTGTCATTACTATCTTTGTTGGTGGTAGACCATGTGTACAGTTCTGTGTAGAATTCTTTCAATTCATCCGGTATGTATACCGTAAAGTGGGGATATTTCGGACGCAGGGGTAACATCAGACGGTAATTCAATTTATCATATTTTATGTTGGCAACACCAGTTCACCAATGGGTCTTTAAAAATGTGCAGAAACATACGAACATAGTAAAAAGCGCGGAAAAGATGCTAAGAACTGGTGTTACCAACATAAAATATGATTAATTGAATTACCGTCTGATGTTACTCCTGCGTCCGAAATATCCCCACTTTACGGTACTGCAAAATCTTCTTAAAGTCCTCCTTTTTTTAACATTGATTGGTAGCCTCGAGCTGTTATAAGGTAGGTCTGTTGGCAGTTCAAACGGTAAATTTTCAGCACAAACACTTTTCTCGGGAATTCGAATGCTGAATACTTCTGCGGTACAATGCTGTCAATTAACACTTTACAAAGAACTTTACCTTTTTGTTCATTGCAGCGAAAAAACAGATTCACCATCGAAATTTAAAAATGTACCTTTTTATCCTTTGGTACACCACGGCCATAAAATGAATCAATCATGCTAGATAGCTTATAACATTTTCGCCATCAAGCTTTGAAGTTAACCACATCATTAACTGTGACTCGTTTTACCTTGAATTTATACGAGTTCTCAATAATCCTTATTAGCAACATTTTCATCACTTGAACTAACCATCTTGTAACAAAATACTCAAAACAGAAAATAATAGTAAGGGCAACACTTAGTCAGCAATAGACAGAACCAAACACTGATCCGGCTGTGACTGAAATCAGCTGTTGGGTGCGACAGTGCTGTCAGCTAGTGTGGCAGACTAGTTTATTTGAAAAACAAATGTCGTTAGTTGTGGGGTTTTTACAATAAATGCATATTTCTTGTCAAATTTTTTACATGTTACAGTCATGCTACGTATAAGATTTTTATATCAAAAGATGCGCATTCATTGCTGGGAATCAAAATCCACAAAAAAAAAAAAAAAAACGCATTTTGTAAAAAAATGTCGGTTGTGGTGTTTTTACAATAAACGATTCATATAAACTATGAACTGACTGAAAAGAATGAGCAAAGGAAAAATTAAACCAGGTTTTGGAATAATATATTGAATACAGAACACACTACAATCTTGCTGAATACACTATGTATAGAAAACTTACTAAACTACAATTTGGCAAAACACAGTAAGCACAGAACACTAAGCTACAGTTTGATAGGATACATTGCGCATTGATCGATTAAACTACAAGTTATACGCAGCGTAGGGAACACCTGAACTGATACAATAGAATAAATTGCACAGAAAAGACGTAAACTACAAGCTGACAGAATAAACTGTAAAAGAGTGAATTAAACTGAGATTTGGCAGAATAAATTTGGGGAAAGGTATACATTGGCGGAGAAAAGTAATACTATGGTATGGCAGGATACAGTTGAATTAAGATTCCGTAATCCACTTAGTACAGAGAACTTCAAGTAGGATCTGCCAGAATACACTACAATCACAACACTTAAAGAATGATCTGACAGAATATTACATACGTGGTGTGTCTAAAAAGTTCGGTGAATGGTGTCATTTCTGAACGGCAACTTGGCGCATGTGCTTGCGCATGCGCATGGTTCTTCAGAGACTTGGGGAGAATCGATACACAGCATGCAATGCATGTGACTGGCAGGTCAACTGACTGCGACCAGTTGAACGTAGTCAGTGTGAGAGGACGTGTCACAGCGCAATGGAACAACGTGTAAACATCAAGTTCTGCTACAAATTGGGGAAGACTGCAACGGAGACACATGGAATGTTGGTGCAGGTGTACCGGAGGGAAGCCGTGAGCAGAAAATGTGTTTACGAAAAAGTTCGGTGAATGCTATCAGAAAACAAACAAAACAAAGATACAAACAAATTTTCTTTATTGCCCTTCAAAATAGTCGCCGCCCGCTACAACACACTTTTGACAACGTTCGTACAGCTTCTGGAAACTATCAGCAAAGGCCTCCCGTGGAATCGATCGCAGAATGGCTGTCACAAGATCTTTGATGGCATTCACGTCCGCAAAACGTTCACCTTTCATGGCCGCCTTCAAGCGGGGAAATAGGAAGAAGTCCGCAGGATCCAGATCAGGGGAGTACGGAGGATGTTCAAGAACAGTTACCATCTTCTGAGCCAGAATTGGCGCACACGGATCGCACAGTGTGCAGGGGCATTGTCATGGAGCAGCATCCATTTTCCAGTCCTGTGCAACTCGGGCCGAACACGCCGGATACGCTGTAGCAATCGGTTCAAAACGAACTGGTAAAATGCAGCATTAATGGTTTGACCTGCAGGAACAAATTCCTTGTGGATGATGCCGTTGTTGTCGAAGAAGGCGATCAACAGTGTTTTCACCTTGGATTTTTGCAGACGGCTGTTTTTTGGTCGCGGGGAAGTCGGTGAACACCATGACACCCCTGAAGAAGATGGCAGAGCTAGCCGTCGAAAGCTTAGAAGGTAATCTCCAACTCACCTGGCTGAGAACCCGAGAAGAGTTATTCTATATCAAACGCCGGGAAAGCCTCAAGTCATACCATGACGTAGATTGCCGTTTTGATTCCGGATCGAACTGGCAGCACCAGGTATCATCTCCCGTGACGATGGTTTTCAGAAGCAATGGATCCCAGTGGCGGCTGGTGAAGTTTGGGTCTAGGTGTTGCACTTTCTGTGATGAGTGGGGTAGAATTAGTTACCTTTCTCAATACATGGTCATGAACATTTTAATCCAATGCTGGCACTTAAATTATTAATATCAGTAATGCCCGTTCGGATAAACTCCAGAACATGGATTGCACCCTTTTCCTCTTACTTCAAAATTCCAACCTTGTGCACACAAAATAAATTATTGGCACTGAAAAGTGCCTTTTCATAAATATAATGATGCGCATTCGACAAACTCAGACAAATCTGCCCTTTTTAGTATTTTAAGACATAATTTGGTAGGTGCAATCCGTGTTCTAAAATTTTCCCGCCCGTTCTTGTCCACGACTGTTCCCCATGAAAAAAAATATACGGAAAACAAAACAGTGCGTTTTTCACTTCACAATCACAAAGCCAGTCTTGATTATTATAAATTTCCTTTCTAAAAATTCCCTTGAATTGTCTTTTCCCCGTAGTAACTGTCTGGACAATATTTAGATCAGGCAATGGTCTACCAAGTTCTTTATTTTTTTTTATTTTTCTTCGTCAGAAAGTTCAGAGAAGTTCTTGTTTTGTAAACTATTTACAGAATTCGTAATGGTAAACGCATGCATATCACAAACTTGAAGAAAACATCACTTCACTATGCACTATAAAAATTGTGTTAACTACCTCATTTTATACAAAAGTCATTCAACTCCAGAAAAGTTCCGGTTTTTTAAACAACTTACAAAATTCATAACGTTATATGCCTACGTACCTATGTCACAAACTTGACGAAAATATCACATCCAATAAAAAAAATAATGTATTATGCAGCACAATTCACATAAAACTATTTAAATTCCAACAAAAACTAAATATTTAAGAGAGGATTAAATGGATGTCACACGATTATAAAACGACTGGACCACGTGCTCACCTAGCTACACGTTGGTCAGGAAACAGGAAGTCGGAAATTGAGAAACCACTTGAGGAACGAAGACTTGGAAAAAATCTGAAAATTTCGTCTCAAGTCACTATTCATCCAGCGAATGTGTCTATTCGGAATTGTCACTTCTGCAATCTACAGGCAAATACAAGAACTATTTGCTTCCGGTTGTTGCAAGAGCTTTGCCGCGACCAGCTGTGTTAACTGCTGGGATAGGGAACTCTGAACTGAGCCTACCTTCAATACCAGCCGCTACACGAATCTGGCTGTTGCTTGAGCCGCATAACGACCACTTCTGAAGTATTCACAATTTCATGAATTTTATAAATGCTGATTATTTTATACTCGAATTCTTGAATGATAACTAAATAAAAAAAATGTATATATTTAAATTGGACGAGAAGGAAACTTAAAATCTGTTTAGTTATTTAATATAAACAAAATTTTAATGTGCGGGAAAAACTTGGTCATTGTGCAACGCTGCAACATGATCAGCGGCCGCCACTGATGGATCCTGGTCACACATGGAAATGAAATCACCAGAAGTTTCCATCCGTTTTGCTTTCTGCTCGTCTGTGAGCTTGTGCGGCACAAATCGGGAGCAGATCTTCCGTTTACCCAAATCATCGCGGACGATGATGTGCACCGTGTCCTTGCTAATGTCCAATTCCTCCGCAATCAATCTTAGAGTCAGTCGCCGATCTTGTGCCAGCATTTGTCGCACTTTCTCGATCATATCTGGGGTTCTGCTTGTTGATGGCCGACCTGAACGTGGCTCATCCTCAATTGTTTCCTTCCCTTCACGGAAGCGTTTAAACCATTCTTAAACACATTTTTTGCTCACGGCTTCCCTCCGGTACACCTGCACCAACATTCCATGTGTCTCCGTTGCAGTCTTCCCCAATTTGTAGCAGAACTTGATGTTTACACGTTGCTCCATTGCGCTGTGACACGACCTCTCACACTGACTATGTTCAACTGGTCACAGTCTGTTTATACTGCCAGTCACATGCATTGTCTCTGAAGAACCATGCGCATGCGCAAGCACATGCGCCAAGTTGCCGTTCAGATATGACACCATTCACCGAACTTTTTAGACACACCACGTATATAAAACTTAAACTAATATCTGACGAGATAAACGGCGCAGAGAATGATTAAACTACGTGATAGAATTAAAAACTTCTTAAGAGACAATTAAAATACAATCTGGTGGAAACTGAAACTACCAGCTAGCAAAATGAAGGACGCACCAGATATGGTCTTTTTTTTTTACGAAACCTCCTATGTGACAGTACAGAAAAAAATTTTCAGGGAAAAAAAAAATCAATAGGCCTACACTGTCCTCGATGGTATGTTCATCATATTCATCAACGTTGTATACAGAATTATTTCATATTTTTACTTACGCCCATTGATTTTTAATTATTTTTTTCTCCTGAAAAATTATTTTCTATACTACCACATAGGTTTCATAAAACAACGACGTTATTGATCTACTATCTGGTATAATACACTTCGTAGAGAACAATTATACTACATATAATCTCTGAGAATTCACCGCGCAAAAACACATGAACTACGATCTGACAGATTACACTGCGCTAAGAACACTTAATCCACGAACTGGAAGAATGCACTTGGCACAAAACACATGCGTACACTGACGTTCAAAGGTATCCGACCTACGATTTTATGATCGTGTAAGCGAACTTTCCAACCACTCGTTAAGTCAGAGCCAATGTATAAGCTTTGAAACAGTTCCGCTAGTTCTTAATAGGTAGCACCATGATTGGGACAGTTAAAAATGTGTCAGAGAAAATGACTATTTAGATTAAGCATTAATTATTATCACAATTGACAAACATTAGCAGTTTCCAACTAAACCCAGTGTTGTTTTACAATCAGTTGAGTGGGATAAAAATTGAATTCCATAATGCGGGAATATTTATCTACGATTGGCAACAGTGACTATTATCTTCGCCATCTATTCATAGAAGAAATAACTAAACAATCCACATTTACACCGACAAACTATCGATCACTATCGATTAGTCGGATCAGATACTTTTGAACGTCAGTGTACACAAAGGGCCATATTCATAGACAATCCTAGCGCGGGCTTCCGGTGGATGATCAGCGAACTAACGTTTTTCGTATTCATAAACCAGTGTTAGCGACTTGATATGATATGAATCCTGTACAAGTAATCAGTCGATAGCCGGGGCTAGTTTAGCACGCTCGTAGCGCGGGCTAGCGAAATGTCTATGCATAGCACCCTAAGATTTGACAGAATATACTGCACCATACAGAAAGTTTAAACTACGTGCTAGCAGAATACGTTGCGTAAGGGACATTAAAGTTGAATCTTATCTACAGACTACATTGCGGACACAACACTTCAACTACGATTTTGCAGAATACACTGCCTACAGAACACTTAAATTACGAGCTGGTAGAATACAATAAGCAAAGGACACTTTAAGCAGGATTAGGCAGAATACGTACATTGTGCACAAGGTGGCAGAATTCATTGCTTAAGAGTCACTTAATCTAATATCTCTCATAATGTCATAATACAACGCGCAGAGAACACCTAAACTACGATCATGCAGAAATAAATGCGCATTAGACACTTGAACTACAATATGACAGAATAAACTTCTCACAGAACACTAAAACTACGACTTAGAAGAACAAAAATGAATACATAACATTCAACCTTCCATGTAGAATACACTGTGCACGGAACACTTAAACCAGGACGAATAGAAGAAATAGTGTACGCACTTCTATGCTGTCCCATTGTCGGTGGCGGACCTGACAACTAGTGGCGCTTCGATCGCTACGATCCATCTGTTGTCTGAAGTCAGATAACTCGAAAATATATTTCTCGCGCGTTTAATGATGAACGTAGCTAGGGGTTGTTAATATGCTTTGTTGTTGAGAGTTGTGTAGATGTCTTCAATTTGTTGTGCTTTGAATTAACCAGTGACAAAAGAATATTGTGTGGTGGTTTACATAATAATTACAAAAATTCCGTACTGTTTTGTTCCGGGTTGTAGATCGGAATACAGTAGAAATAGTGTAACGAGACATTTCTTTTCATCTCCTAAAGAAAAAGATGAGTTTGGAAAGTGGGCCAGAGCGATTCCGAGGAAAGATAGGCAGCCTTTCGGTAAATAACCGATCGGACTGTTTAATATAAAAAGTCATAAGACAGCAATACCGCGAGTGCGTTGAAAATTACAAACAAGAGTTGTACCTCACATTTTCCCTAATTTACCAAAATGATGAAGTATATAAAAATGAACGTTGCGGAGTGGTAGTATTCGATGAGGTCAAATTCAGAGAAGAAATTCAACTTAATAATTATTCCCTTAAAGTGGACGTATTTGTTGATTTCAGAGATCTCACGTCTGATGTCTAAAAGAAACAATTAGCAAATCATGCATTAGTATTTATGCAAGATTGGATTCAACCAATTGCTATTTACGCTAGCAGAAACGCTACTCCAGGTGATATTCTCGCTAAATTTCTTATACTACAATTAGAAGCAGTTGGGACGAGAGTAGTCGGTTTCACTTGTGATGTCAGTCAAACAAATAGAAAGGCCTGGAAGTCTTAGACATCAATGGAAAAAATTTCCAGCATAATACTATATTCCTAATCCGTTCGACGACAAAAAGAAAGATACGGGCATTCTCAGATTTTGTGCACATACTGAAATGCATAACAAATTATTTCCATGATAAAATCGAACTCTCTTGCAAGGAGAAAAATATCAGTTTTAGTTTTTATAGGAGACTTTTTTTTTATCTGGATGTGCGAATGTGTAGGGTTTGTCCCAAGTTTGACAACAGTTCAATTAGAACTCTCGTCCTTTAAGAGAATGGATGTCACCAGACTCGCGTTCCAACTCTTTACAACAGTGTCGCCAAAGGCCTCAAATTTTATCGATAATTGGGGTCATCGGGTTTCGAAGGCAGTGAGGACACTGAATAATTCACAAGGCATTTAAACTGTATTGCCGCCGCATTAAATTCACATATTTCTGCTAAGGCTCTTTATAAAGACTCTTCTGATCACTAATTCCTTACTGATTTTCTTCAGTGTCTCACAACTACAACCAACACATTTGCGTCTGCTACAACAGTGTTTAGTAGTAACCTTGCAGAGTACCTTAGAAATGAGCGAACGGTTTCGGAGCAAAGGATACAAATATATTCTAACAGGGAAACTCGCCCAAGACCCCTTGGAACATCACTTCGGAATTTTGTCTTCACTCAGTTCAGATGACCATCCTTCGACGATAGATTTCCTCCATATGCATTTACTACGAAGCAGATCCTTCTTAAAATTGCTGGAAACTCTGAAACGAAAAGTGATGATGAACTGCTCACATCGTTTGTGAACCAAATGCGAACACTAGAGCGAAATGTGGAATTACTCAACAATACAGTTAGGAAGTCAGTAGAAACCTGTATAAAAGGAAAAAAAAAAATGTTATTCATGAAAAAATACATAGTCAATACTGGGAAAGTGCTGTGCCCGAGTTGGTGAATACCACTCCTGCTGCGTTGATTGACATGTTTAGTGTATTATGTGGCCGGTTATGTAGTAAATCATTCCTCTAAGTTTATTGCGTGTACCCTCTGTGCCCTTCGACAGGAATGTAATAGGTCTGAACATTGTGCAGCTCTCACCCAAATCAAAGACTGCCGATAGGTAGGAACGTCAGTTTTTTAAACCATCCCTCCCAAGCTGTATATGACGTACTTATTCAAAAAGAATTGAAGATTAAAGAAAAGATTAGCTCAGCAAGTGCAATGTGGGATGAGATCTATCTTGACGCTCTTTCGATCCAGTCTTCGGGAGCAGGTTGTTGCAGAGAACACATAATCGATATTATTCCGAAATTAGTCTACCACTATTTAAAGTGCCGATTCTTCTTCAGCACAAAGTAAATCCGAAGATTTTTACAAGCTCGTAAATCCGTCAAGTCACCTCGCAAACTCTCAAAGGTAGCAGGCAACTAATCATGGTGAGTAATTTAATTCATTTATACGCACGTAAAATATCATTCAATTCTTCATTTACTAGCATTTCGTAGGGTTTTTTTATCCCTGAAGTCGCAACTTGTTACGAAAAGATTATTTAAATACTGAACGTATAATTGCTTTCACAACGTTTCAGATCTCATTGTATTTTCTGTTACGAACGTTCATGACAGTAATACCTGATAGAAGACTATTAATTATGAATAAGAGACTATGAAGGTATTTCTTAAGTTACGAATAGCTGGGTTAAATGGAAGAAATTTGCTTTTAAAAAGGACTACTTTCAGCGTAACAAGTACTGTGAATTCCTAGCAGAGTCCATGCATATCCACGGACTCTGGCGCTTAGCAGTAACAGCGCCGCATTGCAGCGGATCCGTGTAAACTCACAGAGTTCGTACACTATTTCTTCTATTCGTCCTGCTTAAACTAAAGCATGTGAGGCAGAAAAAAAAGTTAATTTATTTACTTCCACTATGTTATTAATCTCAAAACAAGTGCTTACACAAATATTGGTCACTCGAGCGCAATTACGAGGGCCGTAAAAATAAGTTTCTCTGGGACCGTTTACAGAAGAAAACACAATTTCAATGGAAAAATTTATTGAAACAGATGCTACAATTGTTGAGCTGTTTTTCAACATATTCTCCACCGGAACTGTCATACCGTCGAATCAACTTTCGTATCCCTGTATCGTAGAAGTCTGCCGCCTGGGATCGAAACCAGTATATGACAGTCCTCTGGACCTCTATGTTCATTCCATGGTATGAAACATATCTCAATTTCGATGAGGAATATGTTGAAAAATATCTCAACAGTTGTTGTATCTGTTCCAATAAATTTTTCCACTGAAATTGTGTTTTCTCTCTGTAAACGGCACCAGGGAAACTTATTTTTACGGCTCTCGTAATTGCACTCGTTTGGCCAAAATTTGTACAAGCACTTGCTTTGACATTATTAACATGGTGGAAGAAAAAAATTAACTTTTTTTATCTGTCCCTCTGAGAATGTTTGCTTGTAAGAGCTGGCAGAACACAGTCGGAACAGAACATTCAAACTACGATCTGATGAAATACACTGAGCTCAAAGTAATTTAACTACAACTTCGAAGAATTCACTGCGCACAGAACACTCAAACTACCATGTGGCAGAATACTGTGCAGAAAGGATAATAATATTGCTCAATAAAAAAAGAAATTTGCCATACCACCGCGATAAAAATAGGTGATTCTTAACGAAAAAATAGCACTGATTTTGAAAATCGACATAGAAATCTCCTGCCACGTAGGGTTAAAAAGTTATAAACACATTTAAAATCTGACATACGCGGTTTCAGATAAAATTTTATGTTAGATTAATTGTTATGATATAATGATATATGAGATAATGACGTATTCATGCTAGGTTCAGATTAATTCACAAAAGTAGTTTTATAAGCATGAAATAATAAGTGGGCCATATTTAAAGGAACATACCTGTAACTGTGCTAAAAAGTGTTTCGTAAAAAGGTAAAGGTATCCCCGTAATATGTGATTTTATCTTGTACTGCTCCCTGCTCTCTCTCTCTCTCTCTCTCTCTCTCTCTCTCATAAGAAACCAATTGTAATCAGTTTCAGGGTTATTCTTTCATCACCCACTCTTCTTAACACAATTTAATTTCTTATTCTGCCTGTCAATTATTATATAAAGATTAATTTAAATATATAAATAGTAATTTTAAAATAACTTTAAAATAATTATAAAGGGAGAAAAGCAAAATAATAAATGAAAGCACTCTTTCATTCTACCGCCACCTGAATAAACAGGACTCGTTAAATTCTTGTATAAATTATTTTAATGGCATTGTAATTATTATACTAGTGACTATGCCTAAAAGGAAGTATTAAGAGTTTCAACCATACAAGCGATTTTCATTAGTAGACCTTGTTACTTTATTGTTGTTACGTTGTTGTCAGTTCTAAGCCTGCAAAGTCGGAAGGAACATGTTACTGTCATGGCAAGGAATTCGGTTGCCTCCCCAAATGACTCCGGACGGAATTCGTGTAGTTTTGCGTTCTCCCCAAGGAATTCGAATTATCTGCAAATTATCGCCCTTTGGGTCGCCGAGACAGAGGATGACCTTGGAAGAGCTGGCAAGAAAATGTGAAGACGGAGCAGACTTGATTATGTAAACCTTGAAAGGGAGATGATGATGATGATGATGATGATGATGGTGATGGTGATGATGATAATGGTGATGATGGTCATGGTGATGATGATGATGATGATGATGATAATGATGATGAGTTTGAACCTGCATACATCGTTAATGAGGGGTCAGAATATTTCCACAGCTTTGGAAATCCCACTGAGTATAAGGAAATAAATCCTGAGTAAATAAGAAAAAACATTCGTGCTTTTACTTTGGTATGACCAGAAGCGTTATTATTGACAGCAGTTATAAAAATAACTGAATTATCTCACATCTTCTCAAGTTTCGTCTGGAATTAAAGGACAATGGATGAAACTTTTTAGTGGATTATTTTACGACGCTGTATCAACATCTCAGGTTATTTAGCGTCGGAATGAAATGAAGGTGACAATGCCGGTGAAAGGAGTTCGGGGTCTAGTACCGATAGTTACCCAGCATTTGCTGATATTGGGTTGAGGGTAAACCCCGGAAAAAATCCTCAACAGGTAACTTGTCCCGACAGTGATTTGAACCCAGGCCACCTGGTTTCGCGGTCAGACGCGCTAACCATACTCCACAGGTGTGGATTGGATGAACCTACTGGGCTATAGTGAACAATTAAGCAACCACGATTTAGTCAGTTGATTATTCAAATTGAAAACAGTATGTATTGTGATTAAAACCTAACTATGAAATTTTTGCAATCTCAATAACGCCTTATTTTTTAGAGTAGCTTTTATTATGAAATAAACTGATAAAGCGTCGTAAAATAAATATCTAAAATATATATTAAATTAAACGATACATACACAAGTGTTCTGCTCATGGGCAGGTCTTCCACTGTAAACCCAGCTTTCTCCAATCTTTCCTATTATCTGCCTTCCTCTTACTCTCCGCATATGATCAACATATCTTAATATGGTCTATCACCTTATATCTTCTTTTGCCCCGAACTCCTCCCGTTCACCATTCCTTCCAGTGCATCCTTCAGTAGGAGTTTCTTCTCAGCCAGTGACCCAACCAATTCCATTTTCTCTTTCTGATCAGTTTCATCATCATTATTTCTTCACCCACTCTTTCCAACACAACTTAAATTTCTTATTCTGTCTTTCCACTTCACACATTCCATTCTTCTCCATATCCAAATTTCAAAATATGCTTCTATTCGTTTCTCTTCATTTCGTAGTAACGTCCATGTTTCTGTCCCATACAAAGCCACGCTCCACACAAAGCACTTCATTAGTTTCTTCCATACTTCTTTTTTCATACGAGTATGTCCGCAGAAGATGCTCCTTTTTCTATTAACAGCTTCCTTGTCCATTGCTGTCCTCCTTTTGACTTCCGGCTGCAGCTCATGTTACTGCTTATAGTACATCCCAAGTATTTGATGCTGTTCACTTGCTCTACTGCCTCATTTAGAATTCGCAAGTTTACCTTCTTTATTTTTCTTGCGACAACCATGGTCTTCGTCTTTTTTTTTTTTTTGCATTTATCTTCATTCCCTACTGCTCACAGCTATCATTTAACTCCACTATCATATCCCTTAGTATCGTCTCCTCTTTTGCTAACAACGCCATATCATCAGCAAATCTTATGCACTTTATTCTTCTTCCTCCTACTTTTACCCCTAAACGATAATAGAAGTGAAATGTAAAGAACAGTTGCAGAATATTATTTAAATGACAAGACAGATACAGAAATAACAGAAGAGTTACTTGTATGTGTTTAGGATAATATAATATATGTGATTATAGGTATATCACTATTATCATGGGTATAATACTAATCAAGGGAATCCCTTCTTTGGAACTTTACCACAGTATCCCTCTTATGAGTCGTCTAAGCAGTTCCGAGTCCTAACGCCGTGATGTGAGAATATCTTTGCATCTAGCCTTCGCTCTGTCGTTTCTGAATAATTGAAAAATGTATTTCTTGGACTCCACCCCTACATTCTTATGAATTGTATAACACATTTTAATATTCCTAGTTTTACTAATGCACTATCACTTGATTCCTATTTGCAAACTCAGCATTCCTATGTACGTATATCCAGAGTTAATTAGTGAGTTGTAAATTTTTGAGATTGTGAGCGTATTTTGTCGTTAATTAAACATTCGAAGCACATCAAATGAAATGATGTGAAACACTATAAAATCGATCCTGATTTCTTAAGGGGTTCAATTAGTGTAGGCCTATCTACTAAATAAAAAACGAAAATATAAATATTAATTCAATCATGTGTATACAATGATTGTTATTTATTATTAATATTATTATTATTATTATTATTATTATTATTATTATTACTGTTACTACTTCCGATTCTCTGACTTACTTGGAATAGAAATTTAATTACTATAATTTAATGCTCTGAACTGCAAGATATTATGCAGTTCTTTTAGCGTAATGGAATATTATTTAACCAGGGAATATGCCCCTGTAATATGAAACATTAGGCCAAGAGTACCATGTATAACATAAATACTACAAGCAGGAATGCAATGAAAGGAATGACTCTCTCGTATAGGGAAATTAAGTACAAAGAAGGACTTGGTTAGACACATTTAGGTCGGGTGCACACAGAATCAGACGCAACGCGACGTTTTCCTTTACAACGCCTCGCGATAACATAACACGGTCTGCTTGCGACAACTGATTTCTTGGCTGTGTGGGTTTGGAAAACTGGCCTAGGCTAGAAAATGGCGTCAAGGAAAGAAGACTGTATATATGAGAAATTCTATTGCTTTGGTTATTATTTCCTAAGGATGACTAATGCGCCTAAAAATCTATAGGATTGAAAGTCTTAAAATTAAATACTACTAATGTAGTGCACAGACGTTATTTTCTGTTTATGACTACTTCACGACTCACAAAAAAGAAAAATAATATATTAAATCAATAATGAGTGATTGAGTGATAGTATAGAGCAGAGAAGTAGGCCTACTACAAATTATTATTATTATTATTATTATTATTATTATTATTATCATTATCATCATCTGGTGCTTTTATCTTATTTGCAATTTCTCACATATTTTTAGAAACCACATTATTGTCGTGATATTGTTTCAAAAAAATTTACAGAACGTATTTTTCCTGTAGTAAAACAACTGATTTATCTGCATCGAGCTCCATTATGAATAATTTGCACTACACAACAATATAGTATTTTTTTTTCGTTGTTGATAACTCTATAGCATCTATTAGATGCTTTATAGTTGTGCTAACAGATGAAGTTACTTGTCAACAATATGACGCTGAAACGTGTGTTCAGGTTACTGCCCAGCGACAGTCCTGATGTATTTTTATATTTGTGATGATTGGTTAATTAATATTAACCCAGCACACTCACATTCATACAAATTTCCAGACTCTAGACACCCAGGGAATTCCTCTTCTTCAAGAAAAATTTACCGAGACCCGAGCCCGGGAATCGAACCCGGGACCTCCTGATCTGGAAGCCAGCATGTTGACAAACGGACCACGGAGACAGTCAATACAGTATTTGCAGATAGTGAAAGCGTGCAATCATAGCCACCACCAACGCATGCGCAGTACACTGCAACTATCAGACAGTCTCCTCGCCACGGAACTTGAAGCAGTCATTCGATGTCGTCTCCTCGTGTCTGCTCGCGACTATCGTGCCGCATCTGATTCTGTGTGCACCACATAAGTTAATAAGAAACCATTGGGAGACAAGTATCATGACACAAAATGTCGCGTCGCATAGCGCAGCGTCTGATTCTGTGTGCACCCGGCCTAAGACTAGGGCTCCACTAGCTGTATTTGACGGCTGCTGTGAGCTGCATTCCACTGCCTAGATTTGTACTGCAAGAAGGTGGCTCTACTTAATGTAAATTTTCTGCGCGTGAAAGCCGTAGTCTACTGCTCCGCTCGGCTCCACTCCTGTTGTTCAGCTGAAAAAGCATTGTGATGTTCTTTGTGTACTACAAGATCAAGCAAAAATTGCAATGAAAATTAGCACACTATTTATCAAGGTGATTGTATGTTTGCTATTGGTTCGCTGTCGTCGAAGATTGCATCAAAGAAAATGGCGGATACATCCTATATATATATATATATATATATATATATATTTAGTAGGTTATTTTACGACGCTTTATCAACATCTCAGGTTATTTAGTGTCTGAATGAGATGAAGGTGATAATGCCGGTGAAATGAGTCCAGGGTCCATCACCTAAAGTTACCCAGCATTTGCTCAAATTGGGTTGAGGGATAACCCCGGATAAAACCTCAACAAGGTAAGTTGCCCCGACCGGGAATCGAACCCGGGCCACCTGGTTTCGCGGCCAGACGCTCTAGTCGTTACTCCACAGTGTGGACCATCCAATATTAAGTAACAGAAAATATGAAGTCATGTTTGCTGCAATGCATCACAAACTTAGGGAATATCCAGCTAAATTCTTTTAGTTCTACCGGATGTCGGAATTTTGTTCTCAGCATGCGAAGTAATTGTTCTGTATGGTTGTGAATCTTGGACTCTCACTTTGAAAGAAGAACAGAGATTAAGGGCGTTTGAGAATAAGATTCTTAGGAAAATATTTGGGCCTAAGAGGAATGAAATTACAGGAGAATGGAGAAAGTTACACAACGCAGAACTGCACGCATTGTATTCTTCACCTGACATAATTAGGAGATAATAGGAACAGACGTTTGAGATGGGCAGGGCATGTGTCACGTATGGGCGACTCCAGAAATGCATATAGAATGTTAGTTGGGAGACCGGAAGGAAAAATACCTTTGTGGACGCCGAGACATAGATGGGGGGATAATATTAAAATGGATTTGAGGGAGGTGGGATATGATGATAGAGACTGGATTAATCTTGCACAGGATAGGGACCGATGGCGAGCTTATGTGAGGGCGGCAATGAACCTGCGGATTTTTTAAAAGCCATTTGTAAGTAAATAAGTAAGCATACCAAGTAATAATGCTCATACATAGGGGGTGTTTCGCCTCATGGACAATTGGACAGACTTTCGAAACAGGAGCACGACACATCTAATCAAATCAGAACTGAAAACTGCAGTCGACTTTAACGATTACGCGAGAAAAAATCTGTCTCAAAATACTCGTAATTTAAGCCTAGCTGGCGAAGTGTAGAATAAAGTTGTTTTTAGTAGCTAACTGAACGGAATATTTATTAATTTTATATTCGAAATTTTGTCGATTCCTTAATCTCCCGTATTTTCTTCAAAACAAGTTGGCAACCCAAATTTGCAGTACGGAATATTTCTCAATTTCAATAATTTATTTGCTCACTATCAAGCTCCATTTTACAAATTGCAAACAATCAATCAACAATACTATTGTGATACAACTACAAGCACTGCGAAACGTAGACTGTTTTATTACAGCTGCCAGCTGACTACTACGGCCAGTGGAGCCAGGCTTCGGCGACAGATAACGGCACGAAAATGGAACATGTTCTATTCCTCCGGCAGTAGACCTTGGCATTGCCGCCGTAATTCTGTTAGGCGCAGTGAAATACTGCCCATATAGCCACCTAGATTGTTTTGCGTGTATTCCATTTTCAGGCAGTAGTCTGCAGCTCACAACAGCTGTCAAATACAGCTAGTGGAGCCCTAGCCTAACATAGCAGCCACACAGTTTTTTGCATTCATTTTTATAAGTTCCAATAAGTCAAGTATCAACAAATAAAAATAGATAATATTATCATATGACTTTTTAAACGTGCTTGTACTATGATTTTCATATGTAATAATAGCTCATTTCATATTAGTTGTTATCTATTCACATTTGTCTTTTTCATACTTTGCATATTTGCCATAAGATTATATATTTAAATTCATTCTGTAAAATATGCATATTTAACAAGTCATATTTTACTACATCCTTTTCCCATATTGTTTTAAAACAAAATTATGAGTATTTTTTCTCGTTAAATATGCATAATATATAACATTTAGTGATATCACATGTCATTAATTTGTTGCTTTCTCTTTTTCATGTTATTAACTTTTTAACTGTATTATTATTTTGCATCTTTTCACACATTTTAATATGTATCCAAATTTTCATAAGATATCGAATATTTATGTCTGAAGATGCCATGATTTGGCGAAAACGTTCAAAATACAATGTTAATAATACAATGTAAATAATTATTATAGTATTTTACATTAATAATAAGTCATATGACTGAATATTTATCTATTTGTATTTGTTAGCCACACAGTTATTTTAATTATATCTACGCTGCCACATATAACGAGATACATTTAAAAAATCTGAAAGCTTCAGAATTTACTAATGCGAATACTTGTCTAAAAATCCATACTTGAGATGAATTAAAAAAAATGTGTCACTTTTCTATTACAAGCAAACGTATTCTTTTCGTTCCGAAAGGGGGAAAGAGGTTTAAGAAAAGATAGACAAGGGGAAATAAATAGGAAATAACAAGCATTGTACATCTACAAACCCAAAATTCAAATTAAGAAATAGGCACAATTTGAACATTGAAGAAAACAAAATATATATTAATAATATCGTACCTTTAAGCTTGCATTTTTTCATTTTCTCCTTCAAAGATTGAATAATCGATTGACTCACTCACTCATTAATTAATTAATTAATTAATTCATTCATTCATTCAATACGAAAACAGTAGGCTATTTGCAAAAAAAAATACAAGATTCCTGTGAGTGAATTTTGTCATTTTTCCAGACCACGTGGTTAGCAAGATGCTTGATTGTCCTGTTGAAATTGCATGCGCTCCCTCCATTTACATTCACTGGCAATTGGGTGTTCCAATGATTATTTTAAGATTAAAGGAACTATTGTTCATGGGTCCTTCTGGCTTTAACTATTCGAACCACACCAGCGTATCTGGCACTCATCACATAGCAACGTACTCGACAAGAATAATTACAGGTTCCCCAGACAAGAATGGCTGGACTACGTACAAAGTGTAAGAGTACCGTTGGGCGATTGGTTAAAGCGTCGGTTTTCCACGCTGTTAATACGAGTTCGAACTCCGCCAGAGCCACGTGGTATTTGTAGTGGAAGAAGACGCTGTTCGGTGGTATGTTTTCGTGGTACTCCTGTTTTCCGTACCAACATCTCACTATCTACTTCGTTAATCACCACTAGCATGCCGTGCTATGTAGTTCGTCCACATAGTGAAGTAAAGGTAACGACTATGGCGAAAAGAAGAACTACAGTTTCGGTGCATCAATCATAGATGGTAACGTTTAGGTGAATTACGCGAAGTCAATTATCCACCATCGAATAAAAAATATATAACATAAGATAATCGTGACACTTAAAAGAAATTCCTGCAATATTATGGATCAAGAGCACAAAGAAATGTAAATTATTAAAGGTAGAGATTGACATAGTTCAACTCCTGACGGCAGATAAATCTCATAGCACGCACATGAAGAATTTGAAAAATTATAAAATTATTGGGCCCTTAATTGGTTCCAAGTGGAGAAGAAAATGAAATGTCCAAGAATTTAGCATCTAGAGTGGAGTATGGGAGAGGGCATAAATATCGACAAGAGAATGTAAAAATGAAAGAAAGAAGTGACGAAAAACCCAACAGGACTCGAAGTAAGGGGGAGTACATAAATTGCACCACTATTGTAAAAACTTTCTTATTTTAAGAAGTCAGACTAAGTCACTCATATCTGGAATTAGAATTAAAGCTCACCGTAGAGAAGAAAGTGTCTTCAAACGGATAAAGGATATAAGACTACTTGAGTGGAATAGAATGCTTCTTGTCATTACACGTTATCAAATTTGAAAGTAAGATTTTGTCACAGGTGACTGCTAATTATATATAGTAAAGTTCAAACTTACCATCAGGTACAGCGCTGGACGTCATGAGGAAGTTGACGCAGGCGGCGCCAGTGCCGTGTCCCACGATGGTGACGTTAGTGGGGTCTCCGCCGAATACTGCGATGTTTTCTTGTAGCCAATGGAGGGCTGCGATCTGGTCCATGAGGCCGTAGTTGGAAGGAGAACGCAGGTACGTGTCTGTGTTGGCATTGAGGAACCCTGTGCCAACAACAAACAATGTCACAGAAAAACAGCTCAGTGACTTAACAATTTACGAAAAGAGACCTGAAATTGAACGGGTTACATCTTGTCTAGAAAATAAAATTAAATGTTTAGAAGATAATCAGAAAAGGAATTTGATAATTTTCGGACTAAGGAAGGAAAGACGAGATTATCGATGGGAAGGTGACATGTGTACGAATAGGTTTGGTTTTGTTCTGTCTGCAATGTAGGCCTACATGTATGTAGTTTCTTTATTTGGCCGAAACAATATGACACTGGCGTTTAATGATGCAGTAAAATCATTTTGCGTACTGAAATTCGATAGTAATGGTTGTGCTACATAAATGCAGTACTCTTTTCCAACTAAATATGGAAAGAAGGCACCCATCAGTAAGTCGGTAACGAAGTGGCATCACCAATTTGTCATGCCTAGTTGTTTGTGTCCACAGTGGAAGACTTTCAGTTTCCAATGAACGGGTTGAGCGTGCTCTTCGAAGCCCTCAAAAGTCCTCGCGGAAAGCCTGACATGAGCTGGGAAAACCGCACACACAGTGTGGAAGGTTGCTACAGAAACGTGTACAGATGAAGTCGTATAAATTGTAACTCAATCAGAAGATCCACACACCGACAAAGAAGATATATAGGCTATATGAATTTAAGGAACGTTTTATATTCAGTGATGAGGCGACATTCTACGTAAGTGGAAAGGCGAATCTTTACAATTGTCGAATTTGGTATAAGTTACTGAGAATCCACACACTATCACTCAACATTAACATGATTCACCAAAGTTGAATGTTGTTTATGCCATCAAGTGGCGAATCTCTTAAGACACTTTTAAGGATTATCTTACCCCCCCCCCAAAAGTTATATCTAGTAACAATATAAGTTCATAAAAACGTTGTATCGTAACGCTTGGTTTCAATCCGATCTTTCCATATATTAAATTCATCTTTGGCAGTCATTCCACTTAGAGGAGTTGTGGCAAAAGCCTCGTAGCTACTCGCGACGATCTCGCTCACAGGCAACGGCACTCGTAAGCTTGAGAGGAGGCAGGGGAGGAAGGGGTATCCAGTCGCTACGACTCAGTAGCAGGGCCCGGGCTAGCCTCCACCGCAGTATACCTAATACGTCGCGCTGTTGGTTTTCTGTGAATGCGTTGCATTGTTGAGTGTTAGTTTAATCAAGAGGGCATGCGTATGTGCGTTACATACTAATTTTGTGTAAAATGGCTCACACTGAAAGAACATTGAAGTTATCATTTGCAAAATTAAAAAAGAAACCGCTATGGAACAAAATGAGCTTACAGAGACGGCAGATCGACACTACATTTACATATTAAAGTAGGGGATGGAGAAGGAAAAATAGAAAATTTCAATTCTCATAGTATAAGAAATATTCTTGGCTAATAGGGTACTCTGAGAGACAAGTAAGTTACATTGTTATACCTGTATTCTGTTTGGGAGTGAAAATGAGTGGTCATCTTCTTGTGGGGTCTGGTCACAAAAAAAAATTGATAGAAAAACCGAGAAACATCTACTGCATAAAAATATATAAAGTAAGCAGAATTTTTTAGCGTACGCAGTATTGACGCATTAGCTTCGCCACTGAATTGTCATGTCACATCTCAAATTCTACGATCCGTTTTCCTTCATGGAAGAAAAAGTCACTGGCATATCCTATCTTGACATGTTCCAATCGTGGTTAATGCCACAATTGATTGAAGATTCTGATAAATTACCTGTATTAGCAAGATGGATCGCCTTCCTACTATCACAGATAAATTACTGACTGTTTCAATCGCGCTCTTTCAGAACGTTGGTCAGGACGAGTGGGAAACATCAACTAAGTTTTCATGAAATGGTCTCCGCGATCGCTTTATTTAACCTCATCTGATTTTTTCTTGTGGTTTAGTTAAAGGACAGACTTCATGTGTCGCCTGTACTATGAGATCTACAGGAACTACGAATGAGGACTGAAGAAGAAGCAGATGATCCTGACATGTTATCCAGAATCTGGCAGGAGTTGGATAATCATGTGGATGTACACATGGCGCTCACATGTCATCGAGTCATTCTGATGAAAAAAGGGTATCTTAAGCATCATATGAGTCACCAAATATTGCCTACAGTACGATAACATTTGATTAAAGAAATGTTATAGTGAGACACCGTACTTCAGAGTCACGGTGTCTATTTTAAACTGTAGGGAATATACAGAGACAGTAAGATGTTAATTTTAATGATAATTTCAAATTTACTATCTATCCTTTTAAGTTACAGGATCTATTCAGAGGAAAAAGGTTATAGTAGTGACTGTACTTTCTTACGGAATATCTTCTCCTTATTAGAAAATGCTGAGATGATATGGTGATGGTGGAATGAGAGTTGGACGAAAAAGGTAAATGCTGTAAGAATATCTGCTCCATAGGTCTTCGACCATCAGAGGTATCACAGGATTTTTCGTGAGTCTAGAGCAGGCCTGCAGAACCCGTAAGTAGGGGAAATATGACGTCAGCCTCTATTGGGGATGGTAGACTTCCGTGTAGAGTTGTTTACATCCTCTGCCCGTGCAAAGGTTCATCAGTGGTGGCATGTAATTTTCAAAAAGGATTGTAATAAATTCATTGTATTTATAATGCGTTATCTCGTTTCAAGATTTGCAATTATGCTAGATTTCCTGTCAGTAGTTTCTTTGAGATTTCTTTGCACCTAACCTGCTTTAGATTTTCGAAAACTTTCCTTCTATCATCACATATGGAAACATAAATTTATAGCATTTAAGTAATGAACCTTGAAAGTCACTATTAATTTCAATTCAAAATGAACACAACGAGTGACGTCCTTAATTTAACAGTATATAAATAAATAATCAATATACAGTTCGTAATAATGAACTTACTCGAATGTTTGTGCATTCCATAATTCTTAATGAGATTTGTTAAATTGTGGTTTAATATTGAAGTGACGAGTAGAACTAAATTGGATGGGACACAGTAAACAAGCAATTCTTTCGTCTTCGATAACAAAATAATCATATTCCCATTTCCTTAGGAAGTAGTATTTCTTCACGGTTTTAGATTTTGCCATGTTCCGGTTCTCTTTAAACTTCAGTACGCGTATTTATTTATTTATTTATTTATTTACTTATTTATACAAATATTTGTTTATTTTTTTTGGCAGGATTGCGTTACAATGTTGAATGACAGCATTGGCATCCGGTCATATAGCTATCACTCACTTATTTATAGTCCTATTACTAGTAAAACCAGTTGAGACCAGTAATGCAAGTTTAGTAAAGACAGGAATTAAAACTTTATTAATGCACGAAAAATCATAATAAATTCTTCAAATATAGTAACTGCTTTGTTGCCTGCGTGCAACATTTCGGATTTATTTAATTTTAGTAGAATACAGAGTACGGAAAGACAAGTCGGGGACTGTACTTAACTTATTTTACACAAAAAGTGGACTTAATCGGCTTTACTAGTAATAGGACGATATATACCCAGGTAGACCTTCTTACATTATATGCACACATACATTTTAAAATTTATTTTATATGTCTTTTAACTTATTTATTTCCCTCATTCATTTTTCTCTTACTTTCCAAAGGTATGTTTCTAAGTATTTTATTATCTGTTCATTTGTAATTCTTGATAGCGTATTGTATACCTGCCGCCGCGAGAATAAATGTTGATGCAGCCGAGCTTAACTAAAACGCCATGATCGCACGGGTAGAAAAGGTGGGTGGAGTAAGAAAGAGTAGTAAGGCAGTCGCTCTGAGAAGATACAGTTCTATAGGTCTGGTCTACAGCTTGGTAGCCACGGCGTGGCCTGTTGATCCGGGGTTGCGCTCGGGCGCGAATTCTATTCCAGCTTGGGATTATTACCTGGTAGGATTTTTTCTGACTTTTCCCAAACAGTAAGGCGAATATCAGGTATCTATGGCAATTCCTCGGCTTCATCTCGCCAAATACCATTTTCATTGCCAATTCCATCGACGCTAAATAATCTCGTAGTTGATACAGCCGTTAAAGGACCAAGTAAGAAAAAAACAGCGGGTCAGTTGTGATGATAACAGAATTAATTTGGCATACAAGAGTATTTTCCTTCACCAGCAACTTTAAACTGGTTTTTAGTCGAAAGTTTCAGGCTATTGTATTACTAGAATATTTTACCTCCATCATGTATGTGTTGACCACATTACGAGAACTCATATAATCAAGTCCTAAAATGGAACATTTGCATTTCCCTCACGTGCTAACTACTTCAATTCACAGAGTAATTTTATTTTATAGGCATGCATTGTACATATTTTGATTGGGCATTAGTGACAGCTTGTGCCAAGAAGCGGAGAGTATAACGAGTCATAACGAAGCGTTCCGGTGCACACAGACTTGGGGGGCAGCGCAAATCCAGATTATTATTGTGCTAATAATAGACAATATTGATGGGCAAAGGGACGCCGTGGGATGCATAATAATCATGCAGTTTCGATTCCAACTTCCACAAGATTTGACTATGTCTGTTAGAATGAATAGAGACTAATCAGGATCATTGAGTTGATGGTTTGCAAAACTGTCCTTTTCCACAAATTAAAGAAAATTAGTTTTCATCACATTATGTTAGTGTTGATATACATGCATCTTGAAATTGTAATAATTTCTTTCCTCTATTATATTCGGTTGAAATATGAGCGCTGCTGCAAAACTCTTCCTTTCCAACTTCCTGTACACAGGAGAACTTCCTATTTCCATGAAAGTAATTTTGTAACCTAAATCTCCTTTTTCTATACTAGTTATAAGGTCTGTGTTGTTCATGTAACACTGTGCAAATCTGGCCTTTTTCTTCCCAACGATCAGTGAATTGAATTGTTATCATTATCAAGGGTAGATCTTCAGAAGTGAATCATTACACGAAATCATTGCTGAGAATGCCGCAGTGTGGACATAAAACAAAGACATTCAAGTGTGGAACTCTACGGACGCTGGAAATTCTGCACTTCTATCACTGTTTTTATGCAAATTTGAACAAAGTAGATCAAGATAGTAGTATTTTGAAGTAAACTTCTCACAGTGTTTCACAGAGAGCATCTCGAGTAAAAGTACCAAACAGTTCCTGTAAAACATCAGGAAACAAGGAGGCCTATTATCTACCACAAAACTAAACAAGGGCCAATGCAGGTTAAATTTAACAAAAAGTTAAAGAACAGAATACTAACATATTACAAAAAAGAAATAATACTAGCATAATAAAATCGACACTAAACAACATGAAAATAATACTATAATAGGAAAAAAAAAAAGGAAAGTAAAATACATTGGAATATAGTGAAAGCAACTCATTTAGTACAAATGGTTAATATGGAAAAACGTAAGGAAGAATATATCAAAATGAAATGTAATAAAATAGTAATAAAAAAAGAAAAGAAATACAAAAATTAAATAAAATTCACGATAAAAAGGCTATGATAATAAATTCATCGACTGATAAAGAGAACAAAAGGGGAAAGAAAGGAAAAAGAAATATATAGCCTATATTTTTACAAAACTATGGCAGAGAAAAGGGCTTATAACTGAAAGGAATCTAATTCAAAAAGTGAAATTTTAATTTATTTTTTAAACTAGACAATGTCCGACAGTCTCTGACATGTTGTGGTAGAGAGTTCCAGAGATGAGCTGCAGAGACCGTGAAAGATGAAGCGTAGAAAGATGTTCTGTGTTTAGGAATGGAGAGTGTGATATGATGTTGTGAGCGAGTATCTATTTCGTGATATGAGGACAAATGTTGAAAACGAGAAGCTAGGTAGCTAGGGTTAGAGGTTTGAAGAATATTGAAGAGTAAAGTAAGAGAGTGAATAGTTCTTCGCTCTTTGAGACGGACCCAGGACAGCATATTTAGTGAAGGTGTGATACGGTCAAATCTACGGACGTTGCAAATAAATCGAACGCATGCATTATGAGCACGCTGTACTCTGTCTGTCAGTCTTATGTTAAGGTCAGTGTAGAGAGTGTCACAGTAATCAAAATGAGGCATCAAGAGCGACAAAATTCTTCTTGAGAAGCAACGGAAGGAAATTTCAAATTCTTTTTAGTGTGTGAATTTTCACAAAAATTATTTTACATATGTGTGTGATTTGTGTATTCCAACTTAAGGTTTTGTCCACTTACGTAGTATTCTGAAGTATAACCTTATCTTTATCAAGAGCCATACTCATCACAGTCACAAACTGTGAATTTTGTTTTAAAAGAGAACTAAAATAAAATAATTAATTTCGTATGTGCTATAAACTTTACAAATTAAATAAAAACAGCTTGACATGACGTATCCAGATAATTAAATGTTAGAGCTATTGAATAAAAAATAATAGTAGGTCTACGCTTATAACATGCTGTAAAACTATAGAATAGTAAGCACGCTAGTATTACCTTCCCGAAAAATGACAATTATATGAAGACAACAGTACTAAACATACGATTATACAGAGTGTTTCCGAGGTGGTGTTACAAACTTTCAGGGATGATGGCGAAGGGCACATGTATCAATTTGAGATAAGGAACCATGGTCCGGAAATGACTGAGTCGAAATTTATAAGCAAAAATAGTTGTGTGGAAATGGAATTGTAATTTCGCACCACGTGCCCTCCTTCCCTTAACCTTTGGAACAGTCGTGGAAAGATGGTATGGGCCAGATGTCTCCTACGTTGGTACTGGTCCCGATACAATCTGTGAGCTTGTCTACTATTTCCATTGGCTCATCCGTATTCGAAAATCAAGTCTGCTTATTCCGCTCTCGTGTACTCCTGTATTTCACTAGGACTGATCGACTGGACACTGCAACTTGTACACAAACACTGCTGTCTACAGACGTGCATATCAGGACTGACCATGTCCGTTATAGATTAAACTATCTGCATTGCTTTAGTGTAGTTTCCTGTGTCCACCCCTCAGACAGCGCACTGAATGGAATACTGTAAGTAGACAACGTAAACAACGTCAGATGAATACAGTACCGTAGTTTCCCCTAACTATGGTCCACATTTATCACATTTTTCTTTGTATATTCCGTACTATTCATCCAGATTAAGTGAAATTTTGGCTTCGGACTCTTGTAAGTTTATATTAAATAAATATTGACATGTGTGTTTGAACTTATTTAATTACAAGTGTTGAAAAAATAATAAGCATTGGTACATAGTTCTATTCTGAGTTGCCCAACTATGGTTCACTCATATATTCATGCTTGAAAGCATGAATGGACTATAATTTAAGGAGTAATTTTTCGTAAATCAATACATTGAGTTTCTAATTTAAGGGTAGAAACATAATCTAGCACAGAAATATTAAAAATAAATGAAAAGTACATGGATTATTTTTATTAGTACACATTACACAAACACTCAATAAACATGTGAAATCTGAAAGTCATTTTTCTGCAATAATGGACAACTACACTTACCGGCAAAAAAACCGGGCCACCTAAACTTTCTAATTTTTTATGAGGCGAGAAACAGAAAATCCTTTATGAAATGAAGCTTCCCAGAAAAAAAAATACAAATTATATCAATTTTCTTCCAAATGTTCAACTGATTTTATGGCCACCCAGATGTTGGTAATAGCGGGTATTGCCTCCCCGTGACTGTATGACAGTTACCATTCGCCGATTCAACCCTTCGATCAGATTCTGGATGTCAGTCTGGTCGATTCTATTCCATTCATTGCTTAGAATATTTCGGACCTACTGTAAGTTGCTGTGAGGAGTTAAACGACTTCTAACTCGCTTCCCTAGCATTTACCACACATGTTCAATAGGGTTTATGTCAGGACTTCTTGCTGGCCATGTCATCCTATTCAATCCAACGTCGTGAAGGAACTCATCCACGATTCTTGTAGCATGAGGGCAAGCATTGTCATGCATTAACAGGAACTTTCCACCAATAAGTGGGACATATGATACCACATGTTAAATTAGACCTTCTTCGATGTATCTTGGAGAAGTCAAAGCACCTCCATTAATTAACACAAGTTCTGTGTGACCTTCATACGAAATGCCACCCCATACCATTACTGATCCACCTTGGAAACTGACACGTGAACTGAAGTTACATGAAGAAAAACGTTCTCCTTCTCTTCTCCACACTCTTTCACGTCCATCTGTAAACTAAATCTCGATTCATCTGTGAAGAGCACTCGTCGCCACTCCCCAAGGTTCCAATTAGCATGATTGTGAGCAAAACGTAATCGTTCAACATGATATTGCTGGAGCATTTCTGGGCCTTTAGCTGGTCTTCTGGA
This sequence comes from Periplaneta americana, assembly GCF_040183065.1. NCBI lineage: Eukaryota > Metazoa > Arthropoda > Insecta > Blattodea > Blattidae > Periplaneta > Periplaneta americana. Next base: position 97,161,469 of record NC_091130.1, read on the forward strand.
ATCAGCCCACAATCATCCAGACGTCCTCTTACAGTTCTCTCACTCACATTAACTTGTCTTATTTTCTGGAAGGCTCTTCTGGTCTCAATAGCTATGGAATGGCGATTTCTTAATGTGTTTAGGACAATAAAATGGTCGTCACGAGCCGAAGTTACTCGTTTTCTCCCTGAACCGGTCTCCTGGAATAATTTCCTGTCTCTCTAAAGCGATGGTACACTCGTACTGTCGATCTAGGAATCCCAAGAACTGCAGCCACATAATGCTGACTATTCCCACCTTCTATCAATGCAACCACTTTTGCTGAATCGGTAGGACTTAGTGACATTGTATACATTGAAGTACTCCAATACTGCCTCAAAAGAGCCTACCAGTCTGTAGACATCTTCGGCTTAGCTCGAAATGAGTCCGAGAAGTTTACACACAATATTACAAGAAGAACGAATCTTCTTTTCAGATCATTGTTGGCTATTACGTATTCAGTATTACATTGTTACGTATCACAAAATAAATGAATAACTAAATGAACCTCAGCACACCTACAATTATTAAAAATATCCTACAATTTTAAAAAATTTTAAAGAAAATGTAGTTGGCCCGGTTTTTTCGCAGGTGAATGTATATTAAAGAACAAAAGTATGGTATCAAAATAAACTAACACATTCTTAGCAAAAAATTATGCAAATAAATTCACTTATAATGTTTATTTATCGTACTGAGAACTACATTCATTAGGCTTATTTCGATCCTTTGAATCTCCACTTCTCTTGTAAATCTGAAATTGAAAATAGATCTCTCTTTTTCGAGACGCATTTGGGGTCTTCAATTTGCTTGATTATGTTTTCCTTTCTATAGAATAAAATGTCTTCCATTTCTCGCCGCTTCTTCCTATACATGAAACAACAGCTCCATTGTTCTTCTCTTTCAAAACTTTCCCCGGCCACAATTCCTCCTCATAAGTAACTACCATATAAATATGTGCCTTTAGCATTAATTTAACAGATTTCGTCTTCTTTTCCATATCTGACTCACTGTCTGTAAATATGGAGAGAACACCGGATACATCATAATCTGTATCCAATTCAATTTCATCGCTCTCATATTCACTTAAAGGGATGGTTGTTTTCCTTCTACCTTGCAGTTTTCGTTTTACCGGACCATCATTCGTGCTAGTACCATTGATGCTGGAACAGCCTGTTTCTTTGTTTACTTGACTATAATGTTAAATGGTGTTTTAGAATATACTGAGATACCGTATTTGCAGAAGTAAATAATCACATTGACCACATTTTATTAAAACAAATATTTCAAAGTTAAATACAACAATGATCCACGAAAAATTGTGGTAAATAGTTGAGGACTGACTTCTAGCCTTGAGGTTAAACATTTTTCACGCAGTCCTTAACCTCTGCCAGTCTAATTATTACGTGAAAGTAAACACTATATAGCCAGGTACAAAGAATCATATATATCTATAACGTACGATTTCTACAGAGGAGAGCTCAATAAAACAGACAATCAGAAACTGAATGATTTCGTGTCTTCACACATTCAATAGAACGATGCACACTGACCCTGTTAAGCATCCATATCATTGCCACGTATAATGGTAGATATAAGCATCTATGGGGAACATAATTCCATCACAGTGGCGCCTTAAATGGCAAACACCGAACTCTTGGGGGACTAAGTGGTACATAATGCGTTTTGGACCATTGTTGGGTGCCTGGACCATAGTTATGGGAAATTACGGTATATGTAAGATGTACAGATAAATACACAGAGGAATAAAATTATTTCATTTCCATACAACTATTTTTGTTTGTAACTTTCGACTCGGTGATTTTCGGACCAGGGTTGCTGATCTCAAATTGATACATGTGGCCTTCGCCATCATTCCTGAAAATTTGTAACACCATCTCGGAAACACCTTGTATATTTAGGCCATATTCGTATAGGTTATGTTGTAAATAACATGCAGGAAACAATGGCAAAACTATCTTAATGCGCATGCGTCATCTACGATTAGAGACTGGTTTGCACTTGATTCGTAAATCAATTCCGACTGTCAGGAATCGATTTGTGATAGTTTGACATGCTGTAGAACGCGTGACTATTAGTCAGAAACAGTCAGAGTTTGAAATTTGCGCTGTGCGAACAGTAAAATCCATGTGCGCATGACCGGAACTGTTCAAACCAGTTGGAACTTCTGTGCGAACAAACCTATTATCGTTTGTATAAAATCTATGTGATGCCAAAGTATTACAGATCGCTGTTATTCTGCGGAGTTGACCTCGTATACGTAGCGATAAACTGGATAGGTATTTAACAGTAGAAAGGTGCTAAGTGTCGAAATTAAAAAGAAATGATAATTCACTAGAATGGTGCAAATTCCCAAGGGACATTACATGTGAAAAAGACTAGATCCATACAAGATGGTAGAGTGTTATTAAGACCACTAAAAGATGGCAGTGATGCAAAGTTACTAGCGGACTCTGGTTACTAGGACTCTCTCATAAAAAGGGCGCATTATGCGATTCGTTTTGATTTCCCTCCGTTGATTATTTGTCGTGTTAATAGTGTCATTATGGCAAAAGACATTATTGATTATTATATATCATAATTTTTTCTAGAAAAATAGAAAATCAGCGTAGGTAAATCTTATATACAATACATTACGTAGATAATGTAGAGCTATGAATCTCATAGAAACATAATGCATTTTCTCTAGATGACACAGCTGGTTTGTTTCAAACTTTTAAATTCCTCGTGTTAAAAGTCCACAAAATGGGGGAAATATCATTAAATTAACACGTTTTTCTTTTTTGTAAGTGGCTTGAAAATACAATGAACTTACACCTGTGTAGAAAATAGCTTTATTTTCTAAGGTCTATGACCAAGATTATTCAACACTATCAACATTTCTGTTGGGTCTCTTTACTGTCATACCAGTGACGTCAACATAGAATGTATGATAATCATGATGAAAGCGGAGATATTCAGTTCCAAGTGGTGAGGGTGATTTGCTTCCAGTCTGCAAACTACTTTAATGGAAGTATTTGCAGAAATTAAGGGATCTGTGGATACTAAATGGATCATAGTACCTACGAAATGTTTATGAGACTTAACACCTTTCAGGAATTGAGAAGTACGTTTGTCTCTGAGTCAATTAATTTTAGTAGTGTCATCAAACTATTGATAAAGATTGGTGAAAAGTTATCGTAAGCGCTATTAATTCAATTCTAAAAAAAAATTATTCTTAAAATTGTTCAAGAGCGAAAGTTATTTATTAATAAAATACTACTCACAAATTTGACACTTTGCACCTTTCTACTTTGAAGTTGCCTGAGTACGATGAAATCTACGACAGATATTTTAAGTCAAGGGAAATTGTAACCGCAGAGGAAAGCTGTTACATTAACCGTAAGTTCCACTAGGACTTCAATGGATTTTGAGTCAGATTTCCAAACTGGAAAACAGCACTATTACCATTCAGATAATATTATGATGAATTACAGCGGGGGCGTGTCCAGAACCTCCCTTGCTCCAGTCATGAAGAGTGGAGTTGCACTCCCTCTGATTATACACTGCGAACAGCTCTAAATTATAGACACACTTCATTATGGCAGAGATCATGTTTGTGTTCCTTTAAATTATGTTCGAGTTGATACAGAGGTCAAATTGTGCAGCTATATTAATGGGGTGTATTGAAATAATGATCTTATGAGCGGGGAATAACTGATAATAATTCTGTCGCTGTCTATGTCAACTATTAATGTGACGCTGTATCAAAACAGTCGCTATGCATTACTCGTTTGTCGATGTTGACATGTGCTAAAGTATGATGCGAATAACCTGTATGAAGTTGTTAGAATGAACGTCAATGTCCGAAGTAATAAATATGATATAGCCTACATTGAGTCAATAAGTCTGTAGCTCTGTCGTATTACTTCTTTTATTTATTTTTTTTATTTTTCAGATTTTAAATTAAAGATTTATCCAAAGACGATAAGATAATATTAAATCCAACTATTACTATTATTCACTTTAGCAAAAGAATAGCCATTTAATATAATACATTCAGTATGGAATCATAGAAAACAATGTCAACAAACATGACCTACTCTGAATCATCCAGATATACTCACTAATGTTCAGATAAAGTAGCTGTATCAAGATAGGCATCTTTGCTCCTTGCGTTTTGTTTTAGTAGTTGTCGATTGTCCCCCAGTTTACAGTAGTGACGTACTGTACATTCAGTTCCTGTCGTCTATACTGTTAATTCGCTGATGTTTCAGCTATACCTGCTTTGGTTTATCTTGTCTCAGTAGCATTAAAACCAAGTCCCTTCAAATGAGGGTGGAGATTATAGGAGGGTTGTAAATTTTTAGGATTCCTTTCAAAACCTTATTATTGTACAGGCTACTGGAACTCCGTTTCTTGAAAGACAAATTCAGTGACGGAACTACAAAGTACGAAGAGAGATATTTTGTGCTACAGAATGTATTAACTAGTCCCTTCCGCCACTGTATGAATATATAGCATCGCCATAACGACACAGACGAAGTAAGACATGTATCTCCTTTTCTCTATTTTCATAGTGAGACAAGATTCATCACACAGGCTTGAGGGGAGCGCTGTTTCCAGCAGGTAGAGTTTTAGCTAGTGAAAAGGGATAGTCAAGGGCGGCCCGTCCTTAAAGGCCACCGGGGCCGTACCCCACCAATATTTCGTTCCCCAGCAATTTTCTTTCCACATTTAAATGCGTAAATTTTGTTCAGGACAGTGTACTGGAGTCATAATTGTTTCAGTAAATTTCATAACATGGCGCAATGTGTGTCAGTAAAACGTCAAAGATTGTATGACACTAAATATTGTGAGCTTGGATCCGCGTCAAAGGGTCCCACAACTTGAATCACTTTAGCGCTCAACTGCCATGGTGCGATATGCAATGGTCGCTATCGACGGAGATTCACGAAGTGTTACGAAGTTACCGTTGCGAGTATAATGCTTCTCGTTGGGGTCCGACAAGCCTGGCCCGCCTGCCGACTGGAAGCGCCAGTCGCTTGTTGTACTGTGAGTCGCAGTGCCACTGAACAGTGGGTTAATTCTAGAAGTGTCCGTGTGAACTTTGAATAGTGCATGCGAGCGAAGTGTGAAAATATGAATAAACTGGATTGCCTATTAAAACATCGTTTTCTTCGTTAAAATTAGAAGATAAACTTGAAGTTAAACGAGTAGGCACACATTAACCTAATGACTTCAGTTCTACACAGGCGGATGGTATGAAAAGGAGAACTTTCTGCAACTCGTGGTTTACAGAGAAGTCCTGGCTAAGTGTAAGTGGCGAAAAACAAAGTTTATTTTGTTTCTATTGTCTATTGTTTGGTGGCGAGGGACTGTGGACGTCGACAGGTTGCAAAGATCTAAAACATTTAAGGGAGCGCATCAAAAATAAGAAGAAAGTGCAATAAATTTAGGAAATGCTTGTAAGTTTAAACTATTTGGGACAGTAAATATCGCAGCACAAATTGATTCAGGGTCAAACATTCAATCCAGAAACACAAAGAACAGGTCACAAAATACAGACATATACTAGCAAGGGTAATTGATTCTTTAGTATTGTGACTTTATTTCAACTCAACAATAGGATTTTATTCTTCCAACAATAATTCCTTTCTACAATTCAGTTTAAACGCTCTCGTCAACAATAGGTTTTTCACTCAACACAGGATTCGTTATAGCACTCCACTGACGGCAATGACAATTTACTTGGACTATTACGAACAACAATGAACTGTTAATCTTAACTAATATTTACAAAGCACTATTTACAAATCAGAACAATCAGTTCTCAGTTCACAGTTCTTCTATCTCAGTCACTCGAGTTCACAGTATCTCGAACCACAGACCTTCAGAGACAGTTCACTGTACTCGAACTCAGGTCCCTCCAACTGCGGTCCACTGCACTCGAACTCAGGTCCCTCCAATTGCGGTCCACTGCACTCGAACTCAGGCCTTCGGATGCTGACGCAGTTGCGGACGCACACTCGAGTCGAACTCCGGTACACAAGACTGGCTTGCTCTGTTCACTGGTTTACTGACTGAACTAATCATGAATGACACACACACACTCCTTCGCGTCCGTAATTTATAACCACATCAACGTAACCGAGAGACTTCGAATTCGCGATTTTTCCACTTCGACGGGCTTCTGGAAGAGTCGGGAAGGTCCGTTCCCCCTTCATTCCGTAAGCAGCTGCGCGCGCGATCTCCCCTCGTCGCGTGGGCCCTTTTTCCCCTCTCTCCGCCGCGCGCCGTTACTCAGTGCTCCGTGAAGCCCGCGCGATATGCTCTCTCGCGGGACGCTGGTCGTGAGTTCGAATCTCACGTCGCTGTCACAGTATTTTGCGGAACTCACGAATTATAACTGAGGGTTCAGAACCAAAATCAGGGATCTGCAAATCGGGAAATTGGTTAGACTTGTTATCTTTACTTGCAAGTCTTGATAATGTATTGGATGAACATTTAAAGAGTACTTCTGTTTTTAAATATACTTTACACATTATACAAAATGAATTATTAGACAGTATGTATGATGTATACATCGAAGATATGAAACAGAACATTAATTCTACAGATTTTGTTGTTGTGCAGGCTGATGAAACAACAGACATAACCTGCAAAAGCCAATTATTATTTTGAGATACATAAAAGGTTGTAAATCTGTGGAAAGATTTCTTTCTCTCGAAGATGTAAACAACCGCACGGCTAACGGTCTGAGCGAGGTTCTAAAACAAAGTCTACAACCTTTCAATTTAGAAAATAAACTCATAGCTGAAGCATATGATGGCGGGCTTATGTGAGAGTGGAAATGAACCTCCGGGTTTCTTGAAAGCGATTTGTAAGTAAGTATAGTCTACTGGCTGTAGGCTCTACTGGTAAGATGGCTAAAAGATGCATGGAAACAGTTGAAATGTGTATGGAAATTGTATGATGTAGAAAATATCTTCACCTTCCCCCAACTACATCGACAGTTCGTGGTATGGTTTAAAAATGCAGATCTCTTGACGCACGACATTTACTCCACTGTTCAGCAAGGCAATGAGTGACAAGCATTTAACAAGGACTATATTTAGTCTGCGCTCCTGATCACTTGAAAGTCTTGCGCTGTGTGTTTGCAAAGTGCAATATATGTCGGCTGTCTGGCAACCATGCCCACACTTGGACGACTTTATGGAATCACTCTCTAATGAGATATGCCATGCGCTGTTAACAAGATTACACGACTAAGGCACTAGTTTCTACCCTTTTCCTTCCTAAATGGAGTGGTGTATCATCCTTTACAGTGTATCTAAGTTCTTTTCCCTACCACCTCCAACGAAGAGAGGGTTGCTGCAACAAGCCAACCCCTTGTCAACATAGACTTACTCTTAGCTAATTATTCTGCGACGTAAACTTTTCTTACCTCATCCCTCGTATAGGGTAAAGTAGTGCACACCGACCAGTTGTCCCCTCTCCGCTCCTGGAGGAGTGTCACGAAAGCGAAATAGTATTATGAAAATGGAATGAGTAATGATTAGACATCGGATTTTTAGGCACTAAAAATTGCAGTTTTAGGCGCCTAAAATAAGCTCAAAATTTGTAAAATTAGGCCCTATTTTAATGAAAATAGGCATTTTAGGCACATCAAGGTATCATACTTATTTCTTTCACTGAAATTTTTAGTTATACACTAAAATACGCACAAAAAAGTATGTTTAAACATTAAAAAAGAATACTATATTATATTTATAAACAGAGCTGCACAAATTTAATATATTGAAACTAATGAAATAATGATTATTGATATCAAGATTACTCATTTTAAGTTATTGAAATTCAGTTCCATGCTCAGACTTTATTATAATTATCTGCACAGTACACCACCAGAATTTTTTCTAAATTCTCCACAGTTAACCTTTGCCTTTTGTCACTGAGAATCATTTTGAAAGCAGAAAAACTTCTTTCAACCGAAACTGATGTGAGAGGCGCAAATTTTAAATTAGGTACAATAGAAACATCAATACTTACTGGAACATTTACACTTTCCCCCGATATCACTGTTGATACTTTTTCCAACAATGAAAATCCTACATTCTTATTTAATACGTTGTCCCACTTATTTTTAACTTTTTTCCCAGTTTCGCCCAAAGCAGAATGTATGTTCACTTGAGCTTCCTTTACTATTGCTATTTGGCTACAAAGAGATTGTTTTTCACGTTCTAATTGTTCAATGCTTGCAGGTATGAAAGAAAAGTTTGATGTTATGTAGGCAATATCGTTTTTCACTCGTGAGTCATTCAGACAATCTTTCACTGCTTTCACACACGCTGCACTATCAGTTTCAGGTAATTTATCAATAACTGTGACCACTTCTTTAAAATACTTAGAATAATACACCACTGACTGAATCCAGGTTCCCCATCGTGTAACAACCGGCTGAGGTGGGAGTGGGATATCTTGAAAGTTCTCTCTGAATATTGAAATCCTGGATGGGGCTTTACAAAAACATTTTTTTGTGTTAGAAATAAACGAATTGACAAGAGGAAATTCATTCCGGATTGTTTCAGAAACCCTGTGAAGGCCATGTGCTAGACAGGTTACATGCGTGAGGTTAGGATAAAATGTTTTAAGAAGTGGAGCTGCAGCAACCATGTATGAGGCAGCATCAGTACAAAACAACAGAACTTTAGAATCGTCTATATTACCTGAGTATAAAGACTGTAGGCCTTTATTTACAAAATAAGCAATGGCTTGGCTATTCACTTTCGAAAGTTCCTTAACACATACGAGGTGTGGAATCGAAGGTCCATCAGGACTAAGTTTTCCTACTACCGTACCATATTTGCTATATACCTATTCATAGGATCTGAGGTTTCATCCACAGAGACCAATATGTAAGAATCACCTATATCCTCCCGAATGGAAGGTAAAGTTTCATTGTATATTCTGTCTAAGTAATTTTTTCTTAGGGTCGACTCAGATGGGATATTTTGTTTGCAGTATTTTTGTAAAAACTGTCTTAAAACCGGATTTTCAATTGCATTCCAGGGAATGTTAGCAGCAACAAACGCTCTGGTTAAATCAGCATATAAATTGCTGCTGAGATTGGATGAAGTAGGCTGTGTTAGTAAAGTTTGTTGCAGTTGATTTTTCTGCTGAGCTTTAGCCTTATGAGCCGCTCCTTGCACATGCTGCTTTAGGTGGCACTTCTTTTCTTGCGAAATCTAAAAATGTAAAGTAAACTGAATTAAAATAAAATCCTAATTGTTGTATTGCCGTATTTCTATCACAAAGTTAGTGGATTCGAACAATCAAAATTTTAATGACCTGCAAATACTTTAACTATCGGAATTTAAAAGGTTAAAGTGTAGTGGTCTTAAAAAGAATTATACCTCAGGATAGCTCAGTCAATGTATAAATATTATAGGCCTACTCATTAAAACTAATAGAATTTATATATTTCAACTAATGTTACATACCTGTTTGCTACAAATCTTGCAGAATATTATTTTTCCATCATAAGTGAATTCTGAATATTCTGTTAGCCATTGCCGGATCAATGTAGATTTTGCACTTATATTTTTCGGCATTATCTCGATAAACTTCACAGGAAAACGTCCTACCGCTCAAAACTTCTCAACACAAATAAGGTGAGGGAAAGAGCAACTGTTAACGAGCATTCTGAACCGTTGTTATTGAGATTCAATTGGACAAAAATACAAAGTTCCACTTATTGTTGCATTTCCTGGTAGTGTTAACACTAGGAGGGCCATTCTTTTAAATATTTTGTAACGGTTTACCCTACTAATTCGCAGTTTTACGAATTTTCATAAATATTTCAAAAACACTCTTTCTCCAAAAATTGTGATTTTATGACACTCTGAAGGGCAGTACAGCTAATTTGTTTCAGACCGAAAAAGTCATTTTTATAGTATAGCCTAGTATATCTCTGAATCGGTAGCAGCACATGTTGTGATTGCTGCCTGCTTCTAAACTAAGGTTGGTTCTTTGTCGGCATTTATGCCTCCAAACATGTTAAATTCGGTGAAATCTATTGCGAGTGTCGTGAGATTCAAAACATTTTGTTTCCTTTGTCAATGGTTTCATGGCCGGTGTGAAGCAAACTTTCCACTTTTTAAATGCCTTAAATTTCGCAGTGAGTGCATGTATAAATTATAAAAAGTAAGAGTAAAATGCGAAACTTTACAGTGAGTTAGGCATTTTTAGGCGAATATTAACAAATTAGGCTCTAATAACCGTTTTAGGGCATTTTAGGGCACTATAAAACTCTTTGAATACCTTTCAATTTCCATGAAACACAAATATTAATAATTATTTTTACTTTTCTCCTAAAGAAACAAAATAGGCATTTGCCCTAGAATCCGATGTCTGGTAATGATGTGTGGTCTGGAAGCTCCGGGTATTGTCGACATGAACTTGTGATAGGCGTGGAAAATTTTGGATTGCACTAAATTGGGGTTGTTGGAAGTGATGGAAGTGTTTCATTAATCATGGGGAATGTTAAAAATTATACTGTAGTAATTGTGATGTAATACTTTATGTAGTATTCAATTTCAATTATACCCAGAGCCTATTATTACTTATTTGTTCGATTCCAAAACCTTTTCCCTATCATAACTTAAACACTCGTTCACAACATGGCAATACGCTAGAAATTCCATTTCACACATCATCTGTATTACTCATCTTTCACTGTGGCTACTTCTCGTCACTGGAATTTTCTGCCGCCTGAAGTCAAGGGCTCCGAACTTTGATCTTTTTTAAATATAAATTATAAGAATACCTTATGATGAGTTGCCAGATCTAATGTGTTGCAAATATTTAATGCAATGTGTTCCACTGTGTTTTCTTTATTGTTTGCTTTTTATTTTTTGTTTGTGTACACTTAATTCAATCGTCTTTGTAATTTTATTATGTAAATAGTATTTTCCTGTAATTTAATGCTTAATATGTTTATCGCAGTGATAATTTTTGTGTATTCTTTATTCAAATCACTGTTTATGATTTTATTATGTAAATCGTGTTCATTTATCTCTTAACACCAATATGTAGACTATTCTACTGTTTAGGGTAAATTAGGGTCTGTTGGACAGTCGGGCATGTTGGACACTTTCTACTTTAACGTCTTACCTCGCCACTTGTGGGCACCACATTCTGCTAGAAGTCAATGACGGAAGTAGCCCCACTCGCGGCTAATTCCGTCATTGACTTCTAGCAGAATGTGGTGCCCACAAGTGGCGAGGTAACACGTTAAAGTACACAGTGTCCAACATGCCCGACTGTCCAACAGACCCTAATTTACCCTATATAGAATAATAATAATAATAATAATAATAATAATAATAATAATAATAATAATAATAATAATAATAATAATAATAGTAATAATAAATTCTTTTTGAAGTAGAATAATTGTATTTACTGACGGTACGTTCAAAAGTGCACTAAGAATATTCTCGCAATTGAAGAGTTTATTGAAGAAGAAGAAAAAAACATAGTCCAAAAACATACATTTTCAGGAGAAAGAAAAACTATCTGGCATGTGTGTTGTTGACACTTCAAATATGAAATTCACATGTCATTTCTTAAGATCTTGTAGGAACTTGGGAAAAATGAAGTACATATGAGGAGCTCACAACGAAAGTGGACTAAGTCCACCAGTGATCACTTTGTGGATTAATACAATCTCGGATGAAGAAATTATTTCAGAAGGACTTGGTCAACTCTGGTTGTGAACACCTCTTATATAATTTAAATTGCCTTATAGAACTAGTAAATGTAGGTAACTGCGGAATAGAATCTTTTATTTTCGCTGGCATAGTTAAGCCCATAAGGCCTTCTCTTTTACTCAACCAGCTTTAATCAATACAATAGCGACATACATATTTACATTATGAATATTTACAATACGCTAAAGATTCTCCAGGATTTTCTTCAGTTAAATTTTAACGACTAGTATATGTTTTTTAATTTGAGATAAATTTATACGAAAAACTAATAACTTAATTTACGAGTTAATGTAATTCAATTCAGTCTATATGAGGAGCAGACTTTCAAATCGCTTTAAGTCCAAAAATTTCAAAAATGAGTTTTTGCTTGCATGTCATTCATTATATAAGTGTCTATGCTATGGAAGTGATTTTCGCATCAAAATGCATTTACTTCCGAAGTTATATAGGTGAGAAGTTGGTCTGGACATTCAAAATGCTGTTAGTCCGCCTGTGATTGACAATCAAAATGCTTTTATTTGCACTGGGCGCTCAACAATGGATACATAGCTGGTGGCAGTAATCAAGTTTCTGTCTTTGCCAAGTAAATTTATTGTTAGAGTTATGTCGTGCGATATGGAAGCTGAAGAAGAGTTGTCTGTAGTTGGTGATATTAATTGTGGGACGAAGAAGAAGGTAAAGAACTACAAAACGTGAGAAGATAAAGGAAGTGAGATATGTTTTTTTGTTATTAACTGGAAAATTAAACGAATTTTGCATTTGAATAATAATAATAATAATAATAATAATAATAATAATAATAATAATAATAATAATAATAATAATAACCTACATACCGTAGTATTACATTAATATTTAAAATATTAATACAAAATTAATTGTAATAAATAAGTTAATGATTAATTATTAGTATCACATTAAATAATAAATAATTAAGAGGAATAGATATTCCATTTCATGTGCTGCAATATTACACGTATAAATAGCGTATTTATTTTATAGATATTGTGACCATTTTCCAAACTAAGAAAGATACACGAAGCTATGTAATCATACTGAAAATGATGTTTTTAAGTGTGGCACAGTTACACGAGATGACATAATAAAAGCTCGTCAAAACTTATACACTAGAAAAAATAAAATAATTCAAGACAATAAACTATCACATCTAATAACTGTGACTTCACCAAAGAAGAGGAGACATCGTAGAGAACAGGGAACTTCGCGACAGCATTGTGTTCAATTTATTTTATTTTATTTTATTTTAGTAGTTTATTTTACGACGCTATGTCAACATCTAAGGTTATTTAGCGTCTGAATGAGATGAAGGTGATAATGCCAGTGAAACGAGTCCGGAGTCCAGCACCGAAAGTTACCCAGCATTTACTCATAATGGGTTGAGGGAAAACCCCAGAAAAAACCTCAACCAGGTAACTTGCCCCGACCGGGAATCGAACCCGGGCCACTTGGTTTCGCGGCTAGACGTGCTAACCGTTACTCCACAGGTGTGGACATCGTGTTCAATACCAGTTCTGGACATCCAAAGGAAGTACTACTGTTTGTCAGAAATTCTTCGTTGCAGCCCTAGGGGTCATGACTATAGCAAAATGTATGAAAGCTGGTGTAGCAATAACTGAACGTCCTGGTGGAGATTGTAAATCACATAAACACTTGCACAAAAGGCAGAAGGTAATAGAATTTATTCGTAGACTTCATTGTGGGGAAAGCCATTACAAACGTTCCAAATCTCAGCGCATATACTTGTCATCAGAACTCAACATCTCAAGACTTTCTAAAATGTACAATGAAACTGTCTCTGCTAAATACAGAGTGAATTATAAGGTTTTTGCAAGGATTTTTAATAAACAGTTCAATACAGGTTTCGGATCACCTGCTAGTGATATGTGCAGCTTTTATACAAGGGAAAAAAACATAATTTCTTTGAAGCAGGATTTAAAAAAAAAGCATTACTAATGACGAACTTAAGAATACATACATTGAGGGCACATGCATTTTATCTCCTTACCCCCAGAGAATACTGTCTCCTACTGTTTGACCTCCAGCAAGTACAGGTTTTGCCCAGGAAGCTTTTTATGCACGGAAATTGTCTTTTTATTGAATAATTTGAATAATTTCGAGGGAAAAATTGTTCCGGAGCCGGGTATCGAACCCGGGACCTTTGGTTTAACGTACCAACGCTCTGCCACTGAGCTACTCGGGAACTCTAACCGACACCGATCCAATTTTCCCCTCTATATCCACAGACCTCAAAGTGGGCTGACAACCGTCAAGCAACCAACTTCGAGTGCACACTAACTCCGTGTGACTTAAATTGTGGTTTTCTGTTAACGAACAGTGACGTGTATTATGAAAATCAAGATTTCAGGTATAACTCCCTGTAAAGTTGATTTGAATAATTTCGAGGGAAAAATTGTTCCGGAGCCGGGTATCGAACCCGGGACCTTTGGTTTAACGTACCAACACTCTACCACTGAGCTACTCGGGAACTCTAACCGACACCGATCCACGGAGTTAGTGTGCACTCGAAGTTGGTTGCTTGACGGTTGTCAGCCCACTTTGAAGTCTGTGGATATAGAGGGAAAAATTGGATCGGTGTCGGTTAGAGTTCCCGAGTAGCTCAGTGGTAGATCGTTGGTACGTTAAACCAAAGGTCCCGGGTTCGATACCCGGCTCCGGAACAATTTTTCCCTCGAAATTATTCAAATCAACTTTACAGGGAGTTATACCTGAAATCTTGATTTGCGTGTCTTTTTATTGTCTCTGCGTCACTGATTTGTTGACAAAACAACCTATATTTTATACTTGGTCAGAAGATCAGGCTTATCGCGGTGCTACTGAAATTTCATCAGCTTTACATGACTTCTTGATCAGTAATATACCAGAGAATCTATCTAATGCAATAATTTTTGCTGACGGATGTGCCGGGCAAAACAAGAATTGCCACATTGTAATGAGGGGGTCCCGGCAAGAAAGTGCCAAGCCACATTTTTGGCCAAATTGAACTAATCATGTCATCTGATGTTGAAATAATACATTTAAAATTATGGTGTCAAGAGTTTCTGCAGAAAACCTAACAGATGGCTCAATTATCCGTTGTATGTTCTTACCCTCATACTTAATGCATCTTCTATAACTGCAAGACAATTCAAGCAACAAAGGTAGTTTGGAGAGAATGGTGCACAGGAGGAAGTTGAAGTTTTCTAATGAATCAAATGTTGAAGGAAGTAATTCCAGCTCTGATTCTGAATATTTGCCACTTTTTGAAGAAGAATTAACATCAAAAACTGAAATACAGTTAAGTGTTGCTTGGCATTATATTGCCCTCAGAATGTTAAATGTAGATGTGTTGCTTGGACTAAGTACGCATTTCATTTCATAAAAGATGTTTCTAATTGCTTTTTCATTATTTATTTAAAGTAATAATACTGTCCATTAATGTCTAACGTTTGGTTCCTTTTATTACCTTATGTGAGACAAGACATTCTTAAATTTAAAATTATTGCTTGGGATTTTCTTGTCCTAAATTTTTGCAATATGTTGCTTGGCATTCTCTTGTCCTAAATATTTAATATTTGTATGAGTGCATTACCATATTATCGAATTGCTATCAAGTGGATTTCTGAGTAGTATAAACATATGAACTAATTTGACTTTTATAATACGGTATTTAATTTCTGGAAGAAAAAATTCATTATTAAAATATTGTTTCAGCTATATCAGTAATACATTTCCTTCAAGATGACAATAGAACTATCTTGCCACGAGAAGAAGAAAAAGAGTTAGCTCATAGCAAATCTTCATTCAATAGTCCTGAAAAACAACCTACATTGAGGAAGCGGGTAACTCTTCGGCAGTATTGAGGCCAGTCATATAAAGCGAAGGTACAAGGAGAATTCCCTAGAAAATTGCTACAAACAATATATTTTTATTTTCAGAGTTAAAATTAATGGAAGGTCAGTGAGGGTTTGGAAAAAAATCATTTATGAGCATTGACGGTCTTCAAAATCATAGAGGACGAATGAACAACAATAGAATGAATATGGAGTTTGAAGAGGTTTCTTGGAAGAAAAGGAACGCAAGTACCATGATTGTAGACAGAAAAATGTGGGACTTCTGAAAATAAAGAAAATCAAACTTACAGATGTAATAAAGCTAATGGAATATGTCCCTCCAATCCACCATGCCTTTACTTCAACTTCATATTTGATGATGATGGTGATGATGAGGAATATGATGTGAATTATGTATAAGGTATTTAAAAAATCAGCTTAAACATAAAACCGCTACAAATATTATAATATTTGAGATAGGGAAAAAACAAAAACATCACAGTGCTGGGCAAACAGCGGGGATTACAAAACATTGGGAAGATGTCTGTCGTTCTCTTGTTCAACCTATAGCATTCTGTCTGCGACAACATGCACAGCATTTTGCAGATAATGTCTTGGAATATTGGCAATTTCTTGCGAGATGGCATCTTTCAGTTGAAGTAGGGTTGTTGGATGTGTCAGGAAAACTCGTTCTTCAAGGTAACCCCACAACCAAAAGTCGGCTGGATTAAAATCTGGAGAACGCGGAGGCCACATTGTTGGAAAGTGCCTACTGATTATACGATCGCTAAAAATCTGCGTAATTAACAGTTTTACAGGGATAATGATGTGGAGTGGAGCGACATCTTGCATGAAGATTGTTTTCCATATTGTAATTCCTTAGTCTAGGGATGACGAAGTTCTGTAACATGCTGTAGTAGCGCTCCCCGTTTACTGTAAATCTGTCTTATTCCATTATTGTCCACACCTGTGAAGTAACGGTTAGCGCGTCTGGCCAGGAAACTGGGTGGTCAGGGTTCGATTCCCAGTAGGGGCAAGTTATCTGGTTTTCCGGGGTTTTCCTTCAACCCAATATGGGCAAATGCTGGGTAACTGTCGGTGCTGGACCCCGAACTCATTTCACCGGCATTATCACCTTCATTTCATTCAGACGCTAAATAACCTAAGATGTTGATAAAGCGTCATAAAATAACCGACTAAAAATTAATGATGAAGCTAACACGCGTAACTGAGGTTGGTTGTGGGGTTACCTTAAAGAACGAGTTTTCCTAACACATCCAACAACTCTACTGCAACTGAAAGATGCCATCTCGTAAGAAATTGCCAATATTCCAAGACATTATCTGCAAGACGCTGCGCATTGTGTCGCAGACAGAATGCTTTACGTTGAACAAGAGAATGACGGACATCTTTCCAATGTTTTGTAAACCCCGTTGTTTGCCCAACACTGTGATGTTTTTGTTTTTTCCCTACCTCAAATATTATAATATTTATAGGGGTTTAATATTTGAACTGATTTTTGAAATACCCTATATTTTAGGTTACTGTTTGCCTTTTGAGAAGTAACGAAATTAATATCAAGTTTGTTTGTCTTAAAAAAATGGAAAATAATGGTTGAAAATATAACATTTCTAATGTAAATAAAACTTCACACTATATAATTAGTAATTCTTTTGACCAAGACAGTGTCATGCCACAGAACGTATACATTTAAATATAAATTTGTAATATAAAATAATAAAAAATATGTATAATATATTTCATATTTACATTAAAAATGTATCGGGGAAATTAATTATATCTATAGAATCAAAATTTAACTTTTACTGTGATTTGAGGATTTGATCAAACATTCAACTTGCATTATCACAAAAGCACTTTCTTGCCTGGACCCCCTCGTATATTCTCTAAAGTTTTGGCTCTCCAATTTTGCTCCACTGAACACTAAGAAGATACTACTTATCTTTCCAGTTCGAGGCCACTCATTTTTGCCGGCAGATAGAGTGTTTGGTCGTGTTGAACAACTTCTTAGGCCGCAATCCACAATACTGAACAAAGAAACATACAATAATCTATACTCTCAAACTCGTACAGTAAGAACTCTTGGTGAGGACTAGAAGGTGTTTGATTTTAAATCTGTCACCTCTTCTTTGACCAGGATGCAAGGCATAAGTGAGGGAAAGAGAATAATAATCAAGAAGAAGGATAACCATTCTGTTGTAAAAATGGAAGTTTATTATCGAAATGACGATGCTACATGAACATTACTTAAAAGAGGCCAAAAAATGTTGTCAGTCATGCCAGCAAAAATGTCCAACAGAAGACTAATAAACCAGAAAAGATCAAGGATGTGGGGAATCTGTTGAGATGCTATGCAGGAGACCAGTGAGAGAATAAACCAGAACTAAAATGGTTTTCTCATGCTATAATTTCTAACAGGTCCAGTGAAAGTGAAGTCACTGACGAGGTTTGTGAATCTGGTTGTGACTGTGAGGAAGATGATCCAGGTTTAAGCGTATAGATGGAAAAGTCTCATAAAAATGCTGTTCATTGTCCTTTTCTTTCCAATTTCCTATACTTATATTTCAGAGTGAAGAAATATTAATAAATGTTACATTGACAGTAAGAAACAGTAAATAAAAATATTGCATTTATTTCCACATAGACATTCAAAATGCTGTTAGTCCTATTTTCCCAGTCAAAACGCAGTATGTCCATTACATTTCCCGCCACAATTTTCACACATACAAAGTAGGATTTTTCTCATTTTGACCACAGATTGAATAATTTTTCTCCAATTTTTAGTGAAAACAATTTGAGGTTAGTTCTGATACTTTTGATGCAGCAGTTTTCTGCATTTTTCTCGAAAAGAAAAAATTACCAGAACTGCGTTTTGAAAGTCCACTCCTCATATGCAATATTATGTAATAGTACATTATGCAACGAGCCTATAATGAAGGTAATTAAGAAGCGAGTATGGATATTTATGAAACGAGCGCAAGCGAGTTTCATAATTTTCATACGAGCTTCTTAATTACCATTATAGGCGAGTTTCATACGACTTTTTATGCTCGACCATGTTCTAACTTGATATTATTAATTTTCTTTGTATCTGACCTTGGCCAATGTCCCGTATGTTATGAGATGTGCGCAGACACGAAAGTATTGATTTTTTCCGAGGAACAGGTGTTCACAATGACCTTGGTAGGCCATAAGAACCTACAGAGATAACATTAAAAATAAATTAGACATTGAAAAACGAGATGACAAACTGAATTTATTTGAATATTATTTACAATTAACGCTAATTATTATAGTAACAGAACATAACCTTCTGCGATAGTTGGATTTCCAGCCTCCGTGACTTTTCGCTAATTCTCTTTCGATTGCATATCCGAGAATAATCGATACTTGCGGTTTTATAACGGTACAAAGCTGACCTGTCATTGGCTGAACAGTTGTAACCTGAGTAGTCATTGGCTGAAAGACCTGACCTTTAATGAGTAGGTGTACTTTAATGAGGTCCATTAAAGGTCTGCGACCAGGTGTATAATTACTACATTTCGGCATGGTCGAGCATAAAGAATTATAATTAAGTTGAGATAACTATGGTTGTTTTAAGAAAAAATACATAGTTGTGGCTGAAGTATGCCTCTTCTTGAAACTTGTTTTTCTTTATTATATTTTGTTTCTTTTCCTCCCGTTGCTTAGATTTCTTACATGGGGTTACTTCTGCGCCTAAAGAAGACTCCATAACTAATACAACAATTCACGTGCCAAAGTATTTTTCTGTGAGGTGTTTTTGCCGTATACGTAAGAAGCAGTACTACCAGTCTATTACGGTTTACGAGTGGGATATTTGTGAATGCTGCCATCGTCCTCGCTGCACAATGACTGAGTCCACAAAAAAGGTCTTTGGACTATATGGTTGTTTTATAAAAACCACTGAAAATTTCCGCTCATATAACCATACGCCTATGGTGTTTTCTTTTAGACATTATAGGCCTACGCTTTAAAAATTTTGCACTTTTGTATTGGAGTGTTGTGTTTTGTATTGTGAATGTTTAATATCATATTATTACCTAAAGAGTAATACTTTTTCTTTGGATATTTTTCTATTGTACGTTATTGCTTTGGATATTTTACACTTTGGACATTTTTGTATCGAACATTTTGCACTTTGGACATTTTTGTATTGGATATTTTGCTTTGGACATATACACGGGATCCGGCCCTTCCCCCACGAGTAATTAACCCAAAGTGACTTTTCACCTGGATAAATACGCCAAGGGCAGTTCAACCTGGATAATTAGTTATATACTGTACATACAATAATTGCATTCTCACCCAACTCACCCAGCAATATCAAGTTGCCGTACCCGTAACAACAGTTTTGTTCATCATGTATTTAATGCTTATTTTTCAGTGTTAGATTAAATTATTAAAAACATTAATATTCTTTTAAACATGGAAGAAACTGGAAAAATTATTGCAAGTGAGGGGAAACGGATCAATTTTGATCCATAAGAGATACATGTACAATTTATATTCAAGAAATAACGAATAAACATAAGAAGGACCATGAGAAAAAATGATAATCTATGAGCTGACGGACTGTTGCACAACTGCAGAAGCGGAAATACAAGAATTTGAATCAAAGATTGCAGACCATAACGTCGAAGAACGAGTTCAAAGATCAGGGACAGATATTAGAATACCAGCGTGCTTGTGCCTACAACATTGCTGTTTAATGTACCAAAAATATGTACTGCATTCCATAAAAGAGACAGTTCTTTATAATCACTTTTACTTTCGAAAATATATTGAGGTTTAGAATAAGGGCTTGTTTGATCAGTCTACTCTGAATTTTCATCGAATGAACTTACCAGGGGTTAAAAATATTGTTGGTGAAATGTCTTTTAAGTGAATATTGCCGGGGTGAACTGGCCTATAATCCATACACACCTGTAAAGATTTTTAGTGAAAGATAGGAAGAATAATAATCTAATTTATAATAGCATGATTTCAGAAGAGGGTGAATGTTTTATGAACATAGTTACGCTTTTCGCCATATGGTGTGCTGCTACATGATTTAATAATTAGTTATCCCTGCCCAAAATAGGTGACAGCATGATCAATTCTACATTAACAATGGCAGTTTTGTCAGGATCCGTCTGTGCTTATCTATTTAACAAATATTATTAGTTTACAATATTTGTCACATTTATTTAGTTTTTTAACGTTTTCGGCTTAAGTAAGCCATCTTCAGAAAAGTTTATGCCTATATACATGAAAGTAGTACATGTGTGTGTGTGGTACAAATAAACCAGTTAAAATGAATCTCTGTAGAAGTAGATGAATATACAATGAATTAAAACATTACTGTTGTCTTTCTACTTTCATTGTCTACAGGGATGTCTCCACAGAACTACTTATGATATTGATTCACAATATTCTAGTCAGATCTCGACATCACCACAGATGAACCAACATGTTTCAATTGCAACTGCATCGCACATGTTTTAATTTAATTTTAGTATTTAATAACTTTTAATGACTTTGATTATGGCTTACATAGCCCTGTTTTAATACTGTAATGTTTTAATTCATTGTATGTTCATCTACTTCTATAGAGTTTTATTTTTAACTGGTTTATTTGTACCACACACACATGTACGCACTACTTTCATGTATATAGGCATAAACTTTTCTGAAGATGGCTTACTTAAGCCGAAAATATATAAAAAAAAAACTAAATAAATGTGACAAGTATTGCAAACTAATAATATTTGTTAAATAGATAAGCACAGACGTATCCTGACAAAACTCCCATTGTCATTGTATCAGCTTATCGGCCCTCATCATGCCTTTCAAATTCTACATTGGCCTGGGTCTAACAAAAGCAAAACCTCGGATAATAAACATCAACTTGTCACTCAATAGTCTAAATGAACATTTTGTCTTTGCTCCACTGAAGCATTACATAAACAAGAGACTTCTGAATTTCTGAGATCTTATCCCCAACCTGTGTGGGATAAATTCTTCTTTAAACACATTAACCCGACTGACGTAATGAAGTCGCTGCGACGTATTAAATCTAAAGTCCAAGGTATAGACAATATAAATATCACTCTCCTCTGTAAAATAATAGATGTGATCCTGCCGACTGTTACCCATATATTCAATGGATCTATTATGACTGGATCCTATCCCTCACTCTGGAAAATGGCGTTAGTAAAACCTTTACCTAATCTAATACACCTTCTACAGTAAACCAATAAGGACCGATATCAAACCTTCCCACTCTCAAAAGCATTGGAACGTATTTTACACAGACAACTTACGAACTATCTCGTCGAATACAATCTCCTTGATGACTATCAATCGGGCTTTAGGCCTGGACACAGCATTACTACAGCTCTACTTAAAGTGACTGAGGACATCCGTGAAGCTATGAATAGGAGTGAAGTAACGGCACTAATTCTTCTAGATTTCAGCAATGCCTTTAGTTCTACTGATATCGACCTGCTTTTTGCAAAGATGAAGACTTGGCACCTGTCAGGCAATACCTTGAGCTGGATGGGTTCCTACCTACGTTATCGCCAACAGTATGTTTCACTTGATAATCAGTTCTCCCCATGGCGATGAACAAAGATGGGAGTGCCCCAGAGCTCCGTATTAGGACCACTACTCTTCTCTATCTACATTAATGACGTATCAAAGAACTTACAGTATTGCCGATATCACCTCAATGCCGACGACCTACAACTTTACATACATTCCAGACCCAATACGATCAATGACTCAATTGATAAGTTAAATTGTGACTTAACCACTGTTTCCACATGGGCAGTCAATTGCAGACTCGCACTTAATCCAAATAAGACTCAAGCTATAATTATTCGACATAAACGTTTAGTTAACTCTCTTAATAACAGTAATCTTCTAGTTGTTACACCTAATAACACACTAATCGCTTATTCATTTGTCGAAAAAAATCTTTTTCTTTTCGGATAATAATCAAAATTGCAATTTTCAAGTTAAAGAAACAATAAAAAAATCTGTTTGTGTGGCTTAAGAAACTTTTTGTCCCAGCAACTAAAACATACTCTAATACAAACCCTAGTAATGCCGCACTTCGATTACTGTGATGTTCTGTTAAGTGACCTAAGTTCTGAACTGTCAAGTTACAGCGAGTTCAGAATATGTGCGTCAGATACGTGTGCAACATTTGACGATATGATTACATATCACCGTCCTTCGCAAGTGTTTCATGGCTCCGACACGAAGAACGTAGAACTTTACAATCTTTGTCTTTACTCTTTCGAATTCTACACATCTCAACACCAAATAACCTTTCGTCTCGTTTCTCTTATCTATACTCTAACCACGACGCAAATACCAGATCACTCATCTGAGGCACGCTAAGCATATCTCTCCATAGAACATGTTGTTATTCATAATCTTTTATAGTATCCACCTCGCGACAATGGAATTCCTTGTCACAAAGTATTAGGGGCTGCAAGATAGTAAACATGTTTAAAAATACCGTAGCTTAAAGCAGTGGTTCTCAAGCGGTGTGTCGCTTAGCCCCATGGAGTGCGTCGCGAAATTTTGGAATTGAAAAATAAATTTTATTCTATCCAGAAAGAATCTTTACAACGCATTTTTTAAATTTACAACGAAGTTCTTGATACGGTACATTTCATTTTGAGACAGACTTTACCAATGAAACGTGAACACCTGCAACAATGGTCAGTTTAATTTTTCTGCCTGGCGATAATTCGAATAAACATCTGCAACAATGCTTAATAATTCGTTCACTCTTCCCACTTAGTAATATACAGTGTTTAGAATCGTCAGAACATATTGGTCAGTTTCAGTGGGCCTATATACGTATGAGCGTGTGATAATGTGACTATTTTATCAAGAGTGCTTTATTTAGATTTTATCAGGGACAAATTTTTCAATTGAAAAAGACAATCTGGTCAAGTTCTGAGTTAGATGACAGCAGTGCTAATTCAAATCATGTACGCGACAATTCCCTTCTGATTCACAAAAACTCACCGCGTTTCGCAAAATATAGTGATGAATACTTGCAATATGGTATTACGTGGCGTGGAGATGAATATAAACAAAATCCCGAGTGTGTTATGTGCTGAAATGTTTTGTCAAATCAGTCGATGATGCGGAGTAAACTAGAAATACATCTCTCCATCGGTTTCAAAATATTATACACAGAATTTAACTACCTTTTATCCAGAAGGAAAGCACTGGTTGCTGTTGTTGTTGTTATTGTTATTGTTGTTATTATTATTATTATTATTATTATTATTATTAGCATCTCTAGCGTCTGAAACGGAAAAGTCATATTACCTTTTCCTCGTCATGTTATGAGTAAATGGTGTTGACAGTATCGAGAGGCAGAACATTTGTCTCAATATTTTTTATATTCCTTGCTTCCATCTTGTCTTCTCATTTAGCGGATAAGCGGAGAATCATGGGAAATATAATTATATATACACAGTATATATACATAATTATACAAAAATGAAGGGTACACGGGAATAACGATCAAGGTCCATTTTAGAAAGTTTCGAGAAAAACGAATTTTAAATTTTAAGCACTTAATACTTTGTTATGTGTGTATTTAATAGAAATTGACGTAGTGGAATGTCAAGAATGATGATTTCTTATTACTAGCTAGACCACATGATAGAACTTCCTTTCCACTATAAGATAGCATTATTAACTCAATTTCGATTTTTGATGGACCTTGATCGTTTTTCCCGTGTACCCTTCAAATACCGTTGACAAAACCCAAGGTTCTAGTACTGAGAGACATTCAGATTTGTCGCAGACAGGGTATGTGTAGCCTAAATGTTAATCCTTCTGTTTACACAGCACTCTGGTCGATACCTCATTTTCTGCATGAACATTACTTCAATAATTTTGATGAGACTCATACGCCATACATGACAGGACGTTTTTTTCTGGTCGAAGTCCAATCCGTGTCAATGTCGCCACAATGAAGTAGCCTATTTAAAAAAAAAAAAAGGACAGTTACCGAAAGTAGCAGATTTTATTTTTCGAAGTATCATTTGCTTTTATTATTATTTAGATGAGTGGTCATCACTCACTGAAATGAGTAAAGGATAACGAGTGTATGGTAATATGCTCCGTCGTGCAGAAGGGAGAGGCAGAAAGATATCCGTCAGCAGCCACGGCTGCACGCTAGTGCAATGTCTTATCCGCGGGTAAGGGACGCTACCCCCAGGGTGCACTGTGCTTATGACCGCTGATTTAGGTGTTAAATAATTAATGCTATTATCATGTGTAATGTATGTATTTCGAAAAAAATCAGCAAAACACCACGCCTGAGAAAAAGATTTCAGAAATGTTATAACTACAAATCTGCAATGGAAAGGATTGAACAAAAACTATCCAAAATTTAAAACCAAAGGAATACAATTATTCCTTTTATTAATTTTTAATTTTGTAAATAGAGAACGGAGAAACCGAAAAAATAAAAATATATATAAATACGAGGATTGTAAATAAAGTAGTGGCAACATAGATAGTACGAACATATTATTGAACTTACATGGAAAATACATTTAAATTCTTTCAATATAACCACCAGCGTGTTCCTGTATCTTTTTCCAAATACGTGGTAACCGTTGAATGTCGTTAGAGAGGTTGTTCCTGTTGATCTCTCTGATGGACTGCCCTATTGCATGAAGCACTGATGCAATGTCTGGAAACCTCTTGCCTCTAAGTGTTTTTTTTGGACAGTTGATACAAGTCGTAGTCACAAGGACTCATGTCAGGGGAATACGGAGGATGTTCCGCTACGTCCCAATCCTATCTCTGTAGCAATTCAGCCACTGCTCCTGCGACACGACAACGATTATTATCATGGAAGATGAAAGGTGGGTTGTCTCTCAGGAAATGTGGACTCGTACGAAATGCAGAGACCCATCTTGCAACCCTCGGATACGGTAGTGCATCGTTGTCACAAGCTTCAAGTAACCCTTGATGACATTGGTGTGCATTTCTACCACGGGCTACCTCGATTTTTATCCACGATCGCTGTTCAAGTGTGGTAAACATGGTTTATAGCAGTTAAAAATAGTGCTCTACACTTAAACACGCAAATAACATCTGTTGTCATAGCAACCGGTTTTGTCATTCAATACATCGATAATATCTCCAAGTACGATCACCAGTTGTCTCGTATCACATGCGAATGCACTTGACTCATTCCCGATAGTGTTGCCACTACTTTATTTACAACCCATGTATTGGGTTGCTGTATGAGTTGGAAGCGTCTTTGTTTCGCGTGTTGGTACTCCGGTTATTATGGGTTTATTTATAGATTGTGAGTTTTTATTTGAAGTTCAAGTGTTGTGCTTGAGTTTACGTATTGAAGTTTTCATTTTTACAGCTAGTGAGTGGAGCCATGGACGCTAGAAAATGGAGTGTCAAGTGGAGAACTTGGAACATTTTCGACATATTCTTCTTTTTGAGTTCAATAGATGGGCGAAAGCAGCGGAGGCGGCCAGAAATTGCGTCGTGCATGGGGACAATGCTATAGAAGAGAGCACGACAAGAAAATGGTTTTCTCGTTTTAAGGAGGGTCGTGAATGAATAAATAAATAAATAAATAAATAAATAAATAAATAAATAAATAAATAAATAAATAAATAAATAAATAAATAAATAAATAAATGGAGAGGGGAATAGAGGGGAGAAACATGAAAAGTTGAGCGAAAACGCGCCCTTGCAAGGGAGTTCGGGGCTGAGAAAAACTGAATATGTGAGCTCCAAGCCTGTTAGCCACTTATCTCACTCCGAGTTCCGCTGCTCCACTGAAGGAGCTTTAGAAAATTTATCACAGAAATTCTTTCATGTTTTATATATTTTTCGAACTGCTGCTCTTCTAGATTTGCCTCTGGAGTACTGTTTCTTTCTGCATTTGTATGATTTCTTGTCTTTTTTAGTTACACGTTCTTTGCGCTACTTTTCTTTCCCATCTCCTCGCTAGCCTTCAGTTTTCTTCGTGCTGCTAGCTAATATGGGTAAAGTATTCTTATACGTACGGTACTCTACAAGTGACATTCTCTGGAAGTTTGCGGCAAAAACAGGCAGTATTGCGTCGTTCTTCTTCCTTACATTATATTTAACAGAAAAAGTTAGCCTTTATTCCACATTTCCAGCTGCACTGCCAAGCACGTTGCTGAAGAAATTTTAATATAATTTAAGAAGGACTTATTTTGAACTACTTCATTGAGATATATTACCTGGCGATTCACTGTGGTGATATAATCACACACGAGATCAACAGCTTTGCATTCCAGGGTGTAACCTGAAGTTCATTTTAACAAACAATAATAACTAGTTCTCTTAGTGTTTATTGTTCATCGTACTATATTCTTTCATCTTGAGTCTGCATTCGTACCACCAGGGCACTCTGCAATTGGTATGCCACTTTCAGACCATCAACTTCTGTAATCATTTTGTAGAATGAGCAAAAAATATTTTCGTTTAAGAACCATTAAACAAATTAACACAAGTCTTTACAGCAATTCTGCACAGAAGTTTCAAATTTTATTTTCTACATTTTACAAGCAACGTCCTTGATTTTTTGTACACATAATCACGGTGTAATAGATAATGACGTGGTGAAGTTTTATTTTTGTGAGTCATTTATTTTCTGAGTTATTAGCAAAAATATTTTGAAAAATTTGCATATTTAAAAATGAAATATGTCGCTCAATTTTTCCATAGAATGTTTGGATTTTCTTTTGCAAGGCCAGTGGCATATTTAGAAAAACATCACTCGTTAGTTTTCCTATATCTTTACCACAAAAGTGAGGGAAAAAATGTTATAACCACTGCATACCTAAAATTTGAAATTTTCCATTGCCACTATAAATATTTCATGTTTTATTTTAAAACGTATTTATTTAATCATAAAACCCATGCGCTATTTTGTTAACCACAGTGTATAGAACATGCAGTAAAAATTTTATGTTCTTAGCATCAAAATTGTAAGAGCCTGTAAACTTCCAACCTGATGAAATGTGTTAAAAAAAAGAGTATGAGAAAAGAGCTTGTAAAATTTGCATGGAATAGAAGTTCAAGGATGCAGCCATGTATATTGCGTAATTTTTGTGGTTTCGAGTGCCGCAGAGCATTGAAACTTGCTTAACATATAAATTAAGAGTTCATAGTCATAGTGGGCCAAGCGCCATTTGTTAAGAACGGAGAAAGCAAGAGTTAAAATTAAGTGAATACCATAGTTTAATGAAGATTGACATATCATTTAGTTTTAATATGTCACTTTATATTACTTGCTATACGTTTCCATTCAATTATGGTAATAACTTCATTTTAACCTTTGTTTTCTACGGTTTTAGTAAATGGCGCTTGGCCCACTAAGGTTCTGAACGCTTCAGATAAGAGATTACTGATTAATTTTTTTACAAGAAAGCGAAAATGCGATTTTTTAGTGAAAATGACCAGAATTTCACCCGTCACACCATTAACAAAACATTGTCCAAATAGACCTTTCTGCAGACATTAGTTACTATAGTTCGATAAATTAGACGTATAAATGAGAAATAAGTTGACTGTAAGTTATTTTCGCCCTGAATGATGTATTTAGTGAGGAGAAAGAGAAACATAAATAGCCAGTTATTCTGGTAAAACGCCCCTTCTCTGTAATGCATGTAGCACATTTTACTTAACTGGACAAAAGCATGTAAGGAGTTTAAAAAGAAATCGTAATAAGTTTATTCTCTCTACACATGGAATGAATTGGATTACATAAAATCTGACCCAACAACTTGATTCAGAATATACCAGTAAGTATTACGGTTTCCTATATTTCTGATTAATATTTTCAATTCCTTATCTGTTCCACATTCCCGTGAAAATTATTACACCCTTCCAGGAGGTGTATTGTCCGATTTGCAAAGCCGCTTCTCTATATTATACACACATGTGTTAATTTATTAGTTCAGTCGCACACAGACCTGTCCATGCTTCCTCAGTCTCTATACTTATATTGACCAATATGTCATTTCTCCTATGCGAATATAAATTTATATTCATATATTTTTTTACTTTTTTATTCATTTATTTTTGCTTATAAATGTAACATAAAATACAATATAAACAGATAAAACTTTAGCTCACCCCTGAAGTAGAACTCGTGCTCAGGGGCGGATTCTTGAATTTAAATTAAGAAGTATACAATACAATTTGTCTTATATCTACTACACAATAAGAATATATAAATTCAAATTTACAATTTTTCATTATTTATAAAATCCATACATAACTTTTTAAATTTAATAATAGAACTAATAGAATTGACAAAATTAGGATATTTAAATATAAATTTGTTATATGAGCCGTTCAGAGCAGAAGCGGTGTAAGTCAAAATTGGGTAATGAGGTTTAAAGTAAAAATTCTGTAAAATACAGCGCAAAATAGCACTAAATATGTCATTCGTGCTATCCACTGATTACTAATAATTTAATTAAATTGAATATTAATTTGCTACTTTGCGCTGAATTTTACAGAATGTTTACTTTAACCCTCATTGCCCATTTTTGATTTACACCACTTCTGCTCTGAACGGCTCATATATTCTTGGGCCTAAATTACTACTATGATTAAATACTGTAGCAGTGTTGCATTTTGGTACCAGAACGTTTCAAAATAATCCAGCAGTATCTTTAAGGACTTCTGTAAACCGAAATTACATTGTATTGTGAAGGGCTAGACAAGCCCACACGCACTCGGACCTCTGTTATTGGCCACTTAGTCATGCTACAGCTAAGCCATTACAGATGTAAAATGTACCTTGATTTGAGCAACGAAATTTTCTAGATCCCACCTAGGGTTTTCTATCGGATCAGATAATTGAAATGTTTCAGTCACATTCTAAGCCAGAGTTTAAGGATTAATATATAAATGCTTGGTTAACAGTGCCAAACGCTAAGTTCTGTTCACAAAATGTGCATAGAAAATAGAAATGTCAATAAGAAGTTACTCACATTCAAAAACGTAGATTTTTTTTTTTCATTATTTTTTAATATTTATTTCGATTTAGCCAACAAACTTTAAAACGCCAATCAGTTCTTTAAAAATTTCGACCAGTATTTGTGTCGTTCGCGGTATGTGGATTTACGAATTAAATCCATGTCTGGTTTACTGAATGTAATTATATTTTCCGTTGCAGTCAATTCGACCTGATTATTTACCTAGCGTTTTTCAAGAGTACCGTCCTACAACTCCCTCTCATTTTCTGCCTTCCAATATTTCTAACGTCCACTGGGTCACGGATGTGATCACCAGTGGCCACAATAATAATAATAATAATAATAATAATAATAATAATAATAATAATAATAATAATAATAATAATAATACTCACATCACTATTTGTGTTGATAGTAGCATTATACTTTTTAATAAAATCTTCAAACTACAGGGTCACTTTTACTTCACGAAAACACCTGCCTTTAAAATTACCATACAGTAAGTACTTTGCAACTTTGTTAGAGTCAATATCTTTAATTTTTTTTTTATTTTCTATTTACAACAATTATTATGACTATCACTATAAATAATGTTCTAAACTAACGAACATAATTAATTTCTGTCCAGTGATGATGTAATGAACACTCAACAATAACCAATACAGTACTAACAGGAAAAGTGGTAGGCCTACAGGTCACTCAGAGAGCACACTGAAACAAAATAGTAGCACTGCAGGTTCTAGAATAATTGAAGCCCATAGCATCATAACAGTGTGTTTTGCTTGTTTTATTTACACATCTAATACAACGGTTCTACCAAACAAATCATATCACCCCTCAGCATATAAAATGACAGTGCTGTACGTTTTCACATCCGTAACAGCCATACAACACCTTGATTTTTTCATCATTTCATTCTTCATATCAATTTCACAAGTCCTTTCCAACTTTCTTTGTTACTGCGATTTTCGGTTCTGGAATGTCATAATGTCTGCGTTATATAAGTTGTACCATAGTGCGGTTATAGCTATTCGGAAGTGTGCGGTTATTGGCTATGAATTTGTTAATGTTTTCGGATTTGGCCCGAATACTTTGTCTTAATTGCATGAGACTGAGAAGCACATGAAAGGTTCCTACTTGAATACGGCTGGCGAGCCCCATTCTTGCTCGTGCAGATCTCTGTAAGAGACAGTGATGGGTTAGAGTTGCCCGAAGATATTATATTGACGGGTGATGATGATGATAATAATAATAATAATAATAATAATAATAATTACAGTCATCAGCGTAGCTCAGACTGTAGCGCGTTTACCTGCTGATTCAGAGTTGCGCTCGGCCGTGGATTTCGTTACCGCTTAGGTAGATAAACTGGTTGGGGGTTTTTTCCGAGGTTTTCCCAACCGTAAGGCGAATGACAGGTAATTAATGGTGAATGCTCGGCCTCATCTCGCCATCAGCAATACCACTGACGATAAATAACTCAATAGTTGATAGAGTGTCGTTAAATAACCAAGTAAAAATAATAAATTACAATAATAAGGTTGCAATCCGTCGAATTAGCCTGCTTATAAGAATATTTAAAATGGTAATGCTTTTCTAACATCGGTAGGCCTACATAAATTTGTCGTGGAAACATCCTTGCTGCTGTTTACTCAACTATCCGAAGACAGATTTGAACATCACAAGTGACACCAATAAGACATCACTGATAAGGCAACTAAAGCAAGGGATAATGAGGTAGGGTGGCCAGTTCCTTTCACCCTCCATTGTATACATCGCTGACTAGCAACATATTACACTGTAGTCGGCCTGGGTAGCGCAGTCAGTATAGCGCTGGTCTTCTGTGGTCGAGGTTGCGGGTTCGATCCCGGCCCAGGTAGAAGGCATTTAAGTGTGTTTAAATGCGGCACGATCATGTCAGTAGATTTACTGGCATGTAAGAGAACTCCTGCAGGACAAAATTACGGCACCTCGACAGTTACGGGTGTCGTTAAATAAAACATAATTTAATTTAATTTATTACATTGTAGCCAGGCAACATTCTTCTTCCGCTCTTGAGTAAGAGCATTACGTCATTGTCACACACCGACTGATATCGAGAGGGGTGACAGAGAGTTAGATCACTTTACAGTTTAAGATTACTTTAAATACTCTGAGGTAGTAGGAATAGAACAATGCTATATTACACTAATAAACCATACTTCACACGAGCAGATCAGTACTCTTCAAGAGTCCCAAGAGAAGTGACATTCCCCACTCCAGTCTGACAGGTAGGAGCATTTAGTTTCTGCGCACTTTGAAATGAATGTTGCCGGTCCATAATTACAATTGAGATGTATACAAACAATTGTTCTTCTCCATACACATATCGTCAAGTGAGATGTACTGCCTGATAATAGATGTACAGGGACATCATTTTATTTTTATTTCAATTTTTATTGTACCTGAGTTTTTGAATGTACATCACTCCCACCCCCTCTAGTAGTAAACTTCCAACCGTCCTCCACACAGAACCAAGGCCGTATATGCAGTCAAAGTCACCTTACAGTCATAGTAAACAGTATTGAGATAGTGAGTATAGTACATTCCAGAAATATGTTCGCGTTTTCCAGTGACGAAAGAGCTATCAATATTGAATCATATTTTCGCACAGGTACTGTCGTCCGTTTGCCTACGTCGAATCCTGTTTCCCCCACCCGCTTCTGCAAACCCCATTGTAAAGACTAGAGGCTGAACTGTCTCAGCTCTTTTCTGAAAACATTAATTTCTGTTAGGCATTGGACGTCTACGTAATAATACACAACTGTTTAAAATTACTTAAATAAAGGACCTCGTTAAGTAATTAACTGTCACGTGATTTCCCCCCTTTCTACGACTTTGCAACAAAGCCACTTGGACGGACAGCAGCTAGCAATATGAGTAATTTTATCTTTTCGGATCAGGCAGAAGTGAAGATTGAATTTACAGTACGTAAGGTACTCTTTTAGAGTAGGTATCAAATTATTTCAACACGAGTTACAAGTACTAAAGACGAAACTGGTAATTGGAATTAGGTATAATAGTCTATAGTGTGATAATATTAACAAAAAAAACTGAAGCCTGTATCGAAATGAATGGCCACCATTTTCTAAAATGTGTTTAAATATCATATTATGATTATTAATCAATTTAACTTCACTCTCTATATTGTACGCTATTGTGCTGTAGACAGTATACTATACACTGAATAATGAAAACGTCCGCATGAATAGCTCAGTTCGTCAGTAAAAACACTTATTGTTAATACAATACTATATTTTGATTAAACAAAAACCTAATAAAAATTATCAAACCCAAAATCGCGATATTTCATAGTTTACGTAAATGCATGAACTACTTTTCTTCCCTCCTATACCTAGTAAAATGTTTGTTTGTACTTTACGCCAGTAGCATCGAACTCGAGTCGTGAAAGAGGATAGCAAACGGTGTTTCCGGTTCTCAACCTTCAATCCAAAGGTATAGCCGCGTTAATATTAGAAATACTGTATTAGTGAAAATAAAATGATGTCCCTGTATATATCAGCCAAATTCTCAGTCAGAAGAAACATCATTACAGATTAAGATTTTCTGTAGAAATAAAGGTTCCATTACAAAATGTTGTACACGTGGAACGATAAAGACAAAAAAAATGTTCATTGAATGTTGCAACTAAACTCAAAACTTCTTAATCACGGAATATTTTGTACCCAATATACACTTACTTACTGGTTTTTAAGGAACCCGGAGGTTCATTGACGGCCTCACATAAGCCCACCATTGGTCCCTATCCTGAGCAAATTTAATCCAGTCTCTATCATCATATCCCACTTCCCTCAAATCCATTTTAATATTATCTTCCCATCTACGTCTCGGTCCGGTCTCTCCAAAGGTCTTTTTCCCTCTGGCCTCCCAACTAACACTCTGTATGCATTTCTGGATTCGCCCATACGTGCTACATGGCCTGCCCATCTCAAACGTCTGGATTTAATGTTCCTAATTATGTCAGGTGAGGAATACAATGCGTGCAGTTCTGCGTTGTGTAACTTTCTCCATTCTGCTGTAACTTCATCCCTCTTAGCCCCAAATATTTTTCTAAGCACCTTATTATCAAACACCCTTAACCTATGTTCCTCTCTCAAAGTCAGAGTCCGAGTTTCATAACCATACAGAACAACCGGTAATATAACTGTTTTATAAATTCTAACTTTCAGATTTTTTGGCTGCAGATTGGAAGATAAAAGGTTCTCAACCGAATAATAACAGACATTTCCCATATTTATTCTGTGTTTAATTTCCTCCCGAGTATCATTTATATTTCTTACTGTTGCTCCAAGATATTTGAAATTTTTCACTTCTTCGAAGGATAAATCTCCAATTTTTATAGTTCCATTTCGTACAATATTCTAGCCACGAGACATAATCATATACTTTGTCTTTTCGGGATTTACTTCCAAACCTATCTCTTTAC
Source organism: Periplaneta americana (assembly GCF_040183065.1). Lineage (NCBI taxonomy): Eukaryota > Metazoa > Arthropoda > Insecta > Blattodea > Blattidae > Periplaneta > Periplaneta americana. The sequence continues at coordinate 97,195,652 of NC_091130.1, forward strand.
TTGCTTCAAGTAAAATTCCCGTATTTTCGCTAATCGTTTGTGGATTTTCTCCTAACATATTCGCGTCATCCGCGTAGACTACAAGCTGATGTAACCCGTTCAATTCCAAACCCTGCCTGTTATCCTGGACTTTCCTAATGGCATACTCTAGAGCAAAGTTAAAAGTAAAGGTGATAGTGCATCTTCCTGCTTTAGCCCACAGTGAATTGGAAACGCATCTGACAGAAACTGACCTATAGGAACTCTGCTATATGTTTCACTGACACACATATTAATTAATCGAACTAGTTTCTTGGGAATACCAAATTCAATAAGAATATCATATAAAGGTCTCTCTTAACCGATTCAAATGCTTTTTTGAAGTCTATGAATAACTGATGCACTGTACCCTTATACTTCCATTTTTGCTCCATTATCTGTCGAATACAAAATATCTGGTCAATAGTTGATCTATTACGCCTAAAACCACACTGATGAACCCCAATAATTTCATCTACATATGGAGTTAATCTTCTCAAAATAATATTGGACAAAATTTTTACGATGTCCACAAAAGTGATATTCCTCGAAAGTCACTACAGTTAGTCTTGTCCCCCTTCTTAAAGATAGGTACGATTATGGACTCCTTCCATTGTTCTGATTCAAATTCCTTTTCCCATATAACAAGTACAAGCTTATAAATTTCGTTAGATAATGCTCTTCCACCTTCTTGTATTATTTCTGCTGGAATTTGATCGATACCTGGAGACTTATAATTTTTCATATTTTCTATCGCAATTTCGACTTCCGAAAGTGTGGGTTCAGGTATAAATGGCTCCGGAATTTGTGTTTCAATTTCGTCCCGATCATTTCTACTTGGCCTATGTGTATTTAGTAGTTGCCCAAAATAGTTTTTCAATCTTTTCAGGATTGAATTAGAGTCTCCAAGCAAGTCACCATTGTCATCCTTGATCACGTTTACCCTTGCCTGATATCCATTCTTAAATTCTTTATGTCCTTATATAAATCTCTAATGTTTTTATTCTCACTATTTCTTTCTACCTCATTCGGTTTTTCCTTTAAGTAATCTCTCTTTTTATTCCTAAGTGTACGTTTTGCTTCTCGTCTTTTATTGAAATAATTATCTCTATTCGCCTCAACTGAATACTGTAAGAATTTAAATTTTGCCTGTTTCCTTCTTTCTATTTCCATGCAACAATCTTCATCAAACCACGGTTTCTTTTTCTTATTTTCTTTATAACCTATGCTCTGTTCAGCTACAATTTTGATATTATCTCGGATACTTTCCCAAACGCTATTATCATCTAACTCTTCCTCAATTTCGTCGGAACTTGCTAATACGGCAAACCTATTTGAAATTTCGACCTGATAATGTTGCTTAGTTTCCTCGTCCTTTAATTGCGGAATATTGAATCTTCTAATATCAACTTGTTGCTCTACTCGTTTCCAAGTACCAAATCTCAAAACCTTATTCCTTTGCTGTGGTCATGCCAGAGAATCAGTCTCATTCCGAGGCTTATTCGAAGGTTTCGTAACAAGCTGTTTTTACGGTGATGGATTATTAGCCCTTCGCCCAACCCCCAAGCTGGAGGATCACCCCTCATCGGCTCTCCGCGACTGCTTATTCAATATATTCACAGCTACCCTCCATATCTGGAGGCCGTCTACTCGATCCGCAACCTGAGGACGCGCCCACAATGCATGGGTACCCAATATATACAAACAATAAATAAGAAAATAATGTATCAGTTAGTTTTGAACAAGAGACTTTAGCAAAACAATGTAGGACCTCAGACATATGACTGAATGAGCACAAACTAATCACGTTTTTTTTTTTTTAATTTTGATAAAGATGATGAAGATGATGATGATGATGATGATGATGATAATGATAGAGTAATAATAATAATAAAGGCCAGAACGATTATTTGGTTTTCACTTGTCAGTTGTCTTGTATTGTTTCAGATGAACATCCTACAGAACTGATGTCACATCACGGAAGTATCATCATGTGTTCGTCTGTTGTGGTAGGTCAAAATTAAGGATGCTAGAAAAATGCAGAGAAGATTCTGTATAGTAGTAATAGGCCTACTAGTAATAATAATAATAATAATAATAATAATAATAATAATAATAATAATAATAATAATGTAAGAAATAGAAATATAAAAGTTCGAGATTTATCCTTCGAAAAGGTAGAAAAATTCAAGTAACTTGGAGGAACAGTAACAAATATAAATGACACTCGAAAAGAAATTAAACGCAGAATAAATATAGGAAATGCATGTTATTATTCGGTTCAGAAGCGTTTGTCATCTAGTCTGCTGTCAAAAAATCTTGAAGTTAGAATTTATAAAACAGTTATATTACCGGTTGTTCTGTATGGTTGTGAAACTTGGACTCTCACTTTGAGAGAGGAACAGAGATTAAGGGTGTTTGAGAATAAGGTTATTAGGGAAATATTTGGGGCTAAGAGGAATGAAGTTACAGGAGAATGGAGAAAGTTACACAACGCAGAACTGCACGCATTGTATTCTTCACCTGCCATAATAAGGAACATTACATCCAGGCGATTGATATGGGCAGGGCATGTAGCAAATCTGGAATCCAGAAATGCATATAGAGTGTTAGTTGGGAGGCTGGAGGGAAAAAGACCTTTGGGGAGGCCGAGACGTAGATGGGAGGATAATATTAAAATGGATTTGAGGGAGGTGGATATAATGATAGAGACCGGATTAATCTTGCACAGGATAGAGACCGATGGCGGGCTTTTGTGAGGGTGGCAATGAACCTCCGGGTTGCTTAAAAGCCATTTGTGAGTGAGTGAATATAATAATAATAATAATAATAATAATAATAATAATAATAATAAATATGTCTCCAATGCTCATAATAAATATGTCTCCAATTGACCGCCCCAAATCGAACCACTGCCTCTACAACCAGAAACGCTCTTGGTCGCTGTAGCAGCGGAGAACTCTTTTTACGTATTTGGAGAAGATCTGCTCTAGCAATGACACGTTCTGCTTCGGTTAACCAGGATTTGAACACTGATGTCATTGCGGAGTTCCTCGGGTCAGAGACAATGGATCCCATGGATAAATATGTTAACAACTAGAGAATGTGAATTCTTCCCCCTCTCATCCCCCCTCCAACAAAATGTAGAAGAAAAGAAAACTTCTCTCAAGACATATAGGAGAGAAAAGTGATAAGTATTAAAGAACATGGCATATGAAAGTAAAATGAGGGCATGTAGGGAGAGAGAATAAAGAGATTCGGAGGGCAAGATGTTTTAAAAATGAGAGTAGGGGCTAACACGTGTGAAGAGCGAGAAGAAAAGCAATAACAGAAGTTTATGGCTTTTGCAGTAGCTCTCGATGTCAGAGACAGAATTTCGATACCTTCATAGGTCTCCAGTCTACATTGAGACTGGTCTATGTGCCGACAGTTTTGCTAACATATTATATTACTGTATATTTGTTAAAAATATTTTAGTGCTTATTATTCTACACTTTCTGACTTTCCAAGCCATTGTTTGATGACTGCTTAGCTAACAGTTTTTATTCCTAGAAGATTCTACAAAGATAACCAACAACATATTCGATTTCCGTGTTATTGCACTGCCAGTGTGTTTTCTAGTGATAGGCCTATGTTAAATGCATTTGTGGCGTCTTTGATATACTGGGGATCACGTAAGAGTAATTCCTAACTGTGCTATTCATAGACATTTCGTTAGCCCGCGCTACGAGCGTGCTAAACTAGCCCCGGCTATCGACTGGTTATTTGTACAGGATTCATATCATATCATATCATATCGCTAACACTGGTTTATGAATACGAAAACGTTAGTTCGCTGATCATCCACCGGAAGTCCGCGCTAAGAATGTCTATGAATACGGCCCTAAAAGACTAATTTTAACGTCTCTTCAGTGTTACCAACTAATACTAGATATCACCAAAAGAGGATAAAATCACACAATGCCATGCACTATAACAATAAAAATAATAATAATAATGATAATAATAATAATAATAATAATAATAATAATAATATTATTATTATTATTATTATTATTATTATTATTATTATTATTATTATTATTATTATTATAGTATTAACAATAACGATGTCTTACTTATTTACCAATCTTATCTTCATGTTGGGGAGGTGTTTTCTAAAAGGTTCAATAATTCGTGAAAGAGTATATTTCTCTTCTGGACTTTTCGCAGATTGTGTTAGTAGTTAGTAGATTAGTGTATGATCTAATATAAAAATGCATTTTGTCTGACAACATGAAATTCATTGCATTGATTAAACAGTTTACGATTCACGAGACTTAACCTAAAACTGTATTTTGTTTGATCACGTGAAATGATTAGTATGAATTCAGAAAACGAATGCCACTTTGAAATGTATTCTTTAGAATATTTAAATCCATTATTGTAATAAAAGTATAAACACTAAAAAAATGAATAAAAATGTGAAATGGTATTTCTATCGATTACCCAAGGGCATGTATCACACGAAATATGTTATATTTATTTACACTTAGCCTACCTGACTCTAATCTTGAAATTGTAACGACAACACAAAGCAACCCATACAATAACTATTATACAGATATTAATTATTATTTATTAATATGTTCAAATTTCACTAGCTTCCAGTAATGGGCTCAGAAATCTAGAAAAATTTGAATTTTCAGAATTTAAACTATCGACAACTTTTGTCACTGCTGCCAACATAACAGTTATAAAATCACTACCAGTTGTAGTATTTGTTACTACCGAAATTCGAAACGAAGTTGACAAAAGAAAATTCAACCTGCAAACTAGAAAAGCATCATAATCCACTAGCTTATGTAGTACTGGGGAAAAATATTTAGGTTTCACCCTTAGGGTATTAAGTAAGCTGACCCGGACTATACAGGGTGGAAGGTAAGGTAGTACATTAATTGTAGGATGTGATTGCTTAAAATATAACGAAGAAAAAAGTCTAATACCATTTTGCCCGTTTTGGCGAATTTTTTGAAGAAATAATACTTTCATGCCGACATTTCGATCGCAAATTTTAGGAATACTGTTTAAAATACGGTTTAATTTCTTGTATAACAACGAAGAGAACGTTTGTTATGTTCACGTTCCAGCAGTATTTTAATTAGAAAATTCATAGACTTCGAATTAATCGATTGAAGAAACATTGGAAACATTGATTGTCGAGTCACATACAGAAGGTCTAAAAATCTGGCATCGCTGTCGGGACCGCAAACAGTTTGCGTACAGTAGTACTCGCAACTGATCAGCTGTTGTGATGTTTACATTGCATTAGTGTGCAGTTGGACGTACAGCGATACAGTTCAGTTTATTTCAAAACTACGAGTTCCCAGAGTTCACAAATCGTGAGTACTTAGACATGATCCAGGCCGCGGAAGAAATTCGGAACAATGAAGGACTACTGACCAGAGTTCGTCATAATTGGACTAGAATATATGAACGCTGCACGCACGCTGATGGTGGGCATTTTGAACTGTACTTGTAAGATGTGAGTTGAATGCGGTTTACAGAGTTTATTAATCATTATTTCATTATTAACGCCCAGAATTAGTGATTTATAAAACAATAAACTGTAATGTCAATTACATTTTGTTCACAAAATTACATCAGTTTTTTTTTCATTAATTGTAACTGAAACTTCAATCCTAAATATTGTCACTAATTTTGACATAGTTTCCTGTGTTTCATGTGTATTCATTGTTGAACTGCGCCCGAACCTGCTTTGTTCATTCTGGTTATTAATTTAGATTTTCTGACATTAAATTACACAAACTAAAAAAATAACAGTTACATCCGTATCCGGAGTTTACGTAAGTCATTTTTGTACGAAGATTTATCTCCAGATAATGTGGCGAAGTATTGCACCGAAGCTCAGTACATTTGTTTGCCGCCGCCCTCTCCTCTCACCTGCTGCAAGGTACACGGTGAAAGGTAGTTGAACTTAACTCACTCCCTTCAAGTCGCTGACCGCATTGGGTGTGGGGTATTACTTATGCGGCGTTGAGACATCTTGCAATTGCAGTCAGCGCTTTCGAAACACTTGTAATTATCTCACTATCCGTAAGTCATATAATTTATTTTTTTGACAAAAGTACTCTAAATAATGAGATCTATGGCTCCTATCAATTAATTACTACCTTACCTTCCACCCTGTATATGTAGGCCTAAATGGAATATGGTACCATCTTCTTTCCAATTAATGTTAGAAAGAATGTTAGTATGATATGGATCACAACGATCAATATTTCGTTGAGTTTAAACCTAATACAATATCAAGGCATGCCGAATCGTGCTCTGTTTCTTGCAATTCTGCTTCGACTGATTGTGCACCTTTTTATTCTCTTTTGTTTTTGTTTGTTTGTTTTTTTTTGACGTAAATACGTATATTCTTTCGGTCCGAGGTACGGACGGCAGTATGAAAACGACACGCGACACTTCCGAGACGCCGTGGCACCTCTTATATCTCAGAAACTAGACAACCTATACTTTGTTCCATAATGTCTGACAGGCAAAATAAGGAAGGGAGAAAGATGGTTGCCATTCAACCAATGACAGAGGTCACATTACAGACTTACCCTGAAGTTGGGCGGAAGTAGAATACTTCACACTGCCCAACTTGAATATAAGTGTGAGATGTGACCTCTGCCATTGATTATCAATTATCTTTCTCTCTTCCTCTGTCGGCATTGTTTACTTTGCCTGTCAGACACTACGGAACGCAGTATGGAGCTAAGTGACATGTGCCATCAAATAGACGTTCATCCGTGAATGTGTGGTCGCGTGTGGAAGCGCGCTGTTTGCCGGAAGAGCAGGATATTCATAACCCCTTAAGTCAAGTGCATACATTGCTCGTGCTCATTACAATTACAATATCCATTTACTATGTCATTGGAAACGATGTCCTTGTCCCGCTACACATGTCTCACACCTTTTAAGAAAATTTTCATTAACACGCATTAGTTCTTCTTCTGACATTGCTGCAATTTTCTTGTATTGTCTTCCAGGATATTTTATTGTTCTGCTTCCGAGCGAGTTGGCTCATATGTATCCCATGGGACTCGCATTCGGGAGGTCCGTGGTTCGATTCGCGTACCGACCAACCTGACTGTGGTTTTTCCGTAGTTTTCCACAGTTACTTAGACAAATGCCGAATTGGAATTTTCATTGCGTCGGTCCATTTTCCCTTCCCCTCCCGTGTAGAAAAAGAATTTAGATTTCATATCATATCATTCATCTTTCTCATCTCATTCAATAGACATATTCAGGTCTTCAGCCGCTTACGGGAAGAGGAGTCCTATCCGCAACCGTTCCTGGGTTCCCAGCTTTCCGCAATATCTCTGCCAGGATTCAATCCTTAAAAGCACTTCCAAAGACGCTTCGACACCTTGGAAGGACCGTTGCAATGGATCCTGTGCTGCTTGGTCACCTTGGCGGTATGAATTAGAGCGGGGGTAGGGTAGTAGGTCCCCTTGGTTGAGCGGTTGAGAGGTCGCATGCGGCCGGTGGGTTGGTACACCCTCATCCTCATTCATCCCATACAATTCGGGGTGCACAATAGGCCTCAGTATGGCCGACGTGCAAAGGGTCGTCCTAATTCTTCCGTAACTACCGTGACCTAACCTAACCTATGTTCTGCATCCTCATAGGTCCTATCATTCCTACAAAATATTAGCCTACTTTTCTCTTCATATCCATAACCTTCCAAGTTCTTTTCTGCACCCACACAACTTTTAGTCTCTCACCCCTCTCTGTAGTGCGATGGAAAAGAAGGCTTACAATCAAATGACGCAGCAGTCCCTGCAGGGACGAGTGGGATGGGAATGGAACAAGACGTCTGGCTTTGGGGACGGAAAGGTTTATTGAAATACATTAAAGGTTCATAATTACGTTCAATGTCACATACTTTTGCAAAAACCCATCACTAAGCCTTTAACCTATGTAAGAGAATTCCAGTCGCCATCGTTTCTCAGAAATTTGAATTTGTATTGATTGAAATAAAAAATATAGGCTAAGTTATATAGCCTACACATATTAAAATGTTATAGCTTACACCAAAAAGAGCAAATCCTCATGGTTGGGAGTTACAGTTACATAATATACCGTGTCCCGCTTAGAGGGATCGAGAAATAAATGCTCACCACTTAAAACCAGATAAAGATATCGTTGAGATTTACATTTGACAAGATAAACTGTCCAAGTTTACGGAACAAATTCTGAAAACAGCCGCATGTGTAACTTTTGTTTGTTTGTTGCTAAAACAAGTCTGGCGCCATTTTGTAGGAAAACACCCCATGGTCAACATGTGGACACCACAACAGAAAGTCCAGTGTGTGCTATGGCTAGCAGAAGAAAAATCTGTTACGCGAATACAACGCCGTGTTCGTCACACATGGATAGGTGGATCGGAAGACGAGGACCAATTACCTGGCCAATCAGGCCACCTAATCTGACCCTCTTGGACTTTTTTCTGAGGCTTTGTGAAGGATGTTGTGTACCAAAGAGGCAGAGCTATCACTTTGGAGGAACTGAGACAACGCATCACAAATGCAGCTGCGGTAGTGACTCCACAAATGCCACAGAACACTTGGCGGGAGGTTGAATACCGTCGTTTAGATGTCTGTAGGGCAACTCAAGGCGCACACATCGAGTTGCATTCAGCATTCTCCGAAACTCGGAGAGGTTTTATATTAAGTTATGCTAATAAACCATTATTTACACGAAATTATCACTTATTTCTTGATCCCTCTAAGCGAGACACGGTGTATAAAATTACAAGTTAAATGATAGGCCTATAACTAAAGTTTTAAGTATAAATAAAATTGGAGGGGAGAGAACACTAGTCGAAAATAGAAAATAAATGTTGTAAGGTTTCCTAGTTTCTACTATTAATAAATTACCGGGTCATAAGTGCTGAGCAGGTCCAAATTCTGACTCTCATCGCCGTCCCGTAAATCCTTCCTCTTTCAATTACATTGGTATGCAATAATTCGCCACAACGACCGACATTGCTCTGACGTCTCAGAACTAGAGTCTACATTCTGTAAAATATGGGGATTATTACCATTTAGAAGATGAAGCTTTAATATCATGGGGACCTGTAGAAAATATAGTAGGCCTAGTCCTTTACGTTTAGCCGGTTATGTATGTACTACTACTTTTCCAACTTAAACCGAGAACTATGCGCTTTTGTTTATTTTATCCTAAACGAGAACAATTGAATTTCTATGATAATCACTAAGGCGTTCAAAGACAATAGTAAAAAATTAACATCTACAGAGAAAATTTTGAGGAGCTTGGTATCAAAGTTGGGCAACTCCACTTTTGCTTTTTTACAGGAGAAGCGAAAAACTAAATCCTTGGAAACCAATGTCACCGTTATACGTACTTTTTTTAAACATTCTCATGGATCATAGAAATATGTTTTTAGTCACAAAATGTGATTAAAATTAATATTTAGGTCGAAATTTAAGTTTAAAAAGTGGAGTTGTCCATCTCTGAAACTGAGTCATGGAGTTGCAGAAACCAAACGAAGCCATATTTAAAGTGGAGTTGTCTGTTTTTTAAACCAAACGAAGACTTATTTAAAGTGAAATTGTCTACTTTTGATTTAAATCTCTTCTAACTCGGTTTCAAAGCAAATTTACGTAAAACAGTAGCCTACTTATATACCCACAAACAGGTTATATAAATAATCAGCCATGCTGGATTCGCGATGCGTGATGGGAAAGGGTGATACAAATGTGGGCTTCTCATTGGCTATTGAAGGAATTGTCCTAATTTGAAACCAAGCCACAGTGGAGTTGTCTATATTTTGATTCTAAAGCGCACAATTAAGTGCTATTTACGCTCTGTTCTGTCAGTTTTTTAACCTAAACAGTTCCAGAATCGCATTCAGCACAAAAAATTCTATGAGAAACAATCAATATTTCGAAACTGAAAAAAAAAAATACAGTTGTTCATCACAGAAAATTATCAGTTACCTCTAGACACAAATTTATTAAAACACATATGTTACAGACCCAAGAACACGAGATTGACTACCACAGAAGATCCAAATGTATTGCAAAACATCATTGACTACATCGTAATAATAATAGCATGGCACTATAGTTCTCTAATCTAGACACAAAGTATAACATGTAAATTTTATCAAATTTTATCAATTTTAATTATTTATTTTTATAATAAGTGATATTTTAACAAAACAATGTAACATGAGTTATATGTATCCACAGTCACATCCACAATTTAAAAATTTATATTTATTTCTCAAAAATCAAATTCAAAATTAAATTTTTTTATCAATAATCTTTAGTTACATAAAACTCATGAAATCAACTTTGTCATGCACATTAATATATATGGTCTAATGGATTAAGTTTAGATTTCGTCTTTTTTAAAATATCTGATGATGCTGAAAAGGCGAAAACGTTAATATCCATTTGAGATGTCATAGCAAATAATAAAATTTGCAAAATATAGATAAATCATGTTGATTGAACATTTAAAATAAACTTATCAAATAACAAATTTGGTGTTGAATCAAGAAAAATAAACTTACTGAAAAATATATTTGAAAGTAAACTGAATATTGATCTAAATTAAAATTCTCCGTTATTTTCATCTAGTAACTTCAGGGAGCCAACTTTAGAACAAAAAGTTACTAGATTTGTGATCTGAGACTTGTAAAGAAGAATACTTTAATCAAAAATTAATTTTCACAGCTCTTTAAATGCCATGCCCACTTACAGTCTTAATTAAAAAAATTGAAACATATTTGTAATCAGAATTGAACTAAATCCATTTGGGGTATGGGAATATACATTCTAAAGGAATGAAATAGCCAATATTTTTTTTTTGGAAAATTTTCATGATTTGTAATGGAGTCTCTACTTAATGGGCAAAATGTAATCTATAAGATGAATTCATACGCGTAACCATTAAGCATTATAAAAGATGCTTCTGTATACAGTCCCGTGAAAGAATGTTTATTTTGTATGAGTCCACATTATTCATCTGTAAGTAAAGTGCCAAACATCTGCGTAATTGTATTGCAGGATTAAAGATGCGAGGTGAAGCGCAATCTTGCAAGAAGATTATATTTTCCATATCGTGATTCCTCAGTTTAGGGATGACGAAGTTATGTAACATGCTGTAGTAGCTCTCTCCGTTTATTGTAACAGTCTGTCTTAAATAAAGCGTCGTAGAATAACCTACTAACAAAAATTAATGGTGGAGTTAACACGCGTAAATGAGGTTCGTTTTCCGACCAAAGTCATCAGTAGGCACTTTGCAACAATTTGGTCTCCGCGATCTCCAGATGTCCATCCGGCCGACTATTGGTTATGGGGTTACCTTAAAGAACGAGTTTTCCTGACACATTCAACAACCCTACTGTAACTGAAAGATGCCATCTCGCAAGAAATTGCCAATATCCCAAGACATTATCTACAAAATGCTGTGTATGGTGTCGCAGACAGAATCCTGTACGTTGAACAAGAGAACGGCGGACATCTTACCAATGTTTTGTAAACCCCCTTGTTTGCCCAATACTGTGATGTTTTTGTTTTTTCTCTATCTCAAATATTATATAATATTTAAAGCGGTTTAATGTTTGCACTGAATTTTGTGATATCCTATACATCACACAACCGACAACAGTTGTTTCCACGGTAGACGCATAATTGACGTCAAACATGTATGATAAAGTTGGTTTATTTTTAACAGAGATCACCATTTGTATTTCATCGGGCACGTGGTTCCACTTGTTAATAGCTCACTACAGCACATTACCGCATATTATGTTTGACTTTAATTAAAAGTTATGCATACTTGTTATTACTGTCTGCGGTCGCACTCGTTCGTATTGTGTTTGATTTAAAAATAGCTTGATATGAAATAAATCATTTAGCATTCCGTTATGTCATTTTCATTTTCCTTAAATAACTTTCTACCGACCCATCACTTTATTTTACTAACATTTCTAATATTAACCTGCCTATACCTTTGGATTAACGGTTGAGAACCGCAAACACTATGTTATCCCCTTCCACGACCGGAGTTTGATAATTCTAGTGTAAAATACAAACAAACCACTTTACCAGGTATAGGAGGGAAGAAAAGTAGTGCATCCATTTACGTAAACTAGAAACTATTGCGATTTTCAGTTTGATAATTTTCGTTAGGTTTTTATTTACTCAAAATACAGTACAGTAGTCGGCCTCGGTAGCGTAGTTGGTATAGCGCTGGTCTTCTATACTCGAGGTTGCGGGTTCGATCCCTGTCCAGGTCGATGGCATTTAAGTGTGTTTAAATGCGACAGGTTCATGTCAGTAGATTTACTGGTATGTAAAAGAACTCCTGCGAGATAAAATTCCGGCACACCGGCGACGCTGATATAACCTCTGGAGTTGTATGTATGTATGTATGTATGTATGTATGTATGTATGTATGTATGTATGTATGTATGTATGTATGTATGTATGTATGTATGTATGTATGTATGTATGTATTTATTTATTTATTAACACTACAATTGGGTATACACCCGGTGGCAGTATTAATAATAAGTGTTTTTACTCACTAACTGAACTATTCAGGCGGACGTATTCATTAAGCAATGTGTAATATACTGTCTACAGCACATTAGCATACAATAAATAAATAAATAAATAAATAAATAAATAAATAAATAAATAAATAAATAAATAAATAAATAAATAAATAAACAAATAAATAAATAAGTAAATAAATAAATAAATAAAGATTGACAAAAAGATATGGAGAGTACATTTAAATTGAAAAATAATCAAAGGCTGGATATTTAAACAAATTGTTAAAAAAGATGGCCGTTCATTTCTGTTCGAGCTTCAGTTCTTTTGTGTGCATATTATCGAAAACGTTTTTAAGGATATGTTCTCAAATTGAATGTAGTGTGTCTGGAATGTAATTCTTTAATTCTTCTAATGTTGTAGGATGTTTAACAAACACAACTGATTTACAGTAACCCCAAAAGAAGTAATGCAAAGCATCAGTCGACATGGGGGATATCATAATCCTGTGCCTCTTGAAATAATAATTCTGTACGTACTCTATAACAGAGTTCCTTACTTACATATTGTAATCACCGATTAGCACAGATAAATTTACTCAGATTGCTGTCTACCGTCCTTCCAAGTAGTTATGTGGCAGGGTCGTTGAAAGAGGAGAAATCACGTGACAGTTATTTGACGAGGCCGTTTTATTTAAATTATTTTAAACAGTTGTATAATATTACGTAGACGTTCAATTCCTGAGAGCAAATGTTTTCAGAAAAAAGCTAAGACAGCCCAGCCACTAGCCTTTACAGAGGGGCCAGTAGAAACGGATGTTGGAAACAGACAAGCGACGTAGGCAAACGGATACATTACCTGTGCGAAAATATGATTCAATAATGAATGCACTTTCTTTACTGGAAAATACGACCATATTTCTAGAACGTACTATACTCACTCACTGAGTACTGTATACTGTGCCCTTAAGACGACTTTGACTACATATGCGGCCTTGGTGGAAGTTCACTAGTAGAAGGTATGGGAGTGAAGTACATTCAAAACTCAGGTATAATAAAAATTGAAGTAAAAATAAAATGATGACGCTGTACTTATCATTTAGTCTTATAATTGAAGCAAAATAACAATAATTATACAGAACAGACTTGCGATAGCACATGCGTTGTTAAAACTGATATTTCCCAGTGTGATCGTCATGAAATCCTCTTGTGTTCGTTATTTTCTTCTTTCCTGTTAGTTCAGTTTTTTTATATAGTTTTCTTTTCTCCTCGTTCTTCTTCAACTTCCCTTCCTCGAGGTTTTACATTTTCTCTTCCTATTCCCGCCTCTATATTCTCGCATTCTTATATGTTCCCCAACCGTATTATTCTACTCCTTTTCCATCGATACCAACATTTTTTACATCCATATTACATGACGAGTAAATAGAAAGTACGCTAATAGTGTAAACGACTCAATTTCTTTAATTTTCATATGGTTGGGCACATTATCGTTCGCAGAATTTTGTCGAGAGAGATTATTTTTAAAATAGTTTACAATTTACATTATCAGTATTTTAAATTTTGAGTATTCTGGAAGTTAGAATTTATAAAATAGTTATATTACTGGTTGTTCTGTATGGTTGTGAATCTTGGACTCTCACTGTGAGAGAGAAACAGAGATTAAGGGTGTTTAAGAATAAGGTTCTTAGGCAAATATTTGGGGCTAAGAGGGATGAAGTTACAGGAGAATACAGAAAGTTACACAAAGCAGAACTGCACCCATTGCATCCTTCACCTGACATAATTAAGAACATTAAATCCAGACGTTTGAGATGGACAGGGCATGAGCACGCATTGGCGAATCTAGGAATGCATATAGAGTGTTAGTTGGGAGGCCGGAGGGAATAAGACCTTTGGGGAGGTCGAGACGTAGATGGGAGGATAATATTAAAATGGATTTGAGGGAGGTGGGATATGATGGTAGAGACGGGATTAATCTTGCTCAACATAGGGACCGATGACGGGCTTATGTGAGGGCGGCGATGAACCTCCGGGTTCCTTATAAGTCATATGTACAGCGCATGCATTATGTCCAGACACTCTCCCACTCTTCCTACAGAGCTGCGCACGAGATCGGATGAGTCTACTTACGAATTATAGAGGACTGGGTTTGCCTTTGCCTTGATCTCGGTAGACACACGCCCTTGCCTTCTATTCCTACCCCCTGGACAGAAACGTTGTTCCCGTACTGCACATCGCGAGTGTCTTGACAAAATCCATGAGCTGTAAGTAAGTAAGTAAGTATTATTGAATAATTTCAAGGAAAAATTGTTCCGGGACCGGGTATCGAACCCGCGACGTATGGCAGAGCGCGCCAACGCTCTACCTTCTGAGCTACCCAGGAACTGTATCCGACACCGGCTCACTTTTTCCATTGGTATCCACACATCTCAAGTGGGCTGACAAGACGCCAGAACCCAACACTGAGTGCACACAAAGTCTGTGAGACTTTATTCGTGGTTTTCTGTTAACGAACAGTCACGTAATATTATATTGTGCAAGTCTGGCTTTCAGGTATAGCTTCCTGTGATGCTGACTTGAAAATCAGATCTGCATTTGCGTATTATTATTATTATTATTATTATTAATATTATTATTATTATTATTACTATTATTATTATTATTATTATTATTATGTTACGGTATATTTATTAATATTCTTACTACATCTTTGAATCGTAATTTTTTCACAGTCATCCAATTTTTAACAAACAAGTTACATCTCATATTGTGAAGGCTTCATTTTATTACAGGCATTGTTATAATTCGAAAGTGCCGCAGCACCAAAAACAGGAATTATATTTAAGGACGGGTAGCAGAACTATGCCTTATGTCGATGTAGATTTTGTTACTCTGACAGTGAAACATTAGAGAAAGGAAAAGGATTATGAATAAAAAAATACTCAAATCCGGTAACCCTCCCCCTTGCGTACACCACTGGTTGAGCTTAAGTTATTCTTTGAAACGAGTAGCATGCCGCGATTTCGCCAATGCAATTCTCAGCCCAACCAATCAGATATTTGTTAAACTGTATATATTTAAGAGAGATATTCATTAACTTCAAACGGAAATACATTCAGCAGCCGCAGTGCAAAATACAAAGGTGCGACATCTTATTTTTCAATTTTCGTAAATATTGGAATATTCTTTTTTTTTTTTTTTTTTTTTTTTTTTTTAAATGAATTTGTCTTTAACATCAGAACATGATGGAAACGGCAATGTAATGATGTAACATTTGTAGGATAATCCATTTCGACACCATAACTTCATGCCTAATAAATAACACGACTGAAATAAATGTGGTCTGGTTCGATCAGGTATTCTACTATGATGTGAGCATGAACTTGGTTGGGGCTCTCGGCGACTGACGGCCATTTTGGACGTGCGCGAAAATTTCCGAGTGGTAGGCATATACTAGTGACTCTGATGTGCTAGCGATCTGATGTTGGTGCGAAACAAAAGATTTCGGTATGTCTGTCGATTTAAGACAGACGTATCCACGTCCCCGAAACTCAATACGCTACAAGGCAGTTTGAAAGTCACTTTCTATAAATAAAATCATTTCCCAGTATTTTGTCATTAACGAAATAACATGAGTGATAAAATGTTAGATGGAATTTTGATGTAGAAAATTGGTTTCGATACATTGATTGGAGTACAAGTTTTCAGCATTCATGGCGGGAAAAGTGTCCCTTTCTGTAAGTATATTTTCAATCTCACTGCAATCGCATGAGTTTTTTTTTTTCATATCCAGTATGAAAGGTCATTTGAACTGGGAATTATGCGCGTGACGTAAACCGTAACTAAAAATAACAGAAAATGACGATGTACCAAAAGGATTCAACTTTATAACTTTCAACATGAGACGATAATGCAATAAATGCACAGCATGTCTCCAAACATATATGTTTATGTGAGAGAAATTCTTACTGAATTATGGATTCGATCGTAAATTTCTATGGCAGTATAGGCCTACTATTTCTTAGAAAACCATACCCACTGCATTATCAGGTTACACATTAAGCTGGTGTGTGGATAAGCTTCAGGGCTTCTACCGCGTTGTCTTGGTGTTATTGGCTGACGTTTCGACCGCTGTGTTGTGCCCATCTTCAGAGCAGTTGTTGGATAAGGAAATAGTCTGCCAGTACTTATATATATAGTAGTTTCTATGGGGGGGAGTACTTGCTGTGATAGGTCGTAGGTTCTCCCATCGAGACTACTATATATATATAAGTACTGGCAGACTATTTCCTTATCCAACAACTGCTCTGAAGATGACCACAACACAGCGGTCGAAACGTCAGCCAATAACACCAAGATAACGCGGTAGAAGCCCTGAAGCTTATCAACACACCATGTACACCAGCCGCGAAGCCTACGCGAATACTACACATTAAGCTACTTATCCCTGCAATGGATAATTACAAATTAATCCTCATTTGTTACAAGTTGAAAGATATTGGCAAATTCAACAGTGTATATATTTTTGGACTACTGTGTAATGTATGTATGTATGTATATATGTATGTATGTATGTATGTATGTATGTATGTATGTATGTATGTACGTACGTACGTATGTATGTGCGTATGTACGTACGTACGTATGTATGTATTTATGTATGTATGTACGTATGTGTATTTATTTATTTATTTATTTATTTATCAATTTATATAATAGAATAGTGGGGGGCGAATTCATACGCACTAAAATATGACACAAATGCATGAACGTATGCACTTAAAAGCCAGAATATATAATATTCAAATAGAAAATGTACCCAGAGTGACTATCTCGAGTATAAAACCAAACCTGGACAGGTGTATAGGAATTAAAATAACAAAATAGACCTATGCACTGTTAAATTGAAAAAAAAAATTGTCAGCAGTTTGTGATTATTTATTGTATTTATGTTATACATACGAATATTGAGAAAATATAAGTTGTTTAGCTTGCGTATCCTGATATAATTTTTCAGAAATGGTCTGTAATTAAAGAAAAAATTTTCTATTAAAAGATATAACTGATTGCGATTAAAAACACATTTAAACACTACGGTAATGTGTATTTTTCCGTGCACTCCTTATAATTACGTCACGGGTTAGCAAAAACTGATGTGGGGGAAGAAAACACTGGATTTAGCGGGAAATCGATGATACTGTACTGTCAATTATGAGAATAATTTATACTTAATCTGCAACAACATTTTACCAAATAATTTCTAACCGGTCGCAATAATAGGGTGACCTATTGAGAACTAGCGGAACTATTTCAAAGTTTATCATTTTTTTATATCTTTGGTTCTGACTTGTTCCGTGGTTAGAAAGTTCGCTTATACGATCAGAAAATTGGAAGTAAGTTAATATCTTTGAACGAAAGTGTACTATATCTCCTTAAATAAAATATCTGAATATAAACTTGGAAGAAATATTCCAGTAGATGGTTCTGGCGTCGGTCGTTCCTCTAGCCTATGAAAGAGACGCCGGACCAACCAGCTAACAAGCGAGCCACGGATCGAATGATTGGCCTCCTGACAATGCAGATGAGGCCCGGAAGGGAGGTAGTTGTGCGTTCATGGATAAATCAGTCGAAACACGTTCTGCGAGTCATCTTTATGGCTGGACAGCCAGGAGGGGCAAGTTCGCTGCAATTGATGAATAAACATCGCCTGGGCCATACAATGGAATGGGATGGCTGCTTTCTCGGTGCAATTAATCATATTTTATTATTATCATAAATACTGCTCAATAGGAAACTTGTAAGAGTCTTTTTTGCACGATCGTGTTTTATATTATATTTACAGCTATTGTTGTTAGGTCTTGAAAGTTGGAATTCCCACACAGAAACTTGTCGATAGAGAAATTATTCTACATAACATAAAACTATACTGAAATAGATTCATTACAGTGAACTTATTGTTACTTAGTTGCCATTACAGCATAGTTTTGCGAAGGCTTTGGAATAATATTGCTGTAAATTTGCAATGCAAAATATATCGTATTTGCAATTTTAAAAAAATATGATCGTGCAAAGAATGTTATACAAGCACGTTTGTGAAGTGCATTACAAAATCGCTCTGCTCGATTTTCAAACTTTTTTATTCTTGGATTTTGTAAAAAGTACTGTTCAACCTTGTATCGTAATATACCATTGTATCATGTCACATTGCACTAATGAGGCGTAATAGCAGCTTATTGAGTTAGATGAAGGCTTCTCATGGAAGGACTGGGATTTAATTATTTGCAGATTTTCTGACATGATGTACAAAAAGTGTTACTGACTGAATTTCTCTATCATTTCTATATTATTTCTCCATTGTGGGGTTACAAAATGACGCATGCGTAAAAAAAAGACAGCGATTCTACATTCTGCACATGATGTGAGATTTATAGTGGACAAAGGGATTGTCAAACAGTATTACGGTTTCTTGTAGTATTTTCACTGAACACTAGCTTGCTTCAACAATTTATAGCCTTAAAACATAGCCTTTTCACAATAGTTTATTTATGTTATTTAATGTGACATAATTAAGACTGTAGGGCCTTCTCTTGCATCCTACTGGGAGCCCGTTTCACAATGTTTACAATCTTTGTAAATTCTAGACTCTGTCAACTTCTGTTCCACAATCTCAGTCTGTAATGTTGAACTTTACAAAGGAAATCAAATCTTTACAAATGAAGTTTACGCACTTTACATAGGGTTACCATGAGAAGAAATTCTATAGGAGGAAATGGAATCTAAAATAAGAGGACATTGCTGGAAAAAGGAGGACTTTTAAAAATTGGTATGAAGAAAATTAAAGATAAAATAATGGCTCACTTTAGCCAGTTTTCTCACTAGTTGCTGGATCAGTATTACTTCTGTACCCTACTTATCGGTGGAGCCCACTTTGTGCACAAGACCCTGAAGAGACAAACATATCTTGTAACAAATAATTATGGAACTGTTCACAGGACATGTCCTTGAAATTATAATTCACCATGATGATACCTCTGACTGTCTCCGTTAGCATGCGATTTCATTTTTTTTGTCCATTGAGCAGATATTAGGGAAAATACTCTCTCAGCACTTCCATTATGACTTGGGATAAATAAATAGAATTGACATATTTTTAAGAGTTCTGAGAAAGTTTCAGTGCTTACAGAACTAATGAAATTGAAGAATTTACACTATTGTTTAGATAAACTTAAATCTTTATCCAAATTAACTTGATTGGCATATCTTTGTACATTACAGAATAAAATTGATAAAATAGCTTAGAATAAGGAATAGTGACATTTTTAAAGTGTAAGAATTCAATGCATGTCAATAGGTCATCACATTTTTTTATGTGCTCCAGCTTCAAACATTCAATGCAGATAAATTCTTTCATAGGTTTTCACCATTTGTTTAGATATCCTATGCATAATATCACACATTATTCAATATTCATATTAATTCCTGTTGAAATGCGAAATGCCGGACATTTCAATAATTTTTAAATGCCTGCCGGACAGGATAAAATGATTAAAAAAGAGGACATGTCCTCCTTTTGCCGAACGTATGGTAACCCTAACTTTACAAATGTTTTGCCTCACAATCAAGGAGTAATTTTACAAATGTGTAAACTTTACTAATGAAGCTAGCAGATTTTCTACATTTACTTTTTAGATGTGTAAAGCTTAATATAGTTATTGCAATAACTAACTAAATTAAATATAGGTTTATTAAATTAATGCTTAAGTATTGGATACCATTAAGAAATAAACCAAAGCAATTGTGATGTTATTTAGCAGTTCTAGTTACACAGACGAAGATATTGAATTTTTAGACCTAATCAAATAAGACGTAGGCGTAAAATTATACGGCCGAGAATTAATAACACGCTCGTATCATTGTATGAATTTAATGAAAGTTTCGTTGTGAAGGAATCTCTTCTATAGATATGGGATATCACTCTAACATCCAACAGGGAAATGTGGTGTCCTAACCTCAAAGCTACAACTGTGTATTGCTTTGCATTGGTTGGATATTGAGTGTCAGTAGCAGATATGCACGGAATTTCTAAGGCTTCATTGTGCAAAAGTGCCCTCAGGATAGTTGAT
Organism: Periplaneta americana; assembly: GCF_040183065.1. Classification (NCBI taxonomy): domain Eukaryota; kingdom Metazoa; phylum Arthropoda; class Insecta; order Blattodea; family Blattidae; genus Periplaneta; species Periplaneta americana. Next base: position 97,216,382 of record NC_091130.1, read on the forward strand.
GCTGTTATCAGAGTTATTGAGCACCTAATGTACTTACTGTGACACACAATTTTCATCCAGTTTCTGGGTTTCCTAATGTTTGTGGGTTTGTGGACGGAACATTAATAAAAATTGATGGACCAACACAAAATAAAGCTGATTTTGTGGATAGGCATGAAAACCATTTTACCAATTACATGTTTGTATGTGGACAAAATCCGTTATTTATTTATTTGACTAAATTTGGCACTTCCTATGGTCATTTAAGTCGTAGGCCAATCAACGCATTTCTACACTCGATCAGTTGCATTACACAAAACTCCATTATCGCCAATATAGCAAAGTCTAGATACTTTTTAAATATTTCGTAAAAATATTTTATATTTTCTGTTGGTGAAATATGATTCACCAAGCTTATAATAATTAATTTTAGGATAAATTATAAACATGCCCATCGGACTTTAGCTCTGCTCCTTTGCCGATATTGCAATAACGCTTAACTACGTAGTATTTGTATTATTAATTTGTAAAATTGTTAGCTTATTTTGCAAAGTTCATCAAACTTTATATTTTAAAATAAGACTGCGTTGTGAAACACAGGTTACAAGCATTTTTAATCTTTTACTTGTAATGTTTAAAGTAGGCTATAGTTAATTTGTAATTTGTTGACATTGTCAAATGGGCCCCAGATAACACTACAAACAGCGACAGTAAATAATGAAAATTACATTAAAGTCGAATAGAGGATCAACAGGTTCACAAGAAAACTCGTCTAAAGATCACGTATAACACAAACACAAATAAATAAAAGAGAACTGGAAATAAAAGTTATAATAATAATAATAATAATAATAATAATAATAATAATAATAATAATAATATTATTATTATTAACAATAATAATAACAACAGAAATAATAGTAATAATATAATTTCAATAATATACAGGGTGTTTAAAAATATGGGGCATAATTTCAGGTATATATTTCCCACATGTAGACAATCAAAATAGTTCATTCCGACTTATGGATTCACAACATTGAAATTCACCGGAACGTTTTTCTTTCCGCAGGTCGTTGTCATTACAGAAGATGTTCAAAATGTCCACCTCCTGCTTGAATACAGACCTCACATCGATGTCTCATTGACCTGCGAACACGATCCCAAACTCCAGGAGTATTGCATATGTCCTCAGAACATGCCAAAATTCGATTCCGAAGGGATTCCAAATCAAGCACCGGAGACGAATAAACCAATGATTTTAAATGGCCCCACAAGTAGAAATCGAGAGGGTTCAGATCAGGTGAGCGTGGAGGCCAAGCAACTGGGCCACGTCTACCTATCCATCGATCAGGAAACCTTCGATCCAAGTACCGGCGAGCCGTACGACAAGAAGTACGACATGCAAGAAGTGAATGTGTTGACGATTGATCAGTGGAGTGTCTTCTAAAACATGAGGTATGGTGTTTTCCAGGAAGTTTGTGTACGCCTGCCCCGTAAATCTGTTTACAAGTACATGGGGTCCAACTAATCGATCACCAATGATACCGGCCCACATGTTGAGGGAGAACCGCACCTGGTGATGAGATGGAACAGTTGCACGTGGGTTTTCATACGCCCATACATGCTGATTGTGGAAATTTGTTATGCCATCTCGTGTGAACTGTGCTTCATCTGTAAATAATACTAAGACAGGAAAGTTCGGATTTACACCACACTGCTGCAAGAACCACTGACATAACCTAACTCGTGCAGGGTAATCTGCTGGTGACAGGGCCTGTACACGTTGCAAATGATAAGGATACAATTGATACTCTTTCAACAGTCTTCAGACAGTCGTATGAGGAACATCGACTTGCAACGCTACCCTTCGTTTGCTGATAGAAGGAGTCACGTTCACAGCCTCCAGAATCTCCTCCTGTACTTCTGGAGTTGTAGATCTTGGTAATCCCTTTCCCAAACCAGGAGAGTTAAATTTTTCATACTCGCACAGACGGTAATGGAGACGTACAAATGTCTTCCGATCTGGACATTGTCGCTGTGAGTACCTCTCCTGGTACAAACGACGAGCCAGCGCAGCATTGCCGTCCGCCTTACCGTACATGAAGTGTATCTGTGCCAGCTCTTGATTTGAATACATGTCGCACAGCCTAACGCCTAAAAACACTGAATGTAACCTTCGCCTCAGAGTGCCCTCTTAATGTCTCCTTTGACGGCAACGACCTGCGGAAAGAAAAAATCGTTCCGGCGAATTTCAATGTTGCGAAGGCCATAACTCGGAAGTAAAGCATTTCCGGACACATGTTGTAATGAACTATTTTGATTGTCTATATGTGGGAAATACATACCTGAAATTATGCCCCGTATTTTTGAAATACCCTGTATTATTAGAGGTTAGAGGAAAATAAATAATATAACATAATATGAAGGAACTTTGATAATTCCCTGAAATACGGGAAAAATCCAATATGACTGACGAAAACTACCAAAAACGTTCTGCCAACTATGCAGTTCAATTGCCACCAAACATCATAAAATCAAAGATTGAAAATCAAACATAATTATGTTCATATATTTAAGAAGAAGAAGCTCTTGAAAAAAATTAAAATATGTTTAATTTTTCATCTTTGATATTGTAGGTGTTTGGTAGCATTTGAACCTCATAGTTGGCAGTATATTTCGGCAGTTTTGAGCACACTTTACACCCAAAAATCATTAAAATACGAAAGAAAACATAATTTATAACCTTATCAAACAAAATTCAATCCTCACTGACGTCTTCAATGACAACCACTTCACTTCCAGTATACGACACAGGCTTCAAGGCAATCTAAACTTAAACCATGCAGGCAACAAAGAACTAGACCCAATTTATCGTACAGTCAACTTCTTATAATTAAACCATGTATTTACACAAAACGAAATTCTCTCCAAATACCTATTACACCTTAACTTATACGGAAAATTCAGTAAATACCCCTTTAAAACCACAGTTTTCTCTTAACAATCGACAGAATTCTTATTCACCAGCGAAAGAACTAAACCAAAATCGTCACAAAATTTAATACTCTGTTTTATGTTCACACATCTTTCACAAATATCATAAAATGACAAATTTTCAATGGCTTTAGTCATCAGACACAATGTAACACCACTCACGTCAAACCACCAAGAACATCTGACGTCATTACCCATTCAAAATAGAAAAAAAAAATTTAGAACAAATGACAACCATAACCAATCAAATCGAAAAAAAAAATCACGGCAACACCTAGTATAAAGACCTAGAACTAACATATAAAAGTCACTAAAAATCACTATTATCTAACTCTAAAATCAAAAAAGTTGGTAATACTTACTACATTCAACCAGGTGCCCGTCTTCTATGAAATTACCGAAACGTTTACTGTAATTAGGCCTACATTTTAGTTAATCACAATTTGTTTCATCTGTGGATGGGTTCTGAATTTTAGAATATAAAGATCTTTTGACAGCGAGTGTAGTTGAAGAAGAACGTTGGGAGAAAAGTTGAAATTAAAATTATATCATCTTCAATGTGAAAGTGATGGTAAAAAAATAATAGAAATTACAAATAAATTGTTTTCGCATGAGTGCTTGAGTGCTGAAGATATAATAATATTGTTGTTTAGTCAACTGTCCGAAGACAGGTCTGAACCTCACAAATTATACCAACAAGACTCCACTTATGAGGCAACTAAGCCAGGAGACAAAGGGGTAGGATGACCAGTTTCTTTCCACCTTCATTGCATACATTGCCAATTAGCTACATATTACACTAATCAGACTTCAGGTGCATAAAAACAATTGTTGTTTCTCTGACACATATTGTCAAATGAGATATACTGCCTGATAATAGTTGTGCATATCAGCCAGAATCTCAATCAGAGGAAATTAACACCCAATATTACTTTGTATTATTAATTTGTACCGTTTCTTCTTCTTATAGATTAGGGGTGTAGACTAGCCTACTACAATAGCACTAGGCCCAAATGGCCCATTGCGCACCCTATAAAATAGAAATAAATCAAGAAGACCGCAGAGAGTTGTTTTAATATAATAATAATAATAATAATAATAATAATAATAATAATAATAATAATAATGATGATTTATTTTAGCTGCCAGAGTTAAGGCCGTAAGGCCTTCTCTTCCACACAACCAGCAATATTGAGTCTGTGACTGTTTTACATTTAAGGCGTAGTGCATCAATCTCGGTCAACGTAATGATCAGGGGTCACGGGAGTATAATAAAACGAAAAGCGCGATGAAAATAGGATTGCATTGCACCAACAATGATCCTCGGTCACAGAATCCCGTTCTTGTGTCCGCCCTCTTCACCCGGTTGAACTCGGAGATCGCATTTCAATTCTACTAAGGAAAGCATCCATAGAAGAGCAGAGATAAAAACAGAATTTACCGGGGTCCAATTCTTACGTGCTTCGATTTTGTTAGACCGCTCTGCTTGATTCGTTTATTTATAAGTTATGAACAGGGTACGGATTGTTTATTTAAGAACCAGTTTAGGATTTATATAACTTATAAGAAAATTATTCTTCTTTATGTTTTACAAAAATTACAACACAAGATCCTTTATTACATACATAATTAAATAATTAATACTGGAAAATAGGTTCTTCTTTTTGGTCAGTGAACTGAAATATATCACACATTTAATAGCTATTTATGCAACAAGTTGCAAATGATAGCGTTTTAAGCACGAAAAGCACGAAAAGTGTGGAAATAGACTACACGGCCTTCGGAGATGTAGTAGGCTATGGTGATTGCTTTGCTGGTTGTTATGGAAGTTATTTAAGTGGAGTTCTGCTTGCCATGTAATTTTGGAATATACAATTATTATAACGAAAGTGATAAATATAATTAGGAAAATGAGTGATTCGGAAGTGAATTCCGATATAGAAAATGCTGCTGAAGCTGTGATGAGTATGCTAATCCCACAAAAATCAATTCATGTTTTCAGTATTTATAATGAGCATGCGTAAAAGTACTTTTAGGCACGGAAATTTACTTTCAGCAATACTTGATATATAAGTTAACTATTTTTAACGTATATTTGACAGTGAAAGTAAAATTGACAATTCATTTTTAATTGCCATTGCAATAATTCTTGAACAGGTCTGAAATATTTACAGTACTAGTTTGACAGGTCTGAAATACTTGCAAAACTAGTTTGATAGGTCTCAAATACTTTCCGTATTAGTTTGACAGGTCTGAAATACTTGCAATACTAGTTTGACAGGTCTGAAATATTTGCAATACTAGTTTGACAGGTCTGAAATACTTGGAGTACTAGTTTAACAGTAACATAACAACCAAATCATGTGTAACTTGAATTAACGACTCAATTGAAAAATTTAGAAATATTTTAAAGACCGAGCATCAGAAAATGCTTGGAACGTATTAAAAAGAGTGAACATAATAATGACACAGTGGTGTTACAAGTGTATCCGATAGAGTAAAGACTGTACATAAGAAACTAAAGACAAGTAGGGCAACGTCGCTTGTTATGCAGAATATACCTCATGAACCCTCAGCTATAAATTGAACTGCATTCAGCATCTCCAGAAGACGACCAACAAGATGTTAATCGATAGGCCTACTTGAAATTTTCTAAACTTTGATTACACTGTTGTTGTTTTCAGCCAGTTTTTACAAGATTTTACTGTAGAGCACCATTTTAAATCTACATTAAATTCAGTGGCAATATATATATATATATATATATATATATATATATATATATATATATACATATATATATATATATATATATATATATATATATATATTTTATATCATTATCATTACCTGCATGTTACTAAATGACAAAGTGGTAAAAACTGAAAGAAAATACTTTTAATGGATGATAATTGCATGGATGAAATGACAGAGTAGACTAAGAAAGGTAATGGACAAATGCAAGATATGGGCGAAAATGGAAGTGGTTGAATTTTCTATGAAAGAAAATATTGGTGGCAAAGTGAGCATGAGTTTGTGCACCCTACTGTCCATGTGGAGGTGCTGGATCTCTTAAATAAGTTAGTTAAATTTATTAACTGCTTGAAAATGCGTGTCAGATGCCTGGGATACATCAGACATTTATATTCCTTGTACGTAATGGCATCCGTATCCGGTTCCATTAAGCCTATTGCATAATGAATTATGACATAGTTTCAAACTTTGACTTTATAGAGGTATCTGTTTTAGCAAGTTATTTACGACCAATGTTAGCATTTCGTTGAAAACAAGAGGGAATGGATGCAGTTACATGGTAGTAACTTTCCTGTCTACAATCTAGGATTTACGTAAGCATACAAGCAAATACAGTATACAGTATTTGCAATTGATAATATTTTTCCAACATAGTTCGTAATTATAGCTTTATAATCTATCAAGTTGTGTTGAAAAGAGTGGGTGAACAAAGAATAATGATGAAATTGATCACAAACAGAAAAATGAATTAGCTGAGTCCTGGCTAAGAAGAAACTGCTTACTGAAGAATGCACTGGAAGGTGAACTGGAAAAAAGTTCGGGGCAGAAGAAGATAGATAACATTAAGATATATGGGAAATAGGGAAGACTGGAGAACGCTGGGTTTGCAGTGGAACACAAAAAGGTGCCGGAATGCCGCTCCAGAGCATTCCGTCAGAAAAGAGAACTAATAACAATTTCCAGTGTTGTAAATAGGTCGATGTTAACACGCAATTAAAAAAGCAGGAACTTAAGTGGCATTAGAAAAAAGATATCAAAGGTATTTCTCAAAATCTCAACCTGTCTATTCTTGATGTCCGATAAAAGATTTTTATTATCGTTTTTGGAAACTCACATATTAAATTAATGTGAAGTTTGCGCTTGGTGGGTTGCATAAAGTTTTTCTATGCGTGGCCTTATGGTTGACAGGCCAACACGTAAATCATTTTCAAGATGCTGCAGTCGTTACTTTGTTTAGAGCTCACAGTAATTATGATGTTGAAAACGGCACTTCTAAATGTCTTTTTAGTTTATTCGACACCATCGACTGATTTGACGAAACATTTCCGCATGTAAGACACTCGGGATTTTGTTTATATTCATCTCCAAGCCACGTAAAACCATATTGTAAGTATTCATCACTATAATATTTACGAAACGCAGTACTTTTTTGAGAACGCTGAAGGGAACTTTGGCTCACATTATTTGAATGGTAGCACTGCTGTCATCTAACCCAGAACTTAAATCACATTGAGTTTTTGTAATTAAAAATTTGTTAATAGAAAATCTAAATAAAATACTTTTGATAAAATAATCGCACTGTCACCCACTCACATGTATATACTGAACCTGACCAATATGTTCTATCGATTTTAAACCCTGTTTATTACTAAGTGGGAAGAGTAAACGAATTACTAAGCATTGTTGGAGGTGTTCACTCTCATTCGAATTATGTGTTTCTATCATTCTTCTGCCTAGAAGGATAAAATTATTAGTTTTTATCTCAATTTTAATCTTCTTAATCTTTAGATGAGGGTAACTATTTATTAGTTATTCATTTGATAATGATATTGTAGAAAAACTGATTCAATATTATGTGCCAACGAACGAACTGATATATTGTCTATTTCTGTATATCTCAACTCATTGAACTGTTTATGGTTTTAAATTGAATTAATTTACTTGCTGCATATTATAATTTTTGTAGCTCAACTGGTGAATAATTGTTTAGGTTTGTAAATTTAATTATGAAATAATCTGCTAACATCATATGAGGAGGTCCGTTCCAAACTGTATTAAGTCCACCTAGGGATGAAATTGAGTTTTATATGATTTCGTATAGTTCTGAACATGCTCTATCATGCTATGAAGTCTGTTTGGGTCTAACTATATTAAATCCCATTGAAAAGAATGCATGAAAGAGGGTGTTCATGTCAAACCCTATTACGTCCACGTTTATGTCCGCGTCAAACCGTATTCTGTCCAAAACCAATTTATATTTCTCATTGTAAAATTGCGTGTCAAGTTTCCTGCACTGAGAAAAACTAACGTCAATTTACAGTATTGACTTATTGTCGACCTTTGTATCAGTTCAATGCCGCTGCAGTCCAGCTGTGCACATGATATCTGTGAAAATGGAGGGAGAAGTGCCTATAGGGCAGAATAGCAGAGGAAGCAGGAAAAGAGTGAAGAAGAAAACACCATGACAGCAACAAAGTGAACTTCGTTGTAATATTTTTAGTATATTTTTTAATAATTAATAGGTGTTTAGGGAACTTATTTTTATTTAAAAACTGTTTTTACAATAATCATGTAATGTACAATAGAGTATTCCTGTTTCAATCTGCAGAAACATTGATAAGGATCCTGATTTAACACAGCTCGAACCACCATGCTAGCTTAGGGAAGGTCGGTTCCACTCTTGTGCAATTCCCGAACATGATACACATAGGGTCAAGGTAAAGTTTTCTTAAAAAAAACGAAAGCTGATCAAGATCGTTAGCATTAATGAACATTACACTTTGTAATTCAATATTACATAGGAGTAAATCAAAGAGTGTTACCTATTACTTACACAATTACTTAATGTTGAATTTTTACAAATATTGAGGAATATATATATATATATATATATATATATATATATATATATATAATTTTTTATGTTCACGTCAAACCGTATTATGTCCATGATATTTCCTGAATTACGGGATAGTCTGATGTAAAAATGATTCCAAATATAATTGATCCTGATGAATTCAGTTCTTTCACTAATTAATAATTTTAGTATTTTAATTTACCTCCCTTAATTGGCACATGAACAGTTTTTATTCTCCTAAAAAAATTAAATTAGTGGACTTAATACAGTTTGGAACGGACCTCCACATATAACCTGCTACCAATTTACAATCCTTTGGCAGCACATAAATCTGCCGACAACACACGATCTCCTGATGACACATATTCTCTGCTGACAACAAATACAAGCTGTTAACAATTCACAATCTGCTGATGTCACACATTCTATTGACAACAAATACGTATAATCTGCTAACAACACAGAATCTCCTGATAACACACAATCTGCTGAAAAAAGTACAATTTCGCGTGCCGACGCCGATGGTCCATGCGGTAATCCCTTAAGAAATAAAAAGAATTCCGATTCGAAAACCTCCAGACGGTAGCAAAGGATGGAATCGTTAGGAGGAGTCGCACCTCAGGCAACAGCATGAAGATCAATATTATGTACAAAGAGTTGAATTAATTGTATGGTGACATAGATCATATTACGTCATCTGATTTTATCTCAAAATTACACAGCTTCTGTCAAGAGAACTTCGTTCACTGTATGTTATAAAGCTCTTCACATAAATTCTATTTTATGTATCCCAACACTTCCTGGAATTGAAAACGGGAGAGTGTAAATTAATTTTTAACTTTGTTCATTGCTATTGAAATCCCTTATCAAAAAAACAATATTGAATCTCTTGTTCTACACACTGAAACATCGGTTGCACTGGTTCATTACTCGCAGTACGTAATGTGTCACATAACAAAATCTTAAGATTATTCTATTTGTAAAAGAAATCACTCGACCACAGCCATTCATGAATAGTACATCATTTGGTTGTCACAGATTGTTCTGGAACCAGCCATTACGTCCACTGCAAGGATATAACTGGTGGGAGGGCGTGGGGAAATATTAGGAGGTGCAATTACACAACAGAAACATATTGAAATGGATACGTTAGGAGTAAGCAACTGGAAATTTAATCCTAATGAAGGTATCTTGTTTCTGTTGCCATTGAAGCAATTGAGTGCCTAAGTGACTCCCTTGTCTGCTATGCGTAGTTAATCAAATAATACTGGACTTATATATACTTAACTTGAATTCTTGTTATAAAATTCCTAAACTATTTCCAAAGATATATATATATATATATATATATATATATATATATATATATATACATATATGAGTATATTAACTACTATATTTACATTAAAATAAATTAAACGTATTTAAAAATTAACCAATTGATTATTTTTTTGAAATTTATTTTTCGGTTTGAACATTAAATTGTACTTACTACTCACAAGGAAACATTCTGATTGGGGCAGATGAAAAAGTTATATTTTTTCCTTCCACCATGTTAATAATGTCAAAAGAAGTGCTTATGCAAGTTTTGGCCACTCGACCGCAATTACGAGGCCGTCCAGAAAGTGATTTTTCCTGGAGCCGTTTACAGAAAAAAGAACAATTGGACGGAAAGATTTATTGAAACAGATACAGAAATTATTGCGCTATTTGTCAATATACCCCCACTGGAATTGTGACGTTTGTCATACCATGGGATCAATTTTTGTATCCTTGTGTCGTAGAAGTAGCAGCCGTCTGGGATCGGAACCAGCGTTTGACAGCCGTCTGCACCTTTCTGTCGGTCCCATGATATGACAAATGTCTCATTTCCGGTGGGGAATATGTTGAAAAATAGCTCAACAATATTGCTGTGTCTGTTGCAATAACTTTTTTCAAAAAGAAATTTTGTTTTCTTTCTGTTAACGGCCCCTGGCGAACTTATTTTTCTACGGCCCTCGTAACTGCGGTCGAGTGGCCAAAATTTGTATAAGCACTTCTTTTGACATTATCAATATGGTGAAAGAAAAAAGGTTAGACTAACTTTTTTATCTGCCCTCATCAGAATGTTTGCTTGTCAGTTAAAAATTGAGATGAAAAGTATTACGTAGGGTTAGAAATTAATATTTTAATCTTTTTTTTTCCAAACTCCAATTCTGACGTTGTAAATAGGTGTTTGTGTGTTCAGTATTAAGAAGTATATTTGTAGTGTTCTGATAATTAGTCGCATCTAAGGCGAGGAAATGTCCGATGTTACTAATTTGAGCATTTAGACCAGAATATTATAATTTCACTACTTATTTATATAACTTTCGAATTAGGTTTAAATATTAAAAATAAAAACACTTGGAGTTCTACTGTTACAGTATATTTTGTTGTTTATTTAACGACGCTGTATCAACTACTAGATTATTTAGCGTCGATGGGATTGGTGATAGCGAAATGGTATTTGGCGAGATGAGGCCGAGGATTCGCCATAGATTACCGAACGCAACTTCAGACCAGCAGGCAAGCTCCTTAACCGACCGAGCCACACTGGTAGCTGTTACAGTAGTGTCAGGGATGTCATGCCGTCATCCAGTACGACAAGCTCATTATTAACGGCAGGCTGTGGTCCAGAGTCGAACTGGAGGCAATGGACAGCTTGGAGGAAGATGGGGCGAAGTCAGAAGAGAGGAATATAGAGGTCAGCCCAGAGGATACCGTGGTGGCGTCAGAAGAGAGAAGTCCGGGTTCGGAGAACAATGGGAAGGAAAATAGACCAACTGTTAGTGCCGGAAACGCCTCAAAAGCGAACACCGCAGACCGGAAGAGGGAAGAAAAGCAGCCCAGTGGCAGTCCGAGGAATGGGGCGACAAAGACGACCACCTTGGAGCGCGCCAGAGGGGAGAAGAAGCCGCAGGCGGGCCTACAGACGAGGGTGGACAAGCTGCCTAGCACCAGCCCGAGGGTCGTGGCTTCGATGGCAACTGCGTCGGAGCGTTGGAGAGGGGAGCGTGGACAGCAGCCAGCCGAGGAGAGGGCGGATGTCACACCCCTACGGAGGAACTTGAGGAGCTCCATGGCGCCGCAAGTAGGTCAGGGGAAGAAGTAGAGGTACCTCACCCCCCTCAGCATTGCAGCCTTCAATATTGAAGGTTTTAAAAAGAAAGTATCATGTGATCGATTTATGAACTTTGTACAGTCCCTAGATATAGTGTGTTTCACAGAAACCTGGCTTAGCTGTAAGGATAATCTAGAATTGAACAATTTCATTAGTTTTAGTAAGGGCAGGGATAAGCGTGGCAGGAGGAGTAGGTGGGCGGGAGGTGTTTCCATTTCTATTAAAAAGGACATAGGAGATAATATTAAGAATTTGAACACGGGCCTGGAAGGGGTTGTCGGAGTATCATTAAGAGTGGGTGAATTAGATTTAGTGATTTTGGGTGCTTATAGGCCGCCTTCCGGTTCGCGGTATGCTAATCCGCATTTCTTTGAGGACCTGGCAGAGATCGTTTCCAGTTTAACAACCAAATTTCCAGGGGCGGAGCTCATTGTTGTCGGTGACTTCAATTCAAGGACGGGCACCGAGGACATTTCATTAGTAGGCGGGAATACGGAAGAGGACGACAAAAGGGGGCCAAATAGAAATAGTAAAGATAAGATTCTGAATGGGGAGGGAAGGGATTTATTGGCATTTTGTGACGTCTTCAATCTAGAAATTATGAACGGGAAATATGGGAGGGATCTAGAGGGACAGCTGACTTTCATAGGGGCGAACGGAGGGAGTGTGATAGATTACATACTGTGTAGCATGAATTTAATCGACAGGATTGCGGATTTCTGGGTGGGGGACAGGATTCAATCACAACACTCACCTGTGGTTTTGCAGATTCATGTTCAGTCAAATAATAAAAATAAGGGAGAGATAAGAGTTTGGACGGAAAACCGGGGCAGAACTGTTAACAGATATAAATGGAAGAGCGAGCTACAGGACACATTTCTCACTAACTTAAATGAACAGCTTCAGGGGCGGCGGGGGGAATCGGCGGAGACGCTGACAAATATTTTAAGAACGGCAGCGGGTAGTATGGTGGAACGAAGAAAGAATAAGGGGAGCAAACGGGATGACTGGTATGACGACGAATGTAGGGTGGCTAAGAAGATGGCTGAAGAAGCCCTAAGGGTATTTAGACGGGTGGGGAATGATGAAAGTAGGATAAGGTATGTTCAATTGAGGAGAAATTATAAAGATATCATTCAGCTCAAAAAGACTAACTGGGAACTCAGGAAAGCAGGTGAGCTGAGTAGAGTGGTAGAGAACGGGGATATATCTGAAATGTGGCACACTATTAAAAGAATAAGAGGTGGGGGATGGGTAAGGAACGAAATACACCAGAAGTATGGCGGGAATATTTTAGGGGCGTTTAAGGGGAAGGAGAGATATGGGGGGGATTAGTGATAGGACCGGAAGAATTATTGGGGTTTCCGGAGGTTCCGGAGCTGGACGCAGAGATTTCACGGGGAGAAATTAGAAAAGCGGTTTCCTCTTTGAAGAATAATAAAGCACCAGGCTGGGATGGTCTGCCATCAGAAATATTTAAGGCTGCTCTTGTCAATGATAAATTTGTACAAAGGGTGCAAATTGTGTTTAATGATTTATTTAAGTATGGGAAATACCCGGAAATTTGGGCTACATCCATCATTCATCCAATCTATAAAAGTAAGGGTTCGATTGGATCTCCAGACTCATATAGAGGCGTGGCCTTACTACCTACTATGGGTAAAATCTATTGTAAAATCTTGTATGAAAGAATGAAGGGGTGGGTGTCTCGGCATGGCAAAATTTCAAAATTTCAGATGGGTTTTATGGAAGGTCGTAGCACAGTTGACAACATATTTATTTTGAATTCCCTTAAACAGAAACAAATGTCTAGAAAAGGAGGGAAACTGCACTGCGCTTTCGTGGATTTTCGAAAGGCTTTCGACACTGTGGAGAGAGAAGCGCTTTGGTATAAACTGTGGATGAAAGGGATGTCGGGCAGGATGATTAGGGCGCTTCAGGGGATATATAATAAAGTGGAATTTTGTGTTAAGTACGACATGAACAGAGTGTCTGAAACCTTTTGCAGTCGCAGAGGTGTGAAACAAGGTTGCATACTGTCTCCCTTACTTTTTAACCTGTTTATTGACCATATAACAGAGATTATGTTACGAGAGGACATCGACGCCCCCGTCATAGGGGACGTGAATATTCCAGTACTATTATACGCTGACGATTTGACATTATGTTCTAAAAGTGTTAAGGGATTGCAGAAAGGACTTGACAAGCTTCAAATATACTCTAGGGACTGGGGATTGAAAGTAAATACTGAAAAGACGAAGACTATGACCTTTAAGAAAGGATGTGTTTACAGTAAAACGGAGACTTGGACATACGAAGGCCGAGCACTGAACAACGTGAAAAGTTTTGTTTACTTAGGGGTAACAATGACGATGAACGGAAAATGGAATAAACATATAGACACTACAAAACATAGGGCATTGATAAAAGCGATGGAAACGCTGAAGATACGTAACAAAATCCCGGAAGTCTCTCTAAATTTATTAGATAAAGTATATAACGCGGTAGTTAGATCTACAATTACGTATGGGGCAGAAATTTGGGGTTGGGGAAGAACGGAAAAACTTAACCAGGTACAAAGCGACTTTTTAAAACGGATAGCGGGGGTGGGGAGGGGAACGGCTAACAGCGGAATCCTAAGAGAATTCGGACGCCATAGAGACTCAATAGAATGCAAGATAAAAGTTTTAAAGTACTACTTGAGGATTGTGCATGGAGATCAGTCTCTTATTAGAGCGGTCTGTTATAGGGAGCAACTCGAGAGGAGAGACCAAGTAACCTGGGCAGGTAGATTACGCAGAGGGTTGGAGGAAATAGGCATGGGATTCATAATCGGGGAAGATTGCAGGAACAAGCGAAATGTCTGGCGGAAAGTCAAGAAACGCCTGAAGGATATAGACAGGCAAATTACAGAAGGGGAATGTAGAGATAAGTTTGCTCTGGAGATCCAATCGATGATCAAAACAAATTGGGGGACCGAATTATATCTCTATGGAGGGACCAGAGAAGGTAGACTGGGTTTAATCTGGTTTCGTCTAGGAGCCTGGAGGGCACTTAAAATCGTCAACGAAGAGGGGGCGAGAATATGTCCTCTTTGCGGTAGAGGCGAGACATCACACCACATTTTGTCGGAGTGTGAAGCCACAGAAGCTCTGAGGAAACGATTCCTGCCAGAGTCCTTCATTACATCTAGCAGGGGGCACTTGGCGACATACGCTGTATTAAATAACATTAAATCCTATGAAAGTGTGGGAAAATTTATGGCTAAGGTTCGTCAGTTGAGGGGGGAATTGGCCGAGGGGGAGGGAACCGATGGATAAGGGAAAGATTTATTAGTGTTGCAATGAGTAATATTAACATTGAGCGAATGATATAATTAGGGGATAATGTTCTTTTTTTTGTATTTACTGTGTCTTTTGTATTTTATTGCGTGTGTATGTTTTTATTTATATACTGTATTACCTTTATATTTATTATTTGGATTAGCTTCAACAAGAAATTGAATTGTTTATACTGTATATATGTGTGTGTGTGTGTGTGTGTGTGTGTGTCACTGTGTGTGTGTGTTTTTCATATCTCCCTTTTACTTTATTTGTATTATTTTTGTGAAATTTGGTATGAAGTTAGATTAGTTATAATAGTGGTAATCAATGATAACGGTAGTAATAATAATAACTATTTTATTATTAGTAGGTATTATTTTCGTTTTGAAGACTCAAACTGTGCATAGCTACAGCACGAATGGCCGTACGAGCTCATGCGAAGGATCTTGTATACAATGAGTTTGTATAATTTAATATGCATCAATAAATGCACTTATCTATCTATCTATATACACGATACATTACAGCGTGACACTTATAACACCTTTTTCTTGTAGAAACATCAATAAATGTGGAGTGAAATTACTAATTTCCAAAGGGCTAAAGTCATTTTATAGCCCGAAATATATACAGTATATATATATATCCAAATGCAATTGGGAATCACATCAAAAAATAATTTAATTTAGTTATGAGAACTAAGAAATCGATTCAAAACGAATAAAATATTACCTTAAAATACAACATTTTTACAGTTCTTCATTTTCTTTATCAAAGTATAGTTTTGAAACATCCTACTTATTAGGCAAGTCTTTCAGTAACTTTATAACAAAGACTGAAGACCACGGAATAAATTATTTTAATTTTCGTAGTTACGTAGTTAGTTTTAAATTTTGATGCCGTCATATATATATATATATATATATATATATATATATTTTTTTTTTTTTTGTTAGCTCATAAGTCCTTATCCATGGGACAGGAATTCTGTGACATGAGTGGTTATGGATTTTATTTATCAGTTCCTATTACATTGTTTACATTATTCTAAAATCGTTATATGTTATCTCGAAGTCCAGATAATCAATGGAAATTGAAAATTAGTTCATTATGCAACGAGCCTATAATGGTAGTACTTAAGACCCGAGTATGTTTGTTTATGAAACGAGCGCAAGCGATTTTCATAATTTTCATACGAGCGTCTTAATTACCATTATAGGCAAGATTCATATGACTTTTTATGCTCGACCATATTTCTAACTTGAAATTATTCATAAGTATTCATGTTATGGTTATGTAAGTGGGGAGGAGAACTGACCTTCTAAATTGTGAGATATGCGCAGACGCGAAAGTATTGATTTTTTCCGAGGAACGAATGTCATTGATCTTGATATAATCTAGAGAATAACATGAACATTAGTCTTGATATAACCTGGAAATTGATTTAGAATTGAAAAACGAGATGACAAATTGAATTTATTTGAATATTATTTACAATTAACGCTAATTATTATAGTAACAGAACATAACCTGTATTGGATATCCAGCCTCCTTGACTTTTCGCTAGTTGTCTTTCGATTGCATATCCGAGAATAATCGATACTTGCGCTTTTATAATGGTACAATGGTGATTTCACATTGGCTGAACAACTGATCTATAATGAATAGGTGTACTTTAATGAGGTGCATTAAAGGGCTACTACCAGGTGTATAATTACTACAGTTCGGCATGGTCGAGCATAAACATATTTAATAAACATTTCTGTTACTTGTACAATGAGAAATATAGTCTATTATTCCATCAGAACTTCCAATATACCTGAAATTTTTCTTGTAAGAATGTTGCAACACATGTTTACTCAGATGTGTGCCAGCTCCAGGAATTGAATCGTTCACAGCAGGAGACCCATAATGTCTGACAGAAGACGTAAACATTACCTGCAGAGGTAAGGAGGCGGATAATTTCTGAACAACGAACGTCGGATGATGTTGCAGTCCAGGCTTATCTTGACGTTGGGCATAGGTAGAATACTTCAGACCGCCCAACTTCAAGATAAGCGTGGGATGTGATATTTATCATTGGTTCAATAGCAATTATCCGCTTCCCTACCTGTGTCGGCAATGTTTACGTCTCCTATCAGACATTATGGAACGCCATTTATTGGTGGCTGTGGCATGCCTCGTGCTACTGTGGTTCGCTACTACTCACTCAGCGTACCCATGTGTCTGGCACTGAAGTAACTATGTAGCTTATTCCGCATTCAGTAAATGTACCCGCACAGCTTGAGCATGATGCACTATGGAATATTTTGAATCCCATCTCCCTCAACTCCATTTAATATTATCCTTTCCCTCAGGTTTTTCAACAAACACTCTATACGCATGCAAATCAAGCTTTCTGGTATAATTCCCTGTAAAGTTGATTTGAATAATTTCGAGGGAAAAATTGTTCCGGGGCCGGGCATCGAACCCGGGACCTTTGGTTTAACGTACCAACGCTCTACCAACTGAGCTACCAGGGAACTCTACCAGACACCGATCCAATTTGCTGATTAGGAAAAGTTGTTCTATGTGACAATGTTGCCACAGAAATTAAGTTTTTACTGTATAAACAAGTACAAATAAATATAATATAATATAATATAATATAATATAATATAATATAATATAATATAATATAATATAATATAAAGAATCATTATGATCAAGACTAGGATTTATAGATTCTTTTTTTTTACTCGGTTATTTAACGATGCTGTATCAACTATGAGATTATTTAGCGCCGATAGAATTGGTGATAGCGAGATGATATTTTGCGAGATGAGGCCGAGGATTCGCCCTGCATTACCTGACATTTGTCTTACGGTTGGAGAAAAGCTCGGAAAAAACTAACCAGGTAATCAGCCCAAGCGGGAATCGAACACGCGTCCAAACGAAACGCCGGATCGGCAGGGAAGCGCCTTAACCGACAGAGCTACGCCGCTGGCCTATACATTTTAAAATGCCTAAATATGTAGCCTACATATGGACTGAAAATTATCAAAATATGGACTAAGAATTTTAAAAAGTGACCAAATAAAGTCTGTATTTTAACACTTTATTATGAATAATTTTTGAAGCTATCAAATTATATAAAAAACTGTAGAGCTTATTCTGTAAACATTACAAGACATAGACCACAAAATAACAAAGTTTGGAATTAAACTTATTGTAGCATTTTCTATGCAGAAATTAAAATAAAACAAGTCAGCTTACCGCATTTCATGCAGGAATCTATTCTTTGAAAATCTGATTCAAGTAAAGTAAATTTTAACCATTATGTGACAAGAATTTTGAAACCATAAAATATGAAAATAAAGTCTTGAAATTTGTAGAGATATTGTAAATGATTTTTCCTCAAATTTGTTAAACATGACCTCGTAAGGATGACCTAATATGGAAAATAAAATATGTTGTATATCATTCTACATTTCATTATGTGAAAATATATTATAAAATTAGAATGACATTGGGTGAAATATAAATTCTACCACAGATTGCAATCTAAATTATAAATATGGTTAAAAACACGTGGTAGCGATATTGATGGGAACATTTTTCTGCCATAGCAGACTACCTAAATACAAAGAATACCATACAAATTTAAATATCTTGATACAATAGTGCAACAGTGACAAAGGCTCAAATTTCTTACTTACTTACTTACAAATGGCTTTTAAGGAACCCGCAGGTTCATTGCCGTCCTCACATAAACCCGCCATCGGTCCCTATCCTGTGCAAGATTAATCCAGTCTCTAACATTATATCCCACCTCCCTCAAATCCATTTTAATATTATCGTCCCATCTACGTTTAGGCCTCCCCTATGGTCTTTTTTTTCCTCTGGTCTCCCAACTAACACCCTATATGCATTTCTGGATTTGCCCATACGTTCTACATGCCCTGCCCATCTCAAACGTCTGAATTTAATGTTCCTAATTATGTCAGGTGAAGAAAACTATTCGTGCAGTTCTGAGTTGTATAACTTTCCCCATTCTGCTGTAACTTCATCCCTCTTAGCCCCAAATATTTTCCTAAGAAACTTATTCTCAAACACCCTTAATTCTTATTCCTTTACTGTGGTATAAATAAATAAATAGATAAATAGATAGACAAATAAATAAATATATATATATATAAATAAATAAACAGATAAGTAAATAAATAAATAGATAAATAAATATTTAAGTAGAAGATTATTATGAAACAGTATACAATAATAGTTGCGGGAAACATCCGTTCACAGACTGATGTTTTCTATTATGAAACTTAAAAATCAATAAGAAGCGAATTTAAACGATGCTGATTTGAGAAAATAGTTTATGTATTTTTTATATTATATAAAACCTCATTTCACGAATATAACATACAAATGAAGAAGAAATTTTGGACGTGAAAAGAGGAATTCAGAACAGCCGGATACCCTTAACACAACACATAGCGTAACCAGTTTCTATTCCCGTGCAGTGCCACCGGCGCCACTCATGCCACAGTGCCTCATTGGCGGCAGCGACCTTGACATGCTTGACGTATAGTATTGTAGTAGTACTCTTACACTGCTATTGCAAGAATTACAAAGAAGTTATGGATTGGCGGCAGAGGAAATGAAAGTATCTCGTGAAAACATGCTTAAACATATTTTTGTTTAAGACGGTAGAAATTAATAAAAAATTTGAGCAATGATTTGCTGTAGTCCTTTCATGTGATCCTTGTTTTAAAATTATCTTTTGTGGAAACTCACGTTTTGTTTCAACTGAAAGGTCTCAATTATATAACGCGTGCAATAGACTACTTTATAACGGTAATTAAAAGTCACGGAAAGAATAGGAAAAATGTACACGATATAACGGTAGAAGACATAGATAACTATAATGACGGTAAAAACAATATGGCCATTCCTACGATGTATAACTTAATATTGTAGTGAATTTATATCGGTCTTCTGTTTATTTTAAGTCTTAGGAGCAGAGCTAATGAATATTCATGTGTATATTTAAATATTTACACATTTAAATTGTATATGAAGGTATATTTCAAAATTACCCCTGGGAATGTGGTTTAATATTTCTCAACTATAGTCTGGTCACTTTTTACATCACGGTAACATTTCCAAGACTTCTTGAATATTTATGAACACAGAATACAACATCCCTTGTAGGACGCAGTAGATTAAATTTATGGTATTGGTTTCGTAACATTTTGTTGACGGGAACAGTGTTTGTAGAGGAAAAGCTGTGTGTATGTAAATCAACATGTGGACATTCTTCTCCCTTTCATTAAATTACTGTACGTAGACAGTTCAAACGTAATATGATGATAAAATGAGAACAATAAGATGTCATTTTATTTTGCTTACAAGGGAACTTTCCGAAAATGCAACACGCAGAGAAGAATGTAACTTATTGCAGTTTAAAGGTCTACTAAAGTTATTCATCCCCCCAAAAAATAGCTGCCCATGCCAAGGGGTTGAAGAAATGTAAGGCTATAAACATACCGTGGAGTATATTAAAGAAAAGCACTTTTCACTAATATTCCCATATATTGAAGTAAAATTAGAAATATTAAGACACTTACTATATTATTATTGATGCTATTCAACATTCCACAGGCAATTCTTTGATGAGACAGTACTGTAAACAAAACGTCGAAATGCAGTGAGCACATCTGAATACTCTCAATCCGTTACACATCTAACAATGATTACCTGTGATTGCTTAAAAACAATACACCAGCGGCGTCCGACACTTTCCCGGTCTTTCATGCAGATAACCGCATCTGAGGAAAGCAAACCTGATTAATGGCTTGAAGATCTCTACCATAAACTGGTATTGTGTAAAGACCGTAAGTTAAAAAAATTCTGTCGTGACCAGACATTGAATTCATTAGTGTCCGATATGACAATATCTGTCACATACTTTACGAAGTTTTTATGAGCATGAAGAAATGGACATCAAGAGGCTGGATCTTGACTTAAGACCAGATGGGATCAGCTTAACTCTGAAGTTCACATTCGGAGGTACACTTTGTTGCAGTAAATTGTTGTCTTTGTTTGCTGACCAAGAAACAACGAGGAGCACAACATCAGTTGGTTTCGTCTCTGCCGAAATTGGCCAAATCACTCTTACGCATATTTGCAGTTTTACTTCCAAGAAGAAAAAGGCTAATTTGTTTTACTGCTATTGTAATACGAATGGAAAAATGCGAAAGATATTGAAAATTATTACGCATAATTAACGCTTTATCAAATCGGCATTCGTTTTCACAAGAATTAAGAAGTACTTCTCCCCTACCGTGACTGTGATCCATAGCATTACAGACGCTATTTCAAGAATCAAGAAGAATTGGCTGCCAGGATACAAGAAAAGACATTACGAGTATGGGCCATCCGCATTAAAAATGTCATGGATGCAGAAAACAGGCTCAAGTTCAAAGCTTCTTAATCTTGAGTTTATAAATTCAGAAACGATATAATATTGGTGTACGAACGATCACGCACAGTTGGGAGATAGTACTGGAAGAAGAACGAGATGAACACATTGCCAGACTGCTTTCGAGAACAAATCAGTCGGTCTGGTTGGCGCACTTGGTATAACGCTGACTTTTTATGCCCGAGATTGCGGTTTCGATCCCGGGTCAGGTCGATGGCATTTAAATGTGCTTAAATGCGACAGGCTCATGTAGAAGATTTACTGGCATGTAAAAGAACTCCTGCGGGACAAAATTCTGGCACACCAGCGACGCTGATATAACCTGGGCAGTTGTGAGCGTCGTTAAATAAAACATAACATTTAAGAAATCAGACAAATGCGTGATAGCCACATTGTCAACCTTCTCAGTTTTTCAATGCTGATCAAAGCAGGTTCCAGATGGAGATGCATACTCATCTTGTATTGAGATCAAAAGGAGCAAAACATGTGTACGACATTGTTGGATCAGTTTCTGAATCATCGCACTCTTATATGATTATGCCTCTAATATCCGCTGATGTTTGCTCTATTGTCACCAATGTATGTTCTATGTAGTAGTAGTGTTTCCCCAGCATACAAATTCGTTATTAGGAACTCTTCCTAACATTAAGGTATTTGCAAGTAAAACTGCAAATATGGTAGGAGTGATTTGGCCAATTTCGGCAGAGACGAAACCAACTGATGATGTGTTGTTCGTTGATTCTTGGTCAGCAAAGTAAGACAACAATTTACTGCAACGAAGTATACCGCCAAATGTGATCTTCAAAGTTAAGCTGATCCCACCTGATCGTAAGTCAGGAGTCCAGCCTCTTGATGTCTATTTCTTCATGCCTCATAAAATTTTTGTGAAGTATGTGACAGACCTTGTCATACCGGACATTGAAGAATTCAATATTTGGTCCCGAGAGAAATTTCAGAAACTTACAGTCTTGACACAATACAAGTTTATGGCAAATTTGTTTTCTTCAGATGCGGTCATCTGCATGAAAGACCGGGAAAGTGTCGGACACCGCTGGTGTATTATTTTGAAGCATTCACAGGCAATCATTGTTCGAAGTGTAACGGATTGAGAATATTCAGATGTGCTCACTAGCACTGACTCATCAGAGAAAAATGCCTGTGGCATGTTGAAAAGAATCAGTAATTATAGTAAGTGTCTTCATATTTATAATTTTTCTTCAGTATATGGGAATATTAATGAAAAGTACTTTTCTCTAATATATTAGAGTATATATACTCCATGGCATGTTTATAGACTTATATTTCTTCATCTTCTTGGCATGGGCAGCTATTTTCTTTTTGGGAATCAATAACTTTAGTAGATTTTTAAACTGCAATAAGTTACATTTTTCAAAGCGAGTTGCACTTTCGGAAGGTTCCCTTGTTAGTTTCATTGTTGATGTCATCAAACGCCGCTAAATAGACTCTGTAGTATGAGAAGAATGAGCGTAAGGAATTAGTCGATCGTGATATACGCAATGAATAAGGTTCGCAGTTTCAATGTTTCGCAAAACCACGGACTCATATTCGTACAGGGAATAAATGTCTGCTTACTTGGTAGTCAATTTAATTATGTGGAAGCTTGGGATCATGCTCACTCCAGATAAGAAAGCTGCACCTACTATCTGACTGTTATAGATTCGAGGATTGGATAAATATATTCCTATGTCAGCTTTGTGAGTGAGATAACCTTACGATGTTGTGGAGCTGAGAACGGAAGTCAGACGAGCTAGTGCAGCGAGTGCTGTCGGTTGTACAATATTCAGTCAAATATGGGTGAACGTGTTTCATGAAGACAGGGATGCTGTTTAGGACAGACCCCAATCAGGACAACCCCAAATTGGCGATCGCACAATTAACCTTCTTGTTCCACTCTGGATGTCGATTGCCGATGTATTGCGCGTGAATTATCTGCAGAGATAGACGTACGTAGAGTGACCAGACGTCCTCTTTTGTCCCGACATGTCCTCCTTTTTAGGCCTTTGTCCGGAGTCCGAGCGGATTTTTAAAAAGATCAATAATTGTCCTCCTTTGTGTAACTGTATGCCAGATATTTTGAAATTATCTGATTTGACAACTTTCTCAAGTAAATTTGCCTGTAGGTGGCAGCAGCAACGACGGAATAGGCTATACTCTTTGCCAACGATCATAACTCTCTTTGCTACTATTTCTTATTGTCGTTGCTTTCATAGGTGTAGCTAACTGTAAAATCATTTTATAGGCCTATTATTAAGTTTTGTCGCAAGTAAACCTCTCTGTAATAAAATATATATTGATATAATTTTAAGTATAATATAGACCTTATTACTTAATACAAGATATTGGAAACGCATTATCTAACGAAATTTATAAGCTTGTACTTGCTATTTGGGAAAAGGAAAATGTACCAGAACAATGGAAGGAGTCCATAATCGTACCTATCTTTAAGAAAGGGGACAAGACTAACTGTAGTAACTTTCGAGGAATATCACTTTTGTTGACGTCGTACAAAATTTTGTCCAATATTCTTTTGAGAAGATTAACTCCATATGTAGATGAAATTATTGGAGATCATCAGTGTGGTTTTAGCCGTAATAGATCAACTATTGATAAGATATTTTTTTTAATAATTTCAAGGAAAAATTGTTCCGGGGCCGGGTATCGATCCCGGGACCTCTGGTTGAACGTACCAGCGCTCTTTCCAACTGAGCTACCCGGGAACTCCACCCGACACCGTCTCAACTTTTCCCTTTATATCCACACAACTCGCGTGGGCTGACGAAACGCCAGAGACCCACATCGAGTGCACACAAACTCTGTGTGATCGATACCCGGCCCCGGAACAATTTTTCCTTGAAATTATTCAAATCTGCTTTACAGGAAGCCTTACCTGAAAGACTAGATTTGCAGATATTTTTTATTCGTCAAATAATGGAGAAAAATGGGAATATAAGGGTACAGTGCATCAGTAATTCATAGATTTCAAAAAGGCATATGACTCGGTTAAAAGAGAAGTTTTATATGATATTCTTATTGAATTTGGTATTCCCAAGAAAGTAGTTCGATTAATTAAAATGTGTCTAAGTGAAACGTACAGCAGGGTTGGTATAGATCAGTTTCTGTCAGATGCGTTTCCAATTCACTGAGGGCTAAAGCAAGGAGATGCATTATCACCTTTACTTTTTAACTTTGCTCTAGAGCAGACGTCTCCAAAAGCCTACTTGCGAGTAAGCCTCTGAACGGAACCAAAGCCAGTATGTAATGAGCACTCTCCGCCTCATCCATCCCCACCTGTAGTCTACTTAATGTTTATGCGCAAACGAAGAGCAGTGGCGGAGTGCCATTATCAGTGTGTTGGTCGAAGTGTTCCACCGTTTCACAATGTCTTCTAATAATGGATAAATAGGAAGAGAAATTTTTTTGTGTTAGTGGGGAGAATGTGAAATGCTTAATTTGTTCCAAAATTCTTAAGCGTGTGTTAAAATTCAACATGCGACGACAATACTCGACTCTTCACAAAGAATATCATGCAATTACAGGCATGTTGGACATGTGAAAATAATTTATTTTGAGGCTATCTGTATAACTGTTGGTTATACATAATAATCAGTATATTACTCAGTTCCGCATGACAAACATATAGTTTTTTGATGAAAGAGAGATGGAACGGAGAAAAATTCTCTCAGGCGCCGGGATTTGAACCCGGGTTTTCAGCTCTACGTGCTGACGCTTTATCCACTAAGCCACGCCGGATACAATCCCGACGCCGTTTAGAATCGTCTCAGATTAAGCTCCATCTCTTGGGTTTCCTCTAGTGGCCGCCCTCTGCACTACGTCATAGATGTCTATGAACGCAGGACCGAAGTCCATACATGTGTTGAGGTGCACTCAGATGAGTGACTGTTTGGCCGGGATCCGACGGTATGGGCGCCGTCTTTTTAAATCACAAAGTGATTTATTACGCATATCATATATATTTTTTGATGTACCGAAGTACATATGATATTTCCACGCAGATATTCTGCGTCATCACATGATGAAAGAGAGATGGAACGGAGAAAAATTCTCTCCGGCGCCGGGATTTGAACCCGGGTTTTCAGCTCTACGTGCTGACGCTTTATCCACTAAGCCACGCCGGATACAATCCCGACGCCGTTTAGAATCGTCTCAGATTAAGCTCCATCTCTTGGGTTTCCTCATAGACATCTATGACGTAGTGCAGAGGGCGGCCACTAGAGGAAACCCAAGAGATGGAGCTTATTCTGAGACGATTCTAAACGGCGTCGGGATTGTATCCGGCGTGGCTTAGTGGATAAAGCGTCAGCACGTAGAGCTGAAAACCCGGGTTCAAATCCCGGCGCCGGAGAGAATTTTTCTCCTTTCCATCTCTCTTTCATCATGTGATGACGCAGAATATCTGCGTGGAAATATCATATGTACTTCGGTACATCAAAAAATATATATGATATGCGTAATAAATCACTTTGTGATTTAAAAAGACGGCGCCCATACCGTCGGATCCCGGCCAAACAGTCACTCATCTGAGTGCACCTCAACACATGTATGGACTTCGGTCCTGCGTTCATAGACATCTATGACGTAGTGCAGAGGGCGGCCACTAGAGGAAACCCAAGAGATGGAGCTTAATCTGAGACGATTCTAAACGGCGTCGGGATTGTATCCGGCGTGGCTTAGTGGATAAAGCGTCAGCACGTAGAGCTGAAAACCCGGGTTCAAATCCCGGCGCCTGAGAGAATTTTTCTCCGTTCCATCTCTCTTTCATCATGTGATGACGCAGAATATCTGCGTGGAAATATCATATGTACTTCGGTATATCAAAATATATATATATAGTTTTTTGTTTAATTTTAGGTGAAATACGTAGGCCTACAAATATTTTGATAAATATAAAACAAGAAAATACAAACACAAATCACACACGTGTCCTCAGTCTTAAACAAAAAAAGCTTCTTTCTAGCTATGTTCTAGCTTGGAATATTGGAAAATCAATGAAGCCCTTTACAGAAGCATCATTTGTAAAATCATGCATACAGGACGTTATTAAAATACTGTGTCCAGAACAAAGTCAAAGTTTAAGAAAATTAAATTTTTTCCAATTACAGTTCATAGAAGGAATTTCAAGATTGTAAATGTAATGGAATCTGAAATCGAAACCACAACTATCCAGTTTGTAGCTTACTCACTTGCATTGGACGAAAGCACAGATAGAAATGACAAAGCTCACCTAGCCATTTTCATCCGAGGAGTTAATGAACATTTTAGTGTGTCTGAATGTCTTCTAGATGTAATTACAAAATACAAATGGAGAAGATCTTTTACAGGCACTGAAAGACACCATAGAACA
This sequence comes from Periplaneta americana, assembly GCF_040183065.1. Lineage (NCBI taxonomy): Eukaryota > Metazoa > Arthropoda > Insecta > Blattodea > Blattidae > Periplaneta > Periplaneta americana. The sequence continues at coordinate 97,243,283 of NC_091130.1, forward strand.
GAAGAGGTTGAATTTGCATTGGCTTGTGTCAATAGCAACGACAGGGTTCCAGCTTCATAGTATGTCAAAATAATATACAAACGTATGATATTTCTTATTCTTTTGATGTTATTATTTGTAAACATAAGCAGACCGTAGCCGCGATCCCCCACTGATCGCTTCCATCTGCTAAGGTACGAGTCTCTTCCCCTTCTCTAGCCTTACAGCACACTGTGTTCGGCGGGCAGCATCGAGAGCACGAATGACGATACGCTTTTTGGAGACCTCTGCTCTAGAGTATGCCATTAGGAAAGTCCAGGATAATAGAGAGGGTTTAGAATTAAACGGGTTACATCAGCTGCTTGTCTATGCGGATGACGTGAATATGTTAAGAGAAAATCCACAAACGATTAGGGAAAATACGAGAATTTTACTTGAAGCAAGTAAAGAGATAGGTTTGGAAGTGAATCCCGAAAAGACAAAGTATATGATTATGTCTTGTGATGAGAATATTATACGAAATGGAAATATAAATATTGAACATTTATCCTTTGAAGAGGTGGAAAAATTTAAATACCTGGGAGCAACAGTAACAAATATAAATGATGCTCGGGAGGAAATGAAACTCAGAATAAATGTGGGAAATGCCTGTTATTATTCGGTTGAGAAGCTTTTATGACCCAGTCTGCTGTCAAAAAATCTTAAAGTTAGAATTTATAAAACAGTTATATTACCGGTTGTTCTGTATGGTTGTGAAACTTGGACTCTCACTTTGAGGAACCTATGTTAAGGGTGTTTGAGAATAAGGTGCTTAAGAAAATATTTGGGGCTAAGAGTGATGAAGTTACAGGAGAATGGAGAAAGTTACACAACACAGAACTGCACATATTGTATTCTTCACCTGAACTAATTAGGAACAATAAATTCAGACATTTGAGATGGGCAGGGCATGTAGCAAGTATGGGCAAATCCAGAAATGCATATAGATTGTTAGTTGGAAGGCCGGAGGAAAAAAGACCTTTGGGGAGGCCGAGACGTAAATTGGAAAATAATATTAAAATGGATTTGAGGGAGGTGGGATATGATGAGAGACTGGATTAATCTTGCTCAGGATAGGGACCAATGGCGGGCTTATGTGAGGGCGGCAATGAACCTCCGGGAAATCCAGTAAATAGTAAGTAAGTATAGATATAAGTCTAAATTTAAAAAGATATTATCTGTCCTCTTTAATAATTGAATCGGTTATTTCGAAAACGTAACATGTACTGTTCTGCGTAAAATACTTCAGTAGCATTTATTACATTAACCAAACTGAAAGTCCATTTCTTATTCATTTCTATAGATGAAATATATGACTTATTTTATTATTTTTAACAACAATGTGTTATAGGGAAAAGTAAAGAGCACTCTTGGTAATAAAAGTAACATGCGCGAAAAGCCAATGCTACGTTTTCGAAATAATCGATTCAATTATATTTCCCTGGACTTTGATATGTAGCGAACTGTAAAATCGTTATTAAGTTTTTCATAATTATTTTATAATAAAATAGATATTAATATACTTTTAAGTATTATGATGTAAGCCTAAATCTATACTGTAAACGTTTTGTAATTAAATAGATATGGACGGAATTGAAACTACATGTATGAAAAGCCTAAATCTAAATCCGTAATATTTTCTGTCCTCTTTTTTCGAAAAATGTCTTCCTTTTTCAAGCCTCGTAACCTCTTTTTTATCGATGTGAATCTGGTCACCCTAGACGTATGTCACAAAACTGTGCTTCACATCCTGCACGATATTCTTGAATTACGCAAAATTGCTGCGCATTGGATACCCCATGGAATCACTGAGGTCCTGCAATGGCAGCGCTACGCAACTGCACAGGAATTGCTGAACCGCTACCGTACCAGAGGGAAGGTGACAACTCCCTTCGACGAATCCTCAACATGGAAGAAACTTGCGCTCGCTCATATGAACCACGCATGAAGCGGCAATGAAATGAATGGAAACATCCCGGCTCTCCTCGACCAAAGGCAGTGCATTCTGCATAAGGTGTTGTGAATATGATGTCCGTTGTCACGCATGAATTCTAGTGGTTATACAGTGGCGGCTAGTGACGTAAATGGTGCGTGAAGCACTGTTAGGTCGACTTCTAATTTTATAACAAATTATGCTTATGTATATTAAATATCGGTAGTCTATATTTAAAATACATGACGATGATGAAGATAATAATAATAATAATAATAATAATAATAATAATAATAATAATAGTAATAATAATAATAATAATAATAATCAAATCATAAATTAACGGTAACAAATAATCACACCAATTTTTTCAAGAGAAGTTGAATCTTCTTTTTATGACAGCGAATTTATCAGTAACATCGTTGTGGAAAGGCTGATTTTTTCATAATTTTGTGCGCAATTTGCTTCTGCATTGAAATATTTGCGATTGACGAATCTTTCTTGTGACACGCAACTACACAAATAGTTTTTAATGCGAGTCATGTAAGAAAAACTTCTTTCCGCGGACAAATTTGTTAATAAACAGCCCAAATCCCTAAAGAACACTTATTTTATGAACAAATATTACTCTTAATTATTTAAAATAGTCCTAATAATTAATGTAATAAGAACAGTAGAGAAAATAATTTTATTACAATGCACACAACAGGATCTTTATTCACACTCGCTCACGAAACCGCGGAAAAATTTAAGTTTGCATAAAGGCTACAGTAATACCTAACAACGCTAACACCATAACCATGTTTTTTCAATTCCTCTTAAATTATATTTTCACTTCTCTCAAGACACGTGCTTGCTTCTTTAGCAAAATAGTTAAAAAAATTACAAATATATTAATTTAGTATGCCGTGGCGTCGCGGTCTAAGGCAACCTGCCTAGGACTCGCGTTACGGAATGCGCGCTGGTTCGAGTCCTCATGGGGGAAGAAATTTTCTCATGAAATTTCGGCCAGTGTATGGGACCGGTGTCCACCCAGCATCGTGATGCACTTGGGGAGCTACGCTAGGTAGCGAAATCCGGTTGCGAATACCAGCTATAACGGCTGGGTGGATCATCGTGCTAACCACACGATACCTCTATTCTGGTTGGATGATCGTTCACCTCAGATTCAGCATGTGGGTGTGAGGCCAGCAGCCGGCTAGTCGGTCTAGACCCTTCATGGGCTGTAGCGCCACGATTATTATTATTATTATTATTATTATTATTATTATTATTATTATTATTATTATTATTATTATTATAACTTTTCTTTGGGTGAAATTAATTTACGCTCTTAAATTTCTGTAATTTTCATTGTTAGAGTTGGCTACCCTGATTAGTTCCTTTGTCGTTGATCGGCGGAACATTGTGAATTCGTCTCTTCTATTATTTCACGTCTGACCAAAGCCAACTCTTGTTGCGGAATGAGGAGTGTAGCCTTGTAGCCATGGTAACCACAGCTGAGTGAAACACTAACTGGAGAAAAATGGAGCTAACTTCACCAGCGCAGAACTTAAAATGTATCGGGGTCTTGTTCTACGGTAACCATAGCAAGCGAAATAGGAAGTCGCAATGCAGGAAGTAGATTCACGGACGCTGCGTTCGTTAATTTTTCAACGCAGCGCCATATTTGGACGTACAGTACTTTAAACATAAATATAATAAAATCAGTCGCATTGTGATGTATAATAAAAGTAAAGTGAATGTTTCAATTTTTTTTAAATTCTATGGTGAAGTTGTGCTTCACTTAATTCACCTGAAAAGCCCCCTCTGATGATTAATACTGCACTATTATGTACCACCAAGGCGGGAAGTAAGTGCTGTCTACTACTACAATTTCCTGCAACAACATCTTCCTTCACTTTAATGAAAAAGCTGCGGAACCTTCTGGAAACGACCCCATTATAATTCATGACAAAGAGAGGAATCACACTGACAACGCCGTGACGAGTCTTCTGCATTCTTGGCGATGGGAAGTACCGGAAAATCCACCATACTCACCTGATATGCGTCCATGAGATTATGATCTCTTCCCCAAAATCAAAGAGTCACTTAGAGGCAACAATACGAGAAATGTCACTATTCATGCCATAGGGAAGCCGACTTAAACAGAGATCGAAAAATCGAAAAATCGAAGGAGAATTGGGAGGAAAATTTAAAAGGTACGCAAAACGCGTCCTTGCAATGGGTTGGGAGCTGTACAAAACTAAATATGTGAGCTCCAAGCCTGTTGGCCACTAGTCTCACTCCGGGTTACGCTGCTCCCTTGAGGGAGCTCTAGAAAGTTTTGAAGGGGAAGCCGAAATTTAAACAGAGATGGACGCGCTGATGGCTTACGATGGTTTCCACAAGTGTGGTAAACATGAAGGGCTATTAAATTGAAGGACTGTAAGTGGTGTTTACTTTGGTAATAAAGCCATTTCAAAATTGTAGTGTTCTTGCCATTACTTTTAATAGCACAATTCATACAAAAGGAAATCCCAAAATAGAAGTTTCTAGAAAATGACAATGGGGTGGGTCTATACATATGTGATTGAAAAATTAACATGATTTCATTTGTGTTTGATCCTTTCAGTTCGGTGAAATGCTAAGTGAAGAATTTTTTTCAAATTATTGTTTAACGATGCTGTATCGACTGCTAGGTTATTTGTATTCGATATTAGCGGTAGCAGCGAGAAGATATTTGGCGATGATTCCGAGGATTCACTGTGACATTGTCTTATATTTGCCTCGCGTTTGATGAAAACTTTGGAAAAATGTCAAACCGGAAATAAGTCCAAGCGCAGCAGATAAACGCACTACCGTCTGAGCTATGCCGGCGCTAAATGAAAAATTAAAATTAACACATTATCGTTGCTAATAATAATAATAATAATAATAATAATAATAATAATAATAATAATAATAATATTTATTTCATTCCAAAGACTGTACACTCTTAGACAAAAAAAGTGACCGGGCTCCAGGTTCTATGTCCGATTCGGAAGACTTCGGGTGGATTCGCCAGAGCATGATATACACGCGGACGAATTTCTTCTGTCGTAAATGTTTCCAACACTCCACTGTCAATACTATATGATGATTATGTAACATGCTTCTTAAAGGGAAGATTCATCGTCTCTCTTGCATAGCGCAGTCGGTAGCATTGTGGTATTGTATTCGAAAGGTTTCGAGTTCGAATCTCAGTCTATACTTTGTTTGTTTTTTTTTTCCATTCGCATTTTTTACTTCTTGTATACTGATAATAACCAGTATTGTGAAATATTTAACAGAAAGTTAAATATTTACAAAGGGCAAATTAGATACATAATAGCAATCCCTTCCCTTGTATCTTGTATTTAAAGAGAATAAACGAAATCTTCTCGGATAGAAATAAACAAAAACAAACCTTAAGTAAACGAAATCCTTCTTGGATAGGAATAAACAAACATAATCCTTTTCTGTGTATTAAACAAAATAAATAAGTACATCTTGGAGACCAATAAACAAAAATCAAAATAGACAAAAAATTCAACACCGGGTATGTAATCCCTCCGCATCTATAACCGCCTGCATCCTACGGGGTATGGATGCGATCAGGCGTCTCCGGTACTGTCGACATGAAGATACACGATCCCAAGCGTCCTCGATAATATTCCAGAATGCGTCTTTTGTGGTCGGCCGACGTGGCATTATATTTATCATCGCGTTTACAGTTTTCTTCACCTCCGACCACACATTTTCTAGGACATTCAGATCTGGTGAACAGGGAGGCCATGCTATCAGTCTGATATATGGCCTCTCTGAAAATCATCTCATGACCTCGACACATGTGTAAACACGATGATTATCCTGTTGAAATATGATATCATATCATCAGGATATATCATCCGTACAGAGGGAAGCATAACATTTTCCAATAAGACCTTGTATTGTTGGGCATTAAGATTTCCGTCGAGCCGCCATAGAACATCCAGCTCCAACATAGAACAGATACATGGCCACTGCGAAAGCGAGTTGTCACATGCGTAGGATCATATCGGGATCCCCGTGAACGGTGGACTATTTGCCGCCCGTAATTGTCAGAGGAAAAAGTAACTTCGTCTGAAAATATTACCTTATTTCAATCGAAATTAACATTTTCCTCTGCAAATGCAAGGCGGAATAATCTGTGGTCATCAGTAATGCACTCCCATTTTAATTGCATTAGCGACTGTACTGCCATCTCATGTTCGTTTACGGCGGATGTGTGGCGATCCTGGCGGTTGTTCTCTTCAAAGTGCAACCGATTTTAACATAGGAATGAACAATCTATATATGATCTGGGCTATTACAAAGCAGATATGTAACGGCACTATTTACGAGTGTAGCCTATATCTGGAACGCATTGGTTTTGTCTTTAACATTATTCATCTCGTTTTTGCAATACTATTAACATGATTATTATTATTATTATTATTATTATTATTATTATTATTATTATTATTATTATTCTCGTGTTTGTATTACTGTGAATAGTATAAACGGCTAACAACTGCCGAAATGAGATTCATGAGAAAAACAGCTGGATACTCCCTTCTCGACCATCATCGGGACGTAGATATTCTGAAGGAATTAATTGTCCATTATCTGCAGCAATACAGGCTTCAGTGGCAGAAAGATGTCAAGAGGAGGATCGCTCTAGATGGCCCAGGCAGGTTTTGTCGTATGTCCCAAGAGGTCGAAGAAATTTAGGACGACCTAGGAAACGCTGGCAAGAGACCGTAACAGATCCACTGGGGTCTAACACTTGAAGGCTAATGATGATGATGATGATGATGATTAGTATTATTGTTATTATTCTCGTTGTTGCACTACTGCTACTGCCACTGCTACCGCCACCGCCACCGCCGCCGCCACCACCGCCACCACCACCACCACCACCACTACTTTTAGTAACTGAACAATACTCCTTATGGAGAAGGGAGAAGATCCAAGAATTGAGCATCTGTTTTAATTCAAGGGTAATTAGGAAGAAGTCTCCGATATTAATGAACGTTTTTGTTTAATTTGTCAACTAATCCCAACTCCTGTGCACGTTAATAAATGTATCATTCGTTTCCAGCTAGAGAAAAAAAAATAAAACGAAACATATATATATATATATATATATATATATATATATATATATATATACGAAGGCGGATACGAACCCGGGATTTCTGCGTGGGAAGTCAGAGCTTTACCACGGAGCTATGACACATACACAGTTCAAACCGTTGTTTGCCGATATAAGAGTATGTTCTTGGATCTCGCTGGTTTCGTCCTTGCTACTCTGAGTTTAGTCTTGTGTATCAGGCGCACAGCCGAACAGAACTTAGAAAAATTTACGCTTCAAGAGTCCGGTCATTTTTTTTTTTTTTTGTCTAAGAGTGTACAATACAGCATAGGAAAATGTCATGTTAAGAAAGAACATTTAAATACCAGAAAAAGATTTACAAGTAAGCAATATGTTCATAAGTTACATACAAGGAAATAATCACATTTTCTAATATCATATAGGCTAGACAATTCTCCTTATAAGGTATACAGCTATATAGAGTTAAAATACTCACCAATATTATATAGTGACAAGTCTATTAATTTATTTTTAATTTCTTTCTTAAAAAGTCTCAAGCTTCAACGTCTAACATTGTCGGGTAAAACATTATATTACTTTTTACAAATCTCTACAAAGCTGCAATGGCGTCTGCAGTTTCTGAGAAGTATTCTTTAGAGTGCTATTGCATGCGCAACCTTATTTATGATTTATAAATTTAATAATCCCTGCAGATAAAGTAAAACGGGAGAAGAGATCGGGGCAGAAGAAGATATCATATGATAGACGACATTAAGATCTGTGGATCATATGCGGAGACTAAGAGGAAGGCAGAAAAAGGAGGAAAGGGGAAATGCTGGGTTTGCAGTGAGAGATATGTCATTTGGCAGAACACTATATACGTTTATATTCAGAATTACAAATACATTTTTCTCCAAACAGCCTCTGTAGTACAAAATGAAAGATAGCTGAGATATTACAATCTCATTTGAAGGAAACAGTAAATAAAGAATTAAGTGCAAGAACAATATTAAACACTGAATAAAAAAAGGACTGTAATTGCCAAAGATGACCCTAGGAAACATGGCTTTCTTTGCATATTTATGAAAGAAGCTAGGTTTTAAATAAAATTTGAATGAGATTTACACTCTTCGGCTTTTTCATGTCTAGTCTTCAAGTGTCATCTTATCATACGAAAATAATCCTTGCAGTTGAAAAAAGATGTTAAATGAAAACAATTAAAGTTCTCTCTGAATGGTCTTTGTAGAGTAAAAGGGAAAATCCGGTTCCAAGGAAGTGACAAACAAAGAACTAGAAGATTAATTATCATCGCATAATATCCTAATAGGCAGTGTAACGAAGGAAATATATTACTTAAATAAATTATGTACTTAATGTCTTCCTACACTTAATAAATTCTCTGCAAACTGGAATCTACTATGTTGACAGTGCTTCGGAACACATTTAGCAAACTCAATACCTTTGGACGAGTTTCATTGTTCCCGGTTATCTCTGCCATTACTTCTCGTTTCTTATATGTTATTTTGTTCTTCCCTTATCCGTCGCTCTATATATCTTAATTTCATCCTTTCTCTTCGCTATCCAAGTGGGATCTATAACAGAAACAACTATTTTCCTACACGAATTCTGTGTGCCCAATTTTCTTAGCCAACATAGTTCTCTGCATATTTCCATTGTGTTAAAACCTCCTTCTAGGCTACTGTAGAATACCAGAATTGTCACTCAATATAGAGCATAGTCGAGAATGGAAACGGCGAATGATAGTCCGAGAGTTTTAATATTTCGTCATTGTTCCTGCAATAACTCCTATGTGACATATTTATGGATTTTCAGGTTTTTGCTCTATTAAATAACTTAAAAAGTGATACAGAAAATAATAAAATCTCATATATTAAATCATATTTCTTTGTTTCGAAAATGTAGGAATTCACAGTCTCCTATGTACGGCTGCCATAGGATGAATAAATGTGTTTCTTCTTCCTACTGAAAAATTTTATATTTTGCACATAGGAGTTATTGTAGGAACAACGACGATTTGTTATTAATACACAGAAGACAGAAAAATATTTAAAATGACATGCGGTACTTGTATTTTCAGTCGGTACAAATTTTGATTAATTTGTATTGGTCAAATGCAGCAAGAAAGTTATTGATCGTGTTCATCTAGCTTCAAGTGAACACCATCATGACACTATTAGGCTGTGTCGCTGTACGTCCACAAGTTTTTCAAAGTCGTCGTCTCTTCTGCGCTATCTTGTCAGCTGGTATTTTATTATGGTATTGCAGTGAGTTCTTCATTTGGTTTGTAATCCTGCAATATATAGGCTATTTAGTTATTTTCGGCACAAGTTTTACTTACCCTGTAATCATTCCATGCTTAACATGACATTTTAATGTTCGAACTTCGGTTACATAAAGCATAGGCCTAGTGGGAAATTACAATTTGTCATTTATTGTTAATAATATGACGTGTTTCTATAGCATGAAAGGTTACAGAACTATATGACGCCCGTGACATAAAAATGTAGTTAATTTGAAATGCATATTAGAGCCAGGAAATTGCTACCAAAACTATTAAGTTGTGTGAGCTTGGACTATATCTCTACCCAAGGAACAGTAGTAACGCAGCTCTAAACATCAACAAGCCAGCACAGCAAACATGTACATTCGGGTGGTAACAAAATTTTGTCTTTGTGTCTATGTCCATGGCCATAGAACAATAAACACCATAAGGAAATAATACAAAAAATACACTAATTGTCAATTACAATCTTCATAATTTTCAATCTGAAATAACTTACGCATACGTACAAAAGCACAAATAAATATAAAGCGATGTGTTTCTAGACTTGTTACAAAACTTAATAATGTCCATTTTCAGTTTATTAAAAGAAATACTCCTTCTATATTGGATAAAGCTATTTGTATGCGGAATATGTTCGTTGTACGTCACAACACGTGATTAGAGCAAATGTGAAATAATAATAATAATAATAATAATAATAATAATAATAATAATAATACAGTAGTATTTCTTACTATATCACCCAGTATGTGGCATCTCATATGCAGGCTTCTTCCTAGGGACACAGAGTAACCAGTATGAGGTTTAGAGTACACGGAGTATAAATGACGTCATGACCCGTGTGCAGTCACCCGACTGTAACAGCACAGGTGGGTCCATAATGTGTATTACCGTTGTGTGTAGGCCTATTGTTTGAAGGGATAATGAAATGTACCAATATTATTATATACAGTGTATATATATATGTATATATACACACACAAATAATTATGTATACTTGACTCAGGCTTTGTAGAAGACATTTTCTCTTCATTACTCTATTTTACACGTAAAGACAATGGTCTGCTTGTTCCTGAACGACTATTTCTTTTATAGATTATAGTTCTACATTACATAATTTCCAGTAAAATGTTTCTCTATGTGTTACTATGATTACCAGCAAATCGTTGAAGAACTGCATTGAAGTTTGTGTGATTGCAGATTCAACTTCTGTCGTGTTGAAAGCCGCTCATTGAACTGCACAGTTCCACTGCGAACGTTAGTGCGTACCGAAACTGCTTCTCTACTGTGCAGAAGATGATCCTTAATCTATTAAAACTTTCTTTGCCATTAATATTAATATTTAATATTAGAGGATAAAAATTCGCTCCGACGCCGGGGGATCGAACCCGGGTCCTTAGTTCTACGTACCAAGCGCTCTCACCATTAAGCTACGCCGAATTCCGATCCACAGTACCGGATCGAACCCATCTCCTTCAGTGTTTTTTGACTCCCAGTTGAGCATGTATGTTGACAATTTTATATTAAGTCAACTACCATTATGCAAGGAGCGCACTCAGTTGAGTGACTTGCTGGCCGGGATTCCACAGTAGTATGCACAGTAATCTGTACAGAAATATGCAATGTTGCTAGAAGAATGTACGTAAATTGTTTTTTTCCTCCCCCCCCCCTACAGGATATATCTGTTATTGTAACAATTATGCTGTGGATTGGACTTCAGCGCAGCTCAATGGTGAGAGCGCTAGATATGTAGAACCAAGGACCCGGGTTCGATCCCCGGCGCCGAAGCGAATTGTTCTCCTCTAATATTAGTTATTACCATAACAGATATATTATGTAGGACCAAAAAATAATAATCTTTATGTAGATTCTTCTAGCAACAGTGCATATTTCTGTACATATTACTGTGGAATCCCGGCCGCCAAGTCACTCACTTAATTTACTACCCCTCTGAAGACATCGGGATTATATGAGAATTCAGTTTGGCCTGTCCTCTCAGCTACAACTCAAATGCGACACAATCTTATAAAATGAATAATGATACACACACAGACACACACGTATAATTCTTAACTTAAACTGTCCAAAGATAGGTTTGAACCTTATAAGTAACACCACTTACGAAACAACTAAGCAAGCAGTAATGGGGTAGGGCGGCCAGTTCCTTTTCTCCTCCATTGCATTCATCGCTGACTAGTAATCATTATGTATACACTGATACATTTTATTCGCTCTCTGTCTTGCAATGTTCCATTATTTTACAAAACAGTTATGAGCTTAAATAAAAAAGTTTCCCTTTGCAAACTTTGACGACAATGGATATCACTGAACAGGTCTATTTTAGTAGCAGTAAGTTATTATCAAGGTGGGAAGTGTGCTATCGAAAACGATCCGCAGCCTCGGTCCTCGGTGGTTCTGATTTTATTGCGATCCATTACTTCAGACAAATGCTTTGAAAAATCAGCCGTTACTATTAAAATCCGCACGGTCCAGCTATTCATGATGTAGTTTCCCTCGCTCGAAGCTCTATAAAATGAATACATGGAGTGTATTTCCAATACATCACTGCATTATTGTTGTTGCCCCAAAGTATCAGTTGTTATTGAAAATAACTTCGTCTGAATCAACGTTTAGAGTAAATGAAACGTGAAGACAGCTCTTGTTTTAAAAACAACCCCTCATTTTATCCGTGATGGTAACATTCCTATCTCTCTCTAGTGAAACAAAGAAACGTTGTCTGTTGCATTAGGTATAAAGTTTCAGTGAATATTACGAATTTTTGAAATGATGGACTCATTTCAATCCCTTTCAATCTATAAAGACATTACGCAATATTCATCCAATATTTCAGTGAAAATGTTACAAATATTCCCAATAATTATGACATTTCTATTTGTCTCCGTCTATAAATCTATGGTGTCCCTTATACAAATGGAACATTTAAATGGCTATACGAATAATTTTTTGAACTAATGGTAACATTCTTATCTTTCATAATCCACAATGTAGTGCTGTTTGTTGCACGTGTGACGTATTTCAGAATAGAGTCCTGCAAAATCTGTTGAAAACCGAAGAGACTTACATAGCGCTACTGAACGCCTGGCTTTATATGCAGTATGCGAAATACATCTGCTTGCGTACTGCCTGAGTATTCGGTTTAACGTGTATTCGAGTTGATATAATCTCTCTGTGGGTGGACGGCTCTGGCGTATAAAATGGAGATCACAGTGAACCATCCAGATATTATAGCTGCGGATCATCAAGAAGAACAAACAGCATGCAGCGTGAAACTACAGACATTGTAAAGCGTAAATTGCAGAAAAAAAACTTTCGGTATCCACAAATTACCAAGGTTGTAATTTTTGCTTACACTAGAAAACTGAATTATAAAATTACAATAATGACACACTTAAAAACAGTAAACTCGATCAATAGTAAAACTAAAACAAAAATAACTTTACATCTTCTGAAACCTACTACAACCAATGCTTTTAGTAGGCCTATGTTTACTATGACTAGAGAATTAAACGTAATATAGGTTTTCCATTCATTTAGGCCTAATTGAACCTCATCGCCCCGTACAATCTGCAGGTTTATTTCACTTCTACCCTGTATATGAATAGCTACTGTTTTGGAGGAATGCATTTAGAGTTAATAATTATTTATGTGATTAATTGTAATTCTATTTTGGATTTATTTACTTATTATATCTCACATTATACATTATGCTCATTTCATTTTCTACATACTAAATTGATGGAAAGATCACCAAAAAACTCTAGTCTCTCTAGCAACACTTGTGAAACGAATATTGGCCATTCCATGAATAAGTGTTTCCACCGAGCGTAACTTTAGACTAGTAAAACAGATTTATTAATACATAAACACAAGAAGTCAACTCTGATCATGTAGTCTATGATAATAGGCCCTCATAATAATTGTGGACATCTAATAGTTAATATTAGCACGTGTGTAATAAAATAGTTCTTTGAATGACACTTGTTTCCCCTGAAGTAGATCTTTTCTACACAGAATGATTTATTTCTAAACCTTGCTATTCTTTTGTTATTCGTAGTTTAGAAATGTGTAAATTATACTTATTTTGTACAGAACAGCAACCATTGGGAGAAAAAGTAATCGTATTGTTGAAAATAACATTACTGTTTACCTTTTTAATTGATTTCTTAATAAATAATATTGCAACTGATTACAATAATTAAGAAGCATGCAACTATTGTTTTAGAGGTAGGCCTATACAATTTTTTTTAGTTTAAAGTGCAAAAGTCATAATGGACTTACGTACTACTTTCCTATTTTGTTTTATAATGAATTGTAATTATATTTTTGAATATATTTGCATTATGATATTTCACATTATACATTACGTCTATTTCCTTCGATGTCACTGTGTCCATTGTTCATTTATTTGTTACTAGTCAAATTACTGCAAGTTCGAAATACAAAAATAAATGTATTAAAGTGTTAAATTATTTGTATTCCTATTTGAAGCAAACATATTTTTGTAATTAAACAAAATAAATATCCTTCAATATTATTACTCTGTTTGTATAGCCTACTGAGAAAATGTTAAAGAGTTATTGTATGATGAAATGTACCTGGTGTTATTTGGATATCGTATTTTCTTCCTCCTTACCATTTCTTTCTGTGTGAGATTTGTGTTCTAAATAATTCGCGATCTTACATGAACTTATGTAATATCGATCATTGGGTTATACAAATCGAACAAGATTCAGTCAATATGTGACGAGAAAGAGTTACGACGTAATCAAATGATGAAGTTATGACGTATACCGTTTAACACTGGTATAGAACAACGCCAGCTATATAGCGTTTATTGGTAAGAAAAATATACATGGCTTGTGCACGTCTTGTTCTGTGAAAAACTATAACATTGTTTAACATATCTATAAGCAACTTTCATTAGTAAAACTCTAAAAGTTTAAAATATAAACGATACTTAAAAAGTTACTGCAAGTTCAGAATAATAAAGAAAATATATGTGTTATAGTGTCGAATGAACTGTAAGAATACTTGCAAACACTTTTTTTTTTCAATAAGTCAACGTAAATTTCCTTGTTACTCCGGTTGTGTACTCGAAAAACGTTATTTTCATGTAAATGCGCTTGATGTTCTGTCTACTCCGCAATACATCTGGCGTAATCGCTCGACAACCGAGTTATTCGGCCCGATGTTCATCGTAGCCGGTTGAGCTCCGACCGGTCGAATGTAAACCGGTTGTGTGCGCAGTTTTGCAGGTCTCTATTTCAGAAGCTGGGTTATAAAGTTCCGGCTAAAGCTGACATTCTTACCCCTACTGATCCATTAAGATGAAATCTAAGTATTTTAAAAGAAATTTGATTTCTGATCGACATCACTTGACAAAAGGAATCTGATGCATTAAAGTGCATTAAAGAACTTGTTGCAGATGCACTGTTTGATAAAATTGCCTATTACAGCCTACTGGGCAGTTCATATTATTGTGCGGTACCATTTTGTCTTGCATACTGCACATTTAGTAAGATAAAATAAATACAAAGAGAATTTAAATTAACTTACATTTTATCCTGCCTGTTATTATGTTAACATTTTGGCTTGGAAACTATTATCCAATATGCTTAAGTGTTAGAAATTATCAGGAAATTAGGCTACTGGAAATGATGTTCATGTAATATTTTATGTTATTGTTGCACTCTTTTCTTCTATTTTGGTCGTTCTTTCGGTGGTATTCATTAAGTTTGAGTAAGGTAAGCGTTTTTTTCAATTTTACTGGGATTTTTATTTTCATAATGGAGTTAAGTGGGGATCGCATAAAGAAATCTCACCCAAAAGTAGGTAGCGCTTTGTAAAAGTCTGGGAACCACTGCCATAAGGTGAGACGAATATCAGTAAACCTTTATTTAGTAAACCTCTTAAGTTAGTTATACTAATTTACTGTAATTTGAACTGCATAGTCAAATCAGAGTGGATAAGTTAAAAACTGCAGAAATAATTTTTATGTCTTCTTGAATACAGAGACTCTTCTAAGACTATAAAGTAAAGGCTGGTTCACAATAAACCGGAAACGGAAACGGCAACGAGAACTAGAACGGAAAGATTGTTAAAATGAATGTATTTAAATTTAAGCATTCACAATTAACTCTCATGTTCCCGTTCTCGGGCTCCGACAAGCTTCTCGTTAATTGTGAATGCTCACATTTAAATAAATTTATTTTAACAATATTTCCGTTATAGTTCCCGTTGTCGTGTGTTCTCAAATTGAGTAGTGTGTTAAGAATTTCATTTGGATGTGTTTTTATATGTCTGTATATTTCGTATTGTTCTAGTGTTTTAGTTTTCGGTTTTTAGATTGGATCTGTAGAATTTCCATGTCTGTATTGATGTCTCTGTAGGTGTGGTTAGCATTTGTAATATGTTCTGCATATGTGGAAGTGTTTTATAATTTTTTTATAGCTATGATGTGTTTTTTGTAACGTGTTTGAAATGATCTGCCTGTCTGTCCTATGTAGAAGTTGTTGCAGGTGTTACATTTGAGCTTGTATATGCCTGTGTGGTTGTATTTGTTTGTTTGTGTTGTTTGTGTGTTGAGATGTTTTTGTAGAGTATTATTTGTTCTGTATGCGATGTTGTAATTTAATTACGTTTTCCGAAGTGATATAGTGTCAAAGTTGTGTAATCAAGATGTATAATGTTTACATTAAGTGTTTCTCCTACAGCGGGACAATGGGAGTGAATAACACACGTCAAGTATACGTAATTGAAAAAAAGAAAAGTATTTTCTTACTTCCGACTATTCATGTACGATAAGATAAGGAAGAAGAAAGAGTATAAAAATAAACGGATAAACCCAATTATTCGGAGGATATCAGAGACACAATCTTCCTAGCCTCAGTTAACTGTCATTTGATTTATCAACATGGAATGTGGATTCCTGGAGTATAAAAATAATCGGATAAACCCAATTATTCGGAGGATATCAGACACACAACCTTCCTAGCCTCAGTTAACTGTCATTTGATTTATCAATATGGAATGTGAATTCCTGGATTTGAAGCCATCCATTGAGAAAACTACAGCGAGGCTATCTCTTCTTGCTTTGAATATTTTAGCAGTAGTGATACATTATACAATATTCTTTTGATTAAACGTATCCAGATTAAGGAAGGCTAGATCTAATACAATGTCCATCGCGTTAAAATCAATTGATTAATGGCGATTACCAAACATGAAATCCTATTATTGTAGGAAATTATAGTCAAATGTTGCCCATCCAATTGAGATTTACGAGACTACAGGCGCAGTAATACAAATCGATTCATCAAGCAGAACAGCAGGCTGAGCATTCGAAAATAAACAAGAGTTATTCCCCTATATGAGGGATGGTCTTGTCCATACAGTTAAGTCCGGAATTACAAACGACTTTAAAGTGGGTGCATCGAAATAACAGATTCAGTTTGAGATATGAAGACAAAATAATTATTGCATTGTGTTCAGATTCTCATATATTCAACTATGGTACAGTGCAGTGATGTCAACGAGAGCGCAAAGGTGCCTCATCGCCCGTATGCACTGCTCAGAGCACGTAGGGCACGCAGGTACAAGTCACTGGTGAACGCAAGAGTTGTACATTACACATTGACGAAGAAGTCGTTCAGTAAGTTCCAGGCTAACTGGACTCTTAACTTTCAATAAGTGAAAAATGAGGTGATGCTCTTTGTTTGGTATGTGGAAATTATTTAGTTACAAAGAGAAGCAGTGTAAAACGCCTGAAATTATTAGTCGATCTACAGAATGAAGTGTTCATATTTTATTGTTTTATTGACATTAAATAGTAGTAAATATGATATGTATATGTGTAGATGTATTGTGGGGCTTCTTTTTCAATGCATTGCATTTTGTTTATAGAATAAAGTACGAACAAAAGGGTAGGCCTATGTTGTTAATAGTAGACTGGTTACATGTCAGTTACGAGTTCCAAGTCCAAAATTGATCGAATTCGACTTTTTATCTGACATGTTGTGTTTTGCGTGTTCTGTAAAAGCAATATCTCCAGACCGTATCTAAGCCTGTGTTTTTTAATTATACAAGTATTTTATTTCAATAAGTATTCTTATATTGCAAGCCTATACACTTAGTTTCTTTGCTGTCCTAAAAAAATTACTTCCATGGACTTGGGATGTTTGCCAATTCAGGTTTTCCGTTAGAAAGTACTGACTTCATCAATGATGCACCAGCAAGGACGCACTATGATCGTAAAGTTCTTCTCACATTTACAACGCTTTAAATCCTGATATGCTATATTCGGGGATACGAAGATTTGCGGCATATTAATTTATTTCTACATTTGGCAGTAAGTATGTATGTGAGAAATTTTTCTCACTTGTAAACCTAAAAAACTAAGACTAAGATCAGATGATAATATGCGGGCTAAGCTACATCTTGCTTCAGGAAACAACATTTCGCCCGACACAAGAAGGGTGGTGTCGGCAAAAAGAAAAAAATTCACTTCTGAATTAGGCGAGAATTCATAAATTTAAATTTGTTTCTAGAAGTGTGATGTTCATATAATAAGTAGATGATTATGTAATAGTTACTTAGCAATTAATTAGATAGGCCTCATTATCTAAACCTGTTAAAGAGAATACGTGATTATTTGTTGTAGGCCTATTATTTCATTTTACCATACGCAGAATGTCCTGTGATCTTTTTCCTTTCGTATTAGTTTAAAACTGAAACGCAGCGATTATGTGCTAATTGCATTATTCGATAACTACATAACAATTAACTAGATCCTAGTTATTATCTGAAACTGTATAAGTTTAGGAGAGTCTATGTTTGTTATTAAAATCTACTTTTTATAATTAATTGCATTTATTAAAGATGTACATGCTGCAAAACATGCCTTGATTTCTTGTTGTCTTGTATAAATGTAACACATTGCCTATTGCTTGAAAACAGTTTAATTCACCACGCAGTGTTAGGCCAATAGAGTTCATATTCCTCACCCCTTCTTAATCACCGCTACTGCCTGCAGAATAGATTCATTGCAACCGCTCTGTGCTTTATAGCACGGAAAATCGAGTACGTGCTTCTGACCTTGACATCCCTGTTATAGTGAATAGTTTTTATTATTATTATTATTATTATTATTATTATTATTATTATTATTATTATTATAATTATTAATTTATTGTTATTATTATATTTCAATTACTATTTTACCCAGAAGAGTAAGGTAGTGGTTAACACGTCTTCCATGTATTCCGAAGGTCGAGGTTCAATATCAAGCGCCTGTTATTATCAGTCGTGTTTTTCGTGGTTTCCCAAGTTTCTTCAGGCGAATCTCGGGATAGTACATATTACCTAAGTCCAACTCAACACTATTACAAAATCTCATATATCATCTACCTATCTTCGACGACAGGCTTGCCATCTGTTCTGTAAACAATAGAAATTGGTTGAGTACGGTACGTTCCAGTGAGCACAAAAGAATATAATATAGTCGACACTAGCATGTTAATATCACTGAAAGGGATTAAGCATCTTTGAAGAATCTGACACCATCCTGTTTCTACCAAAGAATTGCAAGATTGCTACTGTGTTAAGATCCTATGTTACAGGAATCCCAAACGTCCCTAATTTCGTTTGGGGAAAGAAGGAAAGAAAGAAATAAAGAAAGAAACTTAAATTTGTATCTTGTTCCGTAACAGAGAATCGCATAAGCTTGCATTGTTAGCAAACATTTGGAAAATCATCATCGATAAATTTTACACATGGGCCTGCATAGAGGATGTTTAGATTGACTATTACACTTTTACTACGTCATACTACTTTTGACCAATAAAACAGTACGAAAGGACGTCTTTCAACCAATCATAGCTGCTTATCCCACACTTTTATCGCGTCCCTAACATTTAATTTTATCGCTTCCCTAGCATTTGTTTGTTTTTATCACTACCCTAGTATTTGTTTCTTTGTCTGCCAACATTTCAAACTGCACTGGTCTCGACGTCAAACCACTCCAGTCGATGCACAGCAGTTTCAAATATGACTCGCATTGGCATTCAAGAACAAGAATTAATACAGATCACTGGTCATAGCTATGCATCTTTCCTGAATCCCTATTTACAATTAAATGAAGAGAACCATTCGGAAATCCTGAATAAGTTGAGAAATACACCATGTAGCCTACATCAACGAGTTACATTTCTTTCACGTACACGTCCAATGTAACATCAATTGAACCACAAAGCCACTAAAACATTCAAATTTGAAAATTGTACTTTCAATAATTGTTATTTTTAAAATTATTCATGTTTATTTTTTATTTCATCATCGTTAATTAAAACTTTTCTTGTTTATTTCATCATCTCTAATTAAAACTTTTCTAACACCTTGTTTATATTATTTAGGTTATGTTATAGTTTCTGCTATATGATATTATGGATAGTCACGTATCAGCGATTGTTTAATACTAAGATTTATTGAAAATCATCTGTGACGATGATTACTGGGATCCGGATAATTGAAGTGGAATGCAGCTGTTTTAATAAAAAAAACTGAATCAACAAAGCCTTCTTGACTAGTAACCGTCCACAGAGTTCAATGAAGATTCCATATTTGGCACAACTGATAACAAGAAAACAGCTAATCATAACACACTACTGTCATCTAGCGTAATATTTGTACTATTGAGATGGTACAATAATACATTTGAAGACAGTTGTATTTTCGTAAGTCAATTATTAATATTTTATTTTATTGGAGTATTTCGTTACTTCTAATCTTTACATACTTTCTTCTAATCGTGTAATAGTCAATTAAATCCCACTCGAGTTTTGATTTTTTCTAGATAAATCAAAACCTCTAGTGAGATTACTGTTGATGAATCTTTAAAATACACTATGGTAATTAATAGATTGTAAGATTTAAAAAAATCACCTTCACCTGGCATCAATCATACTGAACAGCGAGATATTCTTTTGATATTACTCATTTCAATTTATTAAGCATTTTTCACGAATAAATATTTTTTGTGGAAACATTCTGAGGAGAATAATTTTCGTGGCTCTGTCGAAAAACGCAGGTCCTGATAGTCTCCAAACTCTAAATTCTAAAATCAAACTAAATAACATATGTGTAGCAATTGTCAGTGACCAAGGCACTTATTTTTGAATGCACGGGAATTTTTCAGACTTAGAAATCTTTAAAAATTGTCATAAAAATTGCTTGTAAGCCAATTAGATCAGTAGGCGACGAATGTTCTCAATACAGAACGAAATAACATCTGTGTTTCAGATATCAATGGCCAATTAGCTGGGAAATGTAAATGAAATTTCACTTAAATTGAAGATTAACCCATTAACGCCCAGTGGTCTATATGTAGACCCTTGTATACTAGACTGCACTAGATGTTTTTACTGGCGCCACATTGATTCAATATTAATGATCATCATAAATATATCATGTAAGATGTTAACTAAACTTGCCAACATTTTATCTTCCTTCAAAAATAAGAATTCATTAAGGTATCTTAGTTCACATTAGTTAGGTATAAAATGATGTTGCGCCGTGTAAAGAATAAAATTATTTTTCCGTGTTATATTATCTCGATATATTATTGATTTGTGATTTAGTAGTGTCAAGGTTACTACAATTA
Source organism: Periplaneta americana (assembly GCF_040183065.1). Taxonomy (NCBI): domain Eukaryota; kingdom Metazoa; phylum Arthropoda; class Insecta; order Blattodea; family Blattidae; genus Periplaneta; species Periplaneta americana. The sequence continues at coordinate 97,264,332 of NC_091130.1, forward strand.
CATCGCACAAGAAAAACACAGATGTATGTAAAATGATTGGAGCAATATGCACTGAAACAGCTGCGGTCTATAAATAGACCGCTGGGCGCTTATGATATCACGTGAAAATAACAGTAGAGAGAGGTGTGTCATTGCACTCAGAACCGCAAGAGTTGATATCAGCAAGTGACTGTCAGCAGTAGTACTGTGCTATTGCAAGTAGATTATCATCTGAAAGTTGCGTTACAATTTGATCCCCAGAACGTGTTATTTTATACCCTAAATTGGAAATAAATGTGATATGGTATTCGTCTGCAGTGTATATATTTTTGAACAGTGGATTTATTCCTTTTTACTTCTAAGTACAGTGGCCTATAAAATTTTCAATAATATTTTTCGACCAATAATGAAATCCACAGCTCTTATTCTCACCAACATATAGGGTTTAACAGTAAAGAGGAAAAAATTCAATATTGTAATGGTACAATATAGGCCTATTGCTTCATTTTCTTCCGCAATATAATGTCAGATGGTATCACTTTTGACTAATTTCTTCTGTGGCTAACATCACATTGAGGTTTTCTATTCCATGTGTACAAAATCTCTGGTAAGGACACAACTGAAATGACGTCAGTAATAGGCACGACTTAGTCTTTGGAACAGAGTTGTGCTGAATATGCTCGATTGCATTGTACATCCTCGGGCTCACGACACATAATTTGATATTTTTTTTTAGAAGTAAAGATCTTTTGCTCCACCTTCAGGATCTTGGTTTCCGGGCTACAGAAGCTGTGAGAGAAAACAGAATGGACGCCTGTCCTCTTCAGAATACGAAATTACTGCAGAATTCAGTACGAAATTCCTACGATTATACAATTGACATTAATGGTGAAATTCTGTTCGTGAAGTTCGGGATGACAACAGATGTGTACAGTACTGTAGGATCAAATTTTAATGTAGTGGTTTCTGCAAGCAGGTAGAAGAGAAATGTAAGATAGAAGATAAGCGTGCAGAAACCACAGGTCATATTTTATTTAGTAGGTTATTTTATGACGATTTATCAACATCTAAGGTTATTTAGCGTCTGAATGAGATGGAGGTGATAATACCGGTGAAGTGAGTCCGGGGTCCAGCATCGAAAGTTACCCTGAATTTGCTCATATTGGGGAAACCCCGGAATAAACCTCAACCAATTAACTTGCCCCGACCAGAAATCGAAGCCGGGCAACCTAGTTTCGCGACCAGACGCGCTAACCGTTACTCCACAAGTGTGGACCACAGATCATAAAGCACTACAGTAAGTACATGGATGGAGTGGACCTCATGATTGGTTAGCAGGGAAATATGTCACTTCAATACGTGGAAAAAGTGGTACTAGGACCTCTTTGTCAGAATGTTGGCTATGGCTATAGTAAATGATTGGATTATCTATAGAGAAATACATTCATTGGACGAGACTCCCTGGACCTACTTGATTTCCGACGATGCTTGGCTGGTCAATATCTCAAGATGTTTTTGAACTGCAAGAGAATGGGCCACCCTATTTCGTCACCTCGAGAAGTGAAATTTGGTATGAGGATAGATAGTAGAGGTCATTTCATGGCAAAACGACCCTCTCAGAAACACTGTCGGATGGAATGGTGTAAATGCAGACCAGTAACATTCCGCAAGAAGTGTGATGAAACTCTCTGTCAAAGATGCTTTGAGCCTTACCACACTCGGTAACGACAGACATTACTAATGTGTTTCATTATTGCTGCAGAATTGTATTGTTGCATTAAATACTATAACTGTCATAAATAAATTTCTCTATATTGGTGTAAATATTTCTGGTTATAACACTTCACATACGCAAAAAATATATTTACTTTACTGCAAATGAATACGCAGATAACATAAGTGCCCAGCGGTCTATTTATAGACCGGGTGATTTTCAGCTACTTGGTGCACGGCAGAAGAAAGAAAACATATTCTTGGCATATTATGGATTAAATTTATAGAATACACACATTGTTTTCGTTTTTTTAATAAAAAATAATTTGGGCTTTAATGGGTTAAGATAGTCTGATTCTCGATACAGAATGATCATAGTGAATACCACAGTCTAATATATACAGTCACGAAGCTCAATACTTACTAAATATGCATACATAGACAGTTGAAATATGCATCCATAGATAGTTGCTAGCCAGCAGGATCGCTACCATCGCCTCGTCACAGACTCTTTCCCTAGCAGACGATAAAATGTATTGTACTTTCGATATCGTGTTCTTTTGAAAAAATTAACAATTTCCTTCCACTATTGAAATACGAAATATATAAGGTTCATATATTATTTTCATAAAGCATATATTATATTTTATAAACTCACCTTCCTGGTTCTTTCGGAAGAAGCATAACTCTGACCTCTTTTTCTTAGAATTTATAGTGCAACAAACGTCTCCTTGTCCCATATTATTATTAAAATTATTGCATTTTAGCCATTTACAGTTATTACAACTGATAACAAACATTTCACAGTTTACACAACTTTTCACAACAATGCGAAATACGGCACAGTCAATGCCTTTTCGATCTGGATCACCGTAATGTATGTTCGAGTTTTCTATTTCAGTGTACGGAGCTGAATGAAATATTATATTATAATAACTTTATTGCGTATCATTGCTAAGTTTTATTTAGTGTAATGTATCCATAAGTTTCGTGTACATCTTGCTGCATAATATGTTGCAGCAATAATTATAAAACTGTGTTATTTTAATGTGAAGAGAATTTTACATGTTAACGTAATCTGTTCGCGTCAACACTTTAAGTTAAGAATTGAAGCTATTTTGAGGTTTAATAAAAAAGAATTTACATTGTGATTTTAATTTAGCACATTTACCTTCCTTAATTGTAGACAGAAAATTTACTATACCACTCCTATGAAATTAGTGTACATACGATTGTGTTACTTCGTCTCTTAGGTTGTAGATAAATACAGTAATTCAGTCTCAATTGTAGTATTAAAATACAGACAAATTGAATGTGAGGGATATCATACATGACATTATGTTTAATTATAATGTATACTTGCGAATATAGGAATATAAGTTAAATATAGCAAACATAACGTATAATTTTCATACGACATAATATACCGGTACATATATAATGGCAGGGCATTGGAGACCACTAAAATTAGACAGAAAGGGGCAACTGGTACAGTAAACATAACCTATAATTTCAGCATATCTAAATATCCGTGAGGTGCAACTGAAAATTATTCAATCTGCATAAATGAATGTACAATAATTTCGCAAAATGTAATCGAAATAAAGGCAGGTATTACACATACGAACAACGTAATTTTCACACCAAAAATAATGTTATACCTTAACTCTCAAGTGAATTATGTCTGAAATGTCTCATAATCATTGTTTTAAATTTTATTAATGCAATTACACTACATTTGAAAGAAATATATGTTATTCTTTATGCATTCCAACTAATTTATATGGTTGAAAAGCCGCCCTTCGTGATCGGGTTAAGGGAGTCACATGGTTTGCCTTACGGCCTGTATTAGATCACGATGACAATGGCACACTCTATTGTTCCTAGTACTCACAGCGCTCCAAGCTTCTAGCAACTATCGCGAGAAATGCAAAAAATCATCCCAAGCTTCGCGACTGTATATATTAGACTGTGGTGAATACTCTCTCTTCGCAAGATTGCTTTGTAGTGTGTGTGCTTGTTTCAAAACTCGAGTGTTGTGATTTTTTAAAGTAATAGGCATACAGATTTAAATATTAATATGAATAAAAAACAGGCATTTTGGTTAATTTTGGTATTAAGATATTTCGTAATGAAGGTGTTTATGTCGCAACTAGTAATGCATTCATCTTAAGTTCAAAGAGCGAACTCGAGGATACGCAAAAGGAAGGGAAAACTACCAACAAAGAGGAGAAAAACTCTGGTTTTACTCGTAAATGAACAACTCGTAGTTAAGGAATTAGGAACAGCTTACAGCACTAAAATTTTTGGAAAATTTCAACATTTCTTCCTCCATTATTGTATCTTGTACAATAATTGAAATTGGTATGTGGAAAACACGGTCCTTTTGCTACATGAAAAAATATTTTTAAGATTAAAAAAAATATTTATATATTCTTTTTTTTTTTTTTTTTCAAAATTAAAAATGTGTAGTTCACTGTGCAGTGATGAAGCGTTTCCCTCATAACTCATAAACTTGTTAACTTTTCATGTTCCTTTTCTTTTATTTTATTGCTGAAACTCATGTTTACAATATCATGCTCTTTCAACTAAATTCCTTAATAAATAATATATATTTTTTTAATTTTGTGTTAGAAGAAAATACTGATATTTGACCATTTTGTAAAATTAATTTATTTTTTTATCAGACAATCTATCAAAGATAGAGAAGTGATCTTAAATCATATTGTAGATATGACATGAATTAATACATACAAGAAAGTTCATCATAGAATGTTGGATAGTTTCTGAGTTATGTGGGAAACGCTTCATCACTGCACAATCAACTGAATTTTGAAAAAAAAAAAATGTAAGTAATTTTTCTAATCGTAAAAATATTTCTTTTTCACATAGCAGAGGGACAGTGTTTTACACATACTAATTTTCATTATTGTATAAAATACAGTAACGGAGGAAAAAATTTTAAATATTTCCAAAATTTTACAGCTGTAAGCTGTACCTAACCCCTTAAGTGTTGGAGAAGGCCCCATGGTTTTACCTCTACCTGGTTAAATAAAAACAATTATTATTATTATTATTATTATTATTATTATTATTATTATTATTAAATATCTTGTTTTATACAATGCCCTGACTCTAACCAATTTCAACGACTTCAATGTTCTGGAAAATGAAGCTATGAAGTCATAGAAACTTTTTCGACATCTCAACACAAAACATTCCGAATTAGTCACCAAACCCATGGAATTCTTCATGCATAATAAGATACACTTAAAATGGGAAAAACGATTATTTCCCAAGTTTCAACCACTAATACTTCACTGCTAACGGCATCCTAAATAAAGACAGAAAATGTAAAAACCGTTATTCCATAGGATAAGAACTCATTGAGCCTTGTTTGATTACTGCTTGTAATTATTAGGCCTGGCTACGGCAAGTAAAATGAAAGGGGTTTCATTGTCGAATGATACAAATGAAAGCGGATATGTGATGTGGCAAAAGATACAGAAACGCAGCTCAATGAAGAAAGATTGGTGAAGAATCGGTAGAACGGAGAAAAATTCTCGCCGGCACCGGGATTCGAACCCGGGTTTTCAGCTTTGTGTGCTGGCGCTTTACCCAATAAGCCATACCGGATTCAAGTTCTGATGACGGATTTAATCCCTTCATTTTAAATTTTACCTACTGTGTTCCCCCACTGTTGGCCTACCCTTATGTACCGTGTCACAGTATGTGTGACAGTAGACACAATGTCCAACCACAAGTACAGAGGTGCACTCATTACGAGTGACTAAGTGGCCGGGGTCCGACGGAACATGCCGCCGTCTTTAATCATAAAGTGATTACTTACGCGTTATCATATTATTATGATGTACAGAAATACATATGGAGTTTCAGTGTAGCAATTCTGCACTGGGTTCGAGTCCCAGTGCCGGAGAGAATTTTTCTCCGTTCTACTGATTCTTCACCACATGAAAGCGCAGAATTACTGCACTAAAACTTCATATGTGCTTCGGTACATGATAGTAATATCAATGAAGGAAATGAGAGAATCGAAATTTTTTCATTACAAATAGACGAATCTACAGACACCCAGAAGAACAGCGTTTTACTTATCTACGTACGATATAATATTGGCTGTGATCAAAGTGACATGAAGAAAGACATTAAAAAAATTATTAATTAGCTGCTTAAGCTATCAGCAATGCATTTTTCAAAGTTGTAAAATTTCATTTAAGAGCGAGATCTGAAATGGAAAAAATTGCCTTTGTGTTTGCACCGACGACGCTGACATTCTTACAGGTAGAAATTTAAGTTTAGTTACTAAAATTAAGAATATAGTTCGGAAATAACTTATTGGCAACGCATTGCTACATTTATAGAAAAGAAAACTTGCTAAGTAAGACTTGTCTCAGTCTGTTACAATTATTAATTATAAAAAAGCAGTGCTTTAAATGCAATGCGCATTGTGCGATGAAATGGACTCCGAACTTCAGAATATTCTTTTCCATTCGGAAATTCGCGGTAAAGTTCTGAAGAGGTTGTACGAACTTCGAAAGGAAATTGAGCTGATGTAATTATTAATAAATGACCTGTCCCATTATTTCCAGGATACGAAATAGGTAGCTAGCATAGCATATCTCAGTGACATACCTTCTTACATAAATGAGTTGAATTTAAAACGTTAAGGTCCAGACACAACAGTATTTAATACTTGCAACAAAATCGAATCATTCAAAGAAGAAACTCAAGCTCCGGCTTAATACATAATTGCAGAAAGGAATAATTACTAAATGTTTCAGTCGTACTCAGATGATATAATAGACACACATGCTTTCAATTCACACGAATCAGTCTCATTTGAAGATTTTATAGTTTGAAAAGTATTATTCCGAACATGAGGATCCCCGGAAAAAAAAAAAAAAAATATATATATATATATATATATATATATATATATATATATATATATATATATATGTGTTGAATACAAAGAGACAGACTTTTTCCATGAAGAGACCGTTCAATTCTTGAATTATCATCAGATAATGGACTAGAAAGTAATTTTAAATCTATGAGTAATTCCAAATTTTCAATAAGGATGAAAAATGACTGTCCAAATTTACATAAAATGATAATAAATTAAGCGTTTTTGTAAAAGACGATAGATGCAAGAATTTTCGAAAATAGTTACATATGGATATCGAAAGTTTTCTACATTCGGAATCGAACTATGAAATTAGATTTAGCAAAACTTGATTAATGCCGTAGGTAGAGACTACCACACATTTCAGTTTTTTTTTTTTTTTCAAAACTCGATAGGTGCTGTCACATAGTTAAAACAAATCTCCATAGTTAGTGTCACATAGTTAAAACAAAACTCAATAAATGCTGTCACACAGTGAAAGCAAAACTCGATAGATGCTGTCACATAGTTAAAGCAAAACTCAATAGATGCTGTCACAGTTAAAGCAAAACTCGATAGATGCTGTCACATAGTAAAAGCAAAACTCGATAGATGTTCGAGTCCTTATGTGAAATATATGCAACGTCAAATGAAATAGTTTTCAGCATAGTATTTCGGAGAATTTACTTTTCTTAGGAGTTGCAGGCAGAAGTGTGTGGGTGGTATCGTTGTTGAGTTCCCACGTTGGACGCCATTTGAGGGTGAGTGGTTATTGTGACCACACGTTGGGCGCCATTTGAGGGTGGGTGCGTCTCGATGTTGCGTGAGATTCACTCAGGGTAGCCGAGGTACGGTTGTGGTGTAGGTTGATGTCGGGAATAATCCCAAGCCGGCTACTTATATAAAAGGCAGTGTAAATTCCAAAACTATAAGTTTATTGTCGTATTCACTTGGTAAACCCTAGAGTATGTATTTCCGGCTGATTTATACTTCAATCGTTGGTCGCAATTCTGTATCGACTCAGTTGCAGCTCTGAATAAGCTCTATCCGATACTATAAAAGTCAATACTCTGCCCAGTACACCACGGTCGAAGCTCCTAAACGTTGGCGAGTAGTCTCGCCGATGACAAAGTTCAATCTATCGAGTCTTCGCCTGAAGAAAGACTATTAAGTTGGGCCGCCGACACAAAAAAAAGATGTCGCGCCGTCTACACGAAGAAAAGTAGTTATCCTGTCGACACGAAACGAAGTAGTTATTCTGCCCTGTATGTAGGGCCGCCGACACGATGAGATCTTGTTTTTTTCTCATCTCCGCTCCCCGTCACCCTTATTTATAAAAACCTATCCTACGCTAAAACTAACTATTCTATTGGTTAAAAACTACGTCGCTAACTGGCCTAAAATCTATTCCCTATTGGTCCAAAGTGACCTCATAAGCTGGACCAAGATCTCTTCTTATTGGGCGCGAAATATGTCATCTCTAAATTTAGACTTTGGATTTCCCATAACCTCAAATTAGTTTGTATATCTCACAAGAATACCCGTTCTTTGGAAAACCCAAGCTTGGCAGTATCTTTCCCACGGGTCTAGTCCGACTCCGGCTTTTATGCTTCATCGAGTCTATACGAAACCCCGCTCAAGGTGGCCCTAAATCTGTCCGGTGCTGACAAGTGACGAAACACCTGTGTGAGGAAGCTAATTCTAACGAAGTCGCCAGAACATCCCCGCGAATACATGTAATAAAAATATGGAGATATCACTTCGCTAATAAATCGGTCTCTCCCTCTCCTAATTACTGCTTCAAGTGGAATGCTATTATTAGACCCAGTCATTAAGGGGATGTAACCAAGTTCCATATATATTGAACGATTTTTTATTTAATCTAGAAAAAAATCCGCAACTAATGCCCCTTCCACCATTCATCTGTTTTCTGATTCCTGTGCAAGTCAGAACAAGAATAGTATTATGATGGCAAATCTCATCGCTTTTTGTTTGGAGCCAAGCAGTATATTTACTAGCATTCTTAATTTCTTTCCGATACGTAGTCATAGCTATATGGCTCCAGGTTGTGTTTTCGGAAGAATAGAAAAAGAGTACAGGAGAATGGAAGACATATTGACCCCCAATGCCTACCACAAGATATTAGAAAATCATGACACAGTCAAGAATCTCAACAAGGACTAGAAAATCATGGACTTAAAATCGAGTGTCAAAAAGTATTAAGATCGACACTGCTCTTTAAGATGGCTCCGCAACGAGTGATCACTTTCAGTAAAATTTCGGGCAAACATCGTAATGTTTATGTTACAGTGCAGAACACATGCACAGCGTGTTCAGTGAAGTGTGTGTGCTAAAACCAAGAATTAAAACATGTTCTAGTATATTAAGTTCCCCATTTCTTCCAGAAGACAACATGGTGATAAAAGAAAAAAAAGAATGACGTTAACAAACTCATACAGTATTTAAAAATAAAAGGTGAAGCAAAGGACTTGTACACAACCGTTCTAGCAGATGTGTCCCATTAGATTTTTGTGATAAAATTATGTTTTTAAGTTAAGACTAATAATTTTCTTCAATTTTATTGTTGTTGTAATGAGACTCATATGAAGATAGACTGCGTTTATCGATTTTTGAACAAAAAAAAATTATTTTTTGCGCCTAAAACTGACAAGCAATAAAAGAAAGTGCTTATATTTTTCAAACTTACTATCATTGCCTCAGAACAAAAAATGCTTCCTGTGAAAATTGTTGTTGTAAATTAAATATTTACCGGTATGTGTTTAAATTAAAAAATGTAATTTCTGTAAAAATCTTGATTTCTTTATCTATTGACTTTTGCAAAAACGCTTCTCATTGTTTCTTCTTAGTTTTTCTGCCACATATCTCTGTGAAACTAGATTTTCTGCCATGACTGCGCTTAAAACGAAACAGAAGAACCGCTTGAAATTTTATTACTGTGTCCGTTTGGCTGTTAGTTCAGTTCACCCCAGAATTAACGAGTTAACGGACAGGAAACAGCAACAAAAGGCTCACAAGCCTCGTTGAAGGGGTGCATGTAATTTGAGGAATATTTGAGTCCGCTAATTTGACATATAACTTGAGAACAAATTCTTCAGATTGTCATTGCAATTTGAGGAAAAGATAGAAAATATTTAAAGGCAGATCATGCAACATTTTACAAGAAACAACAAATTCCTTTCTACTTTTCCCAGACTTAGGACTGGCATATTGGTTTGGTTGAAAATGTTGTTTCTGTTTTTTTGCAGTTCAATTTTCAATTTTGTTCCACGGCTGCCGCTTTAAAAATGTTGTTCACTTCTCTGGGGATGATACATTATTACTGCCATATTTCACTAAATGAAATATATTTAGTGTTCCATGTTCATATTGTTCCAGCGTTACTGCCAGTGTTTGCTGACGTTTGCGGACAGCAGTACGTGTTCTTTCCTCGTCGATGTTTTGCATTTTTACGTATGTTTGGGTCTGAAACTGTATTAAAATGTAAAAATGTCAGTATACCTGTGTTTATTTTCCTCAAATTGCAACTACTTCTTCTGTGACAGTGAGCGGAAATCCTCTGCTGTTTCTCAAATTAGTGTCGTCGGGTGAAACCTTAACATTTCCTGGTATAATAAAAATGAAATAAACTAAGCACAGAAGTTAATTTTTTCAATAACTCATAATAATTGTTGCTGTGTTAATGTGCAGCGTTTTTAAATTCATATTATTAATAAAAAAGTGTTGAAACTAATGTTCAGAATTGGAATGTTCCTATATTTTTATACACAACATTACATAAATTGTACATAAAAATATTTGACCCGTGTATGTGTGATAAGTGTTTCGCCGACATGTTGACATCCTTCTCCTGTTTCCCACTGAACAAAAATGTTTAGTTTTTGGCTCGCTCCGAAATAAAAATATGTGAATATTACTAATATGTGTGCCCTATGTCTGAATTTAAAATCCAAATTGTCCTATTAAGTAACATTTTGCGGGGAAAATGAAAAGAATCCCCCCCCCCCACACTGCTACTGGTAAAATTACAGCACACTAGGGATTCAAAATGACTCATAATACTTGAAAAATGTGTATTTGATACAAAAATGATGTTACATAGTTTAAAACACATCAACAACAAAAATATTTCATCGTATAATGAGAAAAATATCTGGTTTTGAACTTACATATAAAATAATTTTCTTGATGCCTTCTGTTTATAACTAGACCCGGGACTGTCTTTTACAAGAAACTAACAATAGTCTGCAAGCATGCAGGATGATGTTCTTCCTTTATATCGCCTTTCCATTTCAGATATCAATTGATGAAAACTTTCCCCATGCTCGTCGCTTATTGCTCCAAAGTAAGGAGGAAAAAATCCAAATGAGAATGTAAAATGTGTATTCTGAGAGATATATTACACCCATTTTCTCATATTCACTCGACTTTTTTTCCACAATAAGTTCTATGTAGTTGTCTGCCCTAGAATTTCCAAGGAAAATTGAGCAAACATATTTGAAAGTGCACGATGTCATTTTTTCTGTGACGGAAAGTTTTCTCTCAAGCAAGGACTGAGCCATAACTTTGTGAATTTGTGAACCGACGAAAGTGCCATCTTTTAATTTGCCTTCACCCAAACTGGTAAACTTTCCTTTCAAATATTGAAAACCACACCCTTGTTTGTTCATTGGGTAGACCTCACTTTGAACTATTATGAATTTTACTAAATAGAAGGGACCAATATCTGTTTATTTATTAAAAGTACAAAAGAATATTCCATGAACCATACGAAACAAGAAATAAGTCATAAACTCATAAAATGCATTAGCTTTTGTCTAGGTTTACAACCTCCAACCCGCGCCAGTTGTTTCCTGGAAGAGCACTTATCGAAAAGTGAAATCGTAGTATCTTAAAAATGTTACGTGATACGAAGAAAAGAGATGCATTTTCGGATTCAGAGCACGAAACCATAAGGGACTCATTGTTTTAAGTCGGAGCAAAATTCTTGTTGTTCAGTGTTTCCCCTGCTCAGCTGACTTCTGTGGTGAATTACAGTGCATAATCATTCTTCCCATTATATTTTCTTTTTCAAACTGTCATTAAAATCAATTTAACAATACAATGAGCACTGTTATAAATTTTGTAAGTTTATGGCGGTTAGAGGGGGATAATAAATATGAATGAAAATTTGCATAAATTAACTAATGATGTTTGTTTGAGGAAACTACATCATGCTACAAAATTTCATTAGTCAAATGATTGAAAATTAATTAAATTATTTGGCAACATGTCATATCTCTTTCATAATGTACTAGGTCTACTACTTTTTAAGTCTTAAGATTACGACATACTTAATCATTAATACTTATGTTGGTTAAATGTATGAATATGAAATAATTGGAAATATGTTTACAAGTAAATTTGTTGGGACCGAGCCCTCGTCTGATAAAAAAAATACTTTAAGGGACCGCAGTACTTAAAAGTTGTGAACAACTGTTAATGCAAGCAATTGGAAATATACTGAGAATCAACTAGTATACACAATTTGAAATGCATTACGAATCACTCGGATTGCACAACCATAAAAATAATGTGCCCAATTGGAGGAAACTAATATTGTATATTTTTAAATAAAATTAAAAAATTTAGAGAACGGTTCCAAACCCCTGCTTTCGGGGCTGGTACTGGAAATGAGGTAGAAATATCGTACGTAATGCTTTACTGGTCACCGAGTATCTGAATTGAAGGCGATTGGAGTCCACTGGTTTAAACTTACATAGAATTTATTAATGCTTACTAGTAACTATGTTCACACTGCAATATGTACCACTCCATCTTGAAGTTATACATATTTGATGGAATAATTTAAATTTTGTGAACTTTTATCGAAAGTGTCTCTGTCTTTAAAACAGTTTTCTTAGTTTTGAGAGCTCCTGTGCATTTTCTGGAATAGTTACTGATGTAAGATCTAAGAAATTTATTTAGTAAGAGGTTGCACAACTTCTTTACGTCATGGTCATCGTCTCTTTTACTACACTGCACTTTTGAAGTTTCGACACAAACCATTTTCAAGAGTACTCTTCATGACAAGGAAAGGTCTAGACAAAGAGGGCTATAATAGGAGAAAGGAGCTCATAACCCGGATTAAGTGTAATCTGTCAAGAAGTTTCTCGTAGCCACGAGCTGAGCGCCACATGTACAAAAAAAATGGCGGGATTTGAAACGACTTCCCTGAACAAAAAATAGCGGGAATTTCAAAAGACTACTGTGCACCTCCCCGTTGTATTCATATTTACATCAGTGGTTGAAATGTAACCATCTCTATTAAAATTTTGACTTTTTTCTCCCTTTTTTGTAAAAAAAAAAATACCTTAAGCCAATTGCAGCAGCGTTTTCAGAAAGTGATATCGCAGAAAGTAGAGGTAGAAAATGGGCTTTGAAATTTGAAAAGATCATGACATGATCAACCAAATCGTTGTGTTAGACTGGACCAGATTTATTTAGTAACAATATTTTATTTTGTACATAAACATACAAAGATCTTTATTGCAACTAACAGTGGCGTATCTAAGATGTAAATACTGGCTAGGCTGAAAAAATCTGCTTAACTTATATTTTTTATACAGAAGATGTTTCTCGGTTTTTCTATCAAAATATGTTTCGTGATACAGAACCCACAAGAAGATGATGATCACTCATTGTCACCCCAAATTGAATACAGATATAAAAATAATAACTTATTTGTCTCAGAGTAACCTATTAGCCAAGGATACTTGTTATATCACGAAAATTGAACATTTCTATTTTGTCTTCCTCCATCCGCTATTTTAATATATACATGTATAGTCGATCTCCTATCTTTGTAAGTACATTTTGTTTCATACGTTCAACCAAAACGGTTTCTTTTTCAGTTCTAAAAATAAATAATAATGTTCGCAATGTTCTCTCAGTACGAGCCATTTTACACAAAATTAATATTAACACACACGCATGCACTTTTGAGTAAACTGACGCTCAAAGCCACCGGCGTGGCTCAGACGATTAAGGCGCTTGCCTACCGGTCTGAAATTGCGTTCGGGCGCGGGTTCGATCCCTGCTTGGGCTGATTACCTGGTTGGGTTTTTTCCGAGGTTTTCCCCAAACATAAGGTGAATGCCAGATAATCTATGGCGAATCTTCGGCCTCATCTCGCCAAATACCATCTCGCTAAATAACCTTGTAGTTGATACAGCGTCGTTAAATAATCAACTTAAAAATTGACGTTCAAAAACATTGCCCATTTATAGAATATAGCGCGACGTATTATTGTGACTGCAGGTTACAAGGCTAACCTCATTTAGCATAGAGATGTAGCGAATCGATGCTCTGTCAAAATTACGAATCAAGGTCGTAGCCTTTAGAGACTTGTGACCACAAGCCTCGCCTCGCACTGAACTCTTGGAACCTGGAATGACTGCCAACAGCGAACTTAATATGTGGAAGGTCGCAGTTAAACCAAGTGTTACGGTACATCGGTATTACGAATTTATAGGCCTAATGTTACTAGGTATAATAACTCAAATTTTTTTTAGAGTGGGCTAAACCTCAAAAGCCCCTTAACAGCTTCGTCACTGGCAATTAGCTGATTGTTGTTTCCTGTAAAATATTGTGATTTGTAATTATGCACGTGGCTAGGAGAATCTACCAATATGTCAGATTAATGTTATATGATAACATTACTATATATTGTAAATGAAAAGTCGCCTTTCACTATTCCCCGGTGTTTTGAAGAAATATTTTTTAGGGTAACTATTCCTATTTCCGCAGTCGGGACAATCGCGTTTGATACGTGCAACGAGACAGACAGATGTGTAACAGACGTAAACAAGAATTATGTAACTGAAATTCAAAATGTCTTCCTTAAAATATATTTCCAGAACTAACAACTTAAATCAATATTCCATTTCCAGGAATCTAAATTGGAATGTTGCTAAGAAACGATGTTAACACTCTCAGAGGCGGCTACTTACAGTTAAAAGAGATTAATAGGAAAAAGATTGGATTGAACCCCTCTCTCCTATTATAGCCCTCATGGTCTAGGCTTACGATATACAAGAAATGTCCTAACCTGATGTCGCAATAACAGTATTGACAAAATCCATTGTCGGATAAGAGTACCGTCCTCTGTTAACATTTTTTAGAAGTGCCAGTGCATGGATATTAACTTGATCGGACTCCATCCTGAGCTGGGATTCTGAATATTTTAAGGATTTAAGTACAGCTTACAGCAGTAAAATGTTTGGAAATATTAAACTTTTTTTCCTCCATTACTTTATCTTGTACAATAATGAATTGGTATGTGTATAACATTGTCCTGCTATATGAAAAAAATATTTTTAGGACTTAAAAAAAAAAAATATATATATATATACATATATATTTTATTTTATATTAAAAACGGTAGGAATTCGTTGTGCAGTGATGAAGCTTTCCCTCATAACTCACAAACTTGCTAACTTTTTTATGTTCCTCTCTTTTAGTTTATTGGTGAAACTCAAGTTTACAATATCATGCTCTTTCAATTACATTTCTTAATAAATACTAATTTTTTTAAAATTTGTGTTAGAGAAAATACTGATAGTTGACCATTTTTTAAAATTAATTTATTTTTTATCAGACAATCTATCAAAGGTTTTGCATCGTATTGTAGATATGACATGCACACACACAAAAAAGTTCATCACAGAATGTTTGATAGTTTTTGAGTTATGAAGGAAACGCTTCATCACTGCTCAATGAACTGCCATCATTTTGAATTTAGAAAAAAAAAATAATTTTTTTAATTTTTAAAAATATTTTTATCATATAGCAGAAGGACAGTGTTTTACACCTAGTAATTTTCGTTATTCTACAAGACACAGTAATGGAGGGAAAAAATTGAACATTCCCACAATTTTACTGCTGTAAGATGTATTTAACCCCTTAAGGTAGAATGCACTATTATTGGCACCGCTCTAGTTATTGGCACTTTCTAATTCAATCAACGATATTAAGCTCTATAAGAAGTTGCCAGCATTGTTCAAAGCATATTTGGCGCCTCTAGTTTCCTCTTAGGAGCTTTGATTGGGTCCCGCCATCAGTCGGAGTTTTTTTTTTTCATGGCTGCCTCCAAGCTTATGAAGTTGATTGAACACTGTTGAATTTTTGCAACTTTTTAAAGAGGTAAGTTAAGGAGATAGCTTCACTATATTTTTATTTATGAAATATGTACGTTACCTAAAACACTGATATATAAACATTTGTTATCGGCATGCTATGTGGAGTTGTTTAGTGAAAAATTTAATCTCTAACCTCTATCAGCACATGGTTCGAGGCAAGCCAATTACTCAAAGAAATAATGAGTGTATTCCAATTATTGGCAGGAGGTGTCAATAACAGGGAAATCATACAGTAAGGTTTATATGGTTTAAACAAACTATAAATTGCACCTGCAGTGATTATAGGCATATTTTTAAATCTTTGGTGTTTAAAATTAGAATAACCAATTATTGGCATAGATGCCAATTACTGAAAAAATGAGTGCCAATTATGGGAAAAATGCTCGCCAATTATAGGTTCCCAAGAGTATTTCTGATTTAATTTCCAATTTTGTTAATAGACACCGCATTCATCCAACATGGGTCCTCGTGGGTCACTCAAATATACTGAAGAATGTCTGAGTGCAGCTGTTGATGCAGAGAGAAAAGGCAATTCTTTTGAGACTGCTGAAAAATTGCATGGCGTGCTGAAGTCAACGTTACAGTTCCGTTGTAGCAAAAGTTTTTTAAAGCCACATATAGACCAGCTCCTATACTGAGTGAGGAAGAAGAAAATACCTTGCGTCGGTGTTTGGGAAAGCTTAAAATATATATATATATATATATATATATATATATATATATATAAAGAATTTGATTTGTAAATTTTAATCTCTTTATAGGCTTGTTTCAGTAAAAACAGTAAAACGTTAGGATTTTAAAATTTACTTTTAAATTAATTCTTAAGTTCTAATAATTTTTATTTTGAAAGTTATGTAAACATTTTTTAATGTTTTTCAAAATTATTATTACGATGTTGTTATTATTATTATTATTATTATTATTATTATTATTATTATTGATTTTTTACAGAAAATTTTAACATAATGTACAGACTATAAATGTTTCTAGTTATTTTGAATTTATTTTTTTGTTTATTATATATGTGGAATTTTTAACCTACACGTAAGGGATTTCCACGAAGAAAAGAAGAAATTCAGATGAGCGTTAAGGAATTCGTAGAACAAAATAATCGCCCTAACCCATTTAAGGACAATATACCTGGAAATAAATGGTCATCCTGAAATTACTTGTAGGAGACCAGAAGGAGTTACTGTTTTCAGTGTATACGTAAGCGAAAAAGACATTCGGGGTTGGTTCGAGTTAGCTGAAGATGTCCTCAAAGAAGAAAATGCTTCTGATATCCTGTTGAACCTGAAAGAGTTTTCAATATTGACGACACAAATTTTATGTTGTGTCCAAAGAAAACACTTGTTCTTGCGCCCATAGGTCCTAAGAATGTTTATGAAGCTGAGCATAGTCAGGTGAAAGTAACTGTTATGGTGATGTGCACTTTCTCAGCATCTGGTAAGACCTGTCCATCTATGATTATTTACTCATTCCACAGAATTCCGTAGGATATTATTCGCAAAGTTCCTGAAAATTGAGGTATTGACTGCAGCGATAATGGCTGGATGAAGTCGGAAGTGTTCTTTTAGTTCACGGGGAATGTATTTTACTCATATCTTTTGAAGAAAAACATTTGATTTCCCTTTGTCCTGTTCGTTGATGGTCACAAAACTCACTTAACATAGCACTTAGTGAGTTGTGCAAGGAGCTAAAGATTGTCCTCATTACTCTCTATCCAAATTCAACACGGATTCTGAAGAACATTGACTTAAAATCCTCACTTAAAAATGGATTTAGGGTCACTGGCCTATATCCATGGAATGCTGATGCAGTGCAATGGAAAGAAAGTTTCAAACGCCAATGTTCCAAGTACTAATGCAAAGACAAGATGGTCAGAAATGCACCCTCTTCCATATAATTATTTTTCAAAAATTGTAGGAGAGAAAAGACTTGATAAATTTAGAAATATAAAGAAAATAATGAAAGATGAACAACAAGGGGAGAAATTCTTTGTTCTATATAGACTCTATGAATGTTATCAAAAGATTAATGAAAAACAAAATGATCAGAACAGAGAACAGAAAGTTGAAAACCCTGAATCTAACATAGAACTGCGACTAATAGTTCTGCAGAAAATGCAAAGTTTTTGTCTAGCAGACCACTTCTGCTAGATGAAAATAACATGTACCATGAAAAATGCATTCCGAAGGAACATCAAATCTGCATTCCTGATGATTCGGATGACGATCTCTTCATAAGCCATGGCTGCTTTCCAGTTGAGGACGACATCGACAATGAAATTTATTGAAGAATCTAATTTCTCAAATATTAATATTTATTTGAAATAAACTTAGTTTCGTTTTTCATATTACAATGTCTGTAATCAATTATTTCATTAATTAGTGTGATTATTAATACAAGTAATTAGCCTACTGTCACTATTTCCTGATATTGAGCAGATATTAAGTGAGTCATACGATATGTTAAAATAAGCACAAAATTCCCATATTTCTACTGTGCAAATAACTTGGATTCACGTTGCCAATAAGTGGAAAACTGTGGCAATAACTGTAATTTTCTTATAGTACTTTTACCTTTTTTAGAAGGAGCAAAATGTGTTTAGAAAATCAAATACTTGAAAAACATGTTCATTCCCTATTAAATTATAAAAGAGTGATATACTTTTCTGAACAAAATAAATATGAATAAACAGAAGAAAATTAGACTTCTATAAAACATTGTTCTTAAAGTGCCAATAACAAAGTGTTTTACCCTATATAGTTTTCTATTTTTTTAATGAAGTCGTTGAAAATGACAGAGAAAGTAGCGTACTGTAATGTCGTTTCCAAAGAGCTAGCAAGTCTTTTCAGGTAGGGCTCCAGCAACATTTGGATGTCACCATTATCATTTTCATTATTATCATATGCAATAAAATTTTTTCTGGTGGTGTATGTGTCATAATTATTATTGCATGGAATCTTCATCACGGGAATGAATATGTGTCGTATTCTTGACATTATGCAAACCAAACCATTTTCTTATACAGGGATATTATTATCATATGTCCCAGAAAAGAGCGCTCAGCCGGCCAGCCGAGCCCTGCGTGGTTTCCGTCGCATGCTAATCGTTTCTTCCGCGCAATCGAGCTCCAGTAGCCATAATGGCATTCAGTGTGAAATCGTGTAATGAAACTCTCGATTCTTCAAGTGTACAATGTTGGTGTATAATGTTTAGTGATTATTGTGTATTTAGGTAATGCCTAGCAACAAATTCAACTGTAGGCCTATAAACGTGTGTATATGTACAATACGTACATAAAAGGCACAAGGTCGTGTGCGAAAACAAGATGAAACTTCGAATAAAGTTTCCAAACAGACCTGTGCCTTCTGCCAAAAGAATATGACGACTCGCTAAAAGATCTAAAGTAATAGGCTCAGTGAAGAATCGAAAATCAAGCAGAAAATGTAGTGTTCTTATGCGGAACGATTGTCAGTTTATTTCCAACAAGATTCCGCCACTGCTCATACAGCTGCCGTGTCAATGTGGGAATTGAGGCGTATTTTCGGTAGGAGACTGATAATCAGTAATAATTTGAGACCTTCACGGAGCCCAGATATAACACCCTGTGACTTTTATTTATGCGGAACACTGGAAGGTTGGGTTTATAGGAAGAATTCTCATTCTATAGATGAACTAAAAGACTATATATGAAAAGAAATCCAAGCTATCAATGATGTGGAACTTCAGAGTGTTGTTCATTCGTATATCAGAGGATGTTAGTTGTGTGTGGCGGCAAACGGGGGTCATTTTCAGCAACGACTGTGAGCATGGTAAGTCCAAATTATTGAACATTTATTGCTAGTACTGTTATATATTGGAGAAGTGTCGGAGAAATTGTTATGCGCTCGGCGGAAAGCACGAAGGGCGCGGCCGACCGGCCGGCCTCTCTTTTCTGGGACTTATGATAATAATAGCTTTGTATGTTCGAGGAATCAATAGTTCTCTCACAATTTTCAAATCCAGCAATGCCAGATTTATTTCCATATTTTTGTAGGGTGCGGAAAGTTGCCACCATTTGATCAGAAAATGTCTGTATTGCTCTTTTGGCATTCATTTGTTCAAAACTATTTGGAAATAAATGCTTTTCTGCAGGGATCTGAACTGTTTTCCATCATTGTCTTTCTGAATGTTGTAAATAATTCTGTGACAATTGGCTGATTTCCTTCGCTACGTTCATAAGCAATCGCTTAAATTCGACAAATATATACGTCATATATCATCTTATAATTATATGAAAATGTGACAGTAGTCGTAGGATAAAAATAGCAGTTTTTCTGAATCGCAAGGATGGATTATTTGTGGCATAGGTTTCCTTTCACAAAGCAGACCGGAGATACGTATTTACATTGGTTGCATGACTTTCGGTAACAATTCGAATACATTTTTTATTTGATATTTATTTGTTAGCCAACTTTGCAATTCATAGTTATGGTGGACCTTTACATTATTCATGCTTTTCGATCCATCATTCCTTTAATATATACTACCCTTTTATATTAATATATTCATTTGCAAAGTATTTCCTGATTACTTCCTATTCTTCTGCTTTAACTGAACTGTTATATATCCTCTTCTATTGTCTCTCATACCTAGACTGTCTCTTCTATTTATCGTTTTCCTATTAAATATTGGATATTTCTTTCCATAAACATTTAGATTACATATTTATTCATATATTTTATTCTGTATTCTTAAATCTATCTACTCTTAATCATTCCTTCTCAACAATTTTCTCCTAAATTATATGTCTACATGTCCGTTTTCTCTATTTTACAACACTTAAATCACATGTTATTTCCCTACTATTCTACCTCTATTTATTTATGTACATATTTTTTTCCTTCGCTTCACTCTGAAATTTCCTCTTTTATTGCCTCTTTCCGTAAATTTATGTCTGTAATACCTCTAAATTTATACTACTGTTGATGCTACCCCCAACCCATAACATTGAATCACATGAATTATATTTTCAATTTCTCTCTCTACCCTTCTCATTTGTTCAGCTGTTCTTTTACTTTAATTATATTTCATCCATTGTTTGTGTGTGTATCTTACTACACTCTTACACTGTCTTCTTACACTTAACACTTTCTTCTTTATTCTTATTCTAACACTTTTGACACTCCTGACTTTCCTACATTCTTCTTCCTCGGTAAATCCATTCTCCTCACTATTCTGTTCTTCATTACGTCGTTTAATAACCTCTCAAAAGCCCTATCTACTCTGTCCTCACACTCACTAATATCTGGTAGTTTTTTTCGTTTCTTTGCTCGTTCTTATCATGTCTTCTCATTAACTTCTTCCGTTAGTCTTGTCTATGCTGCTGACCTCAGACAATTCCAGCTGTTTCCATAATCCTTCGTCAGCATTACACTTTAAACCCGGCATCTTCCAAAAATGAATTCTTTCAGTTCTCATACTGTTATATTGTCTGTGAAAAAGCATAGACTGTTATTACAAAATAGGATGCCAAACCCGGAAACACAAAGCAGTTGAGTCGATTTGCTATGTCGTTTTGTTTTTAATCGGATTTCTCCAACCGATACATTTCCACTGTTGCAATCACAGCATCTTCACTTCTCAGGTGTAATTGGCGTGTTGTCAACAATGATGGAACTAAAAACTCCTCCGTCCCTTACTATGGCTCTCTGTTCACTTAACCGCTGTGTTACCACGTCCCTAATTCCTTCTTTGGTTGCGAATCCGGTGCACCACTTTAAGTCGATCTGCTTGGAACTGTAAGTAATGGCACACTACGGACAAATTCATACGCGCTTGTAGTTCTCTTCTGCTACAAAACACAATAGCCAATGCTCAGTTCGTTCCAATGGTGTTTAGCTTTTCCAAATGCACGAAACTGCTCTTTCAAATATAAAGCGTGTATTGTCTTTTCTATTTCAGCCTCAAGTTGTATTATATCCTTACAGTGAATATTGCTAGCCGTACAATTTTCAGTTTCCATTTCCTTTATTTTAGCTCTCAGTTGTCCCACTTTACATTTTAGCCTCCTGATTCTTCGTTGTGGGTTTGGAATTTTAACGCCCATAACTAATATAAATTTTACAGCAATACCGGTTGAATTACTATGTGAACACCTTCAATGTTATACTTTACATCGGTGCATTCTTCTGCATTCCTATTTTTCCTGAGCTAGAACTGAAATTCCTGCCTTAATTTCAGTACTCTTTGGTCTTTGTACGTATCCCTTGTAAAGATTTCGGATATTTTGGAAACAGTTGATATTAGAGAAACTTTGTTACGATGTAAGCAACATGTATGTTTCGATTGGGTACAGACCGATTATTTAGTCCTGACAGTTCAGCGACGCGAAAGAGAGGAAGTAATAGGAGGAGTGGAGAGAGTTCCGGAGTAGAGATAAGGGCGAGCAGCAGTAAAGGAAAGCAGTACAGCTTAATTGTACTGGAAACATACCGCTCTACCGCACGCAAGACATCCGATCACTTCGAAGGTAAGCGAGTGAATAACTCAAACATCCCTTGGCGTAACTAAATGGACTCGCCTGACCCAGGCGCACATCTACGGTGACTGTCAGGACTAAATAATCGTACTGTACGTGGTCATGTAGGGAACGCAGAAAACGAAAGAGCAGATCATGTAGCCAAGATGGCTGCGAATTCGGAAACAGAGTACACATACACTAAACAACCCCCTCTCTTATGTAAATGGAAATGAAGGTTGACATGTTAAATGTCTGGAATGCGATGTGGTTGAATAGTACAAATGGCCAAATCACAAAAGTACTGTGTTTTCCTACTTTTGAAGATAGGCTAAATGTGAAGAATTATGAACTATCATACATATCCACACAATTTATGACTGGACACGAAAATTCAATTCATGTTTTGAACGTTTCAAAATTGACAACCCAAACGGCTATTCATGTCCCTGTGAACACCCCACACAAACAGTCGACCACCTATTATTTGAGTGCCCTCAGCAAGAACCCAAGAGGTACCGGCTAGGAACCCATCTTAGCATGTGCGATACAACTTTCACACCACCCATAACAAAAGTTCTCCTGAAGCAATGTTGCTTAAAGGAGTTTCACAGATTTATCACTGATGTGTTTAAGACTTTGTAGAAAATAACATTCTTCGATGTAAGTAACAGTGTTCCATTTATTCTTCTGGAAGTCAACTTTGTAAGTGGCTATTATGTTCAAGTGTATGTGTTGTAGCGGATGCTTGATTTGTTATATATGTGAGTCGCAGTTATGGGATACTTGATGTTATCGCAATGTCTTAATTATGGTTTGATTGTGTTCTGTGACTATTGTGTATTAATTTATGATGTATAGTACAGAAGGCCGCATATTTGTGTTATAGAGTACGGCTTTTAAAAAGTGTTACGTATGTGTGTTGTAACTGCTTTTCTGTATGTCTGAAATTGATGTCTGAAGCAATGTCTAAATTATGTTTTGTTTACATTGTATAGGCTACTTTATTTTTCTTTTACATTTGTCTTTACGGTTATCTCTTTTGTGTAAAACTATAGCTCTAGCATACATATGTAAAATAGGGAGATACAATAATAATAATAATAATAATAATAATAATAATAATAATAATAATAATAATAATAGCAATAATAATAATAATAATAATAATAATAATAATTTGTAAACTTCTACAATCTTCCTTTAGAAAGAGTACGCTACAGACTATCGAATAATCTGACGGATGCGAAGGCTTTCCTTCCTGTTCTAAAATCATGCATTATTTTTTTAATTATTAATAGGGCATAATTCAATTGAATTGCATTAATGGAGAGGAAGATGCTGAACATCACACTCAGACACAGACTATGCAACGAAGATATAAAGAGCCAAACACATCTCAAAGACGCAGTAGAAACGGCTGACAAGCTGAAGAAGAAATGGGCAGGATACGTGATGCGGTGGACACACATCTATACGGCGTGGAACCCAAGAATTGGCAAACGCAACATTAGAAGACAGAAGACAAAGTGGGCGGACGAACTTAGATCAAGATTCGGCCATCTATGGTCAAGAACAGCGAAAGACCGACAACAATGGAAGCTCATCACAAAGTGACTTGCAACCCAAACAATAGTGAACCTTTCAGTATTAACCCAGACAGCATCTTAAACACTATGGGCCGTATTCATAGACATTTTTAGCGCGGGCTTTCGGTGGATTATCAGCGTTTTTCGTATTCATAAACCAGTGTTAGCGATAGGATATGATTTGAATTCTGTACTAGTAACCAGTGGATAGCCGGGGCTAACTTAGTACGCTCGTAGCGCGTGCTGCGAAATGTCTATGAACAGAACCCTGTGGCTAAGCGGGAACTGCTTGACAAGCCACCCTGCATAATCAGGAGAGCCTTTCCCCTCACGGGATTTCGTGGCTAATTCTTAATTTTTAATAAACACCGCGAATCGATACATCAAAATGAACTGGTACAAAAGCACTACTTTTGGATAGAATTTATCTTGTTTTGAAATAACTTTCATCCAAATCTCCTTAATTCTGAATCACAAAGAAATTCACGTAAAAAAAAAATATTCTTGTTTTTTACTTTCCTACTACAAACTCAGCACTTCACCATTGCAAACACACACCTTATTCCTAACAGCAATAAATGAGTGAGAAGGACAAGTAAGAAGTTTGTCAGGAGCATTTACACATAATTCGTAATACAATTCTTCAAAAGATGGCTATTGAAACAATTTTAACATTGCACTTTAAATTACTGATTTAATATACATCTTTACCATTTTTTAAAGTCTCCAGCTATGATCAAAAAATAATAACTATAATAATATATAATGAAGGTATCTGATATTTATTATAGTCTAAAAGAAGTGAGGGAATTTTCTTACAAATGTAGTGCGGCGCTGTTTCTGGAAGTGATAAGAAAAAAAATTAACAAGTGAAGATTGATTCACAAAATTTATTTCCCGGCGCTCATGTCTGATTGTTAGAATATCAGGAGCCATAAGCTTACCGAGGTATAAAAATTTTAATGAACCCAACTTTGAAAAATACTGAAATAATTTGGAAGCAGTTCTAAATCGTCGCATTTGAATGGACCAAATATTTGGAATGTTGACTGCCATCACGACAATTCAGATCTCTAATAAAATCGTTGCCCGAGGGAAATGCAGACAGTTAAAAAAATTACATCAATTTATAGACGGCAGCAAATAACTTTAGCATTTGCTATATATTCAGATAGAAATAGTGTTCCACCATATTTCATATTACTTACTTATGGTTTTTATGAAACCCGGAGGCTTATTGCCGCTCTCACATAAGCCCGCTATCATTCCCTATCCTGAGCAAGATTAATCCAGTCTCTACCATCATATCCCACCTGCCTCAATTCCATTTTAATATTATCCTCCCATCGATATGTCGGCCTCTTTAAAGGTCTTTTTCCCTCCGGTCTCCCAACTAACACTCTATATGCAGTTCTGGATTCGCCCATACGTGCTACATGCCCTGTCCATCTCAAACGTCTGGATTTAATGTTCCTAATTATGTCAGGTGAAGAATAAAATGCATGCAGTTCTGCATATTATCAAGAGTAAATGTAAGGGGTACTTTTCTTAGAGGGGCTCATCCTGCGAATTCTTCCGATAGATGAAGAAAGAACACTTTGAGAAGCAAGTCCAAGATTTTCTTGCTCATTCAAAAAGTACGAAAGACAAAAAGACAGACCGAACAATATATTACCTTATAACCATGACTTCCACCTCTCAACTGAATTGTCTTAAGCAGAATTGATTAACATTGTGTCATTTCCACCTCACTGTAGTCAGAATAATCAAATCATTGGCTGTAAGTGTCTATGGGTCACTTGAGAAGTGGCCTACGTAAATGCTTTTTATGATCCGTGGATGAAAAATCATCCTTGTTCAACAATTTCTATCTATGACATTGTTCTCACATGTGCAGCAACATCCGTAAACATAAACGCAGCCTCCAGGGCGACTGGAATATATCAATTTAATAGACACATTCATAGCTGATGATTGTTTGCTGTCTTGCGTGTCGGATAAGCCAGCAACTCAGAACGTGACCGAAGTTCCTAATGCAGTCTCAGAACATGAAGTAAACACTTCCGCTGAAGATCATAATTGAAATCGGCCCAAGTCAAGAAATGGTAACATGGATGCAGTTCCTTCAACATCACGGATTCAGTCATTTTCCCCTTAAGATATTCGCCCTATTCCAAAAGAAGGAGAAAGAAGTACGTCATGCCCTAGGAAGAAGAGAACAACCACTAGTTTGATTGCTGCCGCCATCCAAGAAGAAATGGAAGGAATACAAAAAAAAATAATAATAACTGAATTTTCCAAGTACTGAAAAGAAGAAAATAAGATTTGTTCGCAGAAAACATGTAAAACAAAACAAGGAAACCAAAGGGCAACGTAACTAAGGTGAAGACAACATTGGATAATACTGAGAGCTTATTTTGTATGGAAGCATAAGCTAACAGTCTGCATAAAGAACGTTGGATTCAGAGTACAAAGTGTAAAAGTACAGACAATGCTGTAATTTTATGAACATCAGATTCTTAAATAGTTGTGAATTAGAGTAATAGGCCCGGTTTCCCGCCTGTATTCTATCATTAACACAGTCGCTCATGTCACAAATGTTATTTATAAGGGTTCCTAGATAGCGAAATTGAGTTACACCTTCGAACGTTAGATCCTGGATCGTTGTTCTGAGGAGTTCTTCTGTTTTTGGAGGTGGACACTACCAAGATCACTGTAAATCATCTTTGGGCACAACAGGGAAGTGGAACAGAACTCCGAAACCCCCTCTCATGTCCTTTCCGCATCATTGCCTTATAAACAAACGCACAGTGGGCACTGCGCATCTGTGATAGATTTCAGGCGACCAACGAGAGCAAAAGTTCGTAAAAGCTATGATGCAATCCGTCACTGAACAGTATTCAACTGCCGGTCTTCTCGTGTCAGCCGAGTGGAGAGTTAAAGAGAAATCTGTAGAAACTCAATTGAATTAATATCGCCCAGATCTGCTGTAAAAGTTATTAACAGACGATAATACAGCAAAAATTTGTAATTACAATTTATTGTTTAATATGGCTCGGTTAAGAGAGACGTTTTATATAACATTCTTATTGAATTTGGTATTCCCAAGAAACTAGTTTCATTGATTAAAATGTGTCTTAGTGAAACTTACAGCAGAGTTCGTATAGGCCAGCTTCTGTCTGACGCTTTTCCAATTCACTGCGGGCTGAAGCAAGGAGATGCACTAATCACCTTTACTTTTCAACTTTGCTCTAGAATATGCCATTAGGAAAGTTCAGGATAACAAAGAGGGTTTGTAATTGAATGGGTTACATCAGCTTCTTGTCTATGCGGACGAAGTGAATATGTTAGGAGAAAATCCACAAACGATTAGGGAAAATACGGAATTTTACCTGAAGCAAGTAAAGCGATAGGTTTGGGAGTAAACCCCGATAAGACGAAGTATATGGTTATGTCTCGTGACCAGAATATTGTACGAAATGGAAATACAAAATTGGAAATTTATCCTTCAACAAGGTGGAAGAATTAAAATATCTTGGAGCAACAGCAACAGACATAAATTGTACTTGGGAGGAAATTAAACGCAAAATAAATATGGGCAATGCCTATTATTATTCGGTTGAGAAGCTTTTTTCATCTAGTCTGCTTTAAAAAAATCTGACAATTAGAATTTAGAAAACAGTTTTATTACCAGTTTTCTTTGTGGTTGTGAAACTTGGACTCTCACTTTGAGAGAGGAACATAGGTTAAGGGTGTTTGAGAATAATGTTCTTAGAAAACATTTGGGGCTAAGAGGGATGAAGGTACAGGAGAATGGAGATAGTTATATAATACAGAACTGGACGCATTGAATTCTTCACCTGACATAATTAGGAACATTAAATCCAGACATTTGAGATGGGCACGTATGGGGTTCCTTAAAAGCTATAAGTAAGTAAGTAAGTAAGTAAGTAAGTAAGTAAGTAAGTAAGTAAGTAAGTAAGTAAGTAAGTAAGTTAGTAAGTAAGTTAGTTAGTAAGTAAGTAAATTTTGACATTTAATTATAGACATTATTCACAGAAAATAAATAATAATCTGACTTCAAGCTTTTTTCTAAAATCCCTTTTTAAGCTTTACCGAAAATTGAGACACTCTGAGGAGACACTTATGCGTAAATATTTAACTTATTTTAGGGTCAGAACATGAATATAAGTTAACCGAATAATTCGATAAGTTGTCCCACGCATGCTTTCCCTTCCATAAATTAAACTGTTCTTCAATAAGCTACCAGATTATTGGGAACGTTTAGGACCACATAAATAAAGTAGGGACCTACGACTCTTTGATTCAAACAAAGGCTTTGTGTTTTTGAAGAAATAAAAATGGAGTGGAGCTTCTTTTCTTAAGAGAGTTGCGTGGTCACTCGCAAGATAATGCCATCAGCAGCATGGGCGGCTGTGTTAATGTGGCGTGACGATACGGCTGCCTCAGTACAGATGTTTCAGTTACACGTTCCTGTTTGTCCTGCTGTTACTCCACGAGCATGGCCCGCGTCCTCTTTCGCCAAAGGCCGTCAGCTGTCTCTGCGACACGCTGTACCAACATAAGAGGCATAACACAATATCCTGCAAGAGTGACTCATCTCTAAATATAATTATTTGTTATAGTAGTCAATAATATCGAGCCCAAACAAACCATCTGGTGCAATGGAAGAAGAATCGAAGAACGTGAAATACGAAAAAAGTAAAAAAGTAACATTAATAATTGTTTTATTAATTAAATATGTACAGGGACGTCATTTTACTTTTACCTCAGTTTTTATTGTACCTGAGTTTTTGAATGTACTTCACGTCCACTCCTATTACTAGTGAACTTCCACCCAAAGCCGCATATGCAGTCAAAGTCGTCATATGGTCACAGTATACAGTACTCAGTGAGTAAGCATAGTTTCTTCCAAAAATGTAGCCGTATTTTCCAGTGAATTAAGTGCATTCATTATTGAATCATATTTTCGCACAGGTACGTATTGTCGATGGAGTACGAAAGTCATTTTTGACGCGTATTTATGCAATTAACTGTTGAATTAGTTACAAAGATTTCACGATTACATACGAGGAAGATTATTTTATTAATAAAAATTATACTGAAAAGCCATGGGCATTATTTGTAGTTTTTTGAAAATAGTCCTACAGGATTCCCTAGATTTGGCACGTACTATTATTCTAATTACTCTTTTTGTAGTAGGAATATACTGTTACTATCTGTGGAATTTCCCCATGTTACTAACAGTTTAGACTCTTTAACACAATATTTTCGAACAAAATTCGCAAATATTCAAATATTTCCAAGAAAAAAAAAAAGAAATAATTGCAATTATTAAAAATCTAAAGTCAAAAAACTCCTCAGGGTATGATGAAATAACAAGCAAAAACATACTAAATGCGAGTTCACGTACTATAGCTGGGCAACTAAGTTGTTTATGTTACTATTCAATGTTCAATGGTAAACAAGAAAAATGGACAACTGTGGTTAAACGAGGTGTTAAACAAGCTGAACATCAGAAGCGAATAGTCGTAAATGGAAAAAATATTAATAAAGACAGCAAACTAAAAACAGTACCCAAAAAAGCATTCCTTTTTGTGACTAGGTTAGATCCTACCACGAGGAGCAACATGCTTACTGATTTTGTAAAAGACATTTTTCCTGAGGTAATATGTGATACACTGGAAAGTAAATATCCTGAATATTACTCATCATTCAAAGTGACTATTAATATGGAAAACTGGATAAGGCGCTGAATCCTGACGTGTGGGCGGCAGGTGTTCTGGTTACCAGCTATTTTTTAAGAAGGCAGAACTTAGAAAAGGACTCAACTTAGATGGTGTACTTAGTAATGTACAGATTCATGAATCCCCAGAATTACAAAATCAGGATACGTGTAAGTTGACTTCAACAAATAAACTAGATAATATTGATTATGTAAATACGTATGTTATAGTGTAGTGGAACATGCAAGGTATCCTAGGAAAAATTGAGGAACTTATTTTAATGAATATCAAATTTAATACAGATATTTTACTATTATGTGAACATTGGCTGAGTCTTGATGAACTAACTAATTTAAAAATCCCTGGATTCTATCTTGCTAGTGCATATTGCAGGGTGTCTGGTAAACGTGGTGGTTCAGCTATATTTATTAAAAATGAAATTCATAGTATTGAACTTAAACATCTAGTCAATCTGTCACTTTCCAAAATATCTGAAATATCAGCTGTATATATTAAGGAAATTAATTGTATATGTATATCACTTTATCGAATACCTGATGAGAAAAATTTTTATGATGTTATTTAAGTTTTAAATAATATTTTGCAAATGTCATTTCACAGAAATAAATCTAATGCCTCAATAGTTATAGGTGCTGATTTTAATGTTACTCTCTTAGTTGAAAGTCAACAAAAATTACAATTTGTCAACTTATTGGTTAGTTATGGACTTAATTACATTGTATTAGATATTAAAAGATCTGGATATACTAATGTAGGGACTTGTATCGATAATATTGTTACATCAATTGATATTAACAAAATTGATTCTTTTGTAGAAAATTATTTGCTTTCTGATCATAATAGTATAGTAATGAAAGTTAATAATTTAAGTTCACAGAAAAGTACACACAATAAAAACACAAAGTCTGTTAAGGTTTATAGACCTATTAATGAATTGGCATCTGCATATTTTTGTTACTTGTTAAGTCAAGTAAATTGGCTATTTTTGTACTCCTTACCTACGATAGATGATAAGTTTCAGTGCTTTATAAATACGTTTTTAACTATTGTTGATATGGCATTTCCTGTCAAAACAATATATCGTCGCTTAAGAAACAATACCGCGTAACTGACATTTTTGGTCAAAACTGTTTTTTTGAACAGATGGTACCTCCACTGTCATCTGCATGCATTGACAAGCGCGGGAATTTGATTGCATGAATGGCCTGCGTACGAAGAAGGGGGTACAATACCGCGTATCTGAAGTCACTAGAAGTCTGTAGGAAATACCGCGTATCTGACAACAGATATTATGTCTACTTCCTGCGCGCTCTCAGTACGGAAGCTGGTTCTCGTTACTGACTTGTGAAATTGTATCAACAGTGTGTAATATTCTGAGAAGATTAAAGAAGTGTTCAGTTTCAAATATTTTAAAAGGTAAATATAACAGAATTATTTCACTAATGTCAATTGAATGTTAGTTGAGCTGAGTTCCCGCAGAATCTTACTGCAAGTTCATTCACTGAAATATAGTATATTTAATATTTTATTATTATATAGGCCTACAGATACAAGAAAAGAAATGGACAATGAATCAGACGACAGTCAGTTTAGCGAGAACGAAATCTTATCTGTGCTATGTTCTGCATTCAAGAAGGGAGAAACTTCTGTGAACATTAACAAAGGTATGGCATAAGAAGTATCACAGTTATTAAACGTTTATGTTTCTTCAGTTACGAAATCATAACAGCAAACTTAATTTAAGTACTTAATATAAATAATCATGAATGGGCTGCTAAAATAATTTGCGCTACATTCAGTGGTGCTGAGCTTGGTTCCTTCCATTTCCTCCGGTAGGAGGAAGATCTAAATTGATGATAATATTTACTACACATGTTTCTAATCCATTTATATCACATTTATAAACACTAGTAATCTCATCTTATTCGTAGGTGTCGTAGGTGTACTGCCTGATAATTCAAATGTAAAAGAAAACCGTCCTTCTGAAAATGGGCTGCTGCAGATCAGGGATTGTCCGTCCAGCGTTACCGGTAAGGTTATGATCGTGTTATGCAGTCTGGTATGATTTAAAGCAACACTATTAAAGTAATACCGCTAGAAATAGGATGGGACAGAAACTGAAGACAATACCATGTCGAAGGATCTACACCAAATTTCGGACGCCTCTTCAAATGTAGACGATCCCGAAGAATTTGTGAGTGCTACTTATTCTACATCTTTACATTCGTCAGAAAAAGATAAAGAGAAGGATCTACAAGCGTTTCATGGAAATTTGACAGAAAAAAAAAGAAGTTCAAAGCCACAAAAGGGTAAGTGGAAGAAAATGAAAAATAGGAAACTTAGAATGGAAGAGGAAGCTTATCTTATATAGCTACAAGAGATCGAAAGATGGCAAAGTGACACATGATACGGAAAGAGATGCAAGGAATTTGGGCCTAGAGTGTAGTTATAAAATGTGCCAAAATTCGAAACTAAGGGGCTGTAATTTAATTTCTAATGAGAGAAGACACATCCTTCAGGCATTCTGGAAAACTATAACTTGGGAACAGAGGACCGTTTATGTATCAAATCTTGTGGATTTCACTCCTACGAAAAGACCTGGCAGTACAAATTCTTAATCGAAAAGAAAGAGAACATTTGTCTACAACGTAAAAGTTGATGAGAAAAAAATTCAGGTTTGCAAAAAGATGTTTCTGTGTACATTGGGAATTAAAGAATGAACTGTGCGATATTGGTTAGCTAATAGTACTGATGGCGTCCCTTCAGTAAAAAAAAAGTCATGTTCTCGTGCAAAAGCACAGAAAAAAAAGAGCATTAGTAGCCTGCCTAAATTACCGTCACATTATTGTATATAGAACCGAATTGTGCCATAGTTTTTATGATAGTATTCCACACTAGTGTTACTCAAGGATTACTTTTTGTGATTTCAGCATAGGCCTATAATTACTTCTTTATTTTGTTTAACGAATATTGTGCCTGAAAAATTATCATCATTATTATATTTTTATATGATTTTCTTTTCATTATTCGCAAGTCAGTCAAGTCCATTGTCAATAATAATAATAATAATAATAATAATAATAATATTATTATTCATTATTTTATTGTAACATTATATTTGTCAGCAACGTTTTAGTAACAATTCTATTTATCTATTCAAATACGTAGTGTGAAAATAAAGTACTTGGCATCAGATTGTTGTTGCTGTTATTATTATTATTATTATTATTATTATTATTATTATTATTATTATTATTATTATTATTATAACAATAAGCATTGAACTGTATCTTCTTTTTCCTTTCCCATAGTTTCAGCATTTGATTGACTAAGAATGCAGCAATCGTTGTCTGGAACGTAATCTAGTGCTGATTCAAGCTACGGCATACCGACCTTGACCCCAAGTCAGATGGTAGGACAACAATTGAGATAACACATTGACATATACAAGAGCACAAATAATATTTCCAGAAGGCAGTTTTAACGCAAAGTAAACGCTTGTCAACATGTATCCTGAAGCTGCTAAAGTTGCCTCACAATACCGCGTAACTAACAAAATGTGGTCAACGGCAGAGTTCCAATACCGCGTAAGTGACATGGCCAAATGTCTACGGCCATGATCATCCATTTTGACTTAGTTACAAAATAGTTATGCTATTTCATAGCCATACACCACTTTTCAAGACTATTGCGTTATTTTTATGGTTTTTATTCGGTTTTTTCCTTCTCCTGTAAAATTTACATTTTGTCAGTTACGCGGTATTGGTTCTTAAGCGACGATATACTACCAATGATGATAATATTACTATAACTAAACTGAAATGGTATGGCAATGATTTAATGAAGCTCAAAGAAAAGTATATAATTTTCTATGATCAATTCAAACGTACTGGGCATCAATTATTCAGAAATAAATACTATGAACTTAAGAGATTATACAAGAGAGAAATAAATGTCGCTAAATTGAGGTATAATTCTACTAGAATCACTTCCTCTAATAATAAAAGTAGATCAATCTGGTATATAGTAAAAGAATTAACAAACAATAATGATAAATGTAATTATACTGATACTAAACTTACGTCAAGTCGTTTTAATTCTTCTTTTGCGGACAAATTAACTGAGATTGTCAATGGTATTCCACAAGCCAAGAATAATGTTGAAGATTATTTGTGCCAGGCATTTGGTAATAATAACTGGACTCATTCTGAGTTCAGTCTTAGGATGACTACTGTTGAGGAAGTATATACTACTATCCTTCAATTAAGCAATAGTAACTCTTATGATATATATGTTTTGAATTCCTCAATAATTAAATTACCTGCATTAAATATTGCAGAAATTCTAACTAATTTTTAACTCTTGTATAGATGTTGGGACTTTCCCTGAGTGTCTCAAATATGTTAAAGTTATGCCAATATATAAAAAAGGATCTAGATCTGATTATAATAATTATCGCCCAATATCTATTATACCTGTCATATCTAAGGTTTTTGAAGTAATTATTAATAAGCAATTGTTAGGTTTCTTTGAAAATAATAATTTGTTTTCCCAATGTCAGTATGGTTTTAGGGCTCGTAAGGGAACTTGTGATGCTGTTGTGAATTTTGTTAAACTATGCATTGAAAACATTGATGGTAAAATGCATGTTTTAAGTCGATTTTATGACATGTCAAAAGCATTTGACAGTATCTCTCATGAAATACTTTTAATGAAATTGAAGTTTTATGGTTTTAATGAATTAGCTTTAAAATTTTTTAAGAATTATTTAAACAATAGGCAACAGACGGTACATTTTAATAACAGTTTTTCTCAATACACAACTACTAATACTGGTGTACCGCAGGGTTCTATTTTAGGACCGATTTTATTCATTATTTATGTAAATGACTTACCCTATATAATTGATGGCAAATACATAAAGTCATATTTATATGCGGATGATCTTGCTGTAACAATTAGTGAATATGATAGATTGAAAATTATTGATGATCTTGATGCAATCAACCGAAAAGTAGAAGATTGGTGTTCAGCTAATTCTCTTTGCTTAAACAAAGAGAAGATACAGAACTTAGAGTTTTCCTTAAACAATAGAATCAATTGTAAAGAATCCGTCAAATTTTTAGGAGTGCATATACAATCTACACTTAAATGGGACTGTCATATTGACATACTATCTAAGAAACTCAACAAAGGTATTTTTATGTTAAGGAAATTAAAAACACATGTTAGTGTTGAAGTGCTAAAATCCGTATACTATGCTTATATCCATAGCCATCTGACGTATGGAATAATAGTTTGGGGTAATGACCCTAAAATAATAAAGTTATTGAAACTACAAAAGAGGGCAGTAAGAATAATTTGTAATGTTGATAACCGTACACATTGTAAACCTTTATTTCGGAGACTTGAAATTTTAACTGTACCGTCTTTGTATATTTTAAGTTGTTTAATGTATGTACAAACAAATATTAATAATTTTACTACAAATAGCTCAGTACATAGCTATTCTACAAGGCATAAAAATGATTTAAGAAAAGGACAATGTAACTACACTACTACTAATAGCAGCTTTGTAGAGATTTGTAAGAAGTTATATAATGTTTTACCCGACAATATTAGACATTTAAGCTTGAGGCTTTTTAAGAAAGAAATTAAAAATAAATTAATAGACTTGTCATTATATAATATTGATGAGTATTTTAACTCTATAGAGCTGTATGACTTTTAGGGAGAATTGTCCATATGATATTATATAATGTAATTATTTCATTGTATGTAACTTATGAACTTATTGCTTACTTGTAAATCATGACATTTTCCTATGCTGTATTGTACAGTCTTTGGAATGAAATGTTTAAAATAAAATAAAATAAAATATACCCCGACAGAGTAAAATATTCAGTGGTTATTCCTATCTTCAAAAAGGAATAAACAACATCTCCAGAAAATTACAGACCCATGTCACTTCTACCAGTCTTATCCAAAATCTTTGAAAAAGTAATGTATAAAAGATTATATCATCTAGAAAAATACAGCATTTTATTCCCAGAACAGTTTGGATTTAAGAAAAAAAAAACACGGAAAAGGCAAAATTTAGTTTAACTGACAAAATTTTAGAGGCAGTTAATAAAAAAATTACAAGTTGGAGGTATTTTCTGTGGTTTATCCAAATCATTTGACTGTATAAATCATAAATGCTTCTAGGAAAATGAAATTATTATGAAATTAAAGGCGTTGCACACCAATGGGTTCACTCATATCTCATAGGTAGGAAACAGCTCGACATGGGGAACTATGAATAATGGAATTCCTCAAGGATCAATATTAAGTCTCCTACTTTTTCTAGTATTCATAAATAATGTTGTCCCCCTTATAAAATATGTAGGTCAGGCCATATTATTTGCAGATGACACAAGTATAGTAATTACAGCCAATAACTCGAACACATTACAATATTCAACAGAGGAAATTCTCCTCAAGTTATGTAATTGATTTGTATCAAATTGTAACAAAACTAACATCATTCAATTTAAATCCTGTAAAAATTCAACTTCGCAAATTTCTACCACAATAATTAACAACAGGTCCCCAATGGAAACAACAACAACAAAATTTCTTGGCTACAAATCGATAACGTGTTAAATTGGAAAAATGATATTAAAGAAATTACCCCCAAATTAAATTCAGCATGTTTTGCTATTAGATCTATGCAAAAGATAGAACATATTAATACCTTAAAACAATATACTTTGCACACTTCCACTCCGTAATGAGTTTTGGAATAAATCTTATACATCTTAATAAAACTGCACTAGATGTAAGATACGTAACTTAACTCGGTAACTATCACAATGTTCACCTAAGAAGAAACTTCACTACTATTATTGAAACGAGACTGTGTCCCTGCCGTCATGTATTCTAACCCGCGTAATGTTGATGCTGATATCTTGTCTACAAAGGGATTGTTCCATCTTTAATGATGACGAAATGAAGAAATGTTGACGGAATGATGCAGATGCCTAATTTGGGGAAACGGAAGAACCCCGAGAAATACCTTGTCCGTCACAAATGCCACCATAATTTTTCAATAATAAATCTCAGGCCCGATCTGGACTGGAACCCGAACCACCTGCGTGACGGATTGAAGGTTTGATCACTCAGCACCTCAGGGGACGCACTTCACCGTTACTGATGGCATATCAGTCACAGCGTACTACGCACTATTAAGAATGCTTGAATGAGATGCTTGAGGCTTTCTCGGAGTTCCATATGGAATAATTCTACATAATGTCCAGAATTAGTAATTTTTAAAAAGTTAATGATCATTCTGGGTCTTCACATGGCCGAACAGGTAAAACGAAGCTTCGTCAGTGAATATATATATATATATATATATATATATATTGCATCAACTATTCCGCCTGGATTGATTCTAACATTTAACGACAAAATCTTGTGGTCGCTACTTTATCGCATGCATTCAAATCATCAGCTACCGAAACCTTATAGCGATGATATTTAAATTTCAAAACTCTAAGTACAAACGTTGCGGTATGTTCAGTTCTTATGCTAGGCGTTTGGTATATTTCTTGGAATCAACTCCATATTTGCACACATATCTTCTAGTGCAGTGGTTCCAAAATTTTCGAAATTGCGATCCACTTTTGGGCGAGACTTCTCTATCGGACATCTACTATCGAACTGGTAGAGTTTTTAACCCAATTAAAAAAACAGAAATCATTCTAAAATCGAAAACAATGTTAATGTTACTCAAAATTAGTGGATACGACCCAGAGAAAAACTAATGTGCAACAATGACTGACACGAAATATTACATGAACTTTATTTGTAGTAGCCTAATTTGCTGATATTTTCCAATATTAACACTCTGAATAGTACTTTTTAGAAGGCCAGTATGTTAATATAATAACTACCAAAGATAAAATCAAACAAGGAAACTTGATTTCTGGTCGACATTACTTAACAAAAAAGGAATTTGATGCATTCCAGTGCTTGAAAGAAAAATTTAGCTACATACAATACGATACATACTGATTTATTTTGCGAACACACAGTTAAGGTTGCACAATTCAAGAAACAGTTTTTTGTATATTTTCTGGCAGACGCTCAAAACAATGCAAGAGTCACAGATGGACACTAAATATATTTTTAGAGAGTTATGTTCAAATGGCTTAACTAAAACGAATGGAAGAAAAATTCATTTAAATATAATTCAATGTTGAAATTTAAGCTTTTCTGCAGAATGTAGACCAGTTGTGGATCAAACGAATGCATGAATACCTGGAACTTGCAAAAGAAGCTTTTAATTTTTTTATAGACTTATATATTTATGCAAAATAAGCTTCTTGTTTATGATTGCAAAGAAAACATAGACGATGGATAAGAATTTAAATTGGAACATTCAAGTTGCATAAACTTGAAAAAAAATTATTGTCACTAATCCACTTGTTTAGGCGATTGAAGAACTTTCTACCCTTTTCTTTGAAAAGGATTTTAGTGCAAACACTCGTGATGCCCCACTTCGATTACTGTGTTATTCTCTTTACTGACCTAAGCGTTACATTGGCGCAGAGACAGCAACATGTTCATAATAT
This sequence comes from Periplaneta americana, assembly GCF_040183065.1. Taxonomy (NCBI): domain Eukaryota; kingdom Metazoa; phylum Arthropoda; class Insecta; order Blattodea; family Blattidae; genus Periplaneta; species Periplaneta americana. Next base: position 97,302,607 of record NC_091130.1, read on the forward strand.
GTGCGTCCGTTTCGTCTGCAATATTCGCCGGGCTGATCTCGTAACACTATCCCTCGAAATGTTGTCCTGACTCCGACTAGAAGATCGTAGAAAAATTCACTGTCTTTCCGTCATATATTGCATTTCTCCACTCCTGTCTATTTTGCGTCTCGTTTTCAAAATTTATCCTCCTACCATAATCTAGACACACGATCACAACACTCAATATTATCCATTCCTTCCCACCGAACATCCTTACACTCATTTTATTTCACTGTGGCTGTTCCTCGACTTTGGAATTCCCTACCGAATAATGTGAGAGACTGTCACACATAAAACCAATTTAAGAATAGACTAAGGAAATATTTTCAAAGAATATTCGTTAACAATAATAGTTATTTCGAGTTTCTAAATATTTAATAGTAATTATTACAGGATAAATATTTAAATTATCTAATTAGTTTTGCTATTATTATTATTATTATTATTATTATTGCCATTATTATTATTATTATTATTATTATTATTATCTTTTATCAATATTTATTATTGTCTCACTAACATTGCTCTTCTAACTTTTACTATTTACTTTTACTTTCATTAATCACTTTCATATTATTTTATGATCTACATAATATTAATATAGGTAATCACTATTATTATGATTATTATTATTATTATAGTTATTATTAATATTGCTATTATTATTACCATCTTTTATCAATATTTATTATTGTCTCACTAACATTACTCTTCTAACTTTTACTATTTACTTTTACTTTCATTATTCAATATCATGTTATTTTATGATCTACATAATATTAATATAGACTACTCACTATTATTATTATTATTATTATTATTATTATTATTATTATTATTATGATTATTATTATTATTATTATTTTATATTTATAATTGAAGGTAGATACTGTAATTTACTGTAAATTGGTTCAAGAATTCATTTATTTTTTACCCATGAACACTTAAAATGAATAATTATCATATTATTTGTTTAAAAAGAGTTGAGTGATATAAGTATTCAGTATGGAGGCGTTGCTCTTAGCAAGGGCATATAGATAAAAGATGTGACTCAAAGTATCCTGTCTTGGATTATATATATATATATATATATATATATATATATATATATATATATATAAGAAATTTACAATATTGTTACTTAGATGGCATTAGTTTTCTGCTCCAATTTTTCTGTTTAGAATTTCAGGAAAATCATAATTGTTTCTTGGCTTTTAAAATTGATTGGAATAACGTTTTTGTATAGAAAAATTCGCTTCGTTATTTTTATCTCATTCTACTTTCTTTTCTTTCCTTTGCAAGCTTTCAATCAACATAAATATCCCGAATTTCAATGTTACATCAATTTCTATCTATTTTTATGTCAAACATACACAGAGAGTCAAACCTTAGTTACCAGCATTCTTACCATTCTGGGGTTTCACTTAATCTTAATGCTTTAAGCCCGGCAAAGGACATAATGCTTGGGCTTTTCTTCTTAGTTTCAACCCCAGATCACATATAGATTGCTCATTCCTATGTTAAAATCGGTTGCAATTTGAAGATAACAACCGCCAGAATCGCTACCCGTCCGCCGTAAACGAACACGAGATGGCAGTACAGTCGCTAATGCAATTCAAATGGAAGTTATGACGTGACTCCTTATGTAACAACTAGATGGCATCATAGTAAACCTGACAAAAGTTGTTACCGTCAAAGCCTATAACGCAGAGCAATCTGGGTATATATGATCTAGGGTTTCAACTAAGCCGGTTACAATAGTCTGATGTCACTTCACCATTTCAATCTCACTTAGTTGTCTGAATTTTACAGAGTAATGTAATATATTTTAACTATGGCTCATTGAAACGTATCTACTGAAGTATAATTCGTATGACTTGTACTTACACAAGATTAGGTCCTTCTCAAGAGGCTACACAACATTGAAACAGTTTGTTGAATTATTTAATATTGAAATGGCGAGAACAAGAAATGTTGTTCAAAGCTTCTCTAGCTGAACAAACACTGATGATTTACAAAATAAAACAAAAACCATCTGATTAACATACACTTATTGTGTTCAGAAAGAGGCGCACTAGCTTCTTGACTAAGAAAACAAGCGCTTAACGCGTTTGTGGTTTTAGTGATGGAGCTCTGGCCCCCCACTGAGGCTTGGGTTGATTCCCCGGTCGATGTGGGTGGAATCTGGGGTGAACACAAAAGCTGTTGTAAAGGATTTTTCTAGGGGAACTGCAATATTCCTATTTCATTTTACCAATTATCTCCACTTCTCTTTCATTTTACCAATTATCTCCACTTCTCTTTCATTTTATCTATCATCAGTAGCTCAATACAAAATATTTTCTGAGGTAGTACAGATTTCCGATGCTGATCTATGTTCTATAGATTCTCGATTGTGGACCCTTCAGTAGAATGGGACTTTTCCTGCAGGGCTCAGAAAGAATGACGTCAGATTCAAGAATTCCACCCGAGCCATCTGTCAGACTTAGACAATCATCACATATACGAGAGTGTACAATGGACCTAAACGGCCTAAGTGCAAGGATACATCCCGGATCTATCCCTCATTAAGTCAATATATGAAGGTTACGCTTGCAGTAAATGTCGAACTTGTGCTATAAGAATTTGGCGATCAACAAAACAGGCAGAATTTAACTTCCATTTCGAAATTTTTCAATTCTTCTTTTCAGTCTACAGCATAACACACGCTACAGAAGTAATTCCAACATATCTGGTTATTTTTAACACTGTAGTGTAAATTATAATCCGAACAGATTATCGTTCATTGAAAAATTATTCTTACTGTTATTTCATTACAGTCCCTGTAGCAGGAATTAAGGAATTTCAATATAAAATTTGGTTCCCTTTACAGGCTTCGGAAAATATATACGCACTCTCTTTCCAAAATTCACTTCTGCAAAGACTCTCTTTTGCAATCATCCCTCAAAATTATACCCCGGATATACTCTATGCCCCTACTACACAACCTAAATACGCCGTCAGCAGGAAACGTAGCCGAAGTTGATAATGAGGGTCCAAATCGGTATGCCAATAGTCACGTGAAATATTATGGGAGCTCAGCAACTGGCTGGAAATTGAAACACATCTTCCTTACCCTCTCTATGGAAATGGCGCGGTCAGTGTAATGCGTTGCACTAGTTCTCCTGCCCTCATGAATAAGATTTCCTCAGACCCCTGCAACTGCTCTTTACTTTATCAGGTCACTTAATCATCTGTGTAATAATAACTTTGAGATTGTATGTATGTATTCATAGTGTTCTGCTCAAGGGAAGGTCTTTCACTGCAAATCCAGTATTCTCCAGTCTTTCCTATGTATGTACAGGCTGTGTAGTAGGTTATTTTACGACGCTTTAACAACATCTTAGGTTATTTAGCGTCAGAATGAGATGAATGTGATAATGGCGGTGAAATGAGTCTGGGGTCCAGCACCGATAGTTACCCAGCATTTGCTCATATTGGGTTCAGGAAAAACCCCGGAATAAACCTCAATCAGATGACTTGTCCCGACTGGGAATCGAACCTGGGCCACCTGGTTTCGCAGCCAGACGCGATAACCGTTACTCCACCTATGTATGTATGTATGTATTTTTTTTTTTTAATATTAGTTGAACGGCATGTCCCATTACAATAAAGGTAATACTACATGCCTTGCTACCTGTATGTTTACAATATAACACATTATGTCTCGTTTCTGTCACTCTCTAAGCGTATGTAGGTCTGTTATTCTGTTGTGAAAATTTGAGTCTTTCATTATATCTATTGCCTACTCTTATCTATCCTAGATTAAATTATCCTACGTTTACTCGTCTAAATTTATAACATTGACATAGTTTGTGAATGTATGCGCATGTTCTTGCATTATTTTAAGCTTTGTGAAAGTCCACTTGCCAGTTTTCCTTAACATTTCCCGCTGGAACGCTAGTCTTTCTTTGTCCAATTTCGGGCACTCGAAAAGGAGGTGGTCGACGGTCTGTTCCTCTGCTCCACACGTACACGACGGGTTGTCCCTCAGCTTGAATCTGTATAAGTAAGCACCGGTTTTTCCATGTCCAGATGTATGTATGTATGTATGTATGTATGTATGTATGTATGTATGTATGTATGTATGTATGTATGTATGTATGTATGTATGTACAGCTCATGCATTTTGTCAAGAAACTCGAGATGCGCAGTAGGGGAACAACGTTTCTGTCGAGGGGTAGGAGTAGAAGGGAAGGTCGGGCGTGTGTCTACCGAATTCAAGGCAAAGGCTAACCCATTGCCCTATAATTCGTAAGTAGGTTCATCCGATCTCGTGCGCAACTCTCTAGGAAGAGTGGACATAATGCATGAGCTATATGCATGTATGTATGAATACATGTTTATACACACGTACCTAAAGATGTCTGCATGGAATTATATATATATATATATATATATATATATATATATATATATATATATATGTGTGTGTGTGTGTGTGTGTGTGTGTGTGTGTCTTTTTTTGTCTCTATAATTACATATTGCAATATAGCTATTGCAAATAACAAATTTGAGCTTATTTTATGATTCGGAAATTAAAAGTATATTCCCTTCTTCATTTTAGCTGTTGAATATGAAAGTAATCTTAAAAATGCTGGATTGGTTATCGTTTATGAGTAATCGAAGAAAATATTGGGTACATTATTAATGTATTTTACACGGTCTAAAAAACATAACATCTCTGTATTTCAAACGGCGCCTCTTTGTCTGTCGCTTATATTCAAGTTCTAGAACATCCCTTGCAATGGTCCATCAATAATCAGCAAGCATAGAAATGTCCCATCAGTCCTGGTATCGTCTCTCCGTTGTGGAAATTACTTGGTGAAAACGCTCTTCATGTTAGTCACTCACTGCACCAAAATTGTCAGGGAATAAGTGTAAATGAGAGTGTAACATATTATGTATTTTGAGTGACATACTGCATCCCATTATTTGGTAGGATGATATTGGACGTTCCATTAATTCTTTATACTTTTCAACCCCCACGTTTCCCAGAAATTGTCCCACCATACATCGGAAAGCATCCAATGGTATCTGTTCATTAACATTTAACAATTTTACAAAATGGTGGTCATTTAGGAGTTTACTGATCTGAGGGCGAATAAAAATACCCTCCTTGATTTTTTTTTTCCAGTGATTCGTGGAAATTTACACAGAAAATATTTGAATGCATCTCCGTTTTGGCTTATAATTTTAACAAATTTCTTCAATAATGTAACAAAAACTGACAGCAACTTTTTACACATTTACGCACCATATTTAAGAAAAGCAAATAAAGATATCGGTCACAGAAAACCACATCAAGGGTACAGAGAAAGAACAATTTTCTTAAGGGTGATGTCATCATCTAATTCAGTATATTACTGCAAAATTTATTGTTGCTCCTAATGAAAATGTAGGAAAGGGTGATTGTATCCGTAGTGATAATTCTCCTTTATCAGTTTTGATAATAAAAACACATATTTTGCAGTAATATACTGACTTAGATGATGTCGTTACCCTTATGAGAATTGTGACTCTGTTCGTTCTTTCTCTGTACCCTTCACACAGGATATCATCACGACAGAGTGTGCAGAATTAAACAAAATATAAGAGATACAGTAAAGAAAACACATTTACACTAACAAGATCTTCAATAGAAACTACCTAGTGTTGTTTCAAGCTCGCTTTGTCAGTGGTAAGTCAAGCTGGAAGTTTTAAAATGAATCCCTTCTCATTCAGGGATGGTAAAACTAGTGCGTACCTTGATTTAGTGTAATATTAACTATAAAGGACAAAGCAGATCCGGTCTTATAGTATTTCGCCAAAACTAAAACCAATTGAAAAGAAATAATGTCACATTCGTGATCAGCTACCTAAATGTAATAAGAATTTATTACTTTAATCTCCGAAGAATTTTCAGTGTTGACCAGTGTAATTTGAGTATATGGCATACGTGGTATTTAATAGATAACGAGAACAAATTTTTTCATAATTTGAAAAATAAATAAAACGAGATACTATTTTATATCAGAGTAAAGTGGGCCTCATCTATCCGCAATAGATAGGCTAGATAGACAGATGGATTTATTAAGCAATATTATACATACTGATGTACTATATTATCAGAATTTTTCTTAAATCCAATGCACTGGTCTTCTGACCGTACGTCCTTTGTACCTAAAAAAAGTCCTACTTTGTAGGTTTCACCCCCCCTCACCTGTGATTAGATCCAACCACTCTCTAAAAGAACACACAGATTAAAATTAAAATGGCACAAACAAAACACATTATATAATATATCGTAACCTAAAACAGATATAAAAGTGTATAATTGAGTAAATACCATTATCTTTCGTCAGTTCTCATCACAAACTTCAACAGCTGAAGTTCTAATCTGTCTCGCCTTCGAGAGGAACAATCCAGTCTTTTGTTCGTATTCTCTTTTCCCCATGAGATTAAGACATGCAAGCGAACTCCTATTCTGACTTAGCATCGAGGGTGGTAGATATTTTCTCCGGGTATGTTACAATTCGACACAGTGCAATAAAATATGTCTCCAGGAGTCCTTTTCCCCGCACAGTGGACAAAGACGCTCTTCTTCTTTGACAACTTTATAACCCTTCCATGCCCCCAATCTTAGCCACGCTATGCCTGCTCCACTATCTTTGTTACAAGAATTTATGTAGTCATATCTCCCCCAGTTAAACGTGAGATCTGGTTGTAAATGTAGTGAGGATTTTTGCGAACATTGGAGCTCAATCTCTTGCCTCTCGATATCAATTAATCGCATCTTCACATTACACCATACATTTCTTATATTATTATTACCTTTATCCACATCCCTCCAATTCCTATATGAAGCAGTCCTCTCTGCAGTTTATAAACCCATCCTTTGTCCCAACCCTCCCTTTTTTGAACTTTGTAGCAAATCGACGGTAAAAGAAACTGATCCCAAAATATAATTTTAACCAGTATTTTACCATCCTAACTTTCATCTATTTTATCTAACCAGTGGCATAAAAAGAGACAGAATTTAGTTTAATTAAATATTATTGTGCTGTAAAGAAAATTTCCAATAATATATCTCAAAGTCAGTCCTACAGCGTCCGTCTGAGGTGCTGATTATATTGTTTGGCTAAATTATCTAGACTCACCAAGAATGCCGAGTCGGTAGTTGATGGTGACCACAACAACACCTCCATAACTGGCCAGTACGCTGCCGTCATACGGGTTCCCTGAATTCCACTCGTATGACTCCCCGTGTACGTACACCAGAACCGGATAGCGGCTCAACCCTCCGCTCTCTCGAGTTCCTGCTGTGGACATACAAACATTGCATTTATTCCAAAATATATTATCCTGAATGGGTGCAGTCTTTTATTAACAATTATTGTAAAACTTTAATTTTAAAAATGTTACTATATTCATGAAGGCGAAGAACAAAGCCAAAAGACACTAAAGAAGAAAAGAAGGGCAAAGTGGAACTGGGTGAGAAAAAAAGAAGACGAATACGAAGAGAAAGAACAAATGTAATGAAAGCAGGAGAAGAAGCAGAAGAAAACTGAAATAAGAATGAGATACAAGAAGTAAAGAATGATCATGTGAAGAAATGGATAGAATGTTAAAAGAATTCGAGACAAAATAGACATGAAGAATTAGAATTAGAAAACTTAAAGAATTCGTGTCAAGAAAGTGAGACGTGTTTTCTTATTACATTATTACGTGTTGCACAATATTTCGTGGCCTTGGTTTGACAAGGTTCTAACTAACAAAATTGGAAAGTTTTGTATATACAAATTATATATAATGCTACCTGAGACCGGTGTTTCCAATATAAAACATAACAGTTAGCCATCAGCGACGATTTTGTATTTTTCAATAAAATAAATTACGACAATGAACAAAAAGTTTTCTAACTCGCGCCATGTTGACCTTTCACCACTACCAACCGTTAAAATTTACCACACGAAGCAAAATTGTCTTTTCTAGTAGCTCTTTTATTTCGACGGACCGGCGGTACGAAATTTTTGGGGACAAACTTTACGTTAAAGTTGTGTCCTTTTAGAATTAAACAAACGACAATTCCTGTCTTTCATAAGTATTTTAACTATTTATTTTTATAAACTTGGCCGGAGAAATAAAATACAATCCAAATATTCCAAGAGAAACTTAGTCAAACAGAGTAAAACGTAGTTTGGGACAAGGGGATCGTAGTTACATTTGAGCGTTTGATTTATTTTTTAATTGTAAATTTTAAAATTAATCCTTTTATGCTTTGTTTCTAAATAAAAATGTCAGAGTTAGTTAATTAAACGCAAAAGTATTCAGTTAACGTTTTGAAGAAACTCCTTAAATCAGCCGGGACATATATTTACTCTTTTCAAAATATTCATTCGGGTACGCATTGTATAACTTCACCTAACACAATCAGGGACATTAAATCCAGACTTTGAGATGGGCAGGGTATGTAACATATATTGGTGAATCTAGAAATGTGTAGTATAGAGTATAAGTTGGAAGACCTGAAGGAAAAAGATCTTTGGGGAGGACGAGACGTAGTTGGAAATATAACAGAAAATGGAATTTGACGGAGGCTCAGGATAGACATCGCTGGCGGCTTATGTGAGGGCGGCAACGAATCTCCGGTTTCTCTAAAAATGTGAGGGCGGCAATGAATCTCCGGGTTCTCTAAAAGCCATTTTGTAAGTAAGTAAGGGGTACGGATAAATATTATAAATGAAAAAGTTGTCACATATACATGTAAATGGCTCATTTTCGCAATAATTACATATTTGATGCCCTCATGCTAAAATAAGAAAAACTGACATATGTTGTTTCTTAAATTATAAAATTAAATTTCTCTTAAATTTTGACACACAAGTACTTGACTTTAAATAAACTTTAAGTAACTGTATTTTCCGTTTTCCATATTATTATAAGATCAGTTTTATAAAGTTGTCACTCAGGACACAGAAATGCAGTTTCCTCTTTATCATTTTTCTTGTGTTTTTCAAATATTTATAATAGAATATCTAACTATTTTATTTTTTATTTTTATTGTATTCTTTAATATTTATTCTTATCCTGTAGAAAATATTTAATAAATAACTGAAATTGTCCATGTTTTAGTATATGTTTTAAAATTGTCCCCGAGTCTGCCTCAACTCTGTTACTAGTCAAAACAATTTAAAAATAATGTGCTAGACTAGCGGTTCTCAACCTATGACACGCGTATCAGCGATGGTACGTGGGCCAATGTGGGTGGCACTTAAAATGTGAAAATAAAAACATAAATAATCGTAAAATATAAACATATATAGCTGTTTTCTGTACATTTTATGGAACACGCCATTAAATAAATTGGAATAGTAACTACTTTTCATTAAACAAACCTAAATATAGCAATCAACTATTTGCACTAGAGCACAGAATCGTTTATTAGATGTGAACTAAAGATGTACAATATCATAGATATAATAAGAATATATAAACTCAGATGGACGAAATTTATACAATGTATCCCAGAAACATCAATGAGAAGAAAAACATATAGCCATAAACTTCGTGGGAGAAGATATCCAGGAAAACCCAGTAGCTACTCATGCCAAATTTTCACGAATTCTAGCTCATGCCGAGAAAAGTTGCAACTACGTAATGCTTGTTATCTATCCTGCAGTAGGTGCTGTATTCCATCTTGCAGTGAACCTGAAGTGTAATGGGTCGGATAACATACTAGTCGATCTGTTCGTTTTTCACCTTGAGCAAATCTTTTTCAGTGAAACGTCTACGAATGACTCATTTTACAAAGAAAACTGGGAGGACTAATGAGACTGTAGTTATCTGCATTAGACTGAAGCTTACTGGACTTTGGAGAGATCAATATGTACAGTTTCCCTGGAAAAGGATGAGACGATTGAATATTCCTAAGTCTCAGATGTAAGACACTGCGCATGATCGGAGACCAGAGCACCGATACACAAGATAACGAATATTGAGTTACTTAAATTCAGGCTATTTGGTTTGTTACTAGCATCGTTCCGAAATTCAATTAAAAAACTGCAAAAAATATGATAATATTACGTAAATAAAAGATAAATATATACATAAATCGTGTAGTTAAATCGACAATGGACCTTCATGACTAGATCGACACTCCGCACAGAAAGGAAAGCTTTCAGTCGTTTCCATACCTCAGACGGTAGGACTTCTGCGTGTTGTGTAGAAGAGTGCGAGTTGTATTCTTAGTCTACACAACAATTTTTTTTGTCTAAATAACGTTGAAATAGCTAAGTCACGTTGAAATATAGTTTTACAAAGTCCTGAGATTAAGTGTTAATGATCGCAAACAATACAAGATTACAAGTTATAATATTATAAACGTTAATCTAATGAATGCATTTATACACACACATATATACAATGTAAATGCATATATATTAAAAACTAACAATTAAAATGAAATTAAAAAAATATATAATAATAGACAAACTTTTACAAAGGTTTAGAGTCCTTAGGCTATGTCATTTGTTGAGTAATTATTACAATAATTTATTAATAGCTTTCCCATATGTGTAAGAAATGCACTCGCACAAAACAATTTTTGTTAAAAGTATGGCTTTGGATTATTTCATTCTCACCCCTGCAGTTAATTTTAACTATTTTATCTACGTGTTTGCATTCAATTTTATTCATGTTATGATTGAATGTATAAGCACTGTTGCAGTTATTGACTAATTACATATATTAATAATAATTATTAAATACATCTGTTAAGTAACCAATTGCAGTATCTTTTGCAAAATCTTGAATGTTTAAGTTGTCAATAATATTTCTGTACTATATACTATAATACGTTAAAAGAATTTGCAATAGATTTGGCATCCTCTACTTTATAATCATTGGTTTTAATGAAAAAATATTTTCTTTCTTAGGATATCTACAAGTTTAAATTTAATAATATTACGAATAGGTTTAATTGCATTATCTGAATTTTGTACTTTTCTACTCAAATATATTACATTTCCCTCTTTCATAATTTTTGATAAATTACACTGTACTTCTTGCAGTATTTAAGAACATGAAGATCATTACATTGCAACTCAGTACATATAGATTCTTCTTTTTAATACATGAGATTTTGAAGTCCCTGCGTTATCTACATGTTTTAACTTTTGAATTTTTTCACAACATTGAGTGGAGAACATCCACTGAAGTGATTATGAAATTAAGTGAAAAATTCAATATATTTACTCTTAATATCAGTAGTACCAGTATCATATATGTTTTTCCAAGATTCATTTTGTAGACATAAATGTAAATAATCACTAGATACAGCAATTACGATCCTTTCTTAGTTTTTAAATTAATATTTTGAAATTGTTCAGTGACATTGGAAACACATAGGATTTGTTTATCATGGTCAGACAAGCCATTGATTATAGGTTCTGTCGAATAGGAATTCAGTCTAATTCTGTGTACAAAACGTTTATCAATGGCTGTGTTACCTCAGCTTGTATGCTATGGGAAAATGACCCTACGAATAAGGTTTCCAGTTTCAAGGAGTGAATTTAATTTACTTTTACGGAAAAGTTACGAGAGATAATCTATGTTTATGTCACTACAGATCACAAATTCCATATGAGATTTCTAAAGTCTTTTCTTTACAAATTCAATGTTGGCTATAAATATTAATAAATAATGTAAGAAATATGAATGATTGTAGTTATAAGTCTGATTTACATTATAAAAAGCAAGAAGTTACATTCCTCGGCAAGATTCGAACTCTCGATGTTTGGTTTTGTCGTCCAACGCACAACCACGGACCTATTCAATGCTTATGTTAATAACATACAATTTAGCTGTAGCAATGTGGTGTCATAACTTGGGGTTTGTTTATTTAATGTAATTAGATTTAATTTGATTAGTTTCGCAACAATTGGACTTCCTGTTATATCCTGTCATTTAGACATTTAATTTAGGGTTGATTTATTAACTCTTACTATGCAAGATGCCTCTTATTTGAATAATTCTATATCATGTTAAATAGTCATTGTCTACACTAAAGTATTATCGTCATCTCTCATTTCTCATTGTAATGGCGAACCGACGTGACATGAGACAGCGAGTTATAGCTCTAGTTGAGGCTGGATATGGGGCTAGATCTGCTGGCCGTTTGGTCGGTGTTCCTGGAAGTACAGCCGCGAGATGGGTTCATCGTTACCAAAATTTGGGGAGGTCGAAAACCGCCCTATTCCTGGTCGTCCGCGGATTTCTTCATTGGAAGAGGATGCTCTTTTATTCGAGACAGTTCGACAGGACCCCTTTCTGACTGCTAACGAAATAAGAGCAGCATCTAACTTTCCCGGCTCTTCACAGACTGTGATCAGCAGGTTGAGGAACCGCGGTATTAGGAGCCGGAGGGCTGCGCAAATGGAAATATTGGGGGAAGCACAAGCTGTCGACCGTCTTGCCTTCGCTATCAATCGAGTGGATTTCGATTGGAGAAATGTAATTTTCTCCGACGAAACAACCATCTCGAGTGATTACGAAGGTCCTGTCCGTGTCTATCGTGAGGATGGTCTCCGACATGATCAGCGCTATGTGCACCGACGTGAAAGATCGGGGCGCTTTAGCATATCGTGTTGGGGGTGGATGTCTTACGATGGACCTGGCGTTATAGAACGCATCGATGGCCGGTTTAATGCGGAAACTTACGAGCACATTCTGGAAAATATATTCCTTCCCTCCGCCCGAGAACGTTTTCCCGAATGAACATTGCTATTCCAGCAGGATAACCATCCCGTGCACTATGCTGCAAGCATTCAAAGATGGTTTCAAAGGAGACCCGAGATCGAAATCATTAATTGGCCTCCGAAGTCACCTGATTTGAATGTCATCGAAAATTTATGGGCGGAATTGAAAAAGAGAAGGATAGCCACCTATGCCCACCGACGCCCTCGAAATCGAGACGAATTTTGGGATCAAGTTGTTGACACCTGGGAAGATCTCGTCGGGGATCAGAACTTATTCCACAATCTCGTGACATCCATGCCGGATCGACTTAGAGCTGTAATAGAACCTGATGGCATGTGGACAAGATTTTAAGTTAACAGGTCTCTTTTTGTTTCTTATGATTTTTGTTTGAGGAAGAATACTTTTAACTTCCAAGTAAGATTTATTTTTTTTTGCGAGGTTCAGCCCACTTGTAAGACCCAGAAATTGGGCATAAATTATTCCATATTTTTCGACAAATTAGACAGTCGAGGAACTCTGAACAAATTAATTACACCTCAATAAAAAAAAGGTTTTACCTGGGATCGAACACGAGACGTTTCGGTTATGCAATGGAACCGGCACGCTACTATATGAGCTACCGAGACAAGACAGTGATAGCAGCAGTCCAGAATGTAGATCCCTTAGCAGGCATTTGCCATTCGGTACAGTGAAGCAAGATATTTTGTGACTCGAGCTATGTTGTGAAATCCTGGCCTTAAATGGCAGTCTTCTTCGTGATCCTTATTCTGGTCCTTGTCCTTGTTGTGGTCCTTGTAACAATTCTTGTACTATCTGTCATGATATGTATCCCTACGTCGATATCGAGTGAACCGCGCTGTAGAACTTTAACTTCCGACGACCAAGAATCGTCTCATTCTTTTTCAGGGTAACTGTACCTCATCTTACAAAGTCTCATAATGGCAGCGAGCCAAAATATTACTAATAATGCCTGTTATGTTCTTTAGAGCTGAACTGTTGAGATGCTGCTTTTAAGAAGTGGCAATTTCATTCATATTGGTGTATTGTATAATTACTTTCGGCTTCCTATTAAAGATATTAGGTAGTGTATTAGCAATATTTTCGCGTCTATATTTATATATGAATATATAAAATATTTTTTTCCTTTGTTTCTATCAAATACAGACCGATGTCCTCTGTACCCTATGTTCAACAAATGTTGGTGAGTTGTGCACTGGCCACAGAATTATTTTTCATTGTTTTAATACAGAAATTACAGAAAAAGGACTATCGATAAAAAATAATTTTGTTGTTCTAAATTCAGCAACCATTTACTTAAAAACTACTTAAGGGGTTAGGTGCAGCTTACAGCAGTAAAATTTTTTAAATATTCAATATTTTTTTCCTCCATTAGACCACTGTATCTTGTACAATAATGAAAATTAGTATTTTTACGGTTTAAAAATAATATTTACATTTTTTTACATTCAGTTCACTGTGCAGAGATGATGCATTTCCCACGGAACTCAAAAACTATCCAACATTCTATGATGACATTTTTTGTTTGTATTTATGCATACTCTATAATTTGGCTATGATATCTATATTTAACTATTTTTCAGTTATATCTATATCTGTGTCTTTTATTTAGGTAGTATCTATTTGTCTGTTCTTTTTTTTTTCCTTTTCTCATTTTCCATTTTAATTTGTATTTACACTTGTATCTGTTTCATCTCTTTTTTCATGTTATATGCAATTCTATGTTTTTTTAACGAATATCTGTACTGTCTATTGTAATTGGGGCTTTGGTCTGTTATAGGCATAAATAAATAAAATAAATATCTACAATATGATGCAAGATCACTTCTCTACCTTTGATAGATTGTCTAATAAAAAATAAATTCATTTTAAAAAATGGTCAAATATTAGTATTTCTATTACGTAAAAAAAATTATTTATTAAGGAGTGTTTCAGGGTGTTTGAGAATAAGGTGCTTAGGAAAATATTTGGGGCTAAGCGGGATGAAGTTACAGGAGAATGGAGAAAGTTACACAACACAGAACTGCACGCATTGTATTCTTCACCTGACATAATTAGGAACATTAAATCCAGACGTTTGAGATGGGCAGGGCATGTAGCACGTATGGGCGAATCCAGAAATCCATATAGAGTGTTAGTTGGGAGACCGGAGGGAAAAAGACCTTTAGGGAGGCCGAGACGTAGATGGGAGGATAATATTAAAATGGATTTGAGGGAGGTGGGGTATGATGATAGAGACTGGATTAATCTTGCACAGGATAGGAACCGCTGGCGGGCTTATGTGAGGGCGGCAATGAACCTTCGGGTTCCTTAAAAGCCATTTGTAAGTAAGTAAGTGTAGTTGAAAGAGCATGATATTGCAAACATGAGTTTCAGAAATACAGAACATGGAAAAGTTAATAAGTTTTTGAATAATGAGGGAAAAGCTTCATCACTGCACATTGAACTGCCAACATTTTGAATTTTGAAAAAAAAAAAAATACTTTTTTTTTAATCGTAAAAATATTATATATAAATTTATGACAGTTAAATTTTTTTCTTTAATAAATAGTGTTCTACAGTGAGCGTCACAGTTCCGTCTCACTAACGGCACAATTCTCAAAAAGAAAAAGAGGAGTTAATTAATTTAAAATCAGTGATTATATATGGACGTCCTGATCAATGAAATATTCTGTTTTTCTTTAACAAAAGTATCACTACAAGACACAGAACCAATTCCCATTCAAATGGAAAACCCATTTCTTATTGCCTGTATAGGAGCGTGAATAATTCTCCTACGTAAGCAGTCGAACTATAGAATGTCGAACTTGTTTTGTCGAACGTAAGAGCTTCCATTGTATATGCAAAACATTACAATATTTGTCGACTAGAAAATCTAGTCTCCATGATATTTTTAACCATTTATTTTGCCAGAACTAGCGCTGAAATTATACTAATTTGTAACAACGGTCCCTGTAACGTCGGTCCCTTCATTTTGGGACCGTTGTTTCTTCTTGTGAGATCGGCGTTCCATTTACCATACAATTATTAAATACCGGTATATAAAGTAAATTCGGATATTATTTATGTGATTGTTTGTAGGAAAGAGAAAAAGTATGATGATGATGATAGTGGAAAATATGAAAAAGAGAAGATGCATACGTAGGCAGAGGGCAAATATGACTGAAGAGGAGTTGCAGAAAAAAGTGATTATGACAAAGAATATCATAGAAAAAGAAAGAAAATAGGAGATATGACTGATCGTGAAAAAAGAAATGTTGGAAAACAAGTGAAATCTAGAGTATAGAAGATTAGAGGAAACCTTACAAACAGGCTGTAAAGGGAAGATATTTAAGAATTAATACCCCTGATAGTATAGATTCCAACAATCCACATATTCAGAACATAAGCTTACAGCCGGATCATCAAGGCAAAGGAATATAGGCAGAAAGAAAAAGGCACTGGCCAGAACCAAGCCATACAGGAAGGTAAAAGATTTGGAAACCAAACTAAAAGTGGCCCACAAAAAAAAAAAAAAAAAAAAAATGAAAAGATAAAAAAAAACTATTATCTCAACGAAAAACTTTGGGACGCTGAAAAAATTAACTGAAGATTGCCAAAATCAATTAAAAGAAAACTAATTTGCAATGAAATCCTGGTTCGCCATCTGAAAACAGCAGAGGTTGATACCAAAGAGTGAAGAAAATTTTGAGTATTGTAACTTCTCCCAAACTGAAGAAACACGGTTTCGTCATGATGCACACATGCATCGTGTCATACAAATTGTACAAGAAAATTAAAAATAATGCTACAGGCTTACACAAGAAAAAAGTTACAAACTACCTGTAAATAACAGAGAGCTTGTGCAAGAGTTCCTAGAAGAAGATTGTGCGGGAAGGAAAGAAACAAAAACAGGAAATAGAATAAAAAGAGAAAAGCGATACCTCCTGGACATTATGAAGAATTTGCACAAAAAATTTGTGATAGGTTACTACTGCAATTTGTCATATAGGTCATTTTGTAAACTCCAACCTCTTTATATTGCAGATCGCAACACTTATGCATACATTTTGCATTCAAATTTCAAACTTTTGGAGAAAAGCTACATTTTCTGAAGATCCTAAAATGTGCAAATCCAGTTGATGTCAAGTTAGCCACATGTGATCCTGAAACTATGGATTGCAAACAGTGCCTCAGGAAATTAGTAATGGAGGTAAAAGAAGAAAAATATGAGGATATAGTAACATATCAAAAGTGTTTTAAAAAGAAAGAGACAAAGGGGATTAGGAAAAATGCTAAAGAATTGAGAACAGTCAGCAAGGAAATCCATTGAAAGTGTTGTGTGACGTTTTAGTATAGATTGGTTATCGTTCACCTAGGTTTATCTCCTTTAGAGAATAATAATGAGATATGTTCATTCATTTTTGTTTTACAAATTTTCGCTTCTTTGTATATTATTTAACTACTGTCTCCTTTTTTTTTTAATTAGAAAACCTCACATACAATTTTTTTAAGCTCAAATGATACTAGGGCCTTCAATAATCACTGAACAACAAGAATTTTGTTACGACTTAAAACAATGTGTCCCTTATGATTTGATGTGCGCTGAATCCAAAAATGCATCGCTTTTCTTCGTATCACGTAAGGGGTTTAAGTTTTACTATGATTTTACTTTACGATAAGCGCTCCCCCCAGGAAACATCTGGCGCGTATTGGGGGTTGTAAACCAAAACAAAAGCTAATACTATTTTGAGTTTATGACTTATTTCCGGTTTCTCATGGTTGTTGGCATATTCTTTTGTACTTCTAATAAATAAATAGATATTGGTCCCTTCTATTAAGTAAATTTCACAACAGTTCAAATGAAGTCTATGCAATGAACAAACAAGGGTGTAGTTTTCAGTACTTAAAATAAACGTTTACCAGTTTCAGTGAAGGCAAATTAAAAGAGGGCATTTTCATCGGTCCACAAATTCACAAAGTTGTGGCTGACTCTCTGTATGACAAAAAACTTTCCATTAAGTACGAGAAAAATTCGTACCGGCACCGGGAATCGAACCCAGGACCTCTCAGCTGTGCGCGCTGAGTGCTCTCTAACCAACTGAGCTATGCCGGGACCCGATTCACGACGCCGGCCGAACTCCCCTCGTAGTATCGTGTTACGGCCTTACTGCCTGCACTTGAGACGATACACGTCATATATGTACAGGAGCGCATATTACACGACTTTATGGCCATATGAGGTGGGCGAGACCTCATTCATATTTGATACAAAAAACTTTCCGTTACGGAAAGAATGGCAGGGCGCACTTTAAAAGATGTTTGCTCAAATTTCCCAGGAACCTCTAGGACAGAAGACTACATAGAAATTGTTGTGGAAACCATGTCAAGTGCATATGAGAAAATAGAGTGTAATATGTCTCTCAAAATACACTTTTTACATTCTCATTTGGATTTCTTTCCTCCTAACTTTGGAGCGGTAAGCGACGAGCATGGGGAAAGATTTCGTCAAGAAATATCTGAAATGGAAAGGCAATATAAAGGAAGATCATCATCCAGTATGCGTGCAGACTATTGTAGGTTCCTTGTAAAAGACAGTCCTGAGTCTAGCAATAAACGGAAGTCATCCAGAAAATTCTTTTAAATGAGAAGTTAAAATTCCTAGGTTTTTCTCATTATACGCATGAAATATATTTATTGTTGTTGTGTTTTAAACTATGTAACATTATTTTTGTACCCAGTACACATTTTTCTATTATTATGAGGCATTTTGAATCCCTAGTGTGTTGTAATTTTATCAGTAGCAGTGAAAAATTAAAAACAAATAAGTTTTACCATAAAAATTTCAATAAATTTTCCCCGGAAAAATGTACGTGATGGGACAATTTGGATTTTAAATTCAGATTTAGGGCACACATATTAGTAATATTCACCTATTTTTATTTCGGAGCAAGACAAAAAGTAAAAATTTGCTGATCAGTGAATAGGAGCAATGTGAGAAAATTACATAATTTAAATCTAATGTATTTTTTCCAGTTTTCTTAGTCACATTTCCCCATTTCAGAATATTAACCGATCTCTAGTTTATTTCATTAGCTATATTGGATGAAGTTTTCATATTTGTTTAATTATCAATTATTATCTTGGAGGCATTTCATAATAAAATTATTAGCATTAATTAAAATTAAACATTCATGCCAACTAAACTTATTTAGGGTTTATATAGAGCACTTTTGTAAGAAAAAACTTTCATAATACAATTACCTCTAATGTTCTGGTTACATTACACTTTATTCGTAAATAGAAATAAAGAAAAAATAAAGAAGCGAAATATACGTTGAGATCTGCAGCTACATTGTTCTCAACTCTTCGAGCAGACTTGACGACGATAATGGCCATGAAGTGCCCTCGTAAGGACGAATCGAATAAAGTGACTTATGAACTTCCTGGTCTACAGTCTTATTTTTGAGCAACTACGTAAATGTGCGCGGGACATTAAACGTTTTAATAAATCGAGAAATGTCCTCCTTTTCGTAACTTGTATACCTGATACTTTGAAATTATCTGATTTGATTGCCTTTTTCAAGTAACTTGCCTGTGGATGGGAGCAGCATCGACGGACTATACTCTTTGCAAACAATCAGAACTCTCTTTGCTTAAAAAGTAATATTAAATTTACATTTTGTGTGGTCTTTTTATGTATTTTGACAATAATTATAGTTCCCTTGGCTTTCATATATAGTAACTGTAAAATCATTTCTTCTTTTTTTTTTTCTTTTATTACTTTTATTGTTATTCAATAATGTCTTAACATCAACTTATGTGGAATGCCCCCTGAGCACGAGTATGTAACTTAGTCTTTCTGGGGGCGCTATAGAGTTCTTATATTAAAAAAAATCAATATGTATCTTTGTTCTGGCAATAAAGTATTATTATTATTATTATTATTATTATTATTATTATTATTTTATATCATTAAGTCTTATTATAAGTATGCTGTAATAAAATAGACATAATATCAAGTATAATATAGGCCTATGCCTAAATCTAGATAGATATTTTCTGTCCTCTTTAATAATTACAGTTTCCTTGACTTTATATTTAACTAATTGTAAAATCATTATTCACAAGTTTTATCATAGTTATTTTGTAATATTAACATAGTTTTAAGTGTGATATAAGCCTAAATCTCTACTGAAAATATTTTGTAAGAAAATAGATATTGACGTAATTCATAGTATAATATAGGCCTAAGCCTAAATCTAAGTACATATTTTCTGTCCTCTTTTTTCGAATAATGTCCTCTTTTTGAAGCTTTGTGTCCTCTTTTCTATCCATGTGAATCTGGTCACCCTAGTGGTGATGAAAACAACAAACCGTCTTCGTCATAATATTATGATATTGCATCCGAAGATTTGCAAATGCGATATTTTAATATCGCATTTCTTTGCAAATTTTGTTCATCAATGTGATTCTCGATAAAATATTGGCGCCCTTATGGAATATTTTCCGTCAGAAGTTATGGCCTCAGTATTGCAATTCAACAAATTCATGGTAGTTTAAAAAAATACGTAAGAACATATGAAGAATGCTTACATTGTTGCTTAACGATTTCCCTTTGTCTAATAGATGGGTTGCCAAAGTAATGTATTTGAGTCTGCATGCAAACAAAGTATAATGAAGTCTGGCTCTGTTAATAGATGTAACCTGTGCATGTAGGTAGGTTAAATGTCTGCCCTTGTATTTTTGTTTTAACCTTCTCTTTTGTGGGTTGCAACACAATGGATTTCCGTATGCTGTAGTTTATCCTTGTCAGCTGTCAGTCCCAAACAGTGTACCCCCCCCGCCCATTACATTTGATTAGCCCAGAATCACTCGTGTTTCGAAAACCGTGTTACAAGTAACGACAAGCTATTGCAATGGGCTAGAGTGAGGGTATTTGTTAAGGGGGGTTGTTTGTGGAGAATCGGTTGCAGTATGGGTGTATTAATTGTACGCAAGAATCAGCTTGCATTCCTACTAATAAATCTACTTGTTTCCAAATGTACATATATTCAACTCCTGCTACAGGATTTCTGGTCTTTCCTCTATTGAGATATAGTAGCATATATGCATATGTTAAGAATTCGCCTGCATTTCAAGCCTGTGCTTTAAATGACCTGAGAAAACAACGAACAAATTCGGCGTACGTTAGGATCTTATTTTCTATATAGCACCCTGCGGTGTCGGAGTGGTCAGACCTCTAGCCTGTCACGCAGGTGACACGGGTTCGAGTCCCGGTCAGGTCTGGGATTTTTCATTTAAAAATCCATAGTAACACTTCTGGTGGATAAGGTCGCAGTTGGAGTTTTTCTCGTTGTTCTTTCGTTTTCCATATTAGGTATCTATATCATTTAGTCACCATTTCTGCATATCGTCATCATTCCATAGCATTCCCCAATCGCCGGCTGGCGATTCACGGAGGGGCTGGCGGAGGCACGAGGAGGGTTGCCTGCTCGAAACTTGGGTACGCAGCGAACTTTAGTATAGTCAGCCGATGTGGTTTAGGAATGCGTCTAGCTTGAGGGTTAGCGCAATAGATCGTAATAGGTCGCAGTGCTGGGCCATAGTGCCCCCCCCGTAAATTCCATTCCATCCCATTTGATACTTTCTATATATGTGGTTTAGAAAATGTAATAACAAATATAAAAATAAGAATTGGATTAATGTATATCGTAATAAAAAATGTAACACTCATGAAAAATTTATTTTATTTTTTGTTAGAAATCGAATTAACAAAAAAAAAACATATCTGAGAAGAAAAACTGCAATATTTTGCATTTTATAAAGGAGCGCCTAATACTCTGCTGATAAGCAGGCCTAAGTATTATTACTAGGCTTCGTATTCCAGCTACCGAAAGATTGAAGTTAAAGACGCATTGGGTATATAGTACGCCGAACACTGGTAATGCAACGGATAAGGATATAAACAAACAGGTCGTCGCTGCATGTTCGGGAGTACAGTCAACTTCCGACATTCTGAAGCTATACTAGTAAACACATGCTTGAGCCGTGATGTTCATTTTCGTCGTGATCTTTGCAGTGAATAATAACGTGCATTCGTAAGTTACGGAACTTGAACTTATGCGGATGTCACTTAAATGAATTTATATTGCAAGAAATTCTTTCAGTAGCACTTGACCTTAATGATGTATTATGTAGTACATGATATTACTATTATCTGCTATTTTTTCGTGTTACATTAGGATATTGCATATGTCGCTCATCACTGAAAACCCACTAATTTTCTAGAAATTCTATAAAACATAGATAATTAAATTTATTAATTGGGATATTCACACTGAACATCATGGTAGGCTACACAAATCCATGCTAAACGTGGAATTAATATCTTCATAATTTTCAGATTTTCATGGTAATGGTTCTTTCGGATTACGTTCAACACACTTTCTGTGCCTTTTGATATTGCAGTGTCTTTAGTGCACTGTTTTTGTAACTTTTATGTTCATTTTACACAATTTATATGTAATGTTGTCTATATTGACAGTGAAAATATTAGTTTAAATATCCTCAACTATACCCTGCAATATTACACGCTTAAGCATATTACCTAAGGCATTTTACTTCTGCAATGAACCTTCAATCAGCCACAGAGATGTAGTTATTTAAATAATACGACTAGTAATAGCAGTGATCGATAAGATCGATAAGACTACTCACTATGCTGCGTCCCGATTTTTACTTTATAGAGGAAGAGAGCAGAGGATGCGTAACTATTTTGTATACGGACATACCTGTACTTGCACTGTGACGTCACATATACTTCGAATCAGGCAACTTCATTCCAGTTTATGGGTAGCTGGAATACGAAGCCTAATTATTACCATATGTGAAGCGATAAGAAAATTGTTAAGAAAAGAAGAATATGTAGTAAAGTTGGAGTTTCTATTTCACAGATACTAAACTTCATTAATGAATATATTTCTCAATTATTTAATAAAGTAATTATTAATACAATATATTAACGTTTATGAATATAAATATAAATAAAATTTTACATCCTGAAAGTGGTTAAGAGGCCAGATAATAAGAGGAATCGGAGACAAAGCACCGAAAAGAAGGAGACTTCCAGAAAAATTTAACTAAAGTTGTGAATCTTCACAAACATAATCACATTGTTATTGTTGTAATACCGATAGACTTCAAGTACTTTTATCGAAGTTAAAATGTCGTCGAACGTAAAAACAAACTGCTGATTGCTAACAACAACAAATTCACCTTGAAATAAAACTGCTCGCTCAGAAGCACATCGATTGATTGCTTAGAGTACATCAGAAGTATATTTTTTAGATCAGTAAATTTCCAGACTAATAAGATACAATATGAGCAAACTATTACGAAAGAGATAGTGCAATAATATTAATATCACATGAAACTAAACACAAACTTATAAAGAACTCAAGTAGTGAACGGGACTCGATCAGAGTAACTTCTGTTCCAATGTTACATTATACACTGTGAACATCGCAGGCACCTGAAAAATTATTTGTTGTTAAATTTGTGTATTTGGAAGTTTCTGAGTTATATAATTTTTTAAACTAAAACAGATACCTACAGAAAAGAATTAGGTTCTCTCTAAAGGCGTGGAAGGGAAAACATTAAGTTCAATAATAATGATACAAATTTTCAGTGCAGCTGTAAGGTAAATGCTAATAAGATGCGAACTTAGTGGATTTGTGTCCTTAGATACTCATTTTTGAGACCAATATAAAAATTATATTTATGAAACGAAACTCTTGAATCTTAAGATCACAATAGAATGAAAAAAGTTACTAAAATTAAATGTTTGATCTTTGCAAAATTATTTCTTTGAAAAGTTGTGAACGCGCAATCTTACAGACACTATCCTAAAAGAATGCGCACGTTGTCCTTTAAGATTGCGCATCAACATATGTCACATTTAAAAGTCCAGCGCCTTCGTAGCGTGAACAATCTTCATGGCACCACTGTTTGCACCCACTACACTGCACCCAGGCCTCTGAAATTGGTTCTTCATAGGCTTCGTCACAATCAGGACAGACAATTTTTCCTTCTGAATCTATCCGATGTGATGAAGTTGACGCTGATGGATTGTAGTAGGCTAATTGAAACCCTTCCTGCGTTGTTTAATGTTTTTGTTGTAGCTAGAAGTTTTCATTGTTTCTAGAAGTGAGTTTTGTACGCAGAGGAACAGAAAATCTCAGATTTTTTAAAATTTGTTTCCTTTTCTTTGACTCCGTTGCCTCTGATAACGAATAGATTATAGGTGGTGAAATTAGTGTCTGTTCAATAATCTCAGGTTGAACTTCTAAGGAAATTTACCTCCATTTTCTTATGCTTTTATCATTTTCGATTATTGTTCGACTTTTCTCTAACAGTTTTGGGGTAAATATTAATTTTATGTCTGATTTCATAACATACGACGAAGTCATGACACACGTGAATAGGAAGCTGCAAGAAATAATTTCATTAAAAAAAACTGGTTGCATGAGACAATGTGCTTCAGAGCGAAATCTTAGAGGATTCTATGCATTGTAGTCAATAAATGGTAGGAGTGTTTACTTAAACAAGCAGGTAAAGTGCATAATGTAGCTTATGTATTTATCTAGCAACAGAAATATATGCATACAGGCTTAAATCGTTGGAATTGTTAAATAAACTTAAACTTCTTCGTATGCAAATTTATAAGAGAATCTGGGTAAAATCAATTTTTACTTAATAAACCTTTATAAATTCACTTTCACACAAACACTTTACACCATAGAGCTATACCTCACAAGCAACTTCTCTCGACGGAACGGCAGGAATCAACAATGCTGCCAACTATAAAAATATGACACTGCGTAATCTTAGAGACTGCGCAGTTGTAGGTGCCTTTACCTTACTGCATGGTCGCTATGGAAATGTCGCAAAACCGACCATTTGTATTGTATTCTATTTTATTTCAGTATTTGTATTGGACAACTATGATAAAGAAGACTTTGATGAGCTAAGAGAATTGGCTTAGTAATATAAAGGGAGCTGTTTAAAAATGAGGATTGAAAAATTGATAAAGGAATATTACATCAGAGATATAAATAACAAAATTAATTTCATTTATAAGTCGATGTCTTCAAAACGACAAAAGTACAAACAATAAAACTAGCCTAAGACAATAATCACATATATAATTTTCATTAAGATAATATTAATAAACCACCGGCGTAGCTCAGGTAGTAGCGGAGACGGTAAATTGCCCCTTACCACCGGGTCAAAACATTAAGTAAATTGCCTTACCACTGGGTCAAAACAGTAACTAAATTGCAGTATCACCGGATCTAAACATTAAGTAAATTTCCTTATCACCGGGTAAAAACATTAAGTAAATTGCCTTACAATCAGGTCAAAATATTAAGTAAATTGCATTATCACCGGCTCTAAACATTAAGTAAATTGGCTTATCACCGGGTCAAAACATTAAGTGAACTGCCTTACAACCGGGTCAAAACATGAAGTAAATTGCATTATCACCGGGTCTAAACATTAATTAAATTGCCTTATCACCGGGTCAAAACATTAAGTAAATTGCCTTATCACAGGGTCAAAACATTAAGTAAATTGACTTACAATCGGGTCAAAACATTAAGTAAGTTGCATTATCACCGAGTCTAAACATTAATTAAATTGCCTTATCACCGGGTCAAAACATTAAGTAAATTGCCTTATCACAGGGTGAAAACATTAAGTAAATTTACCTTACAACCGGGTCAAAACATTAAGTAAACTGCATTAACACTGTGTCTAAACATTAAGTAAATTGCCTTATCACCTCACCGGATCAAAATATTAAGTAAATTGCCTTACCACCGAGACTAAACATTAAGTAAATAGCCTTATCACCGGGTCAAAACATTAGGTAAATTGAATTATTTACTAAAGGACACTCTCTGTAATAGAAATACAGGAAGAACTTCGAAATATTTACTGCAAAATATTCTATATAATAGAAATACAGAAAGAATGCCGAGATATTTACTGCGAAATATTCCTGTAATAAAAATACAAGAAAAACACCAATGATTAATATTAGTATATAAGTAGTATATAAGTATAGGAAGTAGAACGAGAAGTTGACTGCAACACTTACTGCAGATCTTTCTCTAGAACAGAAGTAGAGAAAAAAAGACCGAGACATTTACCGCATAACACTTACTGAAGAACATTCCGTAGAAAAGAAGTATATGAAGATGAACAAAATATTTACTGTAGAATATTTCCTACAACAGAAGAAGGGAAAAAAGACGGAGGCGTTTACTGCAGAACTTTCTCTAGAATAATGCAGGAAGAAGACAGAGATATTCTGAAGCGGACTTGGTGAAGTCAGTCCCTACCGTGAAACTGAGTTGTATTTGGAATGAGTTCAACAAAATTGGGAATATGAACAAGACAGTTCTGTTTGATTTTGTTCAGTGTGTAGATATTTCCAAAGATAACCTGATTTATATATTTAAATAAATGTTAATATTACATGAATGGAGCTGTACGTGTGACAATTCTTCAAATCATTATGAAATTTTTTTTCATGCGTCATAGGTAAAATCTGACTTCAGATCTTTCAACAAAAGCCAACAATTAACCAAAATCAACCTTCGATATTAAAAGCCTTGAACCAAAATTTAATTTTACAACCCTGTGTTATTATTAAGTAGGCCGAAATATTTACTGCAGAATATTCTGTAGAATAGAAGCACAGGAAGAAGACAGACATTTAATAGAGAACATTCTCTGGAATAGAAGCAGGCCTATAGGAAAGAGCTCGAAATATTTACTGCAGAACATTCTCCGTAATAGAAGTAGAGGAAGGAAACCGAATATATTTATTGTAAGATAGAAGTACAGGGAGAAGACCTACCTAGATATTCGGTGTAGAATATTCCGTGGATTATACATAGAAGTAGTTACATGAAGATGGCCGAGACATTCACTGCAGAACATTGAGTATAGGTAGAGGCAGAAGGATAAGGCGTTTACTGTAGAACATTCTGTGCAATAGAAGACTGAGATATCCGCATAGAACATTCTGTAGAATAAAAGTCATCTGTGTGCCTTCAAAATAATGAGAAATGATAGATGCACTGGAATGTTTTTCTATTGTCCGTTCTCAAATTCTATGCGTGTGGATAAAGAGGTAAAAAGGTTTGGTTTTACATCTTTTAGCGAGAAAAATTCTTCATAGACAACCACCATTTTATAGGCAGTTTATTCTACTTTGGTAACACTGCGCCTTGTGTACAGATATGAAATCAGCTTCTATACGGACATCAAAATCAACTGCTTTGAAAGATACGACCTCGTAAAATTCGACGTCGCTCACCAACCCTCTCGTTATATGCTATAGAGTCACTCACGCATCGATTTCATTTTGTAATATTCGTAATCCATTTTATAACCAACACAACGCTGATAAATTATACCCATCTTAGAGTTTGCGTTCCACGTACATACATCGGTATATACCTTCAAATACACACTGCGGCTCATCCATTCTAAAATCCTATTTCACTATGAAAAATACTTTTGTACAATCATGTCTCTAAACTTCAGCACTATTTATTTAAAAATGACAACGGCCTCTAATTGTTTTCAAATGTAACAGATCCATTTCCGTTTTTATATTTAGACAGATAATATGCTGCTGAAATTATTATAATTTATTTAGTTAAAATCGCATTATATTTGACATTTATTTGTGTCATTATATCTATTTTATTCATTCAATAACTTTATAAAATTATTTCATTTACTTACTATCACCATCATTTTAAAGTTTTGTATTTCGCTTGTTTCGTCTTCATTTTTGTGAAAACAGTGAATCAAACCTATATACTCAAGATTGACGATATTCACTGGCGACTTCGTTAAAATATTTATTTCACCACTAATTTCACTGATTTACTCAGTCACAAATTTATTCTTATTTACATTACTCACATTATACTGTAAATAATTTCAATTTTTCTTATATTAATGTACTTACTATGATTTATATATTTCACTAACATGTTAATTATCTGTCTATTTATGCAACGTTTCAACTAATTCATTTATCTATTAAAATATTCAACTATACTTATTAAATATAATTTATATTATCATCATTATGTTAACATAGTTATGACATGTATATTTAAGAGTTCAGTGACTTGCTCTATTTGAATGTACATTCACGTACAATAATATATATTACTTACAACTTACAAATGCCTTTTAAGAAACTCGCAGGTTCATTGCCGCCCTCACATAAGCCCACCATCGGTCCTTATCCTGTGCAAGATTAATCCAGTCTCTATCATCATATTCCACCTTCCTCCAATCCATTTTAATATTATCCTCCCATCTACGTTTCGGCCTCCAAAAAGGTCTTTTCCCCTCTGGGCTCCCAACTAACACTCTATATGCATTTCTGGACTCGCCCATATGTGCTACATGGCCTGCCCATCTCAAACGTCTGGATTTAATGTTTATAATTATGTCAGGTGAAGAATACAATGAGTGCAGTTATGTTGTGTAACTTTCTTTATTCTCCTGTAACTTCGTCCCTTTTAGCCCCAAATATTTTCCTAAGAACCTTACTCTCAAACACCCTTAATCTCTGTTCCTCTCTCAAAGTGATAGTCCAAGTTTCACAACCATACAGATCAACCGGTAATATAACTGTTTTATAAATTCTAACTTTCAGATTTTTTACAGGAGACTGGATGATAAAAGCTTCTCAACCGAATAATAACAGGCATTTCCCATATTTATTCTGTGTTTAATTTCCTCCCGAGTATCATTTATATTTGTTACTGTTGCTCCAAGATATTTGAACTTCTCCACCTCTTCAAAAGATAAATTTCCAATTTTTATATTTCCATTTCATACAATATTCTCGTCACGAGACATAATCATATACTTCGTCTTGTCGAGGTTTACTTCAAGTAAAATTTCCGTGTTTTCCCTAATCGTTTGTGGATTTTCTTCTAACACATTCACGTCATTCGTATAGCTAGACAAGAAGCTGATGTAGCCCGTTCAATTCCAATCCTTCTCTGTTATCCTGAACTTACATAGTTTATTTCTAACGCCTTCTATTGTATAAAATGCAATATAAGAAGCATTATACAGAGAGTAAGAGAGTAACATGCATTATATTCATTTCCAAACGAATGTTGATTAAGTTGTACTTATAAAAGTAACTGTAGGGAAATATTTCATGGAATATTTTTCTGTAAATATATGTTATTTATGTTGATAATTCGAGAAATAGACAGCCATTGGTAACAGCTAAATGACGTAATACACCGCTGCCACACTTTGTGATTGTATCTGCTACCTCTCCATCCCCTACTCCTCAAGCTTAGACTGAAGTGTTCCGGGCTGCATTCAGCATCATTCGGCTCTACCTATTGCTTTGGACTCTTCCCGGACAGTTTTCCCAAACCATTTTTCCCAATCACATAGTCCCAGCTATGTATTATCCCAATGACAATTTCTCCCAAAACATTTGTACCAAGGACAATTTTCCCAATCTAATATTCCCACTTGTCGACCTGGTTGGCGAGTTGCTATAGCGCTGGCCTTCTATGCCCAAGGTTGCGGGTTCGATCCCGGGCCAGGTCGATGGCATTTAAGTGTGCTTAATTGCGACAGGCTCATGTCAGTAGATTTACTGACATGTAAAAAGAACTCCTGCGGGACAACAAAATTCCGGCACATCCGGCGACGCTGATATAACCTCTGCAGTTGCGAGCGTCGTTAAATAAACCATAACATTTAACATTTTATTCCCATTTTTAAATTGTCCCGACGGCTATTTTTCCCAATCCATTTTTTCCAAGTACATATCATAGTGAGTATCCATTGTAATGCTATTTAGGTGTAGTGTTATACAATATTCCATTATAATTATGGCACAGATATTAATTTCACTTCCAGGACTGAAAAAATTACTACTTAATGGACACATATATTATAGAAGGTACACAAAAAATGACAAAGATTACTGGTATTGCTCTTCAAGACAGAAATGCAGAGTTACTGCAATTACACAAGGGGTTGGAGAACAAAATACAATATTGATAATATTCATTCTCTTGCTCTAAACCAGAAACTGTCAATGCAGAATTGGTAGCTCAACTACTGAAAAAATTTGCAACTGAACACCCAAAAATACAACCTGCACAAAAATTTCGTACAGAACTTACAAGAGTTGAATCGGGAATTTTAATCCAGCTCCCAAATAGAGAAAATCTCAAGAAAATTTAAGGCAATTTAGAAGAAGGGAATTGTCTACTTACTTACTGGCTTTTAAGGAACCCGGAGGTTCATTGCCGCCCTCACATAAGCCCGCCATTGGTCCCTATCCTGAGCAAGATTAATCCATTCTCTATCATCATATCCCACCTCCATCAAATCCATTTTAATATTATCTTCCCATCTACGTCTCGGCCTCAATAAAGGTCTTTTTCCCTCCGGCATCTCAACCAACACTCTATATGTATTTCTGGAATCGCCCATACGTGCTACATGCCCTACCCATCTCAAACGTCTGGATTTAATGGTCCTAATTTATGTCAGGTGAAGAATACAATGATTGCAGTTCTGTGTTGTGTAGCTTTCTCCATTCTCCTGTAACTTCATCCCTCTTAGCCCCAAATATTTTCCTAAGCACCTTATTCTCAAACACCCTTAACCTATGTTCCTCTCTCAAAGTGAGATTCCAAGTTTCACAACCATACAGAATAACCGGTAATATAACTGTTTTATAAATTCTAACTTTCAGATTTTTCTACAGCAGACTGGATGATAAAAGTTTCTCAACCGAATAATAACAGGCATTTCCCATACTTATTCTGTGTTTAATTTCCTCCCGAGTATCATTTATATTTGATACTGTTGCTCCCAGATATTTGAACTTCTCCACCTCTTCAAAAGATAAATTTCCAATTTTTATATTTCCATTTCGTACAATATTCTCGTCACGAGACATAATCATATACTTCGTCTTTTCGGGATTTACTTCCAAACCAATCTCTTTACTTGCTTGCAGTAAACTTCCCGTGTTTTCCCTAATCGTTTATGGATTCTCTCCTAACATATTCACGTCATCCGCATAGACAAGCAGCTGATGTAACCCTTTCAATTAGGGAATTGCCTACAGAACCAATTAATTTAGAAGATTTAGGGGAAATCCCAAACTGTTATAAGATGACACTAGCTGGTGAGTTTCAAAAGGAAAAGACAGACACCGAAGCATCCGATGCTCAACTGTCACTGGGTTAGTCTGTTAAGACAAAGCCTAAGCAAAAGTGGGTTCATATGAACGAAAGAATATGAAATATTGTGCTTGATTACAATCAGTACAAAGAAGATAAAAGAACTTTGGATTATCTAAGATCCATTGGTCACAATTGTGTTTGTAGCTGATCATCTTTCATTTCTAAGTAAACATTTTCGGAAAATTATACGTTGTTTGAATTTTTTGGAAATGAAAATGCAAATTACTTTTTGGGAAAGTTGCCAATTTAAGAATTGGGAACTTTAGTCTTAGGAAATTGCAGTTTGTGAAAAATATCTTTGGGGAAAAAGACTTTGGGAAATAAATAATTCAATATTTTTTCCTGTACTTGTGTTATAGAAAATATTCTACAATAAATGTGAGGCGGAAAGCGAAAAGGGACCCCTTCTGGGAGGAGTAAAATTTTCAGTACAAGGAAAATGGATGGTTAGGGTGGCAAATATCGAATTTGGTACTTTGTCGATTATTATAGCTTAGTTTATTCTGTTCAAGATAATGTATTGATGGTGACAATGTAAATATTTAAAGCTTGTTTTCTCAAAACACCTCATTTCCGTAACAAATATTCAAACTGCCATAACTCACTCAATTTATTAGTTAGAAACTCAATTTGGTATCAAAGTTTTCAGAATTTAATACTGAATTTGAAAATAACATAAACTCTGAATTTAAAATTTGTAACAAGAGCTCCCTTTTCGCTTTCCACCTCACAAATATCTCGGCCATCTTCATATATTTCCGACCTACGGAATGTTCAGTGGAGCTACAAAAAAATCTCGGTATTTCCCCGTAACTCCATTACAGAGAATATTCTGCAGTAAATATTTCGATCATCTTCATGTACTTCTATTTTACATAAGTATGTTCTTCAGTAAATGTTTGTCTTCTTCCTATGTTATTCTACAGAATGTTCTGCAATAAACGTCTAGGTCCTTTTATTCTACTGGTGTAACAGAATATTGTACACTAAATATCTCGATCATCTTCATGTGCTTCTATTTTTGAAATGTTCTTCAGTAAACATCTATCTTCTTTCTGTACAGTTCTATAGAATATTCTGTAGTAAATGCCTGTTATTTTTCTGTACTCCTGCTGTAGACAATATTCTGCATTAAATGTCTCGATCATCTTCATGTTGGCCCACTTATGCTCTGCAGAATGTTCTTCAGTAAGTGTTTCGGTTTTATTCCTGTACTTTTATACAGAGTGTTTATTAACCCTTGGATGCATATGATGGGTCTCCCAGGCCCACCGCTGTGTTCATAGCTGATGTTTGTATATTTATTTAAAAACTAGGACAATGAGTGTCTGTGACTTCGTCACAAAACCATTCATCTTTCATGCAATGTTATTTTCAGAGAGAAAATCGAATTACTTTTTTACTAAATAATTTTTTTGTGTTCTACCCTGTCCTTTACATATGATGGGTCTGCCGGACCCAGGGGAAAATTGAGAAGTAAAGCTTGGTATTTAATGAAAGTCAAACTGTTGACCATAATAATTTTATAATAATTTATCTTTGTTAACACACACAGATGGACGACTGTATTCCATGGGTCATTTGCCGGAGAACCAGTGATTAGTGAAGAATAGTGATAATGGCTTCTTCGAGTGCAGTGAAAAAGTTGAGGAAATCTAAATCTGTGTGTGCAACTGATACCGAATGTGGTAAAAAGGTAGGGAAGTGGTTGGATGAATGTGATAGTGATGATGATATTACAGAAGATGGTAGTGTTTTCTCTGATGATAGTGATGGTGATTATGTGCCGCCTAGCCAAAATAAGAATGACAATGATTTAGAGGTCACATCTGACTCCAGTGAAATGAGTGAAAATGCAAGTGATAATGAGGTTATGGACAATGGACAATTTTCAGACACTAGTGATTGCTTCTTAGGTCGAAATGGAACAGTGTGGTCAAAGACTCCAGCTCAAAGAGGAAGAGTTGCATCACACAATATCTTACGGAACGCTCCAGGACCAGCAAGAGATGTAAGTACTACAAACCCCTGCGATGCATTCTTTGTTTTTCTGTCACCAAATATATTGAGTGAAATACTTCACTGCTCAAACCTCGAAGGTAGACGTGCGAATGCAGGTAGAAGACATTGGAAGGACATTACGATCGAAGAACTCCATGCTTTTATTGGGATAGTAATTCATGCTGGAATGGAGAAGAGCTGGGATGTTTCTGTGAGAGAAATGTTTCTTGATCCATGTTCGAATCCCTTTTATCGTGCCAGCATGTCAGTTGGAAGATTTGAAACCATAAGAAGACATCTTCGCTTCGATGATAAGCGTACACGAGATGAAAGACTGAAAACAGATACATTAGCTGCATTCAGTTATGTCTGGAAATTATTCATCGATAACTGTAGGAAATCCCTCATCCCAGAAGCATTTCTTACAATTGATGAACAACTGGTTCCATTTCGCGGGCGCTGTCGATTTCTGCAATACATACCCAAAAAGCCAGCTAAGTATGGCATAAAGATAAATTGGTTGTGTGAATCGCATACCGGCTATGCAATTGATGGTATAATTTATAGTGGAAAACCAGCTGGTGGTCTTCCTCAGAAAAGCCTGGCGACAAACATAGTCTTAAAACTTGCAGAAACAGTATATGACTCTGCAAGGAATATATCTATGGACAACTACTTCACAAGTTTGTCTCTTGCAGAACAATTACTATCAAAAAAATTGACAGTAGTTGGTACTCTGCGAATGAATAAGCTTGAAATACCCATACAGTTTCTTGCTAACAAAGGGAGAGAAGTACTTTCATCTGAATTCGCATTCAAGGACTACACCACACTAGTTAGCTATGTACCCAAAAAGAATAGAGCTGTAGTGTTGTTGAGTACAATGCACCATGACAAAAGTATTGATTCTCAATCCCCAAAGAAGAAACCAGAAATTATTCTACAGTATAACAAAACTAAAGGAGGTGTTGATCTCATGGATCAAAAAGTTCGAACATACACAACAAAAAGAATCACTAAAAGATGGCCCCTGGTTTTGTATTACAACATGCTTGACATTGCCGCTTTGAATGCAGAAATATTATATTCTAAACAACACCCAGATTACCACAGTGGAATATCTCACTAGAGAAGGCTTTTTCTGAAAGAACTTAGCTTGGAACTTGTGAAACCACATATGCTACAGAGAGTCAACTTTCCACAAATCAAAAAGCCTTTGCTGGAGTCACTAAGGATTTTCAAAGTCATCCCGGAGAGAGAAAGAAGGAATGAAAAAGATGGTGCAGAACCTGCAATGAAAAAGAGATGTCATATTTGCCCTTCAAAAATCAGCCGGAAGACTACTATGCGATGTGTAAAGTGCAATAAAACAATTTGTAAAGAACATTCTAATCTTGTGTGTGTGACATGAGAAAATGACTGAGAAAAACTTCATAAAATGCTTCAGATTCATTTGATAGACTTACAAACTTTGAGTAAATTATTTTACATGTGAAATGTAAAACATGTATGTTATAATCTAATTTGTTGATGAGACGGAAACCTATACTTAGCCATATTGTAATTGAACTAACTCTACTTTTGTTATTATTAAAATTTGTGATATCATTCTTTCCAAAACAAGTATTTTCAGTAGGTTATTTTACGATGCTGTATCAACATCTTAGGTTATTTATCGTCCGAATGAGATGAAGATGATAATGCCGGTAAAATTAGTTTGGGGTCCAGCACCGATAGTTACCAGCAATTGCTCATATTGCGTTGAGAGAAAACTGCGGAAAAACCTCAACCAGGTAAATTGCCCCAACTGGAATTCGAACCCGTCCCACTTGATTTCCCGGCAAGACGCGCTAACCATTAACATACAGGTGTAGAATTCCAAAACAAGTAGCTATAAATGTTTTACAACAGCGATTTCAATGTTAATAAAACATGGGTCCGGGAGACCCATCATATGTAACAGTGTGTAAAAATCCTTGTATGTATCCAAGGGTTAAGTGTGGAATATTATTCATAAATTTTCAAATTTTAATATTTTACGAAAAGAGTTTCATACAAAATATTTTGGAGATAATCATACAATATGAACTCAATGTTTGAAAAAAGTTATTCAGTCATACAGAGTGTGACAGTAAACTTTATTTTTTTAATGGCACGTTATTTTAAGAGTTATATATTCCGAGTCTCCATTAAATTTTACGTAAAATGCGTAGAAATTTTACCCATTCCCGTTTTGTGTCTTCAAACTATTTATTGTACTTGTTTCACGGTGTTCAATCTTGAGACAAATGAGTATATAAAACAAGTTCAGTAGGCCATAAAATTAACAAAACATTAATTATCAATAACCAAATCTTACAACAGATACTCAAAATGAGAACTATTTACAACCAATGTCCCAATCTATTACGAAGACAGTCCATTGTTTTTCTCATAGTTACACAACTGATTTGTTTCATCTCATATCTACATTTGACAGATTTAGTGATAGACTGGGACATTGCTCGTCAAAAAGTGGTACTCATTTTGAGCATCTGTTCCAAAGTGTGGTTAGTGATAGTGTTTTGTTTAGTTTTATGACCTACTCAACTTGATGTTGGATATTTATTTGTCTCAAGTTTGAAGTCTATGAAACAATTTTAATAAATAGTTAAAAGATACGAAACGGGTGAATGGGTAAAATTTCTACGCATTCATACGTAGAGTTTACTGGAGTTTCGGAATATGTAAATCTTAAAATAGGGTACCAATTAAAAAAATAAAGTTTACTGCCAAATCCTGTGTGTCTGAATAACTAATACTTTTCGAACACTAGTATCATAATATAATTATGGTTTATCTCTAATAGCTTTTGTGTTGTAAAATTAAAATTCATGAAGTTAAGATTAATATTCCATACTTAACATTTTGTATAGAACATTCACTGGGACCCGAGAACGGGCAGCAGAAGCAAAGGTCGCCCGAAACACAGGTGGTCGCAAGAACTCAAGGCTGGGGGGGGGGGGAGTGTCAAACTGGATGAGAACTGCAAGAGACAGAGTGAGATGGAAGGAATTAATATTAGGATACAATGAACTCAATTCAGAAGTGTTAAGGAGTTAGAATCAAGTGTGTGGAATTGTAGATATAAGTGTATTGGTATTCCTTATTTTATTTCAAGGAGTGCAGTTCGGTGTTCAAAGGAGCCACCGAACTGCACTCCTTGAAATAAAATAAG
This sequence comes from Periplaneta americana, assembly GCF_040183065.1. Lineage (NCBI taxonomy): Eukaryota > Metazoa > Arthropoda > Insecta > Blattodea > Blattidae > Periplaneta > Periplaneta americana. The sequence goes on from NC_091130.1 coordinate 97,338,958, forward strand.
GTATACAAACATGTCTAGAATAGGGTATTAATATAGGGTAGAAACCAAGAATCAGTGTAGAGGTATAATTACGCAGTAAATGGACAGTAGCTCACAGGGATTGGCTCACGCGGTGAGATGTAACCCTACCAGGAGGTAGGAGACCCTTGCCCTAAAGGGATTCTATGGACTTATTTTATCTTACGTTATACAAAATTCCGTTGTAAATGCCTTGATCTTCTTCCTACAATGCTATTCATTCCACAGAATGGGGCGCACTAAATACTTTAGTCTTCTTGTTATAGAATACATTATGTTTTTCCGTAAATGACTCGTTTTCTTTATGGTTTTCTTTTTCATGTTCAAACAATGGTCAAGTATAGTGAATTCTTATAAAACTGTCTGTTATTTAAGTTCTTCAGAAGTTGTGTGATACCTAAGCCGGGTGGACTGGGGTTTCCAGCCGGTGCGTAGCGTAGCCCCATGGAGTGTGGCGAAATTTTGGAATTGAAAAATAAATTTTATGCCATTCAGAAATTCTCTTTACAACGCATTTTTCTATTTAGAACAAAGTCTTTGATACTTTACCAATGAAACTTCATACCTGCAACAATGTTCAGTTTAATTTTTCTGCCTGGCGATAATTCGAATGCAAGTGAACATCTGTAGCAATGATTAGTAATTCGTTTACTCTTCCTAATTAGTAATAAACAGAGTTTAGAATCGTCAGAAGATATTGGTCAGTTTCAGTATATACATGTGAGCGGGTGACCATATCCATTTATTATTGTACACTGAAACCCGTTGGCCCTACGTGTTGGCCTGTCAAACATAAGGCCACGACGTTCCGGCACCTTTTTGTTGCATTTTTCTTCATAAAACCGAAATTTGTGTGAATACTTATGTTTTCAATATAATTTTTCTTTGAATTCCGCTTAGATCTTGAAAGTCTTAGTTGGACGAAAAGGAGGCTAAAAATGACTACATTCCGGTGCACTGAACAGTAATCATCTCCCTGTGCGCTATAAAATATTCTACACAGAGTTCCACCACTTTTTTCTCCAGAAGAAAAGTACTGGTTCTTAACAAGTAAGTGTGTCGCGATATCGTGGGTGTTCAGTGAAATGTATCGTCAGTCAAAAAAGGTTGGGCTATGGTGTACGTTTGCTCCTAATACCTTGATTTCCTTTATCATAATTGGAGGGTTCAGAGCCATAGTGGACAAGCGCCATTTATTAAAAACGGAGAAAGCAAGGGTTAAAGTTATGTGAATACCATTGTTTAATGCAGATTGACATATCGTTTAGTTTTAATGTGTATGCTTTATATTACTTGCTATATGTTTCCATTGAATTATGGTGATAACTCAATTTTTCCCTTGTTTTTTACGGTTTTAGTAAATGGCGCTTGGTCCACTATGGTTCTGAATCTTTCAATTAATGCACTGCTGTTCCATAAAGAACACTTCATCATAGAATGACCTCTAGGTAACTTATTTAATTGGAAAAGAAGGTCAAATAAAAAATAATTTATGACTCTAATTAAATCCGTGCCGGTACTTGAATCGTCCTCTTTATTATTTAAATGCAACATTATAGGATCATAATTGAAAGTTATTAAATTAATTTCCGGAAATTTTTTTCTGTTCTTCAAAGAAAAATGAAATAAATAAATATAACGCAATTTTATAACTATTGTTTCGGAATAAGCTAAGTTATTTAGAAGGAATGAGAGTTAAGAATAAACTATATTACTATTTCATTTGGATATCAGACGTTTTATGTAGTGTAAAGTGTGTTTGTTGTTTTGTGTGTACTTCATATCTTTAAAACAAACATCGGTTAGTTTTTCTTGTGTTCTAGTTATATGGGTGTGTTTTTGAGTCTATGAGATAGGAAGCTCCAAGACACGTTCCCTCCTTAATGAATAGTAATTATAAGGGTGGAAATGTCTGTGATTTTCTTATCGAAAGTCCATTGCCTAACACAATAAAATAATTGTGTTCTGTAGTTGACGTCGATGATTAATAGTAGCGACACAACCTCTTGTAGTAAATTAAATTTCTTGTAGCGTTTCGTCCTTCCTTTTAAACAAGAGCGTAATTTCCACAATATAGCATTTTCATACGTCGCAAATTGCTTGTTCACATGGAGTCGGAATATACATTCTATATGCTTTCCATCCAACACAATATAACTGGAGCAAGTAATCTAGACTTGCCATATTGTCCCACAAGAACAATACAGACTGGAATCTTTGTTTTATTGGAGGCTTATTTCATGAATCTAAGCAATTAATTTATTAATTTGGACATACGTATTGCATTATCTGCTTCAGCTTCCTTGTAATTAGTTCCACACCACACCGTGTGGTGGTGGCACAGTACCAGTCCTCTAAATTGCAAATTTACATGCGATTAAAATTACGACGCTGATTATGTCATTCTGCTTCCTCTTCGTTCTCCCCGTTCACATCCAGGCCTTCCCGTCATATACTGCAGGAACTAAAGGATGAGACGAGCTAGGAATAAAGTAGGCGGATAGCGGTTGCACAAACATATTGCTGGATAATAATGTAACTACCTACTTTAGCTGCAGTATCACATACATGTCACCCCCGCTAGCGTTTAGAGAAGAACAATTTTTGCTTTTTTTTCGTCAAATAGAAATTACTTCTATAGAGACACAGAATATTGAACGAAATGTAATGGTTAAGGAATTGATTTTCCATATAATTTTGTTCTGCATTCTTGAACAATAAAGTACGTGTTATGTTATTTTGCATGTATTTATATAAAATGTATGTATATATGTATGTATGTATGTATGTATGTATGTATGTATGTATGCATGTATGTCGGGTCCGGACCCCCCCCCCCACAGTTGTAACATTTTTACTGAATTTTTAAGCGTAGATAGCATATAATTCCGTTTACTCTAATTTCACCGACATGATTCACGTCCATATACACTACGTAACACTTCTGATTTTTCCTGCTAGCCAAGTCCATCTAATGGCATCCTACTATAATCGTTGGTAGCTAGAGCGCTCTGCTGCTGAAAACGTAGCCGAGTGCCATCAGCCAACAAAGAATGCACAATTCTGTACTCGCTGTGTTTCAACCATCACGTTGTCATCACTGCTTAGCAGATAGAGTTCAGTGTTGGCAAAGTATCTATCATTGCTTATAATTAGTATTGGCGGTATTTGACTGGGTCTGTGTTTGTTTTTCCAAGTATTTGTGTCTTGAAGGATTATTAATGTGAAGTTGTGAAAACTGTTACGTGATATATAAACTTAATAGTATTAGCACAAGTGCTCACAATGCAAAAACATAAAATTACCAGTTTTTTCAGCTCGGTTCCATCAAAGGTGGCAAAGTGCAATATTGAGACTGTACCTAACCTACAACATGATGCCAATATAGGTATTTTTGAACCGTCTGCATCGTCATCATCAACCCCAACGTCGGTATTACTGAATGTGGACTCTAGTGGTAAAGATATAAGTTCTTTTGTTAACAGAGCACTTTCATCAAGGGAGAAATTTGAGAATGAGAATTTCAAGTTCCCAGTAAAACCAGTTGGAAAGAAAGAAAAAAACCTCAGTTTCCAAAAGAGATGACTCCAACGATGGAAGTGGTTACCTTATTCAGACAAACAAAACGGTGCATTTTGTAAATACCATGTTTTGTTTGCACCTCAAGAGGTTGGATTGCACAAAGCTACGCCACCAGGAAGGTTAGTGAATCAGCCATTTGACAATTGGAAACATGCATGTGAAACATTTAACAGGCATGAAAAGTTACAGTATCACCTGAATTCTGTGGATACTTACACTAAATTAAAATCTATCGAACAAGGTAAAGAATTGCCAGTTCCTTTGCAGATTGATAAAGCACGAAGTGAGCAAGGGAATGTAAATGTTCAAAGAATACTCCCGATAATTAAAACCGTTATATTTGTGGCCGCCAAGGCATACCATTACTTGGGCATAAGGACTTCGGTCCCTTTGATTTGGAAAATACACCAAATCATAACGAGGGAAATTTTAGAGCTTTGTTAAGGTAGCGTGTTGATGCAGGAGATGATAACTTAAAGAGCCATCTATTAGTCTGTGGAAAAAATGCAAGTTACATAAGCTAGAAAACACAAAATGAAATTATATCAGCCTGTAACTATATTATTCGTAGCCAAATAGTAGTGAGAGTGAATGAGGCAAGATGTTTTGCTATCTTAGCTGATGAAAGTGTAGATGTGAGTGGGACTGAACAGTTTTCTCTGTCAGTACGTTTCCTTGAAAATGATAGCATCAGAGAAGAATTCCTACAGTTTATTCCAGTTTCTGAGACAAATGGAATAAATTTGGCTAGAACAATTCTTGAGAGCCTCACTCGATTTAATGTTGATTTGAAATATATGAGAGGGCAAGGGTATGATGGTGCAAGTGCAATGAGTGGACAGTTTCAAGGTGCCCAGGCCTTTATTCTTAAAGAATGCCCTGCCGCTTTATATGTCCATTGTGCTTCTCACAGTTTGAACCTCGCCATATCAGATGCATGTTGTGTTCCAGAAATCAGGAATTGCATTGGCATTGTAGATAAAGTGTGTGAATTTTTCAACACTCCCAAAAGGCAAGATGTACTAATCAACAGTATAAAAGAACTTTGTCCTGAAAATAAAAGAAGCAAACTCGTCCAAATGTGTGCTACTAGATGGATAGAAAGACATGACTCTGTGATGGTATTAATGGAACTGATGGATGCTGTTCTCCCTGCATTGAAAACCATTTCTTTGTGGGCTGACAAGGATATATCTTCCAAAGCCAATATGCTGAATTCTTCAGTGACCAAGCCTGCATTCCTAATTTCCCTTCACGTAATCAACAAGCTCTTCTGTGTAACAAAAACCTTATGTGAATACCTTCAGAAGACTGATATGAATTTGGAAAAAGCACTTAAACACGTAGAAAATGTTTTAGAAGTGTTACAACAGATTAGTGATGCAGTAGAAGACCAGTTTAAATCTATATTCTCGACGGTTTCTGCTCAGCTGACGTCACTTGGAGAGGAAATTAGAAACCCTCGATGTGCATCTGGACAACGTTCACAATTCCGCAGCAATGTTCCTGCTGATAATGCTGAGGAATATTACAGGAAGACTGTATTTTTTCCATTCCTATCTAATATGCCGTGTCAGATAAAAACAAGATTTGCTAAACGTAACAACATTTTGACAAAATTTTTGTGTCTGATCAAGGAAGATGGAGTTGCTAGTGACTTTATAGTTCTGGCCAAGTATTATTCTCAAGTAGATACTAATTTTTGTGTCCAAGATGAGGAATTGGTATGTGAATTTGAACTCTGGAACACATTTTGTAAAGGAAAACAGTACAAGTCAGTGTGGGAAATGTATATTGCATGTGAATATGATTTCTATCCTCATGTGAAAGAGCTGTTGAAGATTTTATTAACATTGCCAGTGTCCACAAGTACAAGTGAAAGGTCGTTTTCGACTCTTAAGAGATTAAAGTGATACTTAAGAAACACCATGGGAAATGATCGTCTAAATGGTCTTGCTTTGCTAAACATCCGTCGTGATATCACAGTTTCTCCACAAGATGTTGTTACTGCACTAAAGATAAAGCCAAGAAGACTGCATTTTGTTTTGTAAAAAGAAATTGAAAGACGTATGTTTGTGTGTGTGTGTGTGTGCGTGCGTGCATTTATGTAACTTGACATTCTTTTATTGGACCCCCCCTCAAGAGAAATTCCAGGGTGCGCCCCTGTGTATGTATGTATTTATGTATGTATGTATGTATGTATGTATGTATGTATGTATGTATGTATGTATGTATGTATGTATGTATGTATGTATGTATGTATGTATGTATGTATGTATGTATGTATGTATGCATGCATGCATGTATGTATGTATATCTGTGTGTGTATGTATGTATGTATGTATGTATGTATGTATGTATGTATGTAGCCTATATATGGTCCACACATGTGGAGTAACGGTTAGCGCGTCTAGTCGCGAAACCAGTGGCCGGGGTTCAAATCCCGGTCGGGGCGAGTTACCTGGTTGTGGTTTTTCCGGGATTTTCCCTGAACCCAATTTGAGCAAATGCTGGGTAACTTTCGGTGTTGGACCCCGGACTCATTTCACCGGCATTATCACCTTCATCTCATTTAGACGCTAAATAACCTGAGATGATGATATAGCATCGTCAAATAACTTAAAAAAGTGTGTATATATGTAAAAACTAAATTAAATTGTGATTCATTTAACGACGCTCGCAACTGTAGAGGTTAAATCTATTGACATAAGCCTGTCGCATATAAACATACTTAAATGCCATCGACCTGGGCCGGGATCGAACCCGCAACTTCGAGCATAGAAGGCCAGCGCTGTACCGACTACGCTACCCAGATCGACTGTATGTATGTATGTATGTATGTATGTATGTATGTATGTATGTATGTATGTATGTATGTGTGTATGTATGTATTTACAGTTCTCGCTAAGCTTAGACGACCTCACTCACACGACTCTGCTGACTTACCCAAAACATACTACAGTAAAGCATACAGTGCGTGCCTGGTAGTTATGCAACGTCGTCACACTATAACTCTGAATTAGCCCAGCCGCTGGGCTGAGGCAAGTACGATGTTTAAAAAAAAAAAAAAAACAGAGAAGTTAGTAGTTATCTCTTGCGGCAAGATAAGCTGACTTCTCTACTTGGGCTGAGGCCGTCTATGTTTGGCAACGCTGTTATAAAGCAATTCTGTTATCGGACGCGGCCAACTGCATAACATAAACATCGAGAGCATGTTAACGTGACTTATTTGATTCCTTTCCTCTAAGCTGGGGTCGTCTAAGTTTGGCGAGTACAGTATGTAAGTAGAGACACCCATGATACAATCAGTAATTTAATCCGCCGTGCAATTGAATGTAATCAGATAGTACCTGGACGTTACAGTAACAATAATGAATAGACATTGTTTTTAATGGAGTTATGGTTAAACTAATCGCATTTATAATATTAAATTTATTCAGTTATTGCACGTAAGTAATTATTTCGAATGCATATCATATTTTCTTTATAAATGAAGACCTTGTATAATCAGTTTGTATATTTCGCTGAATATCAACCCACTGGCCTTGTTTAACGTTTTGGGCGTATGTAAGTTTTCAAGTTCTCTGTCATTACGTGTTTCCAATAGCCGGGTTTTCTAGCTAGGATACTGGTTTTGTCAAATAAAATCATGTATTCACGGTTGATACAATGCTCAGCTATCGGAGGCCTTTCCGGTTAATGTAACGTAATATATCGAGCGTGTTTTTAAAAGTATACTACGACCTATTCAACACATATATGTGTATATGTGTACAAATATTGGCAAGCAATTTTGTAAGCTCTCAGAATTTTGAGTCCTGATCTGTCTTTGGCGGGTTTTAGGAAATTACATATATTCTTAGAACGGGCCGAACAGTTTTAATGTTGTGTCTCTGATTAACCTCCCATTAGTTCGATACGTGACGGGAAAAGAAAGCAGTGGAAACCTATAATGGACTCTCATAGTTTCACCAATGAAAGCAATGATAATGGTGTTAATTAAATCAATTTTACTAGCTCTGAAAATATTCTAATTGAAAGTATGTACAGTATATATCTCATAAATTCTCAACAGTAGGCATGGATCTCACAAAAGTGTTCTATTAAGCATCAAATTGAACTTGTTTGATTAATAAACATCACATAAACTTACAAAAGTTTTACGAATTTATAGACGAAGTGACTGTTATTGTTATTATTATTATTATTATTATTATTATTATTATTATTATTATTATTATTATTATTATCTATTCGTAGTCAGGATAATATTTAAAATCTTCTGTGTGTCTTTGTCACACAAACAAAAACACAAACACACTCTCAACACTCCATTGAATTTCAAAACATATACCCTTCTGGATACAACATTACCAATAATGAACAAACCCACCAACCATAACATGAAGCCAAAGACAGCGTAGGACCTCACCAGAATTCAGAAGCTGATGTAAACCACATCGAAACTAGTGAAGTGCACTGAAATATCTATACAATGAAATATTAACACAGTGAAAATCAGTATTTTACATAACGTAATAGTTCCTCAATTATACAGGGACATCATTTAATTTTTACTAACGTTTCTAATATTAACCTGGCTATACCTTTGGATTGACGGTTGAGAATCGGAAACGCCGTTTGCTGCTGGCGTAAAATACAAACAAATCACTTTACTAAGTATAGGAAGGAAGAAAAGCAGTTCATCCATTTTCAAAGTAGGAAATAATACGATTTTGAGTTTGATAATTTTCATTAGGTTTTTGTTTAATCAAAGTTCAGTACTTACTTACTTACTTACTTACAAATGGCTTTTAAGGAACCCGAAGGTTCATTGCCGCCCTCACATAAGCCCGCCAGCGGTCCCTATCCTGTGCAAGATTAATCCAGTCTCTATCATCATACCCCACCTCCCTCAAATCCATTTTAATATTATACTCCCATCTACGTCTCGGCCTCCCTAAAGGTCTTTTTCCCTCCGGTCTCCCACCTAACACTCTATATGCATTTCTGGATTCGCCCATACGTGCTACATGCCCTGCCCATCTCAAACGTCTGGATTTAATGTTCCTAATTATGTCAGGTGAAGAATACAATGCGTGCAGTTCTGTGTTGTGTAACTTTCTCCATTCTCCTGTAACTTCATCCCTCTTAGCCCCAAATATTTTCCTTAGCACCTTATTCTCAAACACCCTGAAACTATGTTCCTCTCTCAGAGTGAGAGTCCAAGTTTCACAACCATACAGAATAACCGGTAATATAACTGTTTTATAAATTCTAACTTTCAGATTTTTGGACAGCAGACTGGATGATAAGAGCTTCTCAACCGAATAATAACACGCATTTCCCATATTTATTCTGCATTGAATTTCCTCCCGAGTGTCATTTATATTTGTTACTGTTGCTCCAAGATATTTGAATTTTTCCACCTCTTCCTAGGATAAATCTCCAATTTTTATATTTCCATTTCGTACAATATTCTGGTCACGAGATATAATCATATACTTTGTCTTTTCGGGATTTACTTCCAAACCGATCGCTCTACTTGCTTCAAGTAAAATTTCCGTGTTTTCCCTAATCGTTTGTGTATTTTCTCCTAACATATTCACGTCATCCGCATAGACAAGAAGCTGATGTAACCCGTTCAATTCCAAACCCTGCCTGTTATCCTGAACTTTCCTAATGGCATATTCTAGAGCGAAGTTAAAAAGTAAAGGTGATAGTGCATCTCCCTGCTTTAGCCCGCAGTGAATTGGAAAAGCATCAGATAGAAACTGACCTATACGGACTCTGCTGTATGTTTCACTGAGACACATTTTAATTAATCGAACTAGTTTCTTGGGAATACCAAATTCAATAAGAATATCATATAATACTTCCCTCTTAACCGAGTCATAAGCCTTTTTGAAATCTATGAATAACTGATGTACTGTACCCTTATACTCCCATTTTTCTCCATTATCTGTCGAATACAAAAAATCTGATCAATAGTCGATCTATTACGCCGAAAACCGCACTGATGATCCCCAATAATTTCATCTACGTACGGAGTTAATCTTCTCAAAAGAATATTGGACAAAATTTTGTACGACGTCAACAAAAGTGATATTCCTCGAAAGTTACCACAGTTGGTTTTGTCCCCCTTTTTAAAAATAGGTACAATTATGGACTCCTTCCATTGTTCTGGTACAATTTCCTTTTCCCAAATAGCAAGTACAAGTTTATAAATTTCGCTATTTAATGCACTCCCACCCTCTTGTATTAATTCTGCTGGAATTTGATCGATACCTGGAGACTTGTACTTTTTCAGATTTTCTATCGCAATTTCGACTTCTGAAAGCGTGGGTTCGGGTATAAATGGCTCAGCAGTTTGTATTTCAATTTCGTTCCGATCATTTCTATTTGGCCTATGTGCATTTAGTAGTTGCGCAAAATAGTTTTTCCATCTGTGTAGGATTGATGGAGAGTCTGCAAGCAAGTCACCATTCTCATCCTTGATCACGTTTACCCTTGGCTGATATCCGTTCTTAAATTCCTTTATACCCTTATATAAATCTCGAATGTTTTTATTCTTACTATTTGTTTCTACCTCATTCAGTTTTTCCTTCTAGTAACCTCTCTTTTTATTCCTAAGTGTACGACTTGCTTCCCGTCTTTCATTGAAATAATTATCTCTCTTCTCCTCAACTGGATCCTGTAAGAATTTCAATTTTGCCTGTTTCTTTCTTTCTACTACCATGCAACAATCTTCATCAAACCACGGTTTCTTTTTCTTAGTTTCATAATAACCTATGCTCTGCTCAGCTGCAATTTTGATACTATCTCTGATATTTTCCCACACGCTATTAACATCTAATTCTTTCTCAACTTCGTCGGAACTTTCTAAAGTGGCAAACCTATTCGAAATTTCGACCTGATAATTTTGCTTAGTTTCCTCGTCCTTTAATTTCAAAATATTGAATCTAGTAATATTAACTTGTTGCTCTACTCGCTTGGCTACTGATAATCTTTCTCTTAATTCTCCAATCACCAAATAATGGTCAGAATTACAGTCTGCACCCCTGAAAGTTCGAATATCTACTATACTAGTATGTCTCCGTTTATCTATCAAGATGTGATCTATTTGGTTGTGTGTCAATCCATCTGGAGAAGTCTAAGTATATTTATGTATATCCTTATGGGGGAATGTTGTACTTTTGACAATTAAATTTTTCGATGTGGCAAAGTTGACTAATCTAACTCCATTGTCACTACTAATTGCGTGTAGGCTCTCTTTTCCAATAGTTGGTCTAAAAATATCCCCCCGTCCTACTTTAGCATTGAAATCCCCCAATAAAATTTTCATGTGATATCTAGGGAATTGATCAAAAGTATGTTCCAATTCCTCGTAGAAGCTATTCTTTATATGGTCGTCTTTCTCTTCTGTAGGGGCGTGAGCATTTATAACTATGATGTCGCACCATCTACCATTAAGTACTAAATATGATAACCTGTCACTGATAAATTCGACCTTTTTTACTGCTGGTTTTATTCTTTTATGAACAAAGAATCCTGTTCCTAATTGGTGATTATTGTTTCCTTCCCCATAATACAACAAGTAATCTCCTATTTGTGATATGCCATTCCCATCTAACCTAACCTCTTGTACTCCCACAAAGTCTATTCTATATCTAGCTAGTTCTTTTGCTACTAATGTTACCCCTCCTGTTCTATAAAGACTAGTTACGTTCCAAGTGCCAAATCTCAAATCCTTATTCCTTTGCTGTGGTCGTGCCAGAGAATCAGTCCTATTCCGAGGCTTATTATAGGGATACGTAACAAGCTGTTTTTTACGGTGATGGGTTGTTAGCCCTTCGCCCAACCCCCAAGCTGGAGGACCACCCCTTATCGGCTGTCCACGACTGCTTATTCAATATATTCGCAGCTACCCTCCATATCTGGAGGCCGTCTCCTCTATCCGCAACCTGAGGACGCGCCATGCCGTGGTGATAGGGACCCACAAATGTAAAGTTCAGTACTGTATTAACAATATGTGTTTTTACTCAAGAACTGAGCTATCCATTCGGACGTATTAATTTTGCAGTGTATATTATACGGATGCCAAGTTTGGTCTCTGACAGAGCAACAGAAAAACCTGCTTCGTATGTGGCAGAGGAAAATGGAAAGAAACGTCCTCCAGCTGAGACTGCAAGACAGGATAAGGAACACCGACATCCGAATAAGAAGCGGTATGCAGGATGCAGTGAGGCTGACGCTACGTCTCAAATGGAAATGGGGCGGACACGTGAGTAGGATGGACTGCAGCAGGTGGACGTATGCCTCGACCATGTAGGACCCACGCATTGGGAAAAGAAGCAGAAGACGTCCAAGGAGAAGGTGGTCGGACGTGTTCCGGAGAGAGACTGGAGCACAGTGGACGAGAACAGCGAGGGACAGGCAGGCATGGAAAAGACTGGAAGAAATTACGAACACTATGTAAACTGTGTACAGTTGCGTATTGTTTATATAGTTATTTTTGTGTGTGTCAGTTTGGATGGTTTGATTCCGTGTATAGTTAGTATAGTTCATGTAATTAGTTAATATAATTTTTGTGTTCAATTGTATGGTTTTGTGTGTTTTAGTTTGGATAGTTTGATTCCGTGTATAGTTGGTATAGTTCATGTATTTAGTTAGTATAATTTTTGTGTTCAATTGTATGGTTTTGTGTGTTTTAGTTTGGATAGTTTGATTCCGTGTATAGTTGGTATAGTTCATGTATTTAGTTAGTATAATTTTTGTGTTCAATTATATAGTTTTGTGTGTTTTAGTTTGGATAGTTTGATTCCGTGTATAGTTGGTATAGTTCATGTATTTAGTTAGTATAATTTTTGTGTTCAATTGTATCGTTTTTGTGCGTTTAGCTTAGATAGTTTGTGTGTTTAGGCTGTACAATTTATGTGTGCAATTTGTACAGGTTTTTGTGTATTTAGTTTATGTGTGAGTTAAGACTATGTATGTGTTCAGTTTGTGTAATTTTTTTCTTTTTTCCTTTTTCATCGTGTGTTTAGTGTGGATAGTTGTGTGTTCAGATTATAATTTATGTGCTACTTTTCATAGTTTTTTTTTGTGGATGTTTAGTTTTGGATAATTTATGTGTTTAGTCTGTATAGTTTTTCGTGTTTAGTTGGTATAATTTGTTTATGTGTTTAGTTTGTAAGTGTGTAGTGTAAGCTCTCTTGGACTGGCTCCCCAAGTGTAGTAGACCTTGTGCTCACCCTACACTCCTGTAGAAGCCGTTGCCCTTATGGGATTTCAGGCATTCTCGTATTTCGTATTATACTGTCTACAGCACATTAGCATACAATTTAGAGAATGAAGTTAAATTTAAAAATACGTATCATAAAAATTGTAATCATAATATAGATATTTAAACACATTTTTGAAAATGGTGGCCGTTCATTTTGATACAGGCTTCAGTTCTTTTGTGCATATTATCGCACTATAGACTATTGTACCTAATTCGAATCAGCAGTTTCGTCCTTCGTACTAGTAACTCATGTTTAAATAATTGTGTACCTACTCTATGAAAGAGTACCTTACGTACTGTAAATTAAAATTTCATTTCTGCCCGATCTGAAAAGACAAAATTACTCAGACATGCTATCTACTGTCCGTCCAACTAGTTTTGTCGCAGGATCGAAGAAAGGGGGGAAATCACGTGACAGTTAATTACTTAACGAGGCACTTTTATTTAAGTTATTTTAAACAGTTGTATAATATTACATAGACGTCCAATTCCTAACAGAAATTAATGTTTTTAGAAAAGAGCTAAGACAGCCCAGCCACTAGCCTTTACAGGGGGGAGGAGCTGAAGCGGGTGGGGAAAACCGGGATGCGACGTAGGCAAACGGACGACAGTACTTGTGCGAAAATACGATTCAATATTGAAAGCTCTTTCGTCACTGGAAAACGCGAAAATATTTCCGGAACGTACTATATTCACTAACTCAGTACTGTTTACAATGGCCGTAAGGCGACTTTGACTGCATCGTGGCCTTGGTTCTGTGTGGAGGACGATTCGAAGTTTACTAGTAGAGGGAGTGCGAGTGAAGTAGCTTACATTAAAAAACTCAGGTACAATAAATATTGAAGTAGAAATAAAATGATGTCCCTGTATATAAGTTCTAAAAAAAGTGTAATCAAGAATGAAGAAAAATATTTTGTCATAACTAAACACTTAGGAACTAACTCTATAGTTATAACAATCAATTCAATGAAATATTGTCCAACAGTTTGAAAAGCGTGAGTATCTTGGTACTTTATATATTATGGATAGTGGTAAAGCTGATATTAATGCAAGAATATAGAAAATCGATGTTTCTATGTATTATCACATAGCTCATACAGACACTTCCTCTTACCACCAAATACCATTGCAAGGACGCGAATTCGCTTATTTTTCAATAGTTTTCACATGTTCCCTCTTTGATTCATTCAGTTATTTAACTTGGATATTTAACAACTCTGTATCAACTAGCATTGGATTAAATTGGTGATAGCGAGATGGTATTTGGCGAGATGAAGCCGAGAATCCGTCAAGGATTGCCTGATATTCGCCTTATGGTTTGGGGAAAATCTCGGAGAAAACCCAACGAGATAATCAGCTCAAGCGGGATTCGAACGCACGCCTGAGAGCAACTCCGCATAGCAGGGAAACGCAATAGGCCTACCGCTTGAGCTATGCCGGTGGCTGATTTATTCAATAGCTATTAAGTTTACTGAAAAGTAAGTCGCTTTCTAGAAATATAAAGTCACACATTCCCAATTACTTACAGTATTATTAGGGGGCGGATGTTGATGAAAAGTCATTTTCTTATTTTCACATTAGGACGATGCCTATTAATGTAGAAATCCTTTCTATGTTAATATCAACGTAAAAATCAATTTCTTATATTGCATTTTTTTTAGTTTTTGAACTAAGAGGTAATTTATATATTTTTTGGGCATTTTTTTAGTAATTTTTATGCTTTGAAGAACGTTTAGATCATTTGGAATGCATTTTACTTTCTTCTTTACTGATAGGTCTATGAAATCATTTTCAAACCAAACAGATCAGTAGTAATTACCTACTGAATAAGTGAATAACAGTGAAGTTTAAGTTTTATAGTTTGGAACAGACTCTCAAGTCCATTTCTCATTGCACTGAAGGCTTCACTTCACACAACGGAAGTAATATAAAATGCTTGACAGCAGCTTAGTTTAAGTGAGACGTTTGACCGCTACTGTTCTTTGTCGGTACGAGGGTGTCTTTAGAATTTATGTTTGGAAGGAGGGAAACTTTCACAATGTCCTGGACAGGTCGTTGTGTCCTCAACATTGTTCGGAAAGGATGTCTACTGTAGTAGACATTATTTTTAACACAAAAATTGCAAGAATGCACGTTGCACCCACAATTTGTTTTGTCATTCACATTCCTTCATCTGGAAGATCTGGTAACAAAAGAGAAGCGCGGAAGGATGAGATGGAGAATGAAGGCACTGACACGGACCACCCCTGATTGAAACACATTGTAAAGCCTCATTAAAATCTACAGTTTTCCCTTAAAGCTTCCATTTTGTTGAATGCCCTTTTCCTTTATCTTAGCCAAATTCCTGTAAGTTGTCTCCTCTCTCCGAGATTTGCAGGGCAGTCATTGAAACAAGGTGACTAAATTCTAAGACGTTGTGGTGCGAGTACGATGAATAATATTTAAATATATTTCTTTTAATTTCACGTCATTTTCCCATTAGTTTAAGACATTTTAATGATAATTTGAAGTAGATATTTAGGTCACCAACATCCGCCCCCTACTTATTATAATAGTAGTATTAACTTAAGAGTTTGAAACATGGATGCTCAAAAGTAAAGATTAGCAAATGGTTAATGAGTTAAATCTATGCTAGCACAAATAAAGAAAAATCATATATTTCCTGCTTGTCACTTTATTTGAGTGAGAACAATGATTTTAGTTTATACAGATACAGATTAAGATGTTTCCTTAGAATTCTTTAAACTATGCTGTAACGCATTTAAAATACCTGGACACCTGACTAAAACTTGATTCAAAAATAATTATTTTTACTTAATTTATTGGAATCATTACTTATCTGAACCACATCAGTAGCAGTGCCATCATTGATTACATTTTGGTCTTCCAGGTTTCTACTTGTCAGCAACAGAACCAGTTTAATCAAAGCTCGTGATTATATCTCTGTAATTACGAATACAACATGGACCTTCTCTCTAATTTTAAAATAGGCCTATTCTGCAGGTTACAGTTAGGACACAAATGCAGATAGCCTATATTATATTACACTTCGTGTCTCTGCACATACATCTTGTATCATAATCATTAGAAACGACAGATTTTCGCAGTCGCGACAAATCCGAAAAGTGTCCAAATGCTACGTAATCACAGAATTGTGCCTTGGAAAGGGAATTTCACATCTTACGGTGGTTTTCTAATCCTCGATAAAATGCGAAATTGGGTGAAAAAATATGCGAAATACCGTATAGAACTTTTTGCGAATAATTGCGAAATTAAAATTCCATGTTTTCTTCTTTTTAATTTTGTATGCACTTTGGCCAGCCCTTAAATTTTTATTGCACTTAGACATCCTTTGTTTCCGTTCACTCTTTATAAAATAAACTGCCTCCTCATTGCTGCCGAAAAAAATTTAAATTGAACTCGATGTATTTAAAAGTAATTGTTGACATGTTCGTTTTTCTGTAGTGCTCAATATTTGCAAGCTGCACACGAACGGCATGAAGATGGGCCGAGACAAAATCACTATTAAACAACGAGCAGAAAGCTATAAAATTTATCAGTTTTATGTAAGCGATTCAAATGTTTTAATGTGCAAATTGTGTAACAACAGGTTGTTGTGGAGAAAAGAGATGTATTAAAAAAACACACACACACAAATCCAATCAACACGTACGCCCAAAGGAAAATTCCCTTCAATAACAACTGAAGGACAATGTGGGGTTTGACAGGCAACAATTTCAGAGCTCGAAAGAAAAGCAATCTCGTGACGAAATGAAATGAGTTTGTCGAAAGACACAGTGAAGACGTGTTTACGAGCCAACATGCCAATGAATAAAGTGGTTCATCCAGCCGTGCGAGAATATTTGAAAGACCAATGGCAGGTTTCACGAAGCTTCTTGAAATCAGCAGAAGCGACTTGTTAACAAACTGATCGTTTAATTTTAACGAGATCGTTAAACGTTGACTGTTGCACCAGGTTGCACCAAGCTTCATTCCTTTAAAATTAGCATGCGTTTACTAACATGGGGATTTCGCAATTGCATCTTGTATGTTTTAGGCTATTTCTCATACGGCCATGCCTTCAGAATCGCGAATTTCATTGGTTACATATGATCATGACTGGCATTGTTTTATCTGGAATAAGGAAATAATGATAGGCAAACGGGTAAGAGGCAATAATTTTAAGAACATCTGAAAGTTCTTAGTTCTTGATATTCTTCCTTGCCATGCTTCTGTGGTAGGATTCAGGAGAGGTGTCATTAAATTGGATTTTAAGGGGTATTCAATGTTGTCTCTTAAAAGTAAATATCTTTGCACCTTCCCATTTAAAAAGGCATCTTCTTCTTACATCTCTGAAATGTGTACTGACCCTGGCCATCTATTTAAATTTCAACAAAACTAGCGCTGAGGT
This sequence comes from Periplaneta americana, assembly GCF_040183065.1. Lineage (NCBI taxonomy): Eukaryota > Metazoa > Arthropoda > Insecta > Blattodea > Blattidae > Periplaneta > Periplaneta americana. Next base: position 97,356,255 of record NC_091130.1, read on the forward strand.
AGTTCTGGTGATTTTGGAAGTGAAAATCGTTGACTTCATAAGGGATTTTTCGTGGGAATATAGTTTATTGTATATGCAAGGCAACCTAAACAAACCAAACCTAACCTGTCACAGACTCGTATGTGCAAAGTGTATAAGCGGAGTATAAAGAAAATTATCTCAGCGCTAGTTTAGCCACAATTTTCAATACGATGTTTTGCATATAACATAGTGAATGAAAAATAGGATCTTCCGTTGCAGAATCTTTTGGCCATATTACTGTCAAGAGATATGATTGGAACATGTACACAATGTATCGTTGTCAATGACGACAAGAAATTTAGCTATAAGCCTATTATAAAAATAATGACCATGTTGTGATCGTAATGTTGATAGTAGCCTACGTCTGATACTTTATTCACATATCTAGACAATACAGCTTTTGACAACCCGTTCATATCACCAATTACGATTTGAAAACCTAGCGTAACATAACATCTTGAAACGAGAAGGATCTATGGAAGGGGCGCTAAGTGGATGATTCCTATCTGTCGAGTTCTAACCTATATTGTTTCTTCTAGAATCATTCTTACTACTTATTTCCTTAATGTGTAGCTTTCGTAGAATTCTTTATCACTTAAATCTTCAAAATGATTATTCCTAGTGTTATTAGGTCTACCACATATAAGTTTGCCATTATGTTGAAGTTCTAAATAAAGAATTTCAGCATCGAATACGTCCGCCATGTTGACGACTTCTCAATGCATCGTTACTGTCTTAACGCGACGAATAGTCCTAATAAATTAACGATAAGTTCAAAGATGCGTTGGCAATAACGATGCTTGGTGAAACACAAAAACTGACTAACGTGTCACTAAATTATTTAACGAGACGTTATAATGATAACGAAGGTTGGTGAAACAGGCCGTAAGTAGTGCATTAAAATAAAAATGACAGATGATTTGAAAATACTTTAAACTGTTAATTTTACTATTTTGTTTAATATTTCTATATTTAAGCCAAGGATTTTATTTTACATATTTTACAGCCTTGTTTGTTTTATAGATAAGATTAGGCCTACAAAAAATGTGTATATTAATAGCTATACTTCTACTAACTAAAACTAATTCGACTATTTCTATCTTTAAAGGTATTTTCCAAGGCTCGGGTGATCTACCTACATTTTCAAGATTGAGAAATGAGTACATGCCTCGATATGGAACGGCGATACATAACGACATTAACATGGCTTTGGAAGGCAAATCCATCATCGTTGTCGCAGATGAGACTTCAGATAAGGAAGGCAGATGTGTCTTCGCTATTCTCTTCAGAACAATTGTACAAGGTAAAAACAACGATAATATGTTTTTGGGCCTTAGGGACGATTATTGGAGACCATTTCTTGTATTTTGAATGTTTTGCGCACAAAGTAAACTTGATAGGAGGTATCATTTTGAAAGATATGTCCAAGTTTAAGCTTGCCTTTTATACCCTAGAAGAATGAAAAGTGCGCAATTAAATTATTTTCGGGAAAAGTGGCCAGATCTAGCTCCTGTTCTCTTTCCTAGGCCAGTTATAACACTCTGGAATTCATGGCTTTAAAGCGTCGTATATAATAGACAAATACTTCTTGGCTTTGAAGATTTCTTCCTATCACTTGAGGAAAAAAATTTAAATAATAGTTCCTTCTTCACTGGAAATATTTTCAAAGATGAAATTAATTCCATGACAATAGAGATTCAATACAAATTGTTCAGTAAAGTGTCAGAGTAAATTAGTAAGTTAATAACACAACTTGAAAGATGTAACTACCCCTTTACCCATAAAGTTAATTCATTAAAATTAGCGTTAGATAGATATGTTACTGGGTGGTTGCCATCTGACACATACAAAATCTTAAAGCGTGTCTCCAATGAAGAATCCAAGAAAACAATTACAGTAAAGTTTATTGTATGTATGAAAAGGTGTCAAGTAAAACTGTCTAATCATATGAACATGGTACCAAATGAAACAAATACCTATGATTTTCCAAGCTCTAAATGAGCTTCCCAATCTAAGGGTGACTGGTCATAGTTGTGATATAAATCCGCAGGAAGTGCCAACTTACAAATCAAAGATTTCTTATTTTAATAAGCTAGATGCAGATAATTTTTATGTACTTATGAGTAGGCCTATTTTCAAAAAACCTTGGAGTAGCTATTGAAGACTGCCTTCAAATGTTACTAGCACTGAAACTGAAATTTCCACACTTCGCTGAAGTAGGTATTCAGTTCATCTGGCACCCACAAATAACGTGGATGGAGAACGATTTTTTAGGAAGCATGATTTAATTGTCACAGGCAGACGAAACAGATTAAAGGACAGCAATATTGTTATTTGTTCTACCTTATATTAAACTTCCAGTGATTCTTTTAAGGGTACACTGATGTGAGATTTTGTCATTTTTGGTAAAAAAAAAATATTAATGATTTTTTTATCTTTAAAATTGTTTATGTCTGATGCCATCTGCCAATTTTCATGGCCATACGACCGATCTATCAGCCACATTTTTAAAAGGCTGCGCGGTATGACTAATAATTTAAATATCTCGTCCATGCCCTCCACTCTGAATTCTACGACCATTTTGTAAATTATGCTATACTTCATCTATTATTTAATATATTAGATTTCCGATTGAGCCAGTGTAGCTTCTCGACTTCACGAAATAGTTCTTCATAGAAACCAACCGTTATCACATCAAAGACTGCTTTCCTTTGAAAGATATTCAGTTACAAAGGAAAGCACAACTCTTATCTAAACGAAAGTTCCATTTGTTGCTACAGCCATAACAACGTGTGTTCCATGGTTGGTTTTTGTTTGTAATACAACAAATAGTCCACACCTGTGGAGTAACGGTTAGCGCGTCTGGCCGCAAAACCAGGTGGCCCGAGTTCGATTCCCGGTCGAGGCAAGTTACCTGGTTGAGGTTTTTTCCGGGGGTTTTCCCTCAACCCAGTATGAGCAAATGCTGGGTAACTTTCGGTGCTGGACCCCGGACACATTTCACCGGCATTATCACCTTCATTTCATTCAGACGCTAAATAACCAAAGATGTTGATAAAACGTCGTAAATAACCTACTAAAATAAAAAAATAGAATAAATATTTCTAAGTTTCTAACAGTTATATTATTAGTGTTATAATAGTGTCCACAGACGATTCGTAAATAATATTTATCTAGTATAGTGTTCTCACAAGTTTACACAGTTTTTTCAGTTGTCATTTTTATTTACTAGTGTAGATTAGGTGTGTACAGCGTGGTAGTTTATATGAGGGTAAGTTCTGCATACACTTTGAGGTCAATTTTCTCCACTTTCATTTTCTGTAAATTTTGCACTGCTAAAAATGCTAATCTTTGTACAAACTTTGTACTACATGCATGATTTTTTTGTAAAAGGTTTTGAATTGTTCTTAACAAAACTTACTATCAGGATTATATCTAACACTTGAATTTTTTTAATAATAATTTTTCTTTATGGTCGAGTTGGATTTTTTTTCTGTTTTTACACTTTAGTGCATAAACTATTTTTTATTACTTTTAGAAAATAAAAAGAAAAATTGAATAGTAAGTTTTGTGTCTGAGGGTATGACAAGTATGTAGACAAAATTTCAGACCAAAATATTTTAATTTGTGGAAAGAGTAGCAATTTTTGAAAACCTAAATTTACACTATTTAAAATTACAAAATTATTAATAATTCATATATTTCTGCACGAAATGAGATGATACTTTATACAGATACTATTTATATGCAGCAGGACAACTGTACAAAATTTCAGAGATCTACCTAGAACAGTTTAGAAAATTGAAATTTCACCTCAGTCTACCCTTAAATGAGACAAATTTCATAAAAAAGCTAAAAAAAAAAAAATAAAAATAAAAACGTCAAATGCTAACATAAAAATGCTATAAAATGCTAAATTTTTCTTTATCTTATATTTCAAACGTGATTATTGTAATTTTAGTATGGTAAAATCTACCATCTCCAATAATCATGTATGAAGTATACTATAGCATACTATACCCTCAGGACTCAGGAGGCTATGAGCATTTCTAATGGCGTGGATATTGCAACTCCTGCCATTGATAATGATATTTACGGACGATATACAATGGCATTACCACATTCCCCACCTAATTAGTACTGTCTGATTAATATTGAAGGAAGAAATTATGAAATTATGAGAGGAGAAAAGGAAGTATTCTGAGTAAACATGTGTTTGGTCGTCAAAGAGTTTACTTCAAATATGCGAAATTAGAACTGAGATTTCAGAGAAGGAAAGCCGATGATGTAGGTGTTTGAATAACAGTGCGTCTAATTAGAATAATATTTGTCATAATAATGATTAGCAGGGAAAGGATTTATATGTAAATACATATTTACTTATAAAGCTAATATAATTTATATTTTGCATTATCTTTATGTTTCACAATGTGTAGGGTTGAAAAATCCTACTTTTATTTTCCATATTTTTCCATATTTTAGAGTTTAGTACATATTTTCGTTAATTTCCATATATTTTCCATATTTCATATAAAACAGTCCATATTATATTAGGTTTAACAATAAAACAAAACAAAATTCCATTAACTTTTAAAAATACATTTCAACAATAGAGATTTAAACACATGTTCAGTAATCCCTTTAACATCAGAGTTATTTGAAAATTAGCAGTCCTATCAACAATGGGAAAGTAAGTTACAAAACTGTATTAATTTAATTTAAAATTTTTAACAGACTTCAGTTGTGCAGCTCAACAGTTAAATGCCAGTCAGAGTACACATAGGTTCAGTTTTGTAAATCATACTATAAAGACGGTAAATATGCCAAAAGTACGTCATTCAGTCAATTTAAAATCAAAACTAACAAGTTACATTTCAGAATTTAAAGAAGATGGTTTATCAACTGACAATAAAATATTATTTTGTAATTTGTGTCAGTGTGCAGTATCATCTACACAAAAGTTCCTGGTGCAACAACACATTACAACTAGTAAACATCAGGCCAACAAACAACTAAATTCCAAGCAGAGATAATTGTTTTTAACACAACCAACAACATCGAATGTAAGATCTGAGTTTAACATCGACCTGTGCCGTTCTCTCATCTCTGCTGATATTCCTCTCTACAAACTAAAGAATAAGATCTTCAGGGAATTCCTTGAAAAATATACTCAACATACAATCCCGGATGAGTCAACACTTAGGAAGACGTATGCTCCATCCATCTACGATGAGACAATACAGAAGATAAGAGATGAAATTAAAGATAGTTCAATTTGGGTTTCCATTGATGAGACTCCCGACAAAGAAGGTAGACTTGTTGGTAATGTAGTTATCGGTTTGTTAAGTGAACAATATTCTGAACGAATTCTTTTACATTGTGATGTTCTAGAAAAGTGCAATAACAAAACTATAGTTAAACTGTTCAACGAAGCTATGGGTATCCTGTGGCCAAAGGGTATTATGTACGATAATGTGTTATTCTTTATTAGCGATGCTGCCCCTTATATGGTCAAAGCTGGACAAGCATTATCTGTTGTATATCCTAAATTGACTCATTTTACTTGTGTGGCGCATGCATTTCATCGTGTGGCAGAAGTGGTCAGAGACAATTTCCCTAAAGTAGATTTGTTGATTTCATCAGTGAAAAAAGTATTTCTCAAAGCTCCCAGTAGAGTTAACGTGTTGAAAGAAATGTACCCTGAAATTCCATTGCCACCAAAGCCAATTTTAACTAGATGGGGTACATGGCTAGAAGCAGTTGAATATTATGCCGAACATATAGACTCTATTAACAATGTTCTCCTTGCATTGGACTCTGAAGATGCAGTCTCAATTGATACTGCGAAAACAGTTACCTGTGACATAAGTGTGAAGAATGACTTAGCTCACATTCAGCATACATTTTCATGCATCATAAAAACGCTCAAAAGTCTCCAAAATAGGCACCTTTCACTATCTGAAAGTTTTGAAATTATAAATAGTACTGTGGAACAACTGAATCGTGGTAGAGGTAAAGTTGCAGATGCAGTAAGAGCTAAGGTGGACACTGTACTTTCAAAAAACCCTGGATATGAAGAACTACAAAAGGTTGTTGCTGTGATGAGTGGTGAATCAACAGTGAAGATTAACTTGGACTTATCCCCAGCAGACATTGTGAAATTGAATTATGTACCAGTTACTTCTTGTGACGTCGAACGCTCTTTTAGTCAGTATAAATCTATCCTCAGAGACAATAGAAGAAGATTCACTTTTCAGCACTTGAAAGAAATGTTTGTAACCTATTGTTATGGTAACAGACAATAAAAATTGTGTTTTGTTGAAACTACATTGGAAGATAAGGTACGTCCATTATATTTTTTGTTTAGTTTGATTAAAATGTACCAATATTTAACGTACATAGTCATTTTTTTATAATTTTAAGTCCATATTTAATTCCATATTTTGGTAAAAATCCATATTTAATTCCATATTTTGGTAAAAATAACTACATATATATTTACATATTTCATATATTTTTAGTCCATATAAATCCGTTCCCTGATGATTAGCATGAAATGTTCCGCTCAGTTTGTGGAACAGCGCATGTAGAGCGCAGTTTGCTCTCCAAGCACCCAGTAACGAGAGACTCTGTGACTAGTCATGTGGTGCAGTCGTGTTAGACCTGGTCGTTACGACACACGTACGGCACAATGGGGGCCTCTTCTTCCCGCTGCGTAATTAGTTTAATCAGCAATGTAACGAAATTCAGCGAGGTTCAGATAACGAAGCAAGCTCTGAGATTACTTCATTGTGTTGTTTATTTTCTGGTCACGATTCCCACATTTATCATTTTAATCCAAGATCTCGAAGTGATTTGTATAAATATTGTAAGCTTGTGACACTTTTTTCAGTTACAGGTCATATTTATGGCCCCAGATTATTTTATAATGGACGGACACGCTCTTGGTATTATCTGTGTGCTGGGTTTCAACTATGTTTACTTTTTTGTTCCCTTTCTTGGACAGAATTATGATCTGTTTTTGTGACATTAAACGGTAACAGGGTGAAATAAAAAGGTTTTAGTTTTTTGCTGAATTATATGTCATAATTTTTTTCTGTACAAGAAGTTTCAAATATATTCTTATAATACCTGCTTGTATATTAACAGATATTATACCGGGACATCATTTATTTTTAGTAACATTTCTAATAGTTACCTGGCTATACCTTTGGATTAACGGTTGAGAACCGGAAACACTGTTTGCTGCCTCTTCCACGACCGGAGTTTGATGATACTGGCTTAAAATACAAACAGATCACTTTACTAGGTATAGGAGGGAAGAAAAGTAGTTCATTCATTTACGTAAACTAGGAAATATCACGATTTTGAGTTTGATAATTTTCATTATGTTTCTCTTTAATCAAAATACAGTACTTTATTAACAATATGTGTTTTTACTCACGAACTGAGCTATCCATTTGGACGTATTCATTATGCAGTGTATAGTATACTGTCTACAGCACATTAGCGTACAATATAAAGAGTGAATTTAAGTTGAAAAATAATCATAATATGGATATTTAAACACATTTTTGAAAATGGTGGCCGTTCATTTCGACAGAGGCTTCAGTTCTTTTGTGCATATTATCTCACTTCAGACTACTGTACCTAATTCCAATTTCTAGTTTCGTCCTTCGTATCAGTGACTAATTTTGAAATAATTCTGTACCTACTCTATAAAAGAATACCTTACGTACTGGTATATTCAATCTTCACTTCTGCCCGATCCGAAAAGTTAAAATTACTCATATTGCTATATACTATCCGTTTAAATGGTTATGTCACAGAATCGTAGAAAGGGCGGAAATCACGTGGCAGTGAATTACTTAACAAGGCCCTTTTATTTAAGTTATTTTAAACAGTTGTACAATATTACGTAGAAGTCCATTTCCTAACAGAAAATAATGTTTTCAGAAAAGAGCTAAGACAGCCAACCACTAGTCTTTACAGAAGGGCGAGCAGAAGCAGGTGGGGGAAACTGGGATGCGACGTAAGCAAACCGACGCACAGTACTATATGATTCAAAATTGAAAGCTCTTTCTTCATTGGAAAACGTATTTCCATATTTCTGGAACGTATTATAATCACTAACTCAGTACTGCTTGCTTTAACCGGAAGGCGATTTTGACTACATATGCGGCCTTGGTTCTGTGCGAAGGACGGTTGAACTTCATTAGTACAAAGGGTAGGAGGGAAGTACATTAAAAATTTCAGGTAGAATAAAAATTGAAGTAAAAATAAAATGATGTCTCTGTATAAGGCTTATAAAGGAGTTTCTTAGTAATTCCTTACTTGCAAAGCAAACTAAAAGCAAACGGTCTAGAGAGGACCGAATCTCAGCGCTGAGCAATCTGATGGCATTACGGTGTTCCGAATTTCACTGATGGAGTCACTGATGCTCCACCGGTGTCGCACCGGTGCCATCAGCTTGCAGAGGTGATGGCAGTCTCCATCGGCCGCCATCAGTGAATCTGATTGGTTCCTGTATAGGGCGGGAATTAGCAGACGAATGGCATCGTGCACTGTTATGTCATGGCGGTGTGTTATGCTTTAGTTCTGCTGTATTGTTTGTAATGAGCACAATGTAAAAACAAAAAAAAAAATGTTAATGGCTTATGAGCGAACATGTCAACGGACCAGTTATTACTACCGTTTCAAGAAATAAATTGAGGGGTTACGTGGACTAACAGCTTATGTGCAAAACCATACTTTTGAGTAAACTGAAGTTGAAAATTACGATATTACTTTTTATCTGTTCCTGTGATATTCCATCAAACTTTCAAAATATATATTAACAATATAGCATTCCTTAAACACAAAAATGTAACCAAGTAATGGCTAATATTGAACTACAATATTTTTAAAAAATGTTAAAGCGACTTCCTTTTAAGTTGTTAGTCCACAGATCACCAATAAATGGTTTCTATCGGAGAATATTATGTAACATAAGAATACAAACACTTCTATTAACTTTGTACTTTACTGCACAATATCACAAATGCATAAATAAACTCTATTCTTTCGTACTATACTGTGAAAATAACATATACAAAATTAATTAATGATTTTATTATATAAATTAAATTAAAGACATATTAATATTTGAACTATGTTGACCTTTGTTCATACATTTTTGTGACACTAAATAAAAAGTTATGTGTTTTTAAACTTGAAATTTAATGTACAAAACAAACATGGTTTTCATTCATCTTCATCTGTGACTACAGATCCATCATTGCTCTTTTAAATCTGAATAGGCCTACAGTATATCTGTCCAGAATTCCCTGTAGCCACATAGCATTATCTTTTGTCATGAATTTCAACATGGACATGACATCCCCAATCTTTTCATTCTTTAGTCCAGGTGCAGTGCAATCTTCCTTTGTCGATTTGTGTGTTTTCCACGATTTTCAGTTGTAGCAACAGCCCCCACTTTCAAAGCTTGCTGACATGTTTTCATAAAGGCTTCTGTAATTTGCAACACTTTCAGTAAAAATCCTTTACATACAGTGACATTAGTGCCCTCTAATTTCACGTTGTATACAAATGAATACTAACGAGTTCTTCCAGACGTAAGTTTCTTTGTGTTACGGAAAGTTTTTTTTTTTTTTTTCAATGTAACCTAACAACATTGTGTCCTGCAGTTGTTTTCCTCCAATACTCCAAAATCCACTGAAAAGTCTCTGCTGATCAAGATGACTGAATTTACCTGCACAATTCAATTTACAACATGTTTTTACAACAGCATATCGTTTAGCGGATTTTGTTTTACCGCTCCTTGAAATGTAACTTTTACCGGAATTACGTCTCTTCTTTGCATTTTCCTTCTTCCAACTACTTTTCCTTATTTTTCTTTTCACACCTCTCGTGTATGTAGTACTTCCACACACATCACCACTTTCATTGTCAGAATCAGTATCCATTTATGTTCACACTGAACAGACATAACGCACGTTGCCAGTCGAGCCGCTAGACACACTGTAAGAACCAGCTACAGGATGACGGATCTCTCGCATACTCACACAACGCTGCTTCTGCTGCCCTTTAGGAATAAGGTAGAGAAACAAGATTTTGTTACAATATAAAGCACACAAGAGAGTGTCGGAAAATGTGATCTGTGAAATAACGACTTAAAGTCACTTAGGTTGTTAGTCCACGTAACCCCTCAATTGTTTATGCTCTTTTTTCTTTGAACGAGATGGCAGTACGGAAATTTCGCAAAATTTTGCTAGCGTAGCACAGACAACAACTTATACAATCGCCATGACAGCCATCGACCCTTCCAGCAGTTTTATTCCTATTTCGCTGCAGCGTGACGTCATTGTTGTCCGCCGGTCCGCTGAGATTTGGAATATGCTGATTGTTTCGAACGGTATTTTGACTCTGGTATCTAGTAGTGAATCCAATCCCATTAGTGGCCACAAACCACTAGAAAAATTGGACGTCTTTTTCTCGAATCGAGCCAAACAATACCTCGAAATTTTTACATCTGACGTGCTTTTATCCCGGTGTTAACAAACGCAGAACCCACCTTGCGGAGACCTTAGACATGCCCAAGATTTCTGCTAGGATGTGGCGCACCCGTTCAGTTGAGATACGCATAACTTCTCCAAATTCTCTCACTTTCAGTGGACGGTCATTCAACATCATATAGTCGATTTGTTCTACGATTTCTTCATTTTCCTGCTGTTACTGGACGTCCATTGCAGGGGTCGTCTTCCACACATTCTTGACCATGTTCAAATAGTCCTGTCCAGTTTTTCACAGTGAAAAACGCTGGAGCGGATTCTGCAAGTGTAGCATCTATGTCTGGTTTAATTTGTGTTGGTCTTATTCTCATTTTTACGAAACATTTAATGACAGCAGAAAATTCGATATTTTCTATTCTTGCCAATCTGTTCGGCGTACTGACTTCAAAATTAAACTGCATAAAATGTAGTCAACAGAAGATTATGATTTTTTGGTGCTTGAACTAATGTCAAATGGCCGCTAGCAATGGTGGCATTCTTTACATAAGTGTCTAGTTCTAGCACCGCGAATTTCTGCTTCTGTTGTTCGCCAAATTTTCGGAAGACTTCGACTGCAATCGTAGTTCGCGTGGAATTATGGGTCTCCCGCCAACTGATCAGAGAGCAGTCGTCTGCTGTTGCGAAAATAATACTTTATTGTAATAAGGTCTATTTGGATCCTACATTTTAATTAATTAACGTTTCTTACGCTACGTTGTAGGGAAATCTGATTAAATAAAGCACATAATTGCTTGAACTCACCTTTTAGTTACAGTACATGATCCGTGGTAATAGAAGCTCACATTTTAATTTCGTCTTTCTTGTTAAACTTAACACTGATTTGTATTGACATCAAAATTTGCACAACAACATATCAATAACAGTATCTTTGCACAAAACGTTCAATAAAGAAATTCGCTATGATTTTGCGACTCACAAAATATACAGGTGCATGATATTCTTGAATAGTCCTATATGGATAAAATACTGTAGCTGTTCTTGTAAGGTTATGTAACATGTACATATGGCCATTGACTGATCTAATACATATAACTGTACTTTGAAGATTTAACTGTTACAGATTTTAGAATGAAGCCTGGAGCTACACAAGTCGATTAAAGAACAAAATATACTTTACATGAATAGGTACCGTATTGATAGTTAAGTCCCTAATCTTGGATCATTTCTTCTTCTACCTCAGCCGAAGGATTTAAAATGATTAAAGCAGTCTCTAAAGCTTCCTTTTGAGTAGGATGTGACATAACAGGTTTTATTTTTAATGGTGTTTTCTTAGTTTATTTTAAATAGTTGAGTCTTTGAGGTAAGATTTTTTTGTTTGCTGGTTCTGAGTTTTTAGAGAGAGGAGAGACGTAAGCTTTAGAATAATGTGAATACTCCGTTCCCTCAATGCAGACCTCAACCAGATTGGACAGACAGAAGAACACATCCAAATCTGCAAATACGGCCCATACGAAAAATATCAGCAATAACCTTACACTCAGCAGGTTCAGGCCACACCATCGGATTCGATAATATCAAGATAGTAGATAAGAAGACAACATATACTAAAGACTGGTCAAAGAAGCTATCCACATCAAACTACATCCCAACAACATCAACAGGACGATGGTTTACAACTCAGCAAATCATGGGGAAGTATATTCCAAGACAATACTTAGGAACGGGGAGCAGTGTCTCCACATGTACGCGAAACCCTCTCATCCGGACAACGGACACGGAATCAAGGTCACCCCACACGGACTCCCGTTTTCTTTCGGACCTTATTAGAGCCAGTCATTAATATTAATACTCCCCTCCATGCAGACCTCAACCTGATTGGACAACGAAGAACCTATCATATCCCAGAAGGAGAACTACAACCTATCATTGGAAGTACAATATACACACGCACACAAGGTCACACACTATTTCCCTATCCACTGCTGTGAGGATGACTACAACACAACGGTCGAAACGAACACCAAGACAACGGGGTATAAGTTCGGAAGTTTCTCCACAAATCATGTACAGTCACGGAAGAAAAAACTGGCCGATGTGCAGCAAAACTCGTAATGTTACTTATGCCGGTTTTGTTGTGATTATCACAGTTATAGAGCATTGGTCCCCAACTCAGAGCACTGTGTCGTCATCAAGCCTTGCCCGCTCACCCGCGGAAAGTCGTAGCAGGGCAGGTAAGACGTTCAGCGGAGGGATCAACATATGAATTTACTGCATAGGTTTATGATTGTTTTCTGATGAAAAAAGATACGGGCTGAATAGCAATAACTAAATGAACTATCTTAAGCAATTTGGAAAAAAAATTGTAGCCTATTTTCAACAAAGTTAGAAGTTAATAAATTTATAATTACTTTTAGAAATTTAATACACATATCATGTTAATTATTCGGGTAATGCATGACAATTACTGTAAATGTGTAAACTGCTTCTGTTAAGGAAAATGTTGAACAAAATACATAACAATCCTAGAAATAATAATGCAGAAATTTAACTCCATTCAGTCCACTCAACACTGGCATTAGCACTGATTTTTCGGGATTTGTTTAATTCTCTTTTTCCTCAGCAATTTCTCAACGATTGGAACTATTGTTTGTATAGTGCATAATGTGACAGCACATTTTAAGTTGTGATCCGATAATTGGCTTCCATGACATGGCTTGTTTATCTTCATCATAGGAAAAAAATTACTGTTCGCACAGATGGCCTACGTGAATCCGAAAAAGGATGTCTGTACAATCGGGGAAATCTAAGACATGGAAAGTTCATATAAAAGTCAGATAACTTCTTTTGTTTTGATTTTTATCCTTCAATTCACTATCGTAAAGTAAATCAATAAGTTCTAATTACAAATACTAATTGAAAATCAAATTGAAAATTTTCCTAGTCTTTAAATCTCGAATCAAATTCCTGGTTCAGATCGTCATGATGTGTGAATATATTCTTCGAAATCCAAAATCTTAAGAAACTAGTATGCCTATATCGTTGTTAATATAAAAAAATGTGCTGCAACTTATCCTTTTAGTTAAGCTAACGTTCCATAATTAAAGGTGGTTTATATTAAACGCCTTCACTCTGTCATATAACTGTGTAATAATCTTGTTGTTACCATGTAGAAAACAATTTAAAGCATTCAAATAATTCCATTAAGAAGGCAAGTTCACAAATCCATTTTTTCATTCTTCACTTATGATACAGACTTTTCTTCTTCCTCCGTGAATGATGATGTTTCCTCCCTCAGTTCAAAGAACCTATTCAATAATTTGCCACGACTAAGTCACCGTACTTTACTATAATATGACAGATCGCCTTACTCGCTATTCCATTCATCAAGAAAGATTTAAATTGACAATGAGCGAGACTTTTCGATATAATTGTGTTGGTGGTTTTTCCAACTGGACTACTTCTATAACACCATTTTGATTTGTTTTGCACATGATTTCTGTTGGTGTATAATGTAGTGAATAGAAATAACTTCATGGGATACATTAACGCTTTTCACTTCGTCCCTTAGAGAGATTGGCTTTCGGAATTGTTTTATTTACATTCTACAGTATTCTGTAGGTTATGCAGAGCCGGAGTTAAGGTATGCCTATAGTGCCGCTCCTAGGCAGTGCTAGATTTTGCAGTCCCCAAATTCCACAAACTGTATGAAATGTTACAATTCAGAAAACAAAATGTTAAATGTTATGATTTATTTAACGACGCTCGCAACTGCAAAGGTTATATCAGCGTCGCCGGATGTGCCGGAATTTTGTCCCGCAGGAGTTCTTTCACATGCCAGTAAATCTACTGACATGAGCCTGTCGCATTTAAGCACACTTAAATGCCATCGACCTGGCCCGGGATCGAACCCGCAACCTAGGGCATAGAAGGCCAGCGCTATACCAACTCGCCAGCCAGGTCGACTTCAGAAAACAGTAAATTACTGAAATCAAAATACATGCATCTTACTTGTGAATTATAAAGACTTTCTTCGGACTTTCTTCACAGAGAAAGCAATGATGGTATTATCAAAGTCGATCTGACGAAGCATATCAGACTCGAAGCACAGAAACATAATACTCAAACTTATTAATTGTTGAAACAAAACTTATTTTTGAAAGGCAGGCTGTGGTTTTTTTTAAGCATGGTTTCTGTTGGTATATAAATTTTACGAGTATTTCTTACTTCGACAGGAGTATAAAATAAATTGAAAAATAAACTCCAACTCTTTACAGAATAAACCTTTCAAATCGAATTATATAGCGAACATACTGAAAAATGATTAAATACTGTAGTATTGTTGATGATATAGGCCAGTGTTTGTTAAACTTTTTTGAAGTGGGACTACTTTTTTAAGTCAGAACAGTTCCGAGGAACACCTTACTCTTGTTCCCTTTGAAAGCAAAGTATATTTTAATATCAGTATATTTTAAAACTGAATTAATTAATTAAAAATAATTTACTTCGTTTAACTTTATATTAGTATTAACTAATTACATTAATGTTAATAGAAAAAAATTAATTTTAGAATTTTAATAAATCATGGTATTAGAGTTTGGACAATCTTTAACTTATTAACTAAACAAAATAAATAAATAAATAAATAAACAAACAAACAGACAGACAAAGACAGACAGACAAAGACAGACAAAGACAGACAGACAAAGACAGACAAAGACAGACAAACAGACAGACAGACAAAGAAACAAAGAAACAAACAAAGAAACAAATGTTGGTATTCTCATTAATGAGATGGATAAGCCTGCCGATTCTTGCGCAGTTGTTCTATATTTTGATATAGCTTAAGTCAGAGATCGTTACATACATAGAGTCGATTTCGGTACTTTGTTTTTATTAGAGTTAGTGATGAAAACCCTTTCTCACACAGATACGTAAAAGCAAACTGAATTATAATCTGTAAAGCACCACTGTACAGTTCAATATATTCTCTTTTCACTTGTGTTGAGGTCCAGAAATTAACCATACTTTCTGCTTGGAATTTCATTTTAAGTCGAGAGTTCAATTAACTGTTCTCTTTCACTCAAAGAAAGTTTGTTATTTTCAATATCAAGGGATCGCGAACCCATGAAAATTCGTCATATTTACATGGAAAATAAGTTTCAAATTGTGACCTCAGAGTTTCGAGATGCGAACGCATGTCATTGCATAATTTTCTTTCCAATAACGAAATCATTTTCAATTAAAGAAGACTCTAGGGTTGGAAATAGTGAAAAAACCTCTGTTTTACGGATCTGACCCACAAATCAAGTTTCCTCCCGAACACTTTTTTCTCACACAGTCAAAGAATTACCTTGAAGAGAGAGATTTAGTTCGTTTAGTTTTGAGGATATATCTGGAAGATATTCCAATGTACTTAGCAACATGTCGTCAGCTGATGTGCAGGGAAAAGATGGCGAGAAACACCATGTTCATAGTGCTTTAAATCCCTCTTTTTTTTTGCTGAGAGTAGAGTGGGAATTCGGTAGACAGGTAGGGTAATAAATTTCATAAAATGTCAGTACTGGGAGTAAAAGTGAAAGGTGACTGTCATGTGTCATTTCCAAACTCTGAGATTTTCAGATAGTGTGATACGCAATTCGTTTGAATTTGATTTTTTCTTCTGTCCTTTTTGAAGAACCACAAGGGCAGACCTCGGGGACACAGGTGGTCCAAGGACAATAGTTTGAGAAACGCTGATATAGGCTATTATACTGTGAATGTAACTGAGAGTTGTGGTTACTATTCATAGCGATAAATAGCTAATAAACAACAATATGCAATTTGATTTTCAACACTGCATTCTTGTTCATACAAGCAGTTAAATTTAAGCAGTTTCATAGTATAATAATGTGATACCGGCATTACAATATAACTATGCAGCCACGACCGCGACAATGTGATAACAAAACAATATCTGATTTCCACAGGGTGTTCAAGAAGAAACTTCAGAAAAGATTTACTAATATGTGTTTTAAAAATAAATTCATTGCAAAATAAAAATGAAAAAGGGAGAGAAAGAGAGAGAAAAATGCCGCCCCCTGGAAATTGCCGCCCTAGGCAACTGCCTAAGTTACCTAGGCCTGAATCCGGCACTGAGCCTATGTGTATATTTGCAACGTTTTTGTGTTTTAGTCAACATACAGAAAGTTGTTTTGCCATTGGTTTTGCCATTGCGGGTATGAGGAATGTTGTTAATGTTATTTTCATCCCCTCTGTTCGTCTTTCTTCACTCTACAGACATACTATGTTTATGGTTTATGACTACTGTATATTTCGTGTTCTTTCTAGAGTCCTAGGCACGTGACCCTTTCCAGCTCTACTAACAGAATTTGTCTATAAATAGCCACAATCACTACGAAAATCATCATTAGTATTTCAGTTCCACAGATATGGACGTCAAAGCCAAAGTAATTGCACTGATCGAGGAAGGCCGATTTAGCACGGCTCGAGCTGGAGAACGCTATAGAGTTGCGACTAGAACAGCGTCCAGGTGGTGGGCGCACTATCAAAAGCGAGGTTACATAACTCGTAAAGCTGGTAATTGAAGACCCAAGGCATCAACACCACAAAAAGATCTTATGTTAATAGAACGTTCGAGGCGCTTTCATTTTATACTTCTAAAATATTTGTGGCCGGCAGGGAATTTCCTGCTTCCAACAGAACGCTAGTAAAAGGCTCAATAGTGCCAACGTTGTGCTGAGAAGAACAGCGGTGAAGGAAGTTCTGACTGAAGACCATCGAATTGATCGTGTCACATTTTGTCGAATTCATACAACTATCCATGGAAAGAGGTCATCTTTTTGGATGATGTGTTTATGAACTATAGCAGGCCAGTGCACGTATTTCGACAGAAACAATCCAAGAGATTTGACCCTGAATATGTGGTCCAGAGACAACGCAGTGGTCGTTTGTCATGTCGGAGTGGTACGGATTTCTCGTTATGGTGGCAGTGCACTATGGAGGATTCATGGGCATATGAATCAGCATCAGTACACCAATAAACTGGAAAATGTGATGCTACCTAGTGTTCGTGTGTTTAAACCCGAAAACAAAATAAAATTCCAACATGACTTGTCTTCGGTACACACATGCGTCGCCGTGCAACGGTAGTTCAACATTCACAGGGACGATGTCGAGAGGTTCCATGGGTGCCAAGAAGTCCTGACTTAAATTCCATAGAATATGTGTGTACGGAAGTGCAACGCAATGTTAAAGTGTAACTACAGAGTCGGTGTCCTAGGATTGCAGATGAATTGTGGAATCTCATTGCAGATGTTTGGGATGATGTTGCATTGTCAGATAGATACAGTAGGTCTATATCCAAAGCCTTGTTAATTCTGTAAGTAGAAGAATGGATGCAGTGATCAATGTCAACGGTTTATGGACAAGTTATTAAGTTCAGAAGAAAACTGTTGTATATAACTAGAAATACATAGGTAACATTTTAATTTGTGATATAAAGAACATTCATCATTAATTATTTTACTTCAGGAATGTATTTTTCTTTTCTTTTTTTAGAACAAAAATAAACACTGTGGGCCATATTCATGGACATTCTTAGCGCGGGCTTTCGGTGGATGATCAGCGAACTAACGTTTTTCGTATTCATAAACCAGTGTCAGCGATGATACGATACGATACGATACGATACGATATATGATATGATATATGATATGATATGATATGATATGATATGATATGATATGATATGATATGATATGATATGATATGATATATGATATGAATCCTGTTTAGCACGCTCGTAGCCCGGGCTAGCGAAATGTCTATGAATAGCACCCTGTAGCTTTAATAATAGAATAAATAAATAGGTTCTAGTAAACACTAGAATCACTTATATAATCAAACGTTTTCCTAAATTGCACAAAAATTATTTCTAACTAACAAATCTATTTGTGTTTCTCTTCCCTCATTACTAATTGTTTACCGAAAGTAATTTATAGGTATTTATTTATTTCAATTTAACTGAATGTTCACTTATATAATTTGTATTGGATTACCTTAATCAATTTATATTTATTCTACTTTAACTAATTGTTCACGTCTATATCATCTTACCATTAAGTTCGTATGTATTGTATCTATCTCAATTTTGTTTACTCTTCGTCGTATGTTTTGCCAGGAATATATTAAAGTAAAAATAAACCATAAATAAATGAAGTACCGTATGTCTATAGAGTAAAGAGAGACGAACAGAGGAGTTGATAATGAAATCAATAACATTCCTCGTACTGGTAAAAACAATGAAATAACACATTTCTGTACATCGACAAAAACACGAGAGTTTCAACCTTATAGAATGTGAACAGAAACAGTACGAAAGCCTTTCTCTCCTAGTCCAGCAACTTCGAGTAAACAGTACTCTGTACTGTGATAATCACAACAAAACCGGCATAAGTAACATTACGAGTTTTGCTGTTCATCGGTCAGTTTTTTCTTCCGTAACTGTACACCAGCCGCGGAAGTCAACGCCAACACTTAAGCTTTAGATTGTTGAAGAGTTTCAGTTTTCAGATTTGGTCTTCCAGCAGAAAATGATTTTATAAGCATGTTAATTTCTTCAAGAGATAAAACTGAATCTATTATGTCCACACTTCTTTCCTTAGATTGTGTTTCTTGTCACGAAGTGTGACATCTGGATCATGAACAGGACTTTGTTTACTCAGACGCTGAACTATAATTTTTTATTCTTCAGATGTTGCATTTTCATGAATGACGAGATTTTCTTCACTTGGAATAACTTGAAGAGTTCGCGGGAAAAACGATGAATGTCACATTTCTGTTAAGGATTAGATAATGATATAATTTGTCTATAACTGCAAGATATAGTGTTGTTTCTATAAAAAATAAAGGAAAAGATTACCGTATTCGTGGTGATAATTCTCCTTTTTACAATTTTTCATAAGAATAACATGAAATTTCGCAGTGATCCATTGAATTAGATAATAACATCAACCTTAAGAGAACTGTGACATTAATCATTTTTCCCGCGAACTCTTCAATTCATTCTCATTAATCTTGATTTGTTCTGGCACGTAGCTGAATATGCTTGCACATATTTCCTAGGATTTCAGAATATTTATGCAAGCCAGCATTAGATCCTTGGCAGATAAGTTTACAAGAACAGAATTCATTTTCCTTGACTTTAGTCACAATATAATATGTTTCCATTGTGTCAGATGAAGATGACACTAACCATTCTTCTCCATTTTCAGTAGCAATTTGGCTTTGCAGGCTTTCTGATATTTTGTGTCTTTTCCTTATATCAGATAATTTGCTTGTTTTTTTCCCCTTATGGAGAACAATAAGGCGGTCAAAGAGCCTGTCCCGTACTAGCTTCATTATTGCAAAGAATGTTCTGTCTAGTCGTTTTATTTATTTTCCCTTAAGATACACATGCCTTAGTGTTCTGTGCATCCGTTTCAAGTACTTATTTATGTTTATTCCACATTTTTTTCTGAAGCAGTATGCCCAGTACTTAGATTTCTTCATGTAATATTCCACAAAATATTTCCCAAA
Source organism: Periplaneta americana (assembly GCF_040183065.1). NCBI lineage: Eukaryota > Metazoa > Arthropoda > Insecta > Blattodea > Blattidae > Periplaneta > Periplaneta americana. The sequence continues at coordinate 97,376,363 of NC_091130.1, forward strand.
TTCTTGTAGATCAGTGTCACCAAATGAAAATGTCATAAAATGTTCTCCAATAGCTTCTGAAATGTCAGTTCGTCTTTTTCAGTTAACAGAATGCGTAAACATTTACAAACCTCAGCTTGCTTTGAAATGTCTTTTATTTTCCCTAAGTTTTTCCTCCACGCTTGGTCCACATGCCATGTACAAAAAAGTGGTTCATTTGGTGCCCCCCATAACATTCACCCATGCTTTATAGAATGCATCTTCCATACTATTCATGAAAAAATGTTATGCTTTTTTAACGACGCTCGCAACTGCAAGGTTATATCAGCGTCGCCGGACGTGCTGGAATTTTGTCCCGCAGGAGTTCTTTTACATGCCAGTAAATCTACTGACATGAGCCTATCGCATTCAAGCACACTTAAATGCCATCGACCTGGCCCGGGATCGAACCCGCAACCTTAGGCATAGAAGGCCAGCGCTGTACCAACTCGCCAGCCAGGTCGACCTACTCATGAATATCTTAGTTGTTAAAATTCCAAGTTTGTCCTTTACATAGGTGAAAAATATGGAAAAAAATTCCCAGTTTCTCCTTCACACAGGTGAAAAATATGGAAAGTACTGCTTCATCTATCTTATTCGATATTAAAAATGCACCTAGGAACCCTTGATTAATATCGTCTATCATCATTAATGTAATTAACTGAAAACCATAATTCCCATGCAATGGGTACAATCGATTGTACCTTTCTGTGCATTTTTCTTTGTGCTTCTGTCATAATTATAAGAAGAAAATCATCTTTCAAAAAAGTTTCAGTTGCTGCACTCTGAGGCTTGTAATATAACATACACTCTGCGTCTTGGTTTACTCAACAGATCACACTTCTGATATCACTACTGTGCTGAAGTCCATCGTCTGCCAGATAGAATACTGCTTCAATATTGGATAAATATTTCGTCGTAAGTAAATGTCTCCTGTGTAGAGAAGACTCAGAAACTGAATTTCTAATGTCATCAAGGATACTGTCAAACGGTATCTTAGAGACAATTTTGCTGGCTATTTCCTCCCTCTCAGAAGATGTAAGAGATAAATGGCCAAGTTAGTGATCAAACATTTTGTAGATATGTTCTTTAATATGTCCTCTTCATATGAAGCACAAAGGTTACACATAGAAATATATTGTGACAACCAAGAACAAAAAATAAAATAAAATGAAAGTGGTCCGTTCTGCCCCATCCCTGGGGCAGAATGGAACCCTATTGACACATTGTCAAATTTCACATAATTATCTCTCGTGAGGCAGCCTATCCAAAGCTTAATTAAAGTAGGCTAAGACCAACATCATCGATTAAAATCAATAGCAATAAGTGCACACCAAAATATTATAAAATTAAAAAGAAAGAATTCAGTCACGATCAACACATTCTGTACAGATGTGTTGCGCTTCATCTTCGCTATCGATTCCTGCAGAAGAATTATGTGCCCAGTTATGGCAGGAAACACAAGCTTCCCATCCTTCTGTCGACCAAGAATACAAGTCATTGCAGTACGGCATTCTGCATCACTCTCATCATCTTGACTGTCATCTTCCTCTTCAGTTTTTTTTTTCTTCTGCCTTGTTACTTCTTTGCATTGTATTTTACTTTCATTGCCCAGGGACGAATTTCAATCCTTTTCTAGTTCGTTCTTCCTGTTTCTCCGCCTTTCTTTTGGGTCTTTAAAATGCTTCTTGAAGATCATTTTTGTAAGGTGATGCTGTGAAAATCGCAGCACAACACTTCTTTCTCTTTCTTCTCGTATTTTGTATGTTGATTTTTGGAATGGCAGAGATTTGTTGTGGAGAAACCTGAGGAAATTTGGTCGAAGTTGATGGAAAACATAGCCCACATCTTTAGCAGGACATAACTCAACCATAACTTCCTCGGTATTCTGAGCTGAGGCTGTAATCAAGACAGGATCATCAGTTGGTGCCGACGAACTTGCAATGTTTGTTGATTTTTTTTAAAAAAAGCCCTGTCTGTTGTGCTGATACCAAACAAAACGGTCACTACTAACAATATTATCAAATTTGTTTATTTATTTACTCGTTTTTAGGCCTACATTCCTTTTAGATGGCTATTTTTTTCATGTAATATCCAAATAGATAAGACTATTAAATAAATATGAAACAGTCAGGAGACTGTAGGCAAGAAGAAAATGGGTATTAAACCTAGCAAACAATACTAATGCGGAGGTAGAACGGAATCCTGGTTCATTCAGCCCCTACTTTGAGATTAGGTTTAGTTTAACAACCACAAAATTGCTTTCGAAATGAAATAATTCTGAACATGATAAAATACAGCTAATAATGCCCATTTGAAGGAAATTTAAAGAAAAAAAAAATCAATAACTAAATACTTTTACGTACCTTCATACATATCCATGCAAGTTACAATTCACACAGGAGGAACGAAGAAAATCGCACTACAGACTTCAACTACAATAACCAAACAGTCAAAATGGCTTCTCTTCTTCCTTACCGCAGGAATAGTAATTCCTGATAGTTTCCTAGAGTGCCCTATATTACAATGCAAATAAATGGATAGTTCCGTTTGCGACGGTTACCTGATGCCACGATTTGGTTGCGCCATTTGCGATTGTTGCCCTCTTCTTTTTCTGCCGCGTCGCCGACAGAGCAGAAGTCGGTTTGCTCAGTTGGACGGATGCTGTCCCCCGGTAGAGGTGATCTCTTCTCAGGGACCTTGTGGTTTTGTGGGTGTAGGATATAATGTGATGTTTGTCATTCACACGAAAAGAAACAAAGGAGTAAAGTTCCACTAAGTATGTTTATTCGGATCACGTCCCTTACTTGAGTCCAAGCGACGGAATACTGGCTGTTGTCTTCCGTGTGATCTCGGCGACGTAATTATCTCGTCTAACGCCAGTTTAAAATCGCTGCTACCACTTTTTGAGTAAATCACAAACTAAAAAGTGCGAAATCTCCACTTTATCACTCGATCGGCTCAAAATGCCGAGAACTTTACGACGTACGCGATCGGCTGGAAAACCGAGAATGTTATGATATACGCGATCGGTACAAGTGCCGGTAATGTTATGAGTACACACGCGATCGGCTCAAATGCCGGTAAGATTCAGAGTAAACACGCGATCGGCTCAACTGCCGGTAATCTTCTGACGCACACGATCGGCTCACGGCCGGTAGTATTCTGAGAACGCGTCTCGGTACGCCGTCCTTTTAAATACTAGCTATGGTGACGCGCTCACCAGACGCTACTATTGTTTGCTAGCTTCAAACAACGCTACAAGCGCGTTCCTAGACAAGGAAGAAACCCCCGCTTCTGAAGCTAAAGTTCAGTAACCTACCTCGCGTCTACTGGTTTTAAATGCGATAGGCGCCTGGCAGACGGCGTGAACAAAGTGCCTATTACACGCTTCGCTGATCCCCGACGCGTAGGTTGAACATCTCAAAGAAATAGAGAAATGTCTAAAATGAAGCTATACTATGACTTATATAAAAGAAAAATATCTTCCTATAACTGGATCACCCGACTACAGCTTCACGTTCCGCCCCGGGGTTCCATCCCTTCCCTAGTTTCCCTATTATGCAAAATAAGGGTAAAGTAGGGACTGTGTCCAGAACTTCCTACTAAGAGCAGGAATACCAGAAGTACATTCGTTGCTTGCAGGAATTTTTACATTCATCTATTAACTGTTTATGCGGCTGTAAGTACATAAAAATTGTGCTGTTGGTCATGTATTTTTTACTGTGCGGTGTGGACAAGAATGCGGTGGGCGACATGAACAGTTTCATTGATCTGAAAAACAGATATGGAAATTCAATGGATCACATAACATCTACAATGACGAATTGGATTTGGCGATACCAGAATTGATTTTTATTCAATAATGCCCTGAATTCAAGTGTGCAAAATATAATGAAGTGAAGAAAAATCGACAAACTATAATCTGCTTAATTGATACGACTTATTTCCTATCTTCACAAGAGCTTCTATTCAGAATACACAATGAAACTTAGGATAGTGACAATAAGAATACAACTTACTACTTAAAATTTGATAAAAATTAAAGCACTACGAAAACTTCACTCTGTTGAAACAGTTAAAAAGGTAATATATTTTACTATACACGTACGCCCGTTTCGGAATCCCTCTACTTCATCATCAGCGTCTCGACTGTTTACTTGCTGCGTGTCTTGTGAATTTACTGTCTCTCGCTGGTAGGGGTATATGACTATTGTATTGAGAGGAGGAGAGAATGCATATGTGTTGTTTAATAGCACATCGAAAAGTGCATGTAAGTTGAGTTTCCACTACCGGTACGTGTTAAGCGTATTTTCTTTGTGTAATCTTGTGTAATTCATATTGCTCCAGTATATTTAATTGGCGATTTTGGGTACAAAATGTAGTACTTCAATTTGTTTCTGTATTAATACTAAGAGCGCGCAGTGCTGTAAGAATACGTCTTCGATTTTTCTATATTGGCTGCATTTCAAAGCGACTGTTTTTTTTATGATCGTATGTGTTTCTTGTTCCATTGTCGTCACATAGTTAATTACAGCTGTGTGAACATCCAGCGAGAAAATATATTTCCATATTATTGTTTGTTCCTATTTTCGCTGTAAAATAATGACGCGTCATCATAAGCGATGTAATCAATTCCAATCAAAAGTTGATATTAATTATAATAGCCATAAATAGTCCTGTCCACTGTTTTTAAATTGCACATAGTCAGAATCTCAGTTCTGCATGGCATATTTGTATGCATAGTGGTGCAATTCAGTTAAAGATATACTGGCCTATAAGAGCGCTCAGTGTAGCTTCCCCAAAGAGGTCGCGTGTATTCTTTGAGGAAGATTTCCAATGGTAACTTATTCAAAGTTCAACGTAATATTTTCTTCACACAGGTTGCAGTATGTCATACTACAAGCGAAAAACCGAACGCAAGCTTGTGTTTACTGAAGAAAATCTAGAAGAATGCCGTAGAAGACTGAAAAATGAAGAAAGCAAAGGAAAAATAGCAGCATCATTGGGTAAGAATGAATCAACTTTGAGGAAATGACTGAAACTAGTAAGTTCAAAATTATGTTTGTTCGTTTATTATTATTGAACGTTAATCAATTTACATTCTTAATCCGTTGCATTCCGTTTTGTTAGCATAGTACTGTCCCATCGTCACTTGAACGATTGAAGACAACGTTCTGCCAGGATCAAGAGGAGTTGATAGAGAGACTCAATCCGAAAAAGAAAATGAACACGTTCAAGGATCAAGCAGTAGGCCTAATTATAATGGGCAAAATAATAAGGAATCACAGCTTAATGGGCTATTACCATCTTAATTGATCCCTCTTCCAACTGCTACATTTGACCAGAAAGTACAAAAAAAAATCTGAAATTATGACGTCTTCATCTTTTACAAACTGTGTGATAGAAGCATCAACGAAACAACTTACAATTAATAAAAGAAAGGGAGCAGTTACTAAAAAAAACACTTCGTTCCTGGAGTTCCATCAACTTATTCTTCAATAAGAAATCAAGACATTCGCTGCCCTGGCTGCGATGAATCATACCAGGAACCCATAAATGAAAACTGGATACAGCGCACAAAGTATCAGTTATGGTGGCATGAAGGCTGTTTCTGTCACGAGGACCCAGATATATTTAAATGTGATGCCTGTTAGTACGTACTCTTGGAGGAAACTGTGCGTACTCTTAAATCAATGTGTACCTGAGAGTCCACATTTGCAGTTTTTTGTTCAAATTAAATTATTCATTTTGTATTATGAGACAGAGAAAATTTGGTAATGTCAGTGAGTAGACAAATGTTCAGTCTCTTAGTTTGTGAAATTGTTTTATGTTTGAAATATTTAGTGTGATTTCAAATAAATATTTTCTCTTAAGCGCGCTCTCTTAGAGGAACCTACCCCTTTGTTTCTAATACCTGTTTTTTCCTACGTAAAATTCGGTGCAATTATTACATTTTAGTTTGCACACATCTGCTTTCTTGCATTTGACTCTTTGCTTGTTTATTTCTCTCTATTCTTCAGCTAATTCTGTAATGCATTATTTTTGTATTTTGGAAGCTACATTGCATTTCAATTTTCCGAAAGATGACGCAGATATATGTGTTCTGTTTTTGCAGTATACTAATGTGATGAATTTATTTACTTTTGTCCCTGTGTATCGTTCTTTGTTTGTTCATTTTATTTTAATGTAACATTTTTACCGCAGTATTAATAATTTCAATGTTATATCCGTTTTCCTTGGCTATGTGTTTGACAGTGTTCTGTTCTTCGTTTTAATCACTCTGATGCATTGGTATATTTATTAATTTGCGTACAATTGTTATAACAGCACCGTATTTGTGTTGTATTGGGTGGCTCGATGTATTGTGTATGCGCGTTGTCGTTGCTGTTTTTCTCTGTATTTTGAATTTATGTTTATGTTTATTTTCTGCTTCTGTTATTGTGATATCCAAAATATTTATTGAATGATTATTTTCTACTTCTATTGTGAATTTTAATTCAGGATGTATTTTGTTTATTACGTATTGTTAGAGTTATCTATTTGTCTTTTATTGCCATTATACAGTATTAAAACATCATCTACATATCCCTAAGTAGCGGTCAGAATAAAAGTGTTACAAGTAAGTTTCTCTTAAATAAATCAATAGGCCTATAACTAAATGCTGAGTTTGTTATCTCATTAGAAGTGTGGGCCTATGAAATTGCGTAATTGCAGGCATTACTGGGGTCCATTTATAGGGTACGGGGACCAGCTTTTGTATTTTGAATGGAATGAAGGAAATTTTTTCGATATTTGAATTCTCCTCAACGAAGCGGGAAACTTCTGTTTGAAACATTTTTTTTCTAATATGAGATTGTAAGCCAGTGATATCAAAGCAAGCGTATTTTTCTGACCTTGACGTCGTGCGCGGGCAGCAAGCGCAAAGTATGGAAAGAGGAAGGGTTGTGTATATGAATAAGCAGCCTGTTGGATTAAGAAAACAGCGGTGCACAAACTTCAACGGAACGTGAAATTTTATGTCGTTATTTTTATATGGCTGCTTTCTGTTTGATATTATCTACATTGTCTGTAAAACAAAAGTACTAACACTGATTTCTTAATATTGCACTTGTGTTTTAAATGTTAATAACATAATAGAGAGTTAAAAAGGAATATCCACTTAAAATCCATAGCAGTATAATTATACTGTATTAAGTGAATGAAACACATCATTAATAAAGGAAGTGATATTCCAAAGAAAGAGATGATAAGTTGGAATTGATATTGATGGTATCTTTGGCCTTACAAAAGTAATCAATAAACTAATCAAAACAATATTACAGTACAAAGCAAAGTTACTTAGGTACTGTATATGTTTTAAGTGTAACTAATATTACATAATAAAACTCTTATCGCATTATGCTTTTAAGGTGATATTAATTGTGAGCAACTTCCTATCATCAGAATATTAAATTATTTTCTCGAAATCTGCTGAAGCTATAGAGCTGACATTTTTACAACACATGGGCACGCATCTTCTGCTTATGATGTTACAGTAGTTGCTTTGTTAATTCATTTTCATACAAACAATTTCCATGCGAATATTTTCAAAATTTTCAATACGCTATCTTCAGTAATATGTATATACGGTATATTAGATTTACGAAATATTCTGTAAGCCTACTAAATAAATAGGCCTATATCTGAAAATTTTACTTTTCTATAAGAAAAGTTGAGAAAACATTTCTTTTCAATAAAAAAATCAAACTTGTGAGAAATGAGCATTAAAATTAAAACTTACATTCTTATAATGCACTTATACTTCTCAGGCAAATCTAAAAATTAACATGGATATAGTTTTAATAAGTTCTCTTATTTACATTTACTGAATCAGTGCTGGCCATCCCTGAATATAGCTCGACCAAGCGTCATATACTATCTCTTTCGTCTGTCTTTTTCCTTTCCGCTGTAAAGCGCTCAGGCTCTCCTGAGCTCTAAAGCGCGCGCTTGCTCCTATGGGCACCAATTGACATGCCTGTTGTAAGCAGTTACATCGTGTTTGAAAATAATGAACCCTGAGAAAGTTTGTGTTAGGCGCAGTGTACAGGAAGCGTGGAGGGATCCCGCCATGTTGAGTGAACTTGCCAACCTAATAAAGGACTCGGTGCGGGACGCGATAGTGTCGGAGTTAAAGGCCGCACTCGACAGAAACAGTGCTCTTATCGAGAAATTGGAAACGGCCTTAAAAGAAAAGGACGAGAAAATTTCTGTTCTAGAAGCGAAGTTGGAAGAAAAGCACGACTGCTTGGAGCAGTATCAACGCCGTCAGTGTCTGCGTATCTTCGGGGTGCCAGAGTCTGAAGGTGAGGATACTGACGCGATAGCAGTTGATGTCGCAGCCCAAATCGGTGTGGAATTGGAGGTGCACGACATCGACAGGAGCCATCGTGTGGGGAGGAGAGGAGAACGCCCACGACCGGTGATCGTTAAGTTCGTGAGTTACAGGAATAGAAGGGAAGTCTTCCTGAACAAGAAAAAACTTAAAGATAAACCAATTACGATTAGAGAAGACTTGACTCAAGCCAGGCACAAACTGTTAAGACAATGTATTGACAAGTATGGCGTCACTAGTGTCTGGACAATTGATGGCAACATCTTTGTCAAAACTGGAGAGGTCAAGAGGCAGATTTCTCGTGCGTCTGACATTCACTAGTTCTGTTATGCGACTCGCCTGCACTCACAGATTATTTCTGATTTTATTTACTGTATTTCCTTTGATTTAGTGTTATAATTACTTTAGTATTATTCTAATTGATTTAGTCTAGTGTTATACTTATATTAACTTATTTACTATAACTTTTACTATATTATTAACTTTATTAATTTAATAATTAACTTTTTTTCTTCTTATTTCTTTAGCATTTAGCACTGTAATCTTAAGTTATTATTGCTAGGAAATAGTTTAAAAACTTCAACTGCATTTAGGTTGGTACCATTGAGAACCAAAAGCAGCATGTTCACCCGACAGTCCCTCAGGTCAGTGTACAGAGCCCGGTGCCCTCTATTAACACGAACAATAGCAACCCTACCTGCCCACTGCCCTGTACCGCAGACATACTCAAGGCTGCGCTTTCTTTCTCTCCTTTGTCACTTAATGTTGTTCACGTGAATGCACAAAGTCTGTTGTGTCATTTTGACGAATTTTCTTCTATCTTCTCACCTTTAGACATTCACGTTATTCTTATCTCCGAATCTTGGTTACATCCTAATCTTCCTTCCACTCTCGTAAACCTTCCTGGCTATACGCTTTGCCGTAATGACAGAGAGGGCAAGAGAGGCGGAGGGGTGGCTGGTTATATTAGATCCGATTTGCGACCTAAAATTATTCATAATTCTCCAAGCCAGTACTCTGCCAAACCCGAGTTCATGTTCATTGAAATTTGCACCTTATTCACAAAATGTCTAGTGTGTGTCGTATATAAACTCCCACATATATATGGCGTAGATGATTTCGAAACCGCCTTACTAAACGTAACGCCGCAATATGAGAACGTTATAATCATGGGTGACTTCAATTCAAACTTACTTGACTCACATTCTAGTACGACTAAAAGACTTCAATCATTCTTTCAGTGCCTTGATATGGTAATCCTACCCCTAGCTCCCACACATCATACGGAAGGTACAGATACATTACTGGACTTGATAATTACTAACAATGCCGACAAAATACTGACGCATGGACAGCTGCCTGCACCAGGACTATCAGGGCATGATATCATTTATCTATCATTTAATCTGCAGTGTCCTAAATCGGCTCCCTGAGTAATTACTTACAGGGATATTAAAAGAATAGATGATATTGCACTGAAAGAAGACGCTACACAACTTCCATGGCACATGATCTGGACATTACGAACTGTAGACGAGAAAGTAGACTTATTCAATACGTTAATACTTCAACTTTATGACAAACACGCACCATTAAAGACCAAATGTACCAGAAGAAACCCAACCCCTTGGATGACGACTGAAATACGTAGCCTGATGTCCGAACGCGACTTAGCTTATAGAAAATACACCCGTAACAAAAACGACGAATACTTTAACTCCTATAAACACCTAAGAAATAGAACGACTCAACTAATAAGAAACGCTAAACTGAAATACTCCTACAAACTTATAGAACCCAACACAACCCTTTCCGAATTATGGAAAAGTCTGAAGGTTATTGGACTTGGAAGGGCTAGTGAACAAGCAGACATTCCCATCCCACTTGACCGCTTGAACGAACACTTTGTAAAGGACCCGAGCTTGAAAGACACAACGAATCAAGACACAGTTTTGCCTGACTCAGTTCCCCCAACTCGAGACAAATTCTATTTTACCGACGTCACTCCCATTGACGTAATGAAAGCCATCCGACGCATCAAGACAAAAGCCCAAGGGCCGGACAACATTAGCATAATACTTATACAGAAAATACTAGAGATAGTAATACCTACGATTGCACATATATTCAATAGTTCCTTAATCACTTCTACTTTCCCTAAAATATGGAAGCAAGCTTTCGTTCTTCCTCTTCCAAAAGTCAAAGTTCCCACCGACCCGAACGACTATAGACCAATCAGTATCCTGCCAGCCATTTCAAAAGCACTGGAAAGAATCGTACACAGACAAATTACTAACTGCATGAACGAACACAAACTATTCGACGAGTATCAGTCAGGTTTCAGAGCTGGACACAACACAAGCACTGCTCTACTTAAAGTGACCGAAGACATTCGTGAAGCAATCGACTCTAATAAAGTAACAATACTAACACTTCTTGACCTTAGCAAAGCTTTCAACTCTGTACATTTTGACCTGCTCACCCATAAATTGAGAAATATGTATTTGTCAGAGACTGCTGTGAGTTGGTTCGAATCCTACTTACGGGAAAGACAACAATGTGTTATATCCGGGAATCGAAGCTCCTCCTGGCTTGACATAACATCAGGTATACCACAGGGGTCGGTACTCGGACCATTGTTGTTCACAATATATGTCAATGATATTACATCTCTTGTAAGGCATTGTAACTATCACTTGTATGCTGACGACCTTCAATGCTACATCTCTTCCCGCTTAGACCGAGTAAATGACGCTATAGATAAATTGAACGAAGACATTGACTCGATTGTGACATGGACAAAGAAACTCCGTCTTAAAATCAATCCTGGAAAGACACAAGCAATTATATTAGGACACAAACGGCAAACCGACGCTGTAAAACACCTCGACATTTCCCCTGTTAAAGTAAGTACAGTGCATATCCCTTTCAGTTCTTCAGTAAAAAATCTTGGCATTCACATGGATAATAATCTCAACTGGGACATGCAAATCACAGAAACCTGCAGAAAAGTATATTCTATTATCCATGTGCTAAAAAGGATAAATGTTCATCTCCCCTCTTGCTTAAAAAAGTCCCTTGTGCAGACACTTGCATTTCCCTATTTCGACTATGCGGACATTTTACTGACTGACCTCTCCAGCGACAACAAAATGAAACTTCAACGTGCTCATAATTTGTGTGTACGTTTTGTAAGCAATGTTCGTAAATATGATCATATTACCCCATCCCTGGAAGCAATAGGTTGGCTTAAACTAGATAAGAAAAGAAATTTACATTCACTTCTCTTTCTCTTCGAAATCTTGAACTCTTCTATTCCTTCGTACCTGTCGTCTCGCTTCACTTACCTTTCTTCCCACCATAATATGAACACACGCTCTCGTCATGAAACAATACTAACAATACCATCCCATCGCACCTCCTCATACTCATCTTCTTTCACAATAGCCCTGCCAAGACTCTGGAATTCGCTACCTGCTAGCATCAGGGACTGTCGAAATAAAATTGATTTCAAACGAAAACGTACTAGGCACTTGGTCAGTAATTGATTACTTGTAAATAGTTTCTTTAATCTATCACAAAATATTTCAATATTCAGTAATTTCATCACTATACAATTTTGTTATTCTAGATTTAATTTGTAATTCAGTAAATATAAAATATTCTTTGTTTCTCTATGATAAATTATCTAGCTTTAATTTTCAGGTAATCTTTTCGTACTTTGATTTTATTGTAATTGTAAATTTAATACTAATTGTAATATTATTTGTAATTGTAATTGTAAATTTAATACTAATTGTAATTTTATTGTTGATATTGTAGTTGGAATCTCCTGGTAGAGGGGCAGAGAAGGCCTGACGGCCTTATCTCTACCAGGTTAAATAAATAAACACTAAAAATACTAAAAAAAAATGATGATTTAGTGGAAATCGAATTTAACATTTTAAGTTGGTTATTTAACGACGTTGTCTCAAACACTTAGTTATTTAGCATCGATGAGATCAGTGATAGCGAGATGGTATTTGACGAGATGAGGCCGAGATGAGGCCGACATATTCACCTTACAGTTGGGGAAAACGTTGGAAGAAAACCAGCCAGAAAAGCGGCCCAAGTAGGAATCGAACCCCCGCCCGAACGAAAAACGTTATTATTAATGTCTGACTGAAAAGAGGGGGTTTACATCTTGAATATTACTGATAATTGTGTAGTCATTAAGGCAAGAATATAATTAGTATTGTTCAAAAGTGCTTTGCAAAGTTCTCCTTATAATTTAAATTCAATATGATATTGGTATTGACTACTCTACCCATTATTTACCCATTTCCAGTACTGATCAAAAATTCCAATCTGCGACAACAGATAGACAATGGTTCCAAAATTAAATCGTAATATCGCAATACTTCACACGAGAAAGTAAAGTTAAAATAAAGATTTTATGGTGGTGAAAGTAGTTGATACTGAAAGAAAAGGAACGGGAATTTAAATTGTTTAGATATGTATCCAAAACTTATCTAATAAGAAATATAAAAATAATAATAATAACAGGAAACCATAGTCATATTAATCAGCGTTTGAAGAACATGAATACAACTAATAATTATATATTGTCACGAAGACACACTAATTTTCTGTCACACCCCTCCTTCCTTACTGCTGCAGATGAATCGACAACCTAGAAATTGCTGTCCGCGGCCGACCTGTTTGTTGCAGTATTGACTATTGTCTTCATATCTGAATGCAAGCTGTACACACATCAATGTGTATCCAAGAGCAGCGACCATACTGTACCACGTGACCTCTGCATCCCATTAAATGCGAGTACACGGCGTGAGATTGCCTGCCGCGCTCGTCCACCGCACCTGTGTTGCCTCTATTTTTCCAAAGCGATCACACTTCGACTCCAGTGCAGGACACCTTTCAGAAACTGTAATGAAGTTACTAAGCTAAATCCATTCAATAACATTTAGTACTATTACTACTACTTTTTTTTAGTTGGTTATTTAACGACGCTGTATCAGCTACTAGGTTATTTAGCGTCGATGAGATTGGTGATAGCGAGATGGTATTTGGCGAGATGTGGCCGAGGATTCGCCATAGATTACCTGGCATTCACCTTACGGTTGGGGAAAACCTCGGAAAAAACCCAACCAGGTAATCAGCCCAAGAGGGGAACGAATCCGCGCCCGAGCGTAACTTCAGACCGGCAAGCAAGCGCCTTAACCGACTGAGCCACGCCGGTGGCTACTACTACTACTACTACTACTACTACTACTACTACTACTACTACTACTACTACTGCTGCTGCTAGTAGTAGTAGCAGTAGTAGTAGTAGTAGTAGTAGTAGCCGTATTAATGGTAGTAGCAGTAGTGGTAGTAGTTTAGTCAACCGTCCGAAGATAGGTTGGAACCTCACAAGTGACATCAACAAGTCGTCACTCATGACGCAACTAAATCATGAGATAATAGGGTATCGTGGCCAGTTCCTTTTTCGTTCCATTACATACTCGTAAGTCGCTGACTAGTAACAAATTTCACTAATCATACTTAAGGGGACACTCAACTATATTTTGGAACTTTTTTTCCTATTTGACCAATATTTTTCAAATTTGGAGAAAAAGTTTAATATATACATGGAAAGTAACATGCAAAATCTCAGCTCATTAGATCCAATACTTTTCAAAATAAATAATATTTCAATTTTTAATCAATCATTAATTGAAATATCACTTTTAATTATAATTTTTTATTTTTTGGCTTTTTGCATTTGACTGTGACTTCTCAATGAATAGGGGAAGAACTCTGCATATTGATTTAGTTCTGTCACGTAAATTAGTGTAGAAATTTACTACTTGATAGTAGATGTACAGCCTTAGACACAAAAAATGACCTCTCCTGTATCGTGAATTTGTCTAAATCCACTTCGGGCAGCTCTTTGTTCACACGAGTAGGGAAAGGATGTTTATTTTGCACCTAATTTACTCCTTGCATATAATTGAGTAGTTTAATATCAAAGACGGACACCTGTCATCTCCATAGTTTTGATCTAGGGGCAATTTTTTAATTCACAGTGTTCTTTGTAATATTTAACACAATTTATTTTATAAATGTAGTGTTAGAGTTTGCATATGGTTTCACTATAACTGGAAAGAGGATGAAAAATTGTATAAAAAACCACAGCTATCTAAATTTCGATTGAGGTCAGATGTCCGTCTTTGATATTAAGCTACTCAATTGTAATTGAGGCTTTGCCCTGTTATATAAATAAATAAATAAATAAATAATAAATAACTAGCTAAATAAGTAAATAAATAACTGAATGAATAAATAAAGAATTAAATAAATAACTAAATAATTAAACTATATAGGTAAATAAATAGTTAAATAAAGAAATGAAAAATCAGTTACTAAATAAATAACTAAGTAAGTAAGTAAATAAATAAATAAATAACTAAATAAATAACTGAATACTAAATAAATAAATAACTAAATAAATAAACAATTATCAAAATAACTAAATAAATAAATGACTAAATGAATAAATAACCAAGTACGTAAATAAATAAGTAAATGAATAGATAGATAAATAATACTTGGCCTATAAACAGACAGAAAAAGCAACAAGAAAAGTAAACAAAGGAAAAGCAGAGCGAAGTTGAGCATAAGAAATTCATTCATGTGTAAACCTAAGATCTCACGGAATCAACCGAAGTCTTCCGAAGGGGGCTTAACGTATGGCAGCTGGTTATTTTTTTGTCTAAGACTTTACATACTGTATTAACCAAAACCTCAATTGATAGTAGTTGTAGTAGTAGTTGCCGTCATATTTTCCCTGGAGCCCTGTGTCAGGGACAGAGTTAATTCACGTGTCGTAAATCTTACGACATATGAGCCATACATTTACATCCCTCCCGCAGAAGCCATGCTAACAATTTTATCGACCATTGAAACGCATCGCCCCAGCCGGCTTTTAATTTTGGATCCAACTAGACTACAGTACAGCAGCCACAAGTCTACCGAATACAACTCAGTGATAGAAAATACGAGGAAAACACAAGACAAACTTTTTGTCGTTAGAAACTAACGACAAGAAAAGGAGAAAAAACCAGAGCTACAAGTGGATATTCTCAGGAACCGGAACGCTCTGCTACAGTATTTTCGTGGACACGGTGGTGTTGATGACGACGACGAAATTACTGACCAGTGAAATGACACCGAGTATTATCAAGTAATTAGAAAAGGACATTACATAATTTATTTCTTTATCATAATTAGGCCTATACAGTCAGAAACCGCGAACTGTAGAAACCTCATTCAGCGAAATAATAAAATGCACACATCTTTAGTAATTTGCTTCGACGCGTAGATCATTAGGCTACTAGCGAAAGAAAACGATTATGGGCTCTCCACTTAAGACTGGAACGTTTGTTTCCAGAAATTTTTGGAACTGACAGGTCGTAAGTGCGCCAAATAATCTAAGTAGATCAATAAGGCCAATTACTGTTTTACGAAGAAATGTCAAATATTGGTGATAAAAGGCAGCATCTTCCTTATCCGCATGCTCTGATAAATGTTATGGCATATCAACCATTCGCTTGTTGCCAGTTGTAGTGGATACATAGAAAAAGAAAACTGTGCGGCGGAATCTGACTTTGTTTATACTACCACGCGGTAAGTGGGTTTTTGTTTAAAACTCCTTATATTACGTGAAAATGTAGTGTTTTATGTATATCATTACAGTATATTTTATCTATTCCTAATATCTCAAAATAATTTTATAACATAATTTAAATTAGGACTGTTTTACGTAACAAAATAAAACAAAACGTATGTAGCCCTTTAACGACAGGCGATGCCCTTATTATGACCACACGATTCATTACATTCTTTGTAAAATTATTTGTATTTATCTGTTTTTGTTTATTTATTTACTTAATTATTTATTTAATTACTAATTTATTTATTCATTTCATTTATTTAAGCTGTTACTGCTTTATTTGTAAGGAGGACGTAATCAGAGATATGATTTTGTGTGAAACTTGTCGCAGATATGTGCATGGACATTATGTTGGGATCACATACCAACAGAAAATTGTACATTTTGAGTGCCCAGAATATGAAAATGATTGAATTCTATATAATTCGAATCCTTTTATGCTATTCATAGTCTAAAGACCATTTTCTCAATGTCTTACAGTCTTCTTTATTATACAAAGCTGTCCGAGAAAAGAGCGGTCGTCCGATCGGCCAAGTCCTGTGTGGTTTCCGCCGCGCGCTAACCGTTTCTCCCGCGCAATAGAGCTCCAGCAGCCATATGGCATTCAGTGTGCTTAGAAGTCGTGTAATGAAATTCTCCATTCTTCAAGTGTACAACGTTTTAGTGTATAAAGTTTAGTGATTATTGTGTATTTAGGTAATGGCCAGGAACAAATTCTCACTGTGTGAACGTGTGTATATGTACAATATGTACATAAAAGGCAAAGGTCGTGTGCGAAAACAAGAGGAAAATTTCGAATAAAATTTCCAAACAGATCTGTGCCTTCTGCCAAAAACAATTAGACGACTCGATAAAAGATATAAAGAAATAGGCTCAGTGAAGAATCGAAAATCAAACACAAAATGTAGTGTTCTTAAGCGGAACGATTGTCAGTTTATTTCCAGCAAGATTCCGCCACTGCTCATACAGCTGCCGTGTCATTGAGGGAATTGAGGCGTATTTTCGGTACGAGACTAATCAGTAATAATTTGTGGTCTCCACGAAGCCCAGACATAACACCTTGTGACTTTTATTTATGGGGAACACTAAAAGATAGGGTTTATAGGAAAAATCCTCATTATATAGACGAACTAAAAGATTGTATACGAGACGACATCGAAGCTGTCAATGATGTGGAACTTCAGAGAGTTGTTCATTCCTTTATTAGATGTCAGTTGTGTGTGGCGGCAAACGGGGGTCATTTTCAGCAACGAATGTGAGCATGCTAAGTCCAAATTATTGAACATGTATTGTTAATACTGTTCTATATTGGAGAAGCGCTGGAGAAAAGGTTATGCGCTCAGCGTAAACCACGGAAGGCGCGGTTGGCCGGCCGGCCGCTCTTTTCTGGGATGTAAGATAATAATAGCTCTGTATTAAATCAAATGTATTGTTATTCAATAGTTTGTTCCATCAATTGAAAAGTTTATCAACTCTGTTTACTTCCAAAATTTGGAAATTCAGAGCTAGCCTTATTTGGAAGCCCTATTCCTAATAAGGCCAATTATCCCTTTGCTGAATTATCGACATTTTTAATAAAATGAATACAATTTAACAATAAACCTATATGTTTTCCATTTCATCATGAATAAATTTCTAATTGTATTAAATTTGAAGCAAAACTTAGCATGGCCTTATTTGGCGCACTTACCTTATTTTTATGAGTGTTCTGTAAATATTAGTAAAATTGTATCAGCTTCTTTTGTTTCTGGCTAAGTAGAAGAAAAAGACTGATTGCTTTAACTTCGCCAGAATAAATAATAATAATAATAATAATAATAATAATAATAATAATAATAATAATAATAATACTTACTTACAAATGGCTTTTAAGGAACCCGAAGGTTCATTGCCGCCCTCACATAAGCCCGCCAGCGGTCCCTATCCTGTGCAAGATTAATCAGTCTCTATCATCATACCCCACCTCCCTCAACTCATTTTAATATTATCCTCCCATCTACGTCTCGGCCTCCCTAAAGGTCTTTTTCCCTCCGGTCTCCCAACTAACACTCTATAAGCATTTCTGGATTCGCCCATACGTGCTACATGCCCTGCCCATCTCAAACGTCCGGATTTAATGTTCCTAATTATGTCAGGTGAAGAATACAATGCGTGCAGTTCTGTGTTGTGTAACTTTCTCCATTCTCCTGTAACTTCATCCCGCTTAGCCCCAAATATTTTCCTTAGCACCTTATTCTCAAACACCCTGAAACTATGTTCCTCTCTCAGAGTGAGAGTCCAAGTTTCACAACCATACAGAAGAACCGGTAATATAACTGTTTTATAAATTCTAACTTTCAGATTTTTGGACAGCAGACTGGATGATAAGAGCTTCTCAACCGAATAATAACACGCATTTCCCATATTTATTCTGCGTTTAATTTCCTCCCGAGTGTCATTTATATTTGTTACTGTTGCTCCCAGTTATTTGAATTTTTCCACTCTTCGAAGGATAAATCTCCAATTTTTATATTTCCATTTCGTACAATATTCTGGTCACGAGACATAATCATATACTTTGTCTTTTCGGGATTTACTTCCAAACCGATCGCTCTACTTGCTTCAAGTAAAATTTCCGTGTTTTCCCTAATCGTTTGTGTATTTTCTCCTAACATATTCACGTCATCCGCATAGACAAGAAGCTGATGTAACCCGTTGAATTCCAAACCCTGCCTGTTATCCTGAACTTTCCTAATGGCATATTCTAGAGCGAAGTTAAAAAGTAAAGGTGATAGTGCATCTGCATGCTTTAGCCCGCAGTGAATTGGAAAATCATCAGATAGAAACTGACCTATACGGACTCTGTTGTATGTTTCACTGAGACACATTTTAATTAATCGAACTAGTTTCTTGGGAATACCAAATTCAATAAGAATATCATATAATATTTCCCTCTTAACCGAGTCATAAGCCTTTTTGAAATCTATGAATAACTAATGTACTCCCATTTTTTCTCCATTATCTGTCGAATACAAAAAATCTGATCAATAGTCGATCTATTACGCCGAAAACCGCACTGATGATCCCCAATAATTTCATCTACGTACGGAGTTAATCTTCTCAAAAGAATATTGGACAAAATTTTGTACGACGTCAACAAAAGTGATATTCCTCGAAAGTTACCACAGTTGGTTTTGTCCCCCTTTTTAAAAATAGGTACAATTATGGACTCCTTCCATTGTTCCGGTACAATTTCCTTTTCCCAAATAGCAAGTACAAGTTTATAAATTTGGCTTTATAATGCACTTCCACCCTCTTGTATTAATTCTGCTGGAATTTGATCGATACCTGGAGACTTGTACTTTTTCAGATTTTCTATCGCAATTTCGATTTCTGAAAGCGTGGGTTCGGGTATAAATGGCTCAGCAGTTTGTATTTCAATTTCGTCCCGATCATTTCTATTTGGCCTATGTAATAATATTAATAATAATAATATTAATACTTACTTACAAATGGCTTTTAAGGAACCCGAAGGTTCATTGCCGCCCTCACATAAGCCCGCCATCGGTCCCTATCCTGTGCAAGACCAATCCAGTCTCTATCATCATATCCCACCTCCCTCAAATCCATTGTAATATTATCTTCCCATCTACGTCTCGGCCTCCCTAAAGGTCTTTTTCCCTCCGATCTCCCAACTAACACACTATATGCATTTCTGGATTCGCCCTTACTAGCTACATGCCCTGCCCATCTCAAACGTCTGGATTTAATGTTCCTAATTATGTCAGGTGAAGAATACAATGCGTGCAGTTCTGTGTTGTGTAACTTTCTCTATTCTCCTGTAACTTCATCCCGCTTAGCCCCAAATATTTTCCTAAGCACCTTATTCTCAAACACCCTTAACCTATGTTCCTCTCTCAAAGTGAGAGTCCAAGTTTCAGAACCATACAGAACAACCGGTAATATAACTGTTTTATAAATTCTAACTTTGAGATTTTTTGACAGCAGACTGGATGATAAAAGCTTCTCAACCGAATAATAACACGCATTTCCCATATTTATTCTGCGTTTAATTTCCTCCCGAGTGTCATTTATATTTGTTACTGTTGCTCCAAGATATTTGAATTTTTCCACCTCTTCGAAGGATAAATCTCCAATTTTTATATTTCCATTTCGTACAATATTCTGGTCACGAGACATAATCACATACTTTGTATTTTCGGGATTTACTTCCAAACCGATCGCTTTACTTGCTTCAAGTAAAATTTCCGTGTTTTCCCTAATCGTTTGTGTATTTTCTCCTAACATATTCACGTCATCCGCATAGAGAAGAAGCTGATGTAACCCGTTGAATTCCAAACCCTGCCTGTTATCCTGAACTTTCCTAATGGCATATTCTAAAGCGAAGTTAAAAAGTAAAGGTGATAGTGCATCTCCCTGCTTTAGGCAGCAGTGAATTGGAAAAGCGTCAGATAGAAACTGAGCTATACGGACTCTGCTGTATGTTTCACTGAGACACATTTTAATTAACCGAACTAGTTTCTTGGGAATACCAAATTCAATAAGAATATCATATAATATTTCCCTCTTAACCGAGTCATACGCCTTTTTGAAATCTATGTATAACTGATGTACTGTACCCTTATATTCCCATTTTTCTCCATTATCTGTCGAATACAAAAAATCTGATCAATAGTCGATCTATTACGCCGAAAACCGCACTGATGATCCCCAATAATTTCATCTACGTACGGAGTTAATCTTCTCAAAAGAATATTGGACAAAATTTTGTACGACGTCAACAAAAGTGATATTCCTCGAAAGTTACCACAGTTGGTTTTGTCCCCCCTTTTTAAAAATAGGTACAATTATGGACTCCTTCCATTGTTCTGGTACAATTTCCTTTTCCCAAATAGCAAGTACAAGTTTATAAATTTGGCTATATAATGCACTTCCACCCTCTTGTATTAATTCTGCTGGTATTTGATCGATACCTGGAGACTTGTACTTTTTCAGATTTGCTATCAAAATTTCGACTTCTGAACGCGTGGGTTCGGGTATAAATGACTCAGCAGTTTGTATTTCAATTTCGTCCCGATCATTTCTATTTGGCCAATGTACATTTAGTAGTTGCGCAAAATAGTTTTTCCATCTGTTTAGGATTGATGATATTGACGATATTATTATTATTATTATTATTATTATTATCATTATTATTATTAAGAGGCTAGTTAATTGACTCTTAGGTGTGGTGTGAATATATTACATTCAACCCGCTGCCTAGTAGTGCCTTTTACGTCTTATCATTAGCTCGATATGGAGTGATAAAGTGGTGTTGAATTCCGTCCTTTAATTTCATTAACTGCACGCTATTATTTAGAACCTCAACGGTATTGAATGCAGAATCAAACATATTAAAAAGTATTATAAATTTGCGAGAATTATCATTGAAATATCGTAGCGTACTTAATTAATACCAAATGAAAGCGAACCGATGCGGACAATAGCTATTTCTTACGAGACGGAAGGGAAGGGCAATTAAAGGTAAGGCTTCACTACATCGTATCGCACGCATCGGCTCTCGGTAAATCCGTCCACGTTTCTAGGATAAACAACTTTTCCGATGCGTGCGATCATGGCTTTCTTTAGTAAACCAATTTTAATTGCTCAACTGTTACTTTTATGTTGTGCCATGTTCAGTGTCGCGCCAAAATGGCAGACGGAAAACTTATTTCCCTTGTAGAAAACTGCGAAGAATTATGTAATTTGAGGCTTTCCCATTACAGTAATAAAGTCGTTTCTTACATATGTATTATGTAACCAATATCTCTTTCGTTTCTTCCTTTTCAATTAAGTGGTATGAAACAATTACAAAATATTATTCGCTAACACTCATGATCAATAGACCTAACCTCAAAACTCGTCTGATTTCACCAATGTCAATATCGTACGTCATATGTTTTAAACAGCTCATAGGGAATCCGATGAGACGATGCGGTAGAGTCGTTATAGTGAACGCACTGCACTTAAAATATCCGTTGCGTGTGATTCGTCCGAGGAGTGCGATATGATGTAGAGAACGTTTACCTTAACCCATTAATGCCCGTAATTCCCTGTATGATATTTGAGCTTGATATTTCTCTTATGTGATCCTAGAAGAACTCTAAGCACTATAATTTTATATCTTTCATGTACCTTCAACCAAAAGTACCATTCTAGGCTGGCAACTTTAGTTGCCACTGGGCACTTGCGTGTCTGATATTTTGTTATTGTGAAATAAATGCATCTTACTTCGATAAAAGCTTTTGCTTTTTTTTTTAGCACTTACAAATTTACAAACACCACATTACTTTAGACTATTATTTTTCACTCAGTCCATAATTATTACGTATAATTTAAGGGAAGAGTCGATTTTATTCAACACCAAATAGTCCTCATGCATCATGAAATGTTTTGAGACATGAATCAGGAAAAATAAAAATGCAAACTGCAGTTATGAAGAGATTATCGAAGTAGAATTTTGTTCCTTGTGGTAACTGCACATGATCAACCAATCCCAAAACAACATTACTTACTTGGCCAAGATCTGTTTCAGGAAGGCAAGTTGAACTCCCACAATATGGTTCAGCATGAAAGATAAACCCAGATGGATCAGCAGCAACTCTCAATTTGTATCAGTTGCGCACAGTCTTTCCCCTTATGAATTGTTATGGTGCTAAACAGTTCATGGGATCATATTTTCATCAGTGCTTACATATTTGCCAGACACCTGTTTGAAGGAAGCGTTCAGTATATGGAAGAGTTGTCTCACTTTATATAGAGAATCAGAACATCTAATCCGTCATTATTTGTTAGGTGAAAGAATATCAGTAGTTCAAATTGGTTGTGTCGCATAGATTCTGACAGTAGTGACACATGAACATCCGAATCGCTTTTCCAATAAAGCCTTCTTGATGGCAATTTGTGGTACCCAGACAGAAGTAGAATACCGATTAGAATAAGAATCTCTTCCATTGAGGTATTCAAATTATGCATAAGATGCTGGCTGAGCCGCATATCTGTTGGTTTCCATAACTATAAGCTAAAGTAATTCTGTAGAGAAAAAGGGTCTAAGACAGGCTCGCAGAAGTGGGCGCCAATTGTGGCGTTGCGTCACTCATCGGAATATGTCACTCATTCCTTCCTTCCACCTCCGCGTCATTGACTTGGTAGAAGAGGGAATTTGTATTCAGTGTCTATGTATGTGATTGCGTACGGGTCACAGTGACGTGGCTGTGGACTGTGGACGGGGAACCTACGCTTTCCCCATGCTTTCCACCCCTCTCTCGCCAGTTCTGTATCCCTGTTCTAAGAGCATATAAAGGGGATTTTGCTGTTTCTCTGTAAGTAGACCTTTAGCGTTGGGTCGAATATCAGGACTCCTATTCTTGATTGTGAAGTTTTCACTCTGCTACCTTTGCTCCATTTTGGATTTGAAGTAGTTAGCTTCATTATTTTTCGAGGCTGTATTGGAACATTTCCTGCAAATGAACATTGAGTC
The DNA here is from genome assembly GCF_040183065.1 of Periplaneta americana. Classification (NCBI taxonomy): domain Eukaryota; kingdom Metazoa; phylum Arthropoda; class Insecta; order Blattodea; family Blattidae; genus Periplaneta; species Periplaneta americana. The sequence goes on from NC_091130.1 coordinate 97,399,988, forward strand.
GCTGACGAAACATTAGACTTCATTGGAACCATGGATGAAGATACCGTAGCAGGAGTAGAGCATTAGTCTTAGTAGGAGTAGTATTTATTCCAAAAGTTCCTGTAATTGCAGATACAGCAGAGGTGTCTGAATGATACCCATCGTCAAACTCTAGGAGAGCTCGAGAGCGAAGTATTCTAGCTGGAAGGTGATCAACGTTGTCTTGAGCTTCATTATACGAGAGGTCTAAATCCTGATCTGTTTCAGCTTCCTTCTCCTCCAATGGAGGACCAATTGCTATGTTATTCACCGTGCTTTGTCTTCCGCAATATCCAGAATTTCGTGAACTGTTAAACATTTTACCTTTCCTTTTCTTGGAATTTTGTGAAATTCTAACAATAAACATGCATTTTATTCCAATTACTTCATAATGAATGTATAAAATCTCTGTACTTACAGTTTATATACAGCCTACCTATAAAACGATAATGCAATAACAGATGAAAACCAGAGATATTAGTTCCAGATATTACGTAAACAAAAATGTACTACAGCAGGGAATCGAACTACGAACTAGCCAATAGTGAAGGAAAGAATTGCTATAAAAATTTATATTACGTCATTATTCGTTTCCAGCGTTAGCAATGGTAAAATTTGGAAGAATTTGTAAAATGGATAAACAAACAATCGTAAGTGTCCACTGGAAACTAAAGTTGTCATACAAATTCAAACCATTCTAATGAAATTGTGATAAGTTGTACAGCTGTCAAATAAAAAAAGTGGCCGCACTCGTGAACAGCGAATATTTTCAAAGTCCACTTCGGGTCGCGGCGATGTTATACGATGCATGTGCTTGTACAAGCAGTTCCCGTACTATGAAAGTGTTCCATATCTGCGCCTCGTAGACCAGCGGTAAAGTGCATGTTTAATGATTCAAAGGTCGTGGGTTCGGGCCTTCTTCAAGTTTTCATTTTATTTTTTAATCGTTCCTTAGCGATGTAAATGATATTCAAATTATCATTTATATCCAGTTATCGTCCTTTATGGATATCACGTTATTTATATTTTGTTATCGTTCTTTAGAGATATGAATAAAATTCAGGTCATCATTTCTATTCTGTTATCGTATTATAACGATATGAATAATAATTATTATTGTATCTCCAATGAGGGTTAGCCCTATTTTACATATGTATGTTAGGGCTATAGTTTTATACACAAAAAAGATAAGCATAAAGAGAAATGGAAAAGAAAATTAAATTAGCTTACGCGATGTAAACAAAACATAAACAATCCGTAAATTAGGCATTGCGATTGCAAAACAAATATCAGGTATAAATTTGAAACATGCAAAAACATTAACAACACACATACGTAACACTTCTATAACACAAATATGCAGCTTTCCGTACCATACATCATAAATTAATACACAATAGTCATACAAACACACTCAAACTATAATTACGACATTGCGACGACATCAAGCATCCCATAACTGACTCACATACATAACAAATCAAGCATCCGTTACAACACATACACTTGAACATAGTAACCACACTTTTAAAAGTTACAAATTTGGCTCCAAGAAGAATAAATAGGACACTGTTACTAATTACTATTCTTCTACAATTTCTTAAATACATCTGTAATAAATCTGTGCAATTCCGATATGAATAATATTCACGTTTTTATAATGTTATCGTTCTTTAGCGATTTAAATAATATTCAAGTTATCTTTTATATTCTGCTTTCCTTCATTAGCATTATAAAACAATATTCAAGTTATTTATATTGTTATTGTTCTTTCGCAATATATTAATTAAACAAACCGATATTTATCATTTATATTCTGTTATCGTTCTTTAGTGATACTGTATAAATAATATTCAAGTTGTTTGTATTGTAATCGTTCTTTAGCGATATAAATAACATACATTTAATATTAGGTTTGGAAAAATCCAGTTGCATAATACTGGTATTAGTTTTTCTTTTTTGTATTATTACATTATACTATCTTGACCCACAATAAAATGAAAAGGAGTAACGAGGAATTGAACCTGAGACGTTGACATCTAAATTCCGACGTTCGTCCGCTGAGCTACGAGAGCAAAAGTGTGGAAACATTTTCGGAAAAATTGGCCCAATCACACTCTAAGATTTTCTGATGATTCGTAGAAGCTAGTCCAGGATGCGGGGGGCAAAGGCTAATTGAGATTTCCCGGTCTCTGACCGGGTCAAACATCCTGATAGAATTAATATTTAACCCTTGCCGTGACTTTCGGTGAAGTCCGGAGGGCACAATTAGTCAAATCCACTCTCCTCATCTCCACGCTTGGGCCCCCTGGAATTTAATAAGATGCGAAAGAGATAGTGGTGTGCGGAAAGAAACGGGATGTTACCGCATTTAGGCCTATCCTTCCCAAGAAAACTGCAAACATGAACAAAGGAAGCTTTTAATAGAAGAAGAAGAATATTCTGCGGACCTCTGGAAAAAGAACTAAGGAAGAGACTAGTGAAGTGCTTTGTGTGGAGTGTGGCATTGTGTGGGGAAAGAACATGGACATTACGACGAAATGAAGAGAAACGAATTGAAGCATTTGAAATGTGGATGTGGAGAAGAACGGTGCGTGTGAAGTGGACAGACAGAATAAGAAATAAAATTGTGTTTGAAAAAGTGAGTGAAGAAAGAATGATGCTGAAACTGATTAGAAAGAGAAAAAGGAATTGGTTGGGTCTCTGGTTGAAAAGAATAATAGACGACATTAGGATACGTGGATCATATGCGGAGACTAAGAGGAAGGCAGAAAATAGGAAAGATTGGAGATTGCTGGGTTTGCAATGAAAGACCTGACCATGGACAGAACACTTATGTATGTGTGTATGTTCAGAATGCCTGGAATATCGTGTCTAAGAACAGTCGCTATTTGCAAAGACTAGTTGATTCCATGCCCACTCGACTGCAAGATGATCGAGATAAGAGGAAGATAGACTAATATTGAATTGTGGCTTTTTGTTTTGTTTTTTGAACGCTTAATTGTTTGAATGTTTTAAGGCCGACGCCAATAAATTTGTTTTGTTAATGCCACGAAAGATATTTTTATTGAGAATAAAATCTTTTTTCTTTCCACTTGCAGCCACAATATCTTAATGATAAAGTCATGGCATAATGTATTAATGAACCTGATGTTAATTACTAAAATAATCATAAAAGAGAAAGGAGCCATTATGTCTAGTTTGTCTCTCTCAAAAACAGAACACAAAATGACATAAAAAGCACGACGTTGTAATCGAACGCAGGACCTCATGAATAAGAGGCCTGAACGCTACCATTATGCTATCGAATAACACACAGTATACTTCAATTATAACTATAGATATCAGGCAACGTGGTCCAACAACATGTAACATCGCCTGGCTCCGAATTGTAGCGAAGATACCCGAAGGGAACTATGTTTGAGGAGAGCGGCCACTTTTTCTTTTGACAGCTGTACATTAAAAATTTGGTTAATATAATAAAATTGCACATATTCTTAATAGATTTATGTAATTTAAATTGTTGTGCAGCAATTGTTAGATATAATTATACTTACATTATTGAAGGAATGTGTAGCAGTCGAGAATCTTTTGTGTGCACTCTGCATTAATTAATTCTGTACTAACGACGTAACGAACAGATGAGCTAAAACTCAACACGAACTAGTGGGGTATATTTTAATCTTTATACCAATTATTGTGAACAACGAAAAAAATTGAAATCAATCATTTAGTAAAGCATTATTGCCTTGGTAACTTTAGTTGACACTGGGATATAATGGGATTATGGTTTCATTCAATTTTTATAGAATTTATAATAGCGAATTTTGAAAGGCGTAACAGTCGTTGTTGCCCTATTAGAATTGCCTGCGACTTATTTTGATTTAAAGTTAAGTCGAATTTTCTAGATAGGGAGATAAGTCTTCGTGTTGAAACTTGTGAGTAGTCCTAAAGAGCTGGAAGTATTAAATTTCAGAATTCTAGTGAAAAAAAAAAACAATTTATATTCTACTGTAAAACTCGTCATGTATCACACCATTCCGTCTTGATTCAATACTATAACAACTGAACATTGTTAATTCACTAGCCTCCACTCTACTGAAAACGCTTTTCTCTTATGAATTCGTTCATTTTGCAATTAATAAAATCGATAATAGTAAATATTCACTAATTGGACATACACATACTATACAGGTTGAACAGAAGGTAATGTCATTAATTTTAATTATAATCTGAGACCGCTTTTCTATGAAATATGTTAATTATGTTCGGCAAATTTCTATTGCTTTGTGACGTAAGAAAATATACAACTATATATTTTTGAGTCGTTATGAATTTCTTGTGCCTTCATGGTGTGATACACCTTTTCATAGTGTAGTCGGAGGTGTATGCACTTGCATCTCTTGTATCATGTTTTGCTAGCTAGGAAACGTCATTTTAGAACTGTCAGTTCCAGCGTTCACAAACAGTTTTTAGCTTTTGACAGACTGTGGGCTTTAGAAGATGTTCGGAGTCTGATACCGAACGCACCAACGCATTCTAGTACCGGGGTCACAAAAACATGGGGTGATTCGCAGAATTGTATTATTATGGTTGTGATTATTTGTTCCACTGGTAGTTTAACTTGTAGTGAAACGTACTTCATATGACATAATGAAAGATAAATGAACCTTTCTCATAAATGGTTCCACTTAATATAACCTTAACCCTTATAGACAGGAGTCACAGTACTGTACTGTTAACTGAAGTTTATGCTATTATGAATGTTGACGTGTGAATGCTTCCATGCCATTGAAAGTCCTAGGCCAGTTTGATATAAATGACAAGGGCGATGAAATGTTTGTGGTGAAGTTTGCGAAGTATTGTGACTTCTCTGCTGTACATACAGGGTATTTCCGATGTGGTGTTACAAACTTTCAGGGATGATGGCGAAGGACACATGTATCAATTTGAGATAAGGAACCCTGGTCCGGAAATGACGAGTCGAAAGTTATAAGCAAAAATAATTTTGTGGAAATGGAATTGTAACTTGGCACCACGTGCCCTCCTTCCCTTAACTTTTGGAACAGTCGTGGAAAAATGGTGTAGGCCGGATGTCTCCTACGTGAGTACCTGTCCCGATACAATCTGTGAGCTTGTCTACTGTTCCCATTGGCTCATCCGTATTCGAAAATCAGATCTGCTTATTCCGCTCTCGTGTACTCCTCCATTTCACTAGGACTGATCGACTGGACACTGCAACTTGTACACATACACTACTGTCTACAGACGTGCATATCAGGACCGACCATGTGCGTTACACATTACGCTATTTGCATTGCGTTAGTGTAGTTTCCTGTTCCCATCCCTCAGACAGCGCACTGAATGGAATACTGTAAGTAGACAATGTAAACAACGTCAGATGAATACAGTATGAGTAAGATGTATAGATAAATACACATAAATAAAGTGTACAGAAGAATAAAATTATTTCATTTCCACAGAATTATTTTTGGTTGTATCTTTCGACTCGGTCATTTCCGGACCAGGGTTCCTTATCAAAAATTGATACATGTGCCCTTCGCTATCATCTCTGAAAGTTTGTAACACCACCTCGGAAACACCCTGTAGATGTATGATAATTGTTCAATATACGAGCTTATAAGCGCAATTTAAAAAGTTTATTGTATTTTTCGAGTAAGTGTTGGTGCTGCCCCGCGCTCCATGTTTAGTGTTAAATTGAAGGGTTCAGAGCCATAGTGAGCCAAGCGCCATATATTAAAAACGGAGAAAACAAGAGTTAAAATTAATCGAATACCATAATTCAATGAAACATACAGCAAGTAATATAAAGTATGAACATTAAAACTAAATGATATGTCAATCTTCATCAGACTATGGTATTCACTTAACTTTAACCCTTGCATTCTCCGATTTTAATAAATGACGCTTGGCCCACTATGGTTTTGAACCCTTCAATTCTAGTTGTTAATAACGTTTTGCAGCTAAAGTTGTTGCACAAAGCTTTTAATATCATATCTGACGATTCAAAGCCATAAGTCGGGTTTACATAAAGTTGAAGTCCTTTTGGAAATTGAGTTAAACGAAGTGATAATCGCTGTTCTCGCCAGTTCCTTTTTATCACTTGAAGAGTAGCTAGACTTTAAGGTCCAAGCCAAAGTGTTTATCAGAATTGAATGTGGTATGTGTTTCCATAAGATCTTGATACTGTTTCATGTACAGTAGTGGCAAAAAAAAAAACCGGACCCACCCTTGTAGCTGATTTCAGAGTCTTGTTCACTCCAAAGCAGATAGACTGGTAACTAAGATTTTCGTGGTTTGACTCCTGCCTGGGAAGGAAACTTTTTTTTGTTCCTTATTCAAATTTATTCCCAATACTTTTCGATTGCTGATAAAATTCATGTTCTGGGAATAATAAGTTAATTAAGTAGTAAAATATCGCTCAAATCGAAAAGTAGTGGGAATAAATTTGAATAAGGGACAAAAAAAGTTTCCTTCCCAGGCAGGATTCGAACCACGAGAGTCTTAGTTACCAGTCTATCGTGCTCTGGAGTGAACAAGGCTCTGAAATCAGCTACAAGGATCGGTCCGGTTTTTTTGCCACTACTGTACATAAGCAGTCAAATTAGTTATTCCGGAAAATTTAAATAGTTCCAGTCAAGATAATATAGATGTATGTAAATCTTACTGGTAGAATGTTCGTTAATCCATTGTTAATTTTCCTTTTAATTATATCCACATTTCTTAAATATGCCAGAGACACGTAAAAGACTGTAAAACGTGACGATTTCAATGTTCTGGAAACAGATTCTATACTAAAACCACAGTATTGAGCCACATAGCGTACTGACCCTTCATGGCTGACCGATATCTTTGCAATCATATCTACTGAATGGTGATCGTCGATACCCGATTTAGGATGATCATTTCATATCCGGTCGAGCACTCTAAACGTTACTCTAAATTTACGTATCAAACTGCATTGAGTGTTGGTCTTGGAAAGTCTGGATGACGACGTTGAAACTCATATGTAACTTCCGTTGTTCTGTGATTGTACTCCAGAGCAGTACTAGCTCAATCGCTATGCAGGAGTCAACATGATGTGTTCAATTCTTCCTCAGTCTAGGGATGACGAAGTTCTGTAACATACTGTAGTAGCGCTCCCCGTTTACTGTAAGAGTCTGTCTTATTCCATTATTGTCCACATATGTGGAGTAACGGTTAGTGTGTTTAGCCGAGAAACCAGGTGGCCCGGGTTCGATTTCCGGTCGGGGCAAGTTGCCTGGTTGAGATTTTTCTGGGGGTTTTCTTCAACCCAATATGAGCAAATGCTAGATAACTTTCTTTGCTGGACCCCGGACTCATTTCACCGGCATTATCACCTTAATCTCATTCTGACGTTAAATAACCTAAGTTGTTGATAAAGCTTTGTAAAATAACCTAACAAAAATTAATGGTGGAGTTAACACGCGTAATTGATGTTCGTTTTCCAACCAAAGTAATCAGTAGGCACTTTCCAACAATGTGGCCTCCGCGACCTCCAGATTTCAATCCGACTGACTTTTGTTTGTGGGCTTAAAGAACGAGTTATCCTGACACATCCCACAAACCTTCTGCAACTGAAGGATACCATCTCGCAAGAAATTACCAATATTCCAAGACATCTGCAATCTGCTGTGCATGGTGTCGCAGACAGATGCTGTACGTTGAACAAGAGAATGACGGACATCTTCCCAATGTATTGTAGACCCCGTAGTTTGCCCAACACTGTGATGTTTTTGTTTTCCCCTATGTCAAATATATTATAATATTTATAGCGGTTTAATGTTTGAACTGCCTTTTGAAATACCCTATTTAACAACAGAAAGATATAATAACTATATATCAAATTAAAAAAAAATTACTTTTGGAGACCAAGAACTATTGGAAGTAGGCCTAGATGTAAATGGAAAAATCAACCAAAGAGTATGGACTTATACAGGGACATAATTTTATTTTTACTAACATTTCTGATATTAACCTGGCTATACCTTTGGATCAACGGTTTCTACCCCCTTCCACGACTGGAGTTCGATGGCGTAATATACAAACAAATCACTTTACTACGTATAGGAGGGAAGAAAAGTAGTTCATCCATTTACGTAAACTAGGAAATATAACGATTTTGAGTTTGATAATTTTCATTAGGTTTTTGTTTAATCAGAATACGGTACAATATTAACAATGAGTGTTTTTACTCACGAACTGAGCTGTCCATGCGGACGTATTCATTATGCAGTATATATTATACTGTCTATAGCACATTAGCATACACCAGCCGCGGCGAAAATGCGACTCACGAGCAATTGTGGCTCGCAGTGATACCTGTGCATTTCTACCTCCCACAAACCCCCACCCTCTCACTTACTGGAGTCAAACTCCGTTCCATTTGTATTTGCCTCTGATTTGCGAGTGGCGTATCATCGCAATGTCTCTCTCCAATACATATAAGTTGTACATCTACAAAAACGAAAGTTTCAAGTAGGATGGGAGGACGCATTTTTTTGCTGCCAATATGATGAGGATATTAAAAGTATGATTTGTTCACGAGTATTACTAGGAAAACGGTTGTATAACATAAAACAGCACGTCACCCACATTATGAAACATTGAAAGGTAATTGTTATTATCATCATCATCATCATCTCTGTACGTCGACCCTTTTTCAGCAGATATACGAATGATGCGGTTAGATCTTCAATTTGAGCTCATAGATTTACAATGTGATGTTGCAATGAAAGCTAGATGTAAGGACTTGACAGATGTTGAACTTTTCAAATCTTTGTCAAAAAATAAGTATCCGAAGCTTCGTTCTTTCGCTTGCTCTGTTGAAGCCATGTTCGCTACAACTTACGTTTGTGAAAAATTATTTTCAATAATGAAAATAGTTAAAACCAAATGTAGATCACGACTGACAGACAAACAACTTCGTGATCAACTGCGTCTGGCAGTAAATTACACAATTCCTGATTTTGAAAATCTGTCGCAGAGACATTCTGAAGACAGTTAATTTCAGGTCGTGATAATGTGGCCTATGTTTTCTTGTACATTTCTCTTTTCGTTGTACGTAGGAAACATTAGTTTGTAGCCTTGTATTATATAAAATTATATTTAAATGCTGGACGTAAGGAAAATGAAAATCCGTTACTGAGTCAGACAGTTGCTTCATTTCCCCTTCGGGTATTCGCCTCCCTCCACAGGTGCTATGCACGTTTCAGGTTACACAGTGGCTCGGCGCACGAACTCTTCTTCGCCACGGCTGGCATATACTATAGAGTAGGCCTGCACAAACAGCGCTCAACGAGCGAGCGCGCTCCTTGGGAGCGGTAGAGCGGTGTTTACCGCTCGCCGAAATGGAGAGGAAGATATTTCAGAATGACATAGACTTGCTATAGATAGGTAGAGGAGAGGGAAACGACCATTCAGTTATCTAGTGGAGTGCAGTGTGTAGGCCTATTCTCAGTAACTGTTTTACGCTGCTTACCTACTGCTACAGTACAGTATGGAGGAATCTAAAAGACGGAACATAACATTTAACGATTTACAGCTCGAACTTATTGATCTTCAATGTGACCTAAGGGCTAAAGATCGTTTGAATAATACTACTAGCCTGGTTGTTTTTTTACAAGACTAAACATTAGCAATAATATCCACGACTACGCAGGCTGGCTGTGAAAATGATTGCTATGTTTGTCTCAACATTTATATTTGTGAGCAACTGTTTTCTATAATCAACTTTAATAAAGGTAGACATCGAACATCTGTAACTGATGTTTCATTACGATCAGTAGGCTACTGTTCCTTTCAGCTGCCAACAGCATAAAACCTCGTTTTGATGTACGGATAAATAAAAATATAACAAAATAATATTGTACATATAAGTAGCTATGGAATTTCTATTACTTCTGTAAAATAAATATTTCTTTATTAATTAATAATAGTGCAAGGTAGTTCTGCAAACAGTGAACGGGAATTCATTTCATAAGCACTCGTAATAATACTTCCCTTTTGTGTATATTCTGTACGAGATCACCCCTTCTTCCAGTCCACCCTTATACAGAGCGCAGCTAATATCTGCTAATTCCGCTCATGGTGGCGGTTCATTTCGATACAGGCTTCAGTTCTAATGTGTGTAATTCCAATTACCAGTTTCGTCCTTCGTACTAGTAACTCATGTTAAAATAATTCTGTACCTACTCTGTAGAAGAGTACCTTACGTACTGTAAATTTAATCTTCACTTCTGCTCGATCCGAAAAGATAAAATTACTCAGACATGCTATCTACTGTCCGTCCAAGTGGTTATGTTGCAGAGTCGCAGAAAGGAGGGAAATCACGTGACAGTTAATTACTTAACGAGGCCCTTTTATTTAAGTTATTTTAAACAGTTGTAATAGTAATATACGTTACAAGAGCGGTATGTTGACGTTTTCATGTTCGAGGAAAAGATTGAAAAAGTGAAACGTAGTTGAGCTTTTTTAATTTCCGAGAACATGAAAACAAATATACCGCTCGTGTATCGTACGTTATTTTGTGCGAAGATCGTTTATTACATACCTGAAAGAAGAATTTCTAATTAGTTGCAATGAAATCTCCATCTTGGTTTCTGTTTAATGACGGCAACTTCGGAAAACCAAAATATCTTTCCTCAACATTGTTGCTATAAAATGTTTTCTGTGTTTACTATACTCCAGCAGGCCGTGATATACGTCTGTCTTTTTTTTCCCCCTGTCTATAAATGCGAACTTAAAACAAACGGTAAGGTTATGTAATGATTTATTTTTCATTTTAATATTTTAACAATATTATTTATATAACATATTGAAATCTTGTTGATTTTTTCACGGCTTCCTTAATGTTACTTGTATCAGGAATGCAATAAGTTTCGTGGAGTAGTAGACTTTACTTAATTTTTGCAAATATTTAAAAACAATAATTAATATTACAATTTAGGTGAAATTGCAGTGGTAAGTTTCCAATTTATAATTATTACTATGTTAAACGTCTCTAAAAATAATATGTTAAAAGCCTAAAGCAGGAAAATGAATGTCGTGCTTAAGCGGTAAGAAGAGGGAAATTGTTATGTGTATTACGTTGGGAATACTGAATGTGGTATTTCACACTTACCGCGTATTGGTTCTGTGCGGAAAACAAGCCAATACGCATGATCTCGCACAAAGGTAATAATATTACGTAGATGTCCAATTCCTAACAGAAATTAATGTTCTCAGAAAAGAGCTAAGACAGCCCAGCCACTAGCTTTTACAAAGAGGCGAATAGAAGGTGGTGGGGAAAACCGGAATGCCACGTAGGCAAATGGACGACAGTACCTGTGCGAAAATGATGCAATAATGAAAGCTCTTTCCTCATTGGAAAACGAGAACATATTTTAGGAACGTACTGTAACGGTAAGGCTACTATGACTGTATATGCGGTCTTGGATCTGTGTGAAGGACGGTTGAACTTCATTAGTAGAAGAGGTGGAAGTGAAGTACATTCAAAAACTCAGGTACAATGAAAATTGAAGTAAAAATAAAATGATGTCCCTGTACAAGTGCACATTGATTGCTAATGTCAAAACGAAAACACACACCTTACTCTACCTTTCTTATAATACGTTTTTATGCTACTCTCCTTTTTCGTTTATTTTTATCATTTATAGTTTTCCAACAACACGCGATATTTCCTTCGTTCGGCAAGAAACGCAACTGCAGTTCTTTGCCAGGTGATATTTCTCCCACCATTACTGCTTGGGTTTGCATCACGTCACAGTATAATCTCATTTTATGTACTTTTTTCCAGAACTACAACATTTTATTGGTTCTTTTCCACTTTTGTAAATGGAATACAATTATATAGAAATCATGTGTGCTAAAATCTAAGTCATTGACGGTATTTCGACTGTGCTGCATTTCTAATTACTTTAATCCTATCGGCATGGAAAGTACGGAGCGCTTCGAAATGTCTTCCAGTAGGGTAAAGTTGCCTAATTCCGCGACATATTTAATGAAGTCTATATTTATGCCAAAATTGTAATAACAATTTTCAAATAACACCTAAATGGCGTTATTTGGACCTTTAGCTACAGTTTTTACAACATCCAATGTCAACAGTTTCACAAGTTTGGTATATAGTATATGATTCTTCATTGTTATACAGTGGCTCTTAAATCCGTGACAGGGATCCAAATTCTGTGTTAGTGGTTTCATAATTCCGTTAGTGATATCCTAATTGCGTGATACTAAAATAATCCTCATTAACTGCTCATAAAACAAACGTGTATTTGGAAAAACACATTAAAGTCATGATATATTGTTTTAATAAGAATTAAGCACGACATTACAATATAGAAAAAAGAGCCTAAGTGACAAATTTCATAGAAAATACTTGTGTAACTACAGGAATACATATTACATATTGATATATTATAAATAAAATAAACTGAAAGTTAAATTCAATACAAAATTAATTTTGAATAAGTTGAATTATAACACAATTATTTCTCATTATTTATATTCCTAACAGCAGTAATTAAGATAAATATATGCCCTATTATTTTATTTTTATTATTATTATTATTATTATTATTATTATTATTATTATTGATATTTTCTATAGCTTATTTCTATTATTATTTCCACGAACTATTTTCTTTCATAGACATTAATTTTCACAATTTACCGTTGGCATCACTGGTCGAGTGAACCAGGAAGGAGTTATATGAAAATAAACCCGAAAATGGGAAAGCTCCTGTAGCATTGTTATTGTCTCATAATGTTTAAATAATCATACACATTGATTCAGCTGACTATAATATACAATAATATATCATTTTTATAATGCTATATTAATTCTTACCTCAAATATAAAATGTTTCACTATGAGCGGTCATAATAGAAAGAAAAACTTACTGGTCAACCACCTTTCACTAAATAAAAGCTTCTGCAGTCAAATACTTCTATTCACAAGGCGGGTAGTCAATAGAATTGAAAAGAAGACATCTCCTGGCATCTGTTAGGCATTTCAAAAACTTAAAAGTCAGACACCATGGTAGTCAATTGGAATTTTATCACGGGATTAGAGGTATCCCGGAATTAGGCACCTTTGTCCTACATACAAACACACATCAAGTTTATTACAATCATGAATATTTATCTTGGAAATATAATCGAATCTGTTAATTACACTGGTAAACAAAATTAAACATAATTTTTGTTAAAATACAAAGAATGGATGATTCTTATAGCTTTTTATGCGCTCATTTCAGGCTGTTTTTAAAATGTTTCTATCACCCAGTATGTCTTTAGTAAAAAAAGGTAAAGGTAAAGGTATCCCCGTAACATGCCATGAAGGCACTTGGGGGGCATGGAGGTAGAGCCCCATGCTTTCCATGACCTCGGCACTAGAATGAGGTGGTGTGGTCGGCACCACGCTCTGACCGCCTTTTACCCCCGGGAAAGACCCGGTACTCAATTTTATAGAAGGCTGAGTGAACCTTGGGGCCGTTCTGAAAGTTTGGCAACGAGAAAAAATCCTGTCACCACCTGGGATCGAACCCCGGACCTTCCAGTCCGTAGCCAGCTGCTCTACCAACTGAGTTACAATTATATGAAATGTACTTCAGACTTTTCTAGTATTGATACCTTGTAACATGTTACCTAAATTCATATTTATTTACCTAAAATTTGTGTGAAATAGATTTAGGCTATGCTTCGCTTGAGAAACTTCTCTTTTGAGTGTCGAGTAATATTCTGCCAGAATATTTCAGCTCCATTTTCCAGGTAGCGCCTTTCCATTTCAAAAAATCCTGATGAAAACGCTCCCCATGTTCGTCGTTCACTACCCGAAAGTTTTGAGGAAAGAAAAAATAGATGAAAGTCCAAGAAGTTATTTTGAGAAATATATGACACCTCATCACGTTATAGTTCTGAATCAGCTTGTTCACAAGTTCCCTGCAATCTTCTGATTTGTGGTTTCTAGAAAAAAAAATTTGTTGAATGATCCTTAGGTTCCCAGCGTATCATTGGAACTGGAAAGGCATAGGCTTTGACGGGATCCCTTTAGCTACCCAGTTAGGCTAATACAATTACATGGAGCATAACAGATTTCGGGGGCCCAGTCCCTGTTCTCATTTATTTTACAATTAAAAGAACATTCGTAAGCATTTTCAATTAATTTAGTAAAATTCACCTTTGTGCTTTCAAAGTTAATTAACCACAAACGTAACAAAAATTGTCTGTGATTTGCACAATATTTCGAGATATATTTCACTTCATAAGATACTTTTACTACCCAGAAAACATGGGTTATGAAACTTGTTTCATGATTCTAAGTTCCAACTCAATTGAGAATTAATACTGTACTAACTCTCTCAGTCTTATGAGGAATACAATTCATTTTTATGAATTATGACTTTACAGGCAACAATGATCAAAACTTAGAGATCAATTGTTAAAGCAATAAAACGAAATATTTGAAATATGTTCTTACCATTAGCATGTTAAGGACAGTATATAGCAATGAAAACTAATATAAAATTTAAAAAAATGGAGGGTGGTAAAAAAGTTTTGACTTCATTTTTGAAATCAGCAGATGACATTACATAAGAAACAGCAGAAATGGTATATTTAACAAAACCATTGTTGACCACTGTTACTAATCCTATATAGTAGCATTTAAGTCATATTAATTTTGTTGTATTAGTTCTGTAATGGAAAAATGTTAAGTTATTAAATATTATGAGATTAATGAGGTTCATATGGTATGGAAATAACCGTATATTATTTTAATAAATTAACGTATTTCCATTACAGAACTCTAAGTAAACTAATTATAATGCTGTATCAGAAATCCATAACATTTACTTCAAATATTTACAACATATATAGGCTATTTAATTATAGACAGTTTGGTAGGCCCAATAGAAGGTTCCATAGTAACAGTCTTCAAATATCAGCGTCGTATGCCTCCTATGCTCGGACGTAATTAAGAACACGAACATCAACGATAGCACGTTAAGTAGCTACATATAACGACACTTCATTAACACATCAAAGTGGAATTATAATAGAACATATGCAACAAATATTTAACACAATGTAATACATTTAAAACACAACTGATTCTATTCGATTATGAAAAATAGAATGGTAATGAAAAACATAATAATAATCCGGGGCACGACAGTCCATGAAGGACTATGAGCAACCAGCCGGCTGCTGCCTCACGTCCACATGCCGAAGCAGAGGTGGACGATCATCCAACCAGAATGGAGAAATAAAAACACGTATTAAATAATTTATATAACAAGTAAAAACTCAATTTGTAATATGAAACAAAATTATTGCAAATTACGTTCTCAATTGATATCAAAACTTAAATATTACTTTATAATCAAATGCTATAATAAAATATGCTAAATTTACAATTCTATATATTCTAATGTTTTTACTTAACACAAATTGATTTAAGAAATTATATAAGATTACTATATACACATTGAAGATATTATTTATTTCATCATATTATATTTACATCATGTAAAATTGGAAATTATATTGTAAATATGTTATACCTTTAATTTATAACCGTGTATTCCACTTATAATAGTATTCAAATATATTATAAAAAGAAGTATTAATTTTGCAGCTTGCTGTGCTTTGACATCAGACCTATAAATATTAAGCTCCTTTTTCTCTTCGTCCGTAGGGCCAGAATCACACCTATCAAGCTTGCATGTATTATACGAGTATTTTCAATTTTTTTTCAATATAATAATTGAAAACGTGTTTCTTTTCCAAATTACAAAATTTACTGCTCGTAATATAATTATTTGATTATTCTGATAGTCTTTCGTCTTTTATTCTAGCATAAGCATTGTGCAAGTTGATTGTTGATATTTATATTTACATTTCTTCTTATCCTTGTTAATTACACGTATCGGATTATAACAGTTTTTGTAAGATATATCTACATGATACAAGATTTATTATCAATCATTAATATAACCAAACACTGACACGCATAAATAGTAGATATTATAATTTATATCCTGATGATAATGCCAATAGGCGAAACATTTTCAAAAGATATTTGGAATACACGCAAAGTATTATACAGGGTGATTTATATAGAACTAATACATTTCTTTCTTTCTTCATTCCAAAACGAATGCTCTAGCCACAATTTGTTATACCTCAAATATAGAGTATTATTAATATTCATTTTGTATACAAATAATTTTTTCCTTCCTGGATAAAATAAATATCATACGACAGTGAGATTAGAAAACAAGCATAGTTTAAAAGGAGTAAGGAAGTATATTATTCATTTTATATGTTAATTAATTCTTCCTCAGCGAAGAAAATAAATATTATTTATTTCAAAATATGGTGACGTAATTTTTGTCGATGATTGAAAACTCCGCTACAGACAATGTCGGTATTTACAAACCTAATGCAATGCACTTCCATATATGGTGGATCCCCATCACCACGGCATGGCGCGTCCTCAGGTTGCGGATAGAGGAGACGGCCTCCAGATATGGATGGTAGCTGCGAATCGCGGACAGCCGATAAGAGGTGGTCCTCGAGCTTGGGGGTTGGGCGAAGGGCTAACAATCCATCACTGTAAAAAACGCTTGTTACGAAGCCACAACATAAACCAGTTATATTACCGGTTGTTGTATATGGTTATGAAACTTGAACTCTCATTTTGAGAGAGGAACAGAGATTAAGGGTGTTCGAGAATAAGGTGCTTAGGAAAATATTTAGGGGCTAAGAGGGATGAAGTTACAAGAGAATAGAGAAGGTTGCACAAAGTAGAACACATGCACTATAAAATGACCGACATCTATGCTCGTTACCGCATTATAGCGGCTTAAAAATTTCAATCAATGGACCAAGGTCCTATGTCCGGGACTTCGCTCATTATCGTGTAAACCAATCTACGAGTATGATTCAGAGAGTGTCTCATATAGGCGCTGCATGTTACGTTTTAGAATACGTTATTTTGCGCGAAATTTAGTGTTTCTGTCACAACAAAAACTACTTGCTATCTTCTGGTAGGAAGAGTCCTGATATGCCTTGCAGCTATGAATACTTCCGCAAATATTTTCAGGACCATTTTGGTTATCGTTTTGGCAGACCGGCAACAGTTGTATGTGGTGTGTGCACAGAATTGGATGTTAAAAATGGTAAGCAACAAAATGAATTTATTACACAAAGTATTGGAGCCAGAAAGAGGTATTCATAAAAGCAAGGCCCGAGTTTTACTTTTACAAAAAAATTGAAAAAAGAAAAAGCTACAGAGTCTTCTATGCAGGATGAATATGTCGAAACTCTATGTTTCGATTACAAGCAAAACATGCCATTTCCACTACTCCATGTGCAAGAAATATATTACATGAGGCAATATTGGTTACATTACTTTGCAATCACAAGTGGTAAGACTGGAAAATCCATCATGTACAGCTGTCAAAAGAAAAAGTGGCAGCTCTCCTGATACAAAGTTCCCTTCGGGTATCTTCGCTATAATTCGGAGACAGGCGATGTTACATGTTGTTGGCCCACGTTGCCTGATATCTACAGTTATAATTGAAGTATTCTCTCTGTGATTCGATAGCATAATGGTAGCGTTCAGGCCTCTTATTCATAAGGTCCTGCGTTCGACTACAACCTCGTGCTCTTTATGTTCTTTTTTGTTATGTTTTTGAGAGCGACAAACTATACGTAATGGCTCCTTTCTCTTTCACGAATATTTTAGTAATTAACATCAGGTTCATTAATATATTATGCCATGACTTTATCATTAAGATATTGTGGCTGCAAGTGGAAAGAAAAAAGATTTTATTCTCAATAAAAATATCTTTCGTGGCATAAACAAAACAAATTTACTCGCGTCGGCCTTAAAACATTCAAACAATTAAGCGTTCAAAAAACAAAACAAAAAGCCACAATTCAATATTAGTCTATCTTCCTCTTATCTCGATCATCTTGCAGTCGAGTGGGCATGGAATCGACTAGTCTTTGCAAATAGCGACTGTTCTTAGACACGATATTCCAGGCATTCTGAACATACCCACATACATAAGTGTTCTGTCCAAGGGCAGGTCTTTCATTGCAAACCCAGCAATCTCCAATCTTTCCTATTTTCTGCCTTCCTCTTAGTCTCCGCATATGATCCACATATCCTAATGTCGTCTATTATTCTTTTCAACCAGAGACCCAACCAATTCCTTTTTCTCTTTCTAATCAGTTTCAGCATCATTCTTTCTTCAATCACTTTTTCAAACACAATTTTCTTTCTTATTCTGTCTGTTCACTTCACACGCACCGTTCTTCACCACATCCACATGTCAAATGCTTCAATTCGTTTCTCTTCATTTCGTCGTAATGTCCATGTTCCTTCCCCATACAATGCCACACTCCTCACAAAGCACTTTACTAGTCTCTTCCATAGTTCTTTTTCCAGAGGTCCGCAGAATATCCTTCTTCTTCTATTAAAAGCTTCCTTTGTTCATGTTTGCAGTTTTTCTTGGGAAGGATAGGCCTAAATGCGGTAACATCCCGTTGCTTTCCGCATACCACTATCTCTTTCGCATCTTATTAAATTCCAGGGGACCCAAGCGTGGAGATGAGGAGAGTGGATTTGACTAATTGGGCCCTCCGGACTTCACCGAAAGTCACGACAAGGGTTAAATATTAATTCTATCAGGATGTTTGACCCGATCAGAGACCGGGAAATCTCAATTAGCCTTTGCCCCCCGCATCCTGGACTAGCTTCTACGAAGCATCAGAAAATCTTAGAGTGTGATTGGGCCAATTTTTCCGAAAATGTTTCCACACTTTTGCTCTCGTAGCTCAGCGGACGAACGTCGAAATTTAGATGTCAACGTCTCAGGTTCAATTCCTCGTTACTCCTTTTCATTTTATTGTGGTTCAAGACAGTATAATGTAATAATACAAAAAGAAAAACTAATACCAGTATTATGCAACTGGATTTTTCCAAACCTAATATTAAATGTATGTTATTTATATCGCTAAAGAACGATTACAATATAAATAACCTGAATATTATTTATACAGTATCACTAAAGGATGATAACAGAATATAAATGATAAATATCCGTTTGTTTAATTAATATAAGATATTATATAATACTTATTTAATTATCTAAATAAAATAACCTATTTTACAAAGAAAGATGGTTATTTGTGTTATAATAATTACTTACATAAAATACGGATTATTTATATTGCGAAAGAACAATAACAATATAAATAACTTGAATATTAATTTATAATGCTAATGAAGGAAAACAGAATATAAATGATAACTTGAATATTATCTATATCGCTAAAGAACGATGACAATATAAAAACGTGAATATTATTCATATCGGAATTTCACAGATTTATTACAGATGTATTTAAGAAATTGTAGAAGAATAGTAATTAGTAACAGTGTCCTATTAATTCTTCTTGGAGCCAAATTTGTAACGTTTAAAAGTGTGGTTACTATGTTGAAGTGTATGTGTTGCAACGGATGCTTGATTTGTTATGTATGTGAGTCATTTATGTGATGCTTGATGTCGTCGCAATTTTGTAATTATAGTTTGATTTTGTTTGTGTGACTATTGTGTATTAATTTATGATGTATGGTACGGAAAGCTGCGTATTTGTGTTATAGAAGTGTTACGTATGTGTGTTGTTAATGTTTTTTTATGTTTCAAATTGATACCTGATATTTATTTTGCAATCGCAATGTCTAATTTACGGATTCTTTATGTTTTGTTTACATCGCGTAAGCTAATTTAATTTTCTTTTCTATTTCTCTTTATACTTATCTTTTTTGTGTATGAAACTATAGCCCTAACATATATATGTAAAATAGCGCTAACCACCATTGGAGATACAATAATAATAATAATAATTGTTATTCATATCGTTATAAAACGATAACAGAATAGAAATGATGACTTGAATTTTATTTATATCTCTAAAGAACGATAACAAAATATAAACAACGTGATATCCATAAAGAACGATAACTGAATATAAATGATAATTTGAATAGCATTTACATCGCTAAAGAACGATTAAAAAATAAAATGAAAACTTGAAGAAGGCTCGAACCCACAACCTTTGAATCACTAAACAAGCACTCTACCGCTGGCCTACGAGGCGCAGACACGGAACACTTTCATAGTTCGGGAACTGCTTGTACAAGCACATGCATCGTATAACATCGCCGCGACCCGAAGTGGACTTTGAAAATATTCGCTGTTCACGAGTGGGGCCACTTTTTTTTTTTTTTTTTGACAGCTGTACATGTGGCCAGATCATGAAGGTCGGAAGGGTGTGGATCATTGCATTGATCATTATGTTACCAATTTTCTCTCACCTGGAGTCAAGAAGCTTACCTTATTTTGTAATGAGTGTCCAGGACAGAACCAGAACAATACCATAGTACTGTATTTTTTCACGCAAGTATTTGTTCAAAGATCTGAGGAAGTTGTGGACCGTTTTCCTATACGTGGACATAGATATCTTCCTTGAAGCAGGCACTTCAGTGTCATACAGAGGAAACAAAAGAAGGTGGAAAAAGTGAAGATCCCAAGTGAACGGATTGAACTTGTTAAAAGTAATTTCCAAGTTGCTGAAATGACACATACTGATTTCAAAAACTTTGATGGGTATTTCACACAGTTTTTCAAGAAAAGCGCATCTCAAATTGGTGATGTGTTTCAGGTATTATAATACAACATTTTCCAATACTATCATTTGTACAAACACCAGGTAGAGGTCGGTAAATTAATGAGGGAAATGGTCATGAGCTGCTTCTGTCTCCTTAAGAATAACGTGACTCCCAACCTCAATGTACAACAGCTATATCATAGACAGTTACCCTTAAAAGTGCAAAGATATGTGATATATCTAAACTTCTTAAACATCTATCAGAGAATGCACAACAGTATTTGCAGAGTATTAAGGGTGAGGAAGGTAGCAGAACTCAGAATTATGGCAGTTTCTCATTACATTAAAGTGGTTTCATCATTTTAAGTATTAGTATTAATCATATTGTTGTCATATTCTGTTTTTTTCTAGACAATTAGCTTAAGTGAAGTGTGTATTCTGAAAATACAACTTATTCAATAAATAAAATTCACTATTTCAGATTATTGTGCTTGTCTTTTACACTTGCGTAGTAAAACAATGTAAAGAGGACCGAAGTCCACCATTTATCATCCTATTTATTATCCATACTATTAAACTCACACGTGAGTGTTTATTATCAGTCAGAGTGGTGTACTATGACCTACAACTGTGCAAATTTTTGTTAGTGTTGGTCTAATGATTTAGGAGATGTGATGTTTTCTTCGTCTCCTGAAAAATTTACTTCTCTGGATTCGGTCCTTATTCCCATGACCGATTATTATAATATAAGTATTATGCTGCTTTTGAACAATCCCTATGAGAGTTATTTTTATGTTTCCTTTACAAATATGACAATATATTCGAATTATGTACAATAATTATACCAAATATAATGTTTGATTACCCATTAATACAGGAGGCCTAGCAACAATCCCTGTACGATCAAACATACACACATTTATTAAATCTCTGTCACTCTTCCAATAACCAACCCTTAACGTGACGCATATCTAATCGCAATAATTACAGTTTACCCCTGTTATGTTGCTATTAATGCAACATGGTTGAAGATAGATAGCCACGGATCAGCACATTTGCGATTTGTACCGAGTCTGATCAGGTACGGGGAGATAGATGGTGGTGGTACAAGCGTTGGTTGCTGGCGGAGAGTGGGAGTATTTACTGCCATTGTCATAAATTAAATTCTAAATCCTCACTTCAGACCAAAATCTTCCTCCCACGCTTCCACTTCTCTGGTTACCCTCACAAACTAACGTAAACTATTTCCTTGATCCCCATCAAATCCTTACAAGCCCTACACGTACAGATCAACAACGAAGGGGAATGGAGAAGATGTAGATGTGCAACCTGAAAAGGAAGCAGATTAAAACGATATCGCCACGATCTACAAGCCTGATTACCGTGTGGACATTATGCTCACACAACAGCCAAGAATGAACTGGCTTCGCTTCAAGGTTTACACTTTACAGGATTGTTTGGAAGAGAAGACTTCTTCCTCGAATTGATTGCTTATTTTTAATTTTCTCTCTTTTTCCATTTTCCCATTTAAGATATTCTTTCTATCTTTTTTTCACGTTCCCATTTTTCATTCATTTTTCTCCATTTAATTATTCTCTGTCCCTTCTCCAGCTATCTCATCATCTATCTTTCTGAATTGCTATTTCTCCACCTCTCTTTCTGTCCATATGTCTCAATATCTCTTCTCAATAACTTATTTTCCCAGCTGTATAGTGTAATTAAAATTAGTAGCCTATATGATTCAGGAGGCTTGAGTACGTTGCAGTTGTTATAAAGACGGTAACGCTGAACTTCGTAACAATGTTACTCGCGTGACAGAACATCGGCAACAGAGCGGTCATTATCGCTACAACACGAGCCATTGTTTCCCCACATTGCTAGCAGTGTTATCAGAATTCTAAATCCCAGATTCCCTCCAGACTGCTAGAAAATTTCCGTTCAGGCATAAAAAAATCCCTCATTCTTACCAAAATCAAATATTTACAACAGGTTATAACAATTACTGAACAACAAATTTTTACTTTTTGTCTTGCTCCCAAATAAAAATTGATGAATGTTACTAATATGTGTGCCCTAAATCTGAATGTAAAATCCAAATTATCCCATCACGTAACATTTTCCGGGGAAAGTGAATTGAATTCTTTTATGAAAAGTTTTTTTTTTTTTTTTTTTTTTTTTTACACTGCTACTGTTAAAATTACAACTGACTAGGGATTGAAAATGCCTCATAATACTTGAAAAATGTTTACTGCATACAATAATGATGTTACATAGTTTAAAACTCAAAACACACAACAACAATAGAAATATTTCATAAGTAGAATGAGAAAAATCTGAGAATTTGAACTTATTTATTTAAAAAGATTTTCTGAATAACTTCCGTTTATAACTATATCCAGGACTGTCTTTTACAAGGAACCAACAATAGTCTGCAAGCATGTTGGATGATGATTTTTTGTATCGCCTTTTCGTTTCAGATATTTCTTGATGAAATCTTTCCCCATGCTGGTCGCTTACCGCTCTAAGATTATAAGATTAAGAGGAAAGAAATCCAAATGAGAATGTAAAAAGTATATTTTGAGATACATATTACATCCCATTTTTGCATATGCATTTGACATGTTTTCCACAACAAGTTCTATGTAGTTGTCGGCCCTGGAATTTCCAAGAAAATTTGAGCAAATATCTTTGAAAGCGTGCCATGCCATTTGTTCCGTAACGTAAAGTTTTTCCTCAAACAAAGAGTCAGCCATAACTTTGTGAATTTGTGGACGGATGAAAATGCCCTCTTTTAATTTGCCTTCACTCAAAATAGTAAACTTTTCTTTTAAATACCTAAAGCCACACCCTTGTTTGTTTATCGCGTAGTCCTCAATTTGAACTGTTATGAAATTTACTGAAAACGTATTTATTATAAGTACAAAAGAACATGTCAACAGCCATAAGAAACCAGAAATAGGCCATAAACTCGTAAAATGCATTAGCTTTCGTTTTGGTTCACAACCTCCAACCCGCGCCAGATGTTTCCTGGAAGAGCGCTTATCGAAAAGTGAAATCATAGTATACCTTAAAACCCTTACGTGATACGAAGAAAAGAGAAGCATTTTCTGATTCAGCGCACACAAAACCATATGGGACACATTGTTTTAAATCGGAGCAATATTGTTGTTGATTAAGTGTAACAGAATAACGTCATACTTATTCTATTTCTTTGAAACAATTTCTTAAAAAAAAAAAAACTATTACGAAATGTAATTAAAGACAAAGCTTAAGTTGTTTTGATACGATAATCAAGTGGTAAGAATGAATAAGACGTTCTTGACTGTAAACATGGTAAATACTCGTTGCACACACGATTCAGAGATGTCTCAATAATAATAGCAATGCAGAACCATCTATGCAAATGTTGTAATGCACAATCGCTGTTGAGCGGATAATAATTACAGGAAGAAAGGTGATAAAGTATAGACATAATTTATAAAATCAGTCCAGAAAAGATAAATAACTTATACTACGTATATATTGAAAGTGGTAAACTGAAAACAACAATAAAGAAGCTTCAAAGACTTAAAAAAAAAAAACCGAATTCACCCATTTTTATAAGTAAACTACCGCCATCTCACCAAGTATCTGAAATTTAAGTTTTTGCAGGATTTTTCCCGCCATCTGACGGCACTGATTGCTTCAACACGCCTCGCCGCTATAGATAGAACACGAAGAGACTGACTGAATGCATCCAGGCTTTCAAGTGTCTTGCGATCCAGCTTACAATTTAGAAACAGATGACACTTTTATCTGCGCAACTAAGCATTCTTATCAAATATATACTGTACATGGTTTTATAAACGATGTATACATTCCTTTAGGTCAGACGTGGGCATTTAAAGAGATGCGCCGTACTACTCCGATTGCTGCAACACGCATCACCTGTTAATGTAATACTCAGTGGTGGATCGCGTGAAGTATTGAAACACGGGAAGTTAAGCAATTAAGTAGGACAAAAAGATGCACAGTTTTCTGAATGTTATTTTTATGAATAATGACAATGAAAGAAAACAAATTTTCCAAAACAAATGCAAACTATTTTAGAAAAAGCTGAAACATAACTGCATTTCTAATTTAAACAATTACTGTAAAAACCTTATAAAATTACATAAAACGTACCATTCCACAACAGTTAAAATGTAATGCCATAATCTGAACCTATTTGTTTTGAAAGGGCATCAATCACTAATTTGCATCACTAAAAAATAAAATTAAGGAACTTATGAAAAACAGATTAACAAAATATCAAGCACATTACTAAGAAACAGAAAAAACAACAATTAGGCCATTTTTAAACCTATTACTGTAGTTCTTTGTTGTTGTCAATTTACGTCAATTAACTTATGCCCTTAAAAGAAGGGATTCATTTATTCTTCTTAGTCACGTAAATCAGCAAGTGTTTAAAAATTTGAAGTTATGTCAGATATTGCAATTGTGAGCTGACGGAATAAATTTTCGTCTGAAATGCGTGATCTTGATTTGGATTTTACAATGGCCAACTGAGAAAACTACTGTTCACAAGTATAGGCTGAGCCAAACATAGAAGCAATTTTCATAACAAAACTCCAAAGATGTGGATATTTTACTTTGCAAAGTTGTATATATAACAGTCATATTTGTGCATTTTCACTTGGTAAACGTGTCATTTTTCAGTCGAAGGTCTAATCTTACACATTGATCATTAAAGGAGAATGAATTAGCAAATAATAAAAATTCATTCTCTAATTTCTTAAAATCACTGAATCTTTTGTCGGTGAATTCATTTATTACATTTTTCAGTATTTTATAGAAGTGGCGATTTTAAAGACGGAAAATGATAAAATTCTCTGTGATTTAACTCCATCAGAAATAGACGCATTTGTGACACAAACAGCTTTAATTCATCGTACATGTGTACGATATTTTTATCTTTTTCTCTCCCACCTCTCGTCTGTCAATTCATTTATCGTTTCACCATGGAAAGGAAACGCATTATGATTATACCGTCGGTTTACATGCAAAACACATTAAGTCAGAAATATTACTTCTGAGAAAAAGGCGTATGTATTGTACATACTGCATATGTATAAACTTAGAATTGGAAAATAAAATAAAATTAAAAAGAAATAACTTACTCATAATAATTACATCCTGAGAATTCAGTTTTGTCGGAAGTAAAATGCCTTTCTCTCAGATGTAATATTTTTTACCTAAAGTGTTTTGCTTGTAAACAGACGATATTATTACGTTACTACTACTTACTACCCACCACTATCACCACCACCACAACCACCACCACTATTATTATTTACTATTATTATAAAAAATAAAATTAAGAATTGTTCTATTAAAACGACGCCTTTTCATTATGTCGCTGAAAGTTGCTCTTCTTCACTGCTAGTAATATTTTGTAGCATAATAAACACCTGACACTTTCCCCTTCTTCGCAACAAAAGAATCCATTTTTCCATTATTTGTGGAAATAATATTTTTCGACTTTTTTATTTCATGAGTTTCCTTAGAGAGCGATTTTTTTTTACTGAAATCCACCCCTGAAAGCTAGTACCTAACCGGTCTGACAGGTACCCCAGTATGGTGAACAGCTAGGGGTGTGGAGGGAGAGAGATCACGTAGTTGCGTTCGACTTCGTGTGACATGTACTACTGATGCCTTCTAATTGAAGGGTTCAGAGATATAGTGGGCCAAGCGTCATTTATTAAAAACGGAGAAACCGAGGGTTAAAGTAAAGTTAATACCATAGTTTAATGAAGATTGATATACCATTTAGTTTCAATGTACATGCTTTACACAGGGACATCATTTTATTTTTACTAACATTTTTAATATTAACCTGTCTATACCTTTAGAGAACCGGAAACACCGCTTGCTCCCCCCTCCAAGACTGGAGTTCGATGATACTGGCGTAAAACACAAATCACTCTACTAGGTATAGGAAGGAAGAAAAGTAGTTCATCCATTTACGTAAACTAGGAAATATAGCGATTTTGAGTTTGATAATTTTCATTAGGTTTTTCTTTAATCAAAGTACGGTACTGTATTAAGAATAAGTGTTTTTACTCACGAAGTGAGTTATCCATGCGAACGTATTCATTATGCAGTGTATACTGTCTACAGCACATTAGCGTACAATATAGAGAAAGAAGTTAAATTGAAAAATAATCATAATATGAATATTTAAACACAATTTTGAAAATGGTGGCCGTTCATTTCGATACAGGCTTCAGTTCTTTTGTGCATATTATCGCACTATAGACTATTGCATCTAATTCCAATTGCCAGTTTCGTCCTTCGTACTAATAACTCATGTTGAAATAATTCTGTACTTACTCTACGTACTGTAAATTCAATCTTCACTTCTGCCCGACCCGAAAATATAAAATTACTCAGACATGCTATCTACTGTCCGTCCAAGTGTTATGCCGCAGGATTGTAGAAAGGGAGGAAATCACGTGGCAGTTAATTACTTAACGAGGCCCTTTTATTTAAGTTAAATTAAATAGCTGTATAATATTACGTAAACTTCCAATTCCTAAGAGAAATTAATGTTTTCAGAAAAGAGCTAAGACAGCCCAGCTATTACAGAGGGGCGAGCAGAAGCAGGTGGGGGAAATCGGGATGCGACGTAGGAAAACGGACAGTACCCGTGCGAAAATATGATTCAATATTGAAAGCTCTTTCGTCACTGGAAAACGCGAACATATTTCTGGAACGTACTATACTCAGTAACTCAGTACTGCTTACTATCTGCGGTCTTGGTCCTGTGTGGAGTTGGAACTTCCTTAGTAGAAGGGGTGGGAGTGAAGTACATTAAAAAAACTCAGGTACAATAAAAATTGAAGTAAAAATAAAATGATGTCCCTGTATTACTTGCTGTATGTCTCCATTGAATTATGGTAATAACTTCATTTTAACCCTTGTTTCCTACGGTTTTAGTAAATGGCGCTTGGCCCACCTATGGTTTCGAACCCTTCAATTTATACATATTAATCACAATGACATCAGCCGAAGAATATCGGTGACTAAGGCATCCTGAATTATAGAAAACTATTTACAAAGCAAGTTAGTTTAACAAAAAATTAGACAAATACCATATAATTAAGTACTATGGATTTGTACTAAATAATTTTCACTGGGATTATAGGTTAAAGTATAAAAAAATATAATTATTTATAATGCAATTATCGTTAGGTTGGTTGTCATATTATTTTTTCCATTTTAGTAGGTTACTTTACGACGCTTTATCAACATCTTAGGTTATTTCGCGTCTGCATGAGATGAAGATGATAATGCCGGTGAAATGAGTCCGGAGTCCAACACCTAAAGTTTCCCAGCATTTCCTGATATTGGGTTGAGGGAAAACACCGGATAAAACCTCAACCAGGTAACTTTCCCCGACCGGGAATCGAACCCGGGCCACCTGGTTTCGTAAGCAGACGCGCTAACCGTTACTCCACAGGTGTGGACAGGTTGAAATATATGTGAACATTTTTTTTTTGCATGTGTTTGCTCAGTACGAAGTCTTAGCTTTTTACCGATACGTTGGGACTCGATTTCGAGAGGCGTGGTCACAATGCAATGCTTTGAGTACTGTATTTCCGCATTCGAAGGTCTGGGGTTTAAATCTCCTCTTGGATACTCCTGGTACAGATAGTATGGTAAACGTTGGTAATATTGTGATATGAGTAATATTGTGATAGTTCTTTTTGAGAATTTATTACATTATTTCTGAGCGAGAGGAAGAACGGTTTTTTGCGTCAACGTATTAAGGGACTGTTCGTGGATAAGTTTCTGCACAAAACCGGTCCTTCTCACTCAGTTAAATTGTAATATATTCTCAAAAAGAACTATCACAATATTACTCGTATCACAATATTACCAACCTTTATCCATATAAGTAAGTCAAACAATCTTCTACGCGAATAGCCCCAAGATAACGGAACTGGGATGTGACTGAAAAGTCTTTTTGGGTTGTCATACGTTTCTGTTCGTCGACGTTCCTCGAAGTAATTTTTAAATCTTATAAGCGAAACACCCTCAGAAGAACCATTACGATTTTCTGATTACGTTCTAAAATAAACTAAATTTTGATTAATACACATTACCCTTCCCCGCCCTCGATGTGGGCAGAATCTCAGAATGAAAAAATTGCTTTCACAATAAAATAGTTCTGATATATTTCATCGAAACTACAATGATAAATTTTACAATTCGTGTCCTTATGTCTGGAAGATGATCGAAGTACTGAACAAAATACAATGCGAAACATAAATCAAGATTCACAAATCAATACAACAAACACGGCCTCGGAATAAAATGTAAAATATTCGTCGTGCCGAAAGAATTTTGATGCTGCATGCAGAAGTGCTTAATGGTGAAATGTCACTTGCATAATTCATAAAATAAATCGGTCCATGTAGCACACCTCCAAAAATATGAAACACATAGTAACCATCCACTGTGATAAATTACTGAACGAAGCTGCAAGTGGTGGCTAGGTCTAGTGCATATTCTAGTGACTTGTTTGCGAGCGTTGCAGCGATCGGTCTCGTGCGTGTTGTAATGATTTTGTTTATGGTCCGTGCAGGTACCATAGGGATTGTTGTAGAGATCGACACCCCAACAGAGTATGGCATGCAAGATCTCTAAACGTGCTGCATTGTAATAAGAAGTCATCTCCACTGAAAATGGACACAAACAAAATAAGCAACTGTGTAAATACAAGTAAGTTAATTAGTAATACATTACAATTCTAAACAAAGACAACCGTAATTTAATTTTAACATTGCTATATTAATTTGATCTTAATGCAAAAGGGAAAAATGCCACTCTGCAATTTGTCTCTATCCTCATTATCAGAGCGCTAAGCACTGCTATGAGATCTCAAAGTGACTTTCCACATAATTTGTTTTTATTTCATCGTGATTCTAAGCTTCCAGAATAACTCCTGTTATATGGTAACAGACGCTCTATTTCGTAGTCTTGCATTGTTATACATACCACATTCGTCATAGTAAATTTCTCATTTGTTGCAATAAGTATCCCAACTGGGTTCAAATTAACTGTAGCCTAAAAGATGGAGGTGGCAGTGTTAAAGGGGCAATTGTAATGACTTGTGATCATTTTACTTTAACAGCTTGTACATAGCATAAATTGGAATTGAACTTATTCGTCAGGGGTTGAAGTTCTGCTTCGTCCATGTCAGGTTCAATTGCTATGTCATCGTATTTGAAAACAAACTGAGGCACAACAATTTGAAAGGGTTTTGTGTCAAATTGCCAGGGCTTTAGCTAAAAAAAAAATATGGTTTATTTAACGACGCTCGCAACTGCCGAGGTTATATCAGCATCGCCTGTGTGCCGGAATTTTGCCCCGCAGGAGTTCTTTTACATGCCACTAAATCTAGTGACATGAGCCTGTCGCATTTAAGGGCACTTCAATATCATCGACCTGAGCCGGGATCAAACCCGCAACCTCGGGCACAGAAGGACAGCGCTATACAAACTGCGCCACTCAGGGCGACTCCAGGGCTTTATCAAAAGGAAGGTTAGTATGAATAATTGTTCAATATGACCAGTAAAGGTCTTTCAAGAACGAATACATGGAAAGTTTTTAAAATATTTCGCTCGTGTTATCTCTTGTTGTCTTAGGTAAAAATCCATACGTATACCTTCATGTATGGCAATGATTCTGCCAGGTTTGCCTGAAAGTAATGTGATTCGTAAGTCCCTTTTTTACGTTAACTCATATCTCGTTCAGATTCTAAATATTTTAAAGGTTTTTCTTTGTAAAAATCCTAAAATTACTAACGGCATTCTGCGACTTTTGGTCGTTTCCAAAAAAATTGCGGTCACGATGTTTTCCTAACAAGAACGAACTGATCCCCCCTTGCAATTGTAACTTATGAAAAAGGAAATACACAAAAGTATAAAAAAAAACAGTTCATTTTCATACATTCTGTTATAGTTGGCCTTATAGGTGTTGAATTAATGGTAATTCTAACATACGTATTATTTATTAGGTACATTAATAACAGTTACTAAACCTAAAATAAATTGCGAGAAATATATCTTGAGTAAAAATGCCTTTTGAAGACGTTTAGAAGTCTTCAAATCGTCATTGATTTTATGAATCAGCCTATGTGACAGTACATAGCGTAATTTTTTCAGGTGGAAGAAAAAAGTAATTAAATATCTATAAGCTTTCAGAAGAATATTATTTAATTCGGAGAAGACGTTAGATAATACGATGACATCATTGAGGATCAGTGTAGGCCTATTGATGTTTAATTAATTTTTTCTTCCTCCTGAAAAATTATGCTCTGTACCAGTAATGTCAAAGCAAGCGCATTTTTTTAACCTTGACGTCGTACGCGGGCATTAAGCGCTAGGTACGGAAGGAGGAAGGATTAGTGTATGTAGGCCTATATGAATAAGCAGCCTGTTCAATTAAGAAAACGGTGGTGTACAAACTTCAAACGGAACTTGAAATTTTATGTAATTTTTATATGACTTCTTTCTGTTCGATATTATATAATTATACTGTCTGTGAAACAAAAGTCTACACTAATTTCTTAACAATGCAGTTGCGTTTTAAACGTTACTAACTTAATAAAGAGTTAAGAAGGAATATTCACATAACTTCCATAGTAGTACAACTATACTGTACTAAGTGAAAGAAACACATCATTTATAAAGAAAGTGATGTCACAAAGAAAGACTAAGTATGACATAATAAGTTGAAATTGATATTGGTGGTATCGTTTGCCTGATAAACTTAATCAATAAACTAATCTGAATAATATTATAGTACAAAGCAAAGTTACATTGGTATATGTTTTAACTGTAACTAATAATACATAACAAAACTCTTATCGCATTATGTTTTTAAGGTGATATTTGTGCGCAACTTCCTATCATCAGAATATTAAATTATTTTCTCTAATTCTGCTGAAGCTATAGAGCTGACGTTTTACCAACACATGGGCACATATCTTTTGTTTATTATGTAAAAGTAGTTGCTAAGTTTATTCATTTCCTTACAAACATTTTCTATGTAAATATTTTCAAAATTTTCAATATACTATCTTTAGAAATACGTATTTACGATATATTAGATTTACGAAAACATTGTTTCAGAAACTGTAAGACTAGTAAATAA
Source organism: Periplaneta americana (assembly GCF_040183065.1). Classification (NCBI taxonomy): domain Eukaryota; kingdom Metazoa; phylum Arthropoda; class Insecta; order Blattodea; family Blattidae; genus Periplaneta; species Periplaneta americana. The sequence goes on from NC_091130.1 coordinate 97,431,941, forward strand.
ACATATCTGAAAATTCCACTTTTCTGTAAAAAGATGATAAAATAATCCATTTGAATAAAAAGCAAACTTGTGAAAAATGAGATTAAAATTAAAACTTACATTCTTATAATGCACTTATACTTCTCAGACAAATCTAAATGTAACATGGATGCAGTTTTAATAAGTTCTCTTCCCTTTATCTATTGAATCAGTGCTGGCAAGCCCTGTATATAGCTCGACCAAGCGGGATATACTATCTCTTTCGTCTGTCTCTTTCCTTTCCGCTGTAAAGCGCTCAGGCTCTCCTGAGCTCTAAAGTGCGCGCTTGCGCCTATGGGCATCAGTTGACACGACTGCTCTCTACTGTCACATAGAAGGTTTCATATAATTAACGACAATGTGTTACATTTGTTACAATATGTATACTTGTTTACGAATATTTTACACGTCGTGTATTAAGCCTTTTTACACGTCAAATCCTAACCGTGATTCTGAGAAAGCGTACCAGCATAGATTGCTGCTCGACACCGTGCATCTAGCTCGCATTAAGTAAACTTTTACATAATCCTCCGGTAAATGAGTGCTAGAGACTGGGCATATCTTGGATTTGTATTCTATTTACTAAGTAGGTTGAAATTATAATATTTATGATGTATGTGATCAGAGCACGAGGCTTCTATCCTGAAATCTTCAAGTTGTCTGAGCCTTCGGAAATTCATTCCTCGAATATTCCCCCTTTCATCCTATCATTCTCTCATTTCATGTGATTTAAATGCTGCACTAAATATGACATAGACTGGCGTAAGAGCTTCGGTGATACTGGGTTGATACTGGCAGTCAGATTACTGGCTCTACTATGAAAGGTACAACTGTTCATCGCTGCTGTAATAGGGAGGCATATCTGGCTGAAATATGGGAGTGTTTGTGGTGCGGTGACACTACTTAATATACGAAGATGTAATAACGGGGACACGAGAATCATCTCATTTCGATAGTCAATGCCAACTGCTAACCAGTAAGGGGCTTTCTAAGTCATCTGTAAAGTAGCTTTGTAGATCTACCTTCATTAGCTTCAACATTATTCCCAGATTTCCACACGTAACAAACAAAAGAGGCCTGGATACAGAAGGAATTCCGTCCATCTCTTCTTGAACGAAAGCATGCACAAGCTCTTGCGATAATGTGGCAGCAATTCCTTTTAAATTAACTTTTTTTGTGAAATTAAGTGAAATATAGGTATTAGCCACATTAAGTTTCTAAAGTTAAAGGGAGCGAAAGAGACCCAAAAATTAATCCTCATCTCCTATACCCCTTTTATAAGTATCAGGAAATCAAGCCACATCAAGAATCGAATCCAATCTTGCTTAAAGATAAGTTCTTTATTGTATGAAATAAGCTATAAGAAGAGTTTTCATGACTGTTCTGAAGTTCAATAAAATTTTAATAAGAATGAAGAAGGAACGGAAAATTTATATAATCCTAGATGATCCCAGATCGAAAAAAAAAATTAATGATGATAAGTAATTAATTTTTTCTTTGTGAAACTGACTACAAATTGTTTTATTAATTTTCTTTCATATTCCTTTTATGTAGTTTCTTGCTGTAGTTTTATTCATTCACGCTGATTATTATGTATCAGTTACGTGCTTCATTAACTCACTCCTTACTTTTTCGCGTGGTTTTGTATTTCTAGCAAACTGCAAGACAATTGCCATGTAAATACATGCACATTAACACATACAACCATACATACATACATACATACATACATACATACATACATACATACATACATACATACATACATACATATATAGATAAATGTTTTGCCCATGAGCAGGTCTTTCACTGCAAACCCAGCATTCTCCAATCTTTCCTATTTTCTGCCGTGCTCTTAGTCTCTGCATAATTATGATTCACTTATCTTAATGTCGTCTATGATTTGACATCTTTTTCTGCCCAGAAATCTTCTCCCGTTCACCATTTCTTCCAGTGCATCCTTTAGTAGGCAGTTTCCCCCTCAGCCAGTGACCCAACTATTTCCTTTTTCTCTTTCTGATCAGTTTCAGCATCATTCTCTTTCCAACACAGCTTCGTTTCTTATTCTGTCTATCCATTTCACACGCTCCATTCTTCTCTATATCCACATTTCAGTTTCAGCATCATTCTCTTTCCAACACAGCTTCGTTTCTTATTCTGTCTATCCATTTCGCACTCTCCAGTCTTCTCTATATCCACATTTCAAATACTTCTATTCGCTTCTTTTCACTTCGTCGTAATGTACAGTTGTCAAAAGAAAAAGTGGCCGCTCTCTAGATGCAAAGTTCCCTTCGGGTATCTCAGCTACAATTCGGAGACAGGCGATGTTACATGTTGTTGGACCACGTGGCCTGATATCTACAGTCAGAAGGAAAGTTTTTGCGTGTTAATCTGTAGCGTAATGGTAGCGTTTTGGGCAAGTATTCGTAAAGTTGTGCCTTCGAACACAACCTAATGCTTTTTATGTTTTTTTAGGAGAGAGAGAAAATATAATTGCTCCTGTTTCTTTTATGACTGTTTTAGTAATTAACATCAGGATCATGAATGTATTATGCCATGACTTTGTCATTATTTATTATGACAATATGGCTGCAAATGGAAAGAAAGATTATATTCTCAACAAAAATATATTTCGTGGCATAAACAAAACAAACTTACAGGCGTCTGCCTTAAAAAATTAAAACAATTAAAAGTTCAAAAAAACAAAAAGCCACGATTCAATATATAGTCCATCTTCCTCCCATCTCGATCACATCTTGCATTCGAGTGGGCATGGAATCGACTAGTGTTTTCAAATGCCGACTGTTCTCAGCCATGGCATCCCAGGCATCCTGGACGAGCTTTCACAAATTATCAGGGCGTCTTGGAGGGGCATTGGGCCAATTTTTCCGCATATGCTTCTTTACTTGTGCCCACATATTCTCCAAAGGGTTCAAGTCCGGAGAGCGACGAGACCAGTCTGTCAATTCGATATGCTGTCTCCTCGCAAACCAGTCCCGAATCAATTGAGATGTGTGGACTGGATGATTATCCTGCTGAATTTGAAGAATTCCAGCAGGATATAAAAACCTAGCATGAAGAACCATATAGCGTTCCAGCAACCGTTGATAATTGTGCTAGTTAAATTTCCCGCGAATACGATGGATTGTGCCCACTCAACGACGAGAAATCCATCCCCAACACGACACAGATACTCTACCACTGCGGACACGCATGGCAGCGTATCTGTGGTCGAATCGGATACCGGGAGGACGATATGCAAGAGTGGATCCTTCCTTTGTAGTAGAAAAGGTGACTTCTTGAGAAAAGATTACTCTTTTCCAATCCCGATCACCATTTCCCACTGCAAAGACTAACCGCTCCTCTATATGCTCTTCCTTATGAACTTCCCTAGGAATGGCACGTCGAGATCTCAAATTGGCGGCCCTTAAACGATTTCTCACGGACTGATCGTGGCCAGGGAAATTAACAACTGCCTTCAAAGTAGCAGCGGTATGAAAGGAATTCCTTTCAAGCTCTGCCACTAATCAGGCATCCTGTTGTGGTGTTGAAATTTTCCTTCTACCACCCCCAGTTTTTCGGCCAGAAATTGCCGAGCGTTGATAATTTTGCAGCCATTTCCGGGATGTCCTTTCTGAAACGTTGAAACGCCTACCTGCCTCGAATGCCGAAAAATCGAGATGAATCACACACCTCTTTGTGGAGCCATGTCAGTTAAAGTCGCAGGCAGAAATGGCGTCGTAGTTTCCTCAGAGAATTAGCCTCTACCTAGGTCTTAGAGTAACAGCAAAACATTCACTATACTAAAAATATATATTTTTCAATTAGGAAATAATAATATAAAAACTTGTTAGAGTCTTATTAATAAATATATCATTTTCAAACATAAAGTCCATAGAGTTAAGAAGAATATAATTATTTTATAACCTCGACCTCAGTGTCGTAATTTCTTTTCGAAAGATCTGTATTGAACTGTATCCACACAATACGTCCTTAGTCATTGCTGCTGTTACCACTGCTGCTGTTGCAGCTGGTATTACAACTACAAATATTGTCATAAACGTAACCTTTTTATGTCATTATTAAGTATTTAGAATATAATTGAAATGAATGTTCAGTTGTAGTGTTTCTGACAATGCGTTGAATTAGGTTAATACCAGATAAATGACATAGCTAAGTCGGAAGAACATAAGAACGTCGGACGTCGGGAAAGTCGGAATTCAAATGTCAACGTATCAGGCTCAAATCCTCGTGACTCCTTTCCAATTTATTATGTTACAGGATAGTATAATGTAATAATATAACAATATAAGAAGAAAAAACTAACACTCGTATTAGGCAGCTGTATTGTTCTAAAGCTAGCACTAAATTTATATTACTTATATTGCTAAAGAACGATAACAGAATACAAATGATAACTTGAATATAATTTATATTGCTAAATAACGATAATAGAATATAAATGATAATTTGAATATTGTTTATATCGCTAACGAACGATAACACAATACAAATTATAATTTGGATATTATTTATATAGCTAATGAAAGATAACAGAATACAAATGATAATTTGAATATTATTTACATTGCTAACGAACGATAACACAATACAAATGACAATTTGAATATTATTTATATCGCTAACGAACGATAACAGAATACAAATGATAATTTGAATATTATTTATATCGCTAACGAACGGAAACAGAATACATGTGATAATTTGAATAATATCATGTCGCTAATGAATGATAACAGAATATAACAAATTATAACATGAATATTATTTATATTGCTAAAGAAACGATAAAATATAAATGACTTGAATATTATTCATATCGATAAAGAACGATAACAGAAAATAAATGATAATTTGAATAATACAGTATTTATATCGCTAAAGAACGATTAAAAAGATAAAATGGAAACTTAAAAAAGGCCCGAACTCACAACCCTCGAATCATTAAGCGAGTACTCTACCGCTGGTCTACGAGACGCAGATATTGAATAGTTCCATAGTTCCGGAACTGCTTCTAAAAGCACATGCATCGTGTAACATCGCCGTGACCCGAAGTGGACTTAGAAAATATTCGCTGTTCACGAGTGCGGCCACTTTTTTTTTTGGCAACTGTACATGTTTCTGCCCCATACAATGCCACGCTCCATACAAAGCACTTCACTAGTCTCTTCCTTAGAACTAAAGATATTTGGTTTATATTGTAAACATGAATACTCTTGTCACATTTTCGTTTTCTTCTGGAGAAATAAACAGTAATAAACAGACTTCGCATGTTTGTCACAAGAGATATGAAGAGTTCACGGGAAAAACGATGAATGTCACAGTTTTCTTAAGGCTGATATCATTATCTAATTCAATGGATCACTGCGAAATTTAATGTTGTTCTTATGAAAAATGGTAAAAAGCAGAATTATCACCAAGAATACAGTAATCCTTTCTTTTATTTTCTATAGAAACAGCACTACATCTTGTAGTTACAAACTCAATCAGATCATTATCTAATCCTTAACAGAAATGTGACACTCATCGTTTTTCCCGCGAACTCTTCATATATTGTATGGAGTAGTTTCTCGTGGTACATTAATGACATCAGTCAAAGGCATAAGTAGGGTGCAAGATCTCTATGAGTTCTGGCTTGTGTTATGTAGAAGCGGACGTTGTTACGTATGTTTGTATGTCGATGAGTTCATTGTGATCTCGTTCAGTCATAGAGGAAGTGCACCAGGAGAGAAATGCCGCCACCAATATCCACACTGCAGTTGTTTATTTCGGAATTTGGAAATGATTATTGTTGTGGAAGGAATGGTAACGTATTCTTATACTGTATATTTTTTGTCATTGTATTAGGCTTAGTAGTTATTTCAATAAATATGTGTAAATTATTGTTTGTATATATATATATATATATATATATATATATATATATACATATCTATAAAGCTTCTGTTATGTATTTATTACCAGATTATTAATTTTGATATTCATTTGTAATCAATGGCGTGGCAAACATATTTGTTTAAAATGTTTCGATTGTACAAATCATTAAAGTTAAGTTGCAATGTTTTCACGATATGCTCCATTGTACGATTATTTTACATTCACCATAGACCTACTGTACCGCCATTTATGCAGTTAGCGCCAGATATTTGAACTCTCTCCGTACAAGGCTATATTCCTCGATAAATTCAGCGTGACAAAAATGCGAAGTCTGGTAATAAATTCAGGATAACTGTACAAGAAGGTCTGGATATATGAGTAAACTTCCTCCCTTACAGTTGCTCAGGCAGGAATTTCTAATGTCAGTTCGATGCAACATTCAATCCATTTTGTTGTTGATATTATTATTATTATTATTATTATTATTATTATTATTATTATTATTATTTTAATTAAGACACTTTTTTTCTCTCATTAACGAAGAGAATTTCTACATATCTGTTACTTTATTTCCCATGTTACTGACTATAAGACCTACAGATTATTAAGCGAAGAAAAAAATTGAAATAAAATGGCTTCAGTAAAAGTATCTAAACACAATACACAATAGCGGAATAAGTCGTTTGCGCCGTCTGCTGCGGCAATTTACATTTCTTTGTCCCGCACGTATCTTCTGTCTCTGTCTTTCACTTATGGATCATGACGTTCACACCGTATACTGCTGCCAGCACTCTATTGCTTTAGGACAATTCTCAAAGAGCTGTAAAAGTAAGTTATTCAAAAGAATGCAATGTCCCGTGTAAGAACAAAACACATAGTGAAATATTAAAACTTTGGAAAATTGAAGGACAGTATTGTTAAAAAGTTCTATCAAAATTCACCCGCACAGAAAACTGAGCACAACTAAAATAAAGTGACGAAGGTCTCCAAACGAATTCACAGAAAAACACAAATAGGCTAACGAAGAAATTGTGGTAGTGGTACCACAGTCTAGTATATACAGTCACGAAGCTCAATACGTAGGGAATATGCATCCATAGATAGTTGCTAACTGCTAGGATCGCTACTGTCGCCTTATTACATACAATGTAAAACAGTACCGGCACAGTCTATTGTTCCTAATACCCTCACAACTCAAGCTTCGTGACTGTATATACTAGACTGTGGTGGTATCTCGTTACGAAGTGTTTTTTTTTTTTTTTTTTTTTTTTTTTTGCGAAATCAATAATGCAAGAAAGGTATCAAAAGGAGAACCAAGTTGACGAGCGGATTAATAGTGTTAGGAAAAAAAGTGAGTGCATTGAGAAAGTTTGAACTACAGTTTAAGGGGTTAGGTACAGCTTACACCAGTAAAATCTTGGAAATATTCAACATTTTTTCCTCCATTACTGTATCTTGTACAATAATGAAAATTAGTATGTAAAAAACACCGTTCCTCTGCTATAAGAAAAAAAAAATTATAATTAAAAAAAAAATCATACTTTTTTTTTTTCAAAATTCAAAATGGTGGCAATTCATTGTGCAGTGATGAAGTGTTCCACTCACAACTCAAAAACTATCAAACATTCCGTGATGAAATTTTTTGTGTGTATTTATGCATGCCATATCTGTAACATGATGCAAAATCACTTCTCTACCTTTGATAGATTGTCTGATAAAAATTAAGTTAATTTAAAAAAATGGTCAAATATCAGTATTCTCTTCTAAAACAAAATAAAAAAAATATTTATTAAGGAATGTATTTGAAAGAGCATGATATTGTAAACATGAGTTTCAGCAATAACATAAAAGAGAGAGAACTTGAAGAAGTTAAATAGTTTATGAGTTATAAGGGAAACGCTTCAGCACTGCACAGTGAACTTCCAATATTTTTAATTTTGAGAAAAATATAGGCTATAAATATTTTTTTTAAATCGTAAAATATTTTTTTCATATAGCAGAAGAACAGTGTTTTGCACATGCTAATTTTCATTATTGTAAAAAATATTGTAATGGAGGAAAAAAAAATGTTGAATTTTTCCAACGTTTTACTCCTGAGCAGTACCTAACCTCTTAACAGAAGAAAGGAAAGCATGATACTTGGAGAGAAAAAGACTACAAAACCTAGAGAGGAAAAATGCACATCCTATGAAAGCTGTGCCGTGTAACAGAAGACTCAACCTTTTGGCACTCATTACACAAAATAAACCCCGGTGAAACGAAATTTAGAACCAGTAAAATCAGGCTCAAGGAAGCTGTTGGAACGTACTCCAAAGACTTAGACAGAATAGAAAGAAAAGTGCTTTAATATTTTGCAATAATTCAATTATTTAAGATGACGAGTAGCTCGAAATTACACATCAGGGGGGAAAATACGAGAACACTTCAGCACTGCACAATGAACTGCCATCATTTTTATTTTGAAAAAAATATATATATACATTTTTTTTAAATCGTAATAATATTTTTTTCATATTGCAGAAGAACAGTGTTTTACACATGCTAATTTTCATTATTGTACAAGACACAGTAATGGAGGAAAAAATGTTCAATTTTTCCACCATTTTCAGCTGAGCAGTACCTAACCCTTTAACAGAAGACAGGAAAGTATCATACTTGGAGAGAAAAAGACTACAAAATATAGAGAGGAAAAATGCACATCCTATGAAAGCTGTGCCGTGGAACAGAAGACTCAGTCTTTTGGCAATCAGTATACAAAATAACCCCTGGTGAAACGAAATTTAGAACCAGTAAAATCATGCTGCAGGAAGCTGTTGGAACGTACTCCAAAGACAAAGAGAATAGAAAGAAAAATGCTTTAATATTTTGCAATTATTCAATTATTTAAGATGACGAATCACTCGAAATTACACATCAGGGGGAAAAATACGAGAACGAAAAAATATTCTATCAAAAACAGAACATGATAAGGACTTCACGCAACATCAAATAAAAGTATTACTTGAAACAAAGGATCGCAAGAAGTACCAGAAGACGACGGACATTTACAAAAAAACATTGTGTATTATGAGGTACCGGTATTTAATTTGATTTGTGTCTTTGTGGCGAAATATAGAGTGTTTCATAAGTCTAAAGTGTAAATAACACAGGTTGCAAGTGCCATTTTTGTTATTTCTTAACTGGTTGAAAGTTATATGTCGAAATTGAAAGTGGAAGTAGACTTTAGTTAATGTATTCAATCACATATGCCATCAGTAGAATATAATAGATCAGAGGTCTCCAAAAAGCGTATCGTCATTCGTGCTCTCGATGCTGCCCGCCGAACACAGTGTGCTGTGAGGCTAGAGCAGGGGAAGGGACTCATACCTCAAACAGATGGAAGCGATCAGTGGGGGATCGTGGCAACGGTCTGCTTATGTTTACAAATAATAACATGAAAAGAATAAAAACATATCATACGTTTGTATATTATTTTGACATACTATGAAGCTGGAACCCTGTCGTTGCTATTGACACAAGCCAATGCAAATTCAACCTCTTCTATTCTATGGTGTCTTTCAGTGCCTGGAAAATATCTTCTCCAGTTGTATTTTGTAATTACATCTAGAAGACATTCAGACACACTAAAATGTTAATTAACTCCTCGGATGAAAATGGCTAGGTGAGCTTTGTCATTTCTATCTGTGCTTTCGTCCAATGGAAGTGAGTAAGCTACAAACTGGATAGTTGTGGTTTCGACTTCAGATTCAATTACATTTAAAATCTTGAAATTCTTTCTCTGAACTTGAATTGGAAACAATTTAATTTTCTTAAACTTTGACTTTGTTCTGAACACAGTATTTTAGTAACGTCCTGTATGCACGATTTTACAAATGATGCTTCTGTAAAGGGCTTCATTGATTTTCTAATATTCCAAGCTAGAACATAGAAAGCAAGAAGCTTTTTTGTTTAAGACTGAGGACACGTGTGTGATTTTTGTTTGTACTTTATTGTTTTATATTTATCAAAATATTTGTAGGCCTACGCATTTTACCTAAAATTAAACGAAAAACTATATGTATGTCATGCGGAATTGAGTGTAAACGTATTGTAATATACTGATTATTATGTATAACCAACAGTTATATAGATAGGTCCAAAATAAATTATTTTCACATGTCCAATATGCCTGTAATTGTATGATATTCTTTGTGCAGAGTCGAGTAGTGTCGTCGCATGTTGAATTTCAACACACCCTTAAGAATTTTCGAACAAATTAAGCATTTCACATTCTCCCCACTAACACAAAAAAGTTTCTCTTCCTATTCATCCTTGAATGTACTACGTCAATGATTAGAAGACATTGTGAAACGGTCGAACACTCCGACCAACACAATGATAATGGCAGTCCGCCACTGCTCTTCGTTTGCGCATAAACACTGAATACAGTACAGGTGGGGATGGGTGAGGCGGAACGCGCTCATTACGTACTATCTTCGATCCCATTCAGGGGCTTACTCGCGAGTACGCTTTTGGAGACGTCTGTAATAGATGATTTGAATAGAAGAAAATGACATCAGTTGAAACATTTTGTTCCATGTCCTTACAATCACTCTTAGATTATCTGTACGAAGTGTAGAGGTGAATAGAGCACGATGAAACGAGACAAAAAGTCCTAATAAACTTACGTCCAGGAAACCAGCCGATTCTCAGATGTCGTCACTGTGGTCATTATCTGAATATCCTTCGTACATTTGCAACCTCATTCCTTACCTGGCGCAATTAATGGTCGTTCTTAGCCTAACTCTATTTTTTCCAACACAAAATAGGCCTACGCAGCATTTCGGAAGATTAGCCTCTTTGGAAAATCCAGCTATTATACATGCATGACGGAGCACTGCCCAACTTTCATTTGAAAGTCAAGACTTTTAAAGCACAAACTTCCATTCCAAAACAGATGTATTGGCAATGGCTTACCAACAACAAGGCTTTTCGACTTTAATCACTTTAATTATTGTTCAGTGTTAACAACCAAATATTGTATTTAACTCTGAAGTTCCTTTCAAATATAGACAATTACAATTTGTAAGGCATGAAAAATAAGATAGATTTATCCTATCTTAGATATTGAAAATTTAATTTATTTTCTGGATACCAGTTAAAAAAAAGCATATTTTATCTAACGATGCTCGCATCTGCCGAGGTTATATCAGCGTCGACGGTGTGCCGGAATTTTGTCCAACAGGAGTTCTTTTACAAGCCACTAAATCTACTGATATGAGCCTGTCGCATCGACCCAGGTCGGTATCGAACCTGCAACCTCGGGTACAGAAACCCATAACTCTACCGACTGCGTCACCCAGGCCGGTAATACCAGTTGTGTTTAATGGAAAAGGAATTCAATTCGATTTCATGACATTCAAAGAAATTAGATTTTCATTAAGTCAGTTTTTGATAATTCTCATTTCTTCACTTGCGTAACTGTAAGCAAGGTGCATTTCCAACTTATACTACAGAAAATAATCGCAGTATCATTTGCATAAGTTATAAGTGTGCTGTTGTATATTTTAGATGATTATTTAGTTCTTCATTTCTTACCAACACCATGGCCTCCTAGATCCCCCAACTTCAATCCTCTGAAATATTCTTTTTAGGGATATTTCAAATGTCTTGTGTATTCTATCCTGCTGATAATGTTAACGAACTCTGGGAACGAATAAATTATGAATGGTTGTCAATGAAATAGAGATAATCCAGGGTTATGCGAACGTGTAAGAATGTCGAGAATGAAACGTGCTGATGCCCGGGTTGTCATGAACGGTGGTCATTTTGAGCAAATATTAGGGCCTACAACCCTTTCTAACTCCATTGCATATCGGCTGTTGTGTTACACCAGAGCACCTGTAGTGACGAAACATAATAATATCCCATAAATTTATGAAACGGCTGGTTTCCGGAAGTATGATTATTAGGACTACTTGCATTGTTTCGTTGTCCTTTACTCACCCCTGAAATTGTCACCTCAATTCTGAAAAATCCTCTATAATGAATTCTTACGAAAAGGAAACTTTCCCAACAACGGAAAAAATCTATTATAATCTTCATAGTGAAACCACGGAGGAATATTGCGAATAAGGCACAATATTTACGCAATAAGTGTATTAAATATAGGGCTGAAAGTACTGGAGAAGTTATTAATAGATAGAATACCTTATAATCTACATTGGGATAATAATCTGAGCTTTAATCAACACGAATATACTCAACGCAAATAGGAACCATAGACGTGCCAATGACTGTTTTTGTAAAATATCCCTTGAGTCACAAACATGTGGTTTTAAAACAGGCCTGGGTGTGAAACAACTCTTCGTTGGGTATTTCTAAATGCTTGACGTTCATGTGAAACTAATATCCTTCAAAGCTATATATAAAGATTAAATTTCTTTAAACTCTAGTAATTATTACTCCTATAGAAATGCATTTTATTATCATACTTTATGAATACAAATTATTATTGGATTATATATTGAAAATTTGATATGAAATTGTACTTAATTGTAATTATTTAATTTCGTAAAGATAATTTTAGCTGAAGATTATGTACTGTACACCGCCCGTCACTCTCATTATTATGAACAATTGTGGTCGAATATCTTATTCAATTTTCAAAATTGAAAATTCCCGAACAATCTATACATGCTGGTAGCTAATCAATATAAAAATGCATCAGGAACTCTGACATTAAATACATTCAATACTCAGAGAGAATAAGTAAAAGTTGTCTCCAGGATCGTAAAGAACTCTAGAGGATCGAATTGAAATATTAAGAAAAAATATATTAATGAAATTAGAATGTTCTTATCGTACGAAAGTAATTTCCTTCACGCCCAACTTACCGGTTTCGACTGAAGTGTACAAATAAAATAAATACGTGAAATGGTAAGTAATTTGGCAAAAGACAATAAAATTAAATTTAATGATAAACATTTGACATATTATTAAGCGGTGTGACAAAGATAGGACATATAGTAATATGAGGATTAATATATATTTAAATAATCAAACTTTGAAACTAGTCAGAGGACTTCAATATTTTGAAATATGCTTTAATAACAAATTGACTGGATATACAGAACACATAATAGAAAATAGCACCCGGTATGTTGTCAATATGGTTCAGATTTCAGTACAAATTAGGACACAAAGCATTGCGAACATTCTACAGAGAAGCTGTTGTAGCAATAGCAACAAACACACGGAGCATTAATGTGGGAAGTAACTTTGCTTAGACCAAGTAGCATCATGAGAATAAAGAAAGTCCATAACCCCATTAATATTACAATGTAAAACATTTTGAATATTATCTTACAAGGCATCTTCTTTAGTGACAGGTATAGATGGCGTATGTCCTAGAGTATAGTGCCAAGTTTGTGAGCATGTTGCTAGTGCAGCTGAGAATAGTACCACTTTCTATACAGGACACATCAGCCATTTGTCAAACACAGTTGTCAAATTGACTGCCGCAAAGATAAAACACTCGTACTTAGCGTTCCTATTACTTATTTCACACGCCAGAAACGGTGACGCGGACTGTACCATACTATTACAAGAAACAAAACAAGAAAAGCTGAACAGGCCTATCTGAATACAGCTCAAAAGGTTATGATAAACCTACAGAAGTTGAAGATTGGTCTCACTTGGCTAACCTAGTAAATATTAAAAAGGTGACATTACAAGAAACAAGAATAACGAATTAAATTTGTACAGATGGAAGCAAGTTCGAGAATGGAGTCACTAGCGGTAGCCTATATAGCAATATTTACAGAAATGATGAAATCGGTCGTAAATTATAATCATAGATAGGTTTCGTATGTTTTCAAACAACAAGGTAGAACAACTTGATAACACTAAAGGATTGAAGGAAATTCAATTTCCATAAAAACTGTCACATAACGAAAGGCTTAATAAAACACGCGTAACTATAGGTATCTTATTACACATATCATGTCACAAGTAAGACTTTTAGAGAAGACAAATTTTGCTATATATTTACGATGGGTCAAGGAGCATGCAGGGATTGAAATTAAATAGCTGGTCGTTTGGCGAAGTAAACAGTAAAGAAGAATACCGAATATTTATACGCAAAAGTTCCAGTAATATTCGCAACAAAAAGATAAATACAAACAACCAACGTAGAAAAGTGGCTCCGAGGATGGAACACATCAACTAAAGAAAAGAAACCAAAAACTTCTTTCCATGCAGCACTGATATATTGAAACTGAAAATCCCAAAACGTATAACTTCAGAACTATTGTGACCGGACATGACAAACTGAAGACCTGCTCCCACAAATGCCACGTAGTAGATAATATAGCACGCACATACAGTCATGGCGGCTAGGAAATTGAACACTTATTAGCGCACTGTACAGAACTTCATCAACAACGCAAGATCATACGAGCGAGCAATTAAGGATGTTTCATTGTCCAGTAGACCTATCTATACAAATAAGTATTTACAAATGAACTACTTGAATAAATCATTAAATTTGTAAATAGCAAAAACATTTCAAATACTTTATTGTAATTACTAGGCTTAGGATCCGGGACTTTTTAGCAACCAATGTACGCACAACTTGACTATAGAGTTCCTTGAACATAGTAGACAGATATACTGTGAATGTAAACAACGACGTCAATGTGCTGCGTTATATTCTACTGTTAATAGTACAATCTAGTGACGGTGGAAAATAGAGTAGGATACATACCTCGTAAGTAGAGCCCGGATATTTAGGCATTTATAATAGTTAAAATAGTAGGCAAAAAAGGCAATAAAAACGTAAAAAAGATACAACTAATTCTGAAAAAGGCATTATACATTTTTAAAAGGCATAATATATTTTAGCAATAAATTTAAATTATATCAACATAACTCACATTTTTATTTCGTAGATGACACATGTTGACTTATAAAATAATTTTTTCGTGATTAACTGTCTTTTCACAAATCTTATATAACAATACTGTTTCACCGGATGAAAACACATGGGCCCCAAATTCACTAACGTAAGCATGAAGGTTTACTTTTCAATGGTTTACTGAATTTAGGCATTCTAGCTAACCGATCTTATACCTTCTGTCACCCAACAATAACTGACTGTTCCTCACTCAAATTTCTTTCTTCTACAATAATAAATACGTGTAGCACAAAATTGTAACAATATGATTTGAAAATATGAAAGCAATCAATGGAAAATTCTACGTAATAACTTACATGAGAACGGACTTAACTTATTATAAAGCTGATTGTTGGTGTCGTGAAGAGATGACATAATTAAGGGGAGAGGATGGTAGTTTTTAAAATTTGTTCCTATTTGGTGTAAAATATTAATTTTTTGTATGTAGAGAGCTCATAGCTGTAGCAACTCAACCAAATATAAATATTTTGAAAAAAATTATTTGGGGGCCCAAATTTGAAAAAAAATCTACCCAATGCAGGATTTTACTAAAACCGATAGGGTAAACATTGGTAATTACGTGATAATTTCATGAAAACTAATTTAAAATGCAAATGTGTAAATATATCCTTATTCCGATTTTTTCATCTAAAAGACGATAACTTGCTGTACAAATCTGAACACATAAAAGATTGGATACGTTCTTGAATATGTGCCAAAAACCACTTTTACAACTTAAGCTGAAAGGTTGGTTATTTCGTGATAACCTTGGTGATTTCGTGATATTACATTGACTATTACACTCTTACCACGTCATACTACTTTCCAATAAAACGGTACGAAAGGACGTATTTCAACCAATCATGGCTGCTTATCGCACAATTTTATCGCGTCCCTAGCATTTGTTTAATTTTATCGCGTCCCTAGCATTTGTTTCTTTGTTTGCCAACATTTGAAACTGCGCTGGTCTGGACGTCAAATATATATAATTACAAACCACTCCAGTCGATGCACAGCAGTTTCAAATATGACTCGCATTGGCATTCAAGAACAAGAATTAATAAAAAATCACTGATCATACCTATGCATCTTCTGAAATCCGATTTACAAATAAATGAAGAACACCATTCGGAAATCCTGAATAAGTTGAACACACCATGTAGGCCTAAATCAACGAGTTCCACTTCTATTACGCACACGTCAAATATAACATCAATTGAACCACCAACCACATTCAAATTTGAAAATTGTACATTCAATAATTATTCTTTTAAAATTATTCATTCGGAAATTCTGAATAAGTTGAATACACCATGTAGGCCTAAATCAACAAGTTCCACTTCTATTACGCACACGTCCAATATAACATCAATTGAACCACCAACCACATTCAAATTTGAAAATTGTACATTCAATAATTATTCCTTTTAAAATTATTCATGTTTATTTTTTATGTCATCGTCGTTAATTAAAACTTTTCCAACACTTGTGTATATTAGTTAGGTTATGTTATAGCTTCTGCTATATGATATTATGGATAGTCACGTATCAGAGATTGTTTAATATTACGATTTATTGAAAATCATCTAACAAGTGACGTTGATTACTGGGATTCGGATAATTGAAGTGGAATGTTGCATTTTAATAAAAATTAAAACTGAATCAACAAAGCCTTCTTGACTAGTAACATTGCCATCGTGTATAATAGATCGAGAACTTCTCGAGAAGGCATTGCTCACTACTGCCATCTGGCATGCATCTAGCGTAATATTTGTAATGTTGAGATGGTACAATAATACATTTAAAGACAGTTGTATTTTCGTAAGTCAATTAATATTTTATTGTATTGGAGTACTTCGTTACTTCTAATCTTTATATACTTTCTTCTAATCGTGTAATAGTCAATTAAATCCCACTCGACTTTTGATTTTCTCTAGATAAATCAAAACGTCTAGTGAGATTACTGTTGATAATATCGTGAGAGGTAGAAGAATTGTGGAAAAATTCATTAAAGTCAAATGAAATTCTCATTTATTGTTACAAGACTTCAAACATAGTAATTCCGTCTAATATTCATAGCAAGAAAACATAGAAATACATATCAACACATAATAAGAATGAAATCAAAGTAAAAATTGAAATTGAAAAGGGATCTTCTTTGCCCTGAAAGGGTGAACACTTTTATTACGGACTTTACTATAGCCTATATTACTAGGGTAACTCCAAAAGTAATGCATAACGTTTGTTTAAAAATTATATTTTTATCCTACAGCTTTGCTATTTTCATAGAATGTAGATGCATCCTTAAGGAACAAAATGTCACTTTTCCACATAATCCCCGTCCCTTTCAACTGCCTTACGTAACCTAGAAACGAGGGCCTGTAGACCAGCACGGTAAAAGTCTGGACCAACACGTCTGAGCCACTCTTTAACAGCGTGCACAAGGGAGTCATCTTCAAACCTCGTTCCGCGAAGGGATCCTTCAGTTTACCAAAGAGATGGTAATCGCACGGTGCCAGTTCAGGACTGTAAGGCGGGTGTTTCAGTGTTGTCTATCCGAATTTTCTGATATGGTCTGTGGTCTTGTGACTGACATATGACTGTGCGTTGTCGTGCGATAGCAGAGCATCCTGCTTCTCCCGATGTCGTCGAAAAAGAACTCAGTCGAACTTGAAGTTTCTTGAGAGTTGCAACATACCCGTCAGAATTAAAGGTGGTTCCGTGTGGCATGATGTCCACAAGAAAGAGTCCTTCTGAATCGAAACACACAGTAGCCATAACGTTTCCTGCCGAAGATGTACTTTCGAATTTCTATTTCTTTGGTGAATTTGCATGATGCCACTCCATTGTCTGCCTCTGTCTCCGGTCCAAAATGGTGGAGCCATGTTCCATCTTCTGTCACAATTCTTGCAAGCAAGTCATCTAGCACTTATCATTGACACTTAGCATGATAACAATTCAAACAGAAGCTACACTGAACCCATTGCGTCCCCGTTTTCTTTTTTTTTTATCACATCTTGTCTTCAGATTTCTAAAATTCCTATTAGGGTAAACTAGGGTCTGTTGGACAGTCGGGCATGTTGGACACTCTGTACTTTAACGTGTTACCACGCCACTTATGGGCACCACATTCTGCTAGAAGTCAATGGCGGAAGTAGCCCCACTCGTGGCTACTTCCGTCATTGACGTCTAGCTGAATGTGGTGCCCACAAGTGGTGTGGTAACACGTTAAAGTACGGAGTGTCCAACATGCCCGACTGTCCAACAGAGCCTAGTTTACCCTATAATACAATTTTTAAAATAGTATAAAATGTAACGCTTAAAACTCAACAAAATTTCGCCTCAAACAGCTGAGATTTCTATCAGTAAAGCTAAGCCTATATGGCGACTACAGATGTATCTAAAATTCCAAAAACATTTCCTAAAATTTCATTAAGATACAATAAATCTTTGTACCAAATATCATATGCTTATCTTTAGTAATAAGCCTGTAATGTAATTACAAACATCCACAAAATTTGTACGGCCGAGAAGTGGAGGCAAACTTGCTCTCTCCAAACATAAAAGCTCACAGAAGCAACTACAATAGTCACACAAAGCGTAGCTGTATGTTTTTGGAAACTGGACAACATATGCAATCCCTTGGCGGAAATTTGGATCTCGTAACACCATTGGTTATTTCACAAAAGAGCAAATAAAAAGTATCACGAAATAACCACTGCCACGAAATTACCAATGTTTACCCTATATCTAAACCATTTTTAAATATAGATTCAAACAATTTTTTGAAATGTACTTGCAAAAGCATGCTCTACAATCTGTCTGTAACAGAATTTTGATGTTAGTCCCTACGTTTGTAGAATAAACAATTAAAATTTAATAACACTTTTTTTATTTCCTTTTTCGCAAACAAACGGGCATATTTTAAAAATAAAATCTATTAACACAATTCTGTTACAGAATCTAAAGAATGTGTGTTCTAAATTTCATGCATGCATCTTTAATAGTTCAGAAATTATATCCATTTTTATCTGGCAATGAAGTTACCGGAAACAACGATAAAGTGGTCGTGTGATTTAAAAGTCCATAGCGCAGGAAGTTTAAAAATTGGGTCTCAACATCTGATAAGGGCACAAAAATACCCATAAAATGTTATGCAATGCATTCCACACATGTCAAAGAGTATTTTAAAGAATTTTTTAAAAATTTTAATTTACCGGAAACAACAATGAAAGAGACGTGTGATTTAAAAATCCATAGTGCAGGAAGTTTAAAAATGGCGGCTCAACATCCGCTAAAGGCACAAATACCCAAAAAATGTTATGCAATGCATTCCACACATAATACAGAGTATTCTAAAGAAGAGTTTCTTTTTTTTAATTTATAATAATAATAATAATAATAATAATAATAATAATAATAATAATAATAATAATAATAATGATTTATTTTAGCTGGCAGAGTTAAGGCCGTAAGGCCTTCTCTTCCACTCAACCAGCAAAAAGTGTATATACATATGCATGAACTTACAAAGAATCCAACAATTTGATTGAGATGAGAGTTACATGTATACAAAAGTTATTTACAAATTAAACAACAAAATACTATGAACTATTAATTAAACACAGAAATAAACTGTGTAGCGGAATTAAACTAAAATACATAGAATGTTAATATATTTCAAATAATATTAGATAATAGAAAGAGATTATTACGAGACAATTAAAATACAGCACAATCAGGATGATGTCTAAAGAAAAAAGTAACAATGTAGTCAGTGATAGTTTAAATCAGTATGATTGGAGTGAAATGCTAATAAGGTTATCTTTTAAGCTGTTCTTAAAGGTGTTTATTGTCTTGCAGCCCCTAATACTTTGTGACAAGGAATTCCATTGACGCGAGGTGGATATTGTAAAAGATGATGAATAACAAGATGTTCTATGAAGAGGTATACTTAGCGTGCCACAGATAAGTGATCTGGTATTTACGTCGTGGTTAGAGTATAGATAAGAGAAACGAGACGAAAGGTAATTTGGTGTTGAAGTGTGCAGAATTCGAAAGAGTAAAGACAAAGAGTGTAAAGTTCTGCGTTCTTTAAGTCGGAGCCACGAGAGACTTGCGAAGGACGGTGATATGTGATCATACCGTCGGATGTTGCACACGTATCTGACGCACATATTCTGAGCTCGCTGTAACTTGACTGACAATTCAGAACTTAGGTCACTTAACAAAACGTCACAATAATCGAAGTGCGGCGTTACTAGGGTTTGCACTAGGGTAAGTTTTAGTTGCTGGGGCAAGAAATTTCTCAAGCGACTCAAACAGTAAATGGAGGAACAGATTTTTTTTATCGTTTCTTTAACTTGAAAATTCCAACTTAGATTATTATCAAAAAAGAAGCCAAGATTTTTTACGACAGATGAATAAGGGATTAGCGTGTTGTTAAGAGTAACAACTGAAAGATTACTGTTATCAAGGGAGTTAACTAAACGCTTATGGCCAATAATTATGGCTTGAGTCTTACTTGGATTAAGTGCGAGTCCGAAATTGGCCGCCCAAGTGGAGACAGTGGCTAGGTCACAATTTAACTTGTCAATCGATTCATTGATCGTATTGGGTCTGGAATGTATGTAAAGTTGTAGGTCGTCGGCATAGAGGTGATATCGGCAATACTGTAAGTTCTTTGATACGTCATTAATGTAGATAGAGAAAAGTAGTGGACCTAATACGGAGCCCTGCGGCACTCCCGCCTTTGTGCATCTCCATTGGGAGAATTGATTATCAAGTGAAACACACTGTTGGCGGTCACGTAGGTAGGAGTCCATCCAGCTCAAGGTATTGTCTGACAGGTGCAAAGCCTTCATCTTTGCAAGAAGCAAGTCGATATCAACAGAACCAAAGGCATTGCTGAAATCGAGAAGAGTTAGTGCCGTTACTTCACCCCTATCCATAGCTTCACGGATGTCCTCAGTCACTTTAAGTAGGGCTGTAGAAGTGCTGTGTCCATTTTTCACCAAAAAATATCGTCCTCTCCCGTTACATGAGAACGGACTTAACTTAAAATTATAAAGCTGATTGTTGATGTCGTGAAGAGATGACATAATATTTGTAACTATGGATTGTCGATCATTATTCATATTACAACAATAGTATTAAAGCACGATGATTAGCAGACTAAGCTCCGAAATAAATTACTTTTATTTACTACTGTTAGTAAAGTGAGTCATTATTTCATATATTTAAATTTCATACGAATTACATTACAATTAATTAGAAAATTGTAAATAAACAAGAAATATTGCTTTAAAATTACAAAAAGGCATTTATTAGTAAGAAACACCTTAAAAAGGCAAAACAGACAAAATAAAAATTGGCCTGATCACTTCGATTTATTCAAATCACATTAGTATTTATGAAAATAATGGTTTACTTCCACTTAGTACAGAAAAGCATTTTGCCAAACATCCGGGCTCTACTCGTAAGTTTTCATGTCCCTCGGCGACGTTGAAGGCGTTACATTGAATAACCATGTACGTACTTGCAACTAGTTCGAAAAAAACTGTTTATTATGAATTGAAAATGCACTGTGATGGCCTGAGTTCGTTTCGGAAGAATACTGTACCTCTGATCACGAACCGGATTTTACACTAACGCACAGGTAAACAAAACTCAAAGCGCCACCTCACTCCATCTGTACTGCGTTGCACTGCAACTTCACTTCATTCTTGAGTTGTCTCGGATCCTAATCGTGGTAATTACTCAATACTATTAATTGCAATTTGCTCAGTATTGTATGTTATTATGATAAATTGCAAAATATAATGTATAATATTTACCCATGCTCTTACTCTACTTCTAAATCACAAGTCATAGGCTCTCGCAAAGTACAACAAAGGGGACAGATGCCCCAGTGGGCTAGTAAATTTATTTGTGTAATAAAGATTAATTTTATTCATTTGTTTATTTATTATTTAATTCAATTTGTGCTGATCACGTTACATTGTTCGCAATCACAAATGCATGTTCTATGAGCATTTATCAGGTTTGTAAGGAAGGTCCGATGTCGCAAAATTCTTAACAATTCAAGACAAGAAAACAATTGCTCTCTCTAGCTTTTGAAAACCTTAATACGTCGATTCACAGGCGACGGAGTTCCCACTACACCGTTTATGGTCACAATAACACAGGATCTTCAAAATAAATGACACACACAGAATAACATCACCTGTGATTGCCAAGCGACTAGTCTTGGTATTATAAAAACACAATCGGCCTATGTTTGGGCTATTTGTTATACACCAGACAGAAAATCGGTGGAAATTTCTATGAGTAAGATCAGCACGATACTCGGGAGAAGAAGGAACAATTTAAATTTATTCATTGATTTACTCATAGACGCACAGAAGTTAATGACCATGGACTACTGTTTTCTACACAGACTGTAACAGGGGTCTTACAACGAAAGCATTAATACAAAGCTTAGAAACCACAGCTAGGAGATGTGCCATGTGGCAATACATGACTTTTGGTACGCACAGACAATGCCAGATCCTTATGTTTGTCGTGCCTACTTGAACTGAAACCACAGTAGAGTAGATAAGAGGATTATATTATATAAGTGGGGGGGTTTGGTTTGTATACTCAAGTTTGAACGTCTAATAGATGGGTTCACCATTCCCATGGGCTAGTCAAACACCATTTACCTAATTCCCAGATAAAACAATCGAATGTAATACTACTGTGCGACATAGTTTCCGTGTTAGAGAGAAAATATGAGAATTAAATCGATTTGTATTACTTTAATTTTAAACTCAAAGTCAAAAGGACGCTAAGCAAGATTCTGTTTTCGAGTTTCGGTTTTCAGTTACCGCTAATGGTAATTTCAATATTCCTCTAACTTCTTTGTATCTTTGAACAGCAATTATATTTAAGTTCAGACGATGAAAAGGAATATGTTACTACAATACAAATTTTGTTATTACCCTAAAAAAATTATTATAATCAGCAGTGCAAAATAACTCTTGCTAGGAAATGGAAGTAACTTCCATTTTCCTTTAAAATACATATTAAGTAATATACTGGAAACAGAATACAAGATATGTTAATACAGTATCTTCATTTCATTGTTTCTGTATATCTATAACTTGAAAGAAATGCGAAGTAAGAGAGTATTATTATCTATTATACTATACTCTTTCATAATTAAATGTATGTACTGTACATAAAAATAAAAGTACAATTATCATTTGGGGCGTGTAGTTGCAAAATCAGATACATCACCTTTTTTTTTTTTCGAAAATAATTTAATATTATATATCATATCTTCATATGATTCTACAACCGCTATGGCACTGTTATACATCACAAGGATTTGTATCATGAAAGAATAGTGTTGGTTGCAAATCCTTGGTCCCTTGCAAACGTTTTTCCTTCATACTGAAAAATTATGTTTTAGTGATGTATTTGATTTTGCAACTAAACGCCTCATTTTGTCTTTTTCTTTTTCTTCTTTTTCTTCTTCTTCTTCTTCTTCTTCCTATCACGTATTAATTCTGGTGGCCTGTTACTGTCTCACGCCATCGTTTCAGCGGACGGTCCAAAGATCTTGTTCCTAAAGGGCGGTAATTTAGTGCTTGGCGTGGTATCCTTGTTCTAGGCATCCTGAGTATATGACATTTCCATTTTCGTCTATAATTTTGAATTTTCTCTAAAACTGGGTCAATATTTAATTCTTTCAAAATATAAAAAATTTTCTTTTTGTCTAATCTAGTACAGCCAGCAGTTCTTCTTAAAAACTTCATTTCATTAGCACTAATTCGGTGTTAATCACATTTACGTATGGTCCAAGCTTCACTTCCATACATGAGAACAGGTCTCGCTACTGTTATATAGGCTTAAATTCTTGTGTGTTTTTGGACAAGAGAAGGTTTGAAAATGTTATTAATGGTATCATTTTGTCAACGCATGTAGGTTATTTTATGGCGCTTTATGAACATCTTAGGTAATTTAGCGTCTGAATGAGATGAACGTGATAATGCCGGTGAAAAGAGTCAGGGGTCCAGCACCGAAAGCTACCCAGCATTTGCTCACATTGGGTTGAGGGAAAAATCTCAACCAGGTAACTTGCTCCGACCGGGAACAGAACTCGCGGCCAGATGCGCTTATTCGTTACTCCATAGGTGTGGAGTGTATGTATGTATGTGTGTATGTATGTATGTATGTATGCATGTATGTATGCAGGCCTATTTATGTAATATAAGAGTGTATGCATGAATATCGAGGGTATTCATACCTTTAAGAAGTTTCACTCAATAGTTTCTTGGACTTTCTCAAAAGGAAATTAGATTGACACATGGTAAGGTGTCTATGGAGTCAGCATGAATCTGACGTCTACTTAGGCAACTGACAAACACCCATTCTCAGCACAGGATTCGAAGCCACTGACTTTCGTGGCTTCCACATAATGTCAGAAGAGCTGCTCCGTATCCGCGACATAAGATGCGCGATCCTTTACGTTGTGTACAATACAAGTGGTTCCATGAACTACTTCTTTAATATGAGAGACATGTTAGGTGGCATGTATCATTGCATGCGGATCTTAATTAGGACATTCACCTTGATCCGAGTTTAGGTTGGAATGGAATTTAAGTGAGGGTGCACGGATGGCCCAGAACTGCGACCTGTTGAGATCTAATGCGATAATCCTCGACATGGAATGAGTTGCGTGTCACAGATCCCCTATGCGCACAATCCAACCACATGACTCTCTAACGACAGGTCCCTACAGCCAACAGAAATCCATACACCATTCCTGCTTCGGCAACTTCCCCAAAGCTCCCCTGTCAATGCGAGGCGAAACTCCACCTCGGGTGCTCGTTGCAGAAGCCATCCAACGTCGCTTAGCTACATTCCACGGAGGCCGGTCGAGAGAGCCAGTAGTTCCGGGAGGTCGCCTGTAGAGTGATCTGAAAAACCAGAAACGGGATGATGGGGAAGGAAAGGAAGTGGCAAAGATGAGTGGAGTTCCAATCGCCTCATAAAGTTACCTCATATTCATTCATAGGAGTGAGGGAAAAACTCCGAAAAAACCTCACACAGGCAACTCGTCCTAAACGGGAATCGAACCCGGGACCGCTGAGTTCGGAGATGGACTTGCTAACCCCTCAGCCACAGCGGTGGACGAGTTTAGATTGGTACTATGCTATTAATTGGCAGGGCCACAATTTGTTTTAGGAAATGAAACGAGACTTACACAAATGTATAAAACCTGCGGATTACATATTACCTTCTGCAGTGCTTAAGAGGTAAATTCTCAAGACAACAATACGCTTTGAACATACTTTTACGTAACTTGTTATTCATGTCCACAAGGACGACGAAGAGTTGAGAAGTGGAGAAAGACGATAACTTTCTTCCTGTTCCTTTTTGCCCTCCCTCGAGACATTCAAAAAGAGGTTAAGCTATAAATCTTGAGCTTTATTTTTCATTCCATAGCTTGGATTTCTATGACCACGCCGAGGACAAACGAGGAAGATCTCGGGTTTACTCCCCAAAGAATTTCAACTCTTTCTAATGTTAAGATAAGATGCGTATATCACTAGAGGGACTTTGTATTCGTTCGTAAAGTGCCTACCCTTGGCGAAACGGAACTACTTTTCAAACTTTCAGTTCTTCGGATGAAAAAGCGATGAAATGAGAGTGTAAAATTTTTGGTTACAGAGTGTTGAGAGAAGAGGTACCGTCCATGTTTATGCAAAAAGGGAGCCAGTATCACTACCAGGCAGAGCATTTTCGTTCCCAAACGTACAGCGGAACGAGTAGTTTGTTCTGGTAGCTACATCTATTACGTCACGTGGATGCGTAAGCAAAGTCGAATTGCAACGCATGGGGTCATTAAATAATAATGATGTAATGTATTATAAAAATTCCCCGTAACGTCATATGACGAAGAAAGAAAATTCTCTTAGTTTATCCAAATTTTATGTGATGTTCAGAGTTGCATTTCATAACCTTAGAATATACAGGGTGTTTAAAAAATACGGGGCATAATTTCAGGTATGTATTTCCCACATGTAGACAATCAAAATAGTTCATTACAACATGTGTCCGGAAATGCTTTATTTCCGAGTTATGGCCTTCACAACATTGAAATTCACCGGATCGTTTTTCTTTCCGCAGGTCGTTGCCGTCAAAGGAGACATTAAAAGGGCACTCTGACAGTTCATTCCGAGGAGAAGGTTGCATTTAGTGTTGTGTAGGCTTAGACTGTGCGACATGTATTCAAATCAAGAGCTGGCAGAGATACACTTCATGTACGGTAAGGCGGACGGCAATGCTGCGCTGGCTCGTCGTTTGTACCAGGAGAGGTACCCACAGCGACAATGTCCAGATCGGAAGACATTTGTACGTCTCCATTACCGTCTGTGCGAGTATGGAAAATTTAACTCTCCTGGTTTTGGAAGGGGATGACCAAGATCTACAACTCCAGAAGTACAGGAGGAGATTCTGGAGGCTGTGAACGTGACTCCTTCTATCAGCACACGAAGGGTAGCGTTGTTGTTCCTCATACGACTGTCTGGAGACTGTTGAAAGAGTATCAATTGTATCCTTATCATTTGCAACGTGTACAGGCCCTGTCACCAGCAGATTACCCTGCACGAGTTAGGTTCTGTCAGTGGTTCTTGCAGCAGTGTGGTGTAAATCCGAACTTTCCTGCCTTAGTATTATTTACAGATGAAGCACAGTTCACACGAGATGGCATAACAAATTTCCACAATCAGCATGTATGGGCGTATGAAAACCCACGTGCAACTGTTCCACCTCATCACCAGGTGCGGTTCTCCCTCAACATGTGGGCCGGTGGGTATCATTGGTGATCGATTAGTTGGACCCCATGTACTTGTAAACAGACTTACGGGGTAGGCGTACAAAAGCTTCCTGGAAAACACCATACCTCATGTTTTAGAAGACACTCCACTGATCAATCGTCAACACATTCACTTCTTGCATGATGGCGCTCCTGCACACTTCAGTCGTACGGCTCGCCGGTACTTGGATCGAAGGTTTCCTGATCGATGGATAGGTAGAGGTGGCCCAATTGCTTGGCCTCCACGCTCACCTGATCTGAACCCTCTCAATTTCTACTTGTGGGGACATTTAAAATCATTGGTTTATTCGTCTCCGGTGCCTGATTTGGAATCCCTTCGGAATCGAATTGTGGCATGTTCTGAGGACAAACTCAATACTCCTGGAGTTTGGGATCGTGTTCGCAGGTCAATGAGACATCGATGTGAGGTCTGTATTCAAGCAGGAGGTGGACATTTTGAACATCTTCTCTAATGACAACGACCTGCGGAAAGGAAAACGTTCCGGTGAATTTCAATGTTGTGAAGGCCATAACTCGGAAATGAAGCATTTCCGGACACATGTTGTAATGAACTATTTTGATTGTCTACGTGTAGGAAATAC
Source organism: Periplaneta americana (assembly GCF_040183065.1). Classification (NCBI taxonomy): domain Eukaryota; kingdom Metazoa; phylum Arthropoda; class Insecta; order Blattodea; family Blattidae; genus Periplaneta; species Periplaneta americana. Next base: position 97,459,260 of record NC_091130.1, read on the forward strand.
ATACCTGAAATTATGCCCCGTATTTTTGAAACAGCCCTGTATGTTTCCGTTCATTGCAACAGGATAGGCTTTGATAAACTAATTATTTGTATATATTGTGTAAAATCCAAATTGCTGCATCACGTACCATTTTCCGGGGAAAATGAATTGACTTTTCATGAAAAACTTCGTTTTCATTAATTCTTCACGCTACTGGTAAAATTACAACACTCTAGGAATTCAAGATGCCTCATAATACTTAAAAAAATGTGTACTGGATACAAAAATGATGTTACATAGTTTAAACATGACAACAATAAAAATATTTCATGTGTATGAGAAAAATGTCGGAATTTGAACTTACATTTAAAATAATTTTCTGGATGATTTCTGCTCATGGATGACTGCCTTTTACAAGAAACCAACAATAGTCTGCAAGCATGCTGGATGATGATCTTGCTTTATATTGCCTTTCCATTTCAGATATTTCTTGGTGAAATCTTTCCTCATGCTCTTAGCTTACTGCTCCAAGGTTAAGAGGAAAGGAATACAAATGAAAATGGAAAAACTGTATTTTGAGAGACAAATTACATTCCATTTTCTCATATGTACTTAACATTGTTTCCATACCAAGTTCTATGTAATTGTCTGCCCTAGAATTTGCAAGGAAATTTGAGCAAACATCTTTGAAAGCGCGCATGCCATTTTTTCTGTAACGGAAAGTTTTACCTCTAACAAGGAGTCAGCCATATCTTTGCGAATTTGTGGACCGATGGAAATGCCCTCTTTTAATTTTCCTTCATTCAAAAGGGAAACTTTTATTTTAAATATTGAAAACCACACCCTTGTTAGTTCATTGCGTAGACTTCACTTTGAATTGTTATGAAATTTACTGAATAGAAGGGACCAATATTTGTTTAATTATTACAAGTACAAAAGAACATACGAACAACCATAAGAAACCGGAAATAAGTCATAAAGTTATAAAATGCATTAGCTTTTGTTTTGGTTTGCAACCCCCCAACCGGCGCTAGATGTTTCCTGGGGTAGCGCTTATCGAAAAGTGAAATCATAGTATATCTTAAAAATCTTACGTTATACGAAGAAAAGAGATGCATTTTTGGATTCAGCGCGCACCAAATCATAAGGGATACATTGTTTTAAGTCTGAGCAAAATGCCTGTTGTTCAGTGAGTACATGTGACTTGACGATATGTGTCAGAGGAAGAATTTACTCTTTGTACACACCTGAAGTCTGATGAGTCTAATGTGTAACTAGTCAGCGATGTGTGCAATGGAGGGAGAAAGAAACTAGCCACCCTACCCCAATATCTCTTGGTCTAGTTGCCTCATGGCAGATGCCTTGTTGGTGTCACTTGTGGGGTCCACACCTGTACATACACATTTGGTTAGCTATACAGATAGCTTGTAGCAGGTATTGTAGCATGTCACTGGTTGCAAGTATAATGCTGTAAAGCAAAATACAATTTTTTGTTATCAATAAGAATATGGACATCAAAATATACAAAGCACGACCAAATCTGAAACAAGGTTAAACGTTTATTAAGAAATTCCTTCAATCTCGAAGACACTATTTAGTTACAGAAAAGAACAATAGGGGAGAGTCTCCCAAATTGGACCAATTCCAACATTTTCTAATTTTTTGTCAAAACGGAGAAACTTAAAATTTTCACTTTATCACCAAAACATACCTTGGCATTTTAAAAATACACATGTTAAACTACAACACTTTATAAGTAACAGTTTAGACAATACCAAACAAAATGTAATGGTCTGCACTCGGTCCAATATTCAAGAAAGATCTTCTAAATTGGACCTGGAGTTTTTAAATTGGACCACTTTTATCGTGCTTATGGTTTAGTTTATTAATGAGCTAGACGTTACACGAATTTAACTTAACAATTATAGAACAATTTTATGCTTGAACACTTAACACATTTTGCACAAAACTACTGAACACACTTTGCACAATAGTACTTTTTATATTAATCTTTGTTTTCGTCTTCATTTTAATCTTCTACATCTTCATTGACGTTCTTGGTTTTATCTTCATCATCGTCTACGTCTCCGTTTTTATCGCTGTTCTGGTGTTCATTTATTTTACATCGTCGTATTTGGTATACATTTCCATCTTCATCATCATTTTGGTCTTCGACATCATTGTTGTTTTGGTCCTCAGCTTCAGTGTTGTCTTGGTCTTCGACGTCATTTTTGTCTTGGTACTCGACTTCATCATCGTGTTCACTCATCGTAATATCTTCCTTTATTTCCATTTTATCATCGTCTTCAAGTTCAACCACATCCTCATCTTCATCTTTCCCTTCATCCGCATCATCGCTGTCTCTTGCTCTTTATCGTCGTTGTCTTACTCTGCTTCATCGTTGTCTTGCTTTTATCTTCATCATATGTGTCTTTGCTGTACATCTTTATCTTACCAAAGTTTTTGTCTTTATGTTCGTCTCAATCATGGTATTTATTTCACAATTATTTTTGTTTTATCTTTGTCGTAATTTTTATCTCGTATGTTGCCATTTCTCTTGAACTTCATCGTCTACGTCTTCATTTTCCTTTCCTTTATTTAATTATCTGTAATTTCATCCTCCAAGATTCACTCGAACGCCTTCCGAGGTTACGGCTGCTTAGTTAAAAGTTGTACCTAGTGCTCTGTATCTTACAAGATGAATTTCAAACTACACTTTACTAGGGCTGGTTGTTACTTTTGATGTGAAACACTCGCGTATTATTATTTGGATTCTTACATTTCATTACATAAGCAAAAAACAATATTATACATAAATCTTATAACGGTCCAATTAAAAAATCTTTTCGGTTCAATTTGCAGGAAACAGTAAATTTATTTCTTCTAGACATTCAACAAAACTTAAAAAAAAAAGCACAGATTTAAGTAACTTTGCGAAAAGGTACGTTGTTCTACATACTACTGCACAGTATTAATAAAAAAATCCCTCACTCAACTGCCTTTTCTTAAATATCTTACGATAATGGTAACGACAATACCACCAGAAGCTTTAAAAAAAGAATAAAACTGTGTAACTAAGTTTACATGATTGCCAACTGCACAATATTTACAAAATTAGATGAGGGAAGCTAGTAGTTCATAAATCTACCACTAGACGGCAGGTACTGCATTAGGTTACTTGAAAAAACGATTGGTCCAATTAGCATGCCGGTCCAATTTCAGGTACTTTCCCCTAATTTATAATGTACCATATAGTTTATCTTCCAATATCGGAAACCATAATTTCTATGAATGTGTGACAGTTTAGGTTTTGGGAGACATAGCTACTCTAGTCGTCTGGAATCTGAAAGTACAGCGGCCGTTAGCTTCGCCTATAAAACAGAGTGTGCGCATGCGCGAGCATATACTATAGTACTGCTTCTACTCACCGCGTGACGTCACTTATGCTTGCAGATCCCAGGCGGGAAGTGTAAATCGTTGAATTGAATACTTTGCGCTGAGAAGGACGACACGATCAAAAGAACTCCATCTTTCACCGAAAGACGCAACTCATAACTGCAGAATAATGTATACAGAGTGAAAAGTAATTAAACCGACAAACTCCGGGAGGTTGTATAGGCCACCAAAACAAAGTTTTCTCTAACGTCTTATTTTCCTCAGAGGCTTTATTAAATCGGCAGAAGGCGTATGACGGCTCTACAACTTCACATTTTGTAAGTCTGGACCTGGACCCAGTGCAGTGCTTTATTTAACCAATCTGGTGGCTCGGATATTTACTACAGCAGGGAAAATAAATGGTAATCCTGAAGTCTTTCACCGCGTTAAACGATCTATGTTCCGCCGATGTAACCTTTGTGTACAGGTCAATGGAGGTATCTTTGAGTATCTTTTGCAGTGATTTTGGTGTGTATATGTTTTTGAATATCTTTTGAAGTGATTTTGGTGTGCAATGTTTTATAATAGACTCAAGCAATAAAGCATGGCAGTGGTTTGTGTTACATTCAGATCTGGTGTCCTCACGAAATAGTGCCTCACAGCACAATATGACATTAGAGAAAAGTATTTGTTTTGGTCTGCCATGCAAACTCCCGGAGTTTGTCGGTTTAATTACTTTTCAACGTGTGTAGTATACGTCCACTTATCTGACTAACGAACATTATATCTGACAATTATTATTATTATTATTATTATTATTATTATTATTATTATTATTATCATCATCATCCTGGCGTGACAACCCAATGAAGAATCAAGGCCGACCAGCCGGTTGCTGATCTCACGTCTACATGCCTCAGCAGAATTGAACGTTAATCCAACCAGAATGAAGGTATCGTTTGATTACACGATGATAACCCTGTCGTTATAGCTGGTTTCCGTAACTGAATTTCGCTACCTATCGAAAGGAACTGGCCACCCTACCCTATCATCTCCTAGCTTAGCTGCCTCATAAATGGTGCCTTGTTGGTATCACTTGTGAGGTTCAGACTATCTTCGGACAGTTGGCTAAACAACAACAACGTAGCTACCCAAATTCAGCACAATTCTGGGTAGGCACCAGTCCCATGCTCTGGCCGAAATGTCATAATATAGGTAATTCCTCCCCAGGAGGTCCCGAACCAAGGTGCATTTCGTAACGCGAGTGCTAGGCACGATGCCTAGATCATGACGTTAGACGCGGGACAGGTAATTTCAGTGGCGGTTCCTCGGGGGAGGGAAGGGAGGAACGTCCTCCTCACATTTTCTTCTTTTGAAAGTAAATACCAAATAAATTATGTGCCTTGAAATTCGAGGAAGATTCGATAATTTTTAAGTTCACAGCTATAAGAAAAACTCGGTTGATCGAGTTTTAAACGACGCGCGCTCATGTGCTGTAGAAAACTGTGAGAAAGATGCGAGATTGTCTGTGTAGAGGAAAGGCACTCCATTTCTCCTTTACTGCAGTTAACACACATACACAACAGCGCACTAGCGGCCAGAGAAAGAAGCAGAGTTTTAAAGCAAGTAAATGAACGGAGAGGGAGGAGATCCTCCTCTGAATCAGTCATGGGCGGGAAATAGAAACCGACTGGTCGTGCAGCAAGCTCGCTACCGCTGCCACCTAACTATGCTGCATTGAATCGGACTATAACACATCTAGGAGGAGACACAACAAAAACAGTTTTAACGCAACGCTATGAAAGACACCATGTAAACTTTTTTTTTTAATCATAAATCAAAAATATTATTCATTGCACTTTATATAGGCTACTATTCATGGTTTGAAACTTTCGTGGATATTTGAAAGTTAAAGTCGGGTTTATGTAAAACAAAGAGGAAGTAGTTTTACGTAGTTGGCCCCTGAAATTCACTTCTATTCATTGTTTACTAGACAGGGCAACAGCCAAGTTGTCAGTTTTGTACAAATATATTTGAAACTAAAAGTAGGCACTCCAAACTACATCATTTTTAACATAAAAAATTAATCGGCCACCGGCAGCTTTGAACAATAATGATGACATGACTTTACAAGAACTGACATTCTTCAAACGTATGTGACACTTAACTTGTAAAATGTACATGTAGCAACACAGACCACGTGGGTAGGTGCAGTGTTCTCGCTTCCCTCAGATTATTTCTCATTCCTATTCCCATTTCCATTTCCATTTCCGTGTAACGGTTCCGGTTACGAGTTAGCAGCTAGTCTCTTCCAACACGTGTGATGCTGTAGTGTGCTCGAAAAATGCTATGCGGTTGTCAATTTTCTTGTAATTGTTAATTTGTGCAATTATTCAACAATGAATGGAAGTGAAATCATAATATATTTTGGACAATTTAGGAAACTCAGCTTACAAAAACAGATTATTGCTATACAGAAGGGAAGGCCAACCCCAACACTACCTGGTCTTACATGTATGCATGTAGGCTAATTTGTAGCATGTATCATTCAAGAAGGTGTCATTTAGTGCTGTTAATTTCTTTCCTCCTCTTAAGAAATATGCAGGAGCCGCCACTGGGTAATTTTAATACTTTTTATAATTTCCCTTTATTTTCAAGAAATATCCAACATTGATAGAATGATAATTAAGCCTATAGATGTATATTTACCTAGCATCTTGTTTAATCTACAGTAAATAAGTAAATGATGAAATTTTAATCGCAATTCTTTTCTTCAAGCTCGTATTAAAATAGTGAGGCAGTTAAGAATTAATTTATTAATTGATACTTTTATCTGTAATTCTTCTTTAAAATACGTCAATATGGGAACTGTGAATTTAATTTGTGTATCAAATTACACAAAATAGTGTCACAAAATATTAGAAAATAACTACACTCGAAACGTTCGTTGTTTGTCCCAGTAAAACTAAAATACGTTCTCATAAACGGAGATATAATAATTCGAATTCCCAGTTCAATATCAATTCTAAATCACAGAGATTGTTCAGAAACTATAACTTAATATCTATATGTAATAGAAATTGCGTATTCATCATTAATAAACTCCACAGACCATTCAAAGACGACATAATGACAATTATTACTATAATTACAGTTATTCATTTAACGTTCCCTATAAACTACATGAAATATTTGTTATAAGTAGGGATCGGAATCTTAGCCACTACTCTTTGAAGTTAAGCGAGTACGGAGTTTGTGCAATGAGCCAAATGACGACGAAGAATAGTGGCGCGCGGCGATGTATGGTGAAAACAAGACTATTTCCGCATCAAGAACAACAATCACAGTACACACATAAAATAATGATTTCAAGAGTAGGGCTGTCTTGTGTATTATAAAAGAATAAACATAGTTTTCGCTGAGAAATTTTAAATTAAAATGTTACGGTTTCACAGACACTACTCTTAATGAAATATTTAAGCCTATATTATAGCAATTTTTATGTACAATTTTAACTTAAAATGTTACTGTATCAGAGGCACTACTCTTAGTAAGAAGTTTAAGTCCATATTACAGTAATTTTAATGTAAAATTTTAACTTACAATGTTACTGTTTCATACGTATCGCTCTTAATGCAATGTCTAAGCTCATTACAGATAATCTTTGTTGTAAAATTTTAACTGAAAACGACGGTACAACCGTAACACAGATACCACTTTTAATGCAATGTTTAAAAACTATATTACGATAATCTTTGTTGTAAAATTTTAACACAAAACACCGGTAAAACTGTAACATAGGTACTGCCCTGAATGAAATGTTAAGCCTATATATTAAATGATCTTTGCTGTAAAATTTCACTTAAAATACCGGTACTACTATATCATAGGTACTGTCGTTGTGTACAAGACGTGTACTTTCCAACAAAAGTTTTAAAGTGCTTCTCCTCAACTTTGTTGACTGTTGACCTGCACCATCATTTTATACATTTCTGCTAAATTTGTCCGCTGGCACTGAATTACTAGTTGAAGGTAGAACGTCAGACTCACTTTTTTCTATCAATTTGAAAAGAGTTATATATTTTTCTATATCTTTTTAATTACAGTTTGCTGTAAATACCATCTTTAGAACAGATTATGTCAGTCTTACATAACACACAAATATGTAGCCACTTACACAGACATAATGTCTTCCGAATTCCACTAGTCACTTCTGTACTTTCGTGCACCTGTTTAGGCACCTTTATTTCAACTAGTAGTGCATAATATCATAAACATTGCTAAAATAAAGAATACTATACTTGTTTAGGAGCAAGGAACCTGTTTTAGAGTAATACTGTAGTGCGTTTGTGAGCAAGGTGTCTACTGAAGGACACGTAACGTAATGTATACCCCATGCACACATATATGCATTCCAATGTTGTTGGACTAAGAAAACAGTATTTAATAATAAGAGAAAGAACTAATCATTAGTAAAATATTTTTGTTTGCTATGTACATTAATGTTTTGAAACTATTTACAGATTTTTAGAGAGTAATAAATTGTATTGTATAATTGTAAATAATTTACTTATACAAACCATGAAGTCATATTCTCTATCTGACGTCGAATGAGTGAATACTAGTTTACAACATAGTCAAAACTGAAAGGCGAAACTCTGAAAGATAATAATGATGTATGCGGTGGTTTACTTGCAGTGCGGGCACTACGCTTGAAGGATGGGAAACAAATGCACAAATGAACTGGAAGCTCACTACAAAGCTACGCGAAATAATTTATTGCAGAATTGACATTATAATTCGTCGCTTATATGGAATTTCTGTGTGGTATTAATTCCAATAATATCATAGTAACTAAAATGTGAAATTTAGTGTGTGATAGTTATCTGCGGTTTATTTGTGCCTTAAACTCTATAGTACCGGTACAGTATTGGCGTTTGCACTAAGTTATTGACACCGAACGTGTATGTAAGTGACATCATGTGTAGACCATCATGTCATTTCAATATTATTAGTTAGAGCATTATCCGAACTTAATTTACACGGCTACACAATAAAACGTCCTTACATAATTGCAACACAATTCTTCTATTATTCAAATTAACATTCCTAGTTAAAAATAATGAGTAAAAATCCTTATACGCGGTTTATTCATGAAGTTTGACTCAAGGTTTAGGAGTCAGTTCTGAGCGCCACTTTCAGAAGAAGAAATAACATATGGATATAGGTACTCTGATAAATATTTAAAGAGCTACAGCTCATCGAATCATAAGAAATTATAAGCGCTTGTGAGGAGAATTGAAGGAACTAATTAAAAATATGTAGATATATTATTAAAAGGAATACTCCATTAAAAATAAATAAGTACATCTCAATTTTAAAGCAGATTATCAAATATTCCTCCTTCCACTTCAACGCACTAGCTCGCACGGATGTGAACCGGGCGCGTAGCATTTCGAAACTTGGCATGGCTGAGCGCAGAAGCTTTGACATAACGGGCAAATAATTATCGTTGTTTTGTTTGTGCTTTCGTAAGTTAGCTGCTACTGCACGAGAAAAGTAAAACAAATAAAGCTGTGTTTCGGAGGTCAATGTCTTCATTGCTAGAGACCAGATCTTGGGTTTCAAGAGAAGTTTCTACTTTTACACTGGCCCCTAAAAATTATTAGCAAGATGGATTATTAAAGATTTTAACATCCATTTTTGTTTTGTCACTTATCTGTCTTGTAACATAAATATTTTTCTCACGATAATACCGTAATGCGAACTCAATATACACGGTGTTCCATTCAAACCTCCCTGATCAATTAATCGTTGCTAACCAGGTATGCAAATTTATGAAATGAGACTTACTAAAAGAAAGAGAAGGTCAAAGAATTTGTATTTCATTTGTTTGAAGTTGATTGTTTTGTCACTACGTTGCGCAACAATCGCAAAAGCAAAAAATGGCGACTCCACAGCAACGAGGGCAAACGGTGGTGTGGTATGCGGAGACGAAATCCGTGATTTCAACGCAACGAAATTACAGATGAGTGTGCGGAGGAGTTGCACCTGATGCAAAATCAATTAGACTCTGGGTCAATAAGTTGCTTACGACCGGTAGTGTCCTAAAACAATCTGGTGGAGCTAGGCGTTCCGTGACAGAAGAAAAAGTGGAAGAAATTCGAGCGGGATTTCAGAGAAGCCCGAGTAAATCCATTCGCCAGGCATCGAGGCAATTCAATGTGCAACTGTGCATCGAATTCTGCATAAGCGGCTGTAGACTTCTCCCCTTAATCTCACCCCAACTGTTAGACTTCGAAGACAACAATATTGTGCACATTGAAGAGGACAATTAAATACCGTATTTAAATTAAATAGCGGTTACCTTACATCAATTTAACCTGATATACATTGTCCTGAAGTATTTTACATTCCTCTTGAGTTTCCCTTTATAAGCATTTAGTGTGAAAGTGATATAACTCAATTGTGCAGATTGAAGGGGAGAATGGAATATGCTAAATTAAATAAAAAAACCATTATGCGTTTTGTAATTAAGTGCATGGTTAATTATGAAATTGGGCAGAAAGTCTAAATAGTTTGGCAACAGCACACCGTCGACTTGCCTTCTTACCCACCCTTCTCCGGTCTTCGATGACAATGATACGAGTGTTGCTGACCAGGGTTATAAACAAACTTCACTTGCATGTTAGTAACTCTTCACGATAATGTACTTGATTTTATATATATATATATATATATATATACATATATCTCTTTCTTAAAATTTTAATTGAAATTAAATAATTAAATAATGGAAACTGTCATTAGGCACATCAGCATAGATTTTAAATTTTCGAAATTAGTTTAAATTGTTTGGATTTGTACGCTATTGTATGAAGTGACATGGCACAAATAGGCTACATCACAGGAGACGTGTACAGATACAGAAACAAAATTTGGGCCACTGAGTTTTCCAAGTTTCTGTTATAACATACTGTGCATGCTCAGTCGTTATTAAGGCCGTGACATCGGTATATTTGTATCAGTCTCAGGTCGATTGAAGGTACAACACAAGACGTCGGACGTGTTTTAAGCACAGGCAGCGGAAGCGAATTGGACACACGCCTAAGCAAGCACTTTCCGTGTTTTGTATATGATTATTGCGTATTATAAAATCAAGACAATACAATCATTGTATATAAGAGTACAAGTAGTCATACAGATGTGGCTTCCATAAATAATGCCCAAACTCTTTTTGGTGACTCAAATATTAAAAAACAGTGTGAATATATTTCATCTAATTTTGGATTTATCCCCTCTACAATCGAATCTCTCGAAAAGACTGGTGTGAAATTGGTGGAGCAAATTTCGATAGTAAATAATCTCATCTCAAAAGTGAATGATCTGCAAGATAACATAGGCCAAGCAAAAAGGTGTCTGCGAAAATGAACATAGTAATAAAAAAAACCGTGGTTTCAATTCATTATGTAAAATTGCAAGAGTTTTGTCAGATTACAAGTGCGATTCATATCAATTTGATGTAGAAATGGATGATGTGAATTATTTTACATATACGCCCTTGGTTTCAGCTGATGTTGAACGCAGTTTTTCCGCATACAAGGTTAAACTATCCGACACTCGGCGGTCATTTTTATTTGAAACTATGAAAATGAATGTTGTTGTTTATTGCAGCAGGAATCAAAACCAGGCAAACAACATGCAAGAAAAGTAAGGTACGGAACAGATACGATAAATAAATTAATGTAACAGTTGAATACAGGGAAAGCAAAATTGTATGCCATATACGTTTTCAGCATTCTAAAACTGTAATGCAAAACTCTAAATGTATATATCAAAACATCTTTCCAGACATGTTTTACTATATTTGTGACAGTTTAAGTATGATTTCCAACAATTATTCTCAACCTCACCAGCATTTTAGACATTTCCTATATTAACCCTTATATACAATGATTGTATTGTCTTGATTTTATAATACGGATAATCGTATACAAAACACTGAACGTGCTTGCTTAGGCGTGTATCAAATTCGCTTCCGCTGCCTGTGCTTAAAACACGTTGACTACATTCTGTCCGGCGTCGTGTGTTCACCTTCAATCTAATATAAATATACCGATGTTACGGCCCTAGTCGTTACTGAGCCAGGCGGTTCAAATTTTGTTTATGGGTATGTAGTACGGAAGTTCGTAATACGTTTTACTTGAGGTAAGCTTCGTCTGTAACCATGGTATTTCCGATAAAATCTCGATCTTACATATACTGATTACGTAGAACAACACACGTGGGTGAAAATCATGCGGCGGTAGACATTGTACGCGCTGGAGGTCATATGATCACAATAACTGTTCTCTAAAATATAATCCAATGCAATACTCCAATCTCACGACCGAGATTACGACTACTTGTTCTGGATTGTAGTTATCGAGTAAAACAATGTTGACATTTAGGAAATAATTATTTCTTCAGAGAAAAATATAAATTTGGGACTAATATGCTATTTGAAATTTTTGTTGTACCGTATTTATATCGAAGGAATAAGGTACTGTTAAATATACACAGTCAGGCTATGCTGCTTCTAACCGTGTATATCCTAGTTTCTAATAATCGTTTAGAAACCGCTACAAAAGTTCGCCGATTGGGTAACCTTCATTGTGGAAAATATTGAGGGTAGTACATCTTCTTGTCTCATTTGAATTACATATGATACTCCTAAACTGTGAATGACATTGTAAGTTTTTTATCGAATACCTGGTACCGAACTGTCATCTGCTCAGCAGTAGACCTATGGACATTGAGCTGACATGTACGTAGGGGAGCCGAGGGCAAAGTGGAAGGGGAGGGCAAAGTGGAAAATCGTTGTCATGCTCTTACAACAACAGAGAGTAGCACTATTCAGTATAATAGTCAAAGCTTATGGTAGTATGTATGTTTCTATTTAGCCGCACAGCGCTAGTATCGCTGTACATGGTGGAATTGTGATTACAATGAAGCGAGCTGCAAGAAATTATTTGTTTATGGTAAGTAATCTGTAGGCATCCGCCATATATATAACATCTGATTTTATTATTAATGTTTAAAGCACAGTTACAAGTGTTGGGAAGAAGTTGTGGTGGCTAATATTTTTCTAAAAATTCATTTGGCAAAATACAACCACATCTAACCTGTAACCCACGTGGAGGGCAAACTGGAAACTGAAAGAGTGAACTTTCCACTTTGCCCATGTAGTTTGGAATTCACTCATAGAGTCTGGATTTCCTCCTAATATGCAATTGCAAGATAGTTAATGCATTTGGCTTATAGTTTACGTCTTTTTCCTGTTCTACGGAGGAGGGACCCGAAGGCTTACACTGCTGCCTAAAGCTTTCTGTGCTTACCACTCTTATTCTGTGAATGATTGGGTAGCCGAACGGCCGTATTGTACAAGTACAGCACACTGCACCATGAACTGAACCCGGGATATGGTATCAATATCACTGATATGCAAATTAATGATGGCGATATGAGTGAGGTCCAACGTCGAAAGTTACCCAGCAATCCTGCTTCAGTTGGTGCTCCGAGTCTGGCTGGATCAATGCAGATAATTTTTGCACTGGTTGAAACTTTTGCAGAAATTGTCAGATCTAACAAAGAAAAGCCAATGTTGTTGGTTCTTGACGATCATACTTCTCACCAGTCATTGCAAGCTCTTGAATTCGCTTCAGAAATTGGGATCATAATCTTGTCGGTTCCTTCACACACAACACACAAGCTGCAGCCTGTCGATGTTGCAGTTCACAAGCCATTCAAGACGCATTTTGAAGTTGCAGCAGACAAATTCCAGAAGAACTATCCAGGAAGACACATAGGTGAATATGATGTGGCAGGTCAGATCCGTGAAGACTTTGAGAAATCGTTCGTGGTTTCGAATATCACTAGCGGATTCTCAAGGACTGAAATTTTTCCATATGGACGCAACATATTCACAGAAGATGATTTTGCTCCATCTTCTGTCCATTATTGCCAGTACAGTTTAGTAGTTCCATTGATAAGCTATTCTTTGCGAAGGTAGGTCTCCCAATGAAGCAGGAGAATACACAGATAGATGCCTTTCAACCCAGTAAAGTGTGGAACATCGTATGTGCAGCCTCATGTAACACCAGAAGATATTGCTCCACTCCTCAAAGTAAGCCTAGGCGTACTACTTCAGACTGGTGAAACAAACCGAAAACGACGTTGTCAGAAAACTGAAATACTGACATTTCCATTTAAGAAGGCAGTCCGCGAGAAGCAGATGGGAAACCTGGCGGCAAAGGAGTGAAAACGAAGGCCGGTAAGACGATGCCGCCAGTACACTAAACCACACGCCTAGGTAGCAAGATGTTTTTTGTTTGGGCTGTGGAGAGCAAAATTCTGACTCATCATCGGAAGACTAGATCATGCGTTGTAAATGCAAAGACTGGACTCATTAACTTTGTGCTGATATTAATCTCCAGGCTATGTAGGCTAGCCTATGTGACAACTGCAGTGCTTGAAAATGTTTTAAATATGGACAATTATTTTATGTTTTACGTATCTTAAACAATATTATCATTTATATAGTGTGTCATGTAATTTCCACTTTGCCCTCTCAGAGTTTCCACTATGCCCTCTTGGTGAGGGTAAAGTGGAAAATGAAAGGGTCCTCTTATTTTTCTAATTACTTTGTTGTCTTCATTCATTATAAGATTATTTTTGTGTTTAAATGTTGACAGCTGTATAACGATTAGTTTGTGTATAAAAACTTTGTGATACAACTTAACACAAAGACAGGATTAGATGATATCAAAATCCATTCCACTTTGCCCTACCCTCCCCTACGTCTGTGCGGAGTACTGCCTGCTGAACACGTCGCCACGTCTCACGCCAGAATATTAACAAATTTAAGCATCACTTTTATTTAATTTTACGAAAACGTAATAGAACAAACAAATATGTATTTAAACTAATATTAACTCTTTGCTAGATATACCTACTTATGTAATTGTTTTCGTAATTTTACTAACGATATAAGCAGTATAACGCGAATAAAATAAGAGAAGAAATACTTTTTTCTGGGGAAACTATAAAGTTTTGACCCTATGTTGTATGGACATTTTTTGATCCTGTAGACCGTCCCCGACGACTGTGAAAAGGACGGCACTTATACCTCTTACATCCTGTATGTTGTACCTCAGCAGTAGCAAGTCTTATGGCAGTCTTTTCGTCGAATTCTAAAGATGAAGTCAATTATTAAGGACAATGCCAAAATTTACTAATCGTTGAGTACCTACATATGTTTCAGTTTATGGGAAATTGAGATAGAGTTCCCATGAATCAGCAAGGCAGTATCAGAGGAGATTTACTAACAGAAGAATGCCAAATCTGTGACACGAGTGTTAGAGACTGGATGTGTGATTCCAGTCTATAGTAATCGAGGGCCGCGGTTACTAGCACACCTTTATGTTTTATAAAGTTTATTTTATTTTATTTGCTCTGCACAGAATTTATTACTACTCAAATTCAATTGAAATTTGTTTTCATTTCTTGCAGTGTAATTCGGGTAAAAGTATGAATGCGTTAATAAATTTTATTGTTTTTTGTTATTCACAAACTCTTAATAAAGCATGTCTACTGATGTTGAGAATTAGCCTAATTATGTTTGTTCATTATGATTTGCAAGGTTATCTTTAAGTAATCCTTGTTTACTTCTTTCGTAAAAACAACAGAGCATGTATGATTTTTCGTCTTTAGAAAGCACAGTGACCTACAAATCAGCTGTTATCGATCGCCTCCTCACTGAAAGACTTCTTCGACGCAAGCAGAAGCGAATTCTTTACTTATTGCTACTGCATTAGGCTTCGTAATTCCGCAGCTGTAAACAAAGCGTTGCGCTGTTCAACTGTCCACTTGCAATCTCTCAATAAAAACTCGATTTTTACTATAATTATTATAGAAGAGAAACGGTTATTCGAACTTATCTACTAGTTTTATTGATATATATTACTAGTTGAAATTAATGAAGTTATATCCTTTTCACTCTGTATACATATTTAGACAGGGTGGAAGTGAAATAACTCTGCAGCTTTGCAGAGCGAATTGTTTATATTGAGTGTAACAAAAATGTCTAATAGAAATTTTAGTTTTCGAAAAAAAAAAATTTCCCCTAATACTTTAACGTCGTTGATGTGAATAATTACTAAGCATAGGATCTTGATTTCTCTCAATACCAATAGTAAATGTAATAAAGAATATTTTATTACTCTGTCGTATTTCGAGAATGGACTGTTTTCGTGTAAATTAAATAAAAACTATTTCAAAATTATTGCCTGCCTAACAAAACTACTGGGTGTTCATTTCAAAGTGTGTCATGACGTCACTGTTGTTGGGTCACCGATTTGAAGCGAGTTTCAGCTTATAAGTTAAGAGAAGTTGCCTATTATTTAAGGCGTTCTTCAATCTGAACTTGAGAACGTGTACGGTATAACTTGAACGTCGTAGCAACAGATGGCGGTCTGTACGGTCTGTGTGCTACCATAACCTCTTTCGAACTGTGTTTTGCGCCGGCAAGTCGTACGCAGGGTATTTGTTATCATCGGTTGCGTACGGTAACATTCCACAACACAAATCAAATGCTCCGTGTCCATGTTGACCGTCGAAGTTAATGTTAACAAATACGTAAGTAATCGTCTTAACCCTCTCCCCATATCCCGACAGTACGTATTTCCAAACAGTTCACATTCCTGCCACTACCGGCGTTACCGTACGTATCGGTAAGTACTCTTCAGAATGAACGCCGTACTTGCTAGGCAACTTCTCTGCCTCTAAGGTTATACAGCTCTGCGGAAGTGTACGAAGATTGAATTCTCTAGGCTCATCGGCTAGCCACATGACGGCATACAGCGAGCCATGACACATTTTGAACTGAACACCCAGTAGACATAGCAACCCTGATCAACTGTTCTCGCTCGAAATCAGTAGAGGATAATTGAGGGGCTTAGAACAAAAAGCAGGTAAGAGACGGAAACCTAGTTTTGAGAAAATTACAGTTAAAGTTCTACATGCAATGGAATATTATACACTAGTTTGGTGAAATGATGCCCATATAGCAGCACTGCACAGTGTGATCACTTACCTGATTTTATCCCAAGAAACATTCTTTTGGGCTATCATAACACGCACTTACCTCATTTTTTTAATAATGTCACTTACCTGCATTTTGTTCTAAGCCCCTCAATTCATAGTCAAGATCGTCTTGTCCCAGTGCCGTTGTACGCGTGCATGCAGGAAGGTTTCCAGCAGGATATTAAACATTGTAGATAGTAACCTCAGTGATTTTGAAAGTGTTAGTTGAAAATAGGAAATATACATGTCAAAATATTGTACATAATAAAGTCATTATTTGTGAAAATGCTACCTTAAATATTTATAATAGTAAAGTCAGTGTTTGTAAAAGTGCTAGTTAAAATATTGTAAATAGTAAAGTCAGTGTTAATGGAAGTGCTAGTTAAAATCACTACGTTTTCATGGAGTATTCATATCGATTTGAATACGATGTCCCCGATCCTTGTTTCATGCAATTTTCGATACATATTGAAAACGATCTGATTACAGACATTATCGAATACGGAAGCTGAAGTTTCGAAAGTGGTTATCTTGTCATTGACATGTTAGCATGTTGGTCACTCTGTAGGCCTTAGGTAAAAAATATTGTTGAGTTTTTTTTCAATAAGGCGAATGAAAACTTAATACGAGTATTCTGGCTGTTAATGAAAAATGGTAATAATGGCTTGCAGGACAACACAAAATATTATGTATTGTGTTACAACACGCCTTTTCAACATACATAATTGAGCTCGCTGTTTGTAAGATAGCTGACACATGAAACAAATGACGATCGATCACGCGCTTAACGTATTGATATCATTTTGAATACGATACGCGTTTTCATACAAATTTGAATACAATTCAGTCAATCCGATCACACTTTTTAGGTGTATAGACCTTGAGACTCAGATCGTTTTGAATTCCCATTTTCATGGAATTATCAATACGGTAATCATAGCTGTCTGTCAGCTGATCCGTAACACGGGAACCGTAATTCTAACATTTCGCAATCGGGTTCGATAACGACTGACGAAATTGTTGACAGGGAAGAGGAGATTTTAAATTTGGTATAGAAAAACCCGGGCCGAAGCAGTCGCTTGATACTGCAGTACGTAGCCTTTTGTTTACATCTCACGTTGAATGAGTTCAATGACTCGTGTGGAATCTTGGGCAATGCGATGTTGCCAGAGTGTTTAAGTTTTCGATGCAATTATTTCATTAACCATACACTTAATCTAAAACGTATAATAAATGTTTTGTTTATTTTCATGTAATCTATTCCTACTTTCAATGCGCAGGGTTATATCCCTTCCACCCTGTACAGTAAAGCTGTCTAAAACGGCTGTATTATGTTACGCTATGAAATGGCTGTTTCAGGAGGTGGCCGCTTGTTTGAGGTTAAGGTGTTCCATGAAACAGCAAGAAATAATTGAATTTGATCGATTTGTTGTGTTTCAATTATTTCACTATCATTAAAGGACGGATTTTTTTCACCTCCAGCATTAAAAAAGAGCAGGGTTATTCTGTTTTTTACGAACTTTATCACTTTACACTCTTCTTTCTTAAAACTTAAAAGTTTGTTAGAGAAGGATCTGTCTCGTCGACATTGTAAATATCTCTGAGTTCATATCTCACCAGAATTGAAGACAGTCTGTTTTTCAATTGTTCAGTATGAATGGTTGGAACAATCTGCTTCGCTCAACACGGAACAAAATGAAATGTTATGCCGTTTTGTAAAGCACACTTAACCATTTTTGCTAGCTATAAAATTGATACTTTAACTTCTTTCGCATTTCAAGAGATTTGTCCTGAACCATTGACCTTCTTACTGAAAATTTCTTCATTCTCGCACACTTGAACCGTTCATAAACGAAATCGTTCACATCACTAAAATCACATTATCTCTTCCTTTTTTCAGCCACCACGCTAACCTAACACATACTGTAACATTGTCGATAGAAAAAATATGTGTTTCAGTTTCTTAAAAACGAGTAAGAATTTACAGCGGTGCGGTCGATGTGAAAAGCGACAAAAGAGCCATAAAGCAGTAACCAACTAGTTATATATGGAGTGTGTACTATCGTACAGTTAGCTATTGTTCTCGTGATATCGCAGCCTATCTTCTAACCATCGATAAAAACACATCATAAAGTATATATGACAAGATTTCCTATTTGACTGTGACCGCTATAGTCAGATTCAAATCCAAATAGACCCTGGCTGCTGGCTGAAGCATGAGATGGCAACTAAATGAAGACAAAAATTTGTGTTGTACAGAAAATACAACTGGTTCAAGAGAAAAGTGGCCTTCTGTCAAGTTGCTGTTGTTCGAAGACAGATCTGAACTTCATAAGAGACACCAAGAAGGCATCACTTATGAGGCTACTAGGTCACGAGATATGGGTAGGAGTCCACACCTGTGGAGTAACGGTCAGCGCGTCTGGCCGCGAAACCAGGTGGCCTGGATTCGATTCCCGGTCGGGGCAAGTTACCTGGTTGAGGTTTTTTCCGGGGTTTTCCCTCAACCCAATACGAGCAAATGCTAGGTAACTTTAGGTGCTGGACCCCGGACTCATTTCACCGACATTATCACCTTCATTTCATTCAGACGCTAAATAACCTGAGATGTTGATACAGCGTCGTAAAATAACCCAATAAAATAAATAAATAAAATGGGTAGTATGGCCAGTTCCTTTCCCCCTCCATTGCATACATCAATGACTAGCTACATATTACATTAATCATACTTCAGATGCATACAAACAATTGTTCTTCCTCTGACACATATCGTCAAGTGAGATGAACTGCCTGATTATCAGGCTTCGGTCCTGGGCACAGAAACGCATGAAGTTTAGAACGCACGGAATGATAGTGTTGTGTTGGCCGAGTGGAGTGGGAGATGTAGTGCGCCGTTACTTCGTGTCTCAAGATGTAAACAGTCTGTCACAGTACGGCACAAAATATATTTCAGCCTGTACAGATGCAGTATATACAGTACATTCCTAGTGTAGACACTAAGGGTGCTATTCATAGACATTTCGCTAGCCCACGCTACGAGCGTGCTAAACTAGCCCCGGCTATCGACTGGTTACTTGTACAGGATTCATTTCATATAATATCGCTAACACTGGTTTATGATGTATGACTTGAGGCTTTCTCGGCGCTTGATATAAAATAACTCTTCTCGGGTTCTCAGCCAGGTGAGTTGGAGATTAGCTTCCAAGCTTTCGACAGCTAGCTCTGCCATCTTCTTCAGGGATGAAGAGCAGAGCTAGCCGTCGAAAGCTTGGAAGCTAATCTCCAACTCACCTGGCTGAGAACCCGAGAAGAGTTATTTTATACTGGTTTATGAATTCGAAAAACGTTAGTTCGTTGATCATCCACCGGAAGTCAGCGCTAAGAATGTCTATGAATACGGCCCTTAATGTCTACTATTAAAGTATTAACGTCAGTTGTAACCTTCAATCAGGGGTCCCTACGCCGAATCGTGTTACACGTTACACGTTCTAGTGTGTTGAGTTTCTGGCTTTTTGATTGGATGTGCAGTATTTCCATGTCTGAACAATATGAAATATACAGACACACGAAAACACACCTCAACGATATTCTCAACACACAACTCAATTTAAAAACACATACACTCTTTGACTCTACACTGCGAACGCACCCACACAGGAAACAAGAGGCGCCAAGACCAACAACGACTAGTTCTGAAGATGACGCAAAATAGATCGAAACATGTTAACAAGGTACGTTAAAATTTAACACAAGAAAGTTCTTGTCATACATATTCCGAAGTGATACAGTGTTAAACGTTGTGTAATCAAGATGTATAACATTTTTAATATTAACTTGCATACCTCTGGATCAACGCCGTTTGCTACCTCCTTCCACGACTGGAGTTCGATGACACTGGCGTAATATACAAACAAATCACTTTACTAGGTATAGGAGGGAAGAAAAGTAGTAGTAGTAGTAGTAGTAGTAGTAGTAGTAGTAGTAGTAGTAGTAGTAGTAGTAGTAGTAGTAGTAGTAGTAGTAGTAGTAGTAGTAGTAGAGTAGTAGTAGTAGTAGATTTATTTTGCCTGGCAGAGTGGTTAATACATTTACGTAAACTAGGAAATATTGCGCTTTTGAGTTTGATCATTTTCATCAGGTTTTTGTTTAATCAAAATACAGTACAGTGTTAACAATGAGTGTTTTTACTCACGAACTGAGCTGTCCATGTGGAAGTATTCATTATGCAGTGTATATTATACTGTCTACTGCACATTAGCGTACAATATAGGGAATGAAGTTAAATTGAAAAATAATCATAATATGGATATTTAAACACATTTTTGAAAATGGCGGCCGTTCATTTCGATACAGGCTTCAGTTCTAATGTGCATATTATCGCACTATAGACTATTGTACGTAATTCCAATTACCAGGTTCGTACTTCGTATCAGTAACTCATGGTGAAAAAATTCTGTACCTACTCTACAAAAGAATACCTTACGTACTGTAAATTCAGTCTTCACTTGTCTTCTGCCCGATCCGAAAAGATAAAATTACTCAGACATACTATCTACTGTCCGTCCAAGTGCTTATGTCGTAGGGTCGTAGAAAGGGAGGAAATCACGTGACTAATTACTTAACGAGGCCCTTTTATTTAAGTTATTTTAAACAGTTGTATAATATTACGTAGACTTCCAATTCCTAACAGAATTTAATGTTCTCAGAAAAGAGCTAAGACAGCCCAGCCATTACACAAGGATCATAAAATAAATAATTTTACACATAAATATAGATCCCAGAATGTACATATTGATATGGGAGTTCCTCAGGGCTCTGTTCTGGCCCCTGTATTGTTTCTTTTATATGTAAACGATTTACCCATGTATGTAAGAAATCATTTTATGTTTATGTATGCTGATGATACTTCTGTTATTGTAAAAGGTGGTAATGAACTGAATTTAGAGACAACCTGTTGTGATCAGTTAAAAGAGCTCAAAACATGGTTTGATAGCAATCTGCTTCACTTAAATGTCAATAAGACTGGATATATTCACTTTCACAATTCTCAAAAGAAAAATTTGAAGGACATTAATATTTTTATTCAACATCAATACTTATGTAAATGGGAAACTACTAAATTCTTGAGTGTTACATTTGATGATTGTTTGTCTTGGAGACCCCATTGCACAAGTTTAATTTGTAAACTCAATAGCGTTAGTTATCAAATCATAATTTTGAGGACGATAATAAATCACGATGTATTAATGTCTTATTATTTCGCACACGTTGAGTCAAGGCTTTCATATGGTATTTGTTTTTGGGGATCTGGAACCATGCTGAATGATATATTTATTGCTCAAAAGCGTATTGTCAGATGCATAGCGGGAGTTGACAGTAGGACCTCTTGTAGGGAACATTTTTTATAATATAATATTCTTACTGTTTATGGTTTATATATTTTTAATGTTTTACTACTAATTTATAAAAATCTGTCTGATTTTCACCAAAATTGTGACTTCCATACCTACGATACTCGTAACGAAAATAGTTTAACTATTCCAGCACACCATCTTACAAACACTAGTAGAACCTATATGGTCTTTGGTATCAAAATCTACAATAGTTTGCCTGATGACATCAAATATACAAAAAATTCTCTCAAATTTAGGAATTACATAAAGACGAAATTAATAAAATTGTGTCCCTACAATCTTGAGGATGCACGCATGGGCCCTCGAAATGAATAATGTTTTTTATATATGACTTATTTTAAATTGAATTGTAATTGTATATACTTGACCATGTCTATGCATATATTATGCCTTCGACAATAAAGTCCTATTTATCTGCCTGCCTGCCTGCCTGCCTGCCTGCCTGCCTATCTATCTACCTACCTACCTACCTACCTACCTATCTACCTACCCACCCAACTACCTACCTACCTATCTATCTATCTAAAAGCTGGTGGGAGAAACCGGGATACGACGTAGGCAAATGGACGACTGTACCTGTGCGAAAATGATTCAATATTGAAAGCTCTTTCGTCACTAGAAAACGAGAACATATTTTTGGAACATATTGTTTGCTATGACTGTAAAGGTATTATGACTGTATATGCGGTCTTGGATCTGTGTGGAGGACGGTTGAACTTCATTAGTAGAAGGAGTGGGAGTAAAGTACATTCAAAAACTCAGGTACAATAAAAATTGAAGTAAAAATAAAATGATGTCTCTGTACATATTAGCGAGAACCTCAATCAGAGGATACTTCTAACAAGGGGGCCGCATAAATAAAGTGATCGCAAACGTAGGTTTCAGTGTGTGTAAAGTGAACTGAAGCAAGTGTAAATTTGGGGCAAGTGTAATACATCATGCTGTTAAACGCAAAAAGATGAGTTTGTAAAGTGACGCCAACTATTGAATGTTCATGCTACTAGAAGCTACTTCACAATTAGGGCCTATATACTTGAGTGGAAACATTTTCGCTGCCAGAATATAAAATTCTGAGTCTATGTATTTTTTATTTTTACAATTTGTCTTAAGCAAAGCTTCTTAAGAACATAAAGAATGCATTTTATTTAGTATGAGTGTCATTTTGTCATTTAAATATTTGCAGTGTGTTAAATGCCCAAAACATGAAATTGTCGTTGTATGCGACCTTTGATTCTTTCATTTTGTCTTAAGCAAAAGTTCTAAGGAATATAAAAATGCTTTTTAATTAATTTGAATGTCAGTTTGTTACTTAAATATTTGCTGTGTATTAAATGCTCAAAATATAAAATTCTCACTCTACGTCTCTTTTGATTCTTTCAATTTATCTTAAGGAAAAGTTCTTAGGAACATAAATAACGCTTTTTATTTACTTTGTGTGCAATTTGGAATTTGAATATTTTCAGTGTATTAAATGTCAAAAATATAGAATTATCAATCTATACAGAATGTAATGTTCTTGTATAACTACAAGCCACAAAAGATATCCTGATCTTTCCTGCAGAAATGTACTAGGTAACACTAGCCCCAGCACTGAGGGCAAGTGTGACTTATGAGCCGACAAGCATGTTTCGCGTTTGTGGACCTCAACTTGCAGTAGTTGTTTAGTTAACTGTCCGAAGACAGGTCTGAACCTCATAAGTGATACCAACAAGGCACACTTATGAGGCAACTAGACCAGGAGATAATGGGGTAGGGTGGCCAGTTCCTTTCCCTCTCCATTACATACATAACCGATTAACTACATATTACACTAGGCCTAATCAGAATTCAGATGCATACAAACAATTGTTCTTTTTCCCAACTTAACAGCGCAATTTCCCTTTCTTTTCACCGTACAGTAGTTAGAGCGTTTTGGAAATTAAGAAATCTATTTGTTATTTTATGAATGATTTTAAGAAATAGTGGAAGTTGTGCGGGTCATAAAAAAAGACATGTTTCTGGTGAAATATAGGAATGATTGAAGACTGAAGTGAATTTTTTTCAATAGGAACCCAGTGGTGTAACATTACGAGATCCATTGCCGTTAGTTTCGGGAGTTGGGCGTCCCAAAGTCCCTTTTATGAGGCAGGACTCAAAACGAAACACATTATTGTTCCTTCGCTTACAAAGGAATTTTCTGAAAAAGAACTTATGCTCGCTACTGAAATGTTTCTCCATTCCTCCGGTAAGCGAGATGCAAGATTCTTTCGCTATCGATTGAGGAAACTTCATTTCAGCTTTGAACCATTCTCAATATTTTTCCAGAAACCTATCTTCGTATAGTACAACTCCCATCTTTTCTTAAAATCATTCGTAAAATAACAAATATATTTTTAATGTCCTTAAAAACTGTCTGCGAACACTATCCTGTTTATAATCTAGTCAAAACATATTAATATGATGATTCTGAAGAATTTTTATTCTAGAGCATTAATTAATTATATAACAGTTTACATGACACCGAAGGCTGCTTTTGCTAGCGGTCACTTCAAATAAAATAATTTATTAAAAAAGACCCACGCTTGCCGTTAAACGGCAATATGGGATTTAAAGCCAAAGTTTTGTTTTGTATTTTGATCAAAAAACTTCCTTGCGAGTAAAAGCTGGTTCACAATAAATCGGGAGCGGAAACGATAACGAGAACGGAAATATTATTAAATTAAAGGCATTTAAATGTGAGCATTCACAAACGAGAAGCTTGCCGGAGCTAGTGAACAGGAACCTGAAATTTAATTGTGAATGCTCACATTTAAATACATTTATTTTAAAAATATTTCCGTTCTCGTCCTCGTTGTCATTTCTATTCCCGGTTTATCGTGGACCAGTCTTTAGTAGCGATATTTTTCAATCTCAGTATAAAAATGAATTTAATGACAGAAAATTTAATCTTCAATTCAGTAATTTCGAACATTAATAATAATAATAATAATAATTAATAATAATTTTGGTGTGTCTGGTGTACCTTCACAAGAGCGAGTGCGAATCCGATCTAAAACGAGAGGACCCCAAGATCTGGCTGCTGGACAGAAGTTTCGAGTGGCACTACCTGGCTGCAGACTTCACGCAGTACTTCCGCATGATGCTGGTACACCAGGGTCTCCCCCAGTGGCAGTTTAAATTCAAGCCCATGGACCATTATTATGAAATTAGTTTACAATGTTATACTTATCGCATGAGCTAATATATGAAGAAACAGTAAAATAAAAAAATAATAATAATACATTATTATTATTATTATTATTATTATTATTATTATTATTATTATTACAGAATTAACATGAATAAACTAATTCAACTTTCTATAAACCAAAAGTACATACATTTGCACAGACTTTCCACGTGGAATTTACTAAAATATTTTGCGTAAACACAACACAGAACGATGTTCCCTTGCATCGATCCAAGGCACAAGTGGGTGCAGACGACCCGGATGTTCATCAATCATCACCATCCTCTATGTATTTACTGTTGTTAATCTTTCCGAATTACATTCTCTGTTGCGGATTTCTGAAGTGGAGACATCTGGTTAGTGTTTACAGTGTAGAAACACCAACTGCAGTGGCTTTGAAAAATATAATTTTTTCCAGCTAGATTGAGATTTCGACCTACTGTACGATGTAATGCTATGATGTGACATGACATGATATGATATGATAATAAATGAAATGATATGATATGATACGATATGATATCGTATCGTTTCGTACCACATCAAATCACATTATATATCATATCATATCATATCATATCATATCATATCATATCATATCATATCATTATAGCGTATTATCAGATTATATTATATAGCTTTTATTCGGCCTGGGTGGCGCAGTTGGTATAGCGCTGGCCTCCTATGCCCTAGATTTCGGGTTCGATCCCGGGCTAGGTCGATGGCATTTAAGTGTGTTTAAATGCGACAGGCTCATGTCAGTAGATTTACTGGCACGTACAAGAACTCCTGCGGGACAAAATTGCGGCACACTGGCGGCGCTGATATAACTCGGCAGTTACGAGCTTCGTTAAATAAAACATAACATTTAACATTTAGGGTGCTATTCATAGACATTTCGCTAGCCCGCGCTACGAGCGTGCTAAACTAGCCCCGGCTATCGACTGGTTACTTGTACAGGATTCGTATCAGATCATATCGCTAACACTGGTTTATGAGTACGAAAAACGTTAGTTCGCTGATCATCCATCGGAAGCCCGCGCTAAGAATGTCTATGAATACGGCCCTTGCAGCTTTGAGCAAGAGCTATCAGCCACTAGCACAGCTCAGGCAGTAGCGAATTTGCCTGCTGATCCAAGGCTGGGCTCAGGCGTGAGATCGATTCCCCCTTGGGCTGATTACATCTTTGAGTTTTTCTTAGACCTTCCCCAACCATAAAGCAAATGCATGGTAATCTGTGGCAAAACGTCTGCTTCAACTCAACAAATACCATTTCGCTATCACCAATAACATCGACGGTAAATAACCCAGTAGTTAATATAGCGGCATTAAAAAATTAAATAAATAATTAAACACAGCATCTAATATCTATATCGTTTCATTCATCACAGAATCTTTTGGGTAAAACAATATAATTTCATTCATTACGAACTACTCTGGGCTAAAGCTATCTGTATAATTTCATTCAATACCAACAATTCTGTGCAAGAGCTACTGTACAATTTCATTTATTACAACCTATTCTGTGCAAGAGCTTTCTTTATAATTTCATTCATTCGGAACTAATCTGAGCAAGAGCTACTGTATAATTTCATTTATTACGAACTAATCTTAGCAAGTACTATTGTACAATTTCATTTATTACAACCTATTCTTGCAAGTGTTTTCTGTATAATTTCATTTATTAGGAACTAATCTGAGCAAGAGCTACTGTATAATTTCATTCATTAGGAACTAATCTGAGCAAGAGCTACTGTACAATTTCATTCATTAGGAACTAATCTGACCAAGACGTACTGTATAAATTCATTCATTAGAAACTAATCTGAGCAAGAACAACTGTATAATTTCATTCATTACGAACTAATTTGAGCAAGACTTACTGTATAATATTATTCATTAGGAACTAATTTGAGCAAGATCTACTGTATAATTTCATTCATTACCAACCAATCTGACCAAGACGTACTGTATACATTCATTCATTAGAAACTAATCTGAGCAAGAACAACTGTATAATTTCATTTATTATCAACCAATCTGAGCAAGATCTAATGTATAATTTCATTCATTAGGAACTAGTCTGAGCAAGATCTACTGTATAATTTGATTCATTACGAACTAATTTGAGCAAGACTTACTGTATAAATTCATTCATTAGAAACTAATCTGAGGAAGAACTGTATAATTTCATTTATTATTAACCAATCTGAGCAAGATCTACTGTATAACTTCATTCATTAGGAACTAACCTGAGCAAGATCTAGTGTATAATTTCATTCATTACCAAGCAATCTGAGCAAGACATACTGTATAATTTCATTCATTAGGAACTAATCGTGCAAGAGCATTTTCATTATTTCATTCATTAGGAACTAATCAGAGCAAGAGCTACTGTATACCTTCATTCATTAGGAACTAATCTGAGCAAGAGCTACTGTATAATTTCATTCCCTAGGAACTAATCATATCAAGAGCTATTGTATAACTTCATTCATTAGGAACTAATCTGAGCAAGGGCTACTGTATAATTTCATTCATTAGGAACTAATCTGAGCAAGACCGAATGTATAATCTCATTCATTACGAACTAATCTGAGCAAGAGCTACTGTATAATTTAATTCATTGCGAACTAATCTGAGGAAGATCTACTGTATAATTTCATTCATTAGGAATTAATCTGGGCGAGAGGTACTGTATAATTTCATTAATTATGAACTAATCTAAGCAAGATCTACTGTACAATTTCATTTATTACAAAGTAATCTGAGCAAGAGCTGCTGTATGATTTCATTCATTACGAACTAAGCTGAGCAAGAGCTACTTTATAATTTCATTCATTACGAAGTATTCTGAGCAAGAGCTACTGTATAATTTCATTCATTAGGAACTAATCTGAGCAAGAGCTAATGTATAAATTCATTTATTACGAACTAATCTGAGCAAGAGCAGCTGTATAATTTCATTCATTACGTACTACTCTGGGCAAAAAAATTATCCGTATAATTTTATTCATTACGAACTATTCTGAACCAAATCTATCGGTATCATATCATTCATCCCGTAATATTCTGGGCAATAGCCATTTGTATCATTTCATTCATTACGTACTAGCCTATTCTGGGCAAAAACTACCTGTGTTATTTCATTCATTACGAAGTATTCTGGGCAAATGCTATCTGAATAATTTCATTTATTACGAACTATTCTGGGCAAAAGCTATTTGTGTAATTTCCTTCATTACGAACTATTCTGGGCTATCTGCATAATTTCATTGATTACGAACTCTTATGAGCGAAAGTTATCTGTATCCTTTCATTTATTACGAACTGTTCTGCATTAGAGCTATCAGTATCATTCCGTTCATTACGAAATCTTCTGAGTACGAGCTATCTGCATCATGTAATTCATTTCGTACTACTCTGGGCACGAGCTACCTGCATCATTTCATTCATTACAAACTCTCCTGATCACTAGATATCTGAATCATTTAATTCATTATGTACTACTCTGGCCGCGAGCTATCTGTATCACTTCATTTTTTGTGAACTCTTCTAGTCACGAGCTATGTCTCATTTCATTCATTACAAACTCTTCTGGGCACGAGCTACTTTTTTCACTTCATTCATTACAATCTCATCTGGGCATGATCTTTCTGTATCATTTCATTCGTTGGCAATTCTTCTGGGCACAAGCTATCTGTATCATTTAATTCAAAGCGAACTATTTTGGACATGAGCTATTTGTATCATTTGATTTGTTGCGACCTCTTGTTCGCAAAAGCTATCTGTATCATTTAATTCACAGCAAACTCTTTTTGGACACGGGCTATCTATATAATTTGATTTATTGCGAACTCTTGTGCACACAAGATATCTGTATCATTTAATTCATGGCGAGCTCTTTTTAGGCACGAGCTATCTGTATCATTTGATTTAGTGCGAACACTTGTGCGCACAAGCTATCTGTATCATTTAATTCATAGCGAACTCTTTTTGGACACGGGCTATCTATATCTTTTGATTTATTGTGAACTCTTGTGCACACAAGATATCTGTATCATTTAATTCATAGCGAACTCTTTTTGGACACGAGCTATCGGTATCATTTCATTTATTGCGAACTTGGACACGGACTATCTATATCATTTGATTTATTGCAAACTCTTGTACACACAAGATATCTGTATCATTTAATTCATGGCGAACTCCTTTTAGGTACGAGCTATCTGTATGATTTGATTTATTGCGAACTCTTGTGCACACAAGCTATCTGAATCATTTAATTCATGGCGAACTCTTTTTAGGCACGAGCTATCTGTATCATTTGATTTATTGCGAACTCTTGTGCACACAAGCTATCTGTATTATTTAATTCATGACGAACTCTTTTTAGGCACGAGCTATCTGTATCATTTGATTTATTGCGAACTCTTGTGCACACAAGCTATCTGCATCATTTAATTCATGGCGAACTCTTTTTAGGCACGAGCTATCTGTATCATTTGATTTATTGCGAACTCTTGTGCACACAAGCTATCTGTATCATTTAATTCATAGCGAAGTCTTTTGGGCACAAGCTATCTATATCATTTCATTGATATAGAAACCTTTCTGGTCAACAACCAGCCGTACCAAGTCATCAATCACGAATGCTATGGACATGACCTGTCTGTATAATTTCATTCCTCAAAAACCTTCCTGAACACGAGCCAGCTGTACCGTGTTAATACGAGCTAATAAGAATTCAGTGTATAATAAAAAATTCTGTGGACACAAGCTGTCTGTATGATTTCTTTCATCAAAAACCTTTCTCGACAAGAGCCAGCCGTACTATGTCATTAATCACGAATGCTGTGGACATGAGATGTCTGTATTATTTTATTCATAAAAAACCTTTCTGAATACGAGCCAGCTGTACGATGTCAATAATCACGAATTCTGTTGACATAATCTGTCTGTATGATTTCACCCATCATAAACCTTTCTGGACACGAGTCACACGTACCATTTATTAATCACGAATGCTGTGGACATAAGGTGTCTGATTATTTTATTCATAAAAAAACCTTCCTGGACACAAGCCAGCTGGACCATGTCAATAATCACGAATTCTGTTGACATAATCTGTCTGTATGATTTCATCCATCAAAAACCTTTCTGGACACGAGTCAGACGTACCATGTCATTAATCATGAATGCTGTGGACATAGGCTAACTGAATTATTTTGTTCATCAAAAACCTTCCTGGACACAAGCCAGCTGTACCATGTCAATAATCACGAATTCTGTTGATATATTCTGTCTGTTTGATTTCATCCATCAAAAACCTTTCTGGACACGAGTCAGACGTACCATGTCATTAATCACGAATGCTGTGGACATAGGCTAACTGAATTATTTCATTAATCGTAAATTCTTTTGGATTCGAACTATGTGTATAATTTCATTCAACACGAACACCTTTGGTTACGAGCTGCCTGTATAATTTTGTTCACCATGAAAAGCATAAAAAAATTAATATTTAAGATTACGATCCTTTGACTAGTTAACCATTTTTGCAAATCAAAATCCAGCAGTAAATTTACTGTACGGTCTTAGAGAAAGTTTTTTCGCACAGATACTTCATAACTCCCAGAAAGGAGGCAGCGCGCGTGATCAGAGGACGAGCAACCTGGTTCACAAGAGAAGGACTAGTTGAGATAATAAAATTAGTTTCTGATCGTGCACACTGCCTCCTTTCTAGGACGTATAAGGTATATGTGAGACAAAACTCTTTTCCAAGCCTGTACATCATTCGGTTGTATTTACTTATATGTAATTTTTAAGTACTTCAATAATTAATAAAAAAAACCGCAGTAGAATACTTTAAACGAACACAGGTACAGGGAGACAGATGGCTCGCCGAAAACTATTCCTTCGGTGTCAATAATAATTAAACCTTGAATTTCTCTGAAAATCTCTAAATTAATTTTTGCAATATCAGAAGAAAATCTTTAGCATAGTGGGAAGATGAAATCTATGAAATTACGATTTGGATGTAAGAAATGCCATACTTGTTGCAATACTCGTAAATATTTTAATGAAAGAAGAAATTAAGTTCAATGATAGGCCTATATTATGGTTAATACGAATTATGCATTAAGTGTATGTGAAAGAAGAGCGAATTAATATATTTATAAGCAAAATTTATGTAGAAATAATATTTCATTTACTATACCTCATTAGGCCACAGGCGGTGGCATGTTTTTCCGCTAATCCACAGATGCGCTCGGGCGTGGGTTCGATCCCTACTTGGGCTGGTTATTTGATTGACCTTTTTCCTGAGGTTTTCTCCAAACATAAAGCGTATATCAGGTAATCTATGGCGAGTCTTCGGCCTCATTTCGCCAAATACAATCAGGCTATCACCAATTCACAAACTCCATCGACACTAAATACAGTAGTTGATATAGCGTCGTTAAATAACCAAGTAAATCTACATAAATATATGCAAATGAATATACTCTCCATTATGTTAATTTACAACGTACCATTACACAATAATTTATATATATTACTTATTTTTTGCCTGTTTAAAAGGATTTGCCTTTTATTTCTTTCTATATATAAAAATTATGTTTGAGAGTGCCTCAAACTTGTTCATATGTAGCACGAAATGAGTTAAAATATGTTACTAATGGTAATTGGTGAGGCTGGTTGTTTATTTTCCCGTTATTTATGGATAACTTGTTTTGTCTGCGGTACTTAACAAGTGGCAACATGTTGTCTCAGCTCAGACGTTTATAATAACAGTTTGTTAATGTTGTTTTGTTCCAAACGATTTGCAATTGTTTCTCTCTAATGCCATAACAATAAATGACAGAGTCGAAAAAGAGAGGGGAGGGGAAGTGGATGAAAATGTTTTAATGACACATAAAGCTCACATCTTGATGAAGATAATTGTATGTCAGTTTTCCATTTGTTTTGCACTGCTACCAGCGACAGTGATGAAGTTAGGCTGTGTATCTGTTCCATCATTTGTTATGATTGTATATCGTGTGAAATTCGTAAGAGAAAATGCTCATTACTACAGAGCTTATCAAATGAATTTATCATCACTTCAGCACTCGTGTTAATTTTGTTTTGTGGTGTAATGCAGGAGGAACAAAAAATAATTAAAATTGTTTTAACAGTTAGAATCGTGTCGTACCACGCAGTATACCAAAAGTGACTAATAATTATATTCCAATTTGTGTCCTATGTTCCGCATAATGTAAATTTTTAAACATTTCTCTAATTCATGTAATAACCTTATTGCCGTCGCATCATTTAACGTTTAAGTCGATAAGTTTATTGTAAAATTACCTATTCCAAGAAATTTAACCGGTATCGCAGTAGCAGAACATATTTTTCACCTTAAATTCTTAGGCATTACCTATTGAAGTAAAAAAAAATTATAAACGATAAAATAAAAATTGGTATTGCAATTATGTAAATAAATTATTTTCTAATAACTACAGTTGTAGACATTGGCGTAACTCAGAAGTTAGGGCGTTTGCATGCTGATACGGTAATATTCCCAATAATAAAATTACGGGTTGGATTCATGCTTGAACTGAACCTAGTCTGAAAAATTTCGAGGTTTTCTACAGCTGTAAGACGAATGTCAGATAATTTATGGCGGATCCTCATCCTTATCTCGCCAAATATGTTTTTGTTATTACTTAATTCCATCGACGCTAAATAATGTAGTCGTTGACACAGCGTTGTTAAATAACTGAAAATAAACTGCAGGTGTACAAATCAAGAAAATTAGAATTGTAGTTCTGCATCTGACAGAAATTTTATATTACAATGTTTGTTGAGGGACAACATAATTATAATTTTATAATTAGACCTACCTATTCGAATCCTCATTTAAAATTCAGAGACTATTGAGATACGCTAAAATGGCAAATGTAATTGTAATTCTGTATTTAACATTTAATTTAAATTACGGGGAAATAGTCATCAATGGAGCAGCTAACGATTTCTTACTTTATCTAACAAAAGCAATGCCTTATCCCTCAATGGTGACCCCAGGCATTAAACAAATCGTTCGTATCTCCTTAGAAAAGTTATATTTTTCCCTTTTTGACTTTTATTTATTTTAGGTTAATGACACTCCTGTAAAATATTCCTCGTCTACCATTTCCAGTTTCTGAAATATTGATTTAATTACATCTAGTACCGCTGGGTCAACATTGACCCCAAAACGGCATTTTGTGTGGTTTATAATGTATTTCGGAAAAACCATTCGTAATTAACTCTTATGCTACCTAGTGGCAGATTATGACACTCTTAATCCAGTTCTTAATTTTTTCGGCAAAATTTCACTATTATTTCAGCAATTAACTGCCTTTTTTTTTTAGGCCTGAGCGACTACACTACGGCTGCTGTAGGTCTAAATCTGCCCGATCATGAAGTATGAAAATTTTGTTAGAAAAAAAACGATGCGATTGTGATGCTACGTTGTTGACGAACGATGACCAGAACCTTTCTGATGATGGGGAGCTTGACGCCATCGAAAGTCTTGCAGACGGTGATGCTTCGAGTAGTTATTGTGCATCAAGTATCGAGTCCTCGTCTGACAGTGAGGATGAAAATTTTGACTGCTGCTGTCCAACGAATTTTCAAGTCATGGTCACTGGCGTAGCTCAGGCGGTAGCGCGTTTGATTGCTGATCTGGAGTTGCGCTCGGGCGTCATTTATATTCCCGCTTGCGCTGATAACCTGGTTCGGTTTTTTCCGAGGTTTTCTCCAAGCCTAAAGCGAATGTGAAATAATCTATGCCGAATCCTGCGTCTCATCTCGCCAAATATCAGTTCGCTATCAACGCTAGATAACCTAGTAGTTGAATAATTTCAAGGGAAAAATTTGGGCCGGGTATCGAACCCGGGACCTTTAGCTAAACGCACCAACGTTCTACCAACTGAACTACCCAGGAACTCTATTGAGTCGATGTCTAGTAGAGTTCCTGGATAGCTCAGTTGGTAGAGAGTTGGTGCGTTTAGCCAAAGGGCCTGGGTTCGTTACCCAGCCCCGGAACAATTTTTCCCTTGAAATTATTCAAATCATCTTCACAAGGAGCCATATCAGAAAGCTAGGTTTGCATAATACACGTTACTGTTCGTTAATAGAAAACCACAATACAAGTCACACAGAGTTTATGTGAACTCAATGTTGGTTGCTTGAGTTTGTTAGCCCACTTTGAGGATATAAAGGGAGAAATTGAGTCAGTGTTCCTGGGTAGATCAGTTGGTAGAGCGTTGGTGCGTTTAGCCAAAGATCCCGGGTTCGATACCCGGCCCCAGAACAATTTTTCTCTTTAAATTATTCAAATCAGTATCACAAGGAACTATACTTAAAAGCTAGATTTGCAACCCAATAGCTGATACAGTATCGTTAAAGAACCTAGTACGAAAAAGTAAGTCATATCCTTACTGTATATCATCCTAAATTAGAATAAAGCTTTCCAGTTTATCAACGCTGGCGCGTGTTTCGGGTTCAATTCCCAGTGTTGACTGAAATAATAATTTTTATGGATAAAATCGGAAGATTAGCACTTTTATCGGAGCACTTCTGTTGACCGAAAACATTCAAGCAGATGCTCAAGTTGTGTAAAGATTACATGTCAAGACCATTTGATATGCAAACAATATATTAATTGATTGGAGAAGTCCATCGAAGCACATATGAAAAAAGTTTGAAAAAACGTATTATCTCTCTACACATCAGTATCAATAACTGTATAAAAATGTTAATATTGTAGTTAAATAATTGTTTTATGAATAAATTATGATGAAAACAATGGCTGAAGACTAATTTTGTGCATAAATGTCAGTATTGAAAATGTAAGTATTTTTTCCGATTTTTTTAAAATACTGTGGTCAGCATTGACCCCATGGTATTCAGTGTTACAAAACTGTCTGGTAGTACAGGGGTTAAAATTGCGTTCATAGGCTTGAAAAATTATATTACTAATAAGGAATAATAAAATGAAGTTTCAGGGCTACATCGTATTTATATCTGTTTAAAGATTAGCTAATTTAAAACTCGGCTATTGCTTCAATGAAGGCAACAGGGTTATATGAATGGACTACCATGTTTCCATGAATGGACCAAAAGAAAAATTTTAAAAAATCTAAAAATAATTTCTATAAATGACATATCATAACAATAAGAAACATAGATTCGATTAATTGATGTTGATCTTACTTTACATCTACAGTAATTGTAATCGTATTATGAAACTGAAAATAATCATGAAAAACTCAGTCCTTATTATTTCAATATTTTAAAGTTTTAGGCTATTTGAAATTAGCTAATACAGTGGTTAAAAATGTTACCAGACAACTTTAAGTTAGAAGACAGCAACATAATGATGTGATTGTACATATGAAATTATTTTCTGGAGTCTGAGATTGTTCTTATATTATAGATAAAACAGTCTTTCTTTTGAAGACACACATGCCACATAAACTATTTCTTTTGACTCCGCCTAATATTTGTACAAGCTTCATGTACCCATTTCCTGCAAGACATATACTGAATCATATTTTCCTCGATGGTTTCTTCACACGTGAAACAAAACCAGGAGTCTTGATTTTGATTGCTTCCTGAAGGTTTCTTCATCATCTTCTTTTTCGGATCTCTTCTTTAATCATCTTCTCCATTGGAAGAAAGCGACATAAAGACGCTGAGATGGAATGAAATTGTCAAGTTCTTTTCGACTGGAATTGGTTTCCATAAATGATGCATTTTAAAATACAGTCCATTCATGGAAACTCCAGCTGGTTCATCTATAGCAACTTCGACTTTTCTAATGACACTTGAAGAGCGCTGAAGAGGTTATACAAAATTTGTGAATATACAACTAAAAAGGAAGCAGCTATATATTATGCCAGTTCATAACTTAATGTCATGAAGCCAATGTACTCTGTGCTTAAAGTTACTTTACAGTGAAAATAACAAAAACTTAGTGGGGCTTCTTCTTCAGACCACGTGTTTTCTGCCGCCACCTAAGACAACTCAGGAGTGACATACACAAGGGGGTCATCGATGGCTACTTCCCCCTACATAGTTTTCTCAAAGGAAAAATGAAAATTGATGCATTTAAAATCAATTCCCGATTGAGAACCAATTGCATTTCAGAATAAAACAAAACACACATTACAACAAACAATAGGCTATTACACGAAGGCCATGACCTGCAAGATTGCTGACATAGCCTTTGTTCAAACTCAATTGGTTATTAAAAACTTCAAGACTTGCTAAAAATAATTTACAGGTCTAATTCTCAGGTGTGTAATTTTCTGAGGACAGCCGTGTATTGGATATTAAAATCTACAAAACTTGAGGAGGTTTGTTAACATTATTACCATTAAAAATGAAATAGTTAATGCCATGATGTAACTATTTTATATTAATTGTACATATTAATCCTATATTGATGATATGAAATGAAAATTTTGGGGTTATATAAGTGGGCCTAGATATAGAGAATATCTTAAATTAGATCTTCATTTCTGTAATTTACTAAGTGGCGGCTATCATATACATATACAAAACTTGCGTAAGATAATAATATTGTTATTAAAAATCAAATATTTTTGTAGTTATTAATCAAGTGATGTTGGGTCTTTTTCATATCCTTAACTGTGGTGTGGTGTAGATACTTATAATTATGCATCATTCTCTTCAGTATTGACTCAAGAGAGCGCAAAAATTACAGTTCCTAAGGAAAGACAAAAAGGTCTTACTTACTGATAGAATAAGAGGCCTACAAAAATTTGTAGTCTCCCGATCATTTCGGCAAGATCTCTTAGGAGGATAAAATGATTTTACCCTCTACATTTCAAGGTCTATATGCAGCAGCTATACCAAGATGCTATGTCTATTGTTCGAAAGCATAGTAAACCTGACATTTTTCAACTTTCACCTATAATCCACAATGACCTGAAATAGCTATTGTTTTACTCCCACATGAAAAACCCACTGCTCGTCCTGACATTGTTATTTGCGTTTTCGCGTTGAAACTCAAAACTTGAAGGTGGATAGGTTCAAGAAAAAGTATTTAGCATAAAAAACCATTCAGAGGAAGTATGTTTCATTATTATGGAAGTAAATAACTTTCAAAATGTCCGGTATTTTTCATTGCAAATAAATCTGAAAAAAAAAATTATTTGAACGTCTAATGAACTTGAATAACTCTTCTCGGGTTCTCAGCCAGGTGAGTTGGAGATTAGCTTCCAAGCTTTCGACGGCTAGCTGTGCCATCTTCTTCGTCCCTGAAGAAGATGGCAGAAGAGTTATTCTATATCAAACGCCGGGAAAGCCTCAAGTCATACATCGTCTAATGAATTTAGTTAGCAGAATTTGCTGCACAAGCCAATAGTCAATATATAATTTGAAACAAGAACTAGAAAACAATGTAATAAAAAATAATTCAATAAATGGATGTATTAAGAGATATTTAGGAAATTCAATGAGGAAGGAGGTCAAACTCAGATTGCATAATACACATTATCGAAACCGATGCTGCTTTTTAGTAGTGAAACCTGGATAATGAGGAAAAAAGACAAAAATAAAGTTCAAAGCTCAGAAATGAGATTTATGAGACGGCTATTAGGAGTATCTCTAAGAGACAGAGTGAGAAGTGCAGACATATGAACGGCACTGGGTATAAGAAGTAGTATAGTGCAAGAGACAATTCAATACCAAAAGAACTGGCAAGAGCATATCAACCGAATGTCCCCTGACAGACTACCGCAGCAAGCTTTCTTTTATAAACCGAATGGAAGGCGAGAACCAGATGGAAAGACCAGTTTCAAGAATAAATATCTTTGGCGTGGAACGGGATAAATCCCAATGCTTCGACAAGGCAGAAGAAGAAGAAGAAGAAGAAGAAAAAAAGAAGAAGAAGAAGAACCACCTCGTGTTCGCTGAAGATAATATTGCTTAAAAGTGGAAAAATGTAATTTTCTCGGAGACGTCCATGTTTTCTTCGGAAAACGATGGCCCAGTAGGATATTTCTGCTCGGAGTAACATGAAACAATGAAAAATACGTGAAAGAGGTCCATGCTCTGGTAGCGTTTCTATGTCTGTGTGGCGGGGTTGTCCTCGCACGGAATCGGCTATCTTTAGAATATACATAGGTTGGCTGAACGGTGACCACTATCTCCATATTCTGAAAGTTATTACAGTCCCTTCAGTGCAACATATGTACTGTCGGTGACTCAGGAGAAGACGAGAGCGGACTGAGGAGGAAGGGATGTGAACAGATAACGTACGACAACACGTGCAATATTTGTACTGCAGTAAGCGGAAACATTAGGTCTCCTTCTGTTCAACTTGGCTTTAATTTCCATACGCATTGTTACTCATGTTTCCTGCACGAGTAATAACCTGGCTACTGGGATGCTTATCTGAGCGATGTTTATAATAATCAATATTTGTACTGCAGTAAGCGGAAACATTAGGTCTCCTTCTGTTCAACTTAGCTTTAATTTCCATACGCATTGTTACTCATGTTTCCTGCACGAGTAATAACCTGGCTACTGGATGCTTATCTGAGCGATGTTTATAATAATCAACAGCGATAGTCAAGAAGGTCACATTCTTTCCGCTTGTCTTCTCCTGAGTAACGGACAGTATCTTACTCTTTCTCAGAAGTATAAGTCGCCATTTCATAAGGAAATGGTAGTCCAAAGTGATGACAACTACGTGGAGCTGTTGGACTTGTGGGGCCGATCTCAGTACAATCGAAAAAGTGTGGGCGGAGACGAAACGCGCAATGACTGAAAACTAGTCTGACCCACCCTCAGTGTCCAAAGACGTCCTATGAGTTTTCATACCATTAAGAGAAGGCCCGAGGCGAACGGTAAGCAGCTGGTCTCGTCACATCCCTTCCTGATGATAAGATGGGGATGAAGGTAGAGAATGATGGATATTGGACGCGATATTGACTATAATCAAATATGACTTCAGCCAAAGAGTCCTTTTCAGAACCATCTAAACGTTCAGAACAGCTGATCAATAACGTTGACCGGTGGTAGAGAATATTTATTTATTTATTTATTCACTTACTAACTCACTCACTTACTCATTCATTTATTTATTTGCTCATTTGCTTATTTATTTACTTATATATAATATATATTTTTATTTATTTATTTATTTCTCATCAAATTTGTTTGCACATGGCGGATTTGATACATTCCAGTTCAAATACGTCATTCCCATATCAAATACAAAATATATGACATATAGTTTCACTACTACCATGAACAACTTCTTAATTGAATAACTACGCTAATAACTATAACTAATAATAACTAATAACTATATCTACCATACCATACCATATTATAGGCCTACTATACAATAGAATACAACACGAATACAATAATAATAATAATAATAATAATAATAATAATAATAATAATAATAATAATATAATAATAATAATAATAATAATAATAATATATTTTGTTAACCAGCTCTGTGGTGTAGGCGTAAGCATGCTAGTCTCTTACGCAAAGAGTCCGGGTTCGATTCCCGGTGGGTTGAATTTCCTGGTTGAGGTTTCTCAGGTTTTGCCTTCACCGTAAGGGAAATTCCAGGAAATTTGGGCCTCAACATCCCTGAATATCACCGGCTTCATTCATTACCAAAATCATAATCATAACAAATCAGTAATACAGTAATACATCTGCAGACGCCATCTAGTTCACAACAATAGAACCAATCTCAACAATAGTACACAGTCTTTCGGATTTCATCCAAAAGATTAATCACGATAAACCAGCAATGTTAAAACGAGTACAAATAACAGCAAATTAAAAATTATGTATGTTGCCACTAATAACTTATCACTCTTCCAACTGATCAGAAAGAGAAAAAAGAATTGGTTGGGTCACTGGCTGAGAAGAAACTGCCTACTGAAGGATGTGCTGGAAGAATGGTGAAGAAGATATCATATGATAAACGACATTAAGATATGTGGATGATATGCGGAGACTAAGAGGAAGGCAGAAAATAGGAAAGATTGGAGAATGCTGGGTTTGCAGTGAAAGACCTGCCCATGGGCAGAACATGCATGTAAGTATGTGGGATGTATGTATGTATGTATGTATGTATGTATGTATGTATGTATGTATCTTCTGATACTAATGCTCAGTTCTTCCTCTACCCTCTATCACTCATCTCAGATATTTTCCCTCCTTCGCGCTTTAAATGACTCTTATTCTGTTTTCCTATTCTCTGTCTTTAATATTTAATTGAATTATTATCCTTTCTTCATACTGTCAATACTAAAATATCACATTTTAACTTCGTGTTCTTATCGTATACCTATTCATGAGGCACAAACATTTCTAGTTCGGTATAGAATAGATATGTAACTGTATGATGTTAAACATTATATAAATTATCTATAAACAATCAATGAATTGAAAGTAATAATAAGGTACATTCGAAACCCCACACAATAGAAACCACTTCCTGAGCCCAATGTTTGATCAAATCAGCACATTGGAAAGAAGTGGTATTCAAGTTTATTTCTGCTTCATGACTCGCACTTCAAAGTTAATGTCATAATCAGGCTTCGGTCCTGGGCACAGAAACGCATGAAGATCAGAATGCACGGAATGATAGTGTTGTGTTAGTCGAGTGGCGTGGGTGATGGAGCGCGTCGTTATTTCGTGTCTCAACATGTAAACAGTCCGTCACAGTACGGAACAAAATATATTTCACCCTGTACAGATGCAATATATACAGCACATTTCTAGTGTCTACCATTAAAGCATTCAATCAGGTGTCCCTACGCCGAAGCCTGTTACACGTACCGCAGCTAAGCAGCAATACACACAACGGTAATGCACATTACGGACCCACCTGTGCTGTTGCAGTCGGGTGACTGCATACGGGTCATGACGTCATTTATACTCCGTGTACTCTAAACCTCATAGTGGTTACTCTGTGTCCCTAGGCCGAAGCATGGTCATAATACGAGTATATTACTCTCTTAAAGTTTTATTTGAAGCAACGGTTTTCTAATCAAATGTTACGAAAAACGGGGTGCTCCCCCCCACCCCCAGAAAAAGGTAACCGAAATGCTTGTACCACCCAATATCACAACTAAATGTTCTACATGTCTTCCGTCATTGGCTATGACTTCTTCCATGCGCTCTACCATCCTGGTAAGCATAGCATCACACTGTTCTCTAGTGCATAACTCTTTCGATGTTTTCACATAGAACATGTAGAGAACGTGGGACGGGTATGAAGCACTGTTCTTTCAATATTCCCCACAGAAACGCATCGCATAAAGACAGATCAGGACTTCGTGCAGGATACGGAAAGTGTGATCCCCTACTAATCAGTCGACCATGAAACAGTTCTTGCAGTAGGATTAGATTTCCATGACTAGTATGGGCGGTTGTTTAAACATTTGCTGTCCCGAATCAAGATTACTTAACTCACTAAATGTTATCAAATCCCCTTGAAAACGTTCAATAACTTGTTGTCTGTACACGTTTGCATTGATATTTATCCTGTTTCCATGTTTATCGTGAATGAAGTATGGACCAATGATGCCGTAGCTGGACACAGCAGCCCACACTGTTACTTTTTCAGAATGTAATGGTCTCTGTTCATACTCTTGTGGTTTTACCCAGCCAAGGAAACGACAGTTTTGTGTTTAACATGACCACTTAACAAAATATCACATTCGTCAGACCACCGCATATTCCGGATATAGGCAGTTGTGATTGGTAAAAGAACTACCCATTGCAGAATTGTTTTTTTTTAGGGGGTGGTGGTTTATGAAACACACCTTGATTGAAATAATATGTAACGGAAAGAATAAAAAGGTATGTTACAAACTACATATAAATATACGCTATTATATCATTTCGGTTATATTTTTGGGCCAATCTGTATTTGGCTTTACTG
This sequence comes from Periplaneta americana, assembly GCF_040183065.1. NCBI lineage: Eukaryota > Metazoa > Arthropoda > Insecta > Blattodea > Blattidae > Periplaneta > Periplaneta americana. Next base: position 97,501,336 of record NC_091130.1, read on the forward strand.
CTTGCTTCGCACCATACATACTTTATATCGCAACAAAGAAACGAAAGTTTTTAGCATACACTAAAGTGTAAATATATTTCGCAACTATACGGCCTGACTGAATATTGAAATAATTATCAATATCAGTCCTTTAATCTATCTATACTTTCCTTACATTATTTTAAAAACACCCTGTCCTTTCCGGTTTCAATTGACTGGGCACCGTGAATCGTTGCGTTTGTACGGTCACGCACAATCAGAAGTCTGGCATCGATTGAGCAATTCATGTGTGGAGTTGAAAACCCGCTCAGAGAGCAGAAGTTGGCTTGGCTTTTCGATGTCTGCACCCGGAACGAGTCAATGCACTTAGGTTTGTTCTGGCCCATTATACGCCATAGATACGCCATGATTGTCAAGTCCGACACATGCTTCGATTATCATTCGTGAATTCGATGTTCACAGGCGGGCCATATGACCCAGCTTCCATACGTAGACGAATAATTTGATAAGCCGGAATCCCAATTCCTTCTTATATCAACATCGGAAATCTGTAACCCCAAGACTTCACACCAGACTATTTTAACTACTGCATAAAATAGATGAAATGATGTAAGATAGTGTTGGCCAGAGCAGTGTATATTGGAGAGTACCGCATTCTTTTGATCCGGCAAATGCCGACGCGGCGGCCATATTTACTCCTGCGGAGACTCAGTACAACGCAAGACTTGCATAGGAACACAGGTTTCTAGTGTGATATTCCATTGCTATCTTGAAGAATGAAGTGTTGTTGTGCAGTTAATCAATGTGTAATCAATTGTAGTTATACAAAATTAGCATTAAGTCACAAACAAGACGAGGAATATATTTCAATGATTAATTTTCTCGACACAATATTTTCACTGCGGGGTAAAGCAAGGAGATGCGCTATCACCTTTACTTCTTAACTTTACTCTAGAATATGCCATTAGGAAAGTTCAGGATAACACAGAGGGTATGGAATTGACGTGAATATGCTAGGAGAAAATCCACAAACTATTAGGGAAAACACAGGAATTTTACTTCAAGCAAGTAAAGCGAAAGGTTTGGAAGTAAATCCCGAAAAGACAAATATATGATTAAGTCTCGTGACCAGAATATTATACGAACTGGAAATATAAAAATTGGAAATTTATCCTTCGAAGAGGTAGAAAAATTCATAAATCTTGGAGCATCAGTAACAAATATAAATGGCACTCGGGAGGAAATTAAACGCAGAATAAATATGGGAAATGTTTATTATTCGGTTGAGAAGATTTTATCATCTAGTCTGCTATCAAAAAATCTGAAAGTTAGAATTTATAAAACAGTTATATTATCTGTTATATATGGATGTGAAACTTGGACTCTCACCTTGAGAGAGGAACAGGATTAACCCTTCGCTGGGCATGTGAGGTCTTTTCAGACCCCATGACCCATTTGCCAATACACTTAACATTTTTAACGTGTCCAGCGGAGGGTTAACAGTGTAGAGAATAAATTAATTAGGAAAATATTTGGGATTAAGAAGGATGAAATCACAGGAGAATGGAGAAAGTTACACAACACAGAACTGCACGCATTTTATTCTTCACCTGACATAATTAGGAACACTAAATCCAGACGTTTGATATGGGCAGGACTTGTAGCACGTATGGGGGAATCCAGAAATGCATATAGAGTGTTAGTTGGGAAGCAGGAGGAAAAAACAACTTTGGGAAGGCCGTAGATGGGGGGATAATATTAAAATGAATTTGAGGAAGGTAGGATATGATGATAGAAACTGGATTAATCTTGCACAGGATAGGACGGCAATGAACCTTCGGGTTCCTTAAAAGCCATAAGTAAGTAATGACAAACTATTTGTAATTGAAAACATCAAGGTGGGCAAAAGGGGACGTTGGAAGCCATCCCAAACTGGTGTAATATTGGTAACAAAAACAGTTCTTGATTTTCAAGAAAATTGTTTTAATAAAGCGAACTTCAAATATCTTATGCCAAATAGATGCATGCAGGATGCGTTAGAAAAGTTATTTTCTACTGTCCGTTCCATAAGTCCAATCCCGGATGCAAAATAATTCAAGACTGCATTATGATTTCTCAGTTCTTCTCAAAAACGAAGCATTAAAATTACGCAGGTTGCAATTCTGAACAATTAATTGAGTTTCTAGGTACAGATGTAAGTAAATCCGAAACAAAAAGCTCTAGTGAAGATGAATGTTAGTAAAAGGAAATTGATATAGGCTAAATTGTGATTTAACTGAATATATAAATAGTGACTTGAGTGAACAACAAGCTCTTTACTATTTGTTGGGAACAGTTTTGTTCAAAATAAAACAAAATAAGTTATATAATATTTGTGAAAACTTTTTTTCATGTCTAATAACTGATAACAGGGATGAATCTATAAAGTTTATTAGCACATTAGTGACTCTCAAGTCGCATAAGGTAATGTCACTTGTATACCCTTGTAAATTCGTATTTGATATAATTCTATATGCAGAAAAATGTGAAACGTTGGTAGAAAATGAGTTGAAATTAAAGGATTTGAAGTCTTTATTCAATAACACTTCAACTCATACGTTCCAACATGTATTTTTGAAAACGTCTTATCACTGTATTTTAGGACTAGAATATATTTATTGTTAAGAAAATTGTCTGTTATAGCAAATGCACTACAACAATCTGCTAAATGTGGCAGTCGAAGTGTTGGTATGAGAATTGCAGTAGAAAATTGCTCATGTTATCCCTATTGAAATGGACATAACATAAATAATAAAGTGTTATCTCTAATGAGTCATTTCACAATGACAATAATGTTTATTAATCCTTGTCTCCTGTATTCAATAAACCGCAACAACATGTATGATATCGCCTTTAATTACCTTTATTCTAGCATTACTGCTTATGCTTCTGTGCCGAGCAAGGAGTAAATATGGCCGCCGCCGCCGAGAATGCGGTACTATCTAATATACACTGCTCTGGTGTTGGTGGGGTAATAGAGGAAGAAGGTAGTACCCCAAGAAAAAACATTTGTAATACCAGCTTTTTCCACTAAAAATTCCGTCCCTACCTACTCGGGAATCGAAACCGGGTCGTCTGGATGAAGTACTAACACTGTAACGCTTGAGTCACAGACACGGTTGAAGTGAGAGTTTAAAAGCACAAAACCAGTTGCTGTGCGTGTTGTGTACAGCTGTCAAAAGAAAAAGTGGCCGCTCTCTAGAAACAAACTTCCCTTCGGGAAACTCGGCTACAATTCCAAGACAGGCGATGTTACATGTTGTTGGACCACGTTGCCTGATATCTACAGTTATAATTAAAGTATTCTCCGGCTTACTGTTATAGCGTAATGGTAGCGTTTGGGGCTAGTATTCGTGAGGTCATGCGTTCAAACACAACCTAGTGTGGCATAAACAAAACAAACTTACTGGCGTCTGTCTTTAAAAATTCAAACAATTAAAAGTTCAAAAAACAAAACAGAAAGCCAAGATTCAATATTTATTTCATCTTCGTCCAATCTCGATCACATCTTGCATTCCAGTTGGCATGGAATCGACTAGTCTTTTCAGTTCTTAGTCTCGGCATTCCAGAAAGAGTTTCCACAAATCATCAGAACGTCTTGGAGGGGGATTGGGCCAATATTTCGGCATATGCTTCTTTATGTCCTCATAGCTCAGTCGGAAGAATGTTGGAATTTAGATGTCAATGTCTCAGGTTCAAATCCTCGTCTCTTCTTTTCATTTTATTGTGCTAGAGGATAGTATAATGTAATAATATAAGAAGAAAAAACTAACACTAGTATTATGTAGCTGTATTATTCCAAATCTAACATTAAATTTATATTACTTATATCGCTAAAGAACGATAACAGAATATAAAAATGATAACTTGAATATTATTCATATCGCTAAATAACGATAGCTGAATACAAATGATAACTTGAATATTATTAATTTATACGTATCGCCAAAAAACGATAACAAAATAAAAAGACAATTTGAACATTAATGATATCTTGAATATTATTTATATCGCTAAAGAACGATATCAAAATAAAATGATAACTTGAACAAGACTCGAGACGCAGATATTGAATAACTCCATAGTTACGAAACTGCTTCTATAAGTGTATTGCATCGTGTAACATTGCCGTGATCCGAAAAGCACTTAGAAAATATTCGCTGTTCACAAGTATGGCCACAAGATAATTCACAGTTTAAGGGGTAATTAGATTTGGGAAAGAGTTTGGTAGTGTCAATTGAAATTAATTGCTACTTTCCCATCATTCCTCTGGAACAACCCTGGGAATAAGAGGGGAAATGGAAGGGACAAAGAAGCCCCGGACCATGACCTTTTCGCTTACATCGCCTTATAAACAAACGCAGAGTAAGGATTTATGCATCATTGGTGGAATTTAAGCGTCCAGCGAGAGCCGGAAATTCGTAAAACCTGATACAATCCGTCAATGACCTTCCTGTCCGCTAGTACCACATCAAAACATAACTGTCTCAGCCGGGAAGGTAGAGAGGGGAGTTAAAGGGTGGTCTGCAATGACTCAATCGAACTAATAGCGCCCAAGTCTGGTCTGGAGGGACTTGGAAAATCATGAAAAACCCAATTCAAGATAGTAGGCCCCTGGAATCGAATTCCGGATTCCCCCGATAACTGGTGGGAATGATAACTATTACATAACCGTGATCAGTAGATGTAAATATTGTTTCATGAAAAATGTTCCTGAAAATTTTCACTATTGAATGTTCAGATTACCGTACGTTGATATATTGCAAGGTTTATGTATGTAAAATAGATCCTACTCTTTGTCAAATCGCGCTAGTAAACAATGGTTGGTATAACTCTCTCTGTGTCTTCCAGTATAGACATGTAGGCCTATATGTGTATATACTGTATGACATTGGAGACTCCATTTTTTGTTCACAATTAAATACATTCACAGAACAGCGCTAAAATAGGCTGATTAATAAAGTCTAAAATTCTATATCAACACGATGTTTACGTCATTCCACGAACAATAATTTTCACATAGAGGTATACTGGTGCTTAACAGGCACGACATGAACGATACCTAAGCATTCAGCCCAAACAATCTCCTTGTGCAGGCCTGCAGAACTCGTAAGTAGGGGAAATATGACGTCAGCCTCACTCCACTTCTATTGGGGATGATAGACTTCCGCGTAGAGTTATTTACCTTCTCTGGACGTCAAAGGTCCATCAGTGGCTGCATGTAATTTTCAAAAAGGATTGTAATAAATTCATTGCTTTTATAATGCGTTATCTCGTTTCAAGGTTTACAATTGTGCTAAATTTCCTGTCGGTAGTTTCTTTGAGATTTCTTTGCATCTAACCTGTTTTAGATATTCGAAAACTTTTCTATCATCACCTACGGAAACATAAATTTATAGCATTTAAGTAATGAACCTTGAAAGTCAATTTTAATTTCAATTCAAAATGAACACAAAGAGTGACGTGCTTAATTTAACAGTATATAAATAAATAATCAATATACAGTTCGTAATAATGAACTTACCCGAAAGTTTGTACATTCCATAACTCTTAATATGGACTTTGTTGAAATGTGGTTTAATATTGAAATGACGAGTAGAAATAAATTGGATGGGACACAGTAATCAAGTAATTCTTTCGTCTTCAACAGTAAAATAATCATATCCCCATTTCCTTTGGAAGTAGTATTCCTTCACGGGTTTAGATTTTGCCATGTTCCAGTTCTCTTTAAAATGCAGTACGCGTATTATTTGTTTTTTTTTTTTTTGTTTGTTTGTTTACTTATTTATTTATTTATTTAGGCCTACTTATTTATTGATTTATTGAATAATTAATTAATTAATAAATTTATTTATTTATTTATTTATTTATTTATTTATTTATTTATTTATTTGGCTGGAGTGCGTTATAATGTTGAATGACAGCATTGACATCCGATCATATAGGCCTAGCTATCACTCATTTATCAACATGCAATTTATTTATCGTCCAATTACTAGTAAAATCAGTTAAGACCAGTAATTCAAGTTTTGTAAAAACAGGAATTAAAACTTTATTAATGCACGAAAAATCATAATAAATTCTTCAAATAAAGTAATTGGCTTGTTGCCTGCATGCAACATTTCGGACTTATTTCATTTTAGTAGAATACAGAGCACGGAAACACAAGTCGGGGAATGTAATCAACTTATTTTACACAAAAAGTGGATTTAATCGTCTTTACTAGTAATAGGACGATATAGACATAGGTAGACCTTCTTACAATATATGCACACATACATTTTAAAATTTATTTTATATATAGTTTAATTTATTTAATTCCCTCATTCATTTTTCTCTTACTTTCTAAAGGTATGTTCCAAAGGATTTTATTATCTGTTCATTTGTAATTCTTGATAGCGTATTGTATACCTGCCGCCGCGATAAATATTGATGTAGAACGTAACTAGAACGTCATGACCGCACTTGTAGAAAAGGTGGGTTGGGTAAGAAAGGGGAATAAAGCACTCGCTCTCAGGAGCTACAGTTCTGCAGGTCTGTCCTGTTGCATCCGTGATGGAATGAGTTACGTGCCGACTGTGCTGCAAGACTAAGCCGGCCCCACCATTCCCCTACAGCCTTCAAAGCCGTATACCATCCCTTGTTGCTAGTAGATATATAACCATGTGTCAGCCATCATATCCCAGCGAGTTGAAGATAAGTATCTGGAGTGCTTGATGCGGAACTATGAGTCATCCAGGGCTCATCACCATGGCCAATATTTGAATAGCTATTCTAGCAGACGGTTGCTTCTACGTAACGAGAACAGAGGAAATGCCATATTTTTCGAAACGGAGATGGTAATGAGAATAAAGGAGAATTGTGAAGAAGGTTTACCAACTTGTTTTATGAAAATGCGAGAGAGTAAGGAATCGACATATTTTCATATAGAGAATTGACAAATCATTCAGTTAAGTTACTAAAATAGTTATTTATGCAATAAGTGGATAATCTTGATGATTATGGCATGAATGAATGTTTGTCGCACAAACGACAATTTTCACGAGTGTCGTATAAGATTATCCTCGAGTTGGATACAACTTTTTGGCATCTTAGCATTATAAATTGTAGGAAATAAATTATGAAACAAATTCGGAATCCATAACTGAAAGAGTCTTCATATGTTCGTATCGATTAGCGCTCGGCATTGACATTGAATAAAGAGAAATGGATGACCTTGTAGGTTATAATATAAAAGTTCCTTTATTTTGTTAATGTTGTTTCTCTGAACCACTGAACTGTTTTATGTAATGTTACAAAAGTGATACGAAAGTGTTAAAAATTGGAAATAAATGATACATTACCTTCTGTTCTGCATTTCATGTCTTGTTACGTCGCACGAGATAGTAAAGCGTTCCGGTATTACGTCATAGCGAATACGTCATTGTTTTTATTGGGACGCGTGCTGTAATAAGCCGACTACGAACGATATTGGATGTAGTAACAACCTGTTTATAATGCTAAGATGGCATAAAACAACTTTATTCGACACTTTGGCAGCTAGGCTTAAATTAAGAGTATTTTTAGAGAAATTTTGTTTCGCGTAATAATTGAAGTCGACTGCAGTTTGCAGCTTTGATTTGATTAGATGTTTCGTGCTCCTGTTTCGAACAGCCGTTCTAATATTGTTCATGAGATAAAACATCCTCTTTGTATCAGCATTGCTACTTGGTATGAGTATAACAAAACTCACCAAGTTTTTTCAATTTATAACATTGACATAGTTTGATTTTAAACGAGGTACTGAAACCCATTCCAGGTAAGCAATACTTTCTAAAATGACTAAACATTTTAATGCATCTCTTGAAGAACAAAATCTATCATCTAAATGATCATTCACGGAAAAATCAAATACCGTATTTAGATTTTTTTATTATGCAAGAATAAGAGAAAAAATGCTGGAGGACAAGAATAATACGAAAGCCGGGAGTCTGTCAAAATTAGGGTGAAATATGTGAGATCCCGGGAAATACGGAAGAGGTGGCAACTCTATTGTGAGGAATGTTGTTGGAATGACGAGGGGAAAACAACAGAACTTGAAAAATCACTAAAATACTTGACTCTATTCATTAAAATAGGTTTTTTTCTTTTATTTGTACGGAGAAGAGACCCGAAGGCTTACACTGCAGCCTGAGGCTTATTGTGCTTACCACTTCTATTCTTCTGAATGATTGGAGAGCTGAACGGCCACGCTCTTGTACACGTACAACACGCCGCACCGTGAATTTAACCCGGGCTATTGTATGAATGATGATGATGATGATGATGATGATGATGATGATGATGATGATATGTGAATTAATGATGGCGAAACGAGTCCGAGGTCCAATGCCGAAAATTATTCAGCAAATCTCCTTCAATTGGTTGAGGGAAAACCCTGGAAAAACCTCCAACCAGATATTTTTTCCCAACCAAGATTTGAACCCGAACCTGCTTGTTTCATAGGCAGACATCTTAACCATTACTCCACAGCAGTGGACATACAAATATGCTTACAATTCCCCCATAGAACAGTGGGCCAGGAATGAAATCTGAAGGGAAAAAAAGTATTTCGTCCTATTACTTCCCTTATATAGCTTTCATATTTATAGACACGGCAGTATAGATACATTTGAAACATATTTAGGGCAGTATTAATATAATTAACGTTTTAAGGGAGTTCATACACCTTTAAATACTAGTGAAATTTAGTATATTTTTCCTCAGCAATGAATAATTCTGTAACCTTCAAATATTATATGCTTAATATATACTACTTCTGCAATTGTGTACTATATTCAAATTAGGTGAAATTATAACCGTAATGGGTTAGTATTGATACAAAATGGCGCCTGTTACTTTTGTTCATTCAAACGGTTTCCCTGATAACTCAAACAGTTTCTAAGATATTGTAGTGAAATTTTTCGTTCAACTGTATTTCATACATGCGAATAAACCTACACAGAACTATTGTATTACTAAATCTGAAAATAGTTTGTAATTGAAGAAATAAAGTTTATTGAGCATATTGAACAGATTTATTCGTTGCTGAGGAAAGATTATTGAATTTTGGTAATTTTCAGTACTTCCAGGTCCATGTGCCACTTTTTTTAATACATGTAGGCCTAACCTATAAAAATGTCATCAAATTATTGTCTGCAATATATAATTTTGAAAATATATACATATATTTTCATGTTCAATATTATCACAGCACTTTTGAAAAATAAAAACATCCGATGCCTATAGTCTTTCATTTAATGCATACTATGTTCATACTCAATTTTATGCCTTAAAATTCTCCACAAATTCAAAACAAATCTGTTCATTAATTCATTCAAATTAACATATTGGCTTTTTGCTAGGTAATGTCCACTATAAAGGCTAAGGCCTCTTCTAGACTGGATGGATCTGTGATATTATAGGTGATTTATATGACATTTTATATTTTTTGGCTCTTGTTAGAATTTTCTGAGTAATTTCTTTCACAATCTCTGCAGCATCTCTTCTACCACTTGCTCTCAGGGACATCCGTGCAGCCAAAACAAACTCTTCTCGCGAATGCTCTTCAGTTAGTGGACGTATTAGCTTTCTCTTACTTTTATTCCACTTTAAGTGGTTAGGTACAGCTTACAGCAGTAAAATTTTTGGAAATATTCAACATTTTTTTCCTCCATTATTGTATCTTGTACAATAAAGAAAATTAGTACGTTTAAAACACTGTCCTTCTGCTAAATGAAAAAAAAAATACTTTTACGATTTAAAAAATTTAATAATATTTTTATTTATTTATTTAATATTATTTACTATTTATCCCTCTAGCGTATTTCAATAGCGTGAACGGTTTTCGTGTAAATTTAATTTTAAAAACCCCTAAATTCAAGCAATTGCACAAAGATAGCGAGTGGCAACGTCTGAGCAGAATGCAGTTACGTCGGAGACTCACCGAGTTCGTTGACCTTATACGTACATATCTGTATTACGAATAAAATGTATTAGAGACGATGTTGTCGGACTGCTCAAACTTCGAACTTGATTTTCTAATTAACCGAGCATTTAATCACAAAACGTAATATAGATTTTCTATTAATTTACGTGCACCCTATCGTCCCTTCCTAGCTGCAAGGTTATTTCGTGTCCATCCTGTATATTAGCTGCACGTAGTAACCGCAAGTGTATGACAATTTACTTGGAATATTGCATTAAGGAACAAAGGTTTTTACTTGAACAAAGCAGTTGAATTGAACGTAACTGAGCTAAGGTCTGGATTGCTATTAATTTTTTGTTCAGAAATAGGTAGAAAAGCTTTGTGTAGATATGAAGGATGTTGACTATTACACTTTTAGCCGCATAAATGATAAATTATTCACTGGTTGTGTATTTTAACGTTTAGTATTCAACAAACTCTATTTATAACTCAAAGTGAATATTACTATAAAGTTACTGCAGTGATTGATGAAGCATATGAGAGTGGAGGCAGCTTGAAATGGTAATTGATAGATAATTAGTGTAATGTGTCCTCCACTGCAGTTCCTAGAAACTACGTCCATATAAAGACCCACTGAGAATAATTATTACAGTGTGGGCTTTTGGATTTATGTATAACATACTCGGAAAACCACGGTTGAACTTCTGGACTAGGTTTGCAGCGTACTACACGACGAGTATAAATTTATTTACGACGCACATACTGCAATTCCATTATTCTGAATTGTGTGTATACAGTAGTTAAATGGCAAGTTGATGGAAAGAAAAATGATTACAACTTCGTCTTAGCTAGGCTATATGGTTAAATCTACAGAGTGTTAAAAAAAGTATCCAATATTTTAGGCGGTGATAGTATGCATGAAAACAAGAAACTAATGTCTAATAAACATGGGTCCTACAACACATACTTTCTGAGATCTGAACACTTGTTCATAGGAGGTACTCAATGTGGCGTCCATTTATGGCAATGCAGTTTTCTGCTACAATACAGCAGACTACCAGATAATCATACCATATTTGACACCCCTGGCATGGAATAATGGTACGACGCAAGGAATACTGAAAACAAAAGTCTGGTTGCGGATATGAGCGGGGTTCAACAGAGATGATGATGTAAATTTTCGTAATCAGCAGGTGTGGGCTGATGAAAATTCCCATGCAGTTGAAGAAATAAGGCATCAACACCGATTCTCAATCAATGTATGAGCAGGCGTTCTTGGTGATAGATTAAGGGCCATATGTGCTACCACAGAGATTAACTGGGGCTCGTTATCAGGACTTTCTTATTAACGTATTGCCTACCTTGCTGGAGTATGTGCCATGTCAGCAAAGACTACAGATGTGGTTCATGCATGATGGCACACCAACATATTTTTTTCCGCAATGAGCGTGAACAAATGACGCTAACATTTCAGGATTGCTGGATTGATTGAGGAGGCCCCACACCTTACCTAGGCCTGCTCGTTCCCCAAACCTAAATCTCCTAGACTTTTGGTTATCAAAAACAACCAGATTAATTTCAAAGAGTACGTGATTCCTTACGCCGAAGGGCAGACGAATGCACAGCCATTAATGGACGTCACGCTGAGCACCTTCTATGAACAAGTATCCAGGTCTCAGAAAGTATGTGTAGTAGGAATCATGTACATATATTAGATATTATTTTCTTGTTTTGATGCATACTAGCACCTTCTAAAATATTGGATACATTTTTAACACCTTGTATAATTTAAAAAGACATTCATTCAATCATTCATTCATTCATTCATAGTGTTCTGCCCAAGGACATGTCTTTCACTGCAAACCTAGCATTCTCCAGTCCTTCCTATTTTCTGCCTTCCTCTGTCTCCGCATGTGATCCATAAAAAGTAAGTCATTAATACAATATTATAATTCCTTAATCTCTGAATATTTGAAAAGGAGCTTTATGAAAGAATTAACTACAGTTATCGTTTTATTTGTTTCGGACGAATTTATCAATTAAGTGAAACATTGTGTACAGAATTTCTGCTAAGTTATCGATTTTTGTCCCGGAATTCTATGTGTAATTTAAAAGTTAGTACTTTAATTTATAATATATTAATTAAAGCTTGTAACACTCTGAAGAAAAAATATCCGTTTCAAAAGAGCACGGGGAACGAAGCTAGAGCTGCTTTTATTTAGTCATATTGGCACAAGAAACTTAGAGACTATAATGCTTGAGTGAAGTCCACATTTGATATTCGTTAAAAGTAAGAGAAAGTCTCTGAGCTGGTGTAGAATTTGTGGTAATTCCTCCTCACGGTATCGAATGTTCATCCTGTTAGTTTTTAGGCAAATTGTATTATAATTGTGGCGAAAAGTGATGGATTAATTTTGGTTGAAAATATTTTTAATTTACTTCGACTTAATTATTGCATTAATAGTGATTAATTTTACAACTATTTCACCATTAACTGGTCCACACGTGTGGAGTAACGGTCTTGCCACGAAACCAGGTGCCCCGGGTTCGATCCCCTGTCGAGGAAAGTTGCCTGGTTCAGGTGTTGTCCGGGGTTTTCCCTCAACCCAATGTGAGCAAATGCTGGGTAACTATCGGTGCTGGACCCCGGACTCATTTCACCGGCATTATCACCATCACCTCATTCAGACGCTAAATAACCTGAGATGTTGATAAAACATAGTAAAATAACCTACTAAAAACATTTTCTGCATATACTACATTTTAGTATTGGTGGTGGTGGTGGTGGTGGTGGTGGTGGTGGTGGTGTTGGTGGTAGTAGTAGTAATAGTAATAGTAGCAGCAGCAGCAGCAGTAGTAGTAGGCGTAGTAGTAGTAGTAGTAGTAGTAGTAGTAGTAGTAGTAGTAGTAGTAGTAGTAGTAGTAGTAGTAGTAGTTTATTTAACAACGATTTCAACTTCAGCGTACATTCAGTGTCGTGGGCAAGACATGGCTGAGACGTTTGACCAGAGTCCTTTAGTAATGGTTTAAATCTATGAGGCAATACAGAACTTTACCTCTCTTCCAGACGGAGCCATGCTAAGGATTTTATCGCTCTTCAAAATCCAGTGTTCTAGGTCGGGTTTGAACCTAAGTGGTGGTCTTGCACAGTGCTGATACATGACAAAGATACGCTGCTAATTCTGACAGATGAAGGAAGAATTTAGGATATGAGGCCCAGAATTGAATATAAATGTTGATGAAATAATTATTTTATATTTATTTACAAATAAGAAATGATAACAGAAGAAATATTATTTGAGATTATAAGGTCATTTTGTGTCTTACTAAATATTTACGAGTACAATAAATTTATTTCTTCATCCATATATTTTAACTATAACTTGACTATTGTGCGAAATTACTATTGAAACTGAAAAAATACCTATAACCTAGTTCATTTATCTTAACATGATAGCTACCTCAACAAGAATCTATCGCATATTAACTTTGCATAACTCTGGGCATCAATGAAAAGTATAATATTTCATTCACAAATTTATTTCTTGTGACTATTTTGTCTTCATTCAGGTGATGTTTTCAACGAACAATAGTATTAGGTTAGGCTATGTTAGATTAGGTCACGGTGGCTAAGGGCGGGTTAGGATGGCCTTTTGCACGTCGGCAATAATGAGGCTTACTGTGCACCCCGAACTTCATGGGATGAATGAGGATGGAGGTGTACCAGCCCACCGCCCGCATGTGACCCTTCACCCGCTCACCCAATGGGGGAATCCTATCCTCCTCCGCTCTAAGTTCATACCGCCAAGGTGACCAAGCAGCACAGGATCCATTACAACGGCTATTCCAAGGTGTCGAAGTGCCCTTTGAAATGTCCTTAAGGAATGAATCCTGGTAGAGATATTGCGGAAGGCTGGGAATCCAGGAATGGTTGTGGAGAGGACGCCCCTTCCCGTAAGCGGATGAAGACATGCGTCTTGACCTGAACATGTCTACTAAATGAGATGAGAAAGATGAATGATGTGATATAACATCTAAATTCTTCTTCTACACGGGAGGGGAAGGGAAAATGGACCGTTGCAATGAAAATTCCAACTCGGCATTTGCCTAAATAACTGTGGAAAACCACAGCCAGGTTGGTCGGTTCGGGAATCGAACCAAGTACCAACCGAATGCGAGTCCCATGCAATAAGCATGAGCCAACTCGCTCGGGTAATAATAGTATTAATTTGAAATTGAAAGGCTGCCTGGTCACGTGGAAAAATTGTAGTTTTATTATATAATATGTAATATACACATAGGCTATAAAACATATTTTAATAATGTTTTTCTTTCTTGCAAAGCGTAGGCAATTAATATATTATTATATTAGTATTTTCTGTATCTATTGCGATTTTATCTGTATACTTGAATGACTTTTTCCTCACTTTTTTTTTTTGGATTTGCATTTATTCTCTTATTTATTTTCCTTATTTATTTCTTCTCTTTATATTTCGTTCTTTTTATGCATAATTGTATTCTTATAGTGTCGTACAAGAAGGTCTAATAGTCTACTCCATCAGATTAAGTAAATAAATAAATGAATAAATAATAAATAAATAAATTAATAATAAATTAATATATAAATATGGATATAAATTGGCAAAATAAATAAATAAACCAATAAATAAGTGTATAAATAAAAAAGAATATGATGATAAGGGGATATATATATATATATATATATATATATATATATATATTTTACGGTGTCACTAAAATATATGGTGAAAAATAAATGTTTTGTTTTCATTGGTCTCCCCATCTTATTTTGATAATTTTTGTACAAAATTAATTAATACGCCTAAGTCCCGTTGCCGTATTTCAAAATTACAGGTTGTTCAAGGCCTTTGTGTTTTCTTATAGTATGGCTATTTTATTGCTATTTTTTTAAGTAAAAACGGCATCTCCAAAAACGTAAAGGGAGTTTAAAGAAACATCGTGCTTTTGATTGGTAGGTGGAGCTATTGACTCTATAACAAGACGCAAGTTACTACCCTCAAACCGTCAAGTTTTAAGTTTTAAGTTTTTTTTCTTTTTTTTTCCCCCCCCCCCTCTTACACCTCTACGAAAAGCGAACTATTTAGGATAATGCTGCGGAAACTGCACGAGGAGTTCAAACTTTCTGGGAGAAAGCACGAACTCCAATCAGAAAAGAGTATCATGTGATAAAATTTAAGACTTATATTCTCAAGGGACACGCTTATAGAGAATCTCTTTAGGAAGGTGTGATTATGCAACTTCTTGGTGCAACGAAGCTTCGAAAAGGGACTGGAATAACTCGAGCAAATGTATTCCAACTAATACTCGTACAGGGTTTGAATTTGGCTGAAAAAGTCAGTTTATGTTACTTGACACCACAGCAAGCAGTACAGGTTTGAAAGGGGGAGTCTGTATTGCGCTGGAGTAGAAACTAAAAATACGTCTTGTGAGTTTGACTTGTCGAAATCATATTATATTTTAATTTATTGTTACACGTGTTTTCGATACACTGATGGGAGCTACAAGTGGGTTAAATATCCAGCTGTTTCAGAGATTTCTTAATTGTTGGAATAAGTGTGATAAAGTTCTATACGAGTCGTGTGTAGATGGTTAAGCTATTTCTAGCCAATTTGGAGAAATTAATAGGGACTTGATTTGTTTCATTCATTGTCAGTTTGAGAAATACTATTGTAGGGATAACTACAAAATAGTGTTTCAGCTGCTCTGTCTTGGAGAAAAACCTCCACCAGAAGCGTCTTACATCACGTAGGTGCTTTACATAGAGCTAGGTGAATAGTAAAACTGCTACTCTATTTGAAGATGTACGTACTCATTTCACATAACAGTTCGAGAACTATCCTGCCTCCATGAATTCTACCTATTTATGGTACAGTTGTATGTAAAATAATGGTTTACAGCACCACCTGCTGTGCTTGCTGCAAGGATGGCTCTTGAATTGCTACAGGATCTTGTAATGTATAAAACCACAAATGAATTTGTTGCAGATGATGCGGTCTAAAACTTCTCAGGACATTTGTGGTATCTGAGTGAAATTCTAAATTGTATTGCATTTTTCGATAACGACATGCCTTTAGAGATGAAAGTGGCGATTACAGCACTATCAGACATTGTTTCAAGGACTATCAAGAAAATGTCTCTGGATTTCTATGTTTCTGATGACTTTCTTCAAACAGATCCTACAACTTTAGGAGAAAAGTGAGAACTTCAATCTAGACAAATAGAATGTCATATGTTATGTATACGTAGCATGTAATATTGCAACACTTGTACAACATTGTCTTATAATGCATTTAGGCATAAGTTTTATAATTAGCTGGTTGATCATCCATTGTGCAAAGTAGATAATTTTTATTTTATTTAAAATTGTGGATTTGTAATATATAATTAATCTGACTCTGTCTATTGCAATAGTGTATTGCTAAATGACTATGAACTATGAACTGTAAACTATATATATATATATATGTGTGTGTGTGTGTGTGTGTGTGTGTGTAAACATAGCATGTAATATTGTAACACTTGTACAACATTATCTTATAATGCATTTAGGCATAAGTTTATAATTGGCTAGATGATCATACATTCTATAGAATAGATAAATGTTTAATTATTTTAATTTGTGGTTTGTAATGTATATTTTAAATTGTGGATTCGTAAAGTACAATTCTATTTGACTCAGTAATTTGGCAATACACTATTGCAATAGACAATGAACTATGAACTGTGTGAACTATACATATATGTAATGTAAACATAGCATGTAATATTGTAGCATTTGTACAACATTGTCTTATATTGTACTTAAGCACAAGCTTTATAATTGGCTAGTTGATCATCCATTCTATATAGAATAGATACATTTTTATTTAATTTAATTTGTGGATTGTAATGCATATTTTAAACTGACTCTGTATATTGCAATAGTTCACTACTGAATGATTATGAACTATGAACTGTGAACTATAAATGTATGTAACGTAAACTTAGCATCTAGTATCGCATCACGTATACGCAATGGAACATGCTGTTTTAGCACAATGAAGAAAAAAAACATGGTGTCAGCAATCTCCAAGTTGTTAACGATTCAGCATAGCATGGCTTTTCATGATTCAATCTTTCAACTATATGGTAATCAATCGAGGACAGAAGCAGTACCTACTGCAAGCCGTGAAAAAACAAAAACCGGCAGCTATACACAAATCCATATTTACAATTGTACAGGGAATGCAGAAAAATCGACTTTAGATCATTTCAATCTGAAATACTGATGTATATTTTCATTATGATTCTAACAAAGATGTTCAAGTAAATTGACCCATCCCTGAACAATAACCCGTTGTCTTCAAATTTTGCATTTAATAATTAATTAATAAAATGAATAAAATCAATGGGTGTGACATTGACTTTTCAAAATTTTAATTTTGAGTGGCACCCTAATATACAGAGTGGTTCAAAAACTGTACTCACAATTCGATAATTAATATCTTGGGAACAAAATGACATGCAGTTACAATTCTTGCGCGGTAATGTAATGCAACGTTTTCTCAAGAGATAGCGAAGGTCACTTGAGTCACGCACGCTGGGAGCAGACAGCAGGAACAATGGCTGTGCAACGAAAGACTATATTGAAGTGAAGTAAAAAACATTGAAAAGGTACAACAACAATGGCAGAAAGAGTTTGGAACTCAACCACCAACACGTCGAACAATTACCCCTATTCGGGATAAATTTGAAGCTGACAGATTTGTCCTTACTTCTTTAAAGGTACCATAATTGGTCAGGTGTATCTAGATATGCTTCAGATATCGATTTTTCCTGCCATTCAAGAGGTATTTGGAGATGAGAGATTTTATCTACAACAAGATGGTGCTCCATCTCCCGACCATCGAGATGTCAGAGCGTACTTGGATGACACTCTACCTGGACGATGGATCGATCGAAGAGGTGCTATTGAGTACCCATCACGATCTCCAGACCTAACACATCTCGACTTCTACCTTTGGGGACCCTTGAAGAATGAAGTTTATTGACAAAAGCCAGCTACATTGAACACGCTACGAGAATCTATCGAAGCGTCGTGCGCACCCATCACACCGGACACACTAACAGCCGTACTTCGCCAAGTAGTTCGGTAGCATCGACGTTGTTTAGCCATTGATGTTGGTCACTTCGAACAAATACAATGACTCCCTCGGCGCAAGAATTATAACATCATGTCATTTTGTTCCCAAGATACTGATTATCAAAGTGGAGTACATTTTTTGGGATCCCTCTGTATTATGTATGTATGTATGTATGTGTATATATATATATATATATATATATATATATATATATATAATGTACCTATTTGATACCGAATTATGAAGATAATCAGAATTAGGCATTTGGGTATTACACCGTGTCCTGAAACTTGACATTATTTAACGTTTAGGGACTACATACAGGTTCATTCATCAGACAGATAGACATGACCAGATGGGTCTCCTACTGTGATGGACTCGTTACGCGAACCCACCATAGTCTATATTTTCTTTTGTAATATAAACTACGCCTTCTGCATCTTTACCCTAGTAAGTAATACTTCTAGAACTATCAGTATATTAATTTATTTACAAACATGTTCTGCATATTAATTAATAAATAATATTTAACCTATTTAATAAAAATATTTAATTTAATACTTTTTCCACATTATAAACAATTACGAACACTGCACTCCATTAATACAGCAAAATACCATTTTACCTAACTCACATATTTATTACAAGCACGAAATAAGAAAAGGGAAACAACGCAATCTTTACAGAAAGACCTTGAAATGAGGACGAAAACGTGACATTTGATGACAGTATTCATGAATGGATAATCGTTTTTTTATAGATGGAAGTCTAATGTGGCTGTATTATTGGACTGCGTGGGTTGTATTCCTTTACAAGAGCAATTATTGTTGGGTTGGTGATATGTGTCAAACCCTATATTAATGTTTTTACAATTTTTACAATTTACTAAATTTTACAATTCAGTATTGAAAAATAATCCAGACCTAAGCAATTTACACATTCTTAAGTTTAAAAATAAAGTGAAAATGTTTGTATGATAATTGTTAAATTTTATTATTATTTTAAGTATTACTAGCATTATATGTTACTAATATTTATTGTATTTATCTGATGCATGTAACCTATAAGATAAAACATTGTAATAAACATAAACAGATCATTTTCTTAATTAATAACAGTGTATATTTCCAATAAATGATTTCTTAGCATCGCCATAGATACACTTGATTGTACTTGTCACTATCTCTGTCACTAGAGAGTTCTTGAAATTTATATTTTCCCCGCCATGATACCCCTTGCACAAAAGGGGAGATCTATAACTTAAACTTGATTAATATATTTCAGTATTATTTGTATTTATCCTGGGAATAATGAACAGTTTGACTCGTAGACATTTTGTTTTTCATCATTAAATTCCCATGATTATAATATGAAACGATTCGAAGAGAACGTCAGGATGTAGACCTTCGGCTCCGCCGCCTACCAATAATGTATAACACAATGTCAATACGGCGGTTGCTGTCGTCTGCGATACAACGAACTTTTTTGTTGATATTCAAGCTTCGTTATTTTTTTTCTGGTTATTATATGCTTATTTAAGTTGTGTTAACTCTCGCTAAGTGGTTTTATATTTTATTTTATTCGTCTTAGCATTTATTTTTTTATTGTTAATATTTTGTTTTAATATTATTATTATTATTATTATTATTACTAATTAAATTATATTACTATCTTTGTATTATCTCCGTCACGGTAATTATTATTATTATTATTATTTATATTGTTATTTCTATCATCAACATTATTATTGATATCTGTAAAATTTATGTAGACTCTACTGGACTGTACCCGAAAACGAGCATATGCTCGTTTCGGGTATCTATTCATATGTACCATTTAAATTGTAAATTGTGAATAAATATGAATTTGAATTTGAATGTACCGGTACAGAGTTTTGTGGAAGGAACTAGAAAAGATCATTGTAAATAGATAACATAATCAGTGTTGTGATATTATAAGTAGTAAAGTCAGTATTTGTGAAAGTGTGAGATAAATTTTGTAAATAGTAAAGTCAGTGTTGTGATATTATAAGTAGTAAAGTCAGTATTTGTGAAAGTGTGAGATAAATTTTGTAAATAGTAAAGTCAGTGTTGTGAAAGTGTTAGTTAAAGAGTGTAATTAGCAATCAGTGTTTGTCAAAGTGCTGGTGTTAGCCTAGTATTATGCAGACAGTGCATAAAATGAACAAAGAACAGAGTGCTGAGACTAATTAAAGTTTAATAGGGTTAGTAACCATGTCACGACAGCAGGCTATACACGACAAGCTCGCCTGGATTGGCTCACCTAGCGAGTACACTTGAGCCATCCCTGTCGAGGGGGTTCTAATCCCACCACAGAAGATCTGTGCCCAACATGGGACATCACGGCTAGCATTCATTCATTCATTCATTCATTCATTCATTCATTCATTCATTCATTCATTCATTCATTCATTCGTTCATTCGTTCATTCATTCACTGTATAGTACTAATCTTACCTACATAGGCATCTGTAACAAATGAAAATAAAGACCAATGAAATGAGACGAGGAAATAAACGTGACTGAAAAAATAAAAACAAGTATTCCTCCAAAATTAAAATTGGAAAATCTTAATAACATGCATAATCTAATTAATATATATTTGGTCATTTTAAATCTCATCTGAAATAAGTATGTGCAGTTGACTCGAATTGAACTATTGAGTTGAGAGAGGTTGCCTTGAATATTCAATAGTTACGCGTAAAACCGCTCACTCTTTGGACATTGAACTGTATTTTCAACTCTGTCACCATACATTTTCTGCCCGCGTCTTCATTAGTAGCCCCTCACTCTACATCCCGCATTCACCCCATTTTTTTTTTTCGAGTAAAGAGACAAAAAATCGAAAATCCGTGATTGCATGACTACCAAAGTAAGTTAGCACCCGCTGTTATCAGAGTTCACCCTCAATACTAAACCAACCCTTCTCCACCCCTTCATAACCTTTCACTCCCACCCTTCTATTTCACCCTCTCATCTGTCAAACCAACTAGACCCAAACCACCATCCCACCCTTCCAAATACCAACACACGATAGCACAATATCGTTCCCAACACTCCCGTTTTAATATGTATATGATGTTTCACTGAAAGATGCATATATGGCCTCTAATTAGAGCGTATCAACTAATGAGTACCCACAAACGATGTTCAAATGTTAATTTTTACATCATCTTCATTTATATTAAGGGATTGAAAAAAATTGTTAATATAGCCTAATACTGATCAATTTTGACCGTTCCACTAAAATAAAGCAATAGTCGGAAAATGTTTCTAGATCACTACTTATATTACAAAATTATCTCACGATCTCAATGAAAATTATTTATTAAAACAAGAGATAACATAAAACGCAAATCTTTCTGAACTATGCTAGATCAGCACAAGTCAGCATATTTTGAAATCCATTCTCGACTTTAATCAGAATATAATTAAGGACTGACTGAATACTCTACTCTGGACTGACAGGATGTCGTCTAAGTTTATATAACTACTTTATGAAGACCTCAAAATACAGCAGTAAATCCAGAAGTGTCTTTGTCAACTGGCACCTTATTTTAAATATCCGAAGTTTCAATCTCGGAAAATATATTATGTGAGAGCAAGAGTGGGGAAAATGATTACGGGCAGGTTTCCTCTCAATGCTTTATTTTCATGGTCACATTTCTTCCAATATTGCTACATTATTTTCAAATCTTTTTCTCGTGAAAGCCTCACTAGATCCAAAGGGATAGAGTGGATCGGGGGAAGATGTCTGGCTGTTTCATTGATTGAAATTTGAGATAATGTTCATTTAGTTTTCAATTTCACATTGATATATCAAAGTCTGGAAGTTATTTTGAAACTATATTTTGGTACAAAATAGAAAACATTAATTATCTTGTTTATAGATACAGGTTTTTTTCTTACCTGCACTGTAGGCATCTTTTCTCAATAGTCGAACAAGATGGAAAATGCAATTAACACATTTCCTGATATATGTATTTTACCTGAACATGGTTTGATACATGTATATAACAAAAATGACTTAATCTGAAGCTCATGGACACTTTCTCACGCGTTTATCACTACTTGGCAACACAGTCGTCGCATAAATTTTAATGCCATGTGCAAGATTCGTGAAATTATTTCATGCACACAATGAATTTTATCCAGTACATTTTTTTGTCATCATTCTTTTTTATGCGGCGTTTAAGGGTACGGTAAGGAATGCCGTATGCTGGCGATGTTCTAAAACAGTTCATACCCCCCCCCCCTTTCTAATATGTCCCATCACAAGTCGAAGACTGTCGTCAATCCAATGATCTCTATCAGACGACCTTACGTAATGTTTACACTGTCCCTGTACTAAAACAAAAAATAAATCTCTTGTAACAAGTTGCCATCTTATCCCGAAAAAAGTGAACATCTTACCCAAGTATCGGGGTAAGATGTCTAGTGCTGTGACGAAACCTAAGATGGCAGAACAAGGTCGTTGGTTATTAACAATACAAACTTTAGAACCTTTACTACAATATCCATTACAAGATTTGACAGTTATTATTACGAATTCAAGGATGTATTAAAATTTTAACATACCTTTACAATTATTTTATAGCAGAAAAATGAGATGTTTTCTTGCTTTCCTTCTTTCCACAACAAGAACACGTGGCAAAATGAGTTAGCTTCCACTCTACATACATTCAACTGTCTCAGTAGTCATGAAGACATGCGCGTGGCGTTCTCTCTTGGAAGAATGTGAAACTACAAAGAAATAAGTATCTTCTCCCGATAGTCATCTCCCCCCAATAGTCATCTTCCCCCGATTCACTGTATGAAAAAATTAGAATACCACGATATCTCTGAATAGCGCCTATGGCTTAAAATGGGCGGTAAGTAAAGGAAGAAGTCATTCAAAAGTCAATCCAGATTTTAAAGTATAGTTTCAGGCAGACAAAATTGAAGAACGTCTCCGGGTTGAGCGATAATTGGTGGTTTATTTTGCATGCCCAAAGTTACCATTTTATTCATTAAAATATTAATGATTTTATTACTAGGCTACTGCTACAAGGATTTTAAAGATTCAAGCCATCGTTCTATAACGACGTGTTAAGATTTAGCTAGTTCAATGGTATTATGAAAACAATAAAATTCTTTCTCAAGCATTGAGAAAATTTAGAACACAAGACAATAATTTAAAAGAAGATCCATGTTCCATTCGTAATTACAGAGATTTAAAGAAACTTATTCTGTCGCTGAGAAGAAGAAATCTGTAAGACTAAAGGCAATCAATTACGTCATTGCTACTGAGGAGCTTGAGAAAAGTAATGAAATAAATGGAAATAAATATTATGGCATTAGTAGTCTTAATTAGGTGTCCAAACATCTTTAAATAATGCGTTAGAGTGTGGTACAGAGAGCGTAAGAAAAAAAAAAGAACTTAGTTTTCTGGGTAAGCAAAATAAACTTCAAAATGTTTGTAACGAAAAAGGATGTTTCACTGTAAGTTTCACCTTTTTAAAGCTTAATGTTGCATTTTTATTCAGCAATATAATGGAATTCTTTTATTAACATTTTATGAGAATTTTAATTTTAATTGATTAATTAATTAAGTGAAACACAATTGACTTAAGCCATTTATAACGGATAGTGACATAAGCCTTTTTGAACCTTGTAAATTAGTAATTTTGGACAGCCTAAAACCATGAAATTAACAGATAAATAGACCTATAACAGTAGGATGTTAGAACCACAGTGATATAAGTAACAAATTTACAAAAATGAGAAACGTGCACTAGCGTATACCTAAATGTTGTATTTACTATGAGACAGACTGATATACATAAAGCTCCATCACCTACCTGGCTTCTCTTGTTCAAAAATTTACCACGTGAACTTCTCCCAACTTTCAAAGTTAAATATTTCAGAACATTTCCCATGCTACATAGATCGCTATGGTTATGAAGAGTTAAAATGGTGTTTGTTGATAATGTTGCAAGTCGAACGTTAAGCACATTTATGTTGAATCATTCTTTCCTATATCTTTATCATTTGAGGGGCTCGGGCGTAAAACATGGTAACTGACATTTTGGTCAAAAATAAGATACGTAGAGTATATTATTGTATCTTATATTCTCAGTCTACTACAGTAGTTAGCTTTCCAACATCTCAACAGATGGCAGAAGTATACAGATTTCGCTTTCCTGGTAACTATACAAACTGTTGCATGTATGAATGTTTACTACCTAATAACTTCAAAACACTAAAACGTCACTTACCACGTTTTACTCCTGAACCCCTAATTTCGTTTTTTACTCATACGCTAAATCTGCAATTTCTTGTTGAATCGTGAACATATTTTCTACTTCAGAGTTTTTTTTATTTCATTTGAAACCCTCCCCTACTTTTAAATCCATATAAGTGTATCACATTTCTGACAAATATCAACTTTTGGCCTTTCAAATGACATTTTCATATTATGGAACTCATTTATTTTCCTCCATACAGGGTTATGAGTATTTTTTTTACACTATAGATAAATACGATTTGAATATTTAAGTGAGAACGAAGATATCTCGCATTATTCGGTCTTGCATAATTGCTTTCATGAGAGGAGAAATATTAGAAGTAGGATCTTTCTTTTTCAAGTTCCTCCACAGTTTTCTTATTAACTATGGGAAGTTTATCTCGTTGGTCAGATGTACTCGTTGATTTGTTCTTTAAAACACAACTTGCAAACTTTTCGTTCTCATCAAGAGTTTCACAGATACAATCCCTGCATACAAGACGTCTCATTCCATTCAGACTATCTAAATAGATATACATGTAACTTGTTTTGGAGCTATCAGATCTCCATTTTCGGGTTGCAGCTTTTTTTTTTGGTACCGATATTGATATGAATAGGCACGTAAGCAACTCTCTCCTCTCGGGAACCCATTTTCCAGCACACTCTAAAAATCACACTCTTAACTTCCCTACCTAAGAATAAGTAGCACTTCTTCCTGCACTCTTTTAGAGATTTGATTTCTGTTTCATAAATTTCTTTTCCCTTATAATTTAAGTGTCCCGTACAGTAGTCTAAAGCACCTGCCCAGGGTTTGCGTTACGGAATGCGCGGTGGTTCGAGTCCTCATGGGGAAGAAATTTTCTCATGAAATTTTGGCCTGTATATGGGACCGGTGCCAACCCAGCATCGTGATGCACTTGGGGAGCTACGATAGGTAGCGAAATCTGGTTACGCGAACCAGTTATAACGGCTGGGGGGCTCATCGTGCTAACCACACGATACCTCCATTCTGGTTGGATGATCGTCCACTTCTGCTTCGGCATGTGACCGTGAGGTCAGCAGCCGGCTGGTCCGTGTTGGCCTTCGTGGGCTGTAACGCCAAGGATAAATAATATAATTTAAGTAAGGGTTTTCAAAATTTCTGTTTTCATTCCTCCTTACGAACTTTCCTTGCTCACTTCTTTTTAATCTGTTCAGAACCAGTCTCTTTCCCAACAGGTTTCTTTAGACCATGTGCATGATCATTTTCTACAGAAGTCATTGGCGAATGAGCTTCAAAGTTGCTTTCCTCAGCGAGGTAAAGGCATCTAATACTGCGCAGTCTCTAAGATTGGCAGCATTGTTGATTCTCGCCGTTCCGTCGAGAGAAACTGCTTGTGAGGTATAACTCTAAGATGTAAAGTGTTTGTGTGAAAGTGGATTTATAAAGGTTTATTAGGTAAAAATTTATTTTACCCAAATTGTCTTATAAATTTGCATATGAAGAAGTTAAGTTTATTTAACAATTCCAACGATGCAAATCTGCACGCATGTATTACAGTTGCTAGGTAAATACATAAGCTGCGTTACGTTTCCCTGTTTGTCAAAGTAAACACTTCTGCAATTTATTGACTACAATGCAGAACTATGCAGAATCCTCTAAGATTGCGGATTGAAGTAGATCTTTTCAAACAAACAGTTTTTAAAAATGAAATATTATTTCTTGCAGCTTTCTACTCACGTGTGTCATGACTTCGTCGCATGTTATGAAATCAGAGAGAAAATTAATATTTACCCAAGAAATGTTAGAGAAAAGACGAACAATAATCGAAAATGATAAAAGCATACGAAAATGGAGATAAATTTCCTTAGCAGTTCAATCTGAGATTATTGAACAGGCACTAATTTCACCAGCTATGATATCTTTGTTACTAGAGACAACGGAGTCAAAGAAAAGGAAACGAAAAGTCTGAGATTTTCTGTTCCTCTCCGTACAAGAACTAACTTCTAGAAACAATGAAAACTTCTAGCAACAAGGAACAATGCAAAAAGATCAGTTCTAGTGATTCTTCAGCTACAACAAAAAAGTCGTGCAACATTAAACAATGCAGGAAGAGTTTCAATTATTGCAATCCATCAGCGACATCTTCATCACATCGGACAGTTTCAGAAGAAAACATTTTCTGTCGTGATAGTGACGAAGCCTATGGAGAACCAATTTCTGAGGACTGGGTACAGTGCAATGGCTGCAAACAATGGTGGCCTGAAGATTGTTCAAGCTACGAAGGCGTTGACCTTTTAAATGCGACGTGTTGACGCATATTCTTAAAGGACAACGTGCACAGTCTTATAGGACAGTGCCTGTAAGATTGCGCGTTCACAACTTTTCAAAGAAGTATTTTTGCAAAGAACAAATATTTCATTTTTGTAACTTCTTTCATATCATTGTGATCTTAAGATTCAAGAGTTTCGTTTCATAAATATAGTTTTTATATTGGTCTAAAAATGAGTATTTAACGACACAAATCCACTAATCTTAGCAGCATTTACCATGTAACTTTCTAATTCTCCAAGGATAGCATTGAATAATTTTAATTGTTGCAGACACGTCGATTTACAAAATTAACTGACATAGCCCACATATCGAGACTTCAAATATCCCAGTTATTATCATTTTGAAAATCTCTTGTACTTTTTTTTTTTCAAGATGGTGTGGTCTGTTCCGCCACGGCCGACTTGAAGCTCCCTTCTCTTCTTTGAACACGGCCTTGACAATAGTATGGTAAACTTATTCTGAAATTGGTTAATTTCTCAATTCCACCACGAGGCGCTGTCTGCCAAGATTGTGTCCATAGAATAAAGACTGAATATGAATTAAAATAAATTATTAAAGAGTAATAATAACACTTATAAATAATAAATAAGAAAGTAATAAGTATTATTACGTTTAGTTCTGTTAATTATGGTAAAAGCGCGAGTTTAAAAGCAGGGAAGATAATACGGTTTAAGTAACATGATGACAGAGGCGTAATTTTGTAGTTGATTCGCTGAGTAGCACCCCTAGGCTAAACTGTGATCTTTCTAAGTAATCACTTGGGTAATTATTTACCATAACGTGTACTACGTTTTATAATTTCACTCACTTCACTAGTACATTCCACTTGATATTGCAGATTCAAGAATCATAGTTTCAATATTTTGCGACTCAGTGGATTATAAGCCGGATTCTTCGAAGGAAGAAGCTTTTCAGTTAAAGCTGCTGCAATGTTATCTAGAAGCAACCTAACAAATTTAACAGTAATGATATTAGCAAGTCGTTTTTGGCCGTCTTCATCATAAATTGACACTGCAAGAGAGGGCATCTACACGATAACGGCTCAATTTCTGAACACAAATTTTCTAACATATTCTTGTTTGGTATTGTCTTTCGATGATTAAACAGCTGATCTAGAATAAATTTTGCATGAATACTAACTTCATCGGTCTCTTTCTTTACATTTTCCATTTCTTTATGTAAAGGACCTCTTTCAATTGGATGGAGTTTTTCGGTTATTTTAGTTATCTCATCTTGCTTCTCTTGTAACACCTGATTAAGTTATATAATTTTCACATGCAATCTGTTAATATTTCTTTTTAGCTCGTCAAAGTTGACAAGGTCTGTTTGCGTCGCTTATGGTCATTTTCAACTGGCAAGAAAGGAATGTCATTAACTGATGCTGAGCCACTCGGAACATCTTGTTCAAATAGTGAAAAACCAATATTACTAAAATATTTGCGTTTCTTGGGTGGAGGGAGATCGGTTTTAGTAACTGTTCGTCATGGTCTTTTGTTATTTGTCACTTTATACCTAGGTTAATGAGGGAATATTGTTGGCACAGCATCTGGTTTTAATCGTCTAAATTTTCCATTATTAGAATAATCTTCTTCCCTGAAATGTAAACTAGAAACGACTGAAGATGGGGAGTTGCTTTTGGAACAAAGTCTTGGCGTGAAATCACTTTAAGCCATTTTCGCATTTTTCTCTTACTTACTTATGGCTTTTAAGGAATACGGAGTTTCATTGCCGCTCTCACATAAGCCCGCCATCGGTCCCAATCCTGAGCAAGATTAATCCAGTCCCTACCAACATATCCCACCTCCCTCAAATCCATTTTGATATTATCCTCCCATTTATGTCTCGGCCACCCCAAAGGTCATATTCCCTCCGGCATCCCAATTAACACTCTATATGCATTTCTGGATTCGCCCATATATGCTACATGCCCTGCCCATCTCAAACGTCTGGATTTAATGTTCCTAATTTTGTCAGGTGAAGAATACAATGCGTGCAGTTCTGCGTTGTGTAACTTTCTCCATTCTCCTGTAACTTCATCCCTCTTAGCCCCAAATATTTTCCTAAGAACCTTATTCTCAAACACCCTTAATCTCTGTTCCACTCTCAAAGTGAGAGTCCAAGTTTCACAACCATGCAGAACAACCGGTAATATAACTGTTTTATAGATTCTAGCTTTCCTACCTTTTGACAGCAGACTAGATGACAAGAACTTCCCAACCGAATGCGTTTAATTTCTTCCCGATTGTCATTTATATTAATTGTTACTGTTGCTCCAAGATATTTGAAATTTTCCACCTCTTCGAAGGATAAATCTCCAATTTTTATATTCCCATTTCGTACATTATTCTGTCACAAGAAATAGGCCTAATCATCTTTCCCTGTCACTCGGAAATTCGTGGAATGATATTGTTCCTTCACTCTTTTTTCTATTCGAAGTACACAACAATACGTCATTTTGAATAACATCACAATAAACTAACATACCAGTAGAAAGAAGCGCAATATTACTAAGTATAATCGTACAAGAAACCATACACACATTCTTCAGTGAACCTTGGCAGTCAGTGCCATCTGGCGGGAATTTCATATCTTCTGGATTACAGCTTTAACACGGAATCAAAATGAATTGTCAAGGCCGGCAAAGCACAAGCGAAGCCGTGGTTATACTTACTGTCGCTGTTTTAATGCATCTACCGCATTCGAGTGGTTGCTACGGTAACAAGAGTGCTGTAAGTAAAAACGTGTGGTAAGTAAAATTGTAAGAATTTATATTCTTTGTTTAAAACTAACCCGCTATATGAAAACGTAAATTAAAAGAAAGAATTTTCTTTCTAAACTATCAGGAGACTTAAAAGTATTACTCATCTATGCGATAGAAGCTACTAGTATCCTACCAGTAATCACTCTTATTTTATTTTCTTGAAAGAGTAATTCTTTGAAAATATTACAAGGGATCAATCACAATGAAAAGTAAACGCAAATGCGACGTTAACGTGAAAGCTTGAGGTCAGATTATTTACTGTAACCATTCACAACGATTTTCATAAACATTGGAAGTGAACGAGAAAGTGAATGCATAAGCTAGCAAACTCCAAGCTTTTCGTTAGCAGTTACGTGAAGTGATTGATTGTTTTCTAATCATGTTTACAGATATGCTGTATTTTATGACCTTACGGTAATGTTAGTTTTCTTTGTGCATGATGACTAAACTCCTACTGTTACAGTAACTTTTGTGTTCTTGGGTTAATAAATTTTAATATTTTCATTGTCAATGTGGCCTTATGTCTTCTCATACCTCATTTTAGTCTTTGCAGGTACCAATGAAGTGCATCCCAAATTACAGTATACATGTCTTAAATTTCTGAATCATCATTCAAATCATTATCGATATAATCGCTGCTCACAAGAGCCACCACTCACTTAATCTAATGTAGAGTTGAAACTTATTCCAAATACTTCTAATACTTCTAACATAAAATAAAATATTAGTTTCAACTTTCTGTATTCCAACACTGTCAACGTTTCTACAGAAACAGAAAGCATTTGAAGACCATATAATGAAATAAACTATTTTAGTAGGCTATGACCTCATACGCATATTTGTAATTAATGTTTTCAGTTTATATAGTTTATAGTGGTAGTACAAAGTATTTGAACAGTGAAATGTTTTTGAAGTGTTAGTGAAATCAGGATAGTATCAGTGAAATATGTCGCAGTTCCAGTGCAGTGAATGAGTTGACAGTGTTGAATGTAGTGCTGAAAGGTACTTGTGCATGTATGAACTTATCATACTCGTGGGTTTTAATTCGAACTAAGGTTTATATACAAATTAGATTTACTTTAAATGTTACTTTAAGTGATCGTGTTTCATTTAATTTAGGATGCTTCTTCTTCTTCTTCTTCTTCTTCTTCTTCTTCTTCTTCTTCTTCTTCTTATTATTATTATTATTATTATTATTATTATTATTATTATTATTATTTATTAGTATTGATTATTATTAATTTATTATTAATTGTATTTTTTATTAATTATGATTATTAATTGTCACCATTGAGTGTAACTAGTTACCACTGCCACCGGGTTATTTACCCATTTGCAGTGTGAATAAATACATACACATAAATTAAAATCATTACGTAAATATAATATACAACATGAAAATAATGTTATGCATTACATATGCGTCGCAACAGAATCAAGGAAACGAAAAAAAAAAAACTGTGACTGTTCTGTTGCGACGTTCTTACCGCATGTATTTCGCAATATACTATTTTATCTTTTGTTTATCTAGTCTCTTTTTCTTAACACTGACATATCCATAATCACTGCTTTAACTTTCTTCAAAGCGGATATAATTTTTATCAATATTAGTATCAACATTTTCAAAATATTGTTCGATGACGTCTACGTAAAGATTAATTTTTGGTCCTACGGAATATATCTGTTATTGTAACAATTGATATTAGTGGAGAAAAATTCGCTCCGGCGCCGGGGATCGAACCCAGATCCTTGGTTCTGCGTACCAAGCGCTCTAACAATTGAGCTACGCCGAAGTCCAAACCACAGCACCCGATCGAATCCCACCCCTCCAGTGTTTTCCCTTTGTGGCCTGACTCAAGTTCGACATGTATGTTGACATTTATATTAAGTCAACTGCTATTATACAAGGAGCGCACGCTGATAAAACAGTAAAAGCTATTTCTCACAGCATTCTCCAAATGTTAAAGAATATGAATTCATATTCATCTATGCCTAAATAAACAAGTCGAAATTTGATTTTTGTCCACGTAGATTGGGAAAATTGCACACTGTGCGCCGCGTACTTGACGGCAGACTGGGTCTATACAGTTGATACTTCTTCACTCTTTCACTTTAAATGTGCAAGTAACCAAGGTATAATACATCGTAGTATATAGTATGTACCGTGTCACTCGTCAGTCACATGGAAACGAATTCACTAACAATGACACGAGCCAGGACGAACACGTGCCTGCTTGCATCATGACCTCTCCCAGCCCACTGTTCCCCGTCGCGAGTGCGTCAGCAGCGCACAGTGCTCTTCTCTCCTGTTCACACCTAATCTGATCGCTCTATATTATTGGGATATTCTACCTACCTCCACAATAAATTATGCAACATGTTTCATCAATAGACACTAAAGTTACTAACCTTCTTATATATCTTCCCTTTGTTGCTTAGTCAACTGTGTTATACATACGGGTTTGAACCTCAAAAGTGACACCAATAAGGCATCACTCATGAGTAGAGACCGTTTCTCAGTTCAGTAACATTGGAATGAGTATAAGTGTCCACCACGAGGCATGCACTACATCACGTGTTCTTCTATAGACACCCTGCTCACAAATATAAGTAACGCGAAATACAGTCACTCTGAAACAGGTTCCTTATTCGTAAACAGTATGCTTCAGTTTAGCAGAGTTTATAATGTGACAGACATTGTTGTTTTCAGATAAGTTACTATTAACAGGGGCTGCTTTAGGCAGGAGCCTATGGTGCCTCTTCTTAGGGCCATATGATTCTAGGGGCCTCAAAATCCAGGAACAAGCTTTTTTTTTAATGAATTATGCAAATGAAATAGACAATAACTCTGCCAGCTGAAAATCAGAATTGAGGAAATAAGTAATTACGTAATGAATTATTAGAAAACGCATAAAAACCATTTTATTGTTTTAAGTTTCGAGTCATAAGTTGATTGCAGAGTTTAATGTGTTCAACTTGTAAAAACTGACTACAGGTTATTCAAATTGTAACAGTAGGCCTATTTAAATAATTAATAATGAATTCCGCACCCAAAGTTATTTGTCAGTTTTCATTGTATCGAGTGTTAAACCAAGTGTCTAGTGCTTGTGTTCCTTGCAGCTTATCTAATTTGTTGATATAGGATCATTATCGGTGTGTAGTGGTAGTGTTAAAGTGTTTTTGTAGGAATGTGCATAATTAAAAATGGAATTCCTAAGCAATTTTGAGTTAGGAAACATTAAAAAAAGACGGAAGCCTATTGAAATTCAACAACAGGAAAAACAACGCTGATAATTGAGAAAGCATGTTCGTTCATATGTTGCTAGCAGTAACTCCTTTACCCACAGAGACCTCCAGTTCCAAAAGTTAAGAATGTTTTAACACAGATTAATGATGATTTTGGC
The DNA here is from genome assembly GCF_040183065.1 of Periplaneta americana. Taxonomy (NCBI): domain Eukaryota; kingdom Metazoa; phylum Arthropoda; class Insecta; order Blattodea; family Blattidae; genus Periplaneta; species Periplaneta americana. The sequence goes on from NC_091130.1 coordinate 97,534,228, forward strand.
ACACAGAAACAACAATTGGCCACAGTTAGTAAATTGTGAAGAGCCAAGGTTTTTTTTTTGTATAAGCCTAAGCCAGAATTTAGGGAAAATGAACATTCCTTTCAAACTCCTGAATTACTTCATTAGAGGAAACGAGGGACAGTACCAGGACTACAACCAATGCAATCAGCTCTGACCTGTCTTGTGGCCATACATAATCACTGATACCTTATGCGACCTCTTTATTTTTTTTCCTTCTCCTCAAAATAGAGAATTATTAATAAAAACCTATGTGAAAAAATACATGGTGAAAGGAGATGGGTAATAGAGGGCCAGATAAAGAAAATTAAGCTCTGTGCCTCTGAAATTGTGAATCAGGCCCTGACTATTAGATTAGATATATCAGATAATACGCAGTAATTATAGTATGTTAACATTTAATTACGATCTAAATATCGATTATGCTCATTTTAATGATACCTAAATAGGTAAAATGGATAATATATGTAATAAATGCAATGCAAAGAAATGGAATAACGAACCAAACGGATTATGTTGCGATTCTGGAAAAATTGTTCTTTCTCAGAATCAAGAACTCCCACAACGAATTAAAAATTTGCTTGTAGAAGTACATCCGCTATCAACACACATTTAAAAAATATAAGACGATACAACACCTTATTCCAAATTATATCGTGTAGTGCAAAAGATATGCAAAGCCCTCTACCAGCTGAGAGTAACAACCCTCGATTCTTACAAATATATTTTGTTTCAGACGCTGACCAATTGTCTCTTAGGTCTACATAGTACCAAGCTTGAAAGCACGAGCAGAATTAATTGAACAACATCAGAAATGATGCATGGTAATAACAGTTACATTCATAGTTATAGATACAACTCTGAAAATAATTCAGCAGAAAATAATGACATCTTATAATAAAATAATTATTCACTAAGTAATAACAAAGCTGTATTTGAAAATATAATAGTATTAATTGGAATAAACTGATGGGGATCCTAAAGAAAAATGGTGTGGATTGGAAAGGAAGAAGGCTGTTCAGTGACCTTTATATGAAAAAAACTAGACAAATTCAAGATAGGAAAAGAAATGTCAGAAGAAAGTGAAATTGGAAGGGAAGTACGTTAAGGATGTTCTTTATCACCTACTGTGATCAACATCTATTTGGAGGATTTAGTGAAGAACTGTTTTCAGAACATGTGAGGAGTGATAGTAGGAAGGAGAAGAATAAAGTGTGTAAGATTTGTTGATGATGTGGCGTTGTTAGCAGAAGAGGAAATGATACTAAACGATATGCTACATGATCAATGACAGCTGTGAACAGTATGGAATGAAGATAAATGCAAACAAGACGAAGAGCATAGTCATAAGAAGAAAAATACAGAAGGTAAACTTGCGAATTCTAAATTAGGCAGTAGAGGAAGTGGACAGCTTTAAATTTTTGGGGTGTACTATAAGAAGTAACATGAGCTGCTGCCAGGAAATCAAGAGAAGGATAGCAATAGTCAAGGAAGCTAAGGAAGAGACTGGTGAAGTGCTTTGTATGGAGTGTCACTGTATGGGGCAGAAACGTCGACATTACGACGAAGTGAAGAGAAGCGAATAGAAGCATTTGAAATGTGGATATGGAGAAGAATTGAACGTGTGAAGTGGAGAGACAGAATAATAAATGAAGCTTTGTTGGAAAGTGTGGGTGAAGAAAGAATGATACTGAAACTGATCAGGAGGAGGAAAAGGAATTGGTTGGTTCACTGGCTTAGAAGAAACTACCTACTGAAGGATGCATTGGAAGGAATGGTAATAGGTAAAGAGCTCGAGGTAGAAGAAGATATCAGATCACAGACGACATTAAGATATATGATTCGTATGAGGAAACGAAGAGGAAGGCAGAAAATAGGAAAGAATGGAGAAAGCTGGGTTTGCAGTGAAAAACCTCCCTTGGGTAGAACACTGAATGAATGGACTAGTTTTAAGTCAACGATATTTGTTTGACAAGTGCAGCAAAGCGCATAGTTACGACCAGTTGAACATTAGTAAAGCTATATTAAACTCTGGAAGTGTTAGCAGCACTTTTGATGTGAAATTTGATGGAAATATTCATATCTTATACTGTATTTCATTATAAACCATTTGTTGACTTCATGATTATACATATCGTTATATGTTATCAACTAGAGAACAAAATATTCTATCGCCATGGCCAACAACAATGAAACATATGAACATTCTTTATTTCACCACAGAAGAAAATTAAGTGGCTCAGTGCCAGAGTTGCCTAACCCACAAATTTTTAAAAATCTTATTTCTGCAAAGAATGACGTAAATTATCATGCATATTTGTGCCAAAGTAAATGTACTATACTAGATAAATATTAGATGATGATAAAGGAGAAATCATTTCCAGTTGAGAGCATATAAATTTAAAAGAACGACGTCTAAGTTTAGACTTGAATAACTTTTATCAATGTAATTGTGGTTTAGGTAACTCTCACACTGAACCACTCAATTACTGCACAGCCTATTCACGGAATTATTTGTCCATCTTTATTGCAATCAAATCAGCATTCACGAAGACAAATACCGCATACTGGAAAAATAACAGTCATCAAATTAGTCCTGATTTCTTATCCACTTCAAATTCGCCAAACTCTAAACGTCCAACTCTAAAAGTATATTAATTCTAATACAGATTATTTTCAAACTCTAAGTAAAAGACACATATCGTCATCTGCTAAAGTCAATAAACAATATATGTTACATCTCTTTATAATAATTTTTCTGTATTATAACATTTGAAAGAAGAAACTATAGGTAACTAACTTCGCGCAATGTTCCGTTTTAGCTCCCATATATAGAAATATTTCAAGAAATAATGGATACCAAACTACCAGCCGTGAACGTTACTAGAATGTTACAAAAGGGTAAACAAGTCATGCCTTTGCGTGTGGACGACTTCGGAAATACCTACAGAAGACAGAAGACTGGCACAGAACAAAACAGAATGGCTACAAATATTGGGGAATTCCAGGGCCCCCAATGGGCTGTAGTGGCAGTTATGAATGAATGAATAAATGAATGAATGAATGAATGATTCATTGAGTTGCTGTGATTGTCTTTTCTCACAGATCTGTAAAGAGCCACAGTGCTGAACAATCATTAAAATATATTAATAAAAATTAGCAATGTATTTTACACGTAGCTCCCACCACTCTATAAGGTACCTTTTCAGACTTTCTGTTTTTAATTTAGTGGATTTATTTCACTGCTCTCAGTTTTCAGCTTTGATGTAATTAATTCCAAACTTGCTTGTTTCTGATTTAATTTCCACTGACATCATGCTTACATCTCGCAGTGCTAGGGTTTCTTGATATAGACTAAGATCTTTATTCTGCATCGCTCCACACCTACTTGCCTTCCGCCATGTTGATGTCAGAATGTTTAGTCACAGAAATACTGAAACGATTTTGAAGTACTGCAAGAAGTGTCGCATGTTCCAAAAAGCGTGTTTACGCTAACAAGTCAGATTCTAGCGTAAGAACTTCCACAAGTCCCTGCAAGTAGGCTCGCAGAAGTGTTTACACTGGCAAGATAACTGTCGGATAGCATCTCGTGCGAGTTTTCTCGTCAGTGTAAACCTAGCTTAAGAAATATAAATGCAATGTTATAGGTTATGAGCTTCATTCTTGTTAAGTAGTGAAATTTGATCATTTATTAAAGAAAGAGACAAATAGGAAACTGTAGGAACAAATAAGATTTCTAACGTTAGTAAAGGAATGTGACACACTCAAACCATACTACTGTGAGTGATACAGACGGCAAACGACCGCCTAGCGCAGCGATGTCAGACAGGGACTAAACGGAGCGGAGCGCTCCACTAGACTGGTTGCGTGCTCCAGTGTTTCCACAGACATAAACAAGTTCAAGCTCCGATCTAGCTCCACAACCGGTATTGGAGCTTACAACTCTGACACTACTGCCCCAGCGGTAGGCTATATGTGCTATCGGCGAATAAGATGGCAACGCAAGATCCTCGTCGTTAATGCATCAGGAACATCATTTTATTTTTACTTCAATTTTTATTGTACCTGAGTTTTTGAATGTACTTCACTCCCACCCCTTCTACTAATGAAGTTCCGGCTCTCCTCTACACAGAACCAAGGCTGCATATAGTAAGCAGTTCTGAGTAGTGAGTATAGTACGTTCCAGAAATATGTTCGCGTTTTCCAATGACGAAAGAGCTTTCAATATTGAGTCATATTTTCGCACAGATACTGTCGTCCGTTTGCCTATGTCGCATCCCGATTTCCCCCACCTGCTTCTGCTCGTCCCACTGTGGGCTGGGCTGTCTTAGCTCTTTTCTGAAAACATTAATTTCTGCTAGGAATTGGACGTCTACGTAATATTATACAACTGTTTAAAATAACTTTAATAAAAGGGCCTCGTTAAGTAATTAACTGTCACGTGATTTCCCTTCTTTCTACGATCCTGCAACATAACCCCTTGGACGTACAGTAGATAGCATGTCTGAGTAATTTTATCTGTGCGGGTTGGGCAGAAGTGAAGACGGAATTTACAGTACGTAAGGTATTCTTTTATACAGTAGATACAGAATTATTTCAACATGAGTTACAAGTACGAAGGACGAAACTGATAATTGAAAGTAGATGCAATATTCTATAGTGCGATAATAGGCACAAAAGAACTGAAGCCTGTATCGAAATGAACGGTCACCATTTTCAAAAATGTGTTTAAATATCCGTATTATGATTATTTTTCAATTAACTTCATTCTCTATATTGTACGATGATGTGGTGTAGAGAGTATAATATACACTTCATATTGGATACGTTCGCATGGATAACTCAGTTCGTGAGTAAAAACACTTACTGTTAATACCGCACTGTATTTTGATTAAACAAAAACCTAATGAAAATTATCAAACTCAAAATAGCGATATTTCCTAGTTTACGTACATGGATGAACTACTTTTCCTCCCTCCTATACCTAGTAATGTGAGTTGTTTGTATTTTACGCCAGTATCATCGAACTCCAGTCGTGGAAGGGGGTAGAAAACGGTATTTCCGGTTCTCAATTCTTAATCCAAAGGTATAGCCAGGTTAATATTAAAAATTTTAGTAAAATAAAATGATGTCCTTGTATGTGTGTATATATATATATAATTTTATGTTCGCTATATCAGGTTTCAAAAATGCTTTTGGTCTTGCCTTTGTATTTCTTGTCACAATGTCTGAAGTTCAACAAAAATAGCCGACTTCTGCCACAATAGGAAGTCCAAATTAGCCACGCACCTCATTAATAACAGATATAGCTTACAAATTTAAATTAATTCTTAAAAGTCCTGAATATAATGAACAAATGGTAAAAACATTAACGTGAAAGAAGAGTATTATATCTCAGAACAAAATTACATCGCAAAATTTCATAATAATAAAGTCCGCTTAATTAATGAACAGCTCGCGAATATTCTTAACCAAGTTTACAAACTAGCCAATAGAAACACTTGCAGCTTTGCAATTACCTCCTCCATTCACGAGTACATTTATATTTTCTGTTTATTTAATTTTTGCTAATACTTTCAACAAAAAATATAGTATACACAGATAAAATTTTAGCTCATCCCTGAAAGAGTACAATCGTGACGAATGTTTAAATGAATCAGTTTTAATTTAAAATGTTTACAGTTAGCAATATACAGTAATTGTCAAAGTTAAGTATGTATTAAACATTTGCGTTTGGTTACACTTGATATAATAATAATTATCTAATTGTTACATAGCTTGCTGTTATTATTATTATTGTCAATGATGACGGTTGAATATAAATAATATAATTAAAATAATCAAGATGTGTAATTGTCTAACAATTACAATTTGTCAAGATCATAGTAATCAAACACACTATTCACCTGGAAATTTTCATTTTTCCTAACAAAAATTTTTCAATCTTTAACCCAAGTGAATTTGTAACTTTTTTTCTCTAGCAGTAAGTTTTGTCTTGTTAAACTGATTTTTCACGAACAGCATAAGACGATCCGAAGCTGCGACCAAACAGGTTGGAATGTTGACAAATTTTTTGAGTTGGATGGCCGAATCATTCTTTGTTATTTTTAGCCTCTGCTCGGAAACGGCTTAGCCATAAATCGCGACTTGAACGTTTACCAAATCGCAAAACAATAATTGCTCTTGGTTTCCCAGGGCGTGTCGGCAGTCTGTGTGAAAAACTAACATCTTCAAAACAACATCTGCTCCAATAAATTGTAGAAACGGTCTTTACGGTTTCATTCACTATTCGTTATTAGTAGAGGTAACGCCATATGACAAAATTTTGTCCTTGCAGGTAACATACTTAAAACTCTGAAATAACCCATAAAATTTTAGTCTTCGTGGAAACATACTGTCTTTTAGATGCGTCATTTGGAAGACTTTTCCAAAAACTGAAAAGTGTAGGCCTATCTACTCAAGTTAATGAATTTAAAAACATCTCTTTTTAGAAGAATCTGAAGGAAGAGGTGACAGCAAGACCTTTCATTAGTGGACTGAAAAAACATACATTCATCCTCCTTTAGTCCAATGCTGAAGTCATCTGTCTTCCAACTGAACATGCATACTGTACAATGAAAATGTGCCAATTCATGAGAAAGAAACATGTATGCTATAAAGAAGGTGTTAAAGTATGATGCTGATGGATATGAACATTATAGTGAGTTTCTACAATGAGGCTCTAAAATAAAAAGGGAGAAAATCAACATTTTGATATAAGCGACAGTGAGTGAAGAAGAAGAAGAAGAAGAAGAAGGAGGAGGAGGGGGAGGAGAAGAAGAAGAAACACTATAAACCTAGTAAGAAAATCATATAAATCAAAAACACAACTTTGCTCTATTGTAATATATACAATTTAATAGAGAAATAGTACTCAATTATAATTCGTGAGGAGAAAGATGTGTAACAGATCCTCAGGAATGCCGTAATTTGCAGAAAGATGATATGTGAAGTGGAGTTTGAAGTTTTGTAGGTATTTAATATTTATTTTATATATTGTATTTTACTTATTTTATTTATATACATTAAAAAGATACATTAGAAAACTGTTATATACATAAAACAGCAATATAAATTGAAGAATTTACCCACGTATGACCAAGAATACTGAACAGATGGACGAAATATGAAGAAGAGTTTTATGAGACATGGAAATGTCCGGATGAATTTGCTATAGAAGACGAAGCAGCCGTATCAGAAGACGAAAAAGGATTTTCTGTTTTAATGGTATAAGTTGAACTACCGCTTAAGGAAATGAGGAATGGGAAATCAACAAGAGTTCATGAAATCCCCATTGAATTAGTGAAATACTTGGGTGAAGATAAGAAGGAAATTCTATCATTATGCAGCGAAATATATGAGCAAGGTGACTGGCCTGAAGATGTTACGGAGACTTTGTTGATTCCAATAACGAAGAAAAATAATTACAAGATTGCAACGAGTTCAGGACTATCAGCCTGATTTCACACTAAGATAAGATTCTTCTGCGAATACTAAATTGACGATGTTTATATTCTAAGATGGAAAAACAGCTGGAAGAAGAACAATTTGGCATCAGGAAGGGAAAAGGTACGAGAGATGCAATTGGACTGCTACGAACAATCGGCGAGAGATACCTACAGAAGAATAAAGAAGTGTATGTGGTGTTTGTGAACTTAGAAAAGGCGTTTGATAGAGTGCATTGGAATAAACTTATGGGGATGCTGAAGAAAACTGGCGTGGATTGGAAAGAGATGAGGCTGTTCAGTACCATTTATATGAAACCAGTCAAAGTCAGGATAGGAGAAGAAATGTCAGAAGGAAGTGAAATAGGGAGAGGAGTACGACAAGGATGCCTTTTATCACCTACCCTGTTCAACAGCTACTTGGAGGATTTAGTGAAGAACCATTTTCAGAACATGGGAGGAGTGATCGTAGTAGGAAGAAGAATAAAGTGTATAAGGTTTGCTCATGATATGGCGTTGTTAGCAGAAGAGGAGATGATACTAAGGGATATGCTACAAGAGCTAAATGACAGCTGTGAGCAGTATGGAATGAAGATAAATACCAACAAGATGAAGAGCATGGTCATAGGAAGAAAAGTAAAGAAGATAAACTTGCAGAATTCTAAGTGAGTTAGTAGAGCAAGTGGACAGCTTCAAATACTTGGGATGTACTATAGGCAGTAAAATGAGCTACTGCCAGGAAGTCAAAAGGAGAATATAAAGGGCAAAGTAAGCTTTTAATAGAAAAAGGAACATGTTCTGCGGACCTCTGGAGAAAGAACTAAGAAAGAGAATATTGAAATGCTTTGTGTTGCATTGTATGGGGCAGAAACATGGACATTATGACGAAGTCTTGTCTTGTCTTGTCGCAGAACGCGTTCTATTCAGTGCTGGGTATTGTCATGTCTGTCGCAGAACGCGTTAAATACAGTGCTTGGTTTTGTCATGTCTTGTCGCAGAACGCGTTTTATACAGTGTTTGTTTAGTCTTGACTTGTCGCAGAACGCTTTCTATACAGTACTTGGTTTTGTCTTATATGGTCGCAGAACGCGTTCTATACAGTGCTTGGTTTGTCTTGTCTTGTCTTGTCGCAGAACGCGTTCTATACAGTGCTTGGTTTCTCTCGTCTTGTCACAGAACGCGTTCTATAAAGTGCTTGGATTTGTCTTGTCTTGTCGCAGAACGCGTTCTATACAGTGCTTGGTTTTGCCTTGTCTTGTCGCAGAACGCGTTCTATACAGTGCTTGGTCTGTCTTGTCTTGACTTGCCTTGTCTTGTCGCAGAACGCGTTCTACACAGTGCTGAATTTTGTCTTAACTTGTTGCAGAACGCGTTAAATACAGTGCTTGGTTTTGACTTGACTTGTCGCAGAACACGTTCTATACAGTGCTTGGTTTTGTCTTGTCTTGTCGCAGAACGCGTTCTATACAGTGCTTAGTATGTCTCATTTTATCTGAGAACGCGTTCTATACAGTGCTTGGTTTTGTCTTGTCTTGTCGCAGAACGCGTTCTACACAGTGCTTGGTATGTCTTGTGTTGTCGTAGTACACGTTCTATACAATGCTTTGTTTGTCTTGTCATGTCGCAGAACGCGTTCTATACAGTGCTTGGTTTTGTCTTGTCGCAGAACGCGTTCTATACAGTGCTTGGATTTGTCTTGTCTTGTCTTGTCGCAGAACGCGTTCTATACAGTGCTGGGTTTTGTCATGTCTGTCGCAGAACGCGTTAAATACAGTGCTTGGTTTTGTCATCTCTTGTCGCAGAACGCGTTCTATACAGTGCTTGGTTTTGTCTTGTCTTGTCGAAGAACGCGTTCTAAACAGTTGCTTGGTTTTGTCTTGTCTTGTCGAAGAACGCATTCTAAACAGTGCTTGGTATTGTCTTTTCTTGTTGCAGAACGCGTTCTATACAGTGCTTGGTATGTCTCGTCTTGTCGCAGAACGCGTTCAATACAGTGCTTGGTTTTGTCTTGTCTTGTCTTTTCTTGTCGCACAACGCGTTCTATACAGTGTTTGTTTAGTCTTGTCTTGTCGCAGAACGCGTTCTATACAGTGCTTGGGTTTGTCTTGTCTTGTCGCAGAACGCGTTCTATACAGTGCTTGGTTTGACTTGACTTGTTTTGTGGCAGAACGCGTTCTATACAGTGGTTTGTTTGTCTTGTCTTGTCGCAGAACGCGTTCTGTACAGTGCTCGGTTTTGTCTTGTCTCGTCGCAGAAGGCGTTCTATGCAGTGCTTGGTATGTCTTGTCTTATCGTAGAACGCGTTCTGTACAGTGCTTGGTTTTGTCTTATCTATTCGCAAAACGCGTTCAATGCAGTGCTTTGTTTTTCTTGACTTGTCACAGAATGCGTTCTATACAATGCTTGGATTCTCTTGTCATGTCTTGTCGCAGAATGCGTTCTATACAGAGATTGGATTTGTCTTGTCTTGTCCCAGAATGCGTTCTATACAGCGCTTGCTTTCTCTTGTCTTGTCCCAGAACGCGTTCTATACAGTGCTTGGTATGTCATGTCTTGTCGCAGAACGCGTTCAATACAGTGCTTGGTATGTCTTGTCTTTCCGCAGAACGCTTTCTATACAGTGCTTGGTAAGTCTTGTGTTGTCGCAGTACGCGTTCTATAGAATGCTTGATTTGTCTTGTCTTGTCGTAGAACGCGTTCTATACAGCGCTTTGTTTCTCTTGTCTTGTCCCAGAACGCGTTCTATACCGTGCTTGGAATGTCATGTCTTGTTGCAGAACGCATTCTATACAGTGTTTGGTAAGCCTTGTCTTGCCGCAGAACGCGTTCTATACAGTTCTTGGTACGTCTTGTCTTTTCGTAGAACCCGTTCTATACAGTGCTTGGTTTAGGTTGTCTTGTCGCAGAAGTCGTATACAGTGCTTGGTATGTCTCGTCTTGTAGCAGAACGCGTTCTATACATTGCTTGGTTTTGTCTTACTAGTCGCTGAAAGCGTTCTATATATTGCTTGGGTTTGTCTTGTCTTGTCGCAGAAAGCGTTCTATACAGTGCTTGGTTTCTCTTGTCTTGTCGCAGAACGCGTTCTATACAGTGCTTGGTTTTGCCTAGTCTTGTCACAGAACGCGTTCTATACAGTGCTTGGTTTGTGTTGTTCTTGTTGCTGTATGCGTTCTATACAGTGCATGGTTTGTCTTGTCTTGTCTTGTAGCAGAAGGTGTTCTATACGTTGCTTGGTTTTGTCTTGTCTTGTCGCAGAAAGTGTTCCATACAGTGCTGGGTTTGCCTTGTCTTTTCACAGAACGCGTTCTATACAGTGCTGGTTTTGTCTTGTCTTGTCGCAGAAATCCTCCTATACAGTGCTTGGTTCTGTCCTGTCTTGTCGCAGAAATCCTCCTATACAGTGCTTGTTTTTGTCTAGTCTTGTCGCAATACTCGTTCTATACAGTGCTTGTTTTTGTCTTGTCTTGTGGCAGAACGCGTTCTATTCAGTGCTTTGTTTGTCTCGAATGTCGCAGAGCGCGTTCTATACAGTGCTAGGTTTTGTCTTGACTTGCCGCGGAACGCGTTCTATACACTGCTTGGTATGTCTCGTCTTGTCTCTGAACGCTTTCTATACAGTGATTAGATTTGTCTTGTCTTGTCGCAGAACGCGTTCTATACAGTGTTTGGTATGTCTTGTGTTGTCGCAGTACGCGTTCTATACAATGCTTGGTTTGTCCTGTCTTGTCGCAGAATGCGTACTATACAGTGCTTGGTATGGCTTGTCTTGGTACAGAACGCGTTCAATACAGTGCTTTGTGTGTCTTGTCTTCTCACAGAATGCGTTCTATACAGTCCATGGTATATCTTCTTTTTTCTTGTCGCAGAACGCGTTCTATACCGTGCTTGTTTTCAGTTGTCTTGATGGAGAACACGTTCTATACAGTGCTTGGTTTGCCTTGTCTAGTCGCTGACCGCGTTCTATACAGTGCAGGGTTTGCCTTGTCTTGTCACAGAACGCGTTCTATACAATGTTGGTTTTGCCAAGTCTTGTCACAGAACGCATTGTATACACTGTTTGGTTTTGTCTTGTCTTGTCGCAGAAAGTGTTCTATACAGTGCTGGGTTTACCTTCACTTGTCGCAGAACGCGTTTTATACAGTGCTTGGTTTTGTCTTGTCTTGTCGCAGAACGCGATATACAGTGCGTAGTTTTGCCTTGTCTTGTCGCAGAACGCGTTCTATACAGTGCTTGGTTATATTTTGTCTTGTCGCAGAACGCGTTCTATACAATGCTTTGTTTGTCTTGTCTTGTCGCAGAATGCGTTCTATACAGTGCTGGGTATTGTCTTGTCTTGTCGCAGAACGCGTTCTATACAGTGCTTGGTATGTCTCGTCTTGTCTCAGAACGCGTTCTATACAGTGCTTAGTTTTGTCTTGTCTTGTCTTGTCGCAGAACACGTTCTATACAGTGCTTGCTATGTCTTGTGTTTTCGCTGTACGCGTTCTATTCAATGCTTGGTGTGTCTTGTCTTGTCGCAGAATGCGATCTATACAGTACTTGGTATGTCTTGTCTTGGGCAGAACGCGTTCTATACAGTGCATGGTATGTCTTGTCTTGTCTGGTCGCAGAACGCGTTCGTTAGTGTGCTTGGTTTGTCTTGTCTTCTAATAGAACGCGTTCTATACATCCTTGGTTTGTGTTGTCTTGTCGCAGAAGGCCTTCTGTACAGTGCTTGGTTTTGTCTTCTTTTGTCGCAGAACGCGTTCCATACAGTGCTCGGTTTTGTCTTGTCTTGGCGCAGAACGTGTTTTATACAGTGCTTGGTATGTCTTATCTTGTCGCATTATTTGTTCTATACTGTATTTGGTTTGTATTGTCTTGTCACAGAACGCGTTCTATACACTGATTGGATTTGTCTTCTCTTGTCGCAGAATGCGTTATATACAGTGCTTGGTATGTCTTGTCTTGGGCAGTACGCGTTCTATAGAGTGCATGGTATGTCTTGTCTTGTCTGGTCGCAGAACGCGTTCGTTAGTGTGCTTGGTTTGTATGGTCTTCTAACAGAATTCTTTCTATACAATGCTTGGTTTGTGTTGTCTTGTCGCAGAAGGCGTTCTATACAGTGTTTGCTTTTGTATTGTTTTGTCGCAGAACGCGTTCTATACAGTGCTCGGTTTTGTCTTGTATTGCCGCAGAACGCGTTTTAAACAGTGCTTGGAATGTCTTGTCTTGTAGCATTACTTGTTCTATACAGCACTTGGTTTTGCCTTGTTCTGTCGCAGAAAGCGTTCTATACAGTGTTTGGTAAGTCTTGTCTTGTCACAGAACGCGTTCTATACAGTGCTTGGTTTTGTCTTTTGTTGTCGCAGTACGCGTTCTACACAGTGCTTTGTTTTGTCTAGTCTTGTCGCAATACGCGTTCTATACAGTGCTTGTTTTTGTATTGTCTTGTCGCAGAACGCGTTCTATTCAGTGCTTTGTTTGTCTTGTCTTGTCGAAGAGCGCGATCTATACAGTGCTTGGTATGCCTCGTGTTGTCGCAGAACGCTTTCTATACAGTGCTTAGATTTGTCATGTCTTGTCTTGTCGCAGAACGCGTTCTATACATTGCTTGTTATGTCTTGTGTTGTCGCAGTACGCGTTCTATACAGTGCTTGGTGTGTCTTGTTCTGTCACAGAATGCGTTCTATACAGTCCATGGTTTGTCTTCTCTTTTCGTGTTGGAGAACGTGTTCTATACAGTGCTTGGTTATGTCTTGTCTTGTAGCAGAACGCGTTCTATACAATGCTTGGTTTGTCTTGTCTTGTCGCAGAATGCGTTCTATATAGTGCTTGGTATTGTCTTGTCTTGTCGCATAACGCGTTCTATACAGTGCTTAGTTTTGTCTTGTCTTGTCGCAGAATGCGTTTTATACAGTGCTTGGTATGTCTTGTCTTGGGCAGAACGCGTTCTATTCAGTGCATGGTATGTCTTGTCTTGTCTGGTCGCAGAACGCGTTCGTTAGTGTGCTTGGTTTGTCTTGTTTTCTAAACAGAACGCGTTCTATACATTGCCTGGTTTGTGTTGCCTTGTCGCAGAAGGCTTTCTATACAGTGGTCGGTTTTGTCTTGTCTTGCCGCAGAATGCGTTTTATACAGTGCTTGGTATGTCTTGTCTTGCCGCAGAATACGTTTTATACAGTGCTTGGTATGTCTTGTCTTGTCGCATTACGTGTTCTATACAGTACTTGGTTTGTCTTGTCCTGTCGCAGAACGCGTTCTATACAGTGTTTGGTATGTCTTGTCTTGTCACAGAACGCGTTCAATACAGTGCTGTGTTTGCCCTGTCTAGTTACAGAACGCGTTCTATACAGTGCTTGGTTTGTCTTGTCTAGTCGCAGAACGCGTTCTATACAGTACTGGGTTTGCCTTGTCTTGTCACATAACGCGTTCAATACAGTGATTGGTTTGTCTTGTCTTGTCGCTGAACGCGTTCTATACAGTGCTGGGTTTGCCTTGTCTTGTCACACAACGCGTTGTATACAGTGATCGGTTTGTCTTGTCTTGTCGCTGAACGCGTTCTATACAGTGCTGGGTTTGCCCTGTCTAGTTACAGAACGCGTTCTATACAGTGCTTGGTTTGTCTTGTCTAGTCGCAGAACGCGTTCTATACAGTACTGGGTTTGCCTTGTCTTGTCACATAACGCGTTCAATACAGTGATTGGTTTGTCTTGTCTTGTCGCTGAACGCGTTCTATACAGTGCTGGGTTTGCCTTGTCTTGTCACACAACGCGTTGTATACAGTGATCGGTTTGTCTTGTCTTGTCGCTGAACGCGTTCTATACAGTGCTGGGTTTGCTTTTTCTTGTCACACAATGCGTTGTATACAGTTTTTGGTTTTGTCTTGTCTTGTCCCAAAACGCGTTCTATACAGTGCCGGGTTTACCTTATCTTAACCCTGAACCCGTTGTATCCCGTGCTTGGTTTGTGTTGTTCTTGTTGCTGAACGCGTTGAATGCAGAGCTTGGTTTGTTTTGTCTTGTCGCTGAACGCGTTCTATACAGTGCTTGGTTTTGTCTTGTCTTGTCGCAGATCGCGTACTATACAATGCTTGGTTTTGTCTTGTCTTGTCGCAGAACGCGTTCTATACAGTGCTATGTTTGTCTTGTTTTGTAGCAGAACGCTTTCTATACAGTGCTTGGTTTTGTCTTGTCTATACAGTGCTTAGATTTGTCTTGTCTTGTCGCAGAACGCGTTCTATACAGTGCTTAGCTTTGTCTTGTCTTGTCTTGTCGCAGAACACGTTCTATACAGTGCTTGCTATGTCTAGTGATTTCGCAGTACGCGTTCTATACAATGCTTGGTATGACTTGTCTTGTCGAAGAATGCGTTCTATACAGTACTTGGTATGTATTGTCTTGGGCAGAACGCGTTCTATACAGTGCATGGTATGTCTTGTCTTGTCTGGTCGCAGAACGCGTTCGTTAGTGTGCTTGGTTTGTCTTGTCTTCTAATAGATCGCGTTCTATACAATCCTTGGTTTGTGTTTTCTTGTCGCAGAAGGCGTTCTGTACAGTGCTTGGTTTTGTCTTCTTTTGTCGCAGAACGCGTTCTATACAGTGCTCGGTTTTGTCTTGTCTTGGCGCAGAACATGTTTTATACAGTGCTTGGTATGTCTTATCTTGTGTTGGTGCAGAACGCGATCTATACAATGCTTGTTGTGTCTTGTCGTGTCACAGAATGCGTTCTATACAGTGCTTGGTTTCTGTTGTTTTGTCGCAGAAGGAGTTCTATACAGTGTTTGGTTTTGTCTTGTCTTGTCGCAGAACGCGTTCTATACAGTGCTCGGTTTTGTCTTGTCTTGTCACAGAACGCTTTTTATACAGTGCTTGGTATTACTTGTCTTGTCGCATTACGCGTTCTATTCAGTACTTGGTTTGAATTGTCCTGTCGCAAAACGCGTTCTATACGTGTTTGGTATGTCTCGTCTCGTCGCAGAACGCGTTCTATACTGTGCTTGGTTGTGCCTCGTCTTGTTTGTCGCAGAACGCGTTCTATACAGTGCTTGGTTTTGTCTTGTCTTGTCGCAGAACGCGTACTATACAGTGCTTGGTTTAGTCTTGTCTTGTCGCAGAACTCCTTCTATGCAGTGCTTGGTTTTGTCTAGTCTTGTCACAGAACCCGTTCTGTACAGTGCTTGGCTTGTGTTGTCTTGTCGCAGAATGCGTTCTATACAGTGCTTTGTTTTGTCTTGTCGTCTCTTGTCGCAGAATGCGTTCTATATAGTGCTCGAATTTGTCTTGTCTTGTCGCAGAGCGCGTTTTATACAGTTGTTCGTATATCTTGTCTTGTAGCAGTACGCGTTCAATTCAGTACTTTGTTAGTCTTGTCTTGTCGCAGAACGTGTTCTATACCGTTCTTGGTATGTCTTGTCTTGTCGCAGAACGCGTTCTATACAGTGCTGAGTTTGCCTTTTCTTGTTACAGAACGCGTTCTAAACAGTGCTTGGTTTTGTTTTGTCTTGTTTTCTGAAAGCGTTCTATACAGTGCTGGGTTTTCCTTGTCTTGTCGCTGAACGCATTCTCCCCAGTGCAGGGTTTGCGTTGTCATGTCAAAGAACGCGTTGTATACAGTGCTTGGTTTTGTCTTGTCTTGCCGCAAAACGCGTTCCATTCTGTGCTTGGTTTACCTTGTCTTATGGCTGAACGAGTTGCATTCCGTGCTCGGTTTGTGTTGTTCTTGTTGCTGAACGCGTTCAATACAGTCCTTGGTTTGTCTTGTCTTGTAGCAGAAGGTGTTCTATGCAGTGCTTGGTGTGACTTGTTTTGTCGCTGAACTCGGATAATACAGTGCTGGGTTTGCCTTGCCTTGTCACAGAACGCGTTCTATACATAGCTTGGTTTTGTCTTTTTTTGTAGCAGAAAGTGTTCCATTCAGTGCTGGGTTTACCTTGTCTTGTCGCAGAACACGTTCAATACAGTGCTTGGTTAGTGTTTTTCTTGTTACAGAACGTATTGTATACAGTGCTTGGTTTGTCTTGTCTACTCGCAGAACGCGTACTATACAGTGCTTGGCTTGCGTTGTCTTGTCCCAGATCGGGTTTTATACAGTGTTTGGTTTGTCTTGTCTTGTGTTGTCGCAGTACGCGTTCTATACAATGCTTGGTTGTCTTGTCGCACAACGCGTTCTATACAGACTTGGTATGTTTTGTCTCGTCGCACAACACGTTCTATACAGTGTTTGGTATGTAATGTCTTGTCGCAGAACGCGTCCTATAAAGTGCTTGGTATATCTTGTCTTGCCGCAGAACGAGTTCTATACAGTGCTTGGTTTATGTTGTCTTGTCGCAGAAGGCGCTGTATACAGTGCTTGATATGTCTTGTCTTGCACCAGAACGCGTTCTATACAGTGCTTGGTATGTCTTGTCTTGTCGCAAAACGCATTGCATAGAGTACTTGGTTTGACTTGTCCTTTCGCAAAACGTGTTCTATACAGTGCTTGGTTAATTTTGCCTTGTCGCAAAAGGCGTTCTATACAGTGCTTTGTTTATGTTCTCTTGTCGCAGAAGGCGATCTATACAGTGCTTGGTATGTCTCGTCTTGTCGCAGAACGCGTTCTGTACAGTGCTTGGTTAGTGTTTTTCTTGTTACAGAACGTGTTGTATACAGTGCTTGGTGTGTCCTATCTTGTCGCACAACGCGTTCTATACAGTGCTTGGTATGTCTTATCTTGCCGCAGAATGCGTTCTATACAATGCTTGGTATGTCTTGTCTTGACTTGTCGCAAAACGCGTTCCATAGTGTGCTTGGTTTGTCTTGTCATGTCGCTGAACGCGTTCCATACTGTCCTTGGTTTGTATTGTCTTGTCGCACAAGCCGATTTATACAGTGCTTGGTATCTCTCGTCTTGTCCCAAAACACGTTCTGTACAGTGCTTGGTTTTGTCTTATTTTGTCGCAGATCGCGTTTTATACAGTGCTTGGTTTTGACTTGTCTTGTCGCAGAACGCATTCTATACAGTGTTTGGTTTATTAGGTCTTGTCGCAGAACGCGTTCTATACAGTGCTTGGTTTTTTTTTGTCTTGTCGCAGAACGCGTTCTATACAATGCATGGTTTGTCTTGTCGCAGAACGCGTTCTATACAGAGCTTTGTCCTGGCTTGTCGCAGAACGCGTTCTATACAGTTCATGGTTTGTCTTGTCTTGTCGCAGAACGTGTTCTATACACTGTTTGGTTTTGTCTTGTCTTGTCGCAGAACGCGATTTATACAGTGCTTGGCTTTGTCTTGTTGCAGAACGCGATCTATACAGTGCTTGGTATGTTTTGTCTTGCCGCAGAATGCGTTCTATACAGTGCTAGGTTTTGTCTTGTCTTGGAGAAGAACGCGTTCTATACAGGGCTTTGTTTGTCTTGTCTTGTCTTGTCGCAGAACGCTTTCTATACAGTGCTTTGTATGTCTTGTCTTGTCGCAGAACGCGTTCTAAACAGTGCTTGGCATTTCTTGTCTTGTCTTGTCGCAGAATGCGTACTATACAGTGCTTGGTATGTCTTGTCTTCTCTTGTCGCAGAACGCGTTCTATAGAGTGCTTGGTTTGTTTGTCTTGTCGCAGAATGCGTACTATACAGTGCTTGGTATGTCTTGTCTTCTCTTGTCGCAAACGCGTTCAATAGAGTGCTTGGTTTATTTTGTCTTGTTGCAGAACGCGTTCTATGCAGTGCTTGGTTAATGTTGTCGTGTCGCAGAAGACGTTCTATACAGTGCTTGGTTTTGTCAAGTCTTGTCGCAGAACGCGTTCTATACACTGCTCGGTTTTGTCTTGTCTTGTCGCAGAACGCGTTTTATACAGTGCTTGGTATTCCTGTCTTGTCGCAGTACGGGTTGTATATAGTACTAGGTTTGTCTTGTCTTGTCACACGAAGCGTTCTATATATAGTGCTCGGGTTTGTCTTGTCTTGACGCAGAACGCATTTTATACAGTGCTTGGTATACTTGTCTGGTCGCAGTACGCGTTCTATACAGTACTAGGTTTCTCTTCTCTTGTCGCAGAACACGTTCTATAGAGTGATTGGTTTAGTCTTGTCTTGTCTCTGAACGCGTTCTGTAAAGTGCTCTGTTTGCCTTGTCTTGGCACAGAACGCGTTCTGTACAATGCATGGATTTGTCTTGTGTTGTCGCTGAACGCGTTCTATACAGTGCTGGGTTTGCCTTGTCTTGTCACAGAACGCGATCTATACAGTGCTTGGTTTTGTCCTGTCCTGTCGCAGATCGCGTTCTAAATAGTGCTTGATTTGTCTTGTCCTGTCGCAGAACGCGTTCAATACAGTGCTTGGTTTTGTCTAGTCTTGTCACAGAACGCGTTCTATACTGTGCTTTGCTTGTGTTGTCTTGTCGTAGGAGGCGTTCTATGCAGTGCTTTGTTTTGTCTTGTCATGTTGCAGAACGCGGTCTATACAGTGCTTGGATTTGTCTTGTCTTGTCGCACAACGCGTTTTACAGAATGCTTGGTATATCTTATCTTGTCGCAGTACGCGTTCAATAAAATACTTTGTATGTCTTGTCTTGTGGAGGAACGCGTTCTATACAGTGCTGAGTTTGCCTTGTCTTGTCACAAAACGCGTTCTATACAGTGCTCGGGTTTGTTTTATCTTGTCGCTGAACGCGTTCTATACAGTGCTGGGTTTTCCTTGTCTTGTGACAGAACGCGTTCTATACAGTGCTTGGTTTGTCTTGTCTTGTCGCAGAACGCGTTCTATACCGTGCTTGGTCTATGTTGTCTTGTTGGGGAACGCGTTTTATACAGTGCTTGGTTTGTCTTGTTTTTTCTTGTCGCAGAAAGTTTTCCATACATTGCTGGGTTTACATTATCTTGTCGCAGAACGCGTTCTATACAGTGCTTGGTTTGTCTTGTCTTGTCGCAGAACGCGTTCTATATACTGCTTGGTTTGTGTTGCCTTGTCCCAGAACGCGTTATATGCAGTGCTTAGTTTTGTCTTGTCTCGTCTTGTCGCAGTACGCGTTCTATACAATGCTTGGTTTGTCTTGTCGCACAATGCGTTCTATATAGTGCCTGGTATGTCTTGTCTTGGTGCAGAACGCGTTCAATAGAGTGCTTGGTGTGTCTTGTCATGTAACAGAATGCGTTCTAACAGTGCATGGTATGTCTTGTCTTGTCTTGTCTTGTCGCACAAACATTCGTTAGTGTGCTTGGTGTGTCTTGTCTGTAAAAGAACGCGTTCTTTACAATGCTTGGTGTGTGTTGTTTTGTCGCAGACGGCGTTCTATACAGTGCAGGTTTTGCCTTGTCTTGTCACAGAACGCGTTGTGTACAGTGCTTGGTTTTGTCTTGTCTTGTCGCAGAACGCGTTCTATACAATGCTGGGTTTACCTTGTCTTATCATTGAACGCGTTGTATACCGTGCTAGGTTTGTGTTGTTCTTGGTGCAGAACGCGTTCTATTCAGTGCTTGGTTTGTCTTGTTTGTAGCAGAATGTGTTCTACAAATTGCTTGGTTTGTCTTGTCTTGTCGCAGAACGCCTTCCATAGAATGTTTGGTATGTCTTGTCTTGTCGCAGAACGCGTTTTATACTGTGGTTCGTATATCTTGTCTTGTCGCAGTACGCGTTCAATTCAGTACTTTGTTAGTCTTGTCTTGTCGCAGAACGCGTTCTATACAGTTCATGGTATGTCTTGTCTTGTCGCAGAACGCGTTCTATACAGTGCTGAGTTTGCCGTGACTTGTCACAGAACGCGTTCTATACAGTGCTTGGTTTTGTTTTGTCTTGTCGCTGAAAGCGTTCTATACAGTGATGGGTTTGCCTTGTCTTGTCGCTGAACGCATTCTATATAGTGCAGGGTTTGCCTTGTCATGTCAGAAAACGCGTTCTATACAGTGCTTGATTTTGTCTTGTCTTATCGCAGAACGCGTTCCATTCTGTGCTTGGTTGACCTTGTCTTATGGCTGAACGAGTTGTATACCGTGTTTGGTTTGTGTTGTTCTTGTTGCTGAACGCGTTCTATACAGTCCTTGGTTTGTTTTGTCTTGTAGCAGAAAGTGTTCTACACATGGCTTGGATTTGTCTTGTCTTGTCGCAGAACGCGTTCTATACCGTGCTTGGTTTAAGTTGTCTTGTTGGAGAACGCGTTCTATACAGTGCTTGGTGTGCCTTGTGTTGACGCTGAACTCGTACAGTACAGTGCAGGGATAGCCTTGTCTTATCACAGAACGCGTTCTATACAGTGCTGGGTTTGCCTTGTCTTGTCACAGAACGCGTTGTATACATTGCTTGGTTTTGTCTTGGCTTGTCGCAGAATGCGTTCTATACAATGCTGGGTTTACCTTGTCATATCACTGAACGCGTTGTATACTGTGCTAGGTTTGTGTTGATCTTGTTGCAGAACGCGTTCTATTCAGTGCTTGGTTTGTCTTGTCTTGTAGCAGAATGTGTTCTACATATTGCTTGGTTTTGTCTTGTCTTGTCGCCGAACGCGTTTTATACAGTGCTGGGTTAGCCTTGTCTTGGGACAGAACGCGTTCTATACAGTGCTTGGTTTTGTCTTGTCTTGTCGCAGAAAGTGTTCCATACAGCGCTGGGTTTACCTTGTCTTGTCGCACAACGCGTTCTATACACTGCTTGGTTAGTGTTGTTCTTGTTGCAGAACGTGTTCAATACAGTGTTTGGCTTGTGTAGTCTTGTCCCAGAACGCGTTGTATACAGTCCTTGGTTAGTCTTGTCTTGTGTTGTCGCAGTACGCGTTCTATACAATGCATGGTTGGTCTTGTCTTGTCGCAGAACTCGTTCTATACAGTGCTTGGTATGTCTTGTCTTGTCGCACAACGCGTTCTATACAGTGATTGGTATGTCTTGCCTTGTCGCAGAACGCGTTCCATACAGTGTTTGGTATGTAATATCTTGTCGCAGACCGCGTTCTATAAAGTGCTTGGTAAGTCTTGTCTTGCCGCAGAACTCGTTCAATGGAGAGCTTGGTATGTCTTGTCTTGGCTTGTCGCAAAACGCGTTCCATAGAGTGCTTGGTTTGTATTGTGTTTTCGCAGAAAGCTTTCTATACAGTGCTTGGTTTGAGTTGTATTTTCGCAGAAGGCGTTCTATACAGTGCTTCGTGTGTCTCGTCTTGTCGCAGAACGCGTTCTGTACAGTGCTTTGTTTTGTCTTATCTTGTCGCAGAACGCGTTCTATACAATGCTTGGTTTGTCTTGTCTTGTCGCAGAACGCGTTCTATAGAGTCCTTGTTTTTGTATTGTCTTGTCATGTTGCAAAACGCGTTCCATAGAGCGCATGGTTTGTCTTGTCTAGTCGCAGAACGCGTTGTATACAGTGCTGGGTATGTATTGTCTTGACTTCTCTGAAATCGCGTTCCATAGAATGCTTTTTTTGTGTTGTCTTGTCGCAGAAGCCGTTCTATGCAGTGCTTGGTATTTCTCGTCTTGCCCGAAAACGCGTTCTGTACAGTGCTTGGTTTTGTCTTATCTTGTAGCAGAACGCGTTCTATACAGTGCTTGGTTTTGTCTTGTCTTGTCGCAGAACGCATTCTATACAATGTTTGGTTTCTTTTGTCTTGTCGCAGAACGTGTTCTATAATGTGCTTGGCTTGTGTAGTCTTGTCCCAGACGCGTTATATACAGTCCTTGGTTAGTCTTGTCTTGTGTTGGCGCAGTATGCGTTCTATACAATGCTTGGTTTGTCTTGTCTTGTCGCAGAACGCGTTCTATGCAGAGTTTGGTTTTGTCTTGTCTTGACGTATAACGCGTTCAATACAGTGCTCGGTTTGTCTTGTCTCCTTGCAGAACTTGTGCTATACAGTGTTTGGTTTTCTCTAGTCTTTTCGCCTAACGCGATCTATATAGTGCTTGGTTTTGTCTTGTCTTGTCGGAGAACGCGTTCTATACAGTACTTGGTTTGCCTTGTCTTGTTGCAGAACGCGTTCTATACAGCGATTGGATTGTCTTGTCTTGTCGCAGAACTTGTTCTATACAGTTCTTGGTTTTGCCTTGTCTTGTCGCAGAACGCGTCCTATACAGTGCATAGTTGTCTTGTCTTGCCTTGGCGCAGATCGCGTTCTATACAATGCTCGGTATGTCTCGTCTTGTCTCAGAACGCGTTCTATACAGTGCTTAGTTTGTTTTGTCTTGTCTTGTCGCAGAACACGTTCAATACAGTGCTTGGTATGTCTTGTGTTGTCGCAGTACGCGTTCAATACAATGCTTGCTTTGACTTGCCTTGTCGCAGAATGCGTTCTATACAGTGCTAGGTCTGTCTTGTCTTGGTAGAGAACATGTTATATACAGTGCTTGGTGTGTCTTGTCTTGTCACAGAATGCGTTCTATAGAGTGCATGGTATGTCGTGACTTGTCCTGTCGCAGAACGCGTTCGTTAGTGTGCTTCGTTTGTCTTGTCTTATAACAGATCGCTTTCTATACAGTGCTTGGTTTGTGTTGTCTTGTCGCAGATTGCGTTCTACACAGTGCTTGGTTTTATCTTGTTTTGCCGCAGAACGCGTTCTATACAGTGCTCGGTTTTGTCTTCTCTTGCCGCAGAACGCGTTTTATACACTGCTTGGTATGTCTTGTCTTTTCGCAGTACGCGTTCTATACAGTACTTGGTTTGTCTTGTCCTGTCGCAGAACGCGTTCTATAAAATGTTTGGTATGTCTTGTCTTGTCGCAGTTCGCGTTGTATACAGTGCTGAATTTGCCTTGTCTTGTCTCAGAACGCGTTCTATACAGTGCTTGGTTTGTATTGTCTTGTCGAAGAACGCGTTCTATACAGAGCTGGGTTTCCTTTGTCTTGTCACAGAACGCGTTCTATACAGTGCTTGGTTTGTCTTGTCTTGTCGCATAACGCTGTCTATACAGTGCTTGGTTCTGTCTTGTCTTGTCGCAGAACTCGTTCTATAGAGTGCTTTCTTTTGTCTAGTCTTGTCGCAAAACGCGTACTATACAGTGCTTGTTTTTGTCTTTTCTTGTCGCAGAACGCGTTCTATTCAATACTTTGTATGTCTTGTCTTGTCGCAGAGCGCGTTCTATACAGTGCTTGGTTTTGTGTTGACTTGTCGCGGAACGCATTCTATAAAGTGCTTGGTAATTCTCGTCTTGTCTCAGAACGCTTACTATACAGTGCTTAGATGTGTCTTGTCTTGTCTCAGAACGCTTTCTATACTGTGCTTGGTTTTGTCTTGTCTTGTCGCAGAACACGTTCTATACAGTGCTTTGTCTTGTCTTGTCGCAGAACGCGTTCTATAGTGTGCTTGGTTTGTCTTGTCTTGTCGCAGAATGCGTACAATACAGTGCTTGTTATGTGTTGTCTTGGTGCAGAATGCGTTCTATACAGTGCTTGGTGTGTCTTGTCTTGTCACAGAATGCGTTCTATACAGTCCATGGTATGTCTTCTCTTTTCTTCTCGCAGAACGCGTTCTATACCATGCTTGTTTTCAGTTGTCTTGTTGGAGAAAGCGTTCTATACAGTGCTTGGTTTGCCTTGTCTTGTTGCTGCACGCGTTCGATACAGCGCTGGGTTTGCCTTGTCTTGTCACAGAACGCGTTCTATACAGTGCTGTGTTTGCCTTGTCTTGTCACAGAACGCTCTCTATACACTTTTAGGTTTTGCCTTGTCTTGACGCAGAATCTGTTCCATACAGTGCTTGGTTTACTTTGACTTGTCGCAGAACGCGTTCTATACAGTGCTTGGTTTTGTCTTGTCTTGTCGCAGAACGCGTTCTATACAGTGCGTGGTTTGGTCTTGTCTTGTCTTAGAACGCGTTCTATACAGTGCTTGGTTATATCTTGTCTTGTCGCAGAACCCGTTCTATACAATGCTTTGTCATGTCTTGTCGCAGAATGCGTTCTATACAGTGCTTGGTATTGTCTTTTCTTGTCGCAGAACGCGTTCTATACAGTGCCTGGTATATCTCGTCTTGTCTCAGAACGCGTTGTATACAGTCCTTAGATTAGTCTTGTCTTGTCTTGTCGCAGAACGCGTTCTATACAGTGCTTGCTATGTCTTGTGATTTCGCAGTAGGCGTTCTATACAATGCTTGGTTTGTCTTGTCTTGTCGCAGAATGCGTTCTTTACAGTGCTTGGAAAGTCTTGTTTGGTGCAGAACGCGTTGTATACAGTGCTTGGTATGTGTTGTCTTGTCACACAATGCGTTCTATACAGTCCATGTTATGTCTTCTCTTTTCTTGTCGCAGAACGCGTTCTATACCGTGCTTGTTTTCAATTGTCTTTTTGGAGAACGCGTTCTATACACTGCTTGGTTTCCCTTGTCTTGTCGCGTTCTATACAGTGCTCGGTTTGCCTTGTCTTGTCACAGAACGCGTTCTATAGAGTGCTGTGTTTGGCTTGTCTTCTCACAGAACGCTTCCTATACACTGTTTCGTTTTTCTTGTCTTGTCGCAGAAAGTGTTCCATACAGTGCTGGGTTTACCTTGACTTGTCGCACAACGTATTCTATACAGTGCTTGGTTTTCTCTTGTCTTGTGGCAGAAAGTGTTCCATACAGCGCTGGGTTTACCTTGTCTTGTCGCACAACGTGTTCTATACACTGCTTGGTTAGAGTTGTTCTTGTTGCAGAACGTGTTCAATACAGTGCTTGGCTTGTGTAGTCTTGTCCCAGAACGCGTTGTATACAGTCCTTGGTTAGTCTTGTCTTGTGTTGTCGCAGTACGCGTTCTATACAATGCTTGGTTGGTCTTGTCTTGTCGCAGAACTCGTTCTATACAGTGCTTGGTATGTCTTGTCTTGTCGCACAACGCGTTCTATACAGTGATTGGTATGTCTTGTCTTGTCGCAGAACGCGTTCCATACAGTGTTTGGTATGTAATATCTTGTCGCAGACCGCGTTCTATAAAGTGCTTGGTATGTCTTGTTTTGCCGCAGAACTCGTTCTATGGAGAGCTTGGTATGTCTTGTCTTGTCTTGTCGCAAAACGCGTTCCATAGAGTGCTTGGTTTGTATTGTATTTTCGCAGAAAGCTTTCTATACAGTGCTTGGATTGAGTTGTCTTTTCGCAGAAGGCGTTCTATACAGTGCTTCGTGTGTCTCGTCTTGTCGCTGAACGCGTTCTGTACAGTGCTTTGTTTTGTCTTATCTTGTCGCAGAACGCGTTCTATACAATGCTTGGTTTGTCTTGTCTTGTCGCAGAAGGCGTTCTATAGAGTCCTTGTTTTTGTATTGTCTTGTCTTGTTGCAAAACGCGTTCCATAGAGTGCATGGTTTGTCTTGTCTAGTCGCAGAACGCGTTGTATACAGTGCTGGGTATGTTTTGTCTTGACTTCTCTGAAAACGCGTTCCATAGAGTGCTTTGTTTGTGTTGTCTTGTCGCAGAAGCCGTTCTATACAGTGCTTGGTATGTCTCGTCTTGTCCGAAAACGCGTTCTGTACAGTGCTTGGTTTTGTCTTATCTTGTAGCAGAACGCGTTCTATACAGTGCTTGGTTTTGTCTTGTCTTGTCGCAGAACGCATTCTATACAATGTTTGGTTTATTTTGTCTTGTCGCAGAACGCGTTCTATACAGTGCTTGGTTTGTGTTGTTCTTGTTGCAGAACGTGTTCTATACAGTGCTTGGCTTGTGTAGTCTTGTCCCAGACGCGTTATATACAGTCCATGGTTAGTCTTGTCTTGTGTTGGCGCAGTATGCGTTCTATACAATGCTTGGTTTGTCTTGTCTTGTCGCAGAACGCGTTCTATGCAGAGTTTGGTTTTGTCTTGTCTTGACGTAGAACGCGTTCTATACAGTGCTCGGTTTGTCTTGACTTCCTGCAGAACTTGTGCTATACAGTGTTTGGTTTTCTCTTGCCTTTTCGCAGAACGCGATCTATATAGTGCTTGGTTTTGTCTTGTCTTGTCGGAGAACGCGTTCTATACAGTACTTGGTTTGCCTTGTCTTGTTGCAGAACGCGTTCTATACAGCGATTGGATTGTCTTGTCTTGTCTTGTCGCAGAACTTGTTCTATACAGTTCTTGGTTGTCCTTGTCTTGTTGCAGAACGCGTTCTATACAGCGATTGGATTGTCTTGTCTTGTCGCTGAACTCGTTCTACACAGTGCTGGGTTTGGCTCGTCTTGTCACAGAACGCGTACTATGCAGTGCTGGGTTTGCGTTGTCTTGTCACAGAAAGCGTTCTATACACTGCTTGGTTTTGTCTTGTCTTGTCGCAGAATGCGATCTATACAGTGCTTGGTATGTCTTGTCTTGGGCAAAACGCGTTCTATACAGTGTATGGTATGTCTTGTCTTGTCTGGTCGCAGAACGCGTTCGTTAGAGTGCTTGGTTTGTCTTGTCTTCTAAAAGAACGCGTTCTATACAATGCTTGGTATGAGTTGTCTTGTCGCAGAAGGCGTTCTATGCAGTGCTTGGTTTTGTCTTGTTTTGTCGCAGAACGCGTTCTATACAGTGCTCGGTTTCGTCTTGTCTTGGCGCAGAACGCGTTTTATACAGTGCTTTGTATGTCTTGTCTTGTCGCATTACTTGTTCTATAAAGTACATGGATTGTCTTGTCCTGTCGCAGAATGCGGTCTATACAGTG
Organism: Periplaneta americana; assembly: GCF_040183065.1. Taxonomy (NCBI): domain Eukaryota; kingdom Metazoa; phylum Arthropoda; class Insecta; order Blattodea; family Blattidae; genus Periplaneta; species Periplaneta americana. The sequence goes on from NC_091130.1 coordinate 97,561,233, forward strand.
TTTGGTATGTCTTGTCTTAACACAGAACGTGTTCTATACAGTGCTGTGTTTGCCCTGTCTAGTTACAGAACGCGTTCTATACAGTCCTTGGTTTGTCTTGTCTAGTCGCTGATCGCGTTTTATACTGTACTGGTTTTGCCTTGTCTTGTCACAGAACGTGTTCTATACAGTACTTGGATTTGTCTTTTCTTATCGCAGAACGCGTTCTATATAGCGTGCTTTGTTGTCTTGTCTTGTCGCAGAACGCGTTCTATACAGTGCTTGCTTTTGTCTTGTCCTGTCGCAGAACGCGTTCTATACAGTGCTCGTTATGTCTTGTCTTGTCTCAGAACGCGTTCTATACAGTGCTTAGTTTTGTCTTGTCTTAATTTGTCTTGTCGCAGAACGCGTTCTATACAGTGCTTGGTATGTCTTGTGTTGTCGCAGTACGCGTTCTAACCAATGCTTGCTTTGACTTGCCTTGTCGCAGAATGCATTCTATACAGTGCTAGGTATGCCTTGTCTTGGTGGAGAACGCGTTCAATACAGTGCTTGGTGTGTCTTGTCTTGTCACAGAATGCGTTCTATACAGTGCTTGGTAATGTCTTGTATTGTCGCAGAACGCGTTCTGTACAGTGCTTAGTTTTTTCTTGTCTTGTGGCAGAACGCGTTCTATACAGTGCTTGCAATGTCTTGTGTTTTCGCAGTACGCGTTCTATAGAATGCTTGGTGTGTCTTGACTTGTCGCAGTTAGCGTTCTATACAGTACTTGATATGTTTTGTCTTGGGCAGAACGCGTTCTATACAGTGCATGCTATGTCTTGTCTTGTCTTGTAGCAGAACGCGTTCGCTAGTGTGCTTGCTTAATCTTGTCTTCTAATAGAACACGTTCTATACAATCCTTGGTTTGTGTTGTCTTTACGTAGAAGGCGTTCTGTACAGTGCTTGGTTTTGTCTTCTTTTATCGCAGAACACGTTCTTTACAGTGCACGGTTTTGCCTTGTCTTGGCGCAGAACGTGTTTTATACAGTGCTTGGTATGTCTTATCTTGTGGCATTATTTGTTCTATACAGTATTTGGTTTGCCTTGTCCTGTAGCAGAACGCGTTCTATACAGTGTTTGGTATGTCTTGTCTTGTCACAGAACGCGTTGTATACAGTGCTTGGTTTTGTTTTGTCTTGTCGCAGAATTCGTTCTATACAGTGCTTGGTATGTCTTGTCTTGGGCAGTACGCGTTCTATACAGTGCATTGTATGTCTTGTCTTGTCTGGTCGCAGAACGCGTTCGTTAGTGTGCTTGGTGTGTCTTGTCTTCTAACAGAACTCTTTCTATACAATGCTTGGTTTGTGTTGTCTTGTCGCAGAAGGAGTTCTGTACAGTGCTTGGTTTTGTCTTCTTTTGTCGCAGAACGCGTTCTATACAGTGCTAAGTATTGTCTTGTCTTGCCGCAGAACGCGTTTTATACACTGCTTGGTATGTCTTGTCTTGTCGCATTATGCGTTCTATACAGTACTTGGTTTGTCTTGTCCTGTCGCAGAACGCGTTCTATACAGTACTTGGTTTGTCTTGTCCTGTCGCAGAACGCGTTCTATACAGTGTTTGGTATGTCTTGTCTTGTCGCAGAACGCTTTCTATACAGTGCTTGGTATATCTTGTCTTGCCGCAGAACGCGTTCTATACAGTACTGAGTTTGCCTTGTCTTGTCACAGAACGAGTTCTATACAGTGCTTGGTTTTGTTTTGTCTTGTCGCTGAAAGCGTTCTATGCAGTGCAGGGTTTGCCTTGTCTTGTCACAGAACGCGTTCTATACATTGCTTGGTTTGTCTTGTCTTGTCGCTTAACGCGTTCTATACAGTGCAGGGTTTGCCTTGTCTTGTCACAGAACGAGTTGTATACAGTGCTTGATTTTGTCTTGTCTTGTCGCAGAACGCGTTCTATACAATGCTGGGTTCAAATTGTCTTATCACTGAACGCGATCTATGCCGTGCCAGGTTTGTGTTGTTCTTGTTGCAGAACGCGTTCTATTCAGTGTTTGGTTTTTCTTGTCTTGTAGCAGAATGTGTTCTACACATTGCTTGGTTTTGTCTTGTCTTGTCTTGTCGCAGAACGCGTTCTATACAGTGCTTGGTTTACATTGCGTTGTTAGTGAACGCGATCCATACAGTGCTTGTTTTGCCTTGTGTTGTCGCTGAACGTGTTTTATACAGTGCTGGGTTAGCCTTGTCGTGTCACAGATTGCGTTCTATACAGTGCTGGGTTTGCCTTGTCTTGGCACAGAACTCGTTCTATGCAGTGCATGGTTTTGTTTTGTCTTGTCGCAAAAAGTGTTCCATACAGCGCTGGGTATACCTTTTCTTGTCTCACAACGCGTTCTATACAGTGCTTGGTTAGTCTTGTCTTGTGTTGTCGCAGTACGCGTTCTATAGAATGCTTGGTTGGTCTTGTCTTGTCGTAGAACTCGTTCTATACAGTGGTAGGTATGTCTTGTCATGTCGCACAACGCGTTCCCTTCAGTGATTGGTATGTCTTGTCCTGTCGCAGAACGCGTTCCATACAGTGTTTGGTATGTAATATCTTTTCGCCGACCGCGTTCTATAAGTCGCAAAACGCGTTCCATTGAGTGCATGGTTTGTCTTGTATTTTCGCAGAAAACGTTCTAAACAGAGCTTGGTTTGAGTTGTCTTTTCGCAGAAGGCGTTCTATAAATTCCTTGGTGTGTCTCGTCTTGTCGCAGAACGCGTTCTGTACAGTGCTTGGTTTTGTCTTATCTTGTCGCAGAACGCGTTCTATACAATGCTTGGTTTGTCTTGTCTTGTCGCAGAACGCGCTCTATAGAGTCCTTGGTTTTGTATTATCTTGTCTTGTTGCAAAACGCGTTCCATAGAGTGCATGGTTTGTCTTGTCTAGGCGCAGAACGCGTTGTATACAGTGCTGGGTATGTCTTTTCTAGCCGCAGAACGCATCTATACAGTGCTTGGTATATCTTGTCTTGTCTTGACGGAAAACGCGTTCCATACATTGCTTGGTTTGTCTTGTCTTGTTGCAGAATGCGTTCTATACAGTCCTCGGTTTGTGTTGTCTTGTCGCAGAAGCCGTTCTATACAGTGCTTGGTATGTCACGCCTTGTCCGAAAACGCGTTCTGTACAGTACTTGGTTTAGTCTTATCTAGTAGCAGGACGCGTTCTATACAGTGCTCAGTTAGTGTTGTTCTTGTTGCAGAACGTGTTCTATACAGTGCTTGGCTTGTGTAGTCTTGTACCAGAACGCGTTATATACAGTCCTTGGTTAGTCTTGTCTTGTGTTGTCGTAGTACGCGTTCTATACAAAGCTTGGTTTGTCTTGTCGCAGAACGCGTTCTATGCAGAGTTTGGTTTTATCTTGTCTTGACGCAGAACGCGTTCTATACAGTGCTTGGTTTGTCATGTCTTCTTCCAGAACGCGTTCTATACTGTGTTTGGTTATCTCATGTCTTGTCGCAGAACGCGATCTATACAGTGATTGGTTTTGTCTTGTCTTGTCGGAGAACGCGTTCTATACAGTGCTTGGTTTGTCTTGTCTTCTTGCAGAACGCGTTCTATACAGTGATTGGTTTGTCTAGGCTTGTAGCAGAATGTGTTCTACACATTGCTTGGTTTTGTCTTGTCTTGTCGCAGAAAGTGTCCCATATAGCGCTGGGTTTACCTTGTCTTGTCTCACAACGCGTACTATACAGTGCTTGGTTAGTGTTGTTCTTGTTGCAGAACGTGTTCTATACAGTGCTTGGCTTGTGTAGTCTCGTCCCAGAACGCGTTGTATACAGTCCTTGGTTAGTCTTGTCTTGTGTTGTCGCAGTACGCGTTCTATACAATGCTTGGTTGGTCTTGTCTTGTCGCAGAACTCGTTCTATACAGTGCTGGGTATGTCTTGTCTTGTCGCAAAACGCGTTCCCTACAGTGATTGGTATGTCTTGTCTTGTCGCAAAACGCGTTCCATAGAGTGCTTGGTTTGTCTTGTATTTTCGCAGAAAGCGTTCTAAACAGTGCTTGGTTTGCCTTGTCTTGTCACAGAACGCTTTCTATACACTGTTTGCTTTGTCTTGTCTTGTCGCAGAAAGTGTTCCATACAGTGCAGGGTTTACTTCGACTTGTCGCAGAACGCGTTCTATACAGTGCTTGGTATGTCTCGTATTGTCTCAGAACGCTTTCTATACAGTGCTTAGATTTGTCTTGTCTTGTCTTGTCTTGTCGCAGAACGCGTTCTATACAGTGTTTGGTATGTCTTGTGTTGTCGCAGTACTCGTTCTATACAATGCTTGGTTTGTCTTGTCTTGTCGCAGAATGGGTACTATTCAGTGCTTGGTATGTCTTGTCTTGCTGCAGAACGCGTTCTATACAGTGCTAGGTGTGTCCAGTCTTGTCACAGAATGCGTTCTATACAGTCCATGGTATGTCTTCTTTTTTCTTGTCGCAGAACGCGTTCTATACCGTGCTTGTTTTCAGTTGTCTTGTTGGAGATCGCGTTCTATACAGTGCTTGGTTTGCCTAGACTTGACGCTGACCGCGTTCTATACAGTGCTGGGTTTGCCTTGTCTTGTCACAGAACGCGTTCTATACAGTGCTGGTTTTCCCTTGTCTTGTCACAGAACGCATTGTATACACTGTTTGGTTTTGTATTGTCTTGTCGCAGAAAGTGTTCCTTACAGTGCTGGGTTTACCTTCACTTGTCGCAGAAGACGTCTTATACAGTGCTTGGTTTTGTCTTGTCTTGTCGCAGAACGCGTTCTATACAGTCAGTAGTTTTGTTTTGTCTTGCCGCAGAACGCTTCCTATACAGTGCTTGGTTATATTTTGTCTTGTCTCAGAACGTGTTCTATACAGTGCTTAGTTTTGTCTTGTCTTGTCTTGTCGAAGAACGCGTTCTATACTGTGCTTGCTATGTCTTGTGTTTTCGCAGTACGCGATATATACAATGCTTGGTGTGTCTTCTCTTCTCGCAGAATGCGTTCTATACAGTACTTGGTATGTTTTGTCTTGGGCAGAACGCGTTCTATACAGTGCATGGTATGTCTTGTCTTGACTGTTCGCAGAACGCGTTCGTTAGTGTGCTTGGATTGTCTTGTCTTCTAATAGAACGCGTTTTTACAATGCTTAGTTTGTGTTGTCTCGTCGCAGAAGGCGTTCTGTACAGTGCTTGGTTTTGTTTTGTTTTGTCGCAGAACGCGTTCTATACAGTGCTCGATTTTGTCTTGTCTTGGCGCAAAACGTGTTTTATACAGTGCTTGGTATGTCTTGTCTTGTCGCATTAATTGCTCTATACAGTATTTGGTATGTCTTGTCTTCTCACAGAACGCGTCTATACAGTGTTTGGTAGGTCTTGTCTTGTCACAGAACGCGTTCTAGTCAGTGCTGTGTTTGCCCTGTCTAGTTACAGAACGCGTTCTATACCGTGCTTGGTTTGTGTTGTCTAGTCGCTGTACGCGTTCTATACAGTGCTGGGTTTGCCTTGTCTTGTCACAGAACGCGTTCTATACAGTGTTTGGTTTGTCTTGTCTTGTCGCTGAACGCGTTCTATTCAGTGCTTGGTTTGCCTTGTCTTGTCACAGAACGCGTTCTATACACTGCTTGATTTTGTCTTGTCCTGTCGCAGAATGCGTTCTATACAGTGCTTGGTATGTCTTGTCTTGGGCAGAACGCGTTCTATACAGTGCATGGTATGTCTTGTCTTGTCTGGTCGCAGAACGCGTTCGTTAGTGTGCTTGGTTTGTCTAGTCTTCTAACAGAACGCGTTCTATACAATGCTTGGTTTGTGTTGTCTTGTCGCAGAAGGCTTTCAATACAGTGCTTGCTTTTGTCTTGTTTTGTCGCAGAACGCGTTCTATACAGTGCTCGGTTTTGTCTTGTCTTGCCGCAGAACGCGTTTCAAACAGTGCTTGGTATGTCTTGTCTTGTAGCATTACTTGTTCTATACAGTACCTGGTTTTACCTTGTCCTGTAGCAGAAAGCGTTCTATACAGTGTTTGGTATGTCTTGTCTTGTCACAGAACGCGTTCTATAAAATGCTGTGTTTGCCATGTCTAGCTACAGAACGCGTTCTATACAGTGCTTGGTTTGTATTGTCTAGGCGCTGAACGCGTTCTATACAGTGCTTTGTTTGCCTTGTCCTGTCACAGATCGCGTTCTATAAAGTGCTTGGTTTTGTCTTTTCCTGTCGCAGAACGCGTTCTATATCGTGCTTAATTTTAGTTGTCTTGTTGGAGAACGCGTTCTATACAGAGCTGGGTTTACCTTCAATTGTCGCACAACGCGTTCTATACTGTGCTTGGTTTTGTCTTGTCGCAGAATGCGTTCTATACAGTGCGAGGTTTTGTCTTACCTTCTCGCAGAACGCGTTCTATACAGTGCTTGGTTATGTCTTGTCTTGTCGCAGTACTCGTTCTATACAATGCTTTGTTTGTCTTGTCTTGTCGGAGAAAGCGTTCTATACAGTGCTTGGTATTGTCTCGTCTTGTCGCAGAAAGCGTTCTATACAGTGCTTGGTATGTCTCGTCTTGTCACAGAACGCGTTCTATACAGTACAGTGCCTAGATTTGTCATGTCTTGTCTTGCCGCAGAACGCGTTTTGTACAGTGCTTGGTATGTCTAGTTTTGTCGCATTAATTGTTCTATAAAATTCTTGGTTTGCCTTGTCCTGTCGCAGAACGCGGTCTATACTGTGTTTGGTGTGTCTTGTCTTATCACAGAACGTGTTCTATACAGTGCTGTGTCTGCCCTGTCTAGTTACAGAACGCGTTCTATATAGTGCTTGGTTTGTTTTGTCTAGTCGCTGATCGCGTTTTATACAGTGCTGGTTTTGCCTTGTCTTGTCACAGAACGTGTTCTATACAGTGCTTTGTTCTGCCTTTTCTTGTCGCAGAACGCGTTCTATACAGTGCTTAGTTTTGTCTTGTCTTGTCGCAGAACGCGTTCTATACAGTGCTCGGTATGTCTCGTCTTGTCTCAGAACGCGTCCTATACAGTGCTTAGTCTTGTCTTGTCTTAATATGACTTGTCGCAGTACGCGTTCTATACAATGTTTGCTTTGACTTGTCTTGTCGCAGAAAGCGTTCTATACAGTGCTAGGTATGCCTTGTCTTTTTTGAGAACGCGTTCTATACAGTGCTTGGTGTGTTGTCTTGTCACAGTATGCGTTCTATAGAGTCCATGGTATGTCTTGTTTTGTCGCAGAACGCGTTCGTTAGTGTGCTTGGTTTGTCTCGTCTTCTAACAGAACGCGTTCTATACAGTGCCTGGTTTGTGTTGTCTTGTCGCAGAAGGCGTTCTACAGAGTGCTTGGTTTTGTCTTGTTTTGTCGCAGAACGCGTTCTATATAGTGCTTGGTTTTGTCTTGTCTTGTTGCAGAACGCGTTTAATACAGTGCTTAGTATGTCTTGTCTTGTCGCAGTACGCGTTCTATACAGTACTTGGTTTGTCTTGTCCTGTCGCAGAACGCGTTGTTTACAGTGTTTCGTATGACTTGTCTTGTCGCACAACGCGTTCTATTCAGTGCTGGGTTTGCCTTGTATTGTAAAAGAGAGCGTTCTATATAGTGCTTGGTTTTGTCTTGTCTTGTCGCTGAATGCGTTCTATACAGTGCTGGGTTTCCCTTGCCTTGTCACAGAACGTGTTCTATACAGTGCTTGCTTTTGTCTAGTCTTGTCGCAATACACGTTCTATACAGTGCTTGTTTTTCTCTTGTCTTGTCGCAGAACGCGTTCTATACAGTGCTTTGTTTGTCTTGTATTGTCGCACAGCGCGCTCTATACAGTGCTTGGTTTAGCCTTGGCTTGTCGCGGAACGCGTTCTATAGAGTGCATGGTATGTCTTGTCTTGTCGCAGAACGCGTTCGTTAGTGTGCTTGGTTTGTCTTGTCTTCTAACAGAACGCGTTCTATACAGTGCGTGGTTTGTGTTGTCATGTCGCAGAAAGCGTTCTATAGAGTGCTTGGTGTGTCTTGTCTTATCGCAGAATGCATTCTGTACAGTGCTTGGTTTTGTCTTATCTTGTCGCAGAACGCGTTGTATACAGTGCTTGGTTTTGTCTTGTCTTGTCGCAGAAGGCGTTCTATACAATGCTTGGTTTTTCTTGTCTTGTAGCAGAACGCCTTTTATAGAGTGATTGGTTTTAAATTGTCTTGTCTTGTTGCAAACCGCGTTCCATAGATTGTATGGTTTGTCTTGTCTTGTCGTAGAACGCGTTGTATACAGTGCTGGGTATGTCTTGTCTAGCCGCAGAACGCGTTCTATACAGTGCTTGGTATGTCTTGTCTTGACTTGTCGCAAAACGCGTTCCATTGAGTGCTTGGTTTGTCTTGTCTTGTCGCAGAATGCGTTCTATACAGACCTTGGTTTGTGTTGCCTTGTCGCATAAGCCGTTCTATACAATGCTTGGTATGTCTCGACTTCTCCCAAAACGCGCTTTGTACAGTGCTTGGTTTTGTCTCATGTTGTCCCTGAACGCGTTCTATACAGTGCTTGGTTTTGTCTTGTCTTGTCGCAGAACGCAATATATACAGTTTTTGGTTTAACTTGTCTTGTCGCAGAACACGTTGTATACAATTCTTTGTTTGTCTTGTCTTGTCGCAGAATGCGTTCTATATAGTGCTTGGTATTGTCTTGTCTTGTCGCAGAACGCGTTCTATACAGTCGTTGGTATGTCTCCTCTTGTCTCAGAACGCGCTCTATACAGTGCTTAGTTTTCTCTTGTCTTGTCGCAGAACGCGTTATATATATCGCTTGGTATGTCTTGTCTTGTCGCAGAATGCGTTCTATACAGTGCTTGCTATGTCTTGTCTTGGACAGAACGTGTTTTATACATTGCATGGTATGTCTTGTCTTGTCGCAGAACGCATTCGTTAGTGTGGTTGGTTTTTCTTGTCTTCTAACAGAACGCGTTCTATACAACGCTTGGTTTGTGTTGTCGTGTCGCAGAAGGATTTCTATACGGTGCTTGGTTTTGTCTTGTTTTGTCGCAGAACGCGTTCTATTCAGAGCTTGGTTCTGTCTTGTATTGTCGCAGAACGCGTTCTATTCAGTGGTTGGTTTGTCTTGTCTTGTCGCAGAATGCGTTCTATACAGTGCATGGTATGTCTTGTCTTGTCGCAGAACGCGTTCGTTAGTGTGCTTGGTTTGTCTTGTCTTGTAACAGAACGCGTTCTATACAGTGCTTGGTTTGTGTTGTTTTGTCGCAGAAGGCGTTCTATACCGTGTTTGGTTTTGTCTTGTCTTGCCGCAGAACGCGTTCTATACAGTGTTTGGTATGTCTTGCCTTGTCACAGAACGCGTTCTATACAGTGCTGTGTTTGCCCTGTCTAGTTACAGAACGCGTTCTATACAGTGCTTGGTTTGTCTTGTCTAGTCGCTGAACGCGTTCTATACAGCACTGGGTTTGCCTTGTCTTGTCACATAACGCGTTCTATACAGTGCTTTGTTTTGTCTTTTCTTGTCGCAGAACGCGTTCTATACAGTGCTTGGTTTAACTTGTCTTGTAACAGAACGCGTTCTATACAGTGATTGGTTTGTCTTGTCTTGTCCCTGAACGCGTTCTATACAGTGCTGGGTTTGCCTTGTCTTGTCACAGAACGCGTTGTATACAGTGCTTGGTTTTGTCTTGTCTTGTCCAAGAACGCCTTCTATACAGTGCCGGGTTTACCTTATCTTAACCCTGAACGCGTTGTATCCCGTGCTTGGTTTATGTTGTTCTTGTTGCAGAACGTGTTGTATACAGTTTTTGGTTTTAGTTGTCTTGTCGCTCCACGCGTTCTATACAGTGCTTGGCTTTTTATTGTCTTGTCGCAGATCGCGTTCTATACAGAGCTTGGTTTTGCCTTGTCTTGTCGCCGAACGCGTTCTATACAGTGCTTGGTTTTGTCTTGTCTTGTCGCAGAACGCGTTCTATACAGTGGTATGTTTGCCTTGTCTTGTCTATACAGTGCTTAGTTTTGTCTTGTCTTGTCGCAGAACGCGTTCTATACGGTGCATGGTATGGCTTGTGTTGTCGCAGTACGCGTTCTATACAATGCTTGGTTTGTCTTGTCTTGTCGCAGAATGCGTTTAATACCGTGCTTGGTATGTATTGTGTTGGTGCAGAACGCGATCTGTACAATGCTTGTTGTATCTTGTCTTGTCACAGAATGCGTTCTATACAATGCATGATATGTCTTGTCTTGTCGAAGAACGCGTTCGGTTAAGTGCTTGGTTTGTCTTGTCTTGTAACAGAACGCGTACTATACAGTGCTTGGTTTGTGTTGTTTTGAGGCAGAAGGCGTTCTATACAGTGTTTGGTTTTGTCTTGTCTTGTCGCAGAACGCATTCTATACAGTGCTCGGTTTTGTCATGTCTTGTCACAGAACACGTTTTATACAGTGCTTGGTATGTCTTGTCTTGTCGCAATACGCGTTCTATACAGTGCTTGGTTTGTATTGTCTAGTCGCTGAACGCGTTCTATACAGTGCTTTGTTTGCCTTGTCCTGTCACAGATCGCGTTCTATAAAGTGCTTGGTTTTGTCTTTTCCTGTCGCAGAACGCGTTCTATATCGTGCTTAATTTTAGTTGTCTTGTTGGAGAACGCGTTCTATACAGAGCTGGGTTTACCTTGACTTGTCGCACAACGCGTTCTATACTGTGCTTGGTTTTGTCTTGTCGCAGAATGCGTTCTATACAGTGCGTGGTTTTGTCTTACCTTCTCGCAGAACGCGTTCTATACAGTGCTTGGTTATGTCTTGTCTTGTCGCAGTACTCGTTCTATACAATGCTTTGTTTGTCTTGTCTTGTCGGAGAAAGCGTTCTATACAGTGCTTGGTATTGTCTCGTCTTGTCGCAGAAAGCGTTCTATACAGTGCTTGGTATGTCTCGTCTTGTCACAGAACGCGTTCTATACAGTACAGTGCCTAGATTTGTCATGTCTTGTCTTGCCGCAGAACGCGTTTTGTACAGTGCTTGGTATGTCTAGTTTTGTCGCATTAATTGTTCTATAAAGTTCTTGGTTTGCCTTGTCCTGTCGCAGAACGCGGTCTATACTGTGTTTGGTGTGTCTTGTCTTGTCACAGAACGTGTTCTATACAGTGCTGTGTCTGCCCTGTCTAGTTACAGAACGCGTTCTATATAGTGCTTGGTTTGTTTTGTCTAGTCGCTGATCGCGTTTTATACAGTGCTGGTTTTGCCTTGTCTTGTCACAGAACGTGTTCTATACAGTGCTTTGTTCTGCCTTTTCTTGTCGCAGAACGCGTTCTAAACAGTGCTTTGTTGTCTTGTCTTGTCTTGTCGCAGAACGCGTTCTATACAGTGCTTAGTTTTGTCTTGTCTTGTCGCAGAACGCGTTCTATACAGTGCTCGGTATGTCTCGTCTTGTCTCAGAACGCGTCCTATACAGTGCTTAGTCTTGTCTTGTCTTAATATGACTTGTCGCAGTACGCGTTCTATACAATGTTTGCTTTGACTTGTCTTGTCGCAGAAAGCGTTCTATACAGTGCTAGGTATGCCTTGTCTTTTTGAGAACGCGTTCTATACAGTGCTTGGTGTGTTGTCTTGTCACAGTATGCGTTCTATAGAGTCCATGGTATGTCTTGTTTTGTCGCAGAACGCGTTCGTTAGTGTGCTTGGTTTGTCTCGTCTTCTAACAGAACGCGTTCTATACAGTGCCTGGTTTGTGTTGTCTTGTCGCAGAAGGCGTTCTACAGAGTGCTTGGTTTTGTCTTGTTTTGTCGCAGAACGCGTTCTATATAGTGCTCGGTTTTGTCTTGTCTTGTTGCAGAACGCGTTTAATACAGTGCTTAGTATGTCTTGTCTTGTCGCAGTACGCGTTCTATACAGTACTTGGTTTGTCTTGTCCTGTCGCAGAACGCGTTGTTTACAGTGTTTCGTATGACTTGTCTTGTCGCACAACGCGTTCTATTCAGTGCTGGGTTTGCCTTGTATTGTAAAAGAGAGCGTTCTATATAGTGCTTGGTTTTGTCTTGTCTTGTCGCTGAATGCGTTCTATACAGTGCTGGGTTTCCCTTGCCTTGTCACAGAACGTGTTCTATACAGTGCTTGCTTTTTTCTAGTCTTATCGCAATACACGTTCTATACAGTGCTTGTTTTTCTCTTGTCTTGTCGCAGAACGCGTTCTATACAGTGCTTTGTTTGTCTTGTATTGTCGCACAGCGCGCTCTATACAGTGCTTGGTTTAGCCTTGGCTTGTCGCGGAACGCGTTCTATAGAGTGCATGGTATGTCTTGTCTTGTCGCAGAACGCGTTCGTTAGTGTGCTTGGTTTGTCTTGTCTTCTAACAGAACGCGTTCTATACAGTGCGTGGTTTGTGTTGTCATGTCGCAGAAAGCGTTCTATAGAGTGCTTGGTGTGACTTGTCTTATCGCAGAATGCATTCTGTACAGTGCTTGGTTTTGTCTTATCTTGTCGCAGAACGCGTTGTATACAGTGCTTGGTTTTGTCTTGTCTTGTCGCAGAAGGCGTTCTATACAATGCTTGGTTTTTCTTGTCTTGTAGCAGAACGCCTTTTATAGAGTGATTGGTTTTAAATTGTCTTGTCTTGTTGCAAACCGCGTTCCATAGATTGTATGGTTTGTCTTGTCTTGTCGTAGAACGCGTTGTATACAGTGCTGGGTATGTCTTGTCTAGCCGCAGAACGCGTTCTATACAGTGCTTGGTATGTCTTGTCTTGACTTGTCACAAAACGCGTTCCATTGAGTGCTTGGTTTGTCTTGTCTTGTCGCAGAATGCGTTCTATACAGACCTTGGTTTGTGTTGCCTTGTCGCATAAGCCGTTCTATACAATGCTTGGTATGTCTCGACTTCTCCCAAAACGCGCTTTGTACAGTGCTTGGTTTTGTCTCATGTTGTCCCTGAACGCGTTCTATACAGTGCTTGGTTTTGTCTTGTCTTGTCGCAGAACGCAATATATACAGTTTTTGGTTTAACTTGTCTTGTCGCAGAACACGTTGTATACAATTCTTTGTTTGTCTTGTCTTGTCGCAGAATGCGTTCTATATAGTGCTTGGTATTGTCTTGTCTTGTCGCAGAACGCGTTCTATACAGTCGTTGGTATGTCTCCTCTTGTCTCAGAACGCGCTCTATACAGTGCTTAGTTTTCTCTTGTCTTGTCGCAGAACGCGTTATATATATCGCTTGGTATGTCTTGTCTTGTCGCAGAATGCGTTCTATACAGTGCTTGCTATGTCTTGTCTTGGACAGAACGTGTTTTATACATTGCATGGTATGTCTTGTCTTGTCGCAGAACGCATTCGTTAGTGTGGTTGGTTTTTCTTGTCTTCTAACAGAACGCGTTCTATACAACGCTTGGTTTGTGTTTTCGTGTCGCAGAAGGATTTCTATACGGTGCTTGGTTTTGTCTTGTTTTGTCGCAGAACGCGTTCTATTCAGAGCTTGGTTTTGTCTTGTATTGTGGCAGAACGCGTTCTATTCAGTGGTTGGTTTGTCTTGTCTTGTCGCAGAATGCGTTCTATACAGTGCATGGTATGTCTTGTCTTGTCGCAGAACGCGTTCGTTAGTGTGCTTGGTTTGTCTTGTCTTGTAACAGAACGCGTTCTATACAGTGCTTGGTTTGTGTTGTTTTGTCGCAGAAGGCGTTCTATACCGTGTTTGGTTTTGTCTTGTCTTGCCGCAGAACGTGTTCTATACAGTGTTTGGTATGTCTTGCCTTGTCACAGAACGCGTTCTATACAGTGCTGTGTTTGCCCTGTCTAGTTACAGAACGCGTTCTATACAGTGCTTGGTTTGTCTTGTCTAGTCGCTGAACGCGTTCTATACAGCACTGGGTTTGCCTTGTCTTGTCACATAACGCGTTCTATACAGTGCTTTGTTTTGTCTTTTCTTGTCGCAGAACGCGTTCTATACAGTGCTTGGTTTACCTTGTCTTGTAACAGAACGCGTTCTATACAGTGATTGGTTTGTCTTGTCTTGTCCCTGAACGCGTTCTATACAGTGCTGGGTTTGCCTTGTCTTGTCACAGAACGCGTTGTATACAGTGCTTGGTTTTGTCTTGTCTTGTCCAAGAACGCCTTCTATACAGTGCCGGGTTTACCTTATCTTAACCCTGAACGCGTTATATCCCGTGCTTGGTTTATGTTGTTCTTGTTGCAGAACGTGTTGTATACAGTTCTTGGTTTTAGTTGTCTTGTCGCTCAACGCGTTCTATACAGTGCTTGGCTTTTTATTGTCTTGTCGCAGATCGCGTTCTATACAGAGCTTGGTTTTGCCTTGTCTTGTCGCCGAACGCGTTCTATACAGTGCTTGGTTTTGTCTTGTCTTGTCGCAGAACGCGTTCTATACAGTGGTATGTTTGTCTTGTCTTGTCTATACAGTGCTTAGTTTTGTCTTGTCTTGTCGCAGAACGCGTTCTATACGGTGCATGGTATGGCTTGTGTTGTCGCAGTACGCGTTCTATACAATGCTTGGTTTGTCTTGTCTTGTCGCAGAATGCGTTTAATACCGTGCTTGGTATGTATTGTGTTGGTGCAGAACGCGATCTGTACAATGCTTGTTGTATCTTGTCTTGTCACAGAATGCGTTCTATACAATGCATGATATGTCTTGTCTTGTCGAAGAACGCGTTCGGTTAAGTGCTTGGTTTGTCTTGTCTTGTAACAGAACGCGTACTATACAGTGCTTGGTTTGTGTTGTTTTGAGGCAGAAGGCGTTCTATACAGTGTTTGGTTTTGTCTTGTCTTGTCGCAGAACGCATTCTATACAGTGCTCGGTTTTGTCATGTCTTGTCACAGAACACGTTTTATACAGTGCTTGGTATGTCTTGTCTTGTCGCAATACGCGTTCTATACAGTACTTGGTTTGTATTGTCCTGTCGCAGAAAGCCTTCTATACGTGTTTGGTATGTCTCGTCTTGTCGCTGAACGCGTTCTATACAGTGCTGGATTTTCCTTGTTTTGTCACAGAACTCCTTCTATACAGTGCTTGGTTTTCTCTTGTCTTGTCGCAGAACGCGTTCTACACAGTGCTGGGTTTACTTTGTCTTATTGCTGAACGCGTTCTATACCGTGCTTGGTTTGAATTGTTCTTGTTGCTGAACGCGTTCTATACAGTGCTTAGTTTATGTTGTTTTGTTGGAGAACGCGTTATATATAGTGCTTGGTTTTGTCTTGTCTTGTCGTGGAACGCGTTCTATACAGTGCTTGGTTTGTCTTCTCTTGTCACAGAACGCGTTCTATACAGTGCTGGGTTTGCCTTGTCTTGTCACAGAACGGGTTCTATACAGTGCTGGGTTTGCCTTGTCATGTCAAAGAACGCGTTCTATACAGTGCTTGGATTGTCTTGTCTTGTAGCCGAACGCGTTTTATACAGTGCTTGGTTTGACTTGTCTTGCCACAGAACGCGTTCTATACACTGCTTGGTTTTGTCTTGTCTTGTCGCAGAATGCGTTCTATACAGTGCTTGGTATGTCTTGTATAGGGCAGTACTCGTTCTATTCAGTGCATGGTATGTCTTGTCTGGTCGCGGAACGCGTTCGTTAGTGTCCTTGGTTTGTCTTGTCTTCTAACAGAACTGTTTCTATACAATGCTTGGTTTGTATTGTCTTGTCTCAGAAGGCGTTCTATACAGTGCTTGGTTTTGCATTGTTTTGTCGCACAACGCGATATACAGTGCTCGGTTTTGTCGTGTCTTGCCGCAGACTGCGTTTTAAACAGTGCTTGGTATGTCTTGTCTTGTAGCATTACTTGTTCTATACAGTACTTGGTTTTGCCTTGTTCTGTCGCAGAAAGCGTTCTATACCGTGTTTGGTATGTTTTGTCTTGTCACAGAACGCGTTCTATACAGTGCTTGGTTCGTCTTGTCTAGTCGCTGAACGCGTTCTATACAATGCTGGGTTTGCCTTGTCTTGTCACAGAAAGCGTTCTATACAGTGTTTGGTTTTGTCTTTTGTTGTCGCAGAACGCGTTCTATACAGTGCTTTGTTTTGTCTAGTCTTGTCGCAATACGCGTTCTATACAGTGCTTGTTTTTGTCTTGTCTTTTCGCAGAACGCGTTCTATTCAGTGCTTTGTTTGTCTTGTCGCAGAGCGCGATCTATACAGTGCTTGGTTTTGTCTTGAATTGTCGCGGAACGCGTTCTATACAGTGCTTGGTATGTCTCATGTTGTCTCAGAACGCTTTCTATACAGTGCTTAGATTAGTCATGTGTTGTCTTGTCGCAGAACGCGTTCTATACAGTGCTTGCTATGTCTTGTGTTTTCGCAGTACGCGTTCTATACAATGCTTGGTGTGTCTTGTCTTGTCGCAGAATGCGATCTATACAGTACTTGGTATGTCTTGTCTTGGGCAGAACGCGTTCAATACAGTGCATGGTATGTCTTGTCTTGTCTGGTCGCAGAACGCGTTCGTTAGTGTGCTTGGTTTGTCTTGTCTTCTAATAGAACGTGTTCTATACAATCCTTGGTTTGTGTTGTCTCGTCGCAGAAGGTGTTCTGTACAGTGCTTGGTTTTGTCTTCTTTTGTCGCAGAACACGTTCTATACAGTGCTAGGTTTTGTCTTGTCTTGTCGCAGAACGCGTTTTTTTACAGTGCTTGGTATGTCTTGTCTTGACGCTGTACGCGTTCAATACAGTACTTGGTTTGTCTTGTCTTGTCGCAGAACACGTTCTATACAGTGCTTGGTATGTGTTGTCTTGCCGCAGAACGCGTTCTATACAGTACTGAGTTTGCCTTGTCTTGTCACAGAACGAGTTCTATACAGTGCTTGGTTTTGTTTTGTCTTGTCGGTGAAAGCGTTCTATGCAGTGCAGGGTTTGCCTTTTCTTGTCACAGAACGCGTTCTATACATAGCTTGGCTTGTCTTGTCTTGTCGCTTAACGCGTTCTATACAGTGCAGGGTTTGCCTTATCTTGTCTCAGAACGCGTTGTATACAATGCTTGATTTTGTCTTGTCTTGTCGCAGAACGCGTTCTATACATGCTGGGTTTAAATTGTCTTATCACTGAACGTGCTGTATACCGTGCTAGGTTTGTGTTGTTCATGTTGCAGAACGCATTCTAATCAGTGATTGGTTTCTCTTGTCTTGTAGCAGAATGTGTTCTACACATTGCTAGGTTTTGTCTTGTCTTGTCGCAGAAAGTGTTCCATACAGCGGTGGGTTTACCTTGTCTTGTCTCACAGTGCTATACAGTGCTTGGTTAGTGTTGTTCTTGTTTCAGAACGTGTTCTATACAGTGCTTGGCTTGTGTAGTCTTGTCCCAGAACGCGGTGTTTACAGTCCTTGTTTAGTCTTGTCTTGTGTTGTCGCAGTACGCGTTCTATACAATGCTTGGTTCGTCTTGTCTTGTCGCAGAACTCGTTCTATACAGTGCTGGGTATGTCTTGTCTTGTCGCAAAACGCGTTCCCTACAGTGATTGGTATGTCTTGTCTTGTCGCAGAACGCGTTCCATACAGTGTTTGGTATGTAATGTCTTGTCGCAGACCGCGTTCTATAAGTACTTGGTATGTTTTGTCCTGCCGCAGAACTCTTTCTATGGAGAGCTTGGTATGCCTTGTCTTGTCTTGTCGCAAAACGCGTTCCATAGAGTGCTTGGTTTGTCTTGTATTTTCGCAGAAAGCGTTCTAAACAGTGCTTGGTTAGAGTTGTCTTTTCGCAGAAGGCGTTCTATAAATTGCTAGGTGTGTCTCGTTTTGTCGCAGAACGCGTTCTGTACAGTGCTTGGTTTTGTCTTATCTTGTCGCAGAACGCGTTCTATACAATGCTTGGTTTGTCTTGTCTTGCCGCAGAACGCGTTCTATAGAGTCTTTGGTTTTGTATTGTCTTGTCTTGTTGCAAAACGCGTTGCATAGAGTGCATGGTTTGTCTTGTCTAGTCGCAGAACGCGTTGTATACAGTGCTGCGTATGTCTTGTCTAGCCGCAGAACGCGTCTATACAGTGCTTGGTATGTCTTGTCTTGACTTGTCGGAAAACGCGTTCCATAGATTGCGTGGTTTGTCTTGTCTTGTCGCAGAATGCGTTCTATACAGTCCTCGGTTTGTGTTGTCTTGTTGCAGAAGCCGTTCTATACAGTGCTTGGTATGTCTCGTCTTGTCCGAAAACGCCTTCTGAACAGTACTTGGTTTTGTCTTATGTAGTAGCAGAACGCGTCTATACAGTGCTTGGTTTTGTCTTGTCTTGTCGCAGAACGCATTCTATACAGAGTTTGGTTTATTTTGCCTTGTCGCAGAACGCGTTCAATACAGTGCTTGGTTAGTGTTGTTCTTGTTGCAGAACGTGCTTGGCTTGTGTAGTCTTGTCCCAGAACGCGTTATATACAGTCCTTGGTTAGTCTTGTCTTGTGTTGTCGTAGTACGCGTTCTATACAATGCTTGGTTTGTCTTGTCTTGTCGCAGAACGCGTTCTATGCAGAGTTTGGTGTTGTCTCGTCTTGACGCAGAACGCGTTCTATACAGTGCTTGGTTTGTCTTTTCTTTTTCCAGAACGCGTTCTATACAGTGTTTGATTTTCTCTTGTCTTTTCGCAGAACGCAATCTATACAGTGCCTGGTTTTGTCTTGTCGGAGAACGCGTTCTATACAGTGCTTGGTTTGTCTTGTCTGGTTGCAGAACGCGTTCTATACAATGTTGGTTTTGCCAAGTCTTGTCACAGAACGCATTGTATACACTGTTTGGTTTTGTCTTGTCTTGTCGCAGAAAGTGTTCTATACAGTGCTTGGTATGTCTTGTCTTGACTTGTCGCAAAACGCGTTCCATTGAGTGCTTGGTTTGTCTTGTCTTGTCGCAGAATGCGTTCTATACAGACCTTGGTTTGTGTTGCCTTGTCGCATAAGCCGTTCTATACAATGCTTGGTATGTCTCGACTTCTCCCAAAACGCGCTTTGTACAGTGCTTGGTTTTGTCTCATGTTGTCCCTGAACGCGTTCTATACAGTGCTTGGTTTTGTCTTGTCTTGTCGCAGAACGCAATATATACAGTTTTTGGTTTAACTTGTCTTGTCGCAGAACACGTTGTATACAATTCTTTGTTTGTCTTGTCTTGTCGCAGAATGCGTTCTATATAGTGCTTGGTATTGTCTTGTCTTGTCGCAGAACGCGTTCTATACAGTCGTTGGTATGTCTCCTCTTGTCTCAGAACGCGCTCTATACAGTGCTTAGTTTTCTCTTGTCTTGTCGCAGAACGCGTTATATATATCGCTTGGTATGTCTTGTCTTGTCGCAGAATGCGTTCTATACAGTGCTTGCTATGTCTTGTCTTGGACAGAACGTGTTTTATACATTGCATGGTATGTCTTGTCTTGTCGCAGAACGCATTCGTTAGTGTGGTTGGTTTTTCTTGTCTTCTAACAGAACGCGTTCTATACAACGCTTGGTTTGTGTTGTCGTGTCGCAGAAGGATTTCTATACGGTGCTTGGTTTTGTCTTGTTTTGTCGCAGAACGCGTTCTATTCAGAGCTTGGTTTTGTCTTGTATTGTCGCAGAACGCGTTCTATTCAGTGGTTGGTTTGTCTTGTCTTGTCGCAGAATGCGTTCTATACAGTGCATGGTATGTCTTGTCTTGTCGCTGAACGCGTTCGTTAGTGTGCTTGGTTTGTCTTGTCTTGTAACAGAACGCGTTCTATACAGTGCTTGGTTTGTGTTGTTTTGTCGCAGAACGCGTTCTATACAGTGTTTGGTATGTCTTGCCTTGTCACAGAACGCGTTCTATACAGTGCTGTGTTTGCCCTGTCTAGTTACAGAACGCGTTCTATACAGTGCTTGGTTTGTCTTGTCTAGTCGCTGAACGCGTTCTATACAGCACTGGGTTTGCCTTGTCTTGTCACATAACGCGTTCTATACAGTGCTTTGTTTTGTCTTTTCTTGTCGCAGAACGCGTTCTATACAGTGCTTGGTTTACCTTGTCTTGTAACAGAACGCGTTCTATACAGTGATTGGTTTGTCTTGTCTTGTCCCTGAACGCGTTCTATACAGTGCTGGGTTTGCCTTGTCTTGTCACAGAACGCGTTGTATACAGTGCTTGGTTTTGTCTTGTCTTGTCCAAGAACGCCTTCTATACAGTGCCGGGTTTACCTTATCTTAACCCTGAACGCGTTGTATCCCGTGCTTGGTTTATGTTGTTCTTGTTGCAGAACGTGTTGTATACAGTTCTTGGTTTTAGTTGTCTTGTCGCTCAACGCGTTCTATACAGTGCTTGGCTTTTTATTGTCTTGTCGCAGATCGCGTTCTATACAGAGCTTGGTTTTGCCTTGTCTTGTCGCCGAACGCGTTCTATACAGTGCTTGGTTTTGTCTTGTCTTGTCGCAGAACGCGTTCTATACAGTGGTATTTTTGTCTTGTCTTGTCTATACAGTGCTTAGTTTTGTCTTGTCTTGTCGCAGAACGCGTTCTATACGGTGCATGGTATGGCTTGTGTTGTCGCAGTACGCGTTCTATACAATGCTTGGTTTGTCTTGTCTTGTCGCAGAATGCGTTTAATACCGTGCTTGGTATGTATTGTGTTGGTGCAGAACGCGATCTGTACAATGCTTGTATCTTGTCTTGTCACAGAATGCGTTCTATACAATGCATGATATGTCTTGTCTTGTCGAAGAACGCGTTCGGTTAAGTGCTTGGTTTGTCTTGTCTTGTAACAGAACGCGTACTATACAGTGCTTGGTTTGTGTTGTTTTGAGGCAGAAGGCGTTCTATACAGTGTTTGGTTTTGTCTTGTCTTGTCGCAGAACGCATTCTATACAGTGCTCGGTTTTGTCATGTCTTGTCACAGAACACGTTTTATACAGTGCTTGGTATGTCTTGTCTTGTCGCAATACGCGTTCTATACAGTACTTGGTTTGTATTGTCCTGTCGCAGAAAGCCTTCTATACGTGTTTGGTATGTCTCGTCTTGTCGCTGAACGCGTTCTATACAGTGCTGGATTTTCCTTTGTTTTGTCACAGAACTCCTTCTATACAGTGCTTGGTTTTCTCTTGTCTTGTCGCAGAACGCGTTCTACACAGTGCTGGGTTTACTTTGTCCTATTGCTGAACGCGTTCTATACCGTGCTTGGTTTGAATTGTTCTTGTTGCTGAACGCGTTCTATACAGTGCTTAGTTTATGTTGTTTTGTTGGAGAACGCGTTATATATAGTGCTTGGTTTTGTCTTGTCTTGTCGTGGAACGCGTTCTATACAGTGCTTGGTTTGTCTTCTCTTGTCACAGAACGCGTTCTATACAGTGCTGGGTTTGCCTTGTCTTGTCACAGAACGGGTTCTATACAGTGCTGGGTTTGCCTTGTCTTGTCAAAGAACGCGTTCTATACAGCGCTTGGATTGTCTTGTCTTTTAGCCGAACGCGTTTTATACAGTGCTTGGTTTGACTTGTCTTGCCACAGAACGCGTTCTATACACTGCTTGGTTTTGTCTTGTCTTGTCGCAGAATGCGTTCTATACAGTGCTTGGTATGTCTTGTCTTGGGCAGTACTCGTTCTATTCAGTGCATGGTATGTCTTGTCTGGTCGCGGAACGCGTTCGTTAGTGTCCTTGGTTTGTCTTGTCTTCTAACAGAACTCTTTCTATACAATGCTTGGTTTGTATTGTCTTGTCTCAGAAGGCGTTCTATACAGTGCTTGGTTTTGCATTGTTTTGTCGCACAACGCGATCTATACAGTGCTCGGTTTTGTCGTGTCTTGCCGCAGACTGCGTTTTAAACAGTGCTTGGTATGTCTTGTCTTGTAGCATTACTTGTTCTATACAGTACTTGGTTTTGCCTTGTTCTGTCGCAGAAAGCGTTCTATACAGTGTTTGGTATGTTTTGTCTTGTCACAGAACGCGTTCTATACAGTGCTTGGTTCGTCTTGTCTAGTCGCTGAACGCGTTCTATACAATGCTGGGTTTGCCTTGTCTTGTCACAGAAAGCGTTCTATACAGTGTTTGGTTTTGTCTTTTGTTGTCGCAGAACGCGTTCTATACAGTGCTTTGTTTTGTCTAGTCTTGTCGCAATACGCGTTCTATACAGTGCTTGTTTTTGTCTTGTCTTTTCGCAGAACGCGTTCTATTCAGTGCTTTGTTTGTCTTGTCGCAGAGCGCGATCTATACAGTGCTTGGTTTTGTCTTGAATTGTCGCGGAACGCGTTCTATACAGTGCTTGGTATGTCTCATGTTGTCTCAGAACGCTTTCTATACAGTGCTTAGATTAGTCATGTCTTGTCTTGTCGCAGAACGCGTTCTATACAGTGCTTGCTATGTCTTGTGTTTTCGCAGTACGCGTTCTATACAATGCTTGGTGTGTCTTGTCTTGTCGCAGAATGCGATCTATACAGTACTTGGTATGTCTTGTCTTGGGCAGAACGCGTTCTATACAGTGCATGGTATGTCTTGTCTTGTCTGGTCGCAGAACGCGTTCGTTAGTGTGCTTGGTTTGTCTTGTCTTCTAATAGAACGTGTTCTATACAATCCTTGGTTTGTGTTGTCTCGTCGCAGAAGGCGTTCTGTACAGTGCTTGGTTTTGTCTTCTTTTGTCGCAGAACACGTTCTATACAGTGCTAGGTTTTGTCTTGTCTTGTCGCAGAACGCGTTCTATACAGTGCTTGGTATGTGTTGTCTTGCCGCAGAACGCGTTATATACAGTACTGAGTTTGCCTTGTCTTGTCACAGAACGAGTTCTATACAGTGCTTGGTTTTGTTTTGTCTTGTCGGTGAAAGCGTTCTATGCAGTGCAGGGTTTGCCTTTTCTTGTCACAGAACGCGTTCTATACATAGCTTGGCTTGTCTTGTCTTGTCGCTTAACGCGTTCTATACAGTGCAGGGTTTGCCTTATCTTGTCTCAGAACGCGTTGTATACAATGCTTGATTTTGTCTTGTCTTGTCGCAGAACGCGTTCTATACATGCTGGGTTTAAATTGTCTTATCACTGAACGTGCTGTATACCGTGCTAGGTTTGTGTTGTTCTTGTTGCAGAACGCATTCTATTCAGTGATTGCTTTCTCTTGTCTTGTAGCAGAATGTGTTCTACACATTGCTAGGTTTTGTCTTGTCTTGTCGCAGAAAGTGTTCCATACAGCGGTGGGTTTACCTTGTCTTGTCTCACAGTGCTATACAGTGCTTGGTTAGTGTTGTTCTTGTTTCAGAACGTGTTCTATACAGTGCTTGGCTTGTGTAGTCTTGTCCCAGAACGCGGTGTTTACAGTCCTTGTTTAGTCTTGTCTTGTGTTGTCGCAGTACGCGTTCTATACAATGCTTGGTTCGTCTTGTCTTGTCGCAGAACTCGTTCTATACAGTGCTGGGTATGTCTTGTCTTGTCGCAAAACGCGTTCCCTACAGTGATTGGTATGTCTTGTCTTGTCGCAGAACGCGTTCCATACAGTGTTTGGTATGTAATGTCTTGTCGCAGACCGCGTTCTATAAGTACTTGGTATGTTTTGTCCTGCCGCAGAACTCTTTCTATGGAGAGCTTGGTATGCCTTGTCTTGTCTTGTCGCAAAACGCGTTCCATAGAGTGCTTGGTTTGTCTTGTATTTTCGCAGAAAGCGTTCTAAACAGTGCTTGGTTAGAGTTGTCTTTTCGCAGAAGGCGTTCTATAAATTGCTAGGTGTGTCTCGTTTTGTCGCAGAACGCGTTCTGTACAGTGCTTGGTTTTGTCTTATCTTGTCGCAGAACGCGTTCTATACAATGCTTGGTTTGTCTTGTCTTGCCGCAGAACGCGTTCTATAGAGTCTTTGGTTTTGTATTGTCTTGTCTTGTTGCAAAACGCGTTGCATAGAGTGCATGGTTTGTCTTGTCTAGTCGCAGAACGCGTTGTATACAGTGCTGCGTATGTCTTGTCTAGCCGCAGAACGCGTCTATACAGTGCTTGGTATGTCTTGTCTTGACTTGTCGGAAAACGCGTTCCATAGATTGCGTGGTTTGTCTTGTCTTGTCGCAGAATGCGTTCTATACAGTCCTCGGTTTGTGTTGTCTTGTTGCAGAAGCCGTTCTATACAGTGCTTGGTATGTCTCGTCTTGTCCGAAAACGCCTTCTGAACAGTACTTGGTTTTGTCTTATGTAGTAGCAGAACGCGTCTATACAGTGCTTGGTTTTGTCTTGTCTTGTCGCAGAACGCATTCTATACAGAGTTTGGTTTATTTTGCCTTGTCGCAGAACGCGTTCAATACAGTGCTTGGTTAGTGTTGTTCTTGTTGCAGAACGTGCTTGGCTTGTGTAGTCTTGTCCCAGAACGCGTTATATACAGTCCTTGGTTAGTCTTGTCTTGTGTTGTCGTAGTACGCGTTCTATACAATGCTTGGTTTGTCTTGTCTTGTCGCAGAACGCGTTCTATGCAGAGTTTGGTGTTGTCTCGTCTTGACGCAGAACGCGTTCTATACAGTGCTTGGTTTGTCTTTTCTTTTTCCAGAACGCGTTCTATACAGTGTTTGATTTTCTCTTGTCTTTTCGCAGAACGCAATCTATACAGTGCCTGGTTTTGTCTTGTCGGAGAACGCGTTCTATACAGTGCTTGGTTTGTCTTGTCTGGTTGCAGAACGCGTTCTATACAATGTTGGTTTTGCCAAGTCTTGTCACAGAACGCATTGTATACACTGTTTGGTTTTGTCTTGTCTTGTCGCAGAAAGTGTTCTATACAGTGCTTGGTATGTCTTGTCTTGACTTGTCGCAAAACGCGTTCCATTGAGTGCTTGGTTTGTCTTGTCTTGTCGCAGAATGCGTTCTATACAGACCTTGGTTTGTGTTGCCTTGTCGCATAAGCCGTTCTATACAATGCTTGGTATGTCTCGACTTCTCCCAAAACGCGCTTTGTACAGTGCTTGGTTTTGTCTCATGTTGTCCCTGAACGCGTTCTATACAGTGCTTGGTTTTGTCTTGTCTTGTCGCAGAACGCAATATATACAGTTTTTGGTTTAACTTGTCTTGTCGCAGAACACGTTGTATACAATTCTTTGTTTGTCTTGTCTTGTCGCAGAATGCGTTCTATATAGTGCTTGGTATTGTCTTGTCTTGTCGCAGAACGCGTTCTATACAGTCGTTGGTATGTCTCCTCTTGTCTCAGAACGCGCTCTATACAGTGCTTAGTTTTCTCTTGTCTTGTCGCAGAACGCGTTATATATATCGCTTGGTATGTCTTGTCTTGTCGCAGAATGCGTTCTATACAGTGCTTGCTATGTCTTGTCTTGGACAGAACGTGTTTTATACATTGCATGGTATGTCTTGTCTTGTCGCAGAACGCATTCGTTAGTGTGGTTGGTTTTTCTTGTCTTCTAACAGAACGCGTTCTATACAACGCTTGGTTTGTGTTGTCGTGTCGCAGAAGGATTTCTATACGGTGCTTGGTTTTGTCTTGTTTTGTCGCAGAACGCGTTCTATTCAGAGCTTGGTTTTGTCTTGTATTGTCGCAGAACGCGTTCTATTCAGTGGTTGGTTTGTCTTGTCTTGTCGCAGAATGCGTTCTATACAGTGCATGGTATGTCTTGTCTTGTCGCTGAACGCGTTCGTTAGTGTGCTTGGTTTGTCTTGTCTTGTAACAGAACGCGTTCTATACAGTGCTTGGTTTGTGTTGTTTTGTCGCAGAACGCGTTCTATACAGTGTTTGGTATGTCTTGCCTTGTCACAGAACGCGTTCTATACAGTGCTGTGTTTGCCCTGTCTAGTTACAGAACGCGTTCTATACAGTGCTTGGTTTGTCTTGTCTAGTCGCTGAACGCGTTCTATACAGCACTGGGTTTGCCTTGTCTTGTCACATAACGCGTTCTATACAGTGCTTTGTTTTGTCTTTTCTTGTCGCAGAACGCGTTCTATACAGTGCTTGGTTTACCTTGTCTTGTAACAGAACGCGTTCTATACAGTGATTGGTTTGTCTTGTCTTGTCCCTGAACGCGTTCTATACAGTGCTGGGTTTGCCTTGTCTTGTCACAGAACGCGTTGTATACAGTGCTTGGTTTTGTCTTGTCTTGTCCAAGAACGCCTTCTATACAGTGCCGGGTTTACCTTATCTTAACCCTGAACGCGTTGTATCCCGTGCTTGGTTTATGTTGTTCTTGTTGCAGAACGTGTTGTATACAGTTCTTGGTTTTAGTTGTCTTGTCGCTCAACGCGTTCTATACAGTGCTTGGCTTTTTATTGTCTTGTCGCAGATCGCGTTCTATACAGAGCTTGGTTTTGCCTTGTCTTGTCGCCGAACGCGTTCTATACAGTGCTTGGTTTTGTCTTGTCTTGTCGCAGAACGCGTTCTATACAGTGGTATGTTTGTCTTGTCTTGTCTATACAGTGCTTAGTTTTGTCTTGTCTTGTCGCAGAACGCGTTCTATACGGTGCATGGTATGGCTTGTGTTGTCGCAGTACGCGTTCTATACAATGCTTGGTTTGTCTTGTCTTGTCGCAGAATGCGTTTAATACCGTGCTTGGTATGTATTGTGTTGGTGCAGAACGCGATCTGTACAATGCTTGTATCTTGTCTTGTCACAGAATGCGTTCTATACAATGCATGATATGTCTTGTCTTGTCGAAGAACGCGTTCGGTTAAGTGCTTGGTTTGTCTTGTCTTGTAACAGAACGCGTACTATACAGTGCTTGGTTTGTGTTGTTTTGAGGCAGAAGGCGTTCTATACAGTGTTTGGTTTTGTCTTGTCTTGTCGCAGAACGCATTCTATACAGTGCTCGGTTTTGTCATGTCTTGTCACAGAACACGTTTTATACAGTGCTTGGTATGTCTTGTCTTGTCGCAATACGCGTTCTATACAGTACTTGGTTTGTATTGTCCTGTCGCAGAAAGCCTTCTATACGTGTTTGGTATGTCTCGTCTTGTCGCTGAACGCGTTCTATACAGTGCTGGATTTTCCTTTGTTTTGTCACAGAACTCCTTCTATACAGTGCTTGGTTTTCTCTTGTCTTGTCGCAGAACGCGTTCTACACAGTGCTGGGTTTACTTTGTCCTATTGCTGAACGCGTTCTATACCGTGCTTGGTTTGAATTGTTCTTGTTGCTGAACGCGTTCTATACAGTGCTTAGTTTATGTTGTTTTGTTGGAGAACGCGTTATATATAGTGCTTGGTTTTGTCTTGTCTTGTCGTGGAACGTGTTCTATACAGTGCTTGGTTTGTCTTCTCTTGTCACAGAACGCGTTCTATACAGTGCTGGGTTTGCCTTGTCTTGTCACAGAACGGGTTCTATACAGTGCTGGGTTTGCCTTGTCTTGTCAAAGAACGCGTTCTATACAGTGCTTGGATTGTCTTGTCTTTTAGCCGAACGCGTTTTATACAGTGCTTGGTTTGACTTGTCTTGCCACAGAACGCGTTCTATACACTGCTTGGTTTTGTCTTGTCTTGTCGCAGAATGCGTTCTATACAATGCTTGGTATGTCTTGTCTTGGGCAGTACTCGTTCTATTCAGTGCATGGTATGTCTTGTCTGGTCGCGGAACGCGTTCGTTAGTGTCCTTGGTTTGTCTTGTCTTCTAACAGAACTCTTTCTATACAATGCTTGGTTTGTATTGTCTTGTCTCAGAAGGCGTTCTATACAGTGCTTGGTTTTGCATTGTTTTGTCGCACAACGCGATATACAGTGCTCGGTTTTGTCGTGTCTTGCCGCAGACTGCGTTTTAAACAGTGCTTGGTATGTCTTGTCTTGTAGCATTACTTGTTCTATACAGTACTTGGTTTTGCCTTGTTCTGTCGCAGAAAGCGTTCTATACAGTGTTTGGTATGTTTTGTCTTGTCACAGAACGCGTTCTATACAGTGCTTGGTTCGTCTTGTCTAGTCGCTGAACGCGTTCTATACAATGCTGGGTTTGCCTTGTCTTGTCACAGAAAGCGTTCTATACAGTGTTTGGTTTTGTCTTTTGTTGTCGCAGAACGCGTTCTATACAGTGCTTTGTTTTGTCTAGTCTTGTCGCAATACGCGTTCTATACAGTGCTTGTTTTTGTCTTGTCTTTTCGCAGAACGCGTTCTATTCAGTGCTTTGTTTGTCTTGTCGCAGAGCGCGATCTATACAGTGCTTGGTTTTGTCTTGAATTGTCGCGGAACGCGTTCTATACAGTGCTTGGTATGTCTCATGTTGTCTCAGAACGCTTTCTATACAGTGCTTAGATTAGTCATGTCTTGTCTTGTCGCAGAACGCGTTCTATACAGTGCTTGCTATGTCTTGTGTTTTCGCAGTACGCGTTCTATACAATGCTTGGTGTGTCTTGTCTTGTCGCAGAATGCGATCTATACAGTACTTGGTATGTCTTGTCTTGGGCAGAACGCGTTCTATACAGTGCATGGTATGTCTTGTCTTGTCTGGTCGCAGAACGCGTTCGTTAGTGTGCTTGGTTTGTCTTGTCTTCTAATAGAACGTGTTCTATACAATCCTTGGTTTGTGTTGTCTCGTCGCAGAAGGCGTTCTGTACAGTGCTTGGTTTTGTCTTCTTTTGTCGCAGAACACGTTCTATACAGTGCTAGGTTTTGTCTTGTCTTGTCGCAGAACGCGTTCTATACAGTGCTTGGTATGTGTTGTCTTGCCGCAGAACGCGTTCTATACAGTACTGAGTTTGCCTTGTCTTGTCACAGAACGAGTTCTATACAGTGCTTGGTTTTGTTTTGTCTTGTCGGTGAAAGCGTTCTATGCAGTGCAGGGTTTGCCTTTTCTTGTCACAGAACGCGTTCTATACATAGCTTGGCTTGTCTTGTCTTGTCGCTTAACGCGTTCTATACAGTGCAGGGTTTGCCTTATCTTGTCTCAGAACGCGTTGTATACAATGCTTGATTTTGTCTTGTCTTGTCGCAGAACGCGTTCTATACATGCTGGGTTTAAATTGTCTTATCACTGAACGTGCTGTATACCGTGCTAGGTTTGTGTTGTTCATGTTGCAGAACGCATTCTATTCAGTGATTGGTTTCTCTTGTCTTGTAGCAGAATGTGTTCTACACATTGCTAGGTTTTGTCTTGTCTTGTCGCAGAAAGTGTTCCATACAGCGGTGGGTTTACCTTGTCTTGTCTCACAGTGCTATACAGTGCTTGGTTAGTGTTGTTCTTGTTTCAGAACGTGTTCTATACAGTGCTTGGCTTGTGTAGTCTTGTCCCAGAACGCGG
This sequence comes from Periplaneta americana, assembly GCF_040183065.1. Taxonomy (NCBI): domain Eukaryota; kingdom Metazoa; phylum Arthropoda; class Insecta; order Blattodea; family Blattidae; genus Periplaneta; species Periplaneta americana. The sequence continues at coordinate 97,590,199 of NC_091130.1, forward strand.
TGTTTACAGTCCTTGTTTAGTCTTGTCTTGTGTTGTCGCAGTACGCGTTCTATACAATGCTTGGTTCATCTTGTCTTGTCGCAGAACTCGTTCTATAAAGTGCTGGGTATGTCTTGTCTTGTCGCAAAACGCGTTCCCTACAGTGATTGGTATGTCTTGTCTTGTCGCAGAACGCGTTCCATACAGTGTTTGGTATGTAATGTCTTGTCGCAGACCGCGTTCTATAAGTACTTGGTATGTTTTGTCCTGCCGCAGAACTCTTTCTATGGAGAGCTTGGTATGCCTTGTCTTGTCTTGTCGCAAAACGCGTTCCATAGAGTGCTTGGTTTGTCTTGTATTTTCGCAGAAAGCGTTCTAAACAGTGCTTGGTTAGAGTTGTCTTTTCGCAGAAGGCGTTCTATAAATTGCTAGGTGTGTCTCGTTTTGTCGCAGAACGCGTTCTGTACAGTGCTTGGTTTTGTCTTATCTTGTCGCAGAACGCGTTCTATACAATGCTTGGTTTGTCTTGTCTTGCCGCAGAACGCGTTCTATAGAGTCTTTGGTTTTGTATTGTCTTGTCTTGTTGCAAAACGCGTTGCATAGAGTGCATGGTTTGTCTTGTCTAGTCGCAGAACGCGTTGTATACAGTGCTGCGTATGTCTTGTCTAGCCGCAGAACGCGTCTATACAGTGCTTGGTATGTCTTGTCTTGACTTGTCGGAAAACGCGTTCCATAGATTGCGTGGTTTGTCTTGTCTTGTCGCAGAATGCGTTCTATACAGTCCTCGGTTTGTGTTGTCTTGTTGCAGAAGCCGTTCTATACAGTGCTTGGTATGTCTCGTCTTGTCCGAAAACGCCTTCTGAACAGTACTTGGTTTTGTCTTATCTAGTAGCAGAACGCGTCTATACAGTGCTTGGTTTTGTCTTGTCTTGTCGCAGAACGCATTCTATACAGAGTTTGGTTTATTTTGCCTTGTCGCAGAACGCGTTCAATACAGTGCTTGGTTAGTGTTGTTCTTGTTGCAGAACGTGCTTGGCTTGTGTAGTCTTGTCCCAGAACGCGTTATATACAGTCCTTGGTTAGTCTTGTCTTGTGTTGTCGTAGTACGCGTTCTATACAATGCTTGGTTTGTCTTGTCTTGTCGCAGAACGCGTTCTATGCAGAGTTTGGTGTTGTCTCGTCTTGACGCAGAACGCGTTCTATACAGTGCTTGGTTTGTCTTTTCTTTTTCCAGAACGCGTTCTATACAGTGTTTGATTTTCTCTTGTCTTTTCGCAGAACGCAATCTATACAGTGCCTGGTTTTGTCTTGTCGGAGAACGCGTTCTATACAGTGCTTGGTTTGTCTTGTCTGGTTGCAGAACGCGTTCTATACAATGATTGGTTTGTCTTGTGTTGTCGCAGAACGCGTTCTATACAGTCCTTTTTTTTGTCCTGTCTTGTCGCAGAACTTGTTCTATACAGTTCTTGGTTTTGCCTTGTCTTGTCGCAGAACGCGTTCTGTACAATGCATATTTGTCTTGTCTTGTCTTGGCGCACAACGCGTTCTACACAATGCTTGGTTTTGTCTTGTCTTGTCGGAGACCGCGTTCTATACAATACTCGGTATGTCTCGTCTTGTCTCAGTACGCGTTCTATACAGTGCTTAGTTTGTCTGTTTTGTCGCAGAACGCGTTCTATACAGTGCATGGTATGTCTTGTGTTGTCGCAGTACGCGTTCAATACAATGCTTGCTTTGACTTGCCTTGTCGCAGAATGCGTTCTATACAGTGCTAGGTGTGTCTTGTCTTGGTGGAAAACGCGTTATATACAGTGCTTGGTGTGTCATGCCTTTTCACAGAATGCGTTCTATAGAGTGCATGGAAAGTTTTGACTTGTCTTGTCGCAGAACGCGTTCGTTAGTGTGCTTGGTTTGTCTTGTCTTCTAACAGAATGCTTTCTTTACAGTGCTTGGTTTGTGTTGTCTTGTCGCAGAAGGCGTTCTACACAGTGCTCGGTCTTGTCTTGTCTTGCCGCAGAACGCGTTTTATACACTGCTTGGTATGTCTTGTCCAGTCTCAGATCGCGTTCTATACAGTGTTTGGTATGTCTTGTCTTGTCGCAGATCGCGTTCTATACAGTGCTGAGTTTGCCTTGTCTTGTCTCAGAACGCGTTCAATACAGTGCATGGTTTATCTTGTCTTGTCGTAGAACGCGTTCCATACGGTGCTGGGTTTCCCTTGTCTTCTCACAGAACGCGTTCTATACAGTGCTTGGATTGTCTTGTCTTCTCACAGAACGCGTTCTATACAGTGCTTGGTTTGTCTTGTCTTCTCGCAGAACTCGTTCTATAGAGTGCTTTCTTTTGTCTAGTCTTGTCGCAATACGCGAACTATACAGTGTTTGTTTTTGAATTTTCTTGTCGCAGAACGCGTTCTATTCAGTGCTTTGTATGTCTTCTCTCGTCGCAGAGCGCGTTCTATACAGTGCTTGGTTTTGTGTTGACTTATCGCGGAACGCGTTCTATAAAGTGCTTGGTGTGTCTCGTCTTGTCTCAGAACGCTTTCTATACTATGCTTGGTTTTGTCTTGTCTTGTCGCAGAACACGTTCTATACAGTGCTTTGTCTTGTCTTGTCGCAGAACACGTTCTATAGTTTGCTTGGTTTGTCTTGTCTTGTCGCAGAATGCGTACTATACAGTGCTTGGTATGTGTTGTCTTGGTGCAGAATGCGTTCTATACAGTGCTTGGTGTGTCTTGTGTTGTCACAGAATGCGTTCTATACATGCCATGGTATGTCTTCTCTTTTCTTCTCGCAGAACGCGTTCTATACCGTGCTTGTTTTCAGTTGTCTTGTTGGAGAACACGTTCTATACAGTGCTAGGTTTGCCTAGTCTTGTCGCTGAACGCGTTCTATACAGTGCTGGGTTTGCCTTGTCTTGTCATAGAACGCGTTCTATACAGAGCTGGGTTTGCCTTCTCTTGTCACAGAACTCTTTCTATACACTGTTTGGTTTTGTCCTGTCTTGTCGCAGAAAGTGTTCCTTACAGTGCTGGGTTTACTTTGACTTGTCGCAGAACGCGTTCTATACAGTGCTTGGTTTGTCTTGCCTTGTTGCAGAACGCGTTCTATACAGTGCGTGGTTTTGTCTTGTCTTGTCGCAAAACGCATTCTATACAGTGCTTGGTTATGTCTTGTCTTGTCGCAGAACCCGTTCTATAAAATGCTTTGTTTGTCATGTCTTGTCGCAGAATGCGTTCTATACAGTGCTTGGTATTGTCTTGTCTTGTCGCAGAACGCGTTCTATACAGTGCTTGGTATGCCTCGTCTTGTCTCAGAACGCGTTGTATACAGTGCTTAGATTTGTCTTGTCTCGTCTTGTCTCGTGTTGTCACAGAACGCGTTATATACAGTGCCAGGTTTGTCTTGTCTTGTCACAGAATGCGTTCTATACAGCCCATGGTATGTCTTCTCTTTTTTTGTCTCAGTACGCGTTCAATACCGTGCTTGTTTTCAGTTGTCTTGTTGGAGAACGCGTTTTATACACCGCTTGGTTTCCCTTGGCTTGTCGCTGTACGCGTTCTATACAGTGCTGGGTTTACCTTGACTTGTCGCCGAACGTGTTCTATACAGTACTTGATTTTGTCTTGTCTTGTCGCAAAAACACGTTCTATACAGTGCGTGGTTTTGTCTTGTCTTGTCGCAGAACGCGTTCTATACAGTGTTTGGATATGTCTTGTCTTGTCAATAAACCCGTTCTATACAATGCTTTGTTTGTCTTGTCGCAGAATGCGTTCTATTCAGTGTTTGTTATAGTCTTGTCTTGTCGCAGAACACGTTCCATACAGTGCTTGGTATGTCTCGTATTATCACAGAACGCGTTCTATACAGTGCTTAGATTTGTCTTGTCTTGCCTTGTCGCAGAAGGCTTTCCATACAGTGCTTGCTATGTCTTGTGTTTTCGCAGTACGCCTTCTACACAATGCTTGGTGTGTCTTGTCTTGTCGCAGAATGCGTTCTATACAGAGCTTGGTATTACATGTCTTGGGCAGAACGCGTTCTATACAGGGCATGGTATGTCTTGTCTTGTCTGGTCGCAGAAAGCGTTCGTTAGTGTGCTTGGTTTTTCTTGTCTTCTAACAGAACGCGTTCTGTAAAATGCTTGGTTTGTGTTGATTTTTCGCAGAAGGCGTGCTATACAGTGCTTGGTTTTGTCTTGTTTTGTCGCAGAACGCGTTCTATACAGTGCTCGGTTTTGTCTTGTCTTACCGCAGAATGCGTTTTATACAGTGTTTGGTATGACTTGTCTTTTCAGAGAACGCGCTCTATACAGTGTTTGGTATGTCTTGTCTTGTCACAGAACGCGTTCTGCACAGTGCTGTGTTATCCCTGTCTAGTTACAGAACGCGTTCTATACAGTGCTTTGTTTGTTTTGTCTAGTCGCTGAACGCGTTGTATACAGTGCTAGGTTTGCCTTGTCTTGTCAAAGAACTCGTTCTATACTGTGCTGGTTTTTGTCTTTTCTTGTCGCAGAACGCGTTATATACAGTGCAGGGTTTGCCTTGTCTTGTCACAGAAGGCGTTCTATACAGTGCTTGGTTTGTCTTGTCTTGTCGCTGAACGCGTTCTATACTTTGCTGGGTTTGCTTTGTCTTGTCACAGAACGCGGTCTATACAATGTTTGGTTTTGTCTAGTCTTATTGCAGAATGCGATCTATATAGTGCTTGGTATGTCTTGTCTTGGGAAAAACGCGTTCTATACAGAGCGAGGTATGTCTTGTCTGGTCGCTGAACGCGCTCGTTAGTGTGCTTGGTTTGTCTTGTCTTCTAACAGAACGCGTTCTATACAATGCTTGGTTTGTGTTGTCTTGTCGCTGAACGCGTTCTATACAGTGCTCTGTTTGCCTTGTCCTGTCCCACATCGCGTTCTATACAGTGCTTGGTTTTGTCTTTTCCTGTCGCAGAACGCGTTCAATACAGTGCTTTGTTTTGTCTAGTCTTGTCGCAATAAGCGTTCTATACAGTGCTTGTTTTTGTCTTGTCTTGTCGCAGAACGCGTTCTATTCAGTGCTTTGTTTGTCTTGTCTTGTCGCAGAGCGCGTTCTATGCAGTCCTTGGTTTTGTCTTGTTTTGTCGCAGAATACGTTCTATACAGTGCTCGGTTTTGTCTTGTCTTGCCGCAAAACGCGTTGTATACAGTGCTTGGTATGTCTTGTCTTGTCGCATTACTTGTTCTATAAAGTACTTGGTTTGTCCTGTCCTGTCGCAGAACGCTGTCTATACAGTGTTTGGTATGTCTTGTCTCGTCACAGAACGTGTTCTATACAGTGCTGTGTGAGCCCTGTCTAGTTACAGAACGCGTTCTATACAGTGCTTGGTTTGTCTTGTCTAGTCGCCGATCGCGTTTTATACAGTGCTGATTTTGCCTTGTCTTGTCACAGAACGTGTTCTATAAAGTGCTTGGTTTTGTCTTTTCTTGTCGCAGAACTCGTTCTATACAGTGCTTTGTTGTCTTGCCTTGTCTTGTCGCAGAACGCGTTCTACACAGTGCTTAGTTTTGTCTTGTCTTGTCGCAGAACGCGTTCTATACAGTGCTCGGTATGTCTCGTCTTGTCTCAGAACGCGTTGTATACAGTGCTTAGATTTGTCTTGTCTCGTCTTGTCTCAGAACGCGTTATATACAGTGATAGGTTTGTCTTGTCTTGTCACAGAATGCGTTCTATACAGCCCATGGTATGACTTCTCTTTTTTTGTCGCAGAACGCGTTCAATACCGTGCTTGTTTTCAGTTGTCTTGTTGGAGAACGCGTTTTATAGAGTGCTTGGTTTCCTTTGTCTTGTCGCTGAACGCGTTCTATACAGTGCTGGGTTTACCTTGACTTGTCGCCGAACGTGTTATATACAGTGCTTCATTTTTGTCTTGTCTTGTCGCAAAAACACGTTCTATACAGTGCGTGGTTTTGTCTTGTCTTGTCGCAGAACGCGTTCTATACAGTGTTTGGATATGTCTTGTCTTGTCACTAAACCCGTTCTATACAATGCTTTGTTTGTCTTGTCGCAAAATGCGTTCTATTCAGTGTTTGGTATTGTCTTGTCTTGTCGCAGAACACGTTCTATACAGTGCTTGGTATGTCTCGTATTGTCTCAGAACGCGTTCTATACAGTGCTTAGTTTTGTCTTGTCTTGTCTTGTCGCAGAAGGCGTTCTATGCAGTGCTTGCTATGTCTTGTGTTTTTGCAGTACGCCTTCTACACAATGCTTGGTGTGTCTTGTCTTGTCGCAGAATGCGTTCTATACAGAGCTTGGTATGACAAGTCTTGGGCAGAACGCGTACTATACAGGGTATGGTATGTCTTGTCTTTTCTGGTCGCAGAAAGCGTACGTTAGTGTGCTTGGTTTTTCTTGTCTTCTAACAGAACGCGTTCTGTAAAATGCTTGGTTTGTGTTGTTTTTTCGCAGAAGGCGTGCTATACAGTGCTTGGTTTTGTCTTGTTTTGTCGCAGAACGCGTTCTATACAGTGCTCGGTTTTGTCTTGTCTTACCGCAGAATGCGTTTTATACAGTGTTTGGTATGACTTGTCTTTTCAGAGAACGCGCTCTATACAGTGTTTGGTATGTCTTGTCTTGTCACAGAACGCGTTCTGTACAGTGCTGTGTTATCCCTGTCTAGTTACAGAACGCGTTCTATACAGTGCTTTGTTTGTTTTGTCTAGTCGCTGAACGCGTACTATACAGTGCTAGGTTTGCCTTGTTTTGTCAAAGAACTCGTTATATACTGTGCTTGGTTTTGTCTTTTCTTGACGCAGAAAGCGTTATATACAGTGCTGGGTTTGCCTTGTCTTGTCACAGAAGGCGTTCTATACAGTGCTTGGTTTGTCTTGTCTTGTCGCTGAACGCGTTCTATACTTTGCTGGGTTTGCCTTGTCTTGTCACAGAACGCGTTCTATACAATGTTTGGTTTTGTCTAGTCTTATTGCAGAACGCGTTCTAGTCAGTGCTTTGTTTTTGTCTTGTCTTGTCGCAGAACGCGTTCTAGTCAGTGCTTTGTTTGTCTTGTCTTGTCGCAGAGCGCGTTCTATGCAGTCCTTGGTTTTGTCTTGTTTTGTCGCAGAATGCGTTCTATACAGTGCTCGGTTTTGTCTTGTCTTGCCGCTGAACGCGTTTTATACAGTGCTTGGTATGTCTTGTCTTGTCGCATTACTTGTTCTATAAAGAACTTGGTTTGTCCTGTCCTGTCGCAGAACGCGGTCTATACAGTGTTTGGTTTGTCTTGTCTCGTCACAGAATGTGTTCAATACAGTGCTGTGTCTGCCCTGTCTAGTTACAGAACGCGTTCTATACAGTGCTTGGTTTGTCTTGTCTAGTCGCTGATCGCGTTTTATACAGTGCTGATTTTGCCTTGTCTTGTCACAGAACGAGTTCTATAAAGTGCTTGGTTTTGTCTTTTTTGTCGCAGAACGCGTTCAATACAGTGCTTTGTTGTCTTGCCTTGTCTTATCGTAGAACGCGTTCTATACAGTGCTTGGGTTTGTCTTGTCTTGTCGCAGAACGCGTTCTATACAGTGCTCGGTAAGTCTCGTCTTGTCTCAGAACGCGTTCTATACAGTGCTTAGTTTTGTCTTGTCTTAATTTGTCTTGTCAAAGAACGCGTTCTATACAGTGCTTGGTATGTCTTGTGTTGTCGCAGTACGCGTTCTACACAATGTTTCCTTTGACTTGCCTTGTCACAGAATGCGTACTATACAATGCTAGGTATGCCTTGTCTTGGTGGAGAACGCGTTCTATACAGTGCTTGGTGTGTCTTGTCTTGTCAGAGAATGCGTTCTATAGAGTGCATGGTATGTCTTGTCTTGTCGCAGAACGCGTTCGTTAGTGTGCTTGGTTTGTCTTGTCTTCTAACAGAACGCGCTCTATACAGTACCTGGTTTGTGTTGTCTTGTCCCAGAAGGCGTTCTACAGAGTGTTTTGTTTTGTCTTGTTTTGTCGCAGAACGCATTCTATATAGTGCTCGGTTTTGTCTTGTCTTGTTGCAGAACGCGTTGTATACAGTGTTTGGTATGTCTTGTCTTGTCGCACAACGCGTTCTATTCAGTGCTGGGTTTGCCTTGTATTTTAACAGAAAGCGTTTTATATAGTGTTTGGTTTAGTCTTGTCTTGTCGCAGAATGCGTTCTATACAGTGCTGGGTTTCCCTTGCCTTGTCACAGAACGTGTTCTATACAGTGCTTGGTTTGTCTTGTCTTGTCGCAGAAATCCTCCTATTCAGTACTTGGTTCTGTCTTGACTTGTCGCAGAACACGTCCTATACAGTGCTTCCTTTTGTCTAGCCTTGTCGCAATACACGTTCAATACAGTGCTTGTTTTTGTCTTGTCGCAGAACGCGTTCTATTCAGTGCTTTGTTTGTCTTGATTTGTCGCACAGTGCGCTCTATACAGTGCTTGGTTTTTTCTTGGCTTGTCGCGGACCGCGTTCTATACAGTGCTTGGTATGTCTCGTCTTGTCTCAGAACGCTTTCTAAACAGTGCTTAGATTTGTCTCGTCTTGTCTAGTCGCGGAACGCGTTCTTTACAGTGTTTGGTATGTTTTGTTTTGTCGCAGTACACGTTCTATACAATGCTTGGTTTGTCTTGTCTTGTCGCAGAATGCGTACTATTCAGTGCTTGGTATGTCTTGTCTTGGTGCAGAACGCGTTCTATACAGTGTTTGGTGTCCTGTCTTGTCACAGAATGCGTTCTATACAGTCCATGGTATGTCTTCTCTTTTCTTGTCGCAGAACGCGTTCTATACCGTGCTTGTCTTCAGTTGTCTTGTTGGAGATCGCGTTCTATACAGTGCTTGGTTTGCCTTGTCTTGTCGCTGACCGCGTTCTATACACTGCTGGGTTTGCCTTGTCTTGTCACAGAACGCGTTCTATACAGTGCTGGTTTTCCCTTGTCTTGTCACAGAACCCATTGTATACACTGTTTGGTTTTGTCTTGTCTTGTCGCAGAAAGTGTTCCTTAAAGTGCTGGGTTTACCTTCACTTGTCGCAGAAGACGTCTTATACAGTACTTGGTTTTGTCTTGTCTTGTCGCAGAATGCGTTCTATACAGTGCGTAGTTTTGTCTTGTCTTGTCGCAGAACGCTTCCTATACAGTGCTTGGTTATATTTTGTCTTGACTCAGAACGTGTTCTATACAGTGCTTAGTTTTGTCTTGTCTTGTCGCAGAACGCGTTCTATACAGTGCCTGCTATGTCTTGTCTTGTCTGGTCGCAGAACGCTTTCGTTAGTGCTTAGATTTTTTGTCTTCTAATAGAACGCGTTCTATACATTGCTTGGTTTGTGTTGTCTCGTCGCAGAAGGCGTTCTGTACTGTGCTTGGTTTTGTCTTGTTTTGTCACAGAACGCGTTCTATACAGTGCTCGATTTTGTCTTGTCTTGGCGCAGAACGTGTTTTATACAGTGCTTGGTATGTCTTGTCTTCTCGCATTAATTGCTCTATACAGTATACGGTTTGTCTTGTCCTGTCACAGAACGCGTTCTATACAGTGTTTGGTATGTATTGTCTTGTCACAAAGGCGTTCTATACAGTGTTTGGTAGGTCTTGTCTTGTCACAGAACGCGTTCTATACACTGCTGTGTTTGCCCTGTCTAGTTACAGAACGCGTTCTATACAGTGCTAGGTTTGTCTTGTCTAGTCGCTGAACGCGTTCTATACAGTGCTGGGTGTGCCTTGTCTTGTCACAAAACGCGTTCTATACAGTGCTTGGTTTGTCTTGTCTTGTCGCTGAACGCGTTCTATTCAGTGCTTGGATTGCCTTGTCTTGTCACAGAACGCGTTCTATACACTGCTTGGTGTTGTCTTGTCTTGTCGCAGAATGCGTTCTATACATTGCTTGGTATGTCTTTTCTTGGGCAGAACGCGTTCTATACAGTGCATGGTATGTCTTGTCTTGTATGGTCGCAGAACGCGTTCGTTAGTGTGCTTGGTTTGTCTTGTCTTCTAACAGAGCGCGTTCTATACAATGCTTGGTTTGTGTTCTCTTGTCGCAGAAGGCGTTCTATACAGTGCTTGGTTTTGTCTTGTCTTGCCGCAGAACGCGTTTCAAACAATGCTTGGTATGTCTTGTCTTGCAGCATTACTTGTTCTATACAGTACTTGGTTTTGCCTTGTCCTGTCGCAGAAAGCTTTCTACACAGTGTTTGATATGTCTTGTCTTGTCACAGAACGCGTTCTATACAATGCTGTGTTTGCCCTGTCTAGCTACAGAACTCGTTCTATACAGTGCTTGGTTTGTCTTGTCTAGTCGCTGAACGCGTTCTATACAGAGCTTTGTTTGCCTTGTCCTGTCACAGATCGCGTTCTATACAGTGCTGGGTTTTGTCTTTTCCTGTTGCAGAACGCGTTCTATACAGTGCTTTGTTTTTCTAGTCTTGTCGCAATACGCGTTCTATACAGTGCTTGTTTTTGTCTTGTCTTGTCGCAGAACGCGTTCTATTCAGTGCTTTGTTTGTCTTGACTTGTCGCAGAGCGTGTTCTATACAGTGCTTGGTTTTGTCTTGAATTGTCGCGAAACGTGTTCTATACAGTGCTTGGTATGTCTCGTGTTGTCTCAGAACGCTTTCTATACAGTGCTTAGATTTGTCATGTCTTGTCTTGTCGCAGAACGCGTTCAATACAGTGCTTGGTATGTCTTGTGTTGTTGCAGTACGCGTTCTATACAATGCTTGGTTTGTCTTTTCTTGTCACAGAATGCGTTCTATACAGTTCTTGGTATATCTTGTCTTGGTGCAGAACGCGTTCTATACAGTGGTTGGTGTGTTTTGTCTTGTCACAGAATGCGTTCTATACAGTCCATGGAATGTCTTCTCTTTTCTTGTTGCAGAACGCGTTCTATACCGTGCTTAATTTTAGTTGTCTTGTTGGACAACGCGTTCTATAGAGGGCGGGGTTTACCTTGACTTGTCGCAGAACGCGTTCTATACTGAGCTTGGTTTTGTCTTGTCTTGTCGCAGAACGCGTTCAATACAGTGCTTGGTTAAGAATTGTCTTGTCGCAGAACACGTTCTATACAATGCTTTGTTTGACTTGTATTGTCGGAGAATGCGGTCTATACAGTGCTTGGTATGTCTCGTCTTGTCAGAGAACGCGTTCTATACAGTGCTTAGATTTGTCTTGCCTTGTCTTGCCGCAGGACGCGTTTTATACAGTGCTTGGTATGTCTTGTCTTGTCGCAATACTTGTTCTATAAAGTACTTGGTTTGTCTTGTCGCAGAATGCGTTCAATTCAGTGTTTGGTATTGTCTTGTCTTGTCGCAGATCACGTTCTATACAGTGCTTGGTATGTCTCGTCTTGTCGCAGAACGCGTTCTATAGTGTGCTTGGTTATTCTTGTCTTGTCGCAGAATGCGTACTATACAGTGCTTGGTATGTGTTGTCTTGGTGCAGAATGCGTTCTATACAGTGCATGGTGTGTCTTGTCTTGTCACAGAATGCGTTCTATACAGCCCATGGTCTGTCTTCTCTTTTCTTCTCGCAGAACGCGTTCTATACCATGTTTGTCTTCAGTTGTCTTGTTGGAGAACGCGTTCTATACAGTGCTTGGTTTGCCTTGTCTTGTCGCTGAACGCGTTCTATACAGTGCTGGGTTTGCCTTGTCTTGTCATAGAACGCGTTCTATACAGTGCTGGGTTTGCATTGTCTTGTCACAGAACGCATTCTATACACTGTTTGGTTTTGGCTTGTCTTGTCGCAGAAAGTGTTCCATACAGTGATGCGTTTACTTTGACTTGTCGCAGAACCCGTTCTATACAATGCTTTGTTTGTCATGTCTTGTCGCAGAATGCGTTCTATACAGTGTTTGGTATTGTCTTGTCTTGTCGCAGAACGCGTTCTATACAGTGCTTGGTATGTCTCGTCTTGTCTCAGAATGCGTTGGATACAGTGCTTAGATTTGTCTTGTCTTGTCTTGTCGCACAATGCGTTCTATACAGTGCTTGCTATGTCATGTGTTTTCGCAGTACGCGTTCTATACAATGCTTGGTTTGTCTTGTCTTGTCGCAGAATGCGTTGTATACAGTGCTTGGTATGTCTTGTCTTGGTGCAGAACGCGTTCTATACAGTGCTTGGTTTGTCTTGTCTTGTCACAGAATGCGTTCTATACAGCCCATGGTATGTCTCCTCTTTTCTTGTAACAGAACGCGTTCTATACAATGCTTGGTATGTCTCGTCTTGTCTCAGAACGCGTTCTATACAGTGCTTAGTTTTGTCTTGTCTTGTCTTGTCTTGTCTTGTCGCAGAAGGCGTTTGATACAGTGCTTGCTATGTCTTGTGTTTTCGCAGTACGCCTTCTATACAATGCTTGGTGTGTCTTGTCTTGTCCCAGAATGCGTTCTATACAGTGCTTGGTATGACATGTCTTGGGCAGAACGCGTTCTATACACTGCATGATATGTCTTCTCTTGTCTGGTCGCAGAACGCGTTCGTTAGTGTGCTTGGTTTTTCTTGTCTTCTAACAGAAAGCGTTCTTTAAAATGCTTGGTTTGTGTTGTTTTTTCGCAGAAGGCGAGCTATACAGTACTTGGTTTTGTCTTGTTTTGCCGCAGAACGCGGTCTATACATTTCACGGTTTTGTCTTGTCTTAACGCAGAATGCGTTTTATACAGTGTTTGGTATGACTTGTCTTGTCAGAGAACGCGCTCTATACAGTGTTTGGTATGTCTTGTCTTGTCACAGAACGCGTTCTGTACAGTGCTGTGTTATCCCTGTCTAGTTACAGAACGCGTTCTATACAGTGCTTTGTTTGTCTTGTCTAGTCGCTGAACGCGTACTATACAGTGCTGGGTTTGCCTTCTCTTGTCAAAGAACTCGTTCTATACAGTGCTTGGTTTTGTCTTTTCTTGTCGCAGAACGCGTTATATACAGTGCTGGGTTTGCCTTGTCTTGTCACAGAAGGCGTTCTATACAGTGCTTGGTTTGTCTTGTCTTGTCGCTGAACGCGTTCTATACAGTGCTGGGTTTGCTTTGTCTTGTCACAGAAGGCGTTCTATACAACGTTTGGTTTTGTCTTGTCTTATCGCAGATTGCGATCTATATAGTGCTTGGTATGTCTTGTCTTGGGCAAAACGCGATCTATACAGATCAAGGTATGTCTTGTTTGTCTGGACGCCGAACGCGTTCGTTAGTGTGCTTGGTTTGTCTTGTCTTCTAACCGAACGCGTTCTATACAATGGTTGGTTTTTGTTGTCTTGTCGCAGAAGGCGTTGTATGCAGTCCTTGGTTTTGTCTTGTTTTGTCGCAGAATGCGTTCTATTCAGTGCTCGGTTTTGTGTTGTCTTGCCGCAGAATGCGTTTTATACAGTGCATGGTATGTCTTGTCTTGTCGCATTACTTGTTCTATAAAGTACTTGGTTTGTCTTGTCCTGTCGCAGAACGCGGCCTATACAGTGTTTGGTATGTCTTGTCTTGTCACAGAACGTGTTCTATACAGTGCTGTGTCTGCCCTGTCTAGTTACAGAACGCGTTCTATATAGTGCTTGGTTTGTCTTGTCTAGTCGCTGATCGCGTTTTATACAGTGTTGGTTTTGCCTTGTCTTGTCACAGAACGTGTTCTACACAGTGCCTGGTTTTGTTTTTTCTTGTCGTAGAACGCGTTCTATACAGTGCTTTGTTGTCTTGTCTTGTCGCAGAACGCGTTCTATACAGTGCCCAGTATGTCTCGTCTTGTCTCAGAACGCGTTCTGTACAGAGCTTAGTTTTGTCTTGTCTTAATTTGTCTTGTCGCAGAAAGCGTTCTATACAGTGCTTGGTGTGTCTTGTGTTGTCGCAGTACGCGTTCTATACAATGATTGCTTTGACTTGCCTTGTCGCAGAATGCATTCTATACAGTGCTAGGTATGCCTTGTCTTGGTGGAGAACGCGTTCTATACAGTGCATGGTGTGTCTTGTCTTGTCAGAGAATGCGTTCTATAGAGTGCATGTTATGTCTTGCCTTGTCGCAGAACGCGTTCGTTAGTATGCTTGGTTTGTCTTCTCTTCTAACAGAACGCGTTCTATACAGTGCCTGGTTTGTGTTGTCTTGTCCAAGAAGGCGTACTACAGAGTACTTTGTTTTGTCTTGTATTGTCGCAGAACGCGTTCTATATAGTACTCGGTTTTGTCTTGTCTTGTTGCAGAACGCGTTTAATACAGTGCTTGGTATGTCTTGTCTTGTCGCAGTACGCGTTCTATACAGTAATTTGGTTGTCTTGTCCTGTCGCAGAACGCGTTGTATACAGTGTTTGGTATGTCTTGTCTTGTCGCACAACGCGTTCTATTCAGTGCTGGGTTTGCCTTGTATTGTAACAGAAAGCGTTCTATATAGTGCTTGGTTTTGTCTTGTCTTGTCGCAGAATGCGTTCTATACAGTGTTGGGTTTCCCTTGCCTTGTCACAAAACGTGTTCTATACAGTGCTTGGTTTGTCTTGTCTTGTCGCAGAACACCTCCTATACAGTGCTTGGTTCTGTCTTGTCTTGTCGCAGAACACGTCCTATACAGTGCTTGCTTTTTTCTAGTCTTGTCGCAATACAAGTTCTATACAGAGCTTGTTTTTGTCTTGTCTTGTCGCAGAACGCGTTCTATTCAGTGCTTTGTTTGTCTTGTTTTGTCGCACAGCGCGCTCTATACAGTGCTTGGTTTTGTCTTGGCTTGTCGCGGAACGCGTTCTATACAATGCTTGGTATGTCTCGTCTTGTCTCAGAACGCTTACTATACAGTGATTAGATTTGCCTTGTCTTGTCTTCTCGCAGAACGCGTTCTATACAGTGTTTGGTATGTCTTGTGTTGTCGCAGTACGCGTTCTATACAATGCTTGGTTTGTCTTGTCGCAGAATGCGTACTATTCAGTGCTTGGTATGTCTTGTCTTGGTGCAGAACGCGTTCTATACGGTGCTTGGTGTGTATTGTCTTGTCACAGAATGCGTTCTATTCAGTCCATGGTATGTCTTCTCATTTCTTGTCGTAGAACGCGTTCTATACCGTGCTTGTTTTCAGTTGCCTTGTTGGAGATCGCGTTCTATACAGTGCTTGGTTTGCCTTGTCTTGTCGTTGACCGCGTTCTATACAGTGCAGGGTTTGCCTTGTCTTGTCACAGAACGGGTTCTATACAGTGCTGGTTTTCCCTTGTCTTGTCACAGAACGCATTGTATACACTGTTTGGTTTTGTCTTGTCTTGTGGCAGAAAGTGTTCCTTACAGTGTTGGGTTTACCTTCACTTGTCGCAGAAGACGTCTTATATAGTGCTTAGTTTTGTCTTGTCTTGTCGCAGAACGCGTTCTATACAGTGCGTAGTGTTGTCTTGTCTTTTCGCAGAACGCTTCCTATACAGTGCTTGGTTATATTTTGTCTTGTCGCAGAACGCGTTCTATACAGTGCTTGCTATGTCTTGTGTTTTCGCAGTACGCGATCTATACAATGCTTGGTGTGTCTTGTCTTGTCGCAGAATGCGTTCTATACGGTACGTGGTATGTCTTGTCTTGGGAAGAACGGGTTCTATACAGTGCATGGTATGCCTTGTCTTGTCTGGTCGCAGAACGCGTTCGTTTGTGTGCTTGGATTGTCTTGTCTTCTAATAGAACGCGTTCTATACAATGCTTGGTTAGTGTTGTCTCTTCGCAGAAGGCGTTCTGTACAGTGCTTGGTTTTGACTTGTTTTGTCGCAGAACGCGTTCTATACAGTGCTCGATTTTGTCTTGCCTTGGCGCAGAACGTGTTTTATACAGTGCTTGGTATGTCTTGTCTTGTGGCATTAATTCCTCTATACAGTATTTGGTTTGTCTTGTCCTGTCGCAGAACGCGTTCTATACAGTGTATGTTATGTCTTGTCTTGTCACAGAACGCGTTCTATACAGTGTTTGGTAGGTCTTGTCTTGTCACAGAACGCGTTATATACAGTGCTGTGTTTGCCCTGTCTAGTTACAGAACGCATTCTATACAGTGCTTGGTTTGCCTTGTCTAGTCGCTGAACGCGTTCTATACAATGCTGGGTTTGCCTTGTCTTGTCACAGAACGCGTTCTATACAGTGCTTGGTTTGTCTTGTCATGTCGCCGAACGCGTTCAATTCAGTGCTTGGTTTGCCTTGTCTTGTCACTAAACGCGTTCTATACACTGCTTGGTTTTCTCTTGTCTTGTCGCAGAATGCGTTCAATACAGTGCTTGGTATGCGTTGTCTTGGGCAGAACGCGTTCTATACAGTGCGTGGTATGTCTTGTCTTGTCTGGTGGCAGAACGTGTACGTTAGTGTGTTTGGTATGTCTTGTCTTGTAACAGAACGCGTTCTATATAATGCTTGGTTTGAGTTGTCTTGTCGCAGAAGGCGTTCTATACAGTGCTTGGTTTTGTCTTGTTTTGTCGCAGAACGCGTACTATACAGTGCTCGGTTTTGTCTTGTCTTGCCGCAGAAGGCGTTTCAAACAGTGCTTGGTATGTCTTGTCTTGTAGCATTACTTGTTCTATACAGTACTTAGGTTTGCCTTGTCCTGTCGCAGAAAGCGTTCTATACAGTGTTTGGTATGTCTTATCTTGTCACAGAACGCGTTCTATACAATGCTGTGTTTGCCCTGTCTAGCTACAGAACGCGTTTTATACAGAGCTTTGTTTGCCTTGTCCTGTCACAGATCGCGTTCTATACAGTGCTTGGTATTGTCTTTTCCTGTCGCAGAACGCGTTCTATAGAGTGTTTTGTTTTGTCTAGTCTTGTCGCAATACGCGTTCTATACAGTTCTTGTTTTTGTCTTGTCTTGTC
This sequence comes from Periplaneta americana, assembly GCF_040183065.1. NCBI lineage: Eukaryota > Metazoa > Arthropoda > Insecta > Blattodea > Blattidae > Periplaneta > Periplaneta americana. Next base: position 97,606,918 of record NC_091130.1, read on the forward strand.
GCAGAACGCGTTCTATTCAGTGCTTTGTTTGTCTTGTCTTGTCGCAGAGCGCGTTCTATACAGTGCTTGGTTTTGTCTTGAATTTTCGCGAAACGCGTTCTATACAGTGCTTGGTATGTCTCGTGTTGTCTCAGAACGCTTTCTATACAGTGCTTAGATTTGTCATGTCTTGTCTTGTCGCAGAACGCGTTCTATACAGTGCTAGGTATGTCTTGTGTTGTCGCAGTACGCGTTCTATACAATTCTTGGCTTGTCTTGTCTTGTCACAGAATGCGTTCTATACAGTTCTTGGTATGTCTTAGTCTTGGTGCAGAACGCGTTCTATACAGTGCTTGGTGTGTCTTGTCTTGTCACAGAATGCGTTCTATACAGTCCAGGGTATGTCTTCTCTTTTCTTGTTGCAGAACGCGTTCTATACCGTGCTTATTTTCAGCTGTCTTGTTGGAGAACGCGTTCAATACAGGGCTTGGTTTGCCTTGTCTTGTCGCTGAACGCGTTCTATACAGTGCTGGGTTTCCCTTGTCTTGTCACAGAACGCGTTCTATACAGTGATGGGTTTGCCTTGTATTGTCGCAGAACGCGTTCTATACAGTGCTATGTTTGTCTTGTCTTGTCGCATAACGCCTTCTATACAGTGCTTGGTTTTGTCTTGTCTGTACAGTGCTAAGTTTTGTCTTGTCTTGTCGCAGAACGCGTTCTATACGATGCTTGGTATGGCTTGTGTTGTCGCAGTACGAGTTCTATACAATGCTTGGTTTGTCTTGTCTTCACGCAGAATGCGTTTTATACAGTGCTTGGTATGTCTTGTGTTGGTGCAGAACGCGATCTGTACAATTCTTGTTGTATCTTGTCTTGTCACAGAATGCGTTCTATACAATGCATGGTATGTCTTGTCTTGTCGCAGAACGCGTTCGTTAGTGTGCTTGGTTTGTCTTGTCTTGTAACAGAACGCGTTCTATACAGTGCTTGGTTAGTGTTGTCTCTTCGCAGAAGGCGTTCTGTACAGTGCTTGGTTTTGACTTGTTTTGTCGCAGAACGCATTCTACACAGTGCTCGGTTTTGTCTTGTCTTGTCACAGAACGCGTTTTATACAGTGCTTGGTATGTCTTGTCTTGTCGCATTACGCGTTCTATACAGTACTTGGTTTGTATTGTCCTGTCGCAGAACGCGTTCTATACGTGTTTGGTATGTCTCGTCTTGTCGCAGAACGCGTTCTATACAGTGCTGTGTTTGCCTTGTTTGTCACAGAATTCCTTCTATACAGTGCTTGGTTTTGTCTTGTCTTGTCGCAGAACGCGTTCTACACAGTGCTGGGTGTACTTTGTCTTATCGCTGAACGCGTTCTATACCGTGCTTAGTTTGTATTGTTCTTGATGCTGAACGCGTTCTATACAGTGCTTAGTTTAAGTTGTTTTGTTGGAGAACGCGTTGTATATAATGCTTGGTTTTGTCTTGTCTTGTCGTTGAACGCGTTCTATACAGTGCTTGGTTTGTCTTGTCTTGTCACAGAACGCGGTCTATACAGTGCTGGGTTTGCCTTGTCTTGTCACAGAACGGGTTCTATAGAGTGCTGGGTTTGCCTCGTCTTGGCACAGAACGCATTCAATACAGTGCTTGGTTTTAGTCTTGTCTTGTCGCGGAAAGTGTTCCATACAGTTCTGGGTTTAGCTTCTCTTGTCGCAGAACGCGTTCTTTACAGTGCTTGGCTAATGTTGTCCTTGTCGCAGAACGCGTTGTATACAGTGCTTGTTTCTGTCTTGTCTTGCCTTGTCATAGAACGCGTTCTATACAGAGCTTGGTATGTCTTGTGTTCTCGCAGTACGCGTTGTATACAATGCTTGATTTTCTTGTCTTGTCGCAGAATGCGTTCTATACAGTGCTTGGTATGTCTTGTCTTGGTGCAGGACGCATTCTATACACTGCTTGGTGGGTCTTGTCTTGTCACAGAATGCGTTCTATACAGTGCATGGTATGATTTGTCCTGTCTTGTGTTGTCGCAGAACGCGTTCCTTAGAGTTTTTGGTTAGTCTTGTCTTGTAACAGAACGCGTTCTATATATTGCTTGGTTTGTTTTGTCCTGTAGCAGAAGACGTTCTATACAGTGCTTGGTTTTGTCTTGTCGCATTACGCGTTCTATACAGTGCTCGGGTTTGTCTTGTCGCAGAACGCGTTTTATACAGTGCTTGGTATGTCTTGTCTTGTAGTAGTACGCGTTGTATACAGTACTTGGTTTGTCTTGTCCTGTCGCAGAACGCGTTTTATACAGTGCTTGCTTTGCCTTGTCTTGTCACAGAACTCGTTCTAAACAGTGCTGTGTTTGTCTTGTCTTGTCGCTGAACGCGTTCTGTACAGTGCTGTGTTTGCCTTGTCTTGTCACAGAACGCGTTCTATACAGTGCTTAGTTTTGTCTTGTCTTGTCCCTGAAAGCGTTCTATACTGTGCTGTGTTTGCCTTGTCTTGTCACAGAACGCGTTCTATACAGTGCTTGGTTTGTCTTGTCTTGTCGCTGAACGCGTTCTACACAGTGCTGGGTTTGCCTTATCTCGTCACAGAACGCGTTCTATACAGTGCTTGGTTTTGTCTTGTCTTGTCGCAGAACGCGTTCTATACAGTGCTGGGTTTACTTTGTCTTATCGCTGAACGTGTTCTATACCATGCTTGGTTTGTGTTGTTCTTGTTGTAGAACGCGTTCTATACAGTGGTTGGTTTGTCTTGTCTTGTCTTGTCGTAGAACGTGTTCTATACATTGCTTGGTTTTGTCTTGTCTTGTCGCAGAACGCGTTCTATACAGTGCTGTGTTTGCCTTGGCTTGTCGCCGAATGCGTTCTATACAGTGCTGGGTTTGCCTTGCCTTGTCGCTGAATGCGTTCTATACAGTGCAGGGTTTGCCTTCTCTTGTCACAGGAGGCGTTCTATACAGTTCTGGGTTTGCCTTGACTTGTCACAGAACGCGTTCTATACAGAGCTTGGTTTTGTCTTGTCTTGTCGCACAACGCGTTCCGTTCAGTGCTTGGGTTGCCCTGTCTTGTCGCAGAACGCGTACCATAAAGTGCTTGGCTTGTGTTGTCTTGTCCCAGAACGCGTTATATACAGTGCTTGGTTTTGTCTTGTCTTGTGGCAAAACGCGTTCTATACAGCGCTTGGTTTTGTCTTGTCTTGGCGCAGAACGCTTTCTATACAGTGCTTGGTTTTGTCTTGTCTTGTCGCTGAACGCGTTCTATACTGTGCTGGGTTTGCCTTGTCTTGTCACGGAACGCTTTCTATACAGTGCTTGGGTTTGTTTTGTATTGTCGTTGAATGCGTTCTGTACAGTGCTTGGTTTTTTCTTGTCTTGTCGTAGATAGCGTTCTATACAGTGCTTGGTTAATGTTGTCTTGTTGGAGAACGCGTTCTATATAGTGCTTGGTTTTGTCTTGTCGCTGAACGCGTTCTATACAGTGCTTGATTTGTCTTGTCTTGTTGCAGGACGCGTTCTACACTGTTTTCGGTTTGTCTTGGCTTGTCTCTAAACGCGTTCTATACAGTGTTCTGTTTTTTCTTGGCTTGTCACTGAACGCGTTCTATACATTGCTTGGTTTGCCTTGTCTTGTCGCAGAACGCTTCTATACAGTGCTTGGTTTTTTCTTGTCTTGTCGCGGAACGCGTCCTATACAGTGCTTTGTTTGCCTTGTCTTGTCATAGAAGGTGTTCTATACAGTGTTTGGTTTTGTCTTGTCTTGTCGCAGAACGCGTTGGGTACAGTGCTGGGTTTACCTTGTCTTGTCGCAGAACTCGTTCTATACATTGCTTGTTTTATGTTGTTCTTGTCGCAGAACGCGTTCTATACAGTGCTTGGCTTGTGTTGTCTAGTCCCAGAACGCGTTATATACAGTGCATGGTTATGTCTTGTATTGTGGCAGAACGTTTTCTATACAGCGCATGGTTTTGTCTTGTTTCGCAGAACGCGTTCTAAACAGTGCTTTGTTTTGTCTTGTATTGTCGCTGAACGCGTTCTATACAGTGCTGGGTTTACCTTGTCTTGTCACGGAACGCGTTCTTTACAGTGCGTGGTTTTGTTTTGTCTTGTCGCAGAACGCGTTCTATACAGTGCTTGGTTTTGTCTTGTCTTGTCGCAGAACGTGTTCTATACAGTGCTTGGTTTATGTTGTTTTTTTGGAGAACGCGTTCTATATAGTGCTTGGTTTTGTCTTGTCTTGTCGCTGAACGCTTTGTATACAGTGCTTGGTTTGTCTTGTCTTGTTGCAGAACGCGTTCTAAACAGTGCTTTGGTTTGTCTTGTAATGTCGCTGAACGCGTTCTATACAGTGCTGGGTTTACCTTGTCTTGTCACGGAACGCGTTCTATACAGTGCTTGGCTTGTGTTGTCTTGTCCCAGAACGCGTTATATACAGTGCTTGGTTTTGTCTTGTCTTGTCGCAGAACGTGTTCTATACAGTGCTTGGTTTATGTTGTTTTTTTGGAGAACGCGTTCTATATAGTGCTTGGTTTTGTCTTGGCTTGTCGCTGAACGCGTTATATACAATGTTCGGTTTGTCTTGGCTTGTCACTGAACGCGGTCTATACAGTGCTTGGTTTGCCTTGTCTTGTCACAGAATGCTTCTATACAGTGCTTGGTTTTTTCTTGTCTTGTCGCGGAACACGTCCTATACAGTGCTTGGTTTGCCTTGTCTTGTTGCAGAACGCGTTCTATACAGTGTTTGGTTTATCTTGGCTTGTCATAGAACGCGTCCTTGGACTATATTGGTTTTAAGAAGTTAACATGACTTCACAATCTAGTATATACAGTCACGAAGCTCAATACGTTGTAAATATGCATCCATAGATATTTGTTATCCACTAGGATCTCTAGTATCGCCCCATTACAGACAATGCAAAATAGTACCTGCACAGTCTATTGTTCCTAGCACCCTCATAAACTCAAGCTTCGTGACTGTGATGTTATCCTAAACAGGCAGGTAGCTGTGGACGCAACTGAAATACTTCCAAAACCGTGGACGCAATTGACATATATATTAAAAAACCCCCGGATGCAATTTAACTGATGTATTAAATTTTCGTCAACATGTTTACAGAGACGCAACTGACATCTCCCCGGTGGCAGGCCGGAGGGGAAAAGACCTTTGGGAAGGCCGAAACGTAGATGAGAGGATTATATAAAAATGGATATATGGGTATGATGATAGAGACTGAATTAATATTGTACAGGATAGGGACCGATGCCGGCTTATGAAAGGCCGGCAATGAACCTCCGGGTTCCTTAAAAGCCACAAGAAAGTAAGTAAGTATTATTTAATTAGCGTCATTATTAAATAATTACAGAAAATATTCAGAAACTACAATTTTTTTTTATTTTATTTGTGGTTGTTCATTTAATATCCTGCTCAAAGTATACAGCTCATCCCAGATAATTAAATGAAAATATTAAATTAATAGAGTTCGGACAAATTAAAGAAATAACAGAAACTCTAATTTTCAGAAGCACATTAACCCACAGAATTTTCTTTCTCCATAATTATATCAAAATAATAAGAAAATGAACTTTGATGATTGTGATTAGCAAAGCTCGGAACTTGGGGACTTGTGTCTTTGCACGTGACCAAGCGACCGGACTTCAATGTCAACAAAATCCCGCTTCCAGCACGGTGGTACTGTCAGGTCTGCTACAAAAGTGGTTTCTGGCTGCAACAACATATTGATAATATTATGGTAGGTTGAAACACGTAATTTCATAGCATATGTATAATAAAAATTAACATGAGAAATATATCAAATTTACTGTTCTGCTGTGTACATTTTATTACAGTGTATGACTATCTACATTTGAAGATTTTTCGGTAGCAGACTTAAAATACTGAATGTTTTCACTGTTACTGTTTTCTGTTCGATTTTCAGCAGTTGCTAGCTGATCTCGTATCTGAGAAAGATAAGTATATCCTAAATTTTTCTCGAAAATAGTTTTCAATTAGTGTATCACTACTAGAGCAAGCCCCTCTACGTTTCGATCCATGGCTATGGACAGATTTTTCTACAATTTGAGGGACTGCAATGCCTTTTAATGAATTTCGTTCCCAGCCTCTAGTTTGTGTGTGGCACAACTTACAAAATATAAACTCTCCATTAGAAAAAAATAATGTATCTACTCCGAATTATCCACGAAATTCTGTATCTTAAATTTAAAACAAAATGTATTTTCAAACTTCTATAATACCCATTCGAAATAACACGTATTTTCTATTTCCTCAAACAGACCGTTTACCTTTAATTCTCTGAATGTCATTGGCTTCGACATAACAGTTTCTTCGTCCGTCTTCCTGTCATTAGTTGTGGCCACTTTCTTAGTACACACGACTGTCCCTGAGCACTAGCAGCTTGAGCTTTGTGTACGTTGTACCTGTAACCTTACTCATGCTCACGACACAAGTCCCCAAGTTCCGAGCTCTGGTGATTAGTGAACTGAGCTATGGTGGTACCCAATTGCAATACTTTATCAGAGTTTTAAGGATGTGAGTATGGGTTCCACAGTAGTTAAACAAGATCGTTGAGAAATATAATTGCCTAAAATTTTTAGTGTAGCCATATTTCATATATAATAGCAGCCGAAAGGTATTGAGGTTTATGTGTCAAAATGTACCCTGTATTTGACCACTGCGGTTTCGACGATAATCTTTGTTATTTGTTCGTTGACCCTGCCGGAAGGTATAATAACAGTATATGAGAGAGGGGCCATAAAATACATATATTGCAGTTTATAAAAATGAGTGGCTCATATACATACATATCAAAACATGTGCTTTCCTCTACGCTAGGAACATGAATCTTTGATACGTTTACATATAGGCCTACAACAAACCCAGTAAATTGTCAGCCATAATCCGATCCATTTTAAACACAGAGTCATTTTATCAGTACAATCCAGGACGACATGATGATGATTATTGTGATGTTTTATCATCCTTCCTTTCGAAACCTTCATACATACACTCGTAATATTAAACACTGTTGCATGGAATGTCGACTTCATCTCTAATATAGTGTCCATTATTTTTTTTTGTATGGATCACTGGAATGAAACTAATATATGTCCACAAACAAAGCATAGAGAACAGCATTTTTATGCAGGGATGATTTACGAGACTCTGAAACTCAGCTGAGTTGCATCCTTCAAGATATGAAAAATTAAGATAATATTCTATTTAAATAACACGTTTTCACACAAGACCAACCAATTGACACGACAAAGTGACAGGTGTCCCAGCCCCATCTGAGAATTTGATATTAATCTTTAAATGTTTGCAGATAAGTTGAATTAATTTACTATCTTTATATTATAAGTACTCTTTTTAACTATAAAAATTATTTTTACCAGTATATTTATAGTTTTACTTTCATTTTGTTGACAATTTCTGTGTGGTTTAGAAGTGACCAGATTCATATCGATTAAAAAGAGGACACAAAGCTTCAAACAGGAGGACATGGTTGGAAAAAAAGAGGACAGAAAATATGTATTAGATTTAGGCTTCAGCCTACATTATACTCTAAATTATGTCAATATCTATTTTATTAAAAAATATTTACAGTACAGATTTAGGCTTATATCGTATTAAAAGTATGCTAATATCTATTGTATTACAAAATAATTATGAAAAACTTCATCATCATCATCATCATCATCAACAATACGATTTAGGCCCATTGGCCTGTTTCGTCCGCATAGAAGAATTAAAATTGGTCTTTCCAGCGTTTTCTAGGACGTCCGATTCGTCTTCTCCCTTGCGGTTTATAATAGTGTAGTCGGTATGGAATGCGGGTTGGTTCCATCCTAGATATATGTTCATGCCATTTATTCCTATATTCTGTGATCGTTTCTATATTATTTGGCATATTTAGTTCCTGTCGTATGTCTTCATTTCGCTTGTGCTACAATTAGCTATATCCTGCTATTGGCCTTAGCAGTCTCATTTCAGTTGCTTCTACTCTCTTCATTTGTTGAGTTGTAATACACCATGTTTCCGATCCATAGGTTAATGTTGGAATTGCCATTGTTTTGTAAAATTTTAAAATTGTGTCGGTCCTAACTTACTTCTTTGGTGTTCTTTTTATCGTTCCAATTAACTGCTAGAATTTAGAGAGCTTCCTATCTATGTCGTTAATTTGTTCATATGATACCATGCAACCTAGGTAATTAAAACAGTTCACTTGTTCTATGATTTCATTATTAATAATTTTTTTTCTTAATGGCGTTTTTCCTTTAAAACTCATCACTTTAGTCTTTTTAGTAGATATTTGAAGATTATATTCTTTTGCGATGCAGTTCAGTTTAAACAAAGCTCGTTGGAGGTCATCTTCTGTGGTTATAAATATAGCCTGATCATCGGCAAACAATATTGTATTGAGAGGTGTATTGGTTCGGTTAAAAATTGTTTCCATATGTAACAGCCACCTTCTGGTGACGTCGTCAATGTATAAATTAAATAAAACAGGTGACAAAGAACACTCTTGTCGAACACCTCGTGTTATTTCTTTGCCTATTCCACTCTTTAGTTTAATTCTAATTTTAATGTTACTATATAAGCCTTGTATTACCCTTATTAGAGGATCTGGTATTCCTTTAGATCTCAGTACTTCTCATAATTTTTGACGATTAACAGTGTCAAAAGCTTTATTATAATCAATAAAGGCAATATAAGTTGGGATATTGTATTCTCTATTTTTCTCAATCATCTGGTTTATGGAGAATACACAATCGATACAAGATCTATTCTTCCTCAAACCATGTTGTTCTTCCAGTAATATATTTTCTGTTATAACAGCTAATCGGTTTGTTATTATTTTAGAATATATTTTATATCCGGTATTTAGAAGATTGATCCCACGATAATTTCCACAATATCTCCTGTCTCCTTTCTTAAATATAGGTATAATTATAGCTTCTTGCCATTCTTCTGGTGAATATCCATATTTACAAAAAACATTTAAAAGATTTAAATGAAACAAATTTTAACACAAAGTGCCAAAGAAAGTTTGGGACAAAAAAGCGTGGCTTAGAAAGAAAGGCTTGCGACAGTGGGATGATGACATAAGCAATATTATTGCAGATAAAAGACAAGCATTCAATAAGCATATCTCAACCAAGAAAGAAGAAGATCAAATTGATTATCGTAAGAAACGGGCAATCGCAAAGAGAGAAGTTCGAAAAAAAAAACCTAGACAGAATTGGATAAACTTTGTGGAATAATTAGAAAATGATATTACTCGGCCTCAACCACAAACTTATAAAAATCTTAAGAAATTAAATTGTGAAGTAAAAATAATCTAAGAATAAATGTTATTTCTCAGGACAATTGGTTACAGTATTTTCAACTATGGTCTACATCAACACAAGCTCTCACACTTCCATTTTCAACTAATCCTTTAATGGAGTTAATTTCTATGGATGAACTACAAAGAGTCTTGGCTAAATTGAAAAACAATAAATCTCCAGGAGAAGATTTAATAAATAGTAAATTATTTAAATATGTTAGCCATAAATTTCTACAAAATTTTTTTTGAGATTTTAAAATTTGATATCGGTGGGACAAGGATTTCCAGAAAGTTGGACTAAATCTACTGTAATCCCTATACATAAGAGAGGAGATTTGAAAATTACAGATAATTATAGAGGAATAAGTTTATTGAACGCAGAATATAAAATTTATGCAAATATTTTGAAAAACAAACTCAATAAGCATTACGACAATATTATCAGTGAGGAACAAAATGGTTTTCGTCGAGAAAGATCCTGTTGTGATGGATATTTCGCAATGAAATTACTGGTTGAGAAACATAGGGAATTTAATCTAGAAACGCATATAGCATTCATTGACTTTAAAAAGGCTTTTCATAAAGTTAATCGGAATAAATTACTTCAGATTTTGGCAGATGATCAAGTGCCTCAACAGATTATACAAAATATTTACAACATATATAAAACAACCATCATAGCAATTGGAAGCAACAATAAACTTTCACAGTGGCGACCCATTAATAATGGAGTACGACAAGACTATGGCATTTCACCACTTCTGTTTATTATATAATATATAAATAGAATCATTCCAGATTGGCGACAGACACGCCATAGATGAAAATATCGAAATTGCACTAATTAATCTTTCCTTTTGATAATCAACAGCTAAAACATTATTAGTTTCTCCAATAATTTAAGGCCAGGGCAACATTTTATAAGAATTATAAGGTTTCCCAAACTTTCTAGCAACATTATATTATTTGTCAGTACCGAAATTCAAAATAAAGTTTGACAAAATAAAATCCAACGTGACAACTAGAAAGTCACTACAATATGTAATACCAGCGGAAAATACGTTAGGTTGCACGTTTAAGGTATACGGAAAAAAGACCCGGACTACATCAATGGATGTACTTAAATGTACCGTATAATGAGCTACACTTCCTTACTCAAAATCAGTTAAGTGGTCTCATAAGAGATTTGGGTCTCTCCAAAAGTAAGGCTCATTTTTTAGCATCACTATTACAACAGAGAAATTTACTGCAAGGAAGTGTAAATATTTCAACCCTCGGGGAAGGGAGAAAAAGCTCACTTATTTTTCACCATGAAAGTAGTTTTATGGCGTGTGTGGACATAAACGGTCTAATATAGACTTTCGGAATTAATAGTTCTGACGAGTACAGACACTTCATCGATTAATCTGAGGTGAGCTTCAAAATAATCTTTCTGCATGTTGACAATGGGGTTTCTTCTATTCCAATTGAGCATGCTGTGCACATGAAGGAGTCACACTAAAATATGAAACATTTACTTGAAGTCTTCTATGGCTTTCAGTGGCAGGTTTATGGTGACATGAAAGTGTTATTAGGTATGCAGTAAGGTTACACGAATCATTGTTGTTATATTTATAAATGGAATATAGGAGCCGTGCATTATAGGAAACGTGGCCGTTTCCATGATCTTTCGTCGTCGGGCATTTCGTCCACTATCATTTTTCATCCAGTACTAGACTCCGTCCACTATTTTACGTGGAAGATCGTTTTTCATCAATAATACCTACGTCTAATATTTAACGTAATCTGCCTTTTAGTTGAATAGATCAACAGTGTGTTGCTGATTATTAGTAATAGCCATGGCATTAAGATATCCGTATAGATTTATAGTGGATCCTACATGATACACATTATTTCACCAAGTAGTAGAAATATTCTTGTGTACAATAATTATTGATAACACTTTCATTAATTTAACAAAGACCACAACAAGAATAGTCCTATTGGAGATGTAAAAAAGGACAGATTTGTAATGCTAGATGTTCTAAGATAACAACATCGACCAGTAAACTTACTAGCGCTCAATAAGCTACGAGCTTAAATTATATGGGAAGAAATGCCGAAAATGAAGTTCTCGAGTGAAGTTCACAAATCTTAAAAAATTTACATGCATTTCTTTATCATAATTCCAAAACAATAAAAGGTATGACTGCGATGGACCAAAATCATTTATGGACAAAACTCAGATTAGGACAAACCGATGAGGTGATCGAAAATTTTTGTGCACTCATGTCATAATCATCAAGATTAACTACTTGTTGCTTAAATAACTATTAGTACAAGGACAATAATGTCTTCGTTTAAGTTACGTTGTATAAGACCTATTTAAACGTTACTGTTAATACTGTACGTTATATTTGTATTTGTGAATAACAGTGACTTTATCAATTCCCTTGATATAACAACATTCAAGTAATTATGGAACTAAAATGTATTGTCTTGACTAGTCTGGAAAATGAGTAAATTTATTTAGTAAATACTTTGATAATCAGATGCAAATGACTTAAGAAAAGTAGAGCTGAGTATTTTTGTGGATAATGATATACGCTCTAATGCTAAAATGGATCTAAATGACCCAAAATTATGCCATTTACATACTTTGAATAAAAATGTGTTAATCAGTGATATTACCTACTACAGATCACGTAAAATAAATTGTACTGACTTAAGGGGTTAGGTACAGCTTACAGCAGTACAATTTTTTAAATATTCAACATTTTTTTCCTCCATTACTGTATTTTGTACAATAATAAAAATTAGTGTGTTTAAAACTCTGTCCTTATGCTATATGAAAAATATTTTTACTATTTAAAAAAAATATTTACATTTTTTTTTAATTCCTTTCACTTCGCAGTGATGAAGCATTTCCCACATAACTAAAAAACTATCCAACATTCTGTGATGAAACTATTTGTGTGTATTTATGCATGTTATATCTCAAAGATGATGGAAGCTCACTTCTCTGCCTTTCATAGATTCTCAGATCAGAAATAAATTATTTTTAAAAATGGTCAAGTATCATTCTTTCTTCTAACACAAAATAAAAAAACATATTACTTATTAAGGATTGTAGTTAAAAGAGCATGATTTTGTGAATATGAGTTTCAGTAATAAAATAAAACAGAGAGAACATGAAAAACTTAACACGTTTATGAATTATGAGGGAAACGTTTCATCATTGCGCAGTGAACTGCCACCATTTTGATTTTATAAAGAAAAATAGAATTTTTTTTTAATCGTAAAAATATTTTTTTTCGTATAGCAGAAGAACAGTGTTTTATACATACCAATTTTCATTGTTGTACAAGATACAGTACTGGAGGAAAAAAAAAAACGTTAATTATTTCCAGAAATTTTACTGCTGTATGCTGTACCTAACCCCTTAAACAACTTGCCTTAGACGAACTATCTTCTCCGCTTCGGTGCAAACGAAAGTTAAGTTGACTTACATTATTTTGGGATCCTAAAGAGATTTATGTCTCAATAAATAGCAACTGCAAATAGCCAACATGGAGATGCCTCATCAACTCCCGTATTTTCTTCCCATTAAGTTTTCTGGAGAATAGTCGAGATATGAACATGTAACTCCAAACTCATAGGCCTACTAATCATATTTACCTTCACACAGAAAATGTCTGACAACAGTTTGGAATGAATTCTATACCTGCATCTCGCATTCGTTGTGTTTATAAACGCAGCTTCCTTCATGACCTGGCGAATCTGTGATTTGTAAGATAACCCTTTCCTCACATTTGCCTCTGACAAAAATTGAAATATCCGAACGATTCACCGATATGAAGGGCCACTTCGTAAAATGTAATAGGAACTGCTTCGTTTTATCTCCTTGGTGTGTCAATAGAGTAAAAGAAATATTTGATTCAATTGACATGCGATTCGCTACAAATCTTTTTCTCGGCCCTAAGTCTTCGTTTGAGATAAATTTCGACCTGTCCACTGTTTTCCTCGCTCTACTGCCATTTTCACACTAGCTTGGGAATTTAATGTGCTCTCATTGTTGTCCCAAGATACACCGCGCAAATTCAGACCGAAGCACAAGTAAGATAATATTTTGTGTTTAATTTCTTGTAGAGCAACGCATAAATTTCTGCAAGGTTTCTTTGGAATGTTGATTGATCGATTGCCACTGAGGCAAGTTTAACCCTATTTGCAAGAAGAACATCATTTCCATATTTTTGTTTTAATCAATTAATAAACCGCAATCTTAAATACATAAACTACTAATATTCAGTTTTCATTCACAACACTTTTAACACCTGTCTATCAAATAAATGATAAACCATTAGGGGAAAGGAGGGCGATGCCGCTCAGAGGGCAATGGCGCTTAGTAACTTGCTTCAATAATCGTGCTATTCTAAAGCGAGAGGATTGTGCTGGACAGCTAGAGGTCACTCCCGAAACCCCTAGTAGAAAGATGGTTGTTCTAGAGTAGTTGCATGAAAGTTTGTGACAGAAAAATGAATCCGCATTGATCTGTTATAAGAAGTATTTATTCATACATCAAGGTATGAGACTATATTCTTTGTAATGGATATTTGCCTGTGTTATAATCAGACATCGGATTCTAGGGCAAATGCCTATTTTGTTTCTTTAGGAGAAAAGTAAAAATAATTATTAATATTTGTGTTTCATGGGAATTGAAAGGTATTCAAAGAGTTTTATAGTGCCGTAAAATGCCCTAAAACGGTTATTAGAGCCTAATTTGTTAATATTCGCCTAAAAATGCCTAACTCACTGTAAAGTTTCGCATTTTACTCTTATTTTATATAATTTATACATGCATTCACTGCGAAATTTAAGGCATTTAAAAAGTGGAAACTTTGCTTCACACCGGCCATGAAACCATTGACAAAGGAAACAAAATGTTTTGAATCTCACGACACTCGCAATAGATTTCACCGAATTTAACATGTTTGGAGGCATAAATGCCGACAAAGAACCCACCTTAGTTTTGAAGCAGGCAACAATCACAACATGTGCTGCTACCGATTCAGAGATATACTATACTATAAAAATGACTGTTTTCGGTCTGAAACCGATTAGCTGTACTGCCCTTCAGAGTGTCATAAAATCACAATTTTTGGAGAAAGAGTGTTTTTGAAATATTTATGAAAAGTCGTAAAACTGCGAATTAGTAGGGTAAACCGTTACAAAATATTTAAAAGAATGGCCCTCCTAGTGTTAACACTACCAGGAAATGCAACAATAAGTGGAACTTTGTATTTTTGTCCAATTGAATCTCAATAACAACGGTTCATTTGAATGCTCGTTAACAGTTGCTCTTTCCCTCACCTTATTTGTGTTGAGAAGTTTTGAGCGGTAGGACGTTTTCCTGTGAAGTTTAACGCGATAATTCCGAAAAATATAAGTGCAAAATCTACATTGATCCGGCAATGGCTAACAGAATATTCAGAATTCACTTATGATGGAAAAATAATATTCTGCAAGATTTGTAGCAAACAGGTATGTAACAATAGTTGAAATATATAAATTCTATTAATTTTAATGAGTAGGCCTATAATATTTATACATTGACTGAGCTATCCTGAGGTACATTAAAATTTTGATTGTTCGAACCCACTAACTTTGTGATAGAAATACGGCAATACAACAATTAGGATTTTATTTTAATTCAGCTTACTTTACATTTTTAGATTTCGCAAGAAAAGAAGTGCCACCTAAAGCAGCATGTGCAAGGAGCGGCTCATAAGGCTAAAGCTCAGCAGAAAAATCAACTGCAACAAACTTTACTAACACAGCCTACTTCATCCAATCTCAGCAGCAATTTCTATGCTGATTTAACCAGAGCGTTTGTTGCTGCTAACATTCCCTGGAATGCAATTGAAAATCCGGTTTTAAGACACTTTTTACAAAAATACTGCAAACAAAATATCCCATCTGAGTCGACCCTAAGAAAAAATTACTTAGACAGAATATACAATGAAACTTTAGCTTCCATTCGGGAGGATATAGGTGATTCTTACATATGGGTCTCTATGGATGAAACCTCAGATCCTATGAATAGGTATATACCAAATATGGTAGTAGGAAAACTTAGTCCTGATGGACCTTCGATTCCACACCTCGTATGTGTTAAGGAACTTTCGAAAGTGAATAGCCAAGCCATTGCTTATTTTGTAAATAAAGGCCTACAGTCTTTATACTCAGGTAATATAGACGATTCTAAAGTTCTGTTGTTTTGTACTGATGCTGCCTCATACATGGTTGCTGCAGCTCCACTTCTTAAAACATTTTATCCTAACCTCACGCATGTAACCTGTCTAGCACATGGCCTTCACAGGGTTTCTGAAACAATCCGGAATGAATTTCCTCTTGTCAATTACTTCATTTCTAACACAAAAAAATGTTTTTGTAAAGCCCCATCCAGGATTTCAATATTCAGAGAGAACTTTCCAGATATCCCACTCCCACCTCAGCCGGTTGTTACACGATGGGGAACCTGGATTCAGTCAGTGGTGTATTATTCTAAGTATTTTAAAGAAGTGGTCACAGTTATTGATAAATTACCTGAAACTGATAGTGCAGCGTGTGTGAAAGCAGTGAAAAATTGTCTGAATGACTCACGAGTGAAAAACGATATTGCCTACATAACATCAAACTTTTCTTTCATACCTGCAAGCATTCAACAATTAGAACGTGAAAAACAATCTCTTTGTAGCCAAATAGCAATAGTAAAGGAAGCTCAAGTGAACATACATTCTGCTTTGGGCGAAACTGGGAAAAAAGTTAAACATAAGTGGGACAACGTATTAAATAAGAATGTAGGATTTTCATTGTTGGAAAAAGTATGAAGAGTGATATCGGGGGAAAGTGTAAATGTTCCAGTAAGTATTGATGTTTCTATTGTACCTAATTTAAAATTTGCGCCTCTCACATCAGTTTCGGTTGAAAGAAGTTTTTCTGCTTTCAAAATGATTCTCAGTGACAAAAGGCAAAGGTTAACTGTGGAGAATTTAGAAAAAATTCTGGTGGTGTACTGTGCAGATAATTATAATAAAGTCTGAGCATGGAACTGAATTTCAATAACTTAAAATGAGTAACCTTGATATCAATAATCATTATTTCATTAGTTTCAATATATTAAATTTGTGCAGCTCTGTTTATAAATATAATATAGTATTCTTTTTTAATGTTTAAACATACTTTTTTGTGCGTATTTTAGTGTATAACTAAAAATTTCAGTGAAAGAAATAAGTATGATACCTTGATGTGCCTAAGTATGATACCTTGATGTGCCTAAAATGCCTATTTTCATTAAAATAGAGCCTAATTTTACAAATTTTGAGCTTATTTTAAGCGCCTAAAACTGCAATTTTTAGTGCCTAAAAATCCGATGTCTAGTTATAATATTGAATCCTGTACACTTTGCTTTGATAATACCATATTCGACTTACATTCATCCACGTGTTAGCGGCGAGATTGTGACAAATAACAAAGATAGCCACGTCGGGTGACGGCGCTCAGACCGAGCGGCATTGCCCTACCACTGAGCGCCATAGCTCTATACACGATTAAATATTAACTCACTATGAATTTATTTTATTACCGTTATTTTAGGTGTTAATAACTCATTATAATTAAATCTATCTTTACCTTAGATGGGAGAAACTGCCCACAATGATTGTTATATTTTTATAAAGAATAAGCCTCGTTCGTTTTCATAACTTTCTATTTGTTAACATGTTTCAAAAATAGGTTGGTATTCATTCTATGTAAGTTAAGCAAAACTAAGTATGTGTCTCCATGAAGGTCTAGTTATCCCTAAAATTAGCAAATGAAAATATCTCCGATTCCAGGACATTCCCATGCAAATAAGCCAGAAGCATGTAGGGCTCAGTCAAGAAAATTTAGATCAGAAATATTGACGGCAACCCCTATGAAAAAAACTGGAAGAAACTGAACGTTGCAGAACCAATAAACGCCTGAAAACCGAGGAAAGTAGTGGAAAAAAACTCAAGAAAGAAAAAAGAGAATTCCTAAGAAAGTGTTATTTGAGAGTTCATCGGATGAGGATATTGATATCAATAAACTATGCAATGATTCTGACGATTATGAAATTGTAATGAATTATGAGGATAACAGCGCACGAGATCTGTGCTTCGTATATGGGGAGTTTGGGCGTGACAATGAACTTTGGTTTCGCTGTGTACTGCGTTCACAATGAACTCATGAGGAATGCAGCGGAAAATACACTCCATATGACTATGTGTGTGATTATTGCTCAAAATAAGCATTTATTCTCTTTTTTAAGAGATCAGTAAATAATTATTCAATTAGAATAATGTTGAGCGCAATTGCCCTACTTACTACAGAGGGCAATGCCGCTCAGTGTACTTCTTTATTTTTCCATTTTTTATTTTGATATTTACACAGCTAGATTTTAAATTATGTGGTCTACAAGAAGATAAATGTCCAGTGTTAAACTTTATACTTATATTAAATCATTATATATAAAATCTTGTTTCTTTTAAACATTCTTTCTTAGGTGAGCGCCAATGCCCTTCCTTCCTCTAAGATTTGTCAAAATAAACTTAACTTTTAGTTGTGTATTGCGTTAAATATTGAAACTTGAATATGTATTAAATATTTAATGCAGTACATGATTCAAACTTATTAATTCACTTTAACTAGTTTTAACAGTTTATCACAATTCTTCACAGATGACTAATCAAGCCATGGATATAACAATAAAATCCGAGTTCCCATTCCATTCCGAAAAATGATTTGAAATATCCCTCAATGTACCAGTAATAGGTTGTTCTAGGAATTAAAATATTTATTTTCCAATCCTGATTCCAAAGTTCAGCTAGACAAAAATATCTTAGCAGATTACTCAATTTTGACTGACTGAAAGGATGTGGGTTCGGCTCTTCTATGTCTGTTAAAAATGTCGATAATCTTATTTTATACTTGAGGTGGATGATATTACAGCCTCTGGTAATGTAATTAGTAGAGCCGAATTGAAACATCTGGTCCATGTGACACAGAGCTTATGGCTTCTTAGGTTTTCTTATCTTAAGCAGACAATTTACAAAAAAAATAGCAATTACTGGAATGGTTTCTTTAATAACGTCGAATCATTTACATTACAAACATCATAGGCAAACAATTCGTCCCATACCACTGTCTTAAATTTTCTGCAGAAGTCTTATATACGAGCAAAGGTTTTGTCCTGATATTCTAATTTCACTTTAAAACAGTGGTCGTAAGCACTCGATGAAATAGGTAACGGGTAAGGGTTTGTATCGCAATATGCACCGTCGTGCAGAAGGGAGAGAGGGAAAGCAAACCCGCCACGGATGCACGCTAGTACAATATCAGCAGGTAAAAGACGCTAGCCCGAGGGTGCACTGTGTCGATGATCATTGCTTTAAATTTGCCAAATACTACAAACTCTTAACTTTTTTACGTACTGGCGGTTAATATATTGACCGCTGACTTTATGGCATAGCCAGGATGTTAGTAGTAGTAATAGTAAGTATTATTTATGATTAGAGCCCGGATGTTCAGGCATTTATAGCAGTTAAAATAGCCAGGCAAAAAGGCAATAAAAACGTAAAAGAGGCACAATAATCTTTGAAAAAGCCATTATAAGTTTTTGGTCAATGTTACATATGTCCCACCCACTATAGAGACATAGGCCAATTTTACACATACCGGTATTTAGTATAACTTGTTGCTTCTTTGAAGGTTAGGTTTGGTTAGTTTAGGTTTTTGTTATAGCCTACCTTGCATATATGATTATAGCGCAACAATGGCAGTGATGAAAGTGAAATATTCGTTCAGTGGGCGTTGGATACTCTACATTCACCAAATTTTTAACAGGCATAATATATTTTAGCAATAAATTTAAATGATATCAACATAACTCAAATACTTACTTCGTAGCTGATGCAAGCTGATTTATAAAATACATTTTTTCGTGATTAACTGTCTTTTCACAAAGCTTATATAACAAAACTGTCCCATCGGTTGAAAACACATGGGCACCAAATCCACTAACGTAAGCATGAAGTTTACTTTTCAATGGTTTACTGAATTTAGGCATTCTATCTACCCGATCTTATACCTTCTGTCACTCAACAATAACTGACTGTTCCTCACTCAAATTTCTTTCTCCTACAATAACAAACACATGTAGCACAAAATTTTAACAGTAAGATTTGAAAATATGAAAGCAAACAATTGAAAATACTACGTGACAACTTCTATGAGAACGAGCTTAATATTTAAAATTATAAAACTGATTGTTGGTACCGTTAAGACATGACAATATTATATTTGTAACTGTGGATTGTCGATCATTATTCATATTACAACAATAGTATTAAAGGACGATTATTAGCAGATTAAGCACCGAAATAAGTTACTTTTATTTACTATTATTAGTAAAGTTAGTCATCGTTCCAAATATTTAAATTTCATACACATTACATTACAATTAATTAGAAAATTGCAAATAAACAAGAAATATTGCTTTAAAATGACAAAAAAGGCATTTAATATTGAATTAGTAAGAAAAATCTTAAAAAAGGCAAAATAAAAATTGCCCTATCACTTTGAGTTACCCCAAATCACATTTATATCTATGAAAATAATGACTTACTTCCACCCAGTAAAAAAGGGATTTTGCCAAACATCCGAGCTGTATTTATGATGTACGTTAGCATTCTTAAATTTTATATAACATTATACTTTATTAAACTAATTTAAAACATTGTTAATGTTTTATATTGTAATGTGTTTTTGTTTTTCTTAAAAAGGAGTAAAATCATTTCCACTGCAGTCTGCTGAAGCTCCGTCAGCTTTCATGCGTGCCTTTACACCGAGTGTATTACAAGGGAGCTCGGAATCCTTTACCACAGGCTCAATTGACTGCAGTGGCTGGGAAGTGAACCTATGATCTCAGGCACGATATGCTGGTCGGACATATCTTATGCGCTGACGAGCCCAGCATGATTATGCAGGTATATGAACTCCTGGTTAAAATTAGAAATTTGCATTCAATAGTGTTATAGGCATTCCGGTGTTTAAAGGTTATCAATTCCGTTTAGGTTATTCACAAAGCGCCTCTTACAAGGGAACATTCTCTACCTATGTACTGTGATTTCAATGACAATTCCCACAATTGCTAAGTTTGAGTCAGTCAATAATCTGGTAATAGTCACTCACCTAGCTTTACCCACATTCAAGAAATATAACACGTCTTATACGCCGCTCTTACACGCATTAACACTGTCACTGTACTGACTGCTCACCTGCCTAGCAACGCAGCGCCACTCGAAAACCCATTACTTGCTACAAACAGTATTGAAATAATCAATTACGATTTTAAGAAACGTTGTTTGTTATATTTGCACACACAGATACACATATATCAATCCCTTATGCAATAGTATAATGTTATTATCTAAACATACCTGAATTTTTATCCTCTGTGATAATGTGTCTCTGTTACAAAATGGTCAGGGCAGAGGGTCCTTTTGCAGTACAAACCTTCACAACAGCTGGTTCCTCACATCCAATTGTTCACAAATACTAATTCTAGTACGCAGAATTGTTTGGAGAACATTACTTAAATCGTTTATGTCCTTTTCTGTCAAGCATATACCAGCATGTCTCGGAGTTCGGATGAACAGAACTGATGATCAGGCTTCGCTTTGTTACACTGAATTTATCGAGAAGTATAGCCTTGTATGGATGGGGTTCAAATGTCTGGCACTCACTGCATAAGAGTCGGCACTGCAGGCCTACGGGAATGTACGAGTATACATAATGGAGCATATCATGCAAGACAAACTGCAACTTAATTTTAATCGTTTGCACAATCGAAACGTTATGAACAAATATGTTAGCCACGCGATTGATTACAATTGCATTTCAAAATTGAAAATGTGATAATAAATATAGCTACAAAAGAAGTTTTATACATATATACAAACAATAATTTACACCTATTTATTAAAATAACTACTCTTACAATGACAAAAAAATATACATTCTGAGATTATGTAACTGAAACGTTTTCCGATTATCAGTTAGATAGGTTTAAATTGAGGAAATCACTCAACGTCACATGACGTTATCGGTACAAATTTATAATATAAAATATTGTCATCCTCTAATGCATCTCTTGCAGAAAGAAACAATTGCAAATGTTTCGTATGTTTTTAGTTCTACAGAAGAAGATACCAGATGATAGACGACATTAAGATTATGTGGGTCGTATTCGGAGACTAAGAAGAAGGCAGAAAATTGGAAAGACTAAAGAATGTTGAGTTTTGCAGTGAAAGATCTGCCTTGGGCAGAACACTATAAATGAATGAGTAAATTTGAATACCACGTCCTCTTTCTGTCTTCAGTTCCACTTTGCAAACTTTACGGGATATGTTACCATTCCTTATAAAAATAATAATTTCCAAATTCCGAAATAAACAACTGCAGTGTAGATATTGGTGGCTGCATTTGTCTCCTGATGCACCACCTCTATGACTGAACGGGTTCACAATGAACTTATCTACATAAAAACATATGTAACACAAATCAAGAGGTCTTGTAACCTGCTTGTGCCTTTGAGTGACGTCACATAATGTACCAGGAGAAACTACTCCATCCAATATAGCTCTTGTGACAAACATGCGAAGCCTGCTGATGATATACAACAGAAAGCATTTTTAGAATAAAGATTCTATCATGTAAATTTTCTGACGATTCCTGAGTAATTAGTTTGGACCTGTTTCTACTCTACGAATCACAAGTTTATACTGAATATATATATATATATATATATATATATATATATATATATATATATGCCTAATAGCTGCATAAACCGCTTATAATTTTTCCATCAAGCGAGCGAATTATTTCGTCATTTTTAAATATATTTACTCTATATCTGTTTGTCAACTCCAGGAATCTAAAAGTAGTAGCCCCTAAAGTATCTTTCTGTACATCTCGAATGAAAACTTTCTTCAGCCGAGTTTTTACATGGAGTGTAGAGAATTTACCTGATGATCTGGCACTTACTACATTATTAAAAGGAATTTCCCTCTCTATAAATTGCTTTACTCTAGAACAGTGATTTCAAAGCAAGCTCATTTTTCTGACCTTGACGTCGTGCGCGGGCAGCAAGCGCTAAGTATGGAAAGAGGAAGGGTTGTGTATATTAATAAGCAACCTGTTGGATTAAGGAAACAGTGGTGCACAAACTTCAAACGGAACGTGAAATTTTATGTCGTTATTTTTATATGGCTTCCTTCTGTTTAATATTATCTATACCCCTATTGTCTGTAAAACAAAAGTACTAACACTGATTTCTTAATATTGCACTTTTTTTTAAATCTTAATAACATAATAGAGAGTTAAGAAGGAATATTCACTTAAATTCCATAGTAGTATAATATTATACTGTATTAAGTGGATGAAACACATTATTCATAAAGAAAGTGATATTCCAAAGAAAGAGATTGAGTATGACATGATAAGTTCGAATTTATATTGATGGTATTTTAGCCTTACAAAAGTAATCAATAAACTAATCAAAACAATATTACAGTACAAAGCAAAGTTACGTAGTTACTGTATCTGTTTTAAGTGTAACTAATATTACATAACAAAACTATTATCGCATTATGCTTTTAAGGTGATATTTGTGAGCAACTTCCTATCAACAGAATATTAAATTATTTTCTCGAAATCTGCTGAAGCTATAGAGCTGACATTTTTACAACACATGGGTACGTAACTTTTGCTTATGATGTAACAGTAGTTGCTTTGTCAATTCATTTCCTTACAAGCAATTTCCATGCGAATATTTTCAAAATTTTCAATACACTATCTTCAGTAATACGTATATACGGTATATTAGATTTACGAAAACATTCTGTAAGGCTACTAAATAAATAGGCCTATACCTGAAAATTTCACTTTTGTATACGAAAAGTTGAGAAAATATTTCTTTTGAATAAAAAAATCAAACTTGTGAAAAATGAGCATTAAAAGTAAAACTTACATTCTTATAATTCACTTATAATTCTCAGGCAATTCTAAAAATTAACATGGATACAGTTTTAATAAGTTCTCTTCCCTTTACCTATTGAATCAGTGCTGGCCATCCCTGAATATAGCTCGACCAAGCAGCATATATCACATCTTTCGTCTGTTTATTTCCTTTCCGCTGTAAAGCGCTTAGGCTCTCCTGGGCTCTAAAGCGTGCGCTTGCTCCTGTGGGCATCAATTGACATGCCTACTCTAGAACTAAATTACCTTTCAGTCCGTGAAAACATATAAACAATCGCTAACGTAAGACACCAGCAGAGGACATGAATTTGGATAGTATAAGAATGTGTCGTGGTTGCTATGGACTGCACTACTGCAAGCATGTTTTTTCACATTGATGAGAGAGTGTCCTGCCAGAAGTCATTTCATATTCAAAACGAGATTGGTCGCTCTTAAATACACAATCAGAACTGTAATGCTTTTCATCAATGATTTTAATAACATCTTTTACGAATTCATGATTCATTTTTAATTTCTTTACTAGAAATACATTTAGTAATTTTACGTGCGGTATTATGATGTGTTTTCCTAAATTGATAAATAAATGTTTATGAGGCACTAAGAGAATAATTGTGTGTGTTTTTTTGAGAACATCAATGCCCACTGTTTTAGATTATAGTGATGCACCAGAAGACCTCCCTGGCGCGAAGTTTTAATGGATCCATAATTTTTTTTTTATTGTTGCCAACACATGATGTTTAGAGAGCTTTTTAAAATAATCTACTGCCTTATATACAAAACCAGTGGTACATCTGAATTTTTTTGCAGTTGATAATATTACATGCTTGTCAGTTTTTTGTGGTCAGTGTTTTCAAATGATCATTAATATTTCGATATTTCTCGATTAAAGTAGTTGTCTGTGCCCTAACTGAAGATGACATTTCATACTCACTTGTTGATGGAGGTGTTCCTGTATCATGGGATTCACAAGTTCATCATTGTTTTCACTGTCACATGCACTATCTCCATCTAATGAGTCCTACATCACAACTGCACCTCTATATTGATATTTATCCTGAATCAGCCCAAACAGTTCATAAGCAAAAGATTGATCATCATGTAGTTCACTGTATTTTGAATCAATAGATTGTTCAGAATATATATGGCATTAACTGGATAAATAGATTTCATTTTTAGAAACTGAAATAGTGAAAATAAAAGCAAATACTCTCAAACACCCGAATTAGAACTGCGCACAAACATAATAATAATTCTTATAGACGTGCCCAAACTAAATTGAATGTCTTATCACTCTTGTTGTTCTTCAAAACTTATGTACCACCTTCTTTTATAACACCACTTTCAGTCTTTCACATGATTCATCAGAAGATACTAACATACAACTTACAGTACCGCAACTGCAACCCCTTCTCTAATACACAAGGTCACAGGCATGATTTGAAGGTCAAGACAGTGGTCGCAAACCGGTTTGTACAGTACGAAGTCACAGCATGTTGCGTTGCGTGTATGAGCGGCGTATAAGACGTGTAATTAAACACGTTATATTTATTTAATGAGAGAAAAGCTAGGTGAGTGACTATTACCAGATTATTTTCCCGTTTCAAACTCAGCAATTGTGAGAATATTTATTAAAATCACAGTTCATAGGTAGAGAATGTTCCCTTGTTAGATGCACCACTCGAAATTGCCATATCAACCACATATTAGAAACTTCACAACAGGAGATGCATTCTGAGGCAGACACAGGCTCTTTGTTGCCTGTGCGAGGAACAAGACTGGAAAGGAATGCGAGAGGAGCAACGACGCGACTGTGAAATGAATCTACCCTCAATGTATGAATAACACAATCAATACAGGAAGAATGCATATTATTACAATCGATTTGAAAGATTTGAAGTATTCAGATATCGTGCTGCAGGTATTGCGTGCAGAGTATTTTTTAATCTTTTTCTACAACATTGTGCTAAATATAGAATTGTGGAAAATCAGTAGGCCTGTTTGATAAACAAAAGCAAAAAATATCGATATTTGATATGAGGGCATTTTTTTCTCCATTTCGTCGCATATGTTGGTAGATTATTATATCCGTTTATTTGAAATTTCTTCTTACCCTTCTCCAATGTTTCAGAACATGTGTTTATAAGAAAAGGACCAGGGTTATCAAGAAACAGACTTCGCGTGTAATTGCACTTTTATGATTATTTTCATAATCAGTGGAATAGGTTTAGCCATACTCACTAGGGTGGAGTGAAAATATTAAGTTTATGGAATCAAAATGTAATACCAGGAAAAAGTTGTGGGGTGAACAATGCAGAATGTATTTTCTCTAGATTAATATTTAGAGGTGCCCCATGAACATCATATTTTGAAATTTTCACAAAATTCTGAGGTTCAGATTTTTTAGCGAGAGAACGTTCTCTAGTGTTTTAATCTGAACAGGATACCAGGAACATGTTAAAAAAATACATGTTAAAAGACTCGGCATATTTTTGGTCCCCTGTTGTTTCATCTTGAAGTATCACAAAAACCTAATTTATAAGAAAATTGGGAGTAATCACAAAACTCTTAGGTATGGTATAATTAATATAATAAGCTAATGGAAATTTATTTTTCTTATGTTGCAGAGTATTTAAATCAGAATAACTCTAATTAATACAATAAATCTGACCTTCTACCCTGTGTTCGCAATGCCAGAGGGGCTGAACCCATCACAATTACCTATCTATCTTGACGTAATGAAATATTATCCATGGGTAAAAAATGAATTAAAATCTGACTTCAATTCAAAAGAATCTACTGTTGGAAAGATTAAAGAAAAAGTTGCTATCAAAACTAAAGAAATCCAGGTAAAGACATAAATTCCGAAAGTCAGTCATACAAGAATATTACAACTGAATCGTGCTTACCATGACCAATGCACAAAATTAATGAAGCCTTGTAAAAAACGACATAGTGACAACTAAAATTTGAAAACATGAAAATTCAAAGAAGAAGCGAACAAACTATTTGCTATAGTTCTATGCAGTTACAAAAAAAAATAAAAAATAAAAACATACTGTAAGCCTAGTTGTGATAAAGACTGCCGTGTTTCAAAACAAGAAAGAATGTCTTACTAGTGCAAAGAACAGAAAGAAGGATGATAATAATTGGACGTGTTGATTTAGTTATCACTCTGAAATAAATGAAAAAAAGAACAAGAAAAATTCTAACTAAAAAAATAAATGGGTTGAAATGAAATTTTTGTCATATTTTATGTAAAATACTATATATTTTATCCCTTAGGATCCCCTTAAAATATTGTATATTGCAACCCCAATTCAGAGTCTTCCAAATAAAGTTTAAATATGTGATTTTACAGCAAGTCATTAACTGTGTAATGAAAAACAAAATAATAGAACAAATATACAAAGGGCAAAAATATTATAATTTTAAGAAACTTCAAAAGCTCTTGGGGAACCTCAAAAATTAAATATAGAATCTTCATATTTTTCACATTCCTAAGTTAAGTGATACTATTACATTTAGAAAACAGATAAAAATGAATTTCATGTATAGTTTCACTCCACCCTATTACTCACCCTTTTCTTGCAAGGGATATACAAAATTATACAGAGTGTTTCACTGGAGGACAATAAAATAAGGGAAATATTTAATAAGCACAGGCCCGGAAACAAACACTTTCTGAGATATTATGTCATTACCATGGTGACAAACTTAATATACCTCGTACATTTACAATCTAAATTCTTACATGGCAAACTTAATGATCGTGCGCATCTTCATTTTTGGAACATAAACCACACGACCTGTTGGATGATTTGCTATTTGGGAAAGGCAGCTGCTGTGGGACATGCATAACGGAGAACCGTCACACTTTCATTTGAACGTTCGAGAATTCTTACGCACAAACTTTCACAACAGGTGTATCGAGAGTTGCTTACCATCGCCGTGGTCTCCCAAGTTTCCCGATTTCAATATACTGGTTTTCTTTTCAGATATTTAAAACCTTCTGTGAATTTCAACCTTGTTGATAATGTTAACGAACTCCGAAAACGCACCGACAATTATTATCAACGCATTAGAGACATGCCAGAATATTCGAATGTGTACGATTGTCGATGAAGAAGCATGCTTATGCCTGTTTTATCATGAACGGTGGTCATATTGAGCACTTGTTAAATACTCTCTTCCTCTATGTATACAGAATGTTCTGTTACTTCAGATCACCTGTACTAACGAGACAAAATCCCATGGATTTCGGAAACGGCTGATTTTTTGGATCTCTGTTTATTATAAATTTGTGCCTTCTTTCATTGTCCTCTATTCACCCCTGTAGTTTGTGCCTGCCATTATAAAACAGCCTGTATATGTCTAATTACACCAGCAATGCGAAATAAGTCATTTTTCAAAATTATGGTTCTTTGGCACTCATACCCCATAATTTTTTTTACCACTGTTAGGCCTACTTTATGGCTTCGATGTTGCTAATTTCTGCTGACAGTAAGTAATGTCTTTTCTTTATAAAGAAGATAACATAAAGCAATCTATCCGTGGTTGATCATGATACTGCTCCTTTCTGCATCCTTGATCAATGATCGCATTTATTTCGAATAAAGAAATAATGAAAATCGAATGCGGCCAACATTCTAACGGACAACGAAAGTTGTGCAGTCTTAGAGAACAGTTAAGTCCCAGGAAGGTGGCAGTACGCATTATCAGACATACAACGAAACAAAACTAATTTTATTACCTCAACCAGTCCTCTTATGAACCAGGTCCCACGTTCTCTGATCATGTGCACTGCTTCCTTTCTGTGACTTATAAAGTACTGTATATGTGCGGCAAAACTTTTTTCTAAAACTCTACGTAGTTAGAATCACTGGCAATTAGAACGAATATTTAGGTTTGATATTCCTCCATAAAAACAGAATGAATGCTGTAACATTAAACTCGGTGTCAAATGCCTCATAGATGGTGGAAATAAAATATTTTATTATTTGTAATAATGGTGTAAAGCAGGGATGCAGAACTCTGCTACAATTGAAGCACGCATCATAA
Organism: Periplaneta americana; assembly: GCF_040183065.1. Lineage (NCBI taxonomy): Eukaryota > Metazoa > Arthropoda > Insecta > Blattodea > Blattidae > Periplaneta > Periplaneta americana. Next base: position 97,635,376 of record NC_091130.1, read on the forward strand.
CTCGGGACACGTAACTCATCCTTTCCACTCAACTCTCGCGTCATTGTACGGTAGGGGGAGAGGAGAAGAGAGAACAGTCTCTATACCTAACGTCACACAAACGTCATTGAAGGCTCCGACCTTGTGGATGGGGTAACGAACTCTTTCTCCATGTTTCCACACCTCTCTTCCCCAGTTCTGCAACCCTGATGTAAAGTAAAGTAAACTCAACCCCATGACAGGCCAAATCGGCCCAGAGGGTGGCGAGAGATTAAGGCCATCACCTTAAGGCCCCCGACATTTAATAGCAGTATGGATGTCAATCCTACGTGCCTGTCGCCTTTACCTCCAAAGAAAATGCCCCTGGTACTAATTTCTGTAGGAAGCTGAGTAGACCCCAGGGCCATAGTGCGGCTGGAGGGATTAGGTCAATTTAATTAGTTGAAAATTTGTACTTCCTCTAATTAAAGGACTCATAGTCTTTTAAAATAAAACTATAGATATATATATGTATATATATATATATATATATATATATATATATATATATATATTATTTCGCTCCATGTATAAGGGTATGATCTTACCGTCCCTGGATACATTCTGTACTTTAAGACAAGAAATAAAGGAATTATTATCATAACATAGTCTGTGAATAGCCCTTGTAATTTAATAACTAAAATTAAGGGATGCAATGCAAATGCACCCTTTAATGTAAAGTAGAAAGTCTAAAGATGAGTTTCGGATGAAAACCCGACAGAGGTATGACAAGTCTTGATAGAATACAGTGCAAGCCCTACAGATATCCTTACGGGGGCAATCGATGGATCAAATACAAGAGCAGAGATGTGGGAATACAATGGAACTGGGGGCTTTGTTATGCTGCACCTCGCGATACTTGTCCTTCTTCCCGAACCCACAACTCATGTCTCTGTCACCACCCTTCGCTTGTTACAGCGCTGTTCCATTGTTATCCGCCCCATATGTTACCATGGTGTAGTACATAATGCTTTTCTATGTCGCTAGCTGGACACATGTCGTCGCCCAGAGTTTTTATCTCTTTGTTGGCCCTTCTTTCTGTCAGAGAGGCGTTTGATGCTTGAGAGGAACCCACTCACACAGTCACACACGCTACCTGTCGAGCGCTTCTGCTGAACAAAGCTCTATTAATAGATATTTTAGTAACATTACTCGTCAGAACAATGACATGTAGTTCTCTGTAATCTTGCATGTTTGGCATCCAGTTCTGTCAATGATTGTAAAATTTAAGTGAGTTGGTATGAGTGCAAAGGAAGATAAATTGCATTGTTTATAATTCTTTTGAAGATATCAGATCAGAGACGACATTAAGATACAGTATATGGATCATATGACGAAATGAAGAGGAAGATAGAAAATAGAAAAGATTGGAGAAAGCTGGGTTTGCAGTGAAAGACCTGCTCTTAGGCAGAATAACAAATAAAAATGAATGAAAAATAATTCTTTTAACATTACAACTAACTATTCAGTGACTGAATAATGTTTGTAACTTTGTTTGCTCATTTAACATTCCTATAAATTCTATATAGAGACAGCAAGACGATACTTATTATAACAGAACTTTTATGTTTGTTTAACTTAACAATCCTTTCTAGTGATTATTCAGAGACGACAAGCTTATTTAAATGTTAATATTATGTACACTAGGTTACTTTTAAACTGTACAGATAATATTTACAAAAGATTAGAGAACATATTTTCTCTCCCTAGTTTCAATATTAAAGTAAAAGATTTATTAAAAGTGGAAATGTTTCACTTGTAATGTTGCTACCCATAACAGTCTAAACAATGGGCTATGTTTTATTTCTACGGAAAGTAAACATGTATAATTAAAAATAATTTTCTTACTACAAGCATATACAGCAGTGGTCGTCAACTCGATGCCCTGTGACGTCATCTCAGGCAGCTCTGAAGCCCGCTGCGCTCGTGTTTCGCTGCCGCGGGCACAGCGGAGGCTTGCGATGGTGGCTGCTTTTTCGTGATAATAAATGTTCCTCATACTGATCAAATTAAACTTAAAGTAATCTGAATGCCTAATACTGGTATTTACATTTATGAAAGCAATTGGTTGATAAGTTAGGGATGAAATGAAAGCTGAATAAAACTAAATACTATACTGCATTTTAAATTTTTACTTTTTCTTTTCATTTTGTTAATGCATGACCATTAGTAAAAATATTTCCTGATCTTCTGTAATGTTAATTTTACGAGATTTTCTAGCCTCTTTATTGCGTACTGATTGCTCAATATTATGCACTATGACCTGGTCAGTTCATGAACTGGGAAAATTATGTAGATTGTAGTCAGATGAATTAGCTAGTTCTGTGGTGGGATTTACTTATTTTAATTAAAGAAAACAATGTTCGTATGTACGTATATGTGGATCCGAACATGCACAGTCTGTCGAATGCTACTGATGAAGCCTGAGAAATCTGACTAACGGAAAATGTGAATAAAAATCACACAAACTTTTTCCTGCTTTTATACAGTACGTATATCACCTTCAGTTCATTATCACACTATCAGTCTGTCATTTCTAGCTGAAGCCAAGCAGGAGCACAATCTACATCCTCAGTAGATAGGTCTATGATATAGGTAAAAATAAGATAACAGTACTTTCGAAACAGTTCCGAGAAAATAACAGTTCCAGAAAAAGAAATATAGGTCGGAACACTCTGTTCCAAAATAACAATAACAGTTTCTGACAGAATCTTCCTCATAGGAACTGGAGTACTGTGTAACGTACCGTACAACTATCTTGTCTGGAACACTCCAGAAACTCTCTCAGAGACCATAACAGTTCCAGCCTAAATATTCTCCTTGGGTGTACAGCAGTTCCTTCAGAATTGAATATTATTATTATTATTATTATTATTATTATTATTATTATTACTATTTCAAAGTCACTGTTTTACTATATAAAGTGAAAAAATACACAAATGTATATACCGCACTGTATTGTGTTATAAAATTCGTATATTGTAACATATCTGCCTTCTGACGGATACACTGGAAGGAATGGTGAACGGGAGAAGAGTTTGGGGCAGAAGAAGATATCTGATGATAGATGACATTAAGATATTTTATAGATCATATGCGGAGACTAAGAGGAAGGCAGAAAATAGAAAAACTGGAGAATGCTGGATTTGCAGTGAAATACCTGTCCTTGGGCAGAACACTATGAATGAATGACTACGGTAACAACAGCGCAAATGTAGTCCAACTAATCTCAATGTTTATTACAAATAAATTAAGAAGCTTTAATAGAGACTAATATCACGTAGTAGTAATATCCCTTATTTAACAGGAGGAATGATCAAATTATTACGATGTTTTATGATTTGTATAAATTACTGTTACAACTGACTGTAACAGCTGTCGTGGTTCGAATTGCATTATGGTCTAAGATTTTAGAAAACGGAACTAGTTCCGAAACAATATAAAATTTGGGTGATTATTACGTTATGTCAGACGCTTGCTGTCATTTCTGAACTATTCTTTGAAACTAGTACTTTCCTGGAAACGAAATTCTTGGAAAATTTCCAGAAAGAGAACAATTTTTCTGGAAAAATTCCAGAAAAAGAACGATTTTTTCCAAAGCTAGGCTATGCAAATCTTGAAATCTGATATTATACATTTAACTCTTGAAACTTTGAATGAAATTCCTGACGACTGTTAAGTCATAGCCTACTACTTCTATTCAACATTGCAGCTAGCTTCTGCCAAGAGCCGCTACTGAACGAGAGATAGGGTTGCATAATGCCGAGCACGAGGTAATGCACGCTTGCCCCGCACGTAAGCAGTGCCGAGTGCCCTTGCCCGTTTTCAGTCGAGTTGACGATCACTGATATACAGGGTGATTCAGACCACACGTAACAGTCATTACTTCGGAAACTAGTGCATTAAAATTTTCGAGAAAAAACTGTTTATCACTAAACCACATGTGAACTTTCACATGAGCTTGATTTCATCAATCAACTCTAACAGGAAGTAGGGTCAGTGGCGTATCACTTTAAAATTTAAAATGAGAGTCGGGCCAAATAGGGTACCATTTGATAGGGGTCTTCAAAACAAACAACTTTCATAGGAAACTTTTTTTTACCAATTCCTACTCTTTCAATGAAAAAAACGTACAAAAATATAATGCCATGAAATGTTATAAGACGAAAATGTAAACAAAATAAGTAAAGTTGACATTTTACTGAAAGACTGGACACTTCCATTAATTTTTATAAATGTTCAAACTGTCTGCCGTTCTGACCAGCATACACCCGTACTCTTCTTCTAACACTGTCAGTGACACCTAACACCTCGACGTGGTCAAGTGACAGGTCTCCCGGATTCGCTCTTTTATGTCACCTCTTATTGTGGAACAATCTTGATAGACGATGTTTTTTAACTGTCCCCAAAAATAGAAATCCAAAGGATTCAAGTCAGGAGATAGTGCTGGCCATGCCACAGAACCGTATCTCCCAATCCATCACCCAGGGAAGAGCTGATTGGCAGTATCAGGTGCCCCAAAGAGAAATGAGCTGGACAACCATCCTGCTGAAGCCACATTACTACTCGTGTTGGTTGAGGATGTTCTTCAGGAATTCAGCATACATGACACTATTCAGAGCATCTTCAAAGAAATAAGGTTCAATTATTCGGTGTCCGAAGATGCCACATTAGACATTGACACTCTACCTATGCTGGTTGTCCACTTCTCTCAGCCAGGGAGGACCGACTTGAGACCAGTAGTGAGCATTATGGATATTGACGTCGCCATTGCTCTTGAATGTCGCTTCATCTATGCAAAGAGTACAGTGATGAAACCGACGGATTTTACCTGACAATTAATTCTATTTTTGAGGACGGTTAAAAAACATCGTTTATCAAGATTGTCCCACAACAATAGATGACATAAAACAGCGAATCCGGGCGACCTGCCAGTCACTTGACCACGCCGAAGTGTTAGGAGTCACTGACACAGATAGAAGAAAAATACGGGTGTGTGCTGCTCAGAATGGCAAACAGTTTGAACATTTATGAAAATTAATGGAATTGTCCAGTCTTTCAGTAAAATGTCAACATTAATTATCCATTTTCGTCTTGTAACATTTCTCAATATTGATGGCACTGACTTTTTGTATGTTTACTCACAAAAGAGTGGAAATTGGTAAAAACGTTTCCTATGAAAGTTGTTTGTTTTGAAGAGCTCTATCAAATGGTACCATATTTGACCCCGAATCCCATTTGATATTTTAAGGTGATACGCCACTGACCCTACTTCCTGTTAGAGCTGAGTAATGAAATCGAGCTCAAGTGCATGTGGTTTAGTTATAAATATTTTTGTCGAACATTTTAATGCACTAGTTTCCGAAATAAATGACTAATGAGCGGTCCGAATTACCCATTGCCTTTTCATACATTTTCTCATTGAAAGATTAGGAATTAATAAAAACTTTTCCTGTGAAAATTGTTTGTTTTGAAGAGCTCTATCAAATGGTACCATATTTGACCTAGACACCCATTTGAAATTTTAAGGTGATACACCACTGACTCTACTTCTTGTTAAAGCTGATTGATGAAATCAAGACCAAGTGAAAGTTCACATGTGGTTTATTGATAAATATTTTATTCTCGGAAATTTTAATGCACTAGTTTCCGAAATAAATTACTGTTACGGGTGGTCTGAATCAGCCTGTATAAATATGTAATGACAATCCCTACAGACGTCAAAATAATGACAGTAAAAGTAAGCCATTGTTTAACTTCCATTTATAATTATACAGTCTAAACACGATGATATATATATAATTACATTTGATGTGTCAGCCCAAATTCAGAAATTATTTGCACGCGATTGAATAATGTTTGCGCGATAATATTTATTATCATGTCTGCAATTTCTTATATAACACTTCCTTAAGTAGGAAAATTGTTTTCAATTAATGCCTTTATTAGTTCGAAAGGCTATTGAGAGACTCCAAGTTACAATACATTATTATGAGTTCAGTTATCACATTTTATAATGCTACAACGGATTTTAGTGGTCACTCGTTTAAAATCAAACAATAATAATATTATAAATTTAGAAAACCGCGTTAGTTTTATTCTAAGCAAACCAAGTAGAAACTCATACAAAGAGGATGTTTGATCTCATGAACAATAATTGGACAGTTGTTTGAAACAGGAGCACGACACATCTAATCAAATCAGAGCTGCAAACTGCAATCGACTTCAACTACGGGTGGACAAGACGAAACGCCACCGAAGCTGCAGAAAACTAGTCGCCGGAGTGCCACTACCTGCTCCCGGGTTAATGGCCCTGTTATTCTCGGACTAGATCCCGCGCAAAGTACATGTGGATTATAATGGTTAACAGAAATCGTCGACCTGGTTGGCAAGTTGGTATAGCGCTGGCCTTCTATGCCCAAGGTTGCGCGTTCGATCCCGGGCCAGGTCGATGGCATTTAAGTGTGCTTAAATGCGACAGGCTCATGTCAGTAGATTTACTGGCATGTAAAAGAACTCCTGCGGGACAAAATTCCGGCACATCCGGCGACGCTGATATAACCTCTGCAGTTGCGAGCGTCGTTAAATAAAACATAACATTAACAGAAATCTAGCAATAATTCATAATTTTTCAACCGTTCTTGTGCACAGTTATAATGAGACCGCAAATGTACTCAGACGTGTGCAACAATCGAGAGAATATTCTCGGACTACCAGATCCCGCGCAACAAAATATTGCAGAAAGCAGTTTTCAGTTTTCTGCTGAGTGCCAAGTGTGTGTAAGTTGTGTCAGGAGGTACAGTACAGAAGAACGCACTTTTATTTGTAACACTTTCGCAAAAAAAAAAAGTCTTCGTGGAGAAAGTGTCGCCATAAGTTCCGCTGTCAATTTCCCAATTCCCCAGTGCCGGTTAAAACAACAATATACCGATTAGCAAAGAAGTTCACAACAAGTAGGGGGTGTCTAAAACATATGTTCAACTCGCCATTAAACTATTAAAATTAAAACCATACAGAACACGTGTAGTGCACCAGCTTTTGGCCCCTGACGACGGAGCTAGGATTCATTTTTGTAATTGGTACCTTCAATCAGTCCAAGAATGAGGTAAGCTTTTATGTTTTTTTATCGTACCGCATGTTACTATCGCTTTGACGTTAAACTTTTTTTCGTTTTTATCGTACCGCATATTACTATCGCGCTTTGACGGTAGGAAGAACACTCCTATAGCATGCGGGGGCCGCTAGACTTTCGGTTAAGCGGTGACTTTTCGTCTCGTACACCAGGTATTACGCGAGACAAAATCTGTCTCAAAATACTCTTAAGTTAAACCTACCTGGCGAAGTGTATAATGAAGTTGTTTTCAGTAACTGAAGGGAATAATTTGTCAATTTTCTATATAAAATTTTGTCGATTCTTTGATCCTCCATACTTTCTTCAACCCTAATTGATTTGTTAATAAAGCATTTGACAACTATGTCATAACTAATTTTATACCAAGATTGAATTTTATTTACATCGTAGGGGAATTCGGGGGAATATGGGCACGTGGAGAATATGGGCATTATTACGTTTTCATGTCGAAACTCTTGCAACGAATCACGTTTCTTCGCTAATGACGGTTAGTATAAAGTGAGAGTATCGTAATGGTTGCTGTGGGAAGCGCGCTGTGCAGTATTGTCTCGTATTGTTGTTAAAACAGCCATCTAAACATGAGTATTGACTTCCAAGTATACTAAAATTTCACGATACTTATTTTAGATATGTTATATGCAATATTACACATGAACTTCAGAAAATAGTTTAAATCTAACAGTATACATACAGAATACACATCTTGAACTGTCGTTCTGTTGCGTTAGACGTTGTTCTGTGAATAGCTTACGGTAGTGCCAACTGTTGAAAGTAAACACTACATATCGGGGAAATATAGGTGCTAATGTTCGGGGGGAATATGGGCAAGCATTACACTCCATAAAAATGACTCTTCAATCTTGATGAAAATGGTACAAATGATTAAAAGAGCAAAAGTTGTCATTGCACCCAAAGAACACAAATTGGTGCATTGCATTTACCCTAAAGAAAAGGAAGAAACCATTGCCCTATGGCCAAATCTGGCAGTAGGCCAAATCTGGTGAATACGGGGGTGAGGAACGAACGGGTGCAAAACTGGAGTGTTGCGAGAGCTCTGTGAGCTGGCGCAGTGTCGTCATGGAACATCCATTTGTTCTTTGTCCAGAGTTGTGGTCGTACATATTGAAACTGGACGTGAGGATCATTATGCACAATTTGTCGAATTTTTTCGACATTTTCAGCAGTGTTGCACGTGTGTGGTCGACCTGGCCTCTCGTCGTTCTTCAGCGATGTTCTGCCATTTCTGAAACGCGAATGCCACTCAAAACACCTCGTCTGACACACTGCTTCATTCCCGTAGATTTGCTTCAACATTCCAAGGTTTACGGTTGCCGTTTTCCTAAAGAATTTGACGTTGGCTCTCTGCTCCAGTTTCGAGTCCATCGTGATTTGGCAAATGCGCGGATGCACGTGCTAACAAAACCTTGTGTAACACAGGTCTCAATGAAGATAGCGCTTCGAAACTTTGTGTCGGCTCTCTTCAAGGTAGTCTAGTGTCAGTGCTGCGCACCCGTGTCAATCACTTGATTCCTTCGCCCACAGCAGACACAATCTCGGAATTTAATGATCCCACCGCATATATTTTTCTTAATAATCAAGAATTTCGTTGTTTATTTCTACATCAGTAAGCATGAACCTGCAATTTTGATAGTAGAGGGACGTGATTCACATAGTTGCTATCCTAACATTCTTAACTTTGCAGTAGAAAACGGAATATGCATATTTTGCATTCCTCCACACACCACAGCCTGGCTTCAATCAGCAGATAAGGGTCTGTTTGAAGAAAGCTTACAAAAGTTGTGCTACAGCTTTCTTCAGGCAACATGGGAGAACTTTTACGAAGGTCGAGTTTCCTTCCATTGTCAAAGAAGCATGGAACAGATATGTCAATGTAGGCTATGTTTGGCTGTAAATGCCTTCCGAGCTTCAGGTCCTTTTCCACTGCACATGAGTGTCATTCCTGATTATATTTACATTGGCAGGTGACAAACCTACAATTCATACAATTCCTTCCACTGATTCAAATGTTTTAGAATCTCCAAACGTCATTCATCGCCAAAAAGTCACATCACCTGCCAAAGGCGTTACGCAATAATCATCACAAATTGCATATACAATATATAATATAGTTAATACAGTTATATTTTCAAGTATTTTATGTGTTTTTTCACTTCTTTCAGTCGACTGTGATTCACATCATTAATGCCCATTTTACCCCCACACTCGGGGGAATATATGGGCAAAACACATTAACTTGCATTTTCCAGTTTTACTTGCATACGTTTAGAAGTAAGCAGTCAGGATTCTTATATAATATAGCTAGATTGTTAAGAAACATATCCCAGGTGTGAAATTAATTATTAGAGAAAACCGAGAGATATTGCACCCGAAATAGTACTAAGGTGCCCATATTCCCCCGACTTCCCTTATACTAAACGTCGTTGAATAGTCTAGGCTACAAGCTATAGACCTATTACTATGATTCGACATGTTCCAACTCTCCTCCATGAGAAGTCTCCACAATGTTTATAATTGTAGGCTATGTAACGAGTATTTTAGACAGTGGCGGCTAGTGCTTCAAAATTTTGTTCGTTTACTTTCTTACTACAAAATATTAAGCTTATCATGCTACAGTCGTAAAATTTGTAAAAACTCACCTATTTATTTCCACAGTGTTTTCCCAGAAGAGTCTCTTCGTAGTGTCATTAAAGCGTATCAGTTCATGAATGACTTTCAGTTATTTATGGCACTGACGAGTTCAGAAACATTTCAGTCTGTGTGTCTCTAATGGAATTTTTCAGAGACAGCAATTCATTTTCAACTTTCGGCGAATGTACAAAATTACTAGAAATTTTACTAACAATCCCTATGACGACTTCAGAGGCTGAAAGAGGTTTTCCTACTCTCCTCCGAACAAAACACAAGGAAAACAGGAAATAAATTTTCTTATTTCACAGCCACATAACCACTGAAACTTCTCGTACGCGTCAGAATGGAATTTTCTGTTGAACGAACGGGTTTTGGTTTTCACGCACTGCGAAATTTCAAGGTTCGGAGTCGATCTACCAAGACGCTTAATCTCACACTTCTTTTTTTAAGCTGCGCGATGAAAATGGATGTTCTATTAAAGATTTAATTGTATTCATCTTAACTAGGGTCTATTTAATATATTAGAATAACACAAACAACACAATTTATTGAAACAGCTTCTTATGCGCCACCATGTGCTCTCAACCAACTTGATTCAAGTAACTGCAGTGAAACGGAAAGAAAAAACACCAATATTACAAGCTCACCCTCTATCCCCCAAAAAAACTTGTTTTCGCACCTAACTGCAGGCGCAGGGCGGGCATGTTCTGTTTTTGATTCATTCATTGTCACTCATCAGCTACTGCCATCTGTTTCCATTTTCAAAGCTCTTTACCTTCCTGTTCGTTTATCAACAACTTGCAATCCACACTGGACAACATCCCTCTCATCCCCTGTCCCGAAGAGATACCCAAGATCAAGTCAGTCTCCGTAAGAAGTACGGTCGTTTACTTTGGCAAGTCAACGATGAGGCTCCTACAAACGATTATAGTTGGAGGAGAAACTTACTACAGCTGATCATACCAATCGTGTACTTCATAATAAAATTTGACTTGTATTTTAAACCAAAATATCCTTATTTTTTTTCAGGTGTAGCGCAAACTTGCTACAACCTTAAGGAGCCGCGCCTGATTTTAGAATGGAATAACGATGTTTTATTACGACGAAGTGAAAAGAAACGACTATATAGAAGCATTTCATATGTTGACATAGAGAATAATGGAGCGTGTAAAATGGACAGACGGAATAAGAAATGAGACTGTGTTAGAAAGGGTGGATGAAGATAAGGAAGTGAAAAAGGAATGGGCCCAATCATAGGTTGAGAAAAAACTGCCTACTGAAGGATACAAGGGAGAAGTGGTGAACGGAAGAAAAGTTCTGGGTAGATATATGAGTCAAGCAGTAGCAATGTCATTGTCACTACCAATATTCCAACAAACCGCGAGAGACAGCGGTCACGACGGAGCCGAATGGACACAGAACAAACACAAATATTAGGCTGTTGATATCAACGAAAATGATTAATGATAGGGCAATATGGAGATTGTTGTGGAATTAAGAGTGGAGGATTGTTGTGGAATTAAGAGTGGAGAACGGGAGAACCTAAAGGTAACTATTAATCTTAATTCTGTCCATAACAAATGCAACTTCTTCATTCCGGGATTTGAACACATGTTCGCGGTTGTCGTCAACCAACGCTCTGCCAGCTGAGCTACCAACGAGCTTATAATCTTCCTGAAAAATCGGCAGTGTTTGAACTCCTAACTCTGGAGCACCATGGACAACGACGACTGGTGAAAAATTGCTTCTGATATTTTAACTTTAACAGTAATTCCCCTTAATGCTTCGCAGTACAATTGTTTTGAGCATACTGCTTTGATTTAACTCTTACTACTGCACTGTTTATTGTAGAAATATGATCTTTAGGTTTCATAAATAACACAAGTTACTATGCTGTTATATAAGTGGTGCTTTAGACCAGGGTTTCCCAACCGATGTGTCGCGACACACTAATGTGTCGTGCAGCCCCATGGAGTGTGTCGCGAAATTTTGGAATTGAAAAATAAATTTTATGGCATCGAGAAAGTCTCTAACTGTCAACGAGAAAAATGAGTTGCTAAATTTGTCATGAGATTCAACTATGAACAAAATTCCTACACAATTCAGTGCAGTCTTTTTGAAATTATGCGCGTTGTCAGTATTCCACAATTCCAAAGAAAGCCATAAACATTTTGCTGCCATTTTCAACGCCATACTTGTGTGAATCAGCATTTTCTACCATGAAAACAGTGAAATTTAAACAAAGAAACAAACTGCTGCATGTTGAAGGTTATTTAGGCCTATTACGTTTCGGCCTGTCAACCATCAAGCTACGTACAGAGAAACTCTGTTCAACCCACAAAGCGCAGACATCACATTGATTTAAATAAGTGAGTTTTCAAAAACGATAATAAAAATCTTTTATCGACAACCAGGATGGATAGGTTGGGATTTTTGACATATACCTTTGTTTTTTCTAATGCTACTCAAGTAGCTGCTTGTTCTTTTTTTTCGATTACGTGTTAACATCGACCTATCTGCAACACTGGATGTCCGACACTACATAGAGGTTATCAGCGCCCTTTTTCTGGTGGAACTCACTGTAACGGTGTTCCGACACCTTTTTATTGCATTTTTCATCATGGAAATGAAATATATGTGAATAACTATGTTTTTAACACAATTTTTCTTTTAAACTCGCTTAGACTTTGAAAGTCTTAGTTGGGCGAAAATGAGTTTAAAAACGGCAAAATTCCCGTGCAGTGAACAGAAATCGTCTCCCCTTTCGTTATAAAATAGTCAACATAGAGTTCCACCATCTTTTTCTCCAGAGGAAGACCATTGGTTACTACAGTATTATTATTATTATTATTATTATTATTGTTATTATTATTATTATCATTATTACTATTATTATTACTACTACTATTATTAATAAAAACAAATAAGTGTGTCGCGATATCGTGGGCGTTCAGTGAAGTGTGTCGTCAGTAAAAAAAAAAGTTCGAAACCACTGCTTAAGACGATTGATTGTGACGTCTACACATTATAGCTAAATTTTATACATTCTGCAGATACTTCATTCCATTGAAAGTTGAGAAGCTCTACTATATTCCAATATATATAAAGGTTGAGTTTTAAGTCCACCAACAAACTTCAGGGGGTGATTCCTGACAAAATGGAGCACAAAAGTTCATATCACCTTGTGTCCGGAAATGCAGAGTTTCCACGGTAGATGGACAATCTCTCATAACTTGCAGTGTGCGATTTGTGTGTTGCAGATAGTGTGATTTAAGCAAAGTAGAAGCACAATGGTCAGTTGACAGACAGCAACATAACCGTCCTTTGGCTTACACCATGTTGGCGGGTCACTTGCCTGGAGCTTGTTCCAGAGTTGTTCTCAAAATCATAGAGAACATGTTCCTCCACATATGGTGTACGCACAGTCTGCCGCCGCCCTGCACGTTCATCTGTCTCAAAGGTCTCGTGCTCACACAAACGCCGAAAAATGACTCCAAATGTAGTGTGATGTGGATGGTGTTGTCTGTCAGGGTACGTGGCTCGGTACATCCTTGCTGCCTCTCAACCGTTTCCACCTGATTGGCCATAAACGAACACCATATCGGCTTAATCCTGGAATCAATACTGGATCATTTGGCTCCTTACTTACTTCTTACAAGGAACCCGGAAGTTCATTGCCGCCCTCACATAAGGTCGCAATTGGTCCCTATCCTGAGCAAGATTAATCCAGTCTCTATCATCATATCCCACCTCCCTCAAATCCATTTTAATATTATCCTCCCATCTACGTATCGGCCTCCCCAAAGGTCTTTTTCCTTCCTGCCTCCCAACTAACACTCTATATGCATTTCTGGATTCGCCCATACGTGCTACATGCCCCGTCCATCTCAAACACCTGGAGTTAATGTTCCTAATTATGTCAGGAGAAGACTACAATGCGTGCAGTTTTGTGTTGTGTAACTTTCTCCATTCTCCTGCAACTTTATCCCTCTTAGCTCCAAATATTTTCCTAAGCACCTTATTCTCAAACACCCTTAACCCATGTTCCTCTCTCAAAGTGAGAGTCCAAGTTTCACAACCATAAAGAACAACCGATAAATTAATTGTTATATAAATTCTAAGTTTCAGATTTTTTGACAGTAGACTGAATGATAAAAGCTTCTCAACCGAATAATAACAAGCATGTCCCATATTTATTGTCTTCTACGTTGCTTAAATTACACTGTCTCCAACACACAAAACGCACACTGCAAGTTATGAGAGAATGTCGTCGGTGCCATTTACCGTGGAAACTATGCATTTCCGGACACAAGGTGATATGAACGTTTGTGCTCCATTTTCAGTCAGGAATCACCCCCTGAAATTTGTCGGTGGACTTAAAACTCACCCGTATAGGCTGTTTCATGTAACTTTGTGACTTCAAATATTTTCGAAACGAAAACATGCATAATATGGAGAGCCTACTTGCGCAGAAATGTATCCACGCCAGGGGTTCAAAATATGAGACGATATACACAATCCAAAAAGTTATGGAAATATTACTTTCAGCACAAAGTGTATTGTTTATAAATGGAACATACTCGTACATATTTTTCTAGCGATATGAAAAGTATAGGCAACATTATGGAGAACAACATTGGTTTACTAAACAAGATACATTCACACATAATTCATGGAGGACGTGGGACTGAAAACTACTTTGTCAATGATGTTTCAGCATGATTGTTGCTCAGAGCACTTCGTACATGTGAGCAGAGAGTTGTTAATGAAAAGTTTTCAAATCGATGGGTAGGACGGGATGGTCCTGTGAGGTGGCCGGCTCGGTCCCCCGAAATGATACCATAGACGTTTTGCTCTGGACACAGTGAAAAATGGATTGCATCAAGAAGCTCCCAACAACAATAGAGAATATATATCAGCGTATTACTGAAGTACGTGAAGCAGTATCTAATGGAACACTGCGATTCTTTTTTGTCCACTGTCTTCACATGTGCGTTGACGCAAAAGGTGGTAATTTTAAATATCGGCTTAAGTGACGAATTTGTATAATAAGTTAAGAAGTTTATTTTGTTACAATTATTTTCAAGCGTATTTCCTGTGCTGAATGCAATTTAGGCTATAAGACTTGACTTTTTTTTTTTTTTTCGAATCTTCAGGTCGCTAGTATTTCATTTTGGAAAATGAAACCAATTCTGCTATCCATAATTTTACCTTTAATTTTCATTTAACTAGACAAAAAACACGAATTTTCTATTGAAGAACAATACACATTTTGTAGAAAGTAAGACTTGTTTCTGAATTTGTTGGATTGTATTCTATATCTTCCAATTTTGTGAGCCGCTGACATGGGTAAATACCTGTGCAAAGAGGTTTTCAATATTTTGTTTCTTTTCGAAAATATTTCAGGTTGCATAGTTAGATGAAACATTCTGTATATATGTAGGCCTACACATGCTACAAGGAATGTTCCAGTGGCCATGTTGCGAAGTTCTAGTGTAAGTAAGGTACATGAGCCATATTCCGACACTCTAAGCTTTGAAAATTTATATTTTTTCATTCAATGTGGAAACTTTATAATTTGTATACGTTTAGTATATTTACACAAATACTTAGAAAAAAATATTTCAGGTATATACTTACAGTGAAATTCAAACAGTAGAACGAATTTGAAAAGTTTACAAAGTGTCGGAATTGCGACCCTGTGGTCCTAATTCTGACACATGATGTACCTTAATTCCGACACATAAACAAATTTTACAATAACCTTATGAAACATTAAGGCAGCCTTACATAAGTGAAATTAATTACTTCTAAACCATTTTCATTATATTTATTACTATAATCATCGAGTTAAATAAAGCTAAACACGTTCAATATGGTGACATAATACAAGCAGGATGACTCGAAAAAAAAAAAACAAGGTAGAAAATATTAACACATATTCTTGATTGAAACTTTGGTACATAGAAACTGGATAGAAAAATCCTTTGACTGGAGAAATACATTATCAGTCTTCACAATGAGGACAAACGAAGGATCCTCGAAAATCAGCACTCATGTCAGCACATTCTTCATGCACATACTTCTTACACTTGCAGCACAATCGCACATCGGCGACTCTGTCCACCATACATATTGTGCAAAACCAACTTTCTTTTCTCTTTAAAGGCATTTCACTTGGGTCTGCTTCTTGATAATCTTGCACAGACATAGTTTTACTGGGACATTCGGAAATTTTCTTTGGAATTTTTGATGCTATAGTCTTTAGAAGATTCTTCGTTTCTGTCTTCGTGAATAAGGATTTCAGTATACGTTGAGCTTTTGCGTTCATAGCGGGACATCTTGGCTTGGTTTTATTCTGAAGTTTGGGTGAAGTCAAAATTTCTGTGAAGCTTGTTGACAGCCTTTCGTCATTCACAGGAACTCCACTATCATTAGCACATTCAGTGACTGATGAGTTGCAAAGCTCACTGTTACCGTCACTCTCCTCGTCGGATTCTAACCCCTCTCTATCTTTTTTGGATGGTTGCAGAAAATATAAATCAGAGGGAGCGAATGCACTATCTGGTATTACCTCTGGGTTAAATGGATAGATCCCAGTGTCCCTAAACCCAGACATGATATTGTTAGGTGTCATGGACTTCAACCAAACGTCAGGAAAAAATTTTCCCAAATCTTGCTTTCGTAATGGTTCTTTCGCCATGATTGCTCCAGTACCACAAAACTGCCGGATCCCAGAATTGTTCGAAGGATCCGAAAACTGTCTTGTCTAGAGGCTGCAATTCGTGTGTGCAATCACTCGGCAAGCAAAACAATATTATGTCATGCTCATCTGCTACATCAACGATATTGGCATCAAGGTGAGATTTTGCACCATCGAAAATGAGCAAGGATTTGCCGACAGTTTCAAATTTAGCAAAATGAGCTAGCCATTTAATAAAGACCTGACACGTCATTGAACCCTTTTTTGTCATTTCAATAGCTGTGCCTGAGGGAATTTCATCATCCCATTCCGGCGAGTCTCCTTTTTCCTTTGAAGAGAATCATGGGAGGAATTGCTTGACCTACTGCGTTACAACAAGCTACAATTGTTATATTTTCTCCATGTTCTGGTGCAATCAAATGTAAGCGTTTAGTGCCTTTAGCAGCAAAAACGTCCTGTGTGTGATGAAGAGTCAATAAACACCCCTTCTCATCGATATTGTAAATATTCTCAGGTTTTCCCATAAATCCATGTTCGACCATTATGGCTTCCAGTTTATCAAAATAGTCTTTCACAATTACACGATTTAGTTTCATTGCCCTGCCCTGGTTCAAAGTTTGCGTTTTCCTTTTTGACACATCTTGATGCCACTTTAGAAATAATTTCATCCACTTCCTACCAGCTAACCCTAAGTTTTTATTAAAATTATTCTTTATGCCGTTTATTTCACAAAATGTGAAAACAGTCTTTTCACAAGTTTACTAGTCGACGACATCCCTCCATCTGCAAGTCGGAAAAGTCGGCTGCACAATTCTCTTTCTTGCGCGAAGCTTAAAAGTGCAGGACGACCAATATCTTTCTTCTCAGCCCCGGCATTCACATGATACCTAAGGGTGTTCCTTGCTATACCGTAGCGTGTAGCAGCTGTGTTAAGAGGCACACCATTCTTCACAGCTGCAACAGCCCGTGCCATTACATCCTCAGGAATTTTCGCTAGTGGCTTACCCATAATCTAAAATAAAGAAGAGGTATTAAAGATAACGAATTTTGCACCTAATTTCTGAGCTAAACACGCAGTAGTTTTGGTAAAATGCATGAATACTGCTAAGTATACCGTTCCAACGCTAAAGAGCATTAAATAACTCGAATTTATATTGGGATGCTTTATCATAAATCCTGTAGTAAGCATAACTGAAGTCAGTGCAACAGGGTTCATAATTCCGACATGTGTCGGATTTAAGGGCACCTCGTTTGCTGTTACTAATCGCGCTATTACACAATCCATATAGATAGATTCTGAAATTAATGAACGTCATATTAAACCACAATACTTTACACTGTGAATGATGTCCAATATGAATTACATACCTTTGTCAAAAGCAGAATACTCAGAAAAATATGCTTCCTTCAGACAATACTTCTATCACACAAAATGTCTACTCACGCTCTGACCGGGAGAGAAACGCTTCTGCAAACTTGTTTATCACGGAACTGATATTGCTCTAACACTGCTTCAAGAAACTTCAGTCCTCTATCGGTTTAGTCCACAAGTTTTTGCAGCAGAGCACACTATCGTAATTAAGACTATGTCGGAAAATAGCTCACCTACCTTATTAAGAAACAATTTAATAATGGGAATTCATCCAGAGAACACTTAGATTGCGTGTTATAATGGAAATTATTTGTCATTAAAACATCAGTATATTTATAAAATCCTCTCTGATACATAATTTTTGATTAATGAATATTGTAAAGAAAAGTGTACCAGTAGATCGATAAGAATATGAATAACAGTCCAAGCAATCTTATAAGGAGAAGAGCCTCCTATAACTGTTGTTACAGGACATACTTACTTACAAATGGCTTTTAAGGAACCCGCAGATTCATTGCCGCCCTCACATAAGCCCGCCATCGATCCCTATCCTGTCAAGATTAATCCAGTCTATATCATCACATCCCACCTCCCTCAAATCCATTTTATTATTATCCTCCCATCTACGTCTTGGCCTCCCCACAGGTCTTTCTTCCTCCGGCTTCCCAACTAACACTCTTTATGTATTTCTGGAATCTCCCATATGTGTTACATAACTTACCCATCTCAAACGTCTGGATTTAATGTTCCTAATTATGTCAGGTGAAGAATACAAAGCGTACTTTGCTGTGGTCGTGCCAGAGAATCAATCCCATTCCGAGGATTATTGCATGGTTTCGTAACAAGCTGCTTTTTTACGGTGATGTGTTGTTAGCACTTCGCCCTACCCCCAAGCTGGAGGATCACCCCTTATCGGCCGTCCACGACTGCTTATTCAATATATTCGCAGCTACTCTCCATATCTAGAGGCCGTCTCCTCTATCCGTAACCTGAGGACACGCCATGTCTTGGTATAGGGACCACAATACATGGGTTACAGGACAAACTCCATTAATATTTACTCTCAATTGACGAGGATAACTACTCCAAACTCTCAATATTTTCTCAATATAACGACGTCAACAAGTGGAATTGTGACGTCTTCGGGAGAATTGCTATTGATCTTTTATACTGTATCTTTGCACGACAATAACAAAGTACAAGGATACACGATTGCTTAATGAACACTATGTTAGGCAGTACTTCAAATAAATTCTACATAACTTGGATCCCTTTTTAAAATTACTGCTGCAAAGAATGTACTGGGTGTTCATTTCAAAGTGTGTTATGACGTCACTATTGTGAGTCAGCGATTTGAAGCGAGTTTCACCTTTTATGTCAGAGAAGTTGCCTATTAATCAAGGCGTTCAATCTGAACTTGAGAACGTGTACGATATAACTTGAACGTCATAGTAACAGTTCGCGGTCTGTAAAGTCTGTGTGATACCATAACCTCTTTCGAACTGTGTTTTGCGCGGGCAAGTCGTACGCAGGGCATTTGTTATCATCGGTTGCGTACGGCAAAATTCCACAATACAAATCAAATGCTCCGTGTCCATGTTGACCGTCCAAGTTAATGTCAACAAATACGTAAGTAATCGTCTTAACCCTCTCCACATATCCCGACAATAAGAAAAAAACTCACCTCAGTACGTGTTTCCAAACAGTTCACATTCCTACCACTACAGGTGTTACCGTACGTATCGGTAAGTACTCTTCAGAATGAACGCCGTACTTGCTAGGCAACTTCTCTGGCACATAAGTAATACGCCTCTGTTGAAGTGTAGGAAGATTGAATTCTCTAGGCTCAACGACTAGCCACATGACGGCATACAGCGAGCCGTGACACACTTTGAATTGAACACGCAGTATTCTTATGAGGCCTCGACATCCTCATTGAATAATCATTTACTATACGTAGCAATATCTATTAGTTTGAGAAAAATTCGTTCAGGCATCGGGAATCGAACACGTAGATCGTGTCCTGATATAGCTCAGAAGGAAAGAGCGCTCAACGCGCATAACTGAGTGGTTCCGGGTGCGATTCCCGGAACCGGAACGAATTTTTCTCAAATTAATAAAGATTATATTGTTTTTACTTGAAGTATCATTTTAAATTTGCAATAAAATTACGTGTACGAAGAAGACTGATTAGCCACATTCACAACTGTACTTCTGGAGTTTGTAGTGAGCTCACTGCTGTCTACTTCACTCTCTATGAAAATTCGGCTATTATGTAGTATAATGGACTGAAACAACCTATACACCATGCAGAAGACAGCGCATGATATCTATTCTTCACACGATAGTGTTACTCTGTCTCGGCGTAAGATTTATCACGTCCTCTGTTACCAATTTGTTAACAAGAAAGTGTGGAAATTTATGCGATTTATGTTTGCCACTCCAGCTGTAAAATTATATAACTACACTGCATTCTGCGTAATCTGATTATGAGATTAAAGTCCTTGCATTAGTCACATTAGTGGATTAAAACTTAATCCAAGCTTGACCCAGCAACCACTCATTTTATCGAGTCGTGAGTGATTGATGTATGATTCTTTGAAAATAATAGTTCAGAGAAAAAGGGGTTATGTAAACAATATAAACATTTATATTACTACTTAACCTGACAAACTGACACAAAGACTGACGGACTAACAAACAGAGTGACAGTAGTAATTTACGAACTTCCTCTTTCATTTTATCAAACTGTTCTTCAACTTCGTAATACTTTGATACAATTTTTAAATCTCATTTCTTTAACATTTATGTTCTGCAACCGAAAAGTAGCTTATCTTCATCGTTGCACTAACCATCATTATCACCAGACTCAACGTTGATAATTTGGTCTGGTCCTTGCCTCGATGGCGAAGAAGCACACTGTAGATCACCACAAGCTGTTACAAAATTACACACGGGACAGAATGTTTCATGTTAAAATCAACTATATCACAAGATATTAACGCAGGAGTGCCATAATGCACTGTTCTGTTTCACTCGAAAATTTATACAAACGGTCTGCCTTTCAATCCCCATTATAACAATAGTGTGTTAGGATTTACGGCAGTGGCCGGCATGTTCCGTGCTCTGTGACGTCATACCACGGAGCCGCCACGCTCTTTGCTCGGGAAACTCTGGATACTGAGCACAGAGACATGGATAAATATATAATAGGATGCGAAACTGCGGTCAGAACCATCTGTCGGCAGGGGGCTGAAATAAGATGATCAGCGCCCAAGGTCGTAGGTGGTGAACATTAGAACTACCTGTTGGGTACATTACCCAGATTTCTCTCTTTATCCGTTCGTTCGAAACGTTGCTCGAGAAGACAAGATAGCAACCAGAAACTTGCTAATGAGTGGACATAAAGTGATACTACGTGTGTGTATAAGCAGTGTATGTTAAACAGCGATTATTATGGACGTTGTAAAAACAGTGTTGTTGAATGTATTGCAAAGTAATAGTAATATATTAAATTGAACTATCTAAGTAGTTTTTGCAGACTTTCCCATTGCGCCGTACACTAAATACCCAAAGAATACAATCCCAATTATCTAAACGTTTGCTTTATTTTCTGTCTCTGTCCGGTTATATTTTAATTGGGTACTGTAAAATAGATCGTCTCTTTTATCTTACTGTTGGCTTCGGTAAGAATTTTTAGTGGAAGATACTGTGAGGAATAAAAATGTAAATGTCTCATTTTAAATTGGGTTAGTGTGAGTGTAGGGATGAGAGTGGGTGGGAATACTTTCTGCATAGTTTAACATTTTCGTCACCAGGTGCGCTGCTAAATGCTTGGAGTAATTAGTTTTTATTTTCGCTACTTGCTGCGCAACTGGATGTAATAAGTTATCCACCGCCCAACAGGTGGCAGCAAGCTCAATTTCTTCATTTGCGCCTCTAGCATATGTTACGGGAAACTCAGTAAGTTTCGCATCCTAGGCTATTATATATTTATCCATGACAGCGTGGAGATAAAGTTCAACTGAACAGTGGCGGTACGGCGCCTATGCACTGACAGAGTGCGATCCATTCTTCTGAGATAGTATGGGAACATCACAATTGCAATACATTTGTACGAAAACAAAACTGTACAACGGTGATAAATCAATGCAACAAAATATTTTGTTTTGTAATCAATTTAATGTACGTACAATAACATGAAATTCATAAATAGCAGAAGCGTTCGCGTAATATATAAATAAGGTTCCGAAACTGCTGTAAACATACAAAAATAGAAATAAATACTTTACGCCAGTGATAGGCAGAATCGGTGCTCTGTGACGTCATCCCTCAGGGCAATCGTACTGTCTTTTAAGAACATCGGCATCCAGAGCTCTGAGGGCAAAGAATAGCTGATGAACTTCAATACTTAAGTCTACAGTGACGACCTATAGGACTCCATCTAATTTCATGCATATGATTATTTTATACAATTTTGCTCGGTTTTGTTTCCTTTTCGAGATGAAAATGGTTTTTATATGAAACATTCCTTAGCGTATTTTCGGAAAGTCATTGATTTAATTCCCAATATGCTCAGTCGGTTTAAGAGAGCAATGTATTATGATAACAATTATAGCAATTGATTGAAATAAATTTAGTTTTGTCCTTTAAATGTGTATAAATTTGATCCGATGAAGTGTAACTTTTCGTTCAGCAAAAGGAAATTTAGAATGTTATATTTGTTCGGATCAAATTTCTGCACAGTTAAAGGACAAAACTAAAGTTCTTTCAATCAATTATTAATCATAATACAACGTTCTCTTAAACTGACTGAGCATATTGGGAATTAAATCAATAGCTTTCACAAAAATCCTATGAAATATTTCATATACATAATTTTTATCTCAATAAGGAATAAAAACGAGCAAAATTTTATTGTATTTCACTTGTTTTTTAAATATTAAAAAAAATAAGCACCTAAAATTCTGCAGTGCTTGGGAAAAGTGACATAAGTCAGTTTCCACAAACCATTTTTGATAATAATTTATTGACAACTTACACTGGTTAATGTCGATTTGATTTTTTTCTGTCTGAATTATTGCAATGGGAGAAGTACTTATGTATTTTTTTTCCAAGCGAGCAGATGTTCCGTAAGTTGTCAATAAATTATCAAAAAAGGTTTGTGGAAACTGACTTATGTCACTTTTCCCGAGCACTGCAGAATTAACGACATTACTTACGGGTTATTCTGTACAGATACAATACAACGTATAAATAAAATTAGAACTTAACCAATTCCCCTGAACCACTTATTATACAACTGTAATAGTTTGCCGCTGCACAATTGCTGTGCTCTCTTCAGGTACTCATCTAGCCTGACTTTGCTCTGAAGTCATAAATGCACAACCTGCCGACCACTGATCTACGGTATTTGCCGATGACTCGATATTCCTTACGTCTTCATTCAGGTCAGTTGGGAGCCCTCGAGTTCCGGGCGGGATTATTACTTATCCAAAAAGTAAATAATGAATTGCATGCGGGGATTTTTGAAGACACACTTGAATTAAATGCATGGACGACTCTCATAAAGGAAAGATCGAATCCCCAAAAGCGGAAGAAATGTAATTTGAAGTAGACTCTCAAATATACAGTATACTGTAAACACATAAATAAGTCAGAACTGACTTCAGTAATGCAATACGATAGGGTGAGTGAAACAAACTACTTGTTAATAGTTTTGAATGAACTAGATATTTATTGTAATAACAATTAACACTACCTACTGAAACATATTTATAGGTGCGTCGCTCTTATTACCGGAGTGGCTCCTCCTCTTTGCTTACGTCCTAGGAAATGCACTGTAGACTCTATAAAGACTGAAAGAATAAATCGTTCGCCATTTTAGTTCTTTCGTTGCCGGTTGCGGTTAGTTGACGAAGCTATTTGCCACACCGTTAAACATTAACACGTCGTAAGCAATATTCAATCAATCGCACTGTAATTTTTAGGATTCATTGATCAATGTCTATGGAAAGAAAGATTGAATTGCAGCCTTTATTTCTAAAATAATGTGAAAATTTGACTAAATATAAATAGGAGCAAAAATAATTAATATAACAAATATTCTGTGCTTGGGCATGTGGACGTGAGGCCAGCAGCCGGCTGGTCGGTCTGGCCCTTCAGGGCTGTAGCGCCATGAATTTACTTTTTTTTTTTTTTTTTTTTACAAATATTCTGTGTGTTAAAGGTACATGAAAGTATAATCCATTTCGATAAAACAAACTCATTTTCACCAAAAATGTCCAATAGAATCTTAACTCTCTCAGACCACAATTCTGTAAACACTGAAAGCAGCTCGAGGATTTCTATAATAAGCAACCGTCCGTACTTTCGCCTTTAACAGATAAAAACTGAGTCTTCAGTTCTCCGCGAAGCAACTCCCTTCTTTGTTTAACTCACCAACTCGCAAACCAGTAAAGATTTTGTGTATCATCCACTTCTTTTAAAAGTAATTTCCATTCTTTCTAAACATTTCTCTCGCTTTGAAACTCAACTACAGTGAAAAATAGTTTGCCGCTTATGAACTTTTGAGTGTGTCAATGTCTATTTTGAATGGGTCACTTCGAAGATAGTATTTTTTTTTCTCACTTCCCAAAAAGATTTTATTTCCTAAATTTTTTTCCTATGCTTTTCTTAGAGTGATTGACTCTCATAGAAACTGCGACATAATATTTGCGGTAAATATAGTTTTCGTGTGCTTACTGCAAACGGCAACGAAAGAACCAAACTCATGGACTATTATACCCAGTATTTATGGAGCCTTAGAAAGAGCATAACGTCATCAGCAGCGACTGGCAAGACCCGGACGTTTAAATTTAGCCGACCTGCAAAGTGATTGGCTGCCAGAAGTAAGAGCAATTTGACTATAGATGCATTCAACTGAAGGAGATTCAATCATACAGCCAACTTCTACTACCATGATGAGTGAAAAATTAAGAAGCTATTTATTATTGATGGTTTAAAATTTTACTTTCAAAAGACCCTAATTAATAATAAGCAAAGGTGAACGTGCTGACGAGAACAGAAACTCATTGAAGAGAAATTGAAATTATTAACACAATGATGGTCTCACAGAACAATGAAATAATACAATTTTAGTTTTAAAAAGGTACCTATTAATGTCTGTCCAAAGTTCAAGGAAGCAAAATACATATAATATGTGGCTTTTTAACCATGAACGTACCAATCTTAGCTTCTTCGTGAAGCAGTAGGTTAGGAACGGTCCTTTGCACTTCGGCCATACTGAGGCCTATTGTGCACCCTGAATTTATGGGATAAATGAGGATAAGGTGTACCAGCTCACCGGCCGTGTGTGACTTCTCACCCGCTCACCCAATGGGGATGTCATACCTCCCACCCCAAGTTTATAACCAAGCAGCTCATTATCTATTCCAACGGCTCATCCTAAGTGGCGAAGCGCCCGTGGAAGTGCTCTTAAGGAATGAATCCTGCCAGAGATATTGCGCAAGGCTAAGAACCCAGGAAGGTTGCGGAGAGGAATCCCCCGTAAATGGATGAAGACATGCGTCTTGACCAGAATATGTCTATGGAATGAGATGAAGTATATTAATGATATGTAATCTAAATTCTTTTTTCTATACGAAAAAAGGAAACTTGACCAGTACAATGGAAATTCTAACCCTATATTTGCCTAAGTAACTGTGGAAAACCATGGGAAAACCACAGTCAGGTTGGTCGATCCGGGAATCGAAATGAGCCACTTCGCTCAGTTCGTGTATCTATAGCTATCAGTCTTAAGTATCAAAATGGAAAGGAAAACGTTCTATAACTTTAAATTTGTTTATACGTGCATATGTGATGGCACCCAATTCGGATGCCTCTAGAAAATTGTGACACTCAACTCGGACATGCGATTCGCATGCACCGGTTAATTGCTGCAATTAATGGACTTCAGGGTCACATACTTGACACTGAACCCTGGCTACAGAAATGTAGAGTTAAGTCAAATGTAGATATAACCTAAACTACTGCAGTCAGCAAACAAATTAAACTTAACAAGCCTGGAATAAATTACACCCAGTTTGTTATTAATAGACCGCCAATCGAATGGAAAACTTCAGTTACTCTATAAACGAGTACTTATGGATAACGCAAGAAACAAAATATTTACATTCGTTGCACATGTAGGCGATAAACTCAGACTTTCCCACGC
Source organism: Periplaneta americana (assembly GCF_040183065.1). Taxonomy (NCBI): domain Eukaryota; kingdom Metazoa; phylum Arthropoda; class Insecta; order Blattodea; family Blattidae; genus Periplaneta; species Periplaneta americana. The sequence goes on from NC_091130.1 coordinate 97,661,465, forward strand.
TAAAGTATTGGAGTTATATCTAATAAATAATAGTCGACATCAAAGTGTACATTAGAGTCCTCATATCACACAGAAAATTAATTAGACCAGTAATGTGTATTAGGGTGGAGTGAATCTATACATGAAATTGTTTTTTATCCGTTTTCTAAAAGTAATTATTTGCAAAAATCTGTATTTTCACTTAACTTAGGAATGTGAAAAATATGGAGTCTCTATATTTAATTTTTGAAGTGCTCCAAGGGCTTTGAAATTTCTTAAAATTATAATGTTTTGCCTCTTTGTATATTTGTTCTATTATTTTGTTTTTCATTACATAGCTAATGAATTGTTGTAAAATCACATATTTAAACTTTATTTGGAAGACTCAAAATTGGGGTTGCAGTATACAGTATTTTTGAGGGGATCCAAAGGAAAAAATAGAGTGGATCGGGGGAAGATTCCTGACTTTTTCTTTAATTGAAAATTTAAGATATTGTTCATTTAGTTTTGAATTTCATACTGAAATAAGTCTGGAAGGTATTTTGAAACAATATTTTGGTACAAAACAGATAACATAAATTACCTTCTTTATAGATACAGGTTTTCTTCTTACCTGCACTGTAGGCATTTTTTTCCCGATTGTCGGGTGAGATGGCAAAAGCAATTAACACATTTACTGATATATGTATTTTACCTGAACTTGGTTTGATACATAAATATAACAAAATTGACAATATAAATCTCATGGACACTTTCTCACCCGTTTATCACTACTTAGGAACACAGTCATTGCACATATTTATTGCCGTGTGCAAGAGTCATGAAATCACTTCTTGCAGACAAGGAATTCAATCCAGTACATTTTTTGTCATCATTCTTTTTAGGAGGCGTTTAAGGGTACGGTAAGGAATTCCGTATGCTTGCGATGCTCTAAAAGAGTTCATACCCTCTGTTATAACAAGTTCCATCCCAAGTTGAAGACTGTCCTCAATCCACTGAATTCCATTAGAGGATCTCACGTAATGTTTACACATTCCCTGCAATAAAACATTAAATACATCTCTTGCAAAAAGTTGCTATTTTACCCCGAAAAAAAGTGATCTTCCCCAATTATCGAGGTAAGATGCCCAGTGCTGTGGAGGAACAAGGTCGTTGGTTGTTAACAATATAAACGTTAGAACCTTACTACAATATCCATTACAAAGGTTTGACAGTTATTACGAATTTAAGGATGTATTAAAATTTTAACATACTTTTGCAATTATTTTATAGCAGAAAAATGAGCTATTTTCTTGCTTTTCTTCTTAAGAACACGTGACAAAATGAGTTAGCTTCCACTCTACAAACATTGAACTGTTTCAGTGATTGTGAAGACATCCGTGTGGCGTTCTCTCTTTAAATAATGTGAAACTACAAAGAAATAAGCATCTTCCCCCGATAGTCATCTCCCCCTATCAATATAGTACTTTAATTAAAATATGACAAAAATTCCATTTCAGCCCATTTATATTTTTTAGTTAGAATTTATTCTTGTTTTCTTTTTCATTTTTTTCTGAGTGGTAACTAAATCAACAGGTCCAGTTATCATTCTTCTTTCTGTTCTTTGCTTTAGTAAAACATTCTTTCCTGATTTGGAACACGGCGGTGTTTATCACAATTAGGGCTACAGTATTAAATTTTTTGCATTTGTAATCGCAGATATCAAATAGTTTGTTTGCTTCTTCTTTGAATTTTGCAATGTTGTCATTTTAGTTGTCTTCACTATGCCGTTTCTTACAAAGCTTCATTAATTTTGTGTATTGATCATGGTAAGCACGAATCAGTTTAATATTCTTGTATGACTGACCTTCGGAATTTATGTCTTTACCTGTATTTCTTTAGTTTCGATAGAAACTCTTTCTAAAATCTCTCCAACAGTAGATTATTTTGATTTCAAGTGAGAATTTAATTCATTTTTGACCCATAGATAATATTTCATTACGTCATGATAGGTAAATAATTGTGATGGGTTCAGACCTCTCTAGCATTGCGAATACAGGGTAGAAGGTCAGATTTCTTGCATCAATTAGAGATATTCTGATTTGAATACACTGCCACATAAGAACAATGAATTTCATTAATTTTATTACATTAATTATATCATAACTAAGAGTTTTGTGATTATTCCTAATTTTCTTATAATTGAGAATTTGTAACACTTCAGGATGAAACAACAGGGGAGCAAAAATATGTCGAGTCTCTTAACATGTATTTTCTAAACATGTTTCTGGTATCCTGCTCAGATTAAATTAATAGAGAATGTTCTCTCGCTAAAAAAAAATTAACCTGAACAAATTTTGAAAAAATTTCAAATTATGATGCTCTTGAGGCACCTCTAAATATTAAAATAGAGAAAATATATTTTGTGTTGCTCTTTATGATATCACTCCACAACTATTCTCTGGTATTACATTTTGATTCCATAAACTGCATATTTTCACTCCGCCCTAATGTGTATCCTTTGTCCTGCTTGTGGAAACACACCTATCACTGTTCTCTAGAGAATTCAATACGAAATATTAAAAGTCATTATAGGCCTAGGACTTCCGAGTAACCCCACTTCTGTTAATTCCCAAGAAAATTTGAATCTGGATGGATAACAGATGAATTCGCATCTAACCTATTCTTCTGTACACAATATAGAAAAGCGTACAGTAATATGAGGGTTACTGGAAAGTAAATGCGTAACATTAGAAAAAGAAAATAAACTCTTTCCTAAAGTTTTGATATTCCTTAGGAAGAAAATGTCACTTTTCCACATAATCCCCGTCCCTTTCAATAAATTGTCTTACGTCACTTTGCAACTAGAGCCTACATATAAGCACGATAAACGTCTGAACCTATACGTTTAAGTCACTGTTTAGTAGAGCTCACGAGTGATTCATCATCTTCATATCTCGTTCCACGAAGGATTCTTTCTATTTACCAGAGGTGGTAATCGTACGATGCAAGGCCAGGGCTGTAAGTCGGATGCTTCAATATTATCCACCCAAGTATTCTGATCTCAAGCGTGGTTTTATGTTTGACATGTAGGCGGACAATGTCGCGCAACAGTAAAACATCCTGCTTTTTCCGGTGTGGTTGAACACGGAGCAGAAGAGCCTGAAGTTTCTTTAGAGTTGCCACATCATGTTAGAGTTAATGATGATTTCGCGTGGCATGATGTCCACAAGCAAGAGTTCTTCTGTATCGAAAAACAGAGTAGCCATAGGTTTTCCTACCGAAGATGCAGTTTTGAATTTCTTATTTATTGGCCGAGTTCTCATGATACCACTGCATTGTTTGCCTCTTCGTCTGCGGTTCATAATAATGCAGCATGTTTCATCTTCTGTCACAATTCTTGTAAGAAAGTCATCTCCACCATTCTCTTACAGTTCTGAAAGTTGGATGAACATTTCTTTTCCGGATTTCTTTATGGGATTCTGTCAACATCCTCGGAACCACCTGGGACAGACCTTTTCGACCGCAACTATTTCCATATTCTGCATACACTTACTTTCCCTTCTTCAACTTAAAGTGACAATTCTTTCACTGTTACGCGTTTGTCAGCCAAAAGCATGTTGTTAACGCGCTGTACATTCTTAGGGGTTTGTGCAGTGTGACGTCTGACGCAGCGAGGACAGTCCCGAATGTTGGATGACGATTGAAATACGTAGCCTGATGTCCGAACGCGACTTAGCCTATAGAAAATACACCCGCAACAAAAACCACGAATATTTTAATTTCTATAAACACATCAGAAATAGAACGACTCAACTAATAAGAAACGCTAAACTCAAATACTCTTAGAAACTTATAGAGCCCAACACAACCCGTTCCGAGTTATGGAAAAATCTGAAGGTTATTGGACTTGGAAGGGCTAGTGAACAAGCAGACATTCCCATCCCACTTGACCGCTTGAACGAACAATTTGTAAAGGACCCCATCTTAAAAGACACAACGAAACAAGACACAGTTTTGCCTGACTCAATTCCCACTACTCGAGACAAATTCTATTTTACCGACGTCACTCCTATTGACGTAATGAAAGCCATCCAACGCATCGAGACGAAAGCTCAAGGGCCGGAAAACATTAGCATATTACTCATACAGAAAATACAAGACATAGTAATGCCTACAATTGCACACATATTCAATAGTTCCTTAATCACTTCAACTTTCCCTAAAATATGGAAGCAAGCTTTCGTTCTTCCTCTTCCAAAAGTCAAAGTTTCTACCGACCCGAACGACTATAGACCAATAAGCATCCTGACAGCCATATCAAAAGCACTGGAAAGAATCGTACACAGACAAATTACTAACTACATGAACGAACACAAACTATTCGACAAGCATCAGTCAGGTTTCAGAGCTGGACACAACACAAGCACTGCTCTGCTTAAAGTGACTGAAGATATTCGTGAAGCAATCCACTCTAATAAAGTAACAATACTAACACTTCTTGATCTTAGCAAAGCTTTCAACTCTGTAAATTTTGACCTGCTCACCCTTAAATTGAGAAATCTGTATTTGTCAGAGACTGCTGTGAGTTGGTTCGAATCCTACTTACTGGAAAGACAACAATGTGTTCTATCAGGGAATCGAAGCTCTTCTTGGCTTAACAATACATAACATCAGGTATTCCACAGGGGTCGGTACTGGGACCATTGTTGTTCACAATATATGTCAATGATATTACATCTCTTGTAAGGCATTGCAAATATCACTTGTATGCTGACGACCTTCAATGCTACATCTCTTCCCGCTTAGACAGAGTAAACGACGTTATAGACAAACTGAACGAAGACATTGACTCGATTGTGACATGGACAAAGAAATTCCATCTTAATATCAATCCTGGAAAGGCACAAGCAATTACATTAGGACACAAACGGCAAACCGACGCACAGTGTGTAATTTAGCGAGTCTAGCCGGCCAAAAATCATTTCTCGAAAACTAATCGCTCAATTTTAATAACATTTGGTATGTACCTTCAATTATTGAAGTGGATAAGTTTTCAATGATGAAAATTAAAATAGCAACTATTTTTACTCAAAAATAAAATTAGTAATGTAAAAAAATTCGATTTGAGTGAAAAAAGAAATTAATGTTCATAATGTGGCATGCGCTTAAAACTGAAAGCGTAAGACGAAGGAATATTGCTACATATCTTACTCGTTTAGACGTCAGATGCATCCCCATCAGACTCTCCTTCAGCAGCACCGAGTAATGGAGGCTCGGAGACAAGTGCAGCACTACTATTAAAATCGACCGCGATTTTCTCTTCTTAATTTCTTTAAGCTGGTGATGTAAGGGTCCAAAGAAATAAGTATACTTATACATCCTGAGTAAAAGATCGGTATTTGTGTCTTTCTCGCGAAGACTTCTCTGAAAAGTGTAATATATAGTATTTGTTCCTCGTTTCCTGGGCTTCCTCAGTTAGTTTGCCAGTAAGTATAATAGTGTCCTTTGACCTTCTGTCTATGAGCCAAGAGTTTGTGAAGGGTTGTAGGCATATAATGCTATTTGTGCAAGCATAAATATAATTCCCTTATCTATCTTACATACATGCCAAGTGCCCATTCATCAGTACTGCAAAACCGCAAGAAAAAGGTTTATGATATTATGTGTGTAAACGACTTGTTAGGTTTCCATCTATTCCCATAACATATGCGAAAGTGGAAACCTCCCTGAAAAATATTCTTGCGGTATTTGCATCGTTTTTATTGCGACTGTTTTGTTTTATCATGTCAACAAGGTAATCCCCTTTCCTGCCTGAACCTATCCTATCTTCAGTGTTTCGCAATAACTAAAACGGTGGATCTAAATTAACTGTTACAAGATTTTGCATTTCACTTAATTCTTTATATTGATTAGAGGCCATCTTAAATCAGTAATCAAAGCGAGATCTTTATTAGGTGACAATTGTTGGTCGTTCCTGTAAAATCAATTTTCACGTTTTTTTCTCCACTTTGTCGCACGTTGAAGTGATGCAAGTGAAAACTCTCCTACGATATTGGCCGCATCTCTTTTTCTAGAATTTCTGAAACTCATATGGGCAGCAGAAAGATTTTGTTCTGGCGACCTTTCTTTAAAAAGTGGACTAGTTTTTTTTTTTTTCCGTTTTGATCTTTCGCTCAGTTCTCCGAAAAGTTTACGTGGACATCCTCGAATGCTTGTACTGGCAGACTCAAATTTGAATTGTTTTGTAGTACATGGCAAAGTATTATATATTTTATTCTCAGACTTTGCATCTTGGTTCAAACATAGCGCATTATATTTTAAGAAATTTTTCTCATTTGTGCTGTATTTTTCCCCACCGTAATCGAATTTTCCAGCATAGAAATTTAATTCATTGTTTTATTGGCTGTAAAATGTCTTCAGAGTAATCTTTGAGACCAAAATGTTCAATTATATTTGAGAATTTCACTTTCCTCTCGCTCTTGTTCCACATCTGGAAAACAGCTCTCCGGGTTACGGAGTGTATGGTATCAGAAAATAATTAATAGCTACTCTGTATGCATCTGTTTGCAGAAAAAAATCACGACGTGGTATTCAGAAAAGTATAATGAATATCTCTGCAAAATGTTATCGAAGTGATAGAGGGCTACACCTTTTAAAAGTCAACTCGAAGTCATATAGCCTAATAAGGTAAAACTCAACTCTGTGCACATGTTTATGCAGACACTTATTTTAGACAATAAGATAATAATTTTTGTCACGAAAATTAGCTTATATGTAAGTACATACTATCTTATAAAATATCCACACTCTGTATTAGAAAAAATACTGTACTAACTTCACCACTTTGCACCATCCAAATACAAACTGTGCGCCTGCCTTTGCAGCGTGAATGATCTTATCGCAGACATGCAACTTTCGCTCTGTAGTGAGGGTCCCCTAACAGATGTAAGCATCTGTCTACACTTGGATAGTATACTTTGGAGTGTTATAAACACGTCTATATAAGAATTTAGCATTAAAGATAGGATATGAAAATTGATTTTTGGCCGGCTAGCTGCTTGAAATTACACACTGTGCGACGCTGTAAAGCACCTCGACATTTCCCCCGTTAAAGTAAGTATAGTGCATATCCCTTTTAGTTCTTCGGTAAAAAATCTTGGCATTCATGTGGATAATAATCTCAACTGGGACATGCAAATCACAGAAATCCGCAGAAAAGTATATTCTATTATCCATGTGCTAAAAAGGGTAAATGTTCATCATCCCTCTTGCTTAAAAAGTCCCTTGTGCAGACGCTTGTATTTCCCTATTTTGACTATGCAGACTTTTTACTGACTGACCTTGCCAGCGACAACAAAACGAAACTTCAACGTGCTCATAATTTGTGTGTACGTTTTGTAAGCAATGTTCGTAAATACGATCATATTACTCCATCCCTGGAAACAATAGGTTGGCTTAAACTAGATAAGAAAAGAAATTTACATTCACTTCCCCTCCTCTTCGAAATCTTGAACTCTTCTATTCCTTCGTACCTGTCGTCTCGCTTCACTTACCTTTCTTCCCACCACAATCTGAACACACGCTCTCGCCATGAAACATTACTAACAATACCATCCAATCACATTTCCTCATACTCATCCTATTTGACAATAGCCCTGCCAAGACTCTGGAATTCGTTACCTGCTAGCATCAGGGACTGTCGAAATAAAATTGAATTCAAACGCAGACTTTCTAGGCACTTGGACAGTAATTGAGACTCGTTCAGACATGGTTTCTTGTAAATAGTTCTTTTAATCTATCAGAAAATTTCTCAATACATGGTAATTTCATCACTATAGAATTTTGTTATTCTAGGTTTAATTTGTAATTCAGTAAATACAAAAATATTCTTTGCTCTTAACTTTCATGATAAATTGTCTAGCTTTCTTTAATCAGGTAATTCTGTCGTACTTTAATTTTTATTATAATTGTAATTGTAAATTTATTATTAATTGTAATTTTATTCTTCATATTATAGTTGTAATCCCCTGGTAGACGGGCAGTGAAGGCCTGATGGCCTTATCTCTACCACGTTAAATAAATAAATACTAATGTTGGCCGTGCCCCCTTTCACCAGATAATCTGCTTTCCCATTGACTAACTGTACTGCTATCGATAAGTTAGTGTCCACGCTTGTGGAGTAACGGTTAGCGCGTCTAGCCGCGAAGCCAGATGGCCCGGGTTCGATTCCCGGTCGGGACAAGTTACCTGGTTGAGGTTTTTTTCCGGGGTTTTCCCTCAACCCAATACGAGCAAATGCTGGGTAACTTACAGTGTTGGACCCCGGACTCATTTCACCGGCATTATCACCTTCATCTCATTCAGACGCTAAATAACCAAAGCTGTTGATAAAGCGTCGTAAAATAACCTACTAAAATAAAAATCGATAAGTTAGTTACCTTTCTGAACTATAGCTAATAATCTGGTCTGGTTGGCTAAGGCTTTGGTTAGCTTGTGGTTCAGATTGTACAAATTATTGCAAAAGCTTGAATATGTTTTTCATTCTGAAAGGACAATGTAGAAAAGATTTCAACTTTTAATAGTTTGATTAATTATGGGAGAGTTATCTATAAATCTCTGTCTTGATTTTAATGCACATCGTGGCTTGATGGTCGGCAGATCGAGAATACTTTCTAGTGTTATTTAGTGTTCGAATATGAGAGGGGATATCAAGATATTGCACATTTCGCCCAACTACATAGCCATCCAACAATACGTAAAAATGAAGCAGGTAAACTAAAATAACCGAGTTCATTGAAAACCATTAAGAAGCCTTATGTTCCGGACTTCATTCATAACAGACTTAGAAGCAAACATTCTCATAGGGGCAGATAAAAAATTTAATATTTTTTCTTCCACCATGTTAATGATGCCAAAGCAAGTGCTTACACAAATGTTGGCCACTCGAGTGCAATTACGAGGGCCTTACGTCCTTAACACTGCCAGGTAAAATAAATTATTAATATTAATATTATTATTATTATTATTATTATTATTATTATTATTATTATTATTATTATTATTATCGAACCTGGATTTCAATATTGAAGAGTTGAAATTTATTTAGATAAGTACAAACAAAGTGTTCTGAAAACGCACATATTCAGGGATGTAAGGAGGTTTTCACACGTAGTTAAGTAATGGTAAAAATGTTCGTCTCTCAAGCCACGACAAGAATAGTTAGCCCACATAGTGAAACAGAAGTAAATCAAAGACATAAAGAAGCTTCTAAATAAGCTCGGTATAACTGAGAGTCAATGCCGTTTTATCGAAGTGTTTTCTCTAGCCAGCGATATTAATAAAGATAGCGACAATGATGGCGATGATTGAAGGCAATGTAATGTACTTCTTATTTTGGACATTTATTCAAAAATGTATTTTGCTCATGTAAGTGCTGTAATACCTGTTGGACTTAACTCACAATCATTATTTGAAATGTAGGTATACACTGTTGCGTTTAAACCATTTAAATGTTCATAGAAGTTATTCAAAACATGTCAATAAATAGTTGAGTTCAAAAACCTGATTATAGCCTATGGGATAATAAAATTATCACCATTTCGAATGACACGAGATTTTAAAGCACAATGTCACGAAATAGAGTATAGTATAGCCTACTATTCAGAGTGATTCACGAGACTTACCGTCCTTTACGGAAATTATTTCCGAAGACATTCTGACCAAAAAATGTCATATAAACATGGGTCCTATTCTCAATATTTACACTTACTTTTCGTTATTGGAACGCACTGCTGTGAACGCGTGATCTTGGTCAGCGTGCAGACAGCTGCCAGCGCGAGCGCTACGGAAATCAAAGATAGCCGTATGCAGTTACGTAGAGCAACGTGTGCCGTTCACAAGCGTGCGGCCAAGTGTACTCAAGCGGACGGGGACATTTTTTAAATGTGTTCTAAATCCTCCTAGATTGTAAATTAGGATGTAAAATTGAACTGCAAATAATTAATCTGTGGAAGTGATGTGATTTGTAATAATTGTTGCGATAAGTGCGTGTAAAAATATGCAATTTTCTACTTAAAAACAGAAAAAGATGTCTATACGAAGCAACTAAGGAGTTCACAGCACATTTTTAGCTTCATAATACTTGCCAATTAAAGAAATGATACCTCTGAATGGTTCATTCTCTATTTGTATTATTATTTTACCTTCAAACTAAAGAAATTAACGCATTTTACAAACAACTTTAAATTAGTGTAACTCTGAAAATATTGAGAATAGGAAGTATGTTTATATGAAATTTTTTGCTCAAAATATCTTCAGAAATAAGCTCCGTAAAGGACGGTAAATCCTCGTGAAATACCCTGCATATTATATAGAAGTACTGAATGTGACTACATATTATATATATATATATATATATATATCAATAAATAATCATATCTGCATTTATTTCTATGAAAATAAAAATCTTGACTTCTGAGATTATTTTGTATTTCATGGATTTATGTCAGACTGATAATGAGCTCTTCAATTATGATATATAATATTACTTTATCACTGCGGGAAGAAGAAATAGGTACCTACATTACAATCTTGTTGCATAGCCGAAGAAGATACACATATGCTTCAATAATATTTACTTCATTACGAGATAGGTAATTAAAGATGAAGTTATTGGGAGTAATTTAATCGGTACAAAGTATTCCGATACCAGTGAAGTGTAGTTAGTAGGAGATGGACAGGGCATGGAAGGCCTCAGGCAGAGCCCCACAACTTAGAATTAAATGGAATTGAATCGATACGGAGCCAGGTAAAGGGACATGTTCTGTATTTATACTCGCTTTGATGCAACCTATATAGAACGCATGACAAACTCTGCTTCTATCAGCATTAGGCTAATAACAATAATTGTCTACAAGTTCGCAAAATCAACGAGTATATGTGGAGAACAGTCTAATACATTGCACGGCCATATGAAACAGTCGATTATTAAATTAAGCAGTTCTATATATATATATATATACATATATATTATATATATATATATATAATTTAGTGTTCTGCCCAAGGCCAGGTCTTTCACTGCAAACCCAGCTTTCTCCAATCTTTCCCATTTTCTGTATTCATCTTTGTCTCCTCATATGATCCATATATGTTTTTATTTGTTATTTTAGTAGGTTATTTTACGACGATTTATCAACATCTTAGGTTATTTAGCGTCTGAATGAGATGAAGGCGATAATGTCGGTGAAATGAGTCCGCTGTTCAGTACCGAAAGTTACCCAGCATTTGCTCATATTGGATTGAGGGAAAACCCAGGAAAAAACCTCAACCTCAACCAAGTAACTTGCCCCGACCGGGAATCAAACTCGGGCCAACTGGTTTTGCGGCCACACGCGCTCACCGTTACTCCACAGGTGTGGACCATATATCTTAATGTCGTCTATCATCTAATATCTTCTTCTGCCACGAACTCTTTTTCCGTTCACCATTCCTTCTAGTGCATCCTTCAGAAGGCAGTTTCTTCTCGGCCAGTAACCCAACCAATTCCTTTTCCTCTTCGTGATCAGTATCAGCATCATTCTTTCTTCACCCACTTTTTTCAACACATATTCATTTCTTATTCTGTCTGTCCACTTTACATGTTCCATTCTTCTCCATAACCACATTTCAAATGCTTCTATTCGCTTCTCTTCACTTCGTCGTAATGACCATTTTTCGGCCCCATAAAATGCCACACTCCATACGAAGCACTTCACGTGTCTCTTCCTTAGTTCTTTTTGCAGAATATGCAACTTTTTCTGTTAAAAGCTATCTTCCTTTTGACTTCCTGGCAGCAGCTCATGTCACTGTTTATAGTACTCCCCCACATATTTGAAGGTGTCCACTTGCTCTACTGCCTCATTTAGAATTCTCAAGTTTATCTTCTTTATTTTTCTTCCTATGACCATGTTGTCCGTCTTTATATATATAATTCATAATGTTGTTTTCACCTTTACTTATATCTCGTATTATTAATCTGGAAGAATATACAGTATATTAACTTAGAATTAATCCTATCAACTGAGTTCCTTAGGCGAATGTTACTTTTGAGAATTCCTTCGTAGCGCAAACTTCAATTATTATTCTAGAAATGAGAAATGATTTCGTTTGTTATTTGATGAACTTTGTTTGAAAAGATAAAAAAATTCCATGTAGCAACTTTCGTTTGTTATGTCTCAAATGTCTGTACTCTGTGCTGTAAATTGTCTTGACAATATCGCCATTTCCTCTTCGCCTCACGATTGTGGTTTGTTCGTGTGCGCGGCTAGATGGTTCTTTGGAGTGAGTTTTTGCAGTTGCCTGCGGGAATTGTCAAGCCACAAGTTTGCAAAAGCGAAATTCGAGATTAAAGTAAAACGCGAGAAACTCTAACCATAAAGATATTCACAATTGTATTGCTCCGTGCAGAGCTCTGTGAAGTGGTGGATGCTGTTGGTTACTTGGGCATCAATGTTTATAGGCATATTGAAAAGCAATTTGGGTCTTGGCTTATTACACATTTTCAACACCAGACGTACATATAAAATATTAATTATATAGCGCAAATGGAGAGACATAGAAGCTGACTGGCTTGTGTATAGAAAAGACCAATCTTTGAAGAATGCACATAGACTTAACTTATTTGTACACAGATTTATTGAAATAACATGGTCTGGAAACGATGAAAGAGTAATGGAACGGAGAAAAATTCTCTCCGGCGCCGGGATTTGAACCCGGGTTTTCAGCTCTACGTGCTGATGCTTTATCCACTAAGCCACACCGGATACAACTCCGACGCCGGTTAGAATCGTCTCAGATTAAGCTCCAACTCTTGGGTTCCCTCTAGTGGCCGCCCTCTGCACTACGTCATAGATGTCTATGAACGCAGGACCGAAATCCACACATGTGCTGAGGTGCACTCGATATGAGTGACTAGTTGGCCGGGATCCGACGGAATAAGCGCCGTCTTAAATCACGAAGATTTAAGACGGCGCGTTCATAGATATCTATGACATAGTGCAGAGGGCGGCCACTAGAGGGAACCCAAGAGTTGGAGCTTAATCTGAGACGATTCTAACCGGCGTCGGAGTTGTATCCGGTGTGGCTTAGTGGATAAAGCATCAGCACGTAGAGCTGAAAACCCGGGTTCAAATCCCGGCGCCGGAGAGAATTTTTCTCCGTTCCATTACTCTTTCATCGTATGATGACGCAGAATATCTGCATGGAAATATCATATGTACTTCGGTACATTAAAATAATATATATGGTCTGGAAAGTTTAGATGGTGGCGATGATGATAATGACGATATTGGTGGTAATCAACAGAAAGCCAGACTTCACATTTAGTCACTCATTTACTTGTTTACTTGTAAGTGTTATAATTGTATCTAGGTAGTGTTAGACATTGGTGAAACATATTATCTTGAACGAACTGTTAAGCCACCAACTATGTTTTAGTTTACATATATTAAACCACTTTATTTAGTAGATATTGATGGAACTGGCAATGAAGAAATATAAAATTAGCAATATTTAAATGTTAATTTGGAAGCCAGCGATATGATCCAAAGATGAAGAAACCATGGTGTATAGTATGATAAGATACACACTACGGTACATATAAAAAGATTTCAAAATAAAAAAAAAACACAGAAAGACTCTATTGGATGTTAAGAGAATCACAGAAAAAGTCAGAATAATATTCAAGCATAAGAAAGAAACATGCCGATATGTGAAATTTACCGGACAAGCAACAACGGATTTTAATAAATTTAAAATGTTAAATTATAACAAAAATGATAACTTCAGATTAATTTATATCAGAGAAACGACGGGTCAGACGGATACTAAAGGAAAGTTTGGATTTAATATAAAGATTAATCAAACTGTGCTTAATAAATCACCTCAGAATATCATAATTGAAGAGTCCACTGCAAGAATGATGGATGTCATTTGGAATACATTTTTCAGGAGAAGTAATTGAAAGTTTGAAATGCTTAGCGCTCAAAGCTTAACTGTGATTTTCCGATCATTATTGGACAATGACTATCAGTGTTGATGCCATATAACTTTGTATGTATATTCTATATGTCTTAAGCTATGCATTGACAGTCTTGGTTGATTTTCGACAAGAAAGTGACATCCATCATTCTTGCAGTGGACTCTTCAATTATATCAAAAGGAAAAATCTAAATGAATCTCAACAAAAAGCAGGATATGGAATTAAAAAAAAGCTACATGGAACCGACATGAAATGCCGACAGTTTGGGAAAGAGATCTGGTAATATAAAATTCAAAGAAGGTTCAAATGCATTTACAATAATATAATAAAATATAAACAATTACAAGCATAATAAAACAATTTATATATATAGGCCTATTGGTCAAAATATACTTATGTAGTTAAAGACAAGGCAGAATCTGCATAGACACAATTTTCACAATATAACAGGAAAATGAGTAGATAATAGAATATCATTTAGTTCAACAAAGATATGGGTGGGAAAAGGGGTGGGTTTATAAATTGCAGAAGTGCTGCATCATATAGAAATGAGATAGGTGTTGGAAAAAAGGATAGATTAACAGAAGGAATATATGCCGTAATGTGAAGATGCGTTTAATTTGTATCGAGAGACAAGAGATTGAGCTCCAGTGTTCGGAAAAATCCTCACTACATTTACAATCAGATCTCATGCTTAACTGGGGAGGTGTGACTACATAAATTCTTGTAACAAAGACAGCAGAGCAGGTTTAGCGTGGCTAAGATTGGAGGAATGGAAGGGTAATAAAATTGTCAACGAAGAACCAGAGCGCCTTTGTTCGCTGTGCGGAGAAAAGGACTCCTGGACACATATTTTATTACAGTGTGTCGAATTGGAACATATCCGGAACAAATATCTACCACCCTCGATGCTAAGTCAGAATAGGAGTTTGCTTGCGAACAAAAGACTGGATTGTTCCTCTTGAAGGCGAGACAGATTAGAACTTCAGCTGTTGAAGTTTGTGATGCGAACTGACGAAGGGATACTCAATTGTACACTTTTTTTTTGCCTGTTTAGGTTAGTATATATTATACGTGTTTTGTTTGTGGCATTGTTATTTTAATCTGTGTGTTTTTTTGGAGAGTGGTAAGATCTAACTATAGGTGAGGGGGGTGACTTGTTTTATATACAAAGCACGTACGGTCAGAAGACCCGTGCATTGGATTTTAGAGAAAATTGTGATAATATAACATCTGTATGTATAATATTACTCAATAAATCCATCTATCTAGTTATATATTCCCTTCATTTAATAAAATGTTGAAAAACAATATGGGTAGAAAATTCCTTTAGCTATTTTAAAAAGCATATTATGTAATCCAATTTGAAGGAAATTAAGAATCACAGTACACAAAAATGAAATAGTCATTGAACAAATTACACAATATTCTTTGAAGAACTTGCTGTGTCCTTATGTTTTAACCAGAAAAATTTTTGTAACTTAATTTCTCTTTGATGACACATTTCCTTACAAGACATGGTAAATTTGAGGGATATCCGCATGAATTACATGTTATAGGCAGTGTAAAATGACCACATTAAAATGATAATCAAACCGCTCAGCATATTGTATTTGACTGCCCAGGATTTAGGCGTGAAAGACATGAAATAATCTCACTACTTAACACTACTGATTGTGAATTTAAAAATTACCTGACGTGTTTGTTGAAAGAGCATCATTCAAATTGTTGATGTCACTTATAAACAAAATCTATTCAATACTGCAGGGCATGTACTAATTTGACTGTAAAACTATTGAATAACTTTCAGAATTGATGACGATGTATAGATATATGTTTTGTTTATCTTCCAATTCTAATTCAATTTTGAATTGTTTTAATCATTTAATTCTAATACGCCTTCTAGTGAAATAGAATTTCACTTTTGAATAATAATGATAATAATAATGATAATAATAATAATAATAATAATAATAATAATAATAATAATAATAATAATAATAAAAATATAGAAGCTTTTGTCATCCAGTGTGCCCTCAAAAAAAGCTGAAAGTAAGAATTTATAAAACTGTTATTTTATCGGTTATTCTGTATGGTTGTGAAACTTGAGAGAGGAACAGAGGTTAAGGGTGTTTGAGAATAAGGTACTTAGGAAAATATTTGGGGCTAAGAGGGATGAAGTCAAAGGAGAATGGAGAAAGTTACACAATACAGAACTGCACGCATTGTATTCTTCACGTTAAACAATTAGGAACATTAAATCCAGACGTTTTATTTGGGCAGGGCATGTAGCAGGTATGGGCGAATCCAGAAATGCATATAGAGTGTTAATTGGGAGACAAGAGGGAAAAAGACCTTTGGGGAGGCCAAGACCTAGGTGGGAGTATAATATTAAAATGGATTTCATGGAGGTGGAATATGATGATACAGACTGGATTAATCTTACTCAGGATAGGGACCGATGGCGGGCATATGTGAGGCGCCTTAAAAGTCATTTGTAAGTGAGTAAGTAAGTAATTAATAATAATAATAATAAATTTCTTCATAAATATGTGCATTTTTTAATTTTATGAGAAGAGTAGTAATTACGGATGTTTCCTAACGACAAAAACAACTCAATGCCGTGCTCATTATAATATAGTAAGATTTCTCTTCAAATTTAAATTTAACTGTAAAGTCTTGGTATTAGTGTGTGTGTCTTCACTACTGAAATTTGCAAGAGGTTTACTGTTTGCCGGCCACTATACCAAGTTGAACCCCATACTTAAAAGAGTCATAAACTTGTTCTGAATTCTCTCTCAGCCAACTGCGTCCCATACGCTGATAATTAACACCCCAAACTCAACGTAGTTTACGTCGAATGCAGTACTTACGGCAGAGGGCTCTCTAAACACTAAGTAACTTATGATAAACGTTTTACATTTTTATCGAATTTCTCTTAACTCGATTTGAAAGCGTTGTGAAGAAAAATCGTATATTACATGAAGCCTACGAATTTATTCATTGAATAATAATCTATTCGAAAGGATTTAACATAATATGGTAGTGTCACTTCTTCCTTCAATGAAAGTCACATTTTATGCAACATATTGGTTGCCTCTTAAAACCATAATTGCTAAGAAATTAAATAGCTTAGAATATGTCTTAGAAAGCACAGTTCATAAAATAAAATAAATCGAATTCATAATTGCATAACTCGGATATTATGTACAAACAATGAAAATTTTTCAACGTGCTCAGCCATTGGAAAAAAATTTTAATAAAAATAAATAATAAGGGTATATTAAATCAATTAATTCAGGTCTTCTCAAAGTGAGCTTAGAATATCTTATTGGTGACGAAAATGATATAGCATATTTTATTCTTTCTAATTACAGAATCTTTCCAGTTTATAAATTTGAAACTATTGTAGTCTGTTAGCTTATAGGGTTTCCTTCGTATTTTTCTATAAAAATAGTTATATGAAGGCGAGGAATTATTATCACCAATATTGTCACTGACGATGAGGAACGAAATATACAAATACAAATATGTAGATTTTGAGCCTTGTATTAATGCATAAATATTTAAGATGGGCAATATTGGTGGGCAGGGAATAAAAACTATTGGACAGTGCCTTGAGCATACCTCTTTTTCATATGTCATAAGCCCTTAAGTATTGCACTCAGTTCAAGAGTCTAAAACTTTTGTCTTTTTATGTGTTTTGTGTGTGTGCGTCCGTATGTATGTATGTATGTATGTATGTATGTATGTATGTATGTATGTATGTATGTATGTACCTGGGTATGTATTATTATGAAAATGACATAATAATAATAATAATAATAATAATAATAATAATAATAATAATAATAATAATCATCATCATCATCATCATCGTCAAATCACGGGTTGAGCCGGTAGGCCCGTTTCATCCCCATCAGAACTGATCTTTCCTACGAAACCTAGGATATTCATCATTTCTCCTTCCTCTTGGAGCATACTGGAAAGCTTTCTTCAGAATTCGGTGGTCCTCCATCCTTTCTAGATGTTCCATCCACCTATTACGTTGATGTTAATCTTTGTGTTATTGACAATCTGAGAGAAAATAAACCGGTAAGAAGACGAGCGATATACAAAGATTAACGCTACATAGCATGCAATAAGTGTATACGTCACAATACAAACGAAAAAGGCCGGCACTGCAGAGAAATCTTGACTCTAATAAACATTTTTGAGTTGTTAAGTATTAAATGCACATACATGTAAAACTAATCTTTGTCCTTCTGAACTTTTCACTCAGTGACTAAAAGAAGCCTGTGAAATTGGTTTCCATGATTTGTTTCCTATACCGCTACTTTCCACACGGCAGTTTTTGAACATCAGACGATAATCATAAGGTCATATGATAAGTTCTGTTACTTACGCTATAATTTATTTGAAAAGAGAAAGATACGGTATGTCATAATATTGTAAAATATATAGAACAGAAGGATAATAAAATAAATCATGAAATTCTTATCAATACAAAAGTGTACAGAATTCTAATATGATATGACACTAGCATAGACCTGTATCTTTTACGAAAGTTAGATATGGACAAAAAAAACGCACATGAAGGAAAACCTCAAGCTGCAGAAACGAAGCTATAAGGAAAATATCTGATTTTACTATTTAGAATAAAAAATCAAATAACCTATTGATTTTGAGGTTGCATAAATTTCGAAATAAATACAAGAGTTTGGAATGGTTTAATTAGGAATCATTGGAAGAATCGAAACCAACAGCAAACCAAAACAAATACTATATAGAAAATGGAGTCTATGAAGGCAGATAAAATTATAGCAAAAAATGTAATAGTTAAATGGCCCAATACACGAAATAATATGTTCATCATCACATAAAATGTAAGTTTCGAAGTCGTACTGCTTCCACAATATGCCAGTCAGCGGAAGTCTCAACAAATCCCCGCCATGCCAAGAGTCTAGAACTCTGATTTAATACAGTCATACAAGAGAGAAGATAAATTTATACGGTATTCTGATATAACAATTTGTGTTCTATCTAATCAGTTTGTTGAATAAAAATAAAAGTTCTACAGAGGAATGATACAAAAATGAGTATCGAACAAACGAAATCAGATGATCACAATTAGACGCACTTTTCATATTCCGTAATGCCAACGAATGAACATCTATCGATCCCTGTACATACACGAAACAGTAGACGCACTTTTCATATTCCGTAATGCCAACGAATGAACATCTATCGATCCCTGTACATACACGAAACAGTAGACGCACTTTTCATATTCCGTAATGCCAACGAATGAACATCTATCGATCCCTGTACATACACGAAACAGTAGACGCACTTTTCATATTCCGTAATGCCAACGAATGAACATCTATCGATCCCTGTACATACACGAAACAGTAGACGCACTTTTCATATTCCGTAATGCCAACGAATGAACATCTATCGATCCCTGTACATACACGAAACAGTATCCTGAAATGCTTTCAGAACTGTGGAGATAAAGAACCATATGGTTGGGTCAGAAAGGAAATGAAACCAGAACGACTTACACTCTAGTGGTGATAATATCCGACACTCATTGTGATTGACACCTGCTTCAACCCCCACCTTCTCTGTAGAATTTTGTCAAAGGTTTGTCTAAAACACTGCTGTGGAAAATACACACAAGATCCTCCAACCTTAGCCGTTTAGATCAAAAGGTTTATTTAACTTAAATCTAGTTTCAAACGCTGAGAAGACAGCGAGTGAAGAGTATGAAGAGCGCCGTCAAGTATTACTGTCGTTTAGACTCAGTTAAGTGTCATTTAGAACCCAGATGTTTGGCAAAATGCCTTTTTACTGGGTGGAAGTAAACCATCATTTGTATAGACATAAATGTGATTTTGAGTAAATCAAAGTGATAGGAACAATTTTTATTTTGCCTATTTTGTCTTTTTAAGATATTTCTTAATAATAAATGCCTTTTTTGTAAATTTAAAACAATATTTCTTGTTTATTTGTAATTTTCTAATTAATTGTAATGTAATGTGTATGAAATTTAAATATTTGAAACAATGACTAACTTTAATAACAAAAGTCAATAAAAGTAATTTCTTTCGGTGCTTGATCTGCTAATATCGTGCTTTAATAATATTGGTGTGATATGAATAATGATCGACAATCCACAGTTACAAATACATTATTGTCATGTTTTCACGGTACCAACAATCAGCTTTATAATTTTAAATATAAAGCTCGTTCTCATAGAAGTTGTCAGGTAGCATTTTCAATTGTTTGCTTTCATATTTTCAAATCGTACTGTTACAATTTTGTGCTACACGTTGTTTATTATTGTAGGTGAAAGAAATTTGAATGAAGAACAGTCAGTTATTGCCGGGTGACAAGGTATAAGATGTGTTAGGTAAAATGCCTAAATTCAGTAAACCATTGAAAAGTAAAATTCATGCTTACGTTAGTGAATTTGGTGCCTATATGTTTCCACCCGATGGGACAGTTTTGTTATGTAGGCCTAAGGTTTGTGAAAAGACAGTTAATCACGAAAAACTGTATTTTATAACTCAACATGTGTCACCTACGAAGTAAATACGTGAGTAATGTTGATATAATTTAAATTTATTGCTAAAATATTGTATTATCTTTTTTAAAATTTATAATTCCTTTTTCAAAGATTATTTTGCCTTTCTTTTTAACGATTTTATTGCCTTTTTTTGCCTGTTATTTAACTGTTATAAATGCCTAAACATCCGGGCTCCACTAATAATATTGGTTGAGAGTGGGAGGAATTGAAGATATTTTATATTGGGGCTTATTTTAACTATATCGCAGTCGTCAACATTTCCTTGCATAAGTTTGTGACAGTTAGTTACGCAATGTTTTTGCAAATACGAATTTAATTCTGCTGAAATTCGTGTAACTATTACCAACAAACTTAATTTCATTCATGCTTTCTTATCGCCCTGAGTGCCGCAGTAGGTATAGCGCTGGTCTTCTGTGTCGGAGGTTGCGGGTTCGATCCCGGCCCAGGTCGATGGCATTTAAGTGTGCTTAAATGGGACAGGCTCATGTCACTAGATTTAGTGGCATGTAAAAGAACTACTGCGGGACAAAATTCCGGCACACTGGTGACGCTGATATAACCTCGGCAGTTGCGAGTGTCGTTCTATTATTTACTCAGATAGTTTTATATATTTGCACCATTACTTAACAATTTCGCACTTCTATTCTCCTCTTCACTAAGTATTAAAATAGTTATACGAGTATATAAGGAACGTAATCAAGTAGTCGCAGTGCAATGTAAATAATTTTAGCTGAGGTTATGTAATAAAACTAGGAGATAAAAATTAAAAGACAGATGTACACGAGAAATAAGAAGAAATGGTGAGAAGAAAAAAAGAAAGAATATGGCGAGAAAGAAAGAGAAGAGGGGTGAAGAAAGAAGGAACAGGAATGGAAGAAGAAAGTGACAAAAGAATTGACGAAATTCAGAATGTTTTATCTGTTCAGTACGATTTATGTTGCATACTGAGATATTTTATTCATACCAATCAGGTTCTTAGCACATTTATTAATGAGTGACAAAAATATGATGATGATGATGATGAAGATGACGATGATCATAATGACGATTATAATTTCCTATCTCCATATTACAGGAGACATGATAATTAAAAATAAAATATTCAGACAATTGTTACCAATATTGAGGCATTTGAAGAATGAAATGAAAGAGAGGTTGCAAGGGATAGTGATCTCTCCTATCCTAACCCCAACCCCATCTGCTCGTGGTGCAACCCTGCAATGGTGCTCTGCGGATCGAGTCATGGTGGTACAAATATTCCAACTATTACAGAGGAAATTCTGTGCCACAACCACGCCAGAGGCTAAAAATGGCAGCCCCACCACTGGACGTACTTCTTTCAGGCCAGTAATCTATTGGAAGGACATCTTTTTACTAAAAAGCCTTCACAAATACTTTATCAAACTTTAGTAAAAGACCGTATCGGACCACTGGGCCCAATACATAGAAGGATGATGATGATAATGATGATGATGCTGATGATGAAATGAAACAGACAGGAAACGAAATTCTCTGAAGCTATGTCTTATACTACAGGAAACTCCTGTATCCGCCTCTTCCTAAACCATTCAGAATTTAAAATTCTGAATGGATGATACATTTTCGTTATTTTGTAAATTGTAAAGCATTACATTTTCTCAACATATACTTTACATGATTACTCATGTTCTCTATTTGAGACTTGATTTTGCATACGTAACTGTTCACTAATACGTTCACCTACAATAATTATGTGTTCATAACTATTTCATTAACGATGGCAGGAAATTAGAAGTATATGCTTATATATAAAAAAAATAAACTCATTTTCAACAAAAATTGCGTAGTCTAGTTTGCTATACGTTAGTGAAAAACTTAGGTAATTTATTAAAAGAGTCACCTGAGTTCGCCATCAATAACGCAAAGTGCATTTCTGAAGGATCTTTAAGCCGTTACTCCAAAAATTAACAATTTTGGAACATGCTTGCAAGATGTGACTTAAAGATTACCAATTCAGAATGTCTAGATTAAGCTTCAAATACTTCGGTGTACTATAAGCAGTAACATGAGCTGCTGCCTGAAGTCAAAAGGAGGGTAGAAATGGTCAAGGAAGCTTTTAATAGAAAAAATGACTAGATAAGTGATTTGTGTGGAGTGTGGCATTGTATACGGCAGAAGCATGGACATTACGACGAAGTGAAGAGAAGCGACTAAAAGCATTTGAAATGTGGATATGGGGAAGAATGGAACGTGTGAAATGGACACACAGAATAAGAAACGAAGCTGTGTTGGAAAGAGTGGGTGAAGAAAGAATGATGCTGAAAATGATCAGGAAGAGAAAAAGTAATTGACTGAGTCACCGGCTGAGAAGAAACTGCCTACTGAAGGATGGACGGGAGAAGAGTTCGGGGCAGAAGGAGATAATAGACGGCATTAAGATGTATGAATCATAAGTGGAATCTAAGAGAACGGTATAAAATAGACAAGACTGGGTTTCCAGTAAAAGACCTACCCTTGGATAGAACATTAAGAATGAATGAATATGTAATTTTAAAATATAAATTACTTTATATCTCCTTTATATCTGCTTTTAAAAAGTTTTGCACGACTTGGAAAATCTTTTACAGATATCAACCGCTTTCACGATAACGCCAGTTTTCAATTCTCAAAAAAATTCACAAAATACTCAGCTTGGCTGAGAAGTGCTACAACATCATATATATAGCCCGCGTTTATTCTAGTGCAAATATTACATTTTTCCCCCTGAGGAAAAGCTTAATAGTCTAAATGTGTTTGCAGATTGTGGCCGGCCGATGAAAAATATTTGGACATTCCTACATAATCAAAGTGAATATTCTTTCAAGAAGCTACAGAAAAGGTTCCTGATGGCTGGAAGAAAATAATGTATCGATAAGCTGGGGGAATATTTTGAAAAATTTATTTGGGCAGAATCTAAAATTTATTTCGATGTTGGAACATAATCAGCTGACTAGTTGTGCCATGAATGAAAATGAATAGCAGAAACCACGATCCACCACTGAAGCTTTCAGTTGAAATATGTACAGTAACTCAAAGTACATTGTGTGACACTCAACCATATCTTGTAAGAGAACTTTCAGTCTTGCTATTCCCTTAGCAAACATAGAGGTCATTTCAGGCACATAAGGGTCTAAAGAAGTTGTTTCCACTCTGCCAGTAAAGACATTAAACACACTGGGTCCAGTCTAGAGGGAATATACAAGTGAAAAGAGTCCTCGAGGCATCATGAAACTTCCTCACTGTTAACTGAATTACACAATAGGTTTAAAGGTTTATGCAGCTTAACCGAGAATCCAGAGTCCTTTAAAATATCACGGTCGAATGTTCTCGTGGCTTAGAATGATGGTCTTCAAACTGTCTGAAGGGATGGGGTTAAAGTATTACATTCCGACGCTACATCCTAATGCTAAGCATTTCTACTCCGTTCCTCTTGTGGAAATGTAATAAACAGAAACATTGACATATTTCCTCAAATTTATTTGCTCATTTCTATCTTCGTCTTTCTACATCATTATGTCACTATAAAGAAGAAAACTGAATCTGTTAACGGATGTCTTCTCACTACACAGAGGCCTTTTTTTTTTTTTTCAGACATGTTGTATTAATTGTCACAAACAAGAGGTACATTGTTGTTTAGTCAACTGTCTGAAGACAAGTCTGAACCCCACAAGTGACACCAACAAGGTACTACTTACGAGGCTACTAGGCCAGGAGATAATGGGTAGGGTGGCCAGTTCCTTTCCCCTTCCATTGCATACGTAGCCGATTAGCTACATATTACACTAATCAGACTTCAGATGAATACAAACAATTGTTCTTCCTCTGACACATATCGTCAAGTGAGATGTACTGTCTGATAATAGATATACGCCTACATATAAGCCAGACCCTCAATCAGAGGCAGAAGAGGTGCATATTTTCTTTTATTTTCTGTTATAATATAAAGGCTCTATTTCTCTTTCCACTCTCATTGTCCAATAACTCTAAATATCAGTGGCTTTTCGAGTTATAATTTGTGTATGTGGTTGCAGTTAACTCAATCTAAATATTTTACATTCCAAAAAAGCCTGTAATCTTGTAATTTAAATTAAATTTAACCTTCGACAGAAAGAAATAATTAAGGAAATATGGGCAAGTAATAGAAATAGACGTACCTATGTACAAGATCAGTTTTTTTTTTTAAATTACATAAATAATTAAAATAGCAAATAATTCTGTCTATATTTATATTAAAAAACTTCCTTTACTTGAAAACGAAGTTCATTCTACATTCCTTGGCATAAGCGAGCTTACCGATAAATATCTGGTTGAAATTGGAAATGTTGAAGATTAAGATATTTTTTCTGAAAGCGCATTGTTAACAACGAAAGTGTCTCTTGTCCCACGGTGTTCACATGTTGCTGCCGCAAAGGTTGCAATCCGTCTGCCATCTTAATTCGCAATACAGAGCACAAGAACTCCAGTTGTGAAAGTTACAGGCTACAACCACAGTTTAGTGCACACAGTCACGAAGCTTGCGTTGTTGAGGGTACTAGGAACAATAGACTGTGCCGGTACTATTTCGCGTTGTCTGTAATGAGGCAATAGTAGCGATCCTGGTGGTTAGCAACTATCTATGGATGCATATTCCCTACGTATTGAGCTTCGTGACTGTATATACTAGACTGTGCTACAACTATCTTTTTCCCCCTTCAGGGGAGGACACGGACTGGGACTGTCCTCGCACGCAGGCCGCTCGGGTGGCCCATTGTACTGCAGGCGACTCTACATCGAAACAAGCCCGAAATCTAGGAAAGAAACGGAGATGATGATGAAAGAGGGGAAGTGTAATAATGATGGCGAAATGAGTCCGAGGTCCAACGCCGAAAGTTACCCAGCAATTATACTTCAATTGGTTGGGGAAAACCTCGGAAAAAACCTGAACTAAGGTAACTTCTCCCAACAGGGATTTGAACTCGGACCCGCTCGTTTCACGGTCAGATGTGTTAATCGTTACTCCATAGCAGTGGAATATAGGCTGTGGAAGCATGATAAATAAGTGAGAATTATGATTTTCTGCTTGGGACAAAGCAATTGCCACACCTTTCTGAACTGAACTCAAAGGAAGTTCTGTTGCTGTTGGCTGCGGAGAGCTTCAAACGAATCGTTCAATTGGGAGAAATAACTTCAATTGAAATAATAATAATAATAATAATAATAATAATAATAATAATAATAACAACAACAATATTGTGGTAAAAGCGGTGGTTCCGCACCTGCGAGGAGACGAGAAACCGTATTATTATCCACTCTTCGCCCCTTCACAGATTTTATTTGAATGCAATGTTGAATGAATAATAAATTTATTGCGCTTTAAGAGTTGCCGCTGTAGCTTCTAAGGAACGTTATAATTATAGACGAGAATTTCATGCACTATAAAATCCCAAAATATGCATATACATTCATGCGCTATCAAACAATGAAACATGCACAATCAAGCAAAAATATATTAAAATATGCACTTTCATTTTTGTTCCAAATAGCTTTTTTCACTTCACTTTTCTTTTTGCACAGTTAACAACCTTTTTTTTTACTAGGTTATTTTACGACGCTGTATCAACATCACAGGCTATTCAGCGTCTGAATGAAATGAAGGTGATAATGCCGGTGAAATGAATCCGGGTCCAGCACCGATAGTTATCCTGCATTTGCTGATATTGAATTGAGGGAAAACTCCGGAAAAAATGTCAACCAGGTAACTTGCACCGACGGGAATCGAACCCGGGCCACTGGTTTCGCGGCCAGACGCGCTGGCCGTTACTTCACAGGTGTGGACGTTAAAAATCTAACAACATTTCTAAATTGGTTTCTGTGAGGTTCCTGAGTTTGTCAGATGTTTTTGTAGACAGAGAATGATCTCTCTACATCACAAGAAGCTATGGGTGCAAATTTGAATGAACATGTTTGTGACAATGTCAGGTCAAATTCTTCAGTCAAGTTTTCATCTCTCATGCTCCATCTTCTTCTTATCCGTTCAGATCAGATTCCAATTTTCACTGCCATACATTATCATAGGAACCGCCATAACCTCTTAGAGTTTAAGTTGTGAATCTTGTTGCGTTTTGTTCCTAAAGTTTGTTTTTATGTTTCCACACATTCTTCGAAACTTCAGTATTTCTACATTTATGTTTCTACTTTGGCAGTATGGTATATTAAAGCCTAAATAGTTGAAGGATTTTACTTGCTCAATAATATTCTTCTTCATAACTATTTTGCATCTGAGATATCTTCCTTGCAATGTCATTGCTTTTGTTTTCGTGCATTAAATGCCATATTATTTAATTATTATTTTTCTAATTGATATGGAGCTTTTGCAGATTATCTTGTGATATACGAAAAACACCCCGGTTATAAGCAAACAAAATTCTGTTTAAAACTTTGTTACTAATTTTAAAATCCTGGACCAAAATATCTTGCCGTCTTTTAATAGCATAATCAATGATATAATATTAAATAATATTAGTGATAGCGTGCATCCGTGTTTTGGCAGTTCTTAATATTTAAGTGAGCCTAATTAAATTGAAAACTTAAGGTAAAATTCTGAATACGGTAAAATATAGTATGTGTAAAATGTGATCGTGTATGAAGAAGGTAAATCGAATTGCTGAGTTGTTTTAACCGCTTACAGATTCGACAAAATCACACACAGCTATTAACGTACGAACAGAAAAGTGGTCTAGGATGAGGAGAGAGACGAAAATTATGGCAATGATGAAAAAGCGATACAAAAAAGAAGAAAATATAAGATTGCAGACGATAACAATATGATAATAATGGTTATTAGAGGAGAAAAATTCGCTCCGGCGCAGGGGATCGAACCCGGGTCCTTGGTTCTACGTACCAAGCGCTCTAACCATTGAGCTACGTCGAAGTTCAATCCACAGTACCGGATCGAATCCCACTCCTCTAGTGTTTTTCCCTTTATGGCCTTACCCCATGGTTCGACATAAGCTACATGTTGACATCGTGTATTAAGTCAACTGCCATTATACCAGGAACGCACTCAATTGAGTAACTTGGTGGACGGGATTCAACAGTAATATGCACTGTTGAACGAAGAATCTACGTAAAGATAAATTTCTTTGTCCTACAGATTATATCTGTTATGGTAACATGGTTATTAGAGGAGAAAAATTCGTTTCGGCGCCGGGGATCTGGGTCCTTGGTTCTACGTACCATGCACTCTAACCACTGAGTTACGCCTAAGTTCAATCCACAGCACCGGATCGAATCCCTCTCCTCTAGTGTTTTTCCCATTATGGCCTTACTCCACGTTCGTCATATATGTCGACATATATTAAGTCAATTGTCATTATACTTACAAGAAACGCACTTAATTGAGTAACTTGGTGGTCGGGATTTCACAATTTTACTGGTATGCGCTGTTGGGCGAAGCATCTACGTAAAGATTAATTTTTGGTTCTACAGAATATATCTGTTACGGAAACAATGATTATTAGAGGAGAAAAATTCGCTCCGGCGCCGAGGATCGAACCCGGGTCCTTGGTTCTACGTACCAAGCGCTCTAACCACCGAACTACTCCGGAGTTCAATCCCCAGCACCGGATGTAATCCGTCTCCTCTAGTGTTTTTCCCTTCATGGCCTTACTCCATGTCCAACATGTATGTTGACATATATTAAGTCAACTGCCATTATACAAGGAACGCACTCAATTTAGTAACTAGATGGCCGGGATTCCATAGTATTATGCACTGTTGGGCGAGAAATCTACGTAAAGATTAATATTTTGGTCCTAGAGAATATATCTGATATAGTAACAATGGTTATTAGAGGAGACAAATTCGCTCCGGTGCCGGGGATCAAACCCGGGTCCTTGGATCTACGTAGCAAGCGCTCTAACCACTGAGCTACGCCGAAGTTCGATCCCTGTCGCCGGAACGAATGTTTGTTCTCTAATAACCATTGTTACCATAACAGATATATTCTGTAGGACCAAAAAAATAATCTTTACATATGATGATGGTTAGGTTTTTTAATCATAATCACCACGAAAATGAAAATAAAAAGACAAGGAAAATGAAGAAAACACCATACTAAGAAAAATACATATTTAAAGTTTAAAAGGATAAGTAAATATTTAAAGGAAATTATAATTAGGAAAAGCTATTAAATGAAAGTATGTGTAAAACCTTTTCTTCATCGTCTATTGGTTCTAGTGTTACATCACTCGCATCTCCGATGTACAATGCCGACTTTTTACTGGTAAATACCTTAAGTAATATTTTAACGTCCAGAACAATTTGAAATTATTATTATTCCAACGAAAGTCGACTTAGTTCACTCTATAACTGAACCGCTAAATTTTCCTAACGTACATGGAGCTATAATCCTGATAACTGTAGCCTCAGTTATTTTTAAAGTTTTTATCTAGATACAGCTTCAAGAGACCGCCCTTTTCTATTATACAGATGGGAGGTTCCCTATCAATTTAAAAGAGAAATAAATGACGCTTAATTTCAAAGAAACAAGCCCTAAAGAAGAATAATGTATATTGCATAAAAGAGCCTCTGTGACAATATTTAACCGTCATTACATTTAGGAATGTAGCAAGATTGTAACATAATTTTTCTTCCTGGCCTTAACTACGGTTTCGCGAGTTTACGTTGCGTTCCAACTCCAGAGTTATAATGAAATTGTCTGCGGGATTATATCGAGGGACTCGCAAGGCGAGTTTATAGATCGTAGTGTGTGTAGAATGTTGAATATTCCCATAATTAGAGTGGCTTTAAAGCAGCCCATGTCTGCATGTTCAACTTTTGTTCCTAGTTTCCTCACTCCTAAAACTCCTTGCGCTAAAGTCCCTCAATCTCGGAGGTTATCAGACCAGTAATGTAAAATTGCAACTTATAGCCATGCTGCAAGAGTGATACATTTGTGCGTGAACTGATTGAATATAATTATTTAATCTCGAGTAAAAATTTAAAGACATCACCAAGATAAAGTTTTGTTTATTCTTTATAATATAGTCATGAAATTTTAAACATTTTTGATGAATTTCCGTTTTTATTATCTCGCTATACCATTGTCGCAGAAGTAACACTTCTAAATGATTGCACAGCCAATTCGATTTGTATTCCCGTGAAACAATTGAAGATTTAGCTTCTCTCCGTAGCATAAGATAGCGGAGGGTAAGTGTGCGCGGTCGGGTAAGAGTGCTGTCGTGAATTTTTCATAGTTGATATGCCTACTGCAAAATTGGCTCGCATTACTCCATTGAGTATGGATTATTGACAAGGTTGAGACATACGTTGGTCGAGCCTCAGAAGAATCTCTATTTAGAAAAGTGTGTAAACGTTTTGTTTGAAATCACATGTAATTTTTTCAAAAGAAAACTTGAGCTTTCTACAGAGTTATAAGTCAGTCAAAAGGAACATGTTGACAATAAAATGAAGTCCTATTTGTAGCAATGAAGTGGCATGAACTAATGTTCTATGACAGTATTGTGCTGCTGCTTAGTAACATATTCTTAAACTGACTCGATGTCGGCTAAAGGCTGGTTCACAATAAACCGGGAACGGAAAAGACGAGAACGAGAACGGAAATATTGTTAAAATACATTTATTTTAACATTATTTCCGTTCTTGTTCTCGTTGTCGTTTACGTTCCCGGTTTATTGTGAATGTGCACAGAATGAGTGGGTAAGAGTGCACGCGTTAATTTCAAGTTACGGAGGTTTTTAAGCATTTGTATGCCACTATTGTTCTTGAGACGTTTTTATAATAATTGTCTATTATATCTCCTTTCTACAGTTGTAGTTATTACTAAATCTCATATTTCTGTTGTGGGCATTGTGCTCTAGAATAGTGCAAAATACTCGGTTATAAGTGTATTAAAAAACCTGAAATTTTCTATGTCTGCCTCAAATGTCTTCTCATATAAAACAAATTGTTTTGACGTGAATTAAAATGTTTGTTTCATAACTAAGTCACTGCAAATTCTTTATGTTTACTCTTGCCCGTCTGTGCGGGTAAGAGTGTGTATTTGGCTCCTTAAAAAAAATCAAATTTTATTTGTTTAATATCTTCTACTAAAGTCCATCTCCTGAATTTATAATCCATATAATACTGTCGTTCACTAAAAATTTTTCATTATATCATCTATAATACAACAGGTTTCACAGACAATAATACACTAGGTGTGCACACTTACCCTCCTTTAACTTACGTGTGTGTTTTTTGCACTGTCTCCAACTGTTAGGCCTACTTGCAGTACATTTGCAATAAACATGAAGCCAAACTACTTCAGTTTATCAATGATTTAATTGTATTCAGCACCATAAAGCAGCAATGGCTTATAATAATAATAATAATAATAATAATAATAATAATAATAATAATAATAATAATAATAATAATAATAGCAATAATGACAATAGTAATAATAATAATAATAATAATAATAATAACAACAATAATACTTAATAATAATAATAATGATAATAATAATAATAATTTACTCATACGAACTTTGGATGTCAATGACTTTAAAACGTGTACAAATCTTATACGATATAAACTAAACCATGAAACATATTCAAATTGCAAGTCAGAAAAGGACTAGTTGAATTCCTACAAAGTCGCGATCGGCCAAATTATAGATGTGTGAATCCCTACAAAGAGATTAGTGAATTCCTACAAAGATTTGTCATTTCTTACAAAGTAATTTGTGAATTCCTCTGTAGAATGGATGTAAACTTAAAACGGTAAGACAAAATCTTCCCTCCTACATTTTACAGACTGCAATGGCAATGCTGGTTGGTGTGGCTAAAAATTGTATCTTGCTTCATTGTTTAAAATTATTAAATGGTAATACAACCGGACATAAAAGTCTTTGATCTGTTTATTTGTACAACACAGAGCAGATAATTTTAAAAAGATACATGCCAAATTTTTTGATATTTTACTTCTCTATGATAACTTCTTAATGTAATCAAGTCTTGTAAAATTCCCTTCTATATATTCTTGTAAAACTTTTTTTTTCAATGTCCTCTTCTTTCTTTAAGATGACACGTTGTTCGCTGCACTGAGAAGTTTTACATAAGTTTTGATTTGTATACTTTACGAGATTTCTAAAAATATAAATATATGAGGGTGGTGGTAAAAACTGGCATTTACATCTGAATGAAAGGTTTGGCAGGCGTTCAATGTGTGCCAGAAATTTGAAGAGAAAGAAGACCACATCTCTGGCGAGAATATCAGGACCTATCTTCCCTAACATGAGTATCCAAGATGTAATAACGAAATTTGTATAATTATTCATCTTGAGGCTTCACACATATCAAGTCTTCAACAAAGCATTCAATAACCACTCTCGAATTCAAAAATGACAATCCATAAACGTATGTCAACCACTTTCATATTTCACTATCATCACGAATAATTTGAAAGTTCCAAGTGTTACATTTTTCTAAACCACTCTTTGCCAAAATGAATTGTACAACCCTTAATTTTCATTTCTGTGAAAACGAATTCGATTGCCCTCTTCGTAGCAATTTCCAAGTCAATAGCAAGGTAGAAAGTGACAATTTCCAAGTTTTTCAAAATATTTAATAATACCACACAAATTTCACGTTGCTTATCCGCAAAAGTGCAAACAGTAGTGGTGCATAAATATGTGTATTATTTAAGAAAACATTTACCGGTAAAACTGATAGAAATGTCGGGCGCAGAATTCGAAATTTCCTTCCGTATACTCCTCAGGTTTCGTAAGAGTGTGTCACGTGAAGAAATGATTATATCACATTCTACACCATTTTCAAGACGGAACGGTTCTCTTCTATTCACCTAAATATTTTTGTAATTCAATTCTTAGTGTACCGCACGTATAGATTTAGACAGATTGGGGTAATAGCTTGACGTTGCAAAATAGATATTACGTCATGTAAGTGCAAGGTCTGAAAATGCCAGCACATTTTCGTTTTCATATTTTGAAACTTCTGTACTAATCATTTTTGATGGTATTGTTCTTCTAACTACACGACTACATGTACAGTACGGTTCCATGATCAATAATGCCCAAACTGCTATGCATTACAATACTAGCGTTTTGACACAAGACTTTCAGCGCAGCCGAATTTACGCATTTTCCGGTTTCGATTCACGACCTTCAACGCACCAGTATTAGCGAAATTCCTGTCTATATTCAGTTCAGTGAGCGATCACTTTCAGCGCCTGACGGGGTTTTTAGGAATTCACATAAACTCAAGTTTCAAACATTGAAGAGATTTATAGGAGTTCACATATAGTACCCAAGTTTCAAATCTTGAGGGGATATGTAGGAATTCACATATAGTACCCAAGCTTCAAAACTTAAGGTGTTTGTAGGAATTCACATATAGTACCCAAATTTCAAATCTTGAGGGGATATGTAGGAATTCACATATAGTACCCAAGTTTCAAATCATGAGGGGATATGTAGGAATTCACATAGTAACCAAGTTTCAAATCTTGAGGGGATATGTAGGAATTCACATTAGTAACCAAGTTTCAAATCTGAGGGGATATGTAGGAATTCACATATAGTACCCAAGTTTCAAATAATGAGGGGATATGTAGGAATTCACATATAGTACCCAAGTTTCAAAACTTAAGGGGTTTGTAAGAATTCACATATAGTACTCAAATTTCAAATCTTGAGGGGATATGTAGGAATTCACATATAATACCCAAGTTTCAAATCATGAGAGAATATGTAGGAATTCACATAGTAACCAAGTTTCAAATCTTGAGAGGATATGTAGGAATTCATATATAGTACCCAAGTTTCAAATCTTGAGGGGATATGTAGGAATTTACATATAGTACCCAAGTTTCAAATCTTGAGGGGATATGTAGGAATTCACATATAGTACCCAAGTTTCAAATCTTGAGGGGGTTTGTAGGAATTTACATATGGTACCCATTTTTCAAAACTTGAAGGGGTTTGTAGGAATTCATATGTATTACCCAAGTTTCAAATCTTGAGGGTGTTTGTAGGAATTTACATATGGTACCCATTTTTCAAAACTTGAGGGGGTTTGTAGGAATTCACATGTATTACCCAAGTTTCAAATCTTGAGAGGGTTTGTAGGAATTTTTATATGGTACCCATTTTTCAAAATTGAGGGGGTTTGTAGGATTTCACATGTATTACCCAAGTTTCAAATCTTGAGGGGGTTTGTAGGAATTTATATATGGTACCCATTTTTCAAAATTAAGGGGGTTTGTAGGAATTCACATGTATTACCCAAGTTTCAAATCTTGAGAGGGTTTGTAGGAATTTACATATGATACCCATGTTTAAAAACTTGAGGGGATTTGTAGGAATTCACATATAATACCCAATTTCAAATCTTGGGGGGCTTGTAGGAATTCATATATATGAAAATTTCCAATCTTGAGACGATTTTTATAAATTCACAGAAATAGTACCCAACTTTCAAATCTTCAGGGGTTTTGTAGGAATTCATATTTGAACATTTCAAATCTAGAGGGGGTTTGTAGGAATATACATGTACCAAAGTTTCAGATTTTTTGTCATATGATATGATTTCGTGGGAATTCACCAGGTTCGGTCAGAAATGTCTCTGAGTAGATAACTTGTCCATCGCAGGTAAGATCAATTGGGAGCTGCCGTCTTACAACTTTCGATCAAAGCTGACCTACATACTAACCATGTAGGATGCGTAATTAAAAGATGTAGAAATTGTTCTTTTAACTCTGAAAGCGGAACAGACACATTATGCCTAAGTCGTGAAAAATATGTTAATGATGATGATGTGTATGACATTCAGCAAAAATATTTCCGATAGTTCTCCGAGTATATAATTGTAATATTAGAAAGCGGAGAAGTCTGCGCACAAATCCTTTTTAAGTCACATTATTTTGCATATGCATAACTTAGTCAAAGTTAGCTTCTATGCAAGAAAATGTCACGTAATAATTTACAGAATACCATTGGCTACTGACATGAATAACCTGTTGTAAACGAGTTTCCCGTTAGAGAATGAACTACAATTACATTCCGCTAACGAGCACCGACTCCTTTTTCAACGACGAGCTCTTCAGTAACGAAATAATTCTTTACCTCTGAAATGAGGGAATCGATCGGAACAGCCAGTTCGTTTATGAACTATTCAACATTAGTTTTGTCCTGTTACATCCCACACATTGTGACCCGTGCACACACCAGGTTTCCCAGAGATGGTCTGCTTTATGCTCGATGTAAGAAGTAAATTGTCAACCGCAGTGTTACCACAGAATATCACAGTGCTGTTCTGCGAGGTATTCATGATTCTGGGTGTATTTAATACTATGCTGCAATGCACTACATTCGTCTCAGATCGCCCTTCATATCAGTTTCGTCGTAATTCCATAATTTTTTGGAATGGGATGCCTTGTAAATTGTTTGTTAAGTTTCGTCATAAAATCTCAGCAGTTATTTTCTTTTGCATCTGTTCGGGTTCTTTCATGTCATCTGTGAATCTGGTAGGTAGATTTTGGTGGCTTTTACCCATTCCTGATCAAGAATATTGTTGTAATACATCTTACCATCATCCTTTGAATTTATGATGGTTTAAATGAATCGCAGACTTACTTCAATTAGTGAAAATCCTAAATCTAAAATATGACGATATTCTGGTCAAAATCTTGTTCTTCGTACTCAGTGAAATCCATTGAATACCTTGGACATTGAGGAAAATTATTGTCCTTTCAATATATCATTATTTCATCGTAATTCTAGGAATGTTATAAATTCTTATTATTAATTTTTGATAATATTCCACTTTTGGTAAGCTCCAGATATACGTGATGAATCCCTTTTCAGTATTCTTAAGTATTTTCTATTGCTATGAACCATTTTGGAATTATTAGTTATCTTTTGTGCTACTCGAAATGAAACAAGATATTTTCTGTAGTATACTCTAGGGAATATTTTGAGCCGCATCAATGTAGCACACATGCATTTGAGCAAATATATTATTTTATAGAATAGGAAGTATTAGTACGATGGGAGAGGAGAGGACAGGACCGGGTAGGTAAGAAGAAAATGCAATATTTCACTGACAACAACACATATTGAAATGCAATTAATTTTTAATTGTTGTGACCTATATTGTGCATAACATTTTGTCACTTAAACCTTAATACAACCAAAGTTATCATTTTAAACTGACCTTTCTGTGATGCATCCTCTATTGAAGTCCCTTTCTTTACTTTTTTTTGCTTTGTTCTCCAATGTTGACTGAGAAAAGTGAAAAGTTTGAGCAGCTCTCTGGTAACCCACACGCCTACTTATCACTTCCTCTAACGCACTCTTCATGTCTCCTTCTTCCCAACTTTGCCTGTTTGTTTTACTTTTATAATTTCTAGCCATGCTTTACATCTAAAATTATTAATGAGAAAAACAATTACTTCTAAGATCCTAACA
This sequence comes from Periplaneta americana, assembly GCF_040183065.1. Classification (NCBI taxonomy): domain Eukaryota; kingdom Metazoa; phylum Arthropoda; class Insecta; order Blattodea; family Blattidae; genus Periplaneta; species Periplaneta americana. Next base: position 97,697,528 of record NC_091130.1, read on the forward strand.
AAGATGTGAGGGCAGGACCGGATGCACACGGTTATATTATTGCATAGAGCACATCTAGGTCAAAAACCATGGGTAGACATAACGGCTCGGATAGAGAAGCCAACGTACTATGTTAGGAACGATCATGATTTTAAAATCAAATGTAGGAAACAGAAAACGGATGTAGATACATTCTCATTTGTAAATAGAACTATAAATGATTGGAATGACATACCTACAGCGGTCTTTGAGGGCTGTCCTTCCTTAAGGAGATTCAAGAATAACTTAAAAAGTTGTGTATAAAGTGTAAATTAAAATGAAGGTCACATTTATTTTTTAAGGTGACATGTATTTATTTAGCCTGACGAGTTATTCCCTTGGTTTGAATTATAAATTATTTAAAAATAGCTTGTAAGAGGGTCTTAGACTAGAAATATTTAGTTTAAAAATGTAGTTCTGTTTGTAAGTATGAATGAGGGTGTAATTGTTTGTCTTATTTCAACTGTTGTATGAGTGAAGCGTGGTGAGTCAGTGAAGTTATGGTTTTACAGTGCAGTGAAAATAGTGTCGATCAGTTATAATTTATAGTGTCAATGAAATGTGTTCTATAGTGTCAGTGAAATGTGTCATAGCGCCAGTACAGTGAGTGAGATAAGAGTAAAGTGAAAGGTTATTATCAGTATCAATGTGAAACTTATGTATGGCCTATACATATTATGTAGGTTGTAATGTAAAATTAGATCCACTTATTAATTAGGTTATTGTAAGTATTATTATTATTATTATTACTATTATTATTATTATTATTATTTGTAATTATTGTGTATAATTGTATTGTGTATCTAATTGTATTGTGTAATTTTATTGTGTATTGTTTATATTGTGTGTATCACTGCCACCGGGTGCTTGCCCACTTGCAGTATACATACATACATACATACATACATACATACATACATACATACATACATACAATACATTACATTACATTATTTACACACATATCCCACTCGATTCTCCCCAGCACGCCATTTCGTCTCTCAGCCACACACTGTATCCATGCCTTGTAATTAAGAGTTTGTTTGAATACGAAGATATATGCTTAAAACTATACATTTCAACATAATAAATATAAATATTATTATACTATTAACTTACCTGGTATATTATGCCCTTTAGAAATGTGTAAAATTACTTCAAACACACAAAAAGTTAGACAAGTTGGAATACTGGACACAGTAACACGACTTTTCCCTTCTGCTTCCGGTCTCGAACTGTCTTCTAGAAGCACAATGTGGTTATACATGCTGCGAGCAGATGACAGCACTTTATGTCGTGAAAAGCAAGATACCCGGTTTTGCCCCAGCACTCGATCCTGCCCCGCCTCCCACAGAAACTAATAACGGTTAATATACTCCATATTCCAGTGAGCCCGAAGTGGGAGTCGTGTAAAGAGATGGAGTTCGCAAAATGATATACAAAATAATACAAAAATGTTTTATTAACATACATTTATTTTGTATAAACATAAACAAAAACAACGTTGAACGTAAGGATAAAAAATGTTTCAGTAGTTATAAATTTAAAAATAACTAATGTAATAAATATGTCTGTTTTCAGAAACCAGATTCTCAAATATGGACTCTATATTCCATATACACAACGCTATCATTTTCAAGTTCAAGGAAATCTCTCGCTTTTATGTTGATGATGATCATAGACAAGAAATTTATTTTTTATATATGCGAGGTTGAAAATATTTTTTAAAACTTAAGAACTTCATACTTTTGCAAGTTGGAGTTATTCTTGCATTCTTTTCATCCAAAACTAGTCTACGCTCTTCGAAAAAAAATTAGTCTAGTTTTAACTTTCCAACAGTAGGCAATGAGTCTTCCCTTCATATTTTCTGGAATTTCAGCCAGTTAAACGAGAATGTTTAAGCCAGGAATTCACTAGATTCATCCGCCAGTGTCGTAATCGTTTTGAACTTTTTTCGGAAAATACTCAGAAAGCTGTTTAGAAATGTGGAAACTCAATTGTTTGTCGGCAAAAACAAAGTCAGTATTTATATCATATTCGTTACCTCAAAACAACGGTGGGATATCTTGCAAAAATCATATTTTAAATAATGAGGATAAAAATTGCTACTGAACATTGAGTGCAACGTGTAAACAAAGTTTCTTGTTGTTTTAGCTTCATATTAAATCAAAAGTTTGTTTACGTATTGCACTCGATGTTCAAAAGCAATTTTTATCCTCATTATTTAAAATATGATTTTGCAAGATATCCCACTGTTGTTCTGAGGTAACAAATTATGTAGCTAAATTTTAATGAGTTCTTTAATACACTGGAATGGATCAAATTTCTTTTTGTGAAGTTATATTGACCAGAAATCAAGTTCCTGTATAAATCCGCTGATTTTATCTGTGGCTGTTATTATATCAACACCTTGGCCTTGCAAACTACTATTAGAAGTGTTTAAATGCTCGAAATATGAGCAAGGAAGACCAATCCAAGAAACCAAAGATAATTGGGAAATAGGTTTGCATATTCCGATTTTTCGTCTTGCATGTAGGCCTACGGTACAATAAAAGTTCTGTTTTAATTGAATCAGTGAGTGGAAAAAGGGAATAAGTACTTTGAGCCCAACTTTTCAGGAAACAAAAAAAAAAACTTTCTACAGCTTTTTTGTTAAGTTTGATTTAAATGTTGTCAACAGTAAAAATGTTCACTATTGTTTGTAGCATATATATATATATATATATATATATATATTATTACTAAACTTTGCTCTATGTCTTGTTAATATTTGTATACAAGTTTTTAAAATTTTAAAAGTTATTTCCTTTTTCCACTCAATAATCATACATTTACTTTAGTAGCTTCCTAATCTCTCCTCCAGTTTTCTTCTTCTTTAAGAATGTATATAAATGATTAAGTAGGTTAATAAGGACTTCCAAATTACAATTTTATGAAAAAAAAAAATATATATACAGGGTGAATCAAAATTCTAGAACGATATAAATATCTTCCATATGCTTGATTTTCCATTACTATAAATGTTACCAGTATTTGTAATACCAAATGCTCTACCAGTGACACATTCGATTCTAGCTCTCAGCTATCTCAAAAGCCGCCATTTTGAATGCAGCTTTGAAATTTTAAAAGGAAAGGGAGTCATGTAGGTACTCAAAATCATGTGAAATTTGCTAAGAAAAACAATGATGCAATCCGTTTTGAGATATCTCTAATCGTTTTCAAGTTATTTAAAGATAACTGTAATACTGACACAAACATTAGTTACTGCATCTACAGATACTAGTATTTTGTAACATGGTACAGTCCTAAGGAGGCTTTGGAAAAGGTATTTTTATGCAATTCTCGTAATTAACTTTTCCTGTTTTACTGCTTGCTTAATCTGTGACAGTTTCAATGCAGTGTTGTGATTATTTGAAGCTTTCCTGTAACAAATTTCTTGATTTTCGTGATGGCATTATCGAAAGAGGAAAGAATTGATATCATTCTTCATTCTCGTAGGTTAAGCAACAGATATGTTGCAGCAGACTGAACGAACAGTTCCCTGGACATTGGATTGGTCGACGTGGACCAATAGAATGCCCGGCCAGGTCTCCAGATTTAACATCTCTTGATTTTTTCTTTTGGGGTTACATAAAGAGCTTGGTAGGATGAAGGGAAATTGAGAATATGGAACATTTAAAGAACTGTATCATTGAAGCCTGTGCTAAAGTCACCCCGGAAATGCTACAAAATGTTCTATTCACATTCTCAATTTTCTCTTCATATATCATATATTATTAGATTATTATAAAACTTTTTCAATATTAGCTGTAATAGAACAGCTGAGTCAGCCATTGGCATAATCTTGAGTGGAAAAAGGGAACTACTACAGAAGTTATTTCCTTCTTCCACTCAACACAGAACAGACATGAGATTTTACCTGGGTAAGAATGGTAGTAATATTCCCCTTTTCAGCTCATCCAATAGGTCTATCATTGAGGAACAAAATGGCTATCTCAGTTCAATTTAGCAAAAAAATGTAGTTATTCCCTTTTTCCACTCACTGGTTCAATTGTAAAACTCTTTCCAACACGTTACTCCACGAAAGCCGTCTTACTTTTGTATGATAAATAATATTTTCTTATAACGAACCCTGTCTTTACAAATTTTATTGAAAAAATACGAGTTTGTGAAGCCTTCCTTTGGTGAAATTCATCACTTTGTATCAGTTTCAAGTATTGGAAATGATGTTTACTTAATATTTCGTGCCATTGTTACACCATATACTTATATTTTTGTCGTTCTTTGGGTGATATCCAATGGCTTGGAGTAAAATTATCGTTATTTTCGACTTTATAAGGATTTCTATTTTTAGAATTGGGTTAAGTACCGCTATAGTGGTGGGAAGAAGGGTCACAAAAGAAAGTCTTACCCAAAAGAGAGTCGCGTTTTCAAAAAGTTTGGCACTCACTGCCGTATCGAAATGTTTTAATTCATTAGATAGTTATGTATAATAAACTTACTAGATTTTTTAATTGAGTGAGACTGATTGGATACACAGACATTAACAGCGCAGCAAACTACTTACTCTGAATTCACTATTTGAGAAAACGAACTTAGGACTACAGAAATTCTGGTTTTATTTTGGACACCTTTCATCACCACATCCTATATTTCAGAAAATCTTAAGCTTCATTATCAAGATAATGATAAATACTTTCTTGTTATACGTTTTACATGTTTCGTAACACTACAGTACCTTTAGCATGTTGTGAAAATTAGCTATTATTCACAAGATCTTATTTATAAATGAAATAATTTAAATCTACCGTAATTACAATAATAACTTTAGTTTCCTATATTGCACGCAAATGGAATTCTTTATAATCCACAACTGAAGTCGATGGAGGACCGGACCCGTCATTCTGCCGGGTACCACGGTTTTAATTATTAGTCGAAAGCTCTTCACCCTATGACTCCCACGTTTTACGACTTTTATTTTATCTTTGTGATACATGATTCCTCAAAATATTGAACTTTTATTATCTTTCTGAAGGTTGTTACAAGCAATTACTACTAGAGACACCGTCGCCCGTCATTTTGACGGGTTTCAAGTTTCAGACTGGCCGTGCCTACACATCAGAAGCGGTTCAAATTTCTATTGTTGCAGCAAAGTTTAGATTTCATTTCGACCTCTAGGAGTAGTTTATGACTCTTCGGCAGATCCTTTGTCGGTATTTAAAAATAAAATATTGCTCTCTGAATAAGTATGTGTTGTTTTGAAACGTGCGCGCTGTTTTCGTCGGCGAAAATTCGGTTTCACAATGGCAGCCTCTGGAGACAAACGTAATTATTTTCACAGAACAAGAAATTGACTATTTGATGAATATATCTTGTAATGAATCAGAAGGTGAACATCCCCGTAATCTGTGTGGAATTGACGAACTCGACGAATTATGTGAAAATAAAGTAAAGACCACGCTGATAATGACACACATTACGTTTTTGGCAGAGGTGAAACTAGTGACTTTTCAGATAACGATATTGCATAATGTGAGGTGAGATAACGAGAAACTTGCTGTTAGTTCATCTACAGGAGGTAAGCTACATAATTTATTATTATTATTATTATTATTATTATTATTATTATTATTATCATCATCATTATTATTACTATTATTATCATCATCATTATCATTATTACTATTATTATTTATTCTTATTATTTATTATGCTTGTGCTTATTATTAATAATAATATTATTATTATTACTATTATTATTTCCCTCTCGATATTTTTTTATAAATAGTATATTATTCAATTCGAATTATCAAAGCAGCAATGTGTGACAATCTCTAAAACATTATTTCGTGGATTGAATTGTATCGCTAATAAGCTTACAAACGTATCTAATTTATGAATTTATGTTTTCAATTGCTTCATTACAACTGATTCCTAATGTTCCAATTATCAAAGATGGTCGTGGCAGAGGAAGAGGACACAACACAGCTACCATCAACGAGCAGCACCAAAAGAGCTACCTGAAACAGTGATGTTCTATAATGAAACTAAGTTAAATATGATGTTGACGTCATAGATCAAACGGCTCGATCTTACACTGTAAAATACTGGTGCCGTAGATGGTCCATGCATATTTTTTTTAATGTGTTGGACCTGGCTGCAATCAACGCATGGATTCTGTACAAGGAGATAACAGATGACAACGTTTTTCGGTGTCACTTCATATTCAAGTTGGGAGTAGAACTAGCATGTACATATTATGTAACCACTAGAACACTAGCCCCTCTTCCTGAAAGAATTCCTCTTCAAAGCAACGTTCGCAAGACATGTCAGATTGGAGGATGCAGAGGGAAGAATAGAAGAAAAAACCAGTGTGCTAAGTGCTTCAAGTACGTACAGCAGTGGCAAAAAAAAAAAAACCGGACCGACCCTTGTAGCTGATTTCACAGCCTCGTTCACTCCAGAGCACGATAGACTGGTACTAAGACTTTCGTGGTTCGAATCTTGCCTGGGAAGGAAACTTATTTTTGTTCCTTATTCAAATTTATTCCCAATACTTTTCGATTGCTGGTAAAATTCATGTTCTGGGAATAATAAGTTAATTAAGTAGTAAAATATCTCTGCAATCCAAAATTTCTGCACATTTAAAGGACAAAACTAAAATTCTCTCAATCAATTAATAATAATAATACACCTCTCTCTTAAATTGACTGAGCATATTGGGAGTTAAACCAATGGCTTTCACAAAAATCCTATGAGATATTTCATATACAATAATTTTTATCTCGATAAGGAAGTAAAAGCGAGCAAAACTGTATTTAACTTGTTTGTTTGAAATATAAAAAAAGCACCTGAAATTAATGACATTACTTACGGGTCATCCTGTATATATACAATAGAAAGTATAAATAAAATTAGAACTTAACCAATCCCCCTGAACCACTTATTAAATTTATTATACAACTGTAATAGCTTGCGGCTGCGCGACTGGTGTGCTCTTCTTCAGGTCCTCATCTAGTCTGACCTTGCTCCGACATCACAAATGCACAACCTGCCGACCACTGTTACAGTGGAAACCTATAATATCTGAAGCAATGACAAGTTAACACATCCATCAGTACCATACAATACCATAATCTAGGGTGGCTTCGGATATTATCGTTCAAAAGTTTATACGATTTTTGCAATATTACAATGAAAGATATTCAATTACACACACTTCCGACTTTGTGACCTAAATAAGATTGAAGATATCTCACCAAAATATTTAGATTTTTTTATTGCCGTCACTAAAACTTAACTGTTTATGAGCGTACATGTGAATGACAATATTTTACCTTTATGAACTAAATACTCACATTAACTTAAAAGTTAAAACTATAGTAATAGGCAACTAGCAATGATTCTCGTAGTTTTCATACAATTGTGAGGCAACTCCGGACTTGTATGTAGTGATTATGGAATGTAAGTTACAGGCGTTGTTGAAATGTTAGTAGTGAAGAATATAATATAAAGTAATGTAACAGACAGAGTTTGGAATTTAATGGGTTACATCAGCTTCTTGTCTAGGCGGATGACGTGAATATGTTAGGAGAAAGTTCACAAACGATTAGGGAAAACACGGAAATTTTACTTGAAGCAAGTAAAGCGTCAGCTTTGGAAGTAAATCCCGAAAAGACAAAATATACGATTATGTCTTGTGATCAGAATATTCTACGAAATGGAAATATAACAATTGGAGATTTATCTTTCGAAGAGGTGGAAAAATTAAAATATCTTTGAGCAACAGTAACAAATATAAATGACACTCGGGAAGAAATTAAACGCAGAATAACTATGGGAAATGTCTGTTATTATTCGGTTCAGAAGCTTTTGTCATCTAGTCTGGTGTCAAAAAATCTGAAAGTTATAATTTGTAAAACAGTTATATTACCGGTTGTTCTGTATGGTTGTGAAACTTAGACTCTCACTTTGAGAGAGGAACAGAGATTAAGAGTGTTTGAGAATAAGGTGCTTAGGAAAATATTTGGGGCTAAGAGGTATGAAGTTACAGGAGAATGGAGAAAGTTACACAACGCAGAGCTGCACGCATTGTGTTCTTCACCTGACATAATTAGGAACATTAAATCCAGATGTTTGAGAGGAGCAGGGCACGTAGCACATATAGGCGAATCCAGAAATGCATATGGAGTGTTAGTTGGGAGGCCGGAGGGAAAATGAACTTTGGGAAGGCCGAGACGTACATGGGAGGATATTATTAAAATGGATTTGAGGGAGGTGGGATATGATTATAAAGACTGGATTAATCTTGCTCAGGATGGGGACCGATGGCGGATTTATGCAAGGACGGCAATGAACTTGCGGGTTCCTTAAAAGCCATATGTAAGTAAGTAAGTAACTATTGCCTTATCAGTTTTTTTTGCATTATGCTTTTGTTTGCATATTCTCTTGTTTTTATAGTATTTGCTGTCGTTGACTTGTTTTGCGTTTATTCTTAGTTTTAATTTCTTTAGTTTTTTCTTCCATATTGTTATTTACCATGTAATACCGTTATTTTCACTGTAACTACCACAACGTGAAAACCCATTTGAGTTAATAAATATTCAATCATCTTTCGGACATATAAAAAGTGGCACGAAGATGGTCGTATTTATATTATAGTCACAATACTTTAGAAAAAAGCTGCTCGTGTACCTTTGTGTGGAAAAATAATAAGACAAGCTGCGGAGCCACGACATTTATTAAAGACTACCATCTCCGACAAGCTAAAGGACAATGATCAGTGTCACCGTGGAGGTTAGAAATGTTTTACTACTGAAGAGGAAAAAGATATTGTTTTGGACTGTTTCATAATGCGTCACAGGTGTTTCCCATTTCGTTTTTCGTATCTTCAGCCCAAAATTCCTGAAGAGAATCGTCAGGTTTAAAGGATGATTTATGAATTGATGGTGTCGCCAGTAAGTTGTAAAAAGAGTTCCGAACTTCTATCCGGCTAGAAAAACTGGATATTAGCAAGATAAAATTTCCACTGATTCTGTATATCAATATTTTGTCAGCAAAATATATTTTTTAAATTTAGGCACATAAGTTTCAATTCCCTTGCATTACCACAGAAATTATAGAATAATAATTTATAAAAACATAATAAATGAAGACTCCAGAATTATTTTCCCGTTATTCTTAATATATGTATCTATGTATGTCGAGATACTGGCAAACAGATCACACAGAATAATCTTAACTCATAAAAATAAATACATTTTTTGCAATGAAAGTTTCGTTTTAAACACGAACCATAGCAAAATTTTTGTTTTTACTACATAATTTGCGATATTTGTAATAAGAGTTTACTCAAATTTAAGTACTTAATCTCGTAAAGAGCGGTGCCCTCGGAGCTCGGCTCTTTACCATGAGAATTCAGGCGTAATCTCGGAGTGAAATAGACAGCGAGGGGCGTAGAGTCAGACAGGTCCCTTCGGTTTAAATGTAGAGTTTGTTAGTGAGTTGACATGTTACTCGGTTCTGTGTAAAAACTGTCCTTCTGCGTTTAGTTCATAACTAGGCTTCGTATTCCAGCTACCTATAAACTAGAATGAAGTTGCCTGATTCAAAGTATATGTGACGTCACAGCGCAGGTACAGGTACTTTCGTATACAAAATAGTTACGCAACCTCTGCCCTCTTCCTCTAGAAAGTCAAAACCGGGACGTTGTCATAGTGAGTATTCTTATTGATCACTGCTCTTACTAGTCGTATTATTTAAATAACTACATCTTTGTGGCTGATTGAATGTTCATTACAGAGGTAAAATACATTACGTAAGACGCTCAATGCGTGTAATATTGCAGGAAATAGTTCAGGATATTTGAACTAATATTTTCAACAACATTAGATATAAATTGTATAAAATAAACGTAAAAGTGACAAAAACAGTGCACTGAAAGACACTGCTATACCAAAAGACACAGAAAGTGTATTGAACGTAATCCAAAAGAACCAGTAGACTACCGTCACAATCTGAAAATTATGAAGATATTAACTCGACGTTTAGTCTGGATCTTTGTAGCCTAGCATGATGTTCAATACGAACACCCCAATTAATAAATTAAATAATCTACATTTTAGGGAATGTATAGAAAAGTACATAGAAAATTAGTGAGTTTTCAGTGATGTGCGACATGCAATAACCTAATGAAACACGAAAAAATATCAGACAATACAAATATATTGTACTACATCATGCATCAGTATCGTCATGTGTTATTGAAAGAATATCTTGCAATATAAAATAATTTCAAGTGACATCCGCATATGCTCAAGTTCCGTAACTTACGAATGCACGTTATTATTCACTGCAAAGATCAAGACGACAATGAACATCACGGCTCAAGCATGTGTTTACACGCAGCGATGACCTGTTTGTTTATATATATTTTTTTAAGTAGGTTATTTTACGAATCTTTATCAACATCTTAAGTTATTTAGCGTCTGAATGAGATGTAGGTGATAATGCCGGTGAAATGAGTACGGAGTCCAACACCGAAAGTTACCCAGCATTCTCATATTGGTTGAGGGAAAACCTCGGAAAAAACCACAACCAGGTAACTTATTCCGACCGAGAATCGAACCCGGGTCACCTGGTTTCGCGGCTAGACGAGCTATCCGTTACTCTACAGGCGTGGACTGTTTATATCTTTATCCGTTGCATTACCTGTGTTCGGCGTACTATGTACCCAATGTGTCTTTAACTTGAGTCTTTAAGTAGCTGAAATACGGAGCCTATTTATAACGTTTAGTGAGTTGGCGTGATAATCAGATTTCTGTTAAAATTGTTATAATTATGCGTAAGGCATATTGTTCATTGTTAGTTATACTACTAAATAAGTACAGTCTAGAACAGTAGTTCCCAAAGTGGAGGTCGCGAGGTGATTTACAAAATGAAAGAAAACCTTACTACCATACATTTATTTTGATTTTATAAACATAAACAACTTGAACATAAAAATGAAAACAATCTTAAAGTAGATATAAAGTAAAAAATAATTAATTCGATAAACATGCATGTTTTCAGAACGTACCCTCTCAAATCTAGGCTCTGTATTCAATACACACAATGACGAATTCGAGATTCCTAAACTCTTTCCCCCCCCCCCCCCCCAGATTGTTGACCAAATCTGCATCAAAAGAATACCTCGGGTTTGCAAAAGAAACTCTTAAAGTTTTGTTCAACATCGCATCAGTAGATGGATATTTCAGTAAGTTTTTCCTTCATATATTCTTGTTCGAAATCTCAGCCAGTTTAACGCAACGGATTCAATATCCATCTGTGACTGTCGTAATTGTTTTGACTTTCTTTCGGAAAATACTCAAAAAGCTGTTGTTTAAAATCGTACTTCTGCTGATATCCACTGGTTTTGAGTAAAATTATAGGCCTAGTTGTTTACGATTTCACAGGGATTTGTGTTTCTGGAATGGAGTCAAGGACCGGTACGGTAGTGGTAGGGTCGCAAACTGATATCACGCTCTAAAGTGGATCGCTTCTTCCAAAATTTTGGGAGCCACTGGTCTAGAACAAACAGTTGTATGTAGACTACAGTACATGCGATACGTACATAAAAGCGAAGTCACACGAAAAATGGTAAAGCGAGTCGCAACGAAATATCCTGGTAGGGAAACTGTTCGTCAAGCTGTTAAAAAGTTGCTGCAAACAAGATCTCTTATCGACAAAAGTCTCTTACCAGACCAATAGTTCTTACGGAAGAAAAACTGGATGAAATAAAAAAAACTCGGAAATATCCCAGAAAAAACTTTCCGAACTCTTTCTCAGAAAAGAGGCTTGTCAAAGTCCACAGCAAGAATTGCCACTATATTGCTTCAATTAAGAACTATAACAGTGGTCGACATTCCTTCACTCTCGAGACAACTCCTTAATACACAAGCAATGTGCAGGGGTAAGACATGATTTTCCTCTCCTTAAGCATCATTTGTTCATTCAAACTTAAGCAGTTTCAGTATCCTCTCCCTCCTACAATTCCCACAGCGGGCTGTATTTCATATGCCGCAATGTTTGCTGACCACTGGTCTATGATATTACTGATAGGAGACAGGACCTTGAAATGTATTAATCATAAATTGGGATGAAGTATGATTCGAATTACATGGCCAAACCATTTCTGAAATCAACCAGTACTGCAGAGAAGAAAACACCCTGCTTAAGCGTAATTTTGAATACAAGACAAAAATATTTGACCGTTGTTTGGTTTTAATGCACACAGAATAATAAAGTCTATTTTTTATGAAGGTATTATAGATGCTGCTAGATAACGAGCAAAAATATTAAGACTCTTTTCGAAAAACTAACAGACTTTGAGTGCCAACAATATTTCCTTCAGCAGAATTCTGCTATTGCACACACTGCTTGCGAATCACTAGTTCTTATTTGAGAGATTGTTTTAGGGTAGATTTATCAGCACTGAGTTTTGGCCAACTTGCAACTCCGATTACACTGTGTCTGACACGTATTTGTTTGGAAAATTAGAGGGCAACGTTTATAAAATCTATCCTAATTTAATTGAGGGATTAAAGAAAATAATGTGGATAAATTAATTTAATCATAGTTGAGAAACTTATACGTGTTAACAGGTATTTTCCGCGGAGATGTCGAGAATGTGCGCTGCTGAGGGTTATAATTTTCAGAAATTCTTGTAACACAGGAGAGTGCTAATTATTATGGGTTTTAAACATCAATTTATGCTTTCGATGACAAAAGGATTACACTGTATTACATTCTTAGCGGCGACGTTGGCTCCCTTTTCCCGCATGTAATTTTAGGTATAGTGCTGGCACGGAAAGGAGTATGATGGCCTCGAACGTACTAACCGCTCTGTAGTAGTTTAATAAACTGAATATAATATCATTGTAATTCTGGATGAATTTTAGAACAGAAGTCTGCATCGGTAAATTAATGAGTGCTGTATGAGAAGCGAATTACAAATATTTGCAGTTTCTTTCTTCCTTGCGTTGTTATAAGTCATGATGCTGCTAATATTGCTTCAATGTCATTTTCCGGTAGTAGCATTTGGACGTTCAAAGGTATCCGACCTACGATTTCATGATGGTGTAAACGAACTTTCCAACTACGGGATAAGTTACAACCAAAGATAATCAAAACTGACAAACTTTAAAAAGAGTTCCGCTGGTTCTCAATAGGTGGCAGCATTATTGGGAACAGTTAAAAATTGTCAAGAAAAATGAAACAAATTATTCTTCTAATAGACAATATAAGCGGTTTCCAGCCAAATTCAGTACTGTTTTACAATCAATAGAGTGGGATGAAAAATTGAATTCTATAATACGGATATATTTATCTACGAATGGCAACAGTGACTATTATCTTCGCCATCTATTCATAGAAGTAATAACTAAAGAATCCACACTTACACCAACAAATTATCGATCACTATCGATTAGTAGGGTCAGATATCTTTGAACGTCAGTGTACAAGGGTAAGTCAATAAATAAGGGTACGTGCACGTTGGAGCAACGATAAACAATGAAAGAAACGATCTAGCGCTGCTTTGGTATTATCAAAGAATCAAGTGTTCATATCGGAGCAACGAGGAAGCGGGAAGCGAACATTTTGATTTATCAGTAGAAGATATTCTATGCATTCACTTAATGAAAGAAGATAAATAGGAACTATTAGCTGCTAAGTTCAAGGTTAATATAACTTAAATACGTATAAAATTAAACCCGTTTCTCATCCCAAAGATAGTATAAATTCGCTTTGTTCTGATTGGTTCTTGTGATCACATAACATATGACGAATAAATACACAACTGATCAATTTGCCAATATCTACAATAATTAATTTAATATGCCAAAATAATAATAAATCAATTAATATTCGGATATATTTATAACCACCGGTAATTGTACAGATTAATATTATCTTAATCAGAGATCATATGAATGACAAGAGCGAAGAAAAGTGAACTTTTCTTTTTCGTCGCTTTTATCGTGTATCTTCGCTTTTATCGTTACTCCAATATGCACACCTCAATAACAATGCATGCTTCAATTCTCCCTGATATAGCATCGCTGCTTCTTTCATCGTTTATCGTCGCTCCAACGTGTACGTACCCTAAGTCGCAAACGTCAGTTTACCGAATACAATTTTAATTCCGCGCTCATATTTTGCCAGCAGATAGCAGCACATGTTAGACAGTAGAGGCTGTACGGCATCCTGCGGCCGACTGTCAGTCAGTGGCAGCTAGTGCAAGATGGCGGGTGTGCTGCATGCGTATACACGAGAAGGGCAGCGCGCAGTTGTGCGTTTTTTGTGAGTCAAAGGACTGTCTACACAAGAAGTGCGTCGCGAAATGCGTCCAGCGTTATGGTGAGAACTGTATATTAAGGAAAGTTGTGTAGAACTGAATCCAAGAGTTAAAGAAGGGACGACGAAGCGTCAGAGCTCGGGAGCGTCCTGGTCGTCCAGCGGAAGGTATCAACTGAAGCCACAGTGCAGCGTGTGGAACACATCATTCGTAACGACCGCCGTTTGGCGATCGACGATCTAGCCCGTACTGTAGGTAGTTCGCATCGAACTGCTTGAAACATGATGCATGAGCAGCTGAAGTTTTGTAAAGTTTGTGCACGGTGGGTCCCACGCCAGTTGTCTGCGGAACACAAAATGAACAGAATGGGCCTATCCTTGCAAAACCTCAATCGGTACAGTGAGGAAGGACAGGACTTCATACAGCGAAATGTTACAGAGGACGAGTCGTGGGTTCACCACTTTTAACCGGAATCCAAACGATCCTCCATGGAATTGAAACATCCCGCCTCCTCATTAAAAAAAAAAAGTTCAAGACGATTCCATCAGCCAGCAAGGTTATGTGACCGTGTTATGGGACACGTAAGGCATGATACTGCTGAAATTTCAGCCTTACGGTCAGACTGTGAATGCCCCGTTATACTGCACCACTCTGCGGGAACTGCGACAGGCCATTCGCCACAAACGACCTGGACTCCTAAGAGTGGGCATGATTTTTCTGGATGACAATGTCCGCCCGACAGCCAAACGCAGGAACTGTTACGAACATTTCATAGGGAACGCTTGGAACTTCATCGTATAGTCCCGACTTAGCCCCCAGTGATTTTCATCTGTTCCGACCTCTAAAAGGAATCATCTGGGTGGCCCCGATTTTCAAAATTATGATACCGTAGCCCAAGAGGTCATTGGTTGACTCCGATAGCAATCATAAACTTCTTTGCTGTTGGCTTTCAAGGACTTTTAAAGAGATGGAATAAGTGTCTGAATGTACAGGGTGAACATGTTGAGAAGTGAAATAAATTTCAGGCAATTACTATGAGTACTATTGTACCTATCCCGTTTTGCGACTTATTTATTAACTTATCCTCGTATAAACTGACGTGACATATGTAGTCGCAAAGTAGTAACTATTACATCAAAAACAGAGGAATCACAATTTCAAGAGTTGTCTAGAAGGTTTTCAAGTCGCTTCGACACCACTTAACTACCTAGCATTCGATTACAGAGCTGTAAAGGAAGTTAACAAACATATGAATCGAAGTTAAGAATACAAATTTCACCAATATTTTAAATCTCGTGCTCCTTCAAAGTCTGAGAATTTATTTGGAAAAAATGAAATGATTATCATCATTGAGCAATTAGGTTAGAGTAACACGCTCAAAAAGCCTGGATCATTAATATCAAGGACGTTATCGAGTAAGAGGCATGGAAATCACACGCTAAAGCAGGCAGTGCCGAACCGGAGTTGCGCTTGGGCGCGGGTTCGATTCCCGCTTGGGCTGGTTGGTTTTTTCCGAGGTTTTTACCCAATCGTTAGGCAAATGTCAGGTAATATATGGCGAATGCTCGGAAAATGTCATCTGGCTATCATCAATCTCATCGACGCAAAATAACCTCGTATATGATAGAGCGTCGTTAAATAACCAAGTTAAAAAAGCAGGCCGCACATTTCTTGTACTTTACATGTAACATGACTTAAGGAAAAACCAGAATGTAGCAAACAAAGCCGAGAGTTGCAAAGAATTAGAGTCAGAAGACCTTCTCAAGAACAGACAAGCAGGGATATGCATTTGAAATATTTTGAAGTAACGGTGGTACAAAAATTGACATAAAGACAGTAATGGGTACTAAGAAAACAAACTTTCTCGAATAGGAAATAGGGAAATAATTTTTTAAGAGATCAAGAACAGATCACAAAAGGTACTTATAAGAAAACCACTGGATGTACAAAAAAGTGGGAATTATAATATTACGTCTCTAATAACACCGAACAACAAGAATTCTGCTCCTACTTAAAACAATGTGATGTGCGCTGAATACAAAAATGCATCTCTTTTCTTCGTATCACGTAAGGTTTTTAAGATATAGTATGATTTCACTTTTCGATAAGCGCTCCCCCAGGAAACATCTGGAGCGAGTTGGCGGTAGAAACCAAAACAAAAGCTAATGCATTTTATAAGTTTATTACTTATTTCCGGTTTCTTATTGTTGTTGGCATATTCTTTTGTACTTATAATAAATAAACAGATATTAAGTAAATTTCATTACAATTCAAAATGAGGTCTATGCAATGAACAAACAAGGGTGTGGTTTTCAGTATTTACAGGAAAAGTTTACCAGGTTGACTGAAGGCAAATTAAAAGAGGGCGTTTTCATCGGTCCACAAAATCACGAAGTTATGGCTGATCTTTTGTTTGAGGAAAACCTTTCCGTTACAGAAAGAATGGCATGGCGCGTTTCAAAGACGTTTACTCAAATTTCCTTGGAAATTATAGAACAGAGAACTACATAGAAATTATTGTGAAAACCATGTTAAGTAAATATGACAAAATGGAGTGCAATATGTCTCTCAAAATACACTTTTACTATCTCATTTGGATTTCTTTCCTCCTAACTTTGGAGCGGTAAGCGACGAGCATGGGGAAAGATTTAATCAAGAAATATCTGAAATGGAAAGATCATTACCCAGCATGTTTGCAGAATATCGTTGGATCCGTGTAAAATACAGTCCCGGGTCTAGTTATAAACAGAAGTCATCCAGAAAATTATTTTAAATGTAAGTTAAAATTGCGAGATTGTTCTCATAGGCATGAAATATTTTTATTGTTGTTTTAGACTATGTAACATCATTTTTGTATCCAGTACACATTTTTAAAGTATTGTGAGGAATTTTGAATCCCAAGTCACTAGCAGTGAAAAATTAAAGACCAATAAGTTTTGTCATAAAAAATTTAGTTCATTTTCCCCGGAAAATGGTACGTGATGGGGCAATTTGGATTTTAAATTCAGATTTGGGGCACACATATTAGTAATATTCACCTATTTTTATTTCGGAGCAAGACAAAAAGTAAAAATTTGTTGTTCAGTGTTACAAATTTGCATGAAAGACTTTCAGTTCTAGGGAGACGAATATGCTATTACAGAGAAAGTAAAATATACAAGTGTATGAAAACCAATAAAAAAAAACCTGTACTGAAATAGATAATCTTTGTTCGGATTCAGGTAACATTATTTTGTTCTTTAAATCATCGCTTGCTATTTGCTTGTCATCAAATCTTGTAACGAAGTTATCAAAGATAAGATGGGGTGCACGACCTACATTTGACTGAATTGGTATTTTATATGTCTCGCCTATATAATGAGCAGAAAAATGTAGATACAATTTTAGAATAAATCAGAGTATCTTGCGAAAACCTTGTTCACCACAAATTACATTGGCTCGCTGGAATTTGAACCCGTGTCTCCAACATGGTAAGCCAAAGCTGTCGTGATGCAGTTGTTTAGCTGATCATGGCCATCATGCACGTAGGTCACACTTGCTCCAACTCGCACACCTTCATGAAACTCTGCCTTCCCATCATACACTAGCAGTTCCATTCTATCTCCCGGCTCTTTAATTTTCTCCTGGTATGACGTAATTACTGAGAGTTGGTCTGAGGGTCGGTTGACCTCCATCCCCCTTCTAAGTGGGGACGTGTCCCTTGCGTGTTGGGTCACTAGACTGACCCAACCCTTGTAACATGTGTCCAACTGCTTCTTACAACCCAGACCCCAGACTTTTGTATATGTATAAAATATGAAAACTGTGGTTAAAAACTTTTTAATTCGTTTGAAAATGTTCCCCTCCCTTCACCCCGCATAAACTGCGCAACTCTGCAGCTAACGTGGTTACGAACAGTTGCTAGGAAGCTGCGGAGCCGACAGGGTGCTGCGAAGTTTACACCACAACTCTACGAACATCACTTCTAACACACACACAGATTTCACCTCTTAATTATCTCCAAGATTTGATGTAATGCAATTTGAATTTTCGTTAAGGTGTCTGGTGAGACTTTATTAAGCCTCCTGCTACCAACAGGGGTAATATGATAACCCCACTGATGACATATTGTTTTAATTTTTCTGCGATTTTTTTTTAATTCTAAGAGCCTGTTATATATCTACCAAAAATTTGAATTAAGAATAATATGAATAGTTAAGGGGATCATCAGTGTGGTTTTAAGCGTAATAGATCGACTATTGATCAGTTTTTTTGTATTCGACAGATATTGGAGAAAAAATGGGAGTATAATGGTACACTACATCAGTTAATCATAGATTTCAAAAAGGCGTATGACTCGGTTAAGAGAGAAGTTTTATATGATATTCTTATTGAATTTGGTATTACCAAGAAACTAGTTCGATTAATTAAAATGTGTATTAGTGAAACTTACAGCAGAGTCCGTATAGGCCAGTTTCTATCTGATGCTTTTCCAACTCATTGCGGGCTAAAGCAGGGAGATGCATTGTCACCTCTAGTTTTTAACTTTACTCTAGAATATGCCATTAGGAAAGTTCAGGATAACACAGAGGGTTTGGAATTGAACGGGTTACATCAGCTTCTTGTATATGCGGATGACGTGAATGTGTTAGGAGAAAAGCCACAAACGATTAGGGAAAACACGGAAATTCTAGTTGAAGCACGTAAAGAGATAGGGTTGGAAGTAAATCCCGAAAAGACTAAGTATATGATTATGTCTCGTGACCAGAATATTGTACGAAATGGAAATATAAAAATTGGAGATTTATCCTTCGAAGAGGTGGAAAAATTCAAATATCCTGGAGCAACAGTAACAAATATAAATGACACTCAGGAGGAAATTAAACGCAGAATAAATATGGGAAATGCCTGTTATTATTCGGTTGAGAAGCTTTTGTCATCTAGTCTGCTGTCAAAAAATCTGAAAGTTAGAATTTATAAAACAGTTATATTACCGGTTCTTCTATATGGTTGTGAAGCTTGGACTCTCACTTTGAGAGAGGAACAGAGATTAAGGGTGTTTGAGAATAAGGTTCTTAGGAAAATATTTGGGGCTAAGAGGGATGAAGTTACTGGAGAATGGAGAAAGTTACACAACGCAGAGCTGCACGCATTGTATTCTTCACCTGACATAATTAGGAACATTAAATCCAGACGCTTGAGATGGGCAGGACATGTAGCACGTATGGGCGAATCCAGAAATGCATATAGAGTGTTAGTTGGGAGGCCGGCGGGAAAAAGACCTTTGGGGAGGCCGAGACGTAGTTGGGAAGATAATATTAAAATGGATTTGAGGGAGGTGGGATATAATAGTAGAGACTGGATTAATCTTGCTCAGGATAATGATCAATGGCGGGCTTATGTGAGGGCGGCAATGAACCTCCGGGTTTCTTAAAAACCAATAAGTGAGTATAAATAGTTAATCTATTTTAAGACGTAATTTACCTTATTCATGTGAGGTGATCTTACTACCTCCCTTGATAGTGTGTGTCATGAAAATTTCAAGATATGAAACTCAATCCCTAGGTTAGCTCAATTTGCTTCATTTTTGAATTTATCTGCTTATAAATTATTTTATTTTGTGTTATTTATAACAATTTTTATACTGAATAATTTCAAAGGAAAAATTGTTCCTGGGGCGGGTATAAATCCCGGGACCTTTGCTTCAATGTACTAGCCCTCTACCAACTGAGCTACCCAGGAACTCCACCCGAAAAAGGTCTCAAATTTTTCCTCTTATATCCACAGAACTCAAATGGGCTGACAAGACACCAGAGACCCACATCGAGTGCACACAAACTCTGTGTGACTTGAATTTGTGGTTTTCTGTTAACGTACCTACAGTAACTTATATATTACGGAAGTCTAGTTTTTCAGGTAAAGCTCCCTAGGCCTGGAGTTTATTATGTACTCATCTTAGGATGGGACCTAGCTCTCTTTGGGCTATAAGAAGATGGCCCGGCTGACAGTATCTGATTTACAACTCGGTCCATGTGTCGGATTGAAATAATAATAATCACTAAGGTTCGGATAAAGTAGCTGTATCAGGATAGGCATCCTTGAGCCGTGTGTTTTGTTTACAAACATTAACTAGTTGTCACGTGTTCCTCAGTCTACAGTAGTGACGACGTATATTCAGTTTCTATCGGCTGTACTGTCCATTCGATAATGTTTTAGCTAGGAGGTGGGGAACGCTCTTCCCAGCAGGTAGAGTTTTAGTTAGTGGAAGGGAGTAGTGTTTACTTAGTCTGAAGCCATATCCTATACAGCCATACCCATATCAAGGCTAAGCTATACAGTCTATCCTGATACAGCTACTTTACCCGAACCTTAATAATCACATATAGGACGCACAATGAACCAATTTGACTTTGGCTCATAAAGCCAGTCAACACAATAATTCAAGTATCTCACAATTTATGCGACGTATTTCCCACTGAAAATGTAGCAAACAGAAGTCTGTTGCCAGCAGCAACTGTGACCCTCTTATGAGTAATAATTTTACTTCCAGAAAGAGGCCCGGATGAAGTGCTAGTCAAGACAAGATACCAATAATGTTAGCTCTTTTTTACCGAGCTTACTCCTTGGCGCAATCATTATTATTGATAGTGAGTGCATATGCGAGAACTCAGTGGTAAGCTATGCTATTATTCTCCTCAATGGGAAGAACGATTTCTACCGTGGTGTTCCTTTGGAAGAATTTTAATACTGACTTCCAGGTGACTACACTAAGATCCGTTGAGTTTTCAGGTTTCAAGCAGACAATGCCACTCGTTCCTAGAGACCAGCCAGCGATCTGGATATGATATGGAGTGATAATGGAATGAAGCTAAGGAACAATTCTTGTGTGGGGAAACAGGGGAACCTCGAGAAACGCTCAACTACGAACTTAACCACCGTAAGTGTCGCTATGGATTTATCTATGTCTGATATGGACTGGAACCAGAATCACTTATGAACAGAATGTCTAGATTGTAGAACACTTAGAAACCGTAAGAACTTATAATATAATATGAACCTTAATTGCAATACCGCTTGAAGTGTAGCACTATCTTAAGTTTTGTAAAGTCCGATTTTAAAGAAAGTCAGTGATATATTCTACAAGGTTACATGTCACTTCGTGTACGGAAGTACTGGAGTCAAAATAAAGACTTTTCAGCCATGATATTACAAACTTTCAATAACTGTGTCTAAAATAAATACTATTCATCCATGATATTGCATACTTTCAATAGCTTACGTCATCCCTTTAGACCAGCCGTGGCGAAAATGCGACTCACGAGCACATTGTGGCTCGCAATGTTAGCTGTGCATTTCTCTAACTTACTTCCTGCCTTCCCGAACCCTCACCCTATCACTCATTGGAATCAAACTCCGTTCCATTTGCTTATTTGTCTCTGACCTGCGAGTGGCGTATCGTCCTATGTCTCTCTCGAAACCAATGTCCTCTACAAGAACGAAAGTTTCAAGGAGGATGGGAGAACGCATTTTTTTGCTGCCAATATGATGAGAATATTAAATGTATGATTTGTTGACAAGTATTACGAGGGAACGGTTGTGTAACATAAAACGGCATTATACTACACGTCACTCATGAAACATTAAAAGCTGAAGTATATTATTATTATTGTTATTATTATTATTATTATTATTATTATTATTATTATTATTATTATCTCTGTACGTCGATCCCTTTTCAGCAGATGTACGAATAATGCCGTTAGATCTTCAATTTAAACTCACAGATTTACAATGTGATGTTAAATGAAAGCTAGGTGTAAGAACTTGACAAATGCTGAACTTTTCAAATCTTTGCCAAAAAATAAATATCCGAAGCTTCGTTCCTTCGCTTCCTCTGTTGAAGCCATGTTACCTACTACTTACATTTGTGAAAAATTATTTTCAACAATGAAAATAGTAAAAACCAAATTTAGATCACGACAGACAGACAAATACCTTCGTGATCAACTACAACCGGCAGTAAGTGACATAATTCCTGATTTTGAAACTCTGTCGCAGAGACATTCTGAAGAAAATTAATAGGTTGTGCTAATGTGTCCTATGTTTTTTATTCATTTCTTTCTTCGTTACACGTATTAAACATTAGTTTGAACCTTATACTGTATAAAATTATATGTAAGTGCTTGACATAAGGAAAATAAAATCCGTTAATAAGTCAGACAGTTGCTTCACTTCCCCTTCGGGTTTCCGCCTCCCTCCATAACATAGGTGCTATGCACGTTGCACGGTTACACAGTGGCTCGGCGTACGATGACATTTTCGCCACGGCTGCTTTAGACCATCTCTGATCAGCTCCCGCAACTCCGCCACACACCAGATTCCTCTCTGTTATACCTCATCTCTGAAGACCGGTGGCTTGGATCCCATACTGTATGGTTGGCTTATGGGAATATTGCTAATATGCTTTATTACTAAGCTGATAAAATTTCCTAAAATGTCTATTTGTTCCTGTAACTGCTAAACATGAAGAGTTAAGTTAAAGATCCGTTTTGGACACATAAAAGGCATTGCAAAAAATTCATGGTAACACATAAGAGTTTCTATAGAGTGAAGAGATTGTATGTGTATGTATGTGTACTTATTCACACTGCAATGGGTATATAGCCGGTGGCAGTGGTAACTAATTACACTCAATAATGACAATAACAAACTTATTAATTAAAAATACAGTGAATAATACCAATAATTAATACCAACAACAATTAATAATAATAATAATAATAATAATAATAATAATAATAATAATAATAATAATAATAATAATAATAATAGGGAATATCCTAAATTAAATGAAGCATGATCACTTAAAATAACATTTAAAATAAATCTCATTTGTATCTTAAACCTAAGTTCGAACTAAAACCCACGAGTATGATATGTCCATATATGCACAAGTATCTTTCCACATTACACTCATTTCGCTGTCTACTCACTCACTGTAATGGAACTACGACACATTTCACTGATTCTATCCTGATTTCACTAACACTTCAAAAACATTTCACTGTTCAAATACTTTTCACTGCCACTATAAACTATAAAGCTTCACTGACAGGAACACGTTTCACTTACACAACACACTTCACTGACACAACACACTTCACTGACACAACATAATTCTTCACTGATACAGCACTTCAATAACAAAATATCATTTACACCCTTTACATACCGTGTATAATTACCGTCTATTAGTAAAGTCCTTGAGCCTATTTGTAGATAAACCACGTATTTGTATTTGTAGATAAACCACGAATATGAAATCCGGCTCTTGGTCCGATCGATTGAACATACATACATACATACATACATACATACATACATACATACATACATACATACATACATACATACATACGTCCACACCTGTGGAGTAATGGTTAGTGCGTCTGGCCGCGAAACCAGGTGGCCCGGGTTCGATTCCCGGTCGGAGCCAGTTACCTGGTTGAGGTTTTTTTCCGGGGTTTTCCTCAACCCGATATGAGCAAATGCTGGGTAACTATCGATGCTGGACCCCGGACTCATTTCACTAACATTATCACTTTCATCTCATTCAGACGCTAATAACCTAAGATGTTGATAAAGCGTCGTAAAATAACCTACTACTTCATACATACATACTGTAATATTGCACTGAATACAGTAATCCTCCCATACCCGCGGGGAATCTGTTCCAAAACGTAACGCAGATACGAGAAACCTAGAATAATAGCGAACCATATAAACAAGTTTTTTTTTTTCGGTAACATACTTATACATGACCTAGTTTAATTAAGATATCACAAACAGTAAAACGCTAGGAGGACCAAATTGCACTTTGATAATAATAATAATAATAATAATAATAATAATAATAATAATAATAATAATACTTACTTACAAATGGCTTTTAAGGACACGAAGGTTCATTGCCGCCCTCACATAAGCCCGCCAGCGGTCCCTATCCTGTGCAAGATTAATCCAGTCTCTATCATCATACCCCACCTCCCTCAAATCCATTTTAATATTATCCTCCCATTTACGTCTCGGCATCCCTAAAGGTCTTTTTCCCTCCGGTCTCCCAACTAACAATCTATATGCATTTCTAGATTCGCCCATACGTGCTACATGCCCTGCCCATCTCAAACGTCTGGATTTAATGTTCCTAATTATGTCAGGTGAACAATACAATGCGTGCAGTTCTGTGTTGTGTAACTTTCTCATTTCTCCTGTAACTTCATCCCGCTTAGCCCCAAATATTTTCCTAAGCACCTTATTCACAAACACCCTTATCCTATGTTCCTCTCTCAGAGTGAGAGTCCAAGTTTCACAAGCATATAGAAGAACCGGTAATATAATTGTTTTATAAATTCTAACTTTCAGATTTTTGGACAGCAGACTGGATGATAAGAGCTTCTCAACCGAATAATAACAGGCATTTCCCATATTTATTCTGCGTTTAACTTCCTCCCGAGTGTCATTTATATTTGTTACTGTTGCTCCAAGATATTTGAATTTTTCCACCTCTTCGAAGGATAAATTAATAATAATAATAATAATAATAATAATAATAATAATAATAATAATAATCACCATCATTACAATAATAACAGAAACAATAACAAATGAAGAGTCCACTGCAAGAATGCTGGATGTCATTTGGAATACATTTTTCAGGAGAAGCAATTGAAAGTTTGAAATGCTTATTGCTCGAAGCTTAACTGTGATTTTCCGATCATTACTGGACAATGATTATCAGTGTTAATGCCATATAACTCTCTACGTACATTATATTTATCTTAAGCTTTGCATTGACAGTCTTGGTTCATTTTCGACAAGAAAGTGACATCCATCATTCTTGCAGTGGACTTTTCAAATAATTATATTGTACTTTACTAAATGAAAAGTGACCAAGTGCCAAAAACAAAGTTTTAAGAAAGGGAACAAACTGACTCATGTATCTAAATGTGAGAAAGTAAGAATTATTTCAACTTTATTATAGTAAACTGTATGTCATTAAGTTGTATTTGTAACATGTTCAGGTCATTATTAACATAAAACTGAATAATATATAGTTTCTTTTTAGTTTTCTCAAAACTTTCGTTTTTGCACTTGGTCACTTTTCATTTTGACTGTATCTTGTAAACACGTTCTCTCGCCGTTCAGATTTTCTATACAACTCTTCAAATTAAGGATCTAGGGCTAAAAAGGTTTCTAAGAGCAGAAATTGTATAATGAGACGTAGAGATACTATCTTAATGACACTATTTAATTTTTACTGTGTATTTTTTTTTACATTTTTCTTTTGCATTGAAACGTTTGCGTTCTTCCTTACATTTTTTCCTATTATTTCTTTTTTCATTTTTTTTGACGCTAGTTCGTAAAACCCACAAACGTTTACTACTCACACGATAAATAGCAGTAAGATCAGCTAAGTACAGATCCAAGCATTTTCTCATGCTACCCAAAACGGAAACGTACAAAGGTGATTTGCTTGAAGTGAAATCCAAAGACTTCTTTGATCTGCTATATAACATAGAAAAAAGTAACAAATATAATTACATATTTCGTGTAAAAGGAAAATTTATTCCTGCACAAAAATTAATCATCATGTAGACTGTAGAAAATTTTCTTTTACTATTTTATGTACATAGCATAGCGAATTCACAATAAAAGAGCACGTGACACGCATTCAATAAAAACGTATCTATTTCGGAAAGAAGAAGCCGTCACCTGGTCTACGCTCCTTCACTTGCTTGGAAAAATATCAGAAAAAGGAATTTTAATTTTGTAACTTTACCTCAATAGTTCTTATTACACAATATTATTAGTTATTTGACAGCAAAGAAATATTATTATAATTTCATAAATTGAAATTCATTTCAATTTTAAACCTGTGACCAGACAGATCCTCTTGTTCTGTCATGACTCATTACTAGAGCCCGGATTCTTATTTAATTACATATTGCATTGCTTTACTTGTAGACTACCGAAAATGACAAATGTCGGCGATTTGTGGTTCTGATATGGTTGTAGTTGAGTTTCAGTTTATATATTTTTACATATTCTTAGTAATATTACATATTTTACATATTATATAAAGAATGTAACATTTTTGTACATAAATCTAGACAATTATAGGGTTTTTAATTTTTTTAACAAATTCGTTTTATTTTTCAGACAAAATTATTCAATTTTTTTTTCATATATATTTAGACATAGTATATCTTAACGTTCCTGTCCCAATATTCCGACTGGAGGGTCACCTTTTATTCTCACTATATTCTAACTCTTTGTCTGTAAAACATAGCCTAGTAGTTCGGAGTGCCTCAACTGTATACATTTGCATTAATGCTTTCTCAGAATCTGGGATGGTCAGGTGCGCCGGTTATTTAACTATGTTGCAAATTGAAAGTAGACTATTAACGAGCGGTTTGGGTGGAGTGTCAGGTAAATCAAAATACCATTATGTGTGCCACAGAAAAATATATTTCTAGGAAATCTCAAGGGGCCAAAAAAATGATAAATTTTTGCAGAGACAAGTTGTATTTGCAAACTATACAATGGGGTGGAAATGGCAAATCGACTTTTCAAGCTGCATCCTCTCACTTCAAGTGACCAGTTAAATTATGAATTTAATGCATTAATAAATAGTGATTTTAAATTACATATTTCATTAATACTAAATATTTAATTAAACATTTCTCCGATATTTACCACGTATTTATATACATATTTAGCACTTTCATATTACATAAAAATCCGGGATCTACTCATGACCATCTGACACTGATCAAGCACGCCATCTCACTGTAAAAGATACTGAAGCTGCTCGTTATTAAGACTATTCCATCGGTCAATATTAGTACGCTTATGGATAACATCTCTTTTAGGCTTAACACTTAGGTGAAAGATCTGCCAGACCCATAAATGCGTATGTGGTGCCATTGCTGATGTATACGGCCTTCATGCTTTAAATTTCCCTAAGAGTGCAGGACGACTTTCAAGACATTTTTATATAAGTTTTAATGTTAAAAGAGCAGCATTAACATCTGTTGCTATGTCTATTATCATAGAATCCGTGTTTTAAGTTTAGTTCCAAGGAATACAGGACGCTACTTGTGTCGACACCATGGCCATTTCCCATCCACCATACACTTCCAAACTTGTAAGCTCAGTTGCAGGATTAGATTTCCGCAAATAGAATAAATATGAACATATTTTCGATAAGTACATCCTCGTTGTCTTCACAGTTCAAACCATGGGAACGTGGTGTCACGAGGCCAAAGCTATTATATCTGATATTGTTAGTAAACTTAAGTTCCTTACTGGGGACCCGAAGTTCTACCGAATTCTTCTGACAGCGTATAGGAACTGCCATCCAATGAGGAAAGACTGCTAGTGTGATGGGCACGTTTTCTAACACCATTCTCCTGAATGAAATTTTTTATTGTCGAGATTTCATTTCTACTTTATTTTCGGTGTATTAATTTTGAATATAATATATAATATCATTTATAGTCTGTCTTTCGAAATGTATTATCTTTATTTGAAATTAGAGTGAGATGAATCGTTAGGAATGCAATGGTTTTTCTACTATTTTCTTTTGAGTAACTTATATTTACAATTGAATTTGGTTTTTTTTTAATGCTTGATTTTCGCAAACAGAGATACAGAGCGAGTTATAGTTTACCCCCGGGTTTGTGATATCTCTACAAAGCAACGATTAAGGATAGGCAGAAATATAAAGAAAAAAGTCGAGAATTTGTTAACATATCTCACAAATGTTTAATATGGCTTCTCCTCGCAATTCGGGAGATGTCTATTCTGTAATATAATTCAGTCCATACACCTTGTAGCATCGCCATGTCCACTTCTGCGATAGCTGTAATAATTGTAAATAAGTCCTGAGACAAGGGTGGAAGCTACACAATATCTTTAACAAATGCACGTAAGAAAAGTTCAACGGATTTACGTGCGGTGGCCCAGGAGCCAGGAGGGAATTTGTTATTGAAAATGAGCAGGAAAAAGAGAAGAATTATGAGTAAGGAAAAGAGGATAATTAAAAATAATGAAAATTAAAAACTGAAGATGATAGAAAGAGAAAAATATTAGAAAGGAAAATAGGTAAAAGAAAAAGATGAGAAAGAAACGGCAGGGGAAAGGAAAAGAGAAGACGAGCAAGGAAAATGGGCAAAATAAATACATAAGAAGGCAAAGTAGGAAAAAAAAAGTGGCAAAAGTATGTAAAGAAGAAAATGGACAAATGAAAAAGATGAATAGAGAAAGGAGGAGGAATCGAAAAGAGGAAGTTGACCTCTTCTCAAATGGCCTCCTCGGTCACCGGACTTAAATCTCTTGAACTTTTTCCTGTGGCAATTTTTTTAAGACACAGTGCATGTACCGTCCTTCCCCGCGACCTACAGGAATAGGGAGTCCGCAATGCTATTGTTATTGTTATCACAGAGATTACATGACAAAGCTGTAACGTGTATTGACTGAATTAGATTACAGGATAGACATCTCCAGTGTCATAAGTTGATCCATATTGAACATTTGTGAGGTATGTTACTGTTTTACCCTATCTTTAATCATTGCTTTGCAGTGATATCACGAGATCGCGGAGAAAAGTATAATTCATTTTGTACATAGTGTTTCATAAAGATTTGAGGGATTACAAAACTTTATATCAAGTAAACTATTGAACTTACGTTAATGAAACTACTCCAAAACGAATGAGGAACTCAAACAGCTTGTGCGTGCACGTTATGTTAAGCGAACAGTTCACAATCGTGCATCTAGGCTAGTGTTTTTTTGTGGTTGACAAACTCACCCACAGAAAAAGTCCATGTCCCATATTTGTAGTCAAGATCAGCCTATTGATGGACACAGTGCGCAAAATAAGGATAGGGTTATAATGAGATACGAACTTCAAGTTAAACTCGCAAGTTCAACTTACCTCATACAACAAGTTTCAGTAGGCCTAACTGTTTCGAAAGAAAATCGGACTTTACTCACTTCCGTTAAACATACCAAATATCTGAGTAGTAGGAAGAAAATGGTAAGAAACAAGTCGAAAATTTGTAACATTAAACAGTGCAAGTGATCAACAATACATTATTAGAACCAAAGGCTTGCCGTTTACATACTAGCCTACGTATATTCACTTCCAGCTGTTACTATGTGAAACAAAAGCCATGACCAACGGCCCCGTAGTTTAACTCACCCGGATTAATAAACTGTAAATCTATCACTATCGATACCCTTCTGGTAATGTCAAAAACAGACGAACTATCAAATCTGACACTTGATATCAGTTGATAATATTGAAGTACCGGTACCTTCTTTTCTAAAATAGAAAAAGTACACGAATTTAAAGACTGACAGTACTCTGATTACATTCTTTTTCATACAAACAGGCACATCCACAATTAAGCAATGTAGGTAAATAGCAGAAATAATTAATGAACTGAATTAAGATTAAGAGAAAACATTGAGGGATTGCCGAATACAGGCTGGAAACAGGAATAGACCTACTTACTTAGAATTTCTAGAGAAAGCTATTTGTTGGAAGAAGAAATAACAAGATTCCATTGTTTGTATGTGGAGGGTGATAAAAATCCAAGCGTACTTGTAAAGCTCACAACTCCCAGAAAATTGAAGCTGCTTGTTTGGTTTTCTTATTTAGAGATTGTTTCTACTTGCAGTAAATCTACGACAAACAAAGCTCTGATAAGGGTAAAATTAATATTTGAGGAGAAAAATTCGCTTCGGCGCCGGGGATCAAACCCTGGTCCTTGGTTCTACGTACCAAGCGCTCTAACCATTGAGCTACGCCGAAGTTCAATCCACAGCACTGAATCGAATCCCTCTCCTCCATTGGTGCTATGGATTTCGGCGTAGGTGAATGGTTATAGCGCTTGGTACGTAGAACCAAGGACCCAAGTTCGATCCCCGGCGCCGGAGCGAATTTTTCTCCTCTAATATTAATTGTTGCCGTAACAGACGTATTCTGGTGGAAGAACAAAAAGAAATAATCTTTACGTAGATTGTGATAAGGGTATTTTTGTCCTTAAAATGTTTTCGTCGTCGTCGGAGTTTGAAATTGCGACTTTCAGAGTAAATTGAACGCATGATAACTAATAGACTAGGCCGAAATAAAAGAACAATTGTGCCGAAGAAAGAGGGTTGATATGTGCCCCGAAATCTAATTTTTATTTAATATTAGAAAAGGCGATATTTCAAAGACTATCCAATGTACTATATATCACTCTCCAAACACTGCACAGTTCTATTTTCTCTCTCTCTCTCTCTCTCTTGTACGGAGGAGGGACCCGAAGGCTTACACTGCCTGGGGCTTATTGTGCTTACCACTCCTATTCTGTGAATGATGGGGTAGCCAAACGGTCTCGCTCTTGTACAAGTACAGCACTCCGCACTGTGAACTTAACCCGGGCTATTGTATGGATGATGATGATGATATGTCAATTAATGACGGCGAAATTACTGCGAGATCCAACGCCGAAATGTACGTAGCAATTCTGTTTCTATTGGTTGAGGGAAAGCCCCGGAAAAACCCCACCAAGGTAACTTGTTCCAACCGGGACACTGCACAGTGCGGTGGAGTGAAATTATGAAGTTGGAATCGAATTGTAATAGTAGGGAGAAGTTGTGGGGTGATAACATAACGAACAAAGTAAAATATATTTTCCATAGATTAATATTTAGAGGTGCCCCAAGAGCATCATATTTTGAAATTTTCACAAAATTTTGAGATTCAGATTTTTTTAGCGAGAGAACATTCTCCAGTGATTTAATCTGAACAGGATACTGGAACATGTTAAAAAGATAGAGGTTAGAAGACTCGGCACATTTTTGGTCTCCTGTTGTTTCATCTTGAAGTGTCACAAAAACCTAGATTTATAAGAAAATTGGGAGTAATCACAAAACTCTTATGCATGATATAATTTATATAATAAAAATTAATAGAAATTTTATTTTTCTTACGTTGCAGGGTATTAAAATCAAAATCTCTCTACTTAATACAAGAAATCTGACCTTCTACCCTACATTCGCAATGCCAGAGGGGCTGAACCCATCACAATTACCTACCTATCATGACGTAATGAA
Organism: Periplaneta americana; assembly: GCF_040183065.1. NCBI lineage: Eukaryota > Metazoa > Arthropoda > Insecta > Blattodea > Blattidae > Periplaneta > Periplaneta americana. The sequence goes on from NC_091130.1 coordinate 97,729,029, forward strand.
ATATTATCTATGGGTCAAAAATGAATTAAAATCTGACTTCAGATCAAAAGAATCTACTGTTGGAGAGATTTCAGAAAGACTTGCTATCAAAACTAAGGAAATCCAAGTAAAGCATAAATTCCGAAAGTCAGTCATACAAGAATGTTACAACTGATTCGAGCTTACCATGATCAATATACAAAATTAATGAAGCCATGTAAGAAACGACATAGTGACAGCTAAAATGACAACATTGCAAAATTCAAAGAAGAAGCAAACAAACTCTTGTTATATGCAGTTGCAAATGTAAAAAAATATATATAATACTGTAGGCCTAAGTGTGATACAGACCACCGTGTTCCAAAACAAGGAAGAATGTTTTATTAGAGCAAAGTACAGAAAGGATGATAATTGGACCTGTTGATTTAGTTACCACTCAGAAAGAAATCAGATGAAAGCAAGAAGAATTTGTAACTAAAAAAATAATAAATGGGCTGAAATGGAATTTTTGTCATATTTTATATAAAATACTATATATTTTTTATCCCTTTGGATCCCCTCAAAAATACTGTATATTGCAAGCCCATTTAGAGTCTTCCAAATAAAAGTTTAAATATGTGATTTTACAGCAATTCACTAGCTGTGTATGAAAAACAAAATAATAGAACAATCATAGAAGAGGCAAAAAATTATAAGTTAAAAAAACTTCAAAATTAAAAAATTAAATATAGAAACTCCGTATTTTTCACATTCCTAAGTTAAGTGAAAATACAGATTTGTGCAACTATTACATTTAGAAAACAGATAAGAAACAATTTCATGTACAGATTCATTCCACCTCACTGCACAGTTAGTTATTTCTCCAGCGACATATGAGCTACATTCGTAATATGTTAAAAGTAGCCGGGCGGATAATTTAGACTTTGGGGATGTAACGTGAGAGAGACCTCTAATTAAGAAACAAAAGTGAACTTGTTGAAAACTCAAGTTTCACGTATTTCGGAACCGTCTGTCGCAACGACTCCAGCACTCTTCAGTGAGTCAGCATCATTGGGAGCAAGGAGGACGAAATAAAGCGGACCGCAACCTTAATTTTCTATCTCCTTCTTTTTAATTTAATATGTAGGACTACTGAACATTACTCAGTGTACTGTGCGCCCGTCCTCTGGAACTGGAATGTGCTGGCTTTTAGAATCGGTTTTGTTAGAATTACCATATTAGAATTTTTAACGTTCTCGAACTTCAAGGACAAACTACGTGTAACCTTCTGCCCACACATTAAACTTGGTTTTGGACGATTTAGAAATCTCACTTTTACAACTATATCAATCCATAGCATCTTCCCTCGATCATCTCTACATGGATTGAATTTCAGTATTGATAATGACAATAATAAATGTTATGAAAGTAACACTTATTTCCAAACAAAATATCAGCATAAGAATTCAAGTCGTAATATATAATTTGATTTCACGTGTTAATTAACAAGGTTATCTTGTTGACTAGTTTCAGCCTGTGTACTATCATCAGAACTGGATGGTCTTCTTCGCGCCTTCTGATTGAGTTTCCTGTGGGGATGTGTTTGTGTAGTGTAATGTAGAATATTTTTTACTAGGTTATTTTACGACGCTGTATCAACATCTCAGGTTATTTAGTGTCTGATTGGAATGAAGGTGATAATGTCGGTGAAATGATACAGAGGTCCAGCACCGATAGTTACCCAGCATTTGGTCATATTGGGTTGAGGGAAAACCCCGGAAAAACCTCAACCAGGTAACTTGCCCCGATCGAGATTTGAACCCGGACCACCTAGTTTCGCGGCCAAATATGCTAACCGTTACTCCATAGGTGTGGACGTAATGTGGAATAAAAATAAAAGTGTGTGTTCTGAAATTGAGTTGTGTGTTGAGGATTTGATACGGGTTTGTTTTTGTGTGACTGTATATTTTGTATTGTTATAGTGTGTTTATTTGTTTGGTTTTTCGGTTGGAGATGTAGAATTTCCATGTCTGTGTTTATGTTGCTGTAGGTGGTTGGCGTTTGTGATGTGTTCTGCGTATATGGAAGTGTTTTGTGATTTGTTTATGACTGTGATGTGTTCTTTGTAACGCATTTGAAATGATATTCCTCTCTGTCCTATGTAGACGGTATTGCATTTGAGTTTGTATAACCTGTGTGATTTTATTTCTTTGTTTGTGTTGTTTGTGTGTTGTGATACTTTTGTAGAGTGTTTTGTGTTCTTTATGCGATGTTGTAAATTAATTTCTTGAAAGTGGATGAAATCTTGTTTGTGTTTTTGTTTTCGTATGTTAGTGTGATGCATTTTTTGTGTTCTTTTGTTTGTGTTATATTCCTTTCTTTTTTGTAATTAAGTTTTGTCTTTCTTATTACACAAATATACCCATCTCAGTGTTTATGTTGCTGTAGGTGTGGTTGGCGTTTGTCATGTGTTCTGCGTATGTAGTAGTGTTTTGTATTTTGGTTATGGCTTTGATGTGTTCATTGTTACGTATTTGAAATGATCTGCCTTTCTATCCTATGTAGACGTTGTTGCAGGTATTGCATTTGAGTTTGTATAAACCTGTGTAGTTGTATTTGTTTGTTTGTGTTGTTTGTGTTTTGAGATGCTTTTGTAAAGTGTTTTGTGTTCTGTATGCGATGTTGTAATTTAATTTTTTGAATGAGGATAAAATCTTGTTTGTGTTTTTGTTTTCGTATGTTAGTGTTCTTGCGTTCGTATTATATTCCTTTGTTTTCTGTAATTCTGTTTTGTCTCTCTTATTACATAAATACACTCCACAAAAAACGCAATCAGAAGGCGTGAAGATCACCCAGTTCTGAGGATAGCCCACAGGCTGAAACTAGTCAACAAGGTAACCTAGTTAATTAACACGTGAAGTATTATATTCCGAAGTGATATAGTATTAAAAGTTGTGTAATCAAGATATGAATTAGAATTCAGTTCCTTTAGCATGTTGCGAGTTACAACGTAGACAGCGTTTCTCATTGGGTGTGCCGAGTGACATTGCTGTTAAAAGCGATAAAAAAATAATTCTATTAACTTTGAAAACGAAACAAGAGAAAAATATTCAACCCTTTCTGACCTGAATTTTTGGTTGCACAAGGTCATAGAGACACCAAGGAGGAAAAAAGAAACAAAAGCAATACTTTCCCTAATAACAACTGACCGAGGTACTGGCGGGTGCTGCACTCTATCGGTAAAGAACGAAACTACTTCTGAGGACACGAAATGGAATCATCAGGCAAATCATATGAGTCAGAGATTACAGAAATGTTAGTGATTCCAAATGGACTCATTCGAACGGAAAGGATAGCTTAAACATGTTTATTTTCAAACATTTGACTTATTGATGAGAAACATGAACTTGTCGTTCCTTACACGAAAGTTGAATTTATGGTCTAATAGAATAAAAGCACAGACTCATTTCCTATTAAACTGAGAGAAATCTGTGGCGTTGCTTTTGTTTTATGCTTGTTAGTGCCTTGAAGACCAGCTTGCACAATAGGGTGGAGTGAATCTATACATGAAATTCTTTTTTATCTGTTTTCTAAATGCAATAGTTGCAAAAATCTGTATTTTCACTTAACTTAGGAATGTGAAAAATATCGAGTTTCTATATTTAATTTCTGAGGTGCCCCAAGGGCTTTGAAGTTTCATAAAATTATAATTTTTTGCCTCTTTGTTTGTTTCTCCTATTATTTTGTTTTTCCATTACATAGCTAACAAATTGCTGTAAAATCACATATTCAAACTTTATTTGGAAGATCCTAAATTGGGGTTGCAGTATATACACTATTTTTTTAGGCGATCCGAAGGGACAAAACATATAGTATTTTACATAAAATATGATAAAAATTCCATTTCAGCCCAATTAATTTTTTTCGGTAAGAACTGATTCTTGTTTCCCTTTTCATTTCTTTTTGAGTGGTAACTAAATCAACAGATCCAATTATCAACTTTCTTTCTGTTCTTTGCTCTAGTAAAACATTCTTTCTTGTTTTGGAACACGGCGGTCTTTATCACAATTAGGCCTACAGTATTAAATTTTTTGCATTTGCAACTACATATATCAATCGTTTCTTACAAGGTTTCATTAAGTTTGTGTATTGATCATGGTAAGCACAATTCAGTTTAATATTCTTCTATGACTGACTTTCGGAATTTATGCCTTTACCTGGATATTCTTAGTTTTGATAGCAACTCTTTCTGAAATCTCTCCAACAGCAGAATCTTTTGATCTGAAGTCAGATTTTAATTCATTTTTGACGCATAGATAATATTTCATTACATCATGATAGGTATGTAATTGTGTTGGGTTGAGCTCCTCTGGCATTGCGAATACAGGGTAGAAGGTCAGATTTCTTGTATTAATTAGAGATATTCTGATTTAAATACCCTGCAAGATGAGAAGAATGAATTTCTATTAATTTTATTACTTGAATTATATCATATCTACGCGTATTGTGGTTATTCCCAGTTTTCTTATAAATTGAGGTTTTTGTGACACTTCAAGATGAAACAACAGGGTTCCAAAAATATGCCAGTTCTTTTGACATGTATTTTTTTAACATGTTCCTGGTATCCTGTTCAGATTAAATCACTGGGGAATGTTCTCTCGCTAAAAAAATTTTAACATGAAGAAATTTTGTGAAAATTTCAAAATATGATGCTCTTGGGGCACCTCTAAATATTAATCTAGAGTAAATACATATTGCATTGATCTTTATGATATCACCCCACAACGTTTCCCTGGTATTACATTTTGATTCCATAAACTTCATATTTTCACTCCACCCTACTGCACAAGTAGATGATCTATTCAGTTACAGTCTTCAGTTGCTGAGTATACGAGGGCCCAGATCGGAATCCAAAGGGTTATGGGTGCTGGATATTAGGTGCAATAGCCTGAGACTTTCCAATATAGGGAAAAAATATTGAGGGCGAATTTTTGTCCGATGTAATGGTCTGCCGTCAGAAGACATTGGTCATGTTTTGGTTAGAAATTCAGGTTTGGAATGTTAAGGGGATAGGATGGTATTTTTTGGTGAAAAAATGAGTAAATTTTCAAAAGAAATTCTTTAAAATACTCTGTGATATGTGTGGAATGCATAGCATAACATTTTGTGGGTATATGTGCCCTTATCGGATGTTGAGTCGCCATTTTTAAACTTCCTGCGTTACGGATTTTTAAATCACTCGCCCACTGTTATTGTTGTTTCTGATAAATTAAGTTTTCAAATTTTTTTCGCTTTAAAATACCCTTTGATATATGTGGAATGCATTGCATAACATTTTGTGGGTATTTGTGTCTTATCGGATGATGAGACGTCATTTTTAAACTTCCTGCGCTATGGATTTTTAAATCACACGCCCGCTTTTATCTGTTTCCAGTAACTTAATTCTTTTTTGCTACATTGCTAGACAAAAATGGATATAATTTCTGAACCATTAAAGTTTTTATGCATGACATTTAGAACACACATTCTTTAGACTATTAGGAAACTTTTCTCTGTAACAGAATTTTGTTAATTGAGTTCATTTTAAAAATATGTCCGTTTGTTTGCAAGAAAGGAAATCAGAAAATTGTTATTAAAATTTAATTGTTTATTTTACAAACGTAGGGCCTAATATCTAAATTCTGTTAGAGACAGTTTGTAGAACATGCTTTTGCAAATATATTACAAAAAACTGTTTGAATCTATCTTTAAAACTGTTTAGATATATCGGTTATAGTACATTCCTGCATTGGGTATATATTTTTTTCAAATTTGGGCCGCCAAATAATTTTTTTTTCAAAATGTTTTATTTAGTTGAGTTGCCACAGCTATGAGCTCCCTACATACAAAAAATTAATATTTTACAAAAAATAGGAAAAAAGTTAAAAAAAAACCATCCTCTCCCCTTAAAGGAATTGATGTCACCAGGGTAAAGGAGCGAAGTACATCTCGGTGATTATTTGTTGATAGAGCATTGTTAAATATCTGGGTAAATTATATCGTTTTGGAGCAATCTCTAATATCTATGCTGAAATCAAGAGTGCCCCACACGTTGTAAACACACGTACTAAGTGAGACGTGAAGTGAACTAACTTAGCAACTCTCTGGGGAATCATAAAGTCAGGGAGGGAATGGAAACGAAAGAACAGAAGTAATCAGGAAAGTATGTCTCAAGGGAAATCGAACCTTGAACCACGAAACTAGGTGAAAAAGCAATTGTGTTATTTCCCATCGTTTGTGTTGAATTAAAAGTTTGGAGAAACAAATGATTTAGCGTTGTCTTCCTCCTCCAATTCCTTAATTTAACGTACAATGAATGTAATTAACTGCTTGCGTGCTAACTTCCTAGGAACAAAGATGTCTGCGAAAGAAGAGATTTACCAGCGCTTTGTTGAAGATTCACAGGCAAGAGGGAAGAACAGTTCTTGGTTAAATAGAATAGCAAATCATCTCCCTCGTCCCACGTTGTCTCTTTCCTCATTGTTTGTCTGCTGTGTTTATGCTTTTAATTAACTTGCAATTTCGTATACAGAGTCAGAATCTTGAAATATACCTTACAATATTACATTTATAAAGCAATAAAACTGAAATGATGTGAAAAAGGATTAAACATTAAATTACCAATTCTTCATGTAGCCATTTCTCTTCGCTACTATAATTACATGGTAATATGATAAGTGCAGTTACCCATTTTTCATATAATGCTACCTTTAAGGGGACACTCCACTAAAACGACAACTGTTTTCCCCATCATTATTTTTTTCAACTAAATTTTGAGAACACATTTGCTATGTAAAGGACTAGCAAAATCCAAATTTTGAACTCCCAAATGTTTTTGGCTTTTGATTTTTTCATTTTTCTATTATTTTTACAAATGTTTTCAAACCCAAGGCCTCAATAAATTTTAAGTTCAGTTTTCTTTTTGGTTACCCTACAGTCACAAGACATAGAGAAGAATTTGTATGCATTCATTTTATGAAATATCTCATTTATTCACTTAAAAAAGAATTAAGTTTCAAAAAGGTTATTTTTCCTATAATTTACGGAAAAATATTAATAAAATAAACTAACAGCATTTGTTACAAAATAAATGCATAGAAACATGCAGTTTCTTCATAAATACTTGTAGTAAAAATTAATCCAGATTGATTAATATTTGGCCCAAAAGAGTTGTTGAATCAAGAAAAATAAACTTAGGGAAAAAATGGATTTGAAAGTAAAATTAATATTTACGTAAATTAAGATTCTCCTCCGCCATATTCATCTAGTAACTTCAGGGAGACAATTTTAGAACAAAAGTTACTAGATTTGCAATCGGAAATTTGTAAATAAGAATTATTTGACGAAAAAAAATAATTTTTGCAGCTCTTTAAATTAATAATATTTGTAATCAGAACTGAACTAAATCCAAATCGGGTATGAAAATATTCATTCTAAAGAAGTGAGATAATCAATAATTTTTTTTGCAAAATTTTCATGATTTTTAATGGAGTCTCCCCTTAAATGCAAATATAACCAGAGAAGGTGAGATGAAATATGTAATTCAAATTTTTATCACATTTATATTTCTATTTCAACTATAAATATAATTAAAAACAAGACATGATAGTCCTTCTAACATTCATTTTAAATTACATACAATATTCCGAAAAAAAAATTATGTTTACTGTAATATTGTACTATTTTGTTTGGTGTTGTACTAGAATATGTTATTTAGAGACGATATATAGGCGTAACTGTGATTAAAATTACTCACTTAATTTCAGTTTAAAAGCACAAATGCCATTCGGAGACTGACGATTGTAATATGAATTAATTAACCATAATTTTTTAATAATAAAATATATTCAGATTTAATAATTTAAGTACATTACTGTATTTATTTCTTTTATTTACTTATATGACGTCTCTTTTAAACCACAGACTTCATTCAGAAATGATAAGATGGTCATTCTATATATTCTTCTTCAGTTGATAACCTTTATCAAACCACAGAGGCTATTCAGAGATGTTAAGTGATAATTGTGAAAGAAGTTCTCTACTTTAACGTCCCTCTTAAACCATAGCGGCAAATAATACACTATGACAGAGCATCGGAAGAACTTAAGAAACATAAGGCGAATGTGTGCTTGGTATCCACTTTTTCCACTACGCATGTTGTGTTATCTGCAGAGAAGGAAGCATCACCTAAGAGTCTTACGACTGAGACATGAGAACAGAAACTACCAAAATGTATTAATATATGTTTAGTCCTTAAATATGACTTAATTTTACCTTTATTGTGTTGCAACTGGCACGCTATGCACTGCTGGCGTACAATTCTTACCTGAAACAAAAGAAATTGCGGTGTAAGAAAACTTTTACAATTTTTTTACAAGTCACAATTTTTATACAAATCGAAGAGATTGCAACATAAATTGGAAATGTACAGATACGGAACTATCAATGCGTTTTATACTCGATGCGTCAAATAACCATAGGAATCAGAAAATTATTATTATTATTATTATTATTATTATTATTATTATTATTATTATCCAAATACTGTGAAACTATTTTACCCTTAGGTAAATTAGGGTTGTAGTTTGTTACACATTATATACATGATATGGAAATAATATGCAACAGCAAAGAGGTAGTTTCAGGATTGATTATAGTCACAAGATAAATACATTAATTGAGGGAGAATGAAGAATGATAAAGACGTCATACAAAAATTACCTTGAGTTACACTACATTAAATATATGAATTAGAAATGACGAACGAAAATTACATAATTCCAGAATATGACATATATTTACAAATTAAATATATGATTTGAAACACTAAAGAATAAAGATGTAATATACAAAATTGACAGTTATAAATTGTTTGTATAAACAAGATAACTCATTATATTAACAAGATACTCTATTATCAATTATAATGAATGAAAATATACCGGTAGTAACACTAAAATGAAGAAAAAATACAGAATAGATAATACAGTTACATATGCATTACAAATAAATACATGCTTTAGAAGCAATAACCAATAAAAAAAGATAACACAAGAAATTACTTACAGTTACAATTTTCGATGTATGATTTGAAACATTAAGCGATAAACCAGAGAAGTAGATTTCATACCATCCCATGAGTAAAAGAAGTAAACTTCATACTATCAAATGAATCAAGGCTTCATACTAACCCATGAATCAGAGAAGTATGCTTCATACTACCCGGTGAGTTAAAGAGGTAGGCATCATACAATCCCATGAATCAGAGAAGTAGGCTTCATACTATTTCATGAATCAGACAAGTAGGCTTCATACTATTCCGTGAATCAGAGAAGTAGACTTCGTACTATTTCATTAATCAGAGAAGTAGGCTTCATACTATTCCACGAATCAGGGAAGTAGGCTTCATACTATTCCACGAATCAGAGAAGTAGGTTTCATACTATCCCATTGATCAGAGAAGTAGACTTCATACTATTTCATGAATCAGAGAAATAGGCTTCATACTATTCTACGAATCAGAGAAGTAGGCTTTATACTATCCCGTGAATCAGAGAAGTAGGTTTTATACTATTCCATGAATCAGAGAAGTAGGCTTCATAATATACCACGAATCAGAAAAGTAGACTTCATACTATCCCAAGAATCAGGAAAGTAGGCTCCATACTATCCCACATCAGAAAATTAGACTTCATACTATCCCACGTATCAGAAAAGTAGGTTTCATACTATCCCATGAATCAGAGAAGTAGGCTTTATACTATTCCATGAATCAGAGAATTAGGCTTCTTACTATCCCATGGATCAGAGAAGTAGACTTCATACTATTTCATGAATCAGAGGAGTAGGCTTTATACTATTCTACGAATCAAAGAAGTAGGCTTTATACTATCCCATGAATCAGAGAAGTAGGCTTTATAATATTCCATGAATCAGAGAAGTAATCTTCATAATATCCCACCAATCAGAAAGGTAGACTTCATACTATCCCACGCATCAGAGAAGTAGGCGTTATATTATCCCATGAATCAGAGAAGTAGGCTTTATTATATTCCATGAATCAGAGAAGTAAGCTTCATAATTTACCACGAATCAGAAAAGAAGGCTTCATACTATCCCACGAATCAGAGAAATAGGTTTCATACTATCCCATGAGTCAGAGAAATAGAATTCATACTCTTTCATGAATCAGAGAAATATGTTTCATACTATCCCCTGAATCAGAGATGTAGGCTTCATACCATCCCATGAATCAGATATTTCGGCTGCATACTATTCCATGAATCAGAGAAGTAGGCTTCATACTATCCCATGAGTCAGAGAAGTAGACTTGATACTATGCCATGAATCAGAGAAGTAGACTTCATACTATTCCATGAATCACAGAAATAGATTTAATACTATCATATGTATCAGAGATGTAGGCTTCATACTATTCCATGAATCAGCGAAGTAGGCTTCATACTATCCCATGGGTCAGCGAAGTAGACTTCATACAATTTCATGAATCAGACAAATAGGTTTCATACTATCCCATGTATCAGAGATGTAGGCTTCATACTATTCCATGAATTAGAGAAGTAGGCTTCATACTATCCCACCAATCAGAAAAGGAGACTTCATACTATCCCAAGAAACAAAGAAGTAGGCTTCATACTATCCTACGAATCAGAAAAGCAGGCTTCATACTATCCCATGAATCAGAAAAGTAGACTTCATACTATCCCACGAATCAGAGATGTAGACTTCATACTATTCCATGACTCAGAGAAGTAAACTTCATACTATTTCATGAATCAGAAATATAGGTTTCATATTATGCCATGAATCAAAGATGTAGGCTTCATGCTATTCCATGAATCAGAGAAATGGGTTTCATAGTATCCCACGAATCAGAAAAGTAGGCTTCATACTATCCCACGAATGAGAGATGTAGGCTTCATACTATCCCATGAATCAGAGAAGTAAACTTCATACTATATCATGAATCGGAGAAATAGGTTTCATACCATTCCATGAATCAGAGATGTAGGTTTCATACTATTTCATGAATCAGAGAAGTAGGCTTCATACTGTTCCATGAATCAGAGACGTAGGCTTCATACTATTCCAAGAATCAGAGAAGTAGGCTCCATACTATCCCACGAAACAGAAAAGGAGACTTCATACTACCCCACGAAACAGAGAAGTAGGCTTCATACTATACTAAGAATCAGAAAAGTAGGCTTCATACTACTCCACGAATCAGAACAGTAGACTTCGTACTATCCCACGAATCAGAGATGTAGTCTTCATACTATTCCATGAATCAGAGAAGTAAACTTCGTACTATTTCATGAATCAGAGAAATAGGTTTCATACTATTCCATGAATCAGAGATGTAGGCTTCATGCTATTCCATGAATCAGCGAAATAGGTTTTATACTATCAAATGAATCAGATATGTAGGCTTCATACTATTCCATGAATCAGAAAAATAGGTTTCATATCATTCCATGAAACAGAGATGTAGGTTTCATACTATTCCATGTAGAGAAGTAGGCTTCATATTGTTCCATGAATCTGAGATGTAGGCTTCATATTATTCCATGAATCAGAGAAGTAGACTTCATACTATCCCAAGAATCAGAGAAGTAGGCTTCATACTATCCCACGAATCTGAAAAAGAGACTTCATACTACCCCACGAAACAGATAAGTAGGCTTCATACTATCCTACGAATCAGAGATGTAGGCTTCATACTATTCCATGAATCAGAGAAGTAAACTTCGTACTATTTCATGAATCAGAGAAATAGGTTTCATACTATTCCATGAATCAGAGATGTAGGTTTCATACTATTCCATGAATCAGAGAAGTAGGCTTCATACTGTTCCATCAATCAGAGAAGTAGGCTTCATACTATCCCATGAATCAGAGAAGTAGACTTCAAACTATCCCAAGAATCAGAGATTTAGGTTTCATACTATTCCATGAATCAGAGATGTAGGCTTCATGAATCAGAGAAGTAAACTTCATACTATTTCATGAATCAGAGTAATAGGGTTCATACTATCCTTTGAATCAAAGATGTAGGCTTCATGCCATTCCATGAATCAGAGAAATAGGTTTCATAGTATCCCACGAATCAGAAAAGTAGACTTCATACTATCCCACGAATCAGGAAAGTAGACTTCATACTATCCGAAGAATCAGAGACGTAGGTTTCATATTATTCCATGAATCAAAGATGTAGGCTCCATACTATTCCATGAATCAGAGAAGTAGACTTCATACTATCCCAAGAATCAGAGAAGTAGGCTTCATACTATCCCATGAATCAGAGAAGTAGAATTCATACTATCCCAAGAATCAGACATTGTAGGTTTAATACTATTCCATGAATCAGAGCAGTAGGTATCATACTATTCCATGAATCAGAGATGTAGGCTTCATGCTATTCCTTGAATCAGAGAAATAGGTTTCATACTATCCAGTGAATCAGATATGTAGGCTTCATACTATTCCATGAATCAGAGAAATATGTTTCATACTATTCCATGAATAAGAGATGTAGGTTTCATTCTATACCATGAATCAGAGAAGTAGGCTTCATACTGTTCCATGAATCAGAGATGTAGGCTTCATACTATTCCATGAATCAGAGAAGTAGACTTCATACTATCCCAAGAATCAGAGATGTAGGTTTCATACTATTCCATGAATCAGAGAAGTAGACTTCATACTATCGCAAGAATCAGAGAAGTAGGCTTCATACTATCCCATGAATCAGAGAAGTAGACTTCATACTATCCCAAGAATCGGGCATTGTAGGTTTAATACTATTCCATGAATCAGAGAAGTATGTTTCATATTATTCCATGAATCAGAGATGTAGGCTTCATGCTATTCCATGAATCAGAGAAATAGGTTTCATACTATCCAATGAATCAGAGATGTAGGCTTCATACTATTCCATGAATAAGAGAAGTAGGCTTCATACTATCCCGTGAATTGGAGAAATAGTCTTCATGAGATAGTTAACTTTGTAGAATAAGAAAACCGATGCAGAAGATATGTGTAAGAAAAGAGGAAAGGCTAGTAAAAGACCAAGAAATATATATATATATATATATATATATATATATATATATATATATATATATAAAATTAGATGAGATATAGACTGAAAATAACAAAAGAGCCGTTTTAAACGATGAAGAAGGGAAACACTGCGTAAAGGGAAGGAGAAGTGATGGAGTGGAAAAGTGGAAAGAGGAAAATTGAACGAGAATAAAATAAAAACTCTAAGTAATAAAAGGAGGATAAAATTAAGATGGAACGGAGGCTATATATGTGGAACGACAAATGTCCACTCATACGCAGCTAATTGGATAGAAAACAAAATATTTTGCCATCTACACTTCCTGAACTTCAGAATAAGAAAATTTGACGTGATGAACATCAATCTCTGCCGGCGTTTTACCTTCGAGAAACATAAAGTACCCAACTTTAAAGGTAATTGAATGTACTCAATAGCTGCTTTCAAATATATGGCGAAATTATAGCCTTCATCAGGTATTGAATCCACGCCGTTCCAGTCCGTAGTCTGTCGTTCCACTCGGTTTCATGGCTGAATATCATCATCAATAACTCAGGTTAATCCCTTATATTTGTGGGTATATGTAATGTGCACCACGGTTAATCCAGAATTTGTAATTCAATGACAATTACATATTTAGAGTGCGGCACGAAGATTTGTGAACTACGCCACAAAGATTTGTAGGTTGCGCCAGGAGTAACAAAATTGAGGGAATTCTATCGATATTGAATCTATCTATAGTTTGGTACGGTTTGCCAACTGTTGGTAACAACTGTTCTATCGCTATTGAATCTATCTATAGGTTGGTACGGTTTGCCAACTGTTGGTAACAACTGTTCTATCGCTATTGAATCTATCTATAGGTTGATATGGCTGGCCTACGGTTTACCAACGGTTAGTAACAACTGCTATATCATTATTGAATCTATCTATAGGTTGGTACGGTTTGCCAACGGTTGGTAATAACTGTTCTATCGCTATTGAATCTATCTTTAGGTTAGTATGGTTTGCCAACGGTTGGTAACAACTGTTCTATTGTTATTGAATCTATCTATAGGTTGGTACGGTTTGCCAACGGTTGGTAACAAGTGTTCTATACCTAGGATATTGTGAATTTTATTAGTAACAACAATGTAATTTATTCGTCACAACAATAATTCCTTTCTACAATTCACCTTAAACGCTCTCGTCAACAATTGGATCTTCACTCAACACAGTATTCGTTATAGCACTCCACCGACGACAATGACAATTTACTTGGACTATTACGCACAACAATGAACTGTTAATCTTAACTAATATTTACAAAGCACTATTTACAAATCAGAACTACCAGTTCTCAGTTCACAGTTATTCTATCTCAGTCACTCGAGTTCACAGTATCTCGAACCACAGACCTTCAGAGACAGTTCACTGTACTCGAACTCGTGTCCCTCCAACTGCGGTCCACTGCACTCGAACTCAGGCCTTCGGATGCTGACGCAGATGCGGACGCACACTCGAGTCGAACTCCGGTACACAAGACTGGCTTGCTTGCTCTGGCTTTCTCACTGACTGGCTGACTATTCAACTGAAAACTCTAACTGCAAAACTGCTGTCGTTCCTTCGCGACCGTAATTTATAACCACAGCGACGTAGCCTCGAAAATTCGCGAGTCTTCCACTTCGACGGATTTCTGGAATAGTCGGGAAGGTCGTTCCACATTCACTGCGTTAAGTAGCAGCTGCGCGCGCAGCCTCCCCTCGCGTGTAGGCTCCTTTCCCCTTTCCCCGTGAAGCCCGCGCGATATGCTCTCTCGCGGGACGCTGGTCGTGAGTTCGAATCTCACGTCGCTGTCACAATATCATAACAAAATAGATCACAACACACGCCCACTAACAGTCATTCACTTGTGACTAAAGTCTCATAGTTGTCGCAGCCATGGACGTGATGGCTTCTGAAATGGTGAGTCAAAACGGGAAATTTCTCATCATCACTGACGGCTACAAATTTCGACTGAAACATGAAAGTATAATATGGTTGGCGCAGATGGTGCTGTGTAAATGAAACATGTTACAGTAAAATATATACAGTACTTGTAACTAGTCAGATTATAAAGCTGACTTACAGAAATCAAATTCAGAACATAATCACGAACGCGATGAGAACTTTAACCGCCAATTCGTGTGTAATCATCTTAAAAGAAAATTAAGAGAAGATGATCATTACTTAGAGAGAAATCTACGGAAGTGATAATTAGAGAAATTTCTGAGTACGAGGAGGAAAATAATCTAAGTCCTATTGACATCTCACGTATTCGTCGGAACTTGTACAGTTTAAAAAGAAGAGTTAGCCTATGCCACCACTGCCAAAAAGCAGAGCTGACGTAGACGAAGCAGTTCGTGCTGTATCTCCTAAGACAAGAGGAAGGAAGAATTTTTGCTTCTTAACCCTTAAGCAGTTGCGCGGGGTGTTGTCAACATCCCAGTTACGTATACGTAGCTGTTACCTACATATTTTGTAAGCTTATACTTCTGAAACTTTCAGTACCTTTCTTAGAATTGGTAAGGCAACAATAACCGTAAACATGTTTGAAATCGGAATTCGCATACTCTAGATAATAACAGTTTAAGTGATGTGGGGTGTAAATAGTGACAGTGACTAAACTGACCATACTTATGTAACAAATAATAACAATGAATGTTAAGTAGGGACTGTGCGCACAGATAATCAAGAAAGTGGTCTGGAGAGGAAGATAAAAAGTAAATTATGATTAGGAGGGATTAGACGTTTGAATATTACATTTGAACCAATACTAAAATATTACCATTACTGCACAGTAATAGGAATATCTTATGCGAAGTTTTACCGTTAGATGGCACGAGCATTCCATGTGGCACAGGGCTATATTATGCCATATGCTACAGTTCATTACGTTCTGCCGCTTGTTGGATTTCTGTGCTTGTCAAAATTATATTTATAATTATTTGTTAACCTAGTATAATTTAATATAATTCAGTATTTTCTTACCTCATAATCTAATTTAATTTACAATAAATAATAGTGTAAACTTGTACAATACTGAGCTATTCCTCTTAAGAGATGGATGGGGAAATCTTCAGTATGCAGAATATAGATACGAGGAAATTGAATGTTCACGAATCTAAACGAGAACTTTGAGAACAAGGTACACGAATAAAAAAAAGACGGATCTTTGTCTAAGGTGAATATTGCATCTTTAACCATAAGCATTGTATAAGTAAGTAGGTACCGTACGCGATAAACAGAATATGCAGCCCCCAATGTCTTTTTTTATAGGGAAGTGGCTTGAATTTCTCTAATTTGAGAAGGAAGAAATGCAATTTTTAATGCGATGATATATAATATGATGGCAGTAGTATCACGATTATTCGTGCGTTTTGTAGGTTAAGGACATGCAGTTTTGAATGGTATGTATGATGATTTTGAAAATTTGAAGCTAAAACATGGTTTCAATAAGTTACATAGACTAAAAATGTTATGTTTTATTTAACGACGCTCGCAACTGCAGAGGTTATATCAGCGTCGCCGGATGTGCCGGAATTTTGTCCCGCAGGAGTTCTTTTACATGCCAGTAAATCTACTGACATGAGCCTGTCGCATTTAAGCACACTTAAATGCCATCCACCTGGCCAGGGATCGAACCCGCAACCTTGGGCATACAAGGCCAGCGCTATACCAACTTGCCAACCAGGTCGACTTTACATAGACTATTATTTATAGACATATATATTTTTTTCACTACGGACCGTCCTAGAGAATAAACATCCCAGTTCATCGACAGTTTACTGTAAGTCAAGTATCATTCCATTGTAAAATGCAGTTGTAAACTTCGGGGACTCCTACAAGTACTGCATACAATCTAAGCTAACATAGCTTGCTGTCAGGTTGCATATGTTTTCATTATTTTTTTTTCCTTTGCTTCTTCCAAAATGAAACTGTAGCCAGTAATTCCTTATTTGAAGTAGTTCTTTTTGTTTAATAGGCGCAATTTAATTAGTTATTTTTTTAAGGTTGAAAGCATATATTCAGAATCTTTCGGGACCTGATTGAAGGCAAAAAGCTTTCCATGGCTTTTACATATAGGAACACAACAAAAATTTGGCATTCTGAGTTGTTTTTAAAGGTATGTAATATACTAATACACTATGTAAATCCTCAATGTTTATATATTGGAAAACAAATGCACACGCAATGCGCATCCTCCAAAGTACACGCGCGCTATCTGTTGGTGCTAGTTCAGGATATCCCTATTATAATATTGTGATAGGTATTAAAGTATTTCATGTAATTGTATACTTAAAAAAGGGCGATATTTCAATTGTTCACTGAAAAAATAGCCCATAAGAACATATTATATTTGGGGTGCCAGCAACACCACACACGACTCTTAATGTTACAAAGTTAGGCGCAACTTCTTAAGGGTTAATGACACATTGAATAATGTGATAAGTGTTTCATGCAATACCAAATTGACATTTCTTTGTGAAAGCAAAAAAAAAATATATATCTAGATGGTACATTCGAATATTGCACTGCATTCTTTTACCAACTATTCAGCATTCATGGATACAAAAATGTCCTTATGCACCATTGGTTTATGTGTTGTTGCCAAATAAATTGACTGCAAATTACATAAGTTACATGTTATCCGTCAAATTCAGGAAATACATAATTATGTACTGCGAGGCTTAACTTTCTATACTGCAACAATCGTGAGTGATTTTGAACTGGCCATACGTAGCGCTGTAGGGGAAACCCGGGCAAAGCAGATAAGCTAAAATTAAACAATGCCACTGGCTGAATTTTGGTGCTCCCGAAATAAAAACTTTGTGACATTGGTTGTGACACGTGTTGTCCACTTATCTAAAAAAAACAGCAATTCGTTTCCTGTGCCTACGGACTGTGATATGATTTGAGAAAGAAAACCGGGTAACCGGGCAAAGTGAATATCCCTATAATATTTTCATATTTCTATTTAATTTTTATTCACTGATAATAAAATTAAATCAACACATGAACACGATGTTAATGATTCATATGAGACGATGAGAAATAAAATTACAGCCCTTTACAGCACGTTAGATTAGTACAAAATACAAATTTGAACAAGTCGACGTTTCACTGGCATTGAAGACTTGAATTTCTTCTGCTTTTATTCCTGCCCATAAGTTACTTCTCTTTCAACGTTTTTAATCTGTATAGATGTAAGAGCTTCAGAGCGCTGACATTTTCTTCGTTTACTTCGTATCTTTCGAGCATCCACTTTCGGCACTGGTCTAAATCAAAAGAAGTGACTTGGGTTCTCCTGCTGACGATGTTGAGAGTTTTGGTGTAACCAGAACTGAAAATCTGAGTGTATTGATGTATTCAATATTTCTTCAATCTCTGAAGATGAAGACATCACAGAGGTAGTTGATTCTGAGTGAGCATTAACTGTTTCTTCAGCCGCTGAAGAAGCTGGCACCGCAGAATTGTTAAATCTGAGCCAGCTGTCGTTTCGCTGATTTCTGTCTCAAGTGGGCGATCTTTAAGTTGATCTGGAGCAAAATCTTCAACACACACATTATGGTTGTATGGCCAGATAGCAGAATCACTGATTGGAAGATTTTATTTCTTTAAGTGCTTTCTTCATGAGTTCTTCAGACCATTTGGCTTGTTCCATCTTCCTATTGAAAGATTAAACCATCTGAAAACACATTACGACCTTTTTAAGTAAAAATTAAGATCAGTGTTGCTGATTTATAATTTAATTAGTGTGACTTAATGCCTCCACTATGTACAATGATCTAATACGCTTTATTACAATAGACAAATACATACAAAAATACAGCTAACACTTATATAGTCAAATAAAGGTGGCAGGGCAAAGCGGATAAGTTATCCACTTTGCCCTATTCACTTTGCCCGCAACGCCATTTCGCTTTTCTTTTAAGGTTATACAAACATAAACGTCAATAATCATCTTGGTAAGTACGGCACTTTAGAAGTAATCGTATCGCCTATATATTACTATCACATAACAAAAAGTTTCTGCAGTATTGTGTGCTGTACATTTGTTTCTCTTACCTTGAAATATTTTAAGAAAACAGTCAATTTTCTTCAAACACACGCTGACTTCTTCTCTCACTAGCTAGAATGACGACAAGTCAGTACCAGCAGCAACTTCTGGTTGGGATTCTTCCCAAACATAGCAGAAAGCGCTACCTGTTAGCGTTTCTAAGAAATAGGCATTATTCTCTTTGCCCGGGTCTCCCCTAGGATTCTGTCTGCGACACCATGCACACCATTTTGTAGATAATATCTTGGAATATTGGAAATTTCTTGCGAGATGGCATCTTTCAGTTGCAGTAAGGTTGTTGGATGTGTCAGGAAAACTCGTTCTTTAAAGTAACCCCACAACCAAAAGTCGGAGATCGCAGAGTCCACATTGCTGGAAAGTTCTACTGATGACACGATCGCCAAACATCTGCGCAATTTATTGTTTTGCAGCGATAAAGATATGGGGTGGAGCGCCTTCTTGCATGAAGATTATGTTTCCCATATCGTGATTCCTGAGTCTAGGGATAACGAAGTTTTGTAACATGCTGTAGTAGCGCTCCTCGTTTACTGCAACAGTCTGTCTTATTCCATTATTGTCCACACCTGTGAAGTCCGGCCGGGAAACCAGGTAGCCCGGGTTCGATTCCCGGTCGGGGCAAGTTACTTGGTTCAGGTTTTTTCCGGAGTTTTCCTTCAACCCAATATGAGCAAATGCCTGGTAACTTTCAGTGCTGGAGCCAGGATTCATTTCAACGGCATTACCATTTTCATCTCATTCAGACTTAAAATGTTGACAAAGCGTAGTAAATTAATCAACTAAAAATAAGGATGGAGTCAACACGCGTAATGATGTTCGTTTTCCGACCAAAGTAATCAGTAGGCACTTTCCAACAGTCCACACCTGTGGAATAACGGTCAGAGCGTCTGGCCGCGAAACCAGGTGGCCCGGGTTCGAATCCCGGTCGGGGAAAGTTACCTGGTTGAGGTTTTTTCCGGGGTTTTCCCTCAACCCAATACGAGCAAATGCTGGGTAACTTTCGGTGCTGGACCCCGGACTCATTTCGCCGGCATTATCACCTTCATATCATTCAGACGCTAAATAACCTAGATGTTAATACAGCGTCGTAAAATAACCCAATAAAATAAAACTTTCCAACAATGTGGCCTCCGCGTTCTCCAGATTTTAATCCGACCGACTTTTGGTTGTGGGGTTACCTTAAAAAATGAGTTTTCCTGACACATCCAACAACCATACTGCAACTGAATGATGCCATCTCGCAAGAAATTCCCAATATTCCAAGACATTATCTGCAAAATGCTGTGCATGGTGTCGCAGACAGAATGCTGTACGTTGAACAAAAGAAGAGCGGACATCTTCCCAATGTTTTGTAAACCCCGTTGTTTGCCCAACACTGTGAAGTTTTTGTTTTTTCCCTATCTCAAATATTATAATATTTATAGCGGTTTAAATGTTTGAACTGACTTTTGAAATACTCTATACTTCTCCAATTTGAAATAGGCTATGTGCCTGCATAACATAAAAGTAAGAAGTATTTAACAAGGAGATTTGCTAAAATAAATGACAAGTATTCTCGCCTTTACAAATGGACACAGCCATACATACACAATATTAAATATCCCTTTTCATTTTCATGAAGAAGGCGTCAAATGGAAACAAGTGCTTATGAAAAAGAAATGAAGTTTAGAGGAATGTTAATTTTATAAGTGGGAAAGTTACTAAGCGCAATTCTTGAACCACACCTATGTAATTTCCTAGCCAGTTTGGGAAACTGAGAAGGAAAATGAAGAAGACGTTATTTACGCTATTAGTTGGCGCACTTCACATATGTCGTGACGCAGTGTACACCATCTCGGTTGGGAAAAAGGTGCTGTTCCGTCTTCGAGAGTATAAAATCTGACCATGCCACTTCTTCTTAGGTTTTTCTGCTAACACTCTACCTCTAGGTTTATAATTGTAAATGATATGGTAAGAGCAGGGAATCTAAGAATTTTTCTTCGAATATCAGTAGTTCATATCTTAAAGACTAAAGTACCATTATACAGAGGAAATATAGGAATTTATCATGAATTAAAATACTTCAAAAATTAAATTTAGCAAGCTCAGTAATTATAAAATATTCTTATGAGCACCGTGAGCTTATTGTGATTATACATTGTTTTCAATGTCGGCAAGAGTATTTGAAAGTTTTAATCTCTGAGTCGACTGAACTTGAAGTATCCTATGTCTACATAGTCTCTTAGAAACATCAAAGAAGACAATCATTTTGTCGTCAAAGGCAAAATAATTTGTACACAATGATAGGTATTGTTTTGCCTTTGAAGCAAATAAAAAAATTAAGCAGATAATTAAAAAAGTGCCAAGGCCTGTGACACAAGGGAATTCAATTAAGCCTTCTTCTTGCTTAGCATAATTCTTCAAAGACAAGCTTTCTTTCAAGTGTAAAAAATCGATTTTTATGCATAACTCTGAACAAAGATCTACTTTAAGTAGTTCTTAATTTTAAGTGAATAAATACTGCCAGTACTCCTATACCTGAACCAGAACGTCAGAATTGGGGAAAATATCAATTTTATCAAATGATTATTCAAAATAGAAAAGCATTGTCATTTGTTTTTGGTTATTTCCTTTACTGCTTATTTAAGACTTCTAGTCAATGCTTATATTTTTATCATGTATCATAGACAGACTTGTGTTCGCCCGTTGACATGCCTTCTTATGGTCAATTGATATTTATGAGATGTCAGATTGGTAGACCAAATTACACAGCCAGTTTTCATCGTACCAACAATGTTTGAAATATATATTTATTTCACAAAAACATGCAAACATAATATCGCACTTTAAAAATTCAAAATAGTACAGAACAATGTGAAAGTTACCTAATTCCGTGAAATAACTTATGTTCAGCTCCAATTTTCCGGCATAGCATAATTACATAAAAATCTAGGACTTTATAACTTTCGTATCGTAAAATTTACAATGGTTGAAATACAGTTCAGTGGTGTCTTCAGTCCTACAGGAGATTTTTGTCAAGAAAAGTCTCTCTGCAAAGACAACATAGAATTGAGTCATCTTACTTACTTACTTACTGAATTACAATTAAATTGTGAAAAGGAACAGATAAAATAAGGTTTAATGTCTTAATGGTTATCACGATTGGTTTAAACATGCACTAAAACCAGACGTAAGTGCAAGTTTGAACCAATAAATTATTGAGATTTGCGATAAAATAATGAGTCTAGGAAATTGTATATTTAATATGTAGAACTACATTTGTTTATAGATCTTTTGTTATATTATTAAGTTTTGTACTTGTGAACTATATAAATAAAATCAATAAATCAAATCAATCTTACTTACTTACTGACTTACTTACTTATGACTTTTAAGGAACTCTCAGGTTCATTGCTGCCCTCACATAAACCCATCATCGGACCAAATCCTGTGCAAGATTAATCCAGTCTCTATCATCATATCCCACCTACCTTAAATCCATTTTAATATCATCCTCCCATCTACGTCTCTGCCTCCCCAAAGGTCTTTATCCCTCCGACCTCCCACCCAACACTCAATATGTATTTCCAGATTCTCCCATAGGTGTTACATGTCCTGCCCATCTCAAACGTCTGGATTTAATGTTCCTAATTATGTCAGGTGAAGAATATAATGCGTCCAGTTCTGCGATGTGTAACTTTCTTCATTCTGCTGTAACTTCATCCCTCTTAGCCCCAAATATTTTCCTAAGAAACTTATTGTCAAACACCCTTAATCTCTGTTTCTCTCTCAAAGTGAGAGTCCAAGTTTCACAACCATACAGAACAACCGATAATGTAACTGTTTTATAAGTTCTAACTTTCAGTTTTTTTGAGAGCAGACTAGATGACAAAAGCTTCTCAACCGAATAATAACAGGCATTTCCCATATTTATTCTGCGTTTAATTTCCTCCCTGTGTATAATTTATTTTTGTTACCTTTGCTTCAAGATATTTGAATTTTTCCACCTCTTCAAAGGATAAATTTTCAATTTTTATATTTCCATTTCGTACAGTGTTCTGGTCACGAGACATAATAATATATTTTGTCTTTTCGGGATTTACTTCCAAACCTATCTATATACTTGCTTCAAGTAAAATTCCCGTGTTTTCCATAATCGTTTGTGGATTTTCTCCTAACATATTCTAATTGCATATTGTAGAGCAAAATTTAAAATTTAAAGATGATAGTGCATTCCCTTGCTTTAGCCCGCAGTGAATTGGAAAAGCATCTGACAGAAACAGACCTATACGGACTCTGTTGTACGTTCCACTGAATTAGTCCTATAGAATCTATAACTCACAATATCCAAAATCTTGTTTTTTGGCAATTAATCAAAAACTTACATCTCACTAATTACCATTTTTCTATAATTATTTTAAGTATGTCGTCGATTATAATTGTAAATTTTAATGACTGCTGTCAAGTAAATTCTTTTTTTAGGCTATATATAAATTTATGAATTATTAAATAGTAATTAATTTTTGGATAATATGAGTTATGATTCGAGAGGACTCAATTATTACGGTCCACTTTTGTCGGTAATAACTCACTATATTTGTGCATTTCAACCTTTACACTTGTGGCATTCGTGAAGAATCTTACACATTTGTTCCAGTCAAGTTCTCTTTCATAAAATCGTTAAGCTTCTCGAAATTTTCCTTTGAAGTTGTGCTCGTAGGCAAATCGTCAGAAAATAGACATTCTTCAACTATTGCTGCGGCTTCTTATACACGATGCTAATGGCGCAATGTTCTTATGTTTCATCTGTTTGAACAGTAAATTAGTCAATTTTTAAAGACTATTTCCTACATAAATTAGACATTTTATCAAATCATTTTGATACTGTACTGTTAGATGAACACTGCATACAACACGCTACCGAATGTTTCATCCACAGCAAATGACATAATAGCCTTTCAAGGTGGTAACGAGTTGCTCTTTACAAGTGTAAGGATTGACTTTCTTACAATAATCAAAATTGTAGGGTAAACTAGGTAGTTATTGACCAGTATACGGTGATTGACCGGTTCCTTTTTTCAAGTATATTGTGAATAAACCACGATCGTGATTTCACTTTTTGCTGCATATACCTCTAGTAACAACCCTTATTTGTGGTTAGTTGTCGCTGTTCATCCCACTGAGTTAGTGTCTGTTGTCTGAGAGGACTGAAATCGATTGGAAATGCAACTGAACTTAAACAAGTGTAAGTAACTAGAGTAATTGCTAAGAATAATGCACGCAATAATTTATTTATTCTGCAAAGGATACATAAATTCTGGTGCTCGTTTTTACACTCACAGTGTGAGAAAAGGTATAAGGTTTCCGTCCACAGAATATTATTTTGTAAAAGTTTTTATATGACATAAAAATGCCCCGTGGTCAATCACTATAAAGTGTATGTCCGCAAACTACAGTGATTGGTCGTTCATAAATTATTTGTCAGAATAATGACCAATGTGCTTCAATTCTATATATGTTATCGGTTAAATGATGAGGATTTTTACAGGACTGATACTATATTATAATGCCTAAGCCAGGTAAAGTTCATTATACAGGGGAAGCTTTACGAAACGGTACAGAACCTGTCCGCAGTGGATTTGATTTAAATGAAGCTGCAAAGAAGTTTGGTGTCCTAAAAGCAACCTTTAGCGTCCAGAAACAAATATCCCGTTGAAGGAAAAGTGTTCTTTGGTCCTCGTCCAGTGCTGGGTGAAGCCATTTGTAATAACATCAGAGAAATGACACACACTTGCTTCTGATAAGGCACAAAAGAGAAAAATGGAAGAAGAGGCAAGAGAAGAAAGGAAGCGAATAAGAAATGAAAGAAAAGGCAGCGAGAAGAGTTCTTTTCTTATTTTTTTAACTTGGTTATTTAACGACACTGTATCAACTACGAGGTTATTTAGCGTCGATGGGATTGATGATAGCGAGATGGTATTTGGCGAGATGAGGCCGAGGATTCGTCATAGATTACCTGAAATTTGCCTTACGGTTGGGAAAAACCTCGGAAAACCCCAACCAGGTAATCAGCCTAAGCGGGAATTGAATCCGCGCCCGAACGAAACTTCGGATCGGCAGGCAAACACCTTTGCCGACAGAGCTACGCCGGTGGCGAATAGTTCTTAATAAAAAAGATCAGAAGAAGAGAAACGAAACAGACAAGAAAAAAGTGAAAATTGTGAAAATGTGTTGTTCAATCACTAATAAATGAGTATTCAATAACTGTGCAGTAGACGGTCAATCACTAATAAGCGTGTGGTCAATAACTGTGCATAGACGGTCAATCACTAATAAGCGTGTGGTCAATAACTGTGCAGTAGACGGTCAATAACTGTAAAAGTGGACTTGTTGTGTTTATTTAATTTATCTTTGCATTAAAATTTTATTTTTTCTTTTGTTTATTGATTTTGATTTGTTTCTGAATCTTCACTTGACCCAATGCCTTTAAAATTCTCTCAATAAGTTACCACTGTTTTCCGCTATTTCATTGTTTTATTATTCATTAGCTTAAGTGGTCAATCACTATACAGTTTACCCTATCATGCTTCAAGTTATTTAAATTTTTGTGGAGAAGACATAAATAGCCTAAATATTTATGCTATTCTTAATTTCCAACTGTTTCTTTTGAAATATTCAAAATGTTTATTTTACACTCCATGCTTGGTTTTGTTTTGAAATTTTCATCAATAAGGACGATGAAGTGTAATGCTGTAACAAATCCAGTAATTGTGGATGTGACTCACTTCTGGCATAGGAGAACCACAAAGAGAAATAATCATAAACACATTTTACTTTCTTTCTCTACATGCTTGTTCGATTATAAAAATTATTTCAGAAAAGATTTTACACCCGATGACAAAACAATGCACTGGATTGAAAATTTCTTAAAATTTTCAACTATACTATTCGAACATTCTTAAGTAATATTTATATGTGATAATAAAAGTATATTTTTAATGTCTCTCAGAAATCAGATCTATCAGACCAGGATAATCTTGCGAAAGTCAAATCACATCCTTAATACAAGATTCATCCGATGAAGGTGATAGGGCGGGGAAGGGAAATAGATGGAGTTGTGGTCGATTTCGCTAAAGCATTCCACGTAGTGCCTCACGAAAAACTTTTAGAGAAACTAAGCAGGCTTCTAATAGATAATCGAGTAGTAAGATGGATATATAAATTCTTAGAAAACAGGCCCCAATAGTTCAGACTAGGAAAAGAAATATCGGAACTACTATAAAATGTAACATCAGGCATTCCTCAAGGGGTATAGTGATGAATCCGATATCCTCGCCTTACAAAACGATCCTAACGTTATTGAAACCTGGACGACAGAAATTAAAATGAAAATGCATGTGAGTAAAAGTAAGTCAATATCCTTCTGTAGAACGCATAGAGAAATTTTTCTCAAATATCAGCTGAATGGTACATCGGTGCCACAAGTGAACACTAATTGTAAATACCTAGGTATACTTATATTTAAGTAACAAACTGGGTTGGGAGGAACAAGTCACTAATACTATAAAGAAAGCCTGGAAACCATTAAATTTCTCTATGCGTATTCTTAAGCCAGCTTAACGAAGGTCAATAGAATTAGCGTACAAAACCTTTGTTCACCCAATTATGAAATATGCAGCAGTAGGTTGAGATCCGTACTGACAAAACCATAGGCTATATAAAATATATTCAGTTTAAAATTAATGCAAATGTTTGATGGGAATGAAAGAAGGTGAACTTGAAGGGACTGTATCAAGAAAAGGATTGCAAAAATACGGTCTAAGAGGAAAATCAGAAACAAACGAAAAAATGATCTTTAAATTCATTGTATGTATTCACAATACAAACCATTTTTTTTATTAAAAGTACGACCCAGAGGCACATTCGTTAGAGGAATCCTATTGATTTATCCAGCTGATATTATCAACAGTAATCTTACTAGACCTTTTGATTGGTCTAGAGAAAATCACAACGCGAGTGAAATTTAATTAACTATTACACGATTAGAACAAAGTATATAAAGATTAGAAGGAATGAAGTACTCTAATACAACACAATATTAATTGACTAACCACAATTCTATTTCACTAATGTTAGCTTCACCAAAACGTTTGACCGAAGCCGCCATTTTGAGTTGACTGTCTATACGGTAAACAAATGACGATCACAAAGCATGTTTTATAGTATCGTAAAGAATTGTCAGTGTGAAATGTTGACAAACAAAGAAACAAATGATAGGAAGGTGATAAAAACAAAAGAATGTATATAAAGGTTAGGAGAAATAAAGTACTCTAGCACAATAATATACAGGGTTATTTCCGATTTCTATTATCGAATTTGAATGACGTCATGAGCGTCAAGAATCACACCGACAGCTGAATTGCGGCGAGAGGTGACAGACCAGTAGTGAGTGATTTCATAATCAGAGTGCACGGTGTATCACAGTAGCAATGCCCAAGAAAATCAAGCCTTTTTGGGAGGAGTACATAACAACTCTTTCCGATGCCAAGTACATTTACGTGAAAATCATAGAAGCGTGCAAAACAAGTGGTTTCGTTATTTCCAAGAAAGACATCTTATGTGTACCTAATAAGACTGGAAAAGCTCAGATGAGATTAATTCCAGAGTGGAAAAGCAAGCAAATCTATCCCCCGTCACAAGTCGCCACACCCCACGAGATGGTACAAATTAATTACATTCGAGCTTTATAAATCTTATTAAGTACACAGAAGATGCCTTTCTTGGAAATAAGGAAATCCCGTTTATTCTAGGCTTCTTTTATTTCACTTAACTGTACTTGGCATTGGAAAGAGTCGTAATGTACCCCTCCCAAAAAGGCTCGATTCTCTTTGGAATTTCTGTTGTGAGTCTCCGTGCACTCTATGAGATCACTCGCTACTGGTCTGTCATCTCGTGCCACAGTTCAGCTGTCGTGTGACTCCTGACGCACATGACGTCACTCAAATTCGTTATCAGAGATCGGAAACAACCCTGTTGACTTACTAAAGTTCTATTTTACTAATGTTTCCTTCACCAAAACATTTGAACAGCAGCGCCATTTTCAGTCGACTGTCTATGAGGGAAACAAATGATGATCGCATGTTTTATAGTACCGTAATGAATTTTCAGTTTGAAATATTAGCAAACAAAGAAACAAATGCTAGGGAGGTGATAAAAAGTAAAGAAATGCTAGGGAAGTGATAAAATTTTGCGATAAAGACGTCGAATTGTGAGTAAATTTGAAAGATTGGTAATATACAGAAACGTGATGTTGATGATGATAAAGAATTAATATTTCAAGTAAATAATTGTTTTTACCTGTTGGAAGAGACTAGTGCAGCAAGCAGCTGTTCCAACACCTGAATTCAGAGCTGCCTGTGTGATGTAATTTTGAGCCCATTTCCCCAGTTCCCTGTGAAAGTGTCTCAAGAGACAATCAGACGAATGTATTATCAAGGGAGCAATTACTATGCTATGTGATGGACGAGACATGTAGTTTGATAATGCTAGCTACACACAACTATAAATTTGAGTCTTGTCTCCCTCTGCGTGCGGCATATTTGACTAATGACACATCGTGCATGCATCATGATACACCTGCATGATATTGATAATGAATGGTAAAACATTGATTGGCTCCATATACATATACATTCCGGTTTAATTCGGGTTATATCCATGCATTATAACAGTTACGTATTAAAGCGACACAAACAACTATAGGAGAAATGATTATTTCGTCAGATATATCTCCTTATCTATCATATTTTCTATAAAAGCGGATTTGTTGTCGAAAATTGACACTTGAAAGTACGTACCATTTCTAGGCTCTTATCACCCTCGCCTAAATTGATGCTGAGTACTGTTACCTAAATGGCTAAATTGTATGGAAACTTGGGTTCCAATCTTGATAAGTCCTTGTTGGATTAAAAGATAATGTTGTAGTTTTTTGCTCGCTTGACGGAAATTTCTGTCATAATTTCTCTATAATTCGCATTAATTTCTTCGTTACAAAACGAATGGAAACTACTCTGTGCACCGTAACAATTTCCCAAGAGGTCTCAGATCGCATATGGTGAATAGAGCGCTCGATAGGATGTAACAATGTATTAAATTTGCTGTGTAAATAATGGAAACACAGTGGGAAATTTCATACACTGATATGACAATTCAGGGATTCCGAGTATAGGCCTAGACACATATGAAAACCACACAGAAAAAACGATAAAAGCCACATGTTGTACTTTTTGAGTTACAGCAGTTTGAAGTTTAGAAACTGCTTGAAATTAAATTAAGAATTTCTTAAGGACTTACTTATTACAATATTGCAGTACACATAAAATCTATAAATAAGTAGGATGAAGGATCGGTGGAACGGAGAAAAATTATTTCCGGCACCGGGATTCCTATCCGGATTTTCAGCTCCACGTGCCGACGCTCTATCCACTAACAAGCAAACATTCTGATAGGATCTCATAAAAAAGTTAAATTTTATTCTTCCACCATGTTAATAATGTCAAAAGAAGTGCTTATACAAATTTTGGCCAATCGACCGCAATTACGAGCCCGTCCAGAAAATGATTTTCCCTAGGGCCGTTTTCAGAAAAAAAAAAAAGAAGAAGAAGCAAAATTGCATGGAAATATATATTGAAACAGATACAGCAATTGTTGTGCTATTTACCAATATATCCCCCACTGGAATTGAGACATTTGTCATACCATGGGGTCAAGTTTTGTATCCTTCGTAGAAGTCAGCCGTCTGGGATCGGAACCAGCGTTTGACAGCCGTCTGCACCTCTCTGTCAATCCTATGATATGACAAATGTCTCAATTCCGGTGGGGAATATGTTGAAAAGTAGCTCAATAATTCCTTTGTCTGTTGCAATAAATGTTTCCGATGAAATTGTGTCTTCTTTCTCTTACCGGCCCCCGGCGAACTTATTTTTTTACGGCCCTCATAATTGCGGTCGAGTGGCCAAAATTTGTATAAGCACTACTTTTGACATTATTAACATGGTGAAAAAAGAAAATTAACTATTTTATCTGCCCCCATGAGAATATTTGCTTATAAGCCACACCGGATTCCAATTCCGATGTCGGATTGAATACTCTCAGTTTAAGCTCCACTTCTTAGTGTCCCTTTAGTGGCCAACCCTCATGCACTGTGTCACAGATATGTGACAGTGACACAATGTCCACAACACTTATGTGCAGAGGTGCACTCATTACGAGTGAATAAATGGCCGGGGTCCGACGGAATGAGAGCCGTCTTAAACCATTAAGTGATTAATATGAATTTTCTCGATTTTAATATTCCGTTTCTTTTAAGTTTAACCCTTCAATGCTCGCGACATGATCTGTGACAGCAGTACTCGCACGGATTACATATTTTGTAATCCAACTCTCTTTTTTCTAACAATTCTTTCGCACATATGAAAATGTAATTTTACAACACACATAAACATACATAAAGTAACATTACTTTACTGACTCCACTAAACTGTTTGCGTTATAACATTGTGTAACTCATAATAATAATAGTACATTTATTACATAGACTTAATTTTTAATTATTATAAAGTTCAGTCTACAGTTATTTTCTCCTACTGCTACACATATAATATTTAAGTCACTATTGGGTTCAAGTGCATGTCTGTTTCATAATATGAGAAGACGTCAATGTTCTGTATTATCAAATATATTCACGTATTCATTTACATTGCAGCATAAAATAATCACTGCAACAATACAAAATACGTTTAAAAATGTGTTATGAACGGCTTGTAGGAATAAATCAAATTACAAATAAAGAAATAAAAAATATGCTTTCTTATTAGGGATCAGGAATTATGGAACGGTGGCTAGGGGCGAGTTAGGGACGACCCTTCAGCACGTCGACCAAACTGAGTCCTATTGTATTCTCCGAATTTTGGGATAAATGAGGATGAGGTGTACCACCCCACCGGCCGCATGAGATCTCTAACCCGCTCATCCAATGGATCCCCTACATTCCCCAACCTAAGTTCATACCGCCAAGGTGACAAAGTAGCACAGGATCCATTCTAACAGCTCTTCCAAGGTATCGAAGTGCTCTTGGTAGTGCTCATAAGTAATGAATCCTAGCAGAGATATTGTAGAAGGCTTGGAACCCCGAAACGGTTTCGAAGAGGACACCCCTGCCGTAAGCGGATGAAGACTTGCGTCATGATCTCAATATGCCTATGGAATGAGTTGAAAAAAATGAATGATATGAAATCTAAATTATTTTTCTGCAGGGAAGACGAATGAAAATGGAACATGACAATGAAAATTCCAAACCGGCATTTGCCTAAGTAACTGCGGAAAGCCAGGGAAAAACCACAGTCCTGTTTATCGGTCCGGGGATTGAACCGCAGACCTTTCGAATGCGAGTCCCCGTGCGGGACGCATGAGCCACTGCGCTGGTATACTGTATGCTCTTGTATTCTCTCCTGTTGGAAACACTGGCGTTAGCACTCGCGCGGATAAGATTTGTAATCTACTCTAAAAGAATCATATTATATAGCTACGTAGAAAAAAAGTCACAATTAAATCCAAACACTCCAGACATCAGGGCTAAACTGTAATAGGAAGATACAGAAAATTTCACGTTATCACCTATTAAAGCGGAGATGTGATGACGTAATAAACAGCAGTGGATTACAAAGGTATGACGCGTGAGTACTGCAGGGTTTTAAGAAAGGCAAGCATATTAGAATATGAAAAAGTACAAAGTCATTAATATGAGTATGTCGATTAGAGATGAACAACGATCGAGAAAGCAAGACTAACAGCGCCCTCAAAGCCGAAAACCCGCACGAAAATGTTCCATACGTCGCGTCGTTGACGTAAAGACTGCTTGTGAGTGTTTCGAGATGCCGAGATTGATCACTCCCGAAGTCCCGAACGTCAAGCAGCCTTGAATCGCCACAGTTGTTTATACCTGACTGAACTTTTATCTACTTTGGCAACTGTTACAGTATATATGTATAAGCAATCAAGTGGCCTATTTGAAACATCATCTCTACCTTTCAGTGTATAATAATCCGTTCCCCAGTCTTTATTTAATTGAAGAGTCCACTGCAAGAATGATGGATGTCACTTTCTTGTCGAAAATGAACCAAGACTGGCAATGCATAGCTTGAGATATATAGAATGTACATCGAGAGTTATATGGCATTAGCACTGATAGTCATTGTCCAGTAATGATCGGAAAATCACAGTTAAGCTTTGAGCGCTAAGCATTTCAAACTTTCAGTCGCTTCTCCTGCAAAATGTATTCCAAATGAAATCCATCATTCTTGCAGTGGACTCTTCAATTACTATGCCCTTATTAAAAAGCTAGAAAATATATTTTCAAATGTTTGAGATCAAGTGTGCAATCTCAAGTAAAAAGATATTAACGTTATATTTTATGTTTCTTAGAAATGCAAATTTATTTGAGAATTGTTTTTTTTTTCTATTTATATAACCATAGGTAACATCATATAATAGAACGAGAACATTTTGATAATTAAGATACTGTTCTGTTTTGTCTTTTAGTCTCATTTAAACATTTATAATGTAATTTATTTCAATGATGTACGTATGTTATTCAACGTTACGAAATCTTTCCACGTCGACCAAATGCTATTTCGAGAATGATGAGCGAGACTCGAAGCGCACAAGAGTTACGAGACGAGACTCGAAAGACAAATGCAACGAACACAGCGAGCGAGAGCGGCAGTTAATTTTGTTCATCTCTAATGTCGATATTGCCAGTTCCAAAGTTGGTAGCTGTGTGAACAATCCCCAGATTATTTTCTTATATCTGTGGCAGCTTTACTGTAAAATTACAGTACAAAATAAAAATAATCCGAATACTTATACATTTTACTTTGAATGTCCGCTAAGTGATCAGGATATCCTGACCCTTCATAGTTTTTGTCACTCTTATTTCTTCTATCTCTTCGGATTGTTTATAAGAAAGAAACAGACTATGTCTATTGCGCTGTCCATGACTTAGAGATAACCAAAAATTGCATTACTGAATGTTAAGTTTTCCTCACAGAGATTGCGACATACATTACAAAAATAAACAATTGTTTGTTTATCCCAATGTGCTACGTACCTTATGGTCGTTATGATTTTCACAGAGATGAAGTGTCTGTATCTCAGGGACTTAAATAAAAGACAATACAAAGCCCAAAAATATTTCTTCCTTTATTTGAACAATTTAATTATGATGAATTATGCATTGCAATCAGTAAAACCTATTCAGCAATCGGAATTAAATGACTTTCTGTGCGAATTCCGTCACTCTAAACAGCAGGCCAAATTATTTGACAGAATATTTAACAGTGGAATTTGTTTACATCCAGTGTTAATATCAGGGAGCCGCAATAGGAATCTATCATCGCTTCACGACATGGAAAGTAGTATATCTCGCCGTAAAGAAAGACACAGACGGATTGTTGCAGGTGTTTGGTTATAATCCCGTTTCTGAGCAGTGACGACATTCATCGACTTTTTAAAAGCGAGTCTCAAAACATTTCTTTTTTCAAAATGGAGAAAAGTAACTACCATTCCTCTTGTACATTGCGATAAACAGAAGAAAACTTAAGCAAATATTATTACCATATGTATTTTATTTTTGAAAGGATAGATTAACTTGAATATAAGTAATTTGAAACTAATTGCTTCATTTACTGGTCGGTAAGAGGATACTGTGTGATAGTCGGGACACCAAACACTAGGCCTATTTTGAGAAGAAGAACTTGCCCAGAATGTGCAAAATATTTCTTTCATTGTCTCATCAACTGTAATAATCTGTAGTCCTTAATATTGAATAGGATGTCTTCATGATATTTAATACTAGTTACTGTGACCAAAGTATTCATTCATTCATTCATTCATTCATTCATTCATTCATTCATTCATTCATTCATTCATTCGTTTTACCCAAAGGCAGGTCTTTCACTGCAAACCTACCATTCTCCAGTCTTTCCTAGTTTCTGCCTTCCTCTTTGCCTCCCCATATGATCCATATATCTTAATGTCGTCTATAATCTAATATCTTTTTCCACCCCGAAATTAATTACTGAAGTATTCATTCATTGTTCTGCCCAAAGGCAGATCTTTCACTGCTAACCCAGCATTCTCCAGTCTTTCCTAGTTTCTGCCTTCCTTTTTGTCTCCTCATATGATCCATATGTCATCTATAATCTGATATCTTCTTCTACCCCGAACTCTTCTCCCGTTTACCGTTCCTTCCAGTGCATCATTCAGAAGGCAGTTTCTTCTCAACGAACAAAGTATATACTTAGGCATTTATGAATTTACAGAAACAATTCTCAACCGTGTTGTGAAATTCAAAGAGGAAGATTAGAAAGTTGCTGATACATACGTTTAATGGCAGCCAACAGACTTAACTACAATCTACCTATGAATCTTTAAAATTGAAATTTTGAATCTGGAAACACAAAGGTGAAAAATTACAACAATTTAATGAAAAATGTTGTACAAAGTTATAAAAAAACATTGATTGTAGTACATTTTTGAAAAAGCACTTCCTGGATTTACATTTTGACTTTTTACTTCCAATTTTGATTCAATGCGGGAGAAAAGAAGGAGAGCTCTTTCATCAGAATATCGATAAAATGGAGAAGCGTTATCATGGAAGCTGGAATGATTTCTTAGTTATGTATATAAGCTGTGATAATAATGTCATTAGTTGCTGTAATGTCAAAAGTTTTTGAAAGTACTATAAAGAAAAAATTGGCTACATTGAGGAAAACAATTTACAGTATACAGAACAGTTTCGTTTTAAATCTGGGAAAATAACTGCTTTAGCTATCGAATATATGTAGAAGAAAACAGTCATATATAAACGGATGAGTAGGTCTAGTACAGAAATAATTACCGAACAAAATTATTTCACATGCAATATCAAATACTATGTATACAAACATAACAACTATCAATGGAATCACAAAGGGGCTAACCACTATATTAACAAAAATATTTTTACATTATACTGAACAAACAAACGCATATATTAAGCAATGACAACAAGTATGGAGGTAAAATTGTATATTGGTATGATATGTATATAGACGACATATGGTTGTTACAGTAATAAAAGACAAAAGTATAAAACTCCATCAGTACCTACATAAAAATACATTCTACATTAAAACACATTATAAACAACATTACAATAACAAAGCAGAAAATAAACATAAAATCAAATTATAGGAAACTGACAACAACCACACATATCCACAATATATTGAACTGCCATATATAACACAAATACGCCGCAATTCCATCAGTGGTATAAATATTAAAAAATATACCTGGGGACCAAAATGTTTACCACGATGAACTGGACAGTATAACATACAATCATAGCCAAAGTAAAAAGAGATATATTATAATCTTAAATTAATCAACACAGAAGGAGAAAAGTAAATCTTAAAAATAATGAAAAAAAATTATACACAAATACAAAAAGAAAAAAAGTCCTAACACTAATATATAAAAAAATTGCGTCGTCATACAGAACAATGAAATATAATATAGCGTACAAAACACATTACAGAAACATCTAAACAGTAGAAGAAACAAGTAAATAAATACAACCTAAGAGGCTTATACATAATGATATTAACTAATAATAGCTCTTATATTTACATAGGACAAATGGGCAGATCATTTCAAACTAGATAAGGAACATATCAAAGCAATACTGCAATCGTATAATAAATCGAATTATACGACACATAATATTACCAACACCAACAAAACTCTTCACTGATGCACACCATGCACAGCGTGTCCCGCCGAAGTGGTATGAAACTTGAAAATTTGTCAGAGGCCTGCCGTCTATTTGAAATATGCGGAACCTGAATGACGCAAGTGAAGTGAGTAGGCGTTGGATACATATATAATATTATCAAGACCAACCACAGGCACAATAACATAGAAGCAGACATGAAATTACTACATATTTCACCAAGAAGCGTACAATTAAGCACACTATAAAAATATGAAATATATAAACATACAATTCTATACAAACAAAATATATCTATAGATGTTTTCAAACTTCAAGACATGTGGAAAGTTTCGGAACTACGTAAAATAAAAAAAAAAACACGCTCCGTGCATCAATGGCGGAAAAAAACCGCTATACTACTTGTCTTCCATACGACGATTGAGCGTCTGGGCAATGATAAGGAAGAGAGATGGCTGAAGGGGGTAGAACTAGTGACCTCAGGGACACATTCAATGTGTTGCCGGTGTTTCTGACTGAAATGTTCCTGTGCGACAAAAATTTTTCTAAGACTATGTAGATCATTATTACGTACGTACATTATTATTATTATTATTATTATTATTATTATTATTATTATTATTAATTTTGTTTATTATTAATTGTCGTTATTGAGTGTAATTAGTATTTATCCATTTGCAGTTTGAATAAATAGCCCTACATAACTTACATACTTCTCTCTTCTTCAACTTCAGGGTATAGGCCTCAAGGCCTGTTCCGACTTGAAAGGATGATGTCATCTATCCAGCGGGTTCTAGGTCTTCCAACGCTTCTCCTACCAATAGGTTTGTAATTGAGAAGGATTATAGGAAGTCTATAATATTCCATACGTTGGATGTGTTCGTACCAGTTTTGTTTTTGTGCTTGTACTCGCTCATAAAGATTATATATCTGTAATCTATTGCGTATATCTTCACTTTTTTGTTTATCTAATAATGTGAGGCCTGTAACACTTCGAAGAAATTTCATTTCGCTGCTTTCTAATTTTCTCTAGTTATTTCTGTTTAGTGTCCAATTTTCGCAGCCATAGGTGAGTAATGGGACTGCAAGTGTTTTATAAAATTTTAGTTGTGTTTCAGGTAACGATTTATTTTTTAGTGTTCTTATAATTGTTCCACACATTCTTTGAAATCTATTTATTTTTATATCCACATCTTGTTCTTTTAAGTATGTAATAGTGCAGCCTAAGTATTTGAAAGATGATACCTGTTCTATAATTTCTTTATCTATGACGATTTTCCATCTTAAATGATCTGGTCCAAAAAATGCCATAGTTTTAGTTTTTCTACTAGAAATTTTTAGATTATAATTCATCATACATCTTTGTAGTTTGTAGACAGCACGCTGTAGGTCGCTTTCTGACATTGCAAAAATAATTTGATCGTCAGCAAACAACATGGTGTTAATAAACAGATTATTTATCTTTAGCCCGATTGTAAGATTTCTTTGACATTCATCTATGGCTGCGTCGATATATAAGTTAAATAATGCTAGCGATAATGGACAACCTTGTTTAACGCCCTGATTGACCTTAGCTTTCGTACTTGTTTCTTTAATGTTGTTAATGAGTATTTCTGTATTATTATGCATATTCTGAATTACTCGTATCAGATGAATAGGGTAGCTCTTATCATACATAATTTCCCATAATTTATCACGTTTTACCCTATCAAAAGCATTTTCGTAGTCAACAAACATTGAATTTCCTTCTTTTTTTAATAATCTGCTGTGCAACATATACAGTACACAGTTGGAGCATGAACGTACTTTTCGGAAACCACATTGTTCTTCTCGTAGTTTATGTTCACTTATTGTATTTAATCTTCTGCAAATTATTTTAGCATAAACTTTGTAAGCCGCATTAAGTATACTTATACCTCTATAATTATTACAGTTCCATCGGTCGCCTTTCTTAAAAATTGGAATCTCTACGGCTTCTTTCCATTCGTCGGCTATCTGGAACGTTGTCCAACATAAATTTATTATGTGTAGGAGTCTATGTTTTATTTCCACTGGTGCATATTAAAAAGTTCCATATTTAATCCGTCATTTCCTGGGGTTTTGTTATTGTGGAAGGAATTTAATACTGATTCCATTTCTCAAATTCTATTAATCTATATCTATTGTAGGCATATTGGTTCCAATTTCTATTTCATCTTCTAAAGGTCACTTGTCCACAAACTTTTGAAATATTTAAGCCATTCATCTATTTTGATGTTATTAAATACAACTGAGTCTCTATCATCTTTATTTAGATATTTCATAACTTTATAAGCCATAGTCTGGGTGCCATGTACATCATTTTCAATGTTTCTAATATATACATTCCAACTCTCTCGATTTAATTTTCGGACTTCTCTTTTTGTGATTGCACATTTAAGTTTGTAATTTAGTCTGTCCTCATCAGATTTTATTTTATTGGGTTATATTACGACGCTGTATCAACATCTAGGTTATTTAGCGTCTGAATGATATGAAGGTGATAATGCCGGTGAAATGAGTCCGGGGTCCAGCACCGAAAGTTACCCAGCATTTGCTCACATTGGGTTGAGGGAAAACCCTGGAAAAAACCTCAACCAGGTAACTTGCCCCGACCGGGATTCGAAACCGGGCCACCTGGTTTCACAGCCAGATGCGCTGACCGTTACTCCACAGGCTGTGGACTCATCAGATTTAGTTTGTTTATATTTCAGATAGGATTTCTTTTTCTCATCTATAATAATGCGTATCTCCTCATTCCATATTTTGATACCTCTTCTCCTTTGATTTTTATTTCTTTTTCCTAAGAATTCATTAGCCGCCTTTCCAGTTATGTCTTTTAGATCTTTCCATTCTTGGTTTATATTTGTACTTAATGCTCTTTGGTCCGTGTATAATTTTAGTCTTGTACAGTATAGTTTCCGTATACTGTCTTGGCGTAGTAGATTAACTGTATAGAAGGTTTTGGGTATCCTAGGGATATTTTCCTTAATTTTTGGCCATCTTGGTGGAATTCTTAGCTTGGACATTACTAAGTAATGATCTGATTGGACATCTGCTCCTCTATAAGCTCGCATATCAATAATAAATGCGGCAAAGTTTTTACTTATTAATATATATAATCAATTAATGATTTGGAACCTCTTGCTGCACACGTAAATTTATGGATATCCTTGTGTTTAAAAAGGGTATTTGTTACTTACAGTTCGTTAAATGTGGAAAAGTTTCTTAGCGTCTTACCATTTTCATTAAGAGTGTTCTCCCCATATATACCTATAATATTGTCAATAGGTTCTTTGCCTATTCGGGCTTTAAAATCTCCCGTCAGTGCTATATAATCAGCCTTATTTAGATGTTTTTGCAAAGTTTCTTAAAATTCCATGTTTGCTTCTTTCTTCCCTTCTTGTGGGGCATATATATACTGAATATTATAGCATACCCTCTTGAAATCCTTATCCTAATATACATGATACGCTCATTTATGAAGTTGTAGCTGTGGATTTTTTATTTTAATTTTTTCTTTATCAAAATAGCGACTCCTGCGGATCTTCTTTGTGATTTTTGTACACCTGAATAGAAAAGAATATAATCCTCCAATTCAGTGGTACCTTTCAGTTTCTTTTTAGTTTCGCTTAATGCTATAATACCGGTATGTATTTTTCTGTATGTGATTTGATCCTGGTTGAGTGGAAGAGAAGGCCTGATGGCCTTAACTCTGCCAGGGAAAATAAAACTATTATTATTATTATTATTATTACTATTACTATTATTATTATTATTATTATTATTATTATTATATACATCCAGTTTTTTGAGTTCGGTGTTTAATTCTAACTCTCTGTGTGCTCGGCCCCTAACATTCCATGTTGCAAGTTTTATTATGTTATTATGCCGTTTGCGCTTGTCCTTTGTCGTAAGCCTGGTCGTCGTTGTTGAATCTGTCAGGTTATTCATTTGAAGATTACCTGCAAGATGAGGTTCCCCTGGTCGCGTTGAGGGCGCTGCGCAGGGTAAGAACTATGATAGGGCTGCTGTCTTACATACATGCATCATAAACAATAAAATGAATGTTATTTCAAATATGATAAAAGTTTAAAACTTTAACAAATTATATGCTCGACCATGCCGAAATGTAGTAATTATACACCTGGTAGCAGACCTTTAATGCATGTCATTAAATTACACCTACTCATTATAGGTCAGGTCTTTCAGCCAATGACGACTCAGGTTACAACTGTTCAGCCAATGACAGGTCAGATTTCTCCGTCATAAAACTGCAAGTATCGATTATTCTCGGATATGCAATCGAAAGAGAATTAGCGAAAAGTCACGGAGGGTGGAAATGCA
Source organism: Periplaneta americana (assembly GCF_040183065.1). NCBI lineage: Eukaryota > Metazoa > Arthropoda > Insecta > Blattodea > Blattidae > Periplaneta > Periplaneta americana. The sequence continues at coordinate 97,769,382 of NC_091130.1, forward strand.
ATACTGTCGCAGAAGGTTATGTTCTGTTACTATAATAATTAACGTTAATTGTAAATAATATTCAAATAAATTCAATTTGTCATCTCGTTTTTCAATGTCTAATTTAATTTTAATGTTATCTCTGTAGGTTCTTATGGCCTAGCAAGGTCAATGTGAACATCTGTTCCTCGGAAAAAAAAAAACAATACTTTCGCGTCTGCGCACATTTCACAACATACGGGACATTGGCCAAGGTCAGATACAAAGAAAATTAATAATATCAAGTTAGAAATATGGTCGAGCATAAAAAGTCGTATGAAACTCGCCTATAATGGTAATTAAGAAGCTCGTATGAAAATTATGAAACTCGCTTGCGCTGGTTTCATAAATATCCATACTCGCTTCTTAATTACCTTCATTATAGGCTCGTTGCATAATGTACTATTAAAACTGCATAATGTTAAAATACTGTTAAAAGGGTAATGTTTATACATTAAATACATCACACGGCCATTTCCAATTCGTTTCCTTCGTAGTCAGCGATTTCACTGTTGCTTCATGCTTGCATCTAACGGATTAGTGTCTCCGGAAGGCGAAGAGAAATGACTACATGAAGAATTGGTAATTTAATATATTGTCGTCCTCAGATTTACGACAATACTTTGAATGATTAAATTAAATTTAAATTATGGTTCATTTAACGACGCTCGCAACTGCAGAGGTTATATGAGCTTCGCTGGTGTGTCGGAATTTTGACCCGCAGGAGTTATTTTACATGCCAGTAAATCTACTGACATGAGCCTGTCGCATTTAAACACATTTAAATACCATCCACCTGGGCCGGGATCGAACCCGCAACCTCGAGCATAGAAGGCCAGCGCTATACCAAGTACGCTACCGAGGTCGACTTTTGGAAGTCTGTTCCGATATATTTTAATATGTATTATTTTTACAGTTCTATTTAATCCGAATTATTTTATGAAAAGCTGACACAATTGAAGGCTTCAGAACCTTAGTGGGCCAAGCGCCATTTACTAAAACCGTAGAAAATAAGGGTTAAAATGAAGTTATTACCATAATTCAATGGAAACATATAACAAGTAAAATAAAGTATACACATTAAAACTAAATGATATGTCAATCTACATTAAACTATGGTATTCACTTATCTTTAACTCTTGCTTTCTTCGTTTTTAATGAATGGCGCTTGGCCCACTGTAGCTCTGAACCCTTCAATTTTAGTCACATGGTTTTGAAGTTTTGTGTTCTACAAGCTGTTAACACTCCTTCAAGAAATTTAATTTCACTTGACATTTCTTTCACTGCATCAGGACACAATTTTCCGTTTTATTTTAAAAATGTTTTTTTATCGGCTTACGTTTCTATCTTTGACAAGAAAATATGTACTAGGCCTACGTATCTTTAACTAATTATAATTCTAAAATGAAATGTCCTTTGCGTTGAGTTATGGATATTACGAATGTCAAAACAGCATTCGCATATCATTGTACTAATTATTCCAAAATTATATATGTTTTTTTTCCCTAAATTGGCTAACAAGAGTTTCTATTATTACCTGGATATTGATAAATAATTCATGATCCTTGCAATCTCTAATAACCATCATTAATTTTGAATACAAAACTGCATATCAATAATCGAATCTTGATGTATTCGAAAATTATACTTTCAAATAAGTAATGTTGAATAGAGTGTGCTATTTTAATACTTCAGTATTATGACCATAAATGACAAATGCCATCATTAATTAATTCAGAGAAAATATTTCGATATCAGTGGCATATGGACTTCGAATTCTGCTGGCTTGGTATTATATTATAGCTATGGAACCACGACAAGCAACTAATAATTCGTGTATGTGACAATATACGGAACCTCTAAACAGGTCAATACTCTGCTGCAATAACAAATGGTTAAAGAAATTCCACCAGCGCAGCTAAAATTCTCAACATTGAGTAATAAAGGAAAATTATTAAAATATATTAATTTTATTGAAATGTAATTTAAAGGTTTATCAGTAGTAAGATAGAATAATAACTGAAAAGTATGTAAAAACCTATATATATATAGGAAATTAGGTAATCATATTTTCTTACAAAAATCCGGGCTTCTACTTTAATAAACCTGTGGGGCAGGCCTTTCTGACACCATACCATGACCACTCCATTTAGTATTTAATTATGTTTCCAATTGAGGTTAAAATATCAAATATGAAACTGTCATAACTGGAGCTCGGATTTTGAGATTCTAAAAATCGGGAAAATAATTATACTTTATGTGCTAAAAATCGAGAAAACATCTGACAAAAGAAGAAACATATTTAATTATGTTTCCATTATTTTATACGAATTTAAACAATATGCAGTACTCACCAGTATCAATTATGCTGTCTCGCCAACTGCTGAAGAATTACAGTACACAAAGTTCACAGCCAGATATGGTATTGCATAGAGAGAGGGTGCACAATAATTTTAGAGGATTACCAGTCCCTAGTTATACGTCCATTAATTACTCATGAATTAATCGATGAAGCAAAGTCTAATAAGTTCGACATTTTTATGCCAGTTATGTCAGGTTAAAACCTCAGTTTCGTACTATAGAAATTTAGTATTACAAATGCTAACTATGTACTTATATATCGATGGCTAAGATGTGATACCTCGTATCCATGAATCAGGAAAATGTTTTAAAAACAAATTTCCTTCCCAGTAGACTAATTTTTATATAATACGTTTTCCCAAATGATTAACACCCTCTTATTCAGTAAATATTGCGAGTAGGATCGTGATTGTTGTCCATATCAATAGAAAATCTAATAAATAAACATTTAACCCTCTGGCGTATTTCAATAGCGTGCCTTCGCGTAAATTTAATTAAAAAAAAACACTAATTTTAAGTCACACAACGATGCATTTAGATTGCAACATTGTCCGAGAGAGGGAGGCGAGCGCAATTAACATAGGCTGAATTCGTTGTTCTCTTACAACTGCATTACGAGAAGAAACAGGACGGTGTTAGTGACGGTGATGCTAGACTGCTAAAATTTCCAACTTAATTATCTAATTAACCGTGCATTCCATCCCAAAACGTAATATAGCTTTTATATTCATTTAAGTGTACCCTATCGTCCCCTTCAATCACTTCCTCCCTATATAGCCTCCTGAGTCCTGAGAGTATAGTATACTGTACATCATATATGATTATGATAAAAGATATATGTGAAGAGACTCGTAGTATAATAGACCTGCATTTATGCTCTAACTGTAATCTACGTAATTTTTTCAGCACTTTTCCTCAAGTCAGTGGTTATTTTTTTGAAGTGTATAATTATATTGAAATTCAAAATTAAAACAAATGCCTCAGGACTCAGGAGGGCAGGTATACTTTGAAATATGAAATTACATTCATCGTCATTCCTATAAAAACTAGTCAATAATCACACTACACATTATTTATGCCTCGTTATACTTAAATTTTATTGTAACCAAATATTTTCTTGCACAAAATTCTGGGTATGTCCGAAGTAGTGTTTAATGAGAATTCCAATAGTGATGCGATCACTGGCTGTAGCAGGTGCTGCAACTGCTAGAACAGGTGCTGAGGGAGGGACTTCGACTCCTGGAATGAGAGCTGTAATCTCTCGTTCGTTTCCAGGGCTCGTTCCGCCTTATCACGCCGACTTTCCTCCAGGTCGAATTCCTCCAGCTCGTAAGCTCTCCCCTTCTTAGTCATGAATCCCAACTCGACGAACATCTTAAACGCCAGGTTGACATGTTGGGACACGAACCGCCGGGCCAAGTCAGTCCTCCTGTATATGTAATCCACTATTTCACTGGGGTAAATCGCTGTCTTGTATCGCATGTTCTGGACTGCCCTCAAGAAGTCTTTGCTTAACTAGTGGTGAGTACTCATGGTTGTTGATTGCTTTCTAAGTCATGCGACGGGTTTTACCTGGTGGCACGCGTTGTTGTTGTTTATCTTCCTCTCTGTCGCGCCGCCGGCAGAGGAGAAGTCGATGGACGGATGCTGGAAGATCTTGTCCCCCGGTAGAGGAGATCTCTTCTCAGGGACCTTGTGGTTTTGTGGGCGTAAGATATAATGTGATATTCGTCATTTTCACGAAAAGAAACCAAGGAGTAGAGTTCCACTAAGTGTATTTATTCGGCTCACTTCCCTTGCTTGAGTCCAAGCGACGGAATACTGGCTGTTGTCTTCCGTGTGATTTCGGCTTCTCGTCTAACGCCAGTTTAAAATCGCTGCTGTCACTTTTTGAGTAAAACACAAAGCTAAAAAGTGCGAAATCTACACTTTATCACTTCGATCGGCTAGAAAACGGAGAATGATAAGATATTCACGATCGGAACAAGTGCCGGAAATATTATTAATACTCACGCGATCGGCTCACAAGCCGTAGACTATATTAGTGAGTAAACACGCCACTGGCCGGCAGTCTTCTGACCAAACACACGATCGGCTCACTGGCCGGTAATATTCTGAGAAAATACACGCTCGGCTCACAGGCCGGTAATCGTCTCGGGACTACACGCTCGGCTCACGTCCTTTTAAATACTCACTAAGGTGACGCGCTCCCCCGACGCTACTATTGTTTGCCAGATTCAAACAACGCTACCAGCGCGTTCCTAGACAGGAAAAACCCCTTTATGCTATACTAAAGTTCAGTAACCTACCTCGCGTCTACTGGTTTTAAATGCGTTAGGCGCCTGTCAGACTGAGTGAATAAAGAGCCTATTACGCGCTTCGCTGATCCCCGTGGCGTAGGTTAAACAAACATCTCAAATAAATATAGAAATATCTAAAATGAAACTATACTATAACTTATATAGGAGAAAAAATATCTTACTATCGCTGGACCACCCGACTACAGCTTCAGTCAGGAATGTGATATGGCGTCAATTTAAACCAGGATTATCTAATCAATTTTTAGATAATTTCTTAACAATTTGGCAATAAAATCCCAAATATTTTTAAACTAGATGGTTCTCTTTTTGGTTGTTATGGAAATGAGGGAACTGTTGTATTATAATAACCTCGTCAATACTGTTGACAACAAGGAACCTGTTGCTCTGACTTTCTAAACGTTTCCTTGGCATTACGATCAACATTAATTTCTTTTACGTTACCTCATACTTTTTAATAATGTCTCTTATTTGGTTTTTGTTCTAAACCCCTCATTTTAGATATGACATGTATAAATAGACCCAAAAAATTGTTTACTGAATGTAGGATAGTTTTTGAGTTATGAGGGAAACGCTTCATCACTGCACGGTGAACTGACACCATTTTAAATTTTGAAAAAAAAAAATCTTATTTTTAATTGTAAAAATATTTTTTTCATATTGCAAAAAGACAGTGTTTTACAGTTACGAATTTTCATTATCCTGCAAGATACAGTAATGGAGGGAAAAAATATATTTCCAAAATTTTACTGCAGTAAGCTGTACCTAACCCCTTAACACCGCCTTGCGATAAATTGTTCTAAGATTGATTGTAATTCGCTATATTAAGCTTGCTTTTCCAAACTTCTTTTAAATTCAGTGTGATATAATGTAACATAAAACAAATTAATGTTGATCGTAATGTCAAGGAAACGTTTAGAAAGTCAGAGCAACAGGTTCCTTGTTGTCAACAGTATTGACGAGGTTATTATAATACAACAGTTCCCTCATTTCCATAACAACTAAAAAGAGAACTATCTAGTTTAAAAATATTTGGGATTTTGTTGCCAAATTGTTAAGAAATTATCTACAAATTGCTGAGAGAATCCTGGTCTAAATTGACGCCATATCACATTGCTGACTTTGAAAGCAATCAACAACCATGAGTACGCACCACTAGTTAAGCAAAGACTTCTTGAGGGCAATTCAGAACATGCGATACAAGACAGCGATTTTCCCCAGTGAAATAGCGAATTACATATACAGGAGGACTGACTTGGGCCGGAGATTCGTGTCTCAACTTGTCAACCTGGCGTTAAAGATGTTCGTCGAGTTGGGATTCATGACTAAGAAGGGGAGAGCTTACCAGCGGAGGAATTCGACCTCGAGGAAATTCGGCGTGATAGGGCGGAACGGAGCCCCCGGAAACGAACGAGGGACTACAGCTCTCATTCCAGGAGTCGAAGTCCCTCCCTCAGCACCTGTTCTAGCAGTTGCAGCACCTAGTACAACCAGTGATCTCGTCACTATTGGAATTCTCATTAAACACTACTTCGGACATTGCTAAAATTTTGTGCAACAAAATGGTTGGTTACAATAAAATTTAAATATAACGAGGCATAAATAATGTGTAGTGTGCTTATTGACTAGTTTTTATAGGAATGATGATGAATGTAATTTCATACTTCAAAGTATACCTATCCTTTTGAGTCCTGAGGGATTTGTTTTATTTTTGAAGTTCAATATAATTCTACACTAAAAAAAAGCACTTACATGAGGAAAAATGCTGAAAAAATTACGCAGCTTACAGTTAGGGCATAAATGCAGGTATATTATACTACGAGGCTCTTCACATACATCTTACATCATAAACATGTATGAAGTATAGCATACTATACTCTCAGGACTCAGGAGGCTATACAGTGTGGAAGTGAAATAGTCCTGCAGATTGAAACGGACGATAGGGTACACTTAAGTGAATATAAAAGCTATATTACGTTTTGTGATAAAATCCACGGTTAATCAGAAAATTAGTTTGGAAGCTCAGCAGTCTGGCATCACCGACACTAAGACAGTCCTCTTTCTTGTCGTATTAGAGATGTAAGAGATCAACGAACTCAGCGTATGTGAATTGCACTCGTCTCCCTCTCTGGGTACAAGGTTGCAATCCTGTTGCATCGTTCTGTGACTTAAAATTAGTGTTTTTTAAATTGAGTTTTCGCGAAGGCACGCTATTGAAATACGCCAGTGAGTTAAATGATTCTTTATTACATTTTCTATCGATATGGACAAAAGTTACGATCCCACTCGCAATATTTACTGAATAAGAGGGTGTTAAACATTTGGATCCACAACTGTGGAGTAACGGTGAGCGCGTCTGGCCGTGAAACCAGGTGGCCTGGGTTCGAATACCGGTCGGAACAAGTTACCTGGTTGAGGTTTTTCCGGAGTTTTCCCTCAACCAAATACGAGCAAATGCTGGGTAACTTTCGGTGCTGGTCCCCGAACTCATTTCACCGGCGTCATCACCTTCATTTCATTCAGACGCTAAATAACATAGATGTTGATACAGCGTCGTAAAATAACCCAATAAATAAATTAAACTCTTGGGAAAACATATTATACAAAAAGTTAGTTTACTTGGAAAGAAATTTATTTTTAAAACATTTTCTGATTCACAGATATGAGGATCACATCTTAACCATCGATATGTAGGCACCTTATTTATCATCCGTAATATTAAATTGTTATAGTACCAAACTGAGGTTTAACTCGACATAAGTGACATAAATATGTTAATCATACTAGACTTTGCTTCATTGATGAATTCATGAGTAAATAATTATTGCGTACCCTCTTTCTACGCAATAACATACCAGAAATGGCCCAAGTAGACCGCTAGATGACAATCAACACCAAACATTAATTCCAGGTAAATGAACAGCCTTTTCAACAAAAACATGTGGATTGTTTTCACACCAGTAGACATAGTTATGCCAGGTTAACAGTTCTATTCAAATTAAATTGTGCCTCATCAGAACAAACAACTTTCCCTACGAAGGCCTCATCCTCTTGCACCATGTTCCGAAACCACTCACAGTACCGCATTCTCCGATCAGGGTCTTCTTCATTCGATGCATGCAAAAGTCTTGGGATGAAAACTTTTAACTTTGTTGTTTTAATAATACGACGTACGCCGGTTCTGCTAATACCAGTCTGACGTGCACATTGCTTTGTAGATTTCTGCTGTAAGTGCTCAAAACGTTCCAAAACCATAGCCGAGGACGCGGGGCTTGTTGATATGCGAAGTTCCCCAGATCTGCCATTGTAAAATTCACATACGGTACCATGAGTCTGAAATTTGTCACGAATGCGTTCAATTTTTAATCACGTTGGTGGTTCTGTTCTGTATTCACGTCTCCATTGCCGTCCAACTTCAACAATAATCTCGGTTCTCCAATACCACTTCAGAATTGCTTTTCGCTATTCAAACGATAATCTTGGCTCCATTTTGTTGTTTATTGACCTGTTGCGCAGCAACCACAGTCTAGTATATACAGTCACGAAGCTCAGTACTTAGTAAATATGCATCCATAGATAGTTGCTCACTACTAGGATCGCTAATATCGCCTCATTACAGACAATGCGAAATACTACCAGCACAGTCTATTGTTCCTAGCACCTCACAACTCAAGCTTCGTGACTGTATATACTAGACTGTGCAGCAACGCTAGCATAACTTGAGTCTCATCTGTTTATAGGCCATTATACTACACATTACTGTTGTTTTTCGGTTCAACTTTAAAATATATTAAATAGATATCTCCTTTCAAAGTGTGTATACAATTTTTTCGGCACCCTCTGTATATAAAGTTAGTGAAAGATTTCCTATATAAAGATATAATCAGCAACGCACGGAATGTGGCTTGCATGCTTTCTTGCCGCTGGCCATGCAACATTTGTACTGTAGTTACCACTACAGTACGTGTTGTCCAGGACAGTAAACAAATCTGCTTGGGTAATTATATTATCCGCCGTACCTTGCCTATCCACTGAAAATTTGTTTGGAACGATTAATGAAATTTCTCGCGACTTCGTGATCAGGGAACAACACAACTGTTCTCTGAGAAAAAAAGATGATGCAATCGGAAATAGCACCTGTTTTTCCTCGGTGGAGCGATATCAGCCTAATCAACACTTTAATCAATTTCTCTTTTAAAGTATCATTCGTTGGCTTGCGAAAGGTTTGACTTCGCTCCGGAGACTGACTCGTAATTTGCGAGAATATTTGAAGAGTTCAGAGGCATAGTGGGCCAAGCTCCATATATTAAAACGGAGACAACAAGGATTAAAATTAATTGAATACCATAATTTAATGAAATATATAGCAAGTAATATATAGTATGCACAATAACCTAAATGATATATCAATCTTCATTAAATGACTGAATTTACTTAACTTTAACTCTTGCTTTCTCCTTTTTTTTTTTAATAAATGGCGCTTGGCCGACTATGTTTCTGAGCCCTTCATTTTTCCTCGCCTAAGGTCTTACAATATAATTTAAACTTAAGTACAAAGGTGTGATCATCTGCTAACATATCAGCTTAGTAAAAAGACATTTAAGCGAAGCTAATCTTTCTCCTTCTTGAAGTCACGTTTATGGATAGGTGGAGTATATATAACTTGCATTGAATCTTGGAATGCACTGCTAGTCACTTAACGCTTTCAGAGGTCAGGTCAGAACCCGGTTTCCTGTTGAAATGGAATTGAATTTTCGGAAGGGGGACAATTTAACATAATACTGCGACCTTTGCAATCTATTACTCTTGTGGTCGGCAGGTTGTGCATTTGTGAAGTCGTAGTAAGTTCAGACTAGATGAGCACCTGAAGAGGAGCAAGCAATGTCGCAGCGGAAATTTATTATACAGAGTGATTCAGACCACCCGTAACAGTCATTTATTTCGGAAACTAGTGCATTGAAATTATCGAGAAAAAAATATTTATCACTTGAGCTTAATTTCATCAGTCGCTCTAACAGGAAGTAGGGTCAGTGGCGTATCACTTTAAAATTTCAAAAGGGAGTCTGGGTCAAATATGGTACCGTTTGATAGAGCTCTTCAAAGCAAACAACTTTCACAGGAAACGTTTTTATTAATTCATATTCTTTCAATGACAAAACGTACGAAAACGCAATGGGTGATTCGGACCACACTTAAGTCGTTTATTTCGGAATCTAGTGCATTAAAACTTTCGAGAAAAAATATTTATAACTAAACCATATGTGAACTTTCACTTGAGCTTGATTTCATTAATCAGCTCTAACAGGAAGTAGGGTCAGTGGCGTATCATTTCAAAATTTCAAATGGGAGTCGGGGTCAAATAAGATACCATTTGATAGAGCTCTTCAAAACAAACAACTTTCATAGGAAACATTTTTACCAATTCCTAATCTTTCAATGAGAAAACGTATAAAAACATAATGCCATCAGTATTGAGAAATGTTGCAAGACGAAAATGTAAACAAGACAATTAATGTTGACATTTTACTAAAAGACTGGACAATTCCATTAATTTTTATAAATGTTCAAACTTTCTGCCGTTCTGAGCAGCACACACCTATACTCTTCTTCTAACACTGTCAGTGACTCGTAACACTTGGCGTGGTCAAGTGACTGAGAGGTCTCCCGATTCACTGTTTTATGTCATCTCTTATTGTGGGACAATCTTGATAGACGATGTTTTTAATCGTCCCCAAGAATAGAAATTCAAAGGATTGAAGTCAGGAGATAGTTGTGGCCATGCCACAGAACCGCATCTCCTAATCCATCACCCAGCGAAGAACTGATTGGCTATATGACGTGCCACCAAAGAGAAATTAGCTGGGCAACCATCCTGCTGAAGCCACATTACTACTCGTGTTGCCAGTGGTACGTCCTTCAAACTTGGTTGAGGATGTTCTTCAGGAAGTCAGCATACATGACACTATTCAGAGCACCTTCAAAGAAATAAGGTCCAATCATTCGGTGTCCGAAGATGTCACACCAGACATTGACACTCCACCTATGCTGGTTGTCCACTTCTCTCAGTCAGAGAGGACTGACTTGAGACCAGTAGTGACCACTATGGATATTGACATCACCATTGCTCTTGAAAATCGCTTCATCTGTGCAAAGAATACAGCGATGAAACAGTCGGATTTTACCTGACAATTCTATTTTTGAGGACGATTAAAAAACATCGTTTATCAAGACTGTACCACAGTAAGAGGTGAAATAAAACAGCGAATCTGGGAGACCTGCCAGTCACTTGACCACTCCAAGTGTCACGAGTCACTGACAGTGTTAGAAGAAGAGTACGGGTGTGTGCTGCTCAGAACGGCAGACAGTTTGAACATTTATAACAATTAATGGAATCGTCCAGTCTTTCAATAAAATGTCAACATTAATTGTCTTGTTTGCCCCTCTGTCGTATTTCAATAGCGTGCCTTCGCGTAAATTTAATTTAAAAAACAATAATTTCAAGTCACAGACGATGCAACTAGGTTGCAACGTTGTACCCAGAGAGGGAGGCGAGTGGCAGTTCACGTAGTTTGAGTTCGTTGATCTCTTAAATCTGTATTTCGAGAATAAAGAGGACTGTGTTAGTGACGATGATGCTAGACTGCTGAAACTTCCTACTTAATTGCCTAATTAACCGTTAATTTCGTCACAAAACGTAATATGGTATGATATATCATATATATGTGTATATATATATATATATATATATATATATATATATATATATATATATATATATACGTGTAATGTCAACATTTACATCCATGTAATGTGGACCTCACAATTTTTATATCCAGTGCCACAATTACATTCATTACAGATAAACCTTTTGTAGACGCTCTTATAAATTAACTTTCGACACCATTTAAAGGGATCAGTATTTCCACCTTTAAAACCTAACAACTTAATTTAGATCATTAAAAAATTGCCACTTTTACGACTCTGTTCTTGATTTTCTGTACACTTATATCGAACACACACTGTTTCTATTAATACTTGTTACTAAAACATACTACTCCATTGTCCAATATGTTCATTATTATGTCTGTTTCTTCTGTACATTTCATTTTCAGATCTCACTAATTTTCTACATATTATACTTCACTATCCCAGCTAGCCTCCCCCGCCATACTCCTCACCTAATTTTCATTATCTCTATCGTTTTACTTAACTTTCTATTACACTCCTCTAATCCATTCAAAATAGACACTTTTATCACTCCGTTCTTGACTTTCAGTCCACTTAGACAATATCCAACATACACTGTTTCTAATTATACTTGTTACTAAAACATATAACACCATTGCCTAATATGTTCGTCATTATGTTTATTTCTTGTGTACATTTCATTTTCAGATAAAACGTAATATAGGTTATATGTTCACTTCTGTGTACCTTATCTTCCCTTTCAATCTGCAGAACTATTTCACATCCACATTGTATAGCCTCCTGAGTCCTGAGAGTATAGTATACTATACTTCATACATGATCATGATATAAGATGTATGTGCAGAGACTAGTGGTATAATACTATACCTGCATTTATGCCGCAATTTTAACCTGAGTAATTTTTTTCAGCATTTTTCCTCATGTCAGTGTTTTTTTTTTTTTTTGAAGTGTACAATTATATTAAACTTTAAAAGTAAAACAAATGTCTCAGGACTCAGGAGGATAGGTACTTCGAAGTATGAAATTACCTTCATCATCATTATTATTATAAAAACTAGTCAATAATCACACTACACATTATTTATGCCTCGTTATATTTAAATTTTATTGCAACCATTTTGTTGCACAAAATTTTAGTTATGTCCAAAGTAGTGTTTAATGAGAATTCCAATAGTGACGAGATCACTGGCTGTAGCAGTGCTGCAACTGCTAGAACAGGTGCTGAAGGAGGGACTTCGACTCCTGGAATGAGAGCTGTAGTCCCTCGTTCGTTTCCGGGGCTCCGTTCCGCCTTATCACGCCGAAATTCCTCGGGGTCGAATTCCTCCAGCTGGTAAGCTCTCCCCTTCTAAGTCATGAATCCCAACTCGACGAACATCTTTAACGACAGGTTGACCTGTTGAGACACGAACCTCCGGTCCAAGTCACTCCTCCTGTATATGTAATTCACTATTTCACTGGGGTAAATCGCTGTCTTGTCTCGCATGTTCTGGATTCCCTCGAGAAGACGTCGTTTGGGTGCGTACTCATGGTTGTAGATTGCTTTCAAAGTCAGGAATGTGATATGGCGTCAATTTAAACCAGGATTATCTAATCAATTTGTAGATAATTGTCAATTTGGCAGTAAAATCCCAAATACGTTAAAACTAGATGGTTCTCTCTTTGGTTGTTATGCAAATGAGAGAACTGTTGCATTATAATAACCTCGTCAATACTGTTGACAACAAGGAACTTTCTAAACGTTTCCTTGGTATTACGATCAACATTCATTTGTTTTACTTTACATTATCTCACACTGCATTTCAAAAAAGTTTGGCAAAAACAAGCTTAATATAGCCGATTACAATCAATCTTAGAACAAAACGTCGCAAGACGGTGTTAAGGGGTTAGGTACAGCTTACTGCAGTAAAATTTTAGAAATACTCACATTTTTTCCCTCCATTACTTTATCTTGCACAATAATGAAAATTAGTAGGTGTAAAACACTGTCCTTCTGCTATATGAAAAAAATATTTTTACGATTAAAAATAAGATTTTTTTTTTTCAATATTGAAAATGATGGCAGTTCACTGTGCAGTGATGAAGCGTTTCCCTCATAACTCAAAAACTATCCTACATTCAGTAAACAAATTTTTGGGTCTATTTATACATGTCATAGGCTATCTAATATATAATGCAAAATCGCTTCTCTACCTTTGATAGATTGTCTGATAAAAAAAATTAATTCGTTTAATAATGGTCAAAAATAAGTACTATTTTCTTCTAACACAAAATAAAAATTAGTATGTGTAAAACAATGTCCTTCAGCTATATGAAAAAATATTTTTACGATTAAAAATAAAATTATTCATATTTTTGTAAATTGAAAATGGTGGCAGTTTACTTTGCAGTGATGAATCGATTTCCTCATAACTAAAAAAAATCCAACATTCTGTAATCAAAATTTTTGTGTGTATTTATGCACGTCATATCTAAACTATAACGCAAAATCGCTTCTGTACCTTTGATAGATTGTCTGATAAAAAAATAAATTCATTTAAAAAATGATCAAATATCAGTATTTTATTCTAACACAAAATAAAAAAAATATATTATTTATTAAGGAATATAGTTGAAACAGAATGATATTGGAAACACGAGTTTTAGCAATAAAATAAAAGAAAGAGAACATAAAAAAGTTAAAAAATGTATGATGTATGAGGGTAACAGTTCATCACTGCACAGTGAACTGCCATCAGTTTGAATTTTGAAAAAATATATAAATAATGTTTTTAAGTCGTAAAAGTATTTTTTTCATATAGCAGAAGTACAGTGTTTCACACATACGAATTTTCATTTTTGTACAATATACAGTAATGTTGAATATTTCCAAAATTTTACTGCCGTATGCTCTACCTAATCCCTTAACTTCACACTGACTGGGTCATTCATTCATTCATTCATTCATTCATTCATTTATTTTATTCAATAGATCTTACATGAGCAATGAAGCTTTATGATGTGGAACATGTCAACATTTAACAATATTACAATTACAATTTTTACAAATTTTTATAGTTTTACAATTTAGTAATTTTCTACAATTTTTACAATTTTGTACAATTTTTTTAACATTTTTTTACATTTTTTTACATTTTTTTACATTTTGGCGAGATGTAGTGAGATGAGATGAGGTCCGAGGATTCGCCAAAATATTACCCGGCATTTGCCTTTTAGGTGGGGGAAACCTCGGAAAAACCCAACCAGGTAATCAAATCAAAGGGGTTGATGCCAAGGACTCGCCATAGACCATCCGGCTTCAGTCCCACGGCTGGGGAAAACCTCCGAAGAAACCAAAGTCCAAAGGGGGATCCAACCCAAGCCCGAACGCAGCTCCGGATCAGCGGCCCGGCGAGTCTGCCGACTGAGCTACATCGATGGCTCTACTAAAAGTATACAATACATAGCCAATCAGATTATTAAATTTACAAACGCAAACGATCATTCATAAGTTGAGCTATATTATAATACAAAACAATTTAATTAAATTTAAGGCATAAACAATTCAACCAGTTGTGATATACAGAAATTGATAATACATATCTTGCAAACTACTTCAAATTACAAACACAAACAATATCAGTAGAGCTATATAGATTACTATTCAATTTAAAGCATATACAATTCATCGGCCAAAACTATACAAATATATAAAATACAAAGTAGCATACTTTCATTAAGCTATACAAATTTGTGCAATTAATATCAAGTAGATTAATTCAATTTATAATCATAAACAATTCATCAGTTGAGCTATACATATTACCATTCAATTTACAGTAGGTCTATATACAATTCATCAGTAGAGCTACACAAGACTAGAAATCATTTTAAGAACATGTACAATTCATCAGCCAAACTATACAAACATATACAATCAAATTAGTTCAATTTACAAACTTATTTTCGTTAAGCTATACAATTCATATGAAGTAGATTAATTCAATTTATAAGCTTAAACAATTCATCAGTTGACCTATACAGTATACTATTCAATTTACAGTACATACAATTCATCAGTTATGCTAAACAAAAAATACAATACATAGTAAACAGATTAAGTCAATATAAAAACATATTTTAGTTGAGCTATATAAAATTGTACATGTCATTTAAGTAGAATAATTCAATTCACAAGCATAAACAATTCATCAATTGTGTAGAAGGTATGAGTATGTAGAAATTTGGTTAATTCTTTTCTGAACCTTTTCTCGTTGTCCTTCAAATCTTTAAGATAATTAGGCAGTGCATTGAAGACTGTTATACATGAATAGCGAACTCCTTTTTTAAAACAGCTTAGACTAACAGAGGGTAGATGAAGATCTGATTTATGTCTTGTATTAAAATGATGGATGTCTTGATTAGTACTGCATTTATCTTGGTTCTTAATATGCAGCATCATTAGGGAAAGAATGTATTCACAAGGTAAAGTCAAGATTTCTAAGTTTCGGAAAATATTTTTACATGAGGTCCTTTTATACACACCGGCCATTATTCTTATAACTTTCTTTCGTAAAACAAAAACGTGTTTAGCTTCAGACGAGTTACCCCAGAATATTACTCCATATTTCATTACAGAGTGAAAATATGCAAAGTATGACATTTTAAGTAAGTTTATATCACCAATAGTAAATAAGGCTCTTAATGCATAACAGGCAGAGCTCAATTTACGAGTAATACATTCTATATGCGTTTTCCAGTTCAAGTGATTATCCAATTCTAAACCAAGAAACTTTGTGCTTATAGATTCTTTGAGATGAGTTCCATTTAATCGAATACTGCAGGAAACCTGAGCACTATTGTGTGTACTAAATTTGACTGCACTGGTTTTATCAACATTAAGTGCTAGTTTATTTTCATGGAACCATTCATTCATTAGATTCAGCACTGTATTAGAAGTGTTTATAAAATGATCGTATTGTTTGCTTGAAATAATTACACTTGTATCATCTGCAAATAAAATTACATGGGATGAATTGTTTATGGTCAAGGCTAAATCATTAATATAAACTAGAAACAACAATGGACCTAAAATTGACCCCTGCGGAACACCATGTTTAATATTTCTAAATTCTGAATAAGTAACTTTATGACTATTTGGTACATTTATTTCTACTTTTTGTTTTCTATTTGCTAAGTACGATGTAAACCAACCCAACATCTCATCTTTAATACCAGCATTTACAGTACCGGTAGGGAAGATTATTAAACGTCAACAAATGAATTTATGCGGTAATAAAACACATGATATACAATCATTATCGGAGAATAAATAATGTGTATTTCTTTGAAACAAAAACATATATAATGAATAGCTAGTCCCATTCAAATGGAAAGATCTTCCTCTTTTTTATTACGTAGAAAAAATTAAAAAAATTAGCAGTATCATGGCAGTTCATGTTATAGTCCTAATTTAAAGGGATAGAGCAGCCTCGGCAAATTTTTACTCACTATGACATCACTGGACGCAAGCCGCAATACATAGGCTGTAACATCAATCGAGGAGTACAGAGCAATCCGTTCGGATCCCAATGGCGGACTCTCAACTGAATCAACTGACATAGACTACACAATATTGATTTATAGATGGACAGATATTTTATTTCACCCTTACTTTTACTGTGCTAAAACAATCTAGGAAAATAGGTCACAAATTACCACTCTTCATATAACTCGTAAATTTTCGTATGCTAGTCACGATCTTTGTTTAGATATTAGAAGTTTTAGTTGAGAAAACAAGTTAGTGTTCCGAAATAGATTGAATATAAAGCCAGACATAGCGACTATGTAGGGTAGGGGCAGGCGACCTATGATAGCACTACACGTAAGTTATTATTTTTTCTATAGAGAGCATTACAAATGAATCTAAGCCAGTCCGGTGTGTTATACAATGGCAACGTTTTATGTCCTCACTTATATCCAGCTACCTTAATAACACATTAGTCCATCTAGTAGATTTCTTTAAAGTCGTATTTCGATTCCCGTATGTTACTACAGATAGAAGGTGCTTTATGTTCAGATTCATTTCTTCTATATATTTTCTTCATGCTTGGAATAACTCCTCTCCTGTTGTATTTTCTTTAAGTGCAATGACAACGAGCAATTATTGTTATACAGAGAGATACTTCGTAATTCCGCGGGTGAACATTACCATTTCTACTCAATCAAAATCTATGTTTCTATCTAAAACGAGAGATTAGGCTACTGTTTATGCATCTTTGGTATTATTTCTAGTTCAGCTAGTGTTTCAGTAAACTTTATCCTCCTTTGTATTGTCCGTGTGGATAATTTCATACTGTTAAAAACATCAGATTATTCGGCACAAATAATGTTAGCAACTTTATTCAGACATGTTTTAATGAACTGTCCTCGATTATAGGACTTCAATGATTTTGCGATTTCCAAAGCAATAACAAAACTTGAACGAAGTTCCCTTTGACTCATAGCTTGTTTTATCACTATTTAGTGATCACGATGACATTTCTGCCTATCCCTGGGTTAGGGGAAAGATACACTGATGTCCATAATAAGTTGTTGCGAGAAAGTGACGTTTAAACGCGTTGACATCTACTGTGCTTTACCAGCAGTACATATCTTCAAATCTGTTTTACAAGGATTACGTTGCTTATTAGCGCGTGGTGACTCGACAGGCTCGTAGTACCTCTGAAGAACAACAGACTTAACTAAAAAATGTCAAAAAGTGGACATGGACGTATTTTTCCCCTCCTGATCCTTCATTTATAAGCGCTAGCATTTAACTTTATGTATAAACAATGGGTTCAGAGCCATAGTGGGCCAAGCGCCTTTTATTAAAAACGGAGAAAGCAGGGGTTAAAGTTAAGTGAATACCATAGTTTAATGAAGATTGACATATCATTTAGTTTTAATGTGTGTACTTTAAATTACTTCGTATATGTTTCCATTGAATTATGGTAATAACATCATTTTAACATTTGTTTTCTACGGTTTTAGGAAATGGCGCTTGGTCCACTATGGTTCTGAATTCTTCAAATGTTACATTCTGGAAACGCCTTCAAACCATATAACAAATTTAACCTGATATCAAGAAAAAATAATTATTTCTTAGATAATCACAGAAAACAGTGACTTGTGGGTGAATTGGTCGGTATTGAGCCATATTAATAGTATACCGGTCCCAGGTAGTAATATTCCGTCCGAATAATGACGATAGTGCGGAGCGTTCATCCCGAGCAGAGTATGCAAATTCCGGAAAAAAGCACGTTTCCTATATTTGTCCTCGTATGGATTAGCAAACGGTAGACGTAAATTCCGGAATGAATATACTCGGTGAAGTTACGAAGGGAAATAAATAGAGGAGAATAAATGAAGAGCGCAGTGACGATCACTCATCAGCTGTTTATAGGAGATAAAAACTTCATTCCTATCTGGAATTACCTTGGTTCATTCCGTATATATTCCTCTAGTGCAGGCGTCTCAAGGCCAACACATAGAAGTTCTTACAGAGAGCAAGTGTAGATAGCGTAGTGAGCCGAAGAGATAAGCGTAATATCCAAAGATAACCGATCGTTCATTCATGATACAAGCGTGAGCGAGCTAAGTTAAGTCGCGGGAGAAATGCTGCAAAACTGCACTTTTGAGATGTACTTAATATGCATGTCACAATAGACAGTTCTGTTCTGAAGGAATTTCTTAAATACTTTTGAATAATAATAATAATAATAATAATAATAATAATAATAATAATAATAATAAATTTATTTTCTAATGATATATCAGTGAGCAAAAAGAAAAAGAAGAAACCTGAAGCATGAATAACCAAATATGTTACGTAATTACAACTGGCCACCCTATCCCATTATCTCCCAAGCTAGTTACCTCATAAGTGGTCCCTTGTTGGTATCATTTATGAGGTTCAGACTTGTCTTCGGACAGCTGACTGAACAACAACAATACTTCATTTCTAGTAATTGGTTTTTGGTATTTCTCTTTTCTTTTGAGTTTATACTATATTTAATAAAATAAAATTCAATTAAATAATAATTAAATTACAATTATTAAACTCGTTGGTTGTTAAAGTACGTATTCGTGTAATATACCAATATTAATATATTCATTATAATAATAGTTAAATAGTTATTATTATTATTATTATTATTATTATTATTATTATCAATAATTGTCTTATTTTTGTATACTTTGTATGCTTCATTTATTTTGACCAAGACAGAAACTACTACTAATAATAAAAATATATTAGTAATAATAATATTAATATCAATAATATTAATCCGCGGCGCCACAGTCCTTGAAGGGCCTAGACCGACCAGCTGGCAGCTGGCCTCGTGTTCACATGCCGAAGCGGAGGTGGACGATCATTCAACCTGAATGGAGGTATTGTGCGGTTAGCACGATGATTCCCCCAGCCGTTATAGCTGGCTTTCGCAACCGGATTTCGCTACTTGTCGTAGCTCCTCAAGTGCATCACGATGCTGGGTGGGCACCGGTTCCATACACTGGCCCAAATTTCATGAGAAAATTTCTTCCCCCAAATATTAATAATAGGCCTAATAATAATAATAATAATAATAATAATAATAATAATAATAATAATAATAATAATAATAATAGGGCTTGCAATACAAGTAGGCCTATGTTAGTCTTTGACTCACCCTTCTGGAACTGGCAATTTATAAGTAATGAAGTTCGATTCTCCTCCCCTTTCTAGTTGCGAAGATGGCCCCTAAGCCATTGTACTGCCCGATATTTACCGATGCTCCGTCATACGTTTGCGCAATTAATTTCTTGCTATAGTTTAATCCTTCTAAATGATCAAATACAAATTTAGATATTCTTTCGGCTGTCCTGTCATCTGAAAGTCCTGTTAATTCTTGTATTTATTATAGCTTATTTTATTTATCTAGCGTGCATCCGTGGCTGCTGGCGGGTATGCTTTCCCCTACTCCCTTCTGCACGACGGTGCATCTACCGTAACTAACAGGAAAATGAATACAATAAGGAAGACAACGGAGCATATTTCACAGCAATCATAGAAAATAATTATTCATTTTGCAGTCACAGAAGTTCCAGATACGTCAGAAACACTTAAGCAACAATAACATAATAATAATAATAATAATAATAATAATAATAATAATAATAATAATAATAATAATAATAATAATGTCAATAATTTAGCTAAATAATAGTAAAACAAGTTTAACCCCACCACATTTCCAGTGAATTTTGTCAGTTCTAAGTCTGGGAAAGCCCCCGGTGTAGCTCAGTCAGCTGAGGCGCTTACCTGCCGATCCGGATTTGCGCTCGGGAGTGAGTTTGATTCCCGCTTGGGTTGATTACCTGGTTGGGTTTATCCGAGGCTTTCCCCAACAGTAAGATGAGTCTGAGAAAGTAGGAAGGTACTTGTTAACCTAGCTTCAGTGTCCTCCGTCCTCTTTTTCCTACTCCATAATTTACGTGCATCCCCGTCTTTCCTCTACTCCGCAATTTACTTGCACTCGTCATCAGTTTGCTCCGCACTTTACATAGAGAATTAACGCCCTATCTAATCTTATTCCGGAATCTACAAACTTCAGTCGAGGTAAGTGGTAGTACTCTGCATAGACATAAGTACGAGTCAGCTGAGTTCAAGCTCCCTGTCCATAGGTCTATTGCCAAGCGTATAACAGTTCAGTACAGGGTATCCGATAAACAACTTACAATGTCATTCACAGTTTAGGAATATGTTATTAATTTATGGAGAAAGGGTCGTAATTCAAGTGAGGCAAGAAGGATGTACTGTACCATCAAAGTTTTCCTCAAAGAAGGTTACCTAATCAGCAAAATTTTGTAGCAGTTTCACAAAGACTCTTACCCCATTTCGACAATCACATAGTCAGAAATTTGTTTAAAAATAATATCGCTTCACGGAAGCTAGAGAGATTAAAATGTTGCAAAAAAAAAGTTCCCGTGATTTTGCGCAGGAAAATATTATTGTTTATTCTATGAACGTACAATTAAAAAGTGGAACAAAATTGTTACAATATTGGAATTTACGTGTACCTTTTGCTAACTCATGCGAGGCCAAAAATAAGAAAAGTGTTTTGTCCGGAATTTGCATACGCTCCTCGGGACGAACGCCCTACACTATCGTCATTATTCCGACGGAATATTACTACCTGGGACCGGTATGCTATTAATATGCCTCAATACCGACCAATTCACCCACAAGTCTCTGTTATCTGTAATTATCTAAGAAATAATTAATTTGTTCTTGACATCGGTGTTAAATTTGTTCTATGGATTGAAGGCGCTTTCAGAATGTAAAATTTATACATGGAAGTTAAATGCTTACGCTTATAAATTAAGGGTCAGGGGGAAAAAAAAAACGTCCATGTCCACTTTTTGATACTTTTGAGTTAAGTCTGTTGTTCTTCAGAGATAGTACAAGCCTGTCGATTCAACACGCGCTGACGTAAACCTTATGAAACAGATATATTATTATAATGTACCGAAGTACATATGATATTTCCATGCAGATATTCTGCGTCATCATACGATGAAAGAGTAATGGAACGGAGAAAAATTCTCTCCGGCGCCGGGATTTGAACCCGAGTTTCCAGCTCTACGTGCTGACGCTTTATCCACTAAGCCACACGGATTCTACCCTGGCGTCGGAAGAATCGTCTCAGTTTCAATTCTTGGGTTCCCTCTGGTGGCCGCCCTCTGCACTACGTCATAGATATCTATGAACCTAAGACCGAAGTCCACACATGTGCTGAGGTGCACGTAGAGCTGAAAACCAGGGTTCAAATCCCGGCGCCGGAGAGAATTTTTCTCCGTTCCATTACTCTTTCATCTTATGAAACAGATTTGAAGATATGTAATGCTGGTTAAAGCACAGTAAATGTCAACGGGTTGAAACGTCATTTTCTCGCAACAACTTATTATGGACATCGAAATCTCTTTCCCCTAACCGTTCAAATTAGAACTATAATACGAACTGCCACAACACTGCCAATTTTTTAGATTTTTCTACGTAATAAAAAATACTACAAGGAAAAGCATTGCATTTGATTGGGTTATTTATTGTATCTTTTTATTTCAAATAAATACACATTAATCCTTCTCTGATAATGATTGCATATCATGTGTTTTATTACCGGATAATTTCATTTGTTAACGTTTAAATTAGCTTCCCGACTGTAAATGCTGGACCCAGTCAGTGTCAAGTTATGGGGTTAGGTACAGTTTACAGGAGCAAAATTTTGGAAATATCCTAATTTTTTTTCCTCCTGTACCAAATCTTGTACAATAATGAAAATTCGTATGTGTAAAACACTGTACTTCTGATATATGAAAAAAATGATTTTACGATTTAAAAAAAATTATATTCATATTTTTTCAAAATTAAAACTGGTGGCATTTCACTGTGCAGTGATGAACCGTTTCCCTCATAGCTCATAAATTGTTTATCTTTTTCATTCTATCTTTCTTTTATTTTATTGCTAAAACTCGTGTTTCCAATATCATGCTCTTTCAACTACATTCCTTAATAACACTGATATTTGACCATTTTTTTAAATGAATTTATTTTTTATCAGACAATCTACCAAAGGTAGAGAAGCGATCTTGCATTATATTTTAGACATGATTAACAGAGTGTTAGATAGCTTTTGAGTTATGAGGGACACGCTTCATCACTGCAAAGTGAACTGCCACCATTTTCAATTTTGACAAAAAAAAATAAATAATTTTATTTTCAATCGTAAAAATATTTTTTTTTTCATCTAGCAGAAGGTCAGTGTTTTACACATAAGTTACTAATTTTCATTATTGTACGAGATATGGTAATGGAGGAAAAAATTTTTGAATATTTCCAAAATTTCACTGCTGTAAACTGTACCTAACTCCTTAACACCGTCTTGCGATGTTTTGTTCTAAGATTGATTGTAATCGGCTATATTAAGCTTGTTTTTCCAAAATTCTTTGAAATGCAGTGTGAGATAATGCGACGTAAAATAAATGAATGTTGATAGTTATGTCAAGGAAACGTTTAGAAAATCAGAGCAACAGGTTCCATGTTCTCAACAGTATTGACGAAGTTTTTATCATACAACAGTTCTCTCATTTCCATAACAACCGAAAAGAGAACCATCTAGTTTTAACGTATTTGGGATTTTATTGCCAAATTTACAATTAATTATCTACAAATTGATTAAATACTCCTGGTTTAAATTGACGCCATATCACATTCCTGACTTTGAAAGCAATCTACAACCATGAGTACCCACCACTCGTCAATCGACGTCTTCTTGAGGGCAATCCAGAACATGCGAGACAAGACAGCGATTTACCCCAGTGAAATAGTGAATTACATATACAGGAGGACTGACTTGGACCGGCGGTTCGTGTCTCAACAGGTGAACCTGGCGTTAAAGATGTTCGTCGAGTTGGGATTCATGACTAAGAAGGGGAGAGCTTACCAGCTGGAGGAATTAGACCTCGAGGAAAGTCGGCGTGATAAGGCGGAACGGAGCCCCCGGAAACGAACGAGGGACTACAGCTCTCATTCCAGGAGTCGAAGTCCCTCCGTCAGCACCTGTTCTAGCAGTTGCAGCACCTGCTACAGCCAGTGATCTCGTCACTATTGTAATTCTCATTAAATACTACTTCGGACATTACTACAATTTTGTGCAACAAAATGGTTGGTTACAATAAAATTTAAATATAACGAGGCATAAATAATGTGTAGTGTGATTATTGACTAGTTTTTATAGGAATGATGATGAATGTAATTTCATACTTCAAAGTAAAGCAATCCTCCTGAGTCCTGAGACGTTTGTTTTATTTTTGAAGTTCAATATAATTATAGCCTACACTTCAAAAAAATAACCACTGACATGAGGAAAAATGCTGAAAAAATTACGCAGGTTACAATTAGGACATAAGTACAGGTATATTATACTACCGAGTCTCTGCACATACATCTTATATCATAATCATGTATCAAGTATAGCATACTACACTCTCAGGACTCAGAAGGCTGTACAGGGTGGAAGTGATTGAAAGGGACGATAGGGTACACTTAATTGAATATAAAAGCTATATTACGTTTTGCGATGAAATGCACGGTTACTTAGATAATTAAGTTGGAAGTTTCAGCTGTCTGGCATCATCGTCACTAACACAGTACTCTTTCGTCTTGTAATATAGATTAGATTAGATTTATTTATTTAACCTGGTAGAGATAAGGCCGTCAGGCCTTCTCTGCCCCTCTACCAGGGGATTACAACTATAACATGAACAATAAGATTACAATTAATATTAAATTTAAAATTACAATTACAATAAAAATTAAAGTACGACAAGAATACCTGATTAATGAAAGCTAGACATTTTATCATAGAAGTTAAGAACAAAGAATATTTTTGTATTTACAAAATTACAAATTAAACCTACAATAACAAAATTCTATAGTGATGAAATTACCGGATATTGAGATATTTTGTGGTAGATTAAAAGAACTATTTACAAGAAACCATGTCTGAACGAGTCTCAATTACTGACCAAGTGCCTAGTAAGTTTGCGTTTGAATTGAATTTTATTTCGACAGTCCCTGATGCTAGCAGGTAACGAATTCCAGAGTCTTGGCAGGGCTATTGTGAAAGAGGATGAGTATGAGGAGGTGCGATGGGATGGTATTGTTAGTATTGTTTCATGGCGAGAGCGTGTATTCAGATTGTGGTGGGAAGAAAGGTAAGTGAAGCGAGACGACAGGTACGAAGGAATAGAAGAGTTCAAGATTTCGAAGAGAAAGAGAAGTGAATGTAAATTTCTTTTCTTATCTAGTTTAAGCCAACCTATTGCTTCCAGGGATGGGGTAATATGATCATATTTACGAACATTGCTTACAAAACGTACACACAAATTATGAGCACGTTGAAGCTTCATTTTGTTGTCGCTGGAAAGGTCAGTCAGTAAAATGTCAGCATAGTCAAAATGGGGAAATACAAGGGTCTGCACAAGGGACTTTTTTAAGCAAGAGGGAAGATGAACATTTATCCTTTTTAGCACATGAATAATAGAATATACTTTTCTGCAGGTTTCTGTGATTTGCATGTCCCAGTTGAGATTATTATCCATGTGAATGCCAAGATTTTTTACCGAAGAACTGAAAGGGATATGCATTGTACTTACTTTAACGGGGGAAATGTCGAGGTGCTTTACAGCGTCGGTTTGCCGTTTGTGTCCTAATATGATTGCTTGTGTCTTTCCAGGATTGATATTAAGATGGAATTTCTTTGTCCATGTCACAATCGAGTCAATGTCTTTGTTCAATTTATCTATAGCGTCATTTATTCGATCTAAGCGGGAAGAGATGTAGCATTGAAGGTCGTCAGCATACAAGTGATAGTTACAATGCCTTACATGAGATGTAATATCACTGACATATATCGTGAACAACAATGGTCCGAGTACCGAACCCTGTGGTATACCTGATGTTATGTTAAACCAGGAAGAGCTTCGATTCCCGGATACAACACATTGTTGTCTTTCCCGTAAGTAGGATTCGAACCAACTCACAGCAGTCTCTGACAAATGCAGATTTCTCAATTTATGGGTGAGCAGGTCGAAATTTACAGAGTTGAAAGCCTTGCTAAGATCAAGAAGTGTTAGTATTGTTACTTTATTAGAGTCGATTGCTTCACGAATGTCTTCTGTCACTTTAAGTAGAGCAGTGCTTGTGTTGTGTCCAGCTCTGAAACCTGACTGATACTTGTCGAATAGTTTGTGTTCGTTCATGTAGTTAGTAATTTGTCTGTGTACGATTCTTTCCAGTGCTTTTGATATGGCTGGCAGGATACTGATTGGTCTATAGTCGTTCGGGTCGGTGGGAACTTTGACTTTTGGAAGAGGAAGAACGAAAGCTTGCTTCCATATTTTAGGGAAAGTTGAAGTGATTAAGGAACTATTGAATATGTGTGCAATTGTAGGTATTACTATGTCTTGTATTTTCTGTATGAGTAATATGCTAATGTTGTCTGGCCCTTGAACTTTCGTCTTGATGCGTCGGATGGCTTTCATTACGTCAACAGGAGTGACGTCAGTAAAATAGAATTTGTCTCGAGTTGGGGGAGCTGAGTCAGGCAAAACTGTGTCTTGTTTCGTTGTGTTGTTTAAGGTCGGGTCCTTTACAAAGTGTTCGTTCAATCGGTCAAGTGGGATGGGTATGTCTGCTTGTTCACTAGCCCTTCCAAGTCCAATGACCTTCAGATTTTTCCATAACTCGGAAGGGGTTGTGTTGGGCTCTATAAGTTTGTAGGAGTATTTGAGTTTAGCGTTTCTTATTAGTTGAGTCGTTCTGTTTCTTAGGTGTTTATATAAGTTAAAATATTCGTCGTTTTTATTGCGGGTGTATTTCCTATAGGCTAAGTCGCGTTCGGACATCAGGCTACGTATTTCAGTCGTCATCCTAGGGGCTGGGGTCTTTCTGGTACGTTTGGTCTTTAATGGTGCGTGTTTGTCATAAAGTTGAAGTATTAACGTATTGAATAAGTCTACTTTCTCGTCTACAGTTCGTAATGTCCAGATCATGTGCCATGGAAGTTGCGCAGCGTCTTCTTTCAGTGCAATATCATCTATTCTTTTGATATCCCTGTAAGTAATTACTCTAGGAGTCGATTTAGGACACTGCAGATTAAACGATAGATAAATGATATCATGCCCTGATAGTCCTGGTGCAGGCAACTGTCCATGCGTCAGTATTTTGTCGGCATTGTTAGTAATTATCAAGTCCAGTAATGTGTCTGTACCTTCCGTATGATGTGTGGGAGCTAGGGGTAGGATTACCATATCAAGGCACTGAAAGGATGATTTAAGTCTTTTAGTCGTACTAGAATGTAAGTCAAGTAAGTTTGAATTGAAGTCACCCATGATTATAACGTTCTCATATTGCGGCGTTACGTCTAGTAAGGAGGTTTCGAAATCATCTACGTCATATATATGTGGGGGTTTATATACGACACACACTAGACATTTTGTAAATAAGGTGCAAATTTCAATGAACATGAACTCGGGTTTGGCAGAGTACTGGCTTGGAGAGTGATGAATAATTTTAGGTCGCAAATCGGATCTAATATAACCAGCCACCCCTCCGCCTCTCTTGCCCTCTCTGTCATTACGGCAAAGCGTATAGCCAGGAAGGTTTACGAGAGTGGAAGGAAGATTAGGATGTAACCAAGATTCGGAGATAAGAATAACGTGAATGTCTAAAGGTGAGAAGATAGAAGAAAATTCGTCAAAATGACACAACAGACTTTGAGCATTCACGTGAACAACATTAAGTGACAAAGGAGAGAAAGAAAGCGCAGCCTTGAGTATGTCTGCGGTACAGGGCAGTGGGCAGGTAGGATTGCTATTGTTCGTGTTAATAGAGGGGACCGGTCTCTGTACACTGACCTCAGGAACTGTCGGGTGAACATGCTGCTTTTTGTTCTCAATTGTACCAACTTATATGCAATTCAAGTTTTTAAATTATTTTCTAGCAATAATAACTTAGAATTACAGTACTAAATGATAAAGAATGTGAAGAAGAAAAATAATTAATTAATAAATAACGTTATTATATGGTAAAAGTTAAAGTGACTTACAGTACTAAATGATAAAAATAAGAATGAAAAAGAATTAATTATTACGTAAAGTAACTGATAGAGTAAAATTTAATATAGATTGAATATTGCAGTATATTAAAATTAGTTGCCTTACTAGTTTTACGCAGCCGACTCGTTCAGATCATGTCTTCTGGGCATTTAATTCTATGTTTGTGCTCGCCTACTTTGACAATAATGTCTCCGTCTTGTGTCCACACGTTTTTCAAGCTGTATTTAGTTATGCATTCTTTTAACAGATTATGCCTGGCTTTAGTTAGATCTTCACGGACGGTAACAAGACTACCCTTTAACAGTTTTTTGTTTCTGAATACCTCAGCTCTCTTTCTATAGCTGACGAATTTGACAATGATAGGCCGAGGCCTATCACTGTTTCTTCGCCCCACTCGGTGACTTCTGTCGATATCACTTTCAGCTAATTGTACTCCTATTTTAGAAGCCACGTCAATGGCGATAGTGTCCGTGTTCTCAGACTCACTTTCACTCACACCGAAAATCCGTAAACACTGTCGCCACTGATATTGCTCCAGATCGTCCACCTTCATCTGGAGCTGCCTAATGTGCCTGTCCTTCTCCTCTAGAGCTGTTTTCAGGCTTTCTATCACAGCATAGATGTAAGGGATCAACGAACTCAGCCTTCGTGAATTACACTCCCCTCCTCCTCTGGGTACAACGTTGCAATCTAGTTGCATCATTCTGTGACTTAAAATTAATGTTTCTTAAATTAAATTTTCACGAAGGCACGCTATTGAAATACGCCAGAGAGTTACATGATTATTTATTAGATTTTCTATCGATATGGACAAAAGTTACGATCCTACTCGCAATATTTACTAAATAAGAGTGTGTTAAACATTTGGGAAAATATATTATATAAAAGGTTAGTCCACTTGGAAAGAAATTTATTTTAAAAACATTTTTCTGATTCACAGATAAGAGGTATCACATCTTAGCCATCGTCATGTAAGCACGTAGTTATCATTTGTAATATTAAATTTTTATGGTATGAAACTCTAGTTTTAACACGACATAACTGACATAGAAATATTAATCTTATTAGACTTTGCTTCATTGACGAATTCATGAGTAATTAATGGACTTATAACTAGGGACTGGTAATCCTCTAAAATTAATTTATACTCTCTTTCTATCCAATAACATACCAAGAATGGTCCAATTAGACCTCTAGACGATAACCCACACTAAACATTAGTTCCAGGTAAATTAACAGCCCTTTCTACAAAAACATGTGGATTGTTTTCACACCAGTAGACATAGTTATGCCAGGTTAACAGTTCTATTCAAATTAAATGGTGCCTCATCAGAACAAACAACTTTCCCTACGAAGGCCTCATCCTCTTGCACCATGTTCCGAAATCACTCACAGTACCGCATTCTCCGATCAGGTTCTTCTTCATTTAATGCATGCAAAAGTCTTGGTATAAAAACTTTTAACTTTGCTGTTTTAATAATACGACGAACATTGGTTGTGCTAATCCAAGTTTCATGTGCACATTGCTTTTGTATATTTCTAGGGTGAGTGCTCAAAACGTTCCAGAACCATAGCCGAGGACGTGGGGCTTGTTGATGTGCGAAGTTTCCCAGATCTGCAATTGGCATACGGTACCATGAGCCTGAAGTCTGTCACGAATGCGTGCAATTTTTAATCGCGTTGGTGGTTCTGTTCTGTATTCACGTCTCCATTGCCGTCCAACTTCAACAATAATCTCGGTTCTCCAATACCACTTCAGAATTGCTTTTCGCTATTCAAACGATAATCTTGGCTGCATTTTGTTGTTTACTGACCTGTTGTGCAGCAACCCTAGCATAACATATGTGAGTCTCATCTGTTTACAGGACATCATACTACACATTACTGTTTTCGGTTCAACTTTGAACTATATTAAACTAGCTGAAAGCACCCGGCGTTGCCCGGGTTTTCTTTTCTGCTTCTATTTTTAATTAAACTGGTTATTAAATTTTCGGAAATCTCGGAAACCTAACTGTACATAACCAAAACGAATTGTCTTTACTAAGCTTTCCTCGCCCATAAAGATGAATCTTTACTTAACGTCACTTACATGAATTAATGAACTCCTTAGCCAAATGCCTGCCAGAGTTAACTCAATTTAAAACAGTTATAAATCAAGCACCGAAAAGAAAACATATGTGCCTGACGTTAAATTCATTGATTGATTGATTGATTTATTTATTTATTTATTTATTTATTTATTTATTTATTTATTTATTTATTTATTCTGGTGTAGTTAAGGTCATTAGGCCTTCTCTTCCACAGCGCCAGAAATAAAAATAAAGTAATAGAAAAATCAAACTATAAACAAAGTAAAACCCAACGAAAATATAATTCCTTCTCCTCTTTCTGATCAGTTTCAGCATCGAATCAATATACAGTATATATATATATATATATATATATATATATATGTATATATATATAATTTAATTTATATTGCATGATTTTTTTACCTCTTGACCGCTGTACATCCACTTATATCATACCCAGTTCTTTTTTTAAATATAACTTGAAACTATATCTCATAAATTCAGAACATATTATATTTTTTTCTAATTTTATACACAGAATACAGATGTAATATAAACCAGCAATAAGTCGTTTTTTAACATAAAGACTAATATTCTAAGAAACGTATAGGCCTACCGATATTTTAGAAATTAAGAGATTTTTATTTCCACAACGATTATCATGCTAAATTTGTAACGTGAACAACAATATTTTGAGATTTAATACGTTATTTTCAGTGGGCTTATGTACATTCACATACTACATTAGCAACATGACAAAAGTATCATTGAATTGCTTATTGATATGTGTAAAATATTTTTTTTTTTGACTTCTTTGTATAAAATATAGTTGAGGATGTGAAAAACACGCAGTTTTTAAATTAACGTCTGCAACTTTGAGCGACTATCCTTGAGCTTCATTTTAATATGGCCATTACAAATGCTAGTGGCATTGAAATTGCAGTTGCTTAAAATTGAATGAGTATCCTAGCAATACGTGGAATAAAAACATCTCCTTTTATTTTTGCAGTTAATATTGCCAATTCTATTACGTTTCGTATGAGATTTTACACCAGTTCTTATTCGTGCATAATTTTGGTGGGTCAATATTTCGCAATAGTACTATTGGTTATTCATTATTAAATTATGTGGTAGTAATCCTTGTAGTTTCAAAGAATTCTAGAATTAAGTTGTATAAAACAGTTTGCTCACTATCTACAAAACTGCATCGAGGAATTCATAATACGGTCCTGGACTGCGTAAAGATACGTATTGCATGAATAGTTTTAGCCTTCGCGATCTGTAACAACAATGTAATTTAATTTCGTGTTAAAATTTCCAAGGCCTCGTGAAAGTCGATGTTGAATACAACGGACAATAATAAAAGAACAATTGACTGTAGAAGAGTTTGTATTTTAATATTATACATGAAGATTAGATCTATTTATTTTTATATTTTATAATTTTAATTAATTTAACTTCCATTTGCACAATTTTAATGTAGCCTATGTTCTTCTCCTGGTTATGAAGGTTAAATGTGCAAACTTGGGCACATATCGGTCAAAGCATGTAGATTTGTATAGAGAACATACACACATACATATATACATACATACCCACATTCAATTTTATATATTAAGATAGATATCTCAAAGTGTGTATACAATTTTTTCGGCACCCTCTGTATATAAAGTTAGTGAAAGATTTCCTATTTAAAGATATAATCAGCAACGCACGGAATGTGGCTTGCATGCTTTCTTGCCGCTGGCCATGCAACATTTGTACTGTAGTTACCACTACAGTACGTGTTGTCCAGGACAGTAAACAAATCTGCTTGGGTAATTATATTATCCGCCGTACCTTGCCTATCCATCGAAAATTGGTTTGGAACGATTAATGAAATTTCTCGCGACTTCGTGATCAGGGGACAACATAACTGTTCTCTGAGAAAAAAAGATGATGCAATCGGAAATAGCACCTGTTTTTCCTCGGTGGAGCGATATCAGCCTAATCAACGCTTTAATCAATTTCTCTTTTAAACTATCATTCGTTGGCTTGTGAAAGGTTTGACTTCGCTCCGGAGACTGACTCGTAATTTGCGGGAATATTTGAAGAGTTCAGAGGCATAGTGGGCCAAGCGCCATATATTAAAAATGGAGACAACAAGGATTAAAATTAATTGAATACCATAATTTAATGAAATATATAGCAATTAATATAAAGTATGCACAATAAACCTAAATGATATGTTAATCTTCATTAAATGATGGTATTTACTTACCTTTAACTCTTGCTTTTTCCTTTTTTTTTAATAAATGGCGCTTGGCCCACTATGTTTCTGAGCCCTTCATTTTTCCTCGTCTAAGGTCATACAATAGGGTAAATTAGGGTCTGTTGGATAGTCGGGCATGTTGGACACTTTGTACTTTAACGTGTTACCTCGCCACTTGTGGGCACCACATTCTGCTAGAAGTCAATGACGGAAGTAGCCAAAAGTGGGGCTACTTCCGTCATGGACTTCTAGCAGAATGTGGTGCCCACAGGAGGCGGGGTAACACGTTAAAGTACAAAGTGTCCAACATGGCCGACTGTCCAACAGACCCTAATTTACCCTATAATTTAAACTTAAATACAAAGGTGTGATCATCTGCTAATATATCAGCTTACTAAAAAAACATATTTTAAGCGAAGCTAATCTTTCTCCTTCTTAAAGTCACGTTTATGGATAGGTGGAGTACATAACTTACATTTAATCTTGGAATGCACTTAACGCTTATAGAGGTCAGGTCAGAACCTGGTTTCCTGTTTAAATGGAATTGAATTTTCGGAAGGGGGACAATATAACCTAATACTGCGACCTTTGCAATGTATTACGGCAGTGGTAGGCAGGTTTTGCATTTGTGACATCGGAGTAAGGTCACACTAGATGAGCACCTGAAGAGGAGCATAGCAATCGCGCAGCGGCAAGCTATTACAGATGTATAATAATAAGTGGTTCAGGGGAATTGGTTAATTTCTAATTTTATTTATACGTTGTATTGTATCTGTACAGGATGACCCCCACGTAATGTCATTAATTTCAGGGGCTTATTATTTGAAATATTTCAAACAAACAAGTTAAATACAATTTTGCTCGTTTTTACATCCTTATCGAGATAAAAATTATTCTGTATGAAATATTTCATAGGATTTTTGCGAAAGCTATTGGTTTAATCCCCAGTATGCTCAGTCAATTTAAGAGAGCGGTGTATTATGATTAATAATTGATTGAAAGAATTTTAGTTTTGTCCTTTAAATACGCAGAAATTTGATCCGAACAAATGTAGCATTGTACATTTCCTTTCGCAGAACGAAAAGTTATATTTCTTCGGCTCAAATTTATACACATTTAAACTAAAACTAAATTTAAACTAAATTATTTCAATCATTTGTTATCATAATACACTGCTCTCTTAAACCGACTGAGCATATTGGGAATTAAATCAAAGGCTTTCCCAAAATACGCTAAGGAATATTTCATAAAAAAATATTTTTGTCTCAAAAAGGAAACAAAAACGAGCAAAATTATGTAAAATAATCATAGGGAAATTCGGGGGAATGTGGACACGTGGGGAATATGGGCAATATTAAGTTTTCATGTCGAAACTCTTGTAACAAATTATGTTTCTTCGCTAATAACGGTTAGTATAAAGTGAAAGTGTCGTAATGGCTGCTGTGGGAAACGCGCTGTGCAGTATTGTCTCATATTGGCGTTAAAACAGCCATCTAAAACGTGAGTATTGACTTCCAAATATACTAAAATTTCACAATACTTATTTTAGATATGACATATGCAATAGATTACACATCGACTTTAGAAAATAGTTTAAATCTAATAGTATACATACAGAATACACATCTTGAACCCTCCGTTCTATTGCGTCAGACCTTGTTTTGTGAATAGTTTACGGTAGTGCCAACTGTTGAAAGTAAACCCTACATGTCGGTGTAATATGGGCGCTAATGTTCGGGGGAATATGGGTAAGCTTTACACTTCATAAAAATGACTCTTCAATCTCGATGAAAATGGCCTACAAATGATTACTACAGCGAAAGATGTCATTGCATCCAAAGAACACAAAGTGGTGCATTGCATTTACCCTAAAGAAAAGGGAGAAACCACTATCCTTGTGGCCAGCTTTACTGCAGCAGGGAACTACTTTCCTCCAAGTATCATTATAAAAGAAATGAGGACAATAATGACTGAAAGAACAGCTGTCTGCAGTCAGTAAATTATACTTCCACAAGCAATCTCCCTATATTAACGGAGATACGAGGTGTGATCATTAAATTCCGAGACCTGTCCCATAAATGTAAATAAAATTACCTCATTTAAATTTGGCTGCCATCCCTTTCACGCTAAGTTCACTTGGGCAGTTATAAACTGATTCCAAATTGTCTGCCATTTTTGGAATGCCTCCTGGAAATCGCGTTCTTGAAGTCTGTCAAGCACCTTCTGCGATTCGCGTTAGATCTCCTCCACAGTGCCAAAACGGTGACCCTTTAGCTCGAAATTCATCTTCGGAAACAAAATAAAAGTCGCAGGTGTCCAAATCTGATGAATACGGGGGTGAGGAATGACGACCATCTTATTACGGGAGCAAAACTGGAGTGTTGCGAGAGCTCTGTGAGCTCGCGCAGTGTCTTCATGGAGCATCCATTTGTTCTTTGTCCAGAGTTGTGGTCGTTCATATACATATATAATATAGTTAATACAGTTATATTTTCAAGTATTTTAAGTTTTTTTCACTTCTTTCAGTTGACTGTGATTAACATATTTAATGCCCATTTTACCCCCACACTCGGGGGAATATGGGCAAAACACATAAACTTGCATTTTCCAGTTTTACTTGCATACGTTTAGGAGTAAGCAGTCAGGATTCTTATATAATTAAGCTAAATTGTTAAGAAACATATCCCAGCTATAAAATTAATTATTAGAAATAACCGAGAGATATTGCACCCGAAATAGTACTAAGGTGCCCATATTCACCCGACTTCCCTTATGCACGAAATTAGATGTAGATCTATATGTCGCGCTGTACAGTTCAGTATTGAAGCTATTCTCCGCCCTCAGAGATGTTCTTAAATGAGAGCACGATTGCTCTGAGAGATGACGTCACAGACCACTGATTCTGCCGATCACTGGCTCAAAGTATTTATTTCTACATTTGTATGTTTGTAACAGTTTCGCAGCCTCATTGATATAAAATGTGAATGTTTCTATAGCTTGCTGTATTATGAATTTCATGTTATTGTAAGTATATTAAATTAGTTACAAACCAAAATGTTTTGTTACATTGATTTATCACGGTTGTACAGTTTTGTTTTCGTACAAATGTATTGCAATTGTGTTGTTCCCATACTGTCTCAGAAGAATGGATCGTGCTCTGTCAGTGCATAGGCGCCGTACCACCACTGTTCAGTTGAACCTTCTCTCCACACTGTGCTCAGTATGCAGAGATTGCCGAGCAAAGAACAAGGCGGCTCCGTCGTATGACGTCACAGAGCACGGAACATGCCGGCCACTGAATTACTTTGGCTCTCAACCTAGGCGCATTCCCATATTCACACCGGTTGACTACACTAAGGTTCGCTGCATACCCAGATTTCGAGAAGGCAACCCCACTCGTCCCTAGGCCAGCCTCCTCCGTGCGTCCCTACCCGACGATCGGGGAATGCTATGGAATGATGACGAAATGGAGGAATGTTGACGGTATCATATTGATGCCTAATGTGGGGAGAAGGTAGAACCCCGAGCAAAATCCCAACTGTAACCTTGTCCGCCACAATTGTCACTATGTAACCTATTTTTATTGAAAAATTCCAGACTTTAACGGGACTCGAACCCGATTCGTCTGCGTGACAGGTTGAATATTTGATCACTCAGGTATTCTAGGGTACCTAGTTTCCCGTTACTTCAGAAATGAAATATTCTCGCATATTTCATATCTCATAATTACTTCTGCAAAATATTTCAATACAACACACGCACCTCAACACACACAATAAAACCTGAAATGTACGTAAGTGAAGGGCAATGATTTAAATTACTTACAACTCAGAACTACATATAAACATACAAATAATGTCAGAATATGAGATAATTTTGCAATTACGGGTAATTATGCCAGCAATGACGGAATAAGATTTAGCAGAAATTAAGAGAGCTAGGAGAACTTAGGAATTAGGCCTAGGTTATATTAACTTGCCCAAAAGTGCTTTAAGCAAAGGAAAGTAACTAGAATTTCAATATTTATTATGGACGCATTATATACATTTACTGTGATATATTTTCTTCAGTCATAACTCAGACTTTAATATAACTTATTATTCTTTTTTTTTCATAATATTTTTGTTAATAGGGGCTTGAAATTCATACTCTTAAAACCTACTAAATAAGTAAGTCTGTCTTTAAAAACTTATAATGTGCCAATAAATATGCAATAATGAAATTCTATATTGCTTCATATAGATATTTCATGTTTTTCAATGTTGTGGGTTGGGAGTATTATCAGTGGTACTATAACTGATGGAGTATTATAGAAGTAAATATATGGAAAGAGATAATAAAATAGGAAATTTAGGAGTGAAGCGATGAGAAAGGGTATAAATACGTAAATAGACAGAGGATAGAAAAAAAATAAGTGATGTAAGTGTTGTCAAATAGAGAAAACGGAAAAGTCAGCAAGTAATGTAGGAGAAAATAACTGGAAAATAATGATTAAGAATAGGTAGGATTTGAGAGTAGAGAATAAAGTAAATAAATAATGCAAATAATTATTAAGGAACGAATATGCAATATTTAATAGGTGAGCGAGAAATGGAAGGGGGACAGTCTAAGTAGGAGGGAGAGAATAGAAGAGGATAGAGGGGGAAGGACATATAGCAATTCAGTCATAACAGAACATTAGAAAGTAATAAAGAAATACTCGGCAATGAATACATTAATAGAAAAGAATTGTATTTATATTAAAGGGATGGTGGATCGAAAAAGAGAAATGTGAAGGTCCACCATAACTGTGAATTGTAAAGTTAACTGACAAATAGGTTAAATATCAAATCATATCATATCGTATTGCTTCATATCATTAATAAATAAGTAATAAGTAATAAATAATAATAATAATAATAATAATAATAATAATAATAATAATAATAATAATAATATAGGTAAAACTAGATGAGCTTAAACTTATATTTATTGTTGAGAGCGGCGCACTACTGTGCAGTGAGATTAGCTAGGTGTGCCTGAAACATTTAATAATTTTCTAGTGAAAATAATTATAATAATTTCACTAAATACCATTTTTCAAAAATAGAATATGAAGCTTTATTTATAAAACAGTTATATTACCGGTTTTTCTGTATGGTTGTGAAACTTGGACTCTCACTTTGAGAGAGAAACAGAGATTAAGGGTGTTGAGAATAAGGTTCTTAGGAAAATATTTCGGGCTTGAGAGGGTGGACGATCATCATCTCTACCGGGTTGTTATTCGCCAGATGGAATGGTGCATCGGATGATTGGGATATGCGCAGTGGAAGACTTACAAATAAACAGTGTGCATTTTTGTAACAAATTAATATAATTAACAAATAATGGATAACAATTACATGAATGATAGAATGAAAGTAACATCTAAATATGAAATTAAATAAACGAAAAAATATTTAAAATTAATCTCAATATACAATAAACAAATCACTGAATCGTCGAGACTTTAACCAAGCTGGGCCAATATACATAAGTCATGATACAGTCTACTTAACTAATTCCAAGTAGTAGGTTGCTGACCTATTATATATATATATATATATATATATATATATATATATATATATATATCCAATAACATATGAAACTTTAACATGAATGCCCAGCCAGTATCATAACTCTTAACACATACCCCATTAGATTACAACTGCCATGAAATGCAACTAACAAATTCAACGTATATATATATATATATATATATATATATATATATATATATATATTTATTGACTCAGTGTTCCACAAAGGTAACCCAATATGAAGTTGTCACGCGATTGATCAATGTACACATAACTAATTAAACATTAATGTTACATAAACTCTACACATAATAATAATGATAATAATAATAATAATAATAATAATAATAATAATAATAATAATAATAATAATCTCTGTACCATACAATCAACTTAATGTCCAAAAGAGAGAGAGAGAGAGAGACAAACGGTAGATAATATATGACCGACGATAGCTTCAAATACGTGTACTCGTATAAATACCAACAGAAACTCAATACACTCGGATTCCTAAATACCACCGCGTAGAAAGTAATGATAACCAATTTGGAGTAGCAAGTACTAGAATAATTACGAGACTCTTACTATTCTAGTTTCATTACACCGCCTATTACGATGTAAGCAAAAGTGATCGTAATCACCGCGATACCACCAAAACTGTCTTGGAAATTCAATTCGACATCACTCATCACAACTACATATCCTCACATAATCTCAAATACATAAACCAAGACCTATCATCAACGAGTGATTTCCATACACGATCCACCAATATATCGCAAACACATACAACCAAATATCAGAATAATTTCACAACCTTAATTTAACTATTCCAATAATAAATCTAATACAACCTTAACGCAGCACTGAATCCCAACATAGATTCCTAACAATCTTTCATGTTGCCCGTAGATTCCTAAGTGAAATTAATAATGCATAATTCTCGAACAATCTCGCACATTGAACTTAAGTTGCAAAGTGTAATTTACTATTCGAGGCCTGCTTCCTGAGTGTAGTTGTATATACGAGTGCTGATTCCTAAGTGTAGCTATCCCTGCGAGCCCTGGTTCCTGAGTAAAGTCAAATATAACCGAGCGTAGCCAAGAAACTTCGCCTACCTCTCCCTTTTGTTTAACAAAAGCAAACGGCCAATGGGAAATTAGGTATAAAAACGAAAGGATAAGAAGCGCTATCTATGATATGCTGTCGGAGTGAACTCTGTCGGGCGAAATGACGTACTAGCTGGATGAGTGACGCGTCGAGCTCGGCTCAGGCTAAGAGGGATGAAGTTACAAGAGAATGGAGAAAGTTGCACAACGCAGAACTGCAAGCATTGTATTCTTCACCTGACATAATTAGGAACATTAAATCCAGTCATTTGAGATGGGCAAGGCTGTAGCACGTATGGGTGAATCCAGAAATGCATATAGAGTGTTAGTTGGGAGGCCGTAGGGAATAAGACCTTTGGGGAGGCCGAGACGTAGATGGGAGAATAATATTAAAATGGATTTGAGGGAGGTGGGATATGATGGTAGACTGGATTAATCTTGCTCAGGATAGGGACCGATGGCGGGCCTATGTGAGGGTAGCAATAAACCTCCGGGTTCCTTAAAAGCCAGTAAGTAAGAATAGGCCTACGATGTTTTTGTTTAAAAAAAAGTCCAAACTATGCATTTTTATGCAACATAAACTCAGAGGGAAACATTCTCATTGGAGCGGATAAAAAAGTGACATTTTTTTCTTCAATCATGTTCATAATATAAAAAGAAGTGCTTATACAAATTTTGGCCACTCGACCGCAATTACGAGGCCGTTCAGAAAGTTATTTTCCGTGGAGCCGTTTACAGAAAAAAACATAATTGCATGAAAAGATTTATTCAAACACATACAGCAATTATTGTGTTATTTCTTAACATATTCCCGAATGGAACTGAGGCATTTGCAATACCGTGGGATGAATTTTTGTATCTTTGTGTCGTAGAAGTCAGCCGCCTGTTATCGGAACCAGCGTTTGACAGCCGTCTGCACCTTTCTGTCAATCCCATGATATGACAAATGTCTCATATTCCGAGGTGGAATATGTTGGAAAATAGTTCACGAATTGCTGTGTCAGTTCCAATAAATTTTTCCAAAGAAACTGTGTTTTCGTCCTGCTAACGGCTCCTGGAGAACTTATTTTTTACGGTTCTCGTAATTGTGGTCAAGTGGCCAAAATTTATATAAGCACTTATTTTGACATTATTTACATAGTGAGAGAAAAAATAACTTTTTAACTGCCTCATCAGTATGTTTGCTTGTCAGCTTTAATAACAATGCATAAAAAATTTAACTTTTTATGCTGGGTACATGATACTTATTTTCTATGAATATAACATTAAAAAACAGTTGTTGGTTACGGTTTTTGAGAAATTTTCGAATTTATATCTATTCAAAATATTGCTTTATGTAATGACAATTATGCTTCAATATTCTACATCTTGATTACACAACTTTTAACACTGTCTCATTTCGGAATATGTACGATAAGACTTTCTTATGTTAAATTCTAACGCACCTTGTTTACATGTTTCGACCTATTTATGGGTCATCCTCAGAACTGCATAAATAGGTCGAAATATGTAAACAAGGTACGTTAGAATTTAACACAAGAATGTCTTATCGTACATATTCCGAACTTAAATATTCACTGTTCAGAAGATCACAGTTTTCTTTTTATGCATTTTCTTTTATACTACGCATCGGGTACATCACGAGCTAAAGTCCAACAATAGTCTGCCAGCATATTGGTACTCCATTATCCTTGGTATATTTTTTCCATAGTTGGAATTTCTTAATGAAAGCGCTCGCCATGCTCATCGCTGAAATCGCCACAATTCTCGAAGAAAAAGTCAAGATGGATTTTCAGGGACATGTTATCATCCATAGTTTCATACACTGACAGTAAATTTTGCACCAGTTCTTCATAGTTTTCACTTCTACGGTTACCCAGAAAATTTAATACAATCTCCTTGAATGCAATCCAGGCGACTCTCTCTTTTCCTTCCAATAAAGATTCAAAGTAATTACCCTTCATTATTTTTCTAATTTGTTATCCATCAAAAACTCCCTCTTTCATTTTTCAGGCACTAATAGCAGGATTTTTTTCCTGGATATGTTTAAATGCTTCAGTTTTATGATTCAATCCTTTAATAAAATTCTTCATTAACCCTAACTTAATGTGTAAGGGGGGTAAAATTACTTTACTTTGAGGTACTAGGGGTTGATGTATAATATTTTCTTCCCTGGCTCTAGTGATTGTCGTTTTATTTTATAATGCTTATCTTAAGCGCGGCTGTCCCATTCGCAGAGAAAGCACCAAAATTTTGTATAGCTTAATTGCATTCCAAGAAGCAATGCTACAACCTTCAAATCCGCACATATATAATTCGTATTTTGAATATTATCATTAAATTATAGCTTAAAGAAATACACGTCTTACACAATACTAACACCACGGAACTCTCCTGGTAAACTGAAACAATTTCATATGGCGAACCTGTTTCTCCCCTTCCAAATGGAACCGAAAAGGACAGTAAAACAATTTCCGTTTTTAGAATTGCTTTTGACAGGATGGTCTATTGCAAAATATAAACTACAGTAATGTAATTAAAGCTCACAGTGAAAGAAATACACATCTCAAGTAAAATCAGGTAAAATCAAGCGAATTCATACCGCGAACCTGCCCCTCCAAATAGATTCGTAAAAGGGCAATAAAATAATTTCCGTTTCTACAAGTGCTTCTAACATGGAGGCCTACTTATACTGATATTGTTTTTACGTAATGGGTCGTCACAATTGTAAAAAAAAAAGTTACACAGCTAATAAGATGATTATTTTAATAAAATGCATAGAAAATGAATTATATTGTGCATCTCGAAAACCCGAACTAATGGAACATTTTGCTTGTTATTTTGTAATTCATGAGGTATAAATTAGTAAGAATTTGTTAGTTTTATGTGTGGCACAAAATGGTTGTTGACCAGTGTAAGCTTAAATACGAAAATATGACATAATATTATAAATATAATGAAATATTATGCATTTATATAGATAAAACCAAAATATAAAAATATAGTCTATGCGACATAAAATTTGGTTTAATGGGCTTAAATGTTGATGATTCGTGAAGATAATTAATCAGGAATTAATTACAGCCAACGGAAAAATATATACAAATACATAAACTTTCTGGCGCTATTTATTTCACAAACTTCTTGAAATTTCAGTTTCTGTTTTGTCTAAATTTATTTTATAAATCTAACTTTGCTATCTTCTTTCTAATGTAATACAAAGTTGCTAGACAGATACTGAGTGATCTGCAAATGTTTTCTAATATCTAGAACATGTTTTGTGAGAAAGAAGATAAGCTAACATATGAAGATGGAGCGTGCCGTCTCTACATTCATCTGG
Organism: Periplaneta americana; assembly: GCF_040183065.1. Classification (NCBI taxonomy): domain Eukaryota; kingdom Metazoa; phylum Arthropoda; class Insecta; order Blattodea; family Blattidae; genus Periplaneta; species Periplaneta americana. The sequence continues at coordinate 97,811,800 of NC_091130.1, forward strand.
GATTTGTGAGTTAGCTCTCTCTGGCACGCGTCCCTTAACTTTTAGATCACTCACTTTTCTAAATATCGTGAGATTACTTCCACTGATTTACGAGACGTCAATATTTACTCTCATATGGTTTCTATGCTCCCGTAGCTGACCTACAGCCTTGTGTGAAATTATTAACGTGTATTCAAAGTCGTAAGCGAAATTATCACGTGAAGTCCAAATGAAATTTATCGAGTATGAAAGCACCCAAAAATACGTACAAATCGAACTTATTTTAAAGTGGATTATTACTTTAAAAAGCGAATTATGTAAAATTCAATTACGTACAATTCAGACTTAAAAGAAGTGTATAGTGAAATTTGATTAACATTCACCATTTTATTTATTTTCCCTTAAAGTAATTTTTGAATGTAGAGAATATATTACAAATAAAATTTAAGCCCTAACTCAATGCTATATCATTTAATGATGATATTTTAAAATTCTTTTAGCTCACTTCATTTTGCAATCTCATTTGTTTCAAATTTAATGCATTCACAATCTCATTTTCGTTCTTTATTTTATATATTTCCATTCTTCAATATATCCTGGCCTAGTTGGTACATAAGTGGTGCCTTCTTAGTATCACTTATGAGGTTCAGACTTGTCTTCGGACGTTTACTACACAATAAGAACAACTTCAAAGCGTGGCAGTCAATCTGCAATAGTTTTTCATTTTATTCACTAAATAACAGGAAATGGTGTTATTCCTTGATTTGTGTTTGTCAGACAGGCTTGAAAATTGTTTTGATCATAAAGTACAGCAATGTGGTTCTTACATCTTGACAGAAATAGTTACTGTAGTGTCTGAAACAGTATGTAAATAGTGTGTTTTACATAGGTTACAGTTAGTGGAGTTTTGTGTTTTGTAGTGCATTTGTATATATAGTTACAAATTATGGACAGGATTAGCAAATAGAAGGCTAGACTTGTAAATAATATGGAAACCTGTGAGAAACTGCTGAAAAAATTGAGACAGGAAGTGTAAAAGATCAGAACAATCATTGCTTGGGCCTTCAAGTGAGAGTTTATACCGAATGACTCTTTAGACGTATTTTTTTCGTAAATTGCTTTTTTGGTAGTCGTGCTCACCATAAATTAATATAACTCAGAAACTATTAATAATACGAAACTCAAATTTTCTACAGACCTTAAACATATTATTTAAAAAGATTATGTTTCATTAGAATTTTGATGTTTAATTTGAATATAAAAATAATCAATATGCAAAAACGTGCATTCGAAAACTGAAACCTGATATTCTAGAATCAATTATAGCGTTTCTGTAAAACATATTAAAAATGAAGTGGAACTATTTTGTAGTAAACCTTCTTGTGAATCTAATGCTAAAAGAACTACTAACTTAGGGCCTATATAAAAACCTTACGGAGTTATATCAATTTTTGTAAATAGTTATAAATTGGGGACTCATTGCCAAATTTGGGCCCCTTTTGCTTTTTCTTTAAACATATTACTTAAATAGCCTATAGATTTTATACGTACGGTTGTTCAGTACACAAAAAACGTATGTTTCAAGGAGCAAACGAGGAATTTTAAATTTTCCGTATCCTCTTCCTTTATTTACAAGTAATTACATGTAACTTTTTCAGGACATGTGCATAATTACGTACAAACCAGAACTACATATACAGTCAACGCTGCGGAGATCTGTCCGAGTTACGAAAAGTCCATCTTTTCGAAGGAAAATAAAGTTATGCGTTACGACTGAACACTAACATCATATGTTATCTACACAGTAGCAATATTATACTGAACTTTAATGCAACAAGTTTATCAATACATACCGGCACCAGGTGAAACAGAAACACAAATAACACAGGTAGTGGACAAAATGCATTAATCAGTCTACTGTAATTGGACTGGTCTATTATAGGAGCATGATGGTGATTGATCTGCCACTTTGTTGTTTTTCGCAGCAGAACTTTTGAAAAAGTTGTCAATCTTCTTTTGTGAAAACTTTTGATGTTGCTTGCGAACAATTATCTCACGTACAGTCCTAAAGTGTCTATAGAATGGATACAGTTCAAGATCCGAAGTCGAGTCTATAATTCCAATGAGTATGTCTAGAGCTTCACGAGCACTAGACACCTTCGACTTAGACAAGGGTTGTTCTTCCTCCTCCTCGTCCCTACTATTCTCGTCCGTGGTGGTAAGAGACAAAATATCGTGAGCGATCGTTTCTTCAGTCTGGATCTGATAGTCTGGGTCTATATCTTCTCTGTCTAACCACTCGTGAATTTCCTCTGCAGTGGGTCCTGTTTCACCGGCTGCTGATGATAATCACTTAATCAGTGGTCTCACAACCGTCGAAATTATGCTCTACGTCTTAGTCAGAAAGAAGTGTGTTCCAGCAGTTAAGAAGCGAAGAAGTTTTTACTTCATTCCAAGCAGAAGACCAGTTGAAAATTGCTGAATTGATGTTGTAGTTGCGGATGTTTTGCAATGTCCTTTGTCCTCGCGTATCCTCTTCTTTGTCCTCAGGTCCCTCTAGTACCACCATTACTTCATCGAGAAACTTCCTCTTATACAGTCTCTTGCATTTCAAAATAACACCCTGATCCATTGGTTGGATAAGTGAGGCTGTATTGGGAGGCAATGCCAGGCACTTTATTTTTCCATCACTGCTACACATCTTCGCAGTTGGATGTGATGGAGCGTTGTCTACAAGCAAAACAGCTTTGACGTCACTAGGGGCAATCTTCAGAACTTCGTTTTGAAATAGTCGCACTTCGGGAACAAATTGTTTTTGAAACCAGTCTAATGTGATTTCTTGGGTGAATCATGCATTGTTTGAATTAGGATAATGCACAGGTAGAGTATTCATTATGTGCTTTAGCACACTAGCCGAGCATGATTTGCCGACTAAAACTGTTTAAGACGGTGGCTTCCATCTGCATTTGCACACAATAAGGCCGAAAGTCTCTCTTTGCTAAGCTTTCGACCAGGTACAGCGCCCACATGCTTATATACCGTAGTTTCCCCTAACTATGGTCCACATTTTCCACATTTTTGTTTGTATATTCAATACTATTCATCCAGACTAAGTGAAATTTTGGCTTCGGACTCTTGTAAGTGTATATTAAATAAATGTTGGCATATGTGTTTGAAATTATTTAATTACAAGTCTTAAAAAATAATACGCATTGGTACATAGTTGTATTCTGAGTTGCCCAACTATGGTCCACCCATATATTCATGCTTTAAAGCACGAATGGACTATAGCTGGAGCTGTAATTATTCGTAAATCAATACATTGAGTTTCAAATTTAAAGGTAGAAACATAATCTAGCACAGAAATATTACAAATAAATTAAAAGTAAGTGGATTCTTTTTATTAGTACACATTGCATAAACACACAATAAACAAGTGAAATCTTAAAGTCATTTTCCTGCAATAATGAACAACTACAGTATATTAAAGAACAAAAGTACGGTATCAAAATAAACCAACACATTCTTAGCAAAATATTATGCACATAAATTCACTGATAATGTTTATTTACCATACTGAGACTACATTCAGTAGGTTTATTTCGATCCTTTGAATCTCCACTTCTCTTGTAATTCTGAAATTGAAAATAGATCTCTCTTTTTCGAGACGCATTTGGGGTCTTCAAATTGTTTTATTATGTTTTCCTTTCTATAGAATAAAATGTCTTCCATTTCTCGCCACCTCGGTAATTGCCGCTTCTTATCATAGGTACATGAAACAACAGCTCCATTGTTCTTCACTTCCAAAACTTTCCCTGCCCACAATCACCCCTCATAAGTAACTACCATATAACTATGTGCCTTTAGTACTAATTTAACAGATTTCGTCTTCTTTTCCACATCTGACTCACTGTCTGTAAATATGGAGAGAACACCGGAAACATCATAATCTGTATCCAATTCAATTTCAACGCTCTCATAGTCACTTACAGGGACGGTTGTTTTCCTTCTACCCTGAAGTTTTCGTTTTACCGGACCATCATTCGTGCTAGTACCATTGATGCTGGAACAGCCTGTTTCTTTGCTTACTTGACTATTATGTTAAATGGTGTTTTAGAATATACTGAGATACCGTATTTGCAGAAGTAAATAATCACATTGACCACATTTTATTAAAACAAATATTTCAAAGTTAAATACAACTATGATCCACGAAAAATTGTGGTACATAGTTGAGGACTGACTTGTAGCCTCGAGGTTAAACATTTTTCACGCAGAGTCCTTAACCTCTACCAGTGTAATTATTACGTGAAAGTAAACACTATATAGCCAGGTTTAATTGTACAAAGAATCATATATCTATAACGTACCAGTTCTACAGAGGAGAGCTTAATAAAACAGACAATCACAAACTGAATGATTTCGTGTCTTCACACATTCAATAGAACGATGCACACCGACCTTGTTAAGCATCCATATCATTGCCACGTGTAATGGTAGATAGAAGCATCTATGGGGAACATAATTCCATCACATTGGCGCCTTAAATGGCAAACATCGAACTCTTGGGGGACTAAGTAGTACATAATGCGTTTTGGACCATAGTTGGGTGCCTGGACCATAGTTATGGGAAATTACGGTACTCGTACTTGTGTTTTCAGGTAGCGAAAGCCAAAACAGCCCGGTCTCGTCTGCATTGTATAGTTGAGCGCTTGTTAAACCTTCTTCCTTAATTAGAGTGTCAAGTCGTGTTCTAAATGGCTCAACACTAGCTTTATCGGCACTTAGCGCTTCACTAAACATTCTCTTGTTTACAATACCGTGCCGGTTGCGGAAACGATAAAACTAGCCAGCACTAGCTTTGAATTCAATGTTCATATGCTTAGCAAGTCTTTCAGCTACCGCCTGAAGCTCTACGCCACAAACTGCAACACCGCCAGACCGTTGCTGCATGTACCATGTATGTACAGCATTTTCCAGGTTTGAGTCACTAGGCAACTTAAGTCGTTTTCTACTGCAAACTGTTGTTTCGACATCACATTGCAAAGCAAACGTCTTCAGCTTGTCCTTGTTATTTCTTATTCCCGTAACTGTTTGTTTGCGATGCCGCATTCTTTACACACATTTGACACAGAAACACCTGATTCTAACTTTTCAATAAGTTTCAGTTTCTCTGCAATACTTAAAGAAACACACGTTCTCTTTTTCGACGCCATTATTACGCATGTACAGTTCTCAGCTTAACTGGTTACCCTCAACAGGCCGAGAAATGCTGGCATCGTCGTTTTCTCTATACGCTCTGGTCTTGGTATGTGCGGATACATCATGTGTTTAGCGCGGTGGTGGGATGAGAGGGGTAGTAGCGCTGCGTTGCAAGATCTCCGCCAGCCCTTTGTGTTGCCTCTAAAATTTTAGCTTACCAGAATGTGTCTATCACATTCATAATTAAAATTTTATTTCCGAAAAATTTGGTCCGAGTTATCCGAAGTCCGAGATATTGGAGTCCGAGTTATGAGCGTTCACTGTAACTGGACTAGGTATAATTCAGGTTCTTCTGCAGTTACAAAAGCTCTTGGCAACAATCACTCTGTTATTTCAGGTTAACGACATATTTATTGTACGATGTTTCATTCGCGAAAAGAACACAACTCCTTTTTGGTTGTCTGCTGGTTGTCTTCACTTGGCCTCCGCTTGCTTCTGAGGTGCAAGTTTCACCCATCTCCGTCGTTTCTGAAAATAAGACACCCTATCTTGCTTCTCAGCAAGGGAACATTGGTGACGAGTCTAGCCAGTACAGTAAAACATCTCTGAAACACCATCCATATTGAGAGACCACTACTCTTAAAGACCAATTTTTTAAAGAACCGACTTAAAAATTCATAAAACCAATGTAAATCACACACCTTTTAAAACACCACCTCTCTCCCCGACCACCGAGCAGTGATTGAATAGCCATTTCCTTAATTTTAGCCTTTTGAAAGACCATATTATATTTTCAAAATTTACAATTTAGCATTTTATTACATTACTGTAGCTTAAATGAATTCCGATAAATTCGTTCAATACTAGAAGTTAAAATGATGTTTGACAACGTTGTAAAGTGATATCGTATTCACGTTGAATGCCCATCGCTGTCCTTAATCTCTTAAGGAATGATAGGGATTGCTACGAAAAAAGTACAAACGGCCTTCGGGGTATGACAAAGAGTTATATGTACCGCTATTTAACAGTTTCATGAAAGGTAAAATTTCTCATGCCGTATGACGGTTTTACTTTCCGTTTTGTACATTAAAAATCAAATCGTTACTTCTTAATTACAGTGCAATAATTTATTTTTTCTTCCTCCTACCTATTTGAAAATTCCGGTGATCAATCACCGATGACGAGAATGAAGTCAAGAGAGAATTTCAATCCGAAAAAAAATGTGACTGGAACAAGCCTTGTGTAATATTCAATTTATTCAACAATCGGCACCACTGAAAGACTGTATGAATTGAGAAAATGTAAATGAACTTCTTAACATGTTAAAGAATAGTTTTGAAAATGAGTTTCTAAAAAGGAAATATAAAAAAGTTAAGCAGAGTTCAATTTACGATTTTGTGAAAAGGAATCAAAGGGGAAAATTGGAAAAAATAAGGTAAAATAAGAAATAAAGCTCTGATTTCAAGCTTTTATTATTAGCAATATTTTCCACGTTTTTATTTGATTAACACAGAAACGTTTTAACCCATTATTTGTGTAAAATAACTCCCCCTATCGAGAGACCACTCCTCTGAAAGACAAATTTTTCATGGAACCAGCAGTAGTCGTTTAATACAGGCTTTACTGTGTCTCACTGTGGCTACCTTTGACCTTATTACTTGTACGCAGCAGCAAACAATCGCAATAAATAATGACACAACAGTACAAATAACAGGAATGATGTGACCTATATAAATTCGAATTGAAATATCTTCAATGTGTCCTTTTGCATAGCTAAATGGTTTTGCAAATCATCTAAGTTAATACTCTTGTCGTGAAACTACCTTTAGGAGCTTCTATAAAAATTCATTTATCTCATTCCTCTTCAATGTCAAAAACTAATATTTGAGAAAAAAAAACATGAACCAATTTCTGTAATAAAAACATCGTTAGATTGAAATTTACCATTTAAGTGTGTTTTCCTATTACGTGAGGAAATAACTTAAAACTTGAAGAGTGAAATTAACAATTAGGTCCAACTTCATTCTCGTTCGTAGGTTATACAGAGTGTTTCATAATTATAGGTACAAACTTCAGGGGTAACTAGAGAACAATGAAACAATGCAAGAATTCCTAATGAACATAGGCCCGGAAATCAACCGTATCCGAGATAAGCCCATTTTATCACTGTGGCCACCAACTGAATACAACTCGTAGATCTACAACCTCATTTCTTACTTGGCAGACTTAATGGTCGTATGCATCTTCATTTTTACCAAACGCGACCTTTTAGACAACCTTGCGTAAGACAGTTGCTGTAGTAGATGCATGATGGAGTAACGGTTCACTTTCATTTAAACGTTCGACAGTTGTTAACGTACAAGCTTTCACAACATGTGTATCTGCCGTGCCTTACCGACACCATGACCTCCGAAGTCCCCCGACTTCAATCCTTTGAGTTTGTTGGGGATATTTGAAATGTTTCGTATATTCCAGTCCTATTGATAATATTAACGAACTCCGGAAATGCATTTTCAATATTTGTCAAGGCATTAGAGACAAGCCAGGGGTATTCCAAGGTGTACGACTGTCCACGAGAAAACGTGCTTATCATGAATGTTAGTTATATAGAGCACATGTTAAACGCTCTCTTTCTCCAGGGCATTATCGGACGTTATGTCACCACTGAGCACCTGCAGTGATGGGACATAATAAAATCCATAATTTCTCAAACGGCAGGTTTCCAGACTTATGTTTATTAGGGCTTTTTGCCTGTTGATAATACCAGACATGTAATCTCTTCTCTGCAATGACTCGTTTGTCACATGACTCAATTGCTGCCTATTACTCTTCAGAGAATAAAACTGAAGAAGAGTAATGTCCTTGTACATATTGACTTCTTCCTCCAACAAAATATAGGCCTATTATAATTTATTCTTTGCAATGAAAATGTAGAGAAAAGTACTTTTGAACATTTTATAATAATGTCATTTGTATAATTCATATAATATGTAAGATCCCTCACAACTGTAGTTTAAAATTCCGATAATCTAATTTCAGTGGCACGTCTACGTAAATTCTTAATTTGTTATGTGTCACTAGTAAGTGTACCTATAACAAATAACAATATAGTAGAGAAATATGCCACTTGGAAATTTTAAGGCGATTAGTTTTAGTATAATTACTCACTAACAGATGAGGAGGAATTAAGTAAGAACTCAGTTTTTCGGTTACTGTTATTTGGAAAGCTTCCCTCAGTTGCAATATACGATTCTCTAATTCTGTTAGAGAATGTGCATAGACTAAAATTTTTCCAATATATTGACGGACTGTATTACGATCTGCATTCCAAAGAACACATCGTTCACCAAATGTGTAAGATATTCGATGTTCTTGTTCACTAACTTTGCGAATTCCTCTAAATATCTTCAGTTTTCGTTTAGTCGCTTGTCTATCCTTTTTATCCCTACGACACTTTAGGCTGTCGAAATTCCAAGTGTTTGTTTTCTGCTCCCTGGGCAGACTTAATACGCTCCATGTCCGATGAATCCGTGACTCCTGAAAGAAATTTTAAAATAGATCCTTCAAAATCTATTACAGTCCGTTTCCTGTCAATATGAAATAATCCCCTATTGGTTTCTTCTGCCTTAGTATCTCTCTTTGTAATTTGATGTTCGATTCAGCGAACAGCGTTGCCTATCGTTATCTTAGACCAGTGGTCGACAGGTTGTGCATTTGTGACGTCGGAGCAAGGTCGGACTAGATGAGGACCTGAAGAAGAGCACACCAATCGCGCAGCCGCAAGCTATTACAGTTGTATAAGTAGTGGTTCAGGGGAATTGGTTAAGGCCAATTTTATTTATACGTTGTATTGTATCTGTACAGGATGACTCGTACGTAATGTTATTAATTTCAGGGACCTATTCTTTGAAATATTTCAAACAAACAAGTTAATTACAATTTTGCTCGTTTTTGGTGTGTGGATAAGCTTCAGGGTTTCTACCGCGTTGTCTTGGTGTTGGTGGCTGACGTTTCGAAGTAGACTATTTCCTTATCCAACAGCTGCTCTGAAGATGACCACAACACAACGGTCGAAACGTCAGCCACCAACACCAAGACAACGCGGTAGAAGCCCTGAAGCTTATCCACACACCATGTACACCAGCCGCGGAAGTCAACGCGAACACTTTCCTCGTTTTTACTTCTTAATCAAGATAATTATTATTCTATATGAAATACTTCATGAAGTTTTTGTAAAAGCCATTGGTTTAATTCCCAATATGCTAAGTCAATTTAATAGAGCGGTATATTATAATTGATAATTGGTTGAAAGAATGTTAGGATCTGTTTATAATACAATTGATTATGGTGACGATTCACAAGATCTCGAGGTCTCTGAAGACTTTCCAGTGACAGTGTCATATCTGGCTAATATCCTGACTTTGAGATTCAAGATTGAAGAATTTATGTCAACCCCTGACTTGTTATTTCCTCAGGTCTGATAAACAGATTTCATTTTCTCTGCACTAGTTATCGTCATCTTTGATTACATTCATCGCCATTTCCCTTACAGTTTAATGTCTAAATGTCTGTCGATTAACGTAGTCTTCAGCTGCATTAATCTTGATTTTCGTTACAATGCTACGGATTTCTCAAGTATCGTCGTTTTCTTTATGATATGTGGGTTTCTTCTCTGCCATGTCCAACCCCGAAGAACATAAACGTAATCTATTGACGTGCACTACTACGGTTTCTCTGCTTTCATTTCTATCCTGTAATTAATGTCATTGAGTTTTTTTATAACTGTATATAGACCTGTCCAAGGTTTACTATGCTTCTTTGTTACTCCTCTATTCAGTACTGGAAACTGAAGAACAAACCAAATCTCCTTCAATAATTACTAATCTCTTCCTAACATCTGGACTTCCTATTCTGCTTTTCTTTGATTCTTTTCCCTTACTTTATGCGTGTCCTGACTACTTTACTGCATATACTTCATCTAGGGTCCAACCTCTTTGATCTTTCTGTACAAAATACGATAGCATATCTGCGAAAATATGGTGACTCCTTTCAACAAGTCCGTTTTTCAGTGCCTGATATGTGTGGGTACGAATTTCCTTGGTTTGTAAATATCTCTTGATATAGAGTCGGTACAAAACTTCTGCCTTAATCTCTTAGTGAGGTAGTTGGTGCCATCTCTCCATATTATGTGTTACGAATTACTGAACTATGGTCTCTACTGATTGGTCTGGATTTGGAATCGCTTCGCTATTACTTCGTGAAAGCGTCTATAAAGTTCTGAGAAATTTCTTATTTTATTTTTAAAGTTCAATATAATTCTCGACTTCAAAAAAAAAAAAAAAAAAAAAAAAGTCACTCACATGAGGAAAAATACTAAAAATAATTTTATGTTAAGCAATTTGTCACGTAATTTTCTACGTTTGCTTTTATGTTAGGAGAATAAAAATCAATTCTTCAATAGGTCTAAAGTTCGTCGTTGACCTTGCTTACGAACTCATGTAATAATAGACCTTATACAAAATTGAACAATATGTCGTTTTTGTCAAACCGAAATATATTAGGCCTAAGGATTTCTAAACATTTCCTGCAATTTACTTTGGTCATCTGGTTTTTCCGAACAGAAATTTAGAGAAAGAGAAATTTCAGAATTACCAGATTAATTACAGAAGGAATAAAAAAAGCGTCTGCAATTCTATACTACTTTTCGGGCTTATATTGGCCTTAGAATTTGTATTGAGCTAGCAATAAGGTCCATCTAGTAATTGCTAGATTGGGTACTTTAAACTCATATGCCATTCTCAAGCTACATGATCTGTAACAGATAGCATGTGAAATATTTTGTGGCTAAAAATAATAGCTACCGTATAGCAATATCTGTTTTTCAGAAGCAGAGTAATATTCCTTTCTGCCTTGTGGTACTGAAGGTGACGCTAGTAGACATGAAGGAGGTGGCGGTGACTTTGACGTTGCTTGGTAAATTTACCAGCGTTAGCAGTGATAAATGTGATAGTGGTGATATTGATTACAGGTAAACGTAATGAATATTTTCTTGTTTAAGCATTTGAACCTAATGAATACCAAGCGTTCATTAAGAGAGAAAATAAAATGTAGAAGAATAAAACGTGACAGGTACCCAACCGTATTCTTTTAAATAAGAAGCCGTTAGCCATGGTACAGCTAATGAACTTAGAGCCCTGATTTCAGGTTTAAATTATGGTCATGTATTGAATCACTTCTTTATGCCATAGAAAACGCAATAATGTTGCCTTGCAAGATTATACACTTAATCATGGGCTATGGCAACGAGGACATGTTACAATGCTGCCTGACAAGATTACATACTTATTCACAGCCTACGATATAGAGAATATGTTACATTACTGGCAGATAAAGTTCCTCACTTACTCAGGATTACGATAATGAGAATATGTTACAGTGCTGGCTGGCAAGATCCTACACTTACTCATGGGTGACGATAATGAGGATATGTTAAATGCTGGCTGATAAGGTCCCACACTTACTCATGGTTATGATAGTGAGGATGTTACAGTGCTTGCTGATAAGGTCCCACACTTACTCATGGTTATGATAGTGAGGATGTTACAGTGCTGGCTGATAAGGTCCCACACTTACTCATGGTTATGATAGTGAGGATATGTTACAGTGCTGGCTGATAAGGTCCCACACTTAATCATGGGTTATGATGATGAGGATATGTTACAGTGCCGGCTGATAAGGACCCACACTTACTCATGGTTATGATAGTGAGGATGTTACAGTACTTGCTGATAAGGTCTCACATTTACTCATGGGTTACGACAATGAAGATGTGTTACAGTGCTGGCTGATAAGGTCCCACACTTATTCATGGTTATGATAGTGAGGATGTTACAGTGCTTGCTGATAAGGTCCCACACTTAATCATGGTTATGATAATGAGGATGTTACAGTGCCTGCTGATAAGGTCCCACACTTACTCATGGGTTATGATGATGAGGATATGTTACAGTGCTGGCTGATAAGGTCCTACACTTAATCATGGGTTATGATGATGAGGATATGTTACAGTGCTGGCTGATAAGGACCCAAACAATCATGGGTTATGATAGTGAGGATATGTTACAGTGCTTGCTGATAAGTTCACACACTTACTTATGGTTATGATAATGAGGATGTTACAGTGCTGGCTGATAAGATCCCACACTTAATCATGGGTTATGATGATGAGGATATGTTACAGTGCTGGCTGATAAGGTCCCACACTTACTCATGGTTATGATAGTGAGGATGTTACAATGCTTGCTGATAAGGTCACACACTTACCCATGGTTATGATAATGAGGATGTTACAGTGCTGGCTGATAAGGTCCCACACTTACCCATGGTTATGATCAGGGAAAGGATTTATATGTAAATACATATTTACTTATAAAGCTAATATAATTTATATTTTGCATTATCTTTATGTTTCACAATGTGTAGGGTTGAAAAATCCTACTTTTATTTTCCATATTTTTCCATATTTTAGAGTTTAGTACATATTTTCGTTAATTTCCATATATTTTCCATATTTCATATAAAACAGTCCATATTATATTACGTTTTACAATAAAACAAAACAAAATTCCATTAACTTTTAAAAATACATTTCAACAATAGAGATTTAAACACATGTTCAGTAATCACTTTAACATCAGAGTTATTTGAAAATTAGCAGTCCTATCAACAATGGGAAAGTAAGTTACAAAACTGTATTAATTTAATTTAAAATTTTTAACAGACTTCAGTTGTGCAGCTCAACAGTTAAATGCCAGTCAGAGTACACATAGGTTCAGTTTTGTAAATCATACTATAAAGACGGTAAATATGCCAAAAGTACGTCATTCAGTCAATTTAAAATCAAAACTAACAAGTTACATTTCAGAATTTAAAGAAGATGGTTTATCAACTGACAATAAAATATTATTTTGTAATTTGTGTCAGTGTGCAGTATCATCTACACAAAAGTTCCTGGTGCAACAACACATTACAACTAGTAAACATCAGGCCAACAAACAACTAAATTCCAAGCAGAGACAATTGTTTTTAACACAACCAACAACATCGAATGTAAGATCTGAGTTTAACATCGACCTGTGCCGTTCTCTCATCTCTGCTGATATTCCTCTCTACAAACTAAAGAATAAGGTCTTCAGGGAATTCCTTGAAAAATATACTCAACATACAATCCCGGATGAGTCAACACTTAGGAAGACGTATGCTCCATCCATCTACGATGAGACAATACAGAAGATAAGAGATGAAATTAAAGATAGTTCAATTTGGGTTTCCATTGATGAGACTCCCGACAAAGAAGGTAGACTTGTTGGTAATGTAGTTATCGGTTTGTTAAGTGAACAATATTCTGAACGAATTCTTTTACATTGTGATGTTCTAGAAAAGTGCAATAACAAAACTATAGTTAAACTGTTCAACGAAGCTATGGGTATCCTGTGGCCAAAGGGTATTATGTACGATAATGTGTTATTCTTTATTAGCGATGCTGCCCCTTATATGGTCAAAGCTGGACAAGCATTATCTGTTGTATATCCTAAATTGACTCATTTTACTTGTGTGGCGCATGCATTTCATCGTGTGGCAGAAGTGGTCAGAGACAATTTCCCTAAAGTAGATTTGTTGATTTCATCAGTGAAAAAAGTATTTCTCAAAGCTCCCAGTAGAGTTAACGTGTTGAAAGAAATGTACCCTGAAATTCCATTGCCACCAAAGCCAATTTTAACTAGATGGGGTACATGGCTAGAAGCAGTTGAATATTATGCCGAACATATAGACTCTATTAACAATGTTCTCCTTGCATTGGACTCTGAAGATGCAGTCTCAATTGATACTGCGAAAACAGTTACCTGTGACATAAGTGTGAAGAATGACTTAGCTCACATTCAGCATACATTTTCATGCATCATAAAAACGCTCAAAAGTCTCCAAAATAGGCACCTTTCACTATCTGAAAGTTTTGAAATTATAAATAGTACTGTGGAACAACTGAATCGTGGTAGAGGTAAAGTTGCAGATGCAGTAAGAGCTAAGGTGGACACTGTACTTTCAAAAAACCCTGGATATGAAGAACTACAAAAGGTTGTTGCTGTGATGAGTGGTGAATCAACAGTGAAGATTAACTTGGACTTATCCCCAGCAGACATTGTGAAATTGAATTATGTACCAGTTACTTCTTGTGACGTCGAACGCTCTTTTAGTCAGTATAAATCTATCCTCAGAGACAATAGAAGAAGATTCACTTTTCAGCACTTGAAAGAAATGTTTGTAACCTATTGTTATGGTAACAGACAATAAAAATTGTGTTTTGTTGAAACTACATTGGAAGATAAGGTACGTCCATTATATTTTTTGTTTAGTTTGATTAAAATGTACCAATATTTAACGTACATAGTCATTTTTTTATAATTTTAAGTCCATATTTAATTCCATATTTTGGTAAAAATCCATATTTAATTCCATATTTTGGTAAAAATAACTACATATATATTTACATATTTCATATATTTTTAGTCCATATAAATCCGTTCCCTGGTTATGATAGTGAGAATGTTACAGTGCTGGCTGATAAGGTCCCACACTTACCCATGGTTATGATAGTGAGGATGTTACAGTGCTTGCTGATAAGGACCCACACTTACTCATGGTTATGATAGTGAGGATGTTACAGTGCTTGCTGATAAGGTCCCACACTTACTCATGGTTATGATAGTGAAGATATGTTACAGTGCTGGCTGATAAGGTCCCACACTTAATCATGGGTTATGATGATGAGGATATGTTACAGTGCCGGCTGATAAGGACCCACACTTACTCATGGTTATGATAGTGAGGATGTTACAGTGCTTGCTGATAAGGTCTCACATTTACTCATGGGTTACGACAATGAAGATGTGTTACAGTGCTGGCTGATAAGGTCCCACACTTATTCATGGTTATGATAGTGAGGATGTTACAGTGCTTGCTGATAAGGTCACACACTTACTCATGGTTATGATAATGAGGATGTTACAGTGCTTGCTGATAAGGTCCCACACTTAATCATGGTTATGATAATGAGGATGTTACAGTGCCTGCTGATAAGGTCCCACACTTACTCATGGGTTATGATGATGAGGATATGTTACAGTGCTGGCTGATAAGGTCCTACACTTAATCATGGGTTATGATGATGAGGATATGTTACAGTGCTGGCTGATAAGGACCCAAACAATCATGGGTTATGATAGTGAGGATATGTTACAGTGCTTGCTGATAAGTTCACACACTTACTTATGGTTATGATAATGAGGATGTTACAGTACTGGCTGATAAGATCCCACACTTAATCATGGGTTATGATGATGAGGATATGTTACAGAGCTGGCTGATAAGGTCCCACACTTACTCATGGTTATGATAGTGAGGATGTTACAGTGCTGGCTGATAAGGTCCCACACTTACCCATGGTTATGATAGTGAGTATGTTACAGTGCTGGCTGATAAGGTCCCACACTTACCCATGGTTATGATAGTGAGGATGTTACAGTGCTTGCTGATAAGGTCCCACACTTACTCATGGTTATGATAGTGAAGATATGTTACAGTGCTGGCTGATAAGGTCCCACACTTAATCATGGGTTATGATGATGAGGATATGTTACAGTGCCGGCTGATAAGGACCCACACTTACTCATGGTTATGATAGTGAGGATGTTACAGTGCTTGCTGATAAGGTCTCACATTTACTCATGGGTTACGACAATAAAGATGTGTTACAGTGCTGGCTGATAAGGTCCCACATTTACTCATGGGTTACGACAATGAAGATGTGTTCCAGTGTTGTCTGGCAAGGTCCTATACTTACTCATGGGTTAACGATAATGTGTTACAGTGCGTCTGATAAGGTCCCACATTTACTCATGGGTTACGACAATGAGGATGTGTTACAGTGCTGGCATGAAGGAGGTGGCGGTGACTTATTCATGATTACGATAATGAGGATATTATGTTGCAGTGCTGTCTGGCAAGGTCCCACACTTACTCACGGTTTACGATTATGAGGATATGTTACAGTGCTGGCTAATAAGGTCCCACTCAGTCGCGTCTGTGGCTCTGGCCTTCCGTCGAGGCGCTCCGGATTCGATTCCAGACCAGTTCGTCATAGAATTTGTGGTGGACAAACCAGAGTTGCAGAGGGTTTTTATCAGGGTACTCCTTCCCCTCTATCAATCCACTAACACAAAATTCACCTCCCTGTTATTACATCTATCATGCGCAATAGTAAAAATAGGCTGGTATGAAGTCTTGGAGGTTGTACGAGTTTCAGATGCTGATACAGGAAGCACTTGGGGCTCGTGTGCGGACGGGATCTGGTTCTATCAGGGGCTGAGGCAGGATTGCCCACCTGTCAGCGTCAGATTGAAGATATGATACAGTGCTGTCTGACAAGGTCCCACACTTACTCATGGGCTACGATAATGACGAAATGTTACAGTGATGGCTAACAAATTTGCAAATTTCCGTATAAACCTAATATTCAAGTATATTTTACTGTATTGGCCGACAAGAGAGTGCAGTTTTTCATGAGCTACAGTATAAAAATGTGTTGATGCTAATGTATTGGGGATGTTATAGGAAAGCAGTTTTATGAAAAATTCTCCTTACGGATCGTTTCTCATTGCGAACTCCATTCGAATACAAAAGAATTTGAATCCATTTTCTTTTTATGAAAATCTTTGGCTGAAGTTGTGCGTATCAAATATTTTTATTTCATAGAAATCTGTTTGCCCGTAAAGTGTATAGGTCTCTCTTTTGCCTACCGCCCCCTATTTTATCTGCATTCATCCGGCTCAGATCTACGCTTATCCTGTGGTCTCGTGTCAGTGGTACTGACATCTCTCCCTCGGGTCAGTACCGAGCAGCCAAGCAAGGCCCCGTGGGAACTTTACGTGTGTTCTCCTCTGAATCACATTATCGTCAAAAGCGAAATTCGTGCAACTCTGAGATAATAAGTAATAAGTATTGTCTTGTACTTTTCATCGAGCTCGTTGAACGCCGACTCTCCAAATCGTAGAACCGGGTTCTTTATATCACACAGTTTATGAGTTGAGTTTGTATTGGTCCGAAACGGTGTTAATAGTTATTTTTTCGTGGTACTTTTCCTTAATGTCGTAGTTGCATGTAGCTGGGAAACGTTATTGTATATTTGCAATAAATTTATAACCATAACATTAATAACCATAGTTATCCTTCTCATTGTGTTGTGACGTAGGTACAACCGTATCCCACTGTGTAACATGAGGAATATTGAAACAGCCAAAGTAAACTACAATTTCGAAACATTGCTAATTGATGAAGATGAAAAGAATCAAATATTCAATAACCCAATATTACCCTATATTGCGTTATTTACGTGTCAGATTACATACAGCGTTAGCGAATACTATGAGGATCGTGGTAGTGATAGTTGGGTGCAATTGAAGAGTCCCTGCGAATGTTTCGTAGTTCCTTGCTATAATATGTGTATTCTGAAGTTTCTCCATTTTGACAGTCACAATAAAATTACTTATAATTTCCACATAGACCTACTTATTGTAGCTTTAGTATTTAACCCTTTAGTAGTCGCGCGGGGTATTGAGAACACCCCAGTCACACACACTGAGCTGTTAACTACATATTGAGTAAGCCCGTACTTTTGAAACTTTCAGTACCTTCCTTAGAATTGGTAAGGCAACACAATATAAGCGGAGAGAGAACCGTTTTCTTGGGGGGGGGGGGGAAGCAGAACCATAGAATCCCGATATAACAACGTTATAGGTGACATTATTTACCTTCTTGTCCCGTTATAGCTTGACCTTGGTATAGTATATCGGAAGATGATCATTCAATAAAGGTATTTTCGGGGGGCATATTTCTTACAGTGTTACATCCATATTAGCGATTTTTCGGACCGAATTGTCTAGGGATTGAACTGCAGGCGTATCACAAATTATAACTTAACACAATCTTATACAATCTCCTTATCTCTCTCAGACACAAACACATGTATACATCAATAACACTACGTAACAGTGCTAAAAGAAACTTTTTTTATCTGAAGCTTACCTTCCTGAAGATACCATATGAAATGTAAATTCTAATTTACTTAATCTCTTGTCTTTAACCTTTAGGAGCCGTGCGTCCATTATAGTGGCCATTTAGTATTATGGTCATGACGTGATACAATATGTTATAAATGGTATGTTATATATAAAATACGTTAATATTCTTTAATTTTATATAACATTAAAGACATTGCACTTGATTAAAACAATTTTTTGGTAATTTTTGTCTTAAAAATGTCCAAAATCATTTCAACTGCAGTTAACTGAAATCCTTCCAAACGCAACATTAAACCGATTGCTTTACATGGGTCCTCCCTATCCTTTACAACAGGTTTAATTGACTGCAGTGATCTGGACGCGAATCTGCGATCTTAGGCACGATATGCGGGCTGGACTTATCTTGTGCGCCTTAAACCACTCGGCTAACGAACCCAACACGAATTTACTCGGTTATGCAGGTATAGGAACCCCTAGTTAAGAGTCAGGCATTTACGTGCAATAGTGGCATAAGTCTTCTGTCTTCTGAGGGTTAACTTTACACATTATACTAGGATCACTTTTTTTTCTGCATTGTTATGCAGTACGTTAATCATATTTCACCAAGTGGCGGCCTGAAGACTTGCAGACTTCTATCACTTGAGTACAAGCTGTTACAAAGGAAACATTACAGTGCTTCCATTTCCTAAAATAATGAGCTATAGAAATTTTTATACATTCATAAATTTAAAATAAATTAATATTATAGTCCAGAAAATAATTAATCAATTTAAGTACAGAAACTTAATCTTAAACAGAAGCAAGAAAAATCTTTTGAATTCAATATTTTCCAACATTAATAGAAAAAATAGGGTTCTCGAGATAACAATTTAAGTAGTGTGGGGTGACAAAGTGTTACAACAATGGTCAATAATTGTAAATAGTGACAGTGACTAAACTAACCATAATAGGATAACAAATAATAACTATGATGTGACTGTGCGCACAGAGGAATCAAGAAAACGGTCTAGGAAGGAAGATAAAAAGTAAATTATCAATAGGAGTGAACAGGAGTTCGAATATTATATGTGAATAAATATTGAAACATTATTATTACTGTACATTAATTATAACATTGTGATAAGTATTAAATTATTTCATATAGTTGTATAAATAAAAAAGAGCGATATTTTAATTCTTCACTAAAAATGGCCCATAAGAATCCATTATACTTGGGGTGTTAGCAAAACCCAGCGCGACTGTTAATGTTACAAAGTTAGGCGCGACAGTGTAAGGGTTAAGAATACTGTCTCGATAGTTCAGATAATATGCAGATTGTACTATAGAAATAATAATTATTTTTCTGTGTGGTACATATTCTTTTGTATTATTACCATCATCTACTGTACTACGTATAATAATTTTCTGCAATATATTAAAATTTTGTGTTTGACGCAATGCAATTTGTTATAGTGTCACATCTACGCAAAGTTGAACCAATATCTATGCTCGCCGTACAGAATTTGTATATATACTAAGCTTATGGCAGTAATTTACACGTCCGAATAATTATTATTCTCTTTTCTATTGCTTCTCTCTTCTCAATCCGGAATGATGACAGTAGCCAACAATTTTTTTTAATATGTCAATATTTTGTATATCATATATGAGAGAAACATTGAACTTTTTATACAAGCATTCGTTTGGCATAGTTTCTTGTATGATTTCATATTTCAATATGGTGAGGGAAAGATACTTTCGGTTAGCTAATCTTTTAGTAATATTTCTATGTTTGAAATTTGTTTTAATATATTAGGGAGGTCATGACAGAAAAAAAAGTAATTTCACAATCTCACCTTTTATAGCCTATGACGTTTCGTTTCTATATGGCAAATTTTTTAAGATTATTATTATTATTATTATTATTATTATTATTATTATTATTATTATTATTATTATTATTAGTTTAGTTTAGACAACAAACGTATAAGCACTGAAGAAAACCGATGAAAGAGGAAGCATGTGGGACTCACAGGAAACTGAACACAAAGAAAAAAAGAAGAGGAACCAGACAGCAAGAAGAAGTGAAATGGGTGATTGATCACGTATTCTATACCGATACCCGTT
This sequence comes from Periplaneta americana, assembly GCF_040183065.1. NCBI lineage: Eukaryota > Metazoa > Arthropoda > Insecta > Blattodea > Blattidae > Periplaneta > Periplaneta americana. The sequence goes on from NC_091130.1 coordinate 97,832,223, forward strand.
CAAGAATAATATGCTTCGTCTATTGTTTTTTGTCTTAGGTAGCAGTAGGAGTATCAGTAGCAGCAGAAGCAGCAGCAGCAGTAGCAGTAGTAGTAGTAGCAGCAGTAATAGTAGTAGCAGTAGTAGTATTGAGTGGCTAAGAAAGAGTTAGGGACGACACTTCAGCACGTCGGCTCGAGAGTGGCCTATTGTACATCCCGAAATATGGGATGAATGAGAATGAGGTGTACCAGCCCACCGGCCTCATGAGATAAATCACCCGTTCACCCAACATGCCTCCTATACCTTCAGCCTTAAATTCATATCGCCAAAGTGACCAAGCAGCACAGGATCCATTCTGACAGTCCTTCTAAGGTGTCGAGGCGTCCTCGGAAGTGCTATTAAAGAATGATATTCTGACAGAGATATTGCGAAAGACTCAGAATCCAGAGGCGGTTTCGGAGAGGACACCCCTCCTGCAAGCAGACGAAGACATGCGTCATGACTTTAATATGCCTAAGGAATGAGATGATGTCGATTAATAATATATCTAAATTCTTTTTCTACAGGGAAGAGGGAAGGGAAATGGACCGTGGCTATGAAATTTCCTACCCGACATTTTCTAAGTAAATGTGGAAAACCACGGAAAACCCACAGGTTGGTCGGTCCGGGGATTTGAACCACTGATCTCCCGAATGCGAGCGAGTCTCGTGCTTAACTCATGAGCCACTTCACTCGGTTGCTCTAAGGTAACAATATTTTGATCTACCATTATACAAGTAGACCTCTCCAGTTTGCGTGTGCGTCTTCAGAATGAAACATGTACTGGCACATAGGCCTAGTATGCATTGATAGAGTTTATGAGTATACATTTTAGCTGCTAATGGTCATGGGAAATGAAGGTACAAATTCGAAGTGTTAACTTCAAAGAGATCAATGTAATGAACGTATTTGCCGGTTTGTCAGACTTAATGGACAATAATGCGGCAGTGGGCAAAGCACAAATCACCATCTTTCATAAAGTGGTCAAAACAGAACTTTGCAGTACATAATGAGCACCTGATATAGAAAGAACTCCATAAATATCGCAAAAGTTAACTCCTGGTACGTGAAAAGCGTAAAGCTTCGGCACTTCAAATCATTCAATTGGATCATTATTGTATCCTGATTTATAAAATGAATATCTATAGTAATCATGCCATTAAATCGCGGTGATTGGGATTAATTGTAGAGAAATGAATGCAGAATGACAATTTTTTTTCAATGAAAATGGTCTTCCTTGATTACATAATCCGATATAGTCCTCCAATATGTTTAGTATTGTCTGAAAAACAATACGTCCAATACTTGATTCATACCAGTAGTTCCTTTTGGAATTCCTCGGACTTCCACTGACTTCCTAGCTGGAGCTGTTCTTGTTCGCACTCGTTCATTGTTAAATGATGTCCAGTTATCCACCATAAGTAAATTCCTGCTACCTGCGTTTGGCCAATAGCAATTAAGGTATCATTCCCGCAGCTGTTGTAATCCCATTTTTCCAGATGTTCATTAATACATGAGCAAGTGCAAACAACAGCAGCTCCGCTGGGAAGTCAGCGGGAGTCCGACAAATTCCAAAAGGAACTACCAGTATGATTCAACCGTTGAACGTATTCTTTTGTCCGACAATACAAAACATATTGGAGGACTATATCGGAATCAAGGACGACCATTTTCATTCAAAACTTCATGACAGAGATACCATTGTCACTCTGCATTCATTTCCCTACAATCAATTTCGGTCACCGCGAGTCAAAGACATGATTCGATATCCATTTTATAAATCAGGATACATTAATGATTCCATTGAATGGTTTCAAGTGCCGAAGCAATATGCTTTTCACGTACCAGGAGTTAACTTTTGCGACATTTGTGGAGGTTCTTTCTATATCAAGTGCTCATGGTGCACTGCAAAGTTCTGTTTTGATCACTTTATGAATGCTGGTGAATTGCACATTGCCCACTGCCGCATTTTTGTCCATTAAGACTGATAAATCAGCATATATGTTCATATATATTGATGCCTTTGAAGTTCACACTTCGAATTTGTACCTACATATCCCATGACCATTAGCACCTAAAAGGTATATCAATAAACTCTACCAATGCATATCATGTGTCAGTATATATTTCATTCTGAAAACGCACTTGCGAACTGGAGAGGTCTACTTGTTAGTTAAGTGAGAATATTATTTTTTATTCTGAGTAACGAATAAAACGCAAATTTTGCACATAACAGGTGAACTTCAACATGAAATTTTGTGATGATTGATAAAAGTAACATATTATATATATTAAAGGGATTTGGGTATAATTCGTAGTAGGATCTTTTAACAAATACAGATAAATTTTCAAAAGAATCGTCTTGTATAGGCAAAGTAAAGACAAACCTACTCTTAACTTTCTTTCGGAAGGATTGTTTTCGCATAATTTTAATCACGAAGTCTACGCCACATAGTCACTTAATCACAGAATAAAAGCTTTTGTAATAAAAGCTATTACTAAGAGAATGCTCTCGCTTTTCCTCGTGAACTTCATTTTTTCAGTCTTCTTTCGTCTGTCTTCGTAATATTCCTTCCTTTATTGCACCTTATCGTAGATTTTGATAAATATTTAATCTAGTATGTTGCTGCAAAATTGAGAACCTCAAGACCTCATTTGTAATCCTTGCTACTTTCACAAATATTTTGTTCTTGAAGATATATCTTCATATGATAATGCAGACAACTCAATATGATCATTTTGTTAGAGTATTCACTTATACAGTTGATGTTTTAAGCAATAACAAACAGAAATAATATTGTCTGGACACTATATTAAATTCACTTCTGTGTGAGCAGATTTTCTCGACGAAAACTTTTTCCTCATTTTTGTTCTTCCCATACTTTCACTGTTTTCGTTACGTTCTGCGAAGAAAGGAAATTGACTGAATAAATAAGACTCAGTAAAGATTGGAAAGCTTCTAAGAATAACAGAGCATTCTATGAAGAGAATATGTTAAAAAACCTATGGAACAAACTTTGCGCGTGTAGTTATGATTATACGGAATGGAAAAATATAGTTATTGTGAAGTGTAACTAATGTTTAATTTAAACATAAATACAAGAGTTAATAATTAATGAAGAAGCAACACGGTATATTTCTCTTTCCTTTTTCAGGATGTGGTATTATGCTTCACTTACATTCCTCTCCAGATTTATATCAGAGCTACTTCCGCTTAAACAATCAGCAAATTGTTATGTTTTAAAGAAACGAGCTCCTGCAATACGAAGAATACCTACTTTTTCAGTGAAGTTTTCGTTATTTAGCGTGTTCTAGATTGCTGTCATTTCAGAATGATTGTACAGCACAAGACAGAATTTTTCATGTTCAATCTTTATGAAACAAGTGAGTCGATGTGGTACTTGAGACGCATGTGTTTGATTATTGGTATCGTACAAATACCATTAGCCAAAGGAATATCAAATATGTGTGCTGACGGCCCGGTTTCAGATTCGGCGGTTTTCGAGAATGACAAGCCCCATTCCTTGGTACATAATTTGTAGCGTAATTAATTTCAAACTATCTTTAATATCAGTACCGTGACAGTGAAACCCCTTGTTATGCATACGGCTAAATTCCCAAGGAGAAACTAACCAGAGCAAATACTGAAGTTCACGCTGACGCATGAGTTCAGGATTAAGTTAATGAACGGACAAAGATAAACAACCCGGTAAGAACATTACCATGCCACACTTCATAGACATCTTCTATGGACAGTTATACATGAATTTCTACTACGTAATACGGGTATTAATATATATTATAATTTGCTACAACATTCATGAATTTTAAAAGGTTCGAATTTGAAAAATCAGTGATACTTAAATGCGTATTAGCTACTATGACCTTAAATATTTTCAGTAGTCTGTATTGACCGATTTAGTATTAGTTTTTGCGGTAGAATTCACAAAGTAATTATTATTGTAACTGATGAGTGAAAATACCGCGTGACACAGAAGTCAGTTGAATCTAATTGGAAATACAATTGCATACAGTAAGTTCACTACTGCAAATATTCAAAATTTGTTTCATTTACTTGAAGACAGTACCTCACTCGATCCTGACATTTTTCTGTCCCGCTTAAAAGTGTTGCAGGTGGGATGTGCTGGATAACATGTGTGATCCTTTGTTTCAATTCATCTATAGATGTAGGCTCAGTCTGAAAAACGTACTTTTTCACAAATTCCCATAGAATTAAATCAAGGGATATGAGGTCTGGTGACCGTGGAGGTTATGACTGAGACCCATTAATATTCACTGAAAGTTGAAGAAATCATTTTGACTCTTGAACATCGAGTGGAGCTAATACTGCTCTGTGGGGACAATCACAGGACAACAAGAGAAGCTGCAGACGAGTTTCATCGTCGCCATTCTGAAATTTAAAAACCATCATACCAAAACGTAGCCAAATTATTGCATAAATTTAAAACAACTTTCAGTCTACTCGACAAGAAACGAATTGGTTGTCCCAAATCTGCTACTGACGGACAGCATTCAATAGATGTGATTGCGAAGATGACGGCCTGCTCTCAAAGGTTAGTGCACTATGTGGATCGAGAAAGTGGTATCAGTAGAGAAGCTGTTCGCAGAATATTGAAATCTGCACGCTTTTATCCATACAAATTACGACATTTACACACAATGCCAGAAGAGAATCCACTCAAGAGCCAAACTTATTGCAACTGGATTACACAGGTTTGCATACTGATCGATGTCCTGTTACAGTATGTTGACGAATGCTTATTCCTTTTTGATGGGCACGTTCAAACACAAAATGCACGATAATGGTCCAAAGAAAACCCAAGATGAATGTGTGCAGTTAACACCTCTGGTGCTCCAAAAGCTATGGTGTTATGTGGAATACTGGGTGATAAGGATGTGAGACCATATTTCTTTGATGGAAATGTAAACCAACATACCTATGGGACATCTCTGGACGGGACTGTAAAAGAGTTCCTGTATGATTTGCCAGTGAACAAATGGATAAGAATGTGGTTTCAACAAGAAGTATTCATTTTACGTATTCAACAAAAACAAATTCAGAAAAATTCTAGCGCTACAAAAGGAGGATATGTACTGGCAACCTAACAATACAAGTGCAAAAGGTAATTCAGATTACGGACATCATGTAGGGAACACGTCATTATGTTAATTTGTACAATAATTATTTCAGTTGTATAGTATTAGTAATGTTTCCCATTTGTCAACTGACTTCTGTCACATAGTATACAGTTCTTCTACGCTCTTTCACCAAATGATGTCAAAAGATTTGTAGTCATTTCTAAATAGCATGTTGGTGTTTCGAGTTGAAGGAATTACAGAAAAACCAATCTGGGAAGTACCTATATTAGAAAACTCTGAGCACGAACAATAAGTCCAGTTGCTATGACCATATTATACTGTCTGAAAACTTTTTACAATTTGTAATTGGAGGTAAATTTGGCAATAATTATAACTATAACGTCATTTTCTCTATTCTCTGATCAGTGTCATATAACTTACATAATAGGCAAAATTTACATTCTAGGAGGAAAAAGTTCAGGAAATACTGTATGATTCGAACTGACTTTTCTGTCTTACAAGCTAAGGAATATCTAAAGTATATATAAAATCCATCGCTAATAGCCTACTTCCAATATTACAATTGAAGGATTCAGAGCCTTAGCGGGCCAAGCGGCATTTATTAAAAACGGAGAAAGCAAGGTTAAAGTTAAGTAAATACCATAATTTAGTGAAGATTGACATATCATTTAATTTTAATGTGCATACATCTTACTTGCTGTATGTTTCGTTATATTATGGTAATCAATTTTAACTCTTGTTTTCTCCGTTTTTAATAAATGGCGCTTGGCCCACTATGGCTCTGAACCCTTTAATTGTTTACATAAACGATATTACAGTTCTCCAATCATTCCCATTACTACTTTGCTCTGTGAGGAATAATGTTCCGATTTCCACGGGAAAAATAGCTTTCATTTTCATTAAAATAATAATGTAGTTCACAATTCTATAAGGTTGTAAGAATGAAGCAATGTACAAATATTTAAATTGTGGAGATTAATGAAAATTAATGTCACCAAAATTTCATTAAAGTATAGATTATGTTGTTGAGTCAACTGCCCGAAGACAGGTCTGAACCTCACAAGTGATACAAGGCACCACTAATGAGGCAACTAAGCCAGGAAAATATAGGGAAGGATGGCTCAGTTCCTTTCTCCCTCCATTATATACATAGTGATACATATTACACTGATCAGATTTCAGATGAATATAAATAATTGTGAGGTGTACTGCCTGATAATAGATGTACATATCAGAACCTCAATCACAAGTAATAGTGTACGGACTGATCAACTATTTTAATGTAAGATACGAATTAAATATATTATTCGCGCCTTTTCTTAAATAATTCTTTTGTCATTGAGTAAAGCATTAATGGTCTCGTTCCCTTATTATGCGCAGGAATTTCCGTGAAGTAGCGGGAGATAGAAAGAAGATAGAGAACGAATTAATCGGTTTGTGCTGAAAGGGCCAAATGATAAATTATCTCCCACAAAATATGCTCTGGTCAATTAAATTCATTTTAATTGATTAAGAGTGATTTTCATATCTTGAAAGAGAGGCAGATTTCTGTCGAAATGTTCCAGTTGGTTTTACAGAGACTGCAAGTTCATGGCAAAGGTCTATAAATTTGTTGTTATGACTTCATGAGCTGCTGCAAAATTTGAGATTTCAGTTGTAGAAAAATCGCTTGAAGGATACCATGAAGATACCATGAGAGGACGTTCAAAGCAAGAGCAACATAAATTAATTTTACGTGCTTCGGGATAAAGATAGCATTATTTCAATGGAAATTAGAGAACTTATCCACGTTTAACCACAAAAATGAAAGAAATCCTTTTACAATATATAATGCACACAAGACATCGATACATTTGAGGGTGCTAAACAAAGAAATAACGTCATTTATTCCTCCTAGCACGATATCCACCGAATGAAAACATTACATGTGTTTACATTTCGGAAATAGTAAATTTACAGTCTCCTCTAGATCACACACACAGATCCGTCGTTTCTGTGCAAGAAGAATCACCGTCATAGAGGAACTTTCACAGCAATATTAACTATTACCTATTGTAGAGGATTTACATTCCATTCTCTAAAACTGACATCATTGCATCTGGTGGGTTAGGAAAAGCTGAAATTTAATCTTGAAGAACTGATCTTATAGCCGAATTTATATTGCAACATATAATTTGAATGTTGTTTTTGTAAATGAAACCACTAACATTCACACAACAAACTTATTTTCATAATGACGTTTTGTTTACAACTTAACCCTAAGGATTGCAAAGGACATTGCTACTTACCTGTTGTTATACTAATCAAACAATCAATTTAAAAATGAGGAATATATGACCTGAGGGACTCAAATCTTACTCTGATCTACCTTCTACAGAACTAATATGGTTGATGCACGCTGAGATTCTGTTGTAAATAAACCACTTACATAGCAAAATTTATTGTGATGATTAATACACTCTTGCTTATTCCTAAATCGACTACGGCTTATCTGATGCTCACGTGGGATTTTTCGTGAAATAAAGCCAGAACACCTTTCTGACGCCCATCCCTAACTCTTGGTGCAAGGACTAGTTGCAGAATTCAGTGCGTTTCCATTCTCACAATAGCCTGCCGGAAGACATGACGCGAAGGCAAACGATGTCGAGGAAATCGTTGTTGATACAGTGTTCGTGCAGCAAAAAGATTTGCTCCAGCCTCACCAACTATTTGTAGCATCGCTGTTTATTCTTTGTATGTGTACATATACGTCAAGGTACTGTTGTAAGATGCCGTCTTACGAGAGAATCATTGTTTTTATACCTGACGGGAATATTCTGGAAACGTATTCTTCTAGTCTAGACTAATAAGACAATTTTTATCGAAACTAGAAATAGGACATAATTACGTAGATATATTATATGTATGACAGGTTTAAAACGCTGTAGACGGAAGCGGGATTCGAATTCGGGACATCTCAGAAATCCGCCATCCTAAGCATTCATAGTACACAAATCACAGCTGCGCATATGTAGATTCAATTCAATTGATTTCAATTTATTAAGCCATTAAACATACAGTGATAGGCTTCGTCATAAAAAAAACATATATTTGAAAATACACATGTAATTGAAAACAGTATTAGAATGAAAACACAAAATATTTTGAAACTCTAAAATTAATGAAAACACTTCATTCTTATGTAATAATTGTAACTAATCTAAATAACTTTATTTATTAAAAAACAATTTCGATGAATTTATGTTAAGAAATTCATCTACAGAGTAGAAAGGATTAATTAAAACCCAATTATAAAATCTAGCTTTGAAACTATTGGTTGGTAACTTATAATATTGACTGGGGAGCTTATTATATAATTTCATCCCCATGACAGAAAATTTTGAACTAGTTTTATGTAATCTACAGTATGGAATATTAATTTGTTCACTATTTCTAATTTCATGATCATGTATATTGGCTATTAATGAGTAATTGTCTATATTTTGTCGAGTGTAAAGGACTAGGTCGTATATATAAATTTATGACAGTTAATATCTGTAATTTTTTGAAAAGAGGTCGACAATGTTCAAGATAGTTTGATTGACATAGAATTCTAATAGCTTTCTTTTGCAAAATTAAGACACTCCCAATTTTGCTACCATTTCCCCATAAAATTAAGGCATACCTAATTATCGACTGAAAGAACGAAAAGTAGGCATATCTTAAATAATTTTGAGAAACACGTCACTAATTTCTGTAATAAACATATAACTGTTTATAATTTTGTGCATATATATTCGATATGTTTTTCCCATGTTAAACTGGAGCCTATAGGCCAAAGTCGCAACCATACAGATCATCTTGAGAGTTCTGATTTATAACTGACGAGATGTATTATTATTATTATTATTATCATTATAGAATATTCAATTATTATTCACATTATTAATATTATATTATGCGAATTAACAATAATAAACATACGTCAGATCGATGAATAAAAGAGAGGCTACTTGTTAGTACAGCCAATAGGTACACTTTTCTCGTACGCGATGAGAGCGTAAGCAATTCCACAAAGCTGGTTTTAAATAAAAGAACATGCTCTAGTGGTAAAACAGTAGGGCCGTATTCATAGACATTTTTAGCGCGGGTTTCCGGTGGATGATCAGCGTTTTTCATATTCATAAACCAGTGTTAGCGATAAGATATGATTTGAATTCTGTACAAGCTGGTACAAGTAACCAGTGGATAGCCGGGGCTAGCTTAGTACGCTCGTAGCACGTGCTGCGAAATGTCTGTGAATAGCACCCTAGAGGTCTTAAACCGGCAGCTTTGCACATTTCCTAAGATGTCATTTGGGTTGCCTATTCGGGAAAGCTGAACGGCGATTCGGGACAGCATATCCTATATGTTACACTTCTGCTCCAGTTTTCCTGTGTTTTTTTTCTTTTGAGTATTATTATATTTTCTTACCTTTATTATTGATATCTGCTTTTTGGTGCCAATTTTGAGACTTTTTTTCCCGTGATATCTTAAGAATGATTTTTCCAGGAGTGGTGGTCCGTGTTGGTGTGTTTACCTTGTGTTGCTGGACATTAGTCATTGATATTAAGGTGAATAATTTTTGCTGCTTGATGAGCATTTTTATTGTGATTATCTCTTTGACTTAGGGTTGATTGTATTACGGAATTTTCGTGATTTTTGTAAAAGATTTTAAAATTTCCAAAATTAAAAATTAGAACAATATGATTTTTATATTTTTCATAGGAAATAGATATAAAATGTAACTCATCTTAAAAACTACACTTCATACAAATAACTAATTGAAGATATGAAATCGGCCTATCCGTTCTAGTGAAATGCACATGCCCGTTTACTTGATACTGTCTACTTGTTGACTAGTGAAATTAAGAGTGTGTTAAATTATATTCTTGCTGTTAATAATAAGATTATATGAGGGATGAGCACCTGCCTTCCGAATGCTAATGTAAAACTAAGCTTTTGTTAAAATCTGTAGATAATTCTTAATTGAAATGCAAGAGAACCAGTACCAAAGGGGTTTTCGAAAGTATTGTAAATAACCTGTTATCAAAGTTTCACTGAATTAGAAACTTATTAGGAAACGAAGTAAACCTCATCAATACGACCATAAAAATATCCTCGAAAACTGTACAATAAAAGTAATGATTTCCAGATAATAATAGGAACTTAGAAGCCACAAAGATCACAACAAATTGAGTTAGATAAAAGTTACGTGTATATAAGAGTTAGGCATACATATGAATTAAACAGTAAAATACTATAGACTATCAACTATGCAATGAGTTACAAACTCTGTAACAAAATGAAACTAATATCTGTACAGAATATGTTAAAATATTTCAAATAATATTATGTAACAGGAAGAATTTATAATTAGAATAATTGTGAAAATATTGCGCTACGAAGATGCATGTCAGAAGAAAGAAATTAACAGTCACTGACTACATGGTCAAGTCAGTATCGAGTAGACCACGCTATTGATATAATGCTTTTCAAAGTCGATGAAGAAACAATTCTGTAATTATTGGAATATCATATATTCACTGTTTGTAAGTACTGATTTTCAATTCTCTATTTTATTCTGTACATGCTGACTTATATGTTCACTTTAATATGATTTAATCCACTAAGAAAGTTACATTTCCAAAATTTACTATTGTGGACTTGTTTATTTCTAATGAGTTTTTAAGTTGGTTATTTAACGACGTTGGATCAACTACTAGGTTATTTAGCGTCGATGAGATTGGTGATAGAGAGATGGTATTTGGCGAGATGAGGCCGAGGATTCTCCATATATTACCTGGCATTCACCTTACGGTTGGGGAAAACCTCGGAAAAAACGCAACAAGATAATCAGCCCAAGCTGGGATCGAACCACGCCCGAGTACAATTTCAGACGGCAAGCAAGTGCCTTAAGCGACTGAGCTACGCCGTGGCTTTCTAATGGTTGTTGTGGGTTTACTGTTTTGCAATCAAGAGGATCTAAGTGTGTTTGTGAATATAATATGAACTTTTTATTTAGGCCTATTTATATTTATTATTATACTTTTCTACGTTCGACGCTGACTACCCGAATTTTTCCTACACTTTAGTGGTTATTTTATTTTTTTTTAACACATTCCCCAAACAGGGATTGCCTAGAAGACAAAGTATACCATTAAACAAATTTGAATATTACATATTACATGGAAAATTTATTATGAATATTAAATCAATTCAAAAAGGAGAAAAAAAAAGAAATTAGAGTGCAATATCTTATCTGAGATTTTTTATTTATTTATTTTAATAGGTTATTTTACGACGTTTTATGAACATCTTAGGTTATTTAGCGTCTGAATGAGATGAAAGTGATAATGCCGGTGAAATGAGTCGGGGGTTCAGCACCTCAGGTTACCCAGCATTTGCTCATATTGGGTTAAGGAAAAACCTCGGAGAAAACCTCAATCAGGTAACTTGCCCCGATCGGGAATCGAACCCGGGCAACCTGGTTTCGCGGCCGGAAGCTCTAACCATTACTCCACAGGTGTGGACTTATCTGAGGTGATTTCTTAACAAAGAAATCGAACCTTTCACCTTACTTATTCCCATTATGGCCGTTTCTTCATGTACTAGACAACTGCCGAATGTCCAGTTTGTAAAAAAGTCTGCAAATCTTCTGTTGGTGTCAATATTCACATTGGTAAAGCTCATCCGCAACAACGACGGAACAAAATCGTGACTCAATATTATTATCTGTCTACTTCTACTTCTTAAAATGATCTAGTTTCGGACAATCATATTTCTAAAACTAATAGTACCGGTAATGATCTAATGATCTTCTGTTGTTACTTGCAAGCACTTCATTTCAACATGCGAATAGTTGTAATATTTGCGATGCAGTGGTTCGCAATAGTCATAATGGCAATCCGGTGCAGCAATGGGAAGACCGTATTACACGTATTCTGTCTGACGGAAATACTGATGATCTGGAACTATTAACGAGAGACTTACTAAATTTTTTTTCTTGATGAAACCACTGAATTACCTGGCCCTCAACATCCAGCTATACGGCATTACAAAAATCGCAAATTAAACGCGCAGTATACGTATAATTATCAATCATCTAACTATCCTGTGAGAAAGTCTATTCCAAAGGCGGAAGTAAATTTAAAAAAAAAAGAATATGAGTTGGCGCAGTATAATTTTTATAATCAAGGAAGGAAAATAGCTCGACAAATTTTACGAAAATCAAGCAAACAATAATGCTGCAAAATGCCTCTTAGTGTTATTTCTGATCATTTTGAAGATGTATTTTCGGAAAATAATGTTTCACCGCTATCCAATTTCGCTCCTAATAGTGATTTACATGACAACATTACTGTTACTGAAGAAGACATTCATAAGGCTCTTTATGGCATTAAGACTGACACGTCCCCCGGCCCGGACCGCGTTTCTGTTCGCATATTAAGGCATCTCAATACAACGACATTCCTAACCATATTTACCAATGCAATGCTACAATTTTCTTTTATGCCTTCTCCTCTGAAACAGGCTCGGACAGTTTTAATTTATAAGGGTGGTGATGAAAAAAAAAATATTAGAAACTGGAGACCGATAACAATTTTTCCTGTTTTGCGAAGAATTATTGAAAGAGTGTTGGAATAAAAATTGAGAATTTATAAGCATTAAATCAATATCAGCGAGGATTTATGGCTCTGCGTGGCACGCATATAAATTCTTCAATCGTTAATGGTTGTCTTCAATCAGCAGCAAATTTAAAAAAATTGCTGTATCGTATTTGTTGATGTATCTAAGGCCTTCGACTCCATCGGACATGAACATATAAAAAGAGCCATTATGCATGCATGCATTCCACGGCATCTCTACAATCTAATTTCTTCTTCGTTATCATCCAATACTATTCAAATTGAATCAAATTTTCAAAAAACAAAACCTATGGCCTTAAACTGTGACATAGCACAGAGTTCTCCCTTATTAACCACGTTATTTAATTTGGCAATCAATTATGTGATGCAAAATCTAACTGATTTTGATATGTCTACTAAATATGGCTATTCTTTATCAGATCAACTAACTCATTTGTATGCTCTAGCCCTCGCTGATGACCTTGCTTTAATTTGTAGCACTAAAGCAAATGCTACATCGCTTGTTGATTTAGATGAAAGTACCTTAAATGAAATTGGTCTTCATATAAATCCAGCTAAAAGCAAGGCAATAGTTTTACAAATAGCAAGCTATGTGCAGATGACATTATCTCTCTACTAGGCTCTGTTATTTCTTCATTGGGTGATAAAAATGAGCGTATCCGATATCTCGGAATAGATTTCACAGACAAAATCTCCTGCAATAAAAATAAGACTATCAAAAACATATTTTCAGACTTGGACGGACTCGTCCAAATGAAATGATTAAAATCACACGAAAAATTAAAAATAATAAACGAATATGTATGACCAGGAATGATTTGCCTTGTGCAATGTGCTCCAATCAGTTATCTGATACATTCTTACGAGATAGCGACAGAATTATTAAAAGTGCTGTGAAGGAAGTTGGGAATTCTTTGTGCAGAGTGGGAGGCCAGCATTCAACATTAAAACATCTGCAATCTTCTTTAGCGCATTAATGATATGCATCTTAACTTCGTAAGGAATCTGCACCTTGAACAACAACTTAATCTACGTAGACTAAACATCAATAATTCTATTCCTCCCAACACTAAAGGTCGACAATTGTGGGAGATCTTGCGGAACAGAAATTTTTATTGACGGTGCAAATTACCTCATAAGGGCAAAGAGTTATCGTGTATTCTGAGTGCCCCAAGCCAAATTCCTGGACGTTATCAAAAACAAATTTATCAATTTCAGAGTACATTAATGCAATTAAAATATCCAACAATTTATCTGCAGTTAGATCTGTGCCCGACAGAAGTTTCAACACAACCCGTTGCCGTCATTCCGGCTACAACGAGATGGAAACTCTTGGTCACGTATTGGGATTCTGTCGAAAAACGAAGCTGCTGCGCAACAATCCACACCATAACTTTAATCTTATTTGGATTAGATGCCAGTCCAGGGCTGCCATATGTATGACTATAGTCGTACGCATACGACTATTTTGACTAATTGTACGAGGTACGACCGAACTCTATGTCGCACGCAATTTTTTACGATTATTTCACTGAAGGGAAACAATTATTTTGGAACTTATAATGTTGGTTTATAACTGAAATAAAATTAATGGTTAATTATTTCCTTTTAGACAAGTTTTCTTCATTCAGTATGTCCTTGACTAATGTGAAAGAAACATGCTTTTAAGGGGAGAAACTGGTTTGAAACTCGATCTCGTAACTATGCTTGCCATACAAGTCATAATTTGTCATCTTGAGCGCTAGGTTTCAAGTATACGGCGCGGTTATATCAAAGTAATACATGTTTAATTTTATTAACTTCCTTGTTTGTTCGACAAAGGAAGTCTTTTATGAATGAAATAGTATCGCAGTAGCATTAATAAGTCTAAACGAGCCGACATTATATAGGTGTCGGGTTTTAGTCGACTGTAGATGAATTAATTTGATATAATTTTCAGTCGCCGCATTGATTGATATTAAAATATCTGCCGCCGCGCCGGCCAAAGATCGAATTTCTGCTGACTTTAAACATAACAAAGTTGTTTCTAACCAAGCGTTATCGTGCACGCTTTACGGCGATAACAGTGTTGATGATGAAGAGGTGGGTGGTGATTTGTTTAAATCCTGAATGTCATTGTGGATGTGTACAATAACTAGTAGTAAATTCGTAACATTTGGAACTAAAATTGACTGGTAGACATAGGATAATATAATATATAGGTTATTTTATGATTATTTATCAACTGCAATGGCTATTTGGCGTCAATGACATGAAGGTGATAATGACTCCAGCGCCGAAAGTTACCCAGCATTTGCTCTTAATGGGTTGAGGGAAAACCCCGAAAACAATCTCAACCATGTAACTTGTCTCAACCAGGAATTGAATCCCGGCCCTCTCGTTTCACAATTAGACATACTAACCATTAATATACAGCGGTGGACTAGAATTATATATATATATATATATATATATATATATATTAGAAAGCTGAGAAATGTACGACAATTTTATGTTGAAGTACGACAATTTTCATTTTGGCGATTCCTTTATCTGGCAACCCTGTGCCAGTCTGAATTTGGCAGTCCAAATGGAAACAGTGGCTAAGTTACAATTCACCTTATCAATTGATTCATTGAGCGTATTGTGTCTGAAATGTATGTATAGTTGTAGGTAGTCAGCATAGAGGTAATATCGGAAATAATGTAAGTTCTTTGATACGTCATTAATGTAGATAAAGAAGAGTAGGTCCCAATACAGTGCTCTGTAGTACTTCCCCCTTTGTCCATCGCCATGATGAGAACTGATTATATCAAATGAAACACGCTGTTGACGGCCACGTAGGTAGGACTCCATCCAGCTCAAGATATTGACTGACAGGTGCTAAGTCTTCATCTTTGCAAGAAGCAGATGGATATCAGCAGAACTAAAGCATTGCTGAAATCGAGATACGTTAGTGCCGTTACTATCCTAATATCCATAGCTTCCCGGATATCCTCAGACTCTTTAAGTAGGGCTGTAGTAGTGCTGTGTCCAGGCCTAAACCCCCGATTGATAGTCTTCAAGAAGTTTGTGTTCATAAAGAAAATCCATGTTTTCTGTGACATTATGTTCCAGTGCTTTTAAGAGGGTGGGAAGAATTAATGTTGGTCTATATTGCTTTACTGTAGATGATAGGTAAGATTTAGGAAAATATTTTACTAATGCAGATAGAGAAGCAGAAGAAGAAAAGTAAGGGGAATAGAAAAACTAATAATAAGAATACAGTTACGCAAGAAATTGGTATATAAAATATGGTAAATGAAGTGATAACTTTATCAAAAGAGTGGGAATATTACGTTCAGAGAAAGAGAACATATCACATTACTGAAATCATTATTTCGTTTGAAAACAAAACATGTATGATGAAAGAAGACGGCAGTTCCTGAGAGAAAAATAGAAAAAAGAGAAGGACATAAAAAGAATAGTAAAAAGAAAAAGTAAGCGAAGAGCGTGAAAACAAGTAGACGGACGAGATAAAAAATGACAAAGAGAGAGGATAAAAAGAATCTGACTTGTTGGTATAAGTTAAGAGGATAATAATAATAAAGAAGGGAAATCCAAACATACGAAAATGATGGCAGGGCATAAAAGGAAAGTATAATAACTCTGTTCAACATTGAAAATGTAAATTGAATAAAAATAGCCAATTGTTACCAACTTTGTTGTTCTGATCATGAATACGAAAGAGAAAATTAAAAATTAGCTCTAGTTTTCATTTTTCACTGCTTTGTTATAGTGTGGTAATTTTATAGGGATTTTATACTAAGTTAAAAAAATAACAACTGTACAACGGTATAAGAAATGTTAACATTTTTTTCAGTTTCTAATCTTCCTTATATTTCAATATTCTGACGGCAAACATCTTTTATTCTTAATTTTCAGTGATTTTTTGTCTTTCTCCTGCCCAAAATCAGTAATTGTTTATGCATATTTAAGTTCTTTTTTCATACCAGATATAGGAGCGATTGTTGATATATTTCTAAATACGTGGCGATTCGAGTGAGTTCTGTTAAAGTGAACGTAAATGAGATGAGTTTATGTGAACAGTGCTGACACCTTTTGCTATATGTGTAGAGAAGTGTCATTTTCTTCATAAAAACTCCATTAATCAGAAAAGCCTACCAATATTATTTTGTTGTAAAACTAGGAAACCAGGATAAAACCTGGACTCTTCATGTACTGTGCAACACTAGTGCCAGCAACTTAAGAAATTGAATTAATGGGAAAGGACATTCAATACCCTTTGCAGTGTCCATGATCTGGAAGAAGCCAATCAACAGTGTAAATACCATACGGGGAGGACTGTCAACACATGAACTACCCAAAGAACATTACTTCTGATGAAGAGGAAAAAAGTGGTGATTGGTCTTCTGCACCGTGTACATCAAAGGATCCTGATTTTCTTGTAAATGTACCGTATAATGAGTCACAGAGACTTACTCAAATTGATTGAAGTGATTTCATAAGAAATTTTGGTCTCTCTGAAAGTGACGCTGAGATTTTAACATCACGATTACAACAGTGGAACTTACTGTAATAAAATGTAAATATTTCAATCTACTTGAGAAGGGGCACATCTATTCACAGTTCTTGGGACTGATAAAGCAACGAATTGCAAGGAGACTGTGGATAAACTGCTGTCGTGCTATGAAGAACTTCGTTGCAATATGTCCTTGTATATTTGCTTCCTCCATAATCATCTCGACAAAGCAGTAGTGTTTTCATTCATGTGTTCTGTTGTACTATTTTGTTGTTACTCTTAATATTTTATGTTCGTATTTGTGAATGGCACTAGAATTTATCAACGTCTATCATATCACAACATTAAAGTAGTTATTTACTTGAAAATTTATTGGTTTGACTAATTCCTGGAATATGAGTATATTTATTTAGTGAGTAATTTGATGCTAAGATGCGGATGACTTACCTAAAAAACTATAACTAAGTATTTATGTGGATGGTGATATTTTATCATCTTATGCAAAAATTAATCTGAAAGCCCGAACTTGATGTCATTTACACCCTTTCAATGGAAATTGTTGATCAGTGTAATTTAATATTTATTTATTTATTTATTTAATCTGGCAGAGCTAAGGCCAATAGGAAGAGAGAAGAAAAATGGGAATAAGATACAGAAGATAAGGATATGAATTGAATGAAACGAAGAAAAGTGGAGACAGGAGAGAAAAACATTAAGAGAAAATTAAAGAATAAGAAAAGAAGGAAGAGAACAAAAATGAATTAGTGCAAAGATAAAAACATGAGAAAACTTAGCAAAATGCATGTTTTAAAGAAGATATACTATACTTCGTTCCGTAATGTCTGACAGTAGAGTAGGAAAGTGCTAGAATTGCTATTAAACTAATTGCAGAGATCTCATTTCATGCTGTCTTGAATTTGGGCGGGGGTGGAACGCTTCAGACCGCCCAACTTTAAGTCAAATATGGGATGTAATCTCTATCATTAGTTGAATAGTAATCATACTTTTCTCCTCCTCTACTGGCAATGTTTACATCTCTGTCAGACATTACGGAACGAAGTATATTTACAACCGGTGACTCCAAAATATACTATGGTGCATTGACGGACAGATGCGGCAGTAAAGTTTTTACTATTTACCAATATTGACATAGTTTCGTTTCATGAAATTTAAAACATATTATGGAAAACAATTTGGATATTCTTTTTAATATCATACTAATCATCATCATTATCATCATCCATCACAGTTGGTTCATTCTATCCTTACTCTCGTGAAGATTTTTCATCGTAACTAGACCGTTAAAGGTAACGGATTTGCCTGGCCATGTGGTCGGCATAGTAATAGTAGGATATATGACCAATTTTGTATGTTCATCTTGTGTTATGTTAGGCTCTGTGACTGGAAAATTCAACATTTGTGGCTACAAGTTCAGTCTATTAAATTTCTGATGTTCGCGAGGAAAATAATTATAATTAAGCCTATATGTAAAGGGTGGAATGTGTTCAACGAGATTCCTTTCAAGGGACGTATCCTGAGCATATTATGAATGAGACAGTCATCTACCGTTTTGACACTTTGCGCTTAATTATCTTACATAATGAAATGAGATCCAATTATCCTTTAAACACATTAAGAAATACACATTTTATAAAAGACGTTGCATTACTTTTTTTCGCGCTAACTAATAATTCTGAATAATGTTTGTGTCACGTTTACAGTTTAAGGATATTTTATTACTTTAATTATTAATAAATCACTTTTTCTAAGATAGTGCATGAAATTTTATTTCACCCACTGTTATCATTCTGCAAAGTAAGCTTTCAAAACACTAGTGCATGAAAAATGTAAGAATCACTTAATGCACTGCTATTCATTTTACGCACTGCTAAAGAAAATGCAATATTCAATATACAGACTTCAGTAAGAAATTAATGCATTATCTCGTTCTTACATAACGTAAATATTACACGTAACACAAGTAAGTAACAAATTTATCTTTAATATTTACACTTTTTGTCATTATTCTGAAGTTACGTAAGTACTCATTGCAACATGATGTAGCAGTCAACGTTTCCTAATAGCTAAATTTATTATGGCTGTTTTAAATTAACATGAAATCGTATTCAAGAATAAAACATACTGTCATTCCATGGATACTTATTTCTCATTGGTTTTGAGTTCAGACGGCAATGACATCGTAATCTCATAACCTCTCCAAAATGAAATATTTACTCACTGTAAATTTGGGCTATCATAGAAAACGCACTGTATGATACACATTCGTAAAGTTATCTTTTCGGCTCTTCTGTGCTTTGAAATTCAGCTTCGTCGCGTTTCACAAAGTTTACACTCGTGCCAAAAAGAGAATCTTTACGAACTTGTATAATAAATAAAAGCCTGCCCTCAAAGAACCTTATATATCAGTATTTGGACACGCTGAGATTTTCATTAGAGAAGATTGTAGATCGTTCAAGATATATATTAGCACCAGAAAGTAAATCGTTTTCCACACAAATGAGCCAGATCTTTTAGTTGAAAGTTGCCTCCCCTACAAGAAAGTTTTATATCAACAAAGATGGCGGATGTTGGCAATCTGAGTGTGTCACCAAGCGCATTCTTAACGTTGAATAAGAGCAGGAAGAGAAAGATCATTCAACTGGATTGCAAGAAGAACATATTATGCAAACGAGTGAAGAATAGCGGAAAAAGATCTACATCAACATCAGGGCATGTAGTGAAAGAAAAACAGTGTTCAACTGAGGTAAGGGCCGAACGTTGTATATCACATACGAGTTGTTTAAGTAATATTTTCGTATTTACATAGCATGTATCACATTTAAATTCACTAAACATAGCATTCTAACATACTGTATTATTATAACGTTTGTTTCCGTTTAGGCCCGGATTTGCAATCTCAAAGGTTGTTTTAAGAAATGCTTAAAGATTACTGTGGCGAATGTAATGGTTCCATCTCAGTGGAAGCATGCAGTAGCTGAGTCACGTATCAAGAGACCATTCATTGATGGACCAGGAAGATTTTGTAGACATTTCTGTGATAGACGAAACCTTGAAACATGATCCTACATTAAAAATCACACAAATTCTGTGGATAAACTTTTTGGCAGATGATTCCCAAGCAATCATTATCAGAAAAGGTTATAATATACTACAGCCATAGGTAAAATACTCTATAAAGAAGAAAAGAAGAAGTAATCAGCGAAGAATTAAGTTGCCTGTAACAGAAATTCAATTCCCTCAGTTGTATCCTGCTTTGATTTCACTCACACCTGAGAAAAAGAGAGATTTGCTTGACATGTGTCAATATCTGCAGCCACAGAGCAAGCAATTTTATGTGGACTCACTCTCTGTAAAATGTGGCGAGTGAGGTTTTTCAGATTGTACTCGTATGTCTGAAGTTCATTATGTATTATCTTATTTAAAACACAGGACACAAGTGTGTTGTGAAACATACTAACTTACTTACTTACTTACTTACTTACAAATGGCTTTTAAGGAACCCGAAGGTTCATTGCCGCCCTCACATAAGCCCGCCAGCGGTCCCTATCCTGAGCAAGATTAATCCAGTCTCTATCATCATACCCCACCTCCCTCAAATCCATTTTAATATTATCCTCCCATCTACGTCTCGGCCTCCCTAAAGGTCTTTTTCCCTCCGGTCTCCCAACTAACACTCTATATGCATTTCTGGATTCGCCCATACGTGCTACATGCCCTGCCCATCTCAAACGTCTGGATTTAATGTTCCTAATTATGTCAGGTGAAGAATACAATGCGTGCAGTTCTGTGTTGTGTAACTTTCTCCATTCTCCTGTAACTTCATCCCGCTTAGCCCCAAATATTTTCCTAAGAACCTTATTCTCAAACACCCTGAACCTATGTTCCTCTCTCAGAGTGAGAGTCCAAGTTTCACAACCATACAGAAGAACCGGTAATATAACTGTTTTATAAATTCTAACTTTCAGATTTTTGGACAGCAGACTGGATGATAAGAGCTTCTCAACCGAATAATAACACGCATTTCCCATATTTATTCTGCGTTTAATTTCCTCCCGAGTGTCATTTATATTTGTTACTGTTGCTCCAAGATATTTTAATTTTTCCACCTCTTCGAAGGATAAATCTCCAATTTTTATATTTCCATTTCGTACAATATTCTGGTCACGAGACATAATCATATACTTTGTCTTTTCGGGATTTACTTCCAAACCGATCGCTCTACTTGATTCAAGTAAAATTTCCGTGTTTTCCCTAATCGTTTGTGTATTTTCTCCTAATATATTCACGTCATCCGCATAGACAAGAAGCTGATGTAACCCGTTCAATTCCAAACCCTGCCTGTTATCCTGAACTTTCCTAATGGCATATTCTAGCGCGAAGTTAAAAAGTAAAGGTGATAGTGCATCTCCCTGCTTTAGCCCGCAGTGAATTGGAAAAGCATCAGATAGAAACTGACCTATACGAACTCTGCTGTATGTTTCACTGAGACACATTTTAATTAATCTAACTAGTTTCTTGGGAATACCAAATTCAATAAGAATATCATATAATACTTCCCTCTTAACCGAGTCATATGCCTTTTTGAAATCTATGAATAACTGATGTACTGTACCCTTATATTCCCATTTTTTCTCCATTATCTGTCGAATACAAAAAATCTGATCAATAGTCGATCTATTACGCCGAAAACCGCACTGATGATCCCCAATAATTTCATCTACGTACGGAGTTAATCTTCTCAAAAGAATATTGGACAAAATTTTGTACGACGTCAACAAAAGTGATATTCCTCGAAAGTTACCACAGTTGGTTTTGTCCCCCTTTTTAAAAATAGGTACAATTATGGACTCCTTCCATTGTTCTGGTACAATTTCCTTTTCCCAAATAGCAAGTACAAGTTTATAAATTTCGCTATATAATGCGCTTCCGCCCTCTTGTATTAATTCTGCTGGAATTTGATCGATACCTGGAGACTTGTACTTTTTCAGATTTTCTATCGCAATTTCGACTTCTGAAAGCGTGGGTTCGGGTATAAATGGCTCAGCAGTTTGTATTTCAATTTCGTCCCGATCATTTCTATTTGGCCTATGTACATTTAGTAGTTGCGCAAAATAGTTTTTCCATCTGTTTAGGATTGATGGAGAGTCTGCAAGCAAGTCACCATTCTCATCCTTGATCACGTTTACCCTTGGCTGATATCCGTTCTTAAATTCCTTTATACCCTTATATAAATCTCGAATGTTTTTATTCTTACTATTTGTTTCTACCTCATTCAGTTTTTCCTTCAAGTAACCTCTCTTTTTATTCCTAAGTGTACGACTTGCTTCCCGTCTTTCATTGAAATAATTATCTCTCTTCTCCTCGACTGGATCCTGTAAGAATTTCAATTTTGCCTGTTTCCTTCTTTCTACTACCATGCAACAATCTTCATCAAACCACGGTTTCTTTTTCTTAGTTTCATAATAACCTATGCTCTGCTCAGCTGCAATTTTGATACTATCTCTGATATTTTCCCACACGCTATTAACATCTAATTCTTTCTCAACTTCGTCGGAACTTTCTAAAGTGGCAAACCTATTCGAAATTTCGACCTGATAATTTTGCTTAGCTTCCTCGTCCTTTAATTTCAAAATATTGAATTTAGTAATATTAACTTGTTGCTCTACTCGCTTGGCTACTGATAATCTTTCTCTTAATTCTCCAATCACCAAATAATGGTCAGAATTTCAGTCTGCACCCCTGAAAGTTCGAATATCTACTATACTAGTATGTCTCCGTTTATCTATCAAGATGTGATCTATTTGGTTGTGTGTCAATCCATCTGGAGAAGTCCAAGTATATTTATGTATATCCTTATGGGGGAATGTTGTACTTTTGACAATTAAATTTTTCGATGTAGCAAAGTTGATTAATCTAACTCCATTGTCACTACTAATTGCGTGTAGGCTCTCTTTTCCAATAGTTGGTCTAAAAATATCCTCCCGTCCTACTTTAGCATTGAAATCCCCCAATAAAATTTTCATGTGATATCTAGGGAAATGATCAAAAGTATGTTCCAATTCCTCATAGAAGCTATTCTTTATATGGTCGTCTTTCTCTTCTGTAGGGGCGTGAGCATTTATAACTATGATGTCGCACCATCTACCCTTAAGTACTAAATATGATAACCTGTCACTGATAAATTCGATCTTTTTTACTGCTGATTTTATTCTTTTATGAACAAAGAATCCTGTTCCTAATTGGTGATTATTGTTTCCTTCCCCATAATACAACAAGTAATCTCCTATTTGTGATATGCCATTCCCATCTAACCTAACCTCTTGTACTCCCACGAAGTCTATTCTATATCTAGCTAGTTCTTTAGCTACTAATGTTACCCCTCCTGTTCTATAAAGACTAGTTACGTTCCAAGTGCCAAATCTCAAAACCTTATTCCTTTGCTGTGGTCGTGCCAGAGAATCAGTCCTATTCCGAGGCTTATTATAGGGATACGTAACAAGCTGTTTTTTACGGTGATGGGTTGTTAGCCCTTCGCCCAACCCCCAAGCTGGAGGACCACCCCTTATCGGCAAACACATTTTTTTTTTTACTTACATAAGACACATTCTGTTTTATTTCTTCACAATTTGTTACATAAATAAAATATCTCATGGCTTCCACATTATAATAAATTAAGTATTGTATACTGCAGCGGTGGCGAAAATGTAATCGTGCGCCGAGCCACTGTGTAACCTGCAACGTGCATAGCACTATGGAGGTAGGCGGAGACCCGAAGGGGAAGTGAAGCAATTGTCTGACTTATCAACGGATTTTCATTTTCCTTACGTCAAGCACTTAAATATAATTTTATACAGTACAAGGCTACAAACTTACGTTTAGTACGTGTAACGAAGAAAGAAATGAACAATAAATGAACAATATCACAACCTAAAATTAACTGTCTTCAGAATGTCTCTGCGACAAAGTTTCAAAATCAGGAATTATGTCACTTACTGCCAGTCGTAGTTGATCACGAAGGTATTTGTCTGTCAGTCGTGATCTAAATTTGATTTTTACTATTTTAATTGTCGAAAATAATTTTTCACAAACGTAAGTTGTAGCGAACATGGCTTCAACAGAGCAAGCGAAAGAACGAAGCTTAGGATATTTATTTTTTGGTAAAGATTTGAAAGTTCAACATTTGTCAAGTCCTTTACATCTAGCTTTCAATTGACATCACATAGTAAATCAATGAGTTCAAATTGATGATCTAACCGCATTATTCGTAAATCTGCTGAAAAAGGTTCGACGTACAGAGATAATGATGATGATGATGATGATGATGATGATGATGATAACAACAACAATAACACTTAACCTTTTAATGTTTTATCAGTAACATGCAGTATAATGCCGTTTTATGTTATACAACCTTTTTCCTCGTAATACTAGTGAAGAACTCATACATTTAATATTCTCATCATATTGACAGCAAAAAAATGCGTCCTCCCATCCTACATGGAACTTTCGTACATGGTTTCGAGAGAAACATATGCCACTCGCAGGTCAGAGACAAATACAAATGGGACGGAGTTTGACTCAAGTGAGTGAGAGGGTGGGGGTTGGGGGAGGTTAGAAGCAAGCGAAATGCACAGCTATCACTGCGACCCACAATGTCTCGCGAGTCACGTTCTCGCCACGGCTGGTATACTGTATTTAGAGGCCTCCTTTGCTACAAAAGTACCCATGATCCTTCCTTTCTGTATTTCTAATAAAATAATGTATGTATTTAGAGGATTTATGTATTTACCATAAATGAAAATGCAGCGGAACTTGTGATAATGTGATATATAACGTCCTAAATCTGTGCTAATGTACAACTTTCTTCCACGGTACCATGTAACAGTAAAAAATTATTGTAACTATGAAGGAGAAATGCTAAGTTTTATTTACAAGACTTAAACCAAGATCAACGTTACATAAAGATCAAACTATTCTTTTTCATTCCTGTGATGTTGCCAAATGTGATATACAACGTTCTTTGAGGGTAGGCTTAAACTATTAAGTGATGCATGTTTGGCAACGATGACACCGAACGCGTACATAAACCTACTGCCCGACTATCGCTAGAAGTAAGGACACTCATCTCATGAGAAATGTCTGATGTTGACTTTGAGTACATAATCGCCCTCTTTGCAGCGGATGAGTGTTTCCATACGTTGGAATATGCTTTTGTATATACTGCGATGTTGCAATTTTCTCTACAAACAAAGTCGTTTTCCTGCTAAATAAAAACAAATAACGGAAAATGGCAGAAGTAGTAAGAATTTACTCTCCCAGGTATCCGAGAATCTTAACTCGAATCCGCTAAACTTGTAGCCACAAACAATGGAGCTTCAATCAGAACGAAAACTATAATTCGTTTCATTTATTGCAGTTTTAACTTGGAACTTTAAGTGGACAGGTGTTCCGGGAAAGTGTTCGTTACAATTTCTGTAATACTCCAGGCGAATGTTAGTCCTTAGCCGGAGCGCGCTGGTACAACCCGCAACATATCACTTCTCCTTAACGGCAGCGAATCGAAGCAACCCAGAACATAGCATTAAGAATATAAATACAATAACTCTTAGGCTT
Source organism: Periplaneta americana (assembly GCF_040183065.1). Taxonomy (NCBI): domain Eukaryota; kingdom Metazoa; phylum Arthropoda; class Insecta; order Blattodea; family Blattidae; genus Periplaneta; species Periplaneta americana. The sequence goes on from NC_091130.1 coordinate 97,858,167, forward strand.
ACTAATGTAACGTGCATCGCGACTTTTTAATTTATTTCATACACAACATAACCCACAAGCATCCAAACACATATAACCGCACAACCACCAAGTTAAAGCTTCAATTATCAGAATTTTAGACAGCCGCTGTCATTGTGTATTTGAATCGTTTGTTCTTGAAAGGTCACATGTACACTATTTTGACAAACTAACTTATGACCAGCATCTTATTCAGCACCGTTTGCTGAAGAAAAATCACAATTATGTGCACTCTACCGAATGTTACAGTGTAAAGAGGTTTCTGTTTAGTATTGAAACGGCACGTGTCCAGGACATGTGATGTATCAATAAGAAACTCTCTTCTTTTCCCATCATTATTTGTATGATGTACATATAAAATCTCACGATTCCATTCTTTGTTTGGCGAGTAGTTGAAACATTAGGAAAAGAAGTGCCGAAAGATGAGATTATATACTTTCAAATTTCACAGTATTCAATGATGGTTTTTGATGCTAAGTACAGTGCTTGCATATGAATATATTGATGACATAATGACGCACATATTCAAGTTACTGCAGAGAACTAATATGATGTATCCTAATGACTTGAAACTACTTTAAAATAAATTATATTATGGAAAAGTTCCAATAAATAAGAAGAAAATTGCAAAAGTATGCAGTACGTACTTTCCGAATATCTTCAATTTTATGAAGAAATTCTCCAGTGGCCGATAGAAGAAAAAAACAATGAAGATAACTGAAAACTTCAGAGGAAATGTTTAATGAAGAAACTTAAATACTTTTATGTTTTTAAATTGCTTAATTTCAGAAATAAGAGATATTGCCTTAGCAAAATAATGTTCTTAAGAGTTAAATTCTTAAGTATTTCTTAGCCAATAATATTTAAAAGACATTTAATAACTTAAAAATTATTTCATTATGCTTTACTTACTGTTTATTATTAAAAGGACACAAGTCCATCATAAATATTATTTTTCTTGACAGTTAAGTTTTAGTGATGTTACCATTAGTTCATGCATGTAAAAGTAACTCTACACCTTTGTCGTAGAATAAAAAATAACTGATTACACTACAAAGTACCATTAGCAAAATATACAGTTTTTTGCTTCTCCTTTCAAATTGACAAAAGTGGACATGTGACCTTTCAAAAATAATTGGTTCATTTATAGAATTTTTTGTTTACATTTGTAAGAGTGTAACTGCAACATGATGTCATTATTTAACACCAAGTAAAAGAAAAATACGACACTCTATATACATATAAGTACTTAAAAAGATTAAATAACAAGAATCTCTGCTGTACGATGAAATGAGTTACAATTTTTACTTTGTTGTAATTAGTAGAAATGGTTCTGCTCGCATTTTGCATTCCGCCTGTATTCAACTTATTTAATTACAGCGCGGGCTGAGGAGTTATCTACATCTGGATCGTCATACGTGCCACCAAGCTTATGTACTGCGACTGCATATTCTTCTTTTAAATTGCTAATACTCTGTGAGAGAAAAATAAGTCACAGATGAGTAGCAACATGACTGAATTTCTCAGTTTAATACATCGTATTAACAGGTAAAACAACCTGCGCGGACCGGGGAAACAAATTTTCATATACCGGTAATGAATTTCAATGCTATGAAATATTACCAATATGTTATAAAATACAGAGATGTGAAAGCTGAGCGTACGGCGCCATGTTACTTATGAAATATGCTGTTACCCGTAATTCCATACAATTTTATGGATCCATTTTTGATCACATACTTATAACATGGAAGCATAGTAGAATATTCTGAAGTGTCCATATTATACAGAATATATACTCCTATTTGGTATGAATAAAAGGTAGTAGGTATTTTTATAAGTTTTTTTCGTGTTATTCTGAGTACGGTTTGTAGGAGGTTCAGTTCTGAGTATCTGTTGATTTGTGTTGAGTTTAAAGTTGAGTCTTAAAAAATTGCAGTATTTATGAACGATGTAGTGTCTCATGTAAAAAAAAAATAGAAAAAACGTGAACATGTTCATTTACTTACTTAAGACTTTTAAGGAACCCGGAGGTCCATTACCGCCCTCACATAAGCCCGCCCTCACATAAGCCTGCAAGATTAATCCAGTCCCTATCATCATATCACACCTCCTTCAAATCCATTTTAATATTATTTTCCCATCTACGTATCGGCCTCCCCAAAGGTCTTTTGACCTTCGGCCTCCCAACTAACAATCTATATGCATTTCTGGATTCGCCCATACGTGCTACATGCCCTACCATCTCAAAAGTGTGGATTTAATATTAATAATTATGTGAACATGTGGATCCAAAAAAACTTCAAAAGCCTTTAACGCTTCACAAAAGTGAACGTAAATTGGTCAAACACGTATTTGTTCCTCAAAAATAAAATTACCTATAAAAATATGAATGACTCTCAAATTATAAGGTTAGATGGTATTGTTATTTATAATTAACGATTACAGTTTATTTTGTGAAATATGCATAGCAAAATTCAATTACTTGTAACTTTAAAATTATATATATATATGACTGCTATGGTCTCGTGACCAGAATATTGTACGAAATGGAAATATAAAAATTGGAGATTTATCCTTCGAAGAGGTGGAAAAATTCAAATATCTTGGAGCAAGAGTAACAAATATAAATGACACTCAGGAGGAAATTAAACGCAGAATAAATATGAGAAATTCCTGTTATTATTCGGTTGAGAAGCTTTTGTCATCTAGTCTGCTGTCAAAAAATCGGAAAGTTAGAATTTATAAAACAGTTATATTACCGGTTGTTTTGTATGGTTGTGAAACTTGGAATCTCACTTTGAGAGGAGAGGAACAGAGATTAAGGGTGTTTGAGAATAAGGTTCTTAGGAAAATATTTGGGGCTAAGAGGGATGAAGTTACAGGAGAATGGAGAAAGTTACACAACGCAGAGCTGCACGCATTGTATTCTTCACCTGACATATTTAGGAACATTAAATCCAGACTCTTGAGATGGGCAGGACATGTAGCACGTATGGGAGAATCCAGAAATGCATATAGAGTGTTAGTTGGGAGGCCGGCGGGAAAAAGACCTTTGGGGAGGCCGAGACGTAGATGGGAAGATAATATTAAAATGGATTTGAGGGAGGTGGGATATGATGGTAGAGACTGGATTAATCTTGCTCAGGATAGGGATCAATGGCGGGCTTACGTGAGGACGGCAATGAACCTCCGGGTTCCTTAAAAGCCAATAAGTAATATATGACTGTTCCATAATAAAATACTCTTAACATTGTACTTGGAATTCCATAAATTGATTGTAATCTCCAACCAACATTTCGTTAATGACGATTTCTAGTATTATTTTTTGTTTTCTGTTTTATTAACGTCACTTTTCAGATTCATTCTCCCTTTTAAGTTATTTATCTACTTATATATTTATTTATTCATCATTAAAATATACAAAAATGAAAACACAAACACTACAGCATGGCGATAGCATGTGAAAGTCTGTAAAAATTAGGCATCAAGTTGCGATGTTGTCAAAGAGGAAATATAACACGAGTATATTCTAACTTTTAAATCATGAAGAAGGCTGTTGAGATGAGCAGATACTCGCGTTAGGTAATTTTTATTATTCTTATGAAAATGAATATGTTGTAGTGGTTATGGGTGTATAGTCACAGAAAATGCTCATACTCGTAAGTACAAACCTTGATAAAGTATTCAAGTTTTATTCTTACTATTCATTATGAGACATCACATTTACAACAGGCAAGCATACTTAGCTAAGACAAGAAGAAACTGTGCAGAATTCAATCGAAAATAAAGAAGTTCACGAAAGTCAGAATTCTTTCAATGTATTTCTACGGTGCAGCAACACGAGATGTAGCAGTTGTTTTATACCGACGTCTTAACCGAACTCTACTTCTGTTTCATTGAAACAAGAGTAACCATAGAGGAACAAGTTCTGCTTATTTTTAGACAGGGAAGTGCAGAGTGACATATATATTTGTTTTCCTGAGCATAGGATTAGCTTTTGTAGAAGCGCATATCAGTACTAAAGTAGAGCCTGTAACCTGAAAAATGTGATAAAGTAAAACGTGCCTAGGTTGGACATCTATGGTCTCACTATAATGTCTCCAACTTAGAAAGGTGTCCAACACAGAAGGAAACTTTTCACGAGATCACAAATAGGCCTACATTGATAAAATATGACAAATTAACTATGCCTATTTACATTTTAATAATTACAGCACTGTATTAATTATTATGGATTTATTAATTTGTCCTATAGAATAATCTCTCTAATGTGAACAATTAATATTTGAGGATAAAAATTCGCTCCGGCGCCGGGGATCGAATCCGGGTCCTTGGTTCTACGTACCAAGCGCTCTGACCACTGAGCTACGCCGAATTCAATCCACAGCACCGGATCGAATCTTCCTCTTTCAGTGTTTCCCTTTGTGGCCTGACTCCAAGTTAGGCATATATGTTGACGTATATGATACGTAGAACCAAGGACCCAGGTTCGATCCCCGGCGCCGGAGCGAATTTTTCTCCTCAAATATTAATTATCAATAGACTTCGTGGAATTGCCACGAGAATCTCAAGGTTTACTGCGCACGCGGTATAGAGTGTATGAGAAGGGGGCGTGTAAAGGATGGAGTATGCCTCTGATGTAAACACTGAGTAATATACTGCGGTTACAATAAAACCTATATCCTGCATTCAAGAAATATAATGAATGATCATTGAAGTAGCACATGTCTAAACACGTAAATACACAATTATTTTATAGTGAGATATATTACCTCTTAAAATTTATGTAAGAAACTCACATCATCCTTGAATATGTGCATTGCAGTGAAGAGTTACGTACATTTTCAGCGACTGCAAAGTAACCTCCTCCGACGGTCACTTAATCGGTTTTTATATTGGGAAAATGTACGTTCAACATCACACGATGTAATACGTACATATTTGAAGAATGCAAAGTCACTACTTTTTAGTACACCAACTTCAGATATCTTGTCGTGACCTGATGGTGCATCATTTATAATACTAAGTTGTGAATAGGCAGAATTTTTAGCAATAACGTTTCTCAACTTATATTTCACTTTTTATGAAATTAATGAATTGTTATTTTGGATAACGGTTTGTGATACTATATTAAGGGCTTCTGAGAGTTGTAGTTTAGACGATTCTAATAGGATGATGCTTTTGGACACGATTTTAAAATTGGAAACAATGAACAGAATATCTTCCAATAGCTGTTCAGAAGGCAATGATTTTGCAGCTGCAACAGCGGAACTGTCTGTGTTATCCAATGCATCAATTACCTCCATTATTTTGCCATAATGTTCTGCATAATAATAACAGCATGCAACACGTTCCCCAACGGATCAAGACTGGCTGCGGTGGTAAGGGTATTCCAGGGGAAAATATTTGGAACAGCAACATTCTCATTGTACTATGTTTGATTGAATTCTTGTCTGCACTGAACAAATGTTAAGCTTTGACTATTCCAACCACAGTAATCCAAAACCAAGTGCTTACACAGGTATACATTAGCTGTAGCTCCTCTATCTATTTGGACCGGTCACAACTCTGAACATGAACTGCTTATACTGCGAGACCGGGCTGTCGCTCACCTCCTCTATACTACCGTACATCGGCAACCTGATTGCATGGTGCGTGTGGCAATTCAACGAAGTCTAATTATCAACATTACAGAGATTATTCTGTAGGGCAAATTAATAAATCCACAATAATCCCATAGCTAGCAGTGTATCATAACTGCGGAATCCCGGCCAAATAAGTCACTCAACTGAGTGCGCTCCTAGTATAATGGCAGTTGACACTACACATATACATCAACATATATGCCTAACTTGGAGTCAGTCCACAAAGGGAAACACTGAAAGAGGAAGATTCGATCCGGTGCTGTGGATTGAATTCGGCGTAGCTCAGTGGTCACAGCGCTTGGTAAGTAGACCCAAGGACCCTGGTTCGATCCCCGAATTTTTCTCCTCAAATATTAACTGAATTAATTGTCTTCTACACAAAAGTTTAACAGACTGTATGATTCCTTCGTCTAGTGGCTGTACCTCACTGGTTATGTTGGTTGGGAGAAACTTGACAATGACATTCCACAGATTAAGTTCAACATGGCATGTTGCATTATCAACCAAAAATATCAGCTGTCATCCATGCTTTTCTACTGTTTATGTTTCACACTGTTGATTTTGAAATGTCAAATTCCTGTGCAATTTTCCTGTAACTTATTCCACTAGATAAACGGTCAACAACTTCTTTCTTCTTTTCGATAGATAGCTCCTCCAACTTACATTTACTCATACTGATAAAATTAAGTAAAACTTCACGCTCACACTTCCAATAAGACTACAATGATTTCACACACAGCTCACCATTATTAAAAAGTAAAACTATTTTAAAGGGAAGTAGAATATAAGCTTAAAGGCTGTACAGTTATAGGAAAAACCCGTCATCTAGCTTCACTCCACTTTCATAACACTGGAGGAACTGACCTTCTCACCCCACTTTCAAAACACTGACCAGTGTTTCAGTAGGTACAATAATCAAAGTCAATGTGCTGTACTATCTAAGATAGGACCGCAAGAGATGTCCAAGATCCAAGATAGAGGGGTGGACATGTAATATTACAGGATTTTCGCCGGTTCCAATCAGAACCGTCCAACATAGCGAAGTGCCCATGATATAGAGGTGTCCAACTAGACAGGTTTTACTGTAGTTACAAAACTATAGAAGTTACAAGTGATTATTTCTTTTAGATAAATGGAATAATACGTACTGTATGCAAGGAATGCTTCCGTTAAACTTTGGATGAAAAGGGAAAGTTCTTAATGTCTGTTTTAAAGAATAAATAATCGAGTACATCCTGGTGTTACGACACCTGACCAGCGGGTAAACTTCATATCTGAGAAGGAAATTGAAGAAGTAAAAATCCACATATAATCTTTCTCCTCTCGTGAAAGCCATTGCTAAATAATAGGAGATTATCTTCAAACTCAAATCTTTGAATAGTGTATGAACTTTACATTGAAAAACTTCAGACCCTTGTATCGAGGAAAATAAAGTAATGAGTTCCACAATATAAAACCAAAAGTTGACACTCGTTGTAGCAAATGCGATGCGCTTAACGTGAAATTAAAAGTAGCAAGGAAAACTTGAAATGAAATAAAATGCAAACTTAGGGTATGAGTCAGAAGGAATTAATAAAGACGTAGGCCTATCTACCTAGCAAAGAATGATTCATAATCTGCATGGACTAGTGTCTACCAATACTATTTCTTAATTTTTCAGTCGCGTTTTACACACGACAATTGTGGACATACAATGTACAGTGCATGCATTATACCCAGACACTCCCCCACTCATCCTACAGAGCTGCGCACGAAATTGAATGAGTCTACTTACGAATTATTGGGGAATGGGTTTGTCTTTGTCTTCAACCTGGTAGTTACACGCCCGACCTCCCTTTCTATTCCTACCTTCTCCACAGAAACGTTGTTCGCGTACTGCACATCGCGAGTATCTTGACAAAATGCTTGAGCTGTAACTGCGCGACACGGCAATTGGATAATCTACACATTTTATGAGGCATGAAGCTGTAGCAAGAGCAGGAGGTAATGAGATTGCATCTTGTTTGTACCACTAATTAAGCATTTTCCCAGGAGACGTTAAAGAGTTGTCGTTACATTAAGATATATGCACGCCGTGGTCGGAACAAGAACTCCCTCGTTTCGGGAATGTTTCTAAAAACCATTGCCTGAGTTTTGTGCAGTTAATTATAACTGTTTCATTTAGGTTGACACACACAGAGTGTAATGTTGATAACGCCCTAATCGAGAATAAAGGGAGGAATCTTCCGTTTGCCATTTAAATTCCTCATGATTAGTTTCAGTTAGCTAGACCAACAGGAAAGTAACAACAGCTGATAGTGAAAGATATAAGGAAATACAATTTCTATAATTTACCTTTCATGTTAAACAACATTATAATTACCAGAAAAATAAACGTGAAAGGTGGACCATGTAAGTGGCACATTGTACAATGATTGCAATATCTGAAACAAGAGAGAATTCTGTACTGTCAAGAATCTCTGCAAGAAGGACATTTTAAGAAAGTTAGATTCCTTTAAAGAGGTAAAATCAGTCTTCGAACTAAACCTCTTATGAAAAGATACATCAGTGTAGTTGCTATTTCAGTCGACAAGAAGAAAGACTTGTTGGATTTACTTCAAAATCGTATCACTTCTATTTCATTATTTTTCCTTCAATCTAAAGACAACTAATGTTGGATGTACTTAGATTTTGATGACAGTAAGATGATAAATAAGCTAATGGCCAGAGCAACATATTGTATTACGAAAATTAGGTTACTTTTAAAATTAAGTCGTTAACAGGCATTTATAAGAAAATATAAAATATAAATTGCTACATTTAATTTGCCAGGAATATTAAGGCTGGCGTATCCCTTGGTGCTTTTCGACGGGAGTAGGCTACATGCTGGCACCGGGTTTCACCTTCTCCCTTCCACATCTGCATTATCATCATTCATTTCATATATTAAACTTACACAAGCACTTACACATATACATACCCCTGTACGCGAGAGATACACATCATGCAGAGTGTGGCCCGCCGCATTGGTGTTCAACTTGAAAATGTGTCACAATCCAGTCATCTATCCGCAATATGCGGAATCCTAATCAAGAAAGTGAAGTGGGTAAGCATTAGATACACATATTTCATTTGTTCCTACTGTTCAATATAATTATAGTAAACTAGTGGCCTGTAGGAATAAATGCTGCTTATCTGTTGGATGATGATAATTAAAATAGGCCTATTATTTCGTGGAACATTCTTCTTGTGCAGAGAATGAAGCCAATGTAATTGCGTTGTCGTCTTCTGAAAATAATACTTATTTTTAATATTTTTTGTATGTATATGTACATTATCACTATCTTCGCCGTGCTCAATTGTATTTTAATTTGGATCCCTCACACGGCTGAAAGCTAAATACAGTTGCCTGTGAGTAAATTAAGAAGAGAAATCAAAATTTTCTTGAAAGTCGCCTTTTGGCTTTGTTTAAAGTCACACCGAATGCTTGCATTAATGGGAACGGCAATTTTGTCATTAAGAAAGGCATGTTCAGATCAGATTATAATATCTCTGCACTTACTTAGAAATGGCTTTTAAGAAACCCGGAGGTTCATTACCGCCCTCACATAAGTCCGCCAACGGTCCCTATTCTGAGCAAGATTAATCCAGTCTCTACAATCATATCCCACCTCACTCTAATTCAATTTTATATTATCCATTATCCTCCCATCTACGTCTCGGCTTCTCCAAAGGTGCTACATAACCTGCCCATCTCAAACGTCTGGATTTAATATTCCTAATTATGTCGCGTCAAGAATACAATGCGTGCAGTTCTACGTTCTGCAAATTTCTTCATTCTCCTGTGACTTCGTCCCTCTTAGCTCCAAATATTTTCCTTAGTACGTTATTCTCCAAAACCCTTAATATTATCTCCATTCTTGACATAAAAATTTTTACTTTTCCAGCATCTGCAAGATCTTCCAATTTTACAGATTTCGTCATTAAGTCACGTATCACCATGCGTACTTCACTGAGTAAGCGTGGGCCCAAGTCATATTTCTGATATGAACAACGAACGATAGATTTTTGTGGTGTAATTCCTGAGAGTGTAATGACGTGCTTGTACTCCAGCAGTATGTTTAACTTTTCCGCCAGATCATCTGTGTTGATTGAGTCGACATTGAAGCACCGCTTGGAATAACTTGCAATTAACTGTAGCATTTCTTTGTTGATTTGATAGCAATTGCTTTTGGCTCCCTTCAGACACTCATTTACAATATCAGCATTTAAAGAATTGCTATAAATCTGGTTGGCAATTGAATTTTCCTTGCATTAAAATTGTTGGGAATATTAATACTATTTTCATAATGATTATTGTATTGAAGTGTACCAATTGCTAATTGATGTAACGACTCAGAGAACACTCGTTCATTGATATTGGTAAGCATAATTTGGCCAAATGGAGAGTAATAAAAGAAAGTATCATTGTTGGTGTGATTGTTGTTCGGTGCAGTCGATAGTAAGTAGGAAATCTAGTTTAGACACCGAAACATTGCGTAGAGGCAGCTACAGGTTTAAGGAACACTATGTGATGACGTCAGTTGTTTACTTTACTGATGTACCTTCAGGTTCGTATACAAAATGAAAGGCGTCGCGTCAAGTGAGCTCTGTTCATTCGAAGTTTAATATGTGTGGATCTTGTATTGCTTACTACCATTCTAATAGTTGTTTCGACACAGCATGCCGATTTTCTGTTTAAAAATTTAACATTCCGTATGGAATTCAGCAAAGTTACTGCGAAGCTGTGTTAAAATATGAAACTTTGCCTATGCTTGTGAAATATTTGGGAAATGACTATTCTATCTCAAGAACGAAAATATAATATTATGGTGTAATGTTTTTAAGTTAGACATAAAAGTTAATAATAATAATAATAAGATCGTGATTTACAAAAACATAGTGACTCTAAGAGACACATTAAACGTGTGAAATATATTGTTTAGTGATTTGATTTCGGTTCAGTGTACTTTTTATTACAACTTGTGTCTGATGTTGATATGTGCGAATATTCCATTCAATAAACTTAAGAGACCACATTTTAAGCACTTCATTGAAAAAGTATAGTTACGCTTAAAAAATTGCCGACTCCAAGAACAACTATGCGTCCGCAATATTTACCCTTGTGTACGAAATAACTTTCAATTCTATACGATCAGCTTTTGGCAACAATAAAAGTGTTAAACTGAAACTAAGGAATGTTCTTGATAAGATCCTGCATATTCGACATTTTTTGAAGTGCAATATGAACTAAATAACAAACAGGCACAAGATTATAATAAATATAAACTATTTCAAAATATCTCACCAATAATATCGTGTGAAGTTTGAATGACAATCGAAACAGGTTTATATTTGACAATTTACGAATGTACACAGTTGTACAATGTGGTACTTTAGGGGTTAAGTACAGCTTACAGTAGTAAATTTTTTTCTCCATTACTGTATCATGTACAATAATGAAAATCAGTATGTGTAAAACGCTGTACTTGTGATATATGAAAAAAATATCTTTACGATGAAAAAAAAATATTTACTTTTTTTTTTTTTTTTTTTTTTTTTTTCAAAATTCAGTTTACTGTCCAGTGATGACTCAAAAACTATCCAACATTCTGTGATGAAATATTTTGCAAGTATTTATGCATGTCATATCTACATTATGATGCAAGATCACTTCTCTAACTTTGATAGATTGTCTGTTACAAAATAAATTCATTTAAAAAATGTTCAAATATCTTCTAACGCAAAATAAAACGAATATTATTTATTACGGAATGTAGTTGAAAGAGCATGAGTTTCAGCAATAAAATAAAAGCGAGAGAAAATGAAAAAGGTAACAAGTTTATGAATTATGAGGGAAACGCTTCATCACTGCACAGTGGACTACCATCATTATGAATTTAAGAAATATATATAAATATTTTTTTAAATCGTAAATATATATATATATATATATATATATATATATATATATATATATATATATATATATATATATATATATATATTCATATAGCAGTAGGACGGTGTTTTGCAAATATCAAGAATGGAGGAAAAAATGTTGAATATTTCCAAAAATTTTACTGTTGTAAGCTGTACCTAACCCCTTAAAGTACACAATTTATTTTTATTCAAAATCTATCACCATTTTCTATAACGGAGAGGATGAGGTAAGTCGCTTTCGTAAATATATGTTATACCCTACTTGTTTTAGTCACCTGATTATACTGAGCAATATTTCGATTCAAGCAAGCAATGCTCTGTAGAAGTCCCTCTACTCCCCTGAGTTGATGTAAACAACACGACTTCTATAATACGGGACGGTGTTTGAACTTGCATCCGTAATAATAAGTGACGGTCTATGTTTAGATTTATAATAGACCAACAATGTTCAAAAAATTAAAATAGAGAACGGATGATAGTGAACAGAATAGTGACATTGTAAAGGAAAATGATATGAAGCGAATGTATAATAACAACATTTCTACTTAATACAGACATTAAGCTATTGTACAACATTGCTTATTTAGAAATGTGAGGGCTTGAATGGCATGCAATTTCGGGAGGAGGTGGCACTACGACCCAGCACAGCGACCACCATTCAAGATCTATTGTGCTAACCCTCTAGGTTCGCGCGATCCCAAACCTACACCGCCTAACTACACTAAAGTTTTCTGCGTGCCCGGGTTTTGAGCAGACAACCCCACTCGTCCCTAGACCAGTTCCCTCCGTGTGTCTCCAGCCCGTAAATGATGACGAAATGGAAGGATGTGTCGGAATGATGGAGATACCTACAATGGGAAACGGAAGAACCCCGAGAAAAAACTGGAAGAGCTTTGACCGCCACAAGTGTCACTATGAATTTTGCAATGAAAAACCAAATGTCTGACCGGGACTCGAATTCCAACCGCATGTGTGACAAGCTGAAGGTCTAGCCACACAACCACCGCAGGGACAATGTGAGGGCTTGCCTATACGGCACAGAATATTTCACAAGTTAATTAAAATAATTTATAAATTGTAGGTTATATTGTAGATAAAATTGAAATATGTGATCCATATAGTGTAGGTCAGGGGTTGGCAACGCGATGGCCGCGGGCGCCATTCAAGATAGATATTTGGGCCCGCCTTATATTTTGTAATACTGTATATATATTTTTAATAGTTTCGATTGATAATTAATGGGATGTCGAATATTATTTTAAATTTACTTTGTTTATGATGTAGCCGTCATTAGCTGAGCAATTTTAGTATGAAATTCGTTGCAATATCTACTGGCTTCAATGTTTTGTTCCTATAAATATCAGGAAAGCCGTGGTTCTAGAGGCTAATAAAAATGGAGATGTGAAGATTACGATCGCCGGCCCGCTTATCCTGTGACAGACTGTGCAGTTTGTTTTACTGTGGTGAGATTTCGACAAGGGAAATAACCTATAATTTTTTAAATAAGAAATGGGAGCAGAAAGTTTTATTTTGCAGTTGTGAAAGTATGAATGAGTGTGTTTACTTTGTATCTTTTCCAAGAAAAACAACGTCGAGAAACGCAAGTTTCTCTGTGAATAGTGTGGATTCAGAAATTAGAAATATAAGAGTCAGTGATTCGATGACCAAGTTGAAAGTACATATAAACACACAAAAGTCATCATTAGTACCATTAGGCCAGAGCTGGGCAGCAAGAGCAGATTCTACTCTATGACGGGGAGCCATATGATTTCTCTTCACCCCTTTCTTCCCCGCCGTACACCGCTGATTCAGTGACGGATGAATATTGAGCGTCCCCGTTTAGAGTCTAGATCCTCTCTCGACGCCCAGCCCTGCATTAGGCAATTGGCCTGTTACACAAACTGTAAATTATACCCCCTATAAAAAAAGAAGCAAAGATTTTAGGACCAACAGTATGTGCATCTTTCAAAGAAATGGTTGACATCAATTGGTCCATTACGTCTGCAAGAACTCGAGCGTCCATATTTCAGCATATACATAGAACCCTTAATCTCTTTGAGAGGATATGGCATATAAACGTATTTTGCCTGTCCAAATCGTTGTATGTAGCACAGATTTTGCCTCTTCCGACAAAATACTAAACAGTGTTAGACCGAGCAATAAGCTTCCATATCTGGAAAATATATTTTTACAAGCTTCCAAAAACACAACTACATCTACCAACAACGAAAGGAGGTTTACAGCTGATTGCAATTAAAGAAAAAAATCAAGCTCTTTTGACACGGAAAATTCTTCGTGCGAAACACGATGAAAGCGATCTCATGGACAACAAATTTTGGCAAAATCACATTCCACTACTATGCAGTAAAACGACCATCTTGCCGCAGACGCTGAAAATGATTTGGAAAGCAATAGAGTCATATTCCCCAGCAATACCACGAATGACAAGAATCAAAACACGAAGATTATCTACACTTATCTCATGAAGATAATTCCACGTATCGTGGAAAAGTTTCCAAACCAAAGATGGGGGAATATATGGCGCAATATGCATGTGGCGAACATCCCGACTGCATGGAAGACAACAGATATTGCTATCTCAATCGGATTATACCAACTGAAGAAAAGAGACATCGTCATAATTTAACAGATTCCCCTGCCTGCAAGAAGTGTGGGTGGTTAGACACACTGAAACATCGTGTCACAAATTGTGGTGCTGCGAAAACCATATGGGAAGGAGCAAACGCTTTACTAGTAAAAATATGGCCAGATTCGCAACTACATGATTGTTTCCAAACATTATTGGTATTAGACCCACCAAGAAAACAAAACAAATTTGTAACTGTACGGCTTCCTTCAGGATTCCTGCACTACCAGTTGACAAAGCCCCTACACAAAATGGAAGAATTTTTACATATGTTGAACGAAGAGGCTGCCAAATTGGAAACGAAGAACGACAAGTTATGCCAAATTCTAAAAGAACTCAAACTATTACAATTGAATAGTTAATAAGAGGGAAAGAAAATTCATTTTTATATGTACAATTATATTGGTTTGGTCGTATTAACCCTTAATTTTCTATACAGTATAACATTTTTAACAATTGTGACAGGAGACATTTAATGGACTGTGCAATACTCAGTGTCATTCAATGTGCATCGCTGTTCATTTTAGCTTATTATAATGTAAATATTGAGAAAATACAGGGATAATCATGTGTATTAAAAGAATGTTCAATAATGATACAATTGAATGAGGTGTAATTAGGTGCATCTTATGTTATGTGATATATTTGTTAATATGATGTGTCAGGAATTATATGAGGTGATTAATGTGATATATTAGGATGTAGTAAAGTGAAATATTTTAATATATTAATGATAATATATGTTGACATTTTGTTTGCTAATATTTAATATTATGTGCTGTACTTAGTTCAATATGGTATGAAATTATGGTGTATAATTAGTATTTAGGTTAATAAAGTTGACTCGATTTGTAGGCTGTGATTTAATGTACTGCAATTAGTGTTGAATGAGTTGAAATAGGATAAGAGTGACTGTGTTGTATTTATAGCAATGTCATGTGTTCAGAAAGAAGATCAACCTTAGAATAACTCGATGTAATGTGTTGTGATATCATTAGATTAATGATGATTATGTGTCGTGTAAAGAATTAATTTAATGAGATGTTATAAGATAATAATTTTTAATGAATTAAGTTCTTTCTATTTCGATATAACATAATGTGAGGTCTTTTAGTTCAATATTCTGTAATGAAGTGCGAGGCAGCTAAAATAATGTGAATGAGATAATATGGCTGCATTTAGATTTATATGATGTATTGCATTCAGAAGAATTATGTTAAATTGTGGCCGATTGAGATAATGCATTGTGAGTGTAATGTTATGTGTATCTGTTTATGCAGTAGTGATGAAATGTGATGTATTATTTACCAAAAAAATGAGGAAAAAAGGCATATAAACATGAATAAAAATTACAAATACAAAAAAGCGCAACAATCAGTTTTACCATACGAAACAAGCAATGAACAAATAGAACAATTGAAAGTTTGTCATGTACTACTACCTAAAAGGAAGAAATCATTTGAAGATAGCGAAATAGTGTTAAAGAAACCATGATCTTTTCTTAGGTATCTTGTTCGATGAGTTTAGCAATAAAACTGATTTTTTTTCTGGTATAAACAAAGTGCAGCTATCGGCTAGAATGTCACAAGGAATATGAAATATAAAGAGTTGTAATTGGACCCAAAATATATAATCCATTAGTTAGAGCATAACGAATAGAAAGAAGTAGTGGTCGCACTCTGTTAATTCAAACGGCCGATACCACGCGGCGCTAGTGCAGAGTTCGCTCAGTCTGTTCCGTGTGTAAGTACGTAAATACATTTAACGTAAGTTGCACTGTTTACCTTTCGCTCCATATACGTACGTAACTGGCGTTGTACTTACAACATTAAGACTATTTGAAAGAAAAACACATTCATATACATCACACTGTAAAACAAATAATAGTTTAATATGTAAAAGTTAACTTAGGGCTGCTTGTAGGCATGCAATATGTACTCACCAACAGTTACTTGTCCGACACTTTGGAGAATTTACGAGATGATTTGGCGGCTCTCGGAGCTTGGAGTTCTCGTCGGATTTGTTTCGTTCGGAAGAAGAACCGACATTTCATATAGTGAAAAATTAGTTTCGGTATGATATCCATGGCATGATCCAAGCAGCATCCTGTTCCCGGTGGCTGAATTACTATTGAGGTAATACTGTCTATGCACTCGTGAAATATGCCGCCCCACATTCCATCGCTCAATTTTTCTTTTATTGTCTGTTCTGTTTGCATAAGCAAATGAAACACGCACGCCCTACAACCCGGAACAAAACACGAAGACATTGCTTCAAATATAACACGACAAAAACATAATAATCTCGTCCTTTAATAAATAAATCGTGAGAGCTACTCACTTGTCACTCGTGTACGAATAATTGCAGATTAGTGTATTGGCACTTAAAGTATTTAACGCACTTAATTACACTAAAAAAGCAAACGAAATGAACGAACACTCTACTGCTTCTTTTATGGATATTCGCTTCCAACTGAGCAATACCGATCGCAGCGCCACTAATTCTCTTGGTCACCGTCGACAATGCTGAACAGATAGGAGTGCGCACACTTCTTCTTTCTATTCGTTATGGTTAGAGCTTACCCTGAGCTAAGTACACTTAACACACATAGATTTAAGAAATAAATCAGATTAATTATTTAATTGTTTAAGCTAATTGAGTTAAAAATTGATACTCTAATATTTATGTACTTTTGTATTTTCTATTTGTATATAGACCCTATTATTACATGCTGTATGTATTTTACCATTTATTAATGTTATTGTGCTCAATGAACTCTCTTAATTTTGTGATATATTTTGTATAACTCATCTGAACTGCGCCCGAGCACGATCTTCTGCTCTTTCGGGCTGCAATGCCTAATGTAGCTCAAGTGTAAAGTATTAAATAAATAAATAAATAAAAATATGATTTACAAAACTGTGAATTTTACTTCTTGTAATTAGATAAATTGACGGACATTTCGAATACGTTATACTTATTGCTAATAGTGAAAATGGAGTTTAGCGACTTTTCCGCCAAAGAAGAATTTCTTAAAGTATAGCCTACCCACTACAAGAACGAACTAGAGGTGTGGTCATTTTTAATTAACTTCTAGAATATATATACACACATACATATCAAGAAAATACAATGAATGAATGAATAAACTAATACATAAGAAAACGAGTAATTAAACAAAGAAACAAAGAAAAGAAGGAATGAGTGAGTGAGTGAGTGAAGAAAAGAAGAGATGAACGAATGGAGTGAATAAATGAATGAATTAAAGTATGAATGAATAAACAAATAATTAAGTAAATAAATAATAAATAAATAAATAAGGGATTAAATTGATAAAGAAAAAAATAAAAATAAATACATTTTAACCATATTCTTCTCAGCAATATCCTTAACATGAGTGCTGCTTTCAAAGCGTTGAATACTATTTACTTTGTCAGAAATACTCAGATTTGGAAGTGCTTGTAACACAACGCCTCACCGGAATGCGACGGCTTGGATTCTCGTCACAACAGACCATGTTGTGCTGTTTTCTGTATACTCAAGCGTATTCTACTAACTCGACTTAGCAGTACATATATAGAACTTTGACTCTACAAAATCGTAGACAAATAGATGTTCAAGTTATGTTCTGAACCGTGGGTTTCAATTAAGGAACAATGTTGGGAAAACGCTAGAGGCATAATAGATCAGATTTCTCAGACGATTAGAAGTCACAAGAAGGGACCAAATGTGAATTTAAAAAGTAAGAGAGAACGTAAGAGAAACTAATGAGGCATAAAGAAATATCAAATAAAATGAAATGATCATAGGCCTAAGTGTAGTGTTGTAAAACTGCGGTATAATACCACAGAATACAAAATGATAGTGGAGAATGATGTAGTTTTCTTAGTAGCATTCGTAAAATGCAATGCAACTTTAGATACACAAAGGCTCTACTGATTCCATAAACAACGGGCTACGTTATTTTGTCAATGTTACAAAAAGTTACGACACAGTAACGAGATTCTATTGCGTACGGCTTCGTGATCTAACGATCGCCATTCGTGCCAACAAATTATGAGATCTCGCGTTCGATTCTCGTCCTCAATATGGAAATTTATCCTTAACGGGACTATTTAATACTTTCACTCGTAAAACATTTACATTTTAATACTTTCATTCGTAAAAATCTATTATTTCATACTTTCACTCGTAAAAAATCTAGAAACTGAGTGTTGAGGATTTCTTTGTGCAGGTGCACCTCAGTGCTTAAGTAAAGGTTGTTAGAATGCGTCCTAGATCTGAAGTGTAGAAATTCCACGATACAAAAACCATCAACAGCAAGGAAGCCAAATGAAAATATTGCGTATCGATTACCATAATGCAGTGTCAAGTGGACACTTAAGTTGTTACTAAATAAAATGTTAATAAACCGACCGCACTGTAAATTAAAAAATATAATGAAGTTAATTTCAACATTAAATCAAATGATATAGGCCTACCAGAGATTTTAAAATAAATAAAATCCGCTCTAACAATGAAAGCTACACACGCGAACATTGTTATGTCCACCTGAGATATGGCTAACAATTGATATCTTTAATGTTAATATCTTATTTTTAATAATAATAATAATAATAACAATAATAATAATAGTAAAAATAATCATCATCATCACCATGGTATGCTTTTCCTAAATATAAAATTACTCATGTTACTTCTGAATCTCTACGAGTACCAGAAACATCGTATTTCAGAAAACATAGTATATCTAACTAGGGAACACTATTTTTATAGAAAAATATCTCTGACTGTTTAACAGAAGTAACGAAAATTCTTTCTACACGTCTGGAACTACCAGCTAAATGCCTGTTTCAAATATTACATATACGCTCCAATTACAGTTCGTATCAATTGTAACAATCATAACGAGCTTACAGCCCTATTTAAGAACCTACAAAAGCATTTCGCTGGTTGGTATATGATTCTGTAAACCTTAAAAAAAATATTTATATATATATATATATATATATATATATATATATATATATTTAATTAGATTCCTATTTATGTATTTAAGTTTCTTTTCTTACCAATACTACAAATTCTATGACTATATCATAGAATAACCGATTCTCTTATTATATCAAAACTACCGGACCAGAATTTTACAAGCCATAACACTAACCATAATATTGATCCAATGAATGACAGAAGTTTCCGAAAAAGGGATCTGCTCCAAGACCTAGGAGAAAATCAGGGAAAGCCAGATTAAATCCTAGGAAGTGGCTCTGGATGCCTAAACGTTGATCGGCAGAAGAAGAAACTAAGGCGGTTGCAAACTGCTGCTAGTTTATTTCCTTTGTCAATGTCTGCATGTGATGCTAAACAATTGTAGGAGGCTTTAAAGAATCCCAGCAACAGAAATGATAGAGGTACCTTCTTATCAAATCATGAATTTCGAGTTTTGAGACTGTAATATAGCGAGGTGAGTATAAAAAAGTCAATGTAAACTGAATGTGGACCAAATAGGCCTATGTCTAAACCACTAGGATATTCGATAAGTAATGGTATCAATCAGTGCTCCTTGTGTAACGATTAAAATCTTGTACTACGTAATAGAACAGCGATTGCTTCATAAATTTGGAATATTGAAAGCCTCGAAGTAATCATATTTTGTAAACATAGTGGCTGATTCTGATTTGTAGTAGACAATGCAGCCCTGAAAGTACGAACAAAAGCTGCTTCTTAAAAATCAAAGTTGAAAGAGAAAAACATGCAACTCAGTGCTTTAGGACATTACAAGAAGCCTGTGGGAGATACGTCCTACCATACTGAACTATTGCAAGTTGGGTGGAAGCGAAGCATTCGCTTTAAATCAAGAGTTCACATCCGAAGAGCTTTAGATTGATCAGTGAGAGAGATATTCAGAAATTCTATTGCAGATGAAATCCATCGTCTCGCTAGAATTTGGCAATGTGTTGTTAACATGGCAGGAGACTATATTTTAAGTATGAAATGTCAAAAGGAATCTAAATAAATTTAGTGCAAAACAGTAACTATGTTGCCATTACTTTCGAATGCTCTAGTATAATGCACTGCAAATTGGTATGAAGATGAAACAGGAAAAACACATAGGCCTACTCACTTGAGACCAGAAAATTCGTCATAGCAATGAACGCTAAATTAAAATGTGATATATTTTGAGCCGAGGGGTCTGTTTCCTAGAGACATACAATAGCAGGTTATTCATAATAGCACATCGTTCACACTCCCTTTCAACACAATTCGAAAAATTCGATCTAACGGGATAATTTATTTTCTTTGAATCAGTGCAGTCCAGGTCTTTTCTGTACGGTTTTGATTTTATTGTGACTTCAAGAGATTCTCTGAATGATCGACGCGGTCCCGACCGTAGGAATATTTTTCCTTTGTGCGGACAGATTGTCATCGAGGCTGTCTTTCGGACCTGGAGTCAGGGTATTATGACATTCTTCTAGTCCTCGAGAAATATTGGTTCATAGTAAGATTACAACTGTCATCAAAATCGCCTTTATTTATATATGCTCATATGGATGTCGCCATATGTTTTCTCTATACATGAACTTGAAGCTATACGTATTTACATCGATGCTTCGATTTCTTCAAAAGCTGTATTGGAAACCGATGCAAATGGGGATAGTTAACTTATTTTAATTTACGTCAAAGTTTATTTTCTTCGACATTCAATGAACGAGATGCCTTCAAACTGAGGATTCATGATATAGTTTCTTCAGTATATCTGGGGAATTGTTAAATAAAAATGAGGAGCCATCAGTGTCAGAGTTGAAGCAGTGCTCATTGTGGGCACATGGATTAGCACAATAATCACCTTCGCCGCAAGTTGTACACATGATTTTAGATTAATGAAGCATTCTTGCGTATGATCGAACCTCTGACAGTAAAAACATCGCAGAGGATTCGGCACGTAAGCACGGACGGACAAACACTCTGAGCCAGCCAAGATATGAACAGAGGAAAATTCAGAAGTCCGATGTGTAGTGTGGAGCGGGAAAGCATGTCCATCTCGCTTACTAGTTAATTGGCAAGCCTTGAATACAGACTGCTCAGCGACTTCGAACTGGATCTTTTATTGTGACACATTATTCAACTCTTCCATTCGCAATGAATACAGACTGCTCAGCGACTTCGAACTGGATCTTTTATTGTGACACATTATTCAACTCTTCCATTCGCATAATAAACACACTTTCGGCCTTTAAGGAGTGTTGTTCTACTTCGATGAAATACTCGTAGGATCCAAGAGCTATATTGTAGAGGAGATTTTACAAGTAAACTATCATTCTTGTTTTGCACATCAAATGTATCACAGAGTAGATAGAAGAGATTGGACATTTTTGTTCATAGTTTTCTTAGTTCCATCGAAATAAATTGTAAGATAACTAGCGGAAAGATTTCCAAACTTTACGCTCTTGTCAAGGAATTAAATAGTGACACTTATTTTTACTAACAACAGAATTTATTATTTTCACGTATTTTTGTGCCGGATGACAAAAGAGAAGAACTGGGAGACAACGAATTTCCCCTTACAGAACCGTCATCGTCAGTCTTACACCCAGGTGTCGAAAGAATTGAGCCATAGAAATTTAACTTGGTCGTACTAGTCATGAATATCTTGTCACTTTTCGATATCATCAACAATTGAACAAAATTGCCACCCTTCAATCATCAGTAGACATTACACACCTAGTGACAAGTTCTTCACCAAAGACGAATTGAAAACTTTAATCCCTACCGGGTGAATTAACCGACCATGCAATCTACTCTACTCCAGATACTACAAAGAACATCTCGACGCTGAATAATCTCTGGATCTTAAACCATCGTTAAATAAATTACTACTGTTCAAAAGCTATTTGATTTCATGCTACTTGTGGCTGATTTCATTCCGGCTTCCTATAGTAAGCGATAGTCCTGACTGATACATCCGTCCCGGCTTAGTAGGAGCCTACATGACGCGTGGTCGGGGTTCCGCACTTTGACTTGGATATAGGGGCAGTGAGACGGGTCCCCTATCGATTCGTTACTGAACACACAAAAACATAGCTGTAATTGACAGTCTTAAGGAAGTTGCAGAGGAAGTCGGTTCGCTTTGTGCAAGTTAGAGGATAGTAACTTGTAATAGAGGCGCTGACCTGTGTTAAACCGGTGAATAAGTGTGTTTATTAGTGAAATGGAGAACAGTACAGTGAAACAAGACCTAACGGAAATGAAGGAGAGCATGGCAGAGCTAAGAAAGAAGATGGAAGAAATTCAACTGGAAAACGAAATTCCGAAAATCAAATGTGATCAATTTGAGGAGGAAAAAAGGAGAAAAAACTTGTTATTTTTCGGGATAGGAGAAAAAGATAGAGAACAGAGTATCGATGCATATGAGAAGATATTAGGAGTGTGTTGGGAGTGTTTGGCATGGACGTGAGCGATGAACAAGTACAGGATGCATTTAGAATAGAAAAGAAGCAATACAAAATTCAGAACAAATTAGTAACATTTTAGAGTGTGGTTACGAAGGAGAGGATTATGAAGAATAGAAGAATGCTAGAGAACACAACGATCAGAATAGATAACGACTGGAGCTACGAAGTGAGAAGTAGAAGAACAGTTTTCATCCCTTTTCTTAAACCAGCACGAAAAAATGGACAATTCGCGAAACTTATCAACGACAAAATTAAGATAAACAATTTGATTATTAGCGTAGAGGAGTGCTTAGTAACGTTAAAGAAACCGGTTGTACGCTCAGAAGAAAAGGAAAGGAACAGAAAATTTTTGAAAGAAAAAAATCAAGAATATTATATCTAAAGCAGAGTCGAATAGATCGGCCCAAGTCCACGGGCTGATACACCGCTGACGTCACTGGGCTAAGCAGTGTCGCACGGAACTAGCCCGTGACGTCACCCTGCACTACCCCACGGGTCGCGGCGGACTGCTTGTGGAGCGGTTTAGTGCGGTGGACTTCTTTGTATCAAAGCATAAGCCCAAGCTTCCGCTTCTATCAGTTACTTATGAATTGAGTTAGGGGAGTCATCGGTCTGTCTCCGTGAAGTGCAGGCGTGTTCACTGTCATCGTTTATCATCCACAACTCATTCATGTTTTTTTTTAAATAGTTAGTCACCGGTCGGTGCGGTACTTCGGTGCTATTTATTCAGTACATAACAGAATACAATTTTACATTAGAGAATTTAGCTGGCTACATGGGATCATTGAATTGAACCCGAGGCCAAGAAAGAGAACGAAGAAGAAGAAGAAGAATTGAGTTGGCGCGGGTTTGTACTTGTGTATGCGGTTCGATCATCGATCAGCTACTGTTTCAAACGTTTTCGTTTTTGATTTCTGTTTTTCAAGATGAGTCCAAATAATGGTGCATAGCAAAGAAAATACAGTCTCTGTGAGGCTGCTATTACACTATCAAAGTTCTTTGACAAAGAATATTATGATAAAAATAATTCATCAAAGATCTTTGATGAAAGATAGGATTTGGGGTATATTACACTACATAATATCTTTTAAAACACGCTTTCCGTGGATTAGTTGATACTAATATTTACGCGTTAAGTTTATGATTTGTTTATACTATTATTTACGCTTTAAGTTTATAACATCAGGAATAAAGAACAGTATTATGCTTGTTTAGCTGCAATTAGTTCAATTAGGCTATTACAATATGCATGTTACTGAGAAAGAAACGCCTTTGGGTTAAACTCCTGATCACAATACATATATGTGGTCAGGGTTTAAACCATGGATTGCAAGACGTGATAAGAGAGGTATACATCAGAACTTATTAAAAGACCTACAATGAGACGACTTGTAAAGTTATACAAATTATTATAAAATATTATTTTCTTAAAAATGGCTTTTAACGAACCTGCAGGTTTATTGCCGCCCGACATAACTCCGCAATCAGTCCCTATCCTGTGCAAGATTAATCCAGTCTCTATTATCATATCCCACCTTCATCAAATCCATTTTAATATTATCCTCCCATGTACGTCTCGGCCTCCCCAGAGATCTTTTTACCTCCGGCCTCCCAACTAACACTCTATATGCATTTCCGGATTCGCTCAAATAATATTAATATATTATAAAAATTATTTATTTACATTTCATTTCCTTCATGCTCCGATATCAGAATTTTTGTGGTAGCAACAATCTAGTTATATTTGCGTTCCGCCATATTTGTTTCAAGGTATAGAAATCTTTTATCAAAGATAACAAGCTGTACTTACATTTAATAAAAGATCTTTTATCAAAGGAACTTTTACAAAAAAAAAAAAAACCATTACACTGTCATATATTATATAATATATATTTTATAAAAAGATCTTTGCAAAAAACTTTGATAGTGTAATAGCAGCCAGGAAAAACTTCATCACAGACACAGGCCGTGAAAGCATACTTTATAAAATACAATCTCTCTAGAGAAAAGGTAGTGAAGGAGAAAATCGCTGCTAGAAAGTTTAAAAATGCAAAGTCGGATGAAAATTTCAAAAAGTACCATAGGGACAGTTTTTAAATCTGTGTTCGACAGCAGAGGAAAATATTTTAATTTTGTACTGTGTCCTGTACTGTATGCTTATGCCACACGCCAAGTGAAAGCACAACTAATGCGCGCAAGCAGGAAAGGAGTAGAATGCAATCAACTGGTGGGATGACGTCACTGCACTGAGCAGTGTGGTGGGCTAAGTTGGGCTGCGAAACCCAGCTAGGAAGCGTCCGCGCCAAGCAGCGTTCGTCTTGGATGGGCTGGGCTACTTAAGCATTAGAACTAACAGTGCTGCACTGAGGGCCAGTTTGCAGGACTCTGATCTAAAGGCGAGGTTAGTGACAAGTGTGGTGAGTGTACGCGCGACAAATGCAAACGTGTCAAACTCAGCGAAAATTTCCGGAAAGCAGGCAGTGATGTCAACTGAAAAAGAACCATTAGTGACTCGAACTGGTATTCAGCAAGCACAGCAGATCAAGACCTCAATAGAAATAGAGTATATCAGATGGGAGCAATTCCGAAGCGGGTGAAGGAACTAAGATCTAAATCGAGGCTGACGAGAAGTAGAGTAATACAAGTAGGAGATAGTTCAGGGAGCAGTGATGAAGGAAGTGGGGAAAACAAGGTGGAAAAACAGTATAACTTAAGAAAATGGTGTGGAGGGGAAATAAATCGTGAGAAAAGAAAACTAAGGCCTAAAAAGTAGCAAAGTAGAAAAGTGAGTAGTGAAAAGTGCAAATAGTTAGAGATGTAGAGTGAGGGAAAATGTGTCATACAGGAGGGGGTTATAATATTTTTGGCTTAATAATGGGTTAGGAATTAAGTAGTGGAAGAATTGATGACAGACAAGAAAAGACTAGAGGAAGAATTGCAATAATACATTAAACATAAGTAACGACCTAAATGACTTGGAGAGGCGTTGTAAGACGGTGAGACGGCACTGTATACAGTACGATTATTTAGTCCTGACAGTCGCCGGAGATGTGCGCCTGGGTCAGGCGAGTCCATTTAGTTACGCCAAGGGGTGTTTGGATTAGTCACTCGCTTGTCTTCGAAGCGATCAGATGTCAAGCGTGCGGTAGAGCGGTATGTTTCTAGTACAATTAACTGTACTGCATTCCTTTACCGACCGCTCGCCCTTATCTCTACTCCGGAGCTCTCCGCACTACTCCCATTACTTCCGCTCTTTCGCGTCGCTGAGCTGTCAGAACTAAATAATCGGTCTGTACTAATAATGTGAAGTGCTGTCTCACCAAATGGTATATTGCTTAAAGACAAAATATATACATTCATATAAGCAGTAATTAACTGTTTAAATCACATAGTAGGAAAATGAATATGGAAAAATTCCCTCTAATGGGAGAGCGTTCATAAATCTGGAAACCCTTACAATAACAAGTACACAAGAAGAATAAGAGTAAGAAGAAGAAGAAGAAGAAAAAGAGAATTTTGAGCCCATTAATACCATTCCCGTCTATGCAGGAGGTTTTGGCGGAAGGGATGAGAAATGGATGTATGATGTGTTGTAGGTTCCACATGCAATGGCGGCAACTCGAATAGGCCTAATAAGGAAGCGAAGAAAGAGAGAATGAAGAGAAGTGAGTGGAATTATTATGAAAAAATGCAAGAAAAAGAAAGCACGATATCACCATTTTACCTCAGTAATCCATCCATCATCAAATTGAAGAAACCTAACACGGTGGGATAACTTAAGTTAGACATTGTTTTGGAAAGACACCGGCACCTAATCGCAGATAACACAGAATTTCACATTTATAGTCATAAAATACCATGATTCAGATTCAGACTGTATCCGTGATCACAAGCACGACTTTCCCGGAGGATAAACAAGCTCTTTGTCGCCATTATGTTGCTACTCTGATCCTATCTCTACCAGGCTTTGTCAAGTGTTCAAGTGGTAATAGGAAAAGTTGATGTATCATTATTGCTCTCTCTCTGTCCCTGTAATGTTCCCTTCTGTTCTGTTACGTTGATTGTAGTGAAATATTGGTTCACACCTAATTTCCTCTCATATTCTGGGGCTGTAATTTCCATTTCCCCCGTCACCCTTCCATCATACTTCCATGTATCACGGTTCACGTGTGAAGCATTCACATCAGGAAATGTAATTCCCAGGCTGATGATTTGTGAACATCGTTGCTCCAGGTGTTTTCATTCAGTAAAGAGGATACAGGCACTGCGAAATATAACAAGTATAATCAATTACTTGACATAATATAAATATATGCATATACTTTCCCCTAAGCCTATCGTGGTAAACCCAAATGTAAGACTCGTTATTATGTCAATGTGAAAACAACAGCCACAAGTTTCTAGCCTAGATTGAATATTAATACTTCTTAGTTGTCATTATGTTTTTGAATCCACCGTCATTCCTACCTAACAAATAGCGAGCCTCTTGCAAGTATACCTAGTGTCATTTCCAAAAATAATAAATCGCACTGGTGTATACATTTACAGAGGGAAACATACGAAATACGAAAAGCCAGAAATCCCATAAGGCAACGGCCTCCTACAGGAGCGTAGGGTGAGTTTAAGGTCTACTACAGTTGCGGAGCCAATCCAAGAGAGCTCACACTATTGATGTATGTATGTATGTATGTATGTATGTATGTATGTATGTATGTATGTATGTATGCATGCATGCAAGTATTGACAGCCCATGTTTAGTAGCGACTTCTGAGAGTGGAGAAGTGGGACAAGAGGAAAATGACTTCGCAACCTATGTGTGCAATATGATGACATGATATTATAACATTAGCACCACCCGTTCAAAAACATTACCGTTCCACAGTATGTACAGATCTATTGTTAAATCTATGCTTGTGTGCAGATATATAATGCAACATGTGAGGTAAGATTTATTATATATATATTATCATTACAGCTCATTCTTGTTTCATCAATAATTCGCATTCTTTAAAAATACAAAAAATTATATTTAAGTCGAAAAGGAGAAGGAACGTTGTGGTGAAACATACGAGAAGATAATAGGAGTGTGCTGGGAGTGTTTTGGAATGGATTTGAGAGAAAGACAAATTGTGGATGTATTTAGAATAGGGAGAAGAAATCGAAATCGCAATCCAGATCAAGTTAGGCCTATACTAGTGAAATTCAAGAGCATGACAACGAAGGATAAGATCGTGAGAAACAGAAGGTTGCTAGGGAACACTTCCATCAGAATGGACAATGACTGGAGTTATGAAGTAAGGAGCAGAAGACGGGTTTTGGTCCCTTTCCTGAAAGAAGCTAGGAAAAGTGGTCAGTGTAGAGACAAATTAAAGATTAACGATTTGATCTTTAGTGTAGAAGAGTGTCTCGAAAGCATTAAGGAGCCGGCAGTAGATTCGGAAGAAATGGAGAGGAATAAAAGAGTCCTGAAGGAGAAAATTAGGGGATTAGTGTCGAGGAGCATTGGAAATGATATCAGCTTGGACAACGTTCATGGAAATAGCAAGGCAAGCACGACACGGAGTTCATCAGACAGACATGGAATGCGGAAAGAAGCAACTTTAAGCGATCGAGAGAAGCCTATGATGTCATCTGAGAAGGAAATATCAACACGTAGCAGAAATCTACAAACGCGTCAAAATTCCTGCAATCAGCATTTTGAGGTGATTCCAAGGGGAGTACGTGAGTTGCGGAGTCAGGGGAAAACAACGACAAGGCAAGTGAAGAAAAATGGAACGGATCCAGGGAGCAGTGATGAAGGAATAAAGGCGAATAGTAAAAAGAAACATGATTTAAGAAGTTGGTGTAGGGGGGGAAGTAGTGGGGGAAAATACAAGAAAATAGTAAGGAGGTCAAGATATCAATAGGAAGTGAAGTGAAGTGAAGTGAAGGGAGGATATAAGCGTGGGTGTCAGTAGAGGAGAAGTGGGGAAATATAGATAGGTAGGCTGGTGAACGAGAGGTGACAACATACATTTAAAGAGAACATAAGTGAAAGAGAGAAGGAAGTAAGTTATGACTTGCATAAATTTGCTATGTAATAAGGTGAGATGGCACTATATATAAAATATGCGAAGTACCATCTCACCGGAAGTGCTTAACGACAAATATATATCATATATCATATATTTAAGTCGAACTTTACTGGGAAGTTACGTAGACGACTGACTTTGTTTTAAGTGTCCGGGCATTAAATTAAATAAATATGTTTAAGTCGATTACTTACTTTTTCCTGTACAGTAAAATTTGCAATGATAGGCCTAATTACCTTATGCCTATATATTTCAGTGTTGATTTACAAGGTATTTTTCACTGAAGCAATTTGTAAATTAAATACTAGATAATGTAGAAATACCAAATTACAGTGAAATTTTCTGCAAAATGTACTCGTAAATCTAAGTGTCATTTTTAAATATTCTAGGAAAACAAGCTATAAAATACGTTGAAGCTATAAACACACATTCGTCACGCCCTCTATGAACGCTAAATGTTACTCCATTAAAAGTAATTTTGACGAAAATGGCGTTTAGATTCTTATTTACTGAAGTCTTCATTATCTTTATAAATTCACGGTAATCTATCGAGTTGTCTTTTTGATAGCGTATAAACTTCGCATCCAAGCGAACTGTGGTTCGACTCCCGGCGAGGGTAATTCAGGAGATTTATTTTTCATCCACGGATCTGTTAATTGTCCTTGCTAATGTCCTATCTTGCATTTTTCAGCGGTGAATCTGTGCCGTGCTGACGACCAGAGCCCGAAATGTAGTGTAGGTCAACATATATACCTCCGCTACAACTGCATTGGATTGCAAGTCAGTATTTTTTAATAATTAAATAAATACATTAGAATTCTTTAATCATAGGGTCAGAAAGCGCTAAATGATTAATATCGATGTCTTAGATGGAAAAATAATAAAAACACAATTCAATAATTTTACATTGAAAAGAAGTTATTTCGCACAATCCGAAAATTAATTCCACTGCTAAAAGAGACGATAGGGTGAAAATAGGATGACATCATCGAAGAAAGTGCTAGAAAGCATGAGATTTGTGTGGAAGCGTTCTACCACCGCCCAACTTCAAGACAAGCCTGGAATGAGACCTCTGCTATTGGTTGAATAGCAACAGCTATCAGTGCTGCTCATCAGAGTGGCTACTACCGCGGAGGAATCGGAGATTACGAATAAAGCTCTCCACCGGTGATCTCCGATACTACCATAGATGGAACAGGGGACATACGGAGGGATGCGGGGGTTCGGAGCGAAGCGACAGTTAGCTCAAGGACGACCGGCGCGTACGGACTGACTGTAGTTGTGAGGGGAAGAAAATGGCACCAAATCGGATATCCGTCGCATGGAAATTCTTTAATTTAGTTGAAGGTAATAATAAAGTCGCACACTGTAAACGTTGTGGGCGAATTTACTCTAAGGGTGGTGGAACTTCGAATTTGTTAGACCATTTGAAGCGATCGCACAATCGCGAACTTGATGAAAACAATTACGCAAAACATTTGATACGATTTCTTTTTAAATTGTTTTAGTGCTATTGTTCCCAAAGGCTCACAGTCTATGAACAAGTCTTGAAATTTCTCTAAAACGTAACTTTCGAGGCAATAAAAAACAAATGAAATATTTACGAGACGACTTGAGTTATATTTTATTGCTTAGACAACTTGAGTTATATTTTAGTGTCTGGATTAAAATATTTCTGAATGAAACTAAAGAAACATCAGGTAATAATATAATTACAATTATCCTTAAGTTGATATCCACTTATATTTTTATTACAGAGCAAGAGTGGCGCGTTTTAGAAGAGGCAGTTGAAATATTGACACCCTTTAACACAATAATCACAATCCTGTCCGGTGAAGAATCTGAATAAACTATGTTGGACAGTAAACTTTATCCCATTGATAGCCCACGTTTCTTTTGTTTCATTCTGAAGCTCCCTTAATATATTTTACGTTAACTAAACCGATTAGAGTAATAATTGACAAACCCTGTTTGCGATTAAACGAGAGTTTCTAGAAGAATTAAAGTATAAATGTTTACATTTGCTACTGAAAAGCTTTACTTCTGCATTAGTTTTGCAGTTAGATTGAATGTTATTAATTTTTATCAATGCCATAAAACTAATACGGCTTTCCACATATCATACTATGAATTTCAAAACTAGAAAAAAATTCTGTCAGCTAACGTA
The DNA here is from genome assembly GCF_040183065.1 of Periplaneta americana. Lineage (NCBI taxonomy): Eukaryota > Metazoa > Arthropoda > Insecta > Blattodea > Blattidae > Periplaneta > Periplaneta americana. The sequence goes on from NC_091130.1 coordinate 97,889,135, forward strand.
GCACTTTAAGCAACACAAAAAAAAGAGCCGATGAAAGAGAGAGAGAGATTAACATAAAAGAGAGATTAAACAACAACAAATTAGAACTTATTTTAAAAGATACGCGGACGTCAGCGGACTCGAATCACTCACTACCTGATCCGATTAAAGGAATGCTCAGCGGAAAGTTTATGTCTACGCCACAGCATATATACAACCCGCGCGGCATCAATCGGAGGTAACCGGAGGTCTACATTGAAAGCGCGCAAGCAACCGCTCCGGAGAAAACCTAATCATAAGCAGCAATAGCAACTATCGTCTGCTGGCAATATTTACATCCGGTGGGTATCCGGTGTGACTTAGTGGATAAAGCATCAGCACGTAGAGCTGAAAACCCGGGTTCAAATCCCGGTGCCGGAGAGAATTTTTCTCCGTTCCATTACTCTTTCACTATATTTACATCTCCTGTCGGACATTATGGAGTCCTGAGTTGGTCACTTTGAATGCAAGTTAGGTATACGCCGATCAGAACTAGCTTCGCTTAGTGCGTTGAGCAGTGCGAGTCAAAGCTGTTCAGTCTACAGTGAAACAGTCTCCCTGCAGGCTCCCGTACTGTGTTTACATATGTTTATTCCTGTACCTAGTTGTAAGTCGATGAAATAGTACTGATGTACAAAATACCGCTTAGATTTAATAATAATAATAACAAAGTACGTACGTATTTGAAGGCACCTTATGTGCAATAAAATATTATTTTACTAGGAATACACAAAAGTCCAAAACGTCCAGGAGAAGCTCCCTTTTTTTCAGGAGTCAGCACATTTTTCCCAAATATGCAATGACAAAAACCACTCAAACTAAGACAAAAATAAATTTACTGAAATATATTATACATTATTACAAATCTATGTAATGCAAACACACTCTCTTAGAAACGCTCTTTACTCTCCATCTAAGCTATGAAGTGACAATATCTCGAGATGTGCAAGAAATGTAACAATATTAATATAAAAAAGTATATTCGAATTTTATTTCTTCCTACAAGTACTTTTGTTAACATTATTTGTAATCGTAGATAGTGACATAAAAGAAATCGAAGTCAAAAAATTTTGAACTCGATAAAAATATTCAGGCGGCCCATATTGTTCTTTTGTCACAATGGCTACCTGGGGCACAGAAATTTTACAATGAGTAAAATGCATTTATATATTTTATACCTACTAACATTACTTACAAATGAGGGAGTCAGAAGCAAAGGGGTACAAGTTACATTTGTAAGAACATGAGTTAAGTGCACCCAGGGAAATCTAAAACATCTAAAATTTTATCGGCAAAGGAATATATCTTTTAACCATATCATCATCATCATCATCATCATCATCATCATCATCATCATCATCATCATCATCATCATCATCTTCATCAATAATTTCAAGGTTTAGGCCAATGGCCTGTTCCGCCTCCAGAATTTTATCCGTCAAACTTGTCTCTCCAACGTCTCTTTGGTCTTCCCATTCGTCTTCTTCGTGTAGGTCTGTAACACCATGTTCTAAAAGGTATCCTATCGTTGGGCATTCTTGTTATATGGTCGTACTAATTATTTCTATATTTTTCAATTATAGTTGTTATACTCTCTATATTCATTTCTTGACGTATATCTTCATTTCTCTTATGATCCTGTAATCTAAATCCTGCTAGTGGCCTTCAGAGTCTCATCTCAGCGGCCTCAATTCTTCTCTGTTGGGCTCTAGACAGAATCCACGTTTCTGAACCATATAACAATGTTGGAATTGCCAGTGTCTTGTAAAATGTGAGCACAGTTTGTCTGTCGACTTTATTTATGAGTGTACGTTTAATTGTACCAATAAGTCTTACAAATTTATTTAACTTGTTTTCTACGTCTGTGGATGATATGTAAGAGAGATCACATGCAAGGTAAGTAATAGAATTTACGTGTTCAATCATCTTATCCTCTAATACAATTTAAGTTCTTATTGTATTATTTCCGCAGAAACCAAATACTTCAGCTTTCCCTGTGATATTTTTAGATTGTAGTTGTTAGCAATAATTATTCTCAACAAATGAACTGTTCTCTGTAGGTTGTCTTCAGAATCAGCCAACATCAACTGCTCGTCTGCGAAAAGTAAATAGTCTAATATAATATTATCTATAAAATAATGTTTTTAAATTGTTTTGCCATTCTCTTACGGCTTGGTCTAGATACAAATTAAAAAGAGTAGGTTTTAAGAGACTCCCTTGTCTGACCCCTTGATTAACTTCTCGCAAGTTGGTGGTACTCTTGTTTGTATTCATTTTCATTTTTATATTTTTGTACATATTTTGTATCACTCTTATTAGATGATCAGGAATTCCTTTCCTTTGTAATATCATCCACAATTTTGTTCTTCTAATCATATCAAATGCTTTGTCAAAGTCTATGAAAGCCATATATGTGGTAATATTAAATTCGATATGTTACTCTATAATCTGCGTTATGGCAAAGATATTATCAATACATGATCTGTTCTTCTGCCAATAGCACTTCTGCAATTTTGTTTAGTCTTTGAGAGATAATCTTGGCACATGTATCATGTACTAAAATTTAAATAAAAAATACTGAATTTACGAAAGCCTAAGTACTTTCAACCATATTTTCTAAAAAAATAACTTAATTGCACTTATACGCCTTTGCTTCTGAACCCCTCAAATGACTTTTAGAGAACCCGGAGATTCATTGCCGCCCTCACTTAAGCTCACTATCGGTCTCTATCCTGAGCAAGATTAATCCGTCCCTAGGATGATATTCCATGTCCATCAATGTTTATATAATATGTTATATCTAATTAAAAGTTGGAATGAACAAATTGAAAAATAAAACTTAAATCTCAGTACAAATTTAAAATAAAATAAATTATATAGACTGCGTGCTTCACAAGTTTCTACAATTTACACTCAGTGACAGTAAACATTTTATATTTTCTAATAAAAAATATAGCCTATGTTTGCTGATAAAATATATTTTCTTCTTTCCTAATGAAGAGCTCGCCACCAAATTATTAGAGCACTGATCTCCAGGAGCTTACAATTGTTTTGTTTTCGCATGTTCACTGAACAGTAGACCTGAACTGTGTAAGTTGGTGGAAGCTACCGAGCTATACTCCATACTTAGTTGCACTGTTGCGGTTTGCTTTGGGACTCTAGGGGTCCAAACGCAGAACTCTACATATAACTGAATTTCTGAACCGTACTATACCACTAATATTACTCCGACTTCCTGATGTATTAGTTGTTGATTCCTGGAGGAATTTTGCTAATGAAAAACATATGTAAAACGCAAGAGTGTCTTCAAAGCGTGGCTACTGCTATTTATCTACGGATGACGACATCACTCATGAGCACAGTGCTGACATCTGAGTAAGGCAATTAGAAACTCAGCTTTAATTTCCCGTGAGAGTAAACCAGACGAATCCTTTAGCATTAGGACTGCATGACGTTTTAAAGAGATAACATCTCTTGCAAGGACATTTTTCTTATTCACCGTATTCAGTGAGTAATACATCTCAGTGGAGTAATGTTACTTTTATTAGATGCCTAGTTATCCATTACTATATTTCTTTTTAATGAGAAACTACCTGCTAGGTGCTCAGACCTTAAAATTTTAACTTACCATCATCCTTACAGACATCGTCTTCAGAATCATCAACGTAAGCATACTAATTACAACCATCACTACAATTCCTGTCACTCTCATTACCACTATCACAAACTAATACCATTACTAGAATCATCACCAACACCAATATCATTTATCACCAACACACTTACCCAAGAGGAAACTAGTCTAAATTACAAATTCAATGGTGTTGTAATTCCGCAAGAACAATGTTGTAAATACCTAGGAGTGTATTTAAACTCCAAACTTTCTTGTGGAGAGCATGTTGATAATGTTACGGGTGAAGCATGGAGGGCACTTCACTTTATTATGAGAATCTTTAAAAAGGGTAGCTTCAAATCGAGGGAAATAGCATATCTAACGTTGTGCGACCGTTAATGTAATACGGAACTACATATTAGGATCCCTATAGAATATATCAGATAAATTCCTTAGAACGAATCCGGTATAGGGCAGCTAAATTTTTTAAAAGGTAAAAGAGAAGACGGAAATGATACGGTAGAGGAACTTAAATGGGAAACATTGGAAAGCAGATGTAGAAAAACTAGAATAACATCATTGTATAGAGCATATCTAGGTCAAAAAGCATGGGAAGACATAACGGCTCGGTTAGAGAAGCCAACGTACTATGGTAGGAAACAGAAAAGTGATGTAGGTAAATTCTCATTTTTAATAGAACCATAAATGATTGGAATGACCTATCTGCAGCGGTCTTTGAGGGCTTTCCTTCCGTAAGGAGATTCAAGAATAACTTAAAAATTTGTGAATAAAGTGCAAATTAAAATTAAGGTAACATTTATTTTTTAAAGTAAGATGTATTTATTTAGCCTGACGAGTTACTCCCTTGGTTTGAATTGTAAGTTTAGTTTAAATGTAGTTCCGATTATAAGTATGAATGAGTGTGTAATTGTCTTATTTGAACTGTTGTATCAGCGACGTGTGGTGGGTCAGTAAAGTTATGGTTTTTACAGTGAATAGTTTCGATCAGTGATAATTTATAGTGTCAACAAAATGTGTTCTATAGTGTCAGTGAAATGTGTTATATAGTGTCAGTGAAATGTGTCATAGTGCCAGTACAGTGAGTGAGATGAGAGTAAAGTGAAAGATTATCAGTACCAATGTGAAACTTGTGTAGGGCCTAACATATGTAGGTTGTAATGTAAATTTAAGTTCACTTATTAATTAGGTTGTTTTATGTATTATTGTATTGTGAATTCTAATTATATTGTGTTATCTAAATGTATTGTGTACTGTAATTTTATTGTATATTGTTTATATAGTGTGTACCACTTCCACCGGGTGCTTGCCCACTTGCAGTATACATACATACATACATACGTACATACATACATTACAGTCATACATCAACACCACCATCACCATCTGCATTACAGTTACCACTATTACGTACTGCAATAAGTTGTCACTATCATCATTACTTCGTGACCAATAATATTTCTTCCATCGCTATCTTCCACACCAGTTATTTCCAACTGGATAACCTGTGACGTCGGAGCAGAGCTGGTAGAACATGTGAGGAGGGGGTAATGTGGTGTCCCCGCTATTTAAACATCTTCATCCCTTCCACTGCCACTCCCCCTACTTTGCTCGTTTACCTATGCTTCCCCATCAAGGAGCTCGAGAGAAGAGACGTGTGACGTCACAGAGCCAACAGTTGGAAATGTCTGTTCTATACCATCATCTTCAAAATATAACACGCAACAGTCACCACAATCTCAAGTAGTAACACTACAACCAACATCGTCATTAAAATCTTTATGCAAATAAAACCATTTCTCAAGGTGCACCTCGGATAAGTGAGGATGTTACAACAGGTCTAATAAAAAGTTATACCACAAAGACAAAACCTCACAGGAGAGCGTGTTAAAAGTTTAGAGTCTAATGCTATTTGGTGTGATATGATAATTTATTCAGCATACAGTTCTGTTAATTGTTGAGTAAATTTTATAATATTTTGACTACATAGTAACTTCCCCATGTAAGAAATTAAATTGCACAAAAATATTTTTGTTCAAAGTGTAGCTTTGGACTATCTTATTCTCACACCTTCAATTATAAGATTAGCTGTTGAAAGAAAAAAAAGATCAAGCTTCAAGGAAGACTGGTTATCAGGGACTCGGTATTCTAGATATTTCACTTTTAAAGTAACTGTTCACAAGACTGATAAAAACTTCTTTATATATCTTTCAGTAGATAAATAGCTAGGCCATACTTACTTACAAATGGTTTTTAGAGAACCCGTAGGTTGATTGCCGCATACACATAAGCCCCCATCTGTCCCTATCCTGAGCAAGATTAATCCAGTCTCTACACTTCATATCCCACCTCCCTCAAATCCATTTTAATATTAACTTCCCATCTACGTCTCGGCCTCTCCAAAGGTTTTTTCTCCCCTCCGGCCTCCCAACTAACACTCTATGTACAATAGTGGCAAAAAAAACCGGACCGACCCTTGTAGCTGATTTAAGAGCCTTGGTCACTCCAGAGCACGATAGACTGGTAACTAAGAATTTCGTTGTTCGAATCCTGCCTGGGAAGGAAACTTTTTTTTGTTCCTTATTAAAATTTATTCCCAATATTTTTATGAAGCAATTAAGAATAAAAGAGACATAGTATAATTTAAATTGAGTGTATTCCATAAAGATGCTGGAAAAATAACGCTATGGAAAATAATATTATTGTGGTATTGCTGACGCCAGAATTTCTGGCGCATGTCCTTGAGTACAATGCACAGTCTGCGAGCATTTGTTGATAGTGTAGCTGAGAATGGTACCACCTCTTATACACGTCACCTCAACAATCTGCCAACCACAGTTGCCAGTCTTGCTGCCCAGACTGCGCAAAAGTAAGATACTCTTACTTAATTTTCCTTACGCTAGCGTTGCTGCGGTGTGTCCTTGAATGCAATGTCCAGTCAGTGAGTTTCTGTTGCCACTGCAGCTGAGAGCGGTACCTTCTCCTAAATACACTTCACATCAACAATCTGCCAATCACAATTGTCAGTTTTATCGCCCACAGACTGCTACAAAGATAAGACACTCGCACTTAAGGTTCCCATTACTTATTTCACATGCAAAAAACGGTGGCGCGGCCTATAACGATGGCACCTTGAGTTCTCTCTTCAGTTTATATTATTCCCTTCACTTTGCAAAAGTTTTCGATATGGTGCCTCTCGCTCTAAAGAAGAAACCAGCCAGTAACTGTTATTGTTTTAATGTTATAATTGACTGAAAAGAATGGCATGATGGGCTCGTACATTTTCTTTTTCTCTTCGTTCACCTCAGATGGTTGAGTGGCTCAGTCCTCAAATCTGCCGTAGGATCAATTATTTCGGTAGTTTATTTCTATTTATAGCTATGATATCCATCCTACGATTGCTCCCGCCATCAGCAATACAATGAACTTTCTCATGGACTTCTATATTTTTCGGTCGATACGCATTTGTGATCTTAAAACGTATGTTGTCGTGACGTTTTATTCTGAGTACTTCTCCCTATGGGCAACTCCCACAAACTTGGATTTATTAAAAATTCACGATTACAATATTATTAATGGACCAGAAATGAAATTTATAATTTGCAAGTCACTTAATTCTCTTTCAAAATACATAACTTAGTTAGACACATTCACATAATAGTTGGAAATACCTCTATTTCGCATTCCTTTAGATTGATTTTCATTTTATATTGCATTGACTTGTCACGAATACGTAACTGAGACTAAGATGATTCTGAAGTATTGCCGGAAAGAGAATGATGTATTAAAATATAGAATAAAAATATGAGGCTAAAGTAGAAGTTAAAGATAATAACGGTGAAAATTCTGTAGAAGTGTGTATAAGACATTGAATTATTTGTTACTCAGATATAAAATGTTTAACTTCTTCGTTAATGTCATAATCAAAACTATGGAATGCATTGTACGATTCATCTTAAGTTAAATAAACGACAGAAGCCCATGGAAAACATTACTTGACCTCATTGAGTGCAGTATATACCGTAAGTGGCAATTGTAGCTCGGACCAGACTATATTCTTGGTTGCTAAGAGGATTTAGAGGGAAAATCTCTTCCTGCATGCAATTTTAGCCTTTATGTACACATACGAGAACGAACGTACAGTATGTATTTAGGCAAAGTACTCTCCTCGTATAAATATTTCTATGAAATGTCAAATTTTTATCCTGGTTCTATTATAAGAACTAAAATTAAGCACATATCTAGCTTTTGAGAACGCAATTACATGGATTTTTAATGTTCATATAAACGAATATTTTACCGTACTTAGTATTAAGCCATAATTGATAAAAAAATATTGTAAAAAGGAATACTTTTAATCATATTACAACAGTTTTAACGGTTCTGCAAGTATTAGTAACATGTTTTGTGCAAACAATGGCATACGATTTTATTTGCGTTTGATAATTTATTTTGGATTTACTTTTCTTAGAAATATTTCGTAGTTAAATGAAGTTTTAAGGTATCTAAATTGCCAGCAGTAAGTTGTTGAACAAAATAATGTTAGAAATATATCCAGATTTTGTTGATCCGTTCGTCTTCACTTCCTGTACTCTGCCGAACTTGTGACAATAAAGAGACTTCAATCCAGGTATTGCCTTCTAGTAATTCATAAACATTCAGTGACCCTGTTACCATGGTTATAAAAGAACTAGTCACGCAGAGGACAGACGGACATTCACCACTCTTTTCCTTCTTATTATATTTTATAGGATGAGAACAGTACGGTATGGCCCATACTCAAAGTTAATATTCAGAAAAGAAAATTTGTAGAATGGTGAATAATTTAAGTAGCTATTTTTTTACAATATTTAACTTGTTTTCCGTCATATTTCCAAATTGTTGTATTATAATTTATTATTTTAAGGCATAAGTGCATGCTTATTTGTGGAGTTTTTAGGGCACAGAAACTCTAACATATTCGTATCAAGTTTCCTTGAGTCCTGTAATCCAAAACGGCTTCATGAAGATAGAAGTTCTGAAGAGATGAAAAGGCAAACATTTCTCTTGAGTATCTGACGAAAGGGCTTGAAGAATTTGTGGCAGTTTTTTTATTAAGATGCTAATAAATACGTTTCACATCTTTTATGTTTACGATATCCAAATCCACTTGTCTAACAATATTTTCAGTTTTAGATATCATGTTGTATATTATAGGCCTATAATCACAGTCTACTATATACAGTCACGAAGCTTGAGTTTTGAGGGAGCTAGAAACAATAGACTGTGACGGTTCTATTTTGCATTGCCTGTAATGAGGCGATATTAGCGATCCTAGTGGTGAGCAACTATCTAATGTTTGCATATTTACTACGTATTGAGCTTCGCGACTTTATATACTAGACTGTGCTATAACTCAGAAATACTATGAAGTTTAACGTGACATTGGAAGTTACACTATGTATCCATAGAACAATTACCAGTCCGGAAAGTATCCAGTGTAATTAGAAATCAGGGTGCTTACGTTATAAGTGTCAAAAAAAATTAATGAAAATAATTTATTTATATACTAGCCATACCCGTGCGCTTCACTGCACGTCTTCTTATAAATAAATATCATTGACTTAAATCCGTTATATTTCCAAATACAGATGTTTTATTATCAATGAACAGATCTAATTAGTTTATTATAAGTTATAAGTCGTTTGTTCCTGAATTATTTTCAAAGTTGTGTTTAGAATGTAACTGTTATAGCCCTCCAATACACTCTGGAGTTGTTCAATTAATTCAACTTTTAAGCTTGGTATTACGTTAGACCTAACAGCATCTGAAACAGAATATATTTGTAAGAACTGAGGATTATTCTATCAGCTGGAAGAAGGTTTTGTCACTAAACGGCACCATTTGTAATACGGTGTTGCACTGTCTTATTTAAAACGTGTGTTGGTAACGAATGTACTACTATGAGTAAGTTTTTTTTATGATTGTGGGGGATCTTGAGTCTCAGAAATAACAACGTTTCCAGTAGCACAACATAATTCGTTTGATCCATTACCCCATTTTTGCGGTTCATTTTATCCGTTTTACCTATTTGAATATCATTAAAATCAGCATAATCAATATTTACATCGTAATGGAATGCTAACATGAGTATTAACTCTCGAATACGCTGTCTAGTTCTAGCAATACGCTCTCGTTGCTTGTTAATTCTCTGAGAACGTTCAGCGCTGTTTTTTCTTTTTCGACCCTGGTAAGTTCGAACTTTCTTACTGTCATGTCAATCAAAGCATTCGATACTAGTTTCCCTTGCTCGAATCATTGAAATTTTTGCATACATAGTTATTTCAAAAAGGATTATTCCATTCTTCATCACTTTTAAATCTCCGAATTTTGTTTTGCCTTCAGGTGATGTGTTTCGGTATGACTGAGACTTTTGTTTTGGCATTTTCACGTACAGCATAGACCTGCCTACTTAACGTTAACGTATAACATCTTTTCTCATAGAACACTACCCGAAATTATTAATGACGAAATTATACTTATCCATTGAATGAACGAAACACAAATCGAATTCAAAACACCAGATGCACTACTGCTCCTCTAGCAGGCAGCGGAGCCTGAGTGCTGTCTGCCATGATTCTCGGTAGAGTAAAGCACAATCGCGTAGTTTAATCTACAGAGCGTTCGTTTACATAATATAGGTCTGCCGACACGAAGGCCTAGCAACCCGTGGCAAATCATCTATCGAACGATCAACAGTCCATTTCAGTAACTCTGTTAGAGTGCCTTTATTGACATTAGATTGCGTGTTATTCTTCTGACAGTGTTAGTGTAGTGTTTAGATTAGATCGTGCACATAGCACCACAGAAATTTAAAATTTACATTAGAGCAAAGGATTTTCATGGTAGAGACTTATCGGATAAGAGTGATTACGGAAAGGTAAAAAGATGCAAATCAAGATTTCAGGTATAACTCCCTGTAAAGTTTATTTGAATAATTTCGAGGGAAAAATTGATTTGCATAATACACGTCACCGTTCGTTAACAGAAAACCACAATTTAAGTCACACGGAGTTGGTGTGCACTCGAAGGTGGTTGCTTGACGGTTGTCAGCCCACTTTGAGGTCTGTGGATATAGAGGGAAAAATTAGATCGGTGTAGGTTAGAGTTCCCGGGTAGCTCAGTGGTAGAGCGTTGGTACGTTAAACCAAAGGTCCCGGGTTCGACACCCGGCTCCGGAACAATTTTTCCCTCGAAATTATTCAAATCAACTTTACAGGGAGTTATACCTGAAATCTTGATTTGCATAATACTCGTACACGTCACAGTTCGTTAACAGAAAACCACAATTTAAGTCACACGGAGTTAGTGTGCACTGGAAGTTGGTTGCTTGACGGTTGTCAGCCCACTTTGAGGCCAGTGGATATAGAGGGAAAAATTGGATCGGTGTCGGTTAGAGTTCCCGGGTAGCTCAGTGGTAGAGCGTTGGTACGTTAAACCAAAGGTCCCGGGTTCGATACCCGGCTCCGGAACAATTTTTCCCTCGAAATTATTCAGGTAAAAAGATGATTTGCAAGAAGATTTTCTAATGTTATTGATCCACATGTCAAGACTATAAGCAACCCTGTTAAACATTTAGAGAAACTGGGGAAGTCTTGAATAAAAGCAGCAAAGGACCACGTTGTGTACTTACTGAGGAGAAACTAGATGAAATATGAGAAAGAATGGAACACGCCTCATAAAAATATCTCCGTCATCTCGTGTCTATAAAACCACAGCATATGACGCCATTAAAAATCTTAAATCCTTAAAAGATATCAGAATTGTGTTGCAGCAGAAGGACATCATTTCCAACACCTCTTATATTACAGGTACGTTCAGTACACGAGACGGTTTGCCGCGTGTTGCATGGCCTCGTGACGGTCGCGCGTCGCCCGGTCGAGCTACATTATGTAAGCGAATGCTCTCTAGTATACAGAACCTACAAAATGGGATACATTATTATTTTATTAATGTTCAACTTACATAACAAAATAAGGTGAACCTTCGACATCCTCTCACACCACAACGTACTTAAGTCAATGAAAATAACCTGACAATTATAATACACTACTCTACAGACAATGAATTAACTGAGAAGGTTATATACTTAATAGGTGACAGTTCTGTATAGTGCATAACACTTCATATTGAATAATTAGCAAAACAACTTCTTTAGCAAGATTCGTTGTTTGTAGGCCACTCCAAACCTCGAACTCCACCCCTCTGGGCGCGAGATCTTATATACTCGGTCTGTTATGGCGTAATTTTATGAGTAAAAACAATTAACAACAGGTATCTCAGTCATGATATCATGCAATACCAGATGGAACTATGAAGTAATTACATAATTAAAATACGACTATTTCATCCAGGGAGCATCCGTTTTTGGTGGAAGAATAATCCGTTTAACATGTTTCTAACTTAGTCTTGAATACATTCCTTAACAAATCACTCCAAACCAATATTAATATAGCGTGGAATGTAATTTTTGTGTTGGCCTCATTGTGCATCTTTCTTTACGTAGGCTAAGTAAAAACACATTAAAGTTAACATGGTATATAAATATTATTTTAAGAACCACAGGAAACAAATGTGGGTACATGATAAGCAAAAGAACGCCATTTCATGGCAGTTTGCAAAATTACTCAGATAATCTAGAAGATTAACAACTCCAGTAAACTCCAAGGTAAAAAACTAATTTTTACTCAATTCCTTTTTTTTTTTTTTTTTTCGTCCAGGTGAAACAGACCTACTTGCCTTTTACGACAATATTCGTATTAAAAAAGACAATACGATTATACAGTGCGTTCGTAGCTCGGCAGGATCGTTCCGCGGCGGCCTTGGACTGGGTAAAAATTGGCGCGCCTGCCGCCAGAGTTACACGTAAACGACCGGCAAGTCATGGGTACGGAACACTAACTACTCTACTAACATTAGGCTTACCTACATCACAACAGATGTTGAAAGTGATGACCTTCAACTCGAACACATTTCCTTAAAATCCGTGGCGCTACAGCCCACGAGTCCACACCTGTGGAGTAACGGTCAGCGCGTCTGGCTGCGAAACCAGGTGGCCCGTGTTCGAATCCCGGTCGGGGCAAGTTACCTGGCTGAGGTTTTTTCCGGGGTTTTCCCTCAACCCAATACGAGCAAATGCTGGGCAACTTTCGGTGCTGGACCCCGGACTCATTTCACCGGCATTATCACTTTCATATCATTCAGACGCTAAATAACCTAGATGTTGATACAGCATCGTAAAATAACCCAATAAAATAAAAATAATAAATACAGCCCACGAAGGGGCAAGACCAACCAGCCGGCTGTTGATCTCACGTTCACATGCCGAAGCAGAGGTGAGCGATCATCCTACCAGAATGAAGGTATCGTGTGGTTAGCAAGATGGAACACATTCCCTGTATCTCCGAAAACAATTCTCACTCGCAAAAGTTCGTGTTGACTGATTGCCTGTATTTCTCTCCTTGTCCTTGTAACGTGTGCGGATTTGATGCGTACACTTTATTCTTTAACGTTCCCCATAAATAAAAATCTCATGGAGATAGGTCAGGAGAAAGAGGTGGCAACGATCCTCGACTAATTATTCTGTCACCAAACACACTTCGCAATTCATGCATAGAATTCGCAGCGGTGTGCGCTGTAGCTGAATCCTCTGAAACCAGCCACTCAAACGTTCATTTCTTGTTAGTTGCGGGAAAAAAGCATTTAAAATAGAAGTTACATAAACGTGTGAATCAACTGTTGTGTCGAAAAATATGGGACCGATAATTCTACTCGCACTCACTGCACACCAAACCCCAACCTTTGCAGCGTGGTGAGGAATTTCATGAATAATATGGAGATTTTCGGTAGCCCAGTATCTATTGTTCTGAGTAGAAACGTGACCGTGAAGATGAAACCACGCTTCATCAGTGAAGAACGTTAAAAGTGGGTCCATGTCGCCATTATGTACGGACTGCAAACATCAATTGCAGTAATCTTGGATCTTGTTGTTGTAAAGCATGAACTACAGTTACCCTGTACGGCTTAAGTTTGAGAAGTTTCGTTGCCACAAAAGCCGACGTCTCGAAAATGATAACCTCTTGTGCTAAACGTTGCACTGATTTGCGGGGTGAGTGCTCTAACCGGGCCCCTATTTCATCAAGATTCTCTTCTGTCAGTACACGGCGTTGTTGAACACATTTCTTGTTCAAAAAAGATCCTGTACGTCTGACTTTATTGACAAGGTCATGAATAGTTGACTTGCTAGGAATTCGAACACCTGCAAACCGATGTTCAAATTATCTTCGACACCTTCTTGCAGAAGAGTATTTCACATACGCAACATGGAGAAAAATACGTTGTTCTAAAGTGTACTCAGCCATTAATAGACACTTTATCACCACGAGACAACAGAATTTTACTCACAACACGCGCACAGATGTCTTTCCCTCACGACAGATCCAACTCGACTGACTGGCGCGTCAGCGGTAGCTACAGCGCTACTCTGGCGGCAGGCGCGTTAATCTTCACCCAGTCCAAGACCGCCGCGAAACGGTTCGGCCGAGCTACGAACGCACCGTACTTCATGAACAAACAAAATAAAATCTAGTAGAAAGTAATATTTTAAAGGACCAAATAAAGGTTAAATATACATTACTGAAGCTCACACAAATATGCAATTAAGCAATAAAAATATGTACTGTTATCTTACTGAATAATTAATGTTAATACTTATGTATGTGTCGCGTGTACAATATGTTTGTAAAATTATTCCATCCCTAACTGTTATTGGTTCATGAATAAACGCAACACAAATCAGATATCAAATATTATAACAAGATGTGGTTTATAACAATAGCAATATAATACCAAATAAAAGATTACTGTATTTAATTTATTCACTTTTTTATCAACTTATGTTCCTTTAGATCAAAAACGGGATATGTCCACAGTTATCAAAACTATTTTCTATATACGTAAAGATTAATTTTAGTCCTACAAGTCACTCAATTGAGTGCGCTCCTTGCATAATTACAGTTGACTCAATATATGCCAACATATATGTCAATCATGGAGTAAGGTCACAAAGGGAAAAACACTAGAGGAGAGGGATTCGATCTGGAGCTGTGGATTGAACTACGGCGTAGCTCAGTGGTTAGAGCGCTTGGTACGTAGAACCAAGGACCCGGGTTCGATCCCCGGCGCCGTAGCGAGTTTTTCTCCTCTAATAACAAATATTTTCTATGTGTTCCGTTTTCTAAAACAAAATAATAATAACTCCTTGTGGGATAAGTAGATCTGGCCAAGTACAAAGTAACAATACCAAAAGCATATGGTTAAAGCAAGTACAATGCAGTCTGTGAAGTTTTTTTTCTCTCAAAATTACTTCTGCATGACTAGTCTCGTTTTTGATCTCAATGCCTCAATTAAAGAAAAATATTGAATAAGAAATATCAGTTTCAGTTACCATTTCCTTGTCTATGAATTGCTTATGCGCAATCAGTTTTGAGAGGTATTAAGTAGAGTTAAGCAACTAGAACTATCGTACTACAATGTCTGAACACTCTGTGTACATTAAGAACGACGATAAAATATAGAATTAGAATTTTCACTTCATGCGCTACATTATTCCCTTAGACATATATTCATTTAACGATACTGTACTGTACTGGAACGCAGCAAATCCTCTGCAAGCTTCTCGTCTTACCAACAACTTGATCGCGTTTTAATTCGGCACCATCAATCATCGTGCTCTTCAACAAATATTGACTCTCTCGTTGACTCTAAGCTCGAAAGTCTGCCTGCTACTTGACATGCAAGCTACTTGCAATGCCGTGTTCACGGTTCAAATTACATGAATTATTCCTTACTTCGTAGTTGGATGAGTAATCATGTCTTCGTCATTCTAAATTCCAAATACATACTGCATATATGCACATATACTCTTATTAAGAAGATTTAAATTATAGTTTTGTATTTGTATATGTAATATATTTGAGAACTTGTAATTAATTCAAATGTAGTAGATATAAGTGTTAATTTTAAGTAGCATAGACTGCATTACTCACGTCAAATGTGTTCTCATTATAATGATACAAACTATCAGTCTATAGCTATAACCCTAATGTACTTTCGGGTGAAATAGGGTTCAAGAAGTTGTATATTCAAATAAATAGATATACACAGAAAGTGTAGTTGCGAATATACACTTTTTCATCTTATATGAAAAGTATATTTCAATTGAGATACATTCATGCATACATATCCACATACATACATAACATACAGAACATACATACACACATACATACAAACATATATATATATACGTACATACATACATACATGCATACGTACATACATAGACATACATACATACATACGTACACATACATACATACGTACACATACATACATACATACATACATACATACATACATACATACATACATACATACATACATACATACATACATACATACATACATACATACATACATACATACATGTAAGAGGGCCTTAGACTAGAAATGTTAGTTTAAATGTAGTTCTGTTTATCAGTACAGTATGCATAAGGGTGTAATTATTTGACTTATTTGAACTGTTGTATCATTGAAGCGAGGTGAGTCAGTGGAGTTATGGTTTTACAGTGCAGTGAATAGTTGCGATCATTGATAATTTATAGCGTCAATGAAATGTGTCATATATATTCCATTTATGTCTTCTTCTCCACTCTACTATCCTTCCTTTTGTTATCTTTCCCTTTCATATTTCTTTGCTTTCTATTTCGGTATTAATTCAATTATAATTGGAGCACGATGATTCCATTGATTGACTGACTGACTGATAGATCGATTGGTCGATTTATTGACTCAATGATGGACTAATTAAATAATTTCTTT
This sequence comes from Periplaneta americana, assembly GCF_040183065.1. Taxonomy (NCBI): domain Eukaryota; kingdom Metazoa; phylum Arthropoda; class Insecta; order Blattodea; family Blattidae; genus Periplaneta; species Periplaneta americana. The sequence goes on from NC_091130.1 coordinate 97,905,705, forward strand.
ATTAATTCGCATAGATGTCAGTTAATTAACTCATTTCTTTACCCACAAGATTTGTATAAATATTAGGAGCAAATTCTTAAGATATGGTGAGAGCTTCTATAAACATTTAAAATCGATTGACTTGTTGTTTTTTAAGCATATTTGTACGTAGAAGGTATTTTGATGCATGCATACATAATTAGTCTAGCAGCAGCAAGTTGTTTTCTACGAAGTTCTTCTCGTCGATATATCAAAGTAATTTGGAGAGCAGCTAAGCTTCCCGTCATTTTGCGCGGAGTTAGTTTTTGTCGTGAAATTGGTTCCAGATGGTATTGTGCCCTTTTAATGGGAAATGGCAAGGGAAAGCTGTCATGAGTACGTGGTGGGGTGTAGCATGTTGAGAGATGAAGGAAATTAACACGCCGCAGGAGGGTGAAAACACCCTCTCTCCGCGTGATACTATGAAATAGCTGAGTCGTAATTTTCTGCAATATGTTCTACTCTGTGGGAGGATCCTCGCTTAGGTAGTTTAATTCTTACAAACCTCGATAATGGAACGCTGCGCTGCTGTACAAGTGGTTGTTTTTTTTTAGTTTATGTGCCTTTGACAATGGTGCCGAACATCTAGAGGTAATATACTGTTAGAAAATTTTAACTTGTCATGTCTCCATGGAAAAACTTAAAGAATTTAATTTTTAAGGAGAGTCACTATTTTTACTCATGAGGCCTACTCTCTAGATAAGGTCTGTACAAGGTTTGCGCTCTCCGAGTCGGCTCACAGCTCACGAACGGAATGCAGATATTGGCTGCGCTCTGGTGGACTGGAAGAAGGGGTGATCTCGTACAAAATGTACACAAAAGGAAGACCTAATACGAGTATACATGAAATGGATTCCCGTTCAGTGTTAACAAAACTATCTTGGACTATTATTAATTAATAGATAAATATTTTCTGCAGTGCTTGGGAAAAGTGACATAAGTCAGTTTCCACAAACATTTTTGATAATTTACTGACAACTTACACTGGTTTATGTCGATTTGATTTTTTTCTGTATGAATTATTGTAATGAGAGGAATACCTACGTATTTTTTTCCAAACGAACAGGTGTTCCGTAAGTTGTCAATAAGTTACCAAAAAAGGTTTGTGGAAACTGACTTTTGTCACTTTTCCCATGGACTACAGATTTATTTTACAGAAATAATAGAAATTCTATAGCTACTTAAATATACAATATCATTTTGTTATATTTTTATTTATCAGTATATCAAAACGAGGTTTTATGCTGTTGGAAGCTGAAAGGAACAGTACTAATCGAAATGAAACATCAGTTATAGATGTTTGCCTTTATTAAAGTTGATTATAGAAAACAGTTGCTCGCAAATATAAATGTTGAGCTAAACATACCAATCATTTTTACACCTAGCTAGTGAAGTCGTGGATATTATTGCTGAGGTTTAGTCTTGTAAAACTCAACCAGGCTAGTAGTATTATTCAAACGGTCTTTAGCCTTTAGGTCACATTGAAGATCAATAAGTTCAAGCTGCAAATCGTTAAATGTTATAATATCAATTTTTGTTTACCACCTGTGCTTATCTTAATATTAAGATAAGCACAGGTGGTAAACAAAAATTGATATTATAATACAGTGAGCTTATCGGCATCTCCAAAATGAAACTGTTAAATGTTATGTTTTATTAAACGACATTCGCAACTGACGAGGTTATATCAGCGTCGCCGGTGTGCCGGAATTTTGTCCCGAAAGGAGTTCTTTTACATGCGAGTAAATCTACTGACATGAGCCTGGCGCATCTAAGCACACTTAAATGTCATCGACCTGGCTCGGAATCGAACCCGCGACCTCGGGCATAGAAGGCCAGCGCTATACCAACTCCACCAACCAGGCCGACCTGTAAATCGTATGACACTGTTTCAACTGGTGTTGAAGGAATTTATTATAACTTTAAATTTTTTTTTCCAATTAAGAAAAGATCTTGGAACCTAGAGTTAAATTCATTTTGAATTTCAATTAATATTTGCATATAATCGTTTAACATGGCTTCATAACGAGCAGTTTCTATAGTTGCAAAAAGGCGCTATATTACCTTCTCGAAACTGACTTACGAAAAGTGTAAGTTTACGACTGAAATCCCGTAATTTATTCAACATATCAACAATGAGCTTGCCTTTTCCCTGAAGAGAGATATTTAAATTGTTGAAGATTAATAAATTCTAAACGTACCCTATCTCGTGTAAAAATGCAACTTTCAACTTCTGAACCTTTTTACTGCGATCTTCACCAACAAAACCATCGTATCTGTATATGTCGACTAGTAATGACACATGATATTATGTTTTCCTCTTTCTTTCAAAATTTTGTGGGAGATAAGGCACTGAGTATTGACGCAAGCTGCTATGAAAAAATAAGCTTTTTCCCATGCAATATTGAAAGAATTTGCAGATGATCACTTTTCCATTTTTTTTAGATTCCTCCATTATGTAACCGTAGATAGGCAAAGTGAAATAGCTACTGATAACACACTACACCAGATAGCTGCGTGGACTATCCTCTACCTCTAACGGGCCTACGTCATTCCGACATACCTTTCCGGCGAGCTGTTAGACGACTTTCCCGCTCCGAAGGAACTGCCGCCCTCAATGAGCGTCGTTTGTGCAGACCTACTCTAGATGAACTGACATGTAAATATCCTATCTTATATATTCAAAGAAATATTCAAGTTATTTTTAGGAGTAAAGGATGTAAAAACATACTGTAAACAGCATTGATGACTAAATTGTTATATAAAAGTACGCTGAAAGCATACATTATTGAAAACATATAAAATTATAATATCTTGAAGCTTTATTATACTTTATCTGTAAAGCATCTATCGAGAAATTTAAAGTTTTAGTCCGATATTTAATTACAAATTACGAACCCTGTAAGATAATTTTGTCCTTATTTTCAAAAGAATTGCAAATGATTACTACAATGTCTTTATTTTAAGTGATAGTGCTTCATTTAATTTAGGATATTCCCTATTATTATTATTATTATTATTAGTATTAATTATTGGTATTATTATTAAGTGTATGTTTAATTAACAAGTTTATTACTGTCATTATTGAGTGTAATTAGTTACCACTGCCACCGGGTATATACCCATTGCAGTGTGAATAAATACATACAAAAATATACATAAATTAAATATTATAATTTTTAGGAGCATTTGCTACTATTCTTTGTATTGTATTCAACACAGCCGTTACTAAGTGAAAACTCTTTATTTATATTTTATTTCACACTTCAGATGTTAGTTCGACCAAATGCTTTGCTGATTATAAAATTATTCCTTCATTCGACGCCTTTCAAACTGCTAATGTTATAAACGTCATCCCATTAGAGTTCATGGAGGCCCATAGGATGGCGAGAGGTTGATGCCCACCTGTACAGAAAATCGGCATTAATGGCAGTAAGCAGGGGCATATTCAGGCTAGGCAGACTAGGCAGCTGTCTAGGGCGGCAGATTTAAGAGGGCGGTTTTTAAGCTATTACTGTTAGTTTTTTTTATAATTTTTAAATTTTATTCATAATTATTTAAAAGAATACATGAACTTAAGCGCAAAATGAAAAGGATATGAATAACATTGACAACAATCAGTTCAAATTTAATCAACGGTCTGCCAATGGAAAAAGGACAGTTTTTCAATAATAGTGTCACAATGCGATCATAGCACTTTTTTCAATGTTATGCCCTCTCACCGCGAGAGTCTCACGTGATAACACTAAAGAACTTACTGGTATTAGCCTATATTACGATACGTTAGGAAGGCAAATCTCGTTGCTCTCTATCATAAGCTTTGTGATGAAAGACGCCTCTAATTCAGTCATAAGAGTAGCCAGTATCAACATTCAATAATGCCCATTCAGACTTCAATTCAAAGAAAATACCGCCAGCCATTGTAACAGTCGGACGCTTGGCAGTTCAGTTTAATTCGAAACGGTAAAGAGTGCAATTGTTTTGTATTATCGCCGCGGCCTCATGCTTAACGTGTCGGCATCATACAATAACGTGCGGTGTGCTTTCAAAACATAATTTTGCCCACCAAGTGTTGCTCTGTAGGTTTCAATCTAAGCGTCACGTTGTCACGTCTACTTCCTCGATAAGAATAAGCACTAGTTTGTTATATTGTTAAATGGCTATTATTTTTATTATTATTATTATTATTATTATTATTATTATTATTATTATTATTATTATCGTTTCATATACAAATACGTTGACATTCCTAACTCTTAATAACAACTCTTTAATAATAATTTTTAATCACATACCTTAATGTTCGTCCTCAGCACAAGACATTGCAACCTTGGTTTTCGTCCACGTGGGTTAGACAAATAGGTGTCATTTAATAATGGAAGCAGCTTATTGGTTGCAATATTAAAATTGAGGCGAGTGATTTGAGCGACGACACAAGGAATTGAAAACAATAATACAATTAAATTTCAAAGACCTGCCGAAAGTTATGCATGCACGAGGCCGCTCAAAGACCTGGCGAATGTTAACCATGAGAGCGAGGCGGTAATACCTAGGTGATTTATATTTCAATATTCATTATAATGAGTGACAGTAGTAAAAAGCTAAGTGGTTCTCAATACCGGAAACACTTCTGATTGAGGTTCTGGCTGATATGTAGCCTACAACTATTATCAGATAGTACATCTCACTTGACGGTATGCATGTCAGAGAAAGAACTGCAACTGAAATCTCGCCCATTTGCGATAAGAGTGACACAACTTAAAAAGTGTTAATTTTACAGGAGAAGAATTTTAAAATTTTCATATTCTTAAAAAGAAAATTGTAGGCACATGCTTTTTCCAAACGGAATGCAATTTTGCACATGTATTATATTTCTAGTGTTGTAGCGTATAGTACCATAATTATTAATTAATTTCAACAATTATTTTAAGTTGTGTCATTCTTTTTTTAAATAAATATATGTCTGATTTTAGTTATGACTAGACATCGGATTTTTAGGCACTAAAATTGCAGTTTTAGGCGCCTAAAATAAGCTCAAAATTTGTAAAATTAGGCTCTATTTTAATGAAAATAGGCATTTTAGGCACATCAAGGTATCATACTTATTTCTTTCACTGAAATTTTTAGTTATACACTAAAATACGCACAAAAAAGTATGTTTAAACATTAAAAAAGAATACTATATTATATTTATAAACAGAGCTGCACAAATTTAATATATTGAAACTAATGAAATAATGATTATTGATATCAAGATTACTCATTTTAAGTTATTGAAATTCAGTTCCATGCTCAGACTTTATTATAATTATCTGCACAGTACACCACCAGAATTTTTTCTAAATTCTCCACAGTTAACCTTTGCCTTTTGTCACTGAGAATCATTTTGAAAGCAGAAAAACTTCTTTCAACCGAAACTGATGTGAGAGGCGCAAATTTTAAATTAGGTACAATAGAAACATCAATACTTACTGGAACATTGACACTTTCCTCCGATATCACTCTTGATACTTTTTCCAACAATGAAAATCCTACATTCTTATTTAATACGTTGTCCCACTTATTTTTAACTTTTTTCCCAGTTTCGCCCAAAGCAGAATGTATGTTCACTTGAGCTTCCTTTACTATTGCTATTTGGCTACAAAGAGATTGTTTTTCACGTTCTAATTGTTCAATGCTTGCAGGTATGAAAGAAAAGTTTGATGTTATGTAGGCAATATCGTTTTTCACTCGTGAGTCATTCAGACAATCTTTCACTGCTTTTACACACGCTGCACTATCAGTTTCAGGCAATTTATCAATAACTGTGACCACTTCTTTAAAATACTTAGAATAATACACCACTGACTGAATCCAGGTTCCCCATCGTGTAACAACCGGCTGAGGTGGGAGTGGGATATCTGGAAAGTTCTCTCTGAATATTGAAATCCTGGATGGGGCTTTACAAAAACATTTTTTTTGTGTTAGAAATAAACGAATTGACAAGAGGAAATTCATTCCGGATTGTTTCAGAAACCCTGTGAAGGCCATGTGCTAGACAGGTTACATGAATGAGGTTAGGATAAAATGTTTTAAGAAGTGGAGCTGCAGCAACCATGTATGAGGCAGCATCAGTACAAAACAACAGAACTTTAGAATCGTCTATATTACCTGAGTATAAAGACTGTAGGCCTTTATTTACAAAATAAGCAATGGCTTCGCTATTCACTTTCGAAAGTTCCTTAACACATACGAGGTGTGGAATCGAAGGTCCATCAGGACTAAGTTTTCCTACTACCATATTTGCTATATACCTATTCATAGGATCCGAGGTTTCATCCACAGAGACCCATATGTAAGAATCACCTATATCCTCCCGAATGGAAGCTAAAGTTTCATTGTATATTCTGTCTAAGTAATTTTTTCTTAGGGTCGACTCAGATGGGATATTTTGTTTGCAGTATTTTTGTAAAAACTGTCTTAAAACCGGATTTTCAATTGCATTCCAGGGAATGTTAGCAGCAACAAACGCTCTGGTTAAATCAGCATAGAAATTGCTGCTGAGATTGAATGAAGTAGGCTGTGTTAGTAAAGTTTATTGCAGTTGATTTTTCTGCTGAGCTTTAGCCTTATGAGCCGCTCCTTGCACATGCTGCTTTAGGTGGCACTTCTTTTCTTGCGAAATCTAAAAATGTACAGTAAACTGGATTAAAATAAAATCCTAATTGTTGTATTGCCGTATTTCTATCACAAAGTTAGTGGGTTCGGACAATTAAAATTTTAATGACCTGCAAATATTTTAACTATCGGAATTTAAAAGGTTAAAGTGTAGTGGTCTTAAAAACAATTACACCTCAGGATAGCTCAGCCAATGTATAAATATTATAGGCCTACTCATTATAATTAATAGAATTTTTATATTTCAGCTATTGTTACATACCTGTTTGATACAAATCTTGCAGAATATTATTTTTCCATCATAAGTGAATTCTGAATATTCTGTTAGCCATTGCCGGATCAATGTAGATTTTGCACTTACATTTTTCGGCATTATCGCGTTAAACTTCACAGGAAAACGTCCTACCGCTCAAAACTTCTCAACACAAATAAGGTGAGGGAAAGAGCAACTGTTAACGGGCATTCAAATTGTGATTTTATGACACTCTGAAGGGCAGTACAGCTAATCGGTTTCAGACCGAAAACAGTCATTTTTATAGTATAGTATATCTCTGAATCGGTAGCAGCACATGTTGTGATTGTTGCCTGCTTCAAAACTAAGGTTGGTTCTTTGTCGGCATTTATGCCTCCAAACATGTTAAATTCGGTGAAATCTATTGCGAGTGTCGTGAGATTCAAAACATTTTGTTTCCTTTATCAATGGTTTCATGGCCTGTGTGAAGCAAACTTTCCACTTTTTAAATGCCTTAAATTTCGCAGTGAATGCATGTATAAATTATAAAAAGTAAGAGTAAAATGCGAAACTTTACAGTGAGTTAGGCATTTTTAGGCGAATATTAACAAATTAGGCTCTAATAACCGTTTTAGGGCATTTTAGGGAACTATAAAACTCTTTGAATACCATTCAATTTCCATGAAACACAAATATTAATAATTATTTTTACTTTTCTCCTAAAGAAACAAAATAGGCATTTGCCCTAGAATCCGATATCTGGTTATGACAGTGAGAATATTTACCTGACGTACAATAATTGTACAATTATTGCAATTGTACAATAACTGCACAATTATTGTGTTTGTAGAAAAATTAATTTTTCGATAAAGTAATGCAATGGAATTTATTGGCATGGCATTACACAATAATATTATAAGGATGCTTTGTGACATTCATTATTAAATTTAAATTTTAACAAAGATGTTGTATTTACAAACGAATCAAATAACTTTTTATGAAAATTATACTTTATAATTAACCGTATAATTTAAAGACTATTTTTAAATACATGACTATGAATTATGTTAGAAAAAATAATATAATAGCAACAATCTAGTTTGAGAAAGCGTTATGTAAAATCTGAAATTCTTTAGACAAAATTATTTTAGAAATAAATTGTCCAGTCAACATTAACTAGGCTACATCACAACACTTTCAATACAGTTCACAACACCTCTCTACACTTTCAGAATACAGTTCACAACACCTCTCTACACTTTCAGAGATTCAAAGAACTCTTTATAGAAGCTTGGAATGTGATTCGGTTTAATCAGATCTAGTAAATCTGCCTTTTTCCTGTCACTTATACCTATTTTTTCATTATAAACTTGTGGCAATTCTGGATTCTCGGTTTTGGTTTCACTTCTTGAAGAACATTTTTTTTAGTTGTACTTCTTCAAATTCTTCGTCGAAATAAAATGTTTTGTAGAAAAATGGCAATGGATGACTTTGATGCACTGTCAATACCTTTACTTCGTTGATTTTCCTTGTGTTCCTGAAGTAATTTGCGTTCTTGTAATTTGTTCCTAGATTCTTGATATAGAAAAAGTTCTTATGGGATATTTTCTTGGTTTTGTAGGTCCGTTCTGTTTTCTTTGCAGCTTTAACAATAGAGACAAAATTATATGGAGTGTAAATCAGACCACTTTTGGACACGCGTTTTACTTCGCTCTCTATCATTGAAAGGGCACTATCATCTTCGTCCTGAGTGTGTCCAGTTATCAAGAATTTATTGATAATGGATTTCAGATTTGGGAATTTGGATACAGTGATCATGTACAGATGGATCATGAACCTTAGTACAGAAGTCCTCAACAATGGTCAGTATAGAAAAATATGTTTATGTCTTCAGCCGACATTTTTTATTTTTCTTCCAAGAAGTTAAGTACACAGATACCTATTTCATTGACACCTCTTTCTGCTTCTCCCACATGCCAAATGAAACAGGTGATATCAGTTGCTTTCAATTCAAAAATGTTAAATTAAAAACATTCTATTGTATTTAGAATCTGCATCAGCATCATTTACACTAGCCTGCTTAATTTCTGTAAATAACAGGGCAGATCATTATTCATGTTACATATTTTAAACTTAACTTATTTCATTTACAGGGACACTATTATTTCTTTTAAATTTTTAATCAAGACATTAATACTATTCATCTTGATAAAATTTGCGGTATATTATTGAACAAACCTTCGAGTTGTGTTTGAGTAATCGGCTGCCAGACATCATTTTCTAAAAATGTTTGTTTTGACAGCTTTAAAATTAGATAGGAACGTAATTGACTCATTTCCGTGTAAAAAAATTACGAACCCTATTAAAAATAAAGGTAAAACGTTATTATAATTTTCAAATAGACAGACATAACATTAAATAATTATTGAACTAAAATAGTTTTCATAATAAATACCGTCACAATATTAAATGTAAGCTTACTGATGATAAGGGAAGTTAAATAAGTATTTGTTACTTATCTAAAATAATGACACAACGCAGAACAATTCCTTGCCGCTGAAAAAAAAAAATTATTCAATGAAAAGACGCAACACAAATTCTGTTACTCTTCATGAAAAGATTTAAAAGCTTCAGTTTGAATGCTTCGTAACAACTAAAATTTGTTGTTGTAAAGATTTTGTTAGATTAAAACAATTTAATAAAGACACATCGGCCATCTGTGGGAAAATAATGTAATCATGTATTTGTCGTTATTCAAGATAAAAATATACCACTTTTGGAGTTCCTTTTTGTAAGAATCTCAAAAATGAAAAATTTTGAGTTGTGCCTCTCTTATCGCAAATGAGCGATATGTAACTAGTAAGCGATGTATGCAATGGAGGGGGAAAGGAACTGGACACCCTAACCCATTGTCTCCTGGCCTAGTTGCCTTACGAGTGATGGCTTGATGGTGTCACATGTGGGGTTCAGACCTGTCTTCGGACAGTTGTCTAAACAACAGTAGGCTACCGGAAAGTCGCGAAAGACAAGGCAATAAAAAAGAGGAAATTGTGAGAAAAAGTGCAAAAATAGATGTGCTATTTAAAAAACAAACACATCCAGCTTGTTCCAATTCGAGTCCAGATACATCAGAGTGTAATAAAGTGGCGAACAGTACCGAAAATAGTGGAGCGTGTGGTTTAGCTGAGTCAGGCATTTCCGATATTAGAAACAGTAAGAATGACGCGGAATCACTTATTTCAGTTGATCCAATTGACGCATATAGAGCGAAATAAGGGGCGGAAATATTTTTCTCTGCCTAGAGGCGCCAAGTAGCTAGATTCGTCCCTGGCAGTAGGGATGTCATACCTACGTGCCAGCCGCCTTTACCCTCAATAAAATATACTGGACACGCATTTCTGTTAGAGACTGGAAAACCCCAGGACCGGAAGAATTAGATCAATTTTGAATACCCATGACGTCATCGGCAATCGAACGCTCGGCCTTCCGGCTAATTTATTTAAAGAATTTTTTTATAAGGTAAGTGCGACAAATAAGTCCACGTTAAGGTTTGCTCCTCTGACATTTGGTTCTTCCTCAATGAATATTTTTGAAATTTAACACAATTAGAAATTTATTCATGAGGAAATGGAAAACATATAGCTTTACTGTTAAATTGTATTCATTTTATTAAAAATGTTGATAATTCAACAAAGGGACAATTGGCCTTATTAGGAACAGGGGTTCCAAATAAGGGCAGCTCTGAATTTCAAAATTTTTAAAGTAAAGAGTTGATAACTTTTCGATTGATGGATCAAAAGATTGAATAAAAATATATTTTATTTAACATACTAAAGAAAACTATAAGTTACTGAGAAAATGGCATTTACATTATGAATAACATGAAATGTTTCAAATTATAATCAGATCTCAATCATTTTCACATTCTGGGCACTCAAAATGTATAATTTTCTGTCGTTTTATGATCCCAACATAATGTCCATGCACATATCTCCAAGTTTCACATAAAATCACATCTATGATTACGTCTTCTTTACAAGTAAAACAGTATCAGAATAAATAAATGAAATGAATTAACTAATTAATAATTAATTAAATAATGTAGTGAATAAGTAAATAAACAAAAAGAAATAAATACAAATTTAATTAAACTTGTGATATTAATAAGACCATGGCTTACCCTCAAAGGGCTACGTAAGTTTTGTTTTATTTCATTACGTAAAACAATTCTAATTTAAATTATGTTATAAAACTATTTTGAGATATTGGAAATAGATAAAATATACTGCTGTATTGATATACTTAACACACTACATTTGCATGAAATATACAGGCCTAAGCAGTTTTAAACAAAAAACGCACTTCCGAGTGGTAATATCAACACAATGAGGTTCGGACGCACAGTTTTCTTTTTCTATATATCCACTACAATTGACAACAAGCGAATGGTTGATATGCCTTAACATTTAGCAGAGAATGTGGATGAGGAAGATGCTGTCCTTTATCGCCAATATTTGACAGTTCTTCGTAAAAGAGTAATTTGCCTTATTGGTATACATGGCCTTATTTGGCGTTCTTACCTTCCACCGAATATTTAGGGGATATGACACAATAATAACTTAAATGTAATCCTCAAAGGTTCTGTCTACGGGTACCATTGGCAGAGATGATGGTGTCACTTAAATAAAATATTTTATTTACGCACTTTTGAACAAAAAGCAATACTTAAATTCTACCGTATACAATAGAAATTAGCCTACAATTTTAATTGTTTAATTATTTCCTCTTTAAATAAAAGAGGCTTCTTGGAGATGACAAGATAATTCTTAATTGCAAGTTATATCTGGGATACACCTGTACTCCACGCGCCTATCGTTGCAACTTTGAAGGTTGTGTGGTCTGTTAGCGCTCACTAAACAACAAATCGTATTTTTACACATAGCAATGACTATTTAAAATCTGAAAGGAGCACATATCTGTTCTAGACAGATAAGCGGGAAGGTACCCGAAGTGGCACATGCGCAAAAATGTGTAGAAAAAAGATATCACAGAACAGAAAATGTCTGCGATACACCTGCACCTCACGTGCCTAACGAAGGGTGGATTGGGGGGAAAAACACCTGAAAAACCTCAACTATTTAACTTGTCAAAACCAGGATTTCAACCCAGGCCCGCTATTACAAGAACAGGCATGTTAACAGTTAATCAACAGCGGTGGACCCTAATTCATTAAAACCACATACTTTTAATATTTTTGAAATATTACTGGAAATGAGTGCATTTTACATCTCTTAAAACAGGCAAAAAAAATTTTTCGTAGTATCATTTTTAAGTTCTGAGTAACTATCTAGTTTTCGATACAAATAAGTCAATAAAACTTATTTCAAATCCAAACTTGTGAACTATCTTACCAAATGCTCGTAATGGATAATTAGAAATTCTTATAAGCATGTTTATATCTGTGGTGATTCTCTTTCGATTTGTTGCAGATATTTTATTCTGTAGTAGTTTTGTACTTGAGCTCTTATGGTATTTAAAATTATATTTTTATTATTCAACTATCCTGAATTGAATTTGTTTGATTATTTGTAGATGTTATACTGACATTATGTGTTTTTATTTGTATTTACAGTATATATCAGGCAGTGTGAAAGAAAAAGCTTAATGACATTAATTATATTCCTCGACCAAGGCCAACAGAGTCCTGCAGCCTGGAGTCGTGGCACTACTGCTCCTGCGTTCGTAATACCTCATCGGGATAGTTCACATTACGCCCGCGGCTCCACTCGCCTTGGTCAAGTAATACTAGTTTCAGTAAATATGTAAATAAATACATACATACATACATACATACATAAAAAAATGAATGAGCATATTAATACTTGAGTAAATATGTAAATGGACACATAGATAGAGATAGAGAGATATATAGAGAGAGGCAGAGAAGTAGAGGTTATAGGTATAGGTATAGATATAGATAAAGAGACGGACGGACCGACAGAGAGACAGACAGACAGACAGACAGACAGACAGACAGACAGACAGACAGACAGACAGACAGACAGACAGACAGACAGACAGACAGATAGATAGATAGATAGATAGATAGATAGATAGATAGATAGATAGATAGATAGATAGATAGATAGATAGATAGATAGATAGATAGATAGATAGATAGATAGATAGATACGTAGATAGATAGGTAGATAGATACAGACAGATAGACAGACAGACAGATAGATAGATATATCCTTTATTTTTCATTTTAAATCACATGATTCTTCAGAGATGATAAGTTGATAATTGTAATCGAAATCCTGTATCGAACTATCCTTTCAAGCCACACTATGATGATAATCATAAACCTTTTTTTTTATCTGATGTTCTTTTAAACAACTGATGCTGTTCACATACGAGAGGATTGTAATAATGTAGTTCTTTATTTGATTTCACTTTTAAACTTCAAAACTATTAATATACGAGAAGAATAAAGTAAGGGAAATGATAATGTTATGGGAATTTGAGGAATTTCGAAAATAAATGCATTATAACCACATTATTCATGACAAATTTTTGACAACTCTCCGATATCAAACCGAAATATTTTTCTTTGAATAGTTGCCCGCTGACAGACTTATGGCTGTTCATATTTTAAAATCAATAGTCTCATCTATCTATACCTTTAACATCTGTCTCCCTGACTGCGTCTCATGTAATTCGACATTCTTCTATCATAGAGCGAAGTTAGCTAGCCTTGCGGCTAATTCCATCTAACGACAGGTACTCTGTCAGGGACTGGAGTTTTCGAGAGCCTGCCGCCGGCTATATCTCCTCTTTCTTGTACGATAATATGCAGAATAACTCTTCAATTTAGTTGCCTAACGCCAAGAATACCTGATACTGTCAACGTAGGAACTAGGCCTAAATGAGAACAGTGAATATGAAATTGACAAATGACGTGATTACACTACACACGATCACAACATGACTACCAAAAAGTTCCAACATTACTACTATTATATTATGAGAAGTGAGAGTGACCAAAGCCCTGGAAAGAATAGGGGAATATGGGGCAGAACGGGGAAGGGGGGCAGGACGGGGTATAGCTTCTATCTTCCCAACAAGTAGTACAATCTACCGATTTTTTTTAGAACTTCGTCAATTCATGTAAATATATCATCACACAACACTTACTGCCATTCCTTGCATCTGTTGTATGTTATTCGGTTGCTGCATCATATTGTATCATTCATTTGCAACTTTAACGTGTTATCTTGTCACACGTAAGTAGAAATGAGATTCATTTAGATAATCTATTTTAATGTCATATTATAGAGTGCTTACCTGGCTTTTAATTCCGAAACTTTCTTAAATTTCGTGCGTTATTTTTCCTGCCAATACCTCATAACTTAGAAATTGTGACTGTGGGGCAAAACGGGGTGGGGCATAACAGGGCAGTACCCCGTCCTGCCCCACGTCATATTTAATTAAATTTCACCTCCTGTAATGGGTTGTTCGTTCTGTTGTTTGTCAGAAGAAGGTTGGATTAGATGCGTATCATGTCTGAAATGGGCTCCAATTGTTGCGCAGGAGTAGACAGTGAAGACGAGGATGCCACGCACATTTGCGTATTTTGCGAATGACTTTTTCTCAAGTAAACTTGTAAAATGTTGTAGTATTCACACTTTCAGTATATAATTTTTGTCACTTTTGCCATTTAATTATTACAAAAAATAGATACCCATTTTGCCCATACGTGGGGCAGAACGGGGCAAACCACACATTTCGAAAAACTAATTTATTTTAAGGTTATAATGACCGGATTTCACTCGAAGTGCATATTTTTTTACTTGTTTACAGTGTAATAAAAGTATATATGTCATAAAACCCATACATTTACATAATTTGATACCAAATAAAAGCATTCAAACATTAACTACCCCGTCCTACCCCATGTTCCCCTATGTATAATACACGTTAAAGTCTCTCAGGATTACCCTATCAATAGTTTCTTAAATTGATTGTATTAATTGTGTAATTGAATATTGAGGTCAAAAATGCACGGTGTTCTATTCAAATTTCCCTTATTTCAATTAATCATTGCTAACAAGATATGCGGATTTATGAAATGAGACTTTTACTGAAAGAAATAGAAACTCAAAAAAATTTGTATTTAATTTGTTTGAAGTTGATTCTTTTGTCACCACGCTGCGCAACAATCGCAAAAGCAAACACGGCGACTCCACATCATCGCGGGCAAACGGTGATGTGGTATGCGAAGACGAAATCCGTGATTTCAACGCAACGAAATTACAGACAAGTGTACGAAGGAGTTGTGCCTGATGCAAAATCTTATTAGGCTCTGGTTCAGTACGTTGCTTACGATGGAAGTGTCCTAAACCAATCTGGTGGAGCTCGGGGTTCCGTGATAGAAGAAAAGGTGGAAGAAATTCGAGCGGAAGTTCAGAGAAGTCCGAGTAAAACCATTCGCCAGGCATCAAGGAAATTCAGTGTGCTTTCGACAACTCTGTAATTTCGTTGCGTTGAAATCACGGATTTCGTCTCTGCATACCGCACCACCGTTTGTCCGCGTTGCTGTAGAATCGCCATTTTTGCTTTTGCGATTGTTGTGCAACGTAGTGAGAAAATAATAAACTTCAAACAAGTGGAATACAAATTCTTTGAGTTTCTCTTTCTTTTAGTACCAGTCTCATTTCATAAATTCGCATACCTTGTTAGCAATTATTAATTCAAATCAGGGAGGTTTGAATGGAACACCCGTGTATATTTTGGACGTCTGTTGCCAGTACATTTTTAATGCCCGTTACGTACTAAATCTCATTTACTACTCTTGCTACAACATCGATTTATATCAAGTTTTATTCTGTTAATAATATACTGTACTAACACTCAAGTAGCACTAATAACAGTTTGTTAGAACCCAACTATCTACCTTTGAGATCGTTTCATTCTTTCCTTTGTTTCATGGTATATACAGTACGTTTGCGATTTTTCCATTCGTTTGGAAGAAAATTGTAAATGAAGTGCGTTGAGTGAAAATTATATTGATAGAGCATGAAACAATTTAATAATCAAAGTCATCCTGTCATAATGAGCGCCTGTGACTGTCCAAGAAAACTTGGTAGGATTTAAAGAAAGATTAGATTCACATCAATGCGTCGTAATCTAAGGCATCGGCTTGGAATCCAGTTATGGAATGTGCGCTGATTGCAGTCCTCAGGAAAGAAGAAATTTTCTCATGAAATTTCGGCCAGTATAAGGGACCGGTGCCAACCCAGCATTGTGATGCACTTGGGTTACGAAAGCCAGCAATAACGGCTGGAGGCAACATTATGCTATCCTCACAATTCTGGTTGGATGATCGTCCACCTCTGTTTCGGTATGTGGACGTGAGGCCAGTCAGCGGTCGGCTGGTCGATCTGGGTCTTTAAAGGCTGTAGCGCCACTGATTATTATTATTAATTATTTATTATTATTAATTATTTATTATTATTATTATTATTATTATTATTATTATTACTATTATTAGACAAAATTAAGATATATAGATCATGTGCGGAGACAAAGAGGAAGGCAGAAAATAGAAAATATTGGAGAATGCTGGGTTTGCAGTGAAAGTCCTGCCCTTGGGCAGAAAACAATGAATGAATTATTATTATTATTATTATTATTATTATTATTATTATTATTATTGTTATTATTGTTAGACGACATTAAGATATATGGATCATATGTGAAGACAAAGAAGAAGGCAGAAAATAGAAAATATTGGAGAATGCTGGGCTTGCAGTGAAAGACCCGCCCTTGGGCAGAAAACAATGAATGACTGAATTAATGAATTATTATTATTATTATTATTATCGTTATCATTACTATTATTTTATTATTATTATTATTATTATTATTATTATTATTATTATTATTATTATTATTAGACGACATTAAAATATTTGGATCATATGCGGAGACAAAGAGGAAGGCAGGTAATAGAAAAGATTGGAGAATGCTGAATTTGCAGTGAAAGACCTGCCCTTGGACAGAAAACAATGAATGAATTAATTAATGAATTATTATTATTATTATTATTATTATTATTATTATTATCGTTATCATTACTATTATTTTGTTATTATTATTATTATTATTATTATTATTATTATTATTATTATTATTATTATTATTATTAGACGACATTAAAATATTTGGATCATATGCGGACACAAAGAGGAAGGCAGGTAATAGAAAAGATTGGAGAATGCTGAGTTTGCAGTGAAAGACCTGCCCTTGGACAAAAAACAATGAATGAATTTTATTATTATTATTATTATTATTATTATTATTATTATTATTATTATTATTATTATTAGACGATATAAAAATATATCGATCATATGCGGAGACAAAGAGGAAGGCAGAAAATAGAAAAGATTGGAGAATGCTGGGTTTGCAGTGAAAGACCTGGCCTTGGGCAGAAAACAATGAATGATTATTATTATTATTATTATTATTATTACGTCAAAAATTAACAAGGAGTATTTGCTGCTACAGATTACTTATTAGTTATATTATAATGTTGTTATACAAAAAATAGCGTATTACACAGATTTATAGAGTTATACAGTTATTCCAAAGGTCGAAAATAGGAAACGAAGGAAGCAACTTCATTAAAAGTTTACTCATTCAATAACTTTAGAAACTACTTTCATAAGTTAGCCCTGTTATTCTATTATACATGATAATATACTTTTATAGCCATTTTATTTTACGTTTTTTCAAATGGATCCGAATGTAGTTTGAAACTCGACAAATTTCAACTGATTTGTGTGTTTCCACTACCAAACCTGCATCACTTTGAGTCGATTTGTTCCAGTCTCTGCTTCGACTCCCGTGTCACTCCTTTTGTGATCGACTGTACCGCATCTGAGAGTCGATAGTAGGAGTTCAGTGTAATTGCATGATCGGCCATTGGGAATTAATTAAATTCAGACTGAAGATCAATAACAGCAAAGCACAACTTTTACAGTCGGCCATCATAGCTAACACACTCAGTCCAACGGGGCTTAGAAGGAATTATATCCCTTTAAACGGTCAATCCATGGAGAGTCATTTTGGTATGGTCATTACGGATATGAACATTTTTATGGACATTATGGAGCATGGACGTTTTAACCATGAACCTTATGTCTGGTAACCAAATCTGGACCCTAGAAATAAGTTATAGTACTACCCCTTTCAGCTCCCGTTACGGTTGGCAATTTCACTTTCAGATTTCTATGGTCTAGATTTTTATCTTATTGATCCTATGAATATTAGGGTGGAGTTAATCTATATATTAAATTGTTTTTATCTGTTTTCTAAATGTAATAGTTGCAAAAATCTGTATTTTCACTTAACTCAGGAAAGTGAAAAAAAGGAGTTTCTATATTTAATTTCAGAGGTGCCCCAAGGACTTTGAAATTTCTTAAAATTATATTTTTTTGCCTTCTTGTATATTTGTTATATTATTTTGATTTTCATTACATAGCTAATGAATTGCTGTAAAATCACATATTTTAAACTTTATTTGGAAGACTCTAAATTGGGGTTTCAGTATACAGTATTTTTTAAGGGATCCAAAGGGACAAAATATATAGTATTTCATATAAAATGTTACAAAAGTTCCATTTCGGCCCATTTAATTTTTTAGTTGGAATTTATCCTTGCCTTCTTTTTCATTTCTCTCTAAGTGGTAACTAAATCAACAGGTCCAATTATCATCCTTCTTTCTGTTCTTTGCTCTAGTAAAACACTGTTTCTTGTTTTGAAACAAGGCGGTCTTTATCACAATTAGGCCTACAGTATTACATTTTTTTTTCATTTGTAACTGCATATATAAAATAGTTTGTTTACTTCTTTTTTTTAATTTTGCAATGTTCTCATTTTAGTTGTCGTCACTATGTCGTTTTTTACAAGGCTTAATTAAGTTTTTATATTGATCATGGTAAGCACGAATCAGTTGTAATATTCTTGCATAACTGACTTTCTGAATTTATGCCTTTACCTGCATTTCCGTAATTGTTAAAGCAACTCTGTCTGAAATCTCTCCAACAGTAGATTCTTTTAATCTGAAGTCAGATATTAATTCATTTTGACCAAAAAGGTAATATTTCATTACGTCATGATAGATAGGTAATTGTGATGAGTTCAGCCCTTCTGGCATTACGAATACAGGATAGGTCAGATTTCTTGAATATTAGAGATATTTTGATTTAAATATCCTGCAACATAAGAAGAATGAATTTCCATTAATTTTATTACATTAATTATATCACACTTAACAGCTTTATGATTATTCCTAATTTTCTTATAAATTGAGGTTTCTGTGACACTTCAAAATAAAGCAACAGGGGACCAAAAATATGTAGAGTCTTTTAACATGTATTTTTTAACATGTACCAGTATCCTGTTCAAATTAAGTCATCGAAGAATGTTCTCTCGCTAAAAAACTGAACCTCAATATTTTGTGAAAATTTCACCTCTAAATATTAATTCAGATTAACATATTTTGCATTGTTCTTTATGATATCATCCCACAACTTTTCCCTATATTACATTTTGATTCCATAAACTTCATATTTTCACTCTAACCTAATGAACATGTAACTATAATTCCGAAATTATGTACGAACTAGTCCGTTCACCCCTTCTTCTTCTTCTTCTTCTTCTTCTTCTTCTTCTTCTTCTTCTTCATTGTAAATGAAATATCCTCAATCAATATAGTGAATCTGGTCACAACTGGTACACCCATTTCAAAGCGTACCTCTCTAAGATTTAAAGTTTAAATTCCTTACTGGCATCGAAATTATCGGCCTACCTACTGATGACCTTGATGGAATGATATACAAACCACGTAATTTGAGAGGATAGGGAATTTTTAAACTACAATGGGAGACTTTTTTCAGCATATTAATATAAGGAAACGGTACATTGTTGTGGGAAACCCAAACACTGAAGCAAGTAGAAAACTTCATGATGAAATTACATCATGTTTTCATCATTTATCACTTACTGAAGAGCATATTCAACATATTACAAATTTAAATTCCAAATTCAACGGAAAATTCCTTCGTGAAGACTCTTACAGATATTGGACCACATTGTCATCCAAAGGTAAAGGAGTAGGCCCTAATATATTTTTCACATTGGCAAAAGGGGAATTCATGCATTGTTAGGCCTAATAATCGGATAATGGATAGAAGCTATTAAAATGGGCTAGAATATAATCCCAGTTCGATCTGTGCCAGGTAAATGCCAAAACCTTAAGATATGTCACTGCAGAAGTTGTGACGAATTTGAAACTTTACCTCATATATTAGGGTTTTGTCGTAAAGAGAGCTGAAGTGAATCATCGTCGCAATGCCGTACGTATATCGATCGCTGAAAGCCTACGAAAACAACATTCGGAAGTGTATGGAGAAGTTGGTTGTCTTTCCTAAGATGGTTCGACGAGACCGGCTGATATCGTTGTTATTGACCATAAAAAGGCACTGGTATGATGAATGATCCAACTGTTCCATTTGAAGAGAACGAAGAGCAGTCATTATTAGTATATGAACAGAAAATATCTTTATATCCAAGGTGCTGTTACGAACTCAGGATTAAGTACATCATCTCCAAGTGGGATTATTGTTATTGGATTAATGTTTGGAGCCAAAGTAACAGTTCCCAAGGAGTCACTTGACTTCCTCACCAAATTGAAAACATCTGTTTTTATAATTGGTT
Organism: Periplaneta americana; assembly: GCF_040183065.1. NCBI lineage: Eukaryota > Metazoa > Arthropoda > Insecta > Blattodea > Blattidae > Periplaneta > Periplaneta americana. The sequence goes on from NC_091130.1 coordinate 97,926,397, forward strand.
ATTTTACGCCGCTTTATCAACTGTTATGGTTATCTAGTGTCTGTATGAGATGAAGGTGATAATTCCAGGAAAATGAGTCCAAGGTCCAACGTCAAAAGTTACCCAAAATTTTCTCTTAGTGGGTTGAGGAAAAATCCAAGAAAAACCTCAACCAGGTAAATTATGCAAACAGGATTTGAACCCGGGCCAATTTGTTTTATGCTCAGGCATGATAACCGTTATCCCACAGCGCTGGACACTGTTGCTGTTATCCAGGCCATATCTGACTCCCTATTGAAGGAATCACTCGAAATTTTTAGACATAGTAATAATAATAATAATAATAATAATAATAATAATAATAATAATAATAATAGTAGTAGTAGTAGTACTAGTAGTAGTAGTAGTAGTAATAATAATAATAATAATAATAATAATAATAATAATAAATAAAAATATTGTTCCTTTATTCATTTATTTACTTATTTATTTATACTGGCAGTGTTCAGGCCATAGGACCTTCTCTTACACTCTACCACATCACCAGGTTTATACTCTGTTGCTTAAACTTTATTTGTGTGAACTTATAAACAATGAATTAAAAGGCAGGGAGTATTCACTTACTGCACATATCAATATAAACAAAACGAAACAAAATCGTATTTCCAATGTGATAATGTTATGCTTTGAGAGTCACAGAAAATTTTCCAAATGGTGACCGTTCACATTAATGCACATTCGAAAGCGTTCCCCGAGAGACCGTAGGACTGTCCTGCATGTTGCTAGCTGAATGGACATACAAGCCTGTCTAATGCGTTGCTGCATGTCGTCTGATGTTGTCAGAATGTGCTGGTACACACTGTCCTTTACAGTTCCTCACAGGAAGAAGTGAAGTGGCGATAGGTCCGGAGAACGTGCAGGCCACTGTAGTGGAGTGTGGCGTCGACAGTTGTTGTGGTTTGTTTACATGTTAAGACAGCAAACACACGACGTTACAGACGCCAGTCGTCTTTGGTTTTGTGTAAGTCAATGGGGCACCACAACAAACGGCACATTCTGATAGCATTTATTTTTAATTTTGTTGTTATTGATTGAGAAGGTGACATTGTGATATATTTTTGAACTCGTCTTAGTATATGTAATCAATGTAACATGATTAAAATATTCGCGTAGGCTTCCGCGGCTGGTGTACATGGTGTGTGGCTAAGCTTCAGGGCTTCTACCGCGTTGTCTTGGTGTTATTGGCTGACGTTTCGACCGCTGTGTTGTGGCCATCTTCAGAGCAGTTGTTGGATAAGGAAATAGTCTATATAACTATATATAACTATATATAAGTACTATATACTTATATATATAAGTACTACTATATATAAGTACTGGCAGACTACTTCCTTATCCAACAACTTCTCTGAAGATGGCCACAACACAGCGGTCGAAACGTCAGCCAGTAACGCCAAGACAATGCGGTAGAAGCCCTGAAGCTTATCCACACACCATGATTAAAATATGTTTGAAAAATTGATGACGTCACGTGTATCTTGTACCATAATGTAGTTATATGCACTAAATCTCTACACTCATGTTAGGCCTCGTTCTAACATAACTCTCAAAAACAAAAATGTCATTACCTATCCAAACAAAAAAATTATAATAGGCGCACAAGATAAATGGGACATTCTGTATAAAGAATAGTATGTGTATTTGCACTAAATTATAAGAACTTATCCATTTATATTATGAAGCAAAGATAGTGAATAGTAAATGAGAAAATTATAGCTATTTTTTATAAAAGCATATGTTGTAACAACCAAAACTTGTCTTATCGACAACAGTACCTGCAAAACTCGCCTTACCCAAAATTTGATTGTGTTTCACTGACGTAATATTGGTGTCTGATTTTTCATATGATGCATGTTAGATTTGGGGCCTTGTAAGCAAATGATAGCATTAAAATACATTTGAAAATCTTTACGGTTTGTCTTGCAGATGTTGTTCTTGTTTTCTGACAAATCACTTTACTTGGGTAATGCGAATTTTGCATTTGATAGCCTCAATTGATTACGAGGCCGATCATATTTATTCCCCAATTGAGGCGGCTATCTAAGTGGATTTCTCTCTCTCTCTCTCTCTCTCTCTCTCTCTCTCTCTCTCTCTCTCTCTCTCTCTCTCTCCCCTCTCTGTATGTAACATTAAAATTTCACAGGGATTAAAAGTTATTATTTATTTTGAAAAACAGCTTTATTTCAAATAGAGATTAATAATAAGTTCGATATAATACAAGTTACAGGTTACATGAAGGTGATTCACGAGGATTTGCCTCCTTTACGGAACTTATTTTCGAAGACATTCTGAGCAAAAAATGTCATAATGGATCCTATTCTCAATATTTACAGAGTTACGTTTCGTTATTGGAACACATTGCTGTAAACGCGTGATCTTGGTCAGCGTGCATTCAGCAGATAGCGTGAGCGCTACGAAAATCAAAGATAGCCGTATGCTGTTACGTAGAGCGACGAGTGCCGTTCACAAGCGTGCGGCCGAGTGTATTCAAGCGGACGGCGACATTTTTTAAAATATGTTGTAAACTCTACAAGACTGTAAATTAGGATGCAAAATTGAACTGCAAATAATTAAGTCGGTGGAAATGGTGATGTGTAATAATTGTTGTGATAAGTGAGTAAGAATAATGTAATTTTATAGTTAAAATTTAGAAAAAGATGCCTGTACGAGGCAACTAAGGAGTTCACAGCACATTTTAGCGTCATAATACTTGCCAATTAAAGAAATTATGCTTCTGAATTCTTCATTCTCTATTTGTATTATTCTTTTACCTTCAAACTAAAGAAGAAACGTACTTTACAAACAACTTTAAATTAGTGTAACTCTAAAATTTTTATAATAGGAACTATGTTTATATGATATTTTTGCTCAAAATGTCTGCAGAAATAAGCTCCGAAAAGGACGGTAAATCCTCGTGAATCACCCTGTATATTGTAGTATAATAGTGTAAATTAAAAAAAAATATCTCCGTTTATTTAAGGAGACGTTACAAGATGAATGAATGATATGTAGTTACATTTTATGCTTTTTATAGGTAATAAAATTTGTCCTGTAATTTCGAAAAATAATACCGCAATTAATATGTTGCCTTAAATGAATATTTCGTATAAAGTAATAAAATGGTGATATTATATTCATATTTTCTCATATCAATATACTCATTTGATTTCAACAAGAAAACTGCATGACTATTTTTTGCACAATCGTGTTTTTGTTGTATTTACAGCTATTGTTGTTAGGCCTTGAAAGTTATAATTCCCAAACAGAAACTTGTTGCTATGGAAACCATTCTTCATAACATAAAACTATACTGAAATAGACTCATTACAGTGAACTTATTTTTACTTAGTTACCATTACAGTGCAGTTTTGCGAAAGTTTTGGAATAATAATGCTCTAAATTTTCAATGAAAAATATATTGCATTTGCAATTTTAGAAAAATGATCGTGAAAGAAAATGTTGTACAATATACGTTTGTGAAGTGCATTACAAAATCTCGGAAATTGAAAAACTCACTCTGCTCATTTTTCAAACTTTTATTCGATTTTATAAAAAACAGTTCCAAACTTTGTATCGTAATATACAGGATTGTTTCCGATCTCTGATAACGAATTTGAATGACATGTGCGTCAGAAGTCACACGACAGCTGAACTGTGGCGCGAGGTGACAGACCAGTAGTGAGTGATCTCATAGTCAGAGTGCACGGCGGCTCACAGCAGAAATTACCGAGAAAATCGAGCCTTTTTGGGACGGGTACATAACAACCCTTTCCAATGCCAAGTATAGTTAATTGAAAATAAAAGAAGCCTGCAATAAACGAGGTTTCATTATTTCCAAGAAAGGCATCTTCTGTGTACTTAATAAGATTTGAAAATATCCAATGGAATTAATTTGTTTCATTTCGTGGGGTGCGGCGACTTGTCATTTGCTTGCTTTTTCCACTCTGGAATTAATCCCATTCCAGCTTTGCCAGTCTTATTAGGTAGACACTAGATGCCTTGCTTGGAAATAAACCAAGTTTTTTGTATGCTCCTATGATTTTCACGTAACTGTACTTGACATCGGAAAGAGTTGTTAAGTACCCCTCCCGAAAAGGCTCGATTTTCTTGGGCACTGCTACTGTGAAACACCGTGCACTCTGATTATGAAATCACTCACTACTGGTCTGTCACCTCTCGCACCAATTCAGCTGTCGCTGTGATTCCTGATGCACATGACGTTATTCAAATTCGTTATCAGAGATTGGAAACAACTCTCTGTATACGGTTGCTATTATATTGGTCCTTACTGTTATTTTGCTGTTATACGCGTAATATTATGGACAATTAATGTTTCAAAACACTAATATCTCATAGTAATTGACATATTCAGGCCTAGAATTAAAAATGATATTGTCATAATTCTGTTATTTGGAACTCGTTTATTTTTTGGTAAGAGACGTAGTATACAGGTAAATAATTATATTAGGGATTCTGTAACAATTTAATATACTATAATGAACTGTTTTTGATTTGTTAATTAACTTTATTCTCTTATTTATTTTGATTGAATCTCCGATATCCTCCCACATCACACACGGGACTGATGTTTGGTTTTCGTTACGTTATTTCATGATCAAATGAAAGTGATAGATGGAATAATTTAACAAATATACACGCGGCACATATTAAGTATTAATTATTCGGTAAGGTGCACGTACACCTTTCTTAATACTTAATTACATATTTGGGTGAGCCACGGTAATGTATATACAACTTTATTTGGTTCACACAAAATACAATTTTTTTTTTATAAATTTTAGTTTTTTTTTCTTGTCCAGGGAATATAATCATATTTTTACGGTAAAAGACTGAAGCCGGATGGTCTATGGCGAGTCCTTGACATCAACCCCTTTGATTTGATTACCCCCTTTGATTTGATTACCTGGTTGGGTTTTTCCGAGGTTTCCCCCACCGAAAAGGCAAATGCCGGGTAATATTTTGGCGAATCCTCGGACCTCATCTCATCTCACTACATCTCGCCAAAATGTAAAAAAATGTAAAAAAATGTAAAAAAATTGTACAAAATTGTAAAAATTGTAGAAAATTACTAAATTGTAAAACTATAAAAATTTGTAAAAATTGTAATTGTAATATTGTAAAATGTTGACATGTTCCACATCTTAAAGCTTCATTGCTCATGTAAGATCTATGGAATAAAATAAATGAATGAATGAATGAATGACCAAAAACAGAACGTAAATGGAGTAAAAATTCATATTTTACCATGGGACATATAGGAGTTCACTAGAGCTATCCATTTCCATTTTCTAGGATCTCTTATTAATTTTACAAACTGCAACAAAATGGCATTCCTGTATTCAATATTGACTTACACTGTTTCCTGTGTTCCGTAAAATAATTTTTATGTGCCTTATTAATTTTAATTTGTCTTTATTTGCGTACAGAATGTTGTAGAATGCGACCAACACAAAAAAATTATCTTCGTATTGACATTGGTTTGGAGTGATTTATTAAATAATGTAAACACTAATTCAGAAACATGTTACACGAATTATCCTTGCTCAAAAAAGGATGCTACCTAGACCAAATGGACGTATTTTATTTATTTGGAAATAACAGCATTTAAGAAACATGCCTATCAAAAATTATCCTTGCACACTTTGTGTGCTCTCTGGACCAAATTGAAGACATTTTAAATACACAAATACAATTTAAATCAAGAAACATGTTAAACGATCTATCCCTGTACCCAATCCGATTAGATAAAGCAGTAATTATTCCTGCATTATAAGATTTACCATTTTGATAATAAATAACTAAACAGTAGGAAAACAAATAGTTGCTCCTCGGATCAAATTATCGCATTTTAATTATGTAATTACTTCATAGATCATCTGGTACTGTATGAGGTCGTTATGATTGAGATAATTATTGTTATTTGTTCTATTTATAACAGTAGACCATAATTGACCAACCATGTAAGGACTCACACCCAGAGTGGTGGAGGTTGGCCCACAAGCCACAAGTCGTGTCAAAGATACTGCTTTGCTAATTGTATCCTATATGGAGTGTTGTGAACTATACAGGACTGTTACCTTCTCAACGAATACATCGTGTCTCTAGAGTGGTATGTTATAACTTTGGAATTATTTATTTTTCAATTAATTATGTTTTTAAGTAGGAGGATATGGAATTTTCACGTTATTTTGTAATGTAGATTATTTACATTTGCAATATTATTGGGATTGTCAGGTTTTAAATAGGGTAACTCATGGTCTTTTGGACAGTGTGGCTTGTTGGACACTTTGTATTTTAACGTGTTATCTCGCCACTTGAGGGCACCAAATTCTGCTAAAAGTCAGTGACGGAAGTAGCCCCACTCGTGGCAACTTCAGTCATTGACTTCTAGCAGAATGTGGTGCCCTCAAGTGGCGAGGTAACACGTTAAAGTACAAAGTTTCCAAAAAGCCCAACTGTCCAAAAGACCCTGGGTTACCCTATCTGTAGATTCCTGAATACCTAAAATTATTCCCCACGTTTGAGTCTTCAGATAAGTTTCAGAACAATATTCATAAGGTTTTCTTTCACTTTCTATGGCTCATGGAGACTCTTGGCGGAGTGCCTCATCTAACAGTTAATGTTGGCATTAAATCTGTACTTAAATGTCGATGCACATTTACAATATATAATATTGCTTTTATTTATTCGCAATTTCTATTGTGATATATAATATCTTTCAGAATTAAACAATGAAATTAATTTCGCTATATAAGGGTAGTAGACAAGCAATTTGAGGTAGGAAACCCAGGTCCTCCGGAAAATATTATCTTAGTTATAATAATAATCCGTGGCGCTACAGCCCATGAAGGGCCTAGACCGACCAGCCGGCTGCTGGCCTCACGCCCACATGCCGAAGCAGAGGTGGACGATCATCCAACGAGAATGGAGGTATCGTGTGGTTAGCACGATGACCCCCCAGCCGTTATAGCTGGTATTCGCAACCGGATTTCGCTACCTATCGTAGCTCCCCAAGTGCATCACGATGCTGGGTGGGCACCGGTCCCATACACTGGCCGAAATTTCATGAGAAAATTTCTTCCCCCATGAGGAATATTATCTTAGTTACCAGTTGTTAAAAATATTTACATTTGATCTCATAATTCCGTATTAAAATGAAAAACGGGTACAGAGTGATATGGAATGGTTTCGGATCGTATTAGGGATTGGATGAAGCCCAATAAATAATCAACCGTGTTTTCAAAACATAGATTTTGTAGAAACTGTAAAACTGCGGGCAAAAAATGTGAAAGTACGTCACTGCAATGTTTCTTGTTTCACCCTCATTAATTTGTTTATTCTACCTATTTCAGAAAAGAGTTGTCGGCATTAAACTATGATGTAAGAGATAACGCGTCCGATCTCAGGCAAAACAAGGTTCGAGTCCAAGCGTGGTACATATTTATTCCAATACATTAATGATTAATCGTACAACGTCCTACTAGCAAGACAAGATGTACTCATCGTCCTACCAAGTTCAAGTGAATGATGTAGAATTTCCTGTCTTGCCGAGAGAATGTTCACCTACACTATTGACAAGAGCGTTTCTTTCTCTATTAGCGCAAAAAAAAAGTTGGTACGACATATTTTTGCTTAGATATGGCGGCTTCTTTCAGTAATTGTTCGTGAGTTTTCGCTAAAGCAATTCTCTTTGATGCAGATGAAAATAACACTTGGTGTAAGCAAGTTTTTGATGATACACGGTCTGAAAATGCTTGTGAAGAAACTGTATTAAATGTACGTGGGGGGAAACTTGTTAAAGTAAAATGGAATATTGATAACAGAATGACTTAGATTTGTGTCTCAGACATAACATAACCAACAACTCTTCGACCTTCAATAATTCTTCAAAGTCTGACAAGAAACAATAAGAATCGAGAGAAAATAAATTGTTTGCTTCCGAATTAGAAAGATACAACAAAAGCTAGTTACTTTTGTACTGCTTGTGGCCCAAATGCAGTTATGTGTAGTCCTCAAACTAAATGTGACTGTTTTGCTTTTCACATTCAGAATGGACTTGCTGCATAATTCATGAAAGTTAGTATTCATTGGACTTAGTCAAATCATATAAATGAAAATTTTAAATTATTTACTTTCACATTTCTTTAAATAATCTCGAGTAATATCTGGCTTAGTATTATATTTCACGAGCGAGTATTAAAAACAATATGTTAAAAAAACAAAATAAGAAAATGTTATGATTCACACATGTATATACATTATTTACTTTCGTGATATGTTTGAACAAAATTTTATTTATTCAGTTATCATCCTAATGTTACAAATTAAACTAATTTAAATTGTATTGAAAATAATAAATATAATTATTAATTAACTACTTTTCTCTTTCTATTTACAAAGTCAATAAGGCTAATATAAACTACATTGAAAATAATGAATAGAATGCATGAATAACTAAACAAACAAAACAAAAAACAAAATAAATAATACGCCCTCCTGACAGGACAACAAGGTACTACCGGCAAGACCCATAACTTGCGTACTGCCGGTAGGACGTTAAAGAAATACGTCCTGCTAGAAGGACAGCATATGGAAAATATTGTTTAAGAATCTGTCCTACCGGAAGGATGAATTGCTATGTACGAAATTCCTGGAATTGCTTCGGGAAGGACATGACTCTGTACGATTAACCATTAATCAGGGGTGTAATGGTTCAAAAAATATTTCACGTCATTGCGTGTAAGTTTGAACTAGCAGATCTCTAGTTCCCTATTTCAAAATACTTGCTAGAACCCATCCACAACTCCTTAAATTTCTTCGGTTGAATTCTGAGACATTTAATTCTGGTATAGTTTCTTTCCTAGAAGTTAAGCAACACACCAAACAGGGCAGTTTACCTTTATCCTAAAATGTAGGGTGTCCCGTCTTGATGGAATTGCCCTGCATAGGGATCTTAGCATAGGGATGTAGGGCGGGGAGGGTAGAAGTTATATGCGAAATTAACACGTGTTTAAGGCACCACTCTGTGGGAACCCGCTAGCCAGTCTGTAGTAGACAGAGAAAAGACTACCTTCTATCTCTCTCATTTTGCAAAAGCGACGAGTTTCTGACCAACCCTTTCATTACATCCAGATTCTTTTGTTCGCACTGTTAGCAAGTCTGGCAGTCGCATTAAAGTATTTACTATTTCATTGTGGGAAATATAACAGGGTTTTATGTGGCTAAAATAATAAGTGAATCACGTATGTTTAATTGCTTGTACTTGCGAACGAATTGTGTAGAAGTAATTACTTTAGGCCATGATTGTGGATAGTGAACAGTGTTATCAATTTGTGAATATAGTTTCATTTTCTTCAAGGCAGTAACAAGAAAAATTTGAAATATAAGGATTGGTAACGATAGGCTAGACATAATTATTACAACTCTGATAGTCAATAAAGTGTTGGGTAAACTCACTAAGGCCCAATTGTACAAAACTCCCTGACTAAAGATCAACTTTGATCGAAGATCGGAAAGTGAACCGAGTTCAGACACTTCTTCTATTGTATAAAACTTCTCTGCGATCAAATGACCTTGGTTCAAATGCAATCTAAGTTCACGTGAAAAGGATTTGGCACCATCGCATAAACAGGTGAAGTATGTGACGCGTGGGCCATGTTATACAGGTTTATTCAGTGTTGCCAATTTAGAGACTTTAACTTTTTTTTAACGACAATTTCTTTTAACTTTTATATTGCTTAAATAGGGATTTAGCGTCCTTTCTAGCACCCCATAGTGACAAAATTTAATCTTTCTTTGTTGATAATGACAAACGTAGCGAATTTTCAACTACTTTTTGGCGACTTTCCGTACACTCTGTTGGAGAAACTGGTTTGTTTTGTGCATTGTAAATAATGACGTACAATAAGAAGTTTGACCGTTCTCCAAATTGTTATGTTATGGTGTTTGATATTCCTAAACATAATAAAGCTTTATGAAACGATAATTTTCGTTTAGTAATACAGCTAATTGAAAATTTATGAATGTACCTATCATATCCATTAATAATAATAATGGTTGTTACAAACATAATACAATTATAGGTTATGTTATATGATACTGCTGAACACGATAAAGCCTTACAAAATATAAGAATGTTTGTGTATTAAGGCAAGACATTTAAAAAAAGAATATGTATATATAAATGTACATACCATATCTATTAATATTAATGACAATGATTCTTTTTGCACAGTCTGCCACTCGTTTATTTCAAACAGAAAAGAAATAACTGAACTTGGATCATCTAACTTAATCTGAGAAATTTATTCAGTCAAAGTTGACTTTAGTTTAAAACACATTAATCTCAGATTAGACTTTATATAACAGAAAATTCCAAGTTCAGCTAGAACGAAGATCAATTTAACCTCTGATTGAAGATTAAATGGTTTTATAGAATCGGCCCTAAGAGACATTTCAATAAACATTGGTATCTATCCAATTTTCCTGCTTAGGTCTACGTGGATGTCCAGTAAAAATGCATTTTGTTTTGTTTTCCATGCATCTTGTTCGGAGCCGAAACTAGTTGGACAAAAGTGAGGTTAACCGATATGAAATACTTATCTGAAAGGATTTCAAAGCCTTAATCTTTCTCTGGGGCTCATCAGACTACTCGCATGAGGACGAGATGTAGCTCTGTCAGGGGCTGAGACAGGATGGCCCAGCGTCGGCTGATGAAGAAGGGATTGAGGCTCCGGGCCCCTGGGGTTATCTTTATCAGGGGCTGAAGGAGGATGACCCACCTGTCAGCGTCGGAATCACGAATGCCATCCAGACCACCTGTCGGCCTTGGGCAATCATCACATATAAGGGCGCACAATGGGCCAAACCGTGCCTAAGTGAACCGTTCCCGGTCCAGTCCACGTAAAGTCTAGCCAAACCAAGCAAGCATGAATGTTCATAATCGCATACAAATAATGTTACTCACTTGGCACTTATAGGCAACGTCACAACCACCCCCTCAGGTCAGCAAGGTCAGCATTAAGGAACATTTACCGGCTCTCCAAAGTGCGCATTGATACAACAAGGATATTGCAACCTCCTCGAGTTTTAAAATTCTACGTTTACATGAAATTTACTCTAAAACCGTCTAGGCCTACTCTATTGAAATACGACAAAGGAAAAATAATTCTTTAATAGATCTTCTATCCAAATAGACATAAATCACGTTCTCACTCGCAATGGTTATCGAAACAGAGGGTGTTAAATATTTTGGGGAAAAAAAAATATTTTTTGCGAAAACTATAAACTTTACACCAATATGATTTAGACTTTTTTTGTTATATGCAACATGAATCATTCATCCTAATACGGGTAATTTGAATGATTATTTTATTTCTACTCTGTAAGATTTAAAATGAAATTTTGTATTATGAATATTAAATGACAGGTAACATAATTATGACAGTACGCCTATATTTAAATCAAGAGTACAAGTACTAATATATTATATACTCTGCACAATGTATCTTGTCTCACACACCGATCATTTCATTAGAATGAGCTCCTGAGTTTGTTTAAAATTTACCTAGACCTAGGCCTATATAATGTAATACTCCTTAACAGTGGTATCAGTCAGAAACGTACGACGGGCGTTTGCGCACTGATTCGGAGTTACGCTGGAACGTGGATTGGATTTCATCTCGGGCTATTTATCTTATTGAGTAGTTTTTCCGAGATTTTCTCCAACTTTAAGTTGAATACCAAGTAACCACATGGCGAATCCCCGGCCTCATGTCGCGAAATAGGCCTACCATCTCACTATCACCAATTTGATCGACGCGTCGATGAGTAAGTTAATCGTTCGTACAGTGTCAACTGTAAAACAGTGTTATCTCTAAGAACAAATTATCAAACATATATGTATGACCTTCAGGAGACAATTGGCAGTATATCGGAGTCAATTAATATTAATATTGCATGCTAAAATTACGTAGTTACCATGTTTTCCTGATAGATGAAAATGAATTTTTACGAGAAAATTTCCTGATTGCATCTGCAACTTACTTATAGTTTTCGAGAACCCGGAGGTTCATTGTCGTCCTCACAGAAGTCTGTTTATTTTTTATAACGATTTGTGTTCCAAAACTGATATACTTTCAGTGGTCTCAAATATTTACGGAACATGATATCCGTTATTATAATGTAGTTTGAATGTGCTTCATTGTTTAATAAATATCTTCATTTGATCATTTTTATAATCAATTGAATATTAGTTTATTTAACGCAACAAGCACTTGACTCATATCATTGTGCTTACAAATGAAGACAAAAACACGAAAAAGGAAAAAAAAAATGCAACAAACATAACAAAATAAATATAACAGTAAAATTAGAGGCTCTACGTTGCATGAATTTTCTTGCTTGCCAATATCCCTCCCACAATGACTTCTGGGTTTCTAGGTGGACGGTTGTGCAGGTTCCGAGATGGATGGAATCCATATCAGATGGTTGGTTGCGGAGTCTACAATTGAATATAATTTAATTTAAACTATATTAATATAACTCAACCTCATTTTTACCGTACAGTATTAAGACTCTGGAGAAGAAATGATAGGGAAGGGGGGGCCTATTTCCGGACAGTTCAGAGAATTACACTTATTATGTGACCTGTATAACTGTTTCAGGTAAATGAAACGCATTACCTTAATTTACAAACGTTGTTACTGATATCACAACTGTTCTAATTCGAATATTATTATAATCCTATTTTTTATTTTGTGTTGAAATGTGTCTTGCAAATGTCCGAGAATGTTCCTGTTCCTGTGTTCCTGTTCCCGGACGTAATTTTCTTACAAGTGTCCTATTTCCGGATAATAGGTTTTAAAGTCTTTATGTTGTTAATTTCTGTTGTATATTGCAATAAAATAAGTCTTGCATTTCATGTCACTGAATTCCATAATTTTTATTTACATTTCCTGCAGGAAATCTGCTCTTTTGCGATTGAACTAACACAAACTTTTTGTAACCAGTCTTCGTCAATGTAAATGCCAAACCATGGCCCTGCTTATCGTCAAATTCCTCTTCGTCCTGATTATTTTGTAATAAATAAGAAGAACTCGTGTAGAATACAAAGTGCAGAAATGAACTTTCTAAGAAAGACCAAAGGTTGCACAAAATTAGGCCACATAAGAAATGAGGAAATTAGAAGAGAATTAGAAATATGCTCAATAAATGATAGAATTCAACAACACCGCATCGGTTGGGAACAACATGTCCAGAGAATGGAATAATTAAGATTGCCCAAAGTAGCATATCAATATAAACCAAGAGGACTAAGGGATGTGGGAAGACTTGCGAAGAGATAGAGGGAATCATTGTGAATTCGGAACAGGCGATTCGGCTAATCCTTGAAGAAGAAGAAGAAGAAGAAGAAGAAGAAGAAGAAGAAGAAGAAGAAAAGAAGAAGAAGAAGAAGAATGTAGATAGTTAGTCCGTTGTTGTGACTATGTGGATAACGTGTGCGCTTTCCAATCCAAAGGTCAGTGGTTCGATTCCCCGGCATGAGCAATGGAGGAATATCTTCCGTTCCGGAACTGGGTGTTTTGTGATGTCCGTCTGCGGAAGGCAATAAACAATAGGCAAACGACGACAGTATCACCTTGCCTATTAAACCTGGGTAGCGTCGTAGTTCACATACCCACGGTCTTGTCTAAGGATATGCCTATACCTGCCTTGGGGCAGATCACTTGCATTGAAACATCCCGCTATTCTTATATTTTCCTTCTCTACTGTACTTGTTGCTAATAATAATAATAATAATAATAATAATAATAATAATAATAATAATAATAATAATAATAATAATAATAATAATAATAATAGGAAATGCGCACAAGTGTGCAGAGTAGTTAGACCTCTATACACAGTTCAGTCACGGTTTTGGCATTCTTCTTGCAGTTCAGAACGTGGTATTTGCCACATTTTTCACCACACAGTTTGCTAATTGCACAAGGGTCTTTGACAGTCTTATGTTCAGCTTCGACTCTTCGACATTGTAAATCTTTTCAGATTTATAGAATGTATTGTTCTCCTCTGTTCTGATAAACACTACCCTCTATCTAGAAAAGACAGAAGTCTTAATAGGAAGGCTTTTAGTTCTTTTCAGTAATCCACTTATAAATTTCCTACCTGCACACCTTGCTTTACTGTTGAAATGTTATCAGATACAGAGATCTCTGCATATTGAAGGCCAGTTTGTACCATTTGCTGGCGTTCAAGGAAATCCCTTCAGAAAAATATTCTATAGAAAGCCAGGCCAAATTTCTTTCTTGAACGAAAGTAAATGGCGACATTCACTATGCACTTAAAAGAGAGACAAATAGCCGCAATAAGGAGCATCAACAGTATTGGAAATCTCTCGGATATGTCCGTGAGCTCAGCGATGAAACTCTTTGAAGCTGAAATCTGGCCTACCTGCACATACAGTCTGGAAATGATAAGGGAATATCTAAGTGAAAAACAAATAGGACATCTGGAAAGAATAAAATCAAGATACTTGAAGGGGGCATTCGGAATCCCCAAATACTCATTGTCAAGGTAAGCATACGAGTTAACACGGGAAACTTTCTTTCAGGACGACTTAAGACTGGGGATGCTGCTACCAGCCACGGAGACTACAAGAAAATAGTGGAAGAAAGAAGACAGAGACGGAAAGAGATTACAGAAGATATCTACACAACGAATGCTATGATACAGCGAGACTGGACAAATGCCTGCTACGATACAAGATGGCTGACCACAGCTCTAGCGACTCACGGATATCATCACAGAGTGTGTGTAACCAAGAGATACCACTCCGTAAGCGAAATGTGTATCTGTGAACTGTGTGGGGGCCAATGCGGGAGATATCATATTCTCGAGTGTAGAAGGCGTGTGAAATCTATCAGGGAAACAATACAGGAGATAGTATAAACGTATCTATGCAGTGTGCGCAATCCCAAACAACTATTAAATGATTCGGTGCAAGAACTGGCGACATCCAAAACATGTTCATGACGACTTAACTTGGGCAAAGCATTCTTCTCTGTTGCTAATCTTACAGATAAATCTTTCCGATATTATTCCATTGCTTCTGTTATATCATCTTATTCCAGCCTCTCATAAAAGCAACTTTTGGCGTCTGTAACACCAATGAAGTGGTCCATTTCATTCAGAAACAGTTTGATTATTTGTCTTCCAATATTTACTCTTCAAACAACATATAAAAATCATAAAAATGAATTACTTATTGGAATGTTTCTGTCCGGGATTAGAAACATTTGTATGTCCGGAAATAGGAACATTGTACTAATTATCCGAAATTCCCGAAAAAGTGTCCCGAAATTTAAATAAGAAATTTGCTCCACCTAACAATAGTCAATGCCCTATTCTTCGGAATGAGAACATAATTACCTTTCGTAAAATAATTTTATCTCATTTACAGATAATTATCGCTCAGTATTACAACAGGACGAAATATAAAGATATTCTAATAATCTTCGCTCGCTTTCCGCTATCTAGAGGTCGGATTTCACACACAATCTTAACTCTTGATGTCCCAATGTCACCTACAGGTGCCGCTTCCTAACAAGCTGTTAAAAATTACCAGTCAATTTATTTAAACATAAATCGCCGTCCACAATGCCTTAATAGACATCTGGTAACTGAATTTCAACCATTGTTGGCGACTAGCTCGTAAATCTGGAGCAGTAGAGAAGAATACATCAGCGTGGATGCAGAAGAATCTCAACTTTGTGCGCACTTCACATAATGGCTTGTGAAAACAGAACTAAGAGTTAAGTAGTTTTATATTTGTTTCCATATATACATTACTAAACTATTGATATTTATATGCAATTTTCATAAACAAGTAAAAAAAAGTGCATACAGTGTATATAGGGACA
Source organism: Periplaneta americana (assembly GCF_040183065.1). Classification (NCBI taxonomy): domain Eukaryota; kingdom Metazoa; phylum Arthropoda; class Insecta; order Blattodea; family Blattidae; genus Periplaneta; species Periplaneta americana. Next base: position 97,942,380 of record NC_091130.1, read on the forward strand.
ACAAAGTGACATGTCACCTCCAGGTGACATTGGTCAGATACATTAAATGTCCGATCTCGTTATATTAGTATAGTTATGTTACTTATTTTTCTTTTATAGTCTGTGTATGAAATACTGGAGATGATGGACGAAGATACAGTTGGAGCATCGTCTTTAAGTGATATTACCATATTTCCACCAGCTGATGGACCAGTTATCGATGAGGAAAGTGGTGACGAATCATCCAGTGACATAAACCATCTTCCAGGAAGAATACTCAGATCTACATTTGAAGTAAACATTACTTCTGCCAATGACGAACTAATAAATAATGATGAAGGAAATAACCCGAGACCATCAACAATTGACCAGATAACAATGTCCAATTCTTATATTGGGGAAATAAACACTCAAGTCTCAACAGACAAAGACAAAGTACCAAATTAAGATCTGAATAGACATGGAAGAAATAATAATAAAATAATCTACTTCTAATATTTCTTTTCGTAATAAAGAGTGATCTGACGAAGAAGAAAACTTTACTTGTAAATCTGGCATAGGCGACGTAGATGAAACATTTTCAGATTATAATGAACCAAAAATTTACTCCTGTCTAATGTTTCGAGCTCCTTCTCAGTGAAGAAATACTCGCTGTCATGTGTAAAATGTCAATATTGTATGCCCTCCAAAGGAATCATTCTATCGAATTGGACAAAAATGATATAAAAACTTTACATTGCTATTCTCTTACTGACGGGCTACATGTCTCCCCAAAGCATAACAATGTTTTTCGAAACAAAATCAGATGTACTGAACTTATACCCAATACCATGAGGAGAAGTAGGTTTACAGAAATCCATAAATATTTACATCTTCCGGACAATTTCAATCTTCCTCCTAATGATGAATGTGGTAAAGTCGAAGGTACTTCGAGATTCTAAATCATAATTTTGGCCAACAGTTTGAAAAGGTATGGTCGAGTCATAAATCTATTCATGAAACAATGGTTCCCTATTATGGAAGACATAGTACCAATCTGCATATTCATGGAAAGCCATTGCGTTTTGGATATAAAGTATGGTCAGCAGCTACATATCTTGGCTATCTCGCTGCGTTTGAACTATACCAAGGAGCTAAACAGGCCAAGCAGAATATGAATTAATAGCTGCTGTTGTTTTGGAACTTGAAAGCAGATTATCGGCAGCTTTTTCACCTTAGTTTTTACTTTGAGAATTTCTTCACAAGTATCAAGTTGTTGTCAGTTCTTACTGAACACAAATGGAGGAACAGGAACCATTAGAGAAAAACCCATGGGGAAGTGTGTGGTTAAAGAATGATGCTAAGCACATGAAAAAGCGCAATCGTGGTGCAATATCTTTCGCTGTGACACAGCATGATGCTGTTGTTCGATGGCATGATAATAATATTGTCACTCTTGCTTCAAACTGCCACAATGTAACTCTATGTAATTTTGAAAGCAGATCGAGTCAGTGTTATTGCAGAGAAACGAAGCAAAATTCAATTGGATTGCCCTTCGGTTATTAAATAGTACATCAAATACATGGGAGTAGATAGATTTGACGAAAATTTTAATTCTTTGAAAGTGAGCTTTCATGGAACGAAATGGTGGTACCCTCTTTTTGCATTTGGTTTCGATACAGCCTGTCATAATGCGTGGTTAGAATCAAGAAGAGATGCAATGCAAAAACACTTGACATATTGTGATTTCCGGCGAAATATCGTGCCAGTATGTTGTGGTCTTTATGGAAAAAATCCATACAAACATCCAGCCAGCGATTCAATCTCATCCAGTAGTATTATTACATATATGCTATTTTAAATATTCTCCACTGCAAAAAAATATGATATTGCATTCAATAAATGTGACAGTAAGATTTATTGCCCAATGTCACCTACAGGTGACACTCCTACAGTCCGTTTGTAAATATGATTTTCCATGAATTTTTAATAAAAAACCACTTCTATAGGTTATAATTAACATTATTTAGTCATTTATAAACAATTTGTACATCTGTAATGAGTTTGGGATAAGACGGGTTGCCATGTATCGCAATCAGCCCTAGAATGTTACTGCTTTCTACAGACTAGTCAAACGAATGCGTAAAAGATTCCCTATAAGCACAAAATGACAAAACGTTACAAATCTTCGGAAATAAGACCTGTCCGGTAATTGCCCCCTCCCTACCATTTGGATTAATTATACCTTTACCGTCATAGTTAAGAGGAAGATAGGAAGACGTTTGACATCCACTACAAGGAAACTAATACCTATATATATATATATATATATATATATATATATATATATATGAGAAGAGAGACAGAAAGGGAAATTTTTAACAGTGTAGCGTTCAGAAGTCGGGAGTTGCCCGCCTCGTTGGAACTCAGTCAACTCTATAATTGGCTCACTGGACAGATCGAGCATCATACCGGCCGTGTATTAAGTGTATTACCAGTTCGTCTATTACTGTGGGATGTTGAACATTCTTCAGTCCTATGAACTGGTATTTAATTAAAATGTTAACCAACATGCTGCTGCTGCTGCTACTACTGCTACTGGCTTTATTAGGACTTATAAGTAATTATATAATCATTCTTATAATTATAAATACCGAAGTTGTAATAAGTAAGTAATTATGCTGTATTTACTTCCAATGATCTAGTTTCCTTGTCAAATATCTGTCATTTCTCCATAATCACCATATGAATTGAATGTATGAATAATATTGGTAATTAAAAGATGATATTATGAGAAAAATTTCTAATTCATTTATATGATATTACCGTTTTTGAAGAGTGCGCTAACCGATTCTTACGTTTAAAGTATGATCTGATTAACCCTAATTAGGGTTATATAATTTAAGGAACACATTAAGAGGATACTTGTATATTCTCTATAACTAAAAGATGTTAAAAAATAAATCATTGCATGTCGTCTTTGACAGCACTCACAGTATTCAGAAAATGGTGTCCATAATTATAGTTATCTCAAGAGATGAGAGTATGTAGAATACTTTCAACTGATGGAGCAATTTGGTAACGACAGGCTATGTGATGGTTTCTGTTGAAGAATTGTATTGTGAGGAAATATTACAAAGTAAATGTCTACATATTGTTCACATCATTTTAAAAGTAAATAATTGAATTTCTATGCCTGGCACTGAAGGTTGCACTACTAGGAGATGAAGTTTTCTGCGAGGCTATAACGTTAGTAGATGACTCGAGTTTGAAAATATCTGGTCAGATTAAAATAATTGAATACGTTTGCAAATTTAGGTATTATTTTATCTTGCATATTCTGTATTAATACTATTAAATTTTTTCGGCTTTGATCTTTCGTTTTGGTGCTCCGGATTGCTTTCATTAAGTCAACAGAAGTGACGTTCGTGAAACAGACTTTGTCTCGATTTGGTGGGGGGAAAGTTGATTCAGGTAAAACTGTTCCTTGTTTTGTTTTATCGTCTAATAACTTTCACATTTTTCCGTAACTCGGAAGGGTTGGTGTTGGTCTTTATATGATTAAAAGAGTATTTGAGTTTAGCGTTTCTGATTTGTTGAGTTACTGTATTTTGAGATGTGTATGGAAATTTAGATTTTCATCATTTTTGTAGTGGGAGTAGTTTCTGTAGGCTAATTCGCGTTCGGACATCAGGCTGCGTATTTCAGCCACTATCCAAGGAGCTGAGGTATTTCTGACACACTTGGTCTTTAATGGTGCATGTCTGTATTGAAGGTTAATGATTAACGTATTGAACAAGTGTACTTTCTCGTCTACAGTTCGTAATATATAGATCATGTGTCATGAAAGTTTTTCAGCATCTCCTTTCAGTGACTTATCATCTACTCTACTAATATACGTAAAAATATTTCTGTAGGAGTCGATTAAGCCACTACAGATTATTCATCCATAGTTTTCTGCCCAAAGGCAGGTCTTTCACTGCAAACCCAGCTTTCTTCAATGTTTCCTATTTTCTGATGAATGATGGATAGAACAGAGAAAAATTCTCTCCGGCACCGCGACTCGAACCCGGGTTTTCAGCTCTATGTGTTCACGCTTTATCCACTAAGCCACACCGGATTACAGTTCCGATGACGGATCGAATCCCTTCAGTTTAAGTTCTACCTCACAGTTTTCGCTTTGGTGGCCTACCCTCATGTACTGTGTCACAGAATATGTGACAGTGGGACAATGTCCAATGTGCTATGTACAGAGATGCACTCATTACGAGTGACTAAGTGGCCGGCATCCGACAGGATCTGTGACAGCAGCTGCTGCGTCAGCACGTAGAGCTGAAAACCCGGGTTCGAGTCTCGGTGCCTGAGAGAAATTTTCTGCGTTCTATCCATCTTTCATCAAATGGCAGCGCAGAATTCCTGCACGGAAATATATGTACTTCGGTACATCGTAATAATTTCCTATATTTTGCCTTTCTCTAGTCCCCGCATATGATCCTTATAACTTAATGTCTTCCATCATCTGATATCTTCTTCTGGCCCGACTTCTTCTCCCGTTAAGCATTCCTTGTAATGCATCCTTCAGTAGGAAGTTTCTTCTCAACCCACGACCCAACCAATTCTTTTCTCTCTTCCTGATCAGTTTCAGCATCATTCTTTCTTCACGCACTCCACCCAACACATCTTCATTTCTTATTCTTTCTGTACATTTCATAAATTATGCTCTATTCTTCTCTATATCTACATTTCAAATGCTTCTAGTCGCTTCTCCTCACTTCGTCGTAATGTCTATATTTCTGCTCCATACAATAACACATTCCACAGAAAGCACTTCACTAGTCTCTTCCTTAGTCCTTTGTTCACATGTAAGGAAGAACTTGTGAAGTGCTTTGTGTGGAGTGTGGCATTGTATGCGTTAGAAAAATGGACATTACGACAAAGTGAAGAGAAGCGACTAGGAACATTTGAAATGTGGAATTTGTGACAGATAAATTACATCATGCCATGATAGTCGTGGTGCAATTCAACTGTCAATGTGTCAGTATTTTGTTTGCATTGTTGTTAATTTTATTAAGTCCAGTATTGCCTGTAAGTTCCGTTTGGTGTGTGGGGGATAGAGGTAGAATTTTCATATCAGGTCATTGCAAGAATGACTGAAGTATCTTAGGTTTACTAGAATGTGAGTCAAGTAAATTTGAATTGAATTGATTGTAGGGTTTCGATATTGCGCTGATATTATTATTATTATTATTATTATTATTATTATTATTATTATTATTATTATTATTATTATCGTCATTCTAACACAACATGAATTGAAAATTCTTAATCTGGAGTAACTATTCTGGTTTCATATCTAAATAAAACGGTACCCGTAACTGAAACGAGGGGGGGAATTGATTCGATATAATATTTTGATTTCAGGAAAGCTTTCGACTTAGTTCCACATAATATCTTCTTTATAAGTTGGGAAACATCGGTCTTCCTGTAAGTTTGTAGACTGCTTTGAAAACTGTCAACGTGTCAATCCCGTTTACATCTGTTTAACAAGTAGCAAAAAGCTCTGCTGTTATAATAATTTTCATATACGATATCTGCAAAAGAATATGTTCTGAGTGTTCATTAAATGCCAACGATGTGAAAGTCATACATGCAAACAAGTGTATTGCTGGCTGCCAATCTATTCATCACAACACTGATACAATTTCAAAGTCGTCTGAAGAAAATTACATGAAAATTGATGTGTCCGAGAGTAATGTTACGAACGTTTCCAGAAAAACTACTTATTTTAAATTCAACTTTAACTTAAATATTAATGAAACATAACTGATCGTATGAAACACTTCGAAGTAATATTCGATAGTAAACTTTATTTTCACAAGAATTTCATAGTCATCTTGGGTATGATCATAAAATTAGAATGTTGAGGATATATAGTCCCATCGCTCTTATTTCCAGCAGCTAACAACTGCAGGTCGGCTACATTTAAACGTGTGCGTCTTGCCAATCGCTGCTGATGACGTTATGTACTTCCGAAGGCTCGATAAACACTTAATACAATCGCCCGCCAGTTTGGCTCTTTCGTTGACGTTCATAGAAAGCACACGAGGACGTTATTTGTCGCTCAATTATTTGCTCAATTACAGTGAGTTTGATTTATTATCATAGGAGCTAGGACATAATGTTTAACGGTGCGACAAATACATTCCTCGTGTGGTAGCTAGGCAACGAAAGAACAAAAATGGCGAACGATACTACCTATCTAGACTTTATAGAGTCTTCACTTCCTAAGGCGTAAGTAAAGAGGAGAAGTCACGCCGGAAATAACAGCGACGCGACTATAATATGGCTATTATCTTAGTGTTTCTCTACGCACAATTCACTGCTAGTACTTCGAATTAGTAGGATCGAAACTTAAATATGCGTATGTATTCTGAAATTCTGTTATAATAAATGACTGCTAAATTACAATGTATCCAAATAAATTTATATCTATCATCCTTTTCATTTAGATTTCTCCCACTGACTCACAGGATAATTACGAGAAAATTTGTAATTATAGTCTACCAAATGACACTTTTTATATATCAGACAATAACATCTTGATTCCATATTTTCATTCAAGTTAAGCCTAGACTATTTCAATATGATATATCTCTGATTAGTGTAACATATAGCTAGTCGGCGATGTATGCAATGAAGAGGGAAAGGAAGTGGCCACTCCAACCCATTATCCCCTGGCTTAGTTGCTTCATAAGTGGTGCTCTTTTGTATTACTTATGAGGTTCAGACCTGTCTTCGGACAGTTCACTGAACAAAAATCATATCCTGTAAATGTCTCATAAAAATTTTAGCTCTCATGTTTACGTAGCAGTACGTATGGAAGATGTGAGAGCGCAAAACATTTTCTAGAATAACTAATTTTCAATCTCTGTTCCTGTCTCCATATGAATTAAAATTGTCAACTTGTACATTTGGACCACTCTATGTATAAACTTAAATTTTACGTTATTTGAATACATTTACCATAATAATTATTATTGTTATATTTTATTACTTGATTAATATTGTTGGGTTATATTGTACTTCTTGCGGTTTCCAATTGTTAGCTAGTCACTTTTTGGGAGCGCATTAACATTAATAATAAATAAATAAAATGAATATATTACTAACCTAAATTAGCTGCAAATTTAGCAAACGCAGGATCCACTGTTTCATTAAAGTGGAATATCGTTCTTCCATAGGGAATGGGAATTGTGCATGTCCTGAAGGCAGCACACAAGCTGAGTAGCGAAAGCGCAAATTTAATAAGCAGGAATTCTTTACATGCCAATAAATCTACTGACATGAGCCTGTCGCATTTAAACACAAATGTCATCGAACTCGGCAGGGATCGAACCCGCAACCTCGAGCATTGAACGCCAGTGCTATACCGACTATGTTACCGACACCGACAAGAATGGAGAATATGTCCGAAAAATGGAGGTACCTAGGTAGAGCGTCAGGAGAAAGAAGAACTAAAGAATAAGGTGACAACATTACAACACTTTTGGCTAATATATGAATAGAAAAAGAAGAAATTTTCAGATTTTTTACCATTGCTCTAATTTCCTTCTTCGAACTGATTCCACCGCAGATAAGGAGAAGACAATAGTCTGAAAGTTACATCGAAATTCTTTCTTCTTTAAATCATCAATCAATATTTTCTTTCAAATTTCAAGTCTCGTGATAATGTATTACTCTCTTGATTTAATTTCAACCCAAGTGATAAGTCAGATATGAGGTCCCTGTTATCTGGCCAGAGAATATTAGGTAGTTGGTAGGTACTTGAATTGCCACGTGGTACGATGATCATGTAAGAATGAACTGTAGAGAAATAGTCAAATTACTGGTGAGGAAATCCGATTACACATGTTTATTTATTTTTTTGGGTTATTTTACGACGCTGTATCAACATCACTAGTTATTTACCGTCTGAATGAATTGAAGGTGATAATGCCGGTGAAGTGAGTCCGGGGTCCAGCACCGAAAGTTACCTAGCATTTGCTCGTATTGGGTTGAGGGAAAACCTCGGAAAAACCTCAACCAGATAACTTGCCCCGACCGGGATTCGAACCCGGGCCACCTGGTTTCGCGGCCAGACGCGCTGACCGTTACTCACAGGTGTGGACAATTATACATGTTATTGTCGTCATTGATTCAAGGACAAAAGTAAAATAATGAATTTCGTGTCATATATTCATACTCTAGTTCAGGGCTTCATGCAAAATTAATCGACCATTTCTCGCCCACGTTGAATTTCGACAATGAATAAGCTGTGCAGTTGAAAACGTTATTAAATAAAATACTACTACTGCTAACGCTACTATTACTACTTATATAGCCTACAACTATTATACTTTTACTGTTCCTAATACTAATTACTGACATCGTGTAGGCCATTCGTTATCTCGTGAAACCTACCTGCGCGTAAGGAGAAGAAGAAAGTGGACTGAGAAGCTTTCTTCCCTCGCTAAGCTCCCACTTCCAGCTAGCTACCTCACTTATCCCCATCTATCTAGTATATACAGTCACGAAGCTCAATACGTAATAAATATGCATCCATAGATAGTTGCTAACCACTAGGTTCGCTACTATCGCCTCATTACAGACAATGCGAAATAGTGCCTGCACAGTCTGTAGTTCCTAGCACCCTCAAAACGCAAGTTTCGTGACTGTATATACGAGGCGCATCCAGAAAGTAAGTTTCCCTATTTACAAAAAAAAGAACACATACTTTCAGGAAAACATTTATTGGCAACAGGTACAGCAATGTTTCAGCTATTTTTCAACATAGCCACCATCAGAATTGAGACACTTGTCGTGGGATCAACTTTTGTATCCCTCTGTCGTAGAACTCTGCCGCCTGTCAATGGAACCAGCGTGTGACAGACGTCTTCAGCTCTTCGTCGTTGTCAAAACGCTCACCGGAGGACAGGAATTTCTTGAGGTGCAAGAAAACGTGAAAATCACTGGGAGCAAGATCAGGACTGTTAGGGTGGATGATCAAACAACTCCCAGCCAAATTCCGTCAAAACAGCTGCTGTGCGCCGAGCCGTATGTGGACGAGCATTGTCATGGAGGAGCACAACACCTGCAGTAAGCATTCCACGCCTCTTGTTTTGAATGGCACGTCGCAATTTTCGCAGTGTTTTACAGTAACGGTCAGCGTTCACTGTTTCACCTCTTGGAAGGAAGTCAATGAGCAGAATGTCCTTCCTGTCCCAGATCCCAGAGCACCGTGCACATCACTTTCCGTACCGACAGCGTCTGTTTGAATTTCGTCCTGGCCGGAGATCCACTATGCCGCCAATGCATTGATTGCTGCTTGGTTTCCGGGGTGAAGTGCGAAATCCAAGTCTCAGCGCCCGTGACGATCCTGTCGAGGAACTGGTCGCCGTCATCGTGATACCGTTGCACAAATGTCAGTGCTGCTCCTAAACGTTGCATTTTGTGTTCGGGTGTCAGGTTTTTCGGCACCCACGTGGCACCCACTTTTTTGAACAGCAGGTGCTTAGTGACAATCTCATGCAACAGGGATCGCGATATCTGCAGAAAATGGCTGCTCAGCTCCGTAATCGTGAAGCGACGGTTCTCCATGATGCACTGCCGCACCAGCTGAACACGACAATTATTGATGAGGGACGGTCGCCCACTGCGCTCTTCATCATGGACACTTTGACGACCTTCGGAAAACTGCCTACACCAGCGACGCACCATCTGCTTACTCATGATGTTCGGCCCACAGACCTAACAGAGCTGCCGATGAATTTAAATTGGCGCGATGCTTTGTGCATTAAAGAACTTTATCACCGACCGAACCTCGCAGGCGGCGGGAGAAGGAATAAGAGCTTCCATTTCGAACCACTGCTGCCACGCTACTGGCACCAGGCGGGACCTGTCCGGCTAGCATATGATTGATAGTCATAGATCTGTTATGCATACGCATTTGGCACGGCTAATTATGTTTACTTTCAAGGGGAAATATCGGAAAACTTACTTTCTGGATGCGCCTCGTACTAGAATGTGTTCTTACTCCGAGCTACGGCGCACGCAATCATTTTTGGTTCCACGAGACAACGAATGACCAACTTATAATATTGAACTTGCTGTTTTCTGACCCAAGGCTATAATTCGGAAAATCTCCGCATTATATGTTCAACTAACAGTGTGCCATATTATCTGACTGGAGTAAATATTCTTTGTCAATAAAGAGATTAAGAGATGTAAACAGACAATCCTGACTAACTTACATATTTGCTACGTATATTGGGAAATGAAGTAGAGATGCTGCCGGGATTAAATTTAATTTTTAAGTCAATAGATTAGGAAAGGAACTAGCTTCTGCCACAAATCTTCTCAATACGCCATCGATATTCATCATAAAATTTGACTTATAATACCACCCATAAATTAGTTAATAATAATAATAATAATAATAATAATAATAATAATAATAATAATAATCTACTGCTAATAATAGTAACAAAAACAATAATAATAAATAATAATAATAGTAGTAAAACTTGAGTCAGATAAAAAGTTACATCGAATATACTGTATTTCATGGCATATGAAAGAATTAAATATCTACCTTGTACTTCGCAACGCACTTCTACACTAGATTATTTGGTATCAAGTTTCAACAAGTACGACATACTTCTCGCATATTTATGTAGGAAAAGAAGATGGAAACAGTCAGCGAAAAGCTGTGGTATATTATACGTTTCGTTAACAATGGTGGAAATTCAATCTAGATATCCTTTTTCAGGTACTGTATTTTGAAATTAGTCTATAGTGATTTACAACAGAGACATATAGCAAAATCGAGACTTTAAATTCTTAGGAAAATACACGGCAATTACAAATGATTTATCAGGTTTTAAGCGGCTACGTAAAGAAGAACAAAACACTTAGAATAATATATGATACATAAAAATAAACAGAAACTGTCCAAGTTTCGGACACACTTTCATACGTTTCGTCTCGTTACATGACACACATCTATGCGATATTGAAGTTCGTCCCACACATGCAGTAATATATCCATGGTAATGGTCGTAAATGCATCTGTAATGAGATCCTTGAGCTCAATCAAAGATGCTGGTAGTGGTGGCACGTACACTATATCTTTTACACACCCCCAGAGAAAAAAAATCACAGACTGTTAGGTCGGGGGATCTAGGAGGCCACTGTAACAACAAGACTAAGTCATCTTCAGCGCATCACCCAGTTCAACGGCGAGGGAGTTCTGTGTTCAGGCAGCGATGCACTTCAGTGTGCCAATTGGCGGCGTCCCATGAAGTTGGAATAAAATTGGAATCCGCATTCACTTGAGGAAACAACCATTGCTGCACCATATAGAGGAATGACATACCAGTGTCAGTTGTCTCAGTGAAAAAAGGGGGCCGTACACCTTTGATTCAGACACTACAGCAAACACATTCATATTTGAATAATCTCGTTCATGTTTCACTGTCAAATGTGGTTTTTCAGTATCCCAGATGCGTGCGTACATTATGGTGATTAACTCTGCCACTCAAGTGAAATGTGACCTCCTCAGTAAACACTAGAAGGTCCTCAAAATCATCATTCTCCATAGCGGCCTGCATGGAATTACAAAATTCATATCGTCTGACGAGGTCATCTGGTTTTAGCTTTAGCAGTAACTGTATACGGTACGATGTCACTCGCAATCCATACCGCCGGTTGTGGAATATCAAGTTCCGGACTGGCACGGTATGTTGATTTCTGAGGACTCAATAGCTTCACTGTTTCATTAAAAATGCTTAGGCCTCCACTGCTTTTACCATTACTCACGGTACCAGTTGCCTTAAATTGACGATGCCATCGCAGAATGCTGTGGTGACCAGGCGGTGAAGTTCCAGGGTACTGTCTTCGGAACGCACGCTGTATGGTAACAAGGAAAAATTACTTCTCATGTTCCAAAACTGTCAACGGTTTCTGCTGCATGAAAATAAAAAAAAAGTCTTGTCGTTTGACGAGGTCTTTCGATTTCAGCGTTTGCCAACATTTTGAAAACTATGCCTGCGCTGCCATCTGTCTCCACGCGCCAGGATTACAACAATGTAAAATTAAACTTTCAGAGATTTTCTTTCGTTTCATGACTAGCAGAAACATATTGTATCCATAGTTTTTACAAATATTTGACTTAAAAACTTATGAATCATTTGTAATTTACAGTAGAGAGAGTGGGCTCATAAGATGCTTTACAATTATTTCTTATTTACTTAATTACTAACGGTTTCTAAGGAACCCGGAGGTTCATTTCCGCCTCACATAAGCCCGCTATCGGTCCCTATCCTGAGCAAAATTAATCCATCTCTACCAAGATATCCCACCTAACCTCAAATCCATCTTAATATTCTCCTCCCATCTACGTCTCAGCCTATCCAAAGGTCTTTTCCCTCTGGCCTTCCAACTAACACTCTATACGCATTTCTGGATTCTTTCATACGTGCTACATGCCCTGTTCATCTCAAACGTCTGGATTTAATGTTTCTAATTTATTTTGTCAGGTGAGGAATACAATGCGTGCAGTTCTGCGTTGTGTAACTTTCTCCAATCTCGATTAACTTCATGCCTCTTAGCCCCAAATATTTTCCTAAGTACCTTATTCCCAAACACTCTTAACGTCTGTTCCTCTCTCAAAGTGACAGTCCACACCTGTGGAGTAACGGTCAGCGCGTCTGGCCGCGAAACCAGGTGGCCCGGGTTCGATTCCCGGTCGGGACAAGTTACTTGGTTGAGGTTTTTTCCGGGGTTTTCCCTCAACCCAAGATGAGCAAATGCTGGGTAACTTTCGGTGCTGGACCCCGGACTCATTTCACCGGCATTATCACCTTCATCTCATTCAGACGCTAAATAACCTAAGCTGTTGACAAAGCGTCGTAAAATAACATACTAAAATAAAAAATCAAAGTGACAGTCCAAGTTTCGCAACCATACAGAACAACCGGTAATATAATTGTTTTATAAATTCTAACTTCCAGCTGGACATCCAGTAAACTGGATGACAAAAGTTTCTCAACCGAATAATAATAACAATAATAATAATAATAATAATAATAATAATAATAATAATAATAATAATAATAATAATAGGCATTTCCCATGTTTATTCTGCGTTTAATTTCCCCCCGAGTGTCATTTATATTTGATAATGTTGCTCCATGATATTTGAATTTTTCAACTTCTTCAAATAATAAATTTGCAATTTTTATATTTTATTTTCGTAGAATATTCTGTTCACGAGACATAATCCTATATTTTGTCTTTTCGGAATTTATTTCCAAACGTATCTCTTTACTTGCTTCAAGTAAAATTTCTCATTTTTTCCATAAATATTTGTGGATGTTCTCTTAAAATATTCATGTCATCTGCATAGGCAAGCAGTTGATATAACCCGTTCAATTGCAAACCCTCTCTGTTATCCTGAACTTTCTTAATGGCATATTCTAGAGCAAAGTTTAAAAGTAAAGGTGTAAGTGCATATCCTTGCTTTATCCCGCAGTGAATTCGAAAAGCATCCGATAGAATCTCACCTATACGGATTCTGCTCTACGTCTACTCAGACACATTTTAAGTAATCGAACAATTTTCTTAGGAATCCCAAATGCAATAAGAATATCATATAAAACTTTTCTCTTAACTGAGTCATATATCTTTTTGAAATCTATGAATAACTGATATACTTTACCCTTATAATCCCGTGTTTTCTTCAATATCTGTCGAATACAAAAAGTCTGATCAATAGTCGATCTATTACGCCTGAAACCACAGTGATGATCCCTAATAATTTCATCTACATAGGGAATTAATCTTCTCAAAATGATATTGGACACAATTTTGTACAACTTCAACAAAAGTGATATTCCTCGGAAGTTACTACAGTTAGTCTTGTCTCCCTTCTTAAAGACAGGTACAATTATGGACTCCGTCTGTTGTTACAGTACAATTTATCCCTGTAACTTTTAATTCAATTTATGCACTTGAATAAGATGAAGTCAAAAGAATCTTATGATATTTTGCGAACGATTTTTCTTCGTAATATACAATTTGTAAAGTGAAAGTACAGGAACATTAATATGACATATTTTGGAACTAATTTTTGTTCAATTTCTTACATTTATGGATTTGAACGAAAGAAATTTAATATTAATGAATTGTGGGGAGGGACTATAAAGAAAAAAATCTGCGCTAAATTACTGCTACATTTGCAGATAAGAACCCTTCACCCAGAATCGGGGATAAAACTACAGTGTTATGTTGTTTGAAATGTTTTACTTTTGTTTCGAGTAAAAAAATGGAAAGTATGAGTGTGTGATAAGAGAAATAATTAACGAAGGACATGCAGAATATTTTGTCTTTAAATGAAATGATATTCCGAAATTAGTCCCAACTCACAAGACATTTTTCACTGTTGTTAGCTCGAAATGTCTACTAACACTTCAATATCGCAGAACTCGATATTACAAATCAGACGAATGTTCGCACAAGTCTCTAGCTAATTTCGATGCAGAGATATTACTAAGACGGTCAGCGCGGCGCGGATAATTTTATACGCAAATTCTACCCCTCATGCTGGCCTTCTATGCCCAAGGTTGCGGGTTCGATCCCGGGCCAGGTCGATGGCATTTAAGTGTGCTTAAATGCGACAGGCTCATGTCAGTAGATTTACTGGCATGTAAAAGAACTCCTGCGGGACAAAATTCCGGCACATCCGGCGACGCTGATATAACCTCTGCAGTTGTGAGCGTCGTTAAATAAAACATAACATCTACCCCTCATATCCGCAGCGTGGAAAAATGGCGTCTTTGGTGACACAAGGTAGATTGGCTCACGGCCTAACTGCTAATAACATTAGTATTCAGCTGTGCCTCATAATCAGACTGCGGCCTAGGGTCACCAAATCGCGAGACTGGAGCTTGGAACGCACTGAGTATAAATGACGTATGATCCATGGGGTGGGATGACACTGTGAGAGTACATTTGGTTCTTAAGTAATTACATTATTGCTTTCTAATTCTGCTTGGTGTGGTTCTTGCAATCACCACATGTACTTGAGTTCCTGTGAGTAAACAAATTATTTTATTCATTTTCATCTATGTATTTTATTATTTTGACATGCATATTTGTGTTACTGTTAATTTAATTGTTTTATAATTCACATTACTGAGGAACATGTCGAAAATTAGGAGCACCAAGCGTTCCCTTCAGAACGAACTTAAGAGAAGTTGCGAAAGAAATATTTTTCTTATTAAAGAAAAAAGCGTCCACCGCTGTGGTCATGTGGCAGTGTGTTCGCTCTCGAACCCAGCGGGGCAGGATTCTATTCCCCGCTTGGGACGCGTTGCTTGGGTGAGGTTTTTTCGGGGGTTTACCCTCACTCCTATGGATGAATATCAGGTAACGTTATCAGGCGTATGGAGCCTTCCTTCCCCCTCACCATCCGTTCCTTATCATTCCGGTTGTCTTCTTGGTTTCCAGATCGCGCCTACGGCGACCCTCCGAAGTTTCTGACACTCTCGGCCGGCCTCCATGGATATGCCAAAGCATGGTAGTTGGTGACCCAGCAGCGGAACCCACTTCCCTCCCGACGGAAGGGATGGCCTACACCTCAGACCGTTGACCAAACGAGAAGGATGTCGTACACCTCATACCGTTTGAGGGGGCAATGTGGGGGGCTGTTGGGGTGGAATGGTACGCGGACTTAGAGGGATGGCGGGACTGATAGTTAGGGTGTTGGAGGTTAGGTCGGTTCGGCGTGGGTGCGGTCGTTGGGCTACAATTAATTCCATGGGCGCACAATAGACCTCAGGTCGCGGTGCACAGAGATGTTCTCCTGCCGGAAAAAACACTTAATTAAAAAAAAAAAGACAAAACTCTGACGTAGCCTATATTGGCACGAGAGGTGGCAAGTTATTAAACATTATTTAAGTATATAATATGGTAGCACTGGGAAGGAGAATGACGGCACTAGAGGGAAATAAATTGCCAAACATAAAGAATACAGTCCGCATTTAGAATTCGTCCACAAAAGCGTTACGACATGAGGAAGTTTTACTTATCCGAGTGAGGATTAGCCACTGTCTTCTGACACACGGTCATCTGCTATGTGGCGAGCCACAACCGGAGTGTGATGTTTGCCATTCTCCATTTACGGTCGAACATATCTTAATGCATTGTAGGAAATAGGATCGTGCCCGTCTCAATAAGCAATTTGGCCGAATCTACGTGACACCCTTAAAAATAATTTTAATTGTGCAAGTGCAGTTCTGCGATTTTTATGCAATACAGGTCTTGAAAAGGTGATTTAGATTTTATTTGATCAACTGTTTGTTTACCTTCTGGATCCTTTACATCCGAAGGTTATTTAGTTTTATTTAACTTGACGTTTCGGACAGTCTACATCCGAATATTACATACAGTTTTATTGTTGTTATATTTGAAGGGTTCAGAGCCACAGTGGGCCAAGCGCCATATATTAAAAACTGAGAAAACAAGGGTTAAAATTAAGTCACTGTCATAATTCAAGGAAAAATATAGCAAGTAATGTAAAGTATATGCATATTGAAACTAAATGATATGTCAATCTTCATTAAACTATGGTATTCACTTAACTTTAAACCTCGTTTTCTCCGTTTTTAATAAATGGAGCTTGGCCCACTATGGCTCTGAACCCTTCATTTGTGTCTGGTAGCAATTGTTTTATCATTTTACGACAAAACTTAGTCTGGTGTCCAATAATAGTTTTATAACATTTTAACAATCATCTTCGTAGTAATGCATTTGTTAGCCGATTTAAATATTACAACGAATTTTAGTTCCTGTTAGTATTCAGCTTATTGTATCGTTTGTGTTTTATTTTTTTGAAAGAAAAATAGATAAAGGCGCAAATAGCCATAGTAGCTGACGTGCCCGTTTTAAACCCCACTAACCAACCAGCTAGAAGTCGATTATTTAAAAAACACTGTAATAGCAAAAGGTACATGGAAAATATTTAATTATACAATGAAAACTGGCCTCTAACATAAAAATTAGACATAAAACATGACAAATTATTTAATCGAGATTTGTGTATAATGTTGGTATATGCCAACATCACTTTAGTGTTTCTTGAAAAACGTTATTTTGAGTGAAAGTAGGAGATATTTTTCTTTTGACACGCTGCTAATGTACCTTGTAATTCGGTGCATTCAATTGTGAAGAAATGTATTAGATACCGTATATTTTTTATTTTCTGCTCACACACAAATGATTATTTTATATTGTTAAAACTTTTACAGTATAATGTAAATTAAAACATGTAATCTTAAGCAATTATTTGTTGTACTAGAAATGCACTGTATATATTATATTTGTAAACGTTAACATTTATATTGTGTCCTAATGTGACTGAATGTTTACATGTTGAGGCAAGGAGTAACTGCACTCTCAGTCTCCGGTTCCCCTCGATCTACACAGCACAGTGGTCAGTGCGTTCAAAACTTAATCCGTGTCGGTACCATGCGCCGCAGTCTGCTCATAATTTTGTTACAATAAACCTTTCAAATTCTGTAACTTTTTCCACCACACATTCCAGAACTAGTGTTCATACCCAGTGAGGATAAAGACGTATTATACTACCCTACGTCAAAAGAAACTTTTTGAATATATATATATATATATATATATATATATATATATATATATATATAGGGACATAATTATATTTTTACTAACGTTTTTAATATTAACCTGCTATACCTTTGGATTAACAGGTGAGAACCGGAAACATCCAGTCTTCCACGACTGAAGTTGGATGATAATGGCGTAAAATACAAACAAATCACTTTACTATGTTGACTATAGGAGGGAAGAAAAGTAGTTCATCCATTTACGTAAACTAGGAAGTATCGCGATTTTGAGTTTGATAATTTTCATTAGGTTTTTATTTAATCAAAATACAGTACAGTATTAACAAGAAGTACGATCAAAGAGTAATGGAACGGAGAAAAATTCTCTCCGGCGCCGGGATTTGAACCCGGGTTTTCAGCTCTACGTGCTGATGTTTTATCCACTAAGCCACACCGGATACCACCCCGGCGTCGGACAGAATCGTCTCAGATTAAGCTCCACCTCTTGGGTTCCCTCTAGTGTCCGCCCTCTGCACTACGTCATAGATGTCATAGATGTCATCGTATGATGACGCAGAATATCTGCATGGAAATATCATATGTACTTCGGTACATTAAAATAATATATATAAATAATATATAAAATATTAAGAAGAAGTGTTTTTACTCACGAACTGATGCTGACGTATTCATTTTGCAGTGTATATTACACTGTCTACAGCACATTGGCGTCCAATAAAAAAGAATGAATTTAAATTGAAAAAAAAAAATCACAATATTGATATTTAAACACATTTTCGAAAATGGTGGCGTTCATTTCGATACAGGCTTCAGTTCTTTTGTGCAGATTAGAAATGTTTAATTACTAGAAATGTTTAGCATAAATGTGTAATTATTTGTCTTATTTGAACTGTTGTATCAGTAAAGCGAGGTGAGTCAATGAAGTTATGGTTTTACAGTGCAGTGAATAGTTCCGATCAGTGAAAATTTATAGCGTCAATGAAATGTGTTCTATAGTGTGAGTGAAATGTGTTACAGAGTGTCAGTTAAATGTGTCCTAATGTGTCAGTGAAATGCGTCATAGTGCCAGACTTGTGAGTGAGATGAGAGTAAAGTGAAAGACTATTGAAACTTATGTAGGGCTTATACATATGTAGGTTGTATTGTAAAATGAGGTATTTCATGTTTTATTATTAATTGTAATGATTATGTTAAATTGTATTGTGTATTCTTATTGTATTGTGTATATAATTGTATTGTGTATTGTATAATTGTATTGTGTATTGTTTATGATTTTATTGTGTATTGTTTATCATTTTATTTTGTATTGTTTATATTGTGTATACCATTGCCACCGGGTGCTTGCCCACTTGCAGTGTAAATAAATACATACATACTATGGCACTCGCAGTATAGAGTATTGTACATAAATCCAATTAACAGTTACGTCGAAAAGATAAAATTACTCAGACATGCTTTCTACTGTCCGTTCAAGTGGTTTTGTCACAGGGTGGTAGAAAGGTGGGGAAATCACGTGACAGTTAAATACTTAACGAGGCCCTTTTATTTAAGTTATTTTAAACAGTTGTTTAATATTACGTAGACGTTCAATTTCTAACAGACATTAACGTTTTCAGAAAAGAGCTAAGACAGCCCAGCCACTAGTCTTTACAGAGGGGCCAGCAGAAACGGGGGGGAGGAAGGGATGCGACGAGGCAAACGGACGACAGTACCTGTGCGAAAATATGATTCAATATTGAAAGCGTTCACACCTGTGGAGTAACGGTCAGCGCGTCTGTCCGCGAAACCAGGTGGCCCGGGTTCGATTCCCGGTCGGGGAAAGTTACCTGGTTGAGGTTTTTTTTCGGGGTTTTCCCTCAACCCAATATGAGTAAATGCTGGGTAACTTTCGGTGCTGGACCTCGGACTCATTTCACCGGCATTATCATCTTCATCTCATTCAGACGCTAAATAACCTAAGCTGTTGATAAAGCGTCGTAAAATAACCTACTAAAATAAAAAAAATATATATTGAAAGCTCTTTCGTCACTGGGAAACGCGAACATATTTCTGGAACGTACTATACTTACTAACTCAGTACTGTTTATTGTGATCGTAAGGCAACTTTGACTAGATTCTGTGTGGAGGACGTGTGGAAGTTTACTAGTAGAAGGGGTGGGAGTGAAGTACATAAAAAACTCAGGTACAATAAAAATTGAAGTAAAAATAAAATGATATTCCTGTAGAATATTTAGCAAGGAAACATGTAGCTTTTTAGATAATTGATAAAATGAAACAAGTTAATTCATTAACGTCTATGTATGTTGCGTAATGCTTTACAATAATTTATATAGACAGAAGGGGAAGTTATAATTTTTTTGGGATATACAAACCTATACGGACATGTAATGGAAGAGTCCGTTTTTATATACGTAATAATGAAACACTGCATGGTTAAGAAATATTGCGTAGACAGTATTATTGGGTGTTGTGGGTAGTTCTTTTTAATAGGCCTATAGACACTAATATCACTATTATACGCCTGACATGGATCCGTACAGAACGAAGTGGTCTTTTATACTGGGGTGATGTCTGGAACAGAAACATACATGTATATATTTTGGATGAAAGGGGAGGAGAAAATGAGGTACTTAATATGCAAATACACACAACCATCCTCTTCTCCCCTTCAACCCCTGTCCTCCTTTTTGCCACTGTTCTCTCTAGTCTGAACCTCCATGTAGTCTAAAGTTTTAAAAGTATTGTGAAAATACAGTAGGGTTTTTTGTCAAGCCAATTGAATTTTTAAAACATTGAGGACAAGATATTCAAGATGTCTGGAATATTACAGGTTTCTGGTTATGTGTATTCTCTCTATTTTCAGAGTTTTGAATCTCTATTTCGCTGTTGCCTCCATTGCATGCAGCAGACTTCAGTCTAGACTAGCGTTTCTCAAACTATGGTCTGCGGACCACCTGTGGTCCTCGAGGTCTGGTCTTGTTGTCCTTCAAAAAAGACAGAATAAAAAATAAAATGCAAACGTATTGTGTATCATACTATAGCTGAAAATCTCAGAGTTTGGAAATGACACATGTCAATCGCCTTCCACTTTTGTCTCCCAGTTCTGCCATTTTATGAAATTTATTACCCTACCGACTACCGACTTCCCACTCTACTCTCAGCAACAAAAGACGTATTTAAAGCACTATAAACGTGGTGTTTCTCGCCATCCTTTCTCTGCACATCTGGCGTCGCACCTGTAACTCAGCTAGGGACCATTCCAATTCATAACAGAGGACCAAAGTACCGAACCATTTCATGTATTTATGATTTTCTTATTAGTTTTTCCGACACCCAGTATGCACATTGGAATGGTCACGTACTGTACGTCGTACACCAATAATAGAACGTGCCAAATTGCATTTTTACTTGTTGAAAATCGGGCATGTTACTGTATTTTTTACTGCTATTTTTCAAGATGATATGACAAATTTTAGGCTCCACCTATTTTAAAATCTGGGCGAATCCGATCCAAAATTCAAATTACAATACTTCTCTAATTATATTTTTTGTAGCAAATCACAAATAACTTATAACAAATTCTGTGCATTGTTGATTCGTCGCTTTCCTGTTAGCAGTTAGTTGTTTGAAATCTTTCTCATGTGGTACACGCTTGTAGTTGTTTATGTCTCTGATAAATAGTGCCCATTTTACATAATGGAAAACTAGCTTTGACTCGATCTTTGAAAAGAAAGGAACTGATGATACGCTTCATTTAGGCAGTGCTAATAGTTCAGAAGCTGTGTATGAAGATATTAATATCAGTAATTATAGTGCCATTAAAGAAATATCTAGTCCTAGTGGTAGCTGTTCAAAGAAAAGATACTTTCGTAAATATGACAAGAGTTATTTGGAACTTTGATTTACTTGGAGTGGCAATGAGCGTGAACCAAAACCTCGGTGCGTTTTTGTTATTCATGTCATTTCAAAGTAATGAAAATATTCTGCTATTCAAAGGCGTTGCCTTAATAAAGTTGATTACTTTAATGCTGTCTTGTAACACGAGCACAAACAGGTTCTTCTATTAGTATTAACTTAATTATTTTATTTTATTTATTGGTCTGATCCAATATTTTGGGTTTGCCCTGCGACACAGAATAGCTCATAATAAGATTTAAAATGAATAATTATATAAACTGGTTAGAAACAAAAGAGATTAAGACATAAGAAAAAAAATAGAAGCTAGTACAATTTAAACTGAGTGTACACCATAAAGATGCTCGCGAAATATCCTACAGAAAATTTTATTATGGTGGTGACGATGGCATTTGAAGATCTATCTTCAGCTTGTATTTTTCCCTTCACTTTAAAAAGCTTTTCGGAATGATGCCTTTCGCTCCGGTAAGTATGATTTTTCAATGTTGTATTTCGATGATAGGTGCTGAATCGTGGGCTCGTAGATAATATTAATATAAAATTCACTGACTTAAATTAATTTTAATTACTTCTATTTTAAAACATAAATATACTGGTATTAAAATATGCTACAAAAATTATAAATTTGCTTTCGAAAGGAACAAGATTAAATTGGTCCGCGGAACTGTTCTGACTTAAGAGGTGGTGCCCACTTCAAAAAAGTTTGAGAAACGCTGATCTAGACAGTGAGAAAATATAGAACTTCTGTTCTTATTCAAAAACACAATTTTTAATGTGTGTGTGTGTGTGTGTGTGTGTGTTTTGTTACTTAATTTAACTTACATGAATAAAGAGAGGGTATGAAAAGACAATCGATTATATTACTTATTTAATTTAATAGGAAATTGTGATTTACATTCTTTGGAATTTGTAACTTATTTAGTATAATTTGTTCGCTGCGCAATTTCAACGTAAAATTTCCGGATTATACGTCAGATTTGTAGTAGATAAGAAAGTATTGAAAAGGTTATTAATACAGTAGAGTCTCGATTATCCCAATTTCGATTAACAGAAATTCCGTGTTATCCGAGTCCGATCCAAAATATATAAACAAATACTGTAAATAGCCTACTGTACAGTATTGCATGTTAGCTTCTTTTGAAAAGTATACGTACTGCATTTTTAGAGCCTAGAGTCCACATTAATCTGATTTGTTCATTCTATTTAGTCTACTAGGTATTGAGTGTATCCAGTGCTGTAATTGGAAACAAATTGTAGGGGGTACTGTTGAAATCTCCTTGGTCAGACTAGACTCTGTATGTACTCTACTGACACTTCTTTTCCAAAGTTACTTCTTCGTCATGCATCAAACTCTGCAGACCTCCTTGCAGATCGCAATCATATTGCATATAAGGCAATAAATTAAACGCTGGGACTAGTGGCCTAAAACTTTTTAGGATCAAAAGACTAGGAAATCTTTTACTGGAAGAATATTGCTTTTCTTAGTGCAGATATCGTTCATTATAGTAATACTGATTCACATTCTTTAGTTGAAATTGGAATAGAATCTATAATATGTAACTGGACTCAAGATTCAAGAACGCACGAAAAGTAACAATATTTCCCTTCTCTAGCAAAATGCTAGCATTACGTCTGAGCGAGTTTTAAAATTAGTAAATCAGAGCAGCAGAATTCTTGACATGCCATATCACAAAATTAGTGTTATGCGAAAGCCATCTACACAAGTTTTGAAATTAGCGAATCAGTGTACCAGATTTTTTGAGGCGCTATGCCATGAAGTTAGTGTTAATTACTTGTAGAAATAAATACGACGGTGGTATGCAAACTTGAAATTAACAAATCGCAACTACTCCTGAAGTGCCAGACTACTGTTCCGATAAAACAACAAATGGACAAGCGTTTAAGCAAAGGATATGAGATGTCAGTCGCTACTTTTATCCATATATCAAAATAGAAATGTTTTTCAAATAGCTAACATCCTCCATTTAAAAGCGTATTAAAGATTATTTAAACATAATATATTTTCGAGCCTATTTTTTTTCTGGTACGGTTTTTGTTGTAGAAGGAATGGCGTACCGGCCCATCTACAGCACTGAGTGTATCTAATTGCTAATCAAAACACAGTTTTTCAGTAACAATCCGTTTTATCCGAGTTTTTGCTTATCCGGAGATAGTCTTGGTCCACATTAACTCGGATAATCAAGACTGTAATGTATTCCGCTATTCTTCCATTATACCAATGCTATCATCTCATCCCTTTCTAGGATAACTTCTAATAATTTTCATAAATGCATTAGAATAGCATAACGAGTAGATCAACCCCGAGTTTCTCATTGTAATAACAATATACTGAACATCAGATATAGTCACAGGAAGCGGACAGACAGGCAATGAGTCAATCATTGTAGGTAATGATTATAGAACTAGGACATATGTCCACTACAGAAGAAATCAAATTACCTATGACGCGCATCATATATGCGAAGTTATTATACGACACAAACTAACTCAGAGCTGTACAGTCTGTGGTATGACAGCAGTACGACAGGTTAGCATTGCTTTGTAGTCAGTCCATAAATTTTTTCAAATTTATTTCCAATGAAGAATACCAAATTTTTTGGAAGTTATTTGCTTCCATAATAATGAAACATACACCTCTCAATGGTTTTCTTTATGCCAAATATTTTTTTGAACCTATACATCTTCTAACGGCTGCGGGGATCATCGTTCTAACCACACGATACCTCCATTCCAGTTGGATGATCGTCCACCTCTGCTTCGGCATGCGAGCGTGAGGCCAGCAGCCGGCTGGTCGGTCTGGGGCCTTCAAGGGCTGTGGTGCCAAGAATTATACGTCTTCTTCAGTTCTTGAGTTTCAATGCGAAAACGCAAGTAACAATGTCAGGACGATTAGCGAGTTTTTCATGTTGGAGTGAAACAGTAGTTAGGTCATTGCGGATTGTAGGTAAGAGTTAAGAAAATATCAGGTTTGCCATGCTTTCCAACAACAGACATAGAGTCTTGGTACTGCTGCTGCAGTTTCGTGAACTACCTTGAAATGTAGAGGGTAAAATCATTTTATCCTACTAAGAGATCTTGCTAAAGTGATCGGGACACAACAACATCTTGTAGGCCTCTTATTTTATCAGCAAGTAATAACTTTTAGTCTTTCCTTAGACATTATAATTTTTGCGCTACCTCCAGACAATACTGAAAAGAATCACACATACAAATATCCACATCACTTACTTACAAATAGCTTTTAAGGAACCCACAGGTTCATTGCCTCATCACATAAGCCCACTATCGATCCCTATCTTGAGCACGATTAATCCAGTCTCTGTCATCATATCCCACCTCTCTCAAATCCATTTTATATTATCCTCCCATCTACGTCTGTCTCCCTCAAGGTCTTTTCCCTTTAGGTCTTCCAACTAACACTCTATATTCATTTCTAGATTAACCCATACGTGTTACATGCGCTGCCATCTCAAACGTCTGGATTTCAGTGTTCCTAATTATGTTAGGTGAAGATATAATGCGTGTAGTTCTGCGTTGTGTAACTTTCTCCATTCTCCTATAACTTCATCCCTTTCAGCCCCAAATATTTTCCTAAGCATCTTATTTTCGAACACCCTTAATCTCTCTTCCTCTCTCATAGTGAGAGTCCAAGTTTCACAACCATGAAGAACAACCGGTACTGTTGCATAACTGTTTTATAAATTTTAACTTTCAGCTTTAAATTTCTACACCACACCACCATTAAATATAAAATACCCATACCACTTGATTAATAACTATAAAATATTTCATTTTTAATAACAATATTGTTACATGACGTATGTTTTATATAGACTACTATAATATAGCCGTCACTCAGTAAATATTATAGAAATGAAGATCTAACTTCCGATAATCTCTACGCCTACTTATACAGGTTATTTCCGGGCTAGTGTTACAAACTTTCAGGGATGATGGGGAAAGGCACATGTGTCAATTTGAGATAAGGGACCCTGGTCCGGAAATGACTGAGTCGAAAGTTACAAGCAAAAATAGTTGTGTGGGAATGAAATAATTTACTCCTCTGATTTATGTGTATTTATCTGTACATCTGACACATACTGTATTCATCTGACGTTGTTTACGTTGTCTACTTACAGTATTCCATTCAATGCGCTGTCTGAGAAGTGCGGACAGGAAACTACACTAAAGCAATGCAGATAGCGTAATGTGTGACGGACATGGTCGGTCCTGATATGCACGTCTGTAGACAGCAGTGTAGGTGTACAAGTTGCAGTGTCCAGTCGATCAGTCCTAGTGAAATGGAAGAGTACACGAGAGGAATATGCAGACATGGTTTTCGAATACAGATGGGCCAATGGGAACAGTGGACAAGCTCAGAGATTGAATCGGGTACAAGTACCTACGTAGGAGAGATCCGGCCCATACCATCTTTCCACGACTGTTCCAAAGGTTAAAGGAAGGAGGGCACGTTTTGCGAAATTACAATTCCATTTCCACACAACTATTTTTGCTTATAACTTTCGACTCAGTCATTTCCGGACTAGGGTTCCTTACCTCAAATTCATACCTGTGCCCTTCCCCATCATCCCTGAAAGTTTGTAACACCAGCCCGGAAACACCCTGTATAACCCCAAAAGGTTTCACTTTCATATCAATAAAGCATTACTCTGTATAATTAGTGACAAATACATCATGGCATTCACTATAATAATATTTAATTTTTAGTGGTAATAATTCATCGAACATTCTCAAGTTTTTGTAGTTTTTAATATCTAATAAACAGACAACTGTACTCAGAAAATTACACACCAGAGAATATGACCTGTAAATTTCTTTTAGTAAGTCTTGAAGTTCTTAATAACCAATATTACAGAAACGTTCTGAAAAAGTTACACAAATGAAGATCGACATATTGGCATTATGTCAGAGAATTTGAGCCTTCTGAACTCTAAATATGTGAGCAATCCTGCAGGTCGTAGCCTTCGTGTGATGTTGTTTATTGTAGTGTGTTTGTGTTTAGTTTTATTCTGAAAAGCCATTATTTCTCTAAACTGACGACAGATTGATATTGGAAAATAGGAAAATGATGTAAGAAAATTGACATTTCACTGAAAAATACTATTTTTCTGAAAACTTTGGGTTCCAAGCTTCAAAATTAGGGATCATTTATTAAAATCCGTTCAGCCGTTCTGCTATATATATATATATATATATATATATATATATATATATATATATAGGCCTACATACAAATATATACATATATATATCATTCAATATCATCTACATTTTCCAGAAAGGTAATTTTGTCAATATGACATTTTTGTATCAAGTGAATCCCAAATCCAAAATTTGGTGTTTTTTTTAATTCATCGACTTAAAAACATAACTGTTCTGTATTCTGAATACTTGTGGTAACCCTCACTGGTGGGCTGATGATTTAATCAAATCCTTCTCTCTCTCTCTCTCTCTATATATATATATATATAATATATATATGTATTACGGAAACATAAATTTCAATAATAGCGTAAACATCACGTGCTGCCACACTAAATATGTTATTGGAGAAATTTCGTAAAAAAATAATGTTCTAATTCAATCGCTGATTGTCAAAACAACCTCGGTCACATATTGGTTAAAAATAAGCCTCAAAAGTTTGTTACAGTAAACATGTCAAATTCTGTAACGTTTTGTTTCACCACACATCCTGGGACTATTGTCCATTCCCAGTGTGGATAAAGATGTATTATACTACATGAAAAGTAACTTTTTTAATATTTAGAATATTAAGCAAGAAGATCCTTTGTTTTTTAGAGAACTGATAAAATGAAACAAGTTAATCCATTAATGCCTATGTATCTTGCGTAATGCTTTAAAATACCCACTGGCTACTTAGCACATTGATGCATCAGTCTCAGCAGAAAAATAACCGAAGTGACAGTTAAGTGCTGTGAAGCACAAGGCGTCAATATTGCGTTGAGCGTAAAAACACCCGACGTGCAGGATTCAAGTCGCTTTTGCAATCAACAGGCAGCAGTTAGCTCTACTGGAGAAAAGCTCTTTATCGCGCTTTATGAAGAAGGATATACTGTATCACGTCCAATTGCATCTTGTTCACAATGGAGAAGCTTACTGGCATGCATTAAAAAAGAGAAAAAGAGCAAAACAATCTTCAGAATGTAGAAGAAATTTCAGGATTCATATTGAAGAACATATTAACCATTGTGGTAAGGAAGTCCCTAAAAAAGTGACTGTTGAAGACTGCAAATGCAATTAATGGAGAAAATATTCAATGTCAGTTACATCATGCAGAGATTAGGGATTGTAAACGAAAATCGTTAGAGAAACATTGCAATACTGCAGACAGCTCTGCAATAAGATCTTCACAATCCTTTGTTTCAAGCAAACAAATTTGCAGATATGACCAAAACCATTAAAAGTATAAAAAGACAAATATGCGAATGCATGGTAACCTGTAACTTATAGAAGAAATTTCTCGAAACCTGATAGAGCAGCTTCTGTCTCTGTCACGGAAAAAGTGTGGGAGAAAATGAAAACCGCTCTTCAGAAAAAATTTGACTGTGATAAAATGGATGAAATAAGATATTGTTCACTAGAGTCTCATAATTGTTACCTACTTCGGTACAGTACATGACCCGCAATATTTTCTGTTCCCTCTTATCACATCATGAGATGTGGAGCGAAGTTTTCACGTTACTGGTATAAACATTGTTTACTTGACATGTGGGAAAGCTTCACTTTTGAAATATGAATTGCATACATACATGTACTTTACATATATTTACACAGGGTGAACCTTAAGTAATACCATTAATTTCAGAGGGTTAGTCTTTAAGATATTTGAAACCAAATATTTTAATTCAATTTTGCTCCTTTTTGCTTCCTTTTCGAGATAAGAATAAAATTGCTTCATATGACACACTGGAAACTTTGTTTTGGGAAAGACATTGATTTAATTCCATCAATTTAAGAGAAGAGTGTATTATTATAATAAATTATTGAAAGAATTTCAGTTTTGTCTTTTAAATGTGCAGAAATTTAATCCGAACGAACGTAACTTTTCGTTCTGGAAATAAATTTTAAAATGTTACATTTGTTTGGTTGAAATTTCTACATATTTGAAGATCAAAACTAAAATTCTTTCAATCATTTATCATCATAGTATATTGCTCCCTTAAATTGGCTGATCATATTGGGAATTAAATCAATGACTTTCCCAAAACACGCTATGAATTGTTTCACGTAATACAATTATTTTTCGAAAACGAGCAAAATGTTATTACATTTTTTTAATATCTCAAAGAAGAACCTCTTGAACTTAATGACATTACATAGGTCACCCTATATATACAGTGTCCCAATTATCTTAACGACCCAAAATAACTTTGCACGCAAGCACCAAATGAAAAATTGTTTCATATGAAAGGTGTTCAACTAAAAAGGGGAAATACCGGTAATACTGATGGAGAGGAAACCTTGTAGCATTATTTACAGTAAAGAGATACGCTTCTTAACATTGTTTCTTTAAATGACACTATGTATTAGTTATTCAATATTTCAGTGAATCGCCCGGTCTGAAAACCGCTTAAGTCCATCAAAAACGCAAGAGCAGTTTTGCGCGGCAGCATGTTCTTCTTGGTGATGCACATCGTCATGAGAATGAAAACGAAGGTAGTCCATCTCCAACCCATGTTTGTAAGTACTGACAATGTGCCCCAGGAATGAAAAGCATGGTGTCCTGGACTTGTTGGATTTTCAAACCTGGTTTTTAATCAGGAATGAAAAGCGTGTTTTTCCTGGTCGTGCTGAATGTTCAAACCTTGTTTTTAATATGCAGAAGACTTCAATAATATTAATAATAATAGTAGGAATAGCACATACTTGAATTTATGAAACATTGCTGCCACCTACCAATAGCTAGGAAGAAGAAGCGATATCAGGAAACAGGTTTGTGTGTAGTAAAAATGTATGAACTTTTTCTAGAAAAATATTATCCTGAATGTTACTTGAAAGTTAAAGCGGGAGCTGACATCAAGAGAGTAAAGTTCACGATAAAGTATGAATACCACCGACAGTATTTTAATGAGAATGTTGGTTACTCTTTCGCACGTCCTAAAGTTGATGCGTGCTGTAAAATGCTGCAAATGGAAATTTCACAAGAAAAAATGAAATCATGGAAGTCAATTTGGAGGTAGAGTTAACACTTCATAAAAGGAAGGCCAAAAAGATTTATACCAATTTACGAACGTGCCAGGAAGGGACACAGGAAGATGACACTGTTGAATGTTTAGCTTTAGATTTTCAGCAGAACATGTCAATGCCTCATCTCCGTGTTAATGAGATATTCTATCTTCGACAGGTTTGGATATGGAATGTGTGCATTTTCAGTGGGAAGAATCGAACAGGGAAATGTATGTGAGCAGTAGCCTATATGACGCCAAACGAGGTGTCAACGAAGTGGTGTCAGGCTTGCGGAACTACATAGAGAACTATGTACCTGATACAGTTAAAACTAGTACTTATTTAGTGGCGCATGTCCAGGACAAAATTTAAACTATACAATGGTGCAGTTTTGCTATACTTTAATACAGTCTGACAGGTTCAACGATGTACAACATTATTTATCAATACGAGACCACAGTTACCAACCATGCGACGAAATTCAAGATTTCAATTTAATAAATTTCGGAGTGATCACATGTTTAAAAAAACTGATACGAATATCTGGAGGTCTGATTTATTTGATTTTTTTTTTAAATTTAAATATACAGAATAAAGAATATAATTACAAATAAACAAGAGAAATATTAATAAAATAATACAAACAATATAAAACAGGAGATACATTAGTATTAACAAAATTTGAGACCGAATGAGCAGCGCTCGTGTTCGGTCGCAGTTCAGATATAATATTAATAGGCCTATAAGAGAATATAAAATAAAATAGGAAATAGAATTAAAATTACAATGTCATCCCACTATTGCAGGAAAGGTTAAAAAAGAAATACTTGAGTCCAAAATTGAATATTGCAAAGATGTACGGACTATACAAAATTGAATGTAAGGATACTGGTTTATAACCTGTCAAGAACAGTTTTACCATCATGTTTTCAAAACTTATTTTAACCTGTCCTTCCGTAGACTACGTAAAGATCAATGTTCTAAATGTACAACCTATGAATCATCTAATGCGGAATAAAAGCTAAGCCTAATGCAAGATGAACATAACAGACACACAGCACTAAAGGACAGAGCAAGAGAAGAAAAAATGAAGCTAAGCTAAATACTGATACAATACATTCTTGTAATTTTGACTTACAACAAGTTCTGTATGTCCCCACAAATCCAACGAACCCATCCTCTTCTACAAAACAAAGTTAACTACATATAATTTTACTATATTTAATGTTGGAGATGGGAGTGGAAAATGTTACATGTGGAATGAAATACAAGGTTTACGAGGGCTTTGTGAAATTGTTTCATGTATCTTTCATCACCTTGAAAAGTATTTTAGAAGCAGAGTGTAAGGTTGTTAAGTAACACATGTGAAGGACAAAATAAGAACCAGTATGTAGCTGCAGTATTCATTTATGCTGTAATGGTGTTACCAAAAGAAACTATTGACCAAAAGTTCCTTGTGTCTCGCCATAGTCAGATGGAGTGCGATTCGATGTATGCCAGAATGAAAGTGCGTCAAAAAATGTACAAGTTTACTTGCCATTTGAATGGATGACGATAGCTAGAACAGCTAATCGTACAGAACCGAAGTATCAAGTTTACCAAAATAAATATATCAAGTTTGTTTACTGGAAAGCATTAGCAACGTTAGTGATGATGAACAGAAATGCATCTGATGAGGGCAACAAAATAAATACGGATTACAATGAATACAATGGAGAAATGTCTGAAACCATTGCAGATTGAGAAGAGGAACAAATTCTACATTGAAGTTGAAGCATTTACGAGAAATTTGCAATTCAGGTGACGTTGCTAATGACTGTCAAGATTTCTTTCAGAATTTACTAAGTGATTCTGCTCTTGAAAATGATGAAACAGTAGTGACAGATATTAATAATGACGAGGATGAATATTTTCTTTAAATGAGTAAGACTACAGTTTACCAAGTATTTGACAATAATATCTGCCTCTATTTGTTTGTAAAGAGAAATCAGTGTGTGAAAAAATATACTATTACATTCTACATTTTTTTTTTACTTTTGTTCAGTACAACTAGTACAATTAAGGTACGAAAAGGCAGATCCATTTGTAATGAAAATTAAGACCAGTTCTGAAGAGGATTTCCGCAGTATCAATGTCTTACCAAGGAGAGGTCGACGGTTTATAACGAATACCATAGAGGAATGTCTTAAACCATTGCATATTGAGAAGAGGACAATTTCTGCATTGAAGTTGAAGCATTTATGAGAAATTTGCAATTCAGGCAACGTTGCTAATGACGTCAAGATTTATTTCAGATTTGATTAAGTGATTCTGCTCTTGAAAATGATGAAACAGTGGCGCCAGATATCAATGATGACGAAGATGAAGATTTTCTTTAAATGAGTAAGACTATAGTTTACCAAGTATTTTAAATTAATATCTGCCTCTATTTGTTTGTAAAGAGAACTCAGTGTGTGATATAATACACTATTACTTTCTACATTTTTTTTTATTGATTTTGTTTAGAACTAGTACAATTTTTTTTTGTCAGAATTAAAGTTTTTAAATAATCAATCAGCTTAGGATAACGAGCATTGATAAAATTGAATACGTTTACTGTAGCTGACATTTATTTTTGTTTATCTGAAACGAATGAAGTATGGTTCATTATGTACTAGTTTATTTCAATGTTATTCTTTCATATATTGACAATTCCATACGTGGCTATCTTATTATTTAAAAAAAATCATCAAAATTTATGTTAACTGATAGTGCAAGACATTTGTAGCTAATACATTATTTAAATTATTAATGTCAAAATTTTATAGTGAAATAAGTAAGTAACCAAATAAAAACCCTGATTTGATGTGTAGCTTCAAAGTTTAATTTGTGAATACTGAAAATTTATGATTTTGGAGATAGCCACGTTTGGAACCAAGCCATCGATTATAGTGAAAATAGCGTATTTTAATGTACATAAACTAAAGAAAGGGTTGGCAGACCCGATTGTCAGAAAGACTGTTTTTCGTCTCTAGAATATGATCTTTCTTCATATATTATTTTGTAAAATTTATTTTTAAAAATATCTACTTTCCTTCACTATGTTAATCAATATTTTGATCCAAATTATCTTATTTAATATTAAATAAATTGTTGTTGTTTAACGCTTGGAATTACACTCAACACACATAGGGGAGAGTTGGGTAGTATCGGACATCTGGTAATATCGGACAGTACGTTTCTTTCATCTACAACCAGATCATACTACCTGAATGACATGGTTACATTTCTGTATGTGACATCACAGAAACGTAACCATGTCATTCAGGTACTAAAATCTGGTGGTAGATGAAAGAAACTCACTGTCCGATATTACCCGATGTCCGATACTACCCAACTCTCCCCTACATATTGACCTCACAATTATCATTATTATCATTATATTATTATTAGGCTAATATTATTACATTATATTATTATTATCCGATTTATTTATATTAATGTTATTTACATCTCATATGTATTTATTGAGGGTGTTAAAAATAACCAATGTTATAGGAGGTGATAATATGCATCAAAACAATAAAATAATATCTAATAAACATGGGTCCTACAGCACATACTTTCTGAGATCTGAACACTTGTTCATAGGAGGTGCTCAATCTGACATCCATTTATACAATGCATTTTTCTGCACTACAATACAGCGGACTACCATATAATCATACCGTAGTTGACACCCCTGGCATGGAATAATGATACGACGCAAGGAATACTGAAAACAAATGTCTGGTTGTGGATGTGAACGGGGTTCAGCAGAGATGGTGTTGTGAATTTTCGTAATCAGTATGTGTACAAGCTGATGAAAATCCCCATGCAGTTGAAGAAACAAAGCATCAGCACCGATTCTCAATCAACATATGGACAGGCGTTCTTGGTGATAGATTAATAGGGCCATACGTGCTACCACAGAGATTAACTGGGGATCGTTATCAGAACTTTCTTATTAACGTATTAAAACAAATTTCAAAGAGTGCGTGATTCCTTACGCCGAGGGGCAGAGGAATCTATTGCCTTGAATGGTCGTCACGTTGAGTACCTCCTATGAACAAGTGTTCAGATTTCAGACAGTATGTGTTGTAGGACCCATATTTATTAGACATTTTCTTGTTTTGATGCATACTAGCACCACCTAAAGTGTTGGATACTTTTTTTTAACACCCTGAATACTGGTTGAGCGGAACGGAAGGCCTTCTGGCCTTAACTCTGCCAGTACCAGTAAAAATAAATCAAATATATAAATGTGCTAATAATTTAAATTGTAGAGAAAGTCATTGTAGTATCAGTATTCATCAGTAGAATTCATTTTCAACAGTTTTCGAGGTCTAGTTTTAAATCATGAATAGAACGTCAACTGCAGCAGAAACAAGATTCCAGTGTTCCCTGATGTACCAGTGTCACGCGATAAACATGACACCACTCTAATTTAGTCTAAGAACAACTAAGCTTATCTCCGTACGCACTGGGACAAAATACTGTCCCTAGTCATCATTATCCATATCACGTCTAACAGTTATTTTTTCTTTCGCCGAGGTCATATTTTTCTTTCCTGTGGTTAGGGATTAGCGGATAAGTACTGTATCGTAATGCAGCAGTCGATAAATGTAATACATTTAGTACAAGTCAAACGAAACTTCTCAACCCCCATTCTCTAGTTCAACTGTACCCGCAGGTTTAGTATACGGCAGGTTTAGTATACGAGGTGAATGGGCTAGGTTGTAGCGACCACTGTAGAACACCTGAAGATATAAACTGCCAACCACTGCCGTCATGCAACACAAATGACGTATATTTTCGTATGTTCTACTCTCGCCGAAAGGGTTCCATTTCCATGTTATGTACGGCGAGATTATTTCACTTTGTTTATTTTGGTATATTGGTGTTCAGCTATGCTAAAATTGTGCTCTTTGGTTTCGTATTTTTGTATTTACCTGTGTTTAATGTTCGTGCCTATCAATCCCGACTTGAACGAAACAATCGATAGTCGATATTTTAAAACATTTTCTCTTTTTGTTGGTATGCTATGCTGTGAATGCTATCGAATGTGTCCGTTCGTCGGTTTTCTGGGCCTTGTTATGAGGCTAGCGACTATAAATCGAGGTGATCGTTTCGTTCGGAGATCGGAGGAGTGCTTCGGTCTGCAGACATGGGAGAGAGCACATGCGGACTGATGCGTCTCTAGGAGATATGGGACTAAGTAGGTGACGACCTTGCTCTGATGCTAGTTACGATGAATCGAAATGATCACTTCTTGAGGAGATCGGAGGAGTTCTTCGATCGGAAGACGTGGGAGAGGCCAGATGCGAACTGCTGCGTGTAGGAGATGGGGCGGTGAGTAGCTGAGGGCCTTGCTCTGAGGCTAGTGACGTTGAATCGAATTGATCATTTGGTGAGATCGGAGGAGTTCTTCGGTCGGGAGACGTGGGAGAGAGCAGATGGGGACTGCTGCGTTTAGGAGATGCGGGGCTCAGTAGATGAGGACTTTGCTCTGAGGCTAGCGACGTTGAATCGAAATAATCATTTGGTGAGGAGATCGGAGGAGTTCTTCTGTCGGAAGACGTGGGAGAGAGTAAATGCAGACTGATGCGTCTAGGAGATGCGGGGCTGAGTAGATGAGGACCTTGCTCTGAGGCTAGGGACGTTGAATCGAAGTGATCATTTGGTGAGGAGATCGGAGGAGTTCTTCTGTCGGAAGACGTGGGGGAGAGTAAATGCAGACTGATGCGTCTAGGAGATGCGGGACTAAGTAGGTGAGGACCTTGCTCTGATGATAGCGACGATGAATCGAAGTGATCACTTCTTGAGGAGATCGGAGGAGTTCTTCGATCGGGAGAAGTGGGAGAGGCCAGATGCGAACTGCTGCGTGTAGGAGATGGGGCGGTGAGTAGCTGAGGGCCTTGCTGTAAGGCTAGTGACGTTGAATCGAATTGATCATTTGGTGAGATCGGAGGAGTTCTTCGGTCGGGAGACGTGGGGGAGAGTAAATGCAGACTGATGCGTCTAGGAGATGCGGGGCTGAGTAGATGAGGACTTTGCTCTGAGGCAGGGACGTTGAATCGTGGGAAGCTAAAAATGTGTTGTTAATTTCTTCGTCAAGATTTTGTTTTTCAATTTTTAACTAAAAATTACATCATTCATACGCAATTATCACGAAAATTGTTACAAATCATACGACTTTAGGAACTTGATACATTACAATTTAATTATGCATCCTAATGTACAGTCTTAAAGAATTTACAAGAGTGACGTGATTTGTAACAATTGTTCTGATATATGCGTTAGAAAATGTAATTTTGCAGTAAAAAATCGAAAGAAAAAAATCTCTACGAAGCAACTATGGAATTCACAACACATTTCTATCTTCAGAATATTAGCTAATTAAAGAAATGATACTCCTGAATAGTTCATTCTTTATCTGTAATATTCTTTTACACTTAAGACTCAAGAATAATGATATTTTACAAAAAACTTCAAATTAGTGTAATTCTGAAAATATTGAAATTAGGACAAATGTTTATATGATATTTTTTATTCAGGATGTCTTCGGAAATCATAATCCTGTATATATATATATATATATATATATATATATATATATATATATATATATATACACACACACACACACACACACACACAATAGAACTCCGATTATCCGTCACTCTATTAACCGATTGGTGGATTATCCGTCTGTCCTTTCGCTTTTTTTTGCTACAGAAATATGTGAAGTAACCTACTGTACATTGTGTTAGCATATTATTTTATTTTCTAGAGAGTGTTATTACAAGCCTTTATCTTTACACAGTATGGTCTACTATACGAGTTCTCGACTCTTCCTGCTCTGCGATATGACACAGTTCATTTCAATGTGCAGATTTACACCAGCCATTTCTTCTCATCCCGTCCTGTGATCACTTTGATCACATTTCCATCCTCTCGCGTATGTGGTACCTAAGAGGTTACGTCCATTTTCGGTTTTTCCCCCTTCAAATTTTTCTAGAACTCCTTCAGTGGAGCAGCGTAATCCGGAGTGAGACTAGTGGCCAACAGACTTGGAGCTCACATATTTAGTTTCTTACAGCCCCGAACCCCTTGCAAGGACGCGTTTTGCGTACCTTTTAAATTTGTCCTCCGAATTCTCCTCTTTCAATTCAATTCAATACTATACGAGTTGTCGTACTGTAAAACTTCTATATAAAATGTCTTGTACGGGTGTCAAAGGAAATCTTGTTGTGCTAAGTATCGAAAAAAAAAAGTAAACAATTGAGTGGTTTGGGGAAAGAGAAACTGTAGCTCATCTCACAACAGAATATGAGTTTGAAGTGTATAAAATATGTAAATCTACAGCACGAGACCTCTTCTATTCATATCTTTCCACAGGTAGCCATTACAAGGAGCTTCTCTAACCCTTAAATCCCGTCGTTGACAATGAAATTTAAATTAATAAACTTGTGATCGACTACCTAGTGTGTTAAATACAAGGCCCCAAAGTGTAAGTAGGCCTATTATTCATTAAATTTACGAAAACTTTTTATAGTACGGATTATCCGACTTTTTCGATTAACCGTTCAGACCACCCCCTTCATTACCACGGATAATACAGGTTCTACTGTAATACATTTTAAGTAAGTAAGCTTGAGATGGGAATATAATTCACATGATAAATTAAATTAATTTTTGCGAAATGCCTAGGATGTAAAATTATAAATTATATGTCATCTTCATGACACTATTTTTTCCATATACAATATATTGCTTTCGCTATCAGTAATCTTTACAAAGCCACAGGTATGTAGGATCACCTATTAGTCAAAGTCAATTTCTTAAGAAAAATATTGATAAATAAGTATTACTTTGTCCCGGAACCTTTTCTTTCAGGGACATGTTACACCTACGTGTTTTTTCTGTAACAGCTTTTTTGTCCTTCCATGTAAACTATATATACATGTGAGTATTGTTTGCTTTCAGAAATCTATTTCCATTTTTTAAAATGAATACATGAATAAGGATCTGCAATATTCAGACTTGTCTTATGACGTCTTCAGGTTACTAAGTAGTCACTAATTGCGATGTCGAGGTTATGCGAGGTCAGTTACGAAGTATTAGTATATGTAACAACAATGCAAAACCTTTTAAATGAAACAGTTGGCTGAAATAGTTGATTTAATGTACGACACGCCTTGTTGATGTTTCGATGTATTGATCAGGGCGTGTCAACAGAAATCCCTACGTAGTTTAAAGCTAAGCCGGATTAAACTGACAAGACTGGGTTTAATGTAAGCTCTATCTGTATGATGTTCCATTCCGTGTGTGTATTGCGTTATTTAGGGTGCACACACACACCTCCATTTGGAGTTGTAACAAGTGTTGATATCTATTATAGACTTAACAGTGAATTTATAAAATGCATCCTTTTTTAATAGATATTTCCCAGTGATTTAACAGATGAGCAGCGCTATAAGAAGCGCCACATAATTTTCATTGCAAATTTTACATAATATCTGAATATTAAAATTTGAATTACAAGTTCGGAAAGGAAACTGTCGACGACAAACTATGTCTTACTCCAACTTTTTTTTTTGTTTGTTTTTTTTTTGTTTTATTTTGTTTTGTTTTGTTTTTTTTTTATCAGTTTAAGAAGCAATTTAATACGTAGAAATGTTTAAAGGAGATCAAAAGAAACATTAGTTTACATAAATGACTGTAGTTATTCTATTGTATAACGTATATTATATATAGCAGCGATGGGGAAAATGGGTGGAACGAACATAATCAGGAACTTACTCACTCCACATCTAAAACAGCAAGGTCAGGCGTATTTCGTCGTTTCCGGGTTTGAGTGTTTACAAGGCGACTCCAAAGCTGTGCAGTGGCGTAACCCAGTAGAAACGCGATGTAACAGTTGTGTTGTTATACTCCTAACCTTAACTAATAGGGTGCTGATAAATGTTAATAGGATGAAACAAGCGTTTACAATTTAGTAATTAAAATGTATTTACATAAATAGAACGAAAATAATAAATGTGTTACTTCATTCCGTAAACAGATCGAGTGAGTAATGAACAAAGTAAATAGAATGCAAATACTTTTCTTGCAACAGATGAACTGATAGCACGAATAATTAACCAATATATAAATAATGTTTTTTTAAGTAGGTTATTTTACGACGCTTTATCAACATCTTCGGTTATATATAAATAATGTTACAAAAAACAACAGAATAATAATAATAATAATAATAATAATAATAATAATAGTTTATTTCCAGAACAAAGATACATAATGATTTTTAATATAAAAACACTCTAGCACCCCCAGAAAGAGTAAGTTACGTACTCGTGCTTAGGAAGCATTCCACATAGCCTAATGTTAAGACATTTTATTAAATAACAGAGTAAAAAGTAAGAAAGAAGAACAAGAAGAAACACAGATATCACAATAATTGAACTTTAAATTTTATCTGTTAACAGCAATTTTTAATTGACTTTTTAAAATAAGGAGCATTAGCAAATTGTATGTTTAGGAATTTAGCTATTCTCATGTTATAAAACCTTGGGCCGAAGTTGTTACTCCCTTCCGAAAACACCTAAATTTCTCTACTATGTGTTTTGAGAAGAGATAACTAACACGAAGTATGTTTGTTGCTAAACAAACTGAAGCTGGCTTGTCTTTGGTTTTTAATTAATGTTTTAATTCTTCCAATTTCTTATTACGAGATGGCCCATTTACAAAGAAGGACATACTTGAGGTTTAATATGTAAAACGACTACACAAAACTGTCACGATACTGTAATATCAGGATTTCTCTTTTAACACTGTCACCACGATATAAATACAATTTCAAATATTTATCTGCCAAATTCGTCTCACTATAATTCTGTTCATGGGGGGATTTAAAATGCCAAAACACACTAAACAAGGAGCAGAATACCTTCTTATTGCACAACAAACACAATGCTTTGTTATTTGAGGAACATAGAAGTACTTATATTCCCATTCGTCTTTGTAAATGTATCTTCTTACTTTGCTGTGGGACATGATTCCACCACTGATACTCGCAGACTTGTTGTGACAGAGTGGTCGCAGAAAACAGATACAGGAATGAGTAGTCCGCTAGCTAGCAGTGGGAGGGGTTCAACTATGATAGAGGGGAAGGGAACACATTGTGCTACTTTTCCCCATCGCTGATATATAGCAGCAAAATCTATTGGACTAAACGCAAGTTGGACTGATACAAAATGAATATTATCACTAAAGTAAATGTGTTTGTTCTTTCTTAAATCCTCCCAAATGAATGGTTAAAGCACGAAAACCTCTTTCTTCTGCACGGCCTTCTTAAGCAGCTTTAGGAGTTGTTAAGAAATGTGTCTTGATTTGTTTTACAAAATAGAGCGAAGTACTGCGAAGTTTGCAAACTGCGGTCTTTAACAAAATTGAATTCAATACATTTATATATTGTAAATAAATAGGACTTACACAAGTTTTGTCATAAGTGTACATAATATCAATATTGTATAACTGAATATATATGTTAAATCAGAAATTCGATGTTAAGGCAAAATTCCATTAATTTATTATTTGTACTTAGTATTGCGTACACAGAACAAACTGGCAAATTGAAAGGTGTAATGTTCATATGAGCAGAGAAAAATTATTTTGCAGCGAAATCAATCGAAATCAAAATAATTATTTACACACTTCGTTCTGATGTTGATCTAAATTACACAGCGAGGAAGAGAGGAATAACCAAAAAGGACACGATAGGCTATATCTTACTGGTAACGGAAACGCATTTTTTTTTCCAGAAAAGATTGTTGCTGTTTAGTCAACTATCTGAAGACAGGTCTGAACCTTACAATTGATACCAATAAGGCACCACTTATGAGGCAACTAGCCCAGAAAATAATGGGGTAGGGTGGCCTATTCCTTTCACCCTCCATTGCATAGATCGCCGGTTCTACATATTACAATAATCAGACTTCAGATACATACAAACAATTGTTCTTTCTCTGACACATATCGTCAAGTGAGATGTGCTGCCTGATAATAATAGATGTACATATCAACCAGAACCCCAATCAAAGGTAATTAGCGGTCTGTAATTACGAATGTCCTCGTTATGCGTTAAAAAATTTTGGTTACAATAATTACTTTAACAATAACTCCTTCGAGATTCCCGGACATTTTTCCGAATCCAATCTTACGAAAATC
The DNA here is from genome assembly GCF_040183065.1 of Periplaneta americana. Taxonomy (NCBI): domain Eukaryota; kingdom Metazoa; phylum Arthropoda; class Insecta; order Blattodea; family Blattidae; genus Periplaneta; species Periplaneta americana. Next base: position 97,983,428 of record NC_091130.1, read on the forward strand.
CTTTCTCCCGAAAAGCATTTCCCAAATTCTCGATAAGTAACTTCTTAAAATACGTACAGATATCATAACAATAATATTGAATTTTCAGTTCTGTACAATTTTAAAAATTATTATAAAATTAGTGACAATCTTTAGTCTGGAATTTATTAGGACTATATCTAGTAATGTTTCAATAACAGAAAATTAACAGATATATTGAAAGTTTGAAATTATATCCATTACATTTAAGGATATCGCCGCATCGGGTGGACACGCGGTCTAAAGCGCATTCTCCTTAGGCAGTGAAATCTGAAGGTTCGTGGGTTCGAATCACGCCTCAGGCATGTACTCGTATGTTAATGTTCTGCACTGTGTGTTTATCTCGGTGGATGCCCCTATGCTCTGCAGCTGACCCTAGACTAGGATCGGTCCACAAATCTGTCGATGTATAGTGTGTGTCCACCGAATTGTCCCCTCCCTTACACACATTGCTATGTAAGATCCGTATCAAAGCAGGTTAAACGATCAAGAAACAGGTATAACGTCTAAGGGAATCACGAATGTTATTCTTCTGTTTATAACTTTGAAACATCATAGTCATTATTTCCATCCGATTTTGTACTGACAGCCATTGTTTCTTTTGTTGTGCCCGTAAATTTATTTCTTACTGAAATGTATCTCTTTTAGCATGACTTCTCTGTCGCCTGGTTCTTTTTGCAACAGCTTAATGCCGCTAGGGTTCTTGTAGTAGTTTTAACCAAATAGCAATTTGAAGCCATTATAATATCCGTGTGTGATATTATTCGTACGGTGTCCATTCGTTACAGTCGACATATATTGGTTCCACAGCGGGGTAGGTTAACAAAGAGGTACAACACGTTTTCTGTCTCTGGCCCGTAATTAGATCAGAAATTTAGGGTACAGGAGTTCACTGGCCGCCGAACGTATAAGGGTATTTTCCGATCTCTCAGACGAATTTGAATGATGTCATGTGCGTCAGGAATCACACCGACTGCTGAATTGCGGCGAGACGTAACAGACCAGTAGTGAGTGATTTCATAATCGGAGTGCACGGTGTATCACAATAGCAATGGCCAAGGAAATCGAACCTTTTTGGGAGGGGTACATAACAACCCTTTCCGATACCAAGTACAGTTACGTGAAAATCATAGGAGCCTGCAAAAAACGTGGTTTCGCTATTCCCAAGAAAGGCATCTTGTGTGTATCTAATAAGATTGGTAAAGCTCGGATGGGATTAATTCCAGAGTGGAAAAAGCAAGCAAATCCACCCCCATCAAAGTTCGCCGCACCCCACGAGATGATACAAATTAATTCCATTCGAGCTCTACCAATCTTTTTAAGTAGGCCTACACACAATATTCCTTTCTTGGAAATAACGAAACCTCGTTTTTTCCAGATTTCTTTGTTTTCACTTAACTGTACTTGGCATCGGAAAGGGTTGTAATGTATCCCTCCTAAAAAGGCTCGATTTTCTCGGGAATTTCTGCTGTGAGTCGCCGTGCACTCTGACTATGAGATCACTCACTACTGGTCTGTCACCTCGTGCCACAGTTCAGCTGTAGTGCGACTCCTGACGCACATGATGTCATTCAAATTCGTTATCAAAGATTGAAAACAACCCTGTATTTTCAGCTGGCCAGCGACAAAATTTCGAGGTTAAATTCGTACAATTAGACAGACTGTACAGTAATATACTACTTATTGTTATTTTGGAATAGTTATGTACTTACACATGTCATGCTGTAACTATGTAAGTACTGTTTAGTAGTGATTCTATACTGTCTTCTAGGAATGGAAAGAAAAACAAAAATAATAGGATTAATTTATTATTCTATTCCTCAACGAATGTTCGTTTATGATCTATATTTATGTAGTGAATCCTCTCGGCTTGGCAACAGATTATTTCTAGATAAATTCCCACGTGTTTTAATTTCTGATATTAGTACACTTCATAATTTGAGTAATTAATTTCGTGAGATGGGACATATTCAAAATAATAAACGAAAATGACGACGTACAATGCTTACACAAGAAATTCTGGATAAAATTGGACACCAGGTGGAAAATTTCCCTAACACATCCCTTCGGCATATTTGCTAGTAAACGGGAATATCCTATAATTCCATACGAGATGCGAAGAAGTTACTGAAGTTTCAAACCGCATAAAACAGCTGTGGTACATAAACTTAAACCGGGTGATGCAATACTTTGGAGATGATTTTGTAACTGGACTTTGAATAATTGCACGACGGAGAAGATGATTCTAATTCATTTTCTTTTCAAAAAATAAAAAAGTGGTTCCATTTACATGGGTATCTTACACTCAAAATAGCCGATATTGAAGTTCCCTAGAAACCTAATTTATTTCGAGAGGCATACCTTCATGACCAAACTTTCGAGTGAGGTTTACATCAGCGGGCAGAATATTAGGCCAAATTTTTGCTACACTTTTCTGCTGAATTATCACTTACAGAAATAAGTTTCATATTTTTATTAGGAATCTACAACGTCACATATAGCCTTTATCTTCTTGCTAGTAAGTCATAAAGTAGCCTTCGACTTATGAATCATCACTACAACAAAAATATCTATTGGATCCTCAGACCTAAAATCCAGCGATTATCATCTCCGAAGAACATTAAGGAGTCAGGTACAGCTTACAGCAGTAAAAGTTTGGAAATATTCAACATTTTTCCCCCATTTAGGCCTATTGTATCTTGTACAATAATGAAAATTAGTATGTGTAAAACACTGTCATTCATCTATATAAAAAAATATTTTTATTATTTAAAAAATGTATTTACATTTTTTTTTTTTTTTCAAAATTCAGTTCTCTATGCAGTGATGATGAGTTTCCCACATAAATAAAAAAATATCCAACATTCTGTGATGAAATTTTTGTGTGTATTTATTCATGCCATACCTACAATATAATGCAAGGTCGCTTCTCTCTCTTTGATAGATTGCCTGATTAAAAAATAAATTCATTTTAAAAATGATCAAATATCAGTATTTTTATTACACAAAATAAAAAAATGTATTTTTTTTATTAAGGAATAGGCTATAGTTGAAAGAGCATAATATTGTAAACGGAAGTTTCAGAAATAAAATAAAAGAGAGAGAACATTAAAAGTTAACAAGTTTTTGAATTATGAGGAAAAGGTTTCATTACTGCACAGTGAACTGCCGACATTTTGAATTTTGAAAATAAATAAATATATATATATATATATATATATATATATATATATATATATATATATATAAATAATTTTTTTTTAAATTGTAAAAATATTTTTTTCATATAGCAGGACAGTGTTTTATACATACCAATTTTCATTAATGTACAGGATACAGTAATGGAGGAAAAAAAAATGTTGAATATTTCCAAAAATTTTACTGCTGCAAGCTGTACCTAACCCCTTACAATATAAAATGTATATGACAAATCCACATATTATAAATACTAAAATATATAACATCCGTGAAGAAATTAATTCCATCTCTGAAAGACAATAAAGAAAGGTGGTAATTTTCTGAGCACATAAGCTACCAGAATTGTGCAGGGTACAGGGTACACTGACGATCAAAGATATCCGACCTACGATTTTATGATCATCTAAGCGAACTTTCCAACCACGGAATAAGTCATAAAGATATGAAGAATTGAGAAATTTTGAAAGAGTTCCGCTAGTTCTCAATAGGTGGCACCATTATTGGGATCCGTTAAGAAGTGTCTGGGAGAATTATTGTGTAGATTAAGCATGGATGATTCTTCTAATGGACAATATCAGCGGATTCCAGCCAAATTCAGTGTTGTTTTACAATATCTAGAGTGGGGTGAAAAATTAAATTCTATAACACGAGTATATTTATCTACTATTTGCAAGAGTGACTATTATCTTCGTCATCTATTCATAGAAGTAATAACAAGAGCATTCACACTCACACCAACAAATTGATCACTATCGATTAGTAGGATCAGTTATCTATGAACATCAATGTACATTGACGTTGAAAGATATCTGACTCGACTAATCGATAGTGATCGATAATTTGTTGGTATAAGTGTTATTTCTTAAGTTATCTATGAATAGATGATGAAAATAATAATCAGTGGTTCCAATTGCACATAAATATAACCACATTACAGAATTCAATTTTTCATCCCCTCTATTGATTATATAACAACACTGGGTTTAGCTGCAAATCACTGATGATATTGTCAATTATGCGAATAATGTATACCTAATCAACATAATCATTTTCCCTGAAACGTTTTTAATCGCCCCAATAATATTGAAAACTAGCGGAATTTTTTCAAAGTGTGTCAATTTTTAAAAATAATAAAATTATGGTTTATTTAACAACGCTCGCAGCGGCAGAGGTTATATCAGCGTCGCCGGTGTGTCGGAATTTTGTCCCGCAGGAATTCTTTTACATGCCAGTAAATCTACTGACATGAACCAGTCGCATTTAAACACAATTCAGTTTTTTTTAAATACCTTTGGTTCTAATTTATTTATTTTATTTATTTATTTAATCTGACAGGATTAAGGCAATAAGCCCTTGTCTTCCATTCTACCAGATAGCACATATAAATACAAAAAGAAATACAAACACTGATGAAAAATACAAATTAAGTTAAAGCCCTATAGAGGGTCAACAGAGTCAAAAGAACACTATAGAGCTCCCATTGACCTAATACAAGAAAAAAGAAAGAAAACAGAGATAGCAATGATGATAGTGATAACTGATAACAATAATAACAATAACAATAATAATAATAATAATAATAATAATAAATACATTACATATTGAATAATTTCGAGGGAAAAATTGTTCCGGAGCCGGGTATCGAACCCGGGACCTTTGGTTTAACGTACCAATGCTCTTTACAGGGAGTTATACCTGAAATCTTGATTTGCACATTACATATTAATTTTCAATTTTACAACAGCATAGTTACAATATTTGCAATATGTCATGGGTTAAGGCGAAGTTGCGCAACCTAACAGGTGTTCAACAAGCAATTCCATGAACTAGAATGTGATTTTTTAATTTAAATTTGAATTTTGATATTGTCCGACACTCTGACATGGTCAGGGAGAGAATTCCAGAGGTGTGGAATAGATATGCTGAAAGATGATGAGTAGAAGGATGTTCTGTGCAGAGGAATAGAGAGAAGTTACATGTTCCAGGTTCGAGGTAGTGAAAGATAAACAAAACGAGATTATAGGTAAGAGGGTGTGGAGGTGTGGATGATTTTAAATAGTAATAAGAGGGAGTTCAAGTGCCTTCTTTCTTTAAGTGGATTCCAAGACAACAATTCTAGTGACGGAGTTACATGATCGAATTTTCTAATATTACAAACGAAACGAACGTAGATATTGTGAACACGCTGTAGTCTGTGGGCAAGATCAGTATTTAGATTCGTGAATAGAAAATCGCAATAATCGAAGTGGGGCATCACTAAAGTTTGGATCAGGTTCTTTTTAAGGCTGAGAGGTAAAACATGGTTAAGTATCTGAGGGAATGAATTATGGAAAAAGTTTTCTTACATATGTAGGCCACTTGACTTTGAAAATTTAAATTTGAATCTAAATATACCAATAAATATTTTACTGTCTTCCTTATCCCGTTGTTGAAAAATTCGCTTACACGATCATAAAATTATACGTCAGATATCTTTGAATGTCAGTGAACGATTCAGAGCTAGCGTACATGTCCAAGAAAAAATGTCCAAATCTATTCAAGCACAATGAAAATTTGGTTCAATATGACAAAATGTCCAAAGTCACAAAGTCCATAGGTAGATAGTCCAAAGATAGTTAGTCCAAAGTTCAAAACTAGCCTAAATGGATAGATAGTGCAAAGTAAAAAAACACATAGATAGTCCAAAGTCAAATAAAATCCATAGATATTCTCTTCAAAGTCAGAATTTATGAATTGTTGAGTTAACTGTAGTAATTTTTAGAAGTTTTGCTAGAATTTGGCGTCTCTAAATTCAACCTAATTTACAAGTACAAGTGTGGAATACACAATGTATGCACAGAATAAGAAACAAATTTTGGTGTTTGACGGTTTCATGTACCATTTACATTCGGCTAACTAGCAATATTGGAGGTGCCCAGAAAGGATCCGCTGCAATTCTACATGAATCATACATTTTATTTGAATAATATAATGATAAAAACAGATGGCACAACTAAACATCTTTATGAAGCTTGTGTTGTTGAAATTTAAGATTGGAAAGTTTCAAATGTGCTTAGGTCTATTGCGGAAACACATCCTATTAAAATTCCCTCCCGAATTGTCCGTTCCGTTCTAAAAATTGCAAAACGAAGAGATTTTTTATCACATCTGTGAGACAGAAACAACCTACGAAGAACTGTTAAAAAAAAAAAAAAAAACGACGTAGACCGCCGAATGTAAGAAATTTGCAATATCTGAAAATAAATGACTCACTTGATAAGATATTGAGAGGTGAACAATTTTATTGGATACTTAACAGTAAAAAGATGCAAACTGTCAAATTTATGAACTGTATTTTATTAATAAATTCCTTTCGCTTTTGAACAACAATTATTTCAAGAATTTTTTTTTTTTTAAGAATTGAATTTTTAGTACGTATGAAAACTTTTCACCAATCTTCATCAATAGTTTGATGATACTACTAAAATTAACACACTGAGAGGCAAACAAACTTCATAATTTATGAAAGGTGTTAAGTCCCATAAATATTTCGTAGATATTATGATCCTTTAATTATCCACAGATCTGTTAATTTCTGCAAATACTTCCAGTGGCTTAGCAGCAGACTGGAAGAAAATCACCCTCACCATTTGGAACTGAATATCGCCGACTTTCATCACGATTATCGTAAGTTCTATGTTGACGTCGTTGTACTGTTATGACAATAAAGAGACCCAACATAAATGTTGATAGTGTTGAATAATCTTGATCATAATGAACCTATTTTCTATTCGGATAACATTTCACTGCATTTCTTTCTGCATGTACATGTCACTTACAATAAATAAAAAGGTGCTAATTTAATGTTATTTCCCCCATTTCCTGGATTTTTAACACTAGGAATTGAAAACAAACCAGCAATGTCATCTAGAGATAATAAATTATGTTTCTATGTGGTTCATAGCTCTACACTATCTACGTCTTACGATGTATGTAAACTTACCTAGGTCCACACCTGTGGCGTAACGGTTAGCGCGTCTGGGCGCGAAACCATGTGGCCCGGGTTCGAATCCTGGTCGGGGCAAGTTACTGGTTGAGGTTTTTCCGGGGGTTTCGCTCAACCCAATTTGAGCAAATGCTAGGTAACTTTCGGTGCTGGACCTCGGACTCATTTCACTGGCATTTTCACCATCATTTCGTTCAGACGCTAAATAACCTAAGATGTTGATACAATGACGTAAAATAACCTACTTAAAAAGAACTTAACTATGTTGATCTTCCTGTTAGTAGAAAACACCCGGGTAAATAATCAATAATGTTTTTTACCAGAACTTCACTATTAACACGACATAAACGGAAAACAACGGAGGGAAATCAAAACGAGTGGCACATTGCACCTTTCTTATGAGACATCTCTGCTAACTTTGCACCAATGCCATCTTATGGACGTCTTAATAACACTCTACGATTTTCTGTGAATATGTACGAGTATTATCCCTTGGCAATTTGCACAATTCTAAAGAAATAACACTTTTTTTTTTTAATTTTGACACTTAGTACCTTTGTACAGTTAATTAACTAATTTATTCTATTTGACTCCGATGAGAAAATCTGGACAGAATTATAGTTTTCTCCACGAATCGGAACATTGAACATTTGAGTAGATCTAAACATTACTTCACAGATGGAACTTCTAAGTCGGTGCCATTACAATTCATGCAACTGTTCACTATACGTGCTAAAGTTTATAACACAGTAATTCTATTTGTATTTTGTTTAATGGGAAGAGGAACTGAATAAGTGTATTCAGTTATTTATGATAAGCTCAAGTCTGCAGCCGTTAGACTAGGGCATAAACTAAACCCTGCTAGTGTGAGTATGGACTTCGAGCTCGGCAACATGAATGCTATATAGAACAACTTTTCGAATTCATGAATAAGAGGATGCCTGTTTCATTTAACACAGGCACTATACAGGAAAATATTGAGCTCAGGCCAGAGAGCAAGGATTTTAGATATCGACGAACCTGCAGCAAGACATCTGATTCAAGAATTCATGGCAAATCTCTTCATCCCCTTGGACGATATACAAAAGGTGCTTGATGTGCTGCACGATGATGTACAAGACGATCTTAAAGAATTTGTAAATTATATCTTAGATCATATATGTAACAGATTGCTCATCTCTATGTTAAAATCGGCAGAGCACTTTGAAGAGAACAACTGCCAGGATCGCCACCCGTCCGAAGTAAACGAACAAGAGATGGCAGTACAGTCGGTAATGCAATTCAAATGGGAGTTATGACGTGACTCCTTATGTAATAACTAGATGGCAGCATAGTAAACCTGACAAAAGTTGTTACCGTCAAAGCCTATAAGGCCGCGCAATCTGGGTATATAATTGTCTAGAATTATATGAAACATACATATGTGACAGGACGTCGAGAATTCGGTCGCAGAAAACCTATCCCTCCGAGATTCCCTACAGAGATGTCGAAACATTGAAAAGTCAACAAAGAACAAACAGTTCAGTTGAGGGGTTTCACTCTAAATTCCAAACAAACACTTGTCTCTCTCCACGTTAGCAAATGGCAGGCAATTCATTCGTCACTTGGAAGGGGAACAGCATGACATTGAGAACACCATCATACAGTTGCAAACCGGCCACGAAAAGTTGAGGCAGTTTGTAAACAAAAAATATCTCACAAATCCAGTGATCGAATTGGAAATGAATTACTGCCGGTATACAAAGACGTGTCTTGAGATACAACTATTTTTGGGAATTCTGAAATCTGACATTGCTTCTGTGCGCGAAATAAGTAACGTATATAAAACATCACGTACTACTGCAGAAATGTCTAAAAGAAGCTGCAGAGTATGATGCTCTGCTCTGAAAATAAAATATTATAAACAAATCATATACCAATTAATAAGATTACTAAAAACCTGGACTCACCTGCTTTCAGCAGTGTTTCCAATTGTTTTAGATGAGAATCGTTTTCATTTCCAGCTTCCTTGACCCTGAATAATATAAATTTCAGATTGAACTTCATTTATAACGCGTTACTGGATGAAGGTGTTCATTTTAACCGTAAATATAAACTCATTTTTCACTTATCACCAGACTTAGGATCCGAGACAACTTAAGAATGAGGTGAAGTGAAGTGCAACGGAGTACAGATGGAGTGAGGAGGCACGTTGAGTTTTGTTTACCTGTGTATTAGTGTACAATCCGGTTCGTGATCAGAGGTACAGTATCCTTCCGTCTCTCCCTACGAAACGAATTCAATCAATCATAGTGCATTTTCAATTCATAGTGAACACTTTTTTCGAACTTGATGCAAGTATGTACATGGTTGTTCTTTGTAAAGCTAACTCCTTCAACGTCGCCGAGGGACAAGCAAACTTGTGAGGTAGCCTATGTATCCTACTTCATTTTCCATTGTCATTAGATTGTACTATTAATAGTAGAGCATAGATACACTGACGTCGTTGTTTACATTCACAGTATGTCTGTCTACTATGTTCAAGGAACTCTATAGTCAAGTTGTGTAAAATTTGTGCCAGCATCCGCGGTTATACAATGAATATGAGTAAATCTTTTTGGTTAAAGTAGTTAAAGGTTTTTTGGAAGTTATTTTGCTAAAGTATCCCGGACCCTGAGCCTGCTTACCACAATCACAAGCAAAATAAATACATCACTCTTGTCAAATACAATGCCCAGGACACGAACAGCACAACAGGACGACAATAAATATTGAACTTCACTGACATAGACTACACCATGAGAATGCAGATCGGAACTAAAACTGAACGTTGAAGTTTTAAATTTTTACTGCCGGAATGTTTTTTGGCTTCTTATTTTACTTCCAGTATGCCATACCAGCTCATATCGGCTCAATCCGACCCTGCACAAACCAAATCCGCATTGAAGACATTGTACGGAATTATCACAGGTACAAAGATGGCAACAATGTAAAGCAATGTCTTCGTGCGACATCATATCGTAATAAAGCAACCGTCCAACTTGAAACACCTGATCACCAATTACAAGATTAGACCTATGTATTTATTAATATAGGCCTACAACAAATGAATTTCAAAGTATATTATTGGACATTTACTTTTGTATTGGCCATTTACCCTTGAACGTTTATTTCTTAATATATTTTATTCGAGAGCAATTTTATTTTTGGAATTTTTTTATCACTGACATTTTGCCTTTGACATTATGACCTTGAAAGTGTGGTATATATTCGTAACAAGAGGATGGTAAATGGTAACATTCCTTGATTTATACAACCCGCATCAATGCCCAAAAATTTAATGCATAAATGAAATAAATGACGGAAAATTTTTCCTTCAAAATAGTGACATTTTTCCTCGACTTGCAAAAGTGCTAAAATTCAATTGCTACTTTCGAACGTTACATTTCTACTAACATACAAAGAGCTTGTTCGTAACAAGAGAGGTCAGGGAATGACAAGAACGATAGTAGTTCAACCAAACAAAGGTGAGACTGATGTCATTGTTTCCTCTGTAAAATAGAGGTGAAACAACCCACACATATTATATTGCTATTAAGGAATATTTACTTACTTACAAATGGCTTTAAGGAAACCGCAGGTTCATTGTCGCCCTCACATAAGCCCGCCATCTGTCCCTATCCTGTAGAAGATTAATCCAGTCTCTATCATCATATCCCACCTCGCTCAAATCCATTTTAATACTCGTATTATCCTCCCATCTACGTCTCGGCATCCCCAAAAGTCGTTTTCTCTCCGGCTTCCCAAATAACACTCTATATGCATTTCTGGATTCGCTCATACGTGCTACATGTCCTGCCCATCTCAAACGTCTGGATTTAATGTTCCTATTTATGTCAGGTGAAGAATACAATGCGTCCAATTCTGCGTTGCGTAACTTTCTCCATTCTCCTGTAACTTCATCCCTTTTAGCCCCAAATATTTTCCTAAGCACCTTATTCTCAAAGAGCTATTATGGAATAGGAAGAGAAATTATTCTTTCGGTTTAGAATTTCAATTTCAATTTCAAGTTCAATTTTATTTATTTCAAATATACAGAATAAAGAAATATGATTACAAAACAAACAAAGAGAAATACAAATAAAATAATACAAGCAATATAATAAGAATATACAGTATTATTAACAAAATTTGAGACCGAATGAGCAGCGCTCGTGCTCGGTCGCAGTTCAGATATAATATTAAAATAAAAAATAATAATATAATTAAATAAGTAAAATAAAATAGGAACTAAAATATAATTACAGCGGCAATGGAATTATATAATATAATATTAACACTATAGAAGAATAATATCGCACGTGAAAAGTAGTACTAATATATATTTCAAAATTATAGAACACAAATATAATATAGGTTAATTAATTCATACACATAGGCTATAAATTTATTTAATCAAATTGAAGATATTAACACGTTTCTAATTTTCTTGTTATATGTTAGTGGGTTACATTTTAGAAGTTCTGGGTGTAATTTAGTTAAAGCATTGTACAACCGAGGGCCAAAATTTATGCTATGCTTTAGACCAGCAGATGTGAGACATTTAGGTTCTACTAATGTTGAATTAATATTTCGTCTTGTGTCATAACTGTGTGTCTGTAATACAAACTTATTACGATTTTTATGATAAAATTTTAACAGCGTATAGTTATAAATTTGTTCAATATTAAATACATTAAATTCAGAATAAATTAATTTAGTTGGATAATCGAAACGTTTCTTCAAACAAATTTTAATTATTCGTTTTTGTAGTAAATTTAACGGACTAAGATTAATTTTTGTACTTCCACCCCAAACAATTATACCATATTGAATGATAGACTGAATAATGGCCAAATAAACATTTCGTAGAACTCTAATAGGTAAGTAGCATCGAAGATTAACGAATTTATAAATTGTTTTACGAAGCCTCTTACAAAGATAAGTAATGTGATGAGGCCATTTTAAATTCTGATCAATAATGATACCCAGATATTTGACATACGTGGCTTCTTTCAAAAGTGGACATTACAACTTTTGGGATCTAATTGAACATCTACTAATAACAACTCAATATGTACAATATATTGTGTAACCTTATATTAACTGAAGATGTGTTATAAACGTAAAGTTATGTTGTACATTTTATTTGTGGCTAATTAAATTCAAGGACGTAGTCCTGGAAACATTGATTTCTACCACGTAACCACACTTATTCCCCGAGGTATATAAAGCACCTTGCCCGCCCGTTTGTGTGTAGAGCGAGAGAGCTAGACGCTACCACATCACCATCGATATCATTTATTTTATTTCATCACTACATAACTATTTAACTTAATTTCTTAACATATAAAACACAATCCTGAATATATGGTGGAAATTCTCATAGACTAACAGCAATGCAAAACACGACTACACCACATCAAAAAGCACCCACAACCTACAAATTTAATATAACAGTCTCCAACCTTATTTTACCTGTAGTTTTACAGAAAAGTTGTTAAATTGAAGAAATTAATACTCCCTGGCTACTTGGAAATTCACTTAGGAGAACGTTCCCCAGCCCCGGACAGCTCCCAGTATCGTACAAACGTAGTTCTTGCTATGTCCGGTAGACGGTAGACGGCTACTATGAATCGTTACAGAGTATTTACTGATTCACCCCATTCGACAGGACGAGACAAACATTAAACTGTTATAGTATATTATATGAGTGTTTTACTGCAAAGTATATGTTTTCCAAGTGTGTCTTATTTTCTGCACCCTCTACTATCTCGTGAGGTGAACGTAGAATTTATTGTGTATGGTATAGTTTAAAGCGTATCGTATTATATAATTCGTTTTGATTTACGAGTGATTATGACGTGGAAGCGAAAAGGTCTAGCTCGAGTTACCCAGTATCGGACAGTGTATGTTCACCCAGTATCGGACAAGAGAATATAGTTAAGGATAAGATTTTATGGTCTCTTTCTTATTTCTAGATCTTTGCTCTGACATAAAAACGAATAAGAGAGGGAAGTGGGAAGGAAAGGATATGAAATGTGCATTGCAGAATGTGATGAAGATGGAATGACTTTCAGAGAGGCGAATGCTCATTTCTCTGTTCCTAAAAGTATCTTAGGGGACAGTTAAGGAAATAAAATCAGTGAATTAAATTATTATGCTGCCTAAGATGGGAAGATTTGATTCGATAATTTCTAGGAAACTAGAGAAAGATTATTTAATAGACTTTGATAATCATCTGGGAGCATATGGACTGTACCGAATCAGATAATATTGGTTTTTTGTGTGTAATCATTGTTAGTAAAACCTATAATATTGTCCCACATAGATCAATGTTTGAAATAGTGCCGCAAAGAATTATTGTTTAATAAGAAGTTGTGTCACACAACACAATATACTTATGTTGTTCCTTTTTATATCTACTGTGAATATAACAAATGTACACTTACGATTGAAAATACCTTCATGCTAATAATTCCTTATTTATACTTTCTTGTATTTTTTAAATATAGTACGACAAATAAATTTTACTGTATGTCCAATAGTGGGATCCATTTTTTTGCCTGTATTGCAGTATCAGGTTTCTTCAACTTTAATTTTCATGTAATTTGTCTTACATTTTGATCATTCAATACTCGTATATGGAGATTGTGACGGAATAACTGTACTGATCATTTGCAGTACTTCTATTGCAAAGAGTTATTTAAATCTTTCACAATTGTTCAAAAAACGTAAGTGCCCGGTACTAGGAGACCTTCCCCGATTAAGTTCTTAATAATTCGATAAATTAAGCATTGATTAATATTTTCCAACTTCACGTGAATTGAATTGTTTATATTTATATGTTTTACTGTGCTTCCTTTTATTTTATATCTTATATTTATTTTATTTTTACTTTTTTTTGTAAAATTTGGTATGAAATTAGATTAGTTGTAATTGTGACAATGATAATGATAATTGATGGTAACAATAGTAATAATAATATTAGTAGTAGTAGTAGTAGTAGTATTCGTTTTGTTTTCTTTCAAAATTCAAACTGTGCATAGTTACAGTACAAATGCCCATACTGGCTCGTGCGAAGAATCTTGTGTACATGAGTTTGTATATATTATGTATAAATAAGTGCACTCCATCCATCCATCCATCCATCCATCCATCCATCCATCCATCCACCCATCCATCCATTCAGCTTAATGTCATTCAGCACAAATACACCCCACAGACAACGTAAACGTATACAAATATATAACACATAACCTACTGTAATATGGGCAAATATGGAAATAAAATCAAATTAAATATACAATTAGCACACAATTTAGAAATGCAGATTAATATGCTTAAAAGTTATATTAGACCAGATTGACATGTACAGTAGTGGCAAAAAACTGAACCTTGCAGCTGATTTCAGAGCCTTGTTCACTCCAAAGCACGATAGACTGGTAATTAAGACTTTCGTGGTTCGAATCCTGCCTGAGAATGAAACATTTTTTTGTTCCTTATTCATATTTATTCCCAATACTTTTCCATTGCTGGTAAAATTCATGTTCTGGAAATATCAAGTTAATTAAGTAGTAAAACATCGCTGCAATCGAAAAGTATTCGGAATAAATTTGAATAAGGAACAAAAAGAGTTTCCTTCCCAGGCAGGATTCGAACCACGAAAGTCTTAGTTACCAGTCTATCGTGCTCTGGAGTGAACAAGGCTATGAAATCAGCTACAAAGGTCGGTCTGGATTTTTTCCACTACAAATAAAAAGCAAGATTTGTAATTATTTTTGAGCAATAAAAATTCATCCAAAAGATTAACCATTATCTGTAACCTAGATTTAAAACCTTTGACATATCTCATTACATTCTATTAACTATATTACGGTATATAGATCGGTAGAATAGTGCATCATTTAACCATACAAAATTACATACTGAGATGTAATTTACATAAAGTTAAAACAATACTGTCTAAAACTTAATATTACTAAACTCATTGACATTGTAGAGTGGATTCGCCATCAATGCCTTTCTCACTTACCTTCTGAAAGCAAAATATGACTTATTTCTTACATGCATGGGTAAAGAGTTATGAACTTTAGAGTATCTGGAAATGAAACTATTGATTGTAGTGGTATACTTGTACTTGGTTAAATATATATCGAGTCTGGGATGGATTAGATAATTATGAATAGACGAGCAAGTAAGAAGTTTATGCACATTACGCTTAAATAAAGAAGGCAGTCCAGAATAAACACTGATGGTGTGTAACGTAAATATTCCTGGTTGAGCAAAATGTGGTTTACAATGAGTTATAGAAGACACAGCACAGATAACTCTAACTGCTATCTTTTGAAGAATAAACAACTTGGAAATCGAAGTATGGTTACCCCACAGAAGGGACTCGTAACGTAAGGGACTATAAATATGACCATAATAAACAGTACCTCCAGTGTGATGGAAATCTGAACCGTAAAGCGGATATGCTATGTATTTAATCTTAATATTTACCTCAAAATTTAATTATTCTATAACAGCGCAATCTGATTAAAGGTAGTAATCCGAACCGGCTAATTCATAGTTTATGAGAACTAGGTAATTGAATGCTTGGCTAGAATAAAGATGTGACTAACAAGTATTTATTCTTTAGTTTAGGAAGCACTTATTTTATCATTATTTATAGGAATGTAGACACCAGGGTGAAGTAATTTAAAACCATAGAATAATAATATTAATAATAATAATAATAATAATAATAATAATAATAATAATAGTTTTATTATGTTATTATTAGTAGTATTCATTTTTTCTTTCTTTGAAGATTCAAACTGGTCACAGTTATAGCACGAATGGCCGTACCCGTACAGGCTCGTGTGGTGGATCTTGTGTAGGCATACACGTGTTATAGAGGGCTTTAATTTCAAAACTTCCCAGTCTAAATAAATAATTATTTAAATTTAATTCAATTTAAACAAAAAACATGTCAATATAGTTATTAAGGGGGAAGTCTGAAACCAGGCTTAATTGCCTGTTAGATTTCACCCCCACCCCAGGCACCCAACTTTGAAATTTCAAATGGCAGCCCTACATGTTTATACTTAATTATTAAAGAGCATTCAATTGTTTATACACCTCATTGATTCGTTTTCGCATCTTTTGCTTTCTATCGTCACCTGGGAACCTGGATTTTTGTTATTGTTGATTAGAGCGGAAGAGAATAAAGCTACAAAAAATCTTATTGAGCATTTCATGTAATAATTGTGTTTGTGTATTAAATTATTTTAAAATGATGTATACACTTCAAAAGAGAAAATAAATTAATCCTTGTTGATTAAATTTAGGAAATTACACAAAATAAGCTGTGCTTTCATCCTACAATCAATTGATAACAAAAGATGCGAAAACAAATGAATGAGGTGTCTAAACAATTGATTGCTTTTTCATATTTAAGTATAAAAATATAGAGATGCCATTTGAAATTTCAAAGTGGAGAGTGCTGGAGATGAGGGGTGAAATCTAAAATGCAATTAAGCCTGGTTTCAGATTTTCCCCTCAATATCTAAAATTGGGAATTTTTTTGTTTAAATTGAATTGAATTTAAATAATTTGTTATTTATACTGGGAACTTTTGAAATGAGAGCCCTGTATATAAATGTGTCGTAGTATATATTATGTATAAATAAATGCACTTCATTCATTCATTCATTCATTCATTCATTCACTGATAAAAATTTACACACTGAGATATAAAAAACTTCACAATTTATGAAAGGTGCTAAGTCCCATAAACATTTCGTAGATTCTATTTATTATTCACAGATCTGCAAACAGTATTTCTTATTTTCTTCCTTGGCCTAATATGGAATCATGGCTTACCAATTTGTCTTTTTTATCTGACTTAGACCTTAGTGAGGAACTAACTTCAAATATTTCTGAGCGTATATCGTTCAAGCAGTCATCAACGAGTTTTAGCCGAGTAAGGACGTGTGCTGAAGGAGCGGAGTCTGAACAGCGTATAGAGGCATGACCTACGAACGAGTGATAGAGCGGAAGGTACATTAGAAAATGGAAAAAGTGCTACAACGAGGAGTGATAAAGAAGGAGAGAAATGAAGTTAGGAATGGAGGACTACAAATGCAGAACAGTACAGGAAACTCGAATAATCAAGTGGATATAACATCAGGAAGCTTCATGTGCAGAATAAATAACATCTGTGCGAAGATTGATTATCTGGTACGGGATAATGAGCAAATGAAAGAGAAAATCAAATATTATGAAGATAAGCAAAGAAAGAAGAATTTAATATTCTTCGGGGTGGAAGAAGAGGGTCATGAATATGAAATGGATACATATGAGACTGTATGCAACGTGTGCGATAAGATTTTTGGTATCGATGTGAGAGTGGGCCACATTGAACAGACTAATAGGATTGGGAAAGGAAGATTTAGACCTATTTTAATTTCTTTCGTAAGCATGAGAACAAGAGAAATTATCTTAAGGAACTTAAGAAAATTAAGAATGACGAAAATAAGGGTTGAAAAAGACGTAAACTATGAAACAAGAAGAAGACGCAAAGCGCTGATACCGTTTATGATAGCTGCTAGAAATAAGGGAAATTTTGTTAAGATATATGAAGATAAACTGAAAGTCAACGGGAGATACTATGACCTGGAGTTTTGTGAGAAGAATATAAATAATCCGGAATTTGGATTAAATAACGTGGTAGAGAAACATCAGAGGCAGACTGACAAACACGCGCAGCGAGAATCGAAAGCAGGAGTAGAGAATGAAATCAAGCGAACAGTTCAACTGGCTTCGGAAGAAAACATTGGAGCTAATGTAGAATACGAGAAGCATGCGGCGAAAAATGATGAATCAGGAGTCGAAGCAAGAGGGCGTGACACGCAGAAAGAAGACATTGAACCAGGGAGCAAAAAACTTATCACCAAGCTAACAGACAGGAAGAAGTACACTTCTAAGAAGAGTGGCATAAAGGCTACAGCGGCAAAGAAATATGCGAATGAGAAGATAAAGAAAGGTTTAAGTTGTGTAATGATGAATGAGTCTAGTGAAGAAGAGGGAGCTACTGATGGTTATGAATCGTGTGAGCGGATAATAGAGGTAAGAAGAAGGAAAGAGAAGGAGAGGAGTCCAGGGTTGGGAATAATAGGAGAATCATCGAAGGGGAATACGGAGAGTATAAGGAAAGGAGTCTTTGCGAGTGCAGATAAAAGTGCAAGTTACGAAAGGGACTGCGGGGAAGAGAAGAAAGAAGTCGAGAATACAACTGACAACGAGTGCGCAGAGGGTCAAAGATCAACAATCGTGAAGATGTTTGAGAGAGAACTAAATAAGATACGCGAGAAAGTAGACGAAACTTATATAAAATGCAGCGAGTTATGTGATATTTAAGGACAACTGTCAACGAGAGCGCAGAGGGTCAAGTTCAGAAATCGTGGAGGTTTTGGAGAGGGAACTAAAAAAAAAAAAATGTGCGAGAAAATAGGTGATACTATATAATAATTCAGCGAGTCATGTGATAGTTAAAGAAACAAGGAAGTGCAAACTAAGACGTGTGAAGTGTAAAAGCGAACCAGAGGAAAGATCTGCTTAGTCTGAGGCATAGATAAATTGAAAATCAATGATAAAATGTACGTTCTCGAATACTGTGGAAAGAATTGTGACAAACCAGAGTTTTGGACTGAAATCTAGCAAAACCAGGTGAATCAAGGCGCATTGAAACGGAGGTTCAATGGACGAGAAAATATGCGTATGTCAAGGCAGCACGCTAGGAAGAATGGAAAAATGCATACGACACAAAACTTCAATATCAATGAAACGAGAGATGGACAATGACGATACCTGACGTCTACTTCGAGTACGAAATAGCTGACCAGAATAAACCAAGGAGGAAAACATAACGTGAGGCAGATATAAAATACTGCGGACGAAGGATTAGGGAAACAACTGGTAGTGTCTGAGGTCAGGAGCATAGACAAGACTAATGGAGGAAAGGCAAGAGAAGACATGAGAAGAACGAGTGAAGGAATGAAGCGACTACCAGATATTAGTGATTGTGAGGACTGAATAGATAGGGCGTTGGAGAGGTTATAGCGAAGAAGAAGAGTGCTAAAAAGTGAGTGCAGAAAAGTTAGGGGTGGCAAAAGTGTAAGAAAAGGAACAGAGAAGAAAGTGTTAAGTGTAAGAAGATAGGGTAAGAGTGTAATAAGATAAACTATCAAACAATGAATACAATGAGAATTAAAGTGGGGGAATATATATATATATGTATATATATACATATATATGTACTATATATATCTGAACAAATGTGAAGTGGAATGAGAGAGAAATTGGAAGTGTAATTTAAGTGAATTAGATATTTGATGTTTTTCAATGTTTTGGATTGGGAGTAGTAGCAGGGGTACTATAACTGTAGGAGTATTATCGAAATAAATATATGGATAGGGGTAATAAAATAGGAAATTAGGAAATGGAAGGGAAACAGTCTAGGTAGGAGGGAGAGAATAGAAGAGGATAGAGGGGGAAGGACATATAGCAATTCAGTCATAACAGAACATTAGAAAGTAATAAAGAAATACTCGGCAATGAATACATTAATAGAAAAGAATTGTATTTATATTAAAGGGATGGTGGATCGAAAAACAGAAATGTGAAGGTCCACCATAACTGTGAATTGTAAAGTTGAATGACAAATAAATATCAATATCAATATCAATATCTTTCAAGCGTTTCCTTTTTCTCATACCTTCATAATGATAGCCATACGTTCCGTGTCGACGACACTGTACTGGTGTGACAGTAAAGAGATCCTGCAGAAACGTTGTTGAATAAACTTGGTCATAGATCTTAAAATATAAGCTATTTTCAACTAAGGCGTCACTTCACTGCATTTTAATCTGTATATTCATGCTACTTACAATAAAGGAAAACGTGCTAATTTTTAAAACAAACCAGCTGTGTCATGTAGAGGTCATGCTTCTATGTGATACATAGCCCTACATTGCCTATGTACAGTATTACGTTTGTAAGCCTTACCTCCGCTGACCTTTCTGTTTATACAAAACACCACGAAATATAATCACCATTGCTTTTGGCCTGAACTTTACAAATAAGTAACAGACGGAAACCAAAACGAATGACAGATTGCACTTTTCTTATGAGAGAGCTCGGAAACTTTGCACCACTTCCATCTTTTGGTGATCTTAATAACACTCTACCATTTACTGTGGACTAGCCCAGTGGCACTCCTCACTAAAGTCCTGCATAACCGGTTACGAAAGATAGAAAAGACATATTGCTACTGAACGCCTGGCGCTATAGACAGTATGCGAAGCTCTTGCGTCTCGCGGAGTGGTGCAATGTTCGGTTTAACGAATGTCCGATTCTCACTCGAGTGGATGGCTCTGGATCATGATAGATGATACAATTGAGCCATGCAGGAGTTCCAAGAATTAGGACGCGATTATTATCGTGTGCCTTTCAATTGATATTTTTTTCTCTCTCCTCACTGATTCAAGCACGCTTCATGAAACTACAATCATTAGACTTAAGAGTGCTTTTAGTTTTGTTAATAACTTTTATCTCCCTAAAAACGATATATTAGAGAAATAATAATACATCCACTTCGAATAATTAAAAGACACAGGCTATATTAACATACACTGTTTAAGAGGTAGCCTATGAATTTTGAGTTTAAAGTATGAACTTTACAATAGTAAGTGTGTATCTATTTGCTCGTCTATTTTGTAAGTAATTGTAATTTATTTTATTCTTGCATTTGTTTACTTGTCAGATTTCATCTATGCATTACGCTTATTTCCTTTGTTGTTACTGGTGTCCATTAGTTGATTTATATATTAGTTATGAAGATAAATGTACCAAAGTGTCCAATTATAATCCTATTTCAAGCTAACTTACTTACGGCATTCAAGAAAACCGCAGGTTCATTGCCGCCCCCACATAAGTCCGCCATCGGTCCCTACCTGTGCAAGATTAATCCAGTCTCTATCATCATGTCCCACTTCCCTCAAATCCATTTTAATATTATCTTCCCATCTACGTCTTGGCCTCCTCAAAGGTCTTTTTAACTCCGACCTCCCAACTAAAACTCTATATGCAAAAAGTCTGGATGTAATGTTCCTAATCATGCCAGCTGAAGAATACAATGCGTGCAGTTCTGCATTGTGTAACTTTCTCCATTCTCCTGTAACTTCATCCCACTTAGCCCCAAATATTTTCCTAAGAATTTCAAGCTAACACTTTTTTTAATTAGGAAAAGTACATTTTCTTCAATAGTTACTCCATTTGTGTAGTTACAAAATGTAAGAAGAGTTCCTGTATGATGAAATGCGCTTGGTGTTCTATCCTATATATCTGGGGTTCTGTCTAGCCAGGCGCAACCGTTTCAAGGCCGGATATTCGAACCAATGTCCAACCTCGCCGGTTGATCTGCGACCGGTGGAATATAAACCGTTCTAAGCGCTGTTCTGCAGCACTCTGCTCTGCACCCTTCTACTGAAATATCACACTTTTTTAAATTTGGCACTTAGCATCTTTCTAATGTTAAGTATTCAATTATTGATTGATTTCTATACATCTATTCAAAAGAAAAACTAAAACATAGAAATGTTCGAACTACTGTATTGCATGACATGACTCCAGAATGGACTTAAAAGTCGTAACCCTAGAGTGTCAGTTTACTCATGGCCCGCCTCCAACAGAATATTTTATATAAGCTGATTGAGAGACTGTTAAATAAATTGATCATGAAATATGGCGTATATGTGTGTCGTAGTTAACGAGAGAGATGGAACACCGGTAAAATGGTGTAAACACGGCATCCAGTCGGATATCGCTGACAATGCATCGTTGTGCAGATCAAAGACATGAGCTTCGGATTAGGTGCTACATGATGATAATTACATCGTGCCAGTTATCTGAATTACAGCACTACGTGTGCAAGGCTCCTCTTTGTTTCTAGCGTCCAGGGATGCAACGAATTTGACGGTCAATAAAAATAATACATTGCCACTTTATATTCTAGAAGAGTATCCATAATATATATTTGTAATACTAATTATTAACTATTTATCAATAAAAAAAATTGGAAAATCTCTATAACCTATTCAACAAAAGTTCATCGACTTCCAATTTTATTAATGTGAAATATTCAGTTTCGATAAAATGTCAGTGTTCATGTGATATTTCATACATTCATGGACGTGCATGTTTCTCAAAATAATTCAACTTCTACATAACGGGATTTGGTAGCCATAAAAACACAGGCCAGTCGCCCACCCCAAAAATTGATAAAAAGTAATACCATTTTTCCAATTTTGTAGAGAGTAAAGTTTTAAATTCCTGCTATACACTTTGACAAAGTTTTAGAACCCTATGGCGGTTGTATCATTAATTGCGCCATCTTTAAAAATTCTGCGCTCATTAAGTTTAAAATGCGTGCAGACTTTTTAACAGCTATTCTTCCCGTAAAATTTATTTTTGCCCACTTCTCTGATTTTACATTGCTAAGGATTCTACAAATTTTATGCTAGAAAGTTGAAATTTTTATTATATGTTCCTTGAAATATACAACTTACTTACTTAAAAATGGCTTTTAAGGAACCTGAGGGTTCATTGCCGCCCGCACGTAAGCCCTCCATCGGTCTTTATCCTGAGCAAGATTAATCCAGTCTCTATCATCATACCCCATCTCCCTCAAATCCATTTTTATATTATCGTTCCATCTACGTCTCGGCTTCGCCAAAGGTCTTTATCCTTCCGGCCTCCAAACTAACACTCTAAATGCATTTCTGGATTCGCCCATACGTGCTACATGCCCTCCCCATCTCAAATGTCTGGATTTAATGTTGCCAATTTTGAGAGGTGAAGAATATAATGGGTATAGTTCTGCGTTGTGTAACTTTTTCCATTCTCCTGTAACTTCATCCCTCTTAGCTGCAAATATTTTCGTAAGAACCTTTTTCTCAAAGAACAATGATATAAGTTGTAGTCTTAATCTTAGTGTCAGATAGATCTTACGAGTATCAAGAGGTCTGTTAAGTGTGGCAAAAATAGTCTGGGGGTTAGGAGTACTGACCCTTACACTAAAGCATACAGTCTTCTACCCACATCGTCTTCATATTCAAGGTCAGTGAGATGACTTCTCTTTCATCTTCTAGTCCAATTCGATATACATAACTAGGATAGAGAATCCACCTGATTTACGATATCTACCGAATCATGCACAACAAATACGGACTCTCAAACAGAAACTGAGTTATGTACGAAGATATATATTATCTTCTGTCTGAGCTATAACTATGTGAAGGCATTTATGTCAATGAGAAGAAACTACAACATGTAAGGATTTATGTCAATGAGGAGGAACAACAACAAATTTGGAATTATAACAATGAGAAGAAACTACAACAAAGTTGGAATTATATCAATGAGAAACACTAGAACAAATTTAGAATTATTTCAATGAGAAGAAACTACAATAAATTGGAATTGTTACTGAGAAGAAACTACAACAAATTTGGAATTATGTCAATCAGCTAAGAGTCGTAAATCAGACTCTTTTATCGCCTTCTTGGATATCACAAAGGCTTTTGACTCTGTTGGTCATGAACATATAGGAAGGTCCCCAGCATCAATTGATATACCCTTACATTTGAGAAAATTAAATTATTAAAAGAAAATTAGATTCAAAATTGAGACTTCTAAAGGAAAAACTAAATTTATTGAAGTGAATAAAGGCGTACCTCAAGATAGTCCACTTTCTCCAAAGCTGTTTAACCTAGCATTGGATGACATATTAAAAGATATAACTGATAATGACTTATCTGATGGACATGGTTTTTCTTTGCATCCTAACTTAAACTCACAGCTTTAGCTTTTGCTGATGTTATCGTTTTAATATCTCAAAGTGGCCTTGAGTTACAGTCACTCTTCAGTTTAACTGAAGAATAATCTTGCCTCCATTGGTCTGACAGTCAGTCAAATCAAAAGCAAATTAATCAGCTTTGAAAATGGTATTTTATCTTACATGGAAATTACATCTCTGAATGGTTTAATAATAACCTCTATAATGGATAATGGGGAATGTATTAAATATCTATGGGTGAACTTTCAATCTGAAATTTTATTTGATGAAAAATATACCATTACAACATTGCATTAAACCATTAATAAACTATGTGGATCACCGTTACTTAAACCTAAACAAAAGATGTCGATAATTAACCAATACTTTTGGCCAATTCATATCTATCCATTACAGGGTGCTCCATAAAAAGATAATATTATAATTTTGACAGATGTTGATATAATAATTAAAGGAGCTGCGAAAAAAATCGTTGGACTATCTCATTATTTCCCGGATGAAATGTTATATGCTCCTAAACATTTTCGTGATCTGGGTTTAATGAGAGCTACTTGGAAAGCTTTTCTCTAGCATATTAACATATTTTGTGACATATTACTTCAATAAAATGATGATCATCTCCATTTTGTCCGTCCTCTGAATGATTGAAAACTTCTACATTGTCCAAACTAGCAAGAACTTCTGCTGATGCCGCTCAATGGACTGGTCGACATACTCGAAATGAATTAAGATTAGAAGCTTACAGGACCTGGACTAGCCATTCCTTAAGGGGTAAAGGTGTAATTCTCTATTCTGAGATTCCTTAAAACAAACTCATGTGTCTCTAAGAAGAAACAACCGTCTTCTTCAGAATAGACTATCACCTAAAATGCCATGTAACATCTCCGCTGTTCGTACCGTACCGGGTAGAAGTTTCAGAACAACCCGCTGTCTTTTCCCGGAATGTAGCGAGATTGAAACACTTGGACATGTGCTGGGATCATGTCCAAAAGGCGAACTTCTCATTAATGCAAGACATCACAGAGTTAGAACCGCATTGGCCTTTACCCTAAAATCCTTAGAATGACAAGTTCATGAAAAAATCCACTGTCTCTCTACGGACGGTTCACGTCGTAAAGTCGATATAATTGCAATAAACAGATGTACACAAAAAGCAATCATTACCGATCCGGCTATCAAATTTGAGAGAGATTTACAACAGGCTGATGAAGTGGATAAAGAGAAGAAATCAATCTATAAGCCCTGCATCCCTTATCTGTCATTGAAGTGTAATCATTTAGAATACAATTTGTCAGTTATTGGTTTATTATTTGGCTGTAGAGGAGGAATAAAAACCCATATTATTTAATTCTAGGTTATCTGTTTAAAAATGTATTTATTATTTAAAATTCTTTTTAAATAGTTCTCTGTAATTCTGTAATTTAGGATCCTTGTGGTCACCGATATTCTTCGGCTGATGTCATTGTGATTAAATATATATTTGGTAACGGATTTGGAAAAATAAACGTATTAATGATCCGATCTTTCATTAGCAACATCGCTTTCATGAGTGCCCGAATGCTAAAGAATATCGGGAGAATACGAATCAAGATATTAGTGACATAGCTCATATTTCGGTGACATGTATAGATATAAACTTTATCTTGAAGACAAACTTTTATTAGGCCTATGCGCCAAAGACAATACAGGCAGCTATTGTGAAGTGATTAGCAATTTGAATAATTTCAAGGAAAAAATTGTTCCGGGGTCGGGTATTGATCTCGGAACCTCTGGCTGAATGCACCAGCACTCTTCCGACTGAGCTACCCAGGAACTCCATCCGATATCGTCTCATTTTCCGCTTATATCCACATACCTCAAGTGGGCTGACGAGACACCAGAAATCCACATCGAGTGCACACAAACTCAGTGTGATTTGAAATTGTGATTTTCTGTTAACGTACCTACATTAATCTATATATTATGCAAATCTAGCTTTCAGGTAAAGCTCCATGTGAAGCAGACTTATATAATTGCAAGGGAAAAATTGTTCTGGGCCTGGGTATCGATCCCGGGTCCTCTGGCTGACGCACCAGCGCTCTTCCGACTGAGCTGCTCAGGTATAATTTGTCCCTTGTAATTATTCAAGTCTGCTCGTATACAGGGCGGAAGTGAAATAATCCTGCATATTGAAAGGGACGATAGTGTACGCATAGATGAACAAAAAATATATATTACTTTTTGTGATTAAACATCTGGCAACATCGCCGCTAACACAATACTCTGTCTTCTTTTAATACAGATGTAAGAGGTCGACGAACTCTGTCTGCCTAGGTGAACCACCTCCCATTTCTTCTTCTTACTACAACGTTGCAATCTGTTCGCATCGTTTATTTGCTTGACATGAGTGGTTTTAAATTAAATTCACACGAAAGCCGTCCACGCTACTGAAATACTACGAGAAATAAATTATTCTTTATTTGACTTTCTATCGGTATAGGCAAAAGTCACGATCCAATCGCAATAGTTATCAAATAAGAGATTTTTTTCTGAGAAAACTGTGAACTTTCCACCAACATGGTATTACACTTTTCTTCGGTATAAAACATGAGCTATTTGTTCTGAAAATCTGCAGGTTTATTTCAGTACTGTACTTGCATACATTCCTGTCCAATGCTGCATCCACTGACGGGATGGCACTAGTATTCCTTTTTTAGACACCCTCAGCTTGAAAATTTGATTGTACCGACGTTAAATATAATTAAAATTTAAGAATGGATAAATCTGAACAATGCAATAAAGATTAATTCGTTTCGTAGTGTCTCCATGAGCTCGTTCTTTACGCTTCCTTTAGTAGCACACATTCGTCTGACTTCACTAATCCCACTCGTCTTTAATGTTCCTTTTTCAGTAGAGAATCTACCGGGCACTCAAGATCAAATGCTTTTGTTACGGAATACGACACTTTTATCCCTTGGCAGCTACCACGTGTTTAGAGAGCGATCAGAATTTTATTATTATTGCCAGAATATAAAAAAAAAACTTTGTGCAAATAAAAATATGTAACGGATGAAAAGAAATAACAGATTCGTCAAAAAAGAAATTAAAGAGCTGACAATGGCGACATAGCTGTATATATGCTCCTTTTGTAAGCTCATTAACAGATATTAAGTAAGTATATCAAAGGAAAGCAATTGTTTCAAGTAATATGGATTTATAACAGGGTCGTACACTAGAAAATCTGGAGGTATTAAGATGTATTTAATTCTGTTTTATTATCAATATTACTTGTGAAATCGATGCTGATGGAATTTTATTGTAAGTGAGAATTCATTTATTAATTGGCTTATATTATAGCTAGAATCATGTGCAGCTCGTTAGTTATTTAACAGTGTATTTTATTTGTTCACTCAGACACAGACTACGTAACGAAGACATAAGGAACCAAACACATCTCAAAGACGCAGCAGAAACGGCCAACAAGCTGAAGAAGAAATGGGCAGGACACGTGATGCCACTCAACGAGAACTGGTGGACACACATACTTACGACATGGGACCCAAGGATTGGCAAACGCAACCCTGGAAGACAGAAGACAAGGTGGGCAGACGAACTTAGATCAAGATTCGGCCATCTATGGTTAAGAACAGCGAAAGACCGACAACAATGGAAATTCATCACAAAGTGACTTGCAACCCAAACAGTGACTAGTGAACAGTGGACCCTTCAGAGTTAACCAAGATAGCATCTCAAACTATTACATTACAAAAGTGACCATTATTCCTAGATTGGCTAACCGGGAACTGCTTGACAAACTACCCAGCATAGTCACGAGGTACTTACCCTTCATGGCTAATTCTTAATTGTTTTATTTGTTCTTCTCTTCAAAATATTCGGTTCATCCATTCACAGTTTTCTGCCCATATTATTGATTGCAAATCTAGCATTCTTCAGTCTTCCCTATTTTTCGCCTTCCTCTTAATTTCCATATACGATACATACTGTACATCTCAATGTTCTGTATCGTCTGATATCTTCCTCTGCCCGAAATGTTCTCCAGGTCACCATTCTTTCGATACATTCTTCAGTAGGTAGTTTCTTCTTAACCGGTCGTCCAGCTAATTTATTTTGCTCTTCGTTATCAGTTTCAGCATTATTATTTCTTATTAAATTTTTGCTAACACATCTCTATTATTTATATCCTAACAATTTCGCCTCGTTTCTCTTACCTATACTCTAATCACGACGTAAATACCAGATCACTTATCTGTGGCAGGCTAAGTATACCTCTTCACAGAACATCTTGTAATTCATCACCTTTTACAGTATCAACCTTGCGACAATGGAATTTCTTGTCACAAAGTATTAGGGGCTGAAAAACAATAAACATTTTTTAAAATAGCTTAAAGGATAACCTTCTTAGCAATGCACTCCAATCATACTGACTTAAACTATCACTGACTACATTGTTACTTCTTCCTTTAGGCATCACCCTGATAGCGCTGTATTTTCAAAATTGTCTCGTAATAATCTCTTTCTATCATTTAACATTATTTCAAATATATTAAAATTCTATGCATTTTAGCATAATTCTGCTACACAGTTTGTATATCATTGTTTAATTAATAGTTCATAGCATTCAGCTGTTTAATTCATAAATAACACTTGTATACATGTAACTTTTATCTAAATCAAATTGTTGAATATTTTCTAGCTTGTAAGTTCATACATATGTATGTATACTCTTTTGCTGGTTGAGTGGAAGAGAAGGCCTTACGGCCCTACCTCCGCCAGCAAAAATAAATAATCATCCAGATATGTGTCTTCTTTTTAAGAAATTAATTTATTTCACCAATATTTCGTTAGAGTGGTTGAACAGATTTTTTAATTTGTCACTTTCATTTCCATTTGTAATCGTGCGGAAGTTTTTTAAATGTATACTATATATAAGCCTGGCCATGTCGTAATAAGGGAGAAGGAATTTTTAATGCGGCCCTTAAAACAGAGAAAGATATTTATGTATCACTCTCAAAACTATTTTGAGTAATGTTGAATTTTTTTTTTATTTAAATGAATAATTGAACAATTTCGTTTTGGATAATTATGTAAATTAGAACCAAAATGTATTTAGACAAATTGAGGACCGTTTTTGCAAAACTTGTTAACTGCAAAATATGCAAAATTGAGATTTTGGTGGATTAGTTAACATGAAGCATGCCTCTACACGATGTTGAAATTATATTAGTAAAACTGAATTATTTCTCTTCATTATAGTGTGTCAAAGTGTGGGGGTTGCACCTATAATCTACTTGCCTCCATTCAGTTTTTTGTTTCTCCTGTAAAATTTAGTTTTTTCAGTTAGCAAGTTTTTGCAAAAACTGTCGTCAATTATACTTAATATAAATAAGGCAGCTCAAGGCATATAAGGACGTCAATGTTAATACACCAAGCTTGGAAAATAATGATCTACAATGGGTACGAGGAGAAACACCACAGATAATCCTCATAGCTATCTTCTGCAAAATAAAAAGATTTTTAGACAAATTATGATTACCTCAATGCAAGATACCATAACTAAGATAGCTATGTATATAAGTATAATAAACTGAAATAAGTGAATTACGATCTATGGTATAACTGAGAATTCTTAACATAAATATGCCTTTACTTATTTTGTCTGCAATAAAGTCAATGTAAGTTTGCCACTGCAAGTTTGATTGTAGGTAAATACCTAAAAATCTATTCGGATTACCAGAAATAAAATTGCTTCGATTGAGACTGAAACTGATATCAACAGTCGTATTATTATTGAGACATAACTTATTAGCACTACACCATTCGATAATTTGAGATGATATGTTCTCAATTTTAGTAGAACAAAGATCTTCGCCATCACATGAAATATTAAGCGCTGGATCATCAGCAAAAAGATATGAAATTAAGCAGCTATCCATTATACTATCAAGAAGCTCATTAATATATATTATGAGAAGCACTGGTCCGAAAATAGAACCTTGAGGGACACCATACTTAATTAATTTAGACTCAGAAATATTATTATTGATATAAACAGATTGATAACCGTCAGTTAAATATGAAAACAACAAATCAAATAATAAGAGTTATTAAAACCATAAAAATCAAGAATGTCATATGAAGCTGTATGAAAGCTTTAGTTAGATCAAAAAATCTACTAGCAACTTTATCACTCTTTCAAGACTTTGTAAAGAACACTAAAAAAAATATAAAACAGCCTCCACAGTACTATAACCATTTCTAAACCCATACTGAAATGCTGTAAATATTTTATTACCTTCAAAATAAGAAGTAATTTGTTTCAAGTTGTAAGCTGTACCTAACCCCACCCATAAGCGCAATTCACACAGAGAAGACGTGGCTCGGAATTCGGCGTGATGACTTTTCGAGCCTGTCCCATGTAAACAAATTAATGGATCATGCATACAGAGAGGACAGGATGGGGCAC
The DNA here is from genome assembly GCF_040183065.1 of Periplaneta americana. NCBI lineage: Eukaryota > Metazoa > Arthropoda > Insecta > Blattodea > Blattidae > Periplaneta > Periplaneta americana. Next base: position 98,014,013 of record NC_091130.1, read on the forward strand.
GCCACTCGGAAGACAGCGCTGCGCAGTGTTGCCAATTCAGCGGTTTTCCCGCTAAATCTAGCTTTTTCGGATAACCGTCTCGCGGGTAAAATTGTATTATCCCGCTTAGCGGGAATACTAGCGGTTTTTAATCTTTGAAGTTTCTGAAATGAAATTCATATTAGCGTTATTGTTATTTTTGCAATTTTAATACCTGTCGATTCTAACAATCGAAGAGTAATAAAATGTAAGTGCGGCGGCATTCTAATCAAACGTTAAAAATGAAACATCTGCTGCCGCCGTACACTATAGTCGTGTCGCTGTTATTTCCGGTGTGACTCCTCCCCTTTGCTTACGTCTTAGGAAGTGAAGGCTCTATAAAGTCTAGGTAGGTAGTATCGTTCGCCATTTTTGTTCTTTCGTTGCCGAGTTACCAGATGAGGAATCTATTTGCTTCACCATTAAACATTATCATGTTGTAGCTCCTATGATAATAAATCAAACGCACTGTAATTGAGCAAATGATTGAGCGGCAAATAACGTCCTCGCGTGATTTCTGCGAACGTCGACGAAAGAGTCAAAATGGCGGGCGATTATATTAAGTATTTATCGAGCCATAGGAAATTCATTACATCATCAATAGCGAATGACAAGACGCACACGTTTAAATGTAGCCGACCTGCAATGTGATTGGGTGCCGGAAATAAGAGCAACGGGACTATAGTACTTCACATGATCAACAAAGACTGTAATATAATATATAGAGATTACAGACAGACTAAATTCAATTGCTTAAAGAATATTACTTGTGTAAGACGTGTACCGTGACAGTGTTAACGATTACTCGTTTTATAAATATACCGCTACAAAAACGTTAAACCTTTCTCTGTGCTATTTATCCGTAGGCTAAATAATTGAGATAGGGGGCCTCAGTATCAGCAACGATTTCGTAAAGAGTGGCTACGTGAAGTGCAACTTAAAGACAAACACAACTGAATCCTGGAATGAAGTAGCCAGTTATAGGGACGCATCTAATATAAATCCTTTTCAAGAGTTGTTTGATCTTATTGTGTTTTCTTGGTCTATTGCTCAAGTGGAGAGAATATTAATTTTTAATATGTTGAATGTCGTGAAGTCTACGAAAACGGATGGGGAAAAAATTAATTAATGCAATTCTGACAATTTGGGCAGGTCTGGGTCATGTCAACAAGTGTTGCAAGAATTACCAGGTACCACCAGAGGTTTTGAGTGAAATAGTACCTTGGCTACGTACAGAAGTGAAAGTGGACAGGCTAGGAATAACTTACTCTACCCCGGGGATCTCACAGTCACAGCATTATATTCCTGCGTTCAGATGGAGATGATCAGGAGGAGCTGCTAACTTGAGTGAGTGATTTTTAAATTACATGTTTCTTATTAATACTAATTGCATGCGTATAAAATTGAATGTCTTACATTGTGCCGAAACGAAAGCTTCATTGACCATCATGTACGAAAGTTAAACTTGTGCGCTATACCACATTATTATTATTATTATTATTATTATTATTATTATTATTATTATTATTATTATTATGGTGAACGTTACATATACCTCACACTATATGACATTGTTAAAATATCTTGCAAATACCTTAGATTTATATTATGGAGTCTGGAAATTAGATGTGATTACTGGGACAGCTATATGTCCACTCAACTCGCCCCAAATACATACCTTATTTATTTGTATAATCAAATGGATGTGCGACCATATTTCGTGAATGTGACATATTTGAGGAAGAAAGTGAAGGGGGTTTCAAACATAAACTTATGTGCAATAAGAATCGAAATGTGTTGTGGCTGTGATAAAAGTGTTCAAATTTAAGTTATAGCTCCACATTGGCTAGTATAAAATTGTGCAATATTCGTACATTGGCGGGTGAATGCTGTACTTTGACCTATGGTTATTATTATTATCATTATATTATTATTATTATTATTATTATTATTATTATTATTATTATTATTATTATAAAATAGAATAATAGTAAATACGCAGTAAAATCTAGATATTTTTGTTAGAAAATCGCAGGTTTTCGAAAGCAATCTAGAGGGATTATATGAACAACTGTTGGCAACACTGGCGCTGCGTCTCTTTCCAGTCACAAGTGACCCTTGAAAGCGACACAAGGCGTCTGACTGCAAAATTAAATGTGCGATGATTTTCAATTTGATATTCAATTTTGTGAAGAAGATTATGTGATATGTTATAGAAAGATTAGTGGAGCATTATAATAAAAATTCTGGAAACGATCCGGATAAATGTTCAATTACTGTATTTCATTACATTGAATATATATATTATTAGCGAGTTGTACGAGAGCCAGGCCATCATAATCGTCTGAAGGCATTGTGAAAGCTGTGCGATGCGGAAGTGTTGCAAGGATTTTTGACTATTCAGTATAATTTGCTCACGTCATGTACGCATCACGTCTCCGACCGAAGTCCGAGTCACGTCCTATCTACGTCTTCTCTGTATGAATTGTCTCCGTTATAAAGTAGGAACGCTGGATTACAGGAAGGGTAGATCTGTAACGAAGTGTTGAATGACTGAGGTCGCTTAATACAAAATAATGCTATCAGTGAGATCCTACCGTCGTTCAAAGTGTGTAAGGGTTGGACTTACACAACCTGTATTAATTATCGTATCTTAATGCATGTGAAATTACCTATCATTTAATCAATGCATTAACAATTATATTGAAATAATCGATTTATAATTTTTATAAATATTCTACAGTACAAAAGAGGAATCTTAAGCACATAATTACTCTTAAATTATCATCATTCAAAAAATGCCTTAAATATAATACAACAATGCAGCATGTACATCAGTAAACGAGAAAGAACGAGAACAGAATAGGTAAGATGGAACAGTCATCAGGAATGGAGATAGTTTGAAGATAATATAGAACGGAATGCAACAATGTGAATGTGTGTATTCTACGATTCCCGGCACTATCGACATTTAAGGACTAGCTCTGGAGTCGGAACGAATAACACCAGTGTTGGATCCTGCCATTGGGAGAAGGAAATAACTTGGTTATTGGTATTAAAGCTTATCTTCATTAGGCTTCTTTGTCAAAACTCCTCACTCGTCATTCCTTTTCACTTTATTATGTTACAGGATGTAAGAAGAAAGAAAAAAAGATGTAAGAAGAAAAAACTAACACTAGTGTTACGCAACTGTATTGTTTCAAATGCAACATTAAATTTATATTACTTATATCGCTAAAGAACAATAACAAAATATAAATGATAACTTGAATATTATTTATATCGATAAGTAACGATAACAAAATAAAATAATAACTTGAATAGTATTTATAACGCTAAAGAACAACATGGTATAAATGGTAACTTGAACATTATATATATATATATATATATATATATATATATATATATATATCGATAAATAACGATAACAAAATAAAATGATAACTTGAATAGTATTTATAATGCTAAAGAACAATAACAGAGTATAAACGGTAACTTGTATATTATTTATATCACTAAAGAAAGAGAACAGAATATAAATGATAACTTGAATATTATTTATATCACTAAAGAAAGATAACAGAATATAAATGATAACTTGAATATTATTTATATCGCTAAAGAACGATAACAAAATAAAATATTAATTTAAATAAGACTCGGACTCACAACTTTCGAGTCATTTAGAGAACACACTGCCGCTGTTCTATGAGACGCAGATCTGAATGACCCTTGCTTAAATATCTTAGTTCCGAAACTGCGTCTATAAGCAGATGCATCATGAAACATCACCGTTATCCGAAGTGGACTTAGAAAATATTCGTTGTTCACGAGTGCGGCCACATTTTTTGACAGCTGTACATACATTTTTTTTGTCATTCATAATAATATTTGAGAAATAACACATTTCACAAAAAAATCTATTGTAAGAATGCTAATGATTGTTCACTATTCCCAGTAGTGTACTTCCCAAACTTACCCTCCACTAATTAGCAGATCGTTCTCTAATGGTAACCAGGCTCAGACCTGTAAGAAGGCAGTGGCTTTGTGCACTACGACTAGGCTGGGGATCGAATCCAGGAACCTAGAGGAAAGAAAACCGCGCTATCTCTTGAACCACATACGAGGCAGTATCAGTAATAGTATCCTTGTTCTATCTTACTTTATACCTGGTATTGAACTGTGGTCTGTGTATTAATTGTTACTAGACTCAATGTGTTTTTACGAAAGTGCGTGTATAATTGGTTATATGATATGATGAATATGTTTTTCCTGTCCTCAAGCAATCGTGCATGGAATAAATGGACGAGAGGAATATGCATGTTCTCTACTCAGACGGTTCGAATTGTTCATAAAAGAGACGCATGAATTAATGGCTGGAGGCTCTATGGAATCGGACTCGGTCTTGGTTTTGTTTGTGAAGGGTCAGCTAATGATTACGTCTGTGGAAATACATAGCATGTTTGGATACTAACTACTCACTTCCATTGTATCAGTGATCAATACGAAACGATTATTTTCTGCAAATATGTGGTACAGAAATAGCATTTGTGTTAACAAAAAAAGTCAGATTTTTGGCAGAAAATTTAAAATAGAGATATGCATGGCTGTACTATGCTTCATGTATTTAGAACTACGAATGAATGCGATCACTAGAGACCAGATTTTAAAGGGAATCCTTTTTTTATTTCAACACAAAACATGAAATAATTAATTACGATGTTCAAAACCAGCAAAACTGACCAAATTATGTGGTTTTGACTTCCCTTTCTTTCCTTTTTCAGTCCATATTCCCTTTTTTCCCTGTTTTTAAAAACATCTCTTATTTTGGTCCTTTTTTGACAGAATATCGCAGACATCTAGATAATTTTCCTAAATTTTTTTCTGAATATCCTATAACTTCTTGAGCAAGCGAAAATAAATATCGTACTTCTTCTGATTCCAGACATTCAACAACTAATAAAGAGTGCTAATTTAGAGTTCAGGATAAAAATAAAATTTTCACCTCTGGTTTCAGTTGATGTTGAGCGATCATTTTCTGTTTATAAAGACATTCTGCATTCAAAGAGACAGAATCATATTGAAACATACGAAAATGTTGAATGTGATCAAATACACACTTTCCTTATGTTGTGAAGCGATAAATAAAGATTGTGTGTGCTATGTGTATCCATGAATGTGCTGAAGTGTGCTTTCAATTAAAATAGCACTCTTTTGAGGGAGTAATATAATCCTTTTTGAAGTCCTTTTCTGTCCATATCAAATACAACACTTTCCTTATGTTGTGAAGAGATAAATGTAAGATTGTGTGTGTCATGTATATCCACGAATGTGCAGAAGTGTGTTTTGGGGAGTAATATGCTCCTTTTTCAAGTCCTTTTCTTGGTTATAACTTTCCCTTTTTTTGTCCCTTTTTGATGAAAAATTTTCCCTTTAAAATCCGGTCTCTAGCTTTCACCTTTTGACAAGTGTATAGCTCTAGTAGAAATGAAATAAGAATAATACACGGATAACGGGAAGAAAAGGAGAACAAGTTGAATGGGAAGAGAACAAGGGGAAGCAAGGAGGCCAAGAAAAACCAAGGAGAACAAAGGTAATGCGGGGAGAATTAGGGCACTATAATCACAACTAGGGGAACACAAGTTGCAGAAGGACAAGATAAGGAGAAAAAGATGAAGACAAAGATAGCAAGAGGGACACAAAGAGAACAAGATGAAAACAAGAGCGACAATGGAAGGGGTTGCATTTTTATTTGGCGGTCAATTACCAAGATACTCCTAAATATATGAGGAGAAAGACATAGTTCTATGTCTATACGCAACAACTGCCAGTCACGTGAACAGCTATGAATAACATTTTTAGTTTGAAATTAATTGTCTGCTTGCCCGAGTAAAAGTCGGCACTCAGCAAGGTCCAAGTGTTACGGAGAATTTCAGTGTACTGTGGCAATACTTGCAAAATGCGACATGCATCAGGAGCCAACCAGTTTGTAATGCGAGGACAATTATGAGAAAACCAAATAAATTAAATCCTTAACTTAAAATAATGTATGTTTTCATATTAATATTTTAGGCCTATCAATTTATTTATAAAGCAATTTCAAGAGTAATTACATTTGGAACAAATATCTTATTTTAATAATTAAAAATCCTTGCACATAAGAAATTAACTAATTCTTTTTTTGTACTACCACGTATAAATATCAACTATATAACATAAGTCGATACAAAATATTAACTTACCTTCCAACAGTGGATTTGACTACCAGAGCTTTGAATATTTTTGAAAATATTTTCCTTTCTTCTTTGAATGCCATATTTGAACATAGTGTGCAACTAATGCAAACGAAATACTTAGTACTAAAAATCAAATTCTCAAGAAATCGCCTTCCAGTGCACGGACATACATAATTGTACTGTGAGTATTCTATTGTATTGCATATCAGTGTTCATGATGTCTGAATATTTTTTCTATTCAATAGTGTGTATTATCACTTTTGATAATTTTCATGTTGCGTTTTTACAAGTACAAATTAAAAAAAAAATAAGGGGTTTCTCTGAATTTTAGAGGGATTTTTAATACGATATAGGGGGATTTCTGGTTCCTTCGTTGGCAACACTGCCTACTTATATCAGCGCCTATACTCATCAACATCAGAACATTACGCCATGCTTCAACTGTTTATCACAGAATGCAAAGCTTGAGGTCGCAGGAAGCAGAGTGCAGTACCGTGCAATATCTCTCTCGTAATAGCTCCCCGTAGTTCTATAATATAATGTAATTACAGTTTAATAAGCTAAAAGGAAAATTAGTAGTTCAGCTGTCTACAAGTCTATAACGACAGATTCAAAGTCCTTTCCTATTTCCTTCTATCCAACATTACAATTTAATATGTTTCATTACACGTTTATCAAACACGATTTCTTTAGGCCTATTTATAAGATTTTATAAGTAAAGGAATTAATAAAAACTGACCTATCAAAGAGTGATGATTATGCCATTCAAAATCCTTATTAATTTATAAGATTAGTTTTAAAGGAAGCATACGTAAATTATATCGAAATACCTAGCCTTTTATTGATTTTAGGAGAATGTTCCATAAAAATGTTTCAAAATTGTTGCCGGCAAGCTTTATCCTATGCAAAATGTTGATAGGACTAATATTATAACGAGATGTGTGTCTTAACCCGTAACTGGTATCATGACGTCTGTGCGACGCCTCCAAACTTTTCCAGTGCCATCCGTCCTCCTACAAGGGTTATTTGACTTTCTCCGTTTATGTACCTTTCAGCTCGGGTGTTGGTTATGTGCTGTGAAAGTCGCACGCCCTCATTGTGTTTGACCTTGAGCAAGTGCATAGTAAAATCCACAGTCCATCTAAAAGATGTATGATACAAGTTAAGTTTTAAAATAACAACGCGTTTTACGTCACAGCCATCGTAATCAGATTAATAATAATGAAGTGAAAACAAGTGACTTTGCATTTAAGATGGCCTTGCACAACAAATGGAAGATATTCATTTAACACCACTTTCATACAGATGTCACTGTATTCTATTATACATACACATAAATATTCATCAATATAAATATATAAATATCAACATATATATATATATATATATATATATATATATATATATATAATGTTTGTATTCATACCAGGTAATCTCAGAAACTACGTAATAGATTTGGATAATTGTCACCATTAGAAAGTGTAGTTTTTCTAAATGGACCTGGACTAGGTATAGCCTATGTCATTATATCATTAACTAAGGAAGATTCTACTCCAAATCCGCACAAAGTAATAATGAATTCGAAAAACTACCAGCGCCCAGGATTTCTGCACAAGATATGTTTGTCGAATCTTCATTACAGAGGCCCAGAGCCACACCTAAACACATTCATACCCGGTTTCTGGTACACCTCAGTTAACTGTCAGTTACATAACTGCACTTATCAATTTGACTGCACTGATAACTTTCACGAGTGTCCGAAAAGTTAAATGTAGATTTATCAGATCTTGTAACTAACAGTTGAGGTAACTTCAAGTTCAGTATCTCTTGTTGTCCACAGATGTCTCCACTAGTATTTTGTTAGTGATTTTTTTTTAGTTCTTTATAGTTATTTTTATTTGCAGAAGTTTTCAGTAGTAATATGACAGTGAGCTCTGTACAAGTAGGAGCAAGGATTTTTAATTAAGGAACCGTGTGATAAACGATAGTATACATGTGCACTTCCATCTCAATTGTGATATGATTAAAAAGGCAATGATTGTTGGTATTTGGCGTGGTCATCGAGGTAAATAATACTAGTGGATTGAGGGCTAAATGTAATTTCTCCTACAAACTGCAACCGCAGTCAGCTGTGGTAGTTATGGCAGCCATATTGGTATTGTACAATATGTTACCTTCGTCCATATGAATGCTTTCATGTTTTCAAATGGACATTTTGGAGACCGAAATACCATTGGCATTGGTAGAACACCCAAAAATGAAATATTTTTTGACTGACTACATAGAATCTGAAGATTATGAAGAAAATTAAGCTTAAGATATTCGATATTGGTTTTACAAACACACATTATTATCCTAATATGTCATAGCAAGTAGAACATTTACCGTAAGTTACGTAAATAAAACGCCAAAATTTTTAAACTATATCGATAATATCGTAAATTAATTAATTCTGGTTTATATTATTATTTAATATCAGTTATTATAGTTTCCGAAACAGTAATGCAGTGGCGCCGCATGTCGGTAATTGTTCGAATCAGGACTAACAGCCAGGTAACTACAGGCTGAGGCACAGTTACCAGTTGAAGCACAGACAACTGTAAAGATGACGATAACTGTTGTTTCGGAAACTCGTTTCAAACATATCAGCGCGTTAAATCTTAGATAACTCTGTATGTACAGCTAACTGTCTTTCCAGAAATCCGGCATCAGTGTCAGGAATTGCGATATATCAAAGGACCTTTTATTTTCTGATAGTTATTACTGTCGTGGCGTCATATTTGGGCTCTCCGTACAAGCTTTTAACAATCTTATTATTACATTATATAACAAACACGCTCCAATAAGAACTAGACGTATTACGAAACCTCCAGCTCCCTGGATGACTACAGAAATCCGATCACTGATGAGATGACACAAAGAGAGAAGGCCTTTCGGAAATTTAAGAGACTAAAATGTAACACAGATTTATTATGGCACAAGGGACTAAGAAATATGACCACATAGACCATTAGGGGTACTAAGCTTAGATATGCTTAGAACTTTAGCATCTGTTATGTGGAGAAATGTAAGGCCAAATGAACTGGGACAGCCTTAATCACAAACTGAAATTCCTATTTGTCTAGATGATCTAAACAATCACTTCACAGTCACCACTACCCATGCACTTTACGGCGCAATGAAACAACAGGCTATTAACGAATTACTCTCTACATCCAACCCGGCAGAAGACAAGTTATTCTTTACCTATATAACGCCTACTGACGTAAAATCAGCACTAAATCACATGAAGCCAAAATCACAAGGAGTAGACAATACAAATGCAAAACTTCTGAACAAAATTATATGATACATATAATTTTATGAAAAAAGGCTATTGCTCGTCCCCTTCCTAAAATTAAGCTACCCGTAACACCTAACGACTATAGACCATTAGTATTCTTCCTGTCCTCTCAAAACCTTTGCAACGAAATGTGCACAAACAATTGAAAGATTACTTCAATACTCATAATATACTTGACCATTACCAATCAGGCTTCATAACGGGTCATAGCACAACGACTGCACTGCTTAAAGAGACTGAGGATATACGTGAAGCTTTAGATAAAGGAGAAATCACAATACTAACACTTTTAGACTATTGCAAAGCCTTTGACAGTGTAGACGTTGACTTACTAATCGCAAAATTATTAAGAGTACCTACTAAATTTTTCTGAAAATGCTTTAGCGTGGATGGACTCTTACTTTCGTGAGCGCCAATAGTGTGTATCTATAATAATAATAGTTATTTCATTTGGCGTACCACAAGGCTCTGTGCTAGGACCTTTACTATTCTCCATTTATATTAATGACATTTCTCCTAATATAGGCCTAACATACTTCCGATACCATATTATTTTATGCTGACCATTTTCAAATCTATCTTCATATTCGACCTAAGTACCTATATGACGCTATAACTAAAGTTAATGATGACTTGAATTCAATATCCTTATGGTCGAAAATGTACGGACTTAATTTAGGTGCAAGTAAGTCGGAGAGTATCTTAATAGAACATCAGAGATCTAATTGTAACATTAACAATTTCCCACCGGTAATTGTAAATAATACCACTATAACATACAGCACGACTGTGAAAAACTTAGGAAATTATATCGATTGTCACCTGGAATGGAATCACAATGTTGTGAATCACACTTCCAAAACATATTTTCGATTATCACTCATTAAAGCGACTGAAGTACTTTCCGCCTAATAAACTAAATTAATCACTGTACAAACCTTCTTGATGTCACACTTTGACAACTGCGATGTTATATTTAGTAACCTAAATGCAAATTTGAGCAGCAGGCTACAAAGTGTGCATATTGTGTACGTCCGTTAAATTTGAAATTTTCGTAAGTATGATTATGTTTCCCCATCTTTCCAAATTCTGGTTTGGTTAAGGCTTAGCGGTAGACCAGCCCTGCTGCATTCCCTTATATCAAATTCTACGCACCGCTACACCAATCTGTTTGGCTTCAAGTTTTCAAAATTTATTCGCATTTCACCAGCTAAGTACCAGGTATCATCACAACAATTCGGTCATTATACCCTGCCACAAGACATTTTTATATTCTTCATCCTATACAGTTTCAGTTGTTAGAAATTAGAACTCGCTTCCAAGTGAAGTAAGGGGTTGTTGGATAACAACTTCATATAGGTCAAAATTACATAAATTCTTGCGTAATAAATTAATGACTGATTAATATCTGATACTTATAATGAAACTAACATCTGCCTGTTCTTATTACTGCCATTAATTTCTTCAAAATAATATCAAAACTTTAATGGCAAAATCGTATTACTTTAATATTATTCTCATTATATCAGAACATTTAGAGTTATATTTTGCTGCCCATAACGCAGATTCAGGAAATTACTATTAAATTAATTATCATCATTTAACCAATTGGCTATCTCAAATTAATTATAATTCTTTCCATATTGAATATAGACTGAATTGAATTATATTAGCTCATAAATTATTACTTTTCAATTACGCTTTATCTCAAATTAAATAAATATGTACTAGTCGTTAAAATTTAACGAAAGGATATTGCTCTAGAATATTTAGTTTATTCTAAATATTCATAATTTAAATATATATGTCATTTTTGTGTTGATTAAGGCTGGTTGAGTGGAAGAGAAGTCCTTATGGCATTAACTCTGGTAGCGAAAATAAAATACTCTATTAAATGCTGTTCTATTTTATTGTTCAGAAACATGGATATTACGACAGAGTGAAAAGAAGCGACTAGAAGCATTTGAAATATGGGTAAGGAAAAGAATGGATCGTGTGAAATGGGCAGAGAGAGTAAGAAAGGAACTGTGTTGGACAGCATGGGTGAAGAAAGAATAATGCTGAAACTGATCAGGAAGAGAAAAACAAATTGACTGTGTCATTGGCTATGAAGAAACGGACTACTGAAGTATGCAGCGGAATGAATGGTTAACGGGAGAAAAGTTCGCAGAAGAAGATATCACATGATAGACAACATTAAAATACGTGGATCGTATGCTGCCACTAAGTATAGTCCGGGTCAGCTTACTTAATACCCTAAGGTGAAACCTAACCATTTTTTCACTATTACTACATATGCTGGTAGATTAGTGATTTTATAGCTCTCAAGTTGAATTTTCTTTTACCAACTTCGTTTGGAATTTCGGGTACTGACAAATACTACAACTGTCAGTTATTTTCTAACTGTTATATTGGCAGCAATAACTTATCTTTGCAGTAAAGTAAACTGATGAAAATACAAGTACCTATGCTTGTGAATTAATAATTAAATAATAGTACCGATATTGATATTAATACCAATACACAATTCAGTTCTGTTGCGTTGTGATTCTAATTCAAATCTATATTCAGGTAAGTGTAATTAAATAAGAAATAGCTTATAGATCTACTTCGTACGAAACACGCATGTAAATGTATTTGACATTTTAAAGAAATTATTTCGTGTTTAGGTTTTTATTAAAATGTCCAAGAGAGAAAATAGCATGTTAGCGTCTTCTTCAAGAAAGAAAGTGCTTGTAATTATTTTAAGTAAGCTATACATCTTAAAGTGGTGTTCTATTTTCGGAATTCGTAATAATCATTTCACGTGATCAAACTACATTTTTAGGTTAGGTCTCGTGAATCGTAAACCGTTTCGTTAAAGCAATAAATTTCATATTGCCAGGCAAAATAAATTTTAATATTATATCATACTAATCCTAATTACCAACATAATATGAGAGAAGTCCAAGAGGAAAATATACTATTTCATAATTTATTGAACCATTTAAAAAACACCTCGCAACATAAAGATGAGATGTGGTAAATAAGTAACACATTGTTATTTTCAATTGCTGTATTATTATTATTAATATTATTACTACTACTATTATTATATTATTATTATTATTATTATTATTATTATTATTATTATTATTATTATTATTATTATTATTATTATTATTATTATTTCACTGGTACTCTGTATTCTTATGCTGATGATACTGTGGTTATATTTAGCGGTTCGAGTTGGAATGAAACTTATCAAAATTCTAACAGTGGTATTAATATTATTAAAGAATGGCTGGATGCTCACTTACTTTCTTTGAACGTTTCTAAAACAAAAATAATACCATTTTCATTAACATCACATGGCCTTGAGCAACTAGAAATAAATAATAATATAAGTATAACTATACATGATTGTAACCTACCTACTTGCTCATGTAACGCTTTGAGTATATCCTCACATGTTAAATATTTAGGCATTATTATTGACCAACATTTAAAATGGGACAAGCATATCTCCTTTCGGTGTAACAGATTGCGTAAAACAATCCACAAATTTTCCATTCTACGCTCTTATTTACCTGTTTATGTTCTGCGTACTGTGTACTTAGCTCTGTTTCAATCAATAATTCAGTATGGTATTTTAGGTTGGGGAGGAATGGCAAAATCGACTCTCCGTCCTTTAAATCTGCTCCAAAAAAGAATTATCAAAATTTGTCTATATAAACCTTTTGATTACCCAACAAAATTAATTTTTCAGGAATTTGGCGTATCAAATCTAGAACAAATTTATAAACAAAAATTGCTGATTTACTTCCATAAAAACCACAATAAATTTAAATATGATCCTCATGAATACCAGACGAGACAAAACTACAGTTCCTTTCTAAATACTCCCAAATGCCACACAACTGCTGGATTAAAACACAGCAGAAATTTTGGACCCAAAATATATAATACATTAATTAGAGCTTACCCTGAGCTAAGTACACTTAACACACATAGATTTAAGAAACAAATCAGATTAATTATTTAATTGTTTAAGCTAATTGAGTTAAAATTGTTGCTCTAATATTCATGTACTTCTGTATTTTCTATTTGTATATAGACCCTGTTATTACATGCTGTATGTATTTTACCATTTATTAATGTGATTGTGCTCAATGAACTCTCGTAATTTTGTGATATATTTTGTATAACTGATCTGAACTGCGCCCGAGCACGAGCTTCTGCTCTTTCGGGCTGCAATGCCTAATGTAGCTCAAGTGTATAGTATTAATAAATATTATTATTATTATTAAAAAAAAAACTACGTAGCATTGCGATTTTTAAAATGTTGGTGATAACTGGTATTAGTTGGCAACACTGAAGAGACGGCCAAAAAGGAACTTTTAGGAACTACACTTACGTGACCCTGACTATAGAAGGCGGAAAAGAGGGAAGATTTGAGAATGCTAGGTTTGGAATGAAAGACCTGCCCTTGGGCAGAAAACTATGAATGAATGAATGAATGAATGAATGAATGAATATTTTTTACACAAGAAAATATAGGCCGACACTTCAAGTCAACTTGAGATCCTTACAACTTTATTAGCTAGATGTTTTTGCTGTTAGTGATCTCATTTTCCGTCAAAACCAAGTGATATAAATTTCTAAACCAGCTCTTTCTCCCTCTCCTCATATTCTTCAACTTAACTTGACGTGGAACAACTGAAGTGCACTCAAGTCTCTTTTACAGGATCTGACCCCACCATTAGTCCTCCGGCGATACATCCAGTTTATCACCCCAACTTCTGAAACTTCTAAAGGGCGGGGAACTGATAAGTCCAAGAAGTATTTCATTTTCATTTTTCTAGTCTTTTTTTTTCTTCTTGACGTGTAGAAAAATTATATAACTTGGAATATGATCGGTGTCATCAAATGGAAACTGTATATTTATATTACAATTAAGTATAATTGAAAATAATTATTCTTGCTTTTAATTTAGACGTTTGAGGATTGGAATACAATATAAGTGTTGGACCGCTAATAGCAATATAACCCTTTGACGCGACCTTCTTTTCAAAGAAAGGAATACCGAGATGTAGCAATTTTCCAACAACTTTAAGTTTCCCAGTCAAGGGCATCAGTATTGAAGGGTTCTAGATAATCTTATTGATTTCTATGAAAGAAGAATGAAAAATAAAACTGAAGGTTCCTCACTCGTTAGATTCACAGCTTGTGAAAAATCTAGACAGACCAAGTGGATTACTAACGAAGGTAAAGCTATCCAGTAATGCTATCTTGTAGGAGCAAGTAGAAAGAGGTTGGCTATACAGTTACGGTACTTCAAGATGAAATTTTAAGAACCATAAAATTCTTAGAAAGAGAAGTGAGGCTGAGGGTCCATGTGGTTGATTTATTGCAGATAAAGCAGTTCTGAGAGAAGACAATGGATTTTTAAGGACGATAAATTGCGTACCATTATTTCATACGGAAGGATAGTAATTCCAGCTGTTCTGCATTGTAGATTTATAGTACGTAAAAGAATTAAGAGACAAAAAGTGGATTAATTGAAGAGGACACACTTAATTAGTATGGCTTCCTTTAAAAAAAAGTGGAAGAAAACGAAGAGCGTCCTGATTAAGAAAGATTGATTTGTAAGGGCGAAAATGTGTTTAGCATGATTGACGATAAAATACACATTTTTGGTCAAATTTTTGTTACAGTGTTCATAAAATCGATAAAATGCATTAGAATAAAAAATATACTACTCTTGTATGTGCTCATACAACTGTAGTATATTTTCAATTTTAATGCACTTTATAGATTTTATGAACACTGTAACAACAATTTGACCAAAAATATGTACTCTATCATTAAACATAGCCAGTGAAAAAAAGTTGGTCAATAATAAAAAAGTGCTCATACAAGTGTAGTATATTTTCAATTTTAATGCATTTTATGTTTAGCATGACTTACATGAAATAAATTATATGTAGGGGTTCCAGATCAATTCGTAAGGAAAACAGCATTCTACAGGTGAGTCGTTTGGGAAGACATATAATAAAAACGTGATAAAATTATAATTGTTTGCTATTTATTGTTAAATAATTTGTACATGCATTCTAGAAGAATAGGAGTTTCGTTCAAATTGGACTTCAACGTGCCCACCATTGCAAACACGACACACTTCATATCTTGAGGGTAATTCCTCTTAAGTGTGGTTTAATACCTCAGGCGTACCTTTCTCAAAAACTGAGAAAATATTTGCTCTGAGATCACGAATGTCCCTGGGTCGCTGTGCATACAAATTGTTCTTCACGAAACCCCAAAGAAAGAAATCGTGTAGTGTCTGGGGAATTTTGAGACCACACCAGTTGTTACAAAATGTGTCATCCAGATAATGACGGACGTCTGTTACCCAATGAGGTGGTGAACCATCCTGTTGGAACATGATACCCATGTTGATTTCCTGTTTCAGTTGTGGTTAAAATTTTTTTTCAACATGTCCAGGTATGGTCCTTATCGAAATGTTTCCTCTGCGAAGATAAACGGCGCATACAGGTTATAGCTACTTACCGAGAGCGAACCATTAATTTTTCATTTGAGACATGCGGATTTTCACATCCCCATACGATGCATTATGGGTATTCACTCGCTCACTAACATGGAAGACACATTTCTCTCTTTGTTATGCAGTAAACGGCATTTTGTTTAGTTTCTCATGCGGTAACAATGATGATACAAATCACCCGTGCTTCAGTGTCACATTGGAACTGAAGTGAATACTACAGCACCCCCACTATACATTTTATAGTAATTTTACTTTATGTCTCCCCAAACAGATCAGACACTATATTACAGAAAATCTATAGGGATGTCAACAACTATAAAGTTCGTTAAAATAAGTTAACAAGTCAAAATGTCCAATATCAAAAACGTCTAATGGAGTGAAGTTTGAGTTAATTCGTCCGTAGTATAGTGACAAATGTATAGAAGGTTCACAATAAAATTGTTTACAGCTGAAGATTATTTACTGTTCAATTATGGACAATATATAGGCTAGCACACTAATATTCAACCTTTTTGTATTTTAATGTCAACGTTTGTGGCATTCTTCTGAACAATAATAGAAGTGTGTTGCCATAAAAATATAAACTCAAATAGTAAATAGCTATTTATGCAACAAGTTGTGAAATTATAGCGTTTAAAGGGAAGGTGGACAACACGGCGAGTGCTTAAAACGATAGTTTCGCACGTGTTTCATACAAGATTTTCTTAGACAGTCGCTTGAGAATCCCTAACATATTTATATTTTAAAGAGAATAAAATTGTTGATTCGTTCTGTCGCAATGGCGAACTTCTGATGCTAAGAACGAAAGAGTATTACATTCGTATGGAAAGAGATAGATTTTACGGCTTCCGGATATACAGTAGGCTACGGTGATTGCTTTGCATTGTGAATATTGATAATAAATAAAAAGTTAGAATTTATTTCTGAATATTTTTAATTAGCATGCTTAAAAGTACTTTTAGGCAACGGAATTTACTTTTAAGCACGCTAATTTATGGATGAAGAAATCAATGACTTTTCTATACTAAAATAAGAATAGGAAAATCGTCAATATGAAACGACTGTATAATAAGATTATTTTCAAAATGGCTAATTTTATTCTCGGAATAAAGACAAAGAAAATTTTAGTGAGTCACCGACCATACTCATTTTAATAGTAAAAATTACAACCAAATATAGTGGCGGTGTTCGGAAATAAAATATGTGAATTTCATCGTGTAACAGATATCGACGTAGATAATATCGCCATCGAGAAGGATGGATTTGGAGCACATACTCATTAATCCAGGGTTGCTTCGTCAAAGCAAATGAAAATCCTAGTGTTATTGTAAGAGAAATTATTGCTGATATTAGAAATGAACAGGTTCTATTCAATTAGACTGAGAGTAAAAAAAATAATATCAATCGACAGAAAACGAAACCGCTGTCGGCTACAGATTATATAGACCTATCAGAACTACATGGTGTATCAAAAGGTCAGGTCAAGCCTTAAGGAGATGATTCAGGACTTTATTTGCAACAAAAATTCCTAATACACTTTTTCAATATTCATCCCCGTTTCCGAGTTACACATTATTACGTACCGTACATATCCCCATTTGATTCCACACCTAATGGACCTGTCTGCTTGAGAGAAGGTAGGCTAATTGTCAGTTGTCTAGAGCAGATACTCAAAATGTCACCCTCTTGCACGAACACATACTTCAGCACGCCGTCTGGCCTCTCGCTGCACATTACCCAATCCGTGCTGATATATCTCCATTCCAGCCGTGTTAATTTTTGCAACGAGCTCTTCCCTGCTTGCTATCTCCGTTTGGTACACTTTCTCCTTCATGCGGCCCAAGAGAAAGAAGTCCAATGTTGTTAGGTCTGGGGACCGAGCTGGCCAGACAACTATGGTATAAACTAGACGGTGTTCCTGCACATTTCAGAGTTCCAGTACGCCAATGGTTAGATCACCATTTTCGAGGTAGATGAATTGGAATGGGCGGTCCCATTGCCTGGGAAAAACTTGCTTGGTTCCACATTATAAGCATATTAAGGAAAAGCTTATGGGAAGAAACTATCTTTCTGCAAATCTATAAACCTTTCCTGAAAAATTTGCACTTTGTGACTAAACGTGTTTTTCCGCCTGGATCATTAATTTATATTTGTTTGTACTTTGTATTTAACTGTATTTTATTACGTATTAACTCATATCCACCCTTGGTTTATTTTTGGTCGTTTCCATTGTGTAATTTTGGTCAAATCCCTATTCAACTTTAACATATGACGTAGCTGTACCCACTATGCTTGTGAAACGATGTAACGTCTCAAGCCGCATGCTGGCCTAGGAGTTGACATTCTTTGTCATACGAAACCGAAGTTTCAGTAAACGTGATCATAAAAACAATAATACAATGCAAAATTATAACTTTTTAACTGTTGTGAAGGATCTTAAGTTCAGTTCACGTTAATTACCGTCCTCTTCTTTTTGTTATTTCAGTTTTATATTAAATCCCTATTTTTATATTTCCTAACTTTCTCTCATATAATTTATAGGTAATCTGTCAAGTTTTCGTCAAGTCTGTTTATACGAGTATCTTCCTGGTAATTTTTTTATAATTTTCTTCCTTTTATTAGACTAATTCTTTCTATTCTCTTTTTCTAATATTCTGTTCAGTATTGTCTGTGAAGTTGGTTTTATAGTAGCCTATGTTGTTTTTCTTTCAGAAGAGTTTTATCATCTCTCCCTGTTTGATTCTTTATATTACCTTCGTGCTCCCATTTCTCAAATACGAATAGCTTTATGATTTCATTTCCGGTAGCGTTAGTTTGACTGACTATTCTGAACGCGGCAAAGATTAATTTAAACACTATCAAATAATTGAATTACGTGTTAGTAATCTTCCTGAAACCTGAATTATTGACACAGCCGACCCTCAACTTAGCCTTCTACCCTAGCTCATTATAAGTTTCATTGCAAAAGAAGAAATAACAAAAGAGGAAGTAAGAAAGAAATAAATGCGTAATAAATACCGGGTCATCTATTTTTACTAACATTTCTAATATTAACCTGGCTATACCTTTGGATTAACAGTTGAGAACCGCAAACAATATGTTACCCTCTTCCACGACCGGAGTTGGATGATACTAGAGTAAAATACAAACAAATCACTTTACTAGATATAGGAGGGAAGAAAAGTAACGCATCTATTTACGTAAACTAGGAACTATTACGATTTTCAGTTTGATAATTTTAGTTAGATTTTCATTTACTCAACATACAGTGCAGTATCAATAATAAGTGTTTTTACTCACTAACTGAACTAACCAGGCTGATGTATTCATTATGCAGTGTATAGTACACTGTCTACAGCATATTAGCATACAATATGGAGAGTGCATTTAAATTGAAAAATAATTAAAATCTAGATATTTAAACAAATTATTGAAAATGATTGTCGTTCATTTCGATGCGGGCTTCAGTCATTTTGTGTAACTACACATTATCGAAAACGTTTTTAGGCATATCTTCTCAAATTGAATGTGTTATTTCTGGAATGTAATGCTTTAAATCTTCTATTGTTGTAGGATGTTTAACAAACACATTTTTTACAGTAACCCCAAAAGAAATAATGCAAACCATAATCCTGTGCCTCTTGAAATAATTCTGTACGTACTCGATAACAGAGCCCCTTACGTATTGTAAATTCAATCTTCGCTTCTGCCCGATTCGCACAGATAAATTTATTCAGATTGCTGTCTACTGTCCGTCCAAGTGGATATGTCGCAGGGTCGTACAAAGGGGGGAAATCACGCGACAGTTACTTAACGAGGCCTTTTTATTTAAATTTTTTAAACAGTTGTATAATATTACGTAGACGTCCAATTCCTGACAGCAAATGTTTTCAGAAAAGAGCTGACAGCCCAGCCACTAGCCTTTACAGAGGGGTCAGCAGGTATGTGTGGGGGAAACCGGGAAGCGACGTAAGCAAACGGACACGTACCTGTGCGAAAATATGATTCAATAATGGATGCACTTTATTCTGTGGAAAATACCACCATATTTCTGGAACGTACTATACTCACTCAGTACTGTATACTATGACAGTAAGACGACTTTGATTCCATATGCGGCCTTGGTTCCGTGTGAAGAACGGGTGGAAGTTTACTAGTAGAAGGGGTGAGAGGGAAGTACATTCAAAAAGTCAGATAGAATAAAAATTGAAGTAAAAATAAAATGATGTCCCTGTATATATACGTAAATGAGTGTATAAATGAACAGATGGATAGATATACGATTATTATAATAGTTGATGGAATAAATTTATTGGTATTTAGACAATTGGACAGATGAATTGCAAACGGATGAATAAAGTATGTACTAATGGGAAGAACGAGGATGGTTGGTTGTGTGGTTGAATAAATGAAGACATTATAATCTTCGTCTCATTAAATCACATTAACTGCAATAGGAAAGGAATTTCATAGGTAGTTCCAAATCCAGGTAAAATTTCTTGCTGTCACACAATACAGAAAAGCTTTTAAAATTCGATGAACTGTCTCTGAATTCATGCCTTGAGTCAGAAAACGTTGAAATAGTTATTTGCAAACTTGAATGCAGTACACGTGTCTGGCTAAAGCAGCATTTAGAGTTTCGGTAGTATAAAACTAAGCCCACATATATGAAATGCCTTTCACCTCTCTACAAGTTTTTTCGTCCATTTTTCTCTCCTCGCTTCTTCATCATCCTTTGTTCCGGTTTCGCACCACAGTCTTTCTGCACATAGCATGAGAACAAATGTGCCTGGTCCGAAGACTGCTGGTGTTCAAAATAGGGACCAAACTTTTGTCTGCCTTTTCTCCTCTTAGTTTAATGTAACCATTTAACAGAATTAACGCCATAAAACACGACGGAAGCATTTTTAATTTCACAATGTCTTCAGCAAGAATTAAGTTGTTTCTCAATATCTTTTGGCTTTCCACTGAAAAATTATGACTTTAGTATAGGAAAGAACGAACTTAGCACTGTTAGTTAGCCACATGCGTTACCAATTCTTGGTTAGTTACGAAAGTATTCAATAATAATAATGACTAAACAATATCATTCAATATTCAGTAATCAGTATAAGGTTATCATACTCGACATTGATAGTGGATTAAAACTCTGCCAAAAAATCATTATTCCGATTTCCGTATGATGAGCATATCGTCGTTGTTCCTGCAATAACTCCTATGTGCAAAATATGAAATTTTTAGTAGGAAGAAAAACACATTTATTCATTCTTGCATTATCGAAAGAAAGAAATATAATTACATATAGGAGATTCTATTATTTGCTGTATCACTATTCAAGTTATTTAATAGAGTAAAAATATGAACATCGACAAATATGTCACATAGCAGTTATTACAGGAACAACAACGATATTAGGTCAGTGACTCCGTGCAGTCGATAATTTAAAATGCGATATATCTTTTATCCAAATATAGATGGACAAAAGGAAAATCTTAAGTCGATTTCGTATCATTTCTCCGCTCTGAACTTTTCGTGAGATAACGACAAAAATTGATTGAAGAAGTAGGCTATGTAGAAGGTTAAGAGTGTATTTATTTCATGTAGCATACTCAACAACTTTCAGTATGTAGTGATAATAGTGCACGTACACGTAGATTATAAGCGGGCAGCGCATTTCCGCTCCCAAACGTACAGCAAATCAAGTATTTTTTCTGGTATATCTGTTACGTCACGGGGATGCATAAGCAGGATAATATTACAAGCAGGTACGCATGGAGTCATTAAATAACAATGATGTAATATATTATAAATATATCCCTGTAACGTCATATGACGTGAGAAAAACATTCTCCTAGTTTAAACAAAGTTTATTTGATGTTTGTAAAAGATTTGCATTTCATAACCTCATAGTATATAATTATATATAATAATAAATTTTCAGTCAAATACACTTTTAAATTTGTGAGGTCAGATAATCTGTTACATCACAATATTTAGTACGAAGTCACTAATATTTTCGACTTTAAAAAGTCATCTTCAGGTGCATGAGATGCAAACAATGTTTAAAATAGGTGATAAGTTGATCTAGCAATTAATAACATGGTAAATAATGCACGTACTGGCATTTACAATTATATAAATTTCGTGCCTCTTGAGGTAAACTGTACATGGTAAAGCTGAACACTGATGCTAGATTTTCGTGTGTATATAAGAGAAGGAGAGGGCACAGCATGATATTAACCTTATACAATTAAAGGCTAAGTATTCTCATTAGATCGTATCATTAAAATTAAATTTGTACAGTTTGATATTAACTATGTTAAAATGTTAAATATAATGTATAATATACAATATATGATATTAATCAGCAATTAATTTGTTAAGTAAGAATTTATGTAATTTTGACCTAATTGAAGTTATTGTCCAACAAACCCTTACATCACTCGGTAGCGAGTTCCAATTTCTAGCAACTGAAACTGTATAAGATGAAGAATATAAAGATGTCTTGTGGTAGGATATAATGAGTAAATTGTTCTGATGAGATCTTGTACTTAGCTAATGATATGCGGAAAATTATGAAAACGAGAAGCCAAATAGATTGGGATAGCGGTACGTCGAATTTGAAATAAGAGAACAAGAGAATGCAGGGCTCGTCGATCGCTTAGTCTTAGCCAAGACAGAGTTTGGAAAGACGGGGAATGAGTGAATAATAGAAAATATTTTTTTGGAAGTGTGATTCACTTGTTCATTCCATTCCAGGTGACAATCAATATAAATGCCAAGGTTCTTCAGAGTAGAGCTGCATGGAATAGTAGTATTATTTACAATCGGTGGCAAATTTTGTTTGTCACACTTCGATCTTTGATGTTCTATTAAGATAGTCTGCGATTTACTTGCATTTAGATTAAGTCCGTGCGTTTTCGACCATAAGGATATTGAATTCAAGTCATCATTAACTTTAGTTATAGCGTCATTTATGTAGTTAGGTGTCGACAATATGTTAGATTAGAAGAAATATCATTAATATAAATGGAAAATAGTAAAGATCCTAGGACAGAGCCTTGTGGTACGCCAGTCTTCGTGGTACGCCAAGTGGAATAACGATTATTAATAGACACGCACTGTTGGCGTTCACGAAGATAGGAGTCCATCCACGCTAAGGCATTATCAGAAAAATGCAGTGCTCTTAATTTTGCAATTAGTAAGTCAACGTCTACAGTGTCGAAGGATTTGGAGTAGTCTAAAAGTGTTAGTATTGTGATCTATCCTTTGTCTAAAGCTTCACGTATATTCTCAGTCACTTTAAGCAGTGCAGTCGATGTGCTGTGTCCCGTTCTGAAGCCTGATTGGTAGGGTCAAGAATATTGTATTGAGGTAATCTGTCAGTTGTTTGTGCACAATTCGTTCCAAAGCTACTGAGAGAACAGGAAGAATACTAATTGGTCTATAGTCATTAGGTGTTACAGGTAGCTTAATTTTAGGAAGGGGACGAACAAGAGCCTTTTTCCATATGTCTGGATAATGTGAGGTCATTATGGATGCATTGAATATATGGGTTAGTGTCGGAAGAATTATGTCCATAATTTTGTTCAGAAGTTCTATATTTATATTGCCTATTCCTTGTGATTTTGACTTGATGCGCTTTAATGCTGATTTTACGTCAGATGGTGTTATGTAGGAAAAGAAGAATTTGTCTCGTGCTGGGGCGGGTGTAGAGATTAAATTCATTAATAGTCTGTTGTTTCGTTGCGGCGTCAGGTGCGTGGGTAGCGGTGGATATGAAGTAATTGTTTAGATCATCTAGACAAATAGTATTGTCAATTTGTGACTTAGATTGTCCCAGTCCCATTGACCTAACATTTCTCCACATATCGGATGCTCTAATATCAGGTTCAATGAGGCTGTAAGCATGTCTGAGCTTAGCATTTCTCATCGTCTGTATGGTCATATTTCTTAGTCGCTTGTACCGCAAGAAATCTATGTCACTTTTTAGTGTCTTGAATTTCCGAAAAGCTTCGTCTCTGTCTCTCATTAGTGATAGGATTTCTGTAGTCATCCAGGTAGCTGGAAGTCTCGTAATGCTTCTAGTTTTAATTGGGGCATGTTTGTCATATAATGTCATAACAAGGTTGTTAAAAGCTTGTACTATTTACTTCGTCGTTCGAAAAGAAGCTTGATCGTACTTCAGTCCAGTGATAAGTTATTACAATATATGACAGCTACAATAATTGAAGGGTTCAGAGCCATAGTGGGCCAAGCGCCATTTAATAAAAACGGAGAAAGCAAGGGTTAAAGTTCAGTGAATACCACAGTTTAATGAAGATTGACATATTATCATTTAGTTTTAATGTGTATACTTATATTACTTGCTATATGTTTCCATTGAATTATGGTAATAACTTCATTTTAACCCTTGTTTTCTACGGTTTTAGTAGATGGCACTTGGCCCACTATGGTTCTGAATCCTTTAATTATCATCTTATCGTAACTGTTTAGCCTCAGTAACTCAATAATATTGTTAAATACAAAATGTAATTGCAATAATCAGTTTGTCGCTTGTAAATATACGTACTGTAAAAGGTGTTCTAACAAGAATGTGGGATTGCAAAATGTGAATAAATGCAATAAAAAAGTTAACAGAACAAATAACAGTTTCGCCAAACAAACAACAAGATACAGACGCAATGTCCTAACAATGTTTTGTTGTTAAGTTGGCGGCACTGCTATCTGTTCTGTTATCTGTTTTTGTTGCATTTATTCACATTATTATATCTGGCGTTCTTTTTCGCAGACTCTTTATATGAGCATTCTATAGCCAAGAGTTTAAAAGGAACGTCCTGATTTATGTCACAGTCTAGTATATATAGTCACGAAGCTCAATACGTAGTAAATATGCAGCCATAGATAGTTGCCAATCACAAGGATCGTTAATATCGCCTCATTACAATGAAAAATAGTACCGGCACAGTCTATTGTTCCTAGCAAGCTCACAACTCATGCTTCGTCACTGTATATACTAGACTGTGTTTATAGTATATAAGTTGTACACCAGTAAATGTATATACCAGTTTCTCCTTCATTTAAATATTTTGAAATATTCTCTCAATGTTACATTTCATAATTATTAAATAATACGTTTTAGCCACAAATTCAGAAAATTTCTGTATATAATTTTTGGCTTTCTGCATTTATTAGGTTGATGCATGACTACGTAACGTTTTTGTTTGTTATGAAAACACTGCGTTGTTGGGAGTTTGTTTACCGTTTGTCATTTATTATTTGGAGTGTTGTGTTTGTAAATAGGTCTTGAATTTTGCGGATTTTAAGAATGTTTGTGCTATTTGTGGACTTTACACGATGGAGTGTGAAATGTTAAAAAGAACACTTTCAACATAATTTCTGTTTGAGTTTAATAGAGGAGCAAAGACAGCGGAGGTGATTCGAAACACTTGTGCTATATACAGGGAGAATGCCATCGGAGAAAACTCTGCAAGAAAATGGTTCTTTCGTTTTAACACTCAACAACCCGTACAAAAATTAGTGTCCATCCACAGAAAATGATATTATACGTCTCGTGGAATAAAGAAGGCGTCCTGTACTATGAATTGCTTCTCAGGAATGTAACTATAGCTACTAACATTATTTTATTTCAAACAATTCAGACGCCTTGCGTCCGAAATCGGAGAAAACCCACCGAATATACTGCATCATATACTGCTGCAGCAAGATAATGCACGTACTCACTCCGCTAACATGACGAACGCAGCTATTCATGAGCTTGGTTGAGAGGTGATTCCATATCTCCATATTCTTCCTCAGATTTTCATCTTTCACTTTCTCTATCCAACAATTTTCAAGAGAACTCCTTTGATAGTAATTGAGGAGGTTAAAAGAAAGGAGTGCAGGTTACATTTATAATAACATGACTTAAGTTCATCCAGGGTAAGCTAAAGCATCTATAATAAGGCAAACTCGACTAATTTCGCAGTACGTCTAATTTTGCAGTACCTCATATATTAATTAGTTGTGGAATTCTCCTTGTGCGTTTGAGCTTACATAAAATATGGATGAATGCCAGAACTAGTCGGGGATGTTTCATGCAGGAAGATTCTATTGCAACGCATTATGGCGAAAGTTACACAACTATCTGCTTTAGTATGCGTGTGATTACTGAAATAGAGTGAGTAAATTTGCAGTGTTTTATTTCTGGACATTATATCGACGAGATATTCAAAACTGTAAGTATCACACTATGATTAATGAATTTTCCACATTCTTATGATTAATTTGAACCCTTCCTTGTTGTTTTATCTAGTATAGTTTGTTCATAATATGCTTTTGCCGGTACTCAATTTCTTAATTAGTTTCCGCTAGTTGCCGGCAGAGCAGTTCGAGTGGCACGCAGATTCGAACTTCCTTTAAGAAGCGCTATGGGCTAGAAAATGTGCCCTACCACGTGGTGGAAGAATATTCTTCCATCATGGTCCTACCATAGAGCAGCAGCCTCAACTCGCTCGAATTTGAACGATTTTTTATGATGTGCTAGGAAGTGTGTATGAGAAAGCAGAACTCAGTACCTACCAAAATTGTGTCCCCAAAAGGAGCAAAGTCTGTCCACCTTCCAATAATGGCAGAGAAAAGAGGAACAACAATTGTCTTGTCACTGGAAGCGGATTCGGATTATGCCTAAATAGATCTCAAAATGTTTTTTTTTCATATTTGGCATAATGTTTAATGCAGATATGTGTCAATTAAATTTATTAATTTAAAATTAATATGCAAGCCTTTTCCTGTTATTAATGTTAATAATTCAAGCTCAGTTGTTTTATATTTATTTCCTAGTTTGTTAATGTGTGTTCAGTTTATGTGTGTAACCATGTTCTGATGTTTAGGTTACATTAAAATATGTTTTGAGCTAAAAAGAGTATTCTTGAAAATTATTGCTAAATTGCCCGAGCAGTATTGCGAAGTTACACGAGTTCCTGGAACACAATATCATCTCATGGTTTAGATGGAGCTATTTCCCTGTTGAGATACATTTAAAAAAATAAATTTTTTATACCAACCAATACAACTATATCCAGTGATTAACTGCTGGATGAAGGAAATTTTTTCAATCATTTTTGGGAATAACTATAGACAGAAAACCTTAATACTGCGAAAATAGCCGAGTTTGCCTTATATATTTTTACCACATCATATATTAAAATTTAAATTAAAAATTTCACGGAATTTACGAAAGCTTAAATACTTTCAATCACATTTTCCCAAAAGTAACCTAAGTGCACTTACACCGCTTTGCTTCTGACCCCCTCGATTAAGATGCTTTACAAACTTGACTTGATGACTTCTTGAACTCCAAAACCACAGATTTCTTCAGACGCTGAATCGAAAAACTACTCCAGTATTGGCAAAGTATCAGAGATAATGTAGGTCTATATATTACTGATTCTGTCTTCCATTCATCTCAATTAAAAACTTTGGTCACAGTGAAATTGCCACTATGACTCTCTCCATCAACACAATATAAAATTGTTTTGAACACTTATCTCATAAATTCGTTTTGAATTCCAAGTAATGTATTGAAATTACTCTACGCAAAATTTCATTACTCTTAATCACGTTTTTTGTGTTGCTTTTATAATAATTTTGTTTCCAAATTGTTCAGATCACAGCAGCATTCTTGAGTTTATAAAATTTCACTTTGTAATTTTTTTTACTATTAATTATATATCAGTTTGCTGCCGTGTAAAGTAGTACTCATCGATTATGGGAATCAGGAATCATATGAAGCTTTGGGGTTGTCATAAATACTACCTCGAAATCTGTTATTACTCCTGTGCAATTAGGTGGAAAATTCAGTTGAAAAAGCACTCAACAGATTGCAGTAGATTCAACAAATCAACAAACCTATTCAGCAGTCAGACCTCGTTGGATTACAGTATGAACTTGTCAAATGTTGGCACTGGGCCATGGGAATAATGTAATTGGATCTACCCTCTGTTCAATATGTTCGTTCTTTACCGGGACACATGAATTTTTGGCTTCCTAAATAGGTACGCGAATATGTGGAGGGCTTGTATCATGTAGTAACATTTCTTTAATTTCACATAAAATATAGAAGTATCAGGAAATGCAAAAATAATATATATCGTGTCAGAAAGAAGTAGGCAATGCCCCATATCTTAGTCAGTTGTCCTTATTCATGTAGTGGTTATCATACTTTTAAGAAGTTCGTAGGAAACTTGGCAGATTGCGATAGATTTTGAGGACGGTAAATACAGAATGATTCAAAAGTCTTTCGACATAGACAGACTCTGTTGTTAGTGCAGATAGCGAAAAATGAAAAGAGGGGGAAGTTGTTGGAAATATGTAGTTCTCAATCTAATGTGCTTACACTTTCGATGTACAACACACCGTTGATGCTGTACACTAGTACGATACTCCGCTTGTCCAAATATTGCGAAATTAGTGGATTTTAGGTACATAGTGTATCGGGTAAATGACGAACTGATGATGATTAGCAATGTCGCTAACACAAGTTCAGAGAAAGTCGCCAGGCAAGAATGAAATTCCTCTGAATTGTATGCTGTCAATGCAAAGAAATGCTTCTTTGCACTGTGAGAATTTAAATAACAGCTAAACTCTGCATGTAAACTATTCTTCTCCGTTAAATAATACATATCTAAAATCTGGCAGAAGTATCCAATGAGCCAGTAATTTGGCAGCATTGGGACTGACAGGTGTGTCGTACTAGTGTACAGCCTCAACGGTGTATTCTATGTTGAAAATTCAAACATATTAGATTTAAAACGACCTATTTCCAACAATTTCCCCCCTCTTTCCATTTTTCGTTATATGCACTAATAACGGAATTTGTCTAAGTCGCGTGATTTTTAATCACCCTGTATATTAGCATTAGGAAATGATGACGGCAGGCCAATGTCACATTTGTTGTTGTTTAGTCAACTGTCCGAAAAAAAGTTTAAACCTCAAAAGTGACACTATTAAGTCATCACTCATGAGACGACTAAGCCAGAAGATATTGGGCGAGGGTGTCAGTTCCTCTTCTTATTCACACATTTTTAAGTGCCGTCACAGATTCATATTTCGAGTAATATGTCGGTCCTTCAAATCTATGTCCTTTAGTATATCCCCCCAGGCCGTGTGTTCTGTAGACGCCTCTTTTAGTGTGCAAAGTCTCGCTTTTTACGCCTAGCCGCTAGAGTATCCCTATCCAGTTCAATTATTTTCCGAATACATGACTCTTATCTCTAATGACGAACCTTGATAGTCTTTTCTTCATCCTTTCTGGGACGTCTATTTGATATTTTCTATAAGGGTCCCAGCAAACCGTTTCATACTCCACACTCGAACGAACAAATTATCAATATGCTAACTCTTTGGAATTGTTGCTTCCTTTCTAAGAAATGACAAACGAAAATCGCTCTCATTTAGTGGATAAAATAAAACACTACCTGAAACTGGCTGTGATTAAAAAGAAACGAAGGTGAAATGTCGCTAAACTTAAAATTACGGACATTTTGTAACAAACGAATACAGCCAGTTGAGTAGCTATGGCAATTACAAAGTGCGGGAATGTAGTCAATTAGAGCAATGATTTAAAATTGTGTCAAAATAAACTATTTTTTATTTTAATAGGTTATTTTACGACGCTTTATCAACAGCTTAGGTTATTTAGCGTCTGAATGAGATGAAGGTGATAGTGCCGGTGAAATGAGTCCGGGGTCCAACACAGAAAGTTACCCAGCACAAATAAGCTATCTATCTGTCCTAAATGAATATAATTTTACACAACGATACTTCAAGTTAAGCTGCATTTTAACCCAAAATCTAAAAATTGACATTTTTACCAAAATGAATATCTCACTCTTACCTTGCAAAAGTGATGTGAGATGGGACGACTCTATCTTTAATGTAGCAACAACGTAAACAAATGTTTGATTATATCATAAATAGGCATTGCCAAGAAGCGATTTAAGAAGTTAACAAATTACAGTCCGCGTCACCGTTTTTGGCGTGTGAAATAAGTAATGGGAACGTTAAGTGCTAGTAACTTATCTTTAGCGTAGTCAGTCTGACAACTGTGTTTGGCAAATGGTTGATGTGGCGCGTATAGGAAGTAGTACCATTCTCAGCTGCACTAGCAACATGCTCACAAACTGGGCACTATACTCCAGCAGACACGTCAAAAATGCTGGCACTAGCTGTAATATATCGTGTTATAAGTACTGTGTATAGAAGGCTGTATGCTAGAACGATTTAAACAATATGCAAATTATATTTAATTGTGAAAAATGTGCACTTAAAACACAAATATATTTTTTTGCTTGGGTGCATTTTATTTTATTTATACCATATCAAGTTTTATGCCGCACAATCTCCGAAAATCTGTACCATTATTAAAATTAATATATTTCTTTCGTTTAAGGTAAGCAAATGTGTACTTTATTGAAAAGTGACGTTTCAATTCTTGGCATTCAGAATTTGTCGTAGACGTGGGAGAGTTCTCGTGGAAATAGTGTGTTTCTCAATGGCATAAAACAGCACGATTCGGCATTACTTATGCAGAGGAGCAAGAGTTTACTCACGTAATCTGCCTCTTATATTCATTTTCGGATTGGGATTTCTATCAGACGCTTTTTCATGCTTTGTTTCCATTGAAAGGTGTACATGCACTTATAAATTGGCTCATGTGCTGATTAAATCCAAAAGTTTGTTTGGAGCTGTTTCTTTCTGACAGAGAATTAAAAAATTTGCATCAGAGATTAGTCTTCGACACTGGAAGGTCGTAAAAATGCATTATCGTTTTCGGAAAGAGATGGCAACAGAGGAAACTTTTCTTGCGGAACTCTAGTTTCTCCCGAGATTGTTAAGGGATTAGGTACAGCTTAGGCCTATAGCAGTAAAATTGTGGAAATATTCAACATTTTTCTCCTCCATTACTGTACCTTGAACAATCATGAAAATTAGTATGTGTAAAACGCTGTCATTCTGCTACATAAAAAAATTACGATATAAAAAATTATTTATATACATATAGGCCTATATACTGTATATATATTTTTTTTTAATTTATTATTTTTAATTCATTTCACTGTGCAGTGATGAAGCGTCTCCCACATATAATTGCTATAATTGTCCCTATTTTCAAATCAGGAGATAAAAAATGCATGAACAATTACCGACCAATATCTTTACTCTCATGTATATCTAAACTCTTAGAAAAATGCATAAAAAGTCGTCTATTAAATTATTTGGACAAATACAACGTACTTTCTTCAAATCAATTCGGTTTTAGAAATAAACTTGGCACAGATGACGCCATTTCATGTGTTACAAACAAAATCATATGTGAGTTAGACCGAGGGAATAAATGCTTGGGTATATTTTTGGATATTCGAAAAGCATTTGATACCGTTGACCATGATACTTTATTAAAGAAATTAAACTTGTTAGGCATTAATGGTCATGTTCTAAGTTTATTTAAGTCATATTTGAATAACAGAAATCAAGTAACTAAAATTGATAATGATTTTAGTTTTACTCAAAACATAAAATTAGGGGTCCCTCAGGGCACAGTTCTTGGTCCAATTTTATTCTTGATTTATATAAATGGTTTGTTATTAACAGATTTACGCAAATATAATGGGGTTATATATTCATATGCGGATGATACCGTAATTCCTTTTGGTGAACAATCTTGGGAAGGCACTTATATTAATGCGAATAATGGATTACATGTAATTAAAGAGTGGTTTGATTCAAACGCTCTTTCCTTAAACACATCCAAAACAACTGTTGTTCCATTTTCACTAAGGTCCAGTGGTCTTCAAGCTCCTCAATCTTCCTTTAGGCTCAAAATTCATCATTCAGATTGTTCTTCTCAAAATTATGATTGTCTCATATTAACCGAATCCTCAGAAGTTAACTATTTAGGCATTACGATCGACCAACACTTACGATGGAACAAATATATTACATATTTATGCAATAGATTACGTAAAACAATTTATATCTTTGTTATATTTCGGTCATATTTACCAATGAATATGTTACGTCTCATTTATTTAGCTTTATTTCAATCCATTCTCCAGTATGGAATTTTAGGGTGGGGAAATGCTTGTAATTCTAACCTCACTCCACTAATACTTATTCAGAAAAAAAATCATTAAAATATGCCTTAATAAACCAATTGATTACTCATCTGAGCTTTTGTTTACTGATTTTAATGTTTTGAAAATTAAACAGATTTATTATATTGCCTTATTAATCTTCATACATAAAAACCGTAATAAATTCAAGTTGTATCATCATAAATATGGAACTAAAAGATCCGATTTTATACGACTAGAGGAACCAAAGTGTTTCACAAGCACAGCTCTGAGCCATGGTACCTACTTTGGTCCAAGGTTATACAATAAAATAATTCATAAATATCCAGATTTGCAAAATTTTTGTATCAGGAATTTCAAAAATAGCGTTAGGAATTTAATTTTTAAAGAATATATATTGATTTAATATGTATATGTATTTGTATGACTTAAATTGTTAAAATTGAAATTGTATTTTTAAATTTAATTTAATCCTGTAATTTTTTTTTCTTGACCCAGTTTGTGTCAAAAGATTATCTTTGTGTTTAGATATCTCCCTGAGCACGAGTTTTTTACTCCTTCAGGGAAGAACTAAGATTGTATTTCTGTCAATGTTATTTTATTAACAATAAACATAACTCTAAAACTATCCAACATTGTGTGATGAAATTTTTTTGTGTATTAATGTATGCCATATCTACAATTTGATGCAAGACCATTTCGCTACCTTTAATACTCGTATGTTGTCTGATAAAAAAATTAATTCATTAAAATAATTGTCAAATATCAGTATTTTCTTCCAACAAAAAAATATATATTATTTATTAACGAATGTATCTGAAGGACCATGATATTGCAAACATGAGTTTCAGCAATAAAATAAAAGAGAGAGAAAATGAGAAAGTTAACAAGTTTATGAGTTATGAGGGAAACACTTCATCACTGCACAGTGATCTACCATCATTATGAATTTTGGGGAAAAAAATGTTTTTTCTAATAGTAAAAGTACTTTTTTTCATATAGCAGATAGACAGTGTTTTACACATACCAGTTTTCATTACTGTACAACGAAAAGTAATGGAGGAAAAGAATATTGAATATTTCCAAAAATTTTACTGCTCTAAGCTGTACCTAACCCCTTAAATTATAATACCGGAAAGTTCACGGAAAAAGTGTCGGATGGCTCGCCAGTGCTTTCTAGCGGCAGGCATTGTAGGCGGCGAGGATGAAGTGACGAATAGCGCGTTGAACTGTGATAAGAGCTTTGTTCTTCAACAAACACATGATGCCGTAAGGATTATTCTCATTATAGTTGTAGCCTACACAATGTCAGTTAAATGTGGAAATGTTTGTTCTATGTTTTGTAAAAACTATGCCTAGCAAAATATGCTAGATCTTTCTTCAGATTTCCAAAAGATAGAGATAGGGAGTAGTCATGTAAACACCAGTAGAATATTACTTTTTTGATACAAGATGATGATGATGATGATGACGACGATTATTATTATTATTATATTAATACCGCTTGTACTACCGGTACTACAGTTATTTGCTTTTGTCTTTTAGGTTTGCCATGCTCATATAGGTAATTAAACGCAGACACACGTTAATTAATGAGGTTTAATAGGGCGCGTCAGCTACTATCGCTATTTGCGTCCTTATCTAAACTTCTTTAAAAAACAAAACACAAACAATATCATCAGCAAAATGCGAGCACTAATTAAAAACGCTGTCAACATTTCTAGACGAAAATAATAATAATAATAATAATAATAATAATAATAATAATAATAATAATAATAATAATAATAATAATAATGATTTATTTTAGCTGGCAGAGTTAAGGCCGTAAGGCCTTCTCTTCCACTCAACCAGCAAAAAGTGTATATACATATGCATGAACTTACAAATAATTCAACAATTTGATTTAGATGAGAGTTACAGTTAAAATTAGAGGGATAGAATATAAATATGTACAAAAATCACAAAATGTATTCAGATCACTTTTGATTATCGGACTTCAATAACTATAATTCGAAACATTAGGAATAAGTAAAAGTAGAGTGTAATAAATTGCAAAAGTATACCGAAGTTTCAAATTAGTCGTAGGATTGTTAATTTTTAATAAGCTACTCTGTTTTTAATAACAGGCTGAAGATAATAGTGATTCATTCACTGAATTTAATAGCTCCTTCTTCCGAAAATATGAGTTAAAATCAAACCACAATTAAAGAATCGCGAAGGTCTCAAATAAACATATTAGATCTTGCATCGAGGAAGCTGCGGTTTTTCTGATATTAGACAGAAACGACAGACCATACTCCTCCATCGAGTAATTAGATAGTTCATTAGCAATGACATATTCTCTGTATTAAGTGAATCAGTTACTAAACTGAATAAATCTACTTTACATTGTCCATATAAAACACAATTTCTTTATAACCTAGTTTATCCGTATAAACAATTGAAAGTCTTTACTTTTTTATCCAAATAGAGTGTCTTGGGATGCGCAACATAAAAATGTGAATTGATTTTGTGAAGAAAGTGGACTCATGTTTTTTTCATAATAAGTGATTCAGATGTTATTTGGACAAATAATTTGCCTAGTCCTATATTTTAAAGGCATTATTAATATTTCACTAATTTAAGATCATTTTTTTACGATTCAAGAAATTCTAAAAGATAAAAACTGGCTCCAGCGGAAATGACAGCTCTAAACACAGTAAGTCCAAATGCCGATTTAATTAAAATTGTTCAAGATGATGAATTGATTAGTCACAAGTGTGCTTAAAAAGAAGGAAATGGGGAAACGATATTCCAGTTATGATGAAAGTTTAGCCGCAACATTCCATTAATGTTCACCTCAAGACGAAAGATTTCTAAGAAGAAAATTATGTTTACCAACAGTTAGATCTCTAAAAAATTGACATCTTAAATTTGGTATAGGCTCGGTATAAATCGCACCATTCTACAATTAATTATTAAAAATAAAATTCCGATATTGTACCACTGAATGAAAAGGTTGTAACTATTATTGTTGAAGATAAAATATCTTTGAAGGAAAATATAACTTATAATGCTAAAACAGACACTTTAAGGGTTTCGTTGAATTAGGTATAGACAGGTCTAATCAACAAACTTCAACTGACGTAAAAATTTCAGAAATGCCATTTGCAAACCAAGCAATGATTTTCATTATTCGAGGAATGTGCAAATTTTTAAAACAAAGTATAAGTTATTTTCTATTAAAATATACAGGTCTGCTGAAATTTTAAAATCACATCTGTTCGATGTGGAAGATAAAATACAAGATACAGGCTTCATCCCTAAAGCAGCGACTGTGCCAGTATCTTCACTGGCAAATATTTCAATGTAATAATAAATTGTTACATCAAAAATAAAATGGATAACCATTAGCCAAGGAACGAAATACGCGATGTATGAAAGTTTCTAAAGTCATGCACAACTAAATCATAATTACATTTCAAAATATGAGAATTGTTTCATTTCATTTCTATTCCAACAATTTTGTAATTTCTTATTAATTTAAAATGTTGTGAATCTTGTGACTCTAAATAAAACTATTGATTTGCATTTTTTTATTGACATCAAATGAACACCTTTCCGTTTTTCCTCACGTAACCTAGCATGCCGCAAGGAGTGTATAAACAATCCAAGCCGCTAGATAGCAGCACAGTCACTTTTCTCCGCCGAATGCAATGCTAAACCGGCAAGCTTTCCAGTATCATTATTATAGAGTATTTGATTGTACTCCAAACACACAACACGAATTCTCGATAAGGGAACAAATGGGGAATGTAAACTTATGGATGGGTTCATGAATAGTTTTAGATAATTCTGCTCACAAATTTTGTAATGAATGGATAGTTAGATAGGAGGATGTGTGGGTAGGAGACGACAGAAACAATTTATTGAATTCAAGGAGTATATCATATTTTGAAAAAGAGAAAAGAAGAACAGATATGTCCTATGATCTTTTCAATTACTTATCATATTATTTTCTTCTAAACTCATTTTTACTTTGAGAAATTATATATATTATCATATAATATATATAATTATATATATATCACCACGGCATGGCGCGTCCTCAGGTTGCGGATAGAGGAGACGGCCTCCAGATATGGAGGGTAGCTGCGAATATATTGAATAAGCAGTCGTGGACAGCCGATAAGGGGTGGTCCTCCAGCTTGGGGGTTGGGCGAAGGGCTAACAACCCATCACCGTAAAAAACAGCTTGTTACGTATCCCTATAAGAAATTGTACCAGAACAATGGAAGGAGTCCATAATTGTACCTATTTTTAAAAAGGGGGACAAAACCAACTGTGGTAACTTTCGAGGAATATCACTTTTGTTGACGTCGTACAAAATTTTGTCCAATATTCTTTTGAGAAGATTAACTCCGTACGTAGATGAAATTATTGGGGATCATCAGTGCGGTTTTCGGCGTAATAGATCGACTATTGATCAGATTTTTTGTATTCGACAGATAATGGAGAAAAAATGGGAGTATAAGGGTACAGTACATCAGTTATTCATAGATTTCAAAAAGGCTTATGACTCGGTTAAGAGGGAAGTATTATATGATATTCTTATTGAATTTGGTATTCCCAAGAAACTAGTTCGATTAATTAAAATGTGTCTCAGTGAAACGTACAGCAGAGTCCGTATAGGTCAGTTTCTATCTGATGCTTTTCCAATTCACTGCGGGCTAAAGCAAGGAGATGCACTATCACCTTTACTTTTTAACTTCGCTCTAGAATATGCCATTAGGAAAGTTCAGGATAACAGGCAGGGTTTGGAATTGAGCGGGTTACATCAGCTTCTTGTCTATGCGGATGACGTGAATATGTTAGGAGAAAATACACAAACGATTAGGGAAAACACGGAAATTTTACTTGAAGCAAGTAGAGCGATCGGTTTGGAAGTAAATCCCGAAAAGACAAAGTATATGATTATGTCTCGTGACCAGAATATTGTACGAAATGGAAATATAAAAATTGGAGATTTATCCTTCGAAGAGGTGGAAAAACTCAAATATCTTGGAGCAACAGTAACAAATATAAATGACACTCGGGAGGAAATTAAACGCAGAATAAATATGGGAAATGCGTGTTATTATTCGGTTGAGAAGCTCTTATCATCCAGTCTGCTGTCGAAAAATCTGAAAGTTAGAATTTATAAAACAGTTATATTACCGGTTCTTCTGTATGGTTGTGAAACTTGGACTCTCACTTTGAGAGAGGAACAGAGACTACGGGTGTTTGAGAATAAGATTCTTAGGAAAATATTTGGGGCTAAGAGGGATGAAGTTACAGGAGAATGGAGAAAGTTACACAACACAGAACTGCACGCATTGTATTCTTCACCTGACATAATTAGGAACATTAAATCCAGACGTTTGAGATGGGCAGGGCATGTAGCACGTATGGGCGAATCCAGAAATGCATATAGAGTGTTAGTTGGGAGACCGGAGGGAAAAAGACCTTTAGGGAGGCCGAGACGTAGATGGGAGGATAATATTAAAATGGATCTGAGGGAGGTGGGGTATGATGATAGAGACTGGATTAATCTTGCACAGGATAGGGACCGCTGGCGGGCTTATGTGAGGGCGGCAATGAACCTTCGGGTTCCTTAAAAGCCATTTGTAAGTATGTAAGTAAGTAAGAAATTATATATATTTATTTTAAAAAGTGCAATTTAAGTATTGAAAACCCTGTATTATATGAGAAAAATAATGAACATTGGTTTTTTAAATTTTGGATGAAAAATATATTGTGAAACAAAAAGATAGGCTTATCTAATATCTAGATGCGTTTCTTATTGTGAGAATAATCTTCCGTTGTTCACAAGGCGACTTCAAATAAATATTTAGTCATCATCATCATCATCATCATCCAAACATGTATTAGGCCATCTTTTCGCAGGACGTTCTTTTGATCTTTTCTCTGGCGTTCTGTAACGGAGTATCATTTCTGGGATTCTTCTGTTACTCAACCTGTTGACATGGTTTATTCATATTTCTCTCTGTGTTCCAATGTATTCTAATAATATATTTAGTTTGTTACTAAATCCACGTGACAGTATATTTCGTACGTGAGTAGTATTCTCATTGTTCAGTATCTGTACCCGCAGACTCACGAATAAGCAGATGCAAACACACGAAACGGATCCATGTACACCTAACTTGTACTCAAAGTAACTAAATGCAGGACTCCACTGAAAAGAATATATACTAAACTTTATAACCCACCAGAGAGATGGGGAGAAATTTACTTTCTTTAGTATATGACTAGTATGTGTTGTGTGTTTTTTGTCAACTGTCCGTCAACACGGACACGGGACTTCAGCAGAATAACTCATAATATCTTTATGTGGTTTAATAACACTGCTTAACAAATTTTAACTTTCATTTTGCGCTGGGCATTTGATACGTTTCCTATATAATTTGAACCTCCTGAATACGAATATGACAATAAAAACAGTTGTTTGTTACGATTTTTTTTAGAAAATTTAGAATTTATATCTACTGAAAACGCTGCTTTATATAATGAAAATGAAGTCAAAAACTCACTGTTCAGAAGATTATAGCTTTCTTTTCCTGCACTTTCTTTTATACTGGACATCAGGTACATCACGAGCTGAAATCCAACAATAGTCTGCTAGCATATTAGTACTCCACTGTCCTTGGGATCTTTTTTCCATAGTTGAAATTTCTTGATGAAAGCGCTCACCATGCTCATCACTGAAGTCGCCACAATTCTCGCGGAAAAAGTCAAGATGGAGTGAAGGAAATGAATTTTCAGGGAAATGTACAACCCATAGTTTCATAAACCAACAATAAATTTTTCACTTGTTCTTCATAGTTCTTACTTCTACGGTTACCCAGAAAATTTAATACAATCTCCTTGAATGCATTGCAGGCGGCTCTCTCATTTCTTTCCAACA
Organism: Periplaneta americana; assembly: GCF_040183065.1. Taxonomy (NCBI): domain Eukaryota; kingdom Metazoa; phylum Arthropoda; class Insecta; order Blattodea; family Blattidae; genus Periplaneta; species Periplaneta americana. The sequence goes on from NC_091130.1 coordinate 98,053,242, forward strand.
AAGTTTCGAAGTGATTGTCCTTCATTATGTCTCTAATTTTTGGTCGATTGAAAACTCCCTCTTTTGTTTTTGAGTCACTAATAGCAGAATATTTTTCCTGGATATATTTAAATGTTTCAGTTTCATGATTCACCCTTTTAACAAAATTCTTCTTTAACCTTAAGTTAATATGTAAAGGTGATAAAATTACTTTACTTTGAGGTACAAGGGGTTGATGTATAATATGTTTCTTCCCTGACTCTAGTGATTGTCGTGTTGGCCATACTCTTATTTCATAATTCTTATCTAGAGCGCGACTGTCCCATTCGCACAGAAAGCAGCAAAATTATGTGTAGCCTAATTACATTCCAAGAAGCAATGCTACAATCTTCAAATCCGCACATATAAACCATTCGTACTTTGAATATTATCACTAATGTACACTTTACAGAAATACACATCTTACACAGAATACTAGCACCACGAAAATCTCCTGGTAAACTGAAGCGATTTCATACGGTGAACCTGTTTCTCCCCCCTCCAAATAGAACTGAAGAGAATAATAAAACAATTTCCGCTTCTAGAAGTGGTTCTGACAGAATGGTCTATTTCAAAATATAAACTATAGTAATGTCATTAAAGCTCACAGTGAAAGAAATATACATCTCAAGTAAAATCGGGTAAACTCAAGTGAATTCATACCGCGAATCTGCTCCTCCAAAGCGCAATAAAATAATTTCCGTTTCTACAAGTGCTTCTAATATGGTAGCCAACTTATACTAATATTGTTTTCACATAATGGGTCGTCACATTTGTAAAACAAATTAGTTACATACGAAATACGGTAATTTTTTTAATAAAATGCATAGAAAATGAATTATATTGCGCATCTCGAAAACTCGAACTGATGGAACATTTTGCTCGTTATTTTTTAATTCAGGAGGCCAAAATTAGTAAGAATTTGTTAGTTTTATGTCTGGCGCAAAATGACTCTTGGCCAATGTTATTTGGCTTGATAAAATGGCTATGAAACTTAATATTACAGTCATTCGATTGCCATATATCGAATGTTATGCTTCTTTACAAATCAGTGATAGAATTTTGTACCAGTACTTCGCCATCTTAGGTGGTTGGAAGAAAAATGAAGCTTAAATGTTTGGAAGTGGACCAACCTACATACTGAATATGCATAAAAGAAAACTATATGGTATGAATATACACAGATAAGTTATTATTTAAATAATAATAAGCTTGGTTGGCAGAGTTGGTATAGCGCTGGCCTTTTATGTTCGAGGTTGCGGCTTCGATCCCAGTCGAGGTCGATGGCATTTAAGTGTGCTTAAATGCGACAACACTTAAAAGATATAACAGGCTCATGTCAGTAGAATTACTGGCATGAAAAAGAACTCCTGCGGGAAGAAATTCCGGCACACCGGCGACGTTGATATAGCCTTGGAAATTGCGATCATCGTTAAATAAAACATAACATTTAACATTCAAATAATCTAATGATAATTAGGAAACTGTGCGAGTCTGTCGTAACGTGCAGTTCCAAATTCATTTATTGTGTTCTATCACCTCACATCTTTTGAGACGATTGGAAACACAATGTACAACTATAACTTATCGCAGAAATAGCACACCATCCTTCCTTCTGCAGAATTACAGCAGAAAATGAAGTCTGTATTAAAGATAAGTGATGAAGATTATCCTAGGTAGCCGATTCTTGAGATCTATCCAGCATAGAGAATGATGGATTTATGTTCATTCTAATTCCTAGAGTCAATTACACTAGCACAGCCTGCATTGCATTAATACATGGACAAGTTTTGGATCTGGAGTGTCTGCTGCGTTGGAGAGGATTAATGCCTGTAACGGAAGGATTTCGATGTCATGTACGACATGTGATTGCAGTTGCTCTGACAAAGGGACCGGATCAGTGGAGAAACTGATTTGTATCCTAGAGGACAGTTGGTCATAAATCTCGATTAGATTACTTTCCCAAACCCATATGTAGCACTTCAACTTGTTCCTTACAGCTCAAGGAAACTTGTTCTTACTGCATTAATAAGAGTTCGATTGCGGCCATGTCCTACGAGATTCGTATAAGAAAATGCAGCTATCTGTTAGGTTTGTTCCAGGTACTTCTGGTATAATAGTAATAATAATAATAATAATAATAATAATAATAATAATAATAATAATAATAATAATAATAATAGTAATAATAATAATAATACTTATTTACTGGCTTTTAAGGAACCCGGAGGTTCATTGCCGCCCTCACATAAGCCCGTCATCGGTCCCAATCCTGTACAAGATTAATCCAGTTTCTATCAACATACCCTACCTCCCTCAAATCCATTTTAATATCATCCTCCCATCTACGTCTAGGCCTCCCCAAAGGTCTTCTTCCCTCCGATCTCCCAACTAACACTTGTGCGTCCATTTCATCTGCAATATTCGTCGGGCTGATCACGTAACACCATCCCTCGAAATGTTGACTAGGCTCCGTCTAGAAGATCGTAGGAAAATCCACTGTCTTTCCCTTCCCTTTTACATATTGCATTTCTCCACTCCTATCTTGCGTCTCGTTTTCAAAATTTATCCACCATCATAACCTAGACATACGATCACAACACTCCTCAATATTATCCATTCCCTCCCACCGAACATCCTCGTATTCATCTTCTTTCACTGTGGCTGTTTCTCGGCTTTGGAATTACCTACCGACTAATGTCAGGGACTGTCAGACATCAACCCAATTTAAGAACAGACTAACGAAATGTTTTTCTAACAAATCTTGTTAACAATAATAGCTGTTTCAGGTTTCTCAATGTTTAATGGTTATATATCACAGAATAAATATTTATTATCTCATTATTATTATTACTATTATTATTATTATTATTATTATTATTATTATTATTATTATTATCATTATTTCTTACCATGTTTATTATTGTCACACTAACATTACTTATCCAACTTTCATCATTTACTTTCATGTTGTTTTATGGTCTAGATATTAATGTCATAACTATGTAACTAATTGTATTCAATTAGAATTAGAGTCTGTCTGGGTGGAAGAGAAGGCGTACTGGCCTAAGCTCTGGCAGTTTAAATAAATAAATAAATTATTATTATTATTATTATTATTATTATTATTATTATTATTATTATTATTATTATTATTATTATTATTATTATTATTATATGCATTTCTGGACCATGTATTGTGGGTCCCTATCACCACGGCATGGCGCGTCCTCAGACTGCGGATCGAGGTGACGGCCTCCAGATATGGAGGGTAGCTGCGAATATATTGAATAAGCAGTCGAGGAAAGCCGATAAGGGGTGGTCCTCCAGCTTGGGGGTTGGGCGAAGGGCTAATAACCCATCACCGTAAAAAACAGCTTGTTACGAAACCTAATAGTAAGCCTCGGAATGGGACTGATTCTCCGGCACGACCACAGCAAAGGAAAAAGGTTATAAGATTTGGTACATGGAACGTAACTAGTCTTTATACAGGGACATCATTTTATTTTTACTTCAATTTTTATTGTACCCGAGTTTTGGAATGTACTTCACTCCCACCCCTTCTACTAGTAAACTTCTAACCGTTCACGACACAGAGCCGAGGGCGCGTAAGCTGTACTGAGTTACTGAGTATAGTACGTTTCAGAAATATGTTCGCGTTTTACAGTGACGAAAGAGCTTTCAATATTGAATCATATTTTCGTACGGGTACTGTCGTCCGTTTCCCTATGTCGCATCCCTGTTTCCCCCACCTGCTTCTGTTCGCCCCTTTGTAAAGTCTAGTAGCTGGGCTATCTTAGCTCTTTTCTGAAAACATTAATTTCTGTTAGGAATTGGACGTCTACGTAATATTATACAACTGTTTAAAATAACTTAAATAAAAGGGCCTCCTTAAGTAACTGTCACGTGATTCCCCCCCCTTTCTACAACCCTGCGACAAAACCACTTGAACGGACAGTAGATAGCATTTCTGAGTGATTTTATCTTTTCGGATCGGGCAGAAGTGAAGATTGAATTTACAGTACGTAAAGTACTCTTTTATAGAGTAGGTACAGAATTATTTCAACATGAGTTACTCGTACGAAGGACGAAACTGGTAATTGGAATTAGGTACAATAGTCTATAGTGCGATAATATGGACAAAAGAACTGAAGCCTATATCGAAATGAACGGCCACCATTTTCTAAAATGTGTTTAAATATCCATATTATAATTATTTTTCAATTTAACTTCATTCTCTATATAGTACGCTAATGTGCTGTAACAGTACAATATACACTGCATAATTAATACTTCCGAATGGATAGCTCAATTCGTGTGTAAAACACTAAGTGTTAATACAGTACTGTATTTTGATTAAACAAAAACCTAATGAAAATTATCAAACTCAAAATTGCTATATTTCCTAGTTTACATAAATGGATGAACTACTTTTCTTCCCTCCTATACCTAGTAAAGTGGTTTGTATTTTACGCCAGTATCATCGAACTCCGTCGTGGAAAGGGTAACAAACGGCGTTTCCTGTTTCAATCCTTAATAGAAAGGTATAGCCAGGTTAATATTAAAAATGTTAGTAAAAATAAAATGATGTCCCTGTAGAACAGGTGGGGCAACATTAGTAGCAAAAGAACTAGCTAGATATAGAATAGACTTCGTGGGAGTACAAGAGGTTAGGTTAGATGGGAATGGCATATCACAAATAAACGATTACTTACTGTATTATGGGGAAGGAAACGATAATCACCAATTAGGAACAGGATTCTTTGTACACAAAAGAATAAAATCAGCAGTAAAAAAGGTCGAATTTATCAGTGACAGGTTATCGTATTTAGTATTAAGGGTAGATGGTGCCATATCGTAGTTATAAATGCTCACGCCCCTACAGAAGAGAAAGACGACCATATAAAGGAAAGATTCTATGAGGAATTGGAACACACTTTTGATCAGTTACCTAGATATCACATGGAAGTTTAATTGGGGGATTTCAATGCTAAAGTAGGACGGGAGGATATTTTTAAACCAAAAATTGGAAAAGAGAGCCTACACATAGGTAGTAATGACAATGGAGTTAGGTAAGTCAAATTTGCAACATCAAAAAATTTAATTGTCAAGAGTACAACATTCCCCCATAAGGATATACATAAATATACTTGGACATCTCCAGACGGAATGACTCATAACCAGATGGATAACATCTTGGTAGATAAAAGAAGGCACACTAGTATAGTAGACATTCGAACTTTCAGGGGGGCAGACAGTAATTCTGACCATTATTTGGTAATTGGAGAATTAAGAGAAAGACAATCAGTAGCCAAGCGAGTAGAGCAACACGCTAGTATTAGTAGATTCAATATTTTGAAATTAAAGGGCGAGGAAACAAAGCAACGTTATCAGGTAGAAATTTCAAATAGGTTTGCTGCTTTAGCAACTGCTGACGAAGCTGAGGAAGAGTTAGATGTCAATAGCGTGTGAACACAATATCCGAGATAATATCAAAATTGCAGCTGAGCAGAGCATAGGTTATCATGAAATAAGAAAAAGAAACCATGGTTTGATGAAAATTATTCCATTGTGGTAGATAGAAGGAAACAGGCAAAATTGAAATTCTTACAGGATCCAATCGTGGAGAATAGAGATAATTATTTCAATGAAAGATGGGAAGCAAGTCGTACATTTAGGAATGAAAGGAGAGATTACTTGAAGGAAAACCTGAATAAGGTAGAAACAAATAGTAAGAATAAAAACATTAGAGATTTATATAAGGGTATAAAGGAATTTAAAAACGGATATCAGCCAAGGGTAAACGTGATCAAGGATGAGAATGGTGACTTACTTGCAGATTGTCATTCAATCCTGAAGAGATGGAAAAACTATTTTGGGCAACTACTAAATATACATAGGCCAAATAGAAATGATCAGGACGAAATTCAAATACAAACTGCTGAGCCATTCATACCGGAGCCCTCACTTTCTGAAATCGAAATTGCGATAGAAAATCTGAAAAAGTAGAAGTCTCCAGGTATTGATCAAATTCCAGCAGAATTAATACAAGAAGGTGGAAGGGCATTATCTAGCGAAATTTATAAACTTGTACTTGCAATTTGGGAAAAGGAAATTGTACCAGAACAATGGAAGGAATCCATAATCGTACGTATTTTTAAGAAGGGGGACAAGACTAACTGTAGTAACTTTCGAGGAATATCACTTTTGTTTACGTCGTACAAAATTTTGTCGAATATCCTTTTGAGAAGATTAACTCCATATGTAGATGAAATTATTGGGGATCATCAGTGTGGTTTTAGGCGTAATAGATCGACTATTGATCAGATTTTTTTTATTCGACAGATATTGGAGACAAAATGGGAGTATAAGGGTACAGTACATCAGTTATTCATAGATTTCAAAAAGGCGTATGATTCGGTTAAGAGGGAAATATTATATGATATTCTTATGGAATTTGGTATTCCAAAGAAACTAGTTCGATTAATTAAAATGTGTCTTAGTGAAACTTACAGCAGAGTCCGTATAGGCCAGTTCCTATCTGATGCTTTTCCAATTCACTGCGCGCTAAAGCAGGGAGATGTACTATCACCTTTACTTTTTAACTTCGCACTAGAATATGCCATTAGAAAAGTTCAGGATAATAGACAGGGTTTGGAGTTGAATGGGTTACATCAGCTTCTTGTCTATGCGGATGACGTGAATATGCTAGGGGAAAATCCACAAACGATTAGGGAAAACGCGGAAATTCTAGTTGAAGCAAGTAAAGCGATAGGGTTTGGAAGTAAATCCCGAAAAGGCTAAGTATATGGTTATGTCTCGTGGCCAGAATATTGTACGAAATGGAAATATAAAAATAGGAGATTTATCTTCCGAAGAGGTGGAAAAATTCAAATATCTTGGAGCAACAGTAACAAATATAAATGACACTCGGGAGGAAATTAAACGCAGAGTAAATATGGGAAATGCGTGTTATTATTGGGTTGAGAAGCTTTTGTCATCTAGTCTTCTGTCAAAAAATCTGAAAGTGAGAATTTATAAAACACTTATATTACCTGTTGTTCTGTATAGTTGTGAACCTTGGACTCTCACTTTGAGAGAAGTACAGAGATTAAGGGTGTTTGAGAATAAGATTCTTAGGAAAATATTTGTGGCTAAGAGGGATGAAGTTACAGGAGAATGGAGAAAGTTACACAACGCAGAGCTGGACGCATTGTATTCTTCACCTGACAGAATTAGGAACATAAAATACAGACGTTTGAGATGGGCAGGACATGTAGCACGTTTGGGCGAATCCAGAAATACATCTATAGAGTGTTAGTTGGGAGGCCGTGGGGAAAAAGACCTTTGGGGAGGCCGAGACGTAGATGGGAAGATAATACTAAAATGGATTTGAGGGAGGTGGGATATGATGGTAGAGACGGCATTAATCTTGCTCAGGATTGGGACCAATGGCGGGCTTATGTGAGAGCGGCAATGAACCTCCGGGTTCCTTAAAAGCCAGTAAGTAAGTAAGTATGCATGTCTGGATTCGTCCGTACGTGCTACATGCCCTGCCCATCTCAAACGTCTGGAATTAATATTCCTAATTATGTCAGATGAAGAAAACAATGCGTGTAATTCTGTGTTATGTAACTTTCTCCATTCTCCTGTAACTTCATCCCATTTAGCCCCAAATATTTTCCTAAGAACCTTATTATGAAACATCCTTAATCTCTGTTCCTCTCTCAAAGTGACAGTCCAAGTTTCACAACTATACAGAACAATCGGTAATATAATTGTTTTATAAATTTTAACTTTCAGATTTTTGACAGAAGACTAGATGACAAAAGCTTCTCAACCGAATAATAACAGATATTTTCCATATTTATTCTGCGTTTAATTTCCTCCCAAGTGTCATTAATATTTGTTACTGTTGCTCCACCATATTTGAATTTTTCAACCTCTTCGAAGGATAAATCTCCAATTTTTATGTTTCCATTTTGTACAATATACTGGTCACTAGACATCATCATATACTTTGTCTTTTCGGGATTTACTTCCAAACCTATCGCTTTACTTGCTTCAAGTAAAATTCCCTAATCTCCTAACATATTCACGTCATCCGCATAGACAAGAAGCTGATGTAACCTGTTCAATTCCAAACCCTGCCTGTTATCCTGAACTTTCCTAATGGCATATTGTAGAGCGAAATTAAAAAGTAAAGGTGATAGTGCATCTCCTTACTTTAGCCCACAGTGAAAAGCATCAGATAATAATAATAATAATAATAATAATAATAATAATAATAATAATAGTGGCGCGACCAGAATTTGGTTGTGGGAGGGTTTTGAATTTTTTTTTAACTCGCTATAATTCTGAACATACGGTAACAAAACTTAACTGTTTCATTATTTATAATTTTAGTTTGAATGAAACAGAACTTCTCATTGGACTAGATAGGTCTGCGACTAAAGCAAAGAGAAATCATTTGCTGCTGAGTTCACATGGACACAATGTAGCATACGCTTTCTCGTCAACAATGCAGTTATAAACGTTATGAACAATGCGTTATCATAACATGCTAGTACCGTAAAAAACCTTTTGAGTGTATCTTCATATTATCGTTTGTTGTGCTGATGCGTAAACATGAAATGTAATTATTTCCCGCTGCAGCTCGTTTCGTTCCACTTTACCCTAAGGATGTAGGTTTCATTTCATCGCACTTCTTTTAATGTAGGCACAGTCAGAACTCAAAATTCTTGGGTTGGCAATGCTGTACGGCAGGAGTCGGCAAAAATGTCATCGTGATCACTAGCAATAATGACGTCGCAGGGCCAGCGCCGTGAACTGTCTTCGCTTCATCCCTCCCTTACGTCCAACTCCCCTACAACTCCAGGACATAAGTATCTATCAGTGGCGAATTACTTGCTTAGATTTTGATTTCTTATTTTCTCAAAATCTTCTACGTCCATTCGGAAACGTGTGTTTAAGGAAGAATGGGAGGAACAGTAATTTTTGTGCATATGTGACATTGTAGATGCCTCTTGTGTTCTAAAATTCTAATAGGCACTTTTCAATCAAACATCTAGAGACATTATGACACGCCATAATATTATCATAAAATCATAGGTTAACAAGAATATATCCAATGTAATTGTAAACGGAAATGTATACGGTAGGACATAAGTATGAACATAATTCTCTTTTCATAGGGCTGGACGGGACGAAACAATTAAAACGTAAAAAAGAACTGAATTCAAATAACAGTTCCGGTAGTAAAATATGATGAAACAAGCTATGAGTCAAAAGGAACTCCATGCAGGTTATGTTATTGCTTTGGAAATCGCAAAATCATTGAAGTGTTATAATGAAGGACAGTTCATTAAAGAATGCATGAATAAAGTTGCTCACATTATTTGTCCCGAATAATCTGATGTGTTTAATTAACAGTATGAAATTATCCACATGAACAATACAAAGGAGGATAAGGTCCTATATTGAAACACTAGTTGAACGAGAAATAAAATCGAAGTTGCATAAATAATGGTCCAATCTCTCTCTTTTGTTGGAAACACAGATATTGATACAGTAGGATTGGTAATGTTCAGCCGCGGAGTTATGAAGGATCTCTCTGTATTACAATATTTGCTCGGTGTCATTGCACAGGAGAGGAGTTATTCCAAGCATGAAGAAAATATATAGACGAAATGAATCTGAACATAAAGCAACTTGTATCTGTAGTAACATACGGATTCGAAATACGACTTAAAAAAAATTCTACTAGGTGGAGTAACATGTTATTAAGAGAGCTGGAAATAACTGAGGACATGAAACGTTGCCATTGTATAACACATCAAACTATCTTAGATTTATGCTCTCCACAGGAAATATGTGTAGTCCTAACATAGAACGCCTGCCGCTGCTATATTTGACTCTATATTCAATATATATCGGAACACTTGTTTTCTGAACGAAAACTGGTAAATTCTATACAACAATCGTGACTAGCAGACGAAATTTTACGAGCTGTATTAAGAGTGGCAATTTGTGGCTTATTTTCCTAGGTTGTTGTGGCACGTTAAAAATAAAGGTTTATAATATTATCACAGAATTATTTTATTGGTGTTGTGAAGATGAAAAGAATTGTCATTGTATTATATTAATTATGTATTATATTGTCTTGTATTGTAGTATTGTATTGCTTTGAATGGTATTGTATTGTATTGTATTAATTATGTTATATTCATAGCATTGTAGTAATTTTCTATCATACTGATTGAGTGGAAGAGAAGGCCGAATGGCCTTAACTCTGCCAGTTAAAATAAACCATTATTATTATTATTATTATTATTATTATTATTATTATTATTATTATATTACATCCATAAATCAGTAGTCTACGTCAGATGCTTGTGTTGAGAGTCCGCCACTGGGATCCGAACGGAGTGCTCTTTACTTCTCGATTGATATTATGTCTTATGTATTGCGGCTTGCGTCCAGTGATGTCATAGTGAGTACAAATTTGCCGACGGCTGCTGTACGGTGTACCCTATTGTAATCTATCTCGGCGGCAAAGAGTGCCTTTATTTAGTCTTAATAGTGGTGTATAGCAGCACATTTGCTATTTATAGTGTGAGAATAAAAGTAGCTTCAAAATGTAGGTCTTCGTACAAAGCATTTCAACGAATTCATTTTGAACAAATGCTCTTTATAGATCTAATTAAGTGTGTATTTTAATGTGCTAATATATTACAAACGGAGCTTTACGCAAGTTTGTGTATTTTACGTGTTAATATTTTATAAACATGAACTTTTAAGCAATAAAAAGTTACAGACGACAGGACACGGAAGTTTACAGGTAAACATATCATGAGAAACAGAAACTTTTTAATGTTGATAGAACAGGATATCATGTCCGTTAAAACATTTCATCATATCTAATGAACTGAAAACACAATTCGTACAGCATTCAAAATGTGATTTATATGTAAAAATTCTAAGTTGATAAGGGTTGAAATTAAATATAATAATAATAATAATAATAATAATAATAATAATAATAATAATAATAATAATAATAATGATAATAATGATAATAATAATAATAATAATAATAATAAAATTTAGGATGGTTTTTTTTGTTTTTTGAAATTGATCTGTTCAGACAGACAATTTATAGGAAACTTTTCAAAATGCCTCCTCCTGTTCCTTCTTTCATCCAAGAAGCCTTATAATATGCTTCTGCCGAAAATGAAGTTACACAAATTGGAGAACATTTATTATGTGAACGGCAACAGTCACATTGTCTTAATAATCTGTAGAATAAAACATAATTTTTCTCATAAATAAAGAATACATCATTGTTCCTGTTTTTTTTTTTTTGCGAAATGATAATACCCAAACATATAACAATATGTAGTGTCTCCTGAATAAATTATATCTCCAAATATGTAGAAAGTAGTTAATCATTTCAAAGCTTTTGTTAGATTATGAAATAGCATCACAAAATGCTGTCAGAATTAATGTCCTCAGTGTTAAAATTATAAAGTGTAAATTTCACTTACTTGTTAAAACAGAGTTGGCTTAGAAAAAGTAGAGGTAACAGTAGACCTATATCAAACTAGAAGCTCGGAAACAAAACAAATATGTGATTCGAAAGTGTTTAATATCTTTCATATTTTGGTCTTTCTTATTAACCACCATCAGACAATATAGATAGAAGGATGGATTACAATGGATAAAATAAGATATTAGGATGGAAGGAATCAGATAGGATTGATCAGGATGGATTAGGTCAGATAAGAGGGTGGATAAGAATGGATAAGATAAGATAGAAGAATGGATCAGATCAGATAGAAGAATGAATAGAGAGGCAGAAGGATGGGTCAGATCAGGTAGAAGGATAGATCAGATCAGATAGAAGGATGAATCACGATGAATCAGATTAGATATAAAGATGGATCAGATCAGACAGAAGGGTGGAGCAGGTAGAAGGGTCGATGAGAATGGTTCAAACCACATAGAAGGATGGATCAAGATGGGTCAGATCAGATAGAAGGCTGGATCAGATCAGATTTAAAGACGGATCAGATCAGATAGGAGGGTGGATCAGATCAGATAGAAGGATGGATCAGGATGGATGAGATCAGGTAAAAGGATGGATCAGATCAGAAAGAAGGATGGATCAGAATGGATCAGGTCAGATAGGAGGATGGATCATGCTGGATCAGGTGAGTTAGAAGGATGCATTACGATGGATCAGATCAGATAAAAGGATGGATCAAATGATATAGAATAGTAGATCAGGATATATATGATGAGACCAGATAGAAGGATAGATCAGGTTGGATCAGATGAGATAGGACGTTGGATCAGGATGGATGAGATCACATAGAGGATGGATGGATCACATCGGATACATAGATGGATCTGATGGGATAGAAAGGTGGATTAGGATGAATCAGATCAGAAAAAAAGTTGGATCGGAATGAATCAGATAGGTGGATGAATCAGATAGGTGGATGAATCAGGATGAATCCATCAGAATTTGCACGGATCAGAATGGATCGATGAGGACACAGATTATGTTGGATGAATCAGGTTATGGAAGGATCAGGGTGAATGTGTGAGGTTGGATCGATCAGGATATGAACGAATCAGGATCAGGATATAACTAAACCGGTCAGTATGGATTAGGATATGGACTGATCAGTATCGATTGTAATATGGACGGATTGGAACGGATGTTTCAGGATGGATGGATCAGGATGGATGGATTGATCAAAATATAGTTCGTATAGTGTGAAAATGCATAGAGACGCTTCTCAAATTTCAAAGAATACGAACATTTTCACGAGAGAACTGCGCTACAGATTCAGTTGAACGTTGTGCCTCAATTTCGCTCATTTAATTAGAGAAACGCAATCACGTTATTCAAATAGTAATGTGTCGTTGTTGCAGAAGTCACTCGAATTTAATGTCCGATCTATACAAGTTTTCGACATCGCCTGGAAGTTTATTCAAAAGGAATGGCTGGCATTGAATTTGTAGAGGATATAGTTATGTGAAGGAAGCTGTTGGAATCTGAACTGATAAACAATCACTGCTGCTGCCTTACCTAATAAACTGGAGCAGCAGCTAGCCGTTTCCGTAATGTTCACATATTTTTTTCATACTACGTTTGGTTCTGACATCTCCATTCCCATAAGGATACGTAGAATAGTTCCTGGAGAAATATACGACAATAATTTTTGCTTCCTTATCCTGATGTCTCGTTCTTTCTTTTTAGATAGTTACTATTACATTTTAACTTTTAAGAAAGAGTCCGCTCACAGATATCGAAATGAATAAACATTTAAGTCATGGAGTCCTTCTTTGAGTGAAATACAATTACATTTTCCATATAAAATTACTATTATTAATTATTAACTATAAGACTAGTAAGCGAGAGTTTTTTTTTTCTTTTTAGAATCTTATTTAGTAGTTTGATAACTGTAATGTTAAAATAGTGAATTTACACAGTAATAAACTTTATTTGCCATTTCTATACAATTTTAAGGGGTTAGATACAGCTTAGACCAGTAAATTTTTTTTCGAAATATTCAACATTTCTTCCTCCATTAGGCCTACTGTATCTTGTACAATAATACAAATTGGTATATGTAAAACACTGTCCTTCTGCTATATGAAAAAAATATTTTTACGATTTAAAAAATATATATATTTTTTTCAAAATTAAAAATCGTGGCACTTCACTATGCAGTGATGAAGCGTTTCCCTCATAACTCATACACTTGTTAACTTTTTCATATTCTCTCTCTTTTATTTTATTGCTGAAACTCGTGTTTACAATATCATGCTCTTTCAACTACATTCCTTAATAAATTATATATATATATATATATATATATATATATATATATATATATATATATATATATATATATATATATATAGCTTTTTGTTAGAAGAAAATACTGATATTTGACCTTTTTTAAAAATATTTTTTTTATCAGACAATATATCAAAGGTAGAGAAGTGACCTTGCATTATATTGTATATATGGCATTCATAAATACACACAAAACATTTCATCATAGAATGTTGGATAGTTTTTGAGTTATGTGGGAAAAGCTTCATCATGCACAGTGAACTGAATTTTGAAAAAAAAATTTAAACTATTCTTTAATTTCGTAAAAATATTTTTTTCGTATATCAGGGCAGTGTTTCACACATACTAATTTTCATTACTGTATAAGATACAATAATGGAGGAAAAAATCTTGAATATTTGCAAAATTTTACTGGTATAAGCTGTACCTAACCACTTAACGTAATGAACTTTACTCTTTAAGGCCACTTTCTGACGGATCAGTACAGTAACGGCACACCAGGACTCCAACATTTGCTTGTACGATGCTGTATCGTACTGAACTCCCTCACAGCTCTGCATGCCTTCAGCAAACATAATATGTTTGCATATTTTTTCCTATTAGAAATTGTAATTTCTCAGAAGTTTTAAACCTTCAAAGAAACATGTCACCTTCTAGTGACGTAGAGGATAATGTGTTATAGTGCACATGTATTTAAAATTACAGAGAAATGAACGATATTGGGTGCATCTGCACGTTATATGAAAGAATGTCGACTGCAGGTCATCTGTAGTAGCATAAGAATTGACGCAAGATGGTGAAAAATTCCACTCAATATACAGAATGACAAAGAGAACTCGAAAACTAACGTTAATTGTACAGGTACAGTAACAGATTTTCTTCACTAGATAAAATGTGCAGCTAACTATGCAAAACTCAAAAACCTATGAGCTCATTAATCATCCTCAAGGTCTCAAAACATACACACCAGACATATTGGAGGGCTCTCACGTTTAGCACGTATCGTACTTGGTTTGAGCGTTTGAAAAGTGAAAACATTATTCAACTCGTGCTATCGTAAATAGAAATCACATTAACTAAGCTTTATTGAATTAATTCTCGACACTCTATGTATAGATAAGCCTGTATCTGAATACATTTTCGAATTTTTGTCAGAGAGATCTCAGATCTCTATTTAACACAAAACTGAAAATTACACTGCAAAAGATCGTATATAATATTCTTATCCACAACAGAATCGTGAATTAGAAAACCACACAAGTTACAATTTTTTTTCAAATCCAGTTCTTCATATGGTTGTAATGGCCTTTCAAGTTGAGCAGAAATTCTACACATCCAGTGCTCAGTGTAAATTTCACAGTGGCAATCAGTTACAGTGAATTGTAGAATATTGTAAGAACAACAGAAATCCGAAGCATGTGGAATTTTTTAGAAGCTAATAAAATTTTCATTTCCTTTTCTCTGTATTTTATAAGATTATAGGTGTTTGAATAATTAAGTATGTTTTTCACACAATTTCGAATTCCGTTTGTTTGTATACTTCTTTCTATTCATTGGCTTTTTATACACTTATAACTAGGCTTCGTATTCCAGCTACCTATAAACTGGAATGAGGTTGTCTGAGTAGAAGTATATGTGACATCACAGCGCAGGTACAGGTACGTTCGTATATAAAATACGTAGTTACGCATCCTCTGCCCTTTTCCTCTAGAAAGTCGAAATCGGGAAGCAGTCATAGTGAGTAGTCTTATCGATCACTGCTCTTACTAGTCGTATCACTGTGGCTGATTGAAGGTTCTTTGCAGAGGTAAAATGCATTAGATAAGACGCTCAAGCGTATAATATTGCAAGTTATAGTTGAGGATATTTTAAGTAATATTTTAATTGTCAATATAGACAACATTACATATAAATTGTGTAAAATAAACGTAAAAATGACAAAAACAGTGCACTGAAAGACACTGCAATACCAAAAGGCGCAGAAAATGTGTTGAACGTACTCCAAAAGAACCAGTACCATAAAAAATCTGAAAACTATGAAGGTATTAACTCGGAGTTTGGCATGGATTTGATGTTCGCTGCTAATATCCCAATTAATAAATTAAATAATATACATTTTAGGGAATTTCTAGATAAGTACCGGTACATAGAAAATGAGTGGGTTTTCAGTGATGAAAGACATGCAATATCCTAATGAAACACGAAAAAATATCAGACAATTTTTTTAGTCGATTATTTAACGACGCTGTATCAACTACTAGGTTATTTAACGTCGATGAGATTGGTGATAGCGAGATGTTATTTGGCTAAATGAGGACGAAGATTCGCCATAGATTACCTGGCATTCACCTTAGGGTTGGGGAAAACCTCGGAAAAAACCCAACCAGGTAATCAGCTCAAGCGGGGATCTAACCCGCGTCCGAGTGCAACTTCAGACCGGCAAGCAAGCGCTTTAATCGATTGAGCCACGCCGGTGGCCTTATCAGACAATAAGGATATCTTGTACTATATCATGCACCAAAAAGTCATGTGCTATTGAAAGAATTTCTTGCAATATAAAATCATTTCAAGTGACATCCGCATTTGTTCAAGTCCCGTAACTTACGAACGCATGTTATTATTCACTGCAAAGATCACGACGAAAATGATCATTACGGCTCAAGCATGTGTTTATTAGTACCTATAGCTTCAGAATGTTGGGAGTTGACTGTACTTCACGGACACGCAGCAAAAAAGTGTTTGTTTATATCCTTATTCGTTGCATTACCTGTGCTCGGCGTACTATATACACAATTTGTGTTTAACTTCAGTCTTTAGGTAGCTGGAATACGGAGCCTACTTATAACTTATTTAAAAGATAAAAATTGTTATTCTCCTTTTCGTTCACCTAAAAACTGATTTAGAGAAATAAAATTATTATTACCTACTAGTCGTGAATTGCAATAACTTCACATTTCTGGACAATTAAGATATTTTTCCATAAAATACTAAAGAAGAAAATTAAGTTGAGGTATGTCACACACTAGAACTTGTTATTATGCTTGAATAAAGAGATAGTTACTTCAAAATAGCAAAAGCTTTTGAGGATAATCAGTCTTTTGTGCCTCCTGAAAAATTCACACAAACGTACATGTGGGGATTCTTAAATTCACGATTCAATAATAACACAACGTGGAAGCTGCACCTTTATCCAATGCGTTTATCAAAGCCAACTTGTTTCTTTATGGGATTAATGTATTTGCTATACATATAGTCAAAGTGCTTAATAGTAACTCACGTAGTCACTGAATACATTACTCTACCTCATGATTAGGATATTAAAGGAGACATTGTGATGTGTACACACATCCGAAATAGGTCTATACTTACAGGGTGATTCATGAGGATTTGCCGTCCTCTACGGAGCTTATTTCCGAAGACATTCTGAGCAAAAAATGCCATATAAACATTTGTCATAATCTCAATATTTTCAGAGTTACACTAATTTGAAGTTGTTTGTGAAATACAATTATTCTTGAGCTTTGAAGGTAAAAGAATATTACAGGTAAAGAATAAAATATTCAGGAGTATCATTTCTTTAATTAGCTAATATTCTGAAGCTAGAAATGTGCTGTGAATTCCATAGTTTCTTCGTACAGAATTTTTTTCGATTTTTAACCACAAAATTATATTTTCTTACGCATTTATCATAAAAATTATTACAAATCACGCCACTCTTGTAAATATTTTAAGACTCTACATTAAGTTCCTAAAATCGTACGATTTGTAACAATTTTTGTGATAAGTGTGTAAGAGTGATGAAAATTTTAGTTAAAAATTAAAAAAAAAAAAAAAAAAAAAAAAAAATCTGTAGAAAGCAATTAACAACACATTTTTAGCTTCAGAACACTGGCCAATTAAAAAACCTCTCACGCGTGAGAAATGAGTCGCTTTGTACACTTGCATTAATAAACTGTTTTAAAACAGTTTTCTTTCGTATTTTTATTTCTAGGTCTAGCATCCACTTCATGGACGGAACCAAAGTTATACATCACGTAACCATCATCTACTTCGCTTTTTGTGCAAGATGGGAGATGAAAAAATGAATAATAATGATATTAATTGATGGAAAAATAGTGGAATTCCTACAGAATATACCATGAAAACCTGTTTCAAACACCGTATTTGTGCACCATAAATGCCACTAGAATCGGATGGAAATTTGATCCAGTGTCCCAGATGTAGGCTACAGTCTTTAGTAGTCCGCTTGACATGACGTTGTGCCCACATCAAGAAACTGCTGCACGGATAGATCTGAATCCAGCGGTATCTGTATGCATATCGTTACTACATAAGCTAGCATCAGGATATTAGTGAACTGTGTCTAATTTACGAAGAAAAGGGGAAGTTTGGTTTATACGGTGCTCATTATAGACGTATGCAGCTTCAATTAATAGCCTAACAAGGTATAACAAAGTTTATTCTATGTTGTGTTGCTCAACTTCTGTCCTATTTGTGAAGAAATAATTGCAAATTCATACACCAGGATTACAGACTTTTAATTGGGAAAGTTTTAGTACAGCCATAGCAGACCTTTAAAATACCAGAGGCGACAGAGTACTTCATGCAAAAGCAAACACACACACTACAAGACAACTGTATCAATGGTGGAATTATAATAACTTGAAACAAATATCGACATTAGTGTCCACACCTGTGGAGTAACGGTTAGCGCGTCTAGCCGGACTAGGTGACCCGGGTTCGACTCCCGGTCGGGGCAAGTTACCTCGTTGAGTTTTTTTCCGGGGGTTTTCCTCAACCCAATATGAGTAAATGTTGGGTAACTTTCGGTGCTGGATCCCGGACTCATTTCACCATCATCTCATTCAGACGCTAAATAACATAAGACAGTGGTTCCCAACCTTCGAGTGACGACACACTTTACCGAACGCTCACGATATCGCGACACACTTATTTGCTTATAATAATAATAATAATAATAATAATAATAATAATAATAATAATAATAATAATAATAATAATAGTAATTTAATAACAATCAGTGCTTTCTTCTAGAGAAAAAGGTGCTCGAACACTGTGTAGATTATATTATAGCGAACGGGGAGATGATTACTATTTGCTGCATGGAAATCTTGTCGTTTTTAACCTCCTTTTCATCCAACTAAGACTTTCAGGGCCGTATTTATAGACATTTTTAGTGCTGGCTTTCGGTGGATTACACCGTTCTGCATGGATTTTGTTGTTTTGAAATAAATTAGCGTTTCTGGTTCACAATTCCACACTGATTGCAAAAATGAAATCCGTTTTCGCGTACCACGTCAGAATTTTTTACAATTAAAAATTTTATGTTTTCAATATTTTTCGTAATATTGTAATATTACAGTGTGCTTGTCTTTTGTTGAAAAGGCATGACAGCTTATAATTTAAACTTTATTACTTAAGATTTATCATAATATATTTTATTATGTTTGTATTTGATATTTATTAAAATCTAGTGAATGTATCCGCCCATAGGGGATGTACAAAATTGTACCCTTCCCCTTAAAATGAACCGAGTCTAAGACATCCGTTGTTTATTCTTGGAGATTTTTATCTGTCTGCACCCAACGTTATCTATAAACAGGAAGTTGAAATGTTTAGTGTCTCAGGTCATAAAAAATTATGAAGGAAATATTTACTCTTAGAGATTGCTATTAAAACTAACAATGAATTAGAGAAATGACATAGGGTCCCTGTATATTACATTTATTTATGGAAGTGCAATCCAACTTATGAGGCTACAGATTTCCTTACTGAGATAATAAACCTATCCCCTTTTAATAGTTGTTTTAAAATTAGAGGTTCAGTTTTGTGTTGTTGGTTGTCGTGTAAAAGTGAAGTGTGTGAGTTCTCATTTTTCTGCGAGAGTACAACGTAATAGTGTTGTTTCATAGAAATGTCGAAACGTTGTTGTGTAAATGATCCGAACTTTTTTAGCTATATATGTGGGTTATATACGTTAGTAAAACAGAGACAGAATATAACAACTTTTGTAAAGAATACTTACTTTCAATATTTTGGCATTACGTTATGAGACCAGGACAAATCCTGGTGCCCCCACAAAGTATATCGTAGTTGTGTTGAAGAGTTGAGGAGTTGGAAAAGTGGTATCGCTATGATTTGGAAGGAACCTACAAATAATGGAGACAATTGTTATTTTTGTGCAGTTAAGGTAGCTGGATATACTGCTAAAAACAAGAAAGATATTCTATATCCTAACATTCCCTCTGCCATTCGGCCCATACCTCATGGTCCCGATATTCCCGTTCCGCTACCCTCCGAATCAGATACACTGCCATCTGAATCCAGAAGCACTGAAACTGAATCTGCAGTGGATCATACTTATGAACCAGACAATACTGGTGATGATAGACGTTATAATCAAAGTGAGCTTAATGATTTAGCGAGGGATTTAAATTTGCCTAAAGAATCAGCAGAACTATTACGTTCTGGTTAAAAGAAAAGAAAGTATTGGCTGAAGATACATATTTCTCCTGGTACTGGCATCGTCAGAAGTAACTTGTCCCTTTTTTTGCTGAAGAAGAAAATTTAGTGTATTTCCAAGACATCCTTGCCGTCTTAAAATTTTATAACAAACTATAATTCCAGAGAGTGGAGGTTCTTCATAGATTCTTCTCAGAAAAGTCTTAAGCATGTTTTGCTTCATAATGGAAACATTGCGGACTATTGCTGGAAGTTAAAAAGGAACTGCTCTTCACAACATGCAAGGAAGTCAAGGAGGACAAAATTTGTAGTGCAATATTGAGGTAAGGTTATAAAAGTGCTTATAATTACTAATTAATATTAATTAATGATTAATTAGTGACAAATAGCAAATTGTGGCCTAGTTTTTCTCACAAAATTCTTGTTGAAAATAATTTTTATGACGTTTCACAAAGCTATAATTTCATTTCTAGTTATTCATTAATTGTCTGAAAACCTGACGTGATGGGGAAAAAATGGAGATTATTTTCGAATTCAGCACAAAAAATCCATTCACAATCGCCTATCAGATTGAAAACAACGGAAAATAAGTTCTGAAATGCAGAACGGTGTTATCAGCATTTTTCGTATTCATAAACCAGTGTTAGTGGTAGGATATGATTTGAATTATGTACTAGTAACCAGTGGATAGCCGGGACTAGCTTAGTACGCTCGTAGCGCGTGCTGCGAAATTTCTATGAATAGCACCCTAAAGGTCTGAGCCGTTCCAGCACGTTCCGCCAGAAAAAAAATGCACTGACAACAATTTCTGTCGGTGTCGGTCATCCAGTGTATTGTAGTATATAGGTCGATTTTAACACGCAATCTTAAAAAAAGCAGCAACCTGAATGGCATTAGGAAAAAAAAAACAAAGGTACAATACCTACCTGTCAAAAATCCCAACCCATATATACTGGATGTCCGATAAAAGATTTATATTATTGTTTTTGAAAATTCACCTATATAAATTAATGTGAAGTCTGCGCTTGATGGGGTGCAGAGAGTTTCTCTATACGTGGCCTTATAATTGACAGGCCAACAAGTAAATCATCTTCAAGATTCAGCAGTCTGTTACTTCTTTTAGACTTCACTATTTTCATGGTAGAAAAATGCTGATGCACACAAGTATGAATTTGAAAACGGCAGCTCTAAATAAATTTTTAGTTTATTCGGCACAATCGACTCATTTGATAAAACATTTCCGCTTATAAAACACTCTGGATTTTGTTTATATTCATCTCCACGTCACGTGAAATCATATTGCAAGTATTCATCACTGTATTTATGAAACGCAGTACGTTTTTGTGAACTCTGAAGGGAATTTTCATTCACATTATTAGAATTGGCACTGCTGTCATCGGACCCAGAACTTGATTCAGATTGTCTTTTTCGAATTAAAAATTTGTCCGTGATAAAACCTAAATAGAGCACTTTCGATAAAATAGTCGTATTATCATCCGCTCACATGTACATACGCCTACTGAAACTAACCAATACTGTATGTTCTGACGATTCTAAACTCACTTTTTTACTAAGTGGGACGAGTAAACGAATTACAAAGCATTGTTGCAGATGTTCACTTTCATTGGAATTATCGCAAGGCAGAAAAATTAAACTGAGCATTGTTCAGATGTTCACGTTTCATTGGTAATGTCTGTCTCAAAAAAATGTATCAAAGACTTCGTTGTAAATAAAGACAAAATGCATTATAAAGAGACTTTTTGGATGGAAAAAAAATTATTTTTCAGTTCCAAAATTCCGCGACACACCGGTTGGGAACCTCTGACCTAAGATGTCGATAAAGCGTCGTAAAATAACATGCTAAAATAAAATAAAATAAAATAAAATAAATCGACATTAGTTTCAGTAATTTCAAACATACAAAATTACTGAAAATGTGGTCGATTTTTTCTTTATACTCTACAACATTCAGTGTAAATCCCATCCCCAAGAGAAGCGTATATAATATATTGTAATTCAACTATTAATAATTACGCTTTTCGGAACTAAATGGGAATGTATTTATTATAAATACTAGAGCGCAGGTTTTACGTAAAACCATATGTTTTTGTTGACAACGCAGACCCCTGAGACTTGGTATTTATTTAGCTACCTACTGTAGCTAGTGAGTACAAATAAAAATTATAAAACAAAAATGTTTTAAATGCTAATCAACATTGGTTCGTAGAAATCTATTTAGGGTGTCCGAACAGCCTATTTTGACGTTTGTGCCTATATTTTCTAATTGAAACTAAACAACAAACTTCTGTGCGAGATCGTGCGTATTTGCTTCGTTTCCGCACAAAACCAACCCGCGGTAAGTCTAAAATTCCACATTCAGTATTCCCAACCGAACACACATAACAATTTCCCTCTTCTTACCGCTTAAGTGACATATTGATTTTACTGCTTTAGGCTTTTAACATATTATTTTAGAGACGTTCAATATAGTAATAGTTATAAACTGGAAACTTACCACTGCAGTTTCACCTAAATTGCACTGTTAATTATTGTTTTTAAATATTTGCAAAAATTAAGTAAACTCTACAACTCCACTAAAGTTACTGCATTTCGTGATGCATGTAACATTAAGGAAGCCGTTTGTTTTAAGTTCGCATTTATAGGCTGGGGGAAAAAAAAGACAGACGTATATGACGGCCTGCTGGAGTATAGTAAACACAGAAAACATTTTAAAGCAACAATGTTGAAGATAGATATTTTTGTTTTCCAAAATTGCCGTCATTGAACAGAAACCAAGATGGAGATTTCATTGCAACTAATTATAAATTCCTCTTTCAGGTATGTAATAAACGATCTTCGCACAAAATAATGTACGATACACGAGCGGTATGTTTTCTTTCAATTCTCGGAAATTAAAAAAGCTCAACTACGTTTCGCTTTTTCAAACTTTTCCTCGAACATGAAAACTTCTACATACGGTACCGCTCTTGTAACGCATATTACTATTATTTGTTTTCTGTTTCTCTCGGAAAGTATTTGTGCTCCTATATTCTTGTGTTCTAAGAAATCCAACAATCTATCTACAGTCCGTATTTCCCGAGAAGATCCGAGGAAGAAATGCGAGTTTTTCCCCCACTCGTATAACCTATCCCAGACATGGAACCGGCCCGCCACTTGTTTGTACCAGCCGGCCAATGACACAACTCCCATGCACCTGCTCCTTCACGAACGCTCTGTTACTGGCTTACTCTCTCCTCTTACCCCGCAAGGCCCTTGTCCTCCTCGTAGAGATCCTCTCGTGAAATTTGGATAGTATTAGTCTCCATTCAGGGAAGGGTATTAACTGAGACTGTCCTCGCAAACAGGCTGCTCAGGTGGGCCCATTGTAGTACACGGGATTGAAGACTGTGCATGCCCTAACGCCTCCCGGGCTGCAGATCGCCCCGCGTCTTCCAAACTCCCCTACAGCTTACATGATCTCTTTACCTTTCCACGTAGGCCTCACCGCGGTCCCTTATCAACGGTCCCACCAACTACATGAACCCAGTGAAGAGTCCACGGTGCATAGCACTACCGCCAACAACGAATGGCCACATATCCACGGGGTGAATGTTTGGCGGCGACCCGCAACTGACTACATTGGAGCAAGACCGAAATATGGAAAAGAAACAGAGGTGATGATGAAAGAGAGGAAATGTAATTATGAATAGGAAATGAGTCCGAGGTCCTACGCCGAAAGTTACTCAATTGGTTGAGGGAAAACCTCGGAAAAACCTCAACGACGTAACTTGTCCAAACCAAAATTTGAACCAGGTCTCGTTCGTTTCACGGTCAGCCATACTAACCGCGAATATTAGAAGAGAAGAATAGGAATATAGTCGTGAAATGAAATCATGCCCGAACATAGGCTAAGTAATCTTCTCCATTAACTCGTATGTGACTTAAGACTATTCTGGGGTAAGCTACACTTTTGTTTCACATTTTGTAGTTAATAACATAATTTAATGTGTAGCGTGGTATTTAATTAGCTACTACTATCCCTACTAATTTAAACCAACGTTTCTTATATTTTGAGTAATTATAATGAAAAACAAAGTAAGGAGGGAAGTTGAGTTTTAAAATTAATTTGTATTTTCATTCAATTTGGAGGACAAAGCTTTAAGTTACATATGTACTGTTGTGTTAATACTTATTGGAGAAGAGCACATTTTCAGTTCATAATCACTTTTCTAAGGATATTCAATGCCTATTTTAGGAACCGAAAACATACATTTTTAATGTCTGAAGGTCCGCGGTCTAAAGATTACCTAAAAAGAAAATAGTATGATTTCGTCCTACAGTTCAAACAGATTATTCCTTCTCAAGAGTATATTGCATACAAATTAATTTTATTTTAATATCTTACTACTAAGTAGGAATTTATTTTAGTGTAGGCATTCCACTAACATTTCATACAACACAGTGAAGCAACAACGTTTGCGAACCTCTGTCTTAATAATTAATTAGACATTTCATGCCTCTATAGGCTCCCACATCTTGAATCATTATTCTTCAGTTTTGTCTAGGTATTACTAAATCTATTATTGATTTTAATCCTCTGTTTGATTGATACCAGATATGAGTTATTATATGTTTGTGTTGGTTGCCGATTGCAGGAGATTTGCTACGCTTGTTATATCTGACTAGTTAGACATTGACTTTCTCGTATATCGACGGAGCAGTGTAAATTGTAATATAATTCAGATATTCCTAGGCAGTAGTAATCTTGCATAAGCCTATCTGCACGTAGTTTGGAGTATGGACTTGAATCTCATCGCCATTTAGGTAACTGATATCCTTTCGTTCCCTTTTATTTATGATTTCTCACCTTTTCCTCGTCCACCTTTTATTTCCTACTGCCTACCTACTAATTTCTCTCTCCGACTTCCTAGATGCGAATAACTATTAATTGACATTAACGATTAAAGGTTATATTTAGAATTAAGCAATTACTCCAAATTTCAAAATGATCTAGGGCATTTCGTAACTGGAAATTTCGTCATCGTTAATTTGTCACCTATTTCTCGTCATTAGATACATTTTGCAATTTCTTTGTCACTGAGGAGATTTTGTCACCGAAGATATTTCGTCATCATACACATTTTGTCGTCATTTCGTCACCAAAACAATAATAGTATTACATGTCGTTGTAAAATAGATTACGTAGCTTCCGCTGAAGTTCCAACTTCGGCTTTCATTGCTTCAACACATTCCGCAGCTCCAATTCTGCCCCAATTTGCTGAATGGTTCGAATGCTCTGTAGGTTCTTTTATAATAGTTTTCATATCTGAGGAAACAGTCATCAGTGAATTACAAATGTCGCTATGATCACACCTCCATACACTCCCGATCTTCGTAACTTTGTGCTTTGTACACATATATCCGTTATAGATTAACTTATCTCTTGCTCTATTACGTTTTACGAATCAAAATAATTCTTCCATATGTTAACTTGAAGATTTTGAAACCAGTGAATCCTGTAACTTGAAGATTTCGAATTAAAAAATGAATGTACCCTTGGAAACGAAATGAACGCTGTGATCACGAAGTAGGAGGTTTTATATTACGTATGATTTTATATAGGTATCAACAAGGGAAGCGACACGAAGGAGAGAAAAATTGTGGTGGCGAATAGTGACGAGGAAATTAAATTAGTAACAAAATATGGTGGTGACAAAAGTGAATCAGTAACAAAATGTTGCAGTGCAAAATGTACAGCTCATGCATTTTGTCAAGGCACTCGCGATATGAGTACGGAAACAACGTTTCTTTGTAGAGGGTAGGAGTAGAAGGGAAGGTCGGGCGTGTTTCTACCGAGTTCAAGGCAAAGATTAACCCATTCCCCTATAATTCGTAAGTAGACTCATTCGATATCGTGCGCAGCTCTGAAGAAAGAGTGGGGGAGTGTCGGGACATAATGCATGAGCTGTAATATGTGATGAAATCACCGGATGACGAAAAATCTGTGACGAAAATTCCGGATCCCATTTGAAAAGCAGAGTTCGGCACTCACAAAATCTTATGAAGTCGCCGAAATCCTGCGCGAAGACATCACAGCAGAATATAAGAGTACCTGTCACGTAGTATTTTAAGCCATTGATAGACTTTGAGTTAACCTAAAGGTTATGGCCATGATAAAACCAGATGAAATTTTCATGCGACATTTTTAATACTTAATCGAATTCATTCTTCGTGAAAGCAGATGAGATGCAGAAAATTGTAGCAATAATTTTATTCTAACTTACAGCGAGTATAAAAAAAGTGTATTGGATATAGCTTTGAAATAATCTAAGTATATATTTTTCTGCAGTGAAAGGAACACAAGTGGAGTGAACGCTGATATCCATACTTCGAAGATATGAAATAAATCCCTGAACACAAAGCGTAGATATTAAGACTCTATCTCGGATCTCTATGTTATCAACAAAATACTTTACCAGTATGTCACATGGCATACCTGTCGAGAGAGTATTATTTATCATGTTCTTTCTATAAACAAAATATTGATGAAACAACACAATTTATTTCAATTGGTAATCTTGAGAGTTGAGCTGACTTGGACATATTTCAGCTTATGAAGTGTGCCAAATCATTTTTAGTAACCATTTGGTTTAGTTCAAGCCTTCAAATATCGACAAGTTGACTACATAATATATCGAACTAAAATTTAATACGTTTTTTAAGGGCGTAAGTAAGGAAATGTAAATTTTTGGGAAATTAAAAAAAAAACTATGTTAAAGTAAAACTATTTGAAAATGTATAATTCCGGACATGTGGACTGATAGTCTAGGTTACAGTTGTTGTTTTTAAAGTAATGATACGCATTATGTGGGTACTTACGGTTTTACTGACATTTAACATATGAAGAAAGCCGCCCTTAAAAAAAGAATCAATTTTATAACAAGTGAAATGAAATACGATACAGATATTTTCGTGCTATTCTTAAATTACTTTACTGAAAATCATACAAAATCAACAAACAGAATATATAATTATAAATTTTAGAAATAGGAAAATATCATGAATAATAAAGAGAAATCAGTCTTTTTACTTGTGATGTAAAGATTTTAAAATAAAATTACAAACCGTTTTCCAAACTTAAAATATTTTATAACTGAAGCTTTTAAAAAAGAAATTTAAAAGATTATTCATAATCTATAATATTAACAAATGTGTGTATGTTTTTACCTTTTATTTCTGTCTACTGTATTCATGTTTTTATTGAATATCACTGGCTTCTGTCTGATTGTCAATTTATATAAAATGTGTTTTTCTTTCTTTTTGACTTTCTTCTTTTTTTTTTTTTTTTTTGCTCTTATGTGTTATTTATTGGTTTGAATAAAGTTACTTACTGTATTTAGTAAACTGTCCTTGTAAATTTTTTGTTATATTATTGGCTAACGAGCAAACATTCTCATGGGGGCAGATAAGAAAGTTTTTTTTTTCTTTCACCATTTTAATAATGTCAAAAGAAGTGCTTATACCAATTTTGGCCACTCGATCGCAATTATGAGGGCCGTGAAAAATAAGTTCGCCAGGGGCTGTTAACAGAGAGAAAACACAATTTCATTGAAACAAATTATTGAAACAGACACAGCAATTGTTATGCTATTTTGCAACATATTCCTCACCGGAATTGAGACATTCGTCATATCATGGGATCGACAGAGAGGTGCAGACAAATGTCAAAAGCTGGCTCCGATCCCAGGCGGCTGACTTCTACGACACAAGTACACAAAAATTGATCCTATGGTATGCCAAATGTCTCAATTCCAGTGGGAATATGTTGACGATTAGTGCAACAATTGCTGTATCTCTTTCAATAAATCTTTTCATGCAATTGAGCTTTTTTCTGTAAATGGCCACAGGCAAAATCACTTTCACGGCCTCGTAATTGCGTTCTAGTGGCCAAAATTTATATAAGCACTTCTTTTGACTTCTTAACATGGTGGAAGGAAAAAATTTAACTTTCTTATCTGCCTTCATCAGGATGTTTGCTTGTAAGACCACACCGTACACGAGCCTGGCTCTTACGGTAGTGGCTAGAAACATTTTTGTTTTATAATTTTAATTTGTACTCCCTAGCTACCTAGCTAGTTAAATAAAATAAATTAATTAATTGTTTTCCAGTTATCGTACGTTGCATTACTGTCTGTATTCCAGATGAAAAGTTCTTCATAAAATGCCCTACGCTCATTTGAGGTGTAGGGCTTACTGCTTCATTTTTTCCAGGTCTTGCACTTCTTTCTTTCTGTTTTATTGGCACTTTTGCTGCTGGATAGACTGGGTTGGATGGTGGAGGAATAGATTCTAGCAGAAGTGCCATGAAGAATGCGTGGCTTACTAATTCATTAATACTATAAGATACTTTGATGTATCCTACTCTGTCATGTGTATACTCAAAGTGGTATAGGGTACACGTTGCAAAATTGGCTATATTATTTCTTTGTTGTTTCCTTCTTTCTTCAGAAACAGCAGTCTTTTTGTAATGTTCCTCCTTGTTTTCAGCTTTTTGCACTCAGTCACCGCTGCCATAGTTTTAAAACGATGCATGTCATTCATTGACTGCTGACTAATTATAAAAAATCGTGATTTTAATTTGCCTCTAACAATCCAACGAACAATGTTATTGGTGGCCTTTCAAGCAAAAACAATGGGTTTATCTATGTACTTTCGAAACTACGATAAAAATGGAAATGTAAAATATCATAATTTACACCCTTTTAAAAAATCAATTCAATTCCATAAAAATATTATCTTTCGATTTTAAATCTGAACGGTACTTGACAATTAGGCTCAAATTCTTCCAATGACAGCCAGTCTCTAGTAAAGAAATTTGTCTTTATTATTTTAGTAATTATTTATTTTATTTCATAGAACTTTAATTTCTTGTAAGTCAAGAGTTTAGTTTAACTCGAGAAGTTACTCTCTAAAACTTGGCGAACAAATCACCCCAATTGTAGCTATATGAGTGACATTCTTATCGGCAATTATTCATTCACTCATAGTGTTCTGCCCAAGGGTAGATCTTTCACTGCAAATCCAGCATTCTCCAGTCATTCCTACTTTCTCCTTCCTCTTTGTCTCCTCATATGATTAATATATCTTAATGTCGTCTATCATCTGATATCTTCTTCTGCTCCGAACTCTTTTCCCGTCCACTATTCCTTCTAGTGCATCATTCAGAAGGCAGTTTCTTCTCAACAAGTGACCCAACTAATTCCTTTTCCTCTTTCTGATCAGTTTCAGCGTCATTCTTTCTTCACCCACTCTTTCCAACACAGCCCCGTTTCTCATTCTGTCTGTCCATTTCACACGCTCAATCATTTTCCATATCCACATTTCAAATGCTTCTAGTCGCTTCTCTTCACTTCGTCGTAATTGCAATGTTTCTGCCCTATACAATACTACAACAATACAAAGCACTTCACTAGTCTCTTCCTTTGTTCTTTCTCCAGAGGTCCGCA
The DNA here is from genome assembly GCF_040183065.1 of Periplaneta americana. Lineage (NCBI taxonomy): Eukaryota > Metazoa > Arthropoda > Insecta > Blattodea > Blattidae > Periplaneta > Periplaneta americana. The sequence goes on from NC_091130.1 coordinate 98,083,122, forward strand.
GAAGATGCTTCTTTTTCTATTAAAAGCTTCCTTTGCCATTGCTATTCTCCTTTTGACTTCCTGGCAGCAGCTCATGTTACTGGTTATAGTACACCTCAAGTATTTGAAGCTGTCCACTTGCTCTACTGCCTCATTTAGAATTCGCAAGTTTTCCTTCTTTATTTTTCTTCCTATGACCATGGTCTTCGTCTTGTTGGCATTTATTTTCATTCCATACTGCTCACAGCTGTCTTTTAGGTCAAATACCATATCCCTTAGTATAATTTCCTCTTCTGCTAACAACGCCATATCATCAGCAAATCTTATACACTTTATTCTTCTTCTTCTTACTATCACTCCTCCCATACTCTGAAAACAATTCTTCACTAAATCCTCCAAGTATATGTTGAACAGGGTATGTGATAAAGGGCATCCTTGTCGTACTCCTCTCCATATTTCACTTTCTTCTGACATTTCTTTTCCTATCTTGACTTTGATTCGTTGTTTCATATAAAGGTTAGGGCCTACTGAACAGCCTCCTCTCTTTCCAATCCACGCTAATTTTCTTTAGGATCCCCATCAGTTTATTCCAATCTACTCTGTCAAACGCTTTTCTATGTCCACAAATGCCACATACACGTCTTTACTCTTCTCTAGGTACCTTTCTCCGATCGTTCGTAGCAGTCCAATTACATCTCTCGTACCTTTTCTCTTCCTGAAGCCAAACTGCCCTTCTTCTAACTGTTCTTCCATTTTAGAATATAAACGTCGATTGAATACTCGCAGAACAATCTTCGTCGAGTTTGATATCAGGCTGATAGTCCTGAACTCGTTCTATTCCTTGGCATTATTTTTCTTCGGTATTGGAAGTAACACTGACTCCGTAAAATCTTCAGGCCAGTCGCCTTTCTCATATATTTCGTTGCATAATGATAGAATTTTTTCTTGTCCTCACCCAAGCATTTCACTGATCCAATGGGAATTCCATCAACTCCTGTTGCTTTCCCATTTCACATTTGCTTAGGCGCTAGTTCAACTTTTACCCTTAAAACAGAAAATCGATTTTTTCGTCTTCTGATACGGCTGCTTCGTATGAAACGGAAATTGAGATTCGATACTTAATACCAGTAGTCTGAAAGTCTACTAAATTTTGTCGATTAACCGAATTAACAACAGCGTACTTTCAATTTGATTTTTTCTTATCGTAGTTACAATTGACGTCTTCATTAGCTCAGCATTGAAGGAGATTTTTAATTTAAAATTCCTAAAGTTTTGATGAAATAACTAATGAGCGAATCCTAATTTATATTAGAAAATTTCATCAAACACGAATAGGCGTAATATTATTGCTTTCATACTCGATAAGGGTAATGGAATGTTTCCAGCGATCTCACATTTCCTCCATTTTCTTCGACTATTCCGAGTATATCTTAATTTCTGACTGCCTGGCAGTCTTTCCGCAAATAATTAGTTAGAGCAAGAATAAACTGATGTGGTATTATACTGGTTATTCATTTCAAAGTGTGTCATGACGTCACTGTTGTGAGTCAGCGATTTGAAGCGAGTTTCAGCTTTTATGTCAGAGAAGTTGCCTATTAATCAAAGCGTTCAATCTGAACTTGAGAACGTGTATGGTATAACTTGAACGTCGTAGCAACAGATGGCTGTCTGTAAATTCTGTGTGCTACCATAACCTCTTTCGAACTGTGTTTTGCATGGGCAAGTCGTACGCAGGGTATTTGTTACCATCGGTTGCATACGGCAACATTCCACAGTACAAATCAAATGCTCCGTGTCCATGTTGACCGTCCAAGTTAATGTCAACAAATACGTAAGTAATCGTTTTAACCCTCTCCTCATATCCCGACAGTAAGAAAAAACTCACCTCAATACGTGTTTCCAAACAGTTCACATTCCTGCCAATACAGGCGTTACGGTACGTATCGGTAAGTAGGCCTACTCTTCAGAATGAACGCCGTACTTGCTAGGCAACTTCTCTGGCACATAGGTAATACGCCTCTGCGGAAGTGTAGGAAGATTGAATTCTCTAGGCTCATCAACTAGCCACATGACGGCATACAGCGAGCCATTACACACTTTGAACTGAACACCCAGTATCCAATGTTACTATAAAACTGGAAGAATCCCTGGGTTGAACTTCATCCATGAAATAAGTATAATAATAATAAGTCGTAATATAACATCCTATAAACTGTTACAGAGAAAGAAACTGGTCAATCTATCCCATTATCTCCTAGCCTACAGTGATTCCTTATTGGTATCATTTATGAGCAGGCAGCACATTTGTGTTCCCAAACGTACAGCGGATCGAGTACTTTCTTCTGTTACATCTATTACGTCACGTAGATTCATAAGCAGGGTAAAATTGCAAACAGGTACGTATAGACTATGAATCATAGTACAATACAGACGCTCCATCGTCAATGAAGTTTATGTAAAACACCAAGTTACGACTACATTGTGATCTGATTCTAATACTGAGTAAGTTGTATTTTCATTCAGACTATTGCGTTAATATTATGTTAATTTACCAATCTATGTTATATTGTGTTTAATTTCGATCTGTATTTTTAAAATAATTTTCTAAGTAGGCTTATTTCTGAACATAAGTTTGTCCCATTCCAATGTCACTAGAGCCTAAATGAAATTAATTTAATTTGTAAAATATACAATATTTATTTCCTCTTATTTTCTTTCTTTCAGAAGAATATCTCCAGCAAGATCTACATTGCAGTTGGTTATATTCGAATTTCGGAACGACTATATCAGCATATGAAATGGAAATATACTGTGATTTATGTGAAATAATGATCTATGCTGTGATCTAATGCATTATAAATATGTCCCTATAATGTCATGTGACGTAGAAAGAACATTCTCTCAGTTTAAAAAAAATTATGTGACGTTCGTAAATGATTCGAATTTCATAATCTTAGAATGTATGTTTTCATTCAATGCAACGTGTTTAGGTTTTGATAAATGAATTATTTGAATTTATTGTGTAAAATATAAATATTGTCAATTTGTATATTTATTTTTGTTATTATAATTATGTTCCTATAACGTCATTAAACGTAGGAAGAATATTTTCTTAGCTTACACGAATTTTTTACTGATAATTATTATGATAAAAGATGTGAATTTTATAATCTCAGAATATATGTTTTGTTCACCGTAACGGAACTGATTTTGTTACATGAATTAATTGCATATATTGTATATAGAGTATCGGGGGTTTAGAGTCATAACGACGTATCTACAAAATTCATGTTTTGAGATAAATGCAAAAGAAGTTTTGCAGCAACTGAAACACTATCACTGTTACCGCCTATGCTATTGTGTGCGACATATGTGATAACTCATTGTTATTAGAGTATGTTTACATCCGCTCAACAATTTTTTGTGTTTAAGCTAAGTGTTACATAAGAAAAAAAAAAGACTGTGTTGTAGATACGTTGTTTTGACTTTAAATAAATTGTTCTTTTAGAAAGTTACACTTGATTTTAATATTAATGACAATAGAAACAATGCACTGAAGTATTTTATATTACTGTGTAATTAGATCTAATTATTGTGAAACAAACAGTTTTATAAGTCTTTCTTCTAATATTGATTAGCAAGGTGCTGGATAATATGCCAAAATGCTTAAAATACTAAACTGATGGCAATAAACCATAATTTACCATAACAAAATGCAGCGACTTTTACACAAACCTGTATTACTGAAACAATAGTAAAAAATTGTTATACTGAAGAAGGAATAGTCCTCAGTGATAATAATAATAATAATAATAATAATAATAATAATAATATATGCCAAAATGCTTAAAATACTAAACTGATGGCAATATACCATAATTTACCATAACAAAATGCAATGACTTTTACACAAACCTGTATTACTGAAGCAATAGTAAAAATTGTTATACTGAAGAAGGAATAGTCCTCAGTGATAATAATAATAATAATAATAATAATAATAATAATAATAATAGTATAATTCGTAGCGCTACAGCACTTTAAGGGTCCAGACCGATCAGCCAGTTGCTGGCCTCAAGCAGAGATGCTTAAGCAGAGGTGGAATCTAACTAGAATAGAGGTATCGTGTAATTAGCACGATGGTTCCCATACTAGCCGTTATAGCTGGCTTTCTTAACCGGATTTATCTACTTATCATAGCTCTCCAAGTGCATCACAATGCTGATTATCACCATCATTATCAACCTTCATTAACTTTCGCTTCTTTCTCGTCTGTAACATCATTTATTAATTACTTATAGCATTGTGATGATACTGGTCAGGAATAATCCTCATATTGCTTAGATCCAGAAGATCTTTAAGTTTTTGTTTCTGAATAGGAGCTGGAGAGAAAACAAAGGCTGAAGTGTGAAAGAAACTCGCATTCTTGTTTTAGTTCTGTGGATTAGTATTCTTCTAAACCCAAATTCTTGAGAAGTCCTGTTGCTGTATTAAAAATAAGTGTGTTCTAAGTCTTCTTTCCTGTACTGAAATCAGGTCATCTTGAGCCAATTGATATTATTTACATCACTGAAAACTTTTGTGTCCTTTCTCATGTGGCGCCTCAGTTCTAAAAAATTCGGTACATGCTGAATTTCAATTATATGATATTTTTTGTTTGTCATTCTGACAATAGTGAATCATCCCGATGTGAAATAATTTTGTTCTTTTCTCTACTGAGACATGATCAGAGTCGTACTCTATTTGTGGCCTGACTCAAAGAACATATCATTGATTAAAGGGATGTCAAGATGCCCAACAGCATTCAGAAACATAACAGACATATTTACATTTCTGGTTTGTCCACCGCATGTGTTGAAAAGGAATTCCATTCCTTACCATCTGCATTTTTGTAGGAAATTAAAAAGACATGAAGCAACTTCTACAAATCCACGTTTGGCAGTTCTTTCACTCCACATAGCATGCGACTTCTCTACAGAAGTTGTATAGTATACAGTTACGTTGTATACAGCCAATCTTCGCCCATAAAATAATGCTTTAGCATCTGTTTTGGGACAGTAGCCGTCAGTCTCCAGATCAAATTCAGCTAACTGGATTTTCCAGTTGCAGTTTCCGCCTCAATGTTGTCTTTTCTAGCCCTCGCTAAACATTTCTGTTCATTGTGAGCATCCTGATCTTGATGGTGAATTTCGTTGTCTGTGGCATTCATATGAGAAAATCTGTAGCATGTATCGCACAAATCATTTTAGGCAAATGGAAGGGCAAGTTAAATTCTATGTTGTGAATATATTTCGATAAAAAAAAAAAATATTCCTTTCAGTAGTTATGCCATCATTTTCACATTTTTCAACGTACAGTTTGAACATTTTCCTACGAATTAACTAATGAGGCAAGTATTCTTTCTCTGAATATTTTCAGGCATAATGTGATATTATTTTTGGAAAATCATTAATATGAAAATAATGTAATTCCTTACATTACAACATCTGACTTAGCCAAGCTGGTTTGTGCTGTCCTCTTTGATCTCTTGAAATTATATAATGTTCATTCCTTTTATACTCGTACATACAGCATTTCATGTATGAACGATTCAGGCAAATCGAGTGTTGCAAGAAACTATGCCTGACAAACTTACCATTTTCACCATCTATCTTTCATTAAAAGCTGATCATCTGTGTCATTTAAATTCCAAAATTCTTCATGAATTGGTACCCACTCAACCTGAGTAAATTTGAAATTGCATTTCCTTATACATTTTGAGCAATCTTTCGGTTTAACGACCTTCCAGCAAGTGATTTGCCTTTGGTAGATATTCTGAACTTTCAGATTATGGAATAGGCTATGGCCGTAATTTTCTGAATGTGCATAAAGGGATAATTTTGATTTGAAGTATGTACGTAATGACTAATTTTTAAGTAAAATGGTTTATTATCAATTATAACGCACTTGACATATGTTGATTCTATCAAAATTCTAAAATTGAATATTAACGACGAGTAATGAAACAACATTACCGGTATATAATCTTATCATTGCAGGCTTCAGTATTGATCCTTAACGTTTAAAAGGCATTGCGGAAATTAACAATCTGAATTCTCTTCAGTAACACATTTTTCATTTTTCAGGAGATCAAGAATTTTTATTCCTTTAAAAAACACATCGATTGCTCAGCACAAGTTCATTGCACGATATCTTTGCATGACTGAAAGTACCGATAATATGTATAAATGTTAAATGTTATGTTTTATTTAACGACGCTCGCAACTGCAGAGGTTATATCAGCGTCGCCGGATGTGCCGAAATTTTGTCCCCCAGGGGTTCTTTTACACACTTAAATGCCATCGACCTGGCCAGAGATCGAACCCGCAACCTTGGGCATAGAAGGCCAGCTCTATACCAACTCGCCAACCAGGTCGACAATATGTACAATTGGAGTGCACTAGGGATAACAATAATTTTTAAAATCCTTTATTTCAAGGATTACGCCAACAGTGAGTGAATATAAGGCTGCAGATACTCTGTACTATGATTTCGTATCTGAAAATAAGTGACACGCATTTAGAGACAAAACAACGGATCTACACATACGCTGTTCTGACATCCAACACCATAGAGAAATATAAGGAGCCAAATTAACGTATAAGGTGATACGTTGTTCTGACATTAAATAATCACGTGCATTTGTAGATACGCAGCACACTATCTCCATAACGGTTAAAGATAGACGTTCCGTTGTTTTGTCATTAAATAGATTGGTTCCCCAAGTCAGCAATGATGTAGCTATGTCAAAATGGCCAATTCTGTAGATACGCTGTTATGACTCTAAACCCCCGGCCTATATAAGTTAATGTGTATCATGATTACTATTATGTTGTATAATATTATATTCTATATACTGGTTCAGTATTACCTAATTATATTTTCTGTCATATGTAGCAACAAGTAGCTGGACAGAGCATTTCAATTTAGTAGCAATCCCACTTACAGTTGTCATGATCCAGTATTAATATGTACTGAGCTAGCCTATACATTTCGTAGTTTCCTGACGTAAGCATTTAGCGTCTGAATTTCAACTCAGAATGGCCAGCATGTACTAACCGATAACTTCTCTAACTTGTTCGGAAACGAAAATGCTCTACTTGCTTATGAGATTCAGACCTCTCTTCGGACTGTAGACTAAACAACAACAACAACAAAATTTTACAAAATAAATAATAAACAGCCTAGAAAATATAAACCAATTTGAAATTGATTTCTTTCCTATCACTTATAATTTTTCTTTTCTACATTAATAAGCACATTTATGGAGTCTTGGTTTTTTGTGTAAACAAATTAACAATTCCATATACAATGAAGGGAAAGTACAATAGATAGCGTACTATACGTATATAGAGTAAAATAATAAAGGTACTTCATATAATTTTCTTCTCTTTACCCTGTTTCGTGGTGTGTCATTAGCCTTACAAGAAATTAACACAATAGCCTTACTTACTTATGGCTTTTAAGAAACCTAGAGGGTCATTGCCGCCCTCACATAAGCCCGCCATCGGTCCCTATCCTGAGCAAGATTAATCCAGTCTCCACAATCATATCCCAAATCCCTCAAATCCATTTTAATATTATCTTCCTACTTACGTTTCGGCCTCCCCAAAGGTCTTTTTACCTCCGGCCTCTATATGCATTTCTTGATTCGCCCATACGTACTGAACATAATAGCCTACTTTAAAATATTTCTTATCTTTAAAATACTTTGCTTAAGTAAATACATACATTTGAAGTGTTTCAACAGCACTCGGAGTTTGATTCTCAACGGTTGCAATTTAAGCAGCGTGCAATGCCACAGCTTCGACACAACTTACCTGAAACAAAGAAATATAAATTTAATTGTTGGTGGTTTCATTGACAAATACTTGACGAATAAACATCTTATTCTTCAATGTCTCGACTTCATTGATACCTTTCAAATTTTATATTCTGTACCCATAGTTATTAAACAATTACTAACCGGTGTAATAAAATTAAATTTATGATAATTAACTGCAAAACTGTCTTATGATTTATGAAACAGAAATTCATAATTCCTGATGTCGAAATTCAAGTCTGAAATAAAGTTCATACGTTAGTAAATGCTGCATATGAGATTAAGTTTGCGATTAGTGTACTCTGCTGTTATAGTATATGTGAATTTATTGAGATAGACAGCATTGATGCACAGATTTAATGCACAATGTGTTAGAAATATTGTCAAGTCTTTATCCTGGTTCATTATCAGCTTGGAAGTATAAGAAAGTTTTATTTGTTTATTTACTAATTAATTAAATAATTAATTTATTTATTTATTTATTTATTTACTCTGGTGGAGTTAAGGCCATCAGGCCTTCTCTTCCACACCACCAGAAATGCAATAAAACTACAAGAAAAATTAAACATCAAAGCAATTAATCTATAGTAATAACGAGTGACACAATGAATACGACATAAAAAACAACTCAACATACAAGTATAAATTGAAAATAATAAAAATTAGTCTAACATATTAAATGATGCAAAAAAAGAATAAACAAAAAGTAAAAACACATACAACAAATACAGTGACTCTCAGCATCACTGTTATTAACTAAGGGACAATAAGCTGTTATAGTATCCTGGCACAAAGACAGGTTAGAGAAAGGATTAATCTAACAAAAGGAAATTATTGCCAAAATACTAAAGATAAAAACTTCAGCATAAATCTAGCAAATTCTTAGAAATGGATTTCATGAGATAAAACATACATTTCTAGTTTACTTTTAAATTGTGACAGTGCCCGGCAAACCCTGACGTTACTGGTAACGAATTCCAGAGGCGAGGCAATGATACAGTATAGGAGGTTGAGTAGAGAAGTTCTGTGACGAGGAATAGAAATGAGAGCTGTATATCACCGTAAAATATAAGTTGGTCACCGAAGGAGGTGGCTCATGCGTTCCACATGGGACTTGTATTCGGGAGATCCGTGGTTCGATTCCCGGATCGACCAACCTGACTCTGATTTTTTTGTGGGTTTCCACAGTTACTTAGACAAATACCGGGTTTGAATTTTCATCTTCTTCATCTCATTCCATAAGCATATTCAGGTCAAGACGCGTGTCTTCGTACGCTTACGGAAGAGGGCGTCTTCTCCGCAACCGTCCCTCGGTTCCCAACATTCCGCAATATTTCTGCCAGGATTCATTCCTTAAGAGCTCTTTCAAGGGCGCTTCGACACCTTGGATCCTCTGCTGCTTGGTCACCTTGGCTATATGAACTTAGGGCGAGGGATAGAGAGCTCCCATTGGATGAACGGGTGTGGAGTCATATGCTGCCGGTGAGCTGGTAAACCTCAACCTCAATCATCGCATAAAATTCGGGGTGCACAATAGTCCTCAGTATGGCCGATATGAAAAGGGTCGTCCCTAACCCGACCCTAGTCACCGTTACCTAACCTTATCTAAACTAATTTAGGGGGTGAAACCATTCCGGAAGTAGGGGTGAAACCATTCCGGAAGTTAACAAATGTAAATACCTAGGAATAACATTTAGCAGCGATCTCGGATGGGGGGAACACGTTGCTGACACAGCGGGAAAGGCATGGAGGACGTTACACTTTGTGATGAGGGTACTAAGGAAAGGCTCTGATAAATCCAAAGAGATTGCATATAAATCACTAGTTCGTCCAGTAATGGAATATGGTGCTGCAAGTTGTAACATTATAAAGACACTGGAAAAATTCAAAAACGGGCTCTCAAGTGTTGTCGTAATAATTCACCATTAAAATGGGACACACTCACGGACTGGAGAACGCGAATTCGATTATGCGCAATGTTCAAAACATACAGAGGTGAACCTGCCTGGAGAGAAATAAAAAATTGGTTGCAGTCGTCAAACTACTGTTCAAGGAACGACCACTTATATAAATTGAGGGAAAGAAGACAGAGGACGGACACTGGAAAGTTTTCTTTTCTCAATCGTACTATCAAGGACTGGAATGCTTTCTATCAGTGAGGAAGTGTGTAGTGTCAGTGAAGTCTATTGTGTAAGTGAAGTGTGTTGGTGTCAGTGAAGTGGCTGTGCAAAGTATTTGAACAGAGAAATGGTTAGAAGTGTTAGTGAAATCAGGTAAAATCATTGCAGTGAGTGAGTTGACAGCGAAATAAGTATAGTGGCGAAAGGTAGGCCTACTTGTGCAGGTATGAACCTGTCACACTCGTGGGTCTTAGTTCGAACTTAGGGTTAAGATACAAATTAGATTTACTTTAAATGTTATTTTAAGTGACCATGCTTCATTTAATTTAGGATGCTCCTTGTTATTATTATTATTATTATTATTATTATTATTATTATTACTATTATTATTATTATTTACTTATTATTTTCTATTAGTTGTGTTTATTATTAATTGTCATTATTGAGTATAATTAGTTACCACTGCCACCGGGTATATACCCATTTGCAGTGTGAATAAATACACACACATAAGTTGCTAAAAATTATTATAAACCGCTTATTATATTTTTGTTCTGAATTAATACTGAATTGTAAAAGCAAGTCTTATTAACTGAGCACTTAGGCCTATTTCATTCAAATTTAAATTTTCACACACACACACACACACACACACACACACACACACACACACACGGATACAGATATAGTATTTCTACTTTTGCATGCAGGAAAAAGACATACTATCACATCTATATTTGGGTGCTTTCTTCGGCTTGAATACTTCTCATTTCTTAGATCTGAACATCCATTTATTCATTCACAGTGTTCTGTCCAAGACAAAGTCTTTAATTACAAACCCAACATTCTCCAATCTTTCCTATTTTCTGCCTTCCTCTTAGTCTCTGCATATGATCCATATACAGGGTGATTCACTATGATTTACTGTCCTTATTTCTGAAGATATTTTGAACAAAAAATGGCATATAAACATAGTTCCTATTCTCAATATTTTCAGAATTATACTAATTTAAAGTTGTTTGTAAAATACATTTTTTTTTTAGTTTGAAGATAAAAGAATAATACAAATAAAGAATGAACCATTTCTTTAATTGGCAAGTATTATGAAGCTAAAAATGTGCTGTGAACTCCTTAGTTGCTTCGTACACACATCTTTTCGTATTTTTAACTAGAAAATTACATTATTCTTACGCATTTATCACAACAGTTATTACAAATCACACCACTTCCACCGACTTAATTATTTCCAGTTTTTGCAATTTAATTTACAGTTTTGGAGAGTTTAAAACACATTTTTAAAAAATGTCCCCGTCCGCTTGAGTACACTTGGCCGCACACTTATGAACGGCACTCGTCGCTCTTCGTAACTGCATACGGCTATCTTTGATTTCCGTAGCGCTCGCGCTGGCTGCTGACTGCACGCTGACCAAGATCACGCGTTCACAGCAATGCGTTCCAATAACGAAACGTAACTCTGTAAATATTTATCACATGTGTATATAACATTTTTTGTTTAGAATATTTTCGGAAATAAGCTCCGTAAAGGACTATAAATTCTCGTGAATCACTCTGTATATTAATATCGACTATAATCTGATATCTCCTTCTGTCCGAACTCGTCTTCCGTTCATCGTTCCTTCCAATGCATATTTAGTAGGCAGTTTCTTCTCAACCAGCGACCCAGCCAATTCTTTTTCCTCTTCCTGATCAGTATCTTTCTCATTCTTTCTTCACATACTCTTTCCAGCACAACTTCGTTTTTGAATCTGTCTGTCCATTTCACACGCTCCATTCTTCTCCATATCCAGATTTCAAATGCTTCTAGTCGTTTCTCTTCACTTCGTCGTAATGTCCACACAATGCCACACTCCACACAAAGATCCCAACATATTATTATTGAAATTTCATTTAATGAGCCGTGTTTTGCTCAGTGGTGGAATAGGTTTATAATTTTACGAAACAACTAGACTTCTTACATTAAAAATGGACACATTCATATACCGTACTAATTACGCTAACTACAACTTATATTACTGGCCTGCGGATGAAATTACAATAAAGCAACCGCTATTTACAATGGATTATGAATTCGTGATACACATTTACGAAATTCTCTTGAACAGCATTTGTTGTGAGTTATGAAATACTCAAATTGCCCAGAACATGAGATGACATGTGATTGTACTGGCAGGCGGGCTCTTCCGGCAATCAACCAGCAGGTGTTGAATAGTCTGGTCACTCCTCTCGCATTTACACATGGATTCATTTAGACTATTAATTTTTAACCGTGTTAAATATGTTTTAAATTTTCAATGGACTGAAATATGACGTAAGCACGTGGTTGGGCATTCTGTATTTACAGTTTACTCTAACGATCACTGTTGTATAGAATAATTGAGGACTTCACCCAAATAACGGCGTATATCGTTACATGCCCGTTTTCCGACGATCATGGTATTAGATAGTTGAATTCTTATACAGGGACATCATTTTATTTTTACTAACATTTCTAATATTAACCTGGCTATACATTTGGATTAACGGTTGAGAACAGGAAACACAATTTGCTACTCCCTTCCACGACTGGAGTTCGATGATACAAACAAATCACTTTACTAGGTATAGGAGGGAAGAAAGTAGTTCATCCATTTACGCAAACTAGGAAATAGGCTATCACGATTTTGAGTTTGATAATTTGCATTAGGTCTCTGTTTCATCAATATACAGTACAGTATTAACAATAAATGTTTTACTCACGAACTGAGCTATCCATTCGGACGTATTCATTATGCAGTGTTTATTATACTGTCTACAGCACATTAGCGTACAATTTAGAGAATGAATTTAAATTGACAAATAATCATAATATGGATATTTATACACAGCTTTGAAAATGGTGGCCATTCATTTCGATACAGGCTTCAGTTCTTTTGTACATATTATTGCACTATAGACTATTGTACCTAATTCCAATTACCAGTTTCGTCCTCCATACTAGTAACTCATGTTGAAATAATTCTGTACCTACTCTATAAAAGAGTACCTTACGTACTGTAAATTCAATCTTTACTTCTGCCCGATCCGAAAAAATAAAATTACTCACATATATCATCTACTGCCCGTCCAAGTGGTCGCAGGGTCGTAGAAAGGGGTGAAATCACGTGACAGTTATAACTTAACGAGGCCCTTTTATTTAAATGATTTTAAATAGTTTTATAATATCACGTAAACGTCCAATTCCTAACGGAAACTACTGTTTTCAGAAAAGAGCTAAGACAGCCCAGCCACTAGCCTTTACAGAGGGACGAGCAGAAGCGGGTGGGGAAAACCGGGGTGCGACGTAGGTAAACGTACGACAGCACCTATGCAAAAATATGATTCAATATTGAAGACTCTTTCGTCACTGGAAAACGCGAACATATTTCTGGAACATAATATACTCACTCAGTACTCTTACTGTACGCCTATACTATGGTCGTAAGACGACTTTGATTGCATGTGCGGTCTTAGTTCTGTGTGGAGGACGTGTGGAAATTTACTAGTAGAAGGGGAGGGAGTGAAGTACATTAAAAAACTCACGTACAAAAAAAATTTAAGTAAAAATAAAATGATATCCCTGTAGGAGACTGTAGTAAATTTTCGTAAGTCTAGCTTCAATATGTAACACAGGACACAATGTTACAGTTTACGTTGAACAAGTGAATGCACCTACTACAGCGGCGAAGGGCTTAAGAGACCTCTTATAGTTTTTAGATGAAGACGGCGAAAGTTGGCTGCACTCAAGCCTGAATAAAGCCAGGACATCATCACACAATGGTGAAGATGACTCTAGCAACAATAGTGATTATGCATAGAGAAGAAAAAGACATAAGAACAAGAAAACCATAAACCAAAAAGTGTAATGTTATTTTCTAGGCCTACCTGTGTAATTATTCAATATTTTTATTTAATAAGTTATGTTACGGTAAATTCAAATTTTATTTTGGATTTATTTTATTTTACCTTTTTAAGACAAAATTAGTAATAAAGTACGAGATGTTCCCATATATAATCAACTTTCATGCAAAATTAGATACCTAGGACATCAGGATAATTAAAACCACTACTGAACCATACTGTCGCCGGAAAAAGGGCGTATACAGAGTTCCATATTATATTTATTTACTAATCGCAGAATATAAGCTACTATCTGTTATTATGTTTCAATAATTCTGTTTTAAATATCCTCGAAACTATTTAACAGCAATGAAAAACATTTCGACGCAACTATGATGAACCTGACAGCTTACAAACATTGAAATTAGTTTATATCAGAACTACACTTCGTGTATATGCCCTTATCCTCAATTCACATGTTACAGAATAGTTATTAGGCTACTTCCTTTTTATTTAGCATCCGAGCATGTAACTATGATTTCCCTTAATTTATGCTCTATAAAACTAAGAAGAAAACTAACAGTTGTACAGACCGATTATTCAGTCCTGACAGCTCAGCGACGCGAAAGGGGGGAAGTAATAGGAGTAATGGGGAGAGTTTCGGAATAGAGATAAGGGCGAGCGGTCGGTAAGGGAATGCAGTACAGCTTAACTGTACTAGAAAAATACCGCTATACCGAATGCGTGACATCCGATCGCTCTGACTGCAGGCGACAGACTAACCTGAACATCCCTTGGCGTAACTTAATGGACTCGCCTGATCCAGGAGCACATTGTCAGCGACTGTCAGGACTAAATAATCGTACTGTAGTTATCTACAGTACTCAAGGAACAAGTAAGCTTCACTTTCTGCCCTTTCGTTCAATAATACACCCCAGTGTTCTCGAACCCAGTTTAAAGAATTTGCTAGAGTTTAGCAATATTACATCTGACATTTACACCAATCATATGCATTTTATATTTGAAGAGCTTATTTTAAAAAATACCCTCGTCCATTCCAGTAACTTTGTTGGAAATCACGAAAAACATTTTAGGTCTAAAATTTCTTAGCCGCTAGGCAAGAGGCATTATGAAACCAAAGAGTTTGGATGCATTTAGAATGAAATGGGAGGATGAGAATCTTTATTTCGAAAGCTGAAACTAATATTTTGTCTCAAATTCTGCTCTGGACAAAAGTCTGTTTGATTTCAATAGTCACTTTCAACGTTAATATTTTTTGGATTTAGAGAGCGTTATGAAACCAAATGAAGACAGTTATATGTATAGTTTTATTTGAAGAATGCATGGACACGGGAAGCTCATTTTCGTTATCAGATGGTTAAGACAAGTTTTAAAAATGAGCTCGTCAGTTGTTCCTTATACAGTTTTAAAAAGCCTGCGAATCATTGAAAATAAATACACTGTAATCTCTGCTGATACACCATATTAAGAGCAAATATCTTACTATAATAATACCGGACTGCTGTATACTAGCAGCATTGGCGTGAGTGGGAAATATCGGGAACCTGACATCTAGCAGAGCGGGATGGAATTACGTCCACATATACAAATATTAACATAGAGGGATTCGGACTATTGTTTAAAATGTGAGTTAGGGGAGTTAGGCCTAAAATGACATACTTGGGTAAAATGACATACTATGTGTTTTGTGAAAACGCTGTAAGCTGAGTTTGAATTTACAGCTCTATAGTGCACAGAAGCTGGAAACAGTGGTTACATCCAAGTTTTAGCAAGCGAAGGCGCTTTTTGGTGAAGCAGGTGCAACTAAAGGAAAAATGTGCAAGACGATATAATATTGTTGAGGTATGTTATGTATTTTTGTCATTTTAAGCTTCAGATATTAGTGACTGAAAACATGAATATTTCCCTCTATAAAAAGCATTACGATATCCAAATTCATAAAGAGTTTAGGTCGTACTAACACTACTTCTTATTCTTCTTCACTCCGGGTAAAATGACATACCACCTACTTGGCTAAAATGACATACTATGTCATTTTATCCAAGTGCATTTTCTGACTGGAAATGAGAAGCCATAGATTATGGGCGATAGCGATTTGCAAAATTGGTGTCAAATTTGTTTACAATGGCTGATTAGTGATTACTTCTGTGAAATTATGTAATATATAGTGGCATCACTCTCATTGCTCGACTGTTTTTTTCGTAAAGCTAACTGATTTTAAAATAGGTGAGATGGGGATTTCTTTAAAATATATAAAACCCTAAAGTTTATAAAACAAATATATTTTCAATATTTATATGCACTGAATTTTGTCACTCTGATTTATCCTCTTATGAATGAGCTAGGCTTGGCGAGTCCGAAGTTTACTTGCACCTACTTCACCAAAAGCGCTTTTGTGGAAAACATTGTAAGATGAGTTTGGATTTACAGCTCTATAGTGCACAGAAGTTGGCAACAGTGATTACACGTCATGTTAGCCTTCCCTCGTCTCTGCACCCACCGACTCCAGCCACTTGATGTCTCTTTCTTCGGGCCTTTGAAAACATATGATCAGGCCGTTACAAAGTGGCTGAAGAACCATCCTGGATGGGTGATTACACAGTTTCAAATTGCGGACTTATTTTCTGAAGTCTATGGAAAAGCTGCAACCAACACCAATGCATTGGGTGGATTTTCATCAACAGGAATTTGTCCACTCAATTCGGACATATTTCCTGATCACTTATTTAGTCCTGCAACGCCCACAGACAGACCTCTAACGAATGCAGTCGCTACAGACGGGCCAAAGGATGCAACACAGAAGAGCAGTTCAACAACAAAAAAATGCAAAAGAACATATGATAGAGCCATCACCACTAACTGCACCAGCTGCGGAAGCTTCACAAAAGAGGCCTTCAGCTCATGTGGCACAGCAAGAGATCTCCCCGGTTCCCTCTGGCACTAGATCTGTGGCGAGAAGAAAGAGAACACATGAAGGGTCCCAATCGAGCATTTCTTTTATTAACCAATTAAAATTAAAGGAAGCTGAAAGAAGAGCTGTAGAAGAAAGGAGTTCAGCAAACAGAGGAAAAACACAGCTTCAGTTTGATCTAAGCAATGGGGACCAAGATGGTGATGTTGAGAACGATGCACCTTGTCTGTATTGCAATGAATTTTACAGCCAATATAAACCAGAAGAAACATGGCTACAGTTCAAGAAATGTTTCTCATGGGCACACAATGAATGTGCAAGTGTATCTAAGAGAACAAAATTTTTTTTTTTTTGAACTATGTAAAAATTAACTTAAGTGTGTCATTAGTAACTTAGTACCCTAGTAACGTGGGTAAAATGATATAGTTTCTCTATTTTTAAACATACATTTCAGTTAAAGATTGTCAGTATTTTCCACTTTCTGTTGTTCTTAATATATGTGTTAATATTGTAGTATCAGTTATATATAATTGGCCAAAACAAATTTGGTAAGAATACATATTTTTTTCAAGATTTCCTTAAGGTATGTCATTTTGGGCCTAGTTCCCCTACTAATGTGGAATAATATATGAAACACTTAAGAAATGTTTAATAGTATTTAATGTACAATTATTATCTCATATCAAAGCTCCATATTATGAGAAATACTGCATACTTCATATTACTTTCCGTAATTAATTGTTACATATTTTTTCTTAGGTTTAGTGACACAAAATCAGTTCTGATATTAGGAATGAATTTAAAATAATGCTTTATATACGCATTGCTTACAACTGCAAAAATAAAACTGATAGTAATCTGATGCTTGTAATAATTAGTAAAGGCATGTGGCCAACAATAAAACTCAATTTGATAAAACTTTAAAATTTCCGATACATTTTAACTCGTATTCATTTATTAGGTCTAAATATAACAGTTAATTTCTATTTTTGTATCAACATAAAGACGAAGGAATTAGGTCTAATAAAGAATGTTGCTGACTCACGTTTTATGATCCCTCGGATATCGAAAGTACGATTTGGAGTAATTTGCAATGCTATAATTTTATAGCTATTATAAACAGCACATATATACAACCTAACATTTTAACACAGCACTAATTAATAAAACTATTAACTAGCCCAGCAACAATATACATTGCAGTTGATTACAGATTGTTTCGCGAGTATCATCACAGGTAGCAGCACCAGCGTCGTTCGCACGTAAAACTGCTAGCTGTCCGGTATTATTATAGTAAGGTATTTGTTAAGAGCTTTATCAATTGCAAGAATTTGAGTTTAGAAGCCAACCCAGCACTTGTTAACCCTTAAATTGGCAAAACTTCATTTCTCACACTAGTTTATTAAACCTTGTCGGACTGTAAAGAAAACAGCTCTCGCAATGTCCATATTTTATATGTTATGTATGCTTTGTCTAATGGCAGCCTCTAATTTGAGGAAGCACAATAAAATGAAAAAAGTAAAATAAAAAGTATTGTGAAATTTTAATTTTCCTACCAATTTTTTTCAATTGTTCTATTAAAATTATAGCATATAGCCTATTAACATATTGTATCGTATAGGATATCGTATAGGGTTAAGTTTAAACTGTTCATAATGGGTTCCTCGCTCCCTTTCATAACAGACGAAAGCACTGCAGACGGCTACCTCATTCGCGTTCACTCTCACATGAGAGCCATCTGTGAAAATGAGACAGTCATGTAGTAGCGCACACTATATGGTTAAGACAGCTGGGTGACCAGCAGCTGACATAGGCGCTAATCTATCTGTTTCAAGATCCTGGAACTGATGGGTTTTCTCGGGATTTCTGAATATTAGTTACAGCTGCTCCGTGGATTCCTTATCTCAAAATAATGAATTAATGTTATTTCGTAATATCTTTAGATAAGTTGCTTTCCAGGAAGAACTCCACGTGAAAACTACCGGTTGCTTTTGTACATATATACAAACTGTCTTGTAATATGCTTGCTTAACCAGAATCGTTTGAAAAATGTAAGTTTCTTATCAATGCTCACTCTAGTCTAGCTTAATTTATTTTATTTTGATACATTATTTACAAACAGAGGTAATGTTTCATCCTTGAGATATAATAGGGTATTTCAAAAGGCAGTTCAAACATTAAACCGCTGTAAATATTATAATATTTGAGATAGAGAAAAAACAAAAACATCACAGTGTTGGGCAAACAACGGGGTTTACAAAACACTGGGAAGATGTCCGCCGATCTCTGTTCAACGTACAGCATTCTGTCTGCGACACCATGCACAGCATTTTGCAGATAATGTCTTGGAATATTGGCAATTTCTTGCGAGATGGCATCTTTCAGCTGCAGTAGAGTTGTTGGATGTATCTCACTGTATATTCTGCCTACTGAATGGTGCACTGTCTACTAGAGGATGCGCTGGAAGGAATGGTGAACGGGAGAAGAGGTCGCGGCAGAAGAAATCAGATGAGATACGACATTAAAATATGTGGATCATATGCGAAGACTAAGAGGAAGACAGAAAATAGGAGAGATGAAAGAAGGCTGAGTTAAAGTCAAAGATATGCCTTTGGGAAGAAAAGTATGAATGAAATGAATGACTGTACATTACTGTTATACTCCCTAATAAATTACAGTATAAATTATTTTCGACATTCTACTGCAGTCTAGTATGTACAGTCACGAAGCTTGAGTTTATGAGGGTAATGGGAACAATAGACTGTGCAGGTACTATTTCGCATTGTCTGTAATGAGGCGATAGTAGCGATCCTAGTGGTTAGCAACTATCTATGGATGCATACTTACTACGTATTGAGCTTCGTGACTGTATATACTAGACTGTGATTCTACTACGAGTTTTTTCTTGTCTTGCAATCATATCCCCTGTAACGAAATTTTATGAGTTTTTTCCTTTCCCCTACATTACTGTAACTACACATATGGGTCATGGTATCTTAATAAACGCCATGATGAAAACATGTTATACGTTAAATGAGTAGGGGCCTCCACAGAGATACACACAGAACAGAACATGGACGAAGGACAGCCATTCTTGCCCGAGGCGAGATTCCAATCACGAAACTTCAGACAGCGCCGTCTAAATTTGCGCATCTTAAACCGCATAGCGATTCGGCCCAGGATGAGAACTTAATACAAATAAATAACATTTTAATTATTGCAATATAAATAAAGTAATTCATTTTGTAAAAATCTGAAGAGGACCTTCCAGGTTAAAAAAAAAAAACAATTCATTGGAAGTCGCCAGAACGCAAAAGGTTTTCTGCAAACAGCTTTTTCTAACAGACAATTTTATTCCTATATTCGTTCAGAAAACATACCAACTCGATATACGATGTTCTACCAAAACATGTACAATAAAGAAAAATGAGAGGTAAATTTTCATTTCTTTATAATTTTATTTATCAACCATCAGTATAAGCTTATTTACACCATTTACAGAGAATTTTCAATTTGTTTTATATAATTTGGTTATTTTTATATTTCTATCACTATGAAATTTTTTTGTATTCGACAGATATTAGAGAAAAATGGAAGTATGAGGATACAGTACATCAGTTATTAATAGATTTCAAAAAGATATTTGTTTAGGTTAAGAAAGAAGTTTTATAAAATATTTTATTGAATTTGGTAGTTCCAAGAAACTAGTACGATTAATTAAAATCGTGTCTCAGTAAATCGTACAGCAGATTCGTATAGGTCAATTTCTGTCACATGCTTATCCAATTCACTGCGACCTAAAGCAAGGAGATCCACTATCACCTTTACTTTTCAACTTTTCTCTAGAATATGCCTTTAGGAACGTTCAGGATAACAGGGAGTGTTTGGAATTGAATGGGTTACATCAGCTTCTTGTCTATGCGGATGACGTGTATATCTTAGTAGAAAATCGACAAACGATTAGTGAAAACACGAAAATTTTACTTGAAGCATTTTTTTTTATTTTAGTAGGTTATTTTACAACACTTTATCAATATCTTAGGTTATTTAGCGTCTGAATGAGATGAAGGTGATAATGCCGGTGAAATGAGTCCAGGGTCCAACACCTAAAGTTACCCAGCATTTTCTCATATTGGGTTGAGGGAAAACCCCGAAAAAAACCTCAACGAGGTAACTTGCCCCGGCCGGGAATCGAACCCGGGCCAGCTGGTTTCGCGGCTAGACGCGCTAACCGTTACTTCACAGGTGTGGACTACTTGAAGCAAGCAAAGATATAGGTTAGGAAGTAAATCCCGAAAAGACAAACTAAGTCATTATGTCTCGTGTCCAGAACATTGTACGAAATAGAAATATAAAAATTGGAAATTTATCCTTTGAAGAATTTTAAAAAATACAAATATCTTGGAGCAACAGTAACAAATATAAATGACACTCGGTAGGAAATTAAACGGAGAATAAAGAAAATGTCATCCAGTCTGCTGTAAAAAATGTCGAAAGTTAGAATTCACAAGACAGTTGTATTACCGGTTGTTGTGTATGGTTGTGAAACTTGGACTCTCACTTTGAGAGATAGAGATTAAGGGTGTTTGAGAATAAGGTTCTTAGGAAAATATTTGGGGGCTAAGAGTGTTGAAGTTACAGGATAATACAGAAAGTTAAACAACTTAGAACTGCACGCGTTATATTCTTCAATTGACATAATTAGGAACATTAAATCTAGACGTTTGGATTGGGAAGGGTATGTAGCATGTATGGGCGAATCCAGAAATCCATATAGAGTCTTAGTTGGAAGGCCGGAGGGGAAAAGACCTTTTGGGAGATTGAAACGTAGATGGGAGGATAATATTAAAATGGAATTGAGGGAGGTGAGATATGATTGTAGAGACTAGATTAATTTTGGTCAAAATAGGAACCTAAGGCGGGCTTATGTGAGGGCGTCAATGAACCTCCGTGGTAACGGTTAGCGTGTCTTGCCGCGAAACCAGGTGGCCCGGATTCTATTCTCGATCGGGGCAAGTTACCTGGTGGTTTTTCCGGGGTTTTCCCTCAACCCAATATGAGCAAGTGCTGGGTAACTTTCGGTATTGGACCCCGGACTCATTTCACCGGCATTATCACCTTCATCTCATTCAGACGCTAAATGACCTAAGATGTTCATAAAGCGTCGTAAAATAACGTACTGAAATAAAACAATGAACCTCCGGGTTCCCTAAAACCCATTTGCAAGGAAGTAAGCATGAATATTTCTCTTTAAATATGGTTAATAAATCTTAGGCCTAATCTTTTTTCCAATACATTCGTGCAGTTGACGTTGTGATTTATTTG
This sequence comes from Periplaneta americana, assembly GCF_040183065.1. Taxonomy (NCBI): domain Eukaryota; kingdom Metazoa; phylum Arthropoda; class Insecta; order Blattodea; family Blattidae; genus Periplaneta; species Periplaneta americana. The sequence continues at coordinate 98,105,215 of NC_091130.1, forward strand.
CGTGTGTGCAGGAATTTAAATTAAATAATAATATTATTTTAATAATTTATTTATAACCAATGTATCCCTATCATTGAAGAATTTCAGCGAATTCGAGAATCACTCTAAATACAGCTATATTTAGACTTAAATTTCCATACAAGTTCAATCTTATTTACTTATTTATTTACTTATGTAAGTACTTATTTATTTACTTATTTATTTATTTATTTACTGATTTATTTATTTATTTATTTATTTATTTATTTATTTATTTATCTTTTCCCAAAAAAGTTTAGATAAACTCCTTTCTTCTTTCAAATCCGAACAAGACATTGCACATCTCCTAGCTCTTCAAGAGAGTGAATCTGGAGCTTGGTTACACGCATTACCTTCTCTTCACATTGGCACTCTAATAGATATTACATCCTTTAAAATCGCAATGGCTTTACGCCTTGGTTGTAAACTCTGCCAGCCACACTAATGTATTTGCGGAGGAATTGCTGATATTTACGGTCATCATACACTCAGCTGTACGAGAAAGGGTCGTATTCCCAGACATACATCACTCAATGATACCATTAAAAGATCTCTGACTTCTTGAGGCATCCCGTCTCTTTTGGAACCACCAGGTATTAGTCGCGCGGATGGTAAACGACCCGATGGTCTCACCTTAATTCCATGGTCTAGAGGAAAATCTTAAATTTGGGACTCCACTTGCGTTGACACTCTAGCTCCATCTCACTTCTCCGAATACCTCCAGACGCGCAGCATCTGTTGCTGAATTAGCCGTGAAAAATAAAGTCAATAAATATGCTCATTTTTAGACAATTATATCTTTGTCCTCTTTGCTGTGGAGACTTTCGGTTCTTGGAGTCATGAAGCTAAAGTTTTGGTATCTCAATTCGGCCAAATTTTGATCTCCATTACTGGTGATTGTTGTTGCACTACTTATTTGCGTCAACTCTTAACCCTAACACTACTAAGGTTCGATCTGTCACGTGGATGACTAAGGGGAGGGGCAAAATTGCCCGCGCTTTGTTTTGATTTTTAATGGACTAAGAATTACTTTACTATGTTACTACACAATTTTCTACCGTATATCAGGAACATTAAAAAAAGTCACTCATATAAGAGTTTATGAAAATAGTCTTATAAAATAGTAGCCTATACTTCTCATGTAGGCTAATGCTTTGGATATTTAAACTTCAGACTTTTCTGTACTAAGTAATGAACAAAAACATTTTTTTAATATTTAGCCTACTACACAATTGTCTATATCAGGAACATTCTAAAAGACACATATATGACATTTTTAAAATAGCCTTATAAAATCGTATTTTTCTCATATAGGCTAGGCCTAATGCTTTGACTTTTTAAATTCAGGCTTTTCTGTACTAAGTAATCAACAGAAACTATTGCTGACCACAAAAAAGAAAACTAAAAATCAAAGTCATAAATTCCTCAATTGTCAATAGCTTTTTTGCACTTACTTTCACAATTGGTGCATATGATTGTTTTTGCAGAATGAGTGGAACAAACATATTTACAACACCTGCAGCAAACTATAGACACTTTTGTCATTTTGTCTTTTACCCTTTTAGAACTTTTAGTCTTCAAGTAGAGACGACATCTTACCCGTGAATACGATGCACCAGAAGGAACAACTGCACTAGTGCGTTTTCCCTAGAACATTTTCCATTGCAGAAATGATAGGCTTTTGCAAACCTATAATATTATTGGCTCTCTCTTCCACAACTGGCATAACTAGTTGTTTACCCAACTCTAGCATAAAGAGCCTTCTTGCATTATGCTTCTTCTTATTCCAGTCGGGGTTGTTTTTCATGTAAATTGTTCCACCATTAAGACATGCAATATCTATCGAGGTGAAAAATATAGATAGCGGCCACCTTTTAGTTCCCCGCTTCACAGAGTGATGTCGCGTCATTTGATCAATGCTGTCTGTACCTCCTTTGGTTTCATTATAGTAGAGATTGAAGTCTCTTTTCTTTTTCTCTGTCGACTCACCCACTTTTCTATCATTATGTTGTGTAGATTGAAGTAGGAGATTCTTAGTGGTCTTGAGTCTGGCGATGTATGAAACCAAGGTAACTGGTGCCTTGCCTGTTTTCGGGTCTGTGAATAAGAATCTAGAGGAATATAGCTCTCGACTCTGCGTCTTCTTTAGGTCTTCTGGTATGTGCTTTCTGTTACTCCTCAATGTCCCCACCAAAGTCAGCTTGTCATCATTGTAAAGTTCCTCCGCTAGCTCGATGGATGTATAATAACGATCCGTTGTTACATTTCTTCCGGTTCCTTCCAGCGGCTTCAATAGGCGTCTAGCAACTGTCTTTGCACTCCGTTCCTCGGCGGGTCGCTCGTCCTTTCCTGCATAGACCTCCATATTCAGAATATACCAAGTGTGTGCATCCGATTACATCCTAATCAATATGCCATATTTGCCTGGCTTGTCTTTCATAAAGACTTTAAATGAACATCTTCCTCGAAAGAGCGAGAGCATTTCGTCGATTGTTATATGTGTACCAGGTATGTAGTATTTCACAGACAATTCGTCAATTTTATGGAAAATTTCACGAAGAGGGAAAAACTTATCTTGCTTTCATCTTTTAGTTCTTGTTTGCTTATTATCAACTCTAATCAAGGACAGAAGTTCTCCAAATCGAATACGACTCATTGTAGCTATGTAGATATTCTTGCCCAGTACTTTTACCCATAAATCCTCAAATTGGCAGTACACTGTCATTATTTGCACCCATGAGTATCACAATATCGACGAAGGCATATAATTCTTCTGTGTTTATAAGTTTTAGATTTCTAATACTAGCTCCTTCGTTAGATTATGCACAATAATGTTCATTATTTCAAGAGTTATAAACTTTTTGAAATGTTCTGACGCATTAGAGGTCAAAGCTTCATTTGTCAAACCTTAATGAAAACTCACTATATTGTGTACTGACCTACGGACTTGCCTTGGAGGTACAGTAGTATATTCTCTACTGCTTCTTGCTATAACAGCGAAGTTAGAAGTAGACGCGTGCCGCTCATCAGGGGATGAACTTGGCGAATTTGAGTCACTTTCAATTTCTCTGTGATATTCAGTGTCACTGTCGTCTGTCACAACATTATCATCTTCTTCTGGATCATTTCCATCATCTACATTACCTTCATTTACTATAGCTGTCACCTCTTTTTCTGTGAGAAAACTCTGAGACATTTTTACACTCTGATTATTACGAGACATTTTCACACAACTAATTTCCAACTATTCCAGTTTGAATAACAAGACAATTATTACTTTAAAATAAAAAATGACAACATAATTTGAATTAAATTTGTATATCCAGTGGTACCAACAATCAAACAATGTATCTTAATCTGATTACGGATAAATATTTTCAGACAGAAAAATTGTCACACCCATGTCTAAGGGGGGGGGGGGCAAAAATTGCCCGCACTATAAATAAAGATGGTAGACACATTTAAATAATTCATAAAAATTATAAATCCATCACAATATAATTGAGATATTAATCTAAAACTACCTAAAATCTTTCTTCTTCAGTTCAACAATTACATACTCTACACAAATAAAACCAATAGTGCGGGCAATTTTTGCCCCCTCCCTAGCAGTGCTAGGGTTGTATTGCTATTCAACGCGGAAATGCAATGAGCGTTTTAGGTACTCCTCCCGAGTCCAGTCCTTTGGACGAAATCTTTCTGCTATAAAATTTATTTAATATTTATTTATTTATTTATTTATTTATTTATTTATTTATTTATTTATTTAACCTGGTAGAGATAAGGCCATCAGGCCTTCTCTTCCCCTCTACCAGGGAATTACAATACAAACTTAAGCTTAAGGTGACGAAATCTCTTGTTGCGGTAATTATAAACATTTATTTAAGTTGCTATTTGTTCCATGACATGCAATAACCTTTTCAGAGTGATTCACAATGAATTTTGGACAAGACTAGCAGCCTCTTTGCTGGGTATAGCCCAATTGACTAAGACGTCAAAATACTGTATTTTAGAAGCATTAGAGATAGAAATTATTCAGCCCAGGGACACAAGAGTCTCCTATGAGATGCAAGTCCGTGGTAGCGGGACTCCAGTTATCGTCAGGGGTACGGGCTGGGTTTCCTTACAGAGTATGTATAAGGCATCGCCTGAAGCCTCTTGGCTTCAGCAATAGAAGGAGTCCCTTAAGACAGTATAGCGTTTGATGCTGACAAAATGCTGACTATGACTGGAGGGAGCTGTCTTCTATTGGATCCGGCGTATTCGTAACCGGTGCTTTCGCCGACGGTATGTTTCGTCACGGCCATTCCGTCACGGACTTTTTCGTCATATGGACATGTTTGTCAAAGATTGCATTTCGTCATACGTATCTTTGCGCCACAGTGGATATGTCCCGTCACAATATTGAATGTACTACACAATATTACTTTCACTATTATTTATTGGATACTCGTCAATTTTATTCACATTTTTACCCGAAGTTAGTGCATATATTCAAGATAAGTAATTTAACCAAAGGGTCCAGTTAGACCTACACCATGCCCAATTGCTGAATGGTAACCTAGGATATTGCCATCGGCTTTATATTCCTAATATCTTTTTACAATTCGTTATAATCTTATATCGAGATCTGTATAATTTTTCTTTTTACGTGGTGGCGACAGTCCACCTTCCAATTTTTCAATGTCATTGTGAATTTTTGCTGTTTCAGCCTGCAGCGCCTCGATAACATGGTAAAATGATGGATGAAACTTTCAGATTAGTGTGTTAAGGCGTCGGTGCCATGCCTCACAACTGTTAGTGGTCCTTGGAAGATTTCCTAGCGTTCGAACGTAACAATTCCAGGTGGATGGAGGAAATATAGGTCCCTGCAGTCCTCTGCCACGTCTTCGTCCTCTTACATAGTTGTGTTCGACATAGTCCAAGAGATTAACAAGGTTGTCTGGTATGGTATCTCTTACTAGTTCGAAAGCGGAGACAACGTCTTCCTCGGGAACAAATGCTATTGCAATTATTGTAGACGAACAGCCGTCCCGCTGGTCACATCTCCATACAACATCATTCTCTTGCACTCTGTGCAATGTATACAGAAATCCTCTATGAATTAATTTCTCCTTCCCGCGTTTAGTTTTCCCGAAACGTATGTTAACAGATATAACTGGAAAAATTTTGATTACCATCTAAAAAATTGATTCCATAACCTTGGTAACGTATATCAATATACCGTTATTAATTACTAATTATATTTTGAATCTTGTGTACACTACTTTTAACACTTGAATATACGTAACTGATTAACTAGTGGACTTATTCGTGTTAATTATGTAAGTCTGTGCGGCTTGCAGCTGTTTCGGTGCTTCCACACACTTCAATACACACTGGAACTTGAAAACAACAACTCCATAAATTTCCTAGACATCACCATAACAAAAATTGACAACAAACACACCTTCAAAATATACAGAAAACCAACCACCACCACCACACACATACACAACACATCTAACCACCCCATACAACACAAACATGCTGCATTCAGGACAATGGTACACAGATTACTCAACATACCCATGAGCCAACAACACTACAATGAAGAAGTGAACACAATCAAATACATTGCAAAAGAAAACAGTTACAATCCAAACATAATAGACAACATCATAAGAAAGACAAAACAAAAACTTAACAAACACAAAAACACGCAAAACACAACACAAACACAAGAATACAAGAAATACATCACACTAACATATGAAAACAAAAGCACACATAAGATCGCATCTTCATTCAGAAAACAGAAATACAACATAGCAAACAGAACAGAAAACACACTACAAAGACATCTCAACACACAAAAAACATAAACAAACAAACAAACAAATAAATACGACCACACAGGTGTATACAAACTCACATGTACTGTAATAGTTGCGACAAGTTGTACATTGGACAGACAGGCAGATCATTCCAAACACGCTACAAAGAACACATTAAAGCAATAACCAGAGGACACAATACATCTACATACGCCGACCACATAACCAATGCTAACCATACATACAATAACATAAATGCGGACATGGAAATCCTACACATACAACCCAAGAACCAAAAACTCAACACACTAGAACAATACGAAATATACAAACACACTAAAACACACCCCGATCAAATTCTCAACACACAGATCAATTTAAGTACACACACACTATTTGACTTCGCGTTTCAACACCTTTCAACAATCAAACGCACCCACATAACAGGCAGAGAAGTTCGAGATGACGCCGAGATCTAGTAGGCTCTGAGGATGGTGTGAGGAAGCACCGAAACAGCTGTAAGCCACACAGACATAATTAACACGAGTAAGTCCACTAGTTAATCAATTACGAATTACTAATTGTTGCAATTATACTTCAAGTGAAGAAACTTAAAATGAAGTGTGTTAGAAACTAATGTGTGGCATTGTAGGCCTGTGACAAAAGTGTAATGCGTGACAAAAGATGATATGACGAAAGTGTAAAGTGTGACAAAACGTACCTCTGTCAAAAAAATGTGACAAAACACCTAAACCCGTCTTTTATGACTCATCGACAATATTAACAGTTTAGGAAAGGGCAGTTCGCGCCTATCATCGAGGTACTGTCGGCATGATAGAAGATAGGTTTCAATGCGGGACCAATACCAATGTATCATGTTCAGGGTAAATCTTGGTGGAAGGTACTAATGTTCTGGCGCAGATCGAAGGCAAGATCGTCAAATTTCAGTACAGATACATCTTGGAGTATAGGACATTACACGTAGATCCGTCTGTCTGGAAAATTTATTCATAATTAAATAGAATAATCATGGAATTTAACAATTTTGATTCCAAGCCAAATATTGATAATATATTTTAGCTTCCAAACTCACCAGATTTTAGATCGACTAACAGTGTCTGGAAGGAAATAAAGTACTTCCGAAATTCCAACCTGCAGCAAGTGTCAATAGTCTGTGGTTTAAGGATCAATATGCGTGACAGAAACTCTTGTCGTTGATGGCTATTTCAAGACTCTCTGAACTCCAAGCTTCTTGGGCTTGTGGGTGCGCCAAGTGCAGACTGCTACCCTAGCTAATATTAATAATTATATTTTACGTTTTATTATTTTACTTTTAGCGGAAGTAAATACCATATTAAATCTCAGTGCTGGTGTTTAGTTTCTACGGACATTTCTGAGAATTAATGCATTTCCAACTCAGGACTTTCTGTAAACAAGTAATATTGTTTATACTGAGGTCACATCTGAACCGTAGTTAGTTTACGTTCATTTTGGACAATAATATTTTCGAACTAGCGTTACATAAATATAACAGTAAAAATGACACTGGTATTAATAATAATAATGATAATAATAATAATAATAATAATAATAATAATAATAATATAAATAATAATAATAATAATAAGGAAAATAATCATTATTTAATTATTTATTTATTTATATAGGCTATATATTTATTTATATCTATGTGCTGGACAATAGCCATTGGCCAATAAACGTCCAGCACAGTGATACAATTAATACAATGCAATGAACAACTATGGTACATATTAAATAATTGAGATAAACACAGAATGAAGGACATAGATTACAATTATTAATTTAGAAGTATTATTAATACTATAATATTTTATGGAAAGGAGTTGATTTGAATAATTTCGAGGGAAAAATTGTTCCGGAGCCGGGTATCGAACCCGGGACCTTTGGTTTAACGTACCAACGCTCTACCACTGAGCTACTCGGGAACTCTAACCGACACCGATCCAATTTTTCCCTCTATATCCACAGACCTCAAAGTGGGCTGACAACCGTCAAGCAACCAACTTCGAGTGCACACTAACTCTGTGTGACTTAAATTGTGGTTTTCTGTTAACGAACAGTGACGTGTATTATGCAAATCAAGATTTCAGGTATAACTCCCTGTAAAGTTGATTTGAATAATTTCGAGGGAACAATTATTCAAATCAACTTTACAGGGAGTTATACCTGAAATCTTGATTTGCAGGAGTTGATTGTTACAAAAGTATTATCAATTTGGGTAGAAAGATTATGCAAATAATAATAGCAAAGATATTGCCTTGTTCCAATACTTGAATATATTGAAAGGATCGAAATCGCCTACATGCAAGTTAGCATTTTTAATACTTATGGAGACTGGCGAGAAGATTTATAATTTCTAATATAGAAGAGTTTGTGATGTCTCATGTCCTTCATACGAATACGAAGGCTGACACTGTTTAAGAAAGATTTACATTAATGTCACTTTAAGAACCTTACATCGGAATAAGTAATCGAGATCGTGACGTCTAGCATTCAAGCTTCGACATTTAAAGTGCTCGCATTTTTTATCATACTTATATCCGGAGTTATTAGGCACAAATCTATACGAACATAATGATATAAATTTCCTTTGAATATTTTCCAGTTTTGCAGAATCAGTACTAGTAATAGAGTTCCAAACTACAGATGCATATTCGAGTTTCGATCTCACTAATGTACAGTAATAATAATAATAATAATAATAATAATAATAATAATAATAATAATAATAATAATTACTATTATTGTTGTTATTGTTATTATTATTATTATTATTATTATTATTATTATTATTATTATTATTATTATTATTATTATTATTAAATATTTGCACTAGTAGGTATCGTTCTGTAAAATTATATTCGCTTTACACAGATATACACTTTTTAGTAGGTTATTTTACGACGCTTTATCAACATCTTAAGTTACTTAGCGTCTGAATGAGGTGAAGGTGATAATGCCAGTGAAAAGAGTCCGGGATCCACACCGATAGTTACTCAGCATTTGCTCATATTGGATTAAGGAAAAACCCCGGAAAAAACCTCAACAGGGTAACTTGCCCCGACCGGGAATCGAACCCGGGCCACCTGGTTTCGCGGCTAGACGTGCTAACAGTAACTCCAGAGGTGTGGACTGAAAACATGTTTTAGACAACATTTTTAAAGGACAAAAGTAGTTAAATTTTTGTGTTTGGATGATTTATCACTAGACTTTACATGTTTAAGCTCGTTTAGCATAGACTGAAACGTACATTCTTTAATGCACCTAGTTTTAGGCGATATCATCAGTGGAGAGTGTCTCGTGTTGCATACATTAAGAATTTTTTTCTATAAAATTGTTGCAACCTATCCGATTCGAGCCTAAAAATCAGAGATCTATTTATCACTAAGCTGTGACGGTGCTGTTTTTGCCTATTTTGTTCATTTAATAAAAAAAATAAAGGCCCTTTAGTTAGATATAAACATATTTGTAAAATTAATTACGTACGTAAGTGATACGATGTAATATTTCTGTAATCTGAAATGGCATGTATTGTGGGTCCCTATCACCACGGCATGGCGCTTCCTCAGGTTGCGGATATATCCGCCTCGGCCTCCAGATATGGAGAGTACCTGCCAATATATTGAATAAGCAGTCGCGGGCAGCCGATGAGGGGTGGTCCTCCGGCTTGGGGGTTGGACGAAGGGCTAACAACTCATCACCGTAAAAAAACAGCTTGTTACGAAATTCCAATATAAGCCTCGGAATGGGACTGAGTCTCTGGCACGACCATAGTGGTTGTGAAACTTGTACTCTCACATTGAGAGAATAAGAGAGGTTAAGAATGTTTAAAAATAAGGTGCTTAGGAAAATATTTGGGGCTAAGAGGGATGAAGCTACAGGAGAATGGAGAAAGTTACACAACGCAGAACTGCACGCATTGTATTCTTCACCTGACATTATTAGGAACATTAAATCCAGAGGTTTGAGATGGGCAGGACTTGTAGCAAGTATGGGCGAATCCAGAAATGCATACAGAGTGTTAGTTGGGAGGCTGGAGGGAAAAAGATCTTTGGGGAGGCCAAGACGTGGATGGGAAGATAATATTAAAATGGATTTGAGGGAGATGGGATATGATCGTGGAGACTGAATTAATCTTGCACAGTATAGGGACCGATAGCTGGCTTATGTGAGGGCGGCAATGAATCTCCAAGTTCCTTAAAAGCCATAAGTTAGCAAGTTAGTAAGTAATCTGAAATGGAAATCATAGTGTAACAAGTGTAACTGTTAAAAATGATAGGAGGTCTCGAAATTTATGAACAGGAGAATGTCCGTTAAACAGTAACTATCTTTAAAGTCATAGGACAAAAATTTGCATAAAATATTATTTTCGTTGGTTATTGCGTAAAATAATGCATAATTGTATAGCACCTAGTATTTCGGGTATATTTTTCATAATTTGGATCCCAGTGACGGTTTCAGAGACGACGTCCCTCCTGCAAGCGGACGAATAGGCTACATGAGTCATGACCTGAGTATGCCTATGGAATGAAATGATGAAGATGAACGATATGATATGAAATCTAAATTCTTTTTCTACAGGGAAGAGAAAGAAAAATAGACTTTGGCAATGAAAATTACAACCCGGCACTTGCCTAAGAAACTGTGGAAAGCCACGGAAAAACCACAATCAGGTTGATCGGTCCGGGAATTTGAACCGCGGATCTCCCGAATGCGATTCCCGCGCGAAACGCATGGGCCACCTCGCTCGGTTTTTCAAATTATTAGCTATCAAAATACTGCACAGAAATTTCTTAGCCTGTTCACAGTTCAGATGTTCGCTGAGATTTAAAGCTCCTAAAATATGTCGGAGGATAAGATTATTGACCAAGCTTGACACTTTCTCTTCGGAAAATGATAATGAAATAATGATGTTGACGACGATGATAATGATGATGAAAACTTAAGCTATGGAAAAAAATCTTTCATGTCTTTCAAACTGCCTTTGAACTATTCAGAACTTGAACAAATGACTTTGTGGATAGACCATGGTGCTCCCCCGAAAGAAGGGCTAATAATCCCCCGAAAGAAGGGCTAATAAACACGACAACGAGCAATGCTTATCACTAGAGACGAGAATTCCATGCAAATACATATTTTTATAGGAATATAGGCCATAGCTCAAACTTTGTACTTATCCATTTTATTACTTTCCGGTTCCAAATGTGTGTACTTTTTCCGTGCATATTTGCATGTTTTGGCCTTTTTGGGGATAGAAACATGCATAATGCATATTTTTAGCTTAATCATGCATATAATATACATTATATTTAGTTTAAATGCATGTCCTAATGATTTTGGGGGATACTTCAGTTCTTCGATTTTATGTCCCTTATTTTAGCTTCAGGAATCTGGATTGAAGAAGGAAAATAAAAAAAAAACTAAATAACAGAAAAATGAAATAAAACGTTAAGATTTTCACAATAAGATGTTTCACTGGACAGAAGTTCACATTTACAACACTTAACCGATAACCCTCTATAGACTGCATGTCATAAATGTATTTATTACGTAGGGCATTTTGAGAATAATAATGAAAAATACAGAGGGTTCAAGGAAACTGCCGACAAATAATTCAAGTCAAAAGCACTCCCTTTCAGGAAGGTTGTAAACACACTCTCTCTCTCCCCCCCTCTCCCCCTCTCTCTCCCTCTCTCCCCCTCTCCCCCTCTCTCCCTCCTTCCCTCTCTCTCTCCCTTTTTTTCCAGTACTAGTAGCTATTTAGATTCTTCAAAAATTGTAATCATTCGCTAAACTGTCTTTGTAGTGTGTGAACCTCGTAAGTGGTTAATGTGTTTGTTTATTCTGTTTGCGTGTGTTAATGTGGTTATAATATGCATCCAATTGAAGTTTCCAAAAGTGTACTCTTTACACAGTGAATTAAAGGAAAAGATTTATTAGGTCATGCGCGATGTCTTATTCTGCGACTGTTGCAATAAAGAGGCAGCTAAGCACTTCTATTCTGTTCCCGAATATTATTTTCTACGGCAGTTGTTCTTTGTAAAACATTACAAAACTTCTTTAAAATAAATTGGAAAGGGTCATAAACGCGAAACAAGACTTTGGATTCTTTTGTTCAGTGAAGGTTATTTGTGGCGAAAACTTGAATGAAGAATTTGACCTGACACTGTCACAAATAGGTTTATTGAAGTTTGCACCCATAACTTCTTGCAATGTAGATAGGTCATTCTCTGCCTACAAAATCATATTGATTGACAAGCACAGGAACCTCAAAGAAAACAATTTAGAAATGTTGTTAGATGTTAACTGTGCAAAAAAAGTGAAGTGAAATAAATCTGGAACAAAAATAAAAGTGAATATTTTAATGTATTTTTTGCTTGATCGTGCATGTTTCATAGTTTGATAGTAGGTACATGAATGCATGCATATTTTGAGATTTTATAGTGTATGAAATTCTCGTCTCTACTTATCACATATTGGCAAAGTAATTTACAATATTAAATGAAGTAAAGCGTTAATCTCACATCTTGTTTCATTTCTCTACTTTGCTGGTTCTTCTCAGATATGCACAGTACTTTATGTCATTTTAAATTGTATCTAGGGGGTAGATAAGACATCTGTTGCGGCAAAGCACATCTCTATATTTAGAGCTCTGGTGTTTTAATGAATCCTGTAGTTATTTGTGCTCACGTACTTGCATGCGTAATGTACACAAACCCTCAGTAATGAGAATGAAACGTAATCAAGTTTTTTATTCGCTCAGCTAAAAACTTACTTGGAGTAAATTAATTAAAATATTTGAGCTTAATGTAATGGAAGACTAAATTGTAATGCGACAATAACATAATTACGGCTTATTTCTGTAATGAAAATATGGTATGGATGAGAAGTTTATTGTTATGTTCACGTAGATGAAAGCAACTCGGCACACAGGCCCAACCGTATCTCAGACACACTCTCGACTCAACAGAACGGAATTTGAGCGATATGAACAGAATAGATACGTATGAGATTTCAATCAAAAATACAAAATTATATATCGAAAAAACTAATTACCATATAATTTTCAAGCAATGGTTCCCAAAGTACGGTTCGCGACTATCAGGGGGATCATGTAAAAAGTTGAAAGGGGTCACGAGATGATTTACAAAATAAATACAGACGCCTTATTAATATATATTTATTTCTCATTTAGAAACATACACATAAGCATTGCTGAACATAAAAATAAAAAAAAATCATTAAATAGCTATAAATTAAAAAAATGTGATAAATGTACCCTATTTTTTAAGAAACTAGCCTCTCAAATTTAGACTAAGCAGTCGATACACATAGTGAAAACATTTTAAGGGGAGGGGACGGTATTTTTTTAACTTTTTTTATTTGCTGTAAAATATTAATTTTTTATATGTATAGGCCTACAGCTCAAGGCTATAACAACTCAACAAATATAAATATTTTGAAAAAATTATTTGAGGGGCCAGATTTGAAAAACAAAATATACACCCAATGCAAGATTTTACTATAAGCGATATAATACCTCATTTCAAGTCATTTGTCATACGAAAATTGGCATACGGACATTTGGCATACTAAAAATTGTGAGATATATATTTGGAATACGTTTATTTGGTATACTACGTTTTCATTCACAAACATTTGGTATACAATATATTTTATATACCTTAAGAAAAATACTGGGCACCACGCTACGAGACAGAATGACAAACGAAACACTACAAAGACTGACGAACACTACTGACGCAGCAGAAAGAGCCACGGCAACGAAGTGGACCTGGGGGGGGGGGACATGTGGCGAGACTACACCAGGCAAGATGGATCCATGCTGTCATGATGTGGGACCCCCACGTCGGAAAGAGAGGACAGGAAAGACCACGGCTCAGATGGTCTGACATGTTTACCAAAGAGGCGGGGAAACAATGGTCGAGGACAGCAAAGAACAGAGTTTTGTGGAAAGAACTAGGGAAGGCCATTGCAAATAGATAACATAATCAGTGTTAAGATATTGTAAATAGTAAAGTCAGTATTAGTGAAAGTGTAAGATAAGTTTTGTAAATAGTAAAGTCAGTGTTGAGAAAGTGTCAGGTAAATAGTATAAATAGCAACCAGTGTTTGTCAAAGTACCGGTGTCAGTATAAGGTGTGTAGTGCAAGAAAGAAAATGAACAAAGAACAGAGTGTTGAGACTAGTTAAAGTTGAACAAGGTTATTAACCATGTCACAAAAGTAGTATACACGACAAGCTCGCCTGGGTTGGCTCACCAAGCGAGTACACTTAAGCCATCCCTGCCGAGGGTGTTCTAACTCCATCACAGGAAGCCTGTGCCCAACATGGGACATCATGGCTAACATTCATTCATTCATTCAATAAACAGAAAGAGAATGAATTTAATAAATTTGGTATACCTTAACAAACAGACAGAATGAATTGAATATGGTGCGAAATATAGGCACTGTAGTAGTATATTACACGTAGATTAAAGTTATGACAAGCATTTAAATAATCTAGAATTCTGTTCTTTAGCTTGTATTGTTGGTAATTCAGTGAAATAGTCTTTAGACATCTATTTACTCTGGTGTAATTCTTTCTCCGTGGATCCTATATTCTTCTCCCTGCATCCAATTTTAGGAACATCTGGTGAACATCTTCCTGTTCCTTTTTAATTTCCCTTAAGAATGAATATGAAGATGGGTGATGCTTTCCCACCATAACAGCAAAGCGATTATTCTAGCCTTCCACAAGGTTATTAGTTCTTGGTTCATTGTTAACTGCAGCAAGATACTGGTTCCAGAGTTGTGGAGGGTATCGAGGTTCAGCGGTTCTCCTCCTGCCACGTGCTGGTCTTCCTTTGATATAAGTGACATCGAAGTATTCCATGATGTCAACTAGTAATTATCGGTGCAGCATCATAAAGTTGATCAAAAGCAGCAGTGGCATCTTCAGTTGGTACAAACGCAAGATTCAATTAATGATATGCTACTGAAAGTGTTTTATGAAAATTGCAGTAGGCTAAATTGAGTATGCGAAATGCCGTACAACAAATTTAGGTAGGCTAAACATGATTAGGTGAAAATAAAGTATTTTAAAATTGAGTATGTCAAATGTCCATATGCCAATTCTTGTATACCAAGTGACATATATCGATATATCTAAGCCATTTTAAAAGATAACTTCAAACAGTTTATTTTTTACTTGTAAAACCATGCTCTACAAACTGTCTGTAACAGAATATTGAATATTCATACCTACATTTATAAACAATTAAAATTAGTAACAAGTTTTAATTTCCTTCCTTCGCAAACAGACATTTTTAAAATGAAGTCAATTATCAAAATTCTGTTACAGAGAAAAGTTTCGTAATAGTCTAGAGAATGTGTGTTTTAAATTTCGTGCATGTATCTTTAATAGTGCCGAATTTATGTCAATTTTTGTCTGGCAATGCAGCAAAAAAATGAAGTTATCGGAAACAACCATCAAAGCGGGAGTGTGATTTAAATACCCAGAGCGCAAGAACTTCAATGCAATACTTCAACATGCAATACGTTCACAAAAACACACAAAATCTTATGAAATGTATTCTACAGATGTCACAGGGTGTTAAACATTTTTTTTTCAAGTTACTCCTCTTTCACCAAAATAAAAAAAATGCAGTCCAATCCCCTTAAAGTTCAAGGCTATTTCTCACTTTTGTTTAATGACAATCCTAGATGAGAAATTTATTTTGGGTAAATACAATGTGGTAAATGTTCTAGAAAATGTAAGAGCTCCTTTTCCAAGCTCTAGGTATTCTCTTTATTCAAAACTGCTCTATGGTCTCCGAAAAAAGTCTCGTTTCAACATTCCATCAGTAGATAAAGATGCAGAAATAAACTTTGGAGCTCCCTTATTGTATAAGTATCGCTTAAAACACACTGCTCATGTGGAGTAAACAAGAACCCCTGTATATAAGCTACTTGTAGACATTCGTGTGAAATTGTTGCCTACGTACCTACAAGTGGACTTCCAACAAGACTCGCCCCAAATTTTAATCGTAATTCCGTATCTGTACATATCAGCCAGTACCTCAATCTGGGGGAAATGCCATTCATTAAGGGGATGTATTTATTTTTTCCCAACAATCTACACAATAATCATCTTTTTTGTGTTAGCTAAGTCTTAGGCAGAAAAAAATTATACGAGCTACATTTCATCTTAGGAAACAATGTGATTCTAATTTTGTTGTCGTTGTCTTCATGAAGTTAAAATAAACAACCATTAAAAACGACGAAAAGTGAAATTGGTTTAAAAAGAATTGTGTAATTGTAATAGATTTATAAAACAACATCAATTTATGTTGTGTCAAAAATTTCTATGGAAGTGACAGCATTTTAATGCAAACATGTGAACAAATTAACATAGAACTGAAGCTTCAATTCATTACATAAACGGAACAATTTGCTATTCCCATAACAGAAGTAAAAAGAGGTGCTCTGATGAGAAATTACAGTTTTAATCTATTGCAAGCATTGAAAATTCTAATTGCTTCTCATATACAATCTTGCACATTCATGAGCATTTCATTATATTAGATTCAATTCTTCCTCTTGTCTCTCTTCATTGTCAATTAATATTTGAGGAGAAAAATTCGCTCCGGCGCCGGGGATCGAACCCGGGTCCTTGATTATACGTACCAAGGCTCTAACCACTGAGCTACGCCGAATTCAATCCACATACCAATTGTCAATATTGCAGATATTATTCTGTAGGACAAATTAACAAATCTATATAATATCCTCATAGCTGCAGTGCATATATTTGTACAGATTACCGTGCACGTAACTGCGGAATCCCGGCCAAACAAGTCACTCAACTGAGTGCGCTCCTAGTATAATGGCAGTTGACATTGGACATATACGCCAACATATATGCATAACTTGGAGTCAGGCCACAAAGGGAAACATCGAAGGAGGATGGTTCGGTCCGGTACTGTGGATTGAATTCGGCGTAGCTCAGTGGTTAGAGCACTTGGTACGTAGAACCAAGGACCCGGGTTCGATCCCCGACGCCGGAGCGAATTTTTCTCCTCAAATATTAATTGTCAATATTACAGATATTATTCTGTAGGACAAATTAATAAATCTATAATATGTCTTCATTGTAGTGACCGCTTAAAATGAATTGTGTGATTCAATGAGAATTAAGTGTAATTTAATAATTTTTTATTTCAATTTAAATTCTATCCACATTACTTTATTCTGAAATTATGTTTTTTGTAGTAGTTTTTAATAATCTAACGATGTATGTGACTGAAGAATGTGATCCCAAAACTCCCTCAGTCTATTTAGCCATTTTTAAGATTTATACATATGTATATATGATTATGTTTGAGACCTACATTATTATATTTTAAGCTTCTTTTCTTTCAAAACAACGCCAATCTTTCTCTAAAAGTTTGTGTTAATGTGTATAACATTTGAAAACCCTCTCAGTGCATAGACAAGTGAATAATAAAAAAAAAAAAACTAGCCCAGTCCTTTCTTAAAAATGGACTGAACTTGTTTTCGGCTCGCACTCTTTAATTGAAGGTTGTAATGTATATTAAAATAATTATGGAAATATATATTATTTATATATGATAGCTTAGGTATTACTCGACCAAGGCGAGTGGAACCGAGGGCGTAATGTGAACTATCACGATGCGGTAATACGAAAGCAGGAGCAGTAGCGCCACGAGCTGCAGAACTCCACTGGTCTTGGTCGAGTAATAAAGTGTTACGAATGAATACGTCTTGAACGGATTAATAAAAATAAATGCTAATTTTTCGAAACTTCTTAGGAGAATGAACTCTCAATAAATGACATGGAAACTTTTCATGTGAGGTCTCTTCGAGAGACACTGGGAAGTATATTTAGAATTTAAAATGGAAGATAATATAGGTTTGGGTCATTCCGATATTTCTGAAAAATAGTTTAAGTAAATTTATTGTAAAATGTTTTACCTTAGGATACATAATACATTGGAGAGAAATAGACATTTAAAATTCGGAAGGCACAATTATTGGCAACGATGCTAAAGAAGTTACAATTCACAGACATTATTCTTCATAAATTTTATTTCTTAAGTACAAAAAAACACCTTTAATATTTAAAAACGTATTAGCTATCTCTTTTACTAAGAAAAAATAAGTACAAGTGGGACAGCTAGAACCTTTCATGCACTAGGCACTCTTACTGCAGATTAAAAACAACATTATGGTAACAATTCAATTTTAAACTACATACGAAATATAAAAATAGCATTGTCATGTCTAGAGACCGGATTTTAAAGGGAAAAATGTTCATGAAAAAAGGACAAGAAAGGAAAAGTTATAGCCAAAAAAGGTATTGAAAAGGGACTATATTACTCCCCAAAACACACTTCAGCACATTCATGAAAATACATGGCATACACAATCTTACATTTATCTCATCACAATATAAGGAAAGTGTTGTATATGATACAGTCAAAAAGGGGCTATATTACTCCCTGAAAAGAGTACTATTTTAATTGAAAAAACACTTCAGCACATTCATGGATACACATAGCACATTCAATCTTATATTTTTAGCTTCACAATACTGTATAAGGAAAGTGTTGTATTTGATCGCATTCAACATTTCAATCCGTTTCAATATGATTCTGTATCTTTGAATGCAGAATGTCTTTATAAACAGAAAATGACCGGTCAACATCAACTGAATCCAGAGGTGAAAATTTTCTTTTTATTCTGAACTCCAAATGAGCACGCTATATTAGTTTTTCAATGTCTGGAATCAAATGAAGAACGATATTTATTTTCGCTTGCTCACGAAGTTATAGATCTATCGGAATAATATAAGAAAATTATCTAAATGTTTGCGATATTGTCAAAAAAAGACCAAAATAAGATATGTTTTTAAAAAAAGGGGGGGGGGTAAAAGGAAATATGGACTAAAAAGGAGGGAAAAAGGGAAGTCAAAACCACATAACTTGGTCGGTGGAAGATAATTTTGAACATCATAATTAATTATTTCATGTCGAATCTTTCGTACACTACTTTTAACACTTGAATATAAATAATTGATTACGCAAGAAAGTAGAAACATACTTTAAACAGAACAACATCACAGAACTTGAAAAAGATCCCACCACACAATACCACAACACAATAGAAGGCACAATCAACAAAAGCAAACACGTAATACCGCACAATATGAAACAACTCAAACCCATCAAACCAGCACCACCTAAACGCAATGCACTACCCAAGATACATAAAGAAAACATACCAATCAGACCTCTAATCAACTACAAACAGGCACCAGCACACAAACTAGCCACGCACATGGACAAAATCATCAGAAAGAATATAAAATTCAGAAAAAAGACAACAATAAAAAACACTATACCCCTAGTCAACAAAACAAAGCAACAACACATTCCACACAGTGCAACATTAGCATCTTTCGATATCATAAACTTATATACTAACATACCGATACAAGACACATTACAGATACTAAAACAAATGCTCATAGACAACAACACACCACAAGAATACATCGAAGAAATCATCCAAATCACAGACATCATAACAAAGCAAAACTATTTCACACACAACAACAAATACTACACCAAAACAGAAGGATTGCCAATGGGATCACTCATATCTAGCATACTAGCAGAGATATTTTTACACGACATAGAACAAACATACATACTCAACAATGAACACGACAAGTATGCAGACAACATAATATACTGGCACAGATACGTAGACGACATACTCATACTATACAAAGGAAACAAACGACAAATACACAAACTACACCAATACATAAACAAAATACAACCAAAACTCCAATACACACTGGAACTTGAAAACAATAGCTCCAAAAATTTCCTACGCATCACCATAACAAAAGTTGACAACAAACACACCTTCAAAATATACAGAAAACCAACCATCACCAACACCACCACCACCACCACACACATACACATACACAACACATCTAACCACCCCATACAACACAAACATGCTGCATTCAGGACAATGGTACACAGATTACTCAACATACCCATGAGCCAACAACACTACAATGAAGAAGTGAACACAATCAAATACATAGCACAAGAAAATGGTTACAACCCAAACATAATAGACACCATCATAAGGAAGACAAAACAAAAACTCAACAAACACAAAAAAACACAACACAAACACAAGAACACAAGAAATACATCACACTAATATACGAAAACAAAAAAAAAACACAAGATCGCATCCTCATTCAGAAAACAGAAATACAACATAGCATACAGAACAGAAAACACACTACAAAGACATCTCAACACACAAACAAATAAATACAACCACACAGGTGTATACAAACTCACATGCGACAGTTTCTACATTGGACAGACAGGCAGATCATTTCAAACTCGATACAAAGAACAAATTAAAGCAATAACCAGAGGACACAATACATCTACATATGCCGAACACATAACTAATGGTAACCACACATACAATAACATAAATACAGGTAAGGAAATCCTACACATACAACCCAAAAACCAAAAACTCAAAACACTAGAACAATATGAAATATACAGACACACTGAAACACACCCCAGACAAATTCTCAACACACAGATCAATTTCAGAACAGACACACTAATTGACACAACTCTTCATCACACAAACGCACCCACACAACAGGCAGCGAAGTTGAGATAGCGCCGAGATCTAATAGGCTCTGAAAAAGGTGTCGAATAGCACCGAAACAGCTGTAAGCCGCACATGCTTACATATTTAACACGAGTAAGATCGCCATTTAACCAATTAATTATATCATGTTTCGTGTTGAAATGAAAAAATGGATTTCCTTTAAAATCCGGTCTCTAGTCATGTATTTTTATTATACGTTCGATATATTTCTGAACAGTCACAAACTCAGAAAAAAGGCGCGGTGTAATGTAGAATTTTATAGGCTTTAAGTACTAAATGACTGTATTAGAAATTATGAACTTGCAACCGAATGAACGGTTTTTTTGGATTGGATAATCTGCCCTGATTGATTTAAAACGTTTTCTGTCATGAACAAGATGAGTAGATATTTGAAAAGCTCGAAGATTTTTTTGTCTACCCATGCATGAGTCACAAAACAACTTCAGATTCCTTACTTGAGAATCAAGTACGTTTCTAACTAGAAATAACACTACTGCGATATCCTACATTCTTCATTATTTCTTCGGTAATGTATAAAATACTGATATTCTCAGAGAGATAAATGTTGAATAGATTAAATGTTAGTTGCCTCTTTCAGTAAACATATTGATATGTTAAAATATTAGTTACTGACAAGATTTTCTGGAAATCCATACTAAATGCTTCGCAGTTTCTTTTTTTGATACTGCGTATTCTCACGGTTCTTTTCCTCTCTTTAAACATTTCTGCTTTCTTCACATTCAGCTGATTCGGAATGGTTATAATACCTTCTTAATTACTTTCCGTACTTTGAAGAAAAGAAAATTGCACCATTCAAAAGGATAGAAATTTTTCTACTACCTAATGCAAAAGAATTAATTTGGTACGATTACACTTTCAAGCAAAATGTCGATATTTAGAAAGGTATTTGTTTGGGCTACTTACTTTGATCCAACGTGTGGAAATAATAATTATTGTATTAAAGATTTGTTTAGTGGTGCGGGGAATAAGGAGAGGTACAGTATTTTGGTGGAATTATTGCGACCCAAAAGGAATTCGGAAGTGTTACATAAGACATATTTTGATTAACAAAAACAAATACATTTTTGGCGTATAATTTCTTTAAGGAAGAAAGAAGTGAAACTTTCACCTGCAGAATTTCCAGGCATAAACTTTCGCAATTGATAGGAAAATGATGTTAATGTTGCCACTAACTCGCCACAGAGAAGTTTTGATTTCATCGACAGAAACCCTACAAGATGAGCTCTGAAGATAATGATAGTGCATACAGTTAAAATAATGCGTCTTCCAAATTACGGAGACTATTCGGAGATAATAGATAATATTTTACAAATACTATTGTCTAAAATAATAGCTAAAGAAAGAAAAGTAGAGAAATAAATATGGCAATGCACAAGATGTTAATATTATAAGAAAATACAACCATAATTAAATTTTAAGAAAATGAGACAGAAGAAGTTCAAGAAGTATAGGCAGTTGAATAATAGTACATTATGCAACGTGCCTATAATGGTAGTAATTAAGACGCGAATATGTTTGTTAATGAAACGAGCGCAAGCGAGTTTCATAATTTTCATACGAGCGTCTTAATTACCATTATAGGCAAGTTTCATACGACTTTTTATGCTCGACCATATTTCTAACTTGAAATTATTCATAAGTATTCATGTTATGTTATCTAAGTGAGGAGCGGAACTGACCTTCTAAATTGTGAGATGTGCGCAGACGCGAAAGTATTGATTTTTTCCGAGGAACGAATGTCATTGACCTTGATATAATCTAGAGAATAACATGAACATTAATCTTGATATAACCTGGAAATTGATTTAAAATTGAAAAACGAGATGACAAATTGAATTTACAGTATTTGAATATTATTTACAATTAACGCTATTATAATAGTAACAGAACATAATCTTCTGCGACAGTATTGGATTTCCAGCCTCCGTGACGTTTTGCTGGTTATCTTTCGATTGCGTATCCGAGAATAATCGAAACTTGCGCTTTTATAATGCTACAATGGCGATTTCTCATTGGCTGAACAACTGAACTATAATGAATAGTTGTACTTTAATGAGGTGCATTAAAGGGCTACTACCAGGTGTATAATTACTACATTTCGGCACGGTAGAGCATAAAATAACATGAAGAACTACTGTAGGACTATAATTAAAACAATAATAATGATATTAAATTATTGCTACTACTTTATTAATAGTAATATTCTTAAATTGTCCGAAATCTGCAATTGAAGTAGTAACGTACTTGTATATCATTAAGTAAGGATAATAAGAACAAGAATAATGTGAGACGAAGAGAGTGCAGCAATTAAAGCTGGCTGAGTTTGGCCATTGACAATGAGTCAACAGGCCACGCCCACATCCTTACAGCAAACTGTGTGATTGTGTCTCGACAGAGTTACGGAGTGTTTCCTGCTTGATTACGTCGGAGCTCGGGACAATTCCAGCGACTAACTGGCAGTTAGCACGCAATTGCTCCATTAACATTCAATGGTTGCACCAATTCCTGTTCACTCCTACCATTGTCTATCAATTTGCGTCTTACACATTTTGTTCATTACCAGTTGATCAATAGATAAGCTTCCCCATTTTACGAATACCAGATGTATAAGGCTCACCGATCACCATACTCTAGGGTTACCATGAGAAGGAATTTTATAGGAGGACATGGGATCTAAAATAAGTGGACATTGCTGAAAAAGGAGGACTTTTTAAAAATTGGAATGAATAAAATTAAAGATAAAGACAATGGCTCACCTCGGTTTTCTCACTAGTTTCTGGATCAGTATTACATCTGTACTCTACTTATCGGTGGAGCCCACTTCGTACACAAGAGTCTGAAGAGACAAACTTCTATCTTGTACCAAATAACTATGGAACTGTTCACAGGACATAGATTAAAATGTTGTATTTAAGACAAAGTTCGTGTGATTTTGTGCAGTAAATCATTATTGTTTACTTTTTAGACCTACAATAAAATAATGGACAATTATTGCCAATATTGATAAATAAAATCGAAATTTACCATAAAGTTCTATTAACGAGATTGAAAGTTTGTATTTGCTGTTCGTTTTATATAAACAACAGTCCGCCTCTGCATTAGAACAGAACATCCATTTTGTACCGGTATGTCTGTATCCGCTTGAGCTGTACTGTGTACTTGTAAACCCCCTCCTCCCCATCCAGTAACGTTGCTAAACGTCTAAAGGCGCGTCTCCATTATTAAACATTTAATAACAACATGTTAAATATAACATGTTGAATTTAACATGTATATGGACATTTCAAGTCTCAATTGACTTAACATGTTAACCAAGTATGTTGAATTTAACACATTTAACATGCTGGCGTGTTTTCCAGCAGAAATGGAAAACATGTCAATTCAATTCACTTGCTCGTGCGGCGTCGGTACTGTTCGGCAAAGTTCGTACAGTTTCCATGGCAACAACTATAAGTTCCGATTTTGTGGGGCGTATCTTGATCATTTTTATACTATCATTGGGTCTTGGTTAGCTGTAAGTTGTTCGAAATAATGGAGTGGACGAAAGAAAATACATTAGAATAAAATTAATGCACTAATGGAAATGCCTTGTTTGTGGGACGTGTCTGCAAAAGTATACACGGGCAGAACTAAGAAGGCCGACTGTTTTAGAGAACTGGAATTATTATTTAACTGTTCTTGAAAATACAATAGAGAATTTTCGCACTCTCATTGTACGCTAAACGTTAACGCTATGTTGACGTCAGTAATGGTCGTATTTGGTGATGTATGTTAACGTTCGTAAAACTTCGGAAAGAATAATTATGCGATATTACCCACTCCTTTAACATCTTTCATGTCGTAGGTCCTATGATAATCAATCGCGCTGTAATTTTTTTTAATTAGGATGAAATGGCGGCTCTTAAATTGTGTATTTCTTTGATGTAAGAGGAAGTATTTTTGCAGCACTATATTAAAATCGTGTTCTGACATTCTCAGCAAGTTTTTGAATCCAAATCGATATTGTATTCAACTTTTTAGTAGGTTATTTTACGACGCTGTATCAACATCTCAGGTTATTTAGCGTCTGAATAATATGAAGGTGATAATGACGGTGAAATGAGTCCGGGGTCCAGCACCGAAAGTTACCCAGCATTTGCTCATATTGGGTTGAGGGAAAACCCCGGAAAAAACCTCAACCAGGTAAATTGCCCCGACCGGGAATCGAACCCGGGCCACCTGGTTGTATTCAACTTTAAGCTCGTTTAGAATGCCTTCTGCATAGTGTCTTTTACTAAGATTTTGCCGCATTCACATTCTCATTCTCTTCCTTTTCAAAGCCTTGTAACAAGCAATAGAGGCAATTACAAAAGTCATATCATCATCTGAGTCCATTCTCCAAGGTTTGAAAATAAACACTATCTATATTAAAATCTCATAGACTGTTTATGGTGGACTAAGCAAAGAAAGTCAAGTTTAACATGTTTAACAGTGTGGACAAAGTGTTAAATGAAATTAGCATTAACATATTCAATCAACATGTTGGGATGTTAACGGTAAACAATTTAACATTTAACATGTTTTTTTAAATGTTTAATAGTGGAGACGAGCCTTAATATTGTAAACTTTAATAATTAGTTAAATATTGCAATTATAAATAATAGTGAGGACATTTTTTCTTCCTTATGACATGAACAATCATCAGTTAAAATAATGACACTTATACCCCCTACACCCTGTATATTTTCGTATTTCATGTTCGATACGGTTCACATACCTCAATAGACTGAGGTACAGCATAAGTAACAAAATGAGCAACTTTAGCTTTGCATGCAATACATGGTCGTGAGTTCGGACCCCGTTGTCTATCCGTTTTCAGATCGGTGAAAATTCTATTATAAGCTCGTTTATCTTCTGGGCGAGAAAGAAAGAAAGAAAGAAAGAAAGAAAGAAAGAAAGAAAGAAAGAAAGAAAGAAAGAAAGAAAGAAAGAAAGAATATCAATGGTAAAGTATTTACAAGACTGTGAAAATAAACTGGAAATTATGACTTTTATTTACACTTCATTCAATTGAGTACCTCCGTGGAACAATGTTGGATGCAATATCCTGTTCAAGTGTTACATCCTATCTTATTCTACGAGGTATTCAATTGTATTTTAATTGCTTTCCGATCATGCACGGATTCACTAACGAAGTACATTTTTATTTAATTGATTATTTTACAACGCTTTATCAACTTCTATAGTTATTTAACGTCTTAATGAGATGAACGTGATAATTTCAGTGAAATGAGTCAGGAGTCAGCGCCGAAAGTTACACAGCATTTGCTTTTAATGGTTGATGTACATGTTACAGGATATGTTTATTCTCTGGGAAGTTCAACATCATGTCATGTAATATTTAAAAGATACTATTTCATGATTGCGAATTATTAACTAGTACAAGTGATTTGAAAGATGACTTTTAAGTCCGAGACCAAGTTACATAGCTGGCGACAATTTGTGAAATATTTCATGTTGAGGCAAATTAAAAAGTGTAAATCAATTAATGAATATTATTTAAATTGTTTCTGCCCAGTTAAATTTATTATTAAATGAATATATATTGTATATATGTATTATTTAAATTGTTAAGTTAAATGGTTTATTGAAGGACAGGATATCCTGAGGTCCCGTACACAATTGAGTGGTTGAATGGAATAAGTACCTACCACGATCCCAGTAAATTTGGAAAACTATAACAATACAGTAGAGCGTCTCGTTTAGACACAGTGAAAACGTAAACAAAGTGCAGGTAACGTGTGGTGGGAGGACGAGCCGTACGATAAACACGAGGGATGCACAAGGCTTTAGTTACAACATTTATGACGGAGCATTAATTGAAATTATATTTTCAAAAACACACAACACGAAAGAACACAAATTGCATAACGTTAACATATACACATTTTAACAAACAAGTAATTGTAAATTTCAAATAATTCAATATATCAAATCAAATTTTCCTACTTACTGTATATGATGTTGCTTTCAAGCAGCATCAGTACGGTCGTGAATTTCATTCTCTTTATGACTAACATAATAGCACCGTTTTTGTGGCCGAATTAACAAAACTACAGTACTGTAATTATGTTTAGAAAATAGTGTTGTCACTTCAGACCAATATACTGTAGTTACGTTCATTCGGCCACAGCAGACGGTATATTATGTTAATCATACAGACAATGAAATTCATCCTACCTGATAGCACGTATAAACACAAAAAAAAGAAATACAAACACTGATGAAAATAATAAAAAAAAAGGCCTGTAGAGGGTCAACAGGTCAAAAGAACACTATAGAGCTGTCATCGAGCTAATACAAGGAAAAAAAAGAAAAACAAAAGATAGCAATGATGATAGTGATAACTAATAATACTAATAATAATAATAATAATAATAATAATAATAATAATAATAATAATAATATATAGTCCACACCTGTGGAGTAACGGTTAGCGCGTCTCGCCACGAAAACAGACCCAGGTTCAATTCCCGGTCGGGACGAGTTACCTGGTTGAGATTTCTTCCGGGGTTTCCCTCAACCCAACATGAACAAATGCTGGGTAGCTATCGGTGTTTGCCCCGGACTCATTTCCCCGGCATTATCACCTTCATCACATTCAGACGCTAAATAACCTAAGTTGATGATAAAGCGTCGTAAAATAACCTACTAAAAACAATAAATATAATACATATTAATCGTCAACTTTACAACAGCATAGTTACAATATTTATTTTATGTCATGGGTTAAGCCCAAGTTGCGCGACCTCACAGGTGTTCAACAAGCAATTCCATGAACTAGAATGTGATTCTTTAATTTACGAAGCGCATGCAGAAAGTAAGTTTCCCTATTTTTTTTAAAAAGAACATAAACTTTCAGGAAAACATTTATTGGCAACAGGTACAGCAAAGTTTCAGCTATTTTTCAACATAGCCACCATCAGAATTGAGACACTTGTCGTATCGTGGGATCAACTTTTGTATCCCTCTGTCGTAGAACTCTGCCGCTGTGAATGGAACCAGCATGTGACAGACGTCTTCAGCTCTTCGTCGTTGCCAAAACGTTCACCGGAGGACAGGAATTTCTTGAGGTGCAAGAAAACATGAAAATCGTTGGGAGCAAGATCAGGACTGTAGGGTGGATGATCAAACAACTCCCAGCCAAATTCCGTCAAATCAACTGCTGTGCGCCGAGCCGTATGTGGACAAGCATTGTCATGGAGGAGCACAACACCTGCAGTAAGCATTCCACGCCTCTTGTTTTGAATGGCACGTCGCAATTTTCGCAGTGTTTCATAGTAACGGTCAGCGTTCACTGTTTCACCTCTTGGAAGGAAGTCAATGAGCAGAACGCCCTTCCTGTCCCAGAACACCGTGCACATCACGTTCCGTACCGACAGCGTCTGTTTGAATTTCATCCTGACCAGAGATCCACTATGCCGCCAATGCATTGACTGCTGCTTGGTTACCGGGGTGAAGTGCGAAATTCAAGTCTCGTCGCCCGTGACGATCCTGTCGAGGAACTCGTCGCTGTCATCGTGATACCGTTGCAGAAATGTCAGTGCTGCTCCTAAACATTCATTTTGTGTTCGGGTGTCAGATTTTTCGGCACCCACTTGGCACACACTTTTTTGAACAGCAGGTGCTTAGTGACAATCTCATACAACAAGGATCGCGATATCTGCGGAAAATGGCTGCTCAGCTCCGTAATCTTGAAGCGACGGTTCTCCATGCTGCACTGCCTCACCAGCTCAACAGGATCATCACTGATGAGGGACGGTCGCCCACTGCGCTCTTCATCATGGACACTTTGACGACCTTCGCAAAACTGCCTACACCAGCGACGCACCATCTGCTTACTCATGATGTTCGGCCCATAGACCTGACAGAGCTGCCGATGAATTTCAATTGGCGCAATGCTTTGTGCATTAAAGAACTTTATCACCGACCGAACCTCGCAGGCGGCGGAGAAGGAATAAGAGCTTCCATTTCGGAGCACTGCTGCCACGCTACTGGCACCAGGCGGGACCTGTCCGGCTGGCATATGATTGATACGTCATAGATCTGTTACGCATGCGCAATTGACACGGCTAATTACGTTTACTTTCAAGGGGAAAAATCGGAAAACTTACTTTCTGGATGAGCCTCATAAATTTGAATTTTGATATTGTCCGACAGTCTCTGACGTGGTCAGGGAGAGAATTCCAGAGGCGTAGAATCGATATGCTGAAAGATGATGAGTAGAAGGATGTTCTGTGCAGAGGAATAGAGAGAAGGTACATGTTCCGGATTCGAGGTAGTGAGAGGTAAACAAAACGAAATGCTAGGTGAGAGGGTGTGGAGGTGTGGATGATTTTAAATAGTAATAAGAGGGAGTTGAAGTGTCTTCTGTCATTAATAGGCTTCCAAGACAACAATTCTAGTGACGGTGTTACATGATCGAATTTTCTAATGTTACAAACGAAACGAATGCAGATATTATGAACAAGCTGTAATCTGTAGGCAAGATCAATATTTAGATTCGTAAATAGAGAATCGCAATAATCGAAGTGGAGCATCCCAAGCAGGATTTGAACCAGGGCTCGCTCGTTGCACGGTTAGACGTGTTAACGAGCTGTGGACTCCATGTTTTACTTAAGCCTGTCGTTTTGAACAGAAATTCAGATGGACCATTATTACATTTAGCCACCCAAATATGTTCATACGTAGTATATAAATTCGTTATGTGTTTCATATTATTTTATTCGTACAGTAACGTAATGAGAGTTTCTCATTAAAAACTTTCGGGATCGACTTGAGGCAGTTTCCCAAATTTAATGTGGAATGAAGCGGTTGTAATTACTTATTTATACTATACCCTTGGGGACGCTTAACAAATACAAAAATTAAGACGTAGAGCTAACGGAATCACAGGACTTCCTCGGAAGACACTGTGAGTAACTATGCATTAAGGCAGTTACAATTAATGTTTGATTTATTACACATCATCAAGAGTGTGAGATGATGAGGCAGCAATAATACAGTACTAGGGAATAAGAATTTCATATAAAACAGATGATATTAGAGAAAACCTACCCCTCAATCGTTTCATTTTAAATGAATTTTAAAAATCTGCCCCGAATTAACACTTAAAGTAGTCTTCCGATTGTGGGACAATTATTGTCTTTTAAGTGCGCTGTCTAAAACATGTTTGAACCTTCACTTTTTTTTTTAAATTTAACATCATAGTTTGCAATCTTCATAAACGTCGATGTTTTTTGTTTCAGTTCCATCCGGACATTGGCAGAGAGAGAACCGTTAACTTGAGGGGGGGGCAAAGAAAAACCATAGAATCCCGACATAACGAAGTTACGGGGGATATCATTTACTTCCTCCTCCGTTATAGCTTGACCGTGGTACAGTTTATGGGAATATGATCATTTAATAAAGGTATTTTTGGGGTGCATGTTTCTTACAGTGTTACATCCATATCCGCGATGTTCGGACCGAGTTGTATAGGGCTTGAACTGTAGGTCTACTACAAATTATAACCATAGGCAGAGTTATGGGAGGGTATGTGGGGGCACTGTCCCCCCGCCACAAATTTTTCTGAACTGTTTTTTCTATTAACATTACAAAATATTGAATTCAAAAGACTTTCCTTGCTTTTGTTTATGAATGGGATATTATTTGTAAATGCTACAATCGTACCATCTTCCTGGAAAATGGCTGTTTTCACAAAAATAAAAATCTTTGGACTATGGTTGTTTTATGAAAAACTACTGAAAATGTCCATTCTTTTAACATGGGACTACGGTGTTTTTTTCACTAGCACCTAATTCAGTAGAGCCGCTGCAGATTTCTAACACAGGAGTGGAGGCTGTTACAAAAGAAACATTACAGTGTTTCCATTGCTCAAACGAGGTAGATATAGAAATTCTTAATTATTCAGAAATTTAAAATAAATATTATAGTCCAGACACATGATCTGAACACATTAATTCGTCAATTTAAGCACAGAAACTTAATCATAAACAAAAGCAAGAAAAGTATTTTGCATTCAATGTTTTCTAATGTTAATAGAAAAAAAGAATTGAGACAAGTTTGGGGGGGCAGTGTCCCCATCCCCCCCCCAGAATTCCCCCTATGCATCTGGACAGATTTAACGCCATTATTCGCTACTAGTAAGTGAGCCAATCAGAGCAAAAGTGGTGTAAATCAAAATTGGGTAATGAGGTTTAAAGTAAAATTTCTGTAAAATACAGCGTAAAGAAGCAATTGATATGTCCATCTTGCTATCCACTGACTAGAAATAGTTTAAATAAATTGAATAGTAATTGGTACTTTGCGCTGTATTTTACAGAATGTTTACTTTAACCTGCATTACCCATATTTGACTTACACCATTTCTGCTCTGAACGGCTCAAATATTGCGTGCTTCAACGTTCGTCTCTAATGTCAAGAATCGTGCCAAAATTACTAAGAACATTTCTAATAACTGTGACTTTTGTTGTTTCGCCAGATTCATATAGAGAGTCTGGTGGAATACCATACGTCTGTAAAAGTTTTTAATATAGCCTTGGAGACATTACTTTCAGATAAATGTAGTGTTACCATGTCAACTTGGTCAGGTTTCAGTTGCATCTTTTCGGAGAACCAATGTTGTATTTTCATTTAGATGATCTGGCAGCAGACGTTTCGAATGTTATTTAGACATTATATGGTCGTCATTTTTGTTTACGCTCTGTCTTTCTAATAAAAAAATGCAAATACGTACGATATAACTACTTCAGTACGGATGAATTTAAACACTGAACTCAATTAATGAAGATATATTAATTA
Source organism: Periplaneta americana (assembly GCF_040183065.1). Taxonomy (NCBI): domain Eukaryota; kingdom Metazoa; phylum Arthropoda; class Insecta; order Blattodea; family Blattidae; genus Periplaneta; species Periplaneta americana. Next base: position 98,136,707 of record NC_091130.1, read on the forward strand.
AATATCTATGTGTTCACTGCTCCGTAATAGCGCATTAAGCACACACAACCGTACGGTTCGGAGGCTAGACCTGAACTGCCAAAGACGATAGAGCGCAGGATAGTTCTAAAATGTGTATGAGAACTCCTACAATAATATACCACTTCCGTGGCTGAAAAGCAAACATTCTGATGGGGGGCAAATAAAAATGTTATTTTTTTCCCTTTCACAATATTAATAACGTCAAAAGAAGTGCTTATACAAATTTTTGCCACTCGACTGCAATTACGAGGGCCGTAAAAATAAGTTCCCCAGAGGCTGTTTAACAGAAAGAAAACACAATTTCATTGGACAAATTTATTGGAACAGACGCAACAATTCTTGAGCTATTTTTCAACATATTACACACCGGAATTGAAAAATTTGTCATATTATAGGATCGACACAGAAGTGCAGACGGTTGTCAAACCCTGGTTCCGATCCAAAGCGGCTGGCTTCTACGACACAAAGACACAAAAATTCATCCCATAGTATGACAAATGTCTCATTTCCAGTTGGGAATATGTTGACATATACGCAACAATTGCTGTATTTGTTTCAACAAATCTTTTCATACAATTATACTATTTTTCTGTAAACGGCCCCAGAAAAAAACCACTTTCTGGACGGCCTCGTAATTGTGGTCGAGTGGCCAAAATTTGTATAAGCACATGTTTTGTCATTATCAACATGGTGGAAGAATGTTTGCTTGTGAGTGGTCAGACCTCCGGCCTATCAAGCAGGCGGAAAGGGTTCAAGTCCCGTTCAGGTCTGGGATTTGTCAATGAAAAATCCATATTGACACTATTGCCGAACAAGACCGCAATTGAGGTTTCTCTCGGGGTTCTCCCGTTTTTCACCATATTAGGCATCTACATAATTCCGTCACCATTTCTTCATTTCGTCATCATTCCGCAGCATTCTCCGAACGCCGGCTGGCGACGTACGGAGGGGGCTGGCGAAAGAACGAGGGGATTGCCTACTCGATATCTAGGTAGGGCCTAAGCAGCGAACCTTAGTGTAGTCAGCCGGTGTGGGTTTGGGAATGCTTCTAGCTTGAGGATTAGCGCAATAGATCGTAACAGGACGCAGTGCTGGGCCACAGTGCCCCCCACCCGCAAATTCCATTGCATTACGTTCCTACAATAAGAATGTAACATACCTCTACGCATAACAGAACTCAGTTTTCTTGCATTATTTGATCAAATGGAACGCGTCTGAAAGAGGTAATAATGTAGTAAGCATCGGCCAGGCCATATTCCCGCAATAGAGATCCAGAACACACGAGTCGCAGTGAATCAAACTGCACTTTATCCAATAATTTCACTCTTGAATAAAGACGAAAAACAAAAAGCTTCAAAAGTGTACTTGAAGTGGAAAAACTTCGATTTCTTTGATGTACTGAAAAGTTTATGCGATTTTTCTTAGGGAAAAGTTCACTTTGCCACCAAATTTTGGATTATATGCAGTTTGAATCCAATATGTAATTTAATTGAAATTTTATATAGTACTTGATAATAGGGTGTAACTCTGCATTAAATGTAAGAAAAAGATGTAAGGGAACTGTGCCTATTATCGCACATGCGCCTAATATCGCACCCCATGGTTTATGAGCTCAGAACAGGCATAAGACCCTGAATGGAATAGCAGCTTATTCAATTCAATTAAAAGGGGCGTTGGCGCCCGCAGGTGGATTGCTGCGAGCTTCAATACATATTACACGCCTTGAGTCAGGAATAGGCAATGGGAAAGTATTTGTAGTGTGTGATGTTAAGGACGATTATACAATGAACGGTAAGGAGCAAAACTTTTATATACTGTTAGTTCGATTTGGTTAGTCGTGTAATATTTTCTTTCAGTTAAAGAAATATTATAAACGTTTTATTTTTACTGAAACAAATTATTTTGTTTCGTGTATGTTATTTGCCCAATATCGCACACTTGTTGTTTTCCTATTATCGCACAGTGCGGTATTAGGATGATGATGTGCGATATTAGGGCGATGTTACTGCAAACTAATATAATCGTATAATTAACCTGGTAATTCGAAAATTCTTTAAAAATTGTCATTGCAGATGAGTCCAAAACTTCGTAAGCTGTGGAAAGAGGAGGTTATGAAGGCTGCAATCATATCAGTTAGGAACAAAATCATGGGATTGCAACGTGCTTCCAATACTTTCAATGTTCCCAAGTATACTTTAAAAGATAAAGTCAATAACAAAGAGGAGGGTGTAGATAAACTAGTGAAAACGAAACTTGGTATAAAACCTGTACTTCATTTGAACTGGAAGATTCTTTGGTTTCATATTGCTTAGAAATGGAGTAGCGATTTTATGGTTTATCTGCAAAGGACTTAAAAACAATGGCTTTTCAGTTAGCAATTATGAAAGGTCTGAACCACCCATTTTCGAAGAACGATGAAGCCGCAGGACGGAAATGGCTGCTCAGTTTTTTGAGAAGACACCAGGAATTGAGTCTCCGGAAATCACAAAGCACGTCTATGGCAAGGATCAGAGGTTTCAAACAGGAGAACGTAATTAAGTTTTTTGATATTTATGAACCATTGATGAGCATTATCAACCATTCACCAAACAGACTGTGCAACTGTGACGAGACAGACTTGACAGTGATTCAACACGAAGTAAACAAACTAGTTAGTCTGAAAGGTAAGAGGCAGGTTGGATCTGTATCTTCAGCAGAGAGGGGATCATTAGTGACTGGAGTGACCTAAATGAATGCAGCTGGTCATTTCCTGCCCCCGTTTTTGTTTTTTTCTAGGGTCAACATGAAAGCCGAACTTCTGGATGCAGCACCAAATGGTAGCTTAGCGATCTGTCACAAATCTGGCTGGATTCAGAATGAAAGTTTTTTTCAATGGTGTCATCACATTCTCAGCAATGTGAAGCCTACGAAAGATGACCCAGTAATTCTAGTGTTAGATGGGCATTATTCCCACACTAGAAATGTTGAACTTCTCGAACTAGCACGTGTTAATGGTGCTCATATTGTGTGCTTACCTCTACATTGCACGCATAAGATGCAACTCTTGGGTGTGGCATTCATGCCATCTTTCAAAACTTACTATGCTCAAGCAATTGAACAGTGGCTCAAACAAAATGCACGCAGAGTAGTGACTCACTACCAGGTTGGTGTTCTATTGGGAGAAGCTTTCAATAAAGCAGCAAGTGCTGCTGTAGCAACAAATGGCTTCAGAAAAACCGGTCTGTATCCTTGCAACCGCCATATCTTCAGCGACTTTGAATTTCAAGAAATTTCTCCTAATACCCATGAATCAAGTGATCATTCATCTGAAGCTTTACCAAATAGATTAGATGATGCCAACACTTCCCAACCTCGGCCAGGCTCTAGCAGTATCAACGAGCCAAAAACTCCACAAAATTAGTCGAGAGACAAACTCTATCTTTTGTTACACTTCCTAACATTTCACCAATTCCTAAAATAACTTACAACAAAAAAGTCCAACTGATAGAGGACGTAAAAGTGGTTCTGCTGCTCTACTAAAAAGTTCACAATATAAAAACGAATTGGCTGACGATTTTAAGAGGAAATTACTCACAGATAAGGAGACATATGAACGAAAAGGCGTTCAAAAGAAGCAGACTGATAAAGTACCTACTCAGAGGAAGAGACAGAAAAAACAAAGTCAGGTATCTTCAGATTCAGAAGACGAAGAGTTGGATGAGCCAGTATACATCTCCATTGATGATGAAGATAGCGAAAATGATGCAGAATGTCCATATTGCAACGCGAAGTTTTCTTTTGAAAAAAGGGGAGAAAAATGGATCGTATACACTAAATGTGGAATTTGGTACCATGAAGTGTGTTCTGGGGATGATGACTACAAAAGTTTCATTGTGTTATTGTTTGGAAGGTTAGATTTAGTTCTCTAAATATCTGGATTATGTTTAATTAACAAACATTCTATACTTTGCAAATCAAGTTTTCAGGTATAACTCCCTGTAAAGTTATTTGAATAATTTCGAGGGAAAAATTGTTCCGGGGCCGGGTATCGAACCCGGGACCTTTGGTACGTTAAACCAACAACAGATATATAATAAATATGTAATAAAATTTGTTTCTAGACAATAAACTTAACATTTGTCCTATGTATTTTTCACAAAATGAGGGGTGCGATATTAGGAGCACTATTTCTCCTAACACCGTTTTTGCAATTTTTCTTTTGTACTTGAAAAACAAATGGAAAATAAAAGTAATTTTTAAATTTGACCTCACTGATATAAGTATAATAAACCCGTATTAAGAATCCGTATTTATTTCAAATTTATGTAATATATTAATACTTGAAATACTACTTTTTCAAAATGGGTGCGATATTAGGCACAGTTCTCTTAATAATTTATTACAAAAAATCAGATCTTCTTTCAAAATCAATTCTTTAGCAATTTTATGCAAAAAATATCATTGCGTTTCAACACAATAATTCATTTTCAAATAAATATTAATTACTGTAGAAAAATTATATACAGTGTCCCAAATTAATGTGTACAAATTTTGAAAACTATTTCTCAGCAACGAGATAAGACAGAAATGCGATTTTTGCGGTTTTGTATTCCTTAAGCCCGTGCATGTTCAAAATGGCCCCCTTTCGCTACAGTACACTCCCAACAACGACGTACGACAGAGCGACATACCATCTGGATTGTTACTAATGGAATATCATTACATGCATGTTCAATCTGAACTCTCAATTCCTCCAGTTTTTGTGGTTTTGTGGCGTACAATTTTTATTTTAGAGCTCCCCACAGGTAGAAGTCTGGACGAGTTAAATCCGCAGATCGAGGCGGGAACTCCGCAGCACTTCCTCTTCGTCTTATCTATCTCTGGGTCGTCCTCGTTTAGTGCGTGGACATTTCTCGGAATGTAAGGCTCCCATTTTTAGGCTCGCAAAATTCGACGAACATTGGATTTACTTATACCAATCTCACGAGAACATTGCCTCATTGACTTCTTTGGAGACTGTACAAAAGCCTGCATGACTGCATCAACACTCTTGTTATCGGTGGAACTTCTCTTTCTTCAGCACTGTCCTTTCAACACATCTTGCACCGTTCGTCGACTTAATACTTGTTTCGGATTCTTGTGATAGTTAACCTTGTTGGTGGTTGTGTTCCAAATTCAACCCTCCAACGTCGTTAAACCTCAACAATATTCTCCACGTTTCAATAACATTTCAGTATCCACTCACGTTCATCGAACGATAATTGCACCGTCATTTTTGTTTGCAAACAGATGAATATGTTCCCATGCTTTCCACTGCCTTCTGAATCATAAACCGCAAAAATGCTATTTCTATCTCATTTCTTTGTTGTAAGATAGTATTTCAATTTGGACACTCTGTATTTAAAACACTAAGGAAGATATCCAATAATAGTATCTTGGAATTGAATGCTTGAATGGAACAAGGGCTCATACCATTTCCAGTCAATTTTCAAATCTTCTCTTTATAAATATACCAATTTCTCTTTATAAATATGTAAATCATACATTCTTTCTTGTATCGTACTGCAATACAATTTTCCCATTATTTGCAGTAATACTTAAGCACATTGTAACAGTTGAACAACACTACAGTATAATATTATAACTACAGTATAGCCCATTCGTTATCTCGTGAAACTAAATCATGCATGTGCCTTAGCTTACAGTAGGAAAATTACAATGGGATAAGTGAGCTAAATAGCTGCAAGTGGAAGCATAGTGAGAGAGGGGAGCTTCCGAGTCCAATTTCTTCTTCCCCCTGACACGCAGGTAGGTTTCACGAGATAACAAATGACCTAATTATAGAGAAGTGTAGGGCGATTCCGATTGCGTTCTCAAGGCTGGTGAATCCGATCGCGTTTAATTTTTGCAGATAAGGAGAGAAATTTTTGTGTTGACAAGTGACAACTCAACTAGTGCTATTGAGAGAAGCTTTCCGTTTAGAAGCATTGTGGCAACTTGAGTGTGAGTGGCTGTAATTTATTCATCTTCAATCTAGAATACACTACTTTTAACACTTAAATATAATGATTGATGAAATGGCAAACTTACTAGTGTTAATCATATAATTACATAAATAACACTAGTAAATTTGCCATTTTATCAATCATTTGTACTTTATTTTTGAAACCGTTAAGAAATAATTTGAAACTAAAGTCTACCATACAATTGCCTGTTTTTATTGTTTTCTTTATGTGTTAATTTAAGGATTTTAGTACAAAAATGTTTATACAGAGCAAACAGTCCCGCACCATCTAAAACTTTTGAATCATGTAGTTCACTGACTTGAAAAACTCGGTGTGTGAGGATAGTCGTATACTAACAACTAAATAATACTCGGAACTTGAACTGGAAAATACATATAGAACATACAGAATCTTCAAATAGACTTTCATCCGTGAGTGTGCGGACGCGCATAGTGGCTGGAAGCACGTCGTTTGCCGGCAGAGTCAGATATTCATAGCCCCTTAAGTCAAGCACATAGATTGTTCTTGCAACTTAAACAATCGTCTACCTTTGTCATAAATGACATTAAAAATAATGTACTTGTGCCACCACATGTCTCTCACAGTTTTTAAGAATATTTGCATAAAAACACGTTAGTCTTTCTTCTGAAATTTCTGCATTTTTTCTACTTATTATTGTCTTTCTGTTCATCCAATGTATACGACTATTCTCTTATTAAGAGAAAGAACGTTTATCAATGAACACGATAAAAATACATGACTAACATAATGATTAAGGTAGTGGTTAGAGTTCAGCGCTTTCTACATTGTATTTCAATTGTCACTGTTACAATTATCAAAGTGTTAGAAATTATGACTACTGATGCATTTAGTTTTTGTTTTGAATTTCAAATATGGATGAGTGGTTAACAACAGAGACTTTAAAGCAAAAGGTATCTAATTGTATACCTCGGCACGAACTTCAATCACCTCCCAGCAGGCAACTAGAGCAACACATTTCTTCATTCTTGGATACACTCTTTTACCACTTACATATTCACTGATGAACTGTTAAGTTATTTAAACAAATAATAATTATTTCATTATGTTAACATGATAGATTTTGGTGTTAATATATCTGATTGACTACTTTCGACGTTGTTTGCGTCATCCTCTGAATTCTAGTGAATTCCAGCGCTATCTTCTGTTTTTTTTTTTTTTTTTGTGGTGGGGTGTGTGCATGATTGTATCGAAAAGAGTATGTGTTTTGAAATTCAGTTGAATATTCAGGATGTGTTGTGGGTATGTTTTTGTGTGGAAAAAGCGCATATATGTTCACTACAGAAGACAAAATCCAGGTTTTCAAGAGACAGTTGCTACTTGGCAGTGATAGTGTTGTCCCCCGTGACTTTAAAAGTGTTTACTAATCTGAAAGATTTACTAGTGTAGAGCGACGGAAAGATCTAAGTACAAACTCATCCCTGTAAATATGTTATTAGGCATTCGGAGGACTTGACCTACACTCTAATGCAGTAGACATACCTCCAAGGTGAATGAATATTATTGCAACGACTTATACATACAAACATACATTTCCTATTTAATACAAGACATTTTTCTCCAAGCTGGAAAATATGAAGGAATAACAGAATTCATATTCGATTCACCACTGCAATATCTCTTCCGGAATTAGATTATGATAAAATGTTCGTGCAACTGCAATAGAGATGTAAAGAATATACAACATATCAAAGAACCTCTCAAGACGCTGTTTATCTTTCTGAGTATCTACCTTTGTGAAAGTGGATTTTCTGCTTTTGTGTCCGCAGAACAAAATATGAAAATAGATTAATGCAGAAGCAGACATAAGATTGCAGAATTAATGTAAAAAACATGCGTTTAGTGTACGAGTACTTTTCATATTTAAAATTGAAACACATTCGTCCCACTGAAATGCAAAAGGTGACAGTTGTTGAAAGAATTCACGTTATACCTAATAAAACACCCCTGATTGAAGTTCTGGTTGACATGTACATCTATTATCAGGCAGTACATCTCACTTGACGATATTGAGGAAGAACAATTATTGTTTGTATACATCTGAAGGCTGATTAGCGTAATACATTACTACTCAGCACTGTATGTAATGGAGTGGGATGGAACTGACCACCCTACTCCATTATCCGCTGGCTTAGTTGTCACGTGAGTGACGCCTTATTCGTTTAACTTATGAGATTGAAACTTGTCGTTGGACAGTTGACTAAACAACAACCAATTAAAATCATAAAAACTACTTGAAATATAGTATTAGTAGCTGTAGCTCTTAGTGGTATTTATTCCAAATCTAACTTCCATAATATGGTGGCAGCAAGTTATCCAAATCAGCTCGCTCATTAACAAGAAATGCTTCTGTAATTTTTTAAGCCCAGCGCTAAAGTGCTATATTGTCGGAAATAATATAGAATAAAATTTGTTTCCAATATTCCACTTCTTTGTTGTGTCGATACATGCTTTCGCCTGAGATTTTCCCTACCTCTATCAATCTTGGGAATTCCAAAGAGCTTTTCCTGTCCATTACCATTTTGCAAAACTTTCGACTTTTTCCATGGAATTATCGATACATGGTAACAATTTTCCATTCCAATGTAACAAAAAGCGACTCTCCAGTTCATTACTGAGACATCGAGTCGACGCGCGTTTGCTGAATAAGTTGAACATCACTTACAGATGTCTGTGGTTTGCCGGAATGCTTTATATCATGAACACTTTCTGTTCTTTTGAATTTGTTCACTAACATCTGGATATTGGCTCTAATAGGTTCTAGTTTGTAAAAATTTCGTTCAAACTCCTGACGCACTTTTTCATAGCTTAATAATCGCAATCTCGCGGAAACAACTGTCATTCGCACTTCAATAGTAAGCATACTTTCTCGATTAAACTGAAACAAAATGAAAATATTGCCGATTTAATGAAAACGGATTGAGACTTTTGGACCACTCTGTATCTGTGTGTGTGTGTGTGTGTGTGTGTATATATATATATATATATATATATATATATATATATATACACTAGAAGGTTATTTTACGACGCTTTATCAACATCTTAGTCTATTTAGTGTCTGAATGAGATGAAGGTGATAATGCCGGTGAAATGAGTCCGGGGTCCAGCACCGAAAGTTACCCAGCATTTGCTCATATTGGATTGAGGGAAACCTCCGAAAAACCTTAACCAGGTCATTTACCCCGACCGGGAATCGAACCTGGGCTACCTGGTTTCGCGGCCAGACGCGCAAGTCGTTACTCCGCAGGTGTGGACTTGTGTATACACACACAGGGTGGAAGTGAAAGAACCCTGCAGATTGAAAGGGGCGATAGTGTAAACTTCAAGAAATATTACGTTTTGTGATGAAATGCACAGTTAATAACTAGAAAAATCAGTTGGAAATTTCAGCAGACCAGCAACATCGCCGTTAACACAGTAATCTTTCTTCTAGTAATAAGCATGTAAGAGGTCAACAAACTCAGGTCTCTCTTTGTACGCCTCGTTAATTAATTGTCAAGTGATTTTCACCTTTCTACGACCCTGGAACAAAACCACTTGGACGGATAGTAGACAGCATGTCTGAGTAATTTTGTCTTTTCGGCTCGGGCAGAAGTGAAGACCGAATTTAAGTACATAAGCTAATTTTTTATAGAGTAGGTACAGAATTATTTCGACATGAGTCAGTAGTACGAAGGACAAAACTGGTAATCGCAATTAGGTACAATAGTCTATAGTGCGAAAAAGAACTGAAGCCTATATCGAAATGAACGGCCACCATTTTCAAAATTGTGTTTAAATATCCATATTATGATTATTTTTCAATTTAACTTCATTCTCAATATTGTACGCTAATGTGCTGTAACAGTACAATATACACTGCATAATTAACACGTCCGAATGGATAGCTCAATTCGTGAGTAAAAACACTTGTTAATACACTACTGTATTTTGATTAAAGAAATACCCAATGAAAATTATCAAACTCAAATCGCGATATTTCATAGTTTACGTAAATGGATGAACTAATATTCTCCTGTCCTATACCTAGTAAAGTGATTTGTTTGTATTTTACGCCAGTATCATCGAACTCCAGTCGTGGAAAGGGGTTATCAAACGGTATTTCCGGTTCTTAATCGTTAATCTAAAGGTATAGCTAGGTTAATATAAGAAATGTTAGTAAAAATAAAATGATGTCCCTGTACAAAAGAACTGAAGCCTGTATCGAAATCAACAGCCACAATTAAAAAAAAATATGCAGTAGAGAGTATGTCCGGTTCTCAACCGGTAATCCAAAGGTATAGCTAGGTTAATATTAGAAACGTTAGTAAAAATATAATGCTTTCTCTGTGCAAACATAATTCTTTCCTGGAGGATAAAAACTCGAGTTCAGGGTGTTATCTAAACACATACTTAATGAGAATAAATATAATTACTATTTGACACAAAGTGGGTTCAGAAAAAAAAAAGCAAAAACAAACCCTAGGCATAAATTGACTTTTCGAAATTATTATTTTAATTTTAACAATTTAACTCATACAAATACGTACACATATTAATTAAATATTATATTCTTAAACAATTAATTACCTAACGCTATTTTGGAATTTCCTGACACTAAAAATTTCCAAATTAAGATATATTTCAATCACTTTTATTATATGAACTTGGCCCAAAGTAGGTACCATGGCTAAGAGCTGTGCTTATGAAACAGTTTAGTTCCTCTAGTCGTATAAAATTAGATGTTTCAGTTCCGTATTTATAACGATTCAATTTGAAAATGATTTTTTATTAGATTTTCTATCGTTATGGACAAACGTCATTATTTTAATCGCAGTAGTTACCGAATAAAAGGGTGTTAAACATTTGTGAAAAAATGTTCTGAAAAATTATGAACTTTCTACCAGTTTGATATATACACTTTATATACATATACAGGGTGTTTAAAAAATACGGGGCATAATTTGAGGTATGTATTTTCCACATGTAGACAATCAAAATAGTTCATTACAACATGTGTCCGGAAATGCTTTATTTCCGAGTTATGGCCTTCACAACATTGAAATTCACCAGAACGTTTTTCTTTCCGCAGGTCGTTGCCGTCAAAGGAGACATTAAGAGGGCACTCTGACAGTTCATTCCGAGGCGAAGGTTACATTCAGTGTTGTGTAGGCGTTAGACTGTGCGACATGTATTCAAATCAAGAGCTGGCAGAGATACACTTCATGTACGGTAAGGCGGACGGCAATGCTGCGCTGGCTCGTCGTTTGAACCAGGAGAGGTACCCACAGCGACAATGTCCAGATCGGAAGACATTTGTACGTCTCCATTACCGTCTGTGCGAGTATGGAAAATTTAACTCTCCTGGTTTGGGAAGGGGACGACCAAGATCTACAACTCCAGAAGTACAGGAGGAGATTCTGGAGGCTGTGAACATGACTCCTTCTATCAGCACACGAAGGGTAGCGTTGCAAGTCAATGTTCCTCATACGACTGTGTGGAGACTGTTAAAAGAGTATCAATTGTATCCTTATCATTTGCAACGTGTACAGGCCCTATCACCAGCAGATTACCCTGCACGAGTTAGGTTCTGTCAGTGGTTCTTGCAGCAGTGTGGTGTAAATCCGAACTTTCCTGCCTTAGTATTATTTACAGATGAAGCACTGTTCACACAGATGGCATAACAAATTTCCACAATCAGCATGTATGGGCGTATGAAAACCCACGTGCAACCGTTCCATCTCATCACCAGGTGCGGTTCTCCCTCAACATGTGGGCCGGTATCATTGGTGATCGATTAGTTGGACCCCATGTACTTGTAAACAGACTTACGGGGCAGGCGTACACAAACTTCCTGGAAAACACCATACCTCATGTTTTAGAAGACACTCCACTGATCAATCGTCAACACATTCACTTCTTGTATGATGGCGCTCCTGCACACTTCAGTCGTACGGCTCGCCGGTACTTGGATCGAAGGTTTCCTGATCGATGGATAGATAGAGGTGGCCCAATTGTCAGGCCTCCACGCTCACCTGATCTGAACCCTCTCGATTTCTACTTGTGAGGCCATTTAAAATCATTGGTTTATTCGTCTCCGGTGCCTGATTTGGAATCCCTTCGGAATCGAATTGTGGCATGTTCTGAGGACATACGCAATACTCCTGGAGTTTGGGATCGTGTTCGCAGGTCAATGAGACATCGATGTGAGGTCTGTATTGAAGCAGGAGGTGGACATTTTGAACATTTTCTGTAATGACAACGACCTGCGGAAAGAAAAACGTTCCGGTGAATTTCAATGTTGTGAAGGCCGTAACTCGGAAATGAAGCATTTCCGGACACATGTTGTAATGAACTATTTTGATTGTCTACATGTGGGAAATACATACCTGAAATTATGCCCGTATTTTTTAAATATCCTGTATAAAGTAGAAACTAGAATAAAATGAGAGTTACAATGCAAATCACATACAATATAATATTAGAAGACAGAGGAATTTATATAATACTTATATCAATCAACTAGGAAACTTTATGAAAAAGTTATAAATTTATTAAATAAATTGGAGACAATGACGCATATAAAAATATATATAAACTGCAGTCGCCTTCATATAATTTCATAAATTCTTGAAAAATATTATTATTGTTGTAATTATTATTATTATTGTTGTTGATGTTGATGTTAATGATGATGATGATGATGATGATGATGATGATGATGATGATGTTGAAAATGTACCGGAGCGAATTAATTTGTGACTTGGATATTCTTCAAATCAAACAAAATAAATGTTACATACTGGCAAGAAGTTGAAGGAGTATTTTCCCATTATTATCTTTTAACAAGTAGTTTATCATATAACCGTACGACGTGCAATCTGCGGTTCATACCCGCTGGCCAGACTTGCATGCGGACCGATATTGGTCGTTCTCATGCGACACTTTGCCAGTGACATGATGTGCCATGTATATCTAATATATTATTAAAGTAATATGCGTTCACAGATCGCTGTTATACTGGTTTTTCTATCAGCAATATATTCATACAAAACACCCACTGACAAGGTTCAAAAATTGTAGAACAAGATATGTTTGGAAAATAATGATCAAATTGTGTGACTCACTCAACTGCGTGAGTGAAATAGTGAGTAGTAGAAATAACTCCAAGTCAGTGAAATGCAACTAATATATATCGTTATTTAATTTGAATACATGAGTTCTATAAACGAGCAACCGAAAGAAATATAACTGCCACAGGTAAAGTTGGTAAACATGCAATTAATTTTGTGAATACTCTTTTCGTTTGTAATAGTCTCCGGTGTGACCATGTCACGCCATGCTTCCAAATGTTATTGTGGTTGCTCCTAACACAGCAACACGGTCTATCACTATTATTCAGAACACTACATTCCTCTGCTTCTAAATTTCTTTTTTCACACTTCCAAAGACTACCAACCGCAAGAGAAAGTGATTTAGGTTTACTTCTAATCCCCAAGCACAGAACTTCTGCATATTCTTCATAATTTAGTATTGCAATACCCGACTTTGAAATTCTCTCCCGCGCGAGATCAGAGGCTGTCAGATCCTAACGACTTTCAGAATAAGCTTAGAAAGTTGTTATTACATAGGAACTAGACATGTCCATTATAGCTACATATGCCTGCGTGTAAGCTAGTGTTCCATATTAATTTTTTTTTAATTTAGTATTTTCTGTTGTCCCTTAAATATTCATATTAATATTTATTGTTATTTGTAATATTGTTTCCTTAATTCTCTACACGTTATTTTCCTGTATTTCTGCATTATGAGTAGTCTACGTTTTCAAATTGTAAACTATAGATTCTGCATTAGGAATAGTCTATTTTTTAAAATTGTAAACTATATATTCTGCATTAGCAATAGTCTATGTTTTAACATTGTAAACTATATATTCTGCATTAGCAATAGTCTATGTTTTCAAATTGTAAACTATAATATTCTGCATTAGGAATAGTCTATGTTTTAAAATTGTAAACTATATATTCTGCATTAGCAATAGTCTATGTTTTAAAATTGTAAACTATAATATTCTGCATTAGGAATAGTCTATGTTTTAAAATTGTAAACTATAGATTCTGCATAAGGAATAGTCTATGTTTTCAAATTGTAAACTATAATATTCTGCATTAGGAATAGTCTATGTTTTCAAATTGTAAACTATATATTCTGCATTAGGAATAGTCTATGTTTAAAATTGTAAACTATATATTCTGCATTAGCAATAGCCTATGTTTTAAAATTGTAAACTATAATATTCTGCATTAGGAATAGTCTATGTTTTCAAATTGTAAACTATAATATTCTGTATTGGGAATAGTCTATGTTTTCAAATTGTAAACTATATATTCTGCATTAAGAAAAGTTTATGTTTTCAAATTGTAAACTATAATATTATGCATTAGGAATAGTCAATGTTTTCAAATTGTGAACTATAGAATCTCAATTACGAGTAATATATGTTTTCAAATTGTAAACAAAAAATTCCTCATTACGAATAGTTTATGTTTTCAAAATATAAACTATACAATCATGGAGGATGATTATAAAATCACGCCTGGCAGGAGATCGAATCCGGGCCTCCTGGATGGAAGACAAGTGCATTACCACTTGAGGCACAGACTCTACGCACAAAACGGAACAATGTACAGTAGCTTGAATTAGGCCTACATGCTCCTCATGACACTCTTCTAGACTGATTATTAACGCTGAAAATTTCATACTTTTTCCAGCACCAAACGTTTATCAGATAGTGAATTTTGCAGCCGGATTTTCCCTCAAGCTGGCTACAGAAAAGTCTAGAGAGTAGCATCGAAAGCGGCACCGTGTAAATCACGTTTTACCGTTGGAGCAACATCCAGCATGACCCTACCATATGCTTGCACCGATGCGTGTGTTGAGAATTTGACGCTCTTTATCTTGCTGTGAGAGGTACCGGACATGTCCGAGGCTGGCTGCCTCACTGCCTGCACACGTTGCCACGGTTGTTCCTGATTGTCGCTTGACCATGCTTGGACAGATTTTAGAGAAACGTTTGGTTCAGATTGCATTTCGCTCCCTGCTCTGGGCCTCTGCTGTTCTGACCATGCTTTGAGCCACCCCACTGGAAACAATGTTAGCCTTGACCTGCTAGGAGATTCTATTAACTCAAAATCTAATTATATATTTGTTATCGGTTCATTTCCATTTTTGTATGCAAACTCGAGCCTTACAACAGTAGCAGACACGTCGTTAAGCCCACAATCCGCCGACGAGTGTGTGCTGATTAGTTCTCTCTGCCAATCATGCTGATTGAAGCCTATGATAAGCTGATCTCTAAGCCTTTCTGAGAGGGTCGAACCAAACTATGTGTTGCTGTACTGTACTGACCCCTTGAACCTTTGTGAAAAACAACACATCCATCGGTTGCTGAGACTTTACCCCATTATATTCTCCCAATACTGCTACGACCTCACTGAACGTATAACTTCTGGCTGCGTAGGTCTAAAATAGCCTACCATTACCATTTTAGGTCCAGCAACAGTCTTTTCCAGCAGAAGACTCCTCGTTCATGCCTTCAATTTTAATATCGCATATACGCTGTTGTACCTCTTATTGAGGTTCTGTTTGGTATGTACATAATTAGACAGTACATCTCACTTGACGGTATGTGTCATAGGAAGGACAATTGTTTATATATATAAAGTAGAGATGAACAAAAATAACTGCTGCTCTCGCTCGTTGTGTCCGTTGCATTTGTCTTTCGAGTCTAGTCTCGTAACTCTCGTGCGCTTCGAGTCTCGCTCACCATTCTCGAAATAGCATTTGGTCGGCGTGGAAAGATAACGTAACTTTGAATAAAATACATCATTGAAATAAATAACATAAATGTTTAAATGAGACAAAAAGACAGAACAGAACAGTATCTTAGTTACCAAATGTTCTGGTTCTATTACATGATATTACCTATGGTTATACAGGGACATCATTTTATTTTTACTTCAATTTTTATTGCACCTGAGTTTTTGAATGTACTTCACTTCCACCCCTTGTACTAATGAAGTTCAACTGTCCTCCACACAGATCCAAGACCGCATATACAGTCATAGTAGCCTTACGGTCATAGTTAACAGTACGTTCCAAAAATGTGTCAGCGTTTTCCAGTGACGAAAGAGCTTTCAATATTGAATTATTTTCGCACAGGTACTGTCGTTCATTTGCCTACGTCGTATCCCGGTTTCCCCCACCAGTTTCTATTCGCCTCTCTGTAAAGGCTAGTGGCTGGGCTGTCTTAGCTGTTTTCTGAGAATAATAATTTCTGTTAGGAATTGGACGTTTACGTAATATTATACAACTGTTTAAAATAACTTAAATAAAAGGGCCTCGTTAAGTAATTAACTGTCAAGTGATTTCCTCCCTTACTACGACCCTACGACATAACCACTTGGACGGACAGTAGATAGCATGTCTGAGTAATTTTATCTTTTCGGATCGGGCAGAAGTGAAGATTGAATATACAGTACGTAAGGTACTTTTTTATAGAGTAGGTACAGAATTATTTCAACATGAGTTACTAGTACGAAGTACGAAACTGGTAATTAGGACTAAGTACAATAGTCTATAGTGCGATAATATGTACATTAGAACTGAAGCCTGTATCAAAATGAACGGCCACCATTTTAAAAATGTGTTTAAATATCCATATTATGATTATTTTTCAATTTAACTTCATTCTCTACACTGTACGCTAATGTGCTGTAGACAGCATAATGTACACTGCATAATGAATACGTCCGAATGGACAGCTCAGTTCGTGAGTAAAAACATTCATTGTTAATGAAAATGATCAAACTCAAAAACGCAGTATTTCCTAGTTTACGTAAATGGATGAACTACTTTTCTTCCCTCCTGTACCTAGTAAAGAGATTTGTTTGTACATTACGCCAGTATCATCGAACTCCAGTGGTGGAAGGGAGTAGCAAACGGCGTTGATCCCTAGGTATAAGCAAGTTAATATTAAAAATGTTAGTAAAAATAAAATGATGTCCCTGTATAAATAGACAAAAAAAAATAATTCTCAAATAAATTTGTATTTCTAAGAAACATAAAACATAACGTTAATATCTTTTTACTTGAGACTGCACACATATTAAAAAAAATCCTAGCCTTTATATAAAGGCCTAGTAATTAAATAAAGACTGGGGAACGGATTATTATACACTAAAAGGTAGAGATGGTGTTTCAAATAGGCTATTTGATTGTTTATACATATATAACAGTTGCCAAACTAGATAAAAGTTCAGTCAAGTATAAACAACTGTGGCGATTCAAGGTTGGTTGACGTTCGGGATTTCGGGAGTGATCAATCTCGGCGTCTCGAAACACTCACAACCAGTTTTACGTCAACGACGCGACGTATACAACATTGTTGTGCGGGTTTTCGGCTTTGCGGGCGCTGTTAGTCTTGCTTTCTCGAGCCCTGTTCATCTCTAATATAAAGTCTAATATGTAGCTAGTCGGTGATGTAGGCAATGGAGGGAAAAAGGAACTGGACAACTAACTCGTTATCTCCTGGTCTAGTTGCCTCATAAGTGGTGCCTTCTTGGTATCACTTGTGAGGTTCAGACGTGTCTTCGGACAGTTGACTAAACAACAACAACAATCCGTTGCTAGCTCTCGAAATTAAGTAATTTCACATGTCCTCCTTATCAGATTCGTAGCAGGAGAACTTGACAGTCATTGTAGATTCCATTGTCCGCAGAGCCAATTTATATGATAATAAGTTTTTAATGAATATTATTTACTGTATATTTGACACGAGAAACTACTCATGAAAAACCACATAAACAGCTCATGACGATATGATAATTATGAAAATAAAATAGTTCAATATCTGACAGATGGCATTCGTGAATCTGATGCTGACATGTGAGTCACTCTGCGTCACTCCTGACAGCTATCTCCTATTCCGAAAGGAGTATCTGATATGTCCTAAGATGAATACCCCTATATCGGCATCGGATACCCTGACTGTACCCAAGACTTGAAGTCATCTTATGTTCACTTCTGCATATGATACAAGAAATGAGGGGGAGATGAAAATCCTTGGTGGAATGAAAGAAGGAAAAGGAAGTACCCCAGGAAAACACTCTGCATCGTCTGTTTTCGGTACCACAATTTCCATCACGGTCAGAATGGGGATAGAACTCCCACCACATGAATGGAATATTAACACCCTAATGCTGAGCCATGGACGGAGCCTTCACACAAGAATGAGTAATGAACGCTAATTTTGTTTATATTGGCACCTGTATGCTGTAGAGATCTGTGTGTGTGTGTGAAGCCTGAGGGAACATTTCAACATGCCTTCGCTAAAATTTATTTTGTTAACGTGATAATAGGCCTACCAGCAATACCGTGATCTGTTTTATCCTAGTATAAATTATAAAGTAGGAAAGATGGGGAAGGAAACTGCATGAAATATAAGAGCAATGCAAAAATTTTAATTAACATTTATAATGAAGTCTCTGCATCTGAACCATTCGTCGCAGTGAACACATCCAATCTAAACTAAATCAATTTGTTACCACGAGTTTCCAAATATGTTCATTGTTATCGAAGATATCACATCGCTAGGCTTGTAATATTGGGGACCGATTAGACAAGTTGACTGCTGTATGATATATAGGCATGGGACGTGAGCTAGTACGAGGACATTGACTTGATTCTGCGATCGATTACGCGAATAACAAGGTGCACATAAATAAATCTGGACATCTATAAAAGTAAATGTACGCTACATAGCATTACAAATATATATATTTTTATGTACCTTTCCTTATGTGCAGAACAATTATCACAGAATTAATCGTGAGTTTCAGTTTCCTCCTTTCTTTTCTTGTGCTACAATGTCTCTGTATATAATATTGCTTGTAAACTCATATATTAGTATTATATAATTTACATATAATCTTTCCGTCATTTACTTCAAAACTCTCACCAAATTCCGCTGCAAAAATATGCGCCTGAGAACATTAATTTAACCTACTGCATCATTATTCAGCAGATGCACTGTTTACGCGTGCTACAGTAGTGACTAACGAACGGAGTATTCAGCAGGTACACTGTGTATACATGCTAGAGTACTAACTGGTGAACAGATAGTCACCACTTGAAACCATAGTAACGCATCTAATCAGTCCCCAATATTACAAGTTTACGCATCACATACAGGGTGATTCACGATGATTTACCTTACTTTACGGAGCTTATTTCCGAAGGTATTCTGCATTCTGAGCAAAAAAGTCATATAAACATGGGTCCTATTCTCAATATTTACAGAGTTACGTTTCGTTATTGGAACGCATTGCTGTGAACGCGTGATCTTGGTCAGCGTTCAGTCAGCAGCCAGCGCGAGCGCTACGGAAATCAAAGATAGCCGTATGCAGTTACGTAGAGCGACAAGTGCCGTTCACAAGCGTGCGGCCAAGTGTAGTCAAGCGGACGGCGACATTTTTTTTAATGCGGTGTAAACTCTCCAAGACTGGAAAGTAGGATGCAAAATTGAACTGCAAGTAATTAAGGCGGTGGAAGTGGTATGATTTGCAATAATTGTTGTGATGAATGCGTAAGAGTAATGTAATTTTCTAGTTAAAAATAGGAAAAGATGTCTGCACGAAACAACTAAGGAGTTTACAGCACATTTTTAGCTTCATAATATTTGTCAATTAAATGATACTTCTGAATGGTTCATTCTTTATTTGTATTATTATTTTACCTTCAAACTAAATAAAAAACGTATTTTACAAACAATTTCAAATTAGTGTAACTCTGAAAATATTGAGAACTATGTCTATATGACATTTTTTGCTCAAAATGTCTTCAGAAATAAGCTCCGTAAATCCTCGTGAATCACTCTGTATAATATCAGAGCTTGTAATGTTGGGAATCCGGGAATTTTCGACGTACAGTGTACTGTATACACAGTTATTGACATAGCTCCATAAAAATAAATTGGGTGGAGAGAAAGAGAATGAAGAAAGGTGTCGTAAAATATGAAGACTTCCAAATATCTGCAATGATAAATCCGAGTGCAGTTCTCATTTCAGTTATAAACAAGAGAGATTATTCAGGAAAAAAAATTAGATTACATTACTCTGCAGTTTGTAAAGCCTTTTTAAATTATAGGCCATGTAGAAGAAATGGAGTAATAATGTAAAGGACGAGGAGGGGTATGAGGAATTGGGAGAGAAAAATTTGATGAATAAGAAAATAAAGACCTCAGAATATAGTAATAAAGATAAAACACCGAGATAACACCAAGGAATAGAAACAAGTTCATCTACTAGTAGGTACATAAAACAAAGTGAGAAGAGAATACTCAACAATTTTCTGAGTTACAATCCCAAATGGAAAAGACATATTGGAAGACCAAAAAGAAGATTGATGTATCAGTCACATGCAATTTATCGAATGATATAATACTTTAAGTATACGAATGATAAGAAGAAGAAAGTAAAGACATAGACACCTAGGGATGCTAGGGAGGACTACATGGAGGATAAAAAGTAGAGTTAATAATATTTCGTTATTACTATTCAAATGTTTATTTATCGAAAGTCTCGGCATTCTAATCGTAATGTTCGAATATACTCGTAAAATGTATCATTTTAAGAAAAGTATCTGAACGTATATTACGTTCGAAGAGAAGACTCATCTTTTGCTGTTTGTGAATCTTTATTAGAAGTTTAAGATGAAAACAGATTATACTTTACTCTGTGTGAACTACTGCCTCCGTAAACTTTTTAACCTAGACTCCAGTTCGTTCGTCTTCAGGGTGTTATGAATTGCTGGCTTGGGGATCATGAATGTGTTGGAAAAAGCATGAAAATGAAGCTATAAAGATAAGACATACTTACTTTTAACATACAGTTTTCAACACTTGCTCACAAGTCGTTTGCCAGCATCAAGGATGTTTATAGTTCCACGATAGAAAAACACACTGACATACATACATATATAAATGCACACATAACTTTGGATCTGATCTGTCTGGACGATTAAAAGGTCTCTTTGCACGATGTATTATATCAGATTTAACGAGCATAAGATTTCTTTTTCATATCAAGAAATAGGTCATTGGTGAGTTCCGATTTCGCCAGAGCACATTTTTAAATCCTGAAACTGTAGTTTTTCTCGATTATATTTATATTACATTACTATTTTAGTAACTGTATGATTATTACAGCATTTCGTTATAGGTATTTAGGCTATTTGTCTCTCATGTTGAAATCCTTACTTCAGGATATTTAATCATTTACGTTGTTCCATTTCTATATTTGCATTCTGCAAAATGATACGAAAAAGTATGATTGTAGCAATAAATTATGTGAATTTCTTTAAGAACACAAGTTCACATCTTCCTTCCGCCTCTTTTAAATAAATATTGACCAGGACATTTCCCTGCAATCTATAGATGGAAAACATAGTCAGACCGGTGAACACTTAACTTACTATTCGTCTATCCAATATTACAGTTAAAGAGACTTTCTACACTACTAGAAAACAACATTACACATAGGAAAGCACAAAAGAGTCAAAATGGTTTCCACTCAACTACTATGTATTCCAGAAAAGGCTATTCTAAGATTTCATAATATTCACGGTGCTTTTCATGCTTTTATACCAGATTTTGAAAGTGACTAATATATATAATCCATATATTAACAGCTAGGGGAAACCCGGCCAAAGCGGATAAGCTAAGAACAATCAATGCCACGGGCTATATTTTGGTTCTCCCGAAATAAAATCTTCATGATATTGATTGTGACACATGTTGTCCACATATCTACAAAACAGCAATTCGTTTCTCGTACCTACGGACAGTGATATGATTTGAGAAAGAAAATATAGTTAATTATTCGCTTTGCCCGTGTACCCGGGCAAAGTGAATATCCCTATAACATTTCACATTTGTATTTAATTTTTATTCACTGATAATAAAATTAAATCAACACATAAACACGATGTTAATGAGTTATATTAGACGATAGGATATGTTATTTACAGTCTATTACAGCACGTTAGATTAGTACAAAACAAGTCGACGTTTCACTAGTACTGAAGGCTTGGATTTCTTCTGCTTTTGCTCCTGCCCATAAGTTACTTCTCTTTCAACGTTTTTAATCGGTATAGATGTAAGAAATTCAGAGCGCTGATATTTTCTTCGTTGAACTCTTATCTTTCGAGCATCCACTTCTGGCACTGGTCTAAATCAAAAGAACTGACTTGAATTCTCTTGCTGACGATGTTGAGGGTTTTGGTGTAACCGGAACTGAAAATCTGAGTGTAATTGATGTATTGAATATTCCTCCGATCTCTGAAGATAACGACATCACAGAGGTGGTTAATTCTGAGTGAGCATTAACTGTTTCTTCAGCCGCTGAAGAAGCTGGCACTGCAGAATTTGCTAAATCTGAGCCAGCTGTCGTTTCGCTGATTTCTATCTCAAGTGGGCAATCTGTAAGTTGATCTGGAGGAAAATCTTCATCAACAAATATGTTATGGTTGAATGGCCAGATAGCAGAACTAATGATTGGTAGATTTTATTTCTCCAAGTGTTTTCTTCATGGCTTCTTCAGACCATTTGGCTTGTTCCGCCTTTCTCTTGAAAAATTAAACCATCTGAAAACACATTAAGACCTTTTCAAGTAAAAATTAAGATCAGTGTTACTGATTTATAATTTAATTAGTGTGACTTAATGCTACCACAATGTAAAATGATCTAACACGCTTTATTACAATAGGCAAATAATACAAAAATACAGCTAACACTTATATAGTCAAATAAAGGTGGCAGGACAAAGCGGATAAGTTATCCACTTTGCCCGCAGACGCCACTTCGCTATTCATTTAAGGTTTTACAAATATAAACGTCAATAAATTTCTTCGTAAGTACGGCACTTTTGAAGTAATCGTATCGCCTATATATTACTACCACATAACAAAAAGCTTCTGCAGTATTGTGTGTTGTACATTTGTTTCTCTTACCTTGAAATATTTTAAGAAAACAGTAAATTTTCTACAAACTCACGCTGACTTCTTCTCTCACTAGCTAGAATGACAAGTCAGTTCCAGCAGCAAAATTTGGTTGAGATTCTTCCCCAACATAGCAGAAAGCGTTACTTGTTGGCGTTTCTAAGAAATATGCAGTATTCTCTTTGCCCGGGTTATTCGTTTTGCCCGGGTCTCCCCTATATAATAGGCCTATACTAAACCGAGAGTTTGAAATATACAGGGTTGTTTCCGATCTCTGATAACGAATTTGAATGACATCATGTGCGTCAGAAGTCACACGACAGCTGAACTGTGGCGCGAGGTGACAGACCAGTAGTGAGTGATCTCATAGTCAGAGTGCACGGCGACTCACAGTAGAAATTCCCAAGAAAATCGAGCCTTTTTTGGGAGGGGTACATTACGACCCTTTCTAATGTCAAGTACAGTTAAGTGAAAAGAAAAGAAGCCCGCAATAAACGAGGTTTCGTTATTTTCAAGAAAGGCATCTTCTGTGTACTTAATAAGATTGGTAAAGCTCGAATGGAATTAATTTGTATCATCTCGTGGGGTGCGGCAACTTGTGAAAGGGGATGGATTTGCTTACTTTTTCCACTCTGGAATTAATCCAAAGAACTACAAATTTAAAAAATGCAGCACACATACAGAAAAACTGAAGTAGGTAATCATATTACAATGTAAACAACAAGTCAGTAGAAATGAGACATAATATATAACGTACAGAATGAAAGGAAATTTCAAAGTAGAAGTGATCTTTAAGGTTTTCATAAATCAGAATCATGTAATTTATAAATAATAATTTTGGTCCCCTTTATTTAAATTTTCAGGTCATTATGCTGAAAATATTACCTTTGTGCATCTTAATATATTATAATTTAGCATGTTTTGTAAGAAATAATTATTAAGAGATCAATGGAAATTAAGTTGTTCTACATTTTTATACTCTTCTGCAGAGGGCGGTATTACCCCAACACCATGGAGAGATTACCAGCAGTATTTGCATTATGATATTTAGTGTCAAAATTAGTTTAAAATATTCATACTATATGCATTAAATATTCTGCAAGATACGGTATTCATGTTCTGTGAAAAATACATACGAAGCTAGATAATTTAAATTTCTGTTAAGGTGGCGCTATCCCCCCCCCCCACTTCCCTATCCCAACTGAGTTTAGATTATAAATGAATTCCGATGTTTCTTTTTACTGTTGAGCTACTACTACAGTACTACTGTACCTATTCATAAATCATGATCAGTAAGAAAGTGCAAATAAATAAAACATGTGCCAAAATAAAAAGTTCAGTCACTCTGCATATGGGATGATATTCTCCGCCAAGCGAAAAAGCACATTTTAGAATCTGCAAATTTTAACGTCAAATATGGAATACAATTCGTTTATTTGTATTAAGCTGCTAATATTTTTGAGGCCCAAATTTATAATCCATAAACCGAAGAATATTTTATTTATTTATTTATTATTATTATTATTATTATTATTATTATTATTATTATTATTAAATGTAAATATCATAACTTATATGTTTGACGACATGAACTTGATTACAGATTATTCTTTTGTAAGGTCATCAGGGTGACATTATCTGTGAAATTTTCATAAGTAATGTCTGCATTCGTACTCCTACAAAAGAATTGAGAGTTCACAAAATATTCTATGCTATAAATTCTAAATCTCTTTCGCCGGTCTCTAGATGCATAAAAATTGCTAATATGGAGGCTGATGATTTCGATCCATTTAATGTATAGTAGTGGCATATTTTAAGTGCATAATTATATTAGTTATTCTGTAAACACAAGACATTACTATTTTAATATACAGGGCTTTCATTTCAAAACTTCCCAGTCTAAATATCTAATTAGGCCTATTTAATTTTAATTAAATTCGAACAAAAACCACGTCAATTTATATATTGAGGGAGAAGTCTGAAACCAGGCTAATTACATTTTAGATTTCACTCACTACCCCCAGCATCCCTATATTTTTATACGTAAATATGAAAGAGCATTCAATTGTTTCGACACATCATTCATTTTTTTTCGCATCTTTTGTTTTCTATCGTCGCCTGGCAACCTGTATTTTTGTTATTATCAGTTGATTGTAGAATGAAAACACAGTTTATTTTGTGTAATTTTCTAAATTTAATCAAAAAGGATGATTTATATTATCTCTTGAAGAATATACACCATTTTAAAATAATTTTATACACAAACACATCTATTAAATGATAATGCTCAATACGTTTTTGTAGATTTATTATTTTCAGCTCTAATCAACAATAACAAAAATCCAGGTTGCCAGGAGACAATATAAAAAAAAAGATGCGAAAACAAATGAATGAGGTGTATAAACAATTGAATCCTCTTTCATATTTAAGTATAAAATATAGGGGTGTCATTTCAAATTTCAAAGTAGAGATGGCTCGAGAGTGAGGAGTGATATCTAAAATGCAATTAAGCCTGGTTTCAGACTTCCTCCTCAATGTCTAAATTTATGTGTTTTTTTGTTTAAATTAAATTAAATTAAAATAATTATTAATTATTTAGTTTGGGAAGTTTTAAAATGAAAGCCCTGTATAATCTCATACTATATAAATACTTGTTTTAATTAATACTACTACCTTGTACATTTTATTTCTTTATTAATACTATATCATTGTTTTTATTGTATTATTCATACTGCTTTATTTTTATGACTGTATTTATAGTTATTATTGTATTACTGTGCTGAATATAATTAGCCAACGGCTGTTGACAAGCGCATAAATAAGTAAATATATAAACAAATAAATATATATAAACAAGTAAATTATTATTATTATTGTCATTATTATTATTATTATTATTATTATTATTATTATTATTATTATTATTATTAATTCTCTGACAAATAAAACGTGCTGTCAGAGCAGATTACAAACACATGAACGTCTGTAAATTTCATAGCAGAATGTCGATGTAGTTTTATTTTTGGAATGTTCTTTTCAATTAAACAAAAGGAGAAGAACCGCATGCAATAGCTAAGTTAATAAAATTTGCATAAAAGCAGTTTCTAGTTGGCGAAATGTAGACCAAAAGGCAATTTTAAAGACGGCGTAAAATTTCATCTTCATAATAATGCTATAATGTCGGAGTGAATGAGCACACGAGGATTCTCAAGTTCACATTTATACAGAAAGTTTAGTGTCCCCAAGCAATAATGAAACTCCACGAAAAGATTTACTGTAGGGTTTGCACGAAGTTTTAAAGCCAAAGGCAAACTTTTGTGCTTCGTATACAGATATAAATGTATTGAATAATAATTCTGTAGTAGTAATAGTAGAAATAATAATAATAATAATAATAATAATAATAATAATAATAATAATAATAATGGTAATAATGATAATAATGATAATAATAATAAAAATAATAATAATAATAATAATAATAATAATAATAATAATAATAATAATAAGAGATGATTTACAAAGATCGCATCATAATCTTCATATAAATTCTGGTCAATATAACATGAAAATTTCACCTCAAGGAAAAAAAAAATTATGGCATTTTCTGAGAAAGACCCAATTCGAAGTTCATTATGTTCAGAAAACAAAATTCTGGAAAGGGTGAATGAATTCAATTACTTAGGATACAACCTATCTTTTCAATCCGAGATAATCGACAAATACACTAAAACTATGAGCATAATGAATAATGTTTCCAAACATGCAATTGTTCAGAAATATAGGCTATCCGATTACGCCTATAAACCATTCTCGCAAGACCAGTTCTCTCTTATGGAAGTGAGGCATGGACCTTAAGAGCTCATGCTATTAGCAGAATCACGGCATGTGGGATGAGATTCATGAGGAGGACTGCGGGATACACTAAATTCGACCACAAGCAGAATGAGGATATGCACAACAGATTTCCACAGGCAATTTTTAATAATCGACCGTGAGGAAAATGATCCATTGGCAGACCTGGAAAGGCACAGACAGAAAATAAGACCGAAACCGGCCGGCCACTCGGCCTAATACTTGTCAGGATGATGATGATGATGATATTATTATTATTATTATTATTATTATTATTATATATCGCTTATACCCTCGTATGGTTGTATTATATAATTTACATGTAATTTTTCCGTCATTTAGTTCAAAACCCTCACCAAATTCCGCTACAGAAATATGCGCCTTAGAACATAAATTTAACCTTCGGCATCATTATTCAGCAGGTTCACTGTTTATACATGCTAGAGTACTCACTGGTAAAAGGATAGTCACCAATTGAAACCACAGTAACGCACCCAATCGGTCCCCAACATTAGAAGTTTACACATCACATACAGGGTGATTGACGAAGATTTACCGTCCTTTACGGAGCTTATATCCAAAGACATTCAGAGCAAAAAATGTCACATAAACATCGATCCTTTTCTCAATATTTATAGAGTTACGTTTCGTTATTAGAACGCATTGCTGTGAACACGTTATCTTGATCAGCGTGCAGTCAACAACCAGCGCGAGCGCTACGGAAATCAAAGATAGCCGTATGCAGTTACGTAGAGCGACGAGTGCCGTTCACAAGCATACGGCAAAGTCTACTCAAGCGGACAGTGACATTTTTAAAAATGTGTTGTAAACTCTCCAATACTGTAACTTAGGATGTGAAATTGAACTGCAAATAATTAAGTCGGTGGAAGTGGTGTGATTTGTAATAATTGTTGTGATAAGTGCGTAAGAATAATGTAATTTTATAGTTAAAATAGGAAAAGATATCTGTACCAAGCAACTAAAGAGTTCACAGCACAGTTTTAGCGTCATAATACTTGCCAATTGAAGAAATGATACTTCTGAATGGTTAAATTTTTATTTTTGTTATTCTTTTACCTTCAAACTAGAGAAGAAAACGTATTTTACAAGCAATTTTAATTTAGTGTAACTCTGAAAATATTGAGAATAGGAACTATACCCATATGACATTTTTTGCTCACAATGTCTTCAGAAATAAGCTCCGTAAAGGACGGTAAATCCTCCTGAATCACCCTGTATAACATCCGAGCTTGTAAAGTTGGGAATCCGGGAATTTTCGACGTATAGAATACACACAGTCATTGATATAGCTTCATAAAAATAAATTGGGTGGAGAGATAGAGAATGAAGGAAGGTGTCGTAAAATATTAAGACTTCCAAATATCTGGTATGATAAATCCGAGTGCAGTTCTCATTTCAGTTATAAACAAGAGAGATTATTCAGAAAAAAAATTAGGTTACATTACTTTAAAATTTGTAAAGCCATTTTCAAATTAATAGGCCATGTAGAAGAAATATAGTAGGCCTAATAATGTAAAGGACGAGGAGGGGTATGAGGAATTAGGAGAGAAAAATATGATGAATAACAAAATAGTGAACTCAGAAGATATTAATAAAAATAAAACATGGAGATAACGCCAAGGAATAGAAACAAGTTCATCTACTCATATGTACATAAAGCAAAGTGAGACGAGAATACCTAAGAATTATTATTATTATTATTATTATTATTATTATTGTTTAAAATAATATTTGATGGGTTTCTGCTCAAAATTTGCTTAATTGCACTCTCTTAAAAAATTGTATTATGTAACAAATCAGGTATTCTGGGACATGCTCTATTAAATTTAGTAACAATGGATATCAAATACTACCACATTTCCATACAAAAAGCATATAAAACTAAGACCTCGCTCCAAACCTGCTTAATGCATGTAGTAGTGATACTACATATTATCAGAATCTACCCAATGCACCGACAAATGAAGGATTTAGAGACATAGTGGGCCAAGCGCCATATGCACGGTGATTTCAAAGGGACTATACAACTTTGTAAGTTTATAGAAATTTATTCAGAAAACATACGAAGAAGGTTGCAATGCCATCTGATAGCAGAACTCATCAAGTTTTCACTGACATAGAGCGTATTCCGAATCTTACCGGTGAGCAATCCAATGGCATCACGGTGTTCCGAATTCCACCGATGAAGTCACTGATGCTCCACCGGTGTCGCACCGGTGCCATCAGCTTGCAGAGGTGGTGGCAGTCTCCATCAGCCGCCACCACTGAATCTGATTGGTTCTTGTATAGGGCGGGAATTAGCAGACGAATGACATCGTGCACTGTTCTGTCATGGCGGTGTGTTCTGATTTAGTTCTGCTGTATTGCTTGTAATGAGCACAACGTAAAAACAATATGTTCATGGCTTATGAGCGAACATGTCAACGGACCAGTTATTACTACCGCTTCAAGAAATAAACTGTTTATGCTATCTTTTCTTTGAACGAGTTGGGAGTACGAAAATTTCGCAAAATTTTGCTAGCGTAGCACAAACAAAAACTTGTACAGTCGCCATGACAGCATCGATCCTTCCAGCAGTTTTGTTACTTATTTCGCTGCAACGTGACGTCATTGATGCTACCGGACCGGTGAGATTCGGAATACGCTGATAGCTTTGTAGTACCTAGTCCTGTCACCGCATGTGCTAACCTAGTTCATTTCAAAATGGCTACTTTCACAGGTGCAGAGCGAGCTCGCTGTGCTTTTGTTTGAAGAACTGAAATCTGCGATAGTGGTACAGCGTAGATTTCGTACCCATTATGGCAAGAATCCTCCTACGAGGGCAACAATTTATTCTTGGCACCGTGCTTTTGTTGAGACCGGCTGTTCTATTACCCATGCCAAATCTCCCGGACGTCCACGTGTGGCTGATGCTGTGGTCGAACAAGTGAGAGAAAGCTTTGTTCGAAGTCCTAGAAAATCAACGCGGCGTGCTTCTCGTGAGACTGGGATTCCACAATCAACCGTTTGGCGGATTTTAAGGAGACGTTTGCACTTAAAACCATACCGATTTACGATGGTGCAACACATTACTGATGAAGATAAGATGGGTCGACTGGATTTCTGTGTAGAAATGTTTGATAGGAATAACGAAGATGATACGTTATTGAACCACGTGATCTTTTGCGACGAGTCGACATTCCACGTCACTGGTAAAGTAAATATACATAATTGCAGGATCTGGGGCTCTCAACCTCCACATATCCATCAGCAACATGTTCGTGACAGCCCAAAAGTAATGTGTTTTGTGCTCTTAAGTAAAAGTAAAGTCTTCCAGGAAAAAACTATCAATGGTTTTGTCTATCCGGATATGCTAAAATATTTTCCAATCCCGCGGATAGATAAAGATGATCTAGAAGGGGAAAGCCATTTTCAGCAGGATGGTGCACTTCCACACTACCTCCAAAACGTCCGTGATTTTCTACTTGAGATTTCCTGGTCGGTGGATTGGAAGTGGATGACCGACATCATGGCCACCTCGGTCCCCCGACTTTACACCACTTGATTTATTCTTATGAGGGTTTTTTTTTTAAGATTAAGTGTACGTTCCACCCTTACCTGCCAATCTCGCTGAGCTCAGAAACCGAATCACCGCCGCAGTTGAGTTAGTGACGCCGGATATACTGCAGCGAGTTTGGCAAGAAATTGAGTTCAGGTGGGATGTCTGCCGCATGACCAACGGAAGTTACATTAAACCAGATTGAGTGAAAAATTGTTGACTTTGCTATTACACGGCATTAAAACCAAATCTGTATCTTTTCTAAATAAATTTCTATAAGCTTACAAAGTTGTATAGCTCTTTTGGAATCACCATGTATTAAAAACGGAGAAAACAATAGTTAAAATTAAGTGATTGGGTACCGCAATTTAATTAAAAACATATAGCAAGTGGTATAGAGTGTGCACATTAAAACAAAATGAAATGTCAATCTTCATTAAACTACGGCAGTCACTTTACTTTAACCCTTGCTTCCTCCGTTTTTAATAAATGACGCTTGGCCCACTATGGCTCCAATAAGAATGCATATTTCAAGGTCGATAGTCAGGCATGTGTTTTCGTTTACTAATGTAATACCCTTTGTAGACTTTAGACAGTATCTCTGCAGTGTTATTAATCAAAGAAAATATAGTTTACATATACTGATGTAAATATTGTCTTTGTTTATTCACTCACTTATTCATTTATTTACTTATTTATTTATTCATTCATGTATATATTCACTTATTTGCTTTATGTTTTCATTTACATAGGATTACTTTTATTTATTTAGGCTTACTTTTTATTTATTCATATTTATTTATTTGTAAAAAATAAAACTAGGAAACATGTAAGAAACTCATTATTACATATTTCAACATTACAACAATAGCTGCTACCCGTCAAAATGAACTGTGACATTCCTTTATGTTAAAAAAAAAACAATAAAATTGTAACTCTCTTCACATTTGTGTTAGAGATTTCCACTTTTTTGGCTAAGTTTATTAAGCAAAGTGTATAAAAGCTATTAAATATATGAAGGCACTAAAATAAATTCTGTGGGATTGGTGAATCTTTAAAGAACATTTACTCGTCAGAATGACCTACCGTCTTTCTATTATTACAATTACTACTGTTTTACGAAAAAAATGTATAAGAATTACTCACATTATGTCTTTCAGTAAAATATACTTTTGTAAATTTAATTTACTCATTCTCCATACAAACTCCGCTGCAGCAGATCCTTAATATTGTTCAATTAAATCATAATAATATGCTAAATTATTCGAAAGAATCTATTCACAATTTAAGTTCTAATAAAAAGGAACATATATCAAAGAAAATTATAATAAAATATAATTGCATTACAGATGGTAACTGAGATATATAGGGTTATTAAAATTAACTTCCTACTTTAAACACCTCTATCTTCACTACATATGAGCAGTTTGGTTTCATATAAGTACCATTACTGTTTAGAATGTTTGGGGTTTTTCTTATCGATGCGTGTTTCGTTGCTCTGGTAACTGTGTCACGCTTGTATAAACAATGTTGAGAATACAGACGGCAGTTGTAGGAGAGTAATATTGATAATATTTACAATGAGCGTATTCTGAATTTTAACGGTGAGCAATCTGATGGCATCACGGTGTTCCGAATTTCACCGATGACGTCATTGATGCTCCACCGGTGTCGCACGGTGCCATCAGCTTGCAGAGGTGGTGGCAGTCTCCATCAGCCGCCATCATGAATCTGATTGGTTCTTGTATAGGGCGGGAATTAGCAGACGAATGACATCGTGCACTGTTGTGTCATGGCGGTGTGTTCTGCTTTGGTTCTGCTGTATTGTTTGTAATGAGCACAACGTAAAAACAATATGTTAATGGCTTATGAGCGAACATGTCAACGTACCAGTTATTACTACCGCTTCAAGAAATAAATTGTTTATGCTCTCTTTTCTTTGAACGAGATGGGAGTACGGAAATTTCGCAAAATTTTGCTGGCGTGGCACAGACAACAACTTATACAGTCGCCATGACAGCCATCGATCTTTCCAGCAGTTTTGTTTCTATTTCGCTGCAGCGTGACGTCATTGTTGTCCATCGGTCCGGTGAGATTCGGAATATGCTGATCGGCTTTACCTTTACCAGTTCGAATTAGCCTCCTTCAGTGCTATTACGAATGCAGTAGACAACATGAATATGCATTGAGAAGATATCTAACGTTACATGAATTGAGAAATGGACCCTGCTCTATAAAATCATTTCGTAAGTTGGTGAACAAATTTAAGGGAACTGGTTCAGTTGCCGATAGAAAGGGATCGGGCAGGCCGAAATTAGTAGAAAACGAGGTGAGTGCAGCTCTAGTGTTACGAGAAGTCCAGGAAGTAAGTGAAAATTCAGACTATATTGTTTGTAGTGCTAATAAAGTTGCAAAGCATCTGGACATGAGTTATTCACCAGTGTGGCGAATTCTGAGAAGACAGCTTCGGTTCTAACACCATAAAATGAAAATATGTCTTGAAATCAAAGAACAAGATCGGCCGATTCGTGTAAATTTCGCTTTGCAAATGTTAGCACAACTTCGGGTCAACGTTGAGTGTTTAGACAATGTATTTTGGACAGATGAGGCACATTTCGAATTGAATGGAGGTTTTAACACTCATAATTGCAGAATATGGGCAGAAGATAATCCGAACACAATTATACAACAAGAACTACAAGATATCAAGGTTACTGTCTGGTGTGGTGTTACGTCACATTTCATAATAGGACCGTATTTCTATGAAGAAATTGAAAATGGACGAACAAAAACAATGACGGTAATTGGACAGCGATATTTTCAAATGTTCCAAAACTTTGCAACACCAGCGTTACAAAATCATTAAATCGAAAACATTGTTTTCATACACTACGACGCTCCACCTCACATACACAGTAACGTACAAACACTATTGCGCAACACTTTGGTGATCGTGTAATTAGTACACATATTCCGAACAATTGGCCTTCTAGGTCACCAGACATAAATCCAGCTGACTACTGGTTATGGGGTTATCTAAAAGAAAAGGTATTTCTTGATAGACCTACTACACGTGAGGAACTGAAACAGTCAATATCAGATGTCATTGAAATCTTTCCTAGGAATGTGCTTACTAATGCCGTTTATAGCATAGAAGAAAGACTATTTATTATTGAACAACACGGTGATGGTCATATTTAATTTTTTTGTTTTAATAAAATCTCATTTCTTTACAAACAAATTGGCATTTATGTTTTTGTGGAACCTAAAAATTTGACAAACTTATTACCGCTTCAAAATGGGAACATATATATATATATATATATATATATATATATATATATATATATATATATAAAAGGACCTTTTCAAACTAACTCTATCACGAACAGTAATTGAGATATCAACATCTAATTTATATGGTAAATATGCAACAAAAATCTCAACTTTGCTAAAAATGTCAGATATTACCGTGTCATTCTAAGCCCGCGATATATATTTTTTTTTCATTTTTCTCAACATAAAAAAAATAAATTATACTTTTAACAGGTTATCGACGGGATCCCCTAATTTTATGTTCCCTCAAATCATTCCATTGCAATTATAATGCCTCTTAACTTATAGTTACTCTGAATACTTTAAAGGTGAAGTGTCCTCCTCATTTCACGCAATGAAGATGCATGGGAGGCATCGAAGCAGAACTCCATTTTTTCAAGACTTCCAAAATGGAACAAGATTGTGTGGTCAGCATTCTGACCGCCATTTTACTCCCGGGAGAGAAATACTACTCAGTTTAATACGAGAATGATAGGAATCTGGAGTCTTCTGAAATTTTCGGCAAACGAGAAGAATACCGATGTCACACTGGATTGAATTCGATACCGTTCAGTTCGTACATATTTGACCTACCAACTGAACTACCTGATTTGAAGTGGTCGTTAAAAACAAATACTATTTCCTATAGTTGATATCACATTTTACGTAGAAGTAAGCGAATTAATAAAATTACTTACTAAGATAAACAAGTCGTATTAGTTAGAGAATGTTGTAAATATAACAGCGTAGAACTGGTTGCTAGTAATTATGAAGATGCCTGCAGCAAGTGGTAAAGAAAAGAAGAAATTAGTATCGAAAACTTAAAATTCTTGATGATGGCTGGGATGTAGATGAACTTTGTACACTGATGAAGATCATAGCCGGCGGCGGGCCTTGTAATTCTAAAGCTGCATCTCGGTAATAAGAAAACTGATAGGTTAGTTAGCGGAACCTTAAGGGGTTAATTCTCTCTAACTACTCAAAATGAGATACGCAAATGAGTAGCGATGAGGAAGGCCGTACCCGACAACTGATCTCTTGATGTTAGTTAGTTCTATGGTATCCTGGTTCTACACCTTACTAATTACAGCAAAATACAGTATAACATTTCTAAGTAGTAGTCCAGATCTCAACTCACATCTTTATTTTCATACTAATAGGCTAATTATAATAATTATTATATATATTTTCCCTCTAATTTTTGTTCGAATAATATGTTTCATCACACTGAAGTGCGTATTATATGTAAATGCAGGTAACGAAATATATATTGTCCCTTTCTGAAATAGATAAGAATCAGTGTCATAAATATTACAATTAATTCCTTGTAAATGTGTACAGTAAACAATGGTAATTTCGTGGCATTGGTTATTTCGTGATACTTTTTCTTTGCTCTTTCGTGAAATAACCAATGCTGTTACGAGATTCAAATTTCCGCCAAGGGATTGCATATGTTGTCCGGTTTCCAGAAACATACAGCTACGCTATGTGTGACTATTGTAGCTGCTTCAGTGAGCTTTTATGTTTGGAGAGAGCAAGTTGGCGTCGACTTCTCAGGCGTACAAATTTTGTGGATGGTTGTAATTACATTACAGGCTTATTACTAAAGGTAAGCACATGATATTTAGTACAATGATATATTATACCTTAATGAAATTTTAGGAAATGTTTTTGGAATTTTAGATACAGTTGTAGTCGCCATATAGGCTTAGATTTACTGATAGAAATCTTAGCTGTTTGAGGCGAAATTTTGTTGAGCATTAAGCGTTACATCTTATACTGTTTTAAAAATTGTATTACAATACGAATTTTAGAAATCTGAAGATAAGATGTGATAACAAAAAATAAAAGGGGGACGCTATGGGTTCAGCGTAGCTTCTGTTTGATTTGTTATCATGCTAAGTGCCAAAGATAAGTGCTAGATGACTTACTTGCAAGAACTGTGACAGAAGATGAAACATGGCTCCACCATTTTGGACCGGAGGCAGAGGCAGATAATGGAGTGGCATCATGCAAATTCACGAAAGAAATAGAAATTCAAAAGTCCACCTTCGGCAGGAAAAGTTATGGCTACTGTGTTTTTCGATTCAGAAGGACTCTTGCTTGTGGACATCATGCCACACGGAACCACCATTAATTCTGACGCGTATGTGGCAACTCTCAAGAAACTTCAAGCTCGACTGAGTCGTGTTCAACGACATCGGGAGAAGCAGGATGTTCTGCTAATGCACGACAACGCACAGCCATATGTCAGTCTCAAGACACAGACCATATCAGAAAATTCGAATAGAAAACACTGAAACAGCCGCCTTACAGTCCCCAACTGGTATCGTGCGATTAAAATCTCTTTAGTAAACTGAAGGATCCCTTTGCGGAACGAGGTTAGAAGATGACTCCCTTGTGCACGCTGCTAAAGAGTGGCTCAGACGTGTTGGTCCAGACTTTTACCGTGCTGGTCTACAGGCCCTCGTTCCTAGGTTACGTAAGGCAGTTGAAAGAGACGGGGATTATGTGGAAAAGTGACATTTTGTTCCTAAAGGATGTATCTATATTCTGTGAAAATAGCAAAGCTGTAGGATAAAAAATATAATTTTTAAACAAAAGTTATGCATTACTTTTGGAGTTACCCTAGTAATATAGGCTACAGTAAAGTCAGTAATAAAATTGTTCACTCCTTCAGGGCAAAGAAGATCCCTTTCCAATTTCAATTTTTACTTTAATTTAATTCTTATTATGTGTTGATATGTATTTCTATGTTTTCTTGCTATGAATATTAGACGGAATGACTATGTTTGAAGTCTTGTAACAATAAATGAGAATTTCATTTGACTTTAATGAATTTTTCCACAATTCTTCTACCTCTCACGAAATTATCAATGTAATATCACGAAATAACCAACCTTTTAGCTTAAGTCGTAAAAGTGGGTTTTGGCACTTGTTCAAGAACGTGTCCAATCTTTTATGTCTCCAGATTTGTACAGCAAATTATCGTGTTTTAGATGAAAAAATCGGAAAAAGGATATATTTACACATTTGCATTTTAAATTAATTTTCATGAAATGATCACGAATTTAGCAATGTTTACCCTATGTCACTAGAGTTATTTTTTGTAGTAGTTTATTGTCTTAAAATACCTTCCAAAAGATATTTATAAATGGAATTATTTATTAAAATATTCTGTTTTCTGAATAGAACATGAAAAATATCGATAGGTTTGGAAGTAAACTCCGAAAAGGCGAAAGACGAAAGACTCTCGTGAGCAGAATATTGTACGAAATGGAAATATAAAAATTGTAGATTTTTATCCTTCGAAGAGGTGGAAAAATTCAAATATCTTGGAGCAACAGTAACAAATATAAATGACACTCGGGAGTAATTTAAACTCAGAATAAATGTGGGAAATGCCTGTTATTATTCGGTTGAGGAGCTTTTGTCATCTATTATGCTGTCAAAAAATCTGAAAGTTAGAACTTATAAAACAGTTATATTATCGGTTGTTCTGTAAGGTTGTGAAACTTGAACTCTCACTTTGAGAGAAAGACAGAGATTAAGGGTGTTTGGGAATAAGGTTCTTAGGAAAATATTTGAGGCTATAAGGAATGAAGTTACAGGAGAATGGAGAAAGTTACACAACGCAGAACTGCACGCATTGTATTCTTCACCTGACATATTTAGGAACATTGGATCCAGACGTTTGGGATGGACAGGGTATGTAGCATGTACGGGCGAATCTAGAAATGCATATAGAGTGTTAGTTGGGAGGCCGGAGGGAAAAAGACCTTTGAGGAGGCCGAGATGTAGATGGGAGTATAATATTAAAATGGATTTGAGTGAGGTGGGATATGATGATGGCGATTGGATTAATCTTACACAGGATAGAGACCGATGGTGGGCTTAAGTGAGGGCGGCAATGAACCTTCAGGTTCGTTAAAAGCCATTCATAAGTATTCAAGTATCCCATTATATTTTCTGGTACTGCACACAATCCTAAACATAGCCCCACAAAAATAAATCCAGTGAGGTGATATTGTGTAGAGCAATGAGTCCATTGAGCTGGAAATATGTTTCTGAGAGAATCTCGAAACCGTATTGCTCAATGTGCGAGAGTCCCATTCTGTTGAGTGAATACTACTTTAGGCTATAGACTATACCATCTACTACGAACTGTTCCAGTATGAGAATGTAAACGGTAACCATCACTCTTGCGTCACACAAGAAACTTGACCCTACAAATTTGTCCTTAGTGAAATAAAACTAGACTTCAGTACAGGGCTATCTCGGATGTGCTTATTTCGGACTTGTTAATTTTATGAGTCTCCATAACCCAAACATTATGACGATTGGCTAATCCTGACAAATGCAGAACAAGATTCGATGAGTGGGAAAATTGGTGCCTATTCGGAGGAGAATTTTCTTCAAGTTCTTGTCGAGGTTGTATGTCGCCTGGCATTACTTCTGCAATAATCCGCATTTCATATGGATATAATAATTATTATAAATAAATGAAGTCGCATGTGTCAATGTGCTATTTTTGGCTGTATGTTAAACTCTCTTGATCCTTGACGAATCAATATACTTGGACCTCTCTGAAACCTCGCCTGAAATGCTTGTAAACTGCCTTCGGATACCCTTTCACGTGTTATGCCAAAGAGTTTCAAAAGATTTCCGGTAACTAGAAACTTTGTAACCTGTATATACCAAACATTAGAAAATCACCTCAATAGTTCAGAAAAAGCGCTGTCCACAGAAGACAATTAGACAGACAGACAAAAGCATTTCCAAAACTAATTCTTTCGTATCGGGAATCCTAAAAACATGTATTTCAGCGAATATTTTAACAGGCCTGTAGAATGGCCCCTATTTCACAGTAATTGTCACACTTCATATAATAAAAAATTTAGGAATTCAACGAACACAACTTTGAAATACAAGGCAATAAAATTAAAATTAAATAACAAGAAACATTAAATTACGTATGGAAACGTAATATTAAAATTAATAGGAGTAACGGTAATAAATAATACAGCTAGTGAGAAACATCACAACTATATTTTGAAGTATTCAAATCCTGAGCAAGTTCCTCCCTCATTCCAACAAAGATTTTGCATCATACACAGTAACATATGTAAAAATGATAGACATATCACTAAAGATTTCAAAATTTATTAAAACGAATGGTGCAATAAATAAAATATTGAAACCATCACAAATTCAACGATATACCAGGCTTAATATTTACAAAAGTTTAGCTCGTTCCGTCTCAATTTACGGTAGCGAAGCATGGGTGCTTAGAAAAATAGATTAAGGACGATTGAAATCTGCTGAAATCCGTTTTATGAGTCAGGCAGCGGGATGTAGACTTTTAAACCATCGAAAAAATGAAGACATCCTCCAGAAGCTGGAATTTGAACTAATTTTACGATATATTCAGAGTTACAGGCCTGAATGTAAATATCATGTGAATAGACTGAACAATCTTAGATTTACCAAATTAATCTTATCATGTACATCAATATATTGTCGACTTCCTAGAAGATCTAAAAAGGATTTGGCTAGAGACTGTAACGGGCCAAAGAGGCCAATACTGAAAAAAAAACCTCTAAGGAAGAGCTAATAGAGAGAATTCTGAATTACGTATTTAACACGGTGCATGTCAATAAGGCTGAGACACTATGGCAAAGCAGAATTAGTTTTCTGCTTTTTTTTCTGATTTTTACTTTTCTGTTAGAAAAATACTGTCTCATTTATTTAATATTAAGAATACACCGTGTGCCGCTTAGAGGGATGGAGAAATAAATGCTGACCATTTAAAATCAGATGAAGATATCGTTTTGATTTACATCTGACAATATGCAGAAACTGTCCAAGTTTATGCACCAATAATGGTTTAAAACAGTTGCATGTTCATGCGCATGCGCACCAATGTTTATCGTGGAAACAAGATGATGTACGATAAGGCGTGGCCTCACACTGATCGTGTCACCGTGGAAAAAATCAGAATATTTGAGTGGGAAACTTCCGCAATCTCCCTACAGTCCCGACTTGTCACCCTCCGACTATCTCCCTACAGTCCCGACTTGTCACCCTCCGACTATCATCTTTTCGGTTCTGTAAAGGAGCAGCTGCGAGACCAACGCTACGAGACGTAGGAGGATATCCGAAAAGCAGTGCGTCAGTGTGTTCCGAAAAATGAAACGGACTTCTACAGCAAGGGAATTTTCAAATATACAGAACGGCGGGA
This sequence comes from Periplaneta americana, assembly GCF_040183065.1. Taxonomy (NCBI): domain Eukaryota; kingdom Metazoa; phylum Arthropoda; class Insecta; order Blattodea; family Blattidae; genus Periplaneta; species Periplaneta americana. The sequence continues at coordinate 98,176,758 of NC_091130.1, forward strand.
AAAATGTGTGCAAAGAAATGGAGACTATGTTGGAAAGTAACAGAAAAGTCTGTAGATTAAGATGATGTACCTAGTATTATAAAAAATATAAATTAAGATTTATAACAATTAGTTGCTCATGACTTTCAGTATGGCCCTCGTGTATTATGCCATTAGAATTACATTTGTCCCTGATATAATTTCGTGATAAATTTAAATAAAAATATCACGACATTAGCCAAGTTTGTCCTACCATCCGCTAACCAAAGATACGCTGTAGAGTGGGCTGAAATCCCGTTGGACTGATAAAGAAGTTGGTATTTTCCTAAATAATTATATTGTAATTTTTGGAATCATCACGATACCGTCGGTAGCTGTCGCTAATTTCACCAATGCAGTTGGTGTAGGCGCAATGTCTTATTTTACCAAATTTTTCCCATTAAATATATGATACAAATTGGACTACATGCTTCGATTGTATCAAATACAGATGGTGAGCCCGATTTAGTATAATAGAACCTCATTAATCTTGAATAATCGTTGCAAAGTTGTCCGAAATAACTGAAACAACCTTAAAAGTCAGTGGAAATTCCATTAAAACTCAGTTTACAGCAACAAAATGTAAAATGTATAGCAATGCAATACAATACCTATGTGATAATTATGATGTGCCAGACGCACGAGGCTCTGCGTCACTCGAAACTCTCGGTGCTGAAATTTCAAGGCTTAGTAACAAATATATGAGCAAATTAATTTATGCAGCTTCGAGCTACCGCACAAACAATTACATTTATTTTGTCACGCGATTGTTAACTTCCAGCCACTTTGAAAACACCGCTTCTCTATTTTACGCATTTGTTTGGCAGTCCGGATTGAACGAAGTCTGGATTATCGAGGTCCGGATTAACGAGGGCTCATTGTATATTCTCTGTGCAATACAGTGTCAAATCACGGATGTCTGTAACTAGTGCATGCTCTCCCAGTAGAGATTGCCGTAGAACTGAAACCTAGGAAGTTCTTGGCTTATTGAATATCCACTCACTGAAATTATTTTACGTCATTCTTTCCTCCCAAAGGAACGATATTCATAATGCTCTGAGAAGCGGATGGAAGTCATCCTACCATTATTATATAATTATTCCTTCACTTATTACTGAGTGAAATAATACGTTTAAAGTCGTTCTTGTACTAACTGCATATTGCAAAATTAACTTCACGACAATTTCCCTCTGAAATAATAATAAATATTTCAAAATTTTCTTCAAAATATATATTATAGTTTTAGTAAACTATTAAAAGCTAAAATACGCCTTCTTCAAAACAATTGTATTATTATATTTTAATAATAAAATAAAATAATGATGATAACGATTATTATTACTTATGGTTTATAAGGAATCCGGAAGTTCATTGCCGCTCTCACATAAGCTCACCATCGGTCCCTATCCTGAGCAAGCTTAATCCAGTTTCTACCATCATATCTCACCTCCCTCAAATTCATTTTAATTTTATTCTTCCATCTACGCCTCGGCCTCCCCAAAGGTCTTATTCCCTACGACCTCACAACTAATACTATATTCATTTCTGGATTCGCACATACGTACTACATGCCCTGCCCATCTCAAACGTCTGGATTTAATGTTCCTAATTATGTCAGGTGAAGAATAAAATGCATGCAGTTCTGCGTTATGTAACTTTTCTATTCTCCTGTACCTTCATGCCTCTTAGTCCCAAATGTTTTCCTAAGCACTTTGTTCTCAAACAACCTTACAATCTGTTTCTCTCTTCAAGTGAGAGTCCAAGTTTCACAACCATACAGAAGAACCGGTAATATAACTGTTTTATAAATTCTAATTTTCAGCTTTTTCGAGAGCAGACTGGATGATAAAACTTCTCAACCGAAAAATAACACGCATTTCCCATATTTATTCTGCGTTTAATTTCTTCCCGAGTATCATTTATATTTATTACTGTTGCTCCAAGATATTTTTAATTTTCCACCTCTTCAAAGGATAAATTTGCAATTTTTATATTTCCATTTCCTACAATATTGTGGTCACAAGACAAAATCATATACTTTATCTTTTCGGGATTCACTTCCAAACCTATTTCCTTACTTGCTTCCCGTGTTTTTCCTAATCGTCTGTGGGTTTTCTCCTAACATAATTACGTCATTCGCATACACAAGGAGCTGATGTACCCTTTCAATTCTAAACTCTCTCTGTTATCCTTGACTTTCCTAGTGACATGTTGTAGAGCAAAGATAAGAGTAAAGGTGATAGCGCATCTCCTTGCTTTAGTCCGCTGTGAATTGGAAGAGCATGTGACAGAAACTGACCTATACGGACTCTGCTGTACTTTTCACTGAGACTCATTTTAATTTTAATTTACAGAACTAGTTTCTTCGGAATACCAAATTCAATAAGATTATTATATAAAACATCTCTCTTAACACTGTCATAGGCCTTTTTTTTAAATCTATGAAGAATATAATAATAATAATAATAATAATAATAATAATAATAATAATAATAATAATAATAATAATAATAATAATAGTAAATCTATTTGGATTATCTCATCTAAACCCCCTCCACCGTGTTTCATTCAAACGCTTTTTAAATTCTTAAAAGTTAATAAATGAGTCCTTTAGAATCGTAACTCACAATATCCAAAAACTTGAATTTTGGCAAATAAGCAAAAACTCACATCTCACTAATTACCATTTGCAGAATTATTTTAAATGTGCCATCTATTATAAATATAAAAAATTAATGACTCCTTTAAGTAAAATAATTTGTTTTATATAAGTTTATGAATTATTAAAAATAAGTAGGTAGGGGCTACCTAGTTTTTTCTTTATATATTGTGAGTTATGACTCTAGTGTCCTCAGTTGTTAAAAATTAAATACGGGCACACAAATATATTTAAAAAGATTATTGTGTGCTATTGGACAGGAGAGAATTTCTTATGCCTTATAGGAATCTGTGTTGTGCCATCGACTATACAGCACTTATAACGGAGAATTGTTACTCGCAGAAACTACTTTAATTGGATAAGAGGAAGATAATACTGCAGAGATGTAAAAATAAAATTTCAAATGTCATAAATGGTTAAAAAATATTTAAACTCCCCTCTTTTTGACCTGTGTTTCCCTCTTTATCTACAGGATCGTACATTTTGCGTACTATCCTGGGTTGGATCGTAGGATCGCACAGGATACAAAATTATCGCATATGTACGATCTAGATCATACGGTTGGCAACACTGGTACTAAGTTATGTACAGTTCTTTCATTATGTTTCACATGAGCAGTGACTCATATTCTAATGGTTAATGGTTTTGTATTATTAATTTATTTTAACTTGTCTTACTGATATTTAACGTTGTAAGTTTAAAATTTTATATGCTTCATCATCCTTGAACAAATTTCATTAACTCAGTTTGTTCTTCCTGTTTCAACTTAACAAATAATATGTTTTTATGATACTTTAAGATGACTATTTGGTACACTTTCAATTTTTACGTGCATGCATATTAATTTCTTATGCTACCTTATGATGCCGGATAAGGCTAAAGTACTTGTAGCCACTACTTGTTTTTATGTGATATTCACTTATTGAATGATTCAGAATACATAGTCAAATGAAGGCTTTTGTATTATAAGTTATTTGTTAACTGCACAAGTTATACATTGTTCAAAACAATTAGAGTAACTCTTGTAAGGAAATATCCAATTTGTTATTTTCTAAAGCTGTGGTGCTGAAAATTGGAGAGCATGTAAATTCTAACACATATTTCTCCTGGGGGTAAGAATTTTATTATAATTATTTATGATCTACGTTCAGAGTATTATGCTGAAACAAAAAATAGCAAATGGAGAAATCTTTTATTACAGAAATTAATGGAAAACTTCTCATTGATCTGTTTTCTGGCATTGCTATGGTAACTAATGCTGAATATTGCCTTGTTTACTCAAGTTACTAACAAAATGAGACATTTTAATGAGTTGGAAGTTGCGATGGTCTTGTACGAGTGTGAGAACGGCCAGGAGAAAGCATCTCTTTAGCATCTGTGTAGGAACTTGATAAATTTGGTGGAGGTTTCGTAATGGACTTGGCAGGTATTATGTACAACAATCCCACAGACTTTATAATTGTTGTCTAATGACTGAATGCTATTCGGTACATTTAGGACGTTCTAGAAGACCATATTATGCCTGTTACTGTTACACTCTGCTCTGGACTTCTATTTGTTAAGGATAATGCTGAAGTGCATAGTACGGCTATAACGAAAAATATCTTAAGGAAGAAAGAAATTGAGGTTATGGAGAGGCCTGGCGTGTGGTGTAATCTGTGTCCAATTTAAAACGTATGGGATCTGCTGGATAGAAGAATCAGGAACTGATGTAGAGCTTTACAAACCCTGCAGGAAATTGTTGAAACTCTAAAGTAGGAGTGGGAGATTATTTGTCAAGAAGAAATACAGAAAATCATTGAGAATATGCCACGAAGGTGTCTGTCGTCAAATACTATGGAGGCTATACACGATACTATAATTATATCGGACCTTATAGTTCGTATGCATTTATTTGTACTGCAATTGGTAAACACCCGATTGTAGTGCTAAGTTATTTACACACCATACCTACAATTAAGAATTATAATAATTGTTTAAAATAACCTACATAATACTTACTTACAAATGGCTTTTAAGGAACCCGAAGGTTCATTGCCGCCCTCACATAAGCCCGCCATCGGTCCCTATCCTGTGCTAGATTAATCCAGTCTCTATCATCATATCCCACCTCCCTCAAATCCATTTTAATATTATCCTCCCATCTACGTCTCGGCCTCCCCAAAGGTCTTTTTCCCTCCGGTCTCCCAACTAACACTCTATATGCATTTCTGGATTCGCCCATACGTGCTACATGCCCTGCCCATCTCAAACGTCTGGATTTAATGTTCTAATTATGTCAGGTGAAGAATACAATGCGTGCAGTTCTGCGTTGTGAAACTTTCTCCATTGTCCTGTAAGTTCATCCCGCTTAGCCCCAAATATTTTCCTAAGCACCTTATTCTCAAACACCCTTAACCTATGTTCCTCTCTCAGAGTGAGAGTCCAAGTTTCACAACCATACAGAACAACCGGTAATATAACTGTTTTATAAATTCTAACTTTCAGATTTTTTGACAGCAGACTAGATGATAAAAGCTTCTCAACCGAATAATAATGGACATTTCCCATATTTATTCTGTGTTTAATTTCCTCCTGAGTGTCATTTATATTTGTTACTGTTGCTCCAAGATATTTGAATTTTTCCACCCCTTCGAAGGATAAATCTACAATTTTTATATTTCCATTTCGTATAATATTCTGGTCACGAGACATAATCATATACTTTGTCTTTTCGATAATGTATACCTAATTTGTCATTACAACCTACATGTATATACACATAATTATGACATATATGCATATATGCACAATACACAAGTATATTATTTTGGCACTGCTACACTTTTATTACATTCATTTAACTCTCATCTCACTCACTGCACTGGCACTATGGCACATTTCATTGACACTATAGAACATATGAGGAGCAACTAATCAAAACGTAAATTGTCCATCTTCCCTGGAAACTGAGTTTGGAGTAGTTCCCGATAAATGTACTGTTCTCTACACATCTGTGCAAGCGATTCTCCAAATCGCAATCTGTTCTAACAATTTTTACACAGTTATGTATGGATAAACTAATCAAAACTTGAATTGAGAAATTAGAGAGTATGTTTTAATCGCAGTAAAAGTTTCCAAAAATGACGACTCTGGGATTTAAATCCCGGTCCCAGAAGTATTTAAATTCCAGCACCAACTGTCAGAAAAGTCACGGAGAACATAGTTTTCATGTAGCATCCAGACAGACAACAAAACAAAAATTAATCGCCAACAGAACACAAAATCAGCAGAAATTCGCGTTTCCCTCCTACTATTAAGGTTTATTTAAAATCATCCGCCCTCAAGTGTGGTTGATCACTGGGATTCAGAATTACAAGCATCAAAATACAAAGTGAAATGAAATGAGTTAAATAATTGTTAGCTTTATACATTAAAACAAAATTTATGTGTTAACATATAAATGATAAATAATTATATAAAATTGTTATAATAGTCGACCTGGTTGGCAAGTTGGTATAGCGCTGGCCTTCTATGCCCAAGGTTGCGGGTTCGATCCCGGGCCAGGTCGATGGCATTTAAGTGTGCTTAAATGCGACAGGCTCATGTCAGTAGATTTACTGGCATGTAAAAGAACTCCTGCGGGACAAAATTCCGGCACATCCGGCGACGCTGATATAACCTCTGCAGTTGCGAGCGTCATTAAATAAAACATAACATTTTATTATAATAAATTGCTTGAATTCGTTAAATGTTCACCAAACCGCATAAAACATCAATTGTCCAAGTGAAATAGTGTTATAACTACTATAATTTTGAATTTTTTAAAAATTAAAGTATAATAATAATAATAATAATAATAATAATAATAATAATAATAATACGACTTTCTCTCACACTCAACAAGGAGTAAAACTGCGTTAAAAACACTACAAATTTACAAAGTAAACTACAATTCTACTCAAAACTCAATAAGATAATAATAGGTAATAGCCTATAATGTAAACAAGAAGTAAGTAGAAATCAGACGTAATAATAAATAACATATAGAAAGAAAGGAAAATGCATAATAAAATTTTAACAGCACAACAAAATTAATGAGACATGCTAAATATAAAAATACATGAAAATTATTGATGATGATGATGATGATGACGACGATGACGATGAGATGATGATAATAATAATAATAATAATAATAGTAGTAGTAGTAGTAGTAGTAGTAGTAGTAGTAGTAGTAGTAGTAGTAGTAATAAAATCGCCACATCCCAGGAGATGATACAAATTAATTTCATTCTAGCTTTACCAATTAATTTGTATCATCTCGTGGGGTGCGGCGATTTGTGACGGGGAATGGATTTGCTTGCTTTTTCCATTTTGGAATTAATCTTATCCGAGCTTTGCCAGTGTTATTAGGTACACACAAGATGCCTCTCTTGGAAATAACGAAACCACTTTTTTTTTTTTTTTTTTTTTGCAGGCTCCTATAATTTTCACGTAAATGTACTTGGCATCGGAAAGGCTTGTTGTGTATCCCTCCCAAAAACACTCGATTTTCTTGAGCATTGCTACTGTAATACACCGTGCACTTTGATTATGAAATCACTCACTACTGGTCTGTCACCTCTTGCTGCAATTCAGCTGTCGGTGTGATTCCTGACGCACATGACGTCATCCAAATTCGTTATCAGAGATCGGAAACAACCCTGTATTCGTAGTTCATAATGTTGCTCTAATTGTTTTGAACAATTATGAGTTTGACATCTGAAACTGTCTCTTAAATGACTAAAACCTGCATGAAGTAAGTTTTCAGAGATCTTCATTCCACGGTTGAACTAATTACAGACCAATGTTGTGTACGTAACTCTATGAAAAAAAACTTGCTCTGTAAAACATTTCATGAAACATTTTACGATGACAAACGAGTAATAAAATGCAGAGATTGGTATTAGTCAGAACACGTACATGTACGTATATGAGCTTAATTTATTTCCAGTGGTTTAATCTGGTAGAACTGAGCATGGAGATGTTTATTGCTTGGAATATATCATTCGCGAAGGAGATAGTGTGGTAGCACTGCGTGAACAGAGGAACGAAATGTTACAACCTGGCCATACTGCTCACAAACAACGGCAATAATATTCTGAAATGTGTGGTACAGTATGTTGAACAAATTATGAACACATCCGAATATATTTATACATTTCGTAGTTGGCACGAAGTGGGCGTAATCACAAACTTATTTACGAAAATATATGAAGGGAGCTTACTTTTATTCCAGCAATCTGTGACTCTGAAATACGTTATGTGCTAGTTTACTACTCCGCATGAAAATAACGCATACAACTCTCATTTTGAAGAATTAAATACTCGTATATTTGATGTTTCTTCAATTTTCATCATAATAGGATATCTTACCTTATTGTTATTATATTTATAATAATATTAATAATTAGATATCATTATTATTAGAGCGTATATTATTATTATTGTTACTCCTATTGCTTCATTATTATTTTTGTGATCAAAGCATTAATAATAGAATTTATTAGATAGCAATTTGAGAAATTTTGAAGATTAAAAATTTTATTGGCCAGACAAAAATCTTGAGGTAGATGTAGTTTATGTTAACTCATGATGGAATGGAATGGAATTTAACTGAGGGGGGCACGGATGGCCCAGCACTGCGACCTATTGAGATCTATTGTGCTAACCCTCGATAGGGAATGGGTTGTATCCCACAGATCCCCTACGCGCACCGCCCTAACCACATGACTCCCTTAACGACCATCCCTACAGCCGACAGAAATCCATATACCATTCCTGATTCGGCAAATTCCCCCAAGGCCCCCCTGTCAGCCCGAGGCGAAACTCCTCCCCCGAGTAGGTCCGCCTCGGGTGCTCGTTGCAGAAGCTTTTCAACGTCGCTTAACTACAATCCACGGAGGCCGGTAGAGAGAACCAGCAGCTTCGGAAGGCTGCCTGTAGAGTGATCTGAAAAACCAGAAACGGGATAATGGGGGAGGAAAAGAAGTGGCGAAGATGAGCGGTGTTCTAATCGCCTGATAAAGTTACCTTATATTCATCCATAGGATTGACGGAAAACCCCCGAAGAAACCTCACCCACACTACTCGTCCTGACCGGGAATCGAACCCGAGACTGCTGGGTTCGGCGTTAGACTCGCTAAGCCCTCAGCAACAACGGTGGACTAATTCATGATAGTTCCACATATTTATTGTAAGAAATATAGTTGCGGTTCACAAACGTCCTGCGTCTCCAGGAATGTCATCAGTTTTGTGTCAGACGTATAAGCATTTCAAAATATTTTTGTCGCTGTTCCTTATTGAAAAATTATTGTAGAAACAAAATATTGCAACTGTTCAGACAATAACCACAAGAATAATAATAGTTTTTATTTAACGATTAACTATTTATCTAAAAACATAATTATTATTGTGGGTAATTTTGTTCTACGCATCTCAGATGAAACTATGTTGTTTAGTCAACTGTTCGAAGACAAGTCTGAATCTCACAAGTGATACCAACAAGGCACTATTTATGAGGCAATTAGGCCTAAAGATAGTGGGGTAGGGTGGCCAGTTCCTTTCCCCCCTCCATTGAATACATCGCCGACTAGCTACATAATACACTAGTCAGACTTCAGATGGATAAAACAATTGAGGACCGATTTTACAAAACTCAACATCTATAAAATTGCGATTTTTCTGGAAACACATTTTTATGAATAATAACCAAGTTTTGAGTTACTATTATACTGTGAATTTATTTCCACTCAACAATAGGATTTATTCTTCCAACAATAATTCCTTTCTACAATTCACCTTAAACGCTCTCGTCAACAATTGGATCTTCACTCAACACAGTATTCGTTATAGCACTCCACCGACGACAATGACAATTTACTTGGACTATAACGCACAACAATGAACTGTTAATCTTAACTAATATTTACAAAGCACTATTTACAAATCAGAACTACCAGTTCTCAGTTCACAGTTCTTCTAGCTCAGTCACTCGAGTTCACAGTATCTCGAACCACAGACCTTCAGAGACAGTTCACTGTACTCGAACTCGGGTCCCTCCAACTGCGGTCCACTGCACTCGAACTCAGGTCCCTCCAACTGCGGTCCACTGCACTCGAACTCAGGCCTTCGGCTGCTGACGCAGTTGCGGACGCATACTCGAGTCGAACTCCGGTGCACAAGACTGGCTTCCTTGCTCTGGCTTTCTCACTGACTGAATAACTGAAAAACTCTCTCTAGTTCGCTGGCGCTTCTTTTATAGCAAAATCATAGTTGCGAGAAATTTCTACAGGTGTGTAGAGAATTATCTGGATATCTCCACTTCGACGGACTTCTCGGAGAGTCGGGAAGGTCCGTTTCCCATTCACTGCGTGAAGTAGCAGCTGCGCGCGCAGCCTCCCCTCGCGTGTAGGCCCCTTTCCCCACAACTCCGCCGCGCGCCGTCCCTCCGTGCTCCGCGCGATCTGCTTTCTCGTGGGACGCTGGTCGTGAGTTCGAATCTCACGTCGCTGTCACAATACAGATGTGTTACATATAAGAAAAACTAGTTTGGTCTGATACATTGTCAGAAAAAAAATGAAAACTAAGAGTTTTCTTCAAAACTAAACATCTACAGTTACAAAACATTTTAAACTTTAAACAACTTTAAACATTTTACTTATTCATAGCAAAACAATGAAATTACATCAGTGAATCATTGTTATTACACTAGTGAATGGTTTCATCATACATTGAAACTTCATTGTTGTCATTGTCATTGTTAACTAACATCTACAGTTACAAATTATTTTAAACTTTAAACAACTTTTAATATTTTATTTATTAAAAGTAAAAATAATAAATTACATTAATGAAAGGTATCATCATATATTGAAACTTCCTTGCCATTGTTACCTAACATCTACAGTTACACTTAAACTTTCATATTGGTTTTAAAAACCAAAATCAGACATGCAAGGAAAGAGACGCTCTCAATAGATAAAACATCGAATTAGGAAAAATTTGAATGTAAGTTGAAGAAAATAGGTAAAGCTCTACAACATGTTCATATGAAGGCAGCAAAGGAGCAAACATTGATAACAGAGGCCCCCAATATCTAGACTCTTCTGGTGATTATATTTGACTTACGTAAACAGGTTTTACCAACCCCAAGTTATCTTATTGAACTGCCTTCTATAAAGGAACTTTGTTTTGCAATAATCTCAATAGGTACCCATAATCTTCTGGAAAGAAAGGTTATTATACTATTGGGTGAAGATACAGCTAGGAGGGATCTGATGATGTAGCTGGTTGTGTTCTAAAGCACATAACATAATGTTCTCATAATATAGAGTGTGAGAAACTTATAGTTATTTCCGATAATTGTATGCGGCAAAATAAAATCTGAACAGTTGTTAGTCTGATGCAAATATTAATGTCAACTGGTAGAGTACAAAAATTATACTATATCCATCTTATTGTCATCCACACTATACTGACTTATAGACATTTTGGCCCTGAGGAGCCGTGTGCTAGACGTCATATTGAGTAGGGGAGAGTTGGGTAGTATCGGACATCGGGTAATACCGGCCAAATGATGTTTCTGTCATCTACCACCAGATGATAGTACCTAAGTGACATGGTTACGTTTCCGTATGCGACATCTTAACACTGCTATTACCATCTGGTGGAAGATGAAAGAAATATCACTGTACTACCATCTGGTGGTAGATGAAAGAAACATTACTGTCCGATATTACCCGATGTCCGATACTACCCAACGCTCCCCTACGTCTATACTCCAAGTAACTGGAGTGAGATATTGAAGCAGCGCCAATTCTATAACCTGATCCCTGTCTACCAAATGTAGACACAAGACTTGCTCAGCATAGATTCTGTGAAAGAGTACTTCACAATCCATTAACATCATAAATTCTACTGTAGGTCTACAAACAGATGTGAAGAGCAATATATTTATTATTTACAGCAAATAATACTTTAGTGGGGATGAAACATTTTCCATATATAAAGATAGTCGCCGGATGTCAGACGGTATTTTCATGAAAGAGTTCGTTCTACTGCAGCCTCCAGTCTCGTGCAACAGTCCAAGTCTTATAGGTGAACAAAAACTGCAAGACGTCCTTAGCCAATTGGTTTACATTCCAGAGGTACACCACGGGTACTACAAAGGACTGAAATCAGAATTTGGTGCAATTGACGAGGAAGAAAAGGACAGTGACTGAACAAAAGAGATAGCTATGAAATATAAAACCATGATTAATTTCAACGTTATTCTGGAATAGAAGTGTTGTAACTACGTGTCATAAAACAAAATGTCACTTTTATTATGCTTTATTGTTTCATTTACTAACCATATTCCAAATTTAAAATTTATGCAGGTGGCATATACAGTGTGGTAACTACCTATTTTCAATTATTATAATAATTAACGAGCATGCTTGTAAAGCATGGTATCTGCATGCAGACATTATATCTAGTGATCTTGCTTCAGGATAAAATAATTAGAGTGAATACATTCATGTAATGTTTTAATATATACTTACATACAATAAAGTATTACAGGTATATATGAACAGTGCTAAGGCCATGCTACATAATGTTTCCAAAACCTAATAAGCTATTTTCAAGCAAATTGCTTTTACTTTTTCCCCTCAACATAAGCCCGTCATTTATTTAGTGGTTTTTCTGTTCATGTTATTTGTGTTGTGTTAACTTTATATACGAATCTACTTTTAATAAAGCTACTTATCTGTACGAGGGTTTAAATCTGTTCAAAAATATTTCAATAATTTTTAAAATAATATTTTATGACATGAATGAAATCCTTATGTTTTGATACATTACATTCTTTTATGAAGTTTTAGAGTCCCTTCAGACGAGGCCACTTTTAGAAGCGCTGTTGAAGCGCTGCCGTTTGTGAATAATGGATATAAATTGAAGTCTTCATACACAGTCACAGCCACAGAATAGTGGCGCTGCAGACGGTCTGAATGGTTGGCTTCGTCGCTGGTGGCGGCTACTAAAAGTGCCACTTCCCGTCGCGATACATGGAATTAAATTGTAGGTTTCAGACGGGGCCACAGCCACCAATTTTTACACTGCCACAACAGTAAACAGCCTATTGTATCATGGTGACTTTTTTCGAATTTCATTGGTAATACCTGCTAGATCTCTTGAAATGTTTTCTCTAGCATGCCAAAAAAAATTATAGTCCTGATATAAATCATCAAATAAAATTTGAAATAGTCCTCGATACTGTTTTTCCGAAACTAATGGATGGACCCAACTCTTCTTCTATTTTTACGTCTATTCTTTCTCAGTATGAGTAAAATTGCCAAAAGTATATCTCCCTCTATGTCCGTGTAAGAAGCAGCGCTTCAAACGCGCGTTTGCAACGCCATTAATGCTCGTTCGCAGCGCCATTTACGCGCGTTCGCAGAGCCAATAACGAGCCACTAGTGGCCCTGTTAAATGATCTCGTCTGAAAGGGCCCTTAAGTATATAAAAGTTTATATGGGGAATCACTGAGTGTTTTTTTGTACAGTATATGTACCGGAAATTTTTTTCTAAAACACTGGCGGAATATTACTTAATTTATTTCCATTATGTTTTATATATAAAGGCTTAAGGCGAAACAAAAATTTATGAAATTTCGAGTAATATACCAGAAACGGTTCTATATTTTACATTCTCACATATGTGATATGGAACTTTTACACCTTATAATACTGTAAATATTATGTAATGTATTTGTAATCGCATTTACAGCCCAACATCTGTAAGACGTAGCTCGTTTCACAGTGCAAAATAAATGCACTGGTTCTCTAGGCATTCCGTGTGTTTTCCTTTATCTACATTGCTTCTTGACGATAATCAAATAATGTACATGAAGCTTTCCGTAAGAGAAGAGCAAGCCCCCCCAAGGGTCTAATTTTGTATTTTTTACTCCTCCGAATTTTTAAGACATATCTGCAAGATAAGCCTGGCAGACTTTGGCGGGCTCTGCCTTACTACATCGAAATTATCATTGTTTGTATCATTGCGTAGCCTGTGACAGATTCATAATATTCATATTACTCCGTACGAGAAGGGCGAATACGCCACTCCGCCTGAAGGCGCGCGCTATTCATTGTCTTACTGTTGTTGTAACCACACAGCCGAGTACAACCGTGGTAAAAATTACGTGTATGTATGTACATTGTAATAGCTTAGTAATAGTTACAGTGATAATAATCAACCAGGCATATCTGGTTATTGTAGGAAACGTCACAAGCATGTCGAAAAACGGATAAACATACAAGTAAAGACTAAAAGGAACAAAGGTGAATCGTACATTAGTACGAAAACATCTCGACATGTGCAAGCTCGCGGTACAGGCCCGCCATGTACTTGTAGGTGCTTCAACGCTTCAATACAACCTGTATTTCGTAATGTCTGAGAGTTGGGTGATTATGACCTCCAGAATGCCTATATTTCTAAGCTCGCAATCAGTGTTGATGTGAACAGATGTCGCATTAAGAACAGGCCGTTCTCAGCTGGTTTTGCCAAAGAAGTAATATGTCACGCCAATAAAGCTCACTTCTGATAAAGTAAAGGATCTGAAATCTCTCCTTATCTATGTGCCACAGAACGTTTCTGGATGACGTGAACTGCAAACAAAACGTGCAACTAGAAGTGACCGACTCAGAGGAACATCTTCATGAAGATGATGTAATGGATTATTAGCGCCTCTGTTCCCAGAACAAGTGAGACCACTTTTGATAGCAAGGGTAATAACATGATAGGCATCTACTTAGTTTTGTTTATTGATAAATTGAGACATTTTCTAATGTCACATCACTGTGGGATTAAGTGTTTTTATTTATATTATTATTATTATTATTATTATTTTTATTATTATTGTTATTATTTTTATTATTACTATTATTATTATTTTTTATTATTATTATATCTGCCACTATTGAGTTCATTCTACGCCCTTTGCTTTTTTTAATATACTGTTTTCAATCTATTCCCATAATATTGATGAGCTTATAATGTCATCTATGATCACTATTAAGTTGGAATATTAAATTGGACATTTAATTGCAATTTTCAGTGAAGGTATTCGTTTTTCAGTATCCAAAGTAATTATCATTATTTACAGACGTGTCCTTGGCGGCTTCGCCCTTATCTCGTTTACAGGTAAAATACTTTGCACTCGATTATCTATACAGGTACATTTGGCTGGTTCGCCCTTCTCTTACGGAACGCCTCATATAACAAATTAGTAAATTAATGTTAAAGTGTGTTGATTTCAAAACTTCTACAGTTCAAATCTCTATGACATCACACTTAACGAAAGAAGAACGTACTTGAGACAGTCTGACTGTCGAGAGATATGTTACAAAGAATTAGGACTACAAGAAACGTTCAACTTCACTGCATTGTTCGCCGCTGTAAATGAAACTCCGATAACTCACGTATAAATTATTCATTTCGAAGAAACTTCTAGACGAGGATCTGCTGCTAACGTGAATACCTCAGTCTCCTGATAAAATCAGAAAGAAAAATCTCCACACAGACGTACAGTGACTGCATCTGTGGTATCTCCCCTTTGAGATTTCGTTAGTATTTCTGGAGAGTGAGAAATCTTACGCTGTGAAACAATGCAGTTCATTCTTTTAGGAGTTTGAAAGGAGAAACTCAATAGGCGCTAGGATGGTACTCAGATGTTTCACTAATCAGCTATGTTATTCTATTGGAGGTCCATCACTACGACCCAGCAATGTTGTGGGAAGTTTGTTCTTACCCCAGGTGCATTTCTAAATCACACTAGCTGAGTACGATAAGATTCTGCGCTTATCTACATTTCGAAGCAGCTATACTGCCATTACTAACTGTATTATGTGGCTAATAACTGATTTTTCGGAAAATGAAGGAGATTTTAATGCGGTATTCAATATTGCAGTAAGCATAGAGAGTGTTAAAATATCATAACAAAAGGGACACTGTTAGTTAGAAAATTTTGCGATGTAAATGTAATTGGTTCTATGCATATAGATCAAAGCCCAGATGTTATAATAATAATAATAATAATAATAATAATAATAATAATAATAATAGTAATAGTGGTAATAATAATAATAATAATAATAATAATAATAATAATAATAATAATAGGTTAGTCGGGAAAATATTTTTGGACATTTCTAAAGTGTCACACTTTACATTGCCGACGACACAGTCTGAATGTCCTTACCCTACACCATTTTGAAATAAAATAAAACTGTAAATTATTCCTGAAGTACACTGACTTTTATATCCCAGTTCAAGATACGAAAAATCACACTCTTTTAAAACTCTGGTCTAGGTATGCAGGCGCATTTATTTTTCAATTACAAAATTATCTTTTCAACTGTATACTGCGTAAAGATGCATTTTACCCACTGTTATCAGAGCGTAAGAGCGTAAATTGAGCCTTTAGAACAATAGTGCGTAAAAAAGAAATTAATTACTTTACACTATGCGTACTATTAATTTGCCTACTGCCAAAGAAAATGTAATATTCAATTTACAAACTTCATTCAGTAACAAAATTAATGCATTAGCCTGATCTTTCATTACATAAATATTACACGTAACACAAATAAGTGCTGCGAATATATTGAATAAGCAGTCGTGGACAGCCGATAAGGGGTGGTCCTCCAGCTTGGGGGTTGGGCGAAGGGCTAACAACCCATCACCGTAAAAAACAGCTTGTTACGTATCCCTATAATAAGCCTCGGAATAGGACTGATTCTCTGGCACGACCACAGCAAAGGAATAAGGTTTTGAGATTTGGCACTTGGAACGTAACTAGTCTTTATAGAACAGGAGGGGTAACATTAGTAGCAAAAGAACTAGCTAGATATAGAATAGACTTCGTAGGAGTACAAGAGGTTAGGTTAGATGGGAATGGCATATCACAAATAGGAGATTACTTGTTGTATTATGGGGAAGGAAACAATAATCACCAATTAGGAACAGGATTCTTTGTTCATAAAAGAATAAAATCAGCAGTAAAAAAGGTCGAATTTATCAGTGACAGGTTATCATATTTAGTACTTAAGGGTAGATGGTGCGACATCATAGTTATAAATGCTCACGCCCCTACAGAAGAGAAAGACGACCATATAAAGAATAGCTTCTATGAGGAATTGGAACATACTTTTGATCAGTTCCCTAGATATCACATGAAAATTTTATTGGGGGATTTCAATGCTAAAGTAGGACGGGAGGATATTTTTAGACCAACTATTGGAAAAGAGAGCCTACACGCAATTAGTAGTGACAATGGAGTTAGATTAGTCAACTTTGCCACATCGAAAAATTTAATTGTCAAAAGTACAACATTCCCCCATAAGGATATACATAAATATACTTGGACTTCTCCAGATGGATTGACACACAACCAAATAGATCACATCTTGATAGATAAACGGAGACATACTAGTATAGTAGATATTCGAACTTTCAGGGGTGCAGACTGTAATTCTGACCATTATTTGGTGATTGGAGAATTAAGAGAAAGATTATCAGTAGCCAAGCGAGTAGAGCAACAAGTTAATATTACTAAATTCAATATTTTGAAATTAAAGGACGAGGAAGCTAAGCAAAATTATCAGGTTGAAATTTCGAATAGGTTTGCCACTTTAGAAAGTTCCGACGAAGTTGAGAAAGAATTAGATGTTAATAGCGTGTGGGAAAATATCAGAGATAGTATCAAAATTGCAGCTGAGCAGAGCATAGGTTATTATGAAACTAAGAAAAAGAAACCGTGGTTTGATGAAGATTGTTGCATGGTAGTAGAAAGAAGGAAACAGGCAAAATTGAAATTCTTACAGGATCCAGTTGAGGAGAAGAGAGATAATTATTTCAATGAAAGACGGGAAGCAAGTCGTACACTTAGGAATAAAAAGAGAGGTTACTTGAAGGAAAAACTGAATGAGGTAGAAACAAATAGTAAGAATAAAAACATTCGAGATTTATATAAGGGTATAAAGGAATTTAAGAACGGATATCAGCCAAGGATAAATGTGATCAAGGATGAGAATGGTGACTTGCTTGCAGACTCTCCATCAATCCTAAACAGATGGAAAAACTATTTTGCGCAACTACTAAATGTACATAGGCCAAATAGAAATGATCGGGACGAAATTGAAATACAAACTGCTGAGCCATTTATACCCGAACCCACGCCTTCAGAAGTCGAAATTGCGATAGAAAATCTGAAAAAGTACAAGTCTCCAGGTATCGATCAAATTCCAGCAGAATTAATACAAGTGGGTGGGAGTGCATTACATAGCGAAATTTATAAACTTGTACTTGCTATATGGGAAAAGGAAATTGTACCAGAACAATGGAAGGAGTCCATAATTGTACCTATTTTTAAAAAGGGGGACAAAACCAACTGTGGTAACTTTCGAGGAATATCACTTTTGTTGACGTCGTACAAAATTTTGTCCAATATTCTTTTGAGAAGATTAACTCCGTACATAGATGAAATTATTGGGGATCATCAGTGCGGTTTTCGGCGTAATAGATCGACTATTGATCAGATTTTTTGTATTCGACAGATAATGGAGAAAAAATGGGAGTATAAGGGTACAGTACATCAGTTATTCATAGATTTCAAAAAGGCTTATGACTCGGTTAAGAGGGAAGTATTATATGATATTCTTATTGAATTTGGTATTCCCAAGAAACTAGTTCGATTAATTGAAATGTGTCTCAGTGAAACATACAGCAGAGTCCGTATAGGTCAGTTTCTATCTGATGCTTTTCCAATTCACTGCGGGCTAAAGCAGGGAGATGCACTATCACCTTTACTTTTTAACTTCGCTCTAGAATATGCCATTAGGAAAGTTCAGGATAACAGGCAGGGTTTGGAATTGAACGGGTTACATCAGCTTCTTGTCTATGCGGATGACGTGAATATGTTAGGAGAAAATCCACAAACGATTAGGGAAAACACGGAAATTTTACTTGAAGCAAGTAGAGCGATCGGTTTGGAAGTAAATCCCGAAAAGACAAAGTATATGATTATGTCTCGTGACCAGAATATTGTACGAAATGGAAATATAAAAATTGGAGATTTATCCTTCGAAGAGGTGGAAAAATTCAAATATCTTGGAGCAACAGTAACAAATATAAATGATACTCGGGAGGAAATTAAACGCAGAATAAATATGGGAAATGCCTGTTATTATTCGGTTGAGAAGCTCTTATCATCCAGTCTGCTGTCCAAAAATCTGAAAGTTAGAATTTATAAAACAGTTATATTACCGGTTCTTCTGTATGGTTGTGAAACTTGGACTCTCACTCTGAGAGAGGAACATAGGTTCAGGGTGTTTGAAAATAAGGTGCTAAGGAAAATATTTGGGGCTAAGCGGGATGAAGTTACAGGAGAATGGAGAAAGTTACACAACACAGAACTGCACGCATTGTATTCTTCACCTGACATAATTAGGAACATTAAATCCAGACGTTTGAGATGGGCAGGACATGTAGCACGTATGGGCGAATCCAGAAATGCATATAGAGTGTTAGTTGGGAGACCGGAGGGAAAAAGACCTTTAGGGAGGCCGAGACGTAGATGGGAGGATAATATTAAAATGGATTTGAGGGAGGTGGGGTATGATGATAGAGACTGGATTAATCTTGCACAGGATAGGGACCGCTGGCGGGCTTATGTGAGGGCGGCAATGAACCTTCGGGTTCCTTAAAAGCCATTTGTAAGTTTGTAAGTAAGTAAGTAAACACAAATAAGTAACAAATTTAACTTTCATATCTACATTTTAGCCCTTATTATTCTGAAGTTACACGTAGTACTCATTGCAACAAGAAGTAGCCTTCTACTTTTTCTAACCGCTTTGTTGAGTATGGCTGGTTCAGGCGGCCATGAATTTATCTGTAGTAATGTCACGAGAGATCTGAGACTTATCTGGGAAATCTCAGACCTCTCGTGACATGTTAGGACTATTTCGTGAATAAAATAAAAATGTAAATAATATATCCCTAAAATTCGATCACAAAATATTAATAATTGTATATTTACGAATACTTAACCTATTCAGACATTGAGAAGTTGAAATAGATTAATATTGATTACTGCAATAAAGAAATTCGATGTTATTATTCAGTAATGCCAATTGCGAAAAGGGAAGTACAGGTTTAACAATGTTAATTACATTTACCGCACTTTTCTCTTATTATTATAATAACATAAATACATTTTCATTATCTGCTGTAATCACAGTTTAATTTACAATTTTGTAATATAATTACAGTAAACTGATTAATGCATTAATTAAATGAAGAATTGTTGAAAACGTAATTATCAAATCTGAACGAAGGAATGTAATTTTTTTTTCAGATAGCCTACAATAGACACGAAATTAGTAGATGAAAATATAGGCCTAGATGTTTGGGTTTGATATGGGATTATGTTACATAAATTTGAACATCTGACTTTCTATTAATCGTTTAATTTCATTCACAAAATACAAATCTTATAGGCTACAATTATAGGTTAAGTTACCTGTGGAAGCAGGACCAATGTCAGCTGTGCTTTATTTCGACTTACTCAGTGCTACAGGAACGCACATTTTGTAGCTCGACAAACGCATTCTCGCTGTAGTGTGTAACGGAACTAAAACTGCATTTACACAGTTCAATATTCCAATCGCGTTTGCGTGCAATCTGGGAAGAATATTGAAAGAATCAAGTTTAAAAGGTGCGTTCAATTAAGATGCATGAAGGTTTTGTGTCTACATGGTGCGCCGTTTTGAACGTCGTCTTCACTGCGTAAATATATTAATTAATATTAAATATCAATCTTGCATTCATTGCTTTACAGTTGAAAGAAACGTGTATTCATGATCATCTTAATGTATTCATGATCATCTTAATGTATTCATGATCATCAATTTACGGGGAAACAGTTGGCTATAACGACTAAACAAAAGAACGACCATGCGATAAATTGATAGCGATAAATCTATCAGCAAAAATTATCGCAAAGTGTGACTGTGATTGGTTGGAATTCAAAATTCCATAACACTTCATTTGTCGAAAATCGAATGACGTCATATAAACGAAATAGTCATGAATAAAACTGACTGCCATTCCATGGATAGTTCATTCTTAATGGTTTTGAGTTTAGAAAGTCATGACATTATATCTCTTCCAACTATAAATATTAACTTAAGGGGACACTCCACTAAAAATGGCAACTTTCTCCCTAATTATTTTTTCAACAAAATTTTGAGAGCATGTTTACTATGTAAATGACTAAACAAAATCCAAATTTTGAACTACCAAATGCTTTTGGTTTTTAATTTTTTTTTCTATTTTTAAGAAATATTTTCAAACCCAAGTTTTTAGTACAAGATCACAATTTCTAAACTTTCTCTTTCTTTGTTTACATTCTCAAGACATAGACAAACATTTCTGTGCATTCATTTTATGAAATATTTCATTTATTCACTTCCAATATATATATTTTTTAATTTTGGAAATGTTATTTTTTCTATAATGCATGAAAGAAATATTAATAAAGGAAACTAGCAGCATTCCTTACAAAATAAATGCACAGAAACATGCAGCTGCCTCATAAATACTTGCAGTAAAAATTTTATCCAGAGTGATTAATATTTGGCATAAAAAGTTGGTGTTGAATCAAGAAAAATAAACTTACGGGAAAATGGATTTGAAATTAAAATGAATATTTATGTAAATTAAAATTCTCCTCCACTACTTTCATCTAGTAACTTAAGAAAAAAAAATTCTTTGATAAAACATAATTTTGACAGCTCTTTAAATGCCACACCCTCTTGCAGCATCAATTAAAAATGTTAAACTTATTTGTAATCAGAATTGAACTAAATCTATTTGAGGTATGAAAATATAAATTTTAAAGAAGTGAAATAGCCAATAACTTATATATTTCTTTGGAAAATTTTCAAGATTTTCAGTGGAGTTTCCCCTTAATGTAAATTGGGTTATCGTAGAAAAACCATTGTATGATACACATTCGTAAAGTTATATTATATTTTTGACCTCCGTGTATTTGTGAAACAAGGCGAAGTCTCACTAGGTTTGAACTCGTGCCTAAAAGATGACCTCTACGAACTAG
This sequence comes from Periplaneta americana, assembly GCF_040183065.1. Classification (NCBI taxonomy): domain Eukaryota; kingdom Metazoa; phylum Arthropoda; class Insecta; order Blattodea; family Blattidae; genus Periplaneta; species Periplaneta americana. The sequence continues at coordinate 98,198,615 of NC_091130.1, forward strand.
TTTCTTAAAAAACTATTATACTCTGATGAGTTAATATACTTCGCGCATTGAACATTTGAAGATTTTTCCTATAGGGACGAGCGATGGACTGTAGTTATTACCCCTGCAGTACCACTACAAAGAGGTCTGCCTTTGTTGAAGCTTTCTTTGCGAATTTGCAAGCCCTTGCTTCTTCTCATTTGTTACCCGGCCGCATGTTGAAGGCAGTGTAAGGTAGCACAGCATAGTTGGTGGTACAAAGCTTTACGAGCAGAGGAATAAGGCTGGGAGTAACGGCCGCATATAGACGTCAGTCCAGGCAGAGCTTCAAGAGGGATGGCAGGTCTTCATTGTCGCTGCTTGGATTTGGAGTTATAATCAGATGACGACTGTTTAAATTTTATGACCTTAATTAGTGGCCAAAGAAGAGAAAAACTCGAAAGAAGAGAAAAACTCGAGCGAGAAGTAATTTTTTAAGAAAAGGGATACTCATGGCGAGTTCGTTTGAAGTAATGAATTTTCCGATGCAGGATTTAAGGCGTATTTTCGTTTAAATAACATTCATTTCGTTGAAATTCACATTTTTATTGAAAGCGGTATCAAAGGAAGTGGATGCAGTGCTCAGCAGCCTATTGAGACGAAAGGAAAAGAAGGAGGACTTTATTGGCCTAGTGCAGTATTTCTCTAACTTTTTCTACTTCGGACTAACCTATAGTGTAATGGTGTAGAAATGTAGTGTAATCCATTTTTTTGTTTATATTTTATTATGATTATTGTTATTATTTCTATTACTATTAGTATTCCTACTACTACTACTAATACTACTACTACTATTATTATTATTATTATTATTATTATTATTATTATTATTATTATTATTATTATTATTATTATTATTTTAGGAGAAAATACACAAACGATTAGGGAAAACACGGAAATTTTACTTGAAGCAAGTAGAGCGATCGGTTTGGAAGTAAATGGCGAAAAGAAAAAGTATATGATTATGTCTCGCGACCAGAATATTGTACGAAATGGAAATATAAAAATTGGAGATTTATCCTTCGAAGAGGTGGAAAAATTCAAATATCTTGGAGCAACAGTAACAAATATAAATGACACTCGGGAGGAAATTAAACGCACAATAAATATGGGAAATGCGTGTTATTATTCGGTTGAGAAGCTCTTATCATCCAGTCTGCTGTCCAAAAATCTGAAAGTTAGAATTTATAAAACAGTTATATTACCGGTTGTTCTGTATGGTTGTGAAACTTGGACTCTCACTCTGAGAGAGGAACATAGGTTAAGGGTGTTTGAGAATAAGGTGCTTAGGAAAATATTTGGGGCTAAGCGGGATGAAGTTACAGGAGAATGGAGAAAGTTACACAACACAGAACTGCACGCATTGTATTGTTCATCTGACATAATTAGGAACATTAAATCCAGACGTTTGAGATGGGCAGGGCATGTAGCACGTATGGGCGAATCCAGAAATGCATATAGAGTGTTAGTTGGGAGACTGGAGGGAAAAAGACCTTTAGGGAGGCCGAGACGTAGATGGGAGGATAATATTAAAATGGATTTGAGGGAGGTGGGATATGATGACAGAGACTGGATTAATCTTGCACAGGATAGGGACCGATGGCGGGCTTATGTGAGGGCGGCAATGAACCTCCGGGTTCCTTAAAAGCCATTTGTAAGTTAGTAAGTATTATTATTATTATTATTATTATTATTATTATTATTATTATTATTATTATTAATTTTGCTTTATTTGTATTTACGAGTATTTATTGAAGTGGATGTAACAACGATATTGGAACGGGGTTGAAAATGCACATTTATTGTCAAAATTTCGCATTTTCATTGAAATTATAGATTTGGTATAATCAGTACCGGTACTACAATATTGTATACGAATTAAAAAATCTTTACGGCAAAAAATGTTGAATTTTTATTAAAATTTAATAATTAACAAATATGAAAGCTAGTACCTTAATAATTCGTTGAATGGGATGAATGTGCATGCTTCTTAAGCTTGGAAATTATTTTTTTGTCTTTTTTATGTCGGATACTTGTGACCCCATTTCTGTTTCTGAATTTAGTCCGTTTCCTTATTTTCTTTTTAGTGGATACATATGTAGAAAATGCGGCGATAAAAGTGATACATGAGATATTATTTACGTTTTATATGTTAAATAATGATGATGATGATGATAATAATAATAATAAGAAAAAGAATAAGAGATTAATTATTAGTTTTAATAGTATCACGATAATCATTGGTGTGCTTCATATTTCTTTTATTCATGTTTTCGTAATTTTTGTATAGACCTACATTTATAGTAGCCTATAGAATGGATCGGGGGAAGATGCCTGACTTTTTCTTTAATTGAAAATTTAAGATACTGTTTATTTATTTTTAAATTTCATATTGAAATATCAAAGTGTAGAAGGTATTTTAAAACTTTATTTTCGGTACAAAACAGAAAACATTAATTAAATTTTTATAGATAGAGGTTTTCTTCTTACCTGCAGTGTAGGCATCTTTCCCCGACAGTCGGGTAAGATGGAAAATGCAATTAACACATTTACTCATATATGTATTTTACCTGAACTTGGTTTGATACATGCATATAACAAAATTGACTTAATCTAAAGCTCATGGACACTTTCGCATTCGTTTATCACTACTTAGGAACACAGTTTTTACACATATTTTATTGCTGTGTGCAAGACTCGTGAAATCACTTCTTGCACACGATGAATTCAATGCAGTATAATTTTTTTGGCATCATTCTTTTTAGGAGGCGTTTAAGGGTAAGGTAAGAAATCCCTTATGCTTGCGACGCTCTAAAAGAGTTCATACCCTCTGTCATAATATGTTCCACCGCAAGTTAAAGACTGTCCTCAATTCACTGACTTCCATTAGAGGATCTTACGTAACGTTACACATTCCCTGCAATAAAACAAAACATAAAATTCTTGCAACAAGTTGCCATCTTACTGCGAAAAAAGTGATCACCTTCCCCAAATATCGGGTAAGATGCTTAGTGCTGTGATGCAACCTGAGATGGCGGAGCAAGGTCGTTGGTTGTTAATAATACAAACTTTAGATCTTTTTACTGCAATATCCATTACGAAGGTTTGACAGTTATTACGAATTGAAGGATGTATTAACATTTTAACATAACTTTGCAATTATTTTATAGCAGAAAAACGAGCTGTTTTCTTGCTTTTCTTCTTCTCACAACAAGAACACGTGGAAAAATGAGTTAGCTTCCACTCTACACACATTCAACTCTCTCAGTGATCATGAAGACATACGCGTGGCGTTCTCTCTTGAAAGAATGTGAAACTACAAAGAAATAAGCATCTTCCCCCAATAGTCATCTCCCCTGATTCACTCTATTCTTAAGTAGTCCTACATAATAAAATACCCCCTCTCGGGGTTCCACGGACCACATTTTGAGAAACGCTGACTAGTAAGTAAAATGAAGAAAAACTAATTATTTGTTTGTTAAAAAGGTGGCAATTAATCAAGATTCTAATGTGTTTGATAGCTAGAGAGAAAAGAAATAATAATAATAATAATAATAATAATAATAATAATAATAATAATAATAATAATAATAATAATAATAATAATAATAATAATACACATTGTTTTCTCGATTTACACTATTGTGTCAAATTAGAATTCTGATGGCAAATACACCTTTCTTTTCAATAAATTTCTTTAAAACTTACCTTTACAAAAATTAAGTTCACTGGCTATTTTGTTTCATATCTCATCTTTTAGCTACTTTGTCATGTAATCTTTATGGGCGTGTTATATAACGCTGGGTATTCTCTCACACCTTCTATTAATCGCTCCATACTTGAATGTTTTCACACCGACTCTGCAGAGGAAACTGTGTTTCTCGCACAACAGACCCAGACCCCTGTCTGTCACCCTATTTAGTGTGTATTGATCTTGTACTCTTTAGAGTATAGCCTAAGTGTGTTTTCCGTGCAAGTTTTTAGTTAAATTGATTTAGTTAAAGTGATTTAGTAGTTACAGTATAGTGAAGCAGAATGGATGTGCTAATTTCATTGCTGTTTTTGTTTTGCACAGTCCTTCTTCTTTGTTTCTTTGCTCGGAGGAAGGCCTAAACCATTACATTCAGATACAAAAGAACTAGTGTGTCCTATCCTAGTCCATTTTGAGAGTGAATTGGAGTACGCTAAATATAGAAGGCCTAAATTTCCGTCATAAATGTATGTGATAGAACAACAGATGCCACTGGATTTTCTAGAAGTATAATAGGTAAAATAGGTCAGATAGATCATTGGAAAGCTCCGCTAGTAAGAGAATTCGCGAAAACAAAAAGAAAAATATAGACAATTTTGATCCCGAAGCTTAGCGACGATTAGTTTTAATTTTGTATAAGGAAGTGTCTATTTCCGGGAAGGTCCTGCATCTCCTTGTGTCGTCAAAAAATTATGTATGCGATCCAATAGATTAATTCCTCTCCCGACAGGTCGCGGCCCTGTAAGGCCCGTGAGGCGTGGGTCGTATAAATGAACCTAAAACGGAGGTAAAAAAACTAAGGTAAAGAAAGAGAGAAAGAAAGAAAGAAAGAAAGTACTAAAGAGAGAAAGAAAGAAAGAAAGAAGAAAGAGAGAAAGGAAAAAAGAAAGAAAAAGTGAGAAAGAAAGAGAGAGAGAGAGAGAGAAAGAAAGAAAGTACTAAAGAGAGAGAGAAAGAAAGATAGAAAGTAAGAAAGAAAGAAAGAAAGAAAGTACTAAAGAGAGAGAGAAAGAAAGAAAGAAAGAGAGAAAGGAAAAAAGAAAGAAAAAGTGAGAAGCAAAGAGAGAAAGAAAGAAAGAGAAAGAAAGAAAGAAAGAAAGAAAGAAAGAAAGAAAGTATTTATTCCCAGTTTAAATGACATTTTCGCCACCTGTAAAGAAAATCACGATCATTTTAGACTTAATCGGTGGTCTGTTCGAAAAATTGTGCGTGACATGGGATTTTGTTATAAGGAACAGCAGTAAGAGAATATTTTAATACAACAACTAACAATTTTATAAATTGTTTTCTCTGAGGTTTTCTGCGCTTGTCAATCACTATGTTTTTGTAGGCAGAGAATGACCTCTCTACATCGCAAGAAGTTATGGGTGCAAACTTAAATTAACTTTTTTTTTTTCTTCCTTTTCCTTCTTCACTCCTGATTCCTGGAGCTAAAATAAGGGACATAAAAATCGAGAAACTGAGATGTCCACTCACAGCCATTAAAACATGCATTTAAACTGATTATAATGTACATGCATGATTAAGCTAAAAACTGCTTAAATATGTATTACGCATGTTTTTATCCCCAAAAAGACCAAAACATGCAAATATGGACGGAAAACGATATATATTTGGAACCGGAAAGTAATGAAATGGATAAGGAGGGTAAACGTGTCTAATTCCGTGATACCCCTAATCCCGTGATAAAATTTCAATTGACTACCATGCAGTTGTCTCTCAATTTTAAGTTTCTGAAATACCTAACAGATACCAGGATATGTCTTCTTTTCAATTGAATCGGTCATTGCAGAAAGGGGATAAGTCATAAAATCTTACTTTTGAGATAATCAATAAAAACTGATTTCTTCTTCCAATACTGGAGTAATCATTATAAATATTTTTCTTACTTTGTTTATGAATAGTGAAGTATAATACATCATGTTAGACATCTGACATCTCAAACACTTTTGTTTAAAGTTGTTTAATCGAACCATGACTTATCCCCTTTCTGCAAGGAATTGCTAAATATAAAAGAAAAATATATACAATTTACAATTTTGGGCTAATGTAATATTTGAAAACAAATTAATGTTAATAATTACAATGATAACGATGTTTTTGTGTGTAATTACTACATTACTGTCACCATTTACATAATTATGTTTGCATTTCAATCATTATTCCTACTACAGAAATGTACCAATATGTGATTTTATATCACAGTTTTAAATCAAAACTCTACTTTTAAAATAATACTTAAAAACTACATATATGAGAGCACAATAAAAATACACTAAAGTACTACACAAAATCATTTATTTCAATTGTTATAGAGTGTATTGTTAGACGTTGCAAGCCACATCATTTTTGTAGATTCCTTGTCACAATGTGGCCAGTTCAGGATCTCTTCGTAAAAGAAAGTGTGTTCCAATGGAATGTATTGTCTAACTTTCGATACGTCTCCAAGTTTTTTTTTCTATTAATGGGAATTTTCCCATTGTATGGTTTTGTGTAGGCATTACTATGCGTCCAGAACCTGTTTTTTTCATACAGAATTTGTTTTTCCTTATTTCACTACCAATCAACAAACTGGCAGTCACACATCCTGGATCATCTTTAGAATAAACAAATTCACTGAATTGTGCTGAAGAAAATATATTCTTATCTTTCCCTTTCTTCCTCAATGTGTCTAATAAGCAGGTGGTTTTCTTGTAATACTCTGGCGACTAGTATTTAAAATTCAAAATATCATCAGTAGTAACTGATTCTACAGAAAATCCGTTGTTTATGTTTGCCTGGTGGATCAAGATATTGGTCTGGTACATAGACCTATACCCTGTCTGTCTTCCTTCGTTAGCGCTTCACTACACCAAAGTTGCGGTCACAGGGAAAAAATGAATGGCCTCGTTGTGGAAAATAATGAATGATTATGTTAAATCTCCCCAATTGGGTCAGTGCAAGCAACAATCGAATTAAGGTATGATTTTTATTTTTCCCTCCACAGTTATCAGAGAAAAGATACAATTCCTTGACTGAAGAAGGGACATTATTTTCAATGTAGTTCAGAAGGAACACACTTCATTTGAAGATTTGTGGCCTATACCTTCATGAAAGGAATAGAAATGCGCCGTATGGTTTTGAAATTGTGAATATTGAAAATTGATGACCCAAAGTTGCGTCTGAACAAACAATGAGTAGTTTCTTACCCACATTGTTCTCCTGTCGTACCGGCTGCTACAGACTTCGCAATGGAATTGACGTTCCAATGCCTTCAGTTTATTTTTCTTGTTTAAATTTCTGCGGTAGTTAATTTCATTGCGTTTACGTTACCATTAATAACACTGTTTTCTTCCCCTGGGTCACTTACTACTTCTAGCTTATCTGTAATTTTCCTTATCAGCTGATGGGCGCGTAACTTAATAGATTCGCGAAACTCAATTGCGTCACGTCGTCAGTCAGTGCAGAAAGAAGGTAAGTCGCTGACTTGTCCCCTTTCTGCAATGACTGCGCTGCTTATGGTACTCTGCTTTGTGTTGAGAATGAGCAAATTTGTCCCATTTCTGTATGGATATGTGTGTCTAGGTCTGGAGAAAGCAATGGCACACTTAACTCATTTTCGCGTTATTCATGACTTATCCCCTTTCTACAATGACCGATTCAATTCTATTGACTACCCGCCTTTTGAATAGAAACAGACAACTGCAGAAGCTTTTTTTCAGTGAAAAGTGGTTGACTAGTAAGTTTTTCTTCTCTTGTAACCGCTTCTGAAGAAACATTTTATATTTGAGGTAAGAATTAATACAGAATTATTATTAAGATATACCTATTACTGTAGATTATAGTCAGCTGAATCACTGTGTATGGTTATTTAAATATTATGAGACAACAATGCTACAGGAGCTTTTCCATTTTGGGATTTATTTTCATATTTTTCCTTTCTGGCTCACTCTACCAGTGATGCTGACGCTAAATTGTGAAAATTAATTTCTATGAAAGAAAATAGTTAGTGGAAATAATACCAGTGATGCCGACGCTAAATTGTGAAATTAATGTATATGAAAGAAAATAGTGGAAATGGATAGATTACATCAATTATAATTATAATAAAATAATAGGGCATATATTTAACTTAATTACTGCTGTTAGGAATATAAATAATGAGAAATAATTGTGTTATAATTCAATTTATTCAAATTTAATTTTGTATTGAATCTAACTTTCAGTTCATTTTGTTTATAATATATTAATATGTAATATGTATTCCTGTAGTTACACAAATATTTTCTATGAAATTTGTCACTTAGGTCCTTTTTCTACGTTGTAATTTCTTGCTTAATCCATATCAAAACAATATATACCATGACTTTATAATGTTTTTCCAAATACACGTTTGTTTCATGAGCAGTTAATGAGGATTATTTTAGTATCACGGAATTAGGAAACCACTATCACGGACTTTGGATCCCTGTCACGGATTTAGGAGCCACTGTATAACAATGAAGAATCATATATTATATACCAAACTTGTGAAGATGATGATAATGAATGTTGTAAAAACTGTAGCTAAAGATCCAAATAACGTCATTTAGGTGTTATTTGAGAATTTTTATTACAAGTTTGGCATATTTATAGACTTTCTTAAATATGTCACGGAATTAGGCAACCTTACCTTACTAAGTTTGAGCTATGTCCTATGTTCCTATAAAAGCATGTAAGTTGCATGTAATTCTCGTCTCTAGCAATAATTAACACGTTTACATTTTGAAAAGTGATTTTATTTCTTCTGGTAGCTTTCTGTGTCAATCATTTATTTCCGAGTATGTTTCTTTTCGAGTTATGGGCCTAATGGTCCCGGCCCCAGGTGGCGTATATGGAAGTGTCCTTCCGTACAGGAGGAAATTAGTGCTAGTCACATTTCTCAATTCTTCCGGGGTTAATATGTCTATCCGCCTCTTGAATTGCCGAACCGTAACTGTGGGCAAGCTTCCACGTGTTCGTGAAGTGTATGGCGAAACGTAATAGCGGGCAGCTGCGACTTCCTAAATTGTGACAATATGAAACTTTAGAGAGGATTCCATCTAAGACAGGCTATCGAGACTAACTCGCCTCAAAAATCGGTTGAGTCGCCTTGCCAGATCGCCTTCAGGGAGAGCTCCTTGAGTTTACGGGATGTGCGGCGCGCCCTTCTTGAAAAGGAAATATGTGCTTGCGCAAACAATTTTCCTCGGCGTTATGTTAAACTAGTATCTATAGCTTCAGAAATCAGCTCCTTAGTGATTGTCTACAGCGATAAATTTAGCTTACATAGGATACAGAAAAAAAAAACTGCGTTCTCATATGCCACCAACAATCCCTTCAAGCAATGTAATAACAACAACAACAACAACAACAATAATAATAATAATAATAATAATAATAATAATAATAATAATAATATTACCGGTAGTAATAATAATAATAATAATAATAATATTACCGGTAGTAATAATAATAATAATAATAATAATAATTTATTTTAGCTGGCGGAGATAAGGCAGTAAGGCCTTCTCTTCCACTGAACCAGCAAAAAGTATACATACATATGTATGAAATTACAAGCTACAAAGAATTCAACAGTTAGATTTAGATAAGAGTTACATGTATGCAAAAGTTATTTATGAATTAAACAGCAAAATACTACCGAAATAATAATTAAACAATGAAATTCAAACTTTGTAGCAGAATTAAGCTAAAATACATAGAATTTAACATTTTTAAAATAATGTTACATAACAGAAAAAGTTTATTATGAGAGTTCTGAAAATACAGCACTATCAGGATGGTGTCTAAAGGAAGAAGTAACAATGTAGTCAGTATGATTGGAGTGAATTGCTAAGAAGGTTACCCTTTAAGCTGTTTTTTTTTTATTTATTGTCTTGCAGCCCCTAATACTTTGTGACAAGGAATTCCATTGTCGCGAGGTGGATACTGTCAAAGATGATGAATAACAAGATGTTCTGTATAGGGATATACTTAACATGCCACAGATAAGTGATCTGGTACTGTATTTGTGTCATGGTTAGAGTACAGATATGAGAAACGAGACGAAAGGTAATTTGGTGTTGATCTGTTCAAAATTCGAAAGAGTAAAGAAAATGGATGTAAAATTCTACGTTCTTTAAGTCGGAGCCACGATAGACTTGCGAATGACGGTGATATGTGGTCATATCGTCGGATGTTGCACATGTATCTGACGCACATATTCTGAGCTCGCTGTAACTTGACTGACAGTTCAGAACTTAGATCACTTAACAGAACGTCACAATAATCGAAGTGCGGCATTAGTAGGGTTTGTACTAGGGTAAGTTTTAGTTGTTGGGGCAAGAAGTTTCTTAAGCGACTCAAACAGTGAATGCAGGAACAGATATTTTTTAATCGTTTCTTTAACTTGAAAATTCCAATTTAGTTTATTACCGAAAGAGAAGCCAAGATTTTTACGACAGATGAATAAGGGATTAGATGTAGGAGTAGCAGTAACAACAGCGAAAAAAGCACAAATTGTAACAAGAACAAGAACAATGTATTTACATTAAAAATATACATTAATAAACTATTATATACATAAAACAGAAATACAAATTAAGGAATTTACCTCCGTATGAGCAAACGCTCGTGGTCGGAAGTAAACTGACCTGTAGATAAGCAGAAAGAAGAAAACAAAATAAACGAATTAATATTAGTAATAAAATAGTTTAGCTGGGCAGAAGAGACTGTGCAAGGCTCGTATCTTAGGAGATAACTCCGGCGCTAGCACCACATCCACCAGAAATATTGCCGTGCCGTTTCAGTCCTCAATGGAGGTTCACTTCTAAGACGGAAAAACAAAGTGAAGATGAAGATGAGTACTTCCACACCTTAAGAGCTGGCTTTCTTTTAAAGTTAACCTAAAATGAAGCAGTGCATTAGTATTTTAGTATTTTCGCTTTTGGTTAGGATCATGCATCCAGTCGTCTGCTACCTGTGTTCAACAGTTGCACGGTAAGGGAGGAATGAAGGCTCTGCAGTTCACAGCTCGAGAGCGTATCTTGCACTTTTTTAAACACAAAATTAAAAAAACGGATTTTTTAATTCTAATCACTACCCGATCAGCTTAGGTATCAAGATAGCAAGATTGCGACAAGCCTGCTGGGTCAAATTCAAACAAGAATGGCCTCTACAGAATTGTTTCCGATCTCTGCTAACGAATTTGAATGACATCACGTGCGTCAGGAATCATACCGAAGCTGAATTGCGGTGAGAGGTGACAAGCCAGTAGTGAGTGATTTCATAACCAGAGTGCACGATATATCACAGCAGCAATACCCAAGAATATGGAGCCTTTTTTGGGAGGGGTACATAACAACTCTTTCCGATGCCAAATACAGTTATGTGAAAATCATAGGAGCTTGCGAAAAAAACGCGGTTTCGTTATTTCCAAGAGAGGCATCTTGTGTGTACCTAATAAGACTGGCATAACTCGGATGGGATTAATTCCAGAGTGGGAAAAACAAGCAAATCCACCCCCCGTCACAAGTCGCTGCATCCCACGAGGTGATACAAATTAATTCCATTCGAGCTTCACCAACCTCATTAATTATAGCCTACAGAAGACGCCTTTCTTGGAAATAACGAAACTTCGTTTATTGCAGGCTTCTTTTATTTTCACTTAACTGTATTTGACATCGGAAAGGGTCGTAATGCAACCCTCCCAAAAAGACTCGATTTTCTTGGGAATTTCTGCTGAGAGTCGCCGTGCACTCTGAGGATGAGATCACTCACTACTGGTCTGTCACCTCGCGCCACAGTTCAGCTGTCTTGTGACTTCTGGTGCACATGATGTCATTCAAATTCGTTATCAGAGATCGGAAACAACCCTATATTCAATAAACTTCACTGATATAGCATATGTTCAACTTTGTGCGGTCACATTTAATTTAGAAACCTCATAGAGAAAGCAATACCAAGTGGATGGCATAAAGGCCAAGATGAATGAGGTAGAAGAATATAATTTACCTTCCCTCATTGAGTGTCACAGATATCCGCCAATTGGGGATAGTCACACTTTGTGGAGATTACAAGAGTCGTATAATATGGGTATATTATATAAGGACAGGACATTAACTCCCTGAGGTGGCTACAGACAGCAATTATAATTCTCCCTGCTTTTTGGATGACATAGGCCTACATCTTTACGTGTATTTACTACAAAAACTGACTAATGTGGCATTATGTATCCTTGGAAAACGGGAGATTAAAAATATTATTATATATCGTCTATGCATAAAGAAACCATGGACAGACATAAAATGGTGCTTGTTTTAAGATATTTCTATAATTGAGAATGATCCTCCTGGTAGGGCTCTTGTTTTCGATATAATACTGAGGTAATAATTAAGATCAGGAGTCCTAAGATGCGTCGTTAGTTTCCCATCCATAACTAAAATTCAGGAAAAAAGATCTCATCCGGACACTGAAGAAGTGGAATTACTGGGACAACTGAAACCATAACAATAACAGCACCAGGAGCAGTTTGCAGTAGTGTTTTGGGAAAGTTAGAAGGAAGTCAGCACGTTCTTAAAACACTACGGTACCAGTGTATTGACTTCATGGTTACGTGGTACGTCGTCACTCGTTTCTAATGAATCAGAGAATCCGAGACGATGTAAAATGTGCGTTGTCAGTTTTTCTCAACTTCTCATGATAGTTTCTTTGAATGTTGTGATTTCAAGGAAAGGTATTATTATAACGGTTACTGTGTTACTATCAGGTCCGGTTTCTTCAACCTTTCTGAAAATGCACCTAACATAGCGTTAATTAACTGTAAGTTAAAAGTATGAATTGCTGTTAAAAATATTGCGTTTCTTCAACTTTACATTTCATATTTTAACATTCTGTTTGCTGATTCTCTGTTAGGACCAGAGATTCTAGAATTGAACCATAACCTATAACCAAGTGTAGGTTCAATTTTGTTTCCTGAACTCTGACAATTGCGATTCTCGTTTGTTTCCGTTGTTTAGCTCAGAGAGGATAGAAGTATTTCTATTCTCTCAGGTTTGATTTATGCTTCTTTCCGTCGTCTGTATCACAGTAGCGTGGAGCGCCGTATTGATATTACTGTTGTGAAATGGAAAACACTGGAACAATAAGAAATCGTGGGACTAATTTCATTTCGTTCGAGAGAAGTCTTCTGCTGGAAAAAATTCCACAGTATAAACCAATTATTGAATACACATAAAGGGCTCAGAGCCATAATGAGCCAAGCTCCATATATTAAAAAAGGAGAAAAGAAGAGTTAAAATTAAGTAACTACCACAATTCAATGAAACATATAGCAAGTAATATAAAGTATGCACATTAAAACTAAATGATATGTCAATCTTCATTAAACTGTGGTATTCACTTAAATTTAACCCTTGCTTTCTCTGTTATTAATAAAAGGCGCTTGGCCCACTACGGCTCTGAACCCTTCAAATAAACAATTGGATCTACGTTGAAAGCGAAAAGTGAGACTTGGCATCAAATTGCTTATAACTTTGTATGAACCTCTGTTCTGTCAAATCCCTGAAATCATCCGCTCTGTTATGTATTCATAGATATGATTTTCTAAATAATCAACATATAGAAGTTCAGCATCTAACACACAAGTCATATTGAATACTTCTATGATAACAGAGAGTTAAATGATGTAACTGCATGAAATTCGGCAATTAAATTAAAACAGGTTTTAACAGCCTGTTAGTACGAACAGTTGTTGAAGAAATGCTTCTACTGTCAAGTTTACAGTTAACATGGAATAACACACTGTTGAAGAAACCGGGCCTTATTCTTCTTACAGTACTTTTGAAAGTTAAGAGCTTTTACGATATTCTATATTAATAATAATCATTCGGAGTCTTTACCAGCACGATCACAAAATAACAAGACTTATTCTGTGTTTAGTATACCACTTCATGAGAGAAGACAAACAGGAAGAAAAATTAAAACTACTAAACTCTTTGAAAGGGAAGTAAATCACCCGAACCCAGAGGCAGTGAAAATGAGAAAATGTATTCTTAAATCCATTCTCCTCGTCTTTCATTTATTTGATTTCTGCAGGTTCTATAGAAATGATCAGATTTCTAACTTCATTACTCTTATCCCCCATTTCAGTTAAGGTTTCCTGTATGAATAAACCAAACTCACATAGGGAATTGTAATGGTAGGAGGGGGGGGGCTTATGCTGGGATTTATCGGTTGCCTACACACAAGGCACCACAGGGTGGAATACTACTGAAGACAATGCATTGCTTGTTCAAAGCCTGCTGCTATGCTCTTGTTGATGTTTCCTGCTAGGCAAGGCCCACTGCTTTCCCGCCCAGAGAATTATGGGAGAACATAATACATACGAATTATCGTGTGGATAAAAGGGTTCCAGAGAAGGAGACAGAAAGTGTATATAGGAATCCAGTTTCACGCCACTATACAAGTCTCATTTCACACACGTTATTTAAAAGTCCGTGTATTTTTATTATGTCTCTTGCAAATTGTCCCTCTAGCGCGTGGTATTGTCTGCGTAGGTAAATTGTATTAAATATGAACTGCAACAAAAACAGAACAAAATTTTCCGCGATAAGTTCTTCATAAAAATGGAAGAAAATTTGCCTTTATAATTACATTCATTTACGTGTGCAAAGTACAAGAATTGCAGTTGTACAGGGACATCACTCTATTTTTACTAACATTTCTAATATTAACCTGGCTATAACTTTGGATCGGCTGAGAACCGGAAACACTGTTTGCTACCCCCTTCCATGACTGGAGTTCCATGATACTAGCGTAAAATACAAACAAATCACTTTAATAGCTACAGGAGGGAAGAAAAGTACTAGCTCATCCATTTACATAAACTAGGAAATATCGCGATTTTGAGTTTGATATTTTTCATTAGGTTTTAGTTTAATCAAAATACAGTACAGTAATAACAATGAGTGTTTTTCCTCACGAACTGAGCAGTCCATTCGGACGTATTCATGATGCAGTGTATATTATAATGTCTACAGCACATTAGTACTATTGAGAATGAAGTTAAATTGAAAAATAATCATAATATGGACATTTAAACACAATTTTGAAAATGGTAGCCGTTCATTTCGATAAAGGCTTCAGTTCTAATATGCATATTATCGCACTATAGACTATTGTACCTAATTCCAATTACCAGTTTCGTCCTTCGCACCAGTAACTCATGTTGAAATAATTCTGTACCTACTCTATAAAAGACTACCTTACGTTCTGTATATTCAATCTTCACTTCTGCCCGATCCGGAAAGATAAAATTACTCAGACATGCTATCTGCTGTCCGTCCAAGTGGTCACGTCGCAGGATCGTACAAAGGGGGGAAATCACATGACAGTTAATTACTTAACGAGGCCCTTTTATTTAAGTTATTTTAAACAGTTGAATAATATTACGTAGTGTCCAATTCTTAACAGAAATTATTATTCTCAGAAAACAGATAAGATAGCCCAGCCACTAGGCTTTACAGAGAGGCGAATAGAAGCTGGTGGGGGAAACCGGGATGTGACGTAGTCAAATGGACGACAGTGTCTGTGCGAAAATGATTCAATGATGAAAGCTCTTTCGTCATTGGAAAACGTGAACATATTTTTGGAATGTACTGTTTACTATGATCGTAAGGCTATTATGACTGTATATGCGGTCTTGGTTCTGTGTGGAGGACTGTTGAACTTCATTAGTAGAAGGGGGTGGGAGTGAACTACATTAAAAAACTAAGGTACAATAAAAATTGATACAATAATACTATGATGTCCCTGTACAAAAACGTGAACGGCTAGTCTATATCTACAATGAATTTCGAAACTAGACGTAACAGCTCGCTTCGTTGCACTTGTTACAAATAAATATAACTGACTTAAATGTTATACTTCCAAATATGGCGTTGTTACTGCTTAACGAATAATTCATAAGTTGCAAGTCGTGTACTCCAGAAATATTTTCAAACGTGTGTCTAAAGCTATGTAGCCTAACTGTTTTTATTATGCAATTTGTTCTGGATTTTTTTTTTTCCAATTAATTCTGCTTCTATGTTTGGTACTACAATTATTAGAACTAACAGACAACTGGTCAGTGTTTGAAAAATATATTTCTAAGAACTCATGGTTCTTACTCTTAGCAGAAAGAAGACTTCCAATTAAATTTTAAGCCTGTCCTTGAACTTAAAATGTTTCATAAAATTGCCTTTGTATATTTCTTTTGTACCAAATTATGCCATTTGTACGAGTAATAAGATGTTACACTGTCTTATATTATTTAAAAAGTGCGTTGTTAACGGATGTAGCATTTCCTATAAGTAAGTGTTTAACAGGTTGTGGGGCTCGTGAATTTAAGGAAGAACAACATTTCCACCACACAACATTATTTGTTTGGCTTATTAGCCAATTTATTGCATTGCTTTTGTTGCATATTTTATTCATTTTACCAATTTAAATACCATTCACATGAGCATAATCAGTATTTGGACTATAATGCAATGCTAAAACAAAATTATTATTATTATTATTATTATTATTATTATTATTATTATTATTATTATTATTATTATTATTATTATTATTATTATTTATTAATAGTTCACAAAAAAGTACATAAGCTTAATAAATAAACTAATATGTAACACAAATAGTAATTATACACAATAATAAACAATTTAATAACCAATATTCTAACATATCACTATTCAATTTATGTTGGCTTAACTTACACTTACATCTAGTTTTAGTGCAAGTTCCAATCAATCGCGTTTATTTTAGAAAATGTAATATCGATGTGAATTTTTTTAAATTAACATGGGAATATTTTTGTTGAAGAAATATGTTTTTTTATAGTTTAAGTTGACTTATTCCATTAACTATTGTTTCAAATACTCTTTGTTTTAGTCTATAACTTGCTGCAGATCTTGTCAAATAGCAAGGAGCGTCAAGTAACTACACTCTCGGGCGAACGTACAAACCCTCAAGCCCTGACGTACGGCTGCGGGCAAGGGTAGCTGCTTCCACAGTGGCGGAGCTAAGAACTTGTACTGTATGTGAAGCAAATTTGTGATAAGAATATAAATTAATTTCAGCTTTAATTGAAGTACATTTTCACTGTAAATTGCACTATACTCAAAACATTATTCTACATAATGAGGTACAGTTAACTATATACGAAATAAATTTTTGCATGTTTGCACAATAATGAAACAAAAGAAAATATACACTTTTATACAGATTAACATACTACGAAATAAAACTGTTCACTGTTTGTCTTCTTCTCATTGCTATACAATTCAATTAACAAAATAAAACAACAGTACAAACGTTATTATTCAAATACAATTCTGTAATAATAGTACTTTTTCTAATATATCAGAGATCCGCGGCGATTTTTGCAGTTTTTTGTTAGTAAGCAGTTTTTCAATTCGCGGAGCTTTTGTTTTAGTACCAGCCAATCGCAAACATGCTTTCAGTGTTCATCACTTAGTTGGCTTCTGTGACGTGACTTTATAAACTTCATTAAAGAAAACAGTGTTTCGCATACGTAGGTTGTCCCGAACATGCACAACGTTCTTGCAGCAAGATTTTGCAGTTTAGGAAACCTTTCTCGTGGAAAACAAGTGGTTAATACTTTTTCTGTTTTGATACTTATCCTTTAGCTCAATATCGCTTTGTAAAACAAGTATTTCTAATTGTGGTTCAGCAGGAATATCCAGGACACTCACTGAAAAAGGTGTTGTAAATATCTGAAATTGTTGTTAAAGTTCTCTCATATCCTGAAATCTACGTTCGAAGTCTTGGCACAATTGTTGCGTTATTCTTATATATTCTTTCAAGGCTTCTAACAATTTTCCCACGTACATCCGTAAATAACGCAATTTCATTTCTAAGTGGGAGAAAAAGTTCCAGAACTTTTCCTCGACTTAACCACCTTACCTCGGTGTGGAAGAGTAAATCCCCATACTCACTGTTAAAACCATCAAGCAGTGCCCTGAATTCCATGTGATTAAGTCCTTTAGACTTTATGAAATGAATTGTTCGCACAACAACATCCATTACATTGCTAAGATTCATGTTTTTAACACATAAATATTCCTGGTGCAAAATGCAGTACACCGGTGCCCCCAAGCGACCTCGATAGGTTCCACCACTGATAGGCTGCAGTGTACAACTGTACTGTCCTCAGTGGAAGCCATAAGCAGGCCTGTATGCCCTCTCGCGATCTTGACTCGACCTGGCGGAGCCTGTCATATAGCAAACACTTAAAAATGACGGAAGGGAAATGTATATTTAATATTACAATTTGGACACGTAAATTTGTTTTATTTCAATCCCTCATTTTTGTATATCATATTTTGGTCTTTCCTTGAACTAAATATCAAAATAGTTGGCGTATCCTAAGGTTCTAAGTAACTTAAAACATTATAATTATTTGTACTGTAAGTTACGGTCAGTCAGTCACAATAAACATACAAAAACTCTTCCACACAGCACAATAACTGACAGATTAAAATTTCTTTGAGATTCTACATTATCACTACATCGCTAATAGAAAAGTATTAGAAAATGTTTTCCAAAATAATTTCATTTTCCGCTGAAGCACCGTAACTGACTGACAAATATCGCTCTCGGTTATGATGTTCTTTCTCACCCCGTACACCAGGCGTCGTCAACCGATCGCACAGTCGTGATGGCTGAAGCTACATAGTACACAAGTCTACATGTGAATCAGTCGCTGTGCACGAGAGGGGAGGGGATGATAGTTGAAACCGGCTCAGTGGCGGTATACTCTTATAGCCTATTGGTTACGCACCATTCCATGTGTTTCTATTTGAAATATACGTCATAAAATTTATCCTATAACTTAAAGAATTTGAAACATGCAATCATTAATTTCTTCTGGCAAATTAGTAAACAAACGGAACACAATAAATATGTTGAAATCAGCCAAATAATACACTGAGTTTAACGACCCATTTTGTTCCTAAAGCTAGAAAGAGTTTCTTCAATTTTATGTTTAACATCAATTATTCCATTTTGAACAACCGTAAACTAAATTATGACATGAAAATAATGGCCACAAATATGCACAACTAATAAAAATTAATAAACCATATTCAATACTTATTCTCCATCAAACTATAGCCTATATAAGAGAATTATTTTCCTGTATAGTATATCTCACGAACATTTCCCTTTCTAGAAACATAGTAAATGCCAAATGAGGTTTTTAAACTTATGTACTTTAAGATAACGATTTGCAAAAATTATTACTTTTGTACCGATAGAGTTGGGGAAAGAATGTGTAATGTTTAGTTTATTATTATTATTATTATTATTATTATTATTATTATTATTATTATTATTATTATTATTATACACACATTAGTTATTAGTAATTTTTGGGTGAGAGTGTTTCATTCTTCTCCCTTATATTTTTCATAATCATTTGAGTGATAGGACGAATAATATCGTTGTAGGTTGAAATTCCTTCTGTTATTCAGAACTTTACTACAAACCAAACACGTGGGCACTCCCGACTTCACAGTGGCCTATCGGACATTCCTTCTGACATTTCTGGTCCGCCACTGTGAAATACAGAGAACGAACTGTGTCCGTGCGCCTGCACAGACATCGCTACACAGCAGGCGAGGCGTTGCACTTAACTAGCGCCACGGTCAGTTGAGGACGCCTGGCGTACACAGTTGCTTGGGAGATCTTGGTAAACTTACACATGAACTGTGTTAAGTGGAGCAATATATGGGGAAATTCGGGGCAGAAAGAAGCAAGGATGGTATAAATGGCAAGAAAAGAGTTCACGGAGAAGAACAGGTAGTTATTGTGAATGTACATAACAGCCATGGGCATTATGGGAAATATAAACTGTGACCAGCCTCACCAAATCGTAACAGCTAAGGTGATTATTGGCGGATTGTTAGGAACGCGTCTGGATAATACTGTAACTTTATTCCAACACAACAATGTAACTTTTATTGTTACGACAATAATCACTTTCTATAATTGAATGTAAACGCTCCCGTCAACAATGGGATTTCCACTCCACACAGTAACACAGTTCGTTATTGCACTCCACAGACGACAATGACAATTTACTTGGATTATTGAGAACAACAATGTACTGCTAATCTTAATTAACGTTCACAAAGCACTATGTACAAATCAGAACTGTCAGTTCTCAGTTCACAGTTCGTTTGCCTTGGCTAGTTCTTCTAGCTCAGTCACTCGAGTTCACAGTATCTCGAACTCCAGACCTTCAGGGACAGTCCACTGAACTTCGAACTCAGGTCCCCCAACTGCGGTCCACTGCACTCGAACTCAGGACTTCGGACGCTCACACAGCTGCGGACACACTCAAGTCGAACTCCGGTCTCGAAGCTGGCTTCACTGCTACACAAGACTGGCTGGCTTGCTGTCCACCGACTATAACAACTGCTCAGCTCACTTACGTCTCTTCTTTTAAACCAAACCATTGTTTCGAGAAACTACGATGCTCGAAATTTCTACTTCTACAGACTTCTGTTCTCGCTGCTTCTTCCTGGACGATTCTGTTCGGGAGGTTTCGTCCCCCCCTTCTTCTCGCACCACGAAGCAGCCAAGGCTTTGCATCCCCCTTTGCCTCGGCCGCAGTGTACCTCCCCTTGCGTCTGTCGGCATGCAGACGTTCCCCTTACGTCCGCCACACCGCAGCGACAAACGTTTCGTCTCCCGCGCGCCCTGTCGGACACGCGTTCGAATCCCGACGCAGCTGTCACAATACTCTCGAAGTTTTTTATTTCGCTTGACACAATAATTTGCAGCTTTTAATCATCCACCTCTTTATTGTTTCTCCGTCACAACTGTAGATTACGGGCGAGTTCAGAAGAAATTGAACAATAGCTAATAATATTCGATCATATTGTCTACATTTTTGTTCTCTTGAATATTATTTATTATTGCTATTCTTAAGGTCATTTAATAGATTTGCACATTCAGGAAACAAAAATAATCATATTTAGACTAGTATTTTGCACAAATTTCATGTTGGTAATTTCCTTCGAAAATAGTGGGCTGAGTATAAACAACATTTTAATTTATCTTTCTTTTTAATTTAGCATTTATTCTTTATCACATAAGGAGTAATGTTGTACTCGTATATTAAATTTATTAGTGCCTATTAAGCATTTTCAACATAACATAAAATGTACCGTATGTTCTCCCCTTCTGAACAGTAAAGCAACTCTTTTTTCCATTACAATAATATCATAGTCGTTTTTAACTCGTACATACTGATTTGATGAGCAACGATTCCAACAATGATAATTAATCAATAGGCCTATATTATCTGTCTATGCCTGAGTTGGTAAACGAGGGTTCGGGAGGAAAGGAAGTACGAGTAGTAATTGATGTCACGCAGCGCGATGAGCGCTGTCAAGGTCGGTTCGACACCAGTCCTCAAATGACACACCAATGTCTACGGCTGCTGACAGTATATCACTATACAGAAATAGCTATGTTATGAAGTATATAATATCTGTGATGTTTCGTGTCATTTAAGGTGAATATTAGACAAGGTAAGTTTTGTCTTTCGGAAAAGATACAAGTATTATCAATTTAAGTTTATGTTACCAAGTCTGACCTTGAAACTAACTGGCTCGGTTTCAAATCCTGGTTGGGACAAGTTATATGATTGCGGTTTTTCCGGGGTTTTCCCTCAACCCATTAAGAACAACTGCTGGATAACTTTAGCGCTGAACCCTGGATTCATTTCGCTAGCATTACCACCTTCATCTAACTCCGACGCAAGATAATCATATCAGTTGATAAATCATCGTAAAATAACCAATTATAAAAAAAATTTGTTACTACTTATCAAGTGTCATGCTATTTTGTACTACTTGCGGTTCCATAATATAGAATTTAAAATAAAATTCAGATGTCAGTCAGTCACAGAAAGAGATCAGTCAGTTACACAGCACTTTTTCGGTCGTAACTCCATTACTAATCGACGTTCAGAAATCGTTGTAATTTAAACAGAAGACTGAAACTTCCTCTCCAAACAATATTTTGAAAAACTTGTATCAGGGATGACATATCAGAGAAATTTGAGGAGAATCATGTTCACCTGCAGATAGAGTTGACATTTTATGTCAATCAGAAATACACACTTTGAAAGTAAATAAATACTATACCTTTTCTTTGAAAGTCATTTCTTTTCTATATATCATATCTGTACATTTTCCTCTATCAGATCGTGCGGTAAAACATTTTAATTTCAATCTACTAAATAATTTAGGCAGACATTTTGCTTGTCAAGTCACAAGTGGAATTGCTCTTTAAACTTAAAAAACTTACTTACTTTCTAAATTTGAAACACTCTTTTGACTCTACCATTAACAAGTGTATATAAATCGTCTTTGCCCATATATTCATCCTATTATCTTTTACATAGGTCCTCTTTTACATAATAACTAACTATTTCATAAAATAAATTTTGCATTTAGGTTACAGATGTAGACATTAAGTCAACAAACTGAATAGCTGAATCGGTACATTCTATATGTAGGACAGTGTCTACTCTTGCAATTTAGCGTATCAGCTAAATCGTTTACGCAACATCTATACAAATATCCGCTTACTTGTTTAAATACATTTGTCAAGTTAATTTCATAATCAACATCAATTCCAATTTCATCATTCAATCTTATGCACTCATTTTCATACATTGCTATTATATTTCTAATAAATTTATTACTAAGTACTGAATAATTTAAAGTATAGTTTTTACCTATTTATAAAGTCGTAACCTTTTGATATACTTACTAATCAATGAAGCTATTTTCAAAAACTTTTCTAGTAAGTCAAGTGCTAAAACACTATTACTGCATACTATGTCTCGATTACGCTATTTACTTCTAATAGCATACTCTCTAGTTCTAATAATACACTCTAGTTATTCATTAATTCTCTGAGAACGTTCAGGGCTGTTTTATCTTTCTCGAACCTGTTAAGTTCGAACTTTATTCTCGTCAAGACGCTCAAAGCGTGTCTTGGTCGATCCATGGAAATCTGTGCATTGTTATTTCGTAAACGATTCTCCTGTTCTTCCTCGTTCCTATTTAGTCTCCGCTTTTCTTGAGGCAGAAGTGTTTCGGGGTAATTCGGACTCTTACTTCGGCATTTCAAAGTATAGAAAGAAACAATATGCCTATCTACCTAACGTTAACATATAGAACTTTTTCAGAGAACACCACCCGAAATTATTAATGTCCAACATATACTTATTCACTAAAATGAACGAAGCACAAACCGATTTCTGTAAAATCCACAGGTTCTATCGCTCCTCTAGCTGGCAGCGAAGCCTGGATACTGTATGCCATGACAGTTGGTAGAGTAAGGCACAACCGGGCTGTGTAACCTAGCACATACAATCTACAAACTTTGATACATTATTTATTAATGTCTAACCTATACTACAAAATCAGGTGAAACTTCGATATTTCCCCACACCAAACGCGGGAAGGAAAACGTACTTATATCATTGAAAATAACCTCAAAATTAGATCACATCACTCTAGAGACAGTATGTGATCACTGAGACGGTTATATGCTAAGGACTAATTGGTAACAGTTCTGTACAGTGCACAACATTCCATACTGGATAATTGGCAAAACAAGGTCTTTGGCACTACTTGTGGCTTGTGGGCCATCCCAAACCTCGACATGAACCCCACTGAGCGCGAGTCTTAATATAGGCCTATTCGGTCAGATATGATCTACTGTTATAAATAAAAACAATTAACAACAGGTATATCTGTCATAAAAACTCATAATTACAACAATAATTATGAAAATTATGAAGTAATTACATACTAATTAAAATACAATTATTTAGTTCATGGAGCATACATTTTTGTACAGGGATTAATCCTTTAACATGCTTATTAATTGAAATGTCATTGCAATGATTAAATTACTATCGTTTTAACCTAAGAAACATGAATTTTGAGCAAGAATAATTGCTTTAATATGTTTCTTAATTGCCACTGTTTCAAAATAATTAAATCATCATTATTATTATTGTTATTATTATTATTATTATTATTTATTTATTATTAACTGTATCTTTTATTAATTGTGTTTATTATTAATTGTCATTATTGAGTGTAATTAGTTACCACTGCTACCGGGGACACTCCCTCTCTCTGTCTCTGTCTTTCTCTCTCTCTCTTTTCCGTGGTATTGAGTAAATATATTTATAACAAAACTTACATTACGTTTATACAAACCAGTTTTCATTATTCTAATAAAAATAAAAATTATATAGCCAAAAATTTATAACAAGGCGGTTAATCTTTGTGAAAATAGAGAAAATATTTGAATAGTATTTACATTTTTCTTGTACAATGTTACGAAGTATTAAGGGGAGATTATGGCGAAATAAGGGGAAGAATCAAGAAAATGAACTTTTTTATTTTATGTTTGTAATTATATCTGAACATTATATTTTCATAAAATGGTTCCATTTCCTATTTCAGAACCCTTCATATTGGGTCACGTGACTTTTATATATTGTAGTATAGAAAAAAAACTGTAAAAAATTACGAAATGTAGCCTATACGAACACCACTGTAATCCAAAACCTTCAGCTTTCTAAGATACTATCCCATATAATTAAATGTGGCCAATCATACGAAAAATGTAGTTTTCTCGACTTTAAAATGTTAAGCAGTTTCATGAGTACAAAAAGCTCCTTGGAAATGGTTATTTGTCAGACTGGTCTGAAACTTCAGACAGAGGTCTATTACACATTGATAAATAAAATTGAATTACCTTTCATATTAAATATTAATATTAAATCCCTTCGCGGCATATTCATATTGCACTTAGATTAAAGTATAATGTAATGTTAAACGTATTAAATTAAAATATATATTGTGGCTCTCTATTTAGACTAAGGTAAAAAGTCAATTACAGTAATTTTCATTCCAATGACTATTTTCAAGATTTTGACAAAAAAATAAACTGAAAATTTTCCAAACTTTGCTGCAATTAGTCTTTTTAGTGACGTCAATATAAGAACTATTATCCCTAATGAGATCGAAGTTTTTACAGATGATAGTATTATACGCATATTTATGTAGTTCAAATTTGAAGGGTTCAGAACCATAGTGGGCCAAGCGCCATTTACCAAAACCGTAGAAAACAAGGGTTAAAATGAAGTTAAATTTCAATGAAAACATAGAGCAAGTAATATAAAGTATATAGATTAAAACTAAATTATATGTCAATCTTCATTAAACTATGGTATTCACTTAATTCTAACCTTTGCTTTCTCCGTTTTTAATAAATGGCTCTTGGCCCACTATGGCTCTGAACCCTTCAATTAATATATTTAGGATGGAAATTGTACAAGTTTAAAAAATTATATGTCTGTCCACTTAAATAATAATGGTTTTCTGAAAGAGAGTCGAAATAAAATTTTAGCCTTAACTGAAGAAGGACGGTAAATTATTAATGTAATTTTAGGAATGGTACCACAACAAGAAGGATAGAGATATTTTTTCCCAAATACCCGTACCAACACAAAATAATAAAATTACCAAAGCGGGCAGGCTATCCCTCCTTTGGAGAAGCAAACACGTAGATCCCCTCCTCAATACAAATTTAATTACTGGTTTCCCTCAGAGCCCTCACGCACTTCTTATGGAAGGCAACCTCGATCTGTGGGGAATATTCTTACTGTACAGTCGAGATCACGTGCCGTTGTTCTTATTCTACTCGCTGCATCCTCTGAGAAATTGCCCATCTGATAAGACATCAATGATTATATTGTACGTGTCCACTGATGCCCAATGTAATCTTGCAGCTCCAGTAAGATATGGAGCTTACACTGTTTTCATCTTGACGATCCAATTGCGTGAGTTCAGTCTGCGATATATCTGGTTGAATTGAACTTAATAGGTTTTGCTGCTACAATACTACTGTACATCCACTGCTATGGCTATTGTTATTTTAATTATAGAACACACAAATTTTCTACGAATAATTCACATTTTCTCCTACAAAGCATTTACCGTTTTAAATAAATAAAAAAAAAAAAATCTTTCCGGATTCCTCTATTCCTCTTCATACTTCACAGACGAACAGAGGTAAAATTTGTAGATTTAATTCAGAATAATTGAGGTCCCTAGAATAGCAAAGACTAAATGCCAATATATCCATTTTTACATTTTTGCAGCACTATAAACAGTGGTTCCCAACTTTTTTGACTGACGGCACACTCCTACTGAACGTCCACGATATCGCGACGCACTTATTTGTTTTTATTAATAATAATAATAATAATAATAATAATAATAATAATAATAATAATAATAATAGTAATAATAATACTTACTTACTTACAAATGGCTTTTAAGGAACCCGAAGGTTCATTGCCGCCCTCACATAAGTCCGCCATCGGTCCCTATCCTGTGCAAGATTAATCCAGTTTCTATCATCATATCCCATCTCCCTCAAATCCATTTTAATATTATCCTCCCATCTACGTCTCGGCCTCCCCAAAGGTCTTTTTCCCTCCGGTCTCCCAACTACCACTCTATATGCATTTCTGGATTCGCCCATACGTGCTACATGTCCTGCCCATTGCATACGTCTGGATTTAATGTTCCTAATTATGTCAGGTGAAGAATACAATGCGTGCAGTTCTGCGTTGTGTAACTTTCTCCATTCTCCTGTAACTTCATCCCTCTTAGCCTTAAATATTTTCCTAAGCACCTTATTCTCAAACACCCTTAACCTATGTTCCTCTCTCAGAGTGAGAGTCCAAGTTACACAACCATACAGAACAACCGGTAATATAACTGTTTTATAAATTCTAACTTTCAGATTTTTTGACAGCAGACTAGATGATAAAAGCTTCTCAACCGAATAATAACACGCATTTCCCATATTTATTGTGCGTTTAATTTCCTCCCGAATGTCATTTATATTTGTTACTGTTGCTCCAAGATATTTGAATTTTTCCATCCCTTCGAAGGATAAATCTCCAATTTATATATTTCCATTTCGTACAATATTCTGGTCACGAGACATTATCATATACTTTGTGTTTTCGGGATTTACTTCCAAACCGATCGCTTTACTTGTTTCAAGTAAAATTTCCGTGTTTTCCCTAATCGTGTGTGGATTTTCTCCTAACATATTCACGTCATCCGCATAGATAAGAAGCATATGTAACCCGTCCAATTCCAAACCCTGCCTGTTATGCTGAACTTTTCTAATGGCATATTCTAAAGCGAAGTTAAAAAGTAAAGGTGATAGTGCATCTCCCTGCTTTAGCCCGCAGTGAATTGGAAAAGCATCAGATAGAAACTGACCTATACGGACTCTGCTGTATGTTTCACTGAGACACATTTTAATTAATCCAACTAGTTTCTAGGGAATACCAAATTCAATAAGAATATCATATAATACTTCCCTCTTAACCGAGTCATATGCCTTTTTGAAATCTATGAATAACTGATGTACTGTACCCTTATACTCCCATTTTTTCTCCATTATCTGTCGAATACAAATAATCTGATCAATAGTCGATCTATTACGCCTAAAACCACACTGATGATCCCCAATAATTTCATCTACGTACGGAGTTAATCTTCTCAAATAATATTGGACAAAATTTTGTACGACGTCAACAAAAGTGATATTCCTCGAAAGTTACCACCGTTGGTTTTGTCCCCCTTCTTAAAAATAGGTACAATTATGGATTCCTTCCATTGTTCTGGTACAATTTCCTTTTCCCAAATAGCAAGTACAAGTTTATAAATTTCGCTATATAATCCACTTCCACCCGCTTGTATTAATTCTGCTGGAATTTGATCGATACCTGGAGACTTGTACTTTTTCAGTAGTAGTAATATTAATAATAATAATAATAATAATAATAATAATAATAATAATAATAATAATAATGATAACTTCTTTGTAGTGTGTCGATGTTAATACGCAATCGACAACTCTAAAAAAGCAAGCAGCAACTTGATTGGCATTAAAAAAAAGGTATGTGTCAAAAATCCCAACTATATATGCTGGATGTCCGATGAAAGATTTTTATTATAGTATTTGAAAACTCACCTATATGAATTAATGTAAAGTCTGCGCTTTGTGGATTGCACAGAGTTTGTCTACTGTATATATGGCCTTATGGTTGACAGGCCAACACGTGTATCATCTTCAAAACGCAGCAGTCTGTTTCTTTGTTTAGATTTCACTACTTTTATGGTAGAAAATGCTAATTCACACAAGTATGACGTTGAAAACGGCAGTTCTAAATGTAATTTTAGTCTGTTCGGCACCATCGACTGAATTAACAGAACATTCCGCATGTAAGACACTCGGAATTTTGTTTATGTTCATCTCCAAGCTACAGTATGTAAAACCACGTAAGCAAGTATAATACATCACTGTATTTGCGAAACGCGGTGCGTTTTTTGTGAACTCGGAAGAGAATTTTCGCTCACATTATTTGAATTAACACTGCTGTCACCTAACCTAGAACTTGATTAAAATTGTCTTTTTTAATTAAAAATTTGTCCATGACAAAATCTAAACAAAGCACTTGTGATAAAATAGTATACTGTATGAGCCTGTACTGAAACTGACCAATATAGCCTATTCTGACAATTCTAAACTCTGTTTATTATTAAGTGGGAAGAGTAAACGAATTACTAAGCATTGTTGCAGGTGTTCACGTTTCATTAGTAAAGGCTGTCTCAAAATAAAACAATCTATACGGCAGAAGACTATCTAATCTGAGGTTCGCAGATGACATCGTCTTATTCGCCGACTCAGCAGCAGAACTGCAAACCATGGTTGAGGATCTAAATATCAAAAGTACTGACATTGGACTGACCATGAACTACACGAAAACAAAAGTGATGACAAACGCACAGGAAATCCCAATCAGAGTAGGCGACACAGGATTGCAGTATGTCTCTGAATATGTGTATTTGCGACAACTGGTTACCTTCTCACAAAGAAGCGAGAAAGATATCAATAGAAGAATTTCATCGCCATGGAAGGCGTTCTGGAGCCTGAAGTTCATATGGACGGACAAGACAATCAACCGCAATCTCAAGTGCGAGGCACTAGAGGCATGTATAATCCCAGTTTTGCTTTACGGCTGCCAAACTTGGACACTGACCGAGAGACAACGCTCAGTATACAAACATGCCAGAGGAAGATGGAAAGAAAAATACTGGGCACCACGCTACGAGACAGAATGACTAACGAAACACTACAAAGACTGACGAACACTACTGACGCAGCAGAACGAGCCACGGCAACGAAGTGGACCTGGGGAGGAGACATGTGGCGAGACTACACCAGGCAAGATGGACCCATGCAGTCACGATTTGGGACCCCTACGTCGGAAAGAGAGGACAGGGAAGACCACGGCTCAGATGGTCTGACATGTTTACCAGAGTGGCGGAGAAACAATGGTCGAGGACAGCAAAGAACAGAGTTTTGTGGAAAGAACTAGGGAAGGCCATTGTAAATAGATAACGTAATCAGTGTTAATATATTGTAAATAGTAAAGTCAGTATTAATGAAAATGTAAGTTAAGTTTTGTAAATAGTAAAGTCAGTGTTGAGAAAGTGTCAGGTAAATAGTGCAAATAATAAACAGTGTTTGTCAAAGTGCCAGTGTCAGTATAAGGTGTGTAGTGCAAGAAAAAAAAAATGAACAAAGAACAGAGTGCTGAGACTAGTTAAAGTTGAACAGGGTTATTAACCATGTCACAAAAGTAGTATACACGACAAGCTCGCTTGGATTGGCTCACCAAGAGAGTACACTTGAGCCATCCCTGTCGAGGGGGTTCTAACCCCATCACAGGAGGCCTGTGCCCAACATGGGACATCATGGCTAACATTCATTCATCATATCAAAAACTTCGTTGTAAATAAAAAATTCCTTGTAAAGATACTTTCTGAATGGCATAACATTTACTTTTCAATTCCAAAATTTCGCGACACACTCCATGGGGCTGCGCGACACACCAGTGTGTCGCTTCCATCACTGTGAGTGATAGTGATTCATACGTCTCGGAAATAGGTGGAATTTCTATTGAAATGTAATCAGAGTTGGACCTTATGTACTGCTTGAATGTTTAAACTACGATCGTAAATGGCAACGACATATGCGCCTCTAACACGTTCAGCTGCCTGGACGTTAACACGGCAGGCATTTAAATACACTGCTCTGTTCTCTGTAAAAAACAAATCTATCAATACGTAAAACTGCTTACCATTCCATATTATTGACTATTACTGTTATTGTTTTCATAGAACAGCTATATCAACTAAACAATTACAGTACGGACCATAATATGGACAATAATATTATTTCCTCCTGACATTTGGAGCGTGTTTACTTATACGACAATAGGCAGGAGCAACAATGCTGCATTGACGCGTATGCATATTCGTTGACGCCGCTTGTAAAAATACTACGTGCGCTCGGACTACTTCTTCGTGGTAGTGTGTCTACATGTGATTAGGTTGAATGACATTTTCCTGAATATTCAGAGTGATTCATAAATATCTGTAAAAACTTTGTGGGTGTAATGTAGAGGCAAAAATAAAACTAAAATATTCTAAATAACTTTTCACTAACATCGTTACTTTCAGAGTTATGATGCATATTGGCGTAATTTGCTAGGCATAAAAACATTAGCCAATAAAGCCTTCGGCTGTGTAATGTTCGCTTACATAGCGACTGCGGTAGATGTTTCTTATTCGTACATCCCACTACAGTTGATTCCGACCTGATAGGACTTTGTTTACTGTATGTAGGTATGTTTAGTTGTGTGGCACTGTTGCAGTTCCTACAGTCACCACGTCCCGTAGGTACAATTCATTCTGTCGTTAGTTCAGTAGGCTTCAGTTGTGTACGGTAAGATAGATCGTACAACACCAGATGCCTGGCCAGCCAGATCACCAGACTTCTACCTTTGTGGTCGTCTGAAGGCGCTCGTTTATGCCACTCAAATTCTGAACGTAGCATAACTACAGCAGTGACATTAAAATAGCTATGAAACAGTTCGGAATGAATTGAACCGGGTCTGTAAAATTCCAAGATCAGTACATTCCCACGTACAGTGAACGAAGTTTATCTGGTCGAAATCAACTGTAGGGATGTACGAATAACAGACATCTAACGCAGTCGCTATGTAGGCTAGCATAACACATCCGAAGGGTTTACTGGTCCATGTTTTTGATACCTAGCAATGTAGGACATTTTGCATCATAACTCTGAAAGTAAGGATTTGCCGGAAAAGTTGTATAGAACATTTTAGTTTTATTATATTATTATTATTATTATTATTATTATTATTAATTGTGATTTTAGTTTTAGTTCTACCTCTATATTACACCCACAAAAATTAGAGGCATTTATGAATCACTCTGTATAGAAAAAAGAATCTCACTTCTACACCAAGTTTTTACATTTTCGGAAAAATTTAAGTTGGGATTTAGGATAAAACCACAGTCTAGTATATACAGTCGCGAAGCTCAATACGTAATAAATATGTAAACATTAGGTAGTTTCTCACCACTAGGATCGCTAATATCGCCTCATTACAGGCAATGCAAAGTAGAACCGTCACAGTCTATTGTTTCTAGAACCCTCAAAACTCAAGCTTCGTGACTGTATATAGTAGACTGTGATAAAACCTACCTATAGTGCAGAAGAACCTCACTGGA
Organism: Periplaneta americana; assembly: GCF_040183065.1. Taxonomy (NCBI): domain Eukaryota; kingdom Metazoa; phylum Arthropoda; class Insecta; order Blattodea; family Blattidae; genus Periplaneta; species Periplaneta americana. The sequence goes on from NC_091130.1 coordinate 98,230,187, forward strand.
TCCAGTTACACAAAGGTCGAAGTACTAATTATGAATAAAAAGTGTATTCAACCTGTCATCAGTTGTCCTCGAAAACAAATACAAGAAGTCAGTGCAATATATAACCAAGAAAAAATTACCGACGTTTGAGATCTCATAAACTACATTCCCTTAAGTCATCATCACGACTATAATGCCATTTTTGCTGGAGAAGCAGCTGTTGTAGCATAAGTGCGGAATGACAAACTTGTCGATTATTATTGAACATCGCGGCCATCACCCAACCTGGTTTTACATCCTATTTTGGTATGTAAACATACATACTCTTATGCAATTTTAAAACTGTTATATTAATTCAGTATTCTTCATGATTTTTTTTTAAATTTCAAGTTAAGTTACAAAATTTAATAAAATACAAATAATATTAACTTACATGCTAAGTTATCAACAACAAGAATTTATAATACGTTAATAGTGTGCAGTTCTTGAAATGGTCAGGAAAACCATGATATTTCAAATTTGATGCGTACGTAGCGTCGATACATAGAGAGAAAATATTTCAAAATTTTAACCGACTTTATCTCGAAAGTAAAATTTGGAGCGTACTCTACGTCACTGCTATTCTAGGGGTCTTTATATTATGAGAATGGACTCCGATAAACTACAGTAGCTATAAAGTATCATACTTAAATAATTCCAATAATATTTACTTACTTACAAATGATTTTAAGGAATCAGCAGGTTCATTGCTGCCCTCACATATGTCCGCCATCGGTCCCTATCCTGTGCAAGATTAATCCAGTCTCTATCATTATATCCCACACCCCTCAAATCTATTTTAATATTATCCTCCCATCTACGTCTTGGTTTCCCCAAAGGCCTTATTCCATCCGGCCTCCCAACTAACACTCTACATGCATTTCTGGATTCACCCATACGTGCATACATGCCCTGCCCATCTCAAACGTCTGGATTTAATGTTCCTTATTATGTCACGTGAAGAACACAATGTGTGCAGTTCTGCGTTGTCCAACTTTCTCCATTCTCCTGTAACTTCATCCTTCTTATTCCTAAATATTTTCCTAAGAAACTTTTTCTCAAACACCCTTAATCTCTTTTCCTCTCTCAAAGTGATATCCCAAGTCTCACAACCACACAGAACAACCGGTAATATAACTGTTTTATAAATTCTAACTTTCAGATTTTTTAACAGCAGACTAGATGACAAAAGCTTCTCAACCGAATAATAACAGGCATTTCCCATAATATTATTTATTCCACGTTTAATATCCTCCTACAAAATTTAAAAAAATATAAATTATATCAACTTACTTGCTAAGTTATCAACAGGCCACGGATGTTCGGTACGTCTGTGTTCTCCGCGCGACTACGGCTTCAGCTAGGACGGAGGGTTTGTGCTGGTAGTTTGAGTTGCAAGTGCACAGTGACAGTCACAACTAATAACAAAGCGGGCACATACAAGTACAGCATACGGACGAGGTAACCGAGTCATGGCGAAGCCAATTACATTCAAAGAAGTGCAGGTAAGCGGACGTTTTGAGAACTCACAACATACGTGTTATTAGAAGTGGTGTTATAAAAGTTTATCAATACTACTTTGAATTGTAGGTGAATTGTTTCGTGGGGGAATTTGGAGGAGGTGATATATTTTCTTCGAATGGAAAATTTGTAATTTGTAGATTATGCCGCACACAAACTAGAGGCTGGAAACGAGCATTCATTGAAAGACATTGCAACACAAAAAACATAAGGCAAGTGTAGCTTTAATGGAGCAGGAAGTAAACAAAGTTCCATGTACTTCTCTCTCAAGTCGGAAGTCTACATTTTTTCGGGACTTCTGTGAGATGATGGTGGGGGCCAACATTCCATTCCATAAAGTAGAGAATGTTTTTTCTAAAAACTTCATAGAAAAATATACAGAAAAACAACTTCCTTCCGAATCAACTCTTCGCAAAAACTATCTGCCAGATTGTTATGCAGATGTTTTAAATCAAATAAGGAAAGCGGTAGGAAATAATAAGATTTGGGTTTCTGTGGACGAAACGACTGATGAAACAGGGCGATTTGTAGCACATGTCGTTGTCGGAACATTGAGTCCTGATGTACCTCGTGAAAAGTTTTTGTTAACAGCAGAGGTACTTGATAAAGTGAATCATGCATCCATTGTAACACCATTTGAAAACTCAATGTCTCTTTTATGGCCAGACGGAGTTAAACGTGAAAATATCCTCCTACTAGTCACCGATGGCGCTGCTTACATGATGAAAGCAGCAGACAAATAAAATTAAGCTACCCTAACATCTGTCACATGACTTGTCTTGCTCATTGTCTTCACAGAGTAGCCGAGACTGTGAGGAGTTCCTACCCAGATGTGGACCGGTTCATATCAAATATGAAAAAAAAATATATATATATTTTTAAAGGCACCTACTAGATTACAAGTATTTAAAAATATAGCGCCAGAAATTCCCTTACGTCCTAAGCCAATCATAACACGTTGGGGTACTTGGTTGGATGCTGCAACCTATTATGCAAAATACTACGGAAAAATAGTAGACGTGTTAGCAGTGCTCAATAGTGAGGATTGTTCTTCAGTTGCCATAGCTAAAGAGTTAGTGTCGGAACAGCTAAGAGACCACAATATGTATATTGAACAGAAGTTCAAGGATTTGTCAAAATATATTAAGCTGTTGGAAACAAGTGCCATGGAAATATCTAAGTCTCTTAAAGTAGTACAAGACTTGTCCACAGCCCTAGATCAAGTCAGAGAGGGGCCCGCCCAAGCAGTGACACAAAAACTGAAAACAATTATTGACAAAAATGTTGGATATTCTGATCTTTGCCAAATACGTGAACAGCTAGCAAGTACTGAAAATCAAACACATAACAGTGACAGTGAATACATTCAGTATTTTAAGTTTGCATCCGTCACGTCTTGTGACGTGGAAAGAAGTTTTTCGCGCTTAAAATCGGTTCTAACTGACAATCGAAAAAGTTTTCAATTCGAAAACCTTCGAATGTACATAGCCATACACTGTAATAAAATGTACAGAGCACACCATTAAATTCAATGTATTTCCCAAGGTTATTAATAAAATGTATGTTGTTCTAGACTGAAGTCACTTTTCAAGCGGATCTGACAGTACCTCCTTTACGGAAGCGGGGTTGGAATGAGTTTATGTTGACATTGAAGTCTGTTACTTACGTACGTGCAGCAACACAAGTCTCCAAGATCCGGGCTTTGGTTATCAACAACAAGAAATTATAATGAGTTATTGGTTTGCAGTTCATGATATGGTAAGGAAAACGATGAAATTTCAAATTTGGTGTACACGTCGCTTCGATACAAAGGGAGAAAATCTTTCGAAATTTTAACCGAGTTTATCTCGAAAGTAAATTTGGAGCGTACTCTACGTTACTGTTATTCTAACGCTCTTTATATTATGACAACGGGCTTCGTTAACTACAGTAGCTATAAAGTATCATATTTAAATAAATCCAATAATACTTACTTAATTACAAATGACTTTTAAGGAATCCGCCGCCCTCACATAAGCCCGTCATCGGTCCCTATCCTCTGCAAAATTAATCCATTCTCTATAATCACATCTCACCTCTCTCAAATCCATTTTAATATTATCCTCCACTCTACGTCTCGGTTTTCCCGAAGGTCTCCGATCTCCAAACTAACACATTATATGAATTTCTGGATTCGCCCATACGTGCTACATGCCCTGCCCATCTTAACCGTCTGGATTTAATGTTCCTAATTATGTCAGATGAAGAATACAATGTGCGCAGTTCTGCGTTATGTAACTTTCTCCATTCTCCTGTAACTTCATTCCTCTTAGTCCCAAAAATTTTCCAACCATATTCTCAAACACCCTTAATCTCTATTCCTCTCTCGATTGAGATCCCAAGTTTCACAACCATACAGAACAACCGGTTATATAACTGTTTTATAAATTCTAACTTTCAGATTTTTTGACAGCAGATTAGATGACAAAAGCTTCTCAACGGAATAATAACAGGCATTTCTCATATTTATTCTGCGTTTAATTTCCTCCCGAGTGTTATTTATATTTGTTACTGTTGCTCAAAGATATTTTTTAATTTTCCCATTCTTCGACTGATAAATCTCCAATTTTCACACTTCCATTTCGTACAATATTCTGGTCACGAGACATAATCATATACTTTGTCTTTTCGTGATTTAATGATAATAATAATAATAATAATAATAATAATAATAATAATAATAATAATAATAATAATAATAAATGAATTAAATTTAAACTGTTACTACCTGACATTCCATCTCTTTTCAACAGTTTAGATGAACTCTGAATCTATTTCCACATATTTTGGCTTAGTCGTCGCTTTTATAGAGGTGGAAAGCTGTAACAGTAATGTCATTAAAAACAATAGGTCTAGTTGCTTAGATATTATACATTACCATTTTTGATTTGTGATTCTGTCATTGATAACACTTTAGTTACTTTATTCATCAGTAAAATAATTATGTGAACAGAGCGTATCAAAATATGTTATTATTTAATTCTAAATAATTTAGAGTTAATATTATGCAGTATAAAAGAAATATAGGTGTATGTAATTTTGAATGCTGGAGTTGTGTAATCTTAATATCTGAGCGGTGCGAGTGTGATTCAGTTTTGGATTTGGAGTAGTACAGGGTTGATCTCTGATAACGAATTTCAATGACGTCATGTGAGTCAGAAGTCAGTCACACGACAGCTGAACTGTGGCGCGAGGTGACAGACCAGTAGTGAGTGATCTCATAGTCAGATGAAACGAACACACGCATTATGAACACGTAGTAGTGGTAGTAGTAGTAGTAGTAGTAGTAGTAGTAGTAGTAGTAGTAGTAGTAGTAGTAGTAGTAGTAGTAGTAGTAGCAGCAGTAGTAGTACTAGAACTAGTTATTAATTGTGGAGTAGTAGTGATGGTAGTAGCACTAATAGCAGTAGTAGTAGTGATAATAGTATTACTATTAGACTATAAGTAACAGTAGGCCTACACGTTACTGTTCGTTAGCATAAAATCACAAATTTAAGTCAAAGTGTTCACTCATTGTTGAGTCTCTGACGTCTTGTCAACTCACTTCAGCTATGTAAATAAAAAGGGAATAATTGAGCTGGAATCTGGCAGAGTTCTTGGATCAGTCGATAGAGCGTTGGCGCGCTCAGTCAAAGATCCTGGATTCGATGCCCATCCCTGGAACGATTTTTCCCTTCATATTAATCAGGAATTTAATTTCTTTCATTAAAATGTTAGATGATTAATATCTCGTAATTTGACCGTAGATTTAACGCCTGAAGATCATAAACATCATACGTCATGTAGGCTATATCGTAACATCATATGAAACAACAGAAACCATTACAGACAACTGTCTTTAAATGGATTGTCTAGAGTCATTTCTTTAACAAGTAGGTGTTTATATGAGGGCCGTCAAATGAAAACGGGTCAGATGCCAAAAAGTATAATAGAACATTTTATTACCTCAAAAGTAATCTACAAAACTGGTTTTACATTTATCCCACTGCGAGACAAGACGATCAATCCCATTCTTGAAAAAGCTTGTGGGTTGTCTACCGAACCAGTTCTTTACCCAGTCACACACGTGTTGATCCGATGCAAAACGAAGTCCACGGATGTCTTTCTTCAATTCTTCGAAAATGTGAAAATCGTATGGGCTGTAGGGGGGGATGTTGAAGCGTTTCCCAACCAAATCTCTGAATCGTATTCCTCACGGAGTTGGCAGTATGTGGGTGGGCATTATCATGAAGAAGGATAACGCCGCTCGATAGCATTCCAGGGCGTTTTGACTTATTGGCGCGTCTCAGTTTCTGTAAAGTTTCTTCATAACGCTGTGCATTGATGCTCGAGAAATTCAACAAGCAGAGGGCCCCTAGAATCGAAAAAGAATGTCAACATGATTTTACCGGAACGTATGTGTATTGCTTTGGACTTTTTCCATGGGAGAGAATCCATGTGTTTCCATTGTTGGCTCTGCCGTTTGTTCTCCGGTTCAAAATGGTGACACCACGATTCGTCCTCAGCGACAATACGGGACAGAAATGCGTACTCTTCCTCGTGGTATCATTGCAAGTGACCTAGTGAATCAGCCATTGTTTGTTTTTTGTTCCTCCGTCAACTGATGTGCAACCCATTGCGCGCAGATTTTTCGGTAATGCAGATGCTTCGTTGCAATGACGTGTACGTAATCGTGACTTATTCCCACCAAACGACGAAGTTCTTCCATACTGATTCGTCTATATTCTCGTATAAACCATCAACCTCAGCAATAACAGCAGGAGTGATGGCACGATGAGCCTGTCCTGGGCGAGCATCATCTTGCAGTGACACGCGTCCCTCTTGGAATCTCTTGTGCCATTCCATTACATGCGAACATGACATGCTGTATTCGCCGTAAACAGCAGACATGCGACGATGGATTTCTCATCTTCCTACTTCTTCAGCAGTAAAAAACCGCACTTACTACATCTCGCTGTTTTTCTTTACCTGCCTCCATTAGTGATGTTGGACGAACACACGTATCTCTAACCTCACTTCCAGCACAATAAACGAACGACTAGTGTGTAAGCAGAGGTTGTAACTTGCTTTCGCGAGTCACCACCAGATGTCAGTTCAGCAATCAAATTCCAGTGGTACCAATTTGCCCGCAATGAGATATTCGAATGTTGGTCCGTTTTCATTTGACTGCCCCTCATATTATTATTATTACTATTATTATTATTATTATTATTATTATTATTATTATTACCGTATTGTTATTACCTTATCATTATTATTATTATTATTATTATTATTATTATTATTATTATTATTATTATTATTATTATTATTATTACATCGGATGATGTTTTCTTTGGTAAATTTGATGAGAGTGAGGTATATAGCTACCAGAATATTAAAATCTGTGGGATATTAATTGGTGATTAGTTATCAAATCTTATTATACAATGTCCTTCTACAATGCTAGTAGAAGATTCTACATATTACATGTATACCAAACAAACGTAGATTTATTATTAAATAAATTTGCAAATCACATTTAGAATTTTTAATCGTGCTTGGTTTGATTGTGATGCACAAACACTAATTGTTTGAAAAAAAAATAGCAAAACATCAATTGAAATACCTGCACTAAAATCATAAATAATGAATAATTATAGACTATAAATAATTCATATTCATGTCTAGAAAATGAATCCTGTGAAAATATACATAATACCACTGATAATAATAAAGAATTTAAAGTGTGTTTAAAGGTATACGCAATATTATTAGTATCATCATCATCATCATCATCATCATCATCAGTAATTGTCAACTGCAAGTTCTTCAACTCAAACCTCTTCGAATTCTTCTTATCTAAAGCTTCATTTTTCCATTGGACTCCGGTAACAGCTTTCATTTTATCAGCTCGTCTAATGTGTGGCCGTTTTCTTGGTCTCGCTATCCTTTGGATTCTAGTGAAGAATTTAGTTTGACCATTTCTTATCTATTTTTCTTGCTATATGACCTGCCCAATTCCGTTCAAGATTTTTCATTTTTATTATGTCTTCCAGTCTTGTTTGTTCTCTGATCCATGGGTTCCTTTTGCGGTCTCTCGTTGTAATGTCTCCGTATTCCTTTGTGTTGGCTGTAGCCTCTGAAGGTATTGCTTTCTTAATAAGCATCCATGTCTCGAATGCTTAAGCGGAAACTGGTAGAATGCACTGATTGAATACTTTTCTTTTCGAGTATAATGTCATTTGGCTTTTAAAAATATAATGTTGATTTTAAATGTAAAGAATAAGTAATGCAAAATGTATAAGTTACAACGTCACGACAATACGAATGAATAAAAACATAAACATCACCAATAATAATTATTGTAACATAATCGTAATATTATAAAATAAATATTAATAATTATTCTCCTATGTTTCAGTATTATTAATATTATTAATACCATTAAAAATCTAAAAATAAATATAATATTTATCAGGAGAGACCGGAACTTTGGCAGAATGCTTTTTAAATGTGTTAAATCTGTCTTCATTTTGAAAGTAAATCTTGAAGAATTAGACCTTTGTAATTGAAACGTCACAGTTTTATGTTGCCCTTTTCTGCCTTTTTTTAACATAAATGCCTAATTTACAAAATAAATGCTTTTTTGCCTTTATTTGATTATTTATCTATAATTTATTAATTTTTAATTAAAACTTACTTAAAGGTATATTTTAATTTATTTCCATAACCGGTACAATGAAAGTGACTTCACCGAATGTATATTATTGTCTTTCAGTCAGTTTATTCCCTTTGCAACAATGACTGCTGCCGTGCAAAAATGTATAACAGTAAGCGTTTTAATTATCGCTTGTGTTCATTTGACAAGGCAACAATAAGTGCGGGTCTAACATTATTTTTAACGGTTATTTTTCTTTCAGTTTTCATTACGACGTTGTTGTAGCTAGTAGTGATGGGCGAAGTTGTTCTTTTCCCGGAACAGTTCCGACTGTTCCGGTTCCGAAAAAATACTGTGTTCCAAATAACAGTTCCGAAATAACAGTCACCAGTGGTGATGAGTCGGAGTCGTTGAGTCGTTCAAACGAACGGTACAGTACCCTCCCTCTTCACCATGCTGCTCACACTGGAGCACTCATAGGCATGACATAGTACACATTCTTATCTATAGATGGCACTGCAATGCACATTCGAATCGATTTTGGAAAATTGCTGTGCATGCGGACAGAACTCAAAAGCTTACAGCGTATTCCAAATCTCACCGGTCCGGTGGCATCAATGACGTCACGTTGCAACGAAAATAAGGAACAAAACTGCTGGAAAAATCGATGCTGTCATGGCGACTGTGTAAGTGGTTATCTGTGCTACGCTAGCAAAATTTTGCGAAATTTCCGTACTGCCATCTCGTTCAAATAAAAGAGATCATAAACAACTTATTTCTTGAACCGGTAGTAATAACTGGTCCGTTGACATGTTCGCTCATAAGCTATTAACATATTGTTTTTATGTTGTGCTCATTACAAACAATACAGCAGAACACACCGCCATGACACAACAGTGCACGATGTCATTCGTCTGCTAATTCCCGCCCTATACAAGAACCAATCAGATTCACTGATGGCGGCTAATGGAGACTACCACCACCTCTGCAAGTTGATGGCACCGGTGCGACACCGGTGGAGCATCAATGACGTCATGGGTGGAATTCGGAACACCGTGATGCCATCGGATTGCTCACCGGTGAGATTCGGAATACGCTCTTAATGTTAGTAATTACACAGCTGTTGACTACAAGGACAGAATACAACACTTTGTTTTCGTACATAAATATATAAAGACATGGTAGCCAACTAAAAAAAAATAACATAACATTTAAAACATATGGTATGTAATTTCTGTTCTCTCTATTACATAATAAAAAAAAAAACAAATCATTAATTTTTATTTTTACTTTTCTTAATGCACAGTTATAATAATAATAATAATAATAATAATAATAATAATAATATATATTACAATTTCATAAATAAAAAAGATATATATTGGCAGTACTGAAACCTGGAAACCCCGTAGTGGGTTAGTAAACTGTTGGAATCGCATCTTTACCAAAGTGTAATTTAAACTTCGCATTAAACCTCGCTCTCCAAATCAGTACTTATATGGGTAGTTTCCAACAAATAATGCTACAACATTTTTGTCGTTCTTTGATAACAGAGAAGATAGCACAAAAACTTGTGTTTGTCAGACTTAACCTCAACAAACGACATACAGACATTGTAACTAAACCACTCATTACCATTTACGACTTTAACCTTTGTATAAAATCAGCTGATCAATGAATTAATAATAGTATGAGTACTTTATGACTTTGTAGAATGTTTATAAAACGGAATTAGTCAACTAATGGTGAAATAAACCATAAAGCGGGAATGAATATTACAGATTATTAAATACTTACTATAACATTACAGATGATTGGCCAGTCTTACAAATGTTGATATTAAAGTTCGCGCCACCGCAAGGATTTCAATTTCCATGCGCCCCCCTCCAACCACGTGAGAGTTTCAAGTACCAACTTCATCCAACGAAGTTCCAAGTATAACATAAAGAACAACGAGAACAGTGTAACTGCAGCTGTCGTTGGTTCATCGGAACAAGCTCCGACGTTCCGGGAGTCGGAACATACCTTGTGCAACGCGGTACTGCGAGCCCGCAACAGCTGGGCAAGTGAGCAGCTCGGAGTCGGAACACTGTTATTTCGGAACAGGAGGTTCCGACCTACTGTTCATTTTTGCAACAGTTCCGAGACCGGAACAGTTCCAAAATAACTGTTGTGTTATTTTTTACCCATCTCTAGTAGCTAGCTAAATATTTCATATCGCAACATAATACCAGTACAACCATAGACAAATAAATGTACAACCAAACACAAAAATGCACTTTCCAAGGATACTGGGAAGAAGATTTCTTAGTTTCCAACAGTAATGGCAACATCGAGTCGAAAATCTCAATTTGCATTCGCCTTATGTAAAGCTTTTCTTGCTGCCGAAATCCCTTTGTGAAAAGTGCAAGGTTGTGGGTCTAGTGCAAGGTGTATGTAATTGTCTTTTATTGCGTATTTTAGCTATTTATAATGCCTTCTTTCCTGGCTATTTTAGCTATTTATGATGATAAATAATTGATTAAATGGCGATCTTACTTCGTGTTAATTGTGTAAGCATGTACGGCTTACAGCTGTTTCGGTGTTTCTTCACACCATCCTCAGAGCCTACTAGATCTCGGCGTCATCTCGATGCCTTTTTGCCTGCCTATTTTAATGACTCATAATGCTTAAAACTTCTGCATATTTATCCCTGAAAACAAATTACCGAAATAGACTAAATGCAGAAGGAGAAATGAGGCTACGCCAAAAAAGTTTTCCATCCTGAGTTTATATGACGATTGATCTTACTCATACAGTTTCTATTTGAATAGTTTGTTATTTTTACGCATTAACTGAACATGACTTTGGATTCGCTGAAATTTATATTTAATCATACGTAAATTCAATTTTCTGTAGGAATATATAATTCTTGAATCCCTCATTGAAACACTTTGTCATTAATCAGATAAAATTATTATGTCGTGCTCTAAGCGAAAAATGTTTTTAAATATTATCCAACTTGATTTTATTCCTGCTTTGTGCAAACAATTTATTTATTTTTTTTTAATATTTCATTTACAGCAATGAGCAATATAGAGGTATTTTGTCAACCTGCCTTACACGATTTTTATATTGACTTTTATTCGTTATTATATGTATAGTAGGCCTACATACGAAAATTTAAGGTACATTCTAATATATTTCTGTGATTATGTTATGAATTTTAAATCCATACTCTGATTATGGAGGAATGTAATCACTGCGGACATACGAATACCAACCGAATCGAATTCTTTTTACAATCAATAAATCTAATGGAAAATGGCATTTGATATTCGAGAATTCTTTCAATACTTCCTTTATATCCAGAATGTGACCCATATTGAACATATTTAGAAACCCTGCTTCTTTCTTTTGAACATCATTTAATATTGTTTCTAATCTTTCGGTAATTAATTTTATTAACAATTTGAATAAGACTGCTTAGAGAGTAATTATTGGTTTTTTAAATCTCTAAATCTCCATGGTTGCTTTTTAAATAGTAAGATGACTACTGCATTCTTTGAGCCTTAAGGTACATGTTTAAGATGTATGTTTGGTAAATAATTTAGCAGTATTGCAGGATATCGAACACTGATGCTTATTCAATGAGAACAACATACGCTTCCTGTAAAACTGTAGCTCTTTCAGAGTCAATATTGATGCAAGGAACTGACGAAGATGTTACAGGAACGAGAAAGCGAACGACCGATCATAAAACTTTATTAAATTATAACTACCCACTAAAAATACAAAAGATAACAAAATTAAAGCTATTCTAATTTCATACGAAATTGTTTGAGCAACGTAGTTCTTCCATCCTGGAGTAGCACTACTATACTAATCCAGAAAGGTGTCAATGAGATATGACAGCCCCCCCTCCAATAACAATCAAAATGCGTGAATAAACTAAGGTCGTACTACATCATCCTGGGGCGTCTAAGAAAAATAACTCCACTTATTGCGTTCATAATTCTAACTACTATTAACTTTTGTTCTTCATTTAGATTATTGTACATATCACTTCGTTCTCATTGTATGCGGGTTTATTATACAGTGACGTACTTGGTACTAGACGACCGACTCCCTTGCACTCCAAACCTTTAGTTCTTAGAATGTGATATAGGGCTATAAAGCCGCATTTTCAGCTGCATATCCATAAAGCCTTTCCATAAATTTTATCACAAGAATTTTTAAATTTATACATAAATCGTACAGTGAAATTGGCTCACAGAATCAACAAATGTATGTAAACAGTTCTCTCTGTTGACGTGGCATTTCCTTCAAGAAATTACCCACTCCGTATCATCTTCAAGTAGTCCAAGTGCAAGAGCTGTTTCTTTGAATATTTGATAGGTTATACAATTTTAGCTGCTCAGACCTGTAAAAGATATAGTTTCTTTAATCAAATATACTATATTATTATATTAGTTAAATTATGTCACCTTCCTCACCAATAAACAGAAATACAGTGTACTCTCCTAAGTTCGACTGAAGAGAATTGAAAGTTCAGTCCAATAAGGATAGTAGGCGTGGCAGGTGAAATGAATACAAATTCTTATTGGTTATCCATCAACGAATACAGTACTGTACTTGCATTTCCTGCCCGCCCCGAAACTTGTGTATGCGCTCCTAGTACCACAGTGGGTTTCGACAGTTCCGTCTCACAAACGGCACAATTCTCAAATAGAAAAAGAAGAGTTCATTAATTATTTAAATCAGTGATTAAATGTGGATGTCCTAATCAATACAATATTCTGTTTTCCTTTAACAAAAGTATCAGTACAAGACACAGAACCAATTCCCAATCAAATGGCAAAACCGTTTCTAAGTGCCCGTATACGGTCGTGTCTAATTCTTCTACGTAAGCAGTCGAAATATAGGATGTCGAACTTGTTTTCTGGCGAACTTAAGAGCCCACACTTTACTAAATAAAAATAATAATACGTCTGCGAAATGTTTATACTATGCTACTGCTTGAAATCCAAAGTAATCATTTGATGTAAGCAGTAACATGCCTATGTTAAGCTTATATCGTTTATGATCGTTTGGAACAACACCGTACATTCTTCCAATTAGAATACTTTGCTAGTCCGTCTTTTCCGTGGAACTTATTTAATTTCATTTATCTTCTAACAATCTCTGTTGCTTGTCTATGAGTAAATTTGATCAAATCGTACCTACTGTAAATATGGTAAGAAAATAAGCTGTATTGACAGAAGACAAATATTTACAAAATAATTTTGTAATACCAAAAAAGTTCGGTTCGGTTCGATATTAACTCCCCATGGCTATAATTGCCTCTTAATAAATTTAATGGCCTATTATATTACTTTAAATTTGAATGCAATCTATGCTAAACAGTTTATATTCATATAGATTTACCCGAACAATTAAATAGTAGCGATTGAAGTTTCGGTTGAGCTTGTATATCATTATCTTGCTGTGGAAAGTTGCTTATTTGTTACGTCCAGAAAAATGTACTCTGTAAATGATTGGAGAGGTCACATAGCAACTCTTACGATCGTTACAAGTACTTGGTGGGTCATGACTAACTATCGTCATTTGTTGATAATATGTTTTATTACATTTTAAAGTTTTAAACCATACAAGTAAACTGTTTTGAGGTTTTATCGTTTCTGTAACATTCTTCACTTAATAACGGATCGAATGAAACACTTATTACCATCATAGGTATTATGGTGTCCTTAAAGTTTTACGTAAGAAACGAAATTATAGAATATATGTTTATCTAGATTGATAATCCAATTTTAAATCCTCAGTGTGTGTTTCACAGTTCATATAAAATCAATGTCGTACCTAAATTTATATTCATATACCATTTACATATTCTACAGAGTGAATAAAAAGTCTGAAATCATATAAATATCTTCAATATGTTTTATTTTCGATTACTACTGATGTCACCAGTATTTGTAAGACCAAATGCTCTACCAGTGACACATTCGATTCTAGCCTTCAGCTATCTCAAAAGCCGCCATTTTGAATGCAACTTTGAAATTTTTAAAGTATAGGGGGTCATGTAGGTATTCCAAAGCATGTGAAATTTTCTGACAAACCATGGTGCAATCCGTTTTGAGGCATCTCTAATTGTTTTCAAGTTATTTAAAGATAACTGTAATAATGACACAAACATTAGTTAATGTATCTACAGATATTTTGTAACATGGTACAGTACTAAGAAGGCTTTGGAAAAAGTGCTTTTATGCAATTCTGGTAAATAACTTCTCCTGCTTTACTGTTTGTTAAGCTGTGTTAGTTTCAATGCATTGTTGGTGATTATTTGAAGCTTTCCTATAACAAATTTCTTGATTTTCGTGATGGAATTATCGAAAGAGGAAAGAATTTATATCATTCTTCTTTCTGATAGGTTAAGCCACAGAAATGTTGCAGCAGACTGATCGAACAGTTCTCTGGACATTGGATTGGTCGACGTGGACCAGTAGAATAGTCGGTCAAGTCTCCAGATTTCACACCCGTTGATTTTTTCCTTTGCGGTTACATAAAGAGCTTGATATATGAAGAGAAAATTGAGAATGTGAATAGAATATTTTGTAGCATTTCCGGAGTGATAGATGATACGGTTCTTTGAATATTCCACATTCTCAATTTTCTCTTCATCCTATCAAGCTCTTCATGTAACCCCAAAAGAAAACATCACGGGGTGTTAAATCTGGAAACCTGGCCGACCATTCTACTGGTCCACGTCGACCAATCCAATGTCCAAGGACCTGTTCGTCCAGTCTGCTGCAACATTTCTGTGGCTTAACCTACCAGAATGAAGAATAATATCAATTCTTTCCTCTTTCGATAATGCCATCACTAAAATCAAGAAGTTTGTTATAGGAAAGCTTGAAATAATCACAATAATGCATTGAAACTAACACAGGTTAACAAAACAGTAAAGCAGGAAAAGTTAATTATCAGAATTGCATAAAAACATCTTTTCCAAAGGCTCCTTTGTACCGTACCATGTTACAAAATATCTGTAGATGCGGTAACTAATGTTCGTGTCATTCTTACAGTTATCTTTAAATAACTTCAAAACGATTAGGGATTCTATCTCAAAACGGATTGCACCATTTTTCTCAGAAAATGTCACATGATGTTGAGTACCTATATCACCCCCTTTCCATTTAAAATTTCAAAGTTGGTGTGGGAGTGAATTACTTTCAAAAACTCAGGTAAAATAAAAATTTAAGTAAAAATAAAATGATATCCCTGTATTTCACAAGGTACTTTTTCTGATAAATCCAACTTTTTGCGGATATGAAGCAGATTTTATGTTGTTACACTTAACATATGTATTTGATTGAAAGTCAAGTAGAGCTTTCATAAAAGTGGCTGTGAAAGGATGTGGAGAGTAGAAAGCATTGGCAAGGTGTGAGTGAAAGGATTAACAAACATTTGTAGTTTTGATCAGTGCAGTAGAAAAATCAGCCCATATTGTAAGTAAGAATGAATGTTAAATGTTATGTTTTATTTAACGACGCTCGCAACTGCAGAGGTTATATCAGCGTTGCCGGATGTGCCGGAATTTTGTCCCGCAGGAGTTCTTTTACATGCCAGTAAATCTACTGATATGAGCCTGTCGCATTTAAGCACACTTAAGAAGAATGAAGAAAATAGAAATAATTAAGTGTTCGTAAAACATTCTTCAAATTTTGCAAATCGTTGATCATTCGGCGCGATTAGCAGCATATCGAAGACGAAACATTCTTCGATCTCAGATGGATCTAAGTACACAAGGCCAAAACTTATTTTTTCATAAGGCAATACTTTGTTATAGCATTATGAATAGCCTTTTCAAAATATACTACCTCTGTAATAGGTTTCAAAAACAAATTATGTTTACTACAAAAGTCTGTGACTGCCAGAAAGTACTTCTCGTAGGTATTTTCTACTTAATTTTTTAGTAAATAGAACATTAAAGTGATGTAGTATCCATTAAAATGACCATGACTAATATACGCAATACAGAAACGCAGCAATGCCGCAACACTAACAACCATACATCGCCATGTTTCGCAGGGTTGCTAATAATCGGAGCATGAGAATTGATTTACCCCATGAAAATTTCACTCAGTCGTATATACGAGTAGTGGATGCATGTGAATTGGAACTGGAAATATATTTAAGCCGGGGACGAGACGGGTTCCTGGAGTAACGAAAGATATTTCAATTGGGAACGAGACAGATTGTTTATTTACAGACCGAGGACGAGGGGCGCTTCACAGCCGACCGCCCGACCACCCGCCCGCCCATCAATCCATCCACCCATCCACCTATCCAGATCTATCCATCCACCCATCCACCTATCCAGATCTATCCATCCACCCATCCACCTATCCAGATCTATCCATCCACCCATCCACCTATCCAGATCTATCTATCTATCTATCTATCTATCTATCTATCTATCTATCTATCTATCTATCTATCTATCTATCTATCTATCTATCTATCTATCTATCTATCTATCTATCTATCTATCTATCTATCTATCTATCTATCTATCTATCTATCTATCTATCTATCTATCTATCTATCTATCTATCTATCTATCTATCTATCTATCTATCTATCTATCTATCTATCTATCTATCTATCTATCTATCTATCTATCTATCTATCTATCTATCTATCTATCTATCTATCTATCTATCTATCTATCTATCTATCTATCTATCTATCTATCTATCTATCTATCTATCTATCTATCTATCTATCTATCTATCTATCTATCTATCTATCTATCTATCTATCTATCTATCTATCTATCTATCTATCTATCTATCTATCTATCTATCTATCTATCTATCTATCTATCTATCTATCTGTATGTCTATGTACCTACCTACCTACCTGCGTACCTACCTACCTACCTACCTACCTACGTATCTACCTATCTATCTATTCATTTTCAATTAATTTATTTTTATCTATTTCATTTTATTTATTTATATCTTCGTTTATCCGGCCAGCCAGCCATCCATTTATTTATTTACTTATCCACTCAGTATCGTGAAGAAAAAGCTTTCAGGCACACATATTCAAATGGGAGGATTCAGCTTTAATTCAGAGAGCTGACAACATGATTCCAAGCAGATTTTTATTTTTTAATGGACATAGAATTTACGGAACAGAATGCCTCAGTTTTTTTTTGTTATTCTTCTCTACAATCTTGAGAGTTTTTATCAATAACTTTAGTGTTGAAATTGTAAGTCAATTAAAGACTTAGAAATAAAATTAATCACCATCTTTCCATCTACTATTTTTAAAATAAACAACACATAATATTGTATTACATGTAAATATATAATCCTATTATTATGGAATTTGCTCTGTAAAAGAAACATATCACATGTAAATCATTTAAAGTATTACCACAGTCTAGTATATACAGTCAAGAAGCTTGATTTGTTGAGGATACTAGGAACAATAGACTGTGCTTTACTATTTTGCATTGTCTGTAATGAGGCGATAGTAGCGATTCTAGTGGTTAGCAACTATCTATGGATGCATATTTACTACGTTTTGAGCTTCGTGACTGTATATACTAGCCTGTGTTATTACTTTCACCATTACGTTGCGCACTCTTGGGTGTAAATTTCAATTTTAAAAAAGATTTAGTGTTAGATACAAAAATTATAGAGATATTTGCATCAAAATATCTTAATAGAGAACCATTAATTTCGGGAACTAAGTGCCTAGGTGGAGTTGCGTTTGTGTATGCTTTCCAAGACAACACATCTCTGACATCTATATTAATGTAGTTGTGCTTTGAATGCAAGCAGAAATCCAGCTTCATGAACTCCCCTTTTAAGTTTCAAATTATTAACACTGTTTTCCTCCCTTTCTACTATATCACACCCTTATTGCGGTAAATTTATAATTCTTTAGAGCATTCTCAGAACATCCCTTCAAGAGTTCTCTGGTGTGTGACGCTCTAAAATTCACCCTCCGTACTTTCTCTTCAGTTAACTTTACTACACTTAATACTCTAACACCCCATGTTTAACAACCTTTGCCTGCAAAACAAACTTCATAAACATTACTTCGTGTAAAAATTTAAACCATCTCCTCTCCCTTCTCCCTTAAGGTTTGGTGGAGTAACATCAAGCCGCAGAATGATTATGAGTGTTATAGCAAAATGGCGTTGTGTAAATATTTGACTGGGTGTTGGGCTAGGATAACGTTTCATTGCTGTGTGAGGAGCACAGGGCGAGGTGATGCGTTTTTAATACGATGATTTAAATGCTGAACATTCTGCAGCTGCTTCCTTGGCTTTTGGTACTGTAAAACAAAATTAGTATTGTTGGGATAAGGATTTTAGTGCAGTGGTGTAAGAAAAACAGACTGTTAGCAATAAAGCAGGTTGTAAATGATGAAAAGGCTGTGTCTACATATGTTCCTATATTATTATACCGATGCCATGTGTACAGTGTTTAACCTTCGGCATTCATTCATAGCGTTCTGTCCAAGGGCAGGTCTTTCACTGCAAACCCAGCATTCTTCAGTCTTTCCTATTTTTTGCCTTCCTCTTTGTCTCCTCATATGATCCATATATCTTAATGTCATCTATCATCTGATACCTTCTTCTGCCCCGAACTCTTCTCCCGTTCACCATTCCTTCCAGTTCACCCTTCAGAAGGCAGTTTCTTCTCAACCACCGACCCAAATAATTCATTTTCCTTCTTATGATCAGTTTCTCGCAGCAAAGAGCAAAGAGTTTGCAATGCATTAGTACTTTGTTATGATGTTGTCATAGTGTCTATGTTATTTAATGCATACGACTTACGATAGGCTATTAATTAACTTAATAACTATTAGAGTAATATAATATATAAGAGAAGAGAATGAATGATCGAAATAAAGAACAAACCAAATAAATTGTTATGATGTGTCTCAGTGAAACGTACAGCAGAGACAATATAGGCAGTTTCTGTCTGATGCTTTTCCAATTCACTGTGGGCTAAAGCAAGGACATGCACTATCACCTTTACTTTTTAACTTTGCTCTAGAGTATGCCATTAGGAAAGTCCAGGATAACAGAGAGGGTTTGGAATTGAACGGGTTACATCAGCTGCTTGTCTATGCGGATGACGTGAATATGTTAGGAGAAAATCCACAAACGATTACGGAAAACACGGGAATTTTACTGGAAGCAAGTAAAGAGATAGGTTTGGAAGTAAATCCCGAAAAGACAAAGTATACGATTATGTCTCGTGACGAGAATATTGTACGAAATGAAATATAAAAATTGGAAATTTATCCTTTGAAGAGGTGGAAAAATTCAAGTACCTTGGAGCAACAGTAACAAATATAAATGGCACTCGGGAGGAAATTAAACACAGAATAAATATGGGAAATTCCTATTATTATTCGGTTGAGAAGCTTTTGCCACCAAGTCTGCTGTCAAAATATCTGAGGGATGAAGTTACAGGAGAATGGAGAAAGTTACACAACACAGACTTCTCGCATTTTATTCTTCACCTGACATAATTAGGAATTTTAAATCCAGACTTCTGAGATGGCGAGGGCATGTAGCACGTATGGACGAATCCAGAAATGCAGAGAGTGTTAGTTGGAGAGGCCAGAGGGAAAATTACCTTTGAGGAGGCCGAGACGTAGATGGGAAGATAATATTAAAATGGATTTGAGGAAGGTAGGATATGATGATAGAGACTGGATTAATCTTGCTCAGGATAGAGACCAATGGAGGGTTTATGTGAGGGCGGCAGTGAACCTCCGGGTTCCTTAAATGCCAGTAAGTAATTAAGTAATAGCTATTTAAATCAAGCCTTTAATGAGTATAAATTCTTAAGGAAAAATATTAATAAGCTCTAGGTGGTTTGATACAATTAATGCAGAATGTAACCAGTGTGTTTGAAAGCATTCATTTCCTTGCATGGGAGCTCTTACAAGAGCGTTCAGGTACTACAGAACTCTCTCAAGTCTACAGGTATGCTACCTAAAGATCAACGAGGCAAACATCATAATCATCATAACAAAAAATCTGATATTTTCGAAAGTGTGCTCACAGACATTAAATCATTCAAGGAACGAAAAAGCCATTATGATCAGTCAAAAAGTGATCGAATATATCTTCCCGACAATATCAACATAAAAAATTATGAAATATATATTTCACAAGGTCGTTCCGATGTGTCTTACGAATACTAAGGAAATATTTTCAACACCAGATTTAACATAATTATCATTTGGATATCCACGTCGTTACACTTGCAGTAGACCTACATGTGACAAGTTTCAAGCTGATCTCAAAGTTTATGAAAATAAACTCTCTGATAACATTGTGCCTTTTCTTCCTGTACGTGAACGTATACTATACACGCGTATAGTAGAATGACACTGTATTTGTTTTGTTTCTGTGTTTACGTACCAGCTAGGTTCGGTCTGCCTTCTAAACTTCATGTAACAATGGCATATGACGCTGAATGTTCCGGCAACTCTATTAATACTTTATATGTATGTATATGTATATATATATATATCACATACCGACACAAAGTTAATTCTTTAACATTATAATAATAATATTCAAAACACTTCCAAGAAGATATATTATATTTTTCCTCTTTCTGAGACAGCTTAGAAAGGGTTTAATTAAAATTTGAAAATAACATGATTGAGCCCTTCTTCTACATCACTGTTATTTTAGAAACAATACTCCGCTTAAAATGTTGTAAAATTTCTGACAAAGTAGAAGAAATCTGCTATGGAAAATAATTATTAAAAATGATTTTCTGCATCATCTTGTAAGGAATTTTACTATGTTATATTAATATTATGCACATTTAAAGGACAGAATTAAAATTCGTTCAATCATTCATTATCATAATTAGAGCCCGGATGTTTAAGCATTTACAACAGTTAAAATAGGCAGGCAATAGAAACGTAAAAATGGCACAACTAAATTTTTTAAAAAGATATTATACATTTTAAAAGCCATTTTGCAATAAATTTAAATTATATCAACATAACTCATTTTACTTCGTACTTGACACATATTGACTTATAAAATACTCTTTTTTCGTGATTAACTATCTTTTCACAAACCTTACATAACAAAACTGTTCCATCAGTTGAAAACACATGGGCATCAAATTCACTAACGTAAGCATGAAGTTTATTTTCCAATGGTTTATTGAATTTAGACATTCCAGCTAACCGATCTTAAACCTTCTGTCACCCGACTAGAGACGGGAACGATATATCGGTTTTTACGAAATACCGATATTTTCGTTTCGATAAAGCGAGATATCGATATCGAAATTTTGATTCACTATATCGGTTTTCTAATAAATGTATCGATATTTTGTGGAATTTTTATCATTATCAACAACAAAATCCACACTAGACAACTCCGATAATTCCTGAGAGATGGCGCTACTGAAGATGGATAGTTACATAATTGTGCAATTTCACTCAATACCTTGTTCTAATTGGCTGGATTGGAATTCGAATTCAAACTATTTAATATGCAGCTCCAAATTCAAAACTAGCCTGTGCGAACGTAAGACAGACGGGAGGTTTATCTACAACTGTTTTAATAGTGTTATTAATGTTCTCCAAGGCAGGAGCAACTCCCACTCTGAAGGGAACCGTCTGACCTCAAAACGGATATCAAAACTTTTATTTCTATATTCTGAAGTGGAAAGAGAAACAAGGATTTAATACCGATGTGACATTTGTTTACGTCTATGATTTCTATTCACTTCACAACCTAGTGCTGACATTGTTTTCTTATATCTTTTAGTGCATAAAAATTCTATCCCTATAATCATCACCATTGTTGTTTTGAATGTTTGAGTGTAACAATAACTTGCAATGGGAACTTAATATAGAAGGGTTGTATCAAATCAACTGTGAAATTTGTTAAAAATTGTAACATTCTAATTACGGTTTACTTACATTAAAATAATTACAAGTTCTGTTTACTTACATTTAAAAATGATTACGTTGTTAAGTAGAAAAGAACATTATATCTGTGCCCTGGATTGAATCCTATATAACATTAGAATAATTGAATCATGTTTCAATATCAAATACTCAACTATGTAGAGTTCACTTAACTCTTTCCCACTATATCATTTTAAGCTCCCTTGCCTCCACCATAATTTTTATTTAGGTTAGGACTTATATCATATGGTATTCAAAATGTATTGCTTATTGTTATAATTTTACAGTTGTGCTTTTATCTGTTATGATTTTAATTTCAATGATAATAATTAATATTAAAATTGAAGTACTTTTATTGTCATACAGTAAATGTACGCCTGAAAATGCAATTTTCTTATGGAATAGCGATATATCGATATATTTTATGCGATATATATTGTTTATAGAAATTAAGTTTGCAATATATTGCAATATCAATATATCGGTATTTAATTTATTTCCTCCATCACTACACCCGACAATAACTTACTGTTTCTCACTCAAATTTCTTTATCCTACAATAATAAACACGTGTAGCACAACATTGTAACAGTAAGATTTGAAAATGTGAAAGCAAACAATTGAAAATTCTACTTGATAACTTCTAAGAGAACGGGTTTAATATTTAAAATTACAAAGGTGGTTGTTTGTATCGTGAAGACATGACATTACATTTTATTATTTGTGGACTGTTGATCATTATTCATATTACCGCCAATATTATTGAAGCACGATTATTAGCAGATGAAGCACCGAAATAAATTACTTTTATGCTCGACCATGACGAAATGTAGTAATTATACACCTGGTAGCAGTCCTTTAATGCATGTCATTAAAAAATCGAAAAAAAAAAATCGAAGGAGAATTGGGAGGAAAATTTAAAAGGTACGCAAAACGCGTCCTTGCAAGGGGTTGGGGGCTGTACAAAACTAAATATGTGAGCTCCAAGCCTGTTGGCCACTAGTCTCACTCCGGGTTACGCTGCTCCCCTGAAGGAGCTCTAGAAAATTTTGAAGGGGAAGCCGAAATTGGACGTAACCTCTTAGGTACCACATACGCGAGGGGGGCTGAGATTGATCAATTGATCACGGAACGGGGCGAGGAGGATTTGGCTGGTGTTTGCCGTTAGGATGGCAAGACGCCGTCATCTGTTGTTCGATGACAAAGCAGGTGAAGGCCGTCGGAAGAAGCGCCGTGAAATCTAATCTGCAATTTGAGAGGTCCCTGTCCTTTCAATTTGCGACTTATTGAGTGACCTCGTATATTTAATAGACTATTAATATTATCTGAACTAGGGCATACATCATTTATAATAAAGGTGGAATATATATGGGGAAGGGCATATAGGTCCGTGGCCCATTTCTTATAGGGCTCATCCCGACATTTGTCTTACGCCTGAGGAAAACCACGGAATACCTTAGGCGAGATGAGTTGTCTCATGTATAGGAGACTACCCAATTTGGCTATTATGTAGGAGGTGAATGTTATCATGAGCCTTGTTGATCGTCTCAATTTTGAGACAAGCCATTTGGCTATATGATGGCTCAATTACGAAGAGGGGGGACAGAAGTAATTAGTTAATTAATTTAAGTAATTGGGAAGATTAATGGGGATATGGGTGCAGGTCCGTGGCCCATTTCTTTTAGGGCTCATCCCGACATTTGTCTTAGCGCCTTAGGAAAACCACGGAAAAACCTTAGGCAGGATGAGTTGTCTCAATATCAGAGACTAGCCAGTTGGCTGTTAGGTTGAATGACTCTATGAATCGATGGATATATACTAGCCAATTGGCTCTATTATAGTTCCATCGATCAACAAAAGTAGATAATGTTAGGGAAGGATTTTGTTTAGCCCAGTTAAGACAAGGTCATTTTACAGCGGTTGCACTATCCAAGGAGTCTCATGAAGTTGAGTCGTGGCTACCAAAACCTGGGAGTAACGCCAGCCTCCCTGTCCTCCTGTCTCAATAGTATAGCTAATGGACCTGTCTGGTGTCTACGCCGTAACCTAGGATCATACTGGCCGAGGCCAGATATGAGCGGGTTGGGGTTAGCACGAGCTTCCGCATACAGGTTCCTAGCCAGTCGAGCAATGAACTCGTCTATGGTTGGCAACTCTAGTTCATCATGGAACTTTCTTCTCGAGGCGACTCGGGGGAGATGGGTAATGAGTCGAATCACCTGGTTTTGGACAACTTGGAGTTTACGGAGATGGGACACTGCCGCAAACCCCCATGCGGGTGCGGCATAGGTAATGACAGAGCAAATGAGGGCCTTATACATGGTAAGTCCTACCCTCAGGTTGTCAGGAGGTAAGGCTGTCAGAATGGGATAGTGTCTAACTATCAGCCCGTTGGCCTTACGAAGAAGGGATTGGATGTGATCTCGGAAGTTGAGATGAGAGTCCATAATGATCCCTAAATATTTAATTTGGTTCATCCACGGCATTTCTCGTCCGAAAAGTGTGGGTGGTGGTGGTATGTCTTCGAGCCTCGCTCTTAGTGAAAAGAGTATGGCCTGACATTTCTCTACATTGACCTTGATTCTCCAGTCGTGGAACCACGGCTGGAGGTGATCTAAGATCGACTGCAATCTACGGGACGCTAATCTATAGGTTTTGCCCATCGCCAAGAGGGCAGTGTCGTCTGCATAGATATACAGATGACTACTTCTGCCGTGGATATAGCGAAACGGGAGGTCATTAATGAATATATTGAAAAGTATGGGCCCGATAATGGAACCCTGTGGGACTCCTGCGTGAATTTCACGGGGGGGGGGGGGTGGAGAAACTAGTGCCTACACGGGTTTTGAATGTACGGCCTCGGAGGTAGTTAGAAATGAGGCGTATCATTCCATCTGGGACTCCCATGCCCAGTAACTTAACGAGGAGTCCCTCATGCCAAACCTTGTCGAATGCTCGCTCGATGTCCAGGTAAGCTGCAGCTACTACACGCTTCGTGCTCATAGCCCAGGTAATGTCCTCCGTCATGCGGAGTGCCTGGAGTGTAGTGGAACGACCAGGGTGAAAACCGAATTGCTCGTTCCTGATTTGGGGCAATACTACTTCAGTGAGGCGTCTATGTATGACCCGCTCCGCCAGTTTGCTGAGACATTAAAAAAGTACACCTACTCATTAAAGTACAGGTGTTCAGCCAATGACAAGTCAGCTTACAGGTGTTCAGCCAATGACAAGTCAGCTTTGTACCGTTATAGAACCGCAAGTATCGATTATTCTCGGATATGCAATCGAAAGAGAATTAGCGAAAAGTCACGGAGGCTGGAAATCCAATACTGTCGCAGAAGGTTATGTTTTGTTACTATAATAATTAGCGTTAATTGTAAATAATATTCAAATAAATTCAATTTGTCATCTCGTTTTTCAATGTCTAATTTAATTTCAATGTTATATCTAAGTTAATATTTAGTTTACTCTGTAGGTTCTTATAGGCTATCAAAGTCAATGTGGACATCTGTTCCTCGGAAAAAATCAATACTTTCGCGTCTGCACACATCTCACAATTTAAAAGGTATTGCTGAAGGTCAGTTAGTTACAAATAAAATGAATAATTTCAAGTTAGAAATATGGTCGAGCATAAAAAGTCGTATGAAACTCGCCTATAATGGTAATTAAGAAGCTCGTATGAAAATTATGAAACTCGCTTGCGCTCGTTTCATAAACATCCATACTCGCTTCTTAATTACTATCATTATAGGCTCGTTGCATAATGTATTATTATTTACTATTGTAGTAAAGTGAGTCATTTTTTTACATTTAAATTACATATATATTACATTATAATTAATTAGAAAATTGCAAATAAACAACAAAATTCTGCTTTAAAATGATAAAAAAGACATTTATTATTGAATTAGTAAGAAACACCTTTAAAAGGCAAAATGGGCAAGATAAAAATTTCCCTATCACTTTGAATTACCCCAAATCACATTTATATCTATGAAAATGATTTACTCCTACCCAGCAAAAAAAGCCTTTTGCCAAACACCCGGGCTGTAGTCATAATACACTGCTCTCTTAAATTGACTAAGCATATTGTAAATTAAATCAATTGTTTTTCCAAAACACACTATGAAATGTTTCTTATAAAACAGTTTTTATCACGAAAAGTAAGCAAAAAGGAACAAAATTGTATTAAACTGATTTGTTTGAAATATCTCAAAGAATAACCCATTGAAATTAATAACATTAGGCCTACTTACGGTTCACCCTAAAAAATGTAATAGATGTGTGTTTGCTATGGTTAGCTCTTTGCGGCTTAAAATCGTACCTAACAGGTCAGGTCCATCTTTCAGTTCTTATCTTCAAAATGTTTGTAGGTTTCTTCAGTAAAGTGAGTGAAGTACTTCGTCTGCCGGCTTGGAAAACACATTCTTCTTCCCCGCAACCTTAAACCCCCCTTACAAAACGGTCTTTTAGTTGTTACCTACTCCCGTATACTGTACACCTCTTCTTCCCACTCTTCCTTCCCCTCCTCCTTCGCCACCTCTCCAGACCCTGCTCATCCTCGTCACAATGAATATAATATAATCATCTGTGTAACTTTTGCACATACTACATGTCATGTGGGACAAGAGTGTTTCAAGTGGCCTCCATGACATATTGAATATACCTAGGTATAAAATGGCAAAGTGTATCACGTGTGTGTGCTGAATGACTTGTGTCTTTTGTTATGTGTGCCGTACACAATGTGCCATATATAACATCCGTGACATTACAATGACTTGTGTAACGAATAACTAAGTCATGCATCGTATATAGGCTGTCATGTTATTTTATATTTCATTGATAACATGAATAGGCCTATTTTAAGTTTGTGCCGCTTTATATTATGTTCGACGTGTATCAAAACAGCATGACGTGTGTCATGTTATATTCAAGGTGTTAAAAAAAAGTATCCAATATTTTAGGAGGTGATAGAATGCATCAAAACAAGAAAATAATGTCTAATAAACATGGGTCCTACAACAGATTCTTTCTGAGATCTGAACACTTGTTCATAGGAGGTGCTCAATGTGACGTCCATTCACAGCAATGCATTTCTCTGCTATACATTGCAGCAGACTATCAGATAATCGTAGCGTAGTTGACACTCCTGACATAGAATAATGATGCGTCGCAAGGAATACTGAAAACAAAAGTCTGATCGTGGATATGAGCGGGATTCAGCAGAGATGGTGTTGTGAATTTTCCTAGTCAGCATGTGTAGGCTGATTAAAATCACCATGCACTTGAAGAAACAAAGCATAAGCACCGATTCTCAATCAACTTATCGGCAGGTGTTCTTGGTGAAAGATTAATAGGGCCATACGTGCTATCATAGAGATTAACAGGGGATCGTTATCAGGACTTCCTCATTAACGTATTAAAACAAATTTCAAAGACTTCGTGATTCCTTACGCCGAAGGACAGAGGAATGCATTGCCATGAATGGACGTCACATTGAACACCTTCTATGAACAAGTGTTCAGATTTCAGAAAGTACCGTATGTGTTGTAGGACCCATTTCATTAGAAATTATTTTCTTGTTTTGATGCCTACTATAGAGAATTTCACGTTAAGGAAAAAGCATTGGTTTTATGGGCCTTGCCCAATATATTGTACAACCTATGTGGTAGAAAGGCGTTTCTATGGTAACTGGTCATTTGATGGAATAACCTCATATGCTCAATGCTTTTTTCTTAACGTGAAATCCTCTATAGAACCTCCTAAAATATTGGATACTATTTTTAACACTCTGTATAATTATTTATACGGGACATACGTGTTTTACGGTAAATGTTACGTGTGATGATGTGTAATGTGTCATGTGACGTATCATATAGCCTATAATATTATAAAATACAAAGAATTTTGTGTCGTTCGTAACGTGTAAACTGCGTTTTCAGTTCATTACGTGTTGAGATTCACATCAGATCCACACGCCACATGGTATTGTGAGTGTATGTCTCTAATGTCTGCCTCTCTTCGAATATTTTTCTTTTTGTACATTTAGTGTACGGTAACTCAGTACCTTCATAATAAAATTAATAGTAGTTGCCCAGGTAGAAGCCGAGATTACCGCGAGCCTGTTACAGCGAGTGACTACAGTTGAATACCCGAGTATGAATACGGTAGTCTATGTCGTCATTACGTCCGCCATTGTTTTCCCTTAACATTCCTTGCTTGGCGGATCTCCAGTTGGATTCAGTCAGGTCTCGAGATATATCGGATTTCTCGTGTTTTAATGCTTTCGAAGTCGAATGAAGCTATGGAATATAAATTAAAATTACGTACATTGCGGCAATACACCACGCCGAACTGTTGTTGAGATATATTACATTAAATTTGTCATATGGCTACTTGGATTTCGTTACAATTATCATAAAATGGTAGATCGAAAATTTGGTATGCACTAATTAGAACGTCTAAGGGAACTAGAATTTCTCAGAAGAAAAGGCAATTTTTTTCACTAATGTCGGGTACTTGATTTTTTTAATTATTTATTTCATTTATTTAATACCAAGGTTTACACTACATTAGGCATTCCAGCCTGAAAGAGCAGACGCTCGTGCTCGGGTGCAGTTCAGTCTACTTACTCGTATATAAAATTGAAGAGTGTTAATTCAAAACAATAATATTAATATCTTATAGTAAAATACAGACCATGTAATGACATAAGCAAATATAGAAACTACTACGTACACGAGTATTGGGTTACAATTTTAAACTCGGGCCGTATTCATAGACATTCTTTGCGCGGGCTTCCGGTGGATAATCAGCGAACTAACGTTTTTCGTATTCATAAACCACTGTTAGCGATATGATGTGATATGAATCCTATACAAATAACCAATCGATAACCGGAGCTAGTTTAGCACGCTCGTAGCGCGGGCTAGCGAAATGTTTAGGAATAGCTTAAGGAAAGACAAAACAATTAAATAATTAATCTAATTTGTCTCTTAAATCTGTGTGTGTTCAGTGTACTTAGTTCAGGGTAAGCTCTAATTAATGCATTATAATATATTCTGGGTCAAAAATCCCTGCTGTGTTTTAATTCAGCAACTGTGTGGCATTTGAGGGTGTTTAGAAAGAAACTGTAGTTTTATTTCGTATGGTATTCATAAGGATAAAATTTAAATTTATTGCGATTTTTATGAAAGTAAATCAGCAACGTTTGTTTATAAATTTGTTCTAGATTTGATACACCAAATTCCTGAAAATTTAATTTCGTTCAGTAATCAAAAGATTTAAGTAGAAAAATTTTGATAATTCTTTTTTGGAGGAAATTTGTTCGACATTCACTTATATGAATGTCGAGTACTGGATTGTTCGTCATTCGTGGATATGAAATCAGTGCGAACCAATTTACCGACAGTGGAGGCTGGTCAGAGTTTTATTAGTGTGCAATCATACACAGTTTGTGCAGTAATAAACCAATATGTGCAATAATGAAACAAATTTTGTAAGTAATACAAATTTAAAAGACAACAACAGATACCAAGTGAAAGCATTGGTCTTATATTCATGGATATTTGTATTGTATAGGTTAAGTTACACACAGTTACAATAACCAGAAAAGTACAAGTAATGCAAAACACTATAGCATAATTATGCAAAATTGATGTAAGAAATTAACTCGTAACAGCCAACAGTATCTTGGAATTTTGGTATCGATTTGTGCAGTAATAAAAACTGCTTTAAAAACTCTGCAGTTGCTAATGTGCAGGTGGAAACGTGTTTTGTATTTCTATTAGTTGGTAATTAGAAACGTTTCACCAGGGCCGCAATTCAAGTACTGACTCTGACAGAATAATTATCTGGAATCCATATGGATATATTCTCGTGTAATTTTATACCTATGACGATTTAATATCTCTACTCACACACTGGATGTTTTAAAAAAATGTTCTAATCTGAGAGGCAAAGAGCGGGCTACCTAGAAAAACTAAAAATTAAGAGATTTTTATTTTTATTTTTTTTTCAATATGCTTCATTACTTAGTAACAGTGAAACAATATCTGGAGACTTTAGATCTGACAACAATGCAGGTCTAAATAAAAAAGAATAGCACAGAATAACATTGTTGTAAAATAGCATTTTATAATCACTAGAGCCCGGATTTTTATATAATTACATATAGCATTCCTTTACTTGTAGACTACTGAAAATGACAAATGTCGGCGATTTGTGGTTCTGATATGGTTATAGTTGAGATTAATTTTACATATTTTTATACAGTCTTAGTAATATTACATATTATAAAGTAAGGAATATAACATTTTTGTACATATCTAGACAGTTTTTGAGTTTTTAATTTTTGTATTAAGTCGTTTCATTTTTCAGAGTAAATTACTGAAATTTCTTTCATATAATATACTTGGAGATAAATGTTAACGTCCCTGTCGCATAACACCACCTGGAGGGCCGCTTTTGTTCTCACTATAGTACAAGATGCTGGTAAAGAGGGAGGGCTCGGAACCGACGTCGTTATGTTCTGTTCACAACTTCGAAAATACTTTAATTTCTAAAGCTGGCTTAAGAGAATAGTTCTTTTAAAAATATACATAAACATAAAACTGGAGATTCCAAACCTTTATCTGTAAAAAAAAAAAAAAAAAAAAAAAAAACCGTACTTCGGAGTGCCTCAACTCTATACATTTCCACTCAGAATCTGAGATGGCCAGTTCAGACAGTCATTTAACTTTGTTACAAATTGAAAGTAGGCTATTAGTGAGCGATTTGCATCGGGTGTTAGGCAAGTAAATATACCATTATGTGTGTGACACAAAAATATTTTTCTAGGAAATCTTAAGACACAATAAAAAGCATAGATTGTGACAGAGACAAGATATATCTGCGAGCTATACAATGGGGCGGAAATGGCAAATCGACTTTCCAGGTTGCATTCCCTCACTTCGACTGACCAATTAAATTGTTATGACATTTTTGTGAATTTAATGCATTAATAAATAATGATTTGAAATTACATATTTTATTAATATTACGTATTTAATTACATATTTCCCAGATATTTACTACATTTTAGCTACCTATTTTACTCTTTGATATTATATAAAAATCCGGGATCAAGTAATCACATTCTAATCTTTAAACATTTGGTGAAAATTTCACAGTTTCCATTCACCTTTATAAAATTTTAAGTTCTTATTCTTGTAGCACTTTATCTAAATTAGTGTAGAAATGCCATTAAGTGCAACTGACGCAGCAAAAATTGTAGCTACAATTATTGAAGGCGGAAGAAGCCAGCGATACGTTGCTGCAGCTCTCGGGATACCGCGATCATCCATACAGGGAGTGTTCCAGCGCTACAGGGAGACTGGAAGGTATTGTGGGTGACCTGGTTTGGGACGAAAAAGAGCAACAACAGCTCGCGATGAACGCTTTATCGTTCTGAACATGTTGAGAGATCGCCACTCTACTGCATTAGAGACACGGAACACCCTCCAGGAAGTGAGAAATGTCAATGTGAGCGAGAGAACGGTAAGATGAAGGCTCAATGAACTTGGTTTATACCCAAGGAGACCAGTAACAGGTCCAGAATTGCTCCCAGAACATCGTGTCGCACGATTACACTTTGCACGTAATCATGTCGATTAGATTCCGTAGCAATGAAGTCCTGTTCACGGACGAATTCAGATTTTGTCTACGATCTCCAGATAGACGTGAGCGGGTCTGGAAAAGACGAGGAGAACGCTACGCTGCCTGTACCAATTTCAGCTCTCGACTAGGTTTTCAGGGTGGATCAGTGATGGTATGGGCCGGTATTTCTTATGCAGCTCACACAGATCTCGTTTCCATTGCAGGAGGTTCTCTGACTGCACCTCGATACATTGAAGAGATTCTAAGGGAGTATGTTCTTCCCTATGCTCCATTTATCAAAAAAAAATACAGGACAACTCTTGTCCTCATACTGCAAGGTGTGTGAATCAGTACCTTTAGGAAGTTGGTATGAACAGAATGGAATGGCCAGAACTAAGTCCCGATATGAACCCAATAGAACACATCTGGAACTTCTTGGGAAAACGTGTTAGAAGTAATCTACCTCCACCCGGGAACCTCATCAGCTCCAGAATGTGCTCACAAAGAGTGGAACAGCATCGATCAGAATGACATCCAGAACTTAATTTCTGGGATGAATCGCCGGTTGGATGCTGTAATTAGAACAAGGGGAGGCTACACGTGTTATTAAAAACTCCTTCGTTACCATACAAACCACTGTTAGGGTCAGTAAACCTTTGAATAAAAAATTCTCACTTTTTCATTTTCATTAATTTCAGACTTTTTCTCGTATTATCAGTTCCATAATAAACTGATTTGCTAAAATATCCTAATTTTAAACATTATATAATTAACTCGGAATATATAAATGTACAAACTACTAGAAATCAATTCTATACGTGACAAATTTTAGACGGCCCGCATTTTTTGCATCTCAATGTATGTTACATTTAATCAATTCTCTCTAATAAAATTATTGTTTGTTTTTATAGATTTTAAGATTACTATATTTTATCACACAATTTATTTACGTTCATAAGGTTCAATGTCACCTGATAAAGGCGAAAGTACTTGTTGTTAATACTTGATTCTTCTACGTTGTTTCACATATTAAAGTGAATAAATTAAGATACTGACAGTCAATGAAGGCTCTTTTATATAATTAAATGAAGGGTTCAGAACCATAGTGGGCCAAGCGCCATTTACTAAAACAGTAGAAAACAAGGGTTAAAATTAAGTTATTACCATAATTCAATGGAAACATATAGCAAGTAATATAAAGTATACACATTAAAGCTAAATGATTTATGTATGTATGTAATTATTCACACTGCAGTGGGTATTTACCCGGTGGCAGTGGTAACTAATTACACTCAATAATGACAATAATAAACTTATCAATTAAAAATACAATTAATAATACTAATAATTAATACTAACAATAATTAATTAATTAATAATAATTAATAATAATAATAATAATAATAATAATAATAATAATAATAATAATAATAATAATAATATGTCAATCTTCATTAAACTATGGTACTCACTTAATTTTAACCCTTGCTTTTTCCGTTTTTAATCAATGGCGCTTGGCCCACTATGGCTCTGAACCCTTCAAATATTTACAAGGCCCACATACAACTTGTCGGCTCAATATTATGTTTTCGAAATTCAACATATTGAGATATTTTGCATTTTACATAGTTATTCAGGCTATTGAAGCTGAGACATTAGGCTGGAATTATCGAAACATGTAGGTACAGCTCCATCAAACATTAATTGTACTTATTCGTATATGAAAGTTTTTGATATGTAACAGATCTTATTTTAAAGTGTAAAAAAAATGTTTTTAAGATTTTAATATCATAAGGCCTATATCTAATACAACATATTTATAATACTCATATACTTAACACTGTAAAATTCTATTTAACTCCTTTTATCATAAAATATTAAGTTCGTAATGTAAAACATTAACTTTACTCTTTACTACATGACTGACAAAATACTATCTGGCCATCTGAAATTAAATAAAGAAAATCTTGAAGGCACGAACAAATTAATGCAGATTTCTTCATTCTGGCTTGATTTAATTTCACAGCTTTTCCTATATTCTCCTTCTGTTCTAATGCTCAACACTGTAAATATCGAAAACCGTTAGCGTATTTAAATTACCAAACTGTTGCTTAAGTCCACTGTTGAGAGTGCAATTGCATTCGAATACTCAATCACAGAAACTCTTCTCCACTCAAACACAGAAAGAGGCAAACAAACAGAAATATAAAGAGAGAAAATCATTGTTTGAGTTCTTATGATATAAATATAGGCCTACGAGTTTTTAAGACAAAAACTAAAAAAGGAGTTTAAATTTCTCTGTCTAGTTTAAAAAAGGTAAAAGTAGGCAAACTTAAAAAAAACTGTTTTTGGCGGTCTCAAGTAACGTTTTTAAAGCATGGAACGTGTAAATGCGAAATATTAAATAAGTTATAAACAGAAAAATAAGTTTTATCTAACAATATGCAGCCTATCCATAAGACTGTGTTGCTATGTCTTTCTTAGGCTATAATAAAGTACAGGGAAGCCACAAAGTCCCGTTACCCTTTTATAAATGTCCAATGTAGTTGTTTTTTGTGTATATTTCAGAGTGTTTGAAATAAACGATGGCAGATACGTCCAATTAAGTCTTGAAGAATATGTTATTGCAAGTTGTTGGGTGTATGAGAGAAATCAAACAGGAAAGACAATTGCAGAAAATCGTGCTGATTTTCGGGCGTGGTTTCAATGAGATCCTCCTGCGAAACAAACACCTGCCCATTATGCCATCGCAGTACGCGAATATCTTAATGAAGCTCTTCCTGGGCGTTGGGTTGGTCGTGGTTCTCCTGCGCTGCCGGCACCACTTGCCTGGCCACTACGAAGCCCAGATCTCACCACATGTGATAATTCCCTATGGGGGTTCACAAAACCGTTGAAATACCACTGATGAACTGAGAGATGCTGTGAGACAAGCTTTCACTCAAGTTACACCAGCAATGCTCCGAAAAATGTCGCACAGAACCTGGCGGCGTATTATCTTTTGGCATGAGAATGACGGTACACATACTGATGCCTTGGACAAGTATCTCAAGAAAACTCCTCTAAAGAACTGTTGTTCATTTTATTTCTTTAAGTTTAGGGGTTTATCTTGGTTATTATAGGGGGTAACGGGACATTGTGGCCTCCCTGTATATTGACAATGAAGAGTCAATTATACAGGTTGAACCGTAAGTAATGTCATTAATTTTAAGTGATTATTCTTTGAGATATTTCAAACAAAAAAGTTTAATAACATTTTGGTCGTTTTAATTCCTTTTCGAGAAGAAATATGTTTTATTTATTAAACATATTTTCATGCGTATTTTGGGAAAGATATAGAATTAATTCTCAATATTCCAAGTCAATTTAAGAGAGCGGTGTATTAAAATAATAAATGATTGGAAGAATTTTAGCTTTATCTTTTAAATGTGCAGAAATCTGATCCAAACAAATGTAATTTTTCTTTCTGCAAAGGAATTTAAAAACTTAATGAACTCTAACACGGTAAAGAAGTTAGAAATTTAATCAGTCATAAATTTCTCATGGAAATATGCCACACTTTCACCAATTTCTGTTCCTTAGTCACTGAACTAGTGTAGCCAGATTTCCGAAAAGCAAGGAATAAGCATAGTTGTTAGTATTTTTTTTTAAATTTCCAAGAAATCGGTTCATATCGTTGAAAAAATTGTAAAGGGACAAATCACTCCATAGTAATTTTTCTAATGATAACAGGGTAAAAGTCAAAATCGCAT
The DNA here is from genome assembly GCF_040183065.1 of Periplaneta americana. NCBI lineage: Eukaryota > Metazoa > Arthropoda > Insecta > Blattodea > Blattidae > Periplaneta > Periplaneta americana. The sequence goes on from NC_091130.1 coordinate 98,265,761, forward strand.
GGATAGTACTTATCGAGTAAAACAGTGATACCATTTAGAGGAAAATAATTATTTTTTTTAGAAATACATTCATTTGGACTAAACTGGTATTAGAATTTTACTTGTACTCTATCCAAGGAACAAGCTGCTAAAATGTACACAGTTAATTACATCCCAGTATAGGCTATGATGTAGTACTCTGCATGTATTTAAGGGAATTCGTATTGTTTTGTGATGCTGCGGTGTAACGTGGGAACGAGGTTGGAGTAATACCATTTCATTGTCGTCAGTGGCCAAATCAGATTTGCGAGTTTAAACACTGAGAACAATAGATTTTGGAGCGCGTTAATATTCTGCCTAGATTTACGGTACGTGAAAGAACCCTTACCATGATAGATCGCTTCAGAAAAAATTTGCCGAAAATTCTTCATTCACATTTAATTTCGTCGTGAAATAACTACTGTATTTAAATGCGTGATTAAAAATCCTACTAATCCTACCACTGCTACTGCTACTACTACCACCACTACCTCCACTACCACCACTATTACTACCAAGGACGCCCGCAGGATCCAATCTCAGTGGTAGCAAGATGGTTAGAAAATTGGAGAAAACTGATGGACGAAGAGAGAGAAAATCGAACAAGAAAAATAGCCAGTTCTGAAATATAAATTACCGTGCACGCATTCATAGTTTAAAGCACTCACTTTGTTGAATTGTTTACCGAGGGTTAGAGAGAACATGTATCGAATACATAGAAAAAAAAATATATATAAAAATGCGTAAAAGTAAAAATCTCAGTGGTAGCAATTGTTATCACTCGCTGCCACCTGTGGACTCCCTTGATTAGTAGTCTTACTGATATTCTTTTCATAAAACTAGGCACTTCGGACTAACCATCTCCAATTATTTTAGTACGAGTAGATGAAATTATTGGGGATAATCAGTGTGGTCTCAGGCGTAATAGATCGACTATTGATCAGATTTTTTTGTATTCGATAGATATTGCAGAAAAAATGGGAGTATAAGTGTACAGTACATCAGTTATTCATAGATTTCAAAAGGAAATTAAACGCAGAATAAATATGGGAAATACCTGTTATTATTTGGTTGAGAAGCTTTTATCATCTAGTCTGCTGTCAAAAAATCTGAAAGTTAGAATTTATAAAACAGTTATATTACCGGTTGTTCTGTATGGCTGTGAAACTTGGACTCTCACTCTGAGAGAGGAACAGAGATTGAGGGTTTTTAAGAATAAGGTTCTTAGGAAAATATTTGGGGCTAAGAGGAATGAAGTTACAGGAGAATGGAGAAAGTTACACAACGCAGAGCTGCATGCATTGTATCCTTCACCTGACATAATTAGGAACATTAAATCCAGACGTTTGAGATGGGCAGGGCATGTAGCACGTATGGGCGAATCCAGAAATGCATGTAGAGTGTTAGTTGGGAGGCCAGAGGGGGAAAAGACCTTTGCGGAGGCCGAGATGTAGATGGGAAGATAATATTAAAATGGATTTGAGGGAGGTGGGATATGATGATACAGAGTGGTTTAATCTTGCTCAGTATAGGGACCAATGGCGGGCTAATGTGAAGGCGGAAATGAACCTCCGGGTTCCTTAAAAGCCAATAAGTAAATAAGAATCAACATTTTAAATTAAATGAAATGATAACATAATCAAATATTTATGGAAAATAATTCACAGTTATGTGACACTGATGTAACTATTAAGGTAACGAATTTTCCTAATGGAAAAATTTCAGGAAAATTGGTTGTTAATTAATATTTTTGTCCCGTGATTTTGTTTTTGCCATATCTGATAGATGTTATTGGAAGTAAATGTAATTATTATAAACGGAGAACACAATCACGATTATGGAAGATCTGTATCAAGTTGTTTGGTAATAGTAATAATAATAATAATAATAATAATAATAATAATAATAATAATAATAATAATAATCTCCAATAATTAGTCTATTAATCTTTGCGTCTGTAACAGTTGTGCAGCATGATTATTCGTTTTATTATAATTTCTGTGACGTTATCTCTGTACTAATTCATTCATTCATTCATTCATTCATTCATTCATTCATTCATTCATTCATTCATTCATTCATTCATTCATTCATTCATTCATTCATTCATTTTATTCCATAGATCTTACATGAGCAATGAAGCTTTAAGATGTGGAACATGTCAACATTTTACAATATTACAATTACAATTTTTACAAATTTTTATAGTTCTACAGTTTAGTAATTTTCTACAATATTTACAATTTTGTACAATTTTTTTACATTTTTTTTACATTTTTTTTACATTTTGGCGAGATGTAGTGAGATGAGATGAGGTCCGAGTATTCGCCAAAATATTACCCGGCATTTGCCTTTTCGGTGGGGGAAACCTCGGAAAAACCCAACCATGTAATCAAATCAAAGGGGGTAATCAAATCAAAGGGGTTGATGCCAAGGACTCGCCATAGACCATCCGGCTTCAGTCCCACGGCTGGGGAAAACCTCCGAAGAAACCAAAGTCCAAAGGGGGATCCAACCCAAGCCCGAACGCAGCTCCGGATCAGCAGCCCAGCGAGTCTGCCGACTGAGCTACATCGATGGCTCTACTAAAAGTATACAATACATAGCCAATCAGATTATTAAATTTACAAACGCAAACGATCATTCATAAGTTGAGCTATATTATAATACAAAACTATTTAATTAAATTTAAGGCATAAACAATTCAACCAGTTGTGATATACAGAAATTGATAATACATATCATGCAAACTACTTCAAATTACAAACACAAACAATTTATCAGTAGAGCTATATAGATTACTATTCAATTTAAAGCATATACAATTCTTCGGCCAAAACTATACAAATATATACAATACAAAGTAGCATACTTTCATTAAGCTATACAAATTTGTGCAATTAATATCAAGTAGATTAATTCAATTTATAATCATAAACAATTCATCAGTTCAGCTATACATATTACCATTCAATTTACAGTAGGTCTATATACAATTCATCAGTAGAGCTACACGGACTAGTAATCATTTTAAGAACATATACAATTTATCAGCCAAACTATACAAACATATACAATCAAATTAGTTCAATTTACAAACTTATTTTCGTTAAGCTATACAATTCATATGAAGTAGATTTATTCAATTTATAAGCTTAAACAATTCATCAGTTGATCTATACAGTATACTATTCAATTTACAGTACATACAATTCATCAGTTATGCTAAACAAAAAATACAATACATAGTAAACAGATTAAGTCAATATAAAAACATATTTTAGTTGAGCTATATAAAATTGTACATGTAATTTAAGTAGAATAATTCAATTCACAAGCATAAACAATTCATCAATTGTGTAGAAGGTATGAGTATGTAGAAATTTGGTTAATTCTTTTCTGAACCTTTTCTCGTTGTTCTTCAAATCTTTAAGATAATTAGGCAGTGCATTGAAGACTGTTATACATGAATAGCGAACTCCTTTTTTAAAACAGCTTAGACTAACAGAGGGTAGATGAAGATCTGATTTATGTCTTGTATTAAAATGATGAATGTCTTGATTAGTACTGAATTTATCTTGGTTCTTAATATACAGCATCATTAGGGAAAGAATGTATTCACAAGATAAAGTCAAGATTTCTAAGTTTCGGAAAATATTTTTACATGAGGTCCTTTTATGCACACCGGCCATTATTCTTATAGCTTTCTTTTGTAAAACAAAAACGTGTTTAGCTTCAGACGAGTTACCCCAGAATATTAATCCATATTTCATTACAGAGTGAAAATATGCAAAGTATGACATTTTAAGTAAATTTATATCACCAATAGTAGATAAGGATCTTAATGCATAACAGGCAGAGCTCAATTTACGAGTAATACATTCTATATGTGTTTTCCAGTTCAAGTGATTATCCAATATTGTTATTAATCTACTGCTATATCAAAAATATTTTGTAAAACGTTTCTACATTGTCGCAGTATATAGGCGGAACACCATGTATGGACCTATTATATTATATATGTGGTAAATCAAATATTGAATAATTATTAATTAGAATAATAACTGTATATCGAAGTTTTTCATACTCAAAGATAAGACATGTCGGTAAGATCACCTTGTACTGTGCTTCTATTTATTACGAGCGTATCACGACGGATTGTATCTCACTCGAGGGTGCGACACTCGACCGAGTTCAAGCGAGCGATTTAACTCGAATGCAGCAGTCTGACGAGTACTGTTCCTACTGTAATAATGTCCATTTCAGGTATATATATCTTTAAATTAAATATTAAATATGGCAACGAAAGCCCACTTTCATTATCAAATTCCTTTTTCCTCCATACTTCCCTAATAATACTAATTTCATTAGAAATGTTAATCATATTGCCGTAGCTAAAAATGTTGATTAAAACAATAAATAATCCGAGGCACAACAGCCCAAGAAATACCATGACCCACCAGCCGGTTGCTTGCCTTACGTCCACATGCTGAAACAGATAGATAATCATCCAACCAGAATGGAGGTACGAGTATTTTGTGGCTTGCACGATGATCCCCAGCCGTTATATCTGGCTTTTGTAATCGGATTTCGCTACCTATCGCAGCTCCCCAAGTGTATCACGATGCTGTACTTTATTATAGCCTAAGAAAGACATAGCAACACAGTCTTATGGATAGGCTGCATATTGTTAGATAAAACTTATTTTTCTGTTTATAACTTATTTAATATTTCGCATTTACACGTTCCATGCTTTAAAAACGTTACTTGAGACCGCCAAAAACAGTTTGTTTTAAGTTTGCCTACTTTTACCTTTTTTAAACTAGACAGAGAAATTTAAACTCCTTTTTTAGTTTTTGTCTTAAAAACTCGTAGGCCTATATTTATATCATAAGAACTCAAACAATGATTTTCTCTCTTTATATTTCTGTTTGTTTGCCTCTTTCTGTGTTTGAGTGGGGAAGAGTTTCTGTGATTGAGTATTTGAATGCAATTGCACTCTCAACAGTGGACTTAAGCAACAGTTTGGTAATTTAAATACGCTAACGGTTTTCGATATTTACAGTGTTGAGCATTAGAACAGAAGGAGAATATAGGAAAAGCTGTGAAATTAAATCAAGCCAGAATGAAGAAATCTGCATTAATTTGTTCGTGCCTTCAAGATTTTCTTTATTTAATTTCAGATGGCCAGATAGTATTTTGTCAGTCATGTAGTAAAGAGTAAAGTTAATGTTTTACATTACGAACTTAATATTTTATGATAAAAGGAGTTAAATAGAATTTTACAGTGTTAAGTATATGAGTATTATAAATATGTTGTATTAGATATAGGCCTTATGATATTAAAATCTTAAAAACATTTTTTTTACACTTTAAAATAAGATCTGTTACATATCAAAAACTTTCATATACGAATAAGTACAATTAATGTTTGATGGAGCTGTACCTACATGTTTCGATAATTCCAGCCTAATGTCTCAGCTTCAATAGCCTGAATAACTATGTAAAATGCAAAATATCTCAATATGTTGAATTTCGAAAACATAATATTGAGCCGACAAGTTGTATGTGAGCCTTGTAAATATTTGAAGGGTTCAGAGCCATAGTGGGCCAAGCGCCATTGATTAAAAACGGAAAAAGCAAGGGTTAAAATTAAGTGAGTACCATAGTTTAATGAAGATTGACATATTATTATTATTATTAATTAATTAATTAATTAATTAATTATTGTTAGTATTAATTATTAGTATTATTAATTGTATTTTTAATTAATAAGTTTATTATTGTCATTATTGAGTGTAATTAGTTACCACTGCCACCGGGTAAATACCCACTGCAGTGTGAATAATTACATACATACATAAATCATTTAGCTTTAATGTGTATACTTTATATTACTTGCTATATGTTTCCATTGAATTATGGTAATAACTTAATTTTAACCCTTGTTTTCTACTGTTTTAGTAAATGGCGCTTGGCCCACTATGGTTCTGAACCCTTCATTTAATTATATAAAAGAGCCTTCATTGACTGTCAGTATCTTAATTTATTCACTTTAATATGTGAAACAACGTAGAAGAATCAAGTATTAACAACAAGTACTTTCGCCTTTATCAGGTGACATTGAACCTTATGAACGTAAATAAATTGTGTGATAAAATATAGTAATCTTAAAATCTATAAAAACAAACAATAATTTTATTAGAGAGAATTGATTAAATGTAACATACATTGAGATGCAAAAAATGCGGGCCGTCTAAAATTTGTCACGTATAGAATTGATTTCTAGTAGTTTGTACATTTATATATTCCGAGGTAATTATATAATGTTTAAAATTAGGATATTTTAGCAAATCAATTTATTATGGAACTGATAATACGAGAAAAAGTCTGAAATTAATGAAAATGAAAAAGTGAGAATTTTTTATTCAAAGGTTTACTGACCCTAACAGTGGTTTGTGTGGTAACGAAGGAGTTTTTAATAACACGTGTAGCCTCCCCTTGTTCTAATTACAGCATCCAACCGGCGATTCGTCCCAGCAATTAAGTTCTGGATGTCATTCTGATCGATGTTGTTCCACTCTTTGTGAGCACATTCTGGAGCTGATGAGGTTCCCGGGTGGAGGTAGATTACTTCTAACACGTTTACCCAAGAAGTTCCAGATGTGTTCTATTGGGTTCATATCGGGACTTAGTGCTGGCCATTCCATTCTGTTCATACCAACTTCCTAAAGGTACTGATTCACACACCTTGCAGTATGAGGACAAGAGTTGTCCTGTATTTTTTTTTTAATAAATGGAGCATAGGGAAGAACATACTCCCTTAGAATCTTTTCAATGTATCGAGGTGCAGTCAGAGAACCTCCTACAATGGAAACGAGATCTGTGTGAGCTGCATAAGAAATACCGGCCCATACCATCACTGATCCACCCTGAAAACCTAGTCGAGAGCTGAAATTGGTACAGGCAGCGTAGCGTTCTCCTCGTCTTTTCCAGACCCGCTCACGTCTATCTGGAGATCGTAGACAAAATCTGAATTCGTCCGTGAACAGGACTTCATTGCTACGGAATCTAATCGACATGATTACGTGCAAAGTGTAATCGTGCGACACGATGTTCTGGGAGCAATTCTGGACCTGTTACTGGTCTCCTTGGGTATAAACCAAGTTCATTGAGCCTTCATCTTACCGTTCTCTCGCTCACATTGACATTTCTCACTTCCTGGAGGGTGTTCCGTGTCTCTAATGCAGTAGAGTGGCGATCTCTCAACATGTTCAGAACGATAAAGCGTTCATCGCGAGCTGTTGTTGCTCTTTTTCGTCCCAAACCAGGTCACCTACAATACCTTCCAGTCTCCCTGTAGCGCTGGACCACTCCCTTTGTCCTGCAATAGAATTATAAAAAATGACATATTATTATTAGAATTCTTAAAACCAGGAAATGTATGTTCTCTTTAAATAATTTCGATTCTGAACAAATGCAGGATGATAGTCATTTTGAAAGTGAAATTAGTGAACATGAATAAGCATATTTTACACTACAGTAGAGGAGTTTTTATATGTAGCATATTTCAGAATTGATTTTCTTAATACATCTTCTATTTTTCTAGTTAGAAATTTAAAACAAATGCTATTTTGTTTCTTCAGTATATTTATAAAAAAATGTAAGGGCTTATCGGCAAAAATTCTTATTGTGTAATATATTCATAAGTTGAAGCCATATTTCTTATTATGTATTCAACAAAATTCGTGTATCTTAGTAAAATAAGACTTTCGATTAGTTTTAAAGACCAGGTACTCTAATTTAAGGAGTTCCAGGCTACCATAATCAGCATCGCGATAATAAACACGAATTCATACATTCAAAGTTGGAAATTACACCCACCAAGTTCACCGAGCAGAGGTCCTGGTGAAGTGGATAGTTGCCAACGTAAGACAGAGGGTTGTAAGAGTCATCGAACTTTCCTACATCATCAGTACTGCGATAAAAAGTACGAATTCATATGTTCAATGTTGGAAATTACATTCACGAAAATCACCGAACAGAGGTCCAGGTGAAGTGGACAGTTAGTAACGTAAGACAGAGGGTCTTAAGAGTCACCGAACATTCGTCCATCATCAGTATTGCGATAATAAGTACCAATTCATATGTTCAATATCGGAAATTACACCCACGAAGATCACCGAAGAGAGGTCCAGATGAAGTGGACAGTTACCAACGTAAGACAGAGGAACTCAAGAGTCCCCGAATATTCGCCCATCATCAGTATTGCGATAATAAGTACCTATCCGTATAATCAATATCGGAAATTACACCTACGAAGATCAGCGAACAGACGTCCAGGTGAAGTGGACAGTTACCAACGTAAGACAGAGGGTCATAAGAGTCACTGAAGATTCGTCCATCATCAGTATTGCGATAATAAGTACCAATTCATATTTTCAATATCGGAAATTACACCCACGAAGATCACCGAAGAGAGGTCCAGGTGAAGTGAACATTTAGCAACGTAAGACAGAGGATCTCAAGAGTCACCGAAGATTCGCACATCATCAGTATTCCGATAATAAGCACCAATTCATATGTTCAATGTCGGAAATTACACCTACGAAGATCAGCGAACAAAAGTCCAGATGAAGTGGACAGTTACCAACATAATACAGATGGTCTTAAGAGTCACTGAAGATTCGTCCATCATCAGTATTGCGATAATAAGTACCAATTCATATGTTCAATATCGGAAATTGCACCCGCGAAGGTCACCGAGCAGAGGTCCAGGTGAAGTGAACAGTTAGCAACGTAAGACAGAGGATCTCAAGAGTCACCGAAGATTCGCACATCATTAGTATTGCGATAATAAGTACCTATCCGTATAATCAATGTCGGAAATTACACCTACGAAGATCAGCGAACAGAGGTCCAGATGTAGTGGACAGTTACCAACGTAACACAGAGGGTCATAAGAGTCACTGAACATTCGTCCATCATCAGTATTGCGATAATAAGTACCAATTCATATTTTCAATATCGGAAATTGCAACCACGAAGATCACCGAACTGAGGTCCAGGTGAAATGGACAGTTTGCAACGTAAGATATAGGAGTCACCGAACATTCGCCCATCATCAGTATTCCGATAATAAGTACCAATTCATATGTTCAATGTCGGAAATTACATCCACGAATATCACCGAACAAATGTCTAGATGAAGTGGACAGTTAGGAACGTAAGACCGAGTGTCTTAAGAGTCACCGAACATTCGTCCATCATCACTATTGTGATAATAAGTACCAATTCATATGTTCAATGTTGGAAATTAAACCCACGAAAATTACCGAAGAGAGGTCCAGATGAAGTGGACAGTTAGCAACGTCGGACAGAGGGTCTTAAGAGTCACCGAACATTCGTCCATCATTATTGTGATAATAAGTACCAATTCACATGTTCAATGTTGGAAATTACACCCACGAAATTAAACCGAACAGAGGTCCAGATGAAGTGGACAGTTAGCAACGTAGGACAGAGGGTCTTAAGAGTCACCGAACATTCGTGCATCATCACTGTTGTGATAATAAGTACCAAGTCATATATTCAATGTCGGAAATTACACCCACGAAGATCACCGAACAGAGGTCCAGGTGACGTGGACAGTTAGCAACGTAGGACAGAGGGTCTTAAGAGTCACTGAACATTCGTGCATCATCACTATTGTGATAATAAGTGCCAATTCATATGTTCAATGTCGGAAATTACACCCACGAAGATCACCGAGCAGAGGACCAGGTGAAGTGGACAGTTTCCAACGTGAGACATTGTGTCTTGAGAGTCACAAAACCTTCCTTCGTCATCAATGTTGCGATAATAAGTACCAATTCATATGTTAAATGTTGGAAATTACACCCACGAAGTTCACCGAACAGAGGTCCATGTGAAGTGGACAGCTACCAACGTAATACAAAGGGTCTTAAGAGTCACCGAATATTCCTCCATAATCAATTGTGCGAGAATAACTAGCGAAAAGAGTGACGAAGCAAAAAACCCTCATGCTTCAAAGGAAAGCAATGTGGAGGATCCGAAGCAGATAATAGAATATAAACAGACTACCTTTCCAGAACACTTGAAGAATAGGCTTTTTTTTTTTTTTTTTTTTTTTTTTTTTTTTGTAACGATGAATGACTAACAATTTCTCGCATTCGACTCTTGGAGAAACCGGAAAGAATTCTGACATTTTGGGCGATGAAGCATTAAGTCTCTATTTTCAGATCTATGTAATAATATCAGACAACACTTAAAACTGTTCCAATCATCTTTTCTCAGCTATACATTCTCCGTGATCTTGTTCGAAACAATCTGTTTGCTGTCGTGTATTTCTAATAATTATATAAAGTAGATAGAGACATTATACTGAACAATAATGCGAGACATAAAGAGCATTGCAGAGAATTTCGGTATTACTTGCAACCGCGCATAACACTTAGAGACTTCAAATTGGCTGCTATGATTGCCATGAGGACGCATTTCCCCAAAGCCTTAATTAAAGGTTATATTTTTCATTAAGTCAATTATGAAGAGTTGTTAATTAAGAACTGCGAACGGCACACATATAACGAGGAAGATGCCACAACAAAGGAAGAAGGGAGATACCTCATAGATCTACATTTCGTACATCGGATAATGTACAGGAAGTATTTAGTATTTTGAGTGAAAATATTACCGAAACCGTAGAACTGTTGCACGTTGCATTAAAAAGAATTTGCCACTATTATAGAATAGCTAGAAGAGGAAGAATGCAAACTATACTACCCAGCTTTCCTCCCGATTCATGGAATGTGTATGAACCTGTATTGAATAGATAAGACAAGATGAGATAAGATTTATTTCTACCATTAATCAAACGCATGGATAAGAACTAGGCATTGTCAAACAAATCTTAAAAATGTTACAATTTCATTTTTCAAAAGAAAAAGAAACTCTGTGACTGAAATCTTGTATAACAGAAATTCATTTAAAGTATAAGTTTTGCTTTTAACCATTTAGAAATTATTTTACAAAATCTAATTAAAGGTAACTCTCTCGCAGTTTGTGGAGGGTTATTAAAGAATTTAAGTTTTAAATGTTTATGGGTATTTGCTGTCTTACTTAACCAGAAATGTGATATATTTATATCATGCTTATTTCTAGTGCCATAATATTATGATAAAAATTCTTGTTTATGTCCTTGATATAAACCAGATAAATTTAAATGAACAAGAAAGGCAATATCATAATTTTTAAAGAAATAACACTATCTCTAATATAATTTATTTTAGAGAGTCGTTGAATAGCTACATCTTACAGCTTTTCTTTGCCAAATAAAAGTTTCCAACGCTAAAGACGAATTCCCCCAAAGTTTAATACCATAGTTTAAAATTCAGAGGAAAAAGGCATCAGATGCAGTTAGTAACACATCATGAGTAACAGTAGTTCTTAGTTCCTTTAGTAAAAAATATTGCTCGAAATAATATCTTACAAATGTTATCAACATATTTTTCTGAGTTCAGTTTACTATCTAAATTTATACACAGTAATTTAGGTTAGTCAGATGTAGCAACGTCGTTCGAACTAATTACAAAATTTAAAGAGTGAATTATATTTTCAGTTTCAGTCATATTTATTGCAAGATAATTTAATCAAAACAATTTAATCAACCGAATTGTGACCCCTCAGGGACTCCAAGATTAGCCCTTTTAAATGATGATTAAGTTATGTTTGCCGCTATTGCTGGCAATTGGTTGCATTTCAACCTCTTTCAGTCTATAATAACAAAGTTTTAAAATTAAAGTATCATGTGTAATGCAATCAAAAGCTTTCTTTAAATCAAATAAGATTACACCTGTTAAATATATGTTTTTAAAGCTCTCTAAAAAGTTATTTAAAGTAACGTTCATTATAGTAGAATATTTTGGTCTAAAACTATATTGCTTAAGATAGAATAAATTACTGGATAAAAATAATTTTATAATTTGGTCAACTTAGAAGACTCAATTATTTTACTAATTTTGGGACAATAGCGATTTGTCGGTAACTTGACGGGTTATTTCGCTCACATTTCTTAAAAAATAGGTAGCTCCGTGGATAATGTATGACAAGTAGGGAAATGATTTTGGAATTAAACTAAATTTATCAAATAGATAATTGGAATAAGAATAGCTCATACAATAGTTTTCGAAATCTTAAAAACACAAACACATCTTCACTTCGGGAAGTGTTCTTTTGATTTATAATAGTAATGACTAGAGTTAACAATTCTATGCCGTTACATTGCGCTTCATGCGCCTCTGACTTTAGCTACCATTACCTAATTGCGTTGGGTGGGGGATTTCAGTGTGTTTCGTTCAGTAGTGAGCTTTAGTTGATCGGTTACATTACGACCGAATACTGCTATTCGTAACAGGCAACATTCAACGTCCTGTAAAGAAGAATAATAGCAAGATGCCGAGGACGAAATTTGTGACTTAATTTCAAATATCCCTCCAATGTTTCTGCAGAAATGGAACGAAGTTTCTGTAGATATGAGGCTGTGTTTTCTAGCAACAGGCAATCATCCTGCTTTGAATATTTGAAAATATGGTTTGTTATTTACTGCAACAATATGTGAAATGGAAAATTATGTAAAATAAAAACGTAATACACAATCATACAAACATAGTGAAATAATAAGACTGATACTTGTCAATGTCATATTAGGTGTATTTCTACAAACAGAAAATAACATGTCAATGAAAATGAATACGAGTAGTTTGGAACACGAAACAGGAACAAATGTAGCAAACAAGATGAAAAAAATACTGGATAAACATTATGGATATTTATCTCTATGTAAAATTTGTGACAATTTCAAATGAGGAAATTTATAATAATGATACAGATTTTGAGATAGATAATGCTTGTGTAAAGTACTTCAAATAATGTCCTCATTGTTTCTGCAGAAGAGGAACGAAATTTTTCTATAGGCCTATGTAAGGCTGTGTCTTCTAGCAACAGGTAATCATTCTTCTTTGAAAATTTGAAAATGTGGTTTCTTATTCACTGCAGAAATATGTGAAATGAAAAATTTTGCAAAACAAAAACGTAATACACCATCATATTAACATAGTTAAATAAATAAGCTCATACTTGTCAATTTTATATTAGGTGTATTTTCTACAGACAGAAAAATAGAATGTCTTTAAAATAGTGCAATTTTTCTTTAACAAAGAAAACGATGTCTTTAAATTTTTCTTTAGCAGATAGTTAGTTGAGTGTTAGAGAAGGCCGTATGGCCTCAACTCTGCCAGGTTAAATAAACCATTATTATTATTATTATTATTATTATTATTATTATTATTATTGTTGTTGTTGTTGTTGTTGTCGATGTGTATTGAAGTCAAAGGAGTGGCATTCAATCACTCAAATGCTGAGGACTAACTTACCGTGATGATAAGCATGAGTTCAATCGAACGAAAGACACTGCGTTAACTCACTCCAACTCTGAGACGTGCTCAACGTTAGAGGCGCACGAAGCGTACTAGTAATATAATGGCATATATTTCTCAGGCCTAGTAATGACTATTCTTTTACATTTAAAATTCCAAATGCTTTGGTAATAAAAATATTATTGAATAAAATTACAAATATGTAAAGTCATTAATGGTATTATCATCACAGATATCATTCCCATCATCATCACTGTCGTCACTAAAACTATATAGTACAGCTATTCTCTTATTATTAAGGGATTTAATGTCATTAGACACATTAATAAAATAATAGACGAACTCAGTGGAAGGATGGCACTGAAAATTTCGAAGAATTGTAATAACGCATCATGGGTCGTTTGGAAATTTTTGCATAACGTAAGAGACGATGAAAACGAGAATGAAATTCTGATACAGCAATTATTACTCGCAGGCCATATGAAATGGTAGATAGTTGCCAGCAATATAAATAGCAAGGAGGTATCCTGGTCTTCCTAAGGGCTTTGAGCTACTGGTTAAAACTCCAAACAATCCAACTGGTTAACAATGAACATCCATAGTTGTGGAAATCTTCTTCGAAGTTACTCAAAAGTGAAAAGTTATCTTAACTTACATAGAAGTCAAACTCAATAAAAATTTAAAGCATTCACTGCAGAGGATATAGCTTTAACTTTTATCTTTAGACTTATATAATTGGACAACATGAAATTGGACGTGGATTCGTATTAGACATAATGTATAAATTAGAACTAACCATATTATATATCTTTTGTTAGACATACTGTCATTGGATTCATTTTATCGGACCTTCTGTCAGAATAATATATATATATATTTTGATCTACTGGCTGTGTATCACCTAAAGTAATTAATGAATTAGAATTGAAGACTGATACGCTGAAAATTCCTTAATTACTTAATTTCAGATTTTCCATGGACGCCAATGAATGTGCCAAGGCGAGTAACTTAGGAAACGTTGGAAGTACCAGAAAGGTTTCCTTGTATTTCAAAAGGCATCTGCTAGGTGGTCAACACTGAGAACGCTGAATGTGTCAAGTGTTGCTAGCAGTGTTGGAGAGAGTGTTGTAACCTTAACCTGTTTAACGCTCGTGCCCATATAACGCTAGTGCATTTAGTATATTATGTATTGTTTGTCACATGTTTCTTCAGTGTTTACTGCATTTAGTGCATTACGGTGTTGAGGAAAGGAAGGATCTGTAACTCAAGAACTTCGAGCTAACAGTTCACGGTAAGCCATATTAAAATACAATGAAGCAATCACTGACAAATTTGAAGTCATTGGTATTGATTGCACTGTGTAGTAGAGTACAATGAAATAAAACACAATATTATGATATTTATTTTATTTTGTTAGATTTTATTAACAGACTACTAATTATTTATTATTATTATTATTATTATTATTATTATTATTATTATTATTATCAACGAAATCAATGGGCACTGATGGTATTCCAAATTTTATAATAAAAGGATGTTCTGAAATTCTTGTACCTTTATTAGTTCACATATTTAACTTAAGCTTGAAAACTGGAGTATTTCCATCTTACTGGAAACAAGCAGCAGTTATTCCTGTGTTTAAAAATGGCAAAAGGGATGTAGTTTGTAACTACAGACCTATCTCTATTTTATATAATTTCTCAGAAAATTTTGAAACTATAATTCACAAGCATATTTATTTTCTTTTTTTTTTTTTGTAAAAACAAATTAAATTCTGCACAGCACGGATTTACTAAATCCAAAACTACTACAACTAACTTAGTCTCTTATTTGAATCACATTGTATCAGTTGTTGAATCCCAGGGCCAAACTAATGCAATATATTTTGATTTCAGTAAGGCGTTTGATGTAGTTCCACATTCTATTCTTTTGTCTAAATTAGATAATATAGGACTATCGGTAAGCTACGTAAGCTGGTTTGAAAATTATTTACACGATAGACAATCTAGTGTACGAATTTCGAATACTCTCTCTGATCCTTTTAATATTATTTGTGGTGTGCCCCAGGGCTCAACTTTAGGACCTCTTCTATTCTTAATCTTCATTGACAACATTTGCAAAAGAATAAGTTCTGACTATCTATTATTCGCTGACTATTATTAGTGTTGCCGACTGTCAATTTCTTCAGGATGACATTAATTCAATTACCAATTGGTCAGTTGATAATGGGATGATGATTAATGAATCCAAAACTTACGTAATATCATTTTCAAGGAAAACCTGTACACTAAAACATAGCTATCATCTAAAAAATATATTAATTAACAGAAAAGATTGTATTAGAGACCTCGGTGTATTAATTGATAATAAATTATAGTTTCACAATCACATTGATTATATTTATAACCATGCAATAAGAATGTTAGGAATAATTCGGTCAATTACTTATTCTTTTTCAACACCTGACTCTCTTTTAATACTATACTATGCATTAGTGAGATCGAAACTCGAATATGCATCTGTAGTTTGGAACTCTATTACTAGTTCTGATTCGGAAAAACTGGAAAATATTGAAAGGAAATTTATTTCATTATGTTTGTACAGATTCCTGCCTAATAACTCTGGGTATAACTATGATAAAAATGCGAGCACTTTAAATGTCGAAGCCTGTATGCCAGACGTCATGATATCGATTACTTATTCTTATGTAAGGTCCTTAAAGGTGATATTAATTGTCAGTCTTTCTTAAACAGTGTCAGCCTTCGTATTCCTATGAAGGACATAAGAAATCACAAACTCTTCTATATTAGAAATTCTAAATCTTCTCGCCAGCCTCCAGATGTATTAAACAAGCTAACTTACATGTACGTGATTTCGATCCATTCAGTGTATAGAAGTATTAGAATATGGCAATGTCTTTGGTAATATTAATTGCATTATCTTCCTACACATATTGGTAATACTTTTGTATGAATAAACTCCTTTCCATAACATATAATAGTATTAATTCTTGTAAAATAATGTTGTAATCTATGTTCTTTATTTTGTTGTTATCTAAATTATGTAATGTGTACCATAGTTGTTCATTTTATTGGACTATTTGTATCACTGTCCTGGACTTTTATTGGCCTATGGCTGTTGTCCATCACATAAATATCAATAAATAAATCAATTATTACCATCATCAACATCATTGTTATAATGTTTTTTTGTTGTACTGAGGAATGATACATGTCAATTATGGGATAAGTTGAATATGAAAACAAAAATAACCTCAGTTTAAGGACGTATTTACCATGGTTGAATTTCTTGATATGAAGTTCAGGGAATTTACACCTTTTTGACCAGACCACATCAATATTTCGTTATTAAACAAAATCATAGACGTAATACTACCGACTGTGACTCACATTTTCAATGCCTCAATTATGACTTCGACTTACTCACAGCAATGGAAACTCGCTTTTGTCCACCCACTTCCCAAGACCAAAACACCGATATCTCTTAATAACTATAGACCTATTAGCATCCTACGTGCCCTATAAAAAGCATTGGAACGCATTGTACACAAGCCACTGACGGAATACTTAAACAAATACAAACTTCTCGTCTCTTAACAATCAGGTTTCAGTGACGGACTTAACACAAGTACAGTATTACTGAAAATCACGGAAGACCTGCGCGAGGCCCGGGACGAAAGTAAATTGACAATAATGACTTTACTTGACTACAGCAAAGCCTTCGATTCTGTAGATATTGACTTATTAATATGTAAACTTAGAAGACTACACCTAAAAGAACACGTTGACCTGTGCTTTGCATCTTACCTTAATGCCCGCCAACAAAGTCTGATAGCTGGAAATCGTTCTTCCTCTTGGCAGGCCGTGAGGTCAGGGATCCCACAGGGATCAGTTCTTGGCCCTTTACTATTTACAATTTATATCAACGACATATCAGAATCTCTAAAGTACTGCCGACACCATCTCTATGCAGACGATCTCCAAATATACATAAAATTCCAAATGATGCGATAACTAAAATTAATGACAACCTCGGCTCAACTTGGACATGGACACGGAAATTCCGACTTAAACTAAATCCAGAAAAATCACAGTCAATCATTGTGGGCCATCCATGTTTGTTAAGCACTATTACCATTCCAAATTTGTCCCCGATTAAAATATACGGCACCGAAATTCCGTTCAGTGAATCATTAAAGAACCTAGATATTTATATAGATCAAAGTTTAAATTGGAACATTCAAGTTGCAGAAACCTGCAAAAAAATAATCTCATTAATCCACTCGTTTAGGCGATTGAAGACTTTTCTACCCTTTTCCCTGAAAAAGATGTAAGTGCAAACACTCGTGATGTCCCACTTCGATTACTGTGACATTCTGTTTACTGACCTAAGCATTACTTTGGCGCAGACACTATAACGTGTTCATAATATGTGCGTCCGTTTCGTCTGTAACATTCGCCGGGCTGATCACGTAACACCATCCCTCGAAATGTTGTCCTGGCTCGGTCTAGAAGATCGTAGGAAAATCCACTGTATTTCCCTTCTCTTTCAAATATTACATTTCTCCATTCCAATCTATCTTGCGTCCCGTTTTCAAAATTTATCCACCCATCATAACCTAGACACACGATCACAACACTCCTCAATATTATCCATTCCCTCCCACCGAATATCCTCTTACTCATCTTCTTTCACTGTGTCTGTTCCTCGCCTTTGGAATTCCCTACTAAATAAAGTCAGGGACTGTCAGACATCAAACCAATTTAAGAACAGACTAAAGAAATAGATTTCTAACAATTCTTGTTAACAATAATAGCTGTTTCAGGTTTCTCAATGTTTAATGGTTATATATAACACAGAATAAATATTATAATTATCTCATTATTACCATTATCATTATCATCACTATTATTATTAGATTTATTATTATTATTATTTTATTATTATTATTATTATTATTATTATTATTATTATTGTAATTGATGTTATCACTATTCCTTACCAATGTTTATTATTGTCAAACTAACATTACTTATCCAACATACGTTATTCATTTGTGTTGTTTCATGGTCTAGATATTATGGTAATAACCAGGGAAAGGATTTATATGTAAATACATATTTACTTATAAAGCTAATATAATTTATATTTTGCATTATCTTTATGTTTCACAATGTGTAGGGTTGAAAAATCCTACTTTTATTTTCCATATTTTTCCATATTTTAGAGTTTAGTACATATTTTCGTTAATTTCCATATATTTTCCATATTTCATATAAAACAGTCCATATTATATTAGGTTTAACAATAAAACAAAACAAAATTCCATTAACTTTTAAAAATACATTTCAACAATAGAGATTTAAACACATGTTCAGTAATCCCTTTAACATCAGAGTTATTTGAAAATTAGCAGTCCTATCAACAATGGGAAAGTAAGTTACAAAACTGTATTAATTTAATTTAAAATTTTTAACAGACTTCAGTTGTGCAGCTCAACAGTTAAATGCCAGTCAGAGTACACATAAGTTCAGTTTTGTAAATCATACTATAAAGACGGTAAATATGCCAAAAGTACGTCATTCAGTCAATTTAAAATCAAAACTAACAAGTTACATTTCAGAATTTAAAGAAGATGGTTTATCAACTGACAATAAAATATTATTTTGTAATTTGTGTCAGTGTGCAGTATCATCTACACAAAAGTTCCTGGTGCAACAACACATTACAACTAGTAAACATCAGGCCAACAAACAACTAAATTCCAAGCAGAGACAATTGTTTTTAACACAACCAACAACATCGAATGTAAGATCTGAGTTTAACATCGACCTGTGCCGTTCTCTCATCTCTGCTGATATTCCTCTCTACAAACTAAAGAATAAGGTCTTCAGGGAATTCCTTGAAAAATATACTCAACATACAATCCCGGATGAGTCAACACTTAGGAAGACGTATGCTCCATCCATCTACGATGAGACAATACAGAAGATAAGAGATGAAATTAAAGATAGTTCAATTTGGGTTTCCATTGATGAGACTCCCGACAAAGAAGGTAGACTTGTTGGTAATGTAGTTATCGGTTTGTTAAGTGAACAATATTCTGAACGAATTCTTTTACATTGTGATGTTCTAGAAAAGTGCAATAACAAAACTATAGTTAAACTGTTCAACGAAGCTATGGGTATCCTGTGGCCAAAGGGTATTATGTACGATAATGTGTTATTCTTTATTAGCGATGCTGCCCCTTATATGGTCAAAGCTGGACAAGCATTATCTGTTGTATATCCTAAATTGACTCATTTTACTTGTGTGGCGCATGCATTTCATCGTGTGGCAGAAGTGGTCAGAGACAATTTCCCTAAAGTAGATTTGTTGATTTCATCAGTGAAAAAAGTATTTCTCAAAGCTCCCAGTAGAGTTAACGTGTTGAAAGAAATGTACCCTGAAATTCCATTGCCACCAAAGCCAATTTTAACTAGATGGCGTACATGGCTAGAAGCAGTTGAATATTATGCCGAACATATAGACTCTATTAACAATGTTCTCCTTGCATTGGACTCTGAAGATGCAGTCTCAATTGATACTGCGAAAACAGTTACCTGTGAAATAAGTGTGAAGAATGACTTAGCTCACATTCAGCATACATTTTCATGCATCATAAAAACGCTCAAAAGTCTCCAAAATAGGCACCTTTCACTATCTGAAAGTTTTGAAATTATAAATAGTACTGTGGAACAACTGAATCGTGGTAGAGGTAAAGTTGCAGATGCAGTAAGAGCTAAGGTGGACACTGTACTTTCAAAAAACCCTGGATATGAAGAACTACAAAAGGTTGTTGCTGTGATGAGTGGTGAATCAACAGTGAAGATTAACTTGGACTTATCCCCAGCAGACATTGTGAAATTGAATTATGTACCAGTTACTTCTTGTGACGTCGAACGCTCTTTTAGTCAGTATAAATCTATCCTCAGAGACAATAGAAGAAGATTCACTTTTCAGCACTTGAAAGAAATGTTTGTAACCTATTGTTATGGTAACAGACAATAAAAATTGTGTTTTGTTGAAACTACATTGGAAGATAAGGTACGTCCATTATATTTTTTGTTTAGTTTGATTAAAATGTACCAATATTTAACGTACATAGTCATTTTTTTATAATTTTAAGTCCATATTTAATTCCATATTTTGGTAAAAATCCATATTTAATTCCATATTTTGGTAAAAATAACTACATATATATTTACATATTTCATATATTTTTAGTCCATATAAATCCGTTCCCTGGTAATAACTATGTAACCAATTCTACTCAATAAGAATTATAGTCTGGCTGAGCGGAAGAGAAGGCGTACTGGCCTTACCTCTCCCAGATTAGATAAATAAAATATTATATTATTATCCTGTAAGAATTTTCAGTGTGTTGACGCAGAACACATCCAGCATTTTCTTGGCAGTGCAGCGTACCACATTCAGCGTCTTCTTGTCAGTGCAACATAGCATATTCAGAAATATTTTGGCAGTACAGCTAAGCACATCCAGCATTTTCTTGGCAGTGCAGCTAAGCACATCCAGCATTTTCTTGGCAGTGCAGCTTAGCACATTCAGCGTTTTCTTGGCATTGCAGCATAGCACATTCCGCGCTTTCTTGGCAGTGCAGCATAGCACATTCAGCGTTTTCTCGGCAGTGCAGCATAGCACATTCAACGTTCTCTTGGTACTGAAGCATAGCACATTCAGCATTTTTCTTGGTAGTGCAGCATAGCACATTCAGCGTTTTCTTCGCATTGCAGCATAGCACATTTAGCGCTTTCTTGGCAGTAGAGAATAGCACATTCAGCGTTATCTTGATAGTGCAGCATAGCACATTCAGGGTTTTTTTGGTAGTGCAGCATAGCACATTCAACGTTTTCTTGGCAGTGCAGCATAGCACATTCAGCGCTTCCTTGGCAGTGCAGCATAGCACATTCAGCGTTTTCTTGGCAGTGCAGCATAGCACATTCAGCATTTTCTTGGCAGTGCAACATAACACATTCAACGTTTTCTTGGCAGTGCAACATAGTACATTCAGCGTTTTCTTGGCAGTGCTACATAGCACATTCAGCGCTTTCTTGGCAGTGCAACATAGCACATGCAGCGTTTTCTTGGCAGTGCACCATAGCATAGTCAGCGCTTTCTTCGCAGTGCAACATAGCCCATTCAACGTTTTCTTGGTAGTGCAGCATAACACATTCAGCGTTTTCTTGACAGTGTAACATAGCACATTCAGCGTTTCCTTCGTAGTGCGGCATAGCACATTCAGCGTTTTCTTGGTAGTACAGCGTAGCACATTCAGCGTTTTCTTGGCAGTGCAAAATAGCACATTCAGCGCTTTCTTGGCAGTACAGCATAGCACAATCAGGGTTTTCTTGCTACTGCAGCATAGCACATTCAGCGTTTTCTTGGTAGTGCAGCACAGCACATTCAGCGTCTTCTTAGCACTGCAGCATAGCACATTCAGCGCCTTCTTGGCAGTGCAATATAGCACATTCAACGCTTTCTTGGCAGTGCAACATAGCACATTCAGCTATTTCTTGGCAGTGCAACATAGCACATTCAGCGTTTTCCTGGTAGTGCAGCATAGCACATTCAGCGTTTTCTTGGCAGTGCAACATAGCACATTCAGCGTTTTCTTGGCAGTGCAGCATACCATATTCAGCGTTTTCTTGGCAGTGCAACATAGCACATTCAAGGTTTTCTTGGCAGTGCAACATAGCTCATTCAGCATTTTTCTTGGTAGTGCAGCATAGCATATTCAGCGCTTTCTTTGCAGTGCAACATAGCACATTCAACGTTTTCTTGGCAGCGCAACATAGCATATTCAGCGCTTTCTTGGCAGTGCAACATAGCACATTCAGCGTTTTCTTGGCAGTGCAGCATAGCACATTCTGCACTTTCTTGGCAGTGCAACATAGCACATTCAACGTTTTCTTGGCAGTGCAGCATAGCACATTCAGCGTTTTCTTGGCAGTGCAGCATAGCACATTCAGCGTTTTCTTGGCAGTGCAACATAGCACATTCAGCGTTTTCTTGGTAGTGCAGCATAGCACATTCAGCGGATTCTTGGCAGTGCAGAATAACACATTCAGCGTTTTCTTGGCAGTGCAACATAGCACATTCAGCGTCTTCTTGGTAGTGCAGCATAGCACATTGAGCTTTTTCTTGGTAGTGCAGCATAGCACATTCAGCGTTTTCTTGGTAGTACAGCATGGCACATTCGGCGTTTTCTTGGTAGTGCAGCATAGCACATTCAGCCTCTTCTTTGTAGTCCAAATATTGCACATTCAGCATTTTCTTTGCATTGCAGCATAGCACATTCAGCGCTTTCTTGGCAGTACAGCACAGCACATTCAGCGCTTTCTTGGCAGTGCAGCATAGCACGTTCAGCCTTTTCTTGGCATTGCAGCATAGCACATTCAGCGCTTCCTTGGTAGTACAGCATAGCACATTCAGGGTTTTCTTGCTAGTGCAGCATAGCACATTCAACGGTTTTTTGGCAGTGCAGCATAACACATTCAGCGTTGTCTTGGCAGTGCAGTATAGCACATTCAGCGATTTCTTGGCCGTGTAGCATAGCATATTCAGCGTTTTCTTGGCAGTGCAGCATAGCACATTCAGCGCTTTCTTGGCAGTGCAGCATAGCACATTCAGCGTTTTCTTGGTAGTGCAGCATAGCACATTCAGCGTTTTCTTGGCAGTGAAGCATAACACATTCAACGTTTTCTTGGCAGTGCAGCTTAGCACATTCAGCGTTTTCTTGGCAGTGCAGCATACCACATTCAACGTTTTCTTGGCACTGCAGCTTAGCACATTCAGCGTTTTCTTGGCAGTGCAGCATACCACATTCAACGTTTTCTTGGCACTGCAGCTTAGCACATTCAGCATTTTCTTAAGGGTGAAGCCACATTCAGCGTTTCCTTGGCAATGCAGCTCAGCACATTCAGTGTTTTCTTGGCGGTGCAGCATAGCACATTCAGCGTTTTGTTCGCAGTGCAGCATACCACATTCAACTTTTTCTTGGTATTGCAGACAAGCACATTCAGTGTTTACTTGGCAGTGCAGCATAGCACATTCAGTGTTTACTTGGCAGTGCAGCATAGCACATTCAGCATTTTCTTGGCAGTGTAGCATAGCACATTCAGCGTTTTCTTGGCAGTGCAGCATACCACATTCAACGTTTTCTTGGCAGTGCAGCATAGCACATTCAGCGTTTTCTTGGCACTGCAGCATAGCACATTCAGCGCCTTCTTGGCAGTGCAATATAGCACATTCAACGCTTTCTTGGCAGTGCAACATAGCACATTCAGCTATTTCTTGGCAGTGCAACATAGCACATTCAGCGTTTTATTGGCAGTGCAACATAGCAGATTCAGCGCTTTCTTGGCAGTGCAACATAGCACATTCAGCGTTTTCGTGGTAGTGCAGCATAGCACATTCAGCGTTTTCTTGGCAGTGCAACATAGCACATTCAGCGTTTTCTTGGCAGTGCAGCATACCACATTCAGCGTTTTCTTGGCAGTGCAACATGGCACATTCAAGGTTTTCTTGGCAGTGAAACATAGCTCATTCAGCATTTTTCTTGGTAGTGCAGCATAGCATATTCAGCGCTTTCTTTGCAGTGCTACATAGCACATTCAACGTTTTCTTGGCAGCGCAACATAGCATATTCACCGCTTTCTTGGCAGTGCAACATAGCACATTCAGCGTTTTCTTGATAGTGCAGCATAGCTCATTCAACCTTTTCTTGGCAGTGCAGCATAGCACATTGAGCGTTTTCTTGGCAGTGCAACATAGCACATTCTGCGCTTTCTTGGCAGTGCAACATAGCACATTCAGCGTTTTCTTGGCAGTGCAGCATAGCACATTCAGCGTTATCTTGGCAGTGCAACATAGCACATTCAGCGTTTTCTTGGTAGTGCAGCATAGCACATACAGCGGATTCTTGGCAGTGCAGAATAACACATTCAGCGTTTTCTTGGCAGTGCATCATAGCACATTCAGCGCCTTCTTGGTAGTGCAGCATAGCACATTGACTTTTTTCTTCGTAGTGCAGCATAGCACATTCAGCGTTTTCTTGGTAGTACAGCATAGCACATTCGGCGTTTTCTTGGTAGTGCAGCATAGCACATTCAGCCTCTTCTTTGTAGTCCAATATTGCACATTCAGCATTTTCTTTGCATTGCAGCATAGCACATTCAGCGCTTTCTTGGCAGTACAGCATAGCACATTCAGCGCTTTCTTGGCAGTGCAGCATAGCACGTTCAGCCTTTTCTTGGCATTGCAGCATAGCACATTCAGCGCTTCCTTGGTAGTACAGCATAGCACATTCAGGGTTTTCTTGCTAGTGCAGCATAGCACATTCAACGGTTTTTTGGCAGTGCAGCATAACACATTCAGCGTTGTCTTGGCAGTGCAGTATAGCACATTCAGCGATTTCTTGGCCGTGTAGCATAGCATATTCAGCGTTTTCTTGGCAGTGCAGCATAGCACATTCAGCGTTTTCTTGGTAGTGCAGCATAGCACATTCAGCGTTTTCTTGGCAGTGAAGCATAACACATTCAACTTTTTCTTGGCAGTGCAGCTTAGCACATTCAGCGTTTTCTTGGCAGTGCAGCATACCACATTCAACGTTTTCTTGGCACTGCAGCTTAGCACATTCAGCGTTTTCTTGGCAGTGCAGCATACCACATTCAACGTTTTCTTGGCACTGCAGCTTAGCACATTCAGCATTTTCTTAAGGGTGAAGCCACATTCAGCGTTTCCTTGGCAATGCAGCTCAGCACATTCAGTGTTTTCTTGGCGGTGCAGCATAGCACATTCAGCGTTTTGTTCGCAGTGCAGCATACCACATTCAACTTTTTCTTGGTATTGCAGACAAGCACACTCAGTGTTTACTTGGCAGTGCAGCATAGCACATTCAGTGTTTACTTGGCAGTGCAGCATAGCACATTCAGCATTTTCTTGGCAGTGTAGCATAGCACATTCAGCGTTTTCTTGGCAGTGCAGCATACCACATTCAACGTTTTCTTGGCAGTGCAGCATAGCACATTCAGCGTTTTCTTGGCAGTGCAGCATAGCACATTCAGTGTTTCCTTGGCAGTGCAGCATAACTCATTCAGCGTTTTCTTGGCAGTGCAGCATACCACATTCAACGTTTTCGTGGTAGTGCAGAATGGCACATTCAGTGCTTTCTTGGTAGTGCAGCATATCACATTCAACGTTTTCTTGGTAGTGCAGCATAGCACATTCAGCGTTTTCTTGGCAGTGCAGCATATCACATTCAACGTTTTCTTGGTAGTGCAGCATAGCACATTCAGTGTTTCCTTGGTAGTGCAGCATACCACTTTCAACGTTTTCTTGGTAGTGCAGCATAACACATTCAACGTTTTCTTGGCAGTGCAGCATAGCACATTCAACGTTTTCTTGGCAGTGCAGCATAGCACATTCAACGTTTTTTTGGCAGTGCAACATATTACATTCAACGTTTTCTTGGCAGTGCAGCATAGCACATTCAACGTTTTCTTGGCAGTGCAGCATAGCACATTCAACGTTTTTTGGCAGTGCAACATATTACATTGAACGTTTCCTTGGTAGTGCAGCATACCACATTCAACGTTTTATTGATAGTGCAGCATAGCACAATCAGTGTTTTCTTGGCAGTGCAGCATAGCACATTCAGCGTTTTCTTGGCAGTGTAGCATAGCACATTCCGCGTTTTCTTGATAGTGTAGCATAGCTCATTCAGCGTTTTCTTGGCAGTGCAACATAGCACATTCAGCGTTTTCTTGGCAATGTAGCATACCACATTCAACGTTTTCTTGGCAGTGCAACATAGCACATTCAGCTTTTTCTTGGCAATGTAGCATATCACATTCAACGTTTTCTTGGCAGTGCAGCATACCACATTCAACGTTTTCTTGGCGTTGTAGCGTAGTTCATTGAGCGTTTTCTTGGCAGTGCAACATAGCACATTCAGCGTTTTCATGGCAATGTAGCATACCACATTCAACGTTTTCTTGCCAGTGCAGCATACCACATTCAACGTTTTCTTGGCGTTGTAGCGTAGTTCATTGAGCGTTTTCTTGGCAGTGCAACATAGCACATTCAGCGTTTTCTTGGCAATGTAGCATATCACATTCAACGTTTTCTTGGCAGTGCAGCATACCACATTCAACGTTTTCTTGGCGTTGTAGCGTAGTTCATTGAGCGTTTTCTTGGCATTGCAACATAGCACATTCAGCGTTTTCTTGGCAATGTAGCATACCACATTCAACGTTTTCTTGGCAGTGCAGCATACCACATTCAACGTTTTCTTGGCGTTGTAGCGTAGTTCATTGAGCGTTTTCTTGGCAGTGCAACATAGCACATTCAGCGTTTTCTTGGCAATGTAGCATACCACATTCAACGTTTTCTTGGCAGTGCAGCATACCACATTCAACGTTTTCTTGGCGTTGTAGCGTAGTTCATTGAGCGTTTTCTTGGCAGTGCAACATAGCACATTCAGCGTTTTCTTGGCAGTACAACATAGCACATATATCTTTAACAAAATGATTAGCTTTATATGAGCATGCATCCGAAAATTAAGGTAATTTAGAGTCATTGTTCAAGTTAAGTGTTAAGAGTGATTGAAACTATAAAAATTGCTGTTTTAATTAAATACAAATTATTTGTAATGTCAATGACTATGTTTTTTAGTTTGTGATGCTTAATTAAATGTTGAGCACTATCAGCGTTTCCCATTTCTAGTCTTGAATTACTGTTAGGTTAAGTAGTGCATGTGCTTCGTAAGCATAACTGGAATTGTGTTGAAAACTTGGCTAAAGTTTTTACGTCCTTTCCAATCGTCTACAAAGGGCGTGAAGTTAGCAATTAATAACATCATCAGTTGAAAGCTTTCTGATGTGTATCCGGTTTAAGCCAGTGTTGATTTACTGCGCCACAGTTTATACGTGGCACAATGAACTCCTCTTGCGCTATGGCATCAGCATTGTTATTCATGCAGTAGTACTCTCAGGTACGCCTACTTATTGTGCAACGGGATCCCACCGTTACTGAATATGACGTCATTATCACGTGACATCATTAGTACAATTATTCTCTTCCTCCCACTCCGTCATTTATAATCACTCTCTTCTCTCTCTCACTCTCTACACCCTTTCTCTTCACACAAACCCTCTTTTCACCGACCTCCATGCCTCTCCTAATTGGTAGGGTTTCAATGTTCGCTCAAGTTTGCTTGAAATGTAACTCTCTGCTGCTACTTCTACTTGGCAGCCCTTGGAATACTTAAAATGTCCACTATTTGGAATGGTTTCAAAGACAGTTAATGTCCTACTAAAGTTTTATTTTGTTAGGTTATGGTCGACTGCACTTGCTCTTCCTTTCATTTTCTAGCTCTTTCTCGAGATTTGTCAGTTTGTTTGCTGATGTAAAAACACATTGTAATGTGTCGGAAAATTACAACAATGATAAAAATGTGAATAATATCGCGGTCTTAGTTTATTCTGTTTCATATTATTGTTTGCAGTAAGAGAATTTCAGCAGATGTCTATAGTGTTTTATTATGCAATATTTCTCTCAAATTTCTTTAAAATATATTGCGTGCATAACAGGCACTGCAGTCTTCATTTTATGAAATATCTTTATTCCTTACAGATTATTTAAAGATAATCTGATTAAATTAAATTATGGTCGCTGTACCAGAGTTTTGTCCCGGAGAAGATCTTTTACATGCCAGTAAATCTACTGACATGAGCCTGTCGCATTAAAAGACACTTAAATGCCAATGACCTGGGCCGGGATCGTACCTCGCAACTTTGACTACAGAAGACTAGCGCTATACGGACTACGCTACCGAGGCCGACGAGATAATCTGATAATAAATAATTATATGTTTCCTGCATTTAATATCTCCTTTACAACAAAAACTTTATGAGACAAAAGAATATTGATTATAATGAAATTGTAATTATTTGACATTTCTGTTAACTATACAGCTCATTCACATACGAGTGGTTGCTCAAAGTACCACAGCTGTTATTCCCTTAAACTGCAGGCCCTAACGGAAACGATGTGATAAATTGTATTTGTTATTGTTTGAAGTGTAGAAGTAATTTTAATACACCTTATTGCTGTATGAAATATGGAATAAAAAATGGAGAACAGCCATGAACACAAATAAGCCATCAACAGTAACATTCACATATATATATATATATATATATATAAAGCACTTTCATTATACCTCAACTGTTCACCAATATCACAGCATGAAGAGGTACGATATCTTGCACTTATCCTGGACAGCCGCTTGACCTGGAATAAACACCTCAATTACACCCTCCAGAGATTAAGATACAGACTTCATCGATTGAAAGCAATACTTTCCAGCTCTTGTCTTTCCCTTTCCAACAATTAAATAATATGGTTAATATATGTAAGGCTTCTTAAGCCTATTTGGCTCTATGGATGTTCATTATGGGGATCGCTTCTGTAAACCAAATCAAGCGTATTCAAACATTCCAAAATCGGGCACTAAGGATAATCACTGGAGCACCATGGTACATGAGAAATGAAACACTTCATTCAGCTCTAGATCTAGCCAAAATAGAGACTGTAATTCATTCTTCCTACACACGCTTATATGCAACATTACCAACACATTCTAACAGCTTAATCAACTAGATTCCTCGGAACCTGCCTCCTGCACGACCTGATCGTCGCCTCTAGAGGAAAAGACACAATGAATTGATGCTTTGAGGAACGTTAAGGGACGTCATCCTCTCCGCAAGTCTCATATTTTTGTAAATGTTAATTATTTAAGCACAATTGATAATAGCAATGTACAAAAATTAGTCAAATAAAAAACTGATAGGATATGTAATAGCACAAGTTGAGTCCAATAATTTTAAGTACAATATTTTGTGTTGTTTGTTTTCATTAAGAAACGTTTACCAACTAACGGTGTCGGCTTTATTTTAAACATGTTCATGAAGTATATAATATAAGCCTATGTCGCTAGCTGCTGTGCATATACAGGCTGTTTCCGGCCTGGTGTTACTAACTTTCTGGGATGATGGAGAAGGGCACATGTATCAATTTGAGATAAGTAACCATGGTCCGGAAATGACCGAGTCGAAAGTTATAAGCAAAAATAGTTGTGTGCAAATCGAATTGTAATTTAGCACCAAGTGCCCTCATTCCCTTAATCCTTGGAAGTCGTAGAAAGATGGTGTGGGCCAGATGTCTCCTACAATCTGATACAATCTGTGAGCTTGTCTACTGTTCCCATTGGCTCATCCGTATTCGAAAATCATGTCTGCATATTCCGCTCTCGTGTACTCCTCCATTTCACTAGGACTGATCGACTGGACACTGAAACTTCTACACATACAATGCTGTCTGCGAACGTGCATATTAGGACCAATGCTGCCAATTCAGCGGTTTCCCGGTAGATCTGGTGGTTTTCAGTGTTAGTTCAACGGGTACAAATTTATGAAATTTGTATTGCTACTATAAGGATTTAGCGGACATTTTTAGCACTCACAGCGGCAAAATAATCTCATTTTACATTGACAATATAGCAATTTAGCGGTTTCTGCACTGTCTTATAGCGGGTTTTCAAGAATCGAGTTGGCAACACTGATCAAGACCGACCATTTCCGTTACACATTACGCCATCTGCATTGATTTAGTGTAGTTTCCTGTCCCCACCCCTCAGACAGCGAACTGAACGGAATACTGTAGGTAGACAACGTAAGCAACGCCAGATGAATATAGTATATGTAAGATATACACATAAATGCACATAAATAAGGTGTACAGAGGAATAAAATTATTTCATTTCTACACAACTATTTTTGCTTAGGCCTATAACTTTCGACTCAGTCTTTTCCGGACCAGGGTTCCTTATCTAAAATTTATACATGTGCCCTTCCCCATCATTCCTGAAAGTTAGTCACATCAGCCCGGAACACACCCTGTAGAAGGCAATGACCAGTATAAACGCAAATCTACCTGCCCCATTCTTCTTATGAGATATCTCTTGAATTTCTAACACATCAATATATCATACGAAGAGTAACTACATGTGAAACAGCCAGCATCGATATAATTATAAGACTTCCTTTGTTCACCTTTATCACCAATCTAATATATACCTAACGCCCTTCGCCCTAATTCCTCATCTGACGAAAGCTGCACTCAGAAGTATTTCGTTTAAAAGTCATGTCTAAACCTATTATCATAGGCTCAGAAATAACCACAATAAATACGAACCCAATGCGGAACGAGATAAGGAATCAGTTTTTTTGCATAAATTAAGAATTGTAGCGTGAGAAATTATGTATGCTTTGTTAATTGGCGCACGCGAGAAATCAGAAAAAAAATTAAAGCACAGATTCTGTTGAATTGTAGTAGGTAGTTACTTCCCTGCAAGACGCAATTCACTGGTGTTCCAAGTTTCGTCATTCGAAGCTAACCAAATGTGATTTGGAGGCGCATCGCGGTGTCGTGTAGCCAGACCACTCCCTCCCATACATAACACAATTAAACGTGACATATAATACATCGGAAGTTGTACTCCTGCCACACTCAAACGTGCAAAGCACCAACAAAGCGTTTCCATTGTTGTCACGGTATTGTTGGAGCGTCAAGCACATCTAGTCCCCGGAACTGGTGGAAAGAGTTGCTTCACAGCACTGCCTAGCACCACGCACAAACCAAACGCACAGCTCCGCTTTCCTTTCTATTTATTTCGCCGTTTCCTAATTACCTTTGTCGATCCTTTTGTCTTCATTTCTTTCCCTTCCATTTAGACCCTTTGTTTTTCGTTTTTGATCATTTTTTCGTTTTTCTTCTCTCGCCACCCCTTTTCTTTCCCTCTTTGTGTCTCCTATCTCATCCTGTAGTTTTCTGTCGTCTATCGTTTATTACTTACTTCTGGCGTTTTTCTCCTACACATTTCTTAATTTGCTTAACCTCATACCATAATTCGTTGGCTTGTTTTCTAAAACCTCGGAACTGCGTCTAAGGAAAGAGTACAACAGCGGAAAAGAATTTCATACTTTTCATACCGCAGCTAACAACTGTTATGCATTAACATTTATAAATTATAAAAATATTCTGGGACATACATATATGGAAATTGCTGTTTTTCATAAAACATTATTAGTTAGAAAGTTCTTCTTTGCTGTGGTCGAACGGCAAAAACATTATTATGATTCACTTTTCTGTATGAATACCGCAAAATAGTTACAGTAAACAGATATCAGGCGTTCAGAGCTAAAGTGGATCAAGTCAAAATTTTTCATATATTGAGTTTAATTCATTTTCTGATTATCTGAAGTTGGATCTTTTCCGAGCAGTAATGGATCAAGTCTTAATTCCAAACATTCGCCGGTAGGTGACACCAGTCACTTTTGGCTCAGATCATTTGTTCACGATGTTCCGAACCAAAGTGGACCAAGTCACCAAAGCGTTGCATCAATTAACATCACAATTGTTCATATTTTATAAATATAGAATTTGAGAAAGAAGCAATAAAATTATTGCTAATGAACTTAGATAATCCACTAGAGCAAGTCTTATTATCTCAAAACTACGTCTCATGGACTTTATCCACTTTAGCTCTGAACGTCTCATTATAATGAAACGTTGTGAAAACTATCACGCCTAAAGATCAACACATCGCCAACTATGAACATAGAAATTGTAGTCAATGCCTCCTAGTCTACTAAAAATGTCAACAGATAATCTTATTTAGCTTTACTTACAGAAACAGAATAATATACAAACAATTTTATAGCCACAGCTTAACACTAACAGAAAGGACAAGAAGTACTTGTGGCTCATTTTACAGCAGGAAAAGAAGCTGGAAACAAAGATGGCTAGTAACGTAGCAGCAGTTCGTACCATACCTGGAAGGATCATATACCACAACCGCTGCGTCATTGCGGTAGCGAGATAGAAACTCTCCTACACGTCCTCGGTTCTTACCCGCATAGAGAGGCTTTGCGCAATACCAGACACCATAATGTAAGAAACTCCATTGCTCAAGCACTACGTAATACTGGGTTTACTGTTTTCGAAGAAGTTCATGGTCTATCAACCACCGACAGCACTCGTAGGATAGATATCGCTTTCCAGGATCGTCGAAGAGGTTTTATAATTGACCTTACAGTTCGTTTCGAGACTTGCAACAGCCAACCGCAAGATGTCCATAAGGAAAAAAAATCATCTACGAACCAACAATCCCGTATTATAAAGAGAAATATCAATTACAACAGATGGAAGTAATAGGCTTGATGGTCGGAGCAAGAGGATCCATCCCAAAGCAGTTTATTGATTTTTGTAAGGCTTTTCATTTGCCTTCATCTATAATTACCAATGTTTGTTTACTTGCGTTGGAAGGTTCGATTGCATTGTTAAGAAATCACCTAAGATAAGACATTGCACTGTATTTTTTTTCTCTTTCTTGTTTTGGTTTTATATTCATAACAAATTATCCATGTAATATGTAGACCATACTATTCCAAATTTTTGTTTTGTAAATGATATATTTTGTTTCCTAGACAGTCCCTGTTTAAGGAAAGTCTTTGATGATGATAAGAGTAATGTATGAATGTCTTTTGAAGAAAAAACAAACAAATGTTGATTTAGTTTTGGATATTGGCTCTCTAACAATGTGGGATGCTCTACAAAAATTGTCAGAGATGAATTTTGAAATAGAAGCAAGGATTATGGCACTTTACAAAGCTCATAGTACTATAGCAAGGCACATTCTGATGTTGAAGATAGGAATGTGAATGACGGGTCTTTTTATCGTGAAGCTGTGCTGCTTGACAACCTCTACTTTAAATTGACTTGAGGGAACAAAGTAATCATTCGATCAACAATAATGTGAATTATTCTCTAGAACCTACAACATTTTGTGACTACTTGAAATAACGAATGGAAAAACTGTTTCTAGCAGCAGAAGGGATGCAAATTCCACAATGGACAAAAGTGCTCTGTCCAGACTGTTGGCCGGATGATACTAAAAGAAATGTTACTTTCGATGAGATTGGAGTGGATAATTTGTATAGGAAGCTAAGAATTCCAGAACGACAAGTTTCTACAGGTTTTCGAGAATTTCAGAAAGAGAATAAAATGTCTGCTGTACTATTGTAGTTAATAAACACTATGAACAACATCTCAATTTCTGCTGCTGAATGTGAGTGGGGCTTTTCCCTGATTTATCAGATTATCACATCAAAACATTTTCTCAACAATGATTACTGTGGGTAAACTGATGTTCATTAAGCTGTTGGGCCTTCTCTGTGTTTTTCTCAACCCTTACCTTACGTCATTTCCTGGTTCCTGAAAGTCAGACATCAAGCAGTAAACACGAAGAGTAAGGAACGAAGTCGTGTAGATTGGAATAACAGTGTAATTAGTCCTATTTGGAACTTTTAAAAGTTTTTTTTTCCAACTTTGCTTTAAATACATTGTTTTGATATATGAGATTTTGGGTTGTACTTTATCAATGTCTTTAACGATACAGTTGCATGTACTCAATGCTTCATAACAGCTAGGGTTATTCCTTTATATTAGGATCTAATAGAGAATAAGTGAAGATCTTCAGTATTCCATTAACTGAAACAACGTGGAATTTATTTTGTTGCTCGCTTTTGTAAAGAGCATTTTATTGTTCATTTTAACATCTCCACACGTTAGAAGTCTGGTTCCATTAGTGCTCCATTTTAACGTAGCCAGAAGATTCATAATTAGGACTACGTTCATTCTATATCAGAGTGAAATAACCTGACGATTAAATTGCATGATCTATGGGCTTGCTAATTAAAACAGCCTCAGTACGCGTGCCAGGACTACACAGAATATTTACATTTCGTTTCTCGGGCACTCGCGATAAAATAATTATCTGACAGCCTGTCAGTTCAAATGCCCACTGCTATCGACATGCAAGGTCGAAATTATATCCAGTTGCAACTTACGATTCTTATTGTCTTCCAATTACACTTTTATTAATTTCAAGAATTATTGTTTTCTGATTTTGTGAGTGATTAAAATTATTGCTTTCAATGTTTTCCGGAATTAAGTTTAAGATTATTTATACTTGTCATAGCTTACCGAATGTATATACGAGCAGCTAAGTGGAAAGTAGATAGTTAATGTAACTTCATACCTTTATAATACAGTGTTCGTCTTAACGGAAGGCGCGCAGAGTCTAATTTCGGGCATACAATGGAATCTATTACTACCCCTAATCAAACGATCGAGGACGCGTCTCGCTTTCCGTCTTGAAGTTGTTCAGTCAAGTAAGAGGTAACCGAAATGCAATCTGGAGAAAATCCCAGTTATATATTAATTTTTTTTTAAGAAGGGAAAGCTGAAAAATGTGTTTGTGGATCCCTCCTTTCGTCTGCATTATAAGCACGTTTAATCATATAGAGCACGATTTTATATTAATTGTACGAGAAATATTAATGTGATTTGACGTTCCTATGCAGGTGTTAATTCTATTGATCTATGATAAAGGTATCCGATCGACATAGGTTCTCCATGTACGTGACGGCAGTGGTAGATTTACAATTCTATCGTCAATAGACACCCAAGAATTTTCCGCTCCATTTTTTTTCTTAATTTTTCTTTACTTTCATCTTCGATAAAAGTTGGAATAAAAAGTTCTGTGCTGTAGTAGGAAATACAAAGACACATAGAATACATCACACAGTTTCGGGAATTAAATACATATTTTTGGTTTGCACATTATATTTTTATTTTGGTGTACAAATGGAAAGTATGGCTGTCAGATAAGAGAAATAATTAATGAAGGACATGCAATATAAATCCACCGTGTCCCGCTTAGAGAAACCGGGAAATAAATGCTCACCACTTAAAATCAGATAAAGATATCGTTTTGATTTACATCTGACAATATAGAAAAACTGTCCAAGTTCATGCAACAAAGTTTGAAAATACCTGCATGCGTAACTTTCGTTTGTTTATGCGTAACTTTTGTTTATTTTTGCTAGGACACTAAAACAAGCCTGGCGTCATTTTATAGTCGAACACGGTATGGTAAACATGTGGACACCACAACAGGAGGTTCAGTGCGTGCTATGGCTAGCAGAAGAACCCCTCATTTGACCATTCTTCTTATTCTTCTTCGTAGAGGCTACAGTCACAGGAAATATGTATCTGGAGATGATATAGAAGTTTGTTGTTGACCAACTTCCCCCAGGATCGGTTTTTCAGCAGAATGGAGGCCCCATCCCTTGATCCTCAACAGGTTTGAACCTCATAAGTAATACCAATAAGGCATCACTCATGAGGCAACTAGGCCAGGAGATAATGGAGTAGGGTGGCCAGGTCCTTTCGCCCTCCAATGCATTCATCGCCGATTAGCTACATATTCCACAAATCAGACTTCAGATGCATACAAACAATTGTTCTTTCTCTGACACATATTGTCAAGTGAGATGTGCGGCCTGATAACAGATACACATATCAGCCAGAACCTCAATCAGAGGTAGTTTTGGGTATATTTTAGTAAATTGTTTTATGTAGGTACTATAATTTTTTTCTTCACAGTTTTAGTTTTTAGATCATTCTTTCCTCTGTCGGGTGTAATAAATTCACATGGAGAAATTGTCTTCTTCTGTATAAATTTATTAATCTGACCTCTAGATTATAGGCCATGCAAATGTGACATTTCTCTCTGTCTTTTTTCTTTTAACAATTGAATTGTTTTATCCCCTGCAATTTGTGAAAGAATAATTTGGAATAATTTTTCGTGTAAGCTGGATAATATTTTGTCCCCTATTTTTACTTTTTTTTTTAACTTTCCTTAAAATTCTGAAGATATTAGAATTTGTTTTTCTTGAGGAAGTGATGTACGGAACTTTCTTCTACAGCATGAACCCAGAGGTACAGAAGTTTTAACAGGAACTATTTGACTTTTTCTCGTAATATACTCCGTCCCACATTCCTTCTTAATTTTCTCTTCTTCTCTCTTGGAACGTTTTGTTTCTCTTAATTCCTTACTTTCTTGTAGAATTTATTGGATATTCTTTTGTCATTATTCTGCCTTTGAGTTTCTTCATTTACTGTAGAACTGATTGGATCTTCTTTTGTCGTTATTATCACATGTCCCTGAGTTTCTTCATTTGCTGTAAAATTGATTGAATCTTCTCCTGTCAATATTATGCTCTGTTTCTTAGCGTTCTCTCTTGGAACGTTTTGTTTCTCTTAATTCCTTACTTTCTTGTAGAATTTATTGGATATTCTTTTGTCATTATCCTGCCTTTGAGTTTCTTCATTTACTGTAGAACTGATTGGATCTTCTTTTGTCGTTATTATCACATGTCTCTGAGTTTCTTCATTTGCTGTAAAATTGATTGAATCTTCTCCTGTCAATATTATGCTCTGTTTCTTAGCGTATTCAGTTCCTGTTGAATTGATAGGATCTTCTCTTGTCGTTATTATCTCTCTCTGTGTTTTCTCACTATCCATTACCTGCAAAGTATGAGGACTTGCATCTGAAATGTCTTGCTCACTATAGCTTTCACTTGTATGATATGTTTGTAATAAATTAAAAGTTCCCCATTTTCCAGATATACAATTTTCAGGGTTCGAGTCAGTATCAGCAATTGAATCATACTCGGTCACTTTCAACATTTATGAACAACATTTCAAGTAGGCCTAATTCTTGACCTGTAAATTCATTAATAATTAATTGCGTTAACTGTAATTCCTTCGTATTTTCTTCCAATCCATTAAATTTTACTGTTCTTGCTTACTTGTAGTAATCTCAATCGCAGCTGTCCATGTTAACTGTGTGTCCAACATAGTTGCTCCTAAAGCAACATTGGACTTTCAACCTAACTGTTCATGGATTAACACTTCGTTCAGATGCGTTACCTGACCTTTTGTATGACGACACTTTCAGTTCAATTATAAATAATTTATATTGATGTTTTATCGGCCTAAATTTCAACATATTCCGATTATGATGTAGACACACAGTTACACATGGTGAATTATTTACTCTCCTTATGTCTGTGCAGGGAATGCATTCGTATTTTGAATATCAAACCACTTTCTCCCCTTCTACACTTCCATAATTCGGTGAAGCTGATTAAAAATAATAGTATCACAGAACAACTGACAACCATATTGGAACACGGAGAGGACACTTTTGGTTCTACGGCAAATGACGTAGGCCTAACAATATCCATGTAAATTCTCTCAAGTACCGTCAATAAAAGTAATTAGTATTAGCCATATACTATAATACTGTATGTATAAACATACAGGAAGAACCGTAAGTAATGTCATTAATTTCAGGGCGTTATTCTTCGAGTTATTTCGAAAAAATAGTGTGATACAACTTTGTTCGTTTTTCCTTCCTTTCCGAGATAAAAATTATTTTATATTAAATATTAATAGCGTATTTTGGGAGAGTCATTGATTTAATTCCCAGTTTTAAGAGAGCAGTGTATTATGATAATAAATTATTGAAAGAAGTTTAGTTTTTTCCTTTAAACGCGTACCAATTTTATCAAAACAAAATTTAACTTTTCGTTCTTCAAAGGAATTTTAAAATGTTACATTCTTTTGGATAAAATTTCTGCAAATTTAAAGGACAAACCTAAAATTCTTTCAATCACTTATTATCTTAAAACACTGCTCTCTTAAATTGACTGAGTATATTGAGAAATAAATCTATAGCTTCTCCAAAACATGCTATTAAATATTTCGCATAAAAAATTGAAAACGAAGCAAAAACGAGCAAAATTGTATGAAACGTTTTCGTTTGAAATAAATAGTTAAATTTGTTTTGTACATAAGCACTATGGTTATGGTTGCTACGGTAACAATGTTATTGCGTATCTTAACAACCTCCTGAAATTAATGACATTGCTTATGGTTCACCCTGTTATCTTATACACACTTACGGTTGTAAATTTATACTCGTAATTACTTCAAACACCGTAATGAATATTCAACAGAGGACACCTAATTAATATCAATGCAGATAACCTAATTAATGTGCTTAGGACGTGATTTTATCAATATTCAACTATCATAATTAATATTCATATGACTTCATTTCATTAACGTTCCAATCACATATGCATAGTGTGCGCCCTGGTGTACATGTCCCTGTGTATGTATGTATGTATGTATGTATGTATGTATGTATGTATGTATGTATGTATGTATGTATGTATGTATGTATGTATGTATGTATGTATGTATGTATGTATGTGTGTATGTATGTATGCATGCATGTATGTATGCACGTACGTACATGCATACAGTATATGGAAGTTTGTTTACCATTCGCTATTTTCCGCTTCGTGTCTGCCATTACCTTTCGTATTGTCGACCGTTTTCTTGCAGATTCCTCTTGTCATTGCGTCCTGCACTGGAGCATCCCGTTAGTATATTGGTCTATCCCTTTTCCTTCAATGTTTTATCCACCACTCCGTTATCTATTATCTTCTCATATGGCCTTATCATTTTAACATTATTTTCTCTGTATTGTATACTTCGGATCATTCTCTTATTTTCTCAATCCTGACCGTGTTTATTTTCGTTAGTCCTCAATTTCAACTCCATAAATTCATTTACATTGCTCTGATTGGATTTTAACTTTCTTTAGACATATCCTTCACCAATGACACGTTGCGATACATTATTCAATAGATTGGGCACTCCTTTTAGTGTCTCTAAAAGTTTTCCGGCTCCAAATAACTGAGTGGAGTTGACAGATTTTTTTCCCTTTTCTTATTCCGCTTTTATTTCTTTAACACTGCCAGATTTCTTTGAGACTAATGATCCGAGGTGTTTGTATTTGTCATTTTTCACACTGATCCACGATCTGATTTCGTACATTCCTATGACTGCAGTATATTCAGATTTTCCAGCGTTTATGTATGCACGACTTCACATATTCTTCGTTAAGCTTCCGAAGCATATAGTGAGAATCTTTCTCATTGGAAAGAAAACTGAACACAATATACAGAGTGTTAAAAAGTACCCAATATTTTGGGAGGTGATAGTATGCATTGAAACAAGGAAAAATATCTAATAAACATGGGT
The DNA here is from genome assembly GCF_040183065.1 of Periplaneta americana. Taxonomy (NCBI): domain Eukaryota; kingdom Metazoa; phylum Arthropoda; class Insecta; order Blattodea; family Blattidae; genus Periplaneta; species Periplaneta americana. The sequence goes on from NC_091130.1 coordinate 98,305,405, forward strand.
TCTACAACACATACTTTCTGAGATCTGAAATCTTGTCCATAGGAGGTGCTCAATGTGACGTCCCTTCATGCATTTCTCTGCCCTACAATATAGCATTCTACCAGATAATCATACCGTAGTTCACATCACTGGCATGGAATAATGATACGTCGCAAGGAATACTGAAAACAAAAGTTTGGGTGCAGATATGAGCGGGGTTCAGCAGAGTTGCTGTTGTGAATTTTCGTAATCACCATGTAAGGGGTGATGAAAATTCACATGCACTTGAAGAAATAAGGCATCAGCACCGATTCTCAATAAACGTATGGGCAGACGTTCTTTACGATAGATTAAGGGCCATATGTGCAACCACAGAGATTAACTGGGGCTCATTATCAGGAATTTCTTATTAACGTATTGCCTACCCTGCCGGAATTTGTGCCATGTCAGCAAAGACTACAGATGTGGTTCATGCATGATGGCACACCAGGACATTTTTTCCGCAATGAGCGTGAACACCTGACGCTGACACTTCAGGACCGCTGGATTGATTGGGGAGGCCCCACACTTTGGCCTGCTCGTTCCCCAAACCTAAAGCTCCTAGACTTTTGGTTATCAAGATTAACCAGGTCAATTTCAAAGAGTGCGTGATCCCTTACATCAAAGGGCAGAGGAACTGTCATAAATGGACGTCACATTACGCACCTCCTATGGTCAGGTGTTTAGATCTCAGAGAGTATGTGTTGTATGACCCATGTTTATTCGACATTTTTTCTTGTTTTGATGCATACTAGCACCTCCTAAAATATTGGATCCTTTTTTAACCCCCTGTATAATCATTTATTTCAATGTCAAAGCTAGTAGATTTCCTTTGCTATTCCTTTAAAACTCCATTCACATGAATCTTGAAGAAGGTTGACGCTACATATCGTCCTAGCCTTGAAGCTCTGGACACTGGAAATGCAGGAGAGATGACGGATATAAAATTTTAAACGTAACTGCTAATATATGGGTTTTTCATGTATGAATATAATCTTTCCATGGCTTCTCAAAGCCTGGATATTGGTACGCTGTCACAAGTCTTCTATGATGGATGAAACTAAATACGTGAACGATATTATATGCTAACAGTTGACCGTGGCTTGATGAATACTGCGTGCATGTCTCGACTCAGGATTGACCGGCTTAAATCGTCTCTGATCTTATACTTCTATGAAGTAATCCTCTATTCGTGTCTCGCTAATCTCTCCATGTAATTATTAAGAAAATTAGTTATGAATTTTCCAGTCTTATAAGTGACAAGTTCTTATATACGAGTAATAAGCTTTTGATGGTATTGAAATACTAGCTGTACGTCTGTCGCTCTTAACATGTAACTTATTAATCTACTTTTTTAACAATTAAAGAGAGATCACTGGCGTAGCTCAGGCGGTAGTTGCGTTTATCTGCTGATCAGATATCGTCGCGTAAAGGTATGATTTGCGCTTGGCAATATTGCCTTGTTAGGTTTTCCCAGAAGTGTTCCCAATTTTAAGGCGAATGTCAGGTAATGACATGGCGATTCTTCTGCCTAATCTTGCCAAGTACCATCTCGCTATCACCAATTATTACATTGACGCTATTATAACATAATGGTTGTTACAGCGTCGTTAAAAACCGACTAAAAATAATTGAAGTATATGTAGATCAGTAAGTATTGTGTTATATGAGAACACCAAATTGAATTATGATATTATTCAGAGTGGATGATAACCTCTGCACCAAAATTTAAGAGGTGATTCTAATAATAATAATAATAATAATAATAATAATAATAATAATAATAATAATAATAATAATAATAATAATAATAATAATAACCAGTGGCGCTACAGCCCATGAAGGGCCAAGACCGACCAGCCGGCTGATGGTCTCACGTCCACATGCCGAAGCAGAGGTGGACGATCATCCAACCAGAATGGAGGTATCGTGTGGTTAGCACGATGAGCCCCCCAGCCGTTATAGCTGGTTTCCGTAACCGGATTTCGCTACCTATCGTAGCTCCCCAAGTGCATCACGATGCTGGGTGGGCACCGGTCCCATACACTGGTCGAAATTTCATGAGAAAATTTCTTCCCCCATGAGGACTCGAACCAGCGCGTATTCCGTAACGCGAGTCCTAGGCAGGATGCCTTAGACCACGACGCCACGTGTTTGCAGCGCTCTTTTGTGGTAATGACCCAAGATAAATTGCTGATTGCTATACATTCTGTTTGGTGCAGAGCTGTAACTTGGTCACAATATGTGTGTCCGTTTCGTCTGCAATGTTCGCCGGACTGATCATGTAAAACCATCCCTCTAAATAATCGATCATTTAAAAAAAAGTGACATTACACGAACATGAAGACGTAGGCTACATAAGTCTATTATAGGAACAAATGTATAATTATAACCTAAAGGAAGATCAAACAAATGAACGTTGTTCAGTCATAGCTCATAGCTTTTCATCAAGAACTGAAGTTCAGTCATCGGAAAATTTCGTCAGATGAGAGGCAAATGAAGCAGCTGCTGTATTCTCAAGGCAATTTGTTCACTCTGCAGTATCATGATAAATTTGCTTCGTAATTAATTTTTCATCATTTGATGATGTTCGGAAGATTTATATTATTTAAAGAGAGGTTAAATAAAGTAGAGCAATTATGATTATAAATCTACCATCTTTAATATAATTGTTAAGACAAATATTACGTTACTCTTATTAACTTATCATAACTTAGTAGTATGTGTCAATTATAAGGTGTGGTAATGAAAAATTTCAAAATTAAAATACACGAAATTTGAAATTCCGATGGTAGTTGTAATTATAAGAAAAGTATAATTTGGCTTTTACATTGGGCGATTGACTTTAACATCCCAAACGATTCGTAACTAAATACAGGTTTCATCATCAGGTTAATGCATTACCACACCTGAATGGTCGTCTCTTCTGTAGGGTCTCTTTTATCTGGCTATTTCAAACATTAGGTCTAGACTGTAAGTTGTTTCGAAACGTTGGAGGTAATAAATCCAATCACAATGTGTAGGCTAAAACCCGACAATAATTCTCTTCTAAACTCTGATCTAATCCTCTCTGCATTAACTGTACAGCTTCAAAGAAAAATCAATTAGTGAACTAAATTCATATACAGTATTGCATGACCGCGAAATATAATTTAAATTAGTTTATTGGTATAAAGAAAAATAAATATTTAGAGGTAAGTATTATCATCTTGATCTAAAAGAGAGACAAAGCAATTATGTGTTGTTAAGAAGACGTATTATACATTGGACATAACAGTACGTTACTGTTACTAAATTCCTTATTTGTAAAGAACAATGAAAAAAGTCTAATCAACAATTTCTTCATTATTATTACCTTCTGGTCTAAAAGCATCGTGCGCTTTATATAACTAACTAAATAAATAAATAAATAAATAAATAAATAAATAAATATATATATAAGTAAGTAAATTAATAAGTAAATAAGTAAATAATTAAATAAATAAATACATAAAGAAATAAGTAAATAAGTAAGTAAATAAATAAATAATAAATAACTAAATAAAAGATTGAATGAGTGAAAGATTAAATGAAGCAATAAATGAATAAAACCACATGAGTATGAGCCTTATAATATTTTATGAATATACCATTAAATTAAAAATGTGATAAATTAATTATTAAACATAGTCATCAATTCCACCCTTTCGGAGAATCTCTAATAATCAAGACGATCGATAAATATTTATAAATACAAGTATATCATCTTATAATGGTGGAATATCTCTTTTAGGAATGTAGGTTTAATTAAATATTTATGAATCTGCAGAATTACAATCGAAATTGCAATTACCATCTTGTGAACTCTGAGTGGTCTCTGAATCTACTCAAGAATTATCTAGAACTGTCACATAATATCCTAGAATAATTTTTCTAGTAGCTGTGGAATTTAATTAAATATTCTGAATTATGAAATACCTATTACTCTATCTCTGAAACGTCCCTGCAGTTAAAGAGAGATGTACCGTAACTTTTTGAGCATAAGGCGCTACCATTTTGTTGAGTTGTTACTAACTCGATCAATAGCGGATAAACCATATTTACAGAATCTCAGGGTGGTGCAGAGTATACTGGCAGTTGTGAAAGTGGAATTCCCCATCTCTAGGTGAGTAATATTATGCCCTCATATTATAAACTCTGACACGTAATTTATCTCGCTACATCTCAACAGAACTTGCCCCGTGAGGAATCTCGTAAACTTGGCCAGCATTTAAATAATTAGTGTTGCATTGCAAGCCAGAGACTCGGTAACAATATTCCAATTTTTTTCTTTATCTCAGTAATTAGTTCCTACCGTCAATCTTCCGAATTCATCTCTCTTAAGACTACATTATACCATGCTGAGTTCACTTCAGCTACATATCTAGAAAGGACAGTAGGCTATCATAAGTAATTTCAATTCTTTAATAATTAAATGTCGCAACTTTATTTCCTAGAAGTTACCGGAACTAATCTAGGTCCGCTGATATCGTGTTCTGATCGCAATTCTTGATAAATTATCTCTTTTAAACTGCTGACAAGTAAACCTCTCCAGTTCGCCTGTGCGTTTTCAGAATGAAATATATACTGACACATAGTATGCATTGGTAGAGTTTGTTGATATACCTTTTAGCTGCTAATGGTCATTAGAAATGGAGGTACAAATTCGAAGTGTGAATTTGAGAGACATCAATATATATTAACATATTTGCTGATTTATCATTCTTAATGGACAAAAATGCGGCAGTGAGGAAAGTGCAAGTCACCAGCATTCATAAAGTGATTAACATAGAAATTTGCAGTACTCCATGAGCACCTGATATAGAAAGAACCTCCACAAATGTCGCAAAAGTTAATTCCTGGTATGTGAAAAGCGTACTGCTTCGACACTTCATGCCATTCAATGAGATCATTTCTTATTTTACTTTCTCTATGAGGACGGGAGGGGGAACATCCCTGTGCACCGCAACCTGAGGTCTATTGTGCGCCTCTGGGATGAGTTGCGAGCCCAATGACCGCACCCACGCCCAACCACCATCCTTCTAAGTCCAAGTAGCATTCCCCCCAACAGCCCTCCCACGTTCCCCTCTAAAACGGTCTGGAATGTACCCACCCTACCCGTCAGGCCAACGGTCTGAAGTGTAGGCCACCTCTCCCGTCGGGAGGGGAGTGGATTCCGCTGCCGGATCACCAACTGCCAACTTGCCACTTATCCATGGAGGTCGGCCGAGAACGCTAGGAGCTTCGGAGGGTCGCCGCAGACACGATCTGAAAGCCTAGAAGACAATGGGAATGATAAGGAAAGATGATGAGGGGGAAAGGAAGTGGTGAGAATGAGTAGTGTTCCATACGCCTGATAAAGTTACCTGATATTCATCCATAGGAGTGAGGGAAAACCCCCCAAAAATCCTCACCCAGGCAACTCGTTCAAAGCGGGAATCGAACCACGACTCGCTGGGTTCGGGAGCGAACACGCTACCACAAGATCACAGCGGTGGACAATGTGATCTGATCATTAATGTATTCTGATTTATAAAATGTATATCGAATCATGTCTTTGAATCGCGGTGATTGTAGCTGATTGTAGAAACATTTTATAGAGAAATGAATGCAGAGTGACAATGGTATCTCTGTTATAAAGTTGTGGATGAAAATGTCGTCCTTGATTGCATAATCCGATATAGTTCTCCAATATGTTCTGTATTGTCTGAAAAGAATACATCCAATGGTTGAATAATACTGGTAGTTCCTTTTTGAATTTGTCTGTCTTCCATTGACTGTTGTTGTTGTTCGCTTTTTTTCAAGTTACTAATGCATCGACAACTGGTAAAATGGTATGGTACCTTAATTACTATTGGCCAAATGCAGGTAGCAGGAATTTACTTAAGGTGGGTAGCTGGACATCGTTTAACAATGAACAATGTGCGAACAACAGCTCCGGCTGGGAAGTCAGTGGAAGTGCGATTAATTCCAAAAGGAACTACCGGTATAAATCAACTGTTGGATGTATTCTTTTTCAGGCAATAAAAAAACATATTGGAGGACTATATCGGATTATGCAATCAAGGACGACCATTTTCATTAAAAACTTCATGACAGAGATAACATTGTCACTCTGCATTCATTTCTCTACAATCAATTACAGCCATCGCGATTCTAAGAAGTGATCCGATATGCATTTTATAAATCAGGATACATTAATGATCCCATTGAATGATTTGAAGTGCCGAAGCAGTACGCTTTTCACACACCAGGAGTTAACTTTTGCCACATTTGTGGAGTTTTTTTCTATATCAGATGCTCATGAAGCACTGTAAAGTTCTTTTGTGATCACGTTATGAATGCTGGTGATTTGCACTTTGCCCACTGCCGCATTTTTGTTCATGTAGAGTGATAAATCAGCAAATACGTTTATGTCTTTGAAGTTTACACATCGAATTTGTATCCCCATTTCCCATGATCATTAGCAGCTATAAGGTATATCAATAAACTCTACCAATGCATACTAGGCCTATGTGTCGGTACATGTTTTATTCTGAAAACGCACAAGCGAACTGGAGAGGTCTACTTGAGAGTGTTTTGAGAGAGTGTATGATTAGTGCAACTTAATTTCCTTGTTATAACAAAGATATAAAAGTTATAATAATTACTTAATGTTACTTATCAATGAAAAGTACAAATCACAGCAGACGAGGTGATAATATTGTAAATATATTCCTTTATTTACAGAATTGTTGTCTTCAAAAGCAATTCATATTATATGGAAGGTTATTGGAACTTAATTTCCTTATTATAACAAAGATATAAAAGTTGTAATAATTACTTAATGTTACTTGTCAATGAAAAGTACAAATCACAGCAGACGAGGTGATAACATTGTAAATATATTCCTTTATTTACAGAATTGTTGTCTTCAAAAGCAATTCATATTATATGGAAGGTTATTGGAACTTAATTTCCTTATTATAACAAAGATATAAAAGTTGTAATAATTACTTAATGTTACTTGTCAGTGAAAAGTACAAATCACAGCAGACGAGGTGATAACATTGTAAATATATTCCTTTATTTACAGAATTGTTGTCTTCAAAAGCAATTCATATTATATGGAAGGTTATTGGAACTTAATTTCCTTATTATAACAGAGATATAAAAGTTGTAATAATTTCTTAATGTTACTTGTAAATGAAAATACAACTTACAGCAGACGAATGTGATAATATTGTAAATATATTCCTTTATATAAAGAATTGTTTGTCTTCAAAAGCAATTCATATTATATGGAATGATGATAATATTTTATTTATGATTCCTAAATTCAGAAATATTTTCAAAACCTTAATAGAAGAAAGTTTATAATATGGTAATTATTAGTGTTAAAAATATCTCATTAAAACTTTGTCTAGGTAAAGAGTTTCACTCATCGTTTATCCACATAAAATATTATTTGGATGAATTCATCTACAAAGACGCCTTAACCAATTAAAAATTTATTTATTTATTTATTTATTTATTTATTTATTTATTTATTTGGCATTAAAAAAGGAAACAATGATTTTGACCTATACTAGTTAGCACGCAGCTATTACAGAGTCGTTAAATAAGTATAAAACAATTTTGAATACATGTTACGCTACGAAAGGAATTCTCAAGTTTAACTGAACGCATACCGTATGTGTATTGGTAAATAGACATCGTCAAAGACATTTAGTGGATAAAAGAGTGTAATAATTATATTAAACAATAATAATTATTTGTTACCACTATCGAAACTGTTTATAGCCATTAAAACAACCATTTTTCGGGCCACCGGCGTAGTTCAGTCGGCTGAGGCGATTGCCTGCCGATCCCAAGTTGCGCTCCGGCGCGGGTTCAATTCTAGCTTGGGCTGATTACCTGATCCGGTTTTTCCGAGGTTTTCCCCAACCGAAGGTGAATGTTAGGTAATCTATGGCGAATCCTCGGCCTCATCTCACCAAATACCATCTCGCTATCATCTATCCCAGCGACGCTAAATAACCTAGTAGTTGATACATCACCGTTAAATAAACAATTAGAAAAAGTAATCTTTTCATCGTCATCAACATCTTAACCAGCATCCAGAAGGTTGAGCTCTTCGACGATTTTGAGTTTGATAATTTTCATTAGGTTTTTCTTTAATCAGAATACAACACTGTATTAACAATACATGTTTTTACGCAGAAAGTGAGCTATCCATTCGGACGTATCCATCATGCAGTGTATATTATGGGCCTACTGTCCACAGCACATTAGCGTACAATATAGGGAATGGACTTAAATTTAAAAAAAAATAATCATAATATGGATATTTAAACACTTTTGAAAATGGTGGCCGTTCATTTCGATACAGGCTTCAGTTCTTTTGTGCATATTATCGCACTATAGACTATTGTATCTAATTCCAATTACCAGTTTCGTCCTTCGTATTAGTAACCCATGTTGAAATAATTCTGTACCTACTCTATAAAAGAGTACGTACCTTACGTGCTGTAAATTCAATATTTACTTCTGCCCGACCCGAAAAGATGAAAATACTCAGATATGCTATCTACTGTCCGTCCAAGTAGTTTTGTCGCAGGGTTGTAGAAAGGGGGGAAATCACGTGACATTTAATTACTTAACGAGGCTCTTTTATTTAAGTTATTTTAAACAGTTGTATAACATTACGTAGATGGACAATTCCTAACAGAATTTAATGTTTTCAGAAAAGAGCTAAGACAGTCCAGTCACTATTTTTTACAGAGGAACGAGCAGAAGCGAGTGGGGTTGCGTTGCGATGTAGGCAAACGGACGACAGTACCTGTGCGAAAATATGATTCAAAATTGAAAGCTATTTCGTCACTGGAAAAAGCAAACACATATATCTGGAACCTACTGTACTCACTAACTCAGTACTGCTTACTATGACCGTAAGGCGACTTTGACTGCATACGCGGCCTTGGTTCTGTTTGGAAGTTTACTAGTAGAGGGTGGGAGTGAAGTACATTCAAAATCTCAGGCAAAATAAAAATTGAATTAAAAATAAAATGATGTCCCTTTACATAGCCACCAACGTGTGTTGCCCTGGTCACAAGACGAACATAGTGGTAATAACACAGTACAAGCTACAATCACACTTCCTCTTTGGGAAGGAGATAAATGCCTTATTCCCTACTGACACATTAGTCCAAGTAAATTTGTAGCCATAATTGCTGTCCACTGAGCTACAAGTGAGGACAGTTCTAAACTTGCTACTGCGTAAAATATGTTGAGAATTGTTATACAGCCTATTTGAAATTTATCAGTCTAATGGCCAGTTTCTCCAAGTAAAATTTCATTTGTCTTAACTGGTATTAAATTAGGAGCCTGTTTATTTTTAGCATTATGTTAACGTATTATCCATTTCTACAAGATAATTTGATTTAAAACAACCAATACTTCACTATAACATATTTGTTAACACTATTTTAACTGCTCAACAGCAATTTGTAATGATTTTGCACATGTAAGGCAATTTTTGATAGATTGAATTTATTCTTCTATTTACTTAGGTTCCTTTGCTTTATTTTATTTGACATTTCTCTGTTTCTTATTTTATTGTATTCTCTCTTCCTTCATAGCTGTAGAATTTTACACTTCAAGCCACAGCACAGCCTCAAATAAATACGTATGTTAAAAAAAAATTGAATTACACTGTGTACTAATCATAATCATTATTTTCAGTTCCACTGCAACTATCACCATCATCATCATTAAAATATTTTCGATATCCATGTGGTTTAATCAATTTTAGTATATTTCGCCATCAGTAGACAATAATGTATGAGAGGTAATATCTATGTACATGTACACGCCTTATTCTACTTGTCTAAACAAATAATTTGATAATTCTCAATATGCATGTTCTATTAGATGAAACACTGTACTCCCAGTTCGTTATATTGTAATGGTTAGTCTGCAACTCGAAAATAGCTTGAGGAAACTAGAATGTGTGTGATGAAGAGACAACAAAACTCCCCCAGGGTTCGTCTCTGGGACCACGGAGAAGCACAAAGTTGTGTGCCCCCTGTTCAAAAAGGGTTCATTCTGGTTACACTGTGGCAGTAGCGACCCCAGCCTCCGCGATTACGGGTTACCACTGGGATATCCTGTTAGACGTAGCCAGTGTATAATTTCTCTTTCCCGCACATATAATTTGATGGGTTGGGATTAATTGCAGTTGAGTGGGTGGTGACGTAATAGCCTCCAGCACTTAGAACCAGCGCCGGACAAGAAGGGAAGCGCAATTGTACCCTGCACCTCTGCTAACCATCTATAAATGTCATTCATTAAGTACTATCACTTAGGTTTAAGAGGAGGCGGACGGTAATTCTCTCATTTTAACAGCTTCTGGGGTGGAAGAGATGACTGTGGTAGAGAACGTGCTTTAGTTAAATATGAAGGTAACTTCGAATATACAACGCTTTACTAGATGCTTTCGATATATTGCAGTATAGGCCTATATATGGTGTTTATATAAATGATCCTCTATTCAAGTATATCATTATATTACCACCACCATAATGAAGAATAGCATCATGTTCACTGATTCAGCTATTTTGGCTCCTTCATTCTAATTGTAGTAAATATTCCTAATCAAGAATATAAACTTCTATCTAAATGTGAAGGATTGTTTGATTAAGTCGTTGCCACGGGGATAAACCGTCGTTTAATTTACCACAAATAGGAATATTGCAAAAGGTATATTATACCAAGTCTTCCAGAAGTCTGATAAATATTTTTTCCCTTTTCAAAATTGATACCGTTTATTTAGATTTTCCAGCCTTATCTATAGGTTATAAGAACGCAAGAAAAATTATTTTAATAATAATAATAATAATAATATTAATAACAATAATTTATTATTATTAATATTATCATTATTATTAATTATACTGGCAGAGTTGAGGCCATAGGTCCTTCTCTTACACTCTACCAGATGACAATGTATACAAGGAGTGAAAATTTAACTAAACGTTAAAGAACAGGATACCAACACATTACAAAAAATAATAGCATAAGAAAATCGACAATAAACAATATTAAATTAATACGACAATAGAAAACAGAAAGTAAAATACAGATTTAGGATTGGGATATAATAAAAGCAACTCAGTTTGTACAAATAGTTAACAGAGAAAAACGTAAGGAAAGATACAACAAATGGATTTTATTTTCATTAGTAAAATATTTTGACAGCTATGATTGAGGAGAGAGACATATTATACGAAAATGTTTGACAAGAGTAGCTTTCCAAAATACCTACCATAGTAAACCGTAAATATCTTAGAATACATTTTACTACAGAATCAGCATTTGAATTATACTCCACGTCAAGCTTCTGTCCCTAACGTGTTCTAAGTCCTCCTCAATTCTTATCTTGTGGAATTTAATTAATCATATTGTATAATACATCCCATTATGTTATTATTATTATTATTATTATTATTATTATTATTATTATTATTATTATTATTATTACGAACATTAAATCCAGACGTTTGAGATGGGCAGGACATGTAGCACGTATGAGCGAATTAAAAAATGCTTATAGAGTGTTAGCTGGGAGACCGGAGGGAAAACGATCTTTAGAGAGGCCAAGATGTAGATGGGAGGATAATATAAAAATGGATTTGAGGGAGGTGGGGTATGTTTGTAGAGACTGGATTAATCTTGCTGAGGATAGGGACCGATAGCGGTGTTATGTGAGGGTGGCAATGAACCTGCGAGTTCCTGAAAAGCCGTAAATAAGTAAATTATTATTGCAGTAAAACCTCGTTAATCTGGACTAATTGGGTGGATAAGTTGACCGGTTTAACGAAAGCCCGGATTAACTTAAATAACTTAAAAGAACAGTAGAAAGTGCACTAAAACTCCATTATTAGGACAGAAACACGTTTATTTTGGTGTGTTGAAAGGGCATAGGCCTAAACACACTATACAGTACAGTATAATGTAAAGCAATACATATACAATGCAGTACATACGTGATACCCATAATTATGATGTGCGAAAGTGACCTGCAAATTTGATTAATTATTTATTTTTGATATTAAAGGTGAATAATTATTGTAATTATTGCAATTCCATTGTTATAATGTATAAAAGTAAGCCTTGAAACAAGTTTATTTAATTTTCCAAAGTTATCGTTTTTTTGCTTGTCCGAATTAAGCGAAGTCCGGCTTATCGGGGAGATTTTACTGTATTATTATTATTATTATTATTATTATTATTATTATTATTATTATTATTATTATTATTATTATCATCGTAATTTTTCGGAATGCACTCCTTTATTTCAATATGGAGTTAGAATTAGATTTGTGAATTAAAATTAAAATTCACACTACAAAAACGCAATACCCATTTTAAGAACCACTCACTTTATTTTATATACAGAATGATTCACGAGGATTTACCGTCACTTATGGAGCTTATTTCCGAAGACATTCTGAGCAAAAAATGTCATATAAACTTTTGTCCTAATCTCAATTTTTTCAGGGTTACACTAATTTGAAGTTGTTAATAAAATACCTTTTATTCTTTAGTTTTAAGGGTAAAAACTATTACTAATAGAGAACGAACTATTCAGAAGTGTCATTTCTTTAATTCGCTAGTGTTCTGAAGCTAAAAATATGTTGTTAATTGCTTTGTACAGATTCTGTTTTCCAATTTTTAATTAAAAATGACGTCATTGTTACGCACTTATAACAAAAATTATTACAAATCATACGACTTTAGGAACTTGATTCTTAATACATCCTAATGTACAGTCTTAAATAATTTACAAGAGTGGCGTGATTTGTAACAATTGTTGTGATAAATGCGTAAGAAAATATAATTTTTTAATTAAAAATCGAAAAAAAAATCTGTACGAAGCAACTATGGAATTCACAACACATTTTTAGCTCCAGAATATTAGCTAATTAAAGAAATGATAGTCCTGAATAGTTTACCTTTTATCTGTAATGTTCTTTTGTCCTTAAAACTCAAGCAATGGTATTTTACAAAAAAACTTCAAATTAGAAAAATTCTGAAAATATTGAAATTTGGACAAATGTTTATATGACATTTTTTTTAATTTAAGAAATATATAAATATAGGCCTACATAATTCAAATAATATCATAAAAATCGTGTGAAATATAAAGAAGAACAACATAGGATTTATTATCAAAATAGAGTTATACAGGGACATCATTTTATTTTTACTTCAATTTTTATTGTACCTGAGTTTTTGAATGTACTTCACTCCCACCCCTTCTACTAATGAAGTTCCAACTGTCCTCCAGACAGAATCAAGACCGCATATAGTAAACAGCACTGAGTTAGTGAGTATAGTACGTTCCAGAAATATGTTCGCGTTTTCCAGTGACGAAAGAGCTTTCAATATTGAATCATATTTTCGCACAGGTACTGTCCGTTTGCCTACGTCGCATCCCAATTTCCCCCACCTGCTTCTGCACGCCACTCTGTAAAAGCTGGGCTGTCTTAGCTCTTTTCTGAAAACATTGTCTGTTAGGAATTGGACGTTTACGTAATACTATACAACTGTTTAAAATAACTTAACTAAAAGGGCCTCGTTAAGTAATTAACTGTCACGTGATTTCCCCCCTTTCTACGATTCTGCAGCATAACCACTTGGACGGACAGTAGATAGCATGTCTGAGTAATTTTATATTATCGGGTCGGGCAGAAGTGAAGATTGAATTTACAGTACGTAAGGTACTCTTTTATAGAGTAGGTACAGAATTATTTCAACATGAGTTACTAGTACAGAGGACGAAACTGGCAATTGGAATTAGATGCAATAGTCTATAGTGCGATAATATGCACAAAAGAACTGAAGCCTGTATCGAAAATGAACGGCCACCATTTTCAAATTTGTGTTTAAATATCCATATTATGATTATTTTTCAATTTAACTTCATTCTCTAAATTGTACGCTAAAGTGCTGCAAACAGTATACTGTACACTGCATAATGAATACGTTCGCATGAATAACTCAGTTCATGAGTAAAAACACTTATTGTTAACACAGTACTGAATTTTCATCAAACAAAAACCCAATGAAAATGATCGAATTCAAAATCGCGATATTTCCTAGTTTACGTAAATGGATGAACTACTTTCTTCCCTCCTATACCAAGTAAAGTGATTTGTTTGTGTTTTACGCCAGTATCATCGAACTCCAGTCGTGGAAGGAGGGTAGCGAACGGTGTTTCCGGTTCTCTAAATGTATAGCCAGGTCAATATTAGAAATGTTAGTAAAAATAAAATCATGTCCCTGTATAAGCCTAACCTTGATCCGTAACTCTGGCTATGATTTATTCCGGTGGTTGTGTTACATTTATCTTCAGCTAAAGGACATGTCAGATTTCTTCTGGTAGGAGAAACGTGTTGTTCTTCTTTATATTTCACACGATTTTTATGATATTATTTGAATTATGTAGGCCTATATTTATATATTTGTTAAATTTGAAAAAAAAATAAAATAAAAATAAACTCGGAATGAATAAAATTTTTTGGATAATCCATTGATTTGTTTAAGAAAAATTTAATTATCTGCTTTTGTAGCAACATGAGAGGAGAAAGTGATATACGGTAACTATTTGCATATTTCTCGTTTCAGTCTTCGTCGGTTATTTTATTCCTGTCAGGGATCTCATAAATGTAATTTTTATGGACTGGATTATTATTTTCCTCCTGTTGAAGTAGAACATCCTCAGCTATAAAGCAAAGAAAACTGAGTTAACACTTCACAAAACTTTGAGCTTGCGATATGATTTCTCTTAGTTTAGCCACAAAAAGTTTGTAATGAAATTGTACTGTTTGTAGGCAACTGGGTCTATTTCACAGAAACTTTCGTAAGATATCGTAAATACATTACCTGTAATTCTAATAGTGGACATTTCTCAGCCTCTCAGTGATGTTGGCTTAGCGACGCTGACTCTTACATGGGTAGTTTCGAGTTTGAATCCCGACTTCTCCAAGGGATTTTTTCCTTGTACTGCATGTCCTTAGTGTTTGTATTCTGCTTAGATTTGTCAGATTTAGATAGATATAGGCCTAAGTGTTAGCAGTGAAGACGAGAATATGATATAATAATTACACATTTCATATGAAGACTACAGGGGAAAAGCCTGATAAGTCACGTTTTACTGTTTTTACAGGAGAGCAAGTTGAAAGTTTCAATACCCATTATATCCTATTGCCTGTCGGTTATCATCCTTAAAAATTTTTTTGGAGTAATGAGGTTGTTATTCTGTACAGTTAAATTACACAAATCTACACTGAGCTATTACATGACATCTATAAGAGGAAATCAATAATTTTGGACTTATCAGGTTTTTCCCCTTGCGCTCTTCATATGTTAACACCATAAGAAATGGGTGCAAGAGGAAGTATTTGTGCTGTATATGGATGTAATAATTACAGAAAACAAAGCAATCCAAAGTCTTGAGGTTTCCAAGAAATAAAGAAATGAAAGTATGACTTCTGAATTGAGGTTATATTTTTTCTCTTTTAATTATGCGATATTTTTATATTTTACATTATGTCTGTATAAAAACGGGCAGCGCATTTTTGTTCACAAATGTACAGCGGATCGAGTAGTTTCTTCTGGTACATTTATTAAGTCACGTCGATGCATAACGTGGATCGTTAGCCATGGATGCATAAGCAGGTAGTATTGTAAGCAGGTACGCATAGACTATGAATCATAGTGCAATACAGGCGCTCCATCGTCAATGTTGTTTATGTAAAACACCAAGTTAGGACTACATTGTGATCTGATTCTAATACTAAGTAAGTTAAATTTTCATTCAGACTTTTGTGTTAATATTATTTTAATTTATCAACCTACGTTATATTGTATTTCATTTTCCTCTGTATTTTGTATATATTGTGTAAAATGTGAACATTGTTAATTTGTGTAGCCTATTGATTTTTGTTGTTACAATTGTGTCTCTGTAACGTCTTTTGACGTAGGAAGAACGTCTGTTAGCTTTTACTGACAGTTATGGTAAAAGATAAGAATTTCATGATCTCAGAATATATATTTTTGTTTACCGTAACGGAGCTGATTTTGTTAAATGAATTAATTGTACATATTATATTATAGAGTAGCCTATATATAGTTAATATGTATCAAGTTTACTATTATGTTCTATAACGTAGACTATATTATATATACTAGTTCTGTGTTATCATCAATCTAATTATATTTCCTGTCATATGCAGCACCAAAATTTTGTAGAGCGTTAATTTCGCAATGTTAGTACTTTTATGTGGTTAAAAAGTAGCTGGACAGACCTTTTCAATTTAGTAGCAATCCCACTAACAGCTCTCATGCTCAATTATTTTTATCATTATTAATATTATTACTATTATTACTATTATTACTATTATTATTATTATTATTATTATTATTATTATTATTTACCGAACTTGGTTTTACGTTTCGTAGCGTCCTGAAGTAAACATTTAAGGTTAGAGTTTGAAAACTGAAACTCCAGGATATAATAACCAAATAACTTTCCTAACTTGTTTGGGAACGAAAATGCGCTGTCTGATTACAAAATAATATGCTAATAGATTTTTATTAATTCTATTATTTCCTTTAAATATTTTCAAACATAATGGACCAGAGCATTTGAATGAAAGTTACGCAGTGTGATCGGATCATTTTGTACAGAAAGACTTCCGAAACAAAAATTTGCCAATATATTGGGTAAGTGTTTATTACACTATAACTATTTTATAATATTTTATAAATTTCCTACAAAATAAGTATATCTCAAAGTAATAGTTTTAAAGATTAGTAGGGATTAATCCGAAAAGACAAAGTATATGATTATGTCTCGTGACGAGAATATTGCACGAAATGTAAATATAAAAATTGGAAATTTATCTTTTGAGGACGTGGAGAAGTTCAAATATCTTGGAGCAACAGTAACAAATATAAATGATACTCGGGAGGAAATTAAACACAGAATAAATATGATTGAGAAGCTTTTATCATCCAGTCTGTTGTCAAAAAATCTAAAAGTTAGAATTTATAAAACAGTTGTATTACCGGTTGTTCTTTATGGTTGTGAAACTTGGATTCTCACTTTGAGAGAGGAACATAGGTTAAGGATGTTTGAGAATAAGGTGCTTAGGAAAATATTTGGGGCTAAGAGGGGTGAAGTTACAGGATAATGGAGAAAGTTACACAACACAGAACTGCAGGCATTGTATTCTTCACCTGACATAATTAGGAACATTAAATCCAGACGTTTGAGATGGGCAGGGCATGTAGCACGTATGGGTGAATCCAGAAATGCATATAGAGTGTTAGTCGGGAGGCCGGAGGGAAAAAGACCTTTAGGGAAGCCGAGACTTAGATGGGAATATAATATAAAAATGGATTTGAATGAGGTGGGATATGATGATAGAGAATGGATTAATCTTTGTCAGGATAAGGACCAATGGCGGGTTTATGTGAGGGGGGGCAATGAACCTCCGGGTTCCTTAAAAGCCAGTAAGTAAGTAGGGGTTATTACAACTTAATATGTAATGTGGGTAAATAGACTGAACGCATTCTGCTCTGTGCCCAGAATTTGAAAAAAAACATGATTTGAGGAGGGAAAACATTTTTTGTAGAGTAGGCCTATTTATAATAAACTTTTTAAGTCTCAAATAGAGTGAATATCTCCAGTATTATACATAATATTAAAGTGATTTTAAACGCATATAGGCCCTAGGATGTTTCATTCACATTAAAAAGTCTATCATATAATTCATAACCCATGTCAATGTAATTACTTTCCGTATAAGACTAGAAATATTAGCATTGTGACAGTTCTTATGCCATCCAAGCGAAGTTATAACTGTGAACCGCTAGATGGAACTAGTAGCGCTGTCTCACCAAGGCTTCTGAACTTCTCATAGGTTGCATTATAATCGAGCATGATGGCGAGGGATCGACGGAGAAAGGAGAGCGATTCTGACGTCACAAGATAGCTGAGCGCGCCGAAGCTCAAATGCTTCAAAGCAGTATCGTGTTTTTTTCTTGTTTCTGTTGTTTTGAATGCATTATGCCAGGTCAAAGATATGGTGTTGGGGTATGCAACGATTCTAACGATAACAATAAAGAGTTGTCTCCTTTACCATTCCTAAAGATTGAGGAATTAGAAAAAAATAGGTAACTGCGCACAAGACACGGAATAAATTCAATCCTGATACATGCAGATTATGCTCTGATCATTTTAAAGACGACGATTTTGTTCATGATTTTCGAGCAGCTTTAATGGAAATAAAGCCTAAACGACCGATAATGTCAAAGCCTACAGGTAAGTTTAAATAAATCACGTAGGCCTATATAGGCTAAGTAGCCTACATTAATACCAGCTTTGGATAATAATTAGATTAGGTTAATATATGTTAACCTTCAAATTATTTTCTTTCTTTTGTAATCTTTGCTGGGTCGTACATAACTTACAATTAACAAAATAATCATGTTACTTATACTAACAGTCGTATACCAAAGGGGTGGAGAGTTAGCGGCTGATACCACTAATGTCTATAATTATTTTCATTATATTGATTTTATATTAACGATTTATGACATTTTGTCCTTGTGGAATATTCAGTGGGTTAATCATAAAAGCCTCCAGTGACAATTCATTGTTAAGTTTATTGTAAATGAACGTGTGGCTGACATTTCATTAGCGATACATGCTCCTTTTTCCAAACTTTAGAATGAGATATTAAAAAAAAACATTCAATGTTAGAATTTTTATCAACACAGACTGCAAACTAGCAGACGGAAACGGACTGCAGACACTGAGAGCAGACGAATTGTTAAGAAATACAGAAAAATAATGCAGTGACAAGTGTAAGTACAGTTTTTATATACACGGTATAAACACTTTCAACGTATTTATATTATGCCATGATACGTACACGATTTATACCCTTTCTAATGTTTTTATTTCAGGCGGTAATGTTTATAATGTACGCTAATGTCGCTATCAATTTGAAAATAAAGGACCAATGAGCATGGACTCTTCGCGCGTCATCAGCCAATTAGCCATTTGATTGAGTGTATAGAAACCAAACGCTTGCATTTTCGTAAAAGGTTCGCTATTATCTTTATAAGTTATTTGGTATTATTATATAATATAGACAATACAACTGAAGTAATATTATGGTCCCTGACTTCTGACCTGCTCTGTGCATTCATTAACATGAATGCCTGTAGAAATAACTTTACTTAAAAAACAAACAAAAAACACACATACATTTTTGAAATTCATGTTTCTACTCAAACTTCTTATTTTAGAGTAACGTGATCCAATCCCTCCCGGTGTCACCATCGGAAACCCCAACTAACCCCAAGATTTCATCCCAGCCTAATTTTACTATTGCAGATGACACTAATGTGCATTTTAAAAGATTTTTCTGCTTCATGAGAAAAAAATTACTGTTTATATTTAATTGAAATACCATGAACCCGAATCTGTACTCAGATTTTGTGTATCACGTCAGGTTTTCCTCAGATTGTAGAAATAAAAATGAAAAACATCAAAATTGGAGAAGTTAATGTTTTAATAGTAAACAGTGTTCCATACAAACTTCCCTGATTTCAATAAATCATTGCTAACAAAGTATGTTGATTTATGAAATGAGACTGGTACTAAAAAAAAGAGAAACTCAAAGAATTTGTATTTCATTTGTTTGAAGTTGATTATTTTGTCACTACGTTGCGCAACAATCGTAAAAGCAAAAATGGCGACTCCACAGCAACGCGGGTAAACGATGATGTGGTATGCGGAGACGAAATCCGTGATTTCAACGCAACGAAATTACAGACGAGTGTACGGAGGAGCTGCACCTGATGCAAAATCAATTAGGCTCTTATTCAATAAGTTGCTTACGACCGGTAGTGTCCTAAAACAATCTGGTGGAGCTCGGGGTTTCGTGACAGAAGAAAAGGTGGGATACATTTGAGCGGAATTTCAGAGAAACCAGAGTAAAACCATTCGCCTGGCATCAAGACAATTCAGTGTGCTTCCGACAACTGAGCATCGAGTTCTGCATAAGCGGCTTCTGTTGTATCCGTATAAAGTGCAGTTTGTGCAACATCTGAAACCAAACGACACCCCGCGTCGTACGGAATTTTTTCTATGAAAATTCTCGACCGTATCGACACGAATCCTCACTTCCTTGACAACGTGCAGTTTTCAGACTAGGCTGCATTTCACGTGTCATTAGTTCTCAATCGGCATAATGTACGGACATGGTGATCGGAAAACCAACATGTGAACAGAGAACATGTCCGTGACAGACCGAAACTGAACGTTTGGTGAGGTCTAATGAAGGACAGGATCATCGGTCCGTTTTTTTTTTTTTCGTGAACACAGGCTCCGTGTAGTTGGACATGTTGGAACAGTTCGTGAACCCACAGGTAGTTGCTATAAATCCTAATATCATTTCTCAACAAGATGGGGCTCCCCCACACTGAAGTATGGATTTTCGAGGTCCCTCAATGCAACATTTCCTAAGCGATCGATTGGACGCGACGCACCGATATGGTGGCCACCACGTTCACCAGATCTAACAGCGTTGGATATCGTCCTCTGGGGTTACGTGAAGGACCGTGTATTGGCGACGCCAGTGAATGATATAGCAGAATTATGAACCGAATCCGTGATGTGATTGCCACAGTAACAGACGAAATGTTAGTCAGAACACTCCAAGATGTTGAGTACAGGTTGGATATTGCGCAAATTAAGCTTTCAGGAATAACTCCCTGTAAAGTTAATTTGAATAATTTCGAGGGAAAAATTGATCCGGGGCCGGGTATCGAACCCGGGACCTTTGGTTAAACGTACCAACGCTCTCCCACTGAGCTACCCCGGAAATTTAACCGACACCGATCCAATTTTGCCCTCTATATTCACAGATCCTCAAAGTGAGCTGACAACCGTTAAGCAACCAACATTTGAGTGCACACTAACTCTGTGTGACTTTAAATTGTGGTTTTCTGTTACTTAAAGTGACGTGTATTAGGCAAATTAAGCTTTCAGGAATAACTCCCTGTAAAGTTAATTTGAATAATTTTGAAGGAAAAATTGATCCGGGGCCGGGTATCGAACCCGGGACCTTTGGTTAAACGTCCCAACGCTCTCCCACTGAGCTACCCGGGAACTTTACCCGACACCGATCCTATTTTTCCCTCTATATCCACACACCTCAAAGTGGCTTGACAACCGTCAAGCAACCAACATTTGAGTGCACACTAACTCTGTGTGACTTCAAATTGTGGTTTTCTGTTACGTACAGTGACGTGTATTATGCAAATTAAGGTTTCAGGAATAACTCCCAGTAAAGTTAATTTGAATAATTTCGAGGGAAAAATTGATCCGGGGCCGGCTATCGAACCCGGGACATTTTGTTCAACGTACCAACGCTCTCCCACTGCGCTACCCGGGAACATTACCCGACACCGATCCAATTTTTCCCACTATCCACAGACCTCAAAGTGGGCTGACAACCGTCAAGCAACCAACATTTGAGTGCACACTAACTCTGTGTGACTTTAAATTGTGGTTTTCTGTTACGTACAGTGACGTGTATTATGCAAATTAAGCTTTCAGGAATAACTCCCTGTAAAACTAATTTGAATAATTTCGAGGGGAAAATTGATCCGGGGCCGGGTATCGAACCCGGTACGTTTAACCAAAGGTCCCGGGTTCGATACCAGGCCCCGGATCAATTTTTCCCTCGAAATTATTCAAATTAGCTTTACAGGGAGTTATTCCTGAAAGGTTAATTTGCATAATACACGTCACTGTACCTAACAGAAAACCACAATTTAAAGTCACACAGAGTTAGTGTGCACTCAAATGTTGGTTGCTTGAAGGCTGTCAGCCCACTTTGACGTCTGTGGATATAGAGGGAAAAATTGGTTCGGTGTCGGGTAAAGTTCCCGGGTAGCTCAGTGGGAGAGCGTTGGTACGCTTAACCAAAGGTCCCGGGTTCGATACCCGGCCCCGGATTAATTTTTCTCTCAAAATTATTGAAATTAACTTTACAGGGAGTTATTCCTAAAAGTTTAATTTGCATAATACACGTCACTGTACGTAACAGAAAATCACAAATTAAAGTCACACAGAGTTAGTGCGCACTCGAATGTTGGTTGCTTGACGGTTGTCAGCAAACTTTGAGGTCTGTGGATATAGAGAAAAAATTGGATCGGTGTCGGGTAAAGTTCCCGGGTAGCGCAGTGGGAGAGCGTTGGTACGTTTAACCAAAGGCCCCGGGTTCGATACCCGGCCCCGGATCAATTTTTCCCTCGAAATTATTCAAATTAACTTTACAGGGAGTTATTCCTGAGAGTTTAATTTGCATAATACACGTCACTGTACGTAACAGAAAACCACAATTTAAAGTCACACAGAGTTAGTGTGCACTCAAATGTTGGTTGCTTGAAGGTTGTCAGCCCACTTTGACGTCTGTGGATATAGAGGGAAAAATTGGTTCGGTGTCGGGTAAAGTTCCCGGGTAGCTCAGTGGGAGAGCGTTGGTACGCTTAACCAAAGGTCCCGGGTTCGATATCCGGCCCCGGATTAATTTTTCCCTCAAAATTATTGAAATTAACTTTACAGGGAGTTATTCCTGAAAGTTTAATTTGCATAATACACGTCACTGTACGTAACAGAAAATCACAATTTAAAGTCACACAGAGTTAGTGCGCACTCGAATGTTGGTTGCTTGACGGTTGTCAGCCCACTTTGAGGTCTGTGGATATAGAGGAAAAATTGGATCGGTGTCGGGTAAAGTTCCCGGGTAGCGCAGTGGGAGAGCGTTGGTACGTTTAACCAAAGGCCCCGGGTTCGATACCCGGCCCCGGATCAATTTTTCCCTCGAAATTATTCAAATTAACTTTACAGGGAGTTATTCCTGAAAGTTTAATTTGCATAATACACGTCACTGTACGTAACAGAAAACCACAATTTAAAGTCACACAGAGTTAGTGTGCACTCAAATGTTGGTTGCTTGACGGTTGTCAGCCCACTTTGAGTTCTGTGGATATAGAGGGAAAAATTGGATCGGTGTCGGGTCAAAGTTCCCGGGTAGCTTAGTGGGAGAGCGTTGGTACGTTTAACCAAAGGTCCCGGGTTCGATACCCGGCCCCGTATCAATTTTTCCCTCGAAATTATTCAAATTAACTTAACAGGGAGTTATTCCAGAAAGCTTAATTTGCATAATACACGTCACTGTACGTAACAGAAAACCACAATTTAAAGTCACACAGAGTTAGTGTGCACTCAAATGTTGGTTGCTTAACGGTTGTTAGCCCACTTTGTAGCGGTCGCCGTCGTTGCCCTCGGCTGCCAGCTCCGAAATATGGAAAGTATCTCGAGGATGCACGTCGATGTCAATAATTAACTATGTACACTGATTAATTTGGGCGCCAGCCTCCTCGAGATTACTTCGGTAGAGGATGAGGTTCCCAGGTCAGCTGCAAAACGGTCGGGACATGGGGTTTGGGAGACGTGCTCGTAGGTTGAAATGATGTAGGCGCACACCAGAAGTTGTTGGTAAGAACTATGAAAGCGTTTATTATTATTATTAAGTGTTCGTTTCAGATTAGCAGAAATGCGCGTCCAAGTGTATAATATCTCGCTCTCATTTCCCGCAAGTTGGTATACTAATTTCTGAGTTCACGTAATTATATCTTTTGTACTATAAAACACCAGTAATATAACGGACAGTTGATAACGTGATGAGAGGAAAGAATTCAGACTTATAATAATAATGCAACACACGACTTCTTACTACACCCACTAAAAAAAAATTCTAAGTCCGTAAATTGTTATACTTCCGAGTTAGGTTTGCCGAGAATATGTGGAGTTCGACCTCTCCGAACACTGTCTATCTGCCTTCTGTTCATCTGCCAAATCTATCCCCTACTTTCAACCACCAAACATAGAATTTCGCCCTCTTATCTATATATCACGTGTCTCTATTAAGAATCCTGATTGGCCATGATTACACTTACGTCACTTAAGACGCGTTCTTCAAAAATTGTTCGTTAACTAGAACATCTCCTACTTCCGGCGTCCTGACCATTCTCTGACATATACCAGATCATCTCTTTTGGAACCTGGCTTGGCGTCATCTTACTGACCACCCGCAGGCAAAGTCCATACATTCCCTCATCAGTCAACTCCACGCCTGGACACATGTTTCCTGTCCGCCTAGCTTCCTTTCGGTCTTCCTGTCCACCTGTTACTTCCGTCTCAGATTTTGAAACTAACTTACACGTCCGCGCATCCTATCCATATAAGAATATTAACACGAAATACTAATCTAATGAAAATCTCCTCATCCTATACGAGGAACCGTCTCAAATGCCCTCTCATAACAAAGAATATTCCCAAGGGAATATTTGTTGTTATGAGACGTCCCAAAAAAAAAATACCTTCGCTACTAGTCTCCGGTGTCCCCTAATTAGTCACACTTGGATACACCTTTTGCTATGCTTATAAACAATGTACAAATTTACACTTACAATTATTACATATTTACAACTATTCACATGTATGAATCTATATACACACCTCACGCCTGCTTACATCTCACACGCCAGTTTAACTGACTTCTACCTGACATATATACAGCATCCAATCGTAACATTCAGGGCACATCCGAATACAATGGCGCTCTCTCACTCACATTCATGATCGGTTCCTTGATACATACTTATACTTATAACATAGAAATAAGAATTATGAACCACAACAAAAAAAAATATACGCTAAATAATACATAATACATTTTAAAATACCAATTAACCCTTTATATCATACTTCATATATTATCTGAAGCCTTGAAAACACATTTACATTCATAAAATTGAAATAATAACCATTAACCAGAATCAAAATTATACTAAGAGGTACATAATACTTTTAAAATACCAATTGGCCCTATTTATCCTATCTCATACACTAGCTGCAACCTTGAAAGGTCTTAACAGCTGTTTGTGGTATCGCCCAATAAGTTTGCTACTCTTTGGGTCCATCAACTCATATGTATGGTCACCCAATTTTTTCTGAATTGTCATCGGGCCCTTATACAACAGTTCCATTCTCGAATAACGTCCCCTCAATATAGAGGACAACTTTATGTCTCGAACTAAACTGATGGTCTGGCACTTAATATTGATTCTAAAAAAATGGATACATATTCAAATCGAATCATTTAACCTCTACTGATAAATGAACATATATGAAGTTAATTAAAAAAAATATATTCTATCATTATTATTAATCATTATTAATTCTTATTAATATCATCTTTAAATTATTGCCACAGGGAATACTACTTATCGCATGATCTTATAAGAAAACACACAAAAACAACTAATTCTGAAGGTGGCAAAAAGAAAACAAAAGTAACAAAATTTTCACAAGGTTAAAATTTTCAGCACTGACATTAGTTCTTGGTTCTAGTTGCTTATACCGCTCAAATACTACATGCACAAAACAAACACATTCTTATTTTTCCTATAATTAAAATCATATTATTTTCAACTTTACACAAATTCTCGTTTATTAACCTGGTACGTCGCCTGGATGTCTATCATGAATCGGATCGTCATTCTCCGAATGGGATCGTCTGCGGCCTTCCTCATATGTCATTGTGCCATTCTTAAATTGACAGTTTACACGTGGAGACACACTTCTCCTCACATTAAATCTACCAGCATGCTTCCACTTAACTTTTTCTCCTCCTGCAGAAAAATGAGGCCTCCAATAGCCCTTCCTATATTCACTTCTTTGATCGTTGCAGTACCGCTTCCTATTGTTAGAAAATCGGTTCACAAAATACCGCGTGTCATTATTGTAGGGTTGTAAACCATGACCGCCAGCACTGTGTGGCCGATCCCTGCTCCAACCGTCATTATGGTCATTGCTTTTGTACCCTCTGTGGGGTGGGAAGGCTTCTTCTGCCCTCCGCCCCATGTTTGTGATGGTTTCCGCATTCTCTTTCTCGCTCCCAAACTCATCAAACTTTTCGATTACTCTATTTACTTGCTCCTTGAATGCTCCATAACTTTCTAACACCTGGCTCTCTAGACTGATACTATTCTCGGTTAACCTATACTCCGATTCATTACTATTCTCATCGAGATTATCGTCCAATCCATTAATATCCATATTTATTTTACTTTCCACCTCATTATTATTTCCGGCTACCTTAATATTCAATTCCCCAATATTCTCATTAATATCCTCAGCTAATTTACTCTCCACTCCATTACTATTTCCTGCTTTCTTATTATTCAATCCATTAATAATCTCAGCTAACTTATCTTTCAGTTCAGTACTATTTTCATCTAGTTTCTCTTTCAACTCATTGATATTCACAGCTAATTTAAATTCCACTTCGTTACTATTCTCAGCTAGTTCATTACTCAATTCACTAATATTCTCAGCTAACTTATCTTTCAGTTCGGTACTATTTTCATCTAGTTTCTCTTTCAACTCATTAATATTCACAGCTAATTTAATTTCCACTTCATTACAATTCTCAGCTAGTTCATTACTCAATTCATTCATATTCTCGGCTAACTTATCTTTCAGTTCAGTACTATTTTCATCTAGTTTCTCTTTCAACTCATTAATATTCACAGCTAATTCAATTTCCACTTCATTACTATTCTCGGCTACCATATTATTCAATTCATCAATATTCTCTTCTAATTTATTATCCAATACATTACAATTTTCATCTAGATTATCTCCCAATTCATCAATATCCACAGCTAATTTACTTCTCACTTCATTACTATTCTCGGCTACCTTATTATTCAATTCATTAATATCCTCAATTAATTTAATTTCCACTTTATTACTATTCTCGGCTACCTTATTATTCAATTCACTAATATCCTCAATTAATTTACTTTCCACTTCATTACTATTCTCGGCTATCTTATTATCCAATTCACTAGTATCCTCAATTAATTTACTTTCCACTTCATCACTATTCTCGGCTATCTTACTCTTCAAATTGCCCATCTCACTCTTCAAATTACCGAACTGGCTCTCTAGCCTGCTACTATGGCTCTCTAGCCTGCTACTATTCTCAGCCATCTCACTCTTCAAATTATTACTAGTTTCTATCATTTCGTTCCTCATCTGATTCATCTGCTCCAATATCCGCTCTAACACATTATTCGACATGACATTGTCCGAACCTCGCGAACTTTCTTTATCTTGGCTAGTACTCGTCCCTGCTGTAGTCTCCATTTTTTTTTTACTTCTAGTCTGGCTCCTTAGCAACATGTAATATATAATATATCTTCAACAATTGTCCTTAAACTCAAAAACAAAATAAACCCTACCGAAATGAATTACACACATGTACATATATATGGACACAACAATTGAAATGAAACCCTTTATGCTTACGTATCGACGTCTTCAAGGTTACGCCTGGTTGATCGTCTCCCCCACCGTCCATCATTGTTCTCAGCTGTTTTGGGGTCTGCATGGTGTTGTGGCTGTCGGTCGTTGACACTGCATGATACTGCAAGCTGCTCTACTAACACTGCGTTGGCTGTCGGCTCTCGCGTCGATCCCCGCCGTGGTCATTGTTGCCATCAGCCGCATTAACCCTGCGTCGGCTGTCGGCTCTCGCGTCGATCCCCGCCGTGGTCATTGTTGCCATCACGAGCCCCACGTTGGGCGCCAAATTTTGTAGCGGTCGCCGTCGTTGCCCTCGGCTGCCAGCTCCGAAATATGGAAAGTATCTCGAGGATGCACGTCGATGTCAATAAGTAACTACGTACACTGATTAATTTGGGCGCCAGCCTCCTCGAGATTACTTCGGTAGAGGATGAGGTTCCCAGGTCAGCTGCAAAACGGTCGGGACATGGGGTTTGGGAGACGTGCTCGTAGGTTGAAATGATGTAGGCGCACACCAGAAGTTGTTGGTAAGAACTATGAAAGCGTTTATTATTATTATTAAGTGTTCGTTTCAGATTAGCAGAAATGCGCGTCCAAGTGTATAATATCTCGCTCTCATTTCCCGCAAGTTGGTATACTAATTTCTGAGTTCACGTAATTATATCTTTTGTACTATAAAACACCAGTAATATAACGGACAGTTGATAACGTGATGAGAGGAAAGAATTCAGACTTATAATAATAATGCAACACACGACTTCTTACTACACCCACTAAAAAAAAATTCTAAGTCCGTAAATTGTTATACTTCCGAGTTAGGTTTGCCGAGAATATGTGGAGTTCGACCTCTCCGAACACTGTCTATCTGCCTTCTGTTCATCTGCCAAATCTATCCCCTACTTTCAACCACCAAACATAGAATTTCGCCCTCCTATCTATATATCACGTGTCTCTATTAAGAATCCTGATTGGCCATGATTACACTTACGTCACTTAAGACGCGTTCTTCAAAAATTGTTCGTTAACTAGAACATCTCCTACTTCCGGCGTCCTGACCATTCTCTGACATATACCAGATCATCTCTTTTGGAACCTGGCTTGGCGTCATTTTACTGACCACCCGCAGGCAAAGTCCATACATTCCCTCATCAGTCAACTCCACGCCTGGACACATGTTTCCTGTCCGCCTAGCTTCCTTTCGGTCTTCCTGTCCACCTGTTACTTCCGTCTCAGATTTTGAAACTAACTTACACGTCCGCGCATCCTATCCATATAAGAATATTAACACGAAATACTAATCTAATGAAAATCTCCTCATCCTATACGAGGAACCGTCTCAACTTTGAGATCTGTGGATATAGAGGGCAAAATTGGATCGGTGTCGGGTAAAGTTACCGGGTAGCTCAGTGTTAGAGCGTTGGTACGTTTAAGCAAAGGTCCCGGGTTCGATACCCGGCCCCGGATCAATTTTTCCCTCGAAATTATTCAAATTAACTTTACAGGGAGTTATTCCTGAAAGCTTAATTTGCATAATACACGTCACTGTACGTAACAGAAAACCACAATTTAAAGTCACACAGAGTTAGTGTGCACTCAAATGTTGGTTGCTTGACTGTTGTTAGCCCACTTTGAGATCTGTGGATATAGAGGGCAAAATTGGATCGGTGGCGGGTAAAGTTCCCGGGTAGCTCAGTGGGAGAGCGTTGGTACGTTTAACCAAAGGTCCCGGGTTCGATACCCGGCCCCGGATTAATTTCTCCCTCGAATTTATTCAAATTAACTTTACAGGGAGTTATTCCTGAAAGCTTGATTTGCGTAATACATGTCACTGTACGTAACAGAAAACCACAATTTAAAGTCACACAGAGTTAGTGTGCACTAAAATATTGGTTGCTTGACGGTTGTCAGCCCACTTTGAGGTCTGTGGATATAGAGGGAAAAATTGGATCGGTGTCGGGTAAAGTTCCCGGGTAGCTCAGTGGGAAAGCGCTGGTTCGTTTAACAAAAGGTCCCGGGTTCGATACCCGGCCACGGATCAAATTTTCCCTCGAAATTATTCAAATTAATTTTACAGGGAGTTATTCCTGAAAGCTTAATTTGCATAATACACGTCACTGTAAGTAACAGAAAACCACAATTTAAAGTTACAAAGAGTTAGTGTGCACTCAAATGTTGGTTGCTTGACGGTTGTCAGCCCGCTTTGAGGTCTGTGGATATAGAGGGCAAAATTGGATCGGTGTCGGGTAAAGTTACCGGGTAGCTCAGTGGGAGAGCGTTGCTACGTTTAACCAAAGGTCCCGCTTTCGATACCCGGCCCCGGATTAATTTTTCCCTCAAAATAATTCAAATTAACTTTACAGGGAGTTATTCCTGAAAGTTTAATTTGAATAATACACGTCACAGTACGTAACAGAAAACCACAATTTAAAGTCACACAGGGTTAGTGCGCACTCGAATGTTGGTTGCGTGACGGTTGTCAGCCCTCTTTGAGGTCTGTGGATATAGAGGAAAAATTGGATCGGTGTCGGGTAAAGTTCCCGGGTAGCTCAGTGGGAGAGCGTTGGTACGTTTAACCAAAGGTCCCGGGTTCGATACCCGGCCCCGGATTAATTTCTCCCTCGAATTTATTCAAATTAACTTTACAGGGAGTTATTCCTGAAAGCATGATTTGCATAATACACGTCACTGTACGTAACAGAAAACCACAATTTAAAGTCACAAAGAGTTAGTGTGCACTCAAATGTTGGTTGCTTGACGGTTGTCAGCCCGCTTTGAGGTCTGTGGATATAGAGGGAAAAATTGGTTCGGTGTCGGGTAAAGTTACCGGGTAGCTCAGTGGGAGAGCGTTGCTACGTTTGACCAAAGGTCCCGCGTTCGATACCCGGCCCCGGATTAATTTTTCCCTCAAAATTATTCAAATTAACTTTACAGGGAGTTATTCCTGAAAGTTTAATTTGAATAATACACGTCACATTACGTAACAGAAAACCACTATTTAAAGTCACACAGAGTTAGTGCGCACTCGAATGTTGGTTGCGTGACGGTTGTCAGCCCACTTTGAGGTCTGTGGATATAGAGGAAAAATTGGATCGGTGTCGGGTAAAGTTCCTGGGTAGCGCAGTGGCAGAGCGTTGGTACGTTTAACCAATGGTCCCGGGTTCGATACCCGGCCCCGGATCAATTTTTCCCTCGAAATTATTCAAATTAACTTTACAGGGAGTTATTCCTGAGAGTTTAATTTGCATAATACACGTCACTGTACGTAACAGAAAACCACAATTTAAAGTCACACAGAGTTAGTGTGCACTCAAATGTTGGTTGCTTGAAGGTTGTCAGTCCACTTTGACGTCTGTGGATATAGAGGGAAAAATTGGTTCGGTGTCGGGTAAAGTTCCCGGGTAGCTCAGTGGGAGAGCGTTGGTACGCTTAACCAAAGGTCCCGGGTTCGATATCCGGCCCCGGATTAATTTTTCCCTCAAAATTATTGAAATTAACTTTACAGGGAGTTATTCCTGAAAGTTTAATTTGCATAATACACGTCACTGTACGTAACAGAAAATCACAATTTAAAGTCACACAGAGTTAGTGCGCACTCGAATGTTGGTTGCTTGACGGTTGTCAGCCCACTTTGAGGTCTGTGGATATAGAGGGAAAAATTGGATCGGTGTCGGGTCAAAGTTCCCGAGTAGCTTAGTGGGAGAGCGTTGGTACGTTTAAGCAAAGGTCCCGGGTTCGATACCCGGCCCCGGATCAATTTTTCCCTCGAAATTATTCAAATTAACTTTACAGGGAGTTATTCCTGAAAGTTTAATTTGCATAATACACGTCACTGTACGTAACAGAAAACCACAATTTAAAGTCACACAGAGTTAGTGTGCACTCAAATGTTGGTTGCTTAACGGTTGTTAGCCCACTTTGAGATCTGTGGATATAGAGGGCAAAATTGGATCGGTGTCGGGTAAAGTTCCCGGGTAGCTCAGTGTTAGAGCGTTGGTACGTTTAAGCAAAGGTCCCGGGTTCGATACCCGGCCCCGGATCAATTTTTCCCTCGAAATTATCCAAATTAACTTTACAGGGAGTTATTCCTGAAAGCATAATTTGCATAAAACACGTCACTGTACGTAACAGAAAACCACAATTTAAAGTCACACAGAGTTAGTGTGCACTCAAATGTTGGTTGCTTGACTGTTGTTAGCCCACTTTGAGATCTGTGGATATAGAGGGCAAAATTGGATCGGTGGCGGGTAAAGTTCCCGGGTAGCTCAGTGGGAGAGCGTTGGTACGTTTAACCAAAGGTCCCGGGTTCGATACCCGGCCCCGGATTAATTTCTCCCTCGAATTTATTCAAATTAACTTTACAGGGAGTTATTCCTGAAAGCTTGATTTGCGTAATACATGTCACTGTACGTAACAGAAAACCACAATTTAAAGTCACACAGAGTTAGTGTGCAATCAAATATTGGTTGCTTGACGGTTGTCAGCCCACTTTGAGGTCTGTGGATATAGAGGGAAAAATTGGATCGGTGTCGGGTAAAGTTCCCGGGTAGCTCAGTGGGAAAGCGCTGGTTCGTTTAACAAAAGGTCCCGGGTTCGATACCCGGCCACGGATCAAATTTTCCCTCGAAATTATTCAAATTAATTTTACAGGGAGTTATTCCTGAAAGCTTAATTTGCATAATACACGTCACTGTACGTAACAGAAAACCACAATTTAAAGTTACAAAGAGTTAGTGTGCACTCAAATGTTGGTTGCTTGACGGTTGTCAGCCCGCTTTGAGGTCTGTGGATATAGAGGGCAAAATTGGATCGGTGTCGGGTAAAGTTACCGGGTAGCTCAGTGGGAGTGCGTTGCTACGTTTAACCAAAGGTCCCGCTTTCGATACCCGGCCCCGGATTAATTTTTCCCTCAAAATAATTCAAATTAATTTTACAGGGAGTTATTCCTGAAAGTTTAATTTGAATAATACACGTCACAGTACGTAACAGAAAACCACTATTTAAAGTCACACAGAGTTAGTGCGCACTCGAATGTTGGTTGCGTGACGGTTGTCAGCCCACTTTGAGGTGTGTGGATATAGAGGAAAAATTGGATCGGTGTCGGGTAAAGTTCCTGGGTAGCGCAGTGGCAGAGCGTTGGTACGTTTAACCAATGGTCCCGGGTTCGATACCCGGCCCCGGATCAATTTTTCCCTCGAAATTATTCAAATTAACTTTACAGGGAGTTATTCCTGAGAGTTTAATTTGCATAATACACGTCACTGTACGTAACAGAAAACCACAATTTAAAGTCACACAGAGTTAGTGTGCACTCAAATGTTGGTTGCTTGAAGGTTGTCAGTCCACTTTGACGTCTGTGGATATAGAGGGAAAAATTGGTTCGGTGTCGGGTAAAGTTCCCGGGTAGCTCAGTGGGAGAGCGTTGGTACGCTTAACCAAAGGTCCCGGGTTCGATATCCGGCCCCGGATTAATTTTTCCCTCAAAATTATTGAAATTAACTTTACAGGGAGTTATTCCTGAAAGTTTAATTTGCATAATACACGTCACTGTACGTAACAGAAAATCACAATTTAAAGTCACACAGAGTTAGTGCGCACTCGAATGTTGGTTGCTTGACGGTTGTCAGCCCACTTTGAGGTCTGTGGATATAGAGGGAAAAATTGGATCGGTGTCGGGTCAAAGTTCCCGAGTAGCTTAGTGGGAGAGCGTTGGTACGTTTAAGCAAAGGTCCCGGGTTCGATACCCGGCCCCGGATCAATTTTTCCCTCGAAATTATTCAAATTAACTTTACAGGGAGTTATTCCTGAAAGTTTAATTTGCATAATACACGTCACTGTACGTAACAGAAAACCACAATTTAAAGTCACACAGAGTTAGTGTGCACTCAAATGTTGGTTGCTTGACGGTTGTCATCCCACCTTGAGTTCTGTGGATATAGAGGGAAAAATTGGATCGGTATCGGGTCAAAGTTCCCGGGTAGCTTAGTGGGAGAGCGATGGTACGTTTAACCAAAGGTCCCGGGTTCGATACCCGGCCCCGGATCAATTTTTCCCTCGAAATTATTCAAATTAACTTAACAGGGAGTTATTCCAGAATGCTTAATTTGCATAATACACGTCACTGTACGTAACAGAAAACCACAATTTAAAGTCACACAGAGTTATTGTGCACTCAAATGTTGGTTGCTTAACGGTTATTAGCCCACTTTGAGATCTGTGGATATAGAGGGCAAAATTGGATCGGTGTCGGGTAAAGTTCCCGGGTAGCTCAGTGTTAGAGCGTTGGTACGTTTGAGCAAAGGTCCCGGGTTCGATACCCGGCCCCGGATCAATTTTTCCCTCGAAATTATTCAAATTAACTTTACAGGGAGTTATTCCTGAAAGCTTAATTTGCATAATACACGTCACTGTACGTAACAGAAAACCACAATTTAAAGTCACACAGAGTTAGTGTGCACTTAAATGTTGGTTGCTTGACTGTTGTTAGCCCACTTTGAGATCTGTGGATATAGAGGGCAAAATTGGATCGGTGGCGGGTAAAGTTCCCGGGTAGCTCAGTGGGAGAGCGTTGGTACGTTTAACCAAAGGTCCCGGGTTCGATACCCGGCCCCGGATTAATTTCTCCCTCGAATTTATTCAAATTAACTTTACAGGGAGTTATTCCGGAAAGAATGATTTGCGTAATACATGTCACTGTACGTAACAGAAAACCACAATTTAAAGTCACACAGAGTTAGTGTGCACTCAAATATTGGTTGCTTGACGGTTGTCAGCCCACTTTGAGGTCTGTGGATATAGAGGGAAAAATTGGATCGGTGTCGGGTAAAGTTCCCGGGTAGCTCAGTGGGAAAGCGCTGGTTCGTTTAACAAAAGGTCCCGGGTTCGATACCCGGCCACGGATCAAATTTTCCCTCGAAATTATTCAAATTAATTTTACAGGGAGTTATTCCTGAAAGCTTAATTTGCATAATACACGTCACTGTACGTAACAGAAAACCACAATTTAAAGTTACAAAGAGTTAGTGTGCACTCAAATGTTGGTTGCTTGACGGTTGTCAGCCCGCTTTGAGGTCTGTGGATATAGAGGGCAAAATTGGATCGGTGTCGGGTAAAGTTACCGGGTAGCTCAGTGGGAGAGCGTTGCTACGTTTAACCAAAGGTCCCGCTTTCGATACCCGGCCCCGGATTAATTTTTCCCTCAAAATAATTCAAATTAACTTTACAGGGAGTTATTCCTGAAAGTTTAATTTGAATAATACACGTCACAGTACGTAACAGAAAACCACAATTTAAAGTCACACAGGGTTAGTGCGCACTCGAATGTTGGTTGCGTGACGGTTGTCAGCCCACTTTGAGGTCTGTGGATATAGAGGAAAAATTGGATCGGTGTCGGGTAAAGTTTCTGGGTAGCGCAGTGGCAGAGCGTTGGTACGTTTAACCAATGGTCCCGGGTTCGATACCCGGCCCCGGATCAATTTTTCCCTCGAAATTATTCAAATTAACTTTACAGGGAGTTATTCCTGAGAGTTTAATTTGCATAATACACGTCACTGTACGTAACAGAAAACCACAATTTAAAGTCACACAGAGTTAGTGTGCACTCAAATGTTGGTTGCTTGAAGGTTGTCAGCCCACTTTGACGTCTGTGGATATAGAGGGAAAAATTGGTTCGTTGTCGGGTAAAGTTCCCGGGTAGCTCAGTGGGAGAGCGTTGGTACGCTTAACCAAAGGTCCCGGGTTCGATACCCGGCCCCGGATCAATTTTTCCCTCGAAATTATTCAAATTAACTTTACAGGGAGTTATTCCAGAAAGCTTAATTTGCATAATACACGTCACTGTACGTAACAGAAAACCACAATTTAAAGTCACACAGAGTTAGTGTTCACTCAAATGTTGGTTGCTTAACGGTTGTTAGCCCACTTTGAGATCTGTGGATATAGAGGGCAAAATTGGATCGGTGTCGGGTAAAGTTCCCGGGTAGCTCAGTGGGAGAGCGTTGGTGCGTTTAACCAAAGGTCCCGGGTTCGATACCCGGCCCCGGATCAATTTTTCCCTCGAAATTATTCAAATTAACTTTACAGGGAGTTATTCCTGAAAGCTTAATTTGCATAATACACGTCACTGTATGTAACAGAAAACCACAAGTTAAAGTCGCAAAGAGTTAGTGTGCACTCAAATGTTGGTTGCTTGACGGTTGTCAGCCCACTTTGAGGTCTGTGGATGTAGAAGGAAAAATTGGATCGGTGTCGGGTAAAGTTCCCGGGTGGCTCAGTGGGAGAGCGTTGGTACGTTTAACCAAAGGTCCCGGGTTCGATACCCGGCCCCGGATCATTTTTTCCCTCGAAATTATTCAAATTAACTTTACAGGGATTTATTCCTGAAAGTTTAATTTGCATAATACACGTCACTGTACGTAACAGAAAATCACAATTTAAAGTCACACAGAGTTAGTGCGCACTCGAATGTTGGTTGCTTGACGGTTGTCAGCCCACTTTGAGGTCTGTGGATATAGAGGAAAAATTGGATCGGTGTCGGGTAAAGTTCCCGGGTAGCGCAGTGGGAGAGCGTTGGTACGTTTAACCAAAGGCCCCGGGTTCGATACCCGGCCCCGGATCAATTTTTCCCTCGAAATTATTCAAATTAACTTTACAGGGAGTTATTCCTGAAAGTTTAATTTGCATAATACACGTCACTGTACGTAACAGAAAACCACAATTTAAAGTCACACAGAGTTAGTGTGCACTCAAATGTTGGTTGCTTGACGGTTGTCAGCCCACTTTGAGTTCTGTGGATATAGAGGGAAAAATTGGATCGGTGTCGGGTCAAAGTTCCCGGGTAGCTTAGTGGGAGAGCGATGGTACGTTTAACCAAAGGTCCCGGGTTCGAAACACGGCCCCGGATCAATTTTTCCCTCGAAATTATTGAAATTAACTTTACAGGGATTTATTCCTGAAAGCTTAATTTGCATAATACACGTCACTGTATGTAACAGAAAACCACAATATAAAGTCGCAAAGAGTTAGTGTGCACTCAAATGTTGGTTGCTTGACGGTTGTCAGCCCACTTTGAGGTCTGTGGATATAGAGGGAAAAATTGGATCGGTGTCGGGTAAAGTTCCCGGTTAGCTCAGTGGGAGAGGTTGGTACGTTTAACCAAATGTCCCGGGTTCGATACCCGGCCCCGGATCAATTTTTCCCTCTAAATTATTCAGGTTGGATATTGTTCGTGCTTCCAATGGCGCACATGCACAGGTGTACTAGTGTGAGTAAAATAAAATCTATGAAGTTTTCTTGATTTGCCTGTAATTTCATTTCCCTATCTTTCCTATTTTTTGTTATATGACTAATTGAAATCAGGGAGGTTTAAATGGAACACCATGTATTTTAGCGCGATGTTTAACTTAGGTATATGGCTATATTAGTTAATCGAAGTATTCTGAATTCGAATCATTATAGAGATTTTCTGATACACGTCAGGTTTTATTTAATATTTTAATAAAAACGAAAAACTTACAAAATTAAGCTAAAATTAAAAAAGGAAGTAAAAAAATTAATCTTGTTTATCTTATGAAAGCATTAAATTAATTCTCAAACCTTAGTGGATTACTGAAAACATATTTATTTATATTAAAAAATTCCAAATATTTAATTGTTACTTGAAATCTTTTGTCATATTGACTCTCTGAGATGAATCCGTCATTATGCGTCTGTAAATATCATATGGAATTGCTTCATTCCTCTTGTCCTGTTACCTATTTCCACGATTTTTGTTCCTTGATTAAATCTTTCACGCTGCTTCTTACTCATAAGGGAAGTAGTCAATATTTCTGTGTAGAAATTTAAGTTTCACAAACATGTTGCTAGTCTTAGTTTTGAATTTCGTTATCTTTCTTATAATTTCCAGCCTTTCTACTACGCAAAAGTTTCCAGTCAAGCGCTTAAATGAAGGCAACAAATATTTTTCAATTTTCAATGAAGGAGGACGGGAAATTCGGATTTCTCATTGTCATGTATCTGTGTTCATTGAAATATGCCGATTTTTTTGTCTTAGTTTCCTTTGGAAACGTCGTTTTTAGATATGTTTCTAAATTGGTTTAGCTGCCAAGGCTGATAACAAATTGCTTCTTAAACCCAAGTGTAATATGGAGTGGGCGCAAAAGAACTTCACAACTCATTATAAACTCAAAATGACCTACTACTCCAAGTAGAGCTGTAGAAGGACGACAAACTAAAGTAACGACAAACATGTGTTCGTTTAGAAAGCTTACTCCATATCTTCTAAAGATAGAAGCAAAAAGCAAAGTCATGCGAAAAATATTGGAATACATTTCTGTGCTCTGAGAGAGAAAATTTATAAACATTAACACAATAACAACTAAAACTTACAACAAATTCAGTAATCTTTTTCTGGGCATTTAATTTATCACCGAAATACTAAAACATTTTTTTTTTTTACTTCTTACCCACACTCAGTACTTACGCTCCTATTAAATTCACCGTTTTGACACTAAATGAAAATATAGTAATATCTGGTAAAGGACTCGTTACTCTCTCATAGATGCGAAATACATTCAATGTTCCCTAACAACTTTGTTACACTTGTCTCATCACATCTATGCTATGAAATCAAAGCATATGTTTTCATATGATATTATAATATATCGTAAATACAAGTATATTGGTGGTTGTTTTGCTTCACAGACAATGATGAGCCATTTCTTTAAATACACATGTCTTATTTTAATAATAATCTACTTCCCAATAACATCAATTACATACGACCTATTCCTTCCACTTTAGTTTTACATCAGACTCTTTACTTACTTACTTACTTACAAATGGCTCTTAAGGAACCCGCAGATTTATTGCCGCCCTCACATAAGCCCACCATCGGTCCCTATCCTGAGCAAGATTAATCCAGTCTCTATAATCATATCCGACCTCCCTCAAATCCATTTTAATATTATCCTCCCATCTACGTCTCGGCCTCCCCAAGATCTTTTTCTCTCCTGTCTCCCAACTAACACTCTATATGCAATTCTGGATTCGCCCATACGTGCCACATGCGCAGCCCATTTCAAACGTCTGGATTTAATGTTCCTGATTATGTCAGGTGAAGAATACAATGCGTGTAGTTCCGCAATGTGTAACTTTCTCCATTCTCCTCTAACTTCATCCCTCTTAGCTCCAAATATTTTACTAAGCACCTTATTCTGAAACACTCTTAATCTCTGTTCCTCTCTAAAAGTGAGTCCAAGTTTCACAACCATATAGAGTAACCGGTAATATAACTATTTTATAAATTCCAACTTTCAGAGTTTTTGACAGCAGACTAGATGACAAAATTTTCTCAAACGAATAATAACACATATTTGCCATATTTATTCTGCGTTTAATTTCCTCCTAGTGTCATTTATGTGTGTTATGTGTTGCTCGAAGATATTTGAATTTTTCCACCTCTCCTAAGGATAAATCTCCAATTTTTATATTTCCATTTCGTACAATATTCTGGTCACGAGACATAATCATATACTTTGTGTTTTCGGGATTTACTTCCAAACCTGTCGCCTTACTTGCTTCAAGTAAATTTCCCGTGTTTTCATTTATCGTTTGTGGATTTTCTCCTAACATATTCACGTCATCTGCATAGACAAGAAACTGATGTAACCCGTTCAATTTGAACTTTCCGTTATCCTGAACTTTCCTAATGGCATATTCTAGAGTGAAGGTGAAAAGTAAAGGTGATAGTGCATCTCCCTGCTTTAGCCCGCAGTGAATAGGAAAAGTATCAGCTAGAAACTGGTCTATACGGACTCTGCTGTAAGTTCCACTAATAAGTGAGAAGTTGATAGATTTATGTCGAAGTTTATTATCTTTAGTATTTTGGCAATAATTTTCTTTTGTTATGTTAACCATTTCTCTTGTCTTTTTCCCAGGATACTAGAAGAGCTTATTGTCTCTTAATTAATAATAATGATGCTGAGTGACACTGTTATTTTGTGTCTGTATTTGTTGTGTATGTTTTCACTATTTGTTTGTTGTTTTTTTGCATCATTTGATATGTTAGACTAATTTCTATTATTTTCAATTTGTATTTGTATGTTCAGTTGTTTTTTATGTCATATTCATTCTGTAACTCGTTATTACTGTAGATTAATTTCATAGATGTATAATTTTTCTTGTAGTTGTATTGTATTTCTGGTGGTGTGGAATAGAAGGCCTGATGGCCTTAAGTCCACCAGAATAAATGAATGAATGAATGAATGAATGAATGAATGAATAAATGAATGAATAAATGAATGAATAAATGAATGAATAAATGAATGAATAAATGAATGAATAAATGAATGAATAAATGAATGAATAAATGAATGAATAAATGAATGAATAAATAAATAAATAAATAAATAAATAAATAAATAAATAAATAAATAAATAAATAAATAAATAAATAAATAAATAAATAAATAAATAAATAAATAAATAAATAAATAAATAAATAAATAAATCTTTGTGTTAAAAGGCTTGATTACTATACGATACATACCGAGTTTATTAACGCTCTTTGAATGCCGTATCCCATTCGCGCATATTTTTCCAAAAAGAAAAAAAACAAAAAAACAAAAAAAAAAATGTTACAGCTATAGGCCTATTTCATGCAATTGTATGGCCTATTGGCTTAATTGATGGACGGAAGCTCTCTATAGCTTAACTTCAGCAGACTACATTTGCTGTTTCGTGTCCATCCCGCACACGTTGACCGCACCACATCGTTTCATTGCCTCATCCACATGTGGTCACTCGTCCATCAATATGTGGCGAATTGAAGCTTTCAGTTGCTCCTGTATTGATAAATTTCTTACGAAATCTGCGGTGAATTTCGCCACGTTCGTGGTGATAAATTATGATGCTGATTCGAGATCAGTCGGTTTATTCTATAGGACTGTGTTTCGATATTAAATAGGCAACCTATGATAAATTGTTCTACACTGGATGACGATAAAATGAAACGGAAATTATTCATCATTCAACTTAGTATCTATCTTCCCTCTAATAGTACCTAATAGTTCATCATCACTGGAGTCCTTTTACTTGGTACCGTTGCTTCATTGCATTGAAATATTGATAATATTGAGAAATAAAGATGTGATCAGGAAGCACTGAAGTATAGTTTCAGAATGCCAACCGTTGTGGAGTAACGGTTAGCCTGTCTGACCGTGATACGAGCGGGTCCGGGTTCAAATCCGGGTTTGTGTATTTTCTGAGGTTTTTCTTCAACCACTTGAAGCAGAATAATTGATGGGTAACTCTCGGCGTTGGACCTCGGACTAATTTCGCCTTCATTAGCATCATTTCATTAATCATCTTAATAGTTACAGCTTGAACGGCAGGACATAGCGGACGTGGTTCCGGGATTCGCATACAGGTGGCATCTGTCTGCGTGATCTGCACATATTCCAGAGAACCCGCAGGGGCTTTAATAAGCGGACTGAAGGTAGATGTGGGAGTGCAGCTCCCTCGGATAGATGGCGCCTTGGTGAGTCATGGAATCGACAGCGGCATGAACCTCTTGGTTAAGAATGTACCAGATTCAAGCATATGAATTTCGAATACATGGTATCGATCTAAGGAGGCTGCAGAGGATCATCATAGGGAAGGGGATGTCTGATCTCCTGTCTGAGGTGGATGCTGTGGCTGAACGGATATAATGGCACCATATAGTGAATCACGCGCTTGAACAGAGAACCTAAATAGGACTTCAATAATCATCCCGATATAAGGAGGCTGCGTTGCTTGCCTATGGGTCCTTCTCCGAAGGAACAAGAAATAGTTCCAGAATTCTGGGGACTTTCATTTCTCTGGAATGATGGAAACTTTCCCACGGACTGGAGGGATACGGGTAGGAAGTGCTGATTACTGTAGCATGGGTCTTATTGTTGAAATGAGGTTAGGATATATATTTTATCTCTAATTTCCTTCTTAAAAATTCATGTGCCTTGGTAATGTAGAAGTAATAGCCTTCCCCATGACTAGTGGGTATACTGTTCCTGTTTTCTTCATAAATCACTCTTTTAACTCTACACATAGGGGAGAGTCGGGTAGTATCGGACATCGGGTAATATCGGACAGTGAGTTTCTTTCATCTACCACACGATGATAGTACCTGATTGACATGGTTACGTTTCTGTGGTGTTGCATAGAGACACGTAACCATGTCATTCAGGTACTACCATATGGTGGTAGATGAAAGAAACGCACTGTCCGATACTACACGATGTCCGATACTACCCGACTCTCCCCTAATACGTAACACACTACATGTGTGGTGACCAATTTATATCTAGTACATTCACTTGTCTGCCAAAGTAAAAATAATACACCCTTTTACGTTGTTCGTATTGATCGGCGTTGTGGTTTTAATGTAAATTTGTATAATTTTTACTCGAAAGACGATTGACATCCATTATTACGCTGCTGGAAAATAATGGTACTATACACGAAATTTCCAGGCCCAGTACTTTTACAGTTGAATGTTCATCTCTTGTCTCAAAAGATAGTATTCGCTGTGTTACTTTTCCCACTATCGTGATCACTAGATATAACGTGCCTACCGAGCATTAGCGTAATGAAGAGCATGGGGGGGAGCGTTCATCCAATCCACAAAAGTGAAAGATCGTTAGAAACGATATCTTAAAAAAAATCTACATGATTGTACTTAAGAACAGCATTAAACAAAGAAATCAGATTCATAGCATATTGGTTTTAACTAGCTTTTATACTTTTCACTGACTATAAAATATTTCCGAGAAGCCGTTCCTTGTTGAAAATTTTCAGTCTTATATTCGTGGGCTGCACATTCAACATATAAAAGTTAGAATTACAAAATAATTTTTGCCTAGTGTTATGTTTTATGGAACAAAACTTATGCTAATTACTAGACAGCGGATGCGGGATGATTTGTCGTTGAATGTATTTGCACATTTACTATATGTTACAATTTTTTCATTTAGATCATTGGCTCAACAGGTTCTAAACGTAAACAGACGACGTCAACATGCTACTGTATCTCCGTACAGTCAGAATGAAAAGAAAAATGACGTCCTATAGCACATACCTCGTCATCATTGATGGAATTACTAGCGTTGCAGTAAATAACGACATAGTCTCCTAATTGTCGAAGCTGAATCGTCTTCGTCTACCCTGCAGGATAACACAACTGCACACATTGCGTTGCAATGTTACTATGAACGGACCGGAGTCCCTTCGTACACAAAAGACGGACGACACGGCACGTGCCATATACTCTGATACGAAACAACTTCACTTTTCCTTAAGTCATCCCGCATACACTGTCTACTAATTACGTTTGAATAAAACAAAACATAATATTTTTATATTACAGTCAAGTAAACACACTTGCTTAGATCTCAAGATTTTTCGTTTCCACTGCTACTAAAATGTCTCTAAGCACTTTCACAAATATTTGAGATTTCCCCAATAGTGCATAATTATTTCTGCCTAAGATATCTTTGACAAACTTAAAATGCGTAGTTGGAGGAATGTTCTGAATAACATGGATAATCCTTTGCTTCAAGTCGTTTATATAACGTACGTGTTACGTGACAACACATGCTTTTCATATACACCTGTAAAATAGTCGAGAAGTGTGAGGTCTGGAGTTAGTGGAAATATAACCGTTTTCCGACATTTATAATCGTGCTCACATGAAATAGAGTGTATCTGCAGAAACATTCCAGGATTATAAACTGCTGTAGAGTTGCTGTCAGTTGCCGGATTTATACAAAACTGGTATCATTAGAAAGACAAACTCAAAAATTGATGTACCTACCTCAAAGATACTTGATGTGGGCTCCACTTGTCACGCTGCAGACATCA
The DNA here is from genome assembly GCF_040183065.1 of Periplaneta americana. Classification (NCBI taxonomy): domain Eukaryota; kingdom Metazoa; phylum Arthropoda; class Insecta; order Blattodea; family Blattidae; genus Periplaneta; species Periplaneta americana. The sequence continues at coordinate 98,348,843 of NC_091130.1, forward strand.
AGGCGGTATTCCCATTCCGCCATTAGTGTCAATAAATTTTCACAGAAAACACGTAGTTTTGCATGGTCATTAGTTTCAACTTATGCATTAATTATTATTGTAGTGTGTATGGCTGAAATCACAGACGAGAACATAGGACTTTGGAAACGGTGGATTTAGAAATGTTTAACTGCAGGCTCACCTGTTCTACAGTTTCGCACTGACAGGCCTTTTCCCTGAATGGGATTTCCTTTTGTCACATACTCATCCATGCTCTACAAAATCTCTATACCACTTCAGAATCGTTTTGTCGGTAGGTGCCTCTTGATGAAAATTCCGTCTGAAAGCACGCTGTACTTTTACTAAGCTCCGAGTAGGGGAGAGTCGGGTAGTATCGGACATCGGGTAATATCGGACAGTGAGTTTCTTTCATCTACCTCACGATGACAGTACCTGATTGACATGGTTACGTTTCTGTGATGTCGCATAGAGAAACGTAACCATGTCATTCAGGTACTACCATATGGTGGTAGATGAAAGAAACGCACTGTCCGATATTACCCGATGTCCGATACTACCCGACTCTCCCCTACTACGATATTCCAATACACACCAACTACGTTCCTGTGGATTCGCTATAACATAAATCACCCTCTAAATGCTGCAGAATTCAGACAGACTTGAAAACTTAACATTCAGATCATTTAAAACAATTTGCTTACATCCAACAATGCCTTAATGTTGAGCGAAAAAGCGGGAACGGCGTTTTTTTCTTTCTTCTTGTGCTGCCATCTGTTTCGATCAACAATTATAAATTAAGCATTTTCTGAAATTCTTTTAGTTGTTCTTTCTAATGACACCGGTATGAATTTCGTAAAACACATAGTGACAGAATTATAGCAGTTTATAACCTCGGAATGTTTCTGCGGACACACTGTATTATAGAATGTATAGCGAACAGTTACGGCATAATGTACAGGAGTTCATCTATTTCAAAATATCTTTAGCCTTTCAGTCACACATCCAAAATTTTTAACCAAAATAATGTAAAAAAATTGTGTTCAGTTTCATCTCAAAATATATATATATATATATATATATATATATATATATATTGCTTGTGTATGTATTTTAAAATAAGATACTTTCACCACCATTTTTTATTTTTTTTTTGTGTCACATTAGGCCTACTCTTAATTGTTTTCAATATATTTATTTAATTTAGTTTAATTTGGATAATTGCACAATTATTTTATTATTTTTATCTATTGTAGGAGAACTGTTAAATTATGCTGTAATTACCAACTCATGTCTATTCAATAACCGTGATTAAAAAAGGATGGTGCAAAGTAATATTGATTTATTCAGAAGTCAACGCAATAAAATTAACTTTATTGGCTCGAACAACACATTATCTGTCGATGTTTTCTTTACCTGCACTGCAAGTGTTCAATGTGACCTCAATGTGAGACGGTATTCTAATTCTGTCCAGACTTGTGCATGTCCTCGGTTATTGTCTCCACTTCTGCTTCGATTCTTCATCTCAGGTCATTCAGGTCAGTTGGCAAAGGGGGAGCTTACACGGAGTCTTTAATGTACCTCCATAAAAAGAAGTCGCAGGGTGTAGGTCCGGCAATCGTGGAGGCCAGACCAACATTGGTGAATCGTTTGCTGCACGCCCGATCCAACATTGTGGTAGGATGTTATCCAGGTACTGTTGAACATACAAGTGAAAATGTGGTGGAGCGCTATCCTGTTAAATGACTAAGCTGACCAGATCTTCCACCATCTGTGGCATTCAGTTAATTTATTGAGGTAGAAACGGCCGGTTACGGTTCGGCAAAAAAAGGTCGTACACTTTGCCCTTGGTAAATGCACAAAACACATTAATTAATTTATCGAGTCTTTCAGGCACTCCACGATTTTTTCCTTACATTTTGGCGATTCACCTTCTCACTAAGGTGAAACGTAGCCTCATCGCTGAACACTAGCAGGTCGGAGACTTCATCATATTCTAATCGGTCCTGCATGGTAATATAGATATCATGTCATTTAGGCATGTCCTCCGGTTTTAGCTTTTGAGAAGTTGTAATTTCTATAGCTTAAAATTCAGACGCATCCTTAAGATACGCCATACCGTTGCCCGTAGTATATGTAGTTTACGACTAGTCCGCCTTGTTGACTTTCTTGGGCTGCGTACGTATGCGGCTTGCATCCTGTTTACTTCTCTTCCACAGTTTGTGGACGGCCCGGTCTTTTCCCTGGCCATAAAGCGGCCAGTTGTCTGGAATTGCCTCACCCAGAGCGAAATGCAGTTCCTATGTGGTGTACACTCACCGAATCTTCTCCTAAAATTTCGTTGGACGTCACAATGGTTTTCCGTTTGTGAGAATTCAAACACATAATAAGCTTTTTCTACCTTTCCTGTTGCCATCTTATGCAGTACTACTCTACGCCTCTATTAATGACGATATGCACGAGCAAAAGTAAACACAAAAACTTGAGACCAGTCGCTTTCATAATCAAGTGTTGATTGCTTCCCATTCTTGCAATTTTCGCAATACCTTACCGGTTTTGTACCATCATTTTGAATCACCGTTTATCACTGACTTCATAGACTAAGATTTATATTTCTTCAGATATTAATTGTTGTACACAACATATCACAGTCCAAGAAACTGAATATTTATTTATTTATTTATTTAATCTGACAGGATTAAGGTCATAAGGCCTTCTCTTCCATCCTATCAGATAGCACATTGATACTTGTTAAATTATATTTTATTCAACGTTTCCATCTTTGTAATTTTAGTGAAACTCGCGTTCAATTGAGATGTTATTAAGAGATATTCTTGAAGTGAAGATGAAGCTAATCCATCAGATTCATTTTATTTTTTACATATCTCTATTTTATGTTTGACGTAGACCGACAAATAGTGTCAATTTTAATATTTGCTAAATTATAATCTTGGTCACAGCACATGGTATACAGTGTTACACTTGAAGTTTGATTGCTATTCAATTACATTGTTTTTATTGTATACTGTTGTATTGTGTTCAATAAAGAATGGTTCGGTTTCATTGTTGTGTTTTTCCATTATTTTTTAGCGACAAAATGGAATTCATGCATAGATTCGTCATTAGATGACCAAGTTTCTTTTTATAATTATCTGATTGGCTGAGCTGCGTTAGTTCTTTATAATTGAATGGGCAAGTGGAAAAAGGAAAACATTCCAAAAAATTGAAAAATTAAAATGAAATAGCTGTTTAGTACATTTTTACTTAAGGTAGCGAATGACTTTAAGAAGGGAAATATTCCAGTCTCATACATACTTACTTACTGGGTTTTAAGGAACTCGGAAGTTCATTGCTACCCTCACATAAGCCCGCCATTGATCTCTATCCTGTGCAAGATTAACCCAGTCCCTACCATCATATCCCACCTCCCTCAACGCCATTTTAATATTATCTTCCCATCTATATCTCGGCCTCCCAACTAACACTCTATATGCATTTCAGGATTCGCTCATACGTGCTAAATGCCCTGCCCATCCAAACGTCTGATATCATTATTAAAACTAGCATTGAAGCTTTAGTTGAGTGGAAGAAAGATAACAGTCCAGGAATTTTATTTTTTTCTACTCAATACTGCATTGGCATAAATCCGAGATCACAGTTTCTGCCATGTGCAGAACATTTTCAGTCTTTAAACGACAAGTTCGAAGATTAGATCGGATTTACTCTCCAAATCAATATGTTGACTTCAATCAAAATGCCAGAAAACTCAACCACCCATATGAAGTAAATAAACTTCAAAACAATCGTGTACTCAACTTCAAACACTGGTGGCCCCGTAGTATTTCAAGAAAACATGTAAAGATATTGAGAATGAAATCCTGACATTCAACATCAGTAAGTACAGGCAACGTGCTGGGGTTCTGTAAGAAGGGAGAACTACTTCGTAACAACAGACACCATCATGCCCTTACAGCAATATTGGCAACCTGCTAAGAAACAGAGGATGGGAACTACATGAGGAGATTCAGTGTGTATCTGAAAATGATTATCATGAGTCGATATAATTGCCATCAATAGAAGAACCCGGAAAGCGATGGTCTTAGACCCTACTATTTGCTTTGAACGAGACACGAATCAAGCACTGCAGATAAATGATGACAAGTAGGCTAAATATGTACCTTGTCTTCCATACCTTAGTGAAAAATGTGTCATTTCGCTTTACAACTGGGATGTTACAGGCTTACTATTTGGAGCGTGGGGTTGTTTACCAAAATGTACATGTAATATCCTCAAATCCTTTAAAATTCCCTTTTATGAGGTTCAGAAGATTGTAATGGAAGTTCTGAAAGCCTCTCTTCAAATTCTACACCATCATCTATATGTTAACAAGTAAATGTTTGTTTTAATGTACAAATCGAATCATTATTTTGCTCGTTTCATTTCCCTTTATTTATTATGTTTGTTAGTTCCGGATCCCAGTGGTCAACCTCACTTGAGGACGGATGATTTGAAATAAATCTTAGTAGTCAATCATAAGATGAAAAGCTGTATCGAGGCTTAAACATGCATTGACGGTTTGCACCAGGGAGCATTCAGGTAGAAGGAACAAAAGATCACGTGGAGTTCCTCACTATTGCAGTATATAATGGGAAACTTGGAATCAACATAAAAAAATCAGACGACATCTCAAAAGTCACGCACTACATACCGGATGAGTACAAATTATTCTATGAAGATATCCTTAACTATCCAACTTCAGACACAGCAGACAGTGGTAAGGGTGAATAAAGACTCATCATATGGTCATCACTAAATAGAGTAAAACCATTTTAAAACGTTCTTTGTAGTATTAAATATTTCATCTCACAAAAGCATTATAGTTGATAATTTTATCTGTTGTCAAAATGTTGAGTGGAAAAAGGATAATATTACAACACATTTAATTACTAAACAAATAAGTATTTGTCTATTAGATTGTTTGAGTGAACACTTAATGACTAATTCTACAATTTCCTATTAGTAACTTTTCCAATAGAACCCTTAGCTTTTTCTGTGAACTTATTTTTTTTTTTTCCCCCACAAACTAGGGAAGTTGGAATGATATTCTTTGTCCACTAACCCGTTCAATTATTTGACATGAAATTATAAAATGGGGAATAAGCAGGAAAAATTATTTTCCTTTCTAAGATCTGAAATCCTTATATCCGTCACAACAGCTAAAAGTGAATTACGTTTATATTTTCAGAAAGATGCAGCACATACAAACAACACTGGGAAAGGTGGTATAGCTAGTTTGTAGAAAAGAAATCCCTGTGTGAATGTAAGAGTACGGGTCGTCCAGAAGTGTCCAATACCGAAATTATTAGAGTGAGGGACACTATTCATTGGAGTACGATGAAGTCATTGACCGGAATGGAATGGAATGGAATTTAAGTGAGGGGGACACGGTCTAGCACTGCGACCTGTTGAGATCTATTGCGTTAACTCTCGATATGGAATGAGTTGCGTGCCATAGATCCCCTAGACGCACCAACCCAACCACATGACTCCCTGACGACCGGTTCCTACAGAAATCCGTATACCATTCCTGCTTCGGCAACTTCCTCCAAAGTCCCCCTGCCGGCCCGAAGCGAAACTCCTCCCCCGAGTAGGTCCACCTCGGGTGCTCGTTGTAGAAGCCATCCAATGTCGTTTAGCCGGTCAAGAGAGCCAGTAGATCCGGGAGGCCGCCTGTAGAGTGATCTGAAGAACCAGAAACGGGATGATGAGGAAAGGATGATGGGGGAGGAAAGGAAGTGGCGAAGATGAGTGGGATTCCAATCGCCTGATAAAGTTACCTGATATTCATCCATAGGAGTGAGGGGAAAACCCCGAAAATCCTGACCCAGGCAACTCGTCCTGACCGGGAATCGAACCCGGGACCGCCGTCATTGACCGGAAGTAGTACAGATACTGAAATGCTAAAAAAAACACCGCGCAGAGTATTGGTTAGGCGTTTAATAATGAAACTATTACGTTGTTATCTCCAACTATTTCAGTTTACAATCCCAGTAGCTCTGGGTCTGCAATTAAATAACATTTTAGCTAGGAATGGATTTCATGAGAAATTGTTTCATTTTGCCTGCCATTAACTTTGACGTATATTCCTACATATTCGATACTTTGAGTTATAATCGTTAAGAACTTTTTGATCTCTGCTACTCTTGCGAAGATTAATTTTGTATATCAAGTAAAATTCCATTAACTGGTAATGTGGCGACAAACAAACTCTCAACGGCAAAACTGAACTGCGGCGTGGCGAGAAAGAGTCCACATACTTTTCCTCATCCTCACTCATTCAGAAAGGTCCATTTATTCTAACTGTACTTTAGATGTAGATCAGGTTTCCTCCATCAGAACTTTTCGGAATATATGCATATTCTTGATTTTTATCGTCCTTTTTTTTAACCGGGGTCGGACAAGCAAATTTTAGATCTAATGACAAATTGGGTAACACTACAATCATTCAATTCAAACTTACAAATTATACTCCTTTGTTTAAGCCTCGCAATTTAGCTGATCTAGAATATCTGGGGTCTTTGTGATCCCAAGAATATTTGATGTTAATAATTGGGATATTTGAGTCTTATAGATGCAAACCCCGACATTTCTACTTTTCAGCGAAAATGAGATTTTCACGCAAAAAATTTCCTCATTTTGAAATCTAAATGTTCATTAAAACTTATAAGCAAATAGTGACAATTCCTATTCATTTGAACACTGCAAATGCAGGGTTTAGATTCAAACGCAGACTTTTCCTCGGAGCAGTGAGATACAATCCCAGACATTTCCGTTATCCAATACCTGATTCGAATTAAGTCACATGATTCCCGCCTTTGCTACCACTTATCAGCTGTACTTCGTTGTTGAGGAATTGGATATTGCGACTGTGTTACTTAACCCTTAGTCGCCTGACGGTACTTAGAAGTACCGTGATTTATTTTGCATACTGGAAGATCTGGAAGAATAATAAACCGCCAGAAATTACGTGCAACCTGATAAATAAAATCCATCAAGGATACTAACAGTACTGTACATAGAAATACGACCTTTAAAAAAAATAATAAAATAAAAAAAATAAAAAACAAAAAAAAAAATCTGAAAAAATTACTGTCTGTTTTGAATTCATATTCTAACAACATTCACTAAAGAAAACGGATTTATTTTAATTTTTTCTTATGTCCGGCAACAAAGGGTTAAAACATATTATAGGAGGACATAGCTATTTTTCTTCTAGTAGGATTTTCGGGCATATCAAAAAATTGTAAGGAAAAATACACGATTATTATTAGCCCCTGAGTATAAAAATATATTCCAGCAATTTGGTATAATAACATAACGTGGTAAAGACGCAGCAGTATGACTGAAGAAAATATGCTAAACTTATGAAAATTCCCGTACTGTAGCATTTCATATTCAACAAGGATAAGAGGATGATCCTGACTCGTGAAAATGGAATTCTGAAAATCAGAAATGAACCATTCTACAGATCTGGCCATTAATTTGCAAATTCTGTTTTCAAAAAAAGAAATAACATTGACAAGGCCAAATTTGAAATTTTGTCCTTAGGTGTGCCAGTTAAAAAAAAAGTGTTCTGATATTGATTCATTACTAAAGCGTCATTTCAGAGGTGAATGAAAGGAACAAAGTGACCTTGAGCTCTACAGGCGAGTGGTTGATAATGCAGCACACAGTAAGTCAATATCAGTGGATGAAGAATGCCTCTGAAGCACAGAATGAAGCGGAGTTATTGAGGATTTGAACTGTGTGCAGTGGCAGTTCTAAATATCTTTTTTCTAAATACAAATGTTTATAATACTGTATATAAAATATAAACTAACAGTGGATACTTTGAAATAAGTTTAAAACATTTTTTGCAAAGAAAAAAGTATAAAAAGTAGTGGCAATTCTTAAGTCGTCTTAGTACTAGATCCGCCATGAATTAATTTTTTACTTTTGTTTTTCATTAATATTGTATGAAATATATACTATAAATAAATTTAGTGTCAGATTCATTCAGGTTTGTTAGTAGCAGCTATAAAATAATGTTATAATGGACATTACAAAAAATTAAGATAATCATTAAAAAGCAAACTCGGATATTTCCATTTTATCTTGTCATATTTAAAGAAAACAAGCAACATTTCTTGCCAATTAAAGGAATAATTATGGTGTTAGTTCTGTCTTTAAACGGTTAATACAGTTTAGACATTTTATGTAACGTAGTTTGTTAGTAAATCATTTTTTTTTTTTCATTCCCAGAAAAATTAACAAAGATGGAAATGTCATCTATACGACTCATTTATAGATTACTTACTTACTTACTTACTTACTGGCTTTTAGGGAACCCGGAGGTTCATTGCCGCCCTCACATAAACCCGCCACTGGTCCCTATCCTGAGCAAGGTTAATCCAGTCTCTACCATCATATCCCACCTCCTTCAAATCCATTTTAATATTTTACTAAAATTGTATATACAATACAAGCAAATTGAAAGTTCTTATTGCACCTAGGTTTGCTCACTATGTTTAAACAATTTAATTAATTAAATTTGTTTAATGGCAGACTATTTTGTATCTATGTTTTCCTTTTTTCAGTTATCAGAAAACACATTAGATATCCTTCAAATAAAGCACAAAAAGCAAATTGTTATTTCGTCAAGTGTTTTATTATGTTTAGACAATTAATTAATGAATGTAGTGTCATCACTTGCTGCAGTAGAAAAAAACAAGAAGCTAATTTTACAAATACAAATAATTACACTTGAATCTACAACATTTTCTCATAGCTTACATTGCAGTTTATGCTATATTTATTTCATTTCTTCCCGTTTCAAAATACATGTCCACTATATATCTGAAAATTGTGATATTTTGGTTCCAACATTTAAAATTATTCATTACTACTACAATGTCATGTCCTAAATAATGAAATCTAACAACGTATATACTAATAGACTTAAATGCTTAGAAAAAATTATAGCGCGCGCTCTTGCATCAAAGTTAAAGTTTTAAGTGCTATTACATGACTGTATGTAGTGATGCTGTCGGATGAATGAAGTATTGTACATTCTGTGGCAAGCCATATAGCAATCGGATGAAAATGTTTTGGGTTGTGATATATAGGTAATGTGTCTAAAAAGTTCGGTGAATGATACCATATCTGAATGGAAACATGGTGCAGGTGCGCGTGCATGCACATGACTCTTCAGAGACATGGCGAGAAGCGTCACCTAGCGTGGAGTACACGTAATCGGCAGAGTAAGCCCACTGCGGTCAGTACAACGTAGTCAGTGTGAGAAGTAGTGTCACAGTGCAATGGGCAACATGTGAGGTTCAAGTTCTGCTACAATTGAAGCGTTGGGCCTAATAACGGTCTATGTTACAATCTGCTAACTGTTCAGGGGGAATAAAAATGTTACATCGTAAATCTGCTCATAAATTTATTATCGGACGGGCGTTATTCCATCAATATGTCTTGTACACTAAGCGATGTATACGATTATGTTATTGAAAGTCATAGACCTACTACACATCATAGAAATTTGTAACATTTGTAACGCCACAGAAATGCTACTGCGGAATACAGGCAATAAACAGATTTATACAATCAGAATATTTTGAAATATACAAAATCAATAAAATATTTATTTATGAACAAAATGATTATGACATTTATATTTAAATGCTATATATTAACATGAATTAACACCATGTAATTTATTAAAATTACACTCAATGTCACATACTGAATAAACATCTAATATTGATAAAATAATAACACTATTATTAGGAAATAACTGCAGCATTGTGATGTAGGGACACCATTAAATTAATTAAAGTTGTAACAATAAAAATGAATAAAGAAAATTAAATGTTACGATTGAGAAATTGTTAGGGGATTGAATTTGAACCCCTGTCCCGAATATTCTGCATCCATCCGAACAGATGGCTTATCTGTTAAGTACAACTTTTATTAATAATAAAGACAATAGCAATGACTAGTTTTAAATGCTGACTGTAACAGAATAATACACTTTAAACAGCTGCTTTCTCACATCAAAAGCAAGCTGTGAGCATATCTTATAGGAATTTCCACAAATCTGTTCCTGAAACCAAATACCTTAATGACATTCTAAGATAAACTATAGTGCCAAAACACAATATAGATTAACTAACACTTGGGGGATCTTTCGCACTAACTTACGACTTAATCTTCCTTGTTTTATACTCAAAACCACTAACTCTCAGCGACTTTCGTGACACATCTTTCCACTTATTAATATTTATTTGTCTCGATTCTTTATTTTTAGATTTAGTTAGCGGGTCAATATTTACCATAGAAATCGTCACTCTCTTGCAATCGTCCATTTTACGTAATAGATCAACCGAAACATGACACACAGTTCAATTACTCAGTATTCATAAAGAGGACAAACTCTCATGAAATAACTCCCGAAACGATGTGAACAACTGGTTAGGCTAGAAGTGACTAGTGACATAGACAGTTGTTCCAACCTTATTGGTTGTAACTCGTGTAGAAGCGCCTCTGATAGAGATATTGAAAAACAATTTTTGTGACAGAGCATTATTAAATTAAAAATTCGATTTTGAAAAATTGTAACATTGACTGTTATTCGGCCCAGCGCTCCAGTTAGGGAAAAACGGGAACAGAGACGCATGAAATGTTGGTGAAAGTTTACGGGAGGGAAATTTTGAGCAGAAAATTTCGCGAATGGTAGAAAACAACTGTGGATGAGGCATGTTCGGGTCGGACGTCGACAAGCAGATCCCCAGACATGATCGAACCATCGCCATCTGCTACAATTCACGTTTGGCAACGTTCATACAGCTTGTGAAAACTGTCAGAGACATTCTACTTGGAAATCGATAGCAGAACGAATATCACACGATCCTGGGTGGCTGCCACATCCGCAAAATGTGTCTTTCATGACCCTTTTCAGGTGGTGAAACAGAAGTCCGCAAGAGCCAGGTCAAGAGAGTATGGTGAGTGCTCAAGAACAGACACCCGGTGTTGAGCTAAAAATTCGCAGCCTCCACTTTCCAGTCCTGTGCAACTCTGGCCGAACACGCCAGATGCGTTGTAGCAATTGCTTCAAAACGTGCTGGTAGAATGCGACGTTAACTGCTTGGCTTGCAGGAACGAATTCCTTATGGAGTTATGGATGATGCCATTGTAATCGAAGAGGGCGATCAACAGAGTTCTGACCTTTAACTTTTGCGGGCACTCGTTTCTGGTCGCAATGAAGTCGGTGATCGCCATTCCTTTCATTGCCGCTTGGATTCGGGATCAAACTGGTAGCACCAGATCTTATCACCTCTGGCGATGGTTTTCAGAAAGGATGGATGTTGGTCACACATGATAATGAAATCTCCAGACGTTTCCATCCGTTTTGCTTTTTGCCCATCTGTCAGCCTGTGCGGCATAAACCGGGAACAGATGTTCCACTTACCGAAATCATCGCGGACGATGGTTTGCACCATATCCTTGCCAATGCGCAATTCCTTCCACATTAATAGTGCAGTCAATCGCCGATCTTGTGCCAGCATTTGTCGCACTCGCTGGATAATGTCTGAGGTCTGCGTCAGTCATTTCCATACCTTCGTGAAAGCATTTGAACCACTCGTAAAACATTTTCTGCTCACATTTCCCTCCGTTAACATGCGTCTCCATATTCCACAAATTGTAGCAGAACGTGATTTTCACGCTTTGCTCATTGTGCTGTGACACTAGGTACTTCTTACACTAACTACGTTCTACTGGCCGCAGTGTACTCCACGCTAGGTGGCACTTTTCACCACGTCTCTGAAGAGCCATGTGCATGCCCGCGTATCAGCGCAATGTTGCTGTTCAGATATGTCATCATTTACCGAACTCTTTACACATATCGCTTATGTTAAATTAACTAGGGTTATAATTATTATGATTCTTAACCATTCATTTAAAGTTTCTGTGACTGTAAACTGTATATATTTTCGTGTGGTTTTACTTAGTTCATGTCGAATCGGAACATATCTGGAAAAAATATCTACCACCCTCGATGCTAAGTCAGAATAGGAGTTCAATTGCATGTCTTGACCTTATGTGGAATAGAGAATGCGAACAAAAGACTGGATTGTTCCTCTTCAAGGCGAGACAGATTAGAACTTCAGCTGTTGAAATTTGTGATGCGAACTGACGAAGGGATAATGGTAACTACTCAATTATACACTTTTATGTCTATTTTAGGTTAGGATATATTATATGTGTTTTGTTTGTGCAATTTTCATTTTAATCTGTATGTTATTTTGGAGAGTGGTTGGATCTAATCATAGGTGAGGGGGGTGAAACCTACGAAGTAGGACTTGTTTTATACAGCACTTACGGTCACAAGACCTGTGCATTGGATTTAAGAGAAAATTATGATAATATAGTACATCTGTGTGTATAATATTGCTCAATAAATCTGTCTCTCTATCTGTCTCCGTCCGTCCGTCCGTCCATCCATCCATCCATCCATCCATCCATCCATCCATCCATCCATCCATCCATCCATCCATCCATCCATCCACCCACCCACCCACCCACCCACCCACCCACCCACCCACCCACCCACCCACCCACCCACCCACCCACCCACCCATCTATCTATCTATCTATCTATCTATCTATCTATCTATCTATCTATCTATCTATCTATCTATCTATCTATCTATCTATCTATCTATCTATCTATCTATCTATCTATCTATCTATCTATCCTTCTGTCTGTCTGCTTATTTCATAGTGTGATGCTTTTATATTACTGTCCAATATTTGTATTTCTGGTGGTGTAGCAAAGAAGAGAAGAACTGATGGCCCTAACTACACATCAGTAAGTAAACAAACAAATAAATAAATGAATACGTTTATGAATATAAAAATAAACAAGTAAATAAATAATAAATTGAAGAGCTAGTCTTTGTATTACGAAAAACAAATATTGAATTATCAACACATTTACACAAATATTTACTGAAGTATATACGGTACTAATATAAATATGCAACACAAATTAAACATATAAGTTCATTCCCTCGCCGTGCAAATCTGTAAAATTCCTCTTTGGCGTCATTTATTAATTTTTCCCTTCCTTTCTTCAATCTTTCTTATCTTAATTTTCTCTTCTGCCCCTCACTCATGCTATGGCCGATTCATTATACATTAATGGGTTATTAAAATTTTAATAGGAATCACTTCTTGAATACTTGCACAGTTCTGTCTTTAGTCTAGATAGCTTAAAAAGACAGTAGCAGATATTTTATAGTCGTATTTATAAGGAAAACTATTACTTAAGACCTTAGTTCTGAATGATACTTGCAAGAAATACAGCCCAGGAGAACGAGCAAAGTTATTTGAAGAGTGGATAAATATAATGGGCTAAGTGACAAAATTAAAGTTTGAAGAGAAAGTGGAGTTTTTCAGGAAAACACCAAAAAAGATAGAAAATATCATATTTATGTTTTCATAACGTACTACATACTACATTATATCAACACATAACGATATTTTTCTTTTTATTAAATTACAGTGTTATAGCGAAACATTTTAATTTGCAAAAATTAAAACGGGCTAAGTTTCACATCACATGTTTCATAAAACAGGTCATGTGCAACTATATTTCACTTTATTTGGCTATGTGTCTTGAAATGAAATTAGATAATAAACTTTAAAAAGGAAAGAAATTATTCTAATTACAGGGAAAATATTCACAATAATACTCATTCAGTAAAAAGTCCCACACCTTTCGACTGGAAATTTTTGTAAGTATGGTGGATCTACTTTTAGAACATCACTGTTTAAATTAACAATTTTTCATAAATCTCTTTACTTTCATCTCTTAAACAGCCTTTCACGCCCTTTAAATATTTCTTTTTATCGCATAATCAAGCAGCTGATGTATTCCTTTCAATACCGAACCCTCCCTGTTATACTGGACTTTCCTAATCGAATATTCTGAGGCAAAGTTAAAAAGTAACGGTGATAATGCATCTCCTTGCTTCAGCCCGCAGTAAATTGAAAAAGCATCAAACAGAAACTGCCCTATACGGCCTCTGCTACAAGTTTCAATTAAACACATTTTAATTAATGGTACTAGTTTCTTGAGAATACCAAATTCAATATGAATAATATATAAAACTTCTGTCTTAACCGAGTAACATGCCTTTTTTAAAATCTATGAATTACTGATGTACTATGCTCTTATAGTACTATCTTTTCTTCAATGTCTGTTGAATATAAAAAAATCTGACCAATAGTCGATTTATTATATTTAAAACTATTGATGATCTCCAATAATTTCATCTACTTATGGAGTGAAACTTCTCAAAAGAATATTGGACAAACTTTTGTACGGCGTCAAGAAAAGTGATATTTCTCGAAAGTTACTGTTCTAACTAATTTATAAGATTAAAATATTCATATATTTGTTTCTAATTAGATCACTATGGATATATACATCCAGGATCCATAAACATTTCAATTTTCAAGTCTGTTATGGTTTTTTTCCGATTTTGCAACACTTCGTTATTTTGGAAGTGTCCCCTTTTGCAAATCGACGACAGGAATAAAGTAATGATCTTATAGAACCGAAGTCAATATCTTGCCTACAATTCACAAAGGAATGAAGGTCAAATGATAAAATTATACAATTCGCAAGAGGCTTATCTTGGTTCACATCATATCAGTAGTGGTTTGAAACGAATCCGTCTTATAATTTACATTTTGTAACCAACTTATCAAGTTCGGTTGTATAATAATCACTTTATAGTAAGTGCAAATACAAATGTAATAATCGACTCGCATATTTAGTCGAAATGACATCAAAGAAGGGATTGGATAAGATTCGACTCATTGCACGTCTATATCAAATCTAGTAAACTTAAGTTATTCGCTAGTTTGACAGTCTTGCTCTACTGTCTCAAATGTATCTTATTTTACTAGATATCGTTTAAGTAAAAATGTACTCATAAAAAGAGATAATCGTTAATTTAAATTTTTAGGCTGATATTAATAATGTAACTAATTAATGTCGAATATGGGACAAATATTCAAAAATGCAATTAGTAATACCGTCGTAATATCGTGCAGTAATAAAAGATTTCATCCGTAGTCTAATAACCTTCAATTTATTCAAAAATTTATCTTAAAAAAACTGGAATCGGACCTTATTTCTGAGAAACGCTCATTATTTTCTTATGTAATACAAAATCATTTGGGAGCTAATCATTATTTTTGACTTCATAAATGAAGAAATTAAGGCATGCAAAATTTGGACCTAAACATAATTGCTCAAGAAAGTCACTTTTACTAATCTTTAAAATTAAAATATTCAAAGTGCGTTTTATGTGTCCATTAGCACTTCTGGAAATGAGAATGTAAATTCACTCTTTAAGTATCATAAAATAGGCCGCAAGGATGAATAATTTCGAGGGAAAAATTGTTCCGGGGCCGGGCATCGAACCCGGGACCTTTGGTTTAACGTACCAGCGCTCTACCAACTGAGCTACCCGGGAACTCTACCCGACACCGATCCAATTTTTCCCTCTATATCCACAGACCTCAAAGTGGGCTGACAACCGTCAAGCAACCAACTTCGAGTGCACACTAACTCCGTGTGACTTAAATTGTGGTTTTCTGTTAACGAACAGTGACGTGTATTATGCAAATCAAGATTTCAAGTATAACTCCCAGTAAAGTTGATTTGAATAATTTCGAGGGAAAAATTGTTCCGGGGCCGGGCATTGAACCCGGAACCTTTGGTTTAACGTACCAACGCTCTACCAAATGAGCTACCCGGGAACTCTACCCGACACCGATCCAATTTTTCCCTCTAGAGTTCCCGGGTAGCTCAGTTGGTAGAGCGTTGGTACGTTAAACCAAAGGTCCCGGGTTCGATGCCCAGCCTCGGAACAATTTTTCCCTCGAATTATTCAAATCAATTTTACGGGGAGTTATATCTGAAATCTTGATTTGCAGGCCCCAAGGATATATTTAAACTTCCGTAAGAAAATAATTCGCGTGCCTTGACTTTTCAAGCCATGGTGTTAAATCGCTACTCCACGGCATATGTTTTTGGAAAAGCGGAAGTATGTCTAGATGCGCAGGGTGGAAAAGTGGTCTTCAATCAAACTGCAGGCTAAGAGGAGTACCTTCCACTGTTTTGCATCATCCCACTCATTACCCTCGACAAAATTCCTCTTCGTGGTAGCAACCACTAAATGTGCTCTTTAAAGCACTTTCAACATCCATCCCTCAGCAAGACATCGTTACATGAAGGGTTGTGGGAGGGGATGTACACTAACCACAATTCTCAACTCCCATTTCCTCCCTTTAAAAGTAGAGAAAAAGTATTAAATGTACTGTCGTGAAGAGCGGCACAGTTCCAGACGTATCACCCGCCGCACATGCGTGTAATTGTAATGGAAGTTAATTGCAGGCTGATGGGACTTCAAGCAAAGAGATAAATGAGCGCAAACTTTAGGTGATTACGACACTTTACTTCTTATCTCTGTTTGTGTGTATATATTGCCGCAGGATAGGATTCTTTTGCTATTTCTAGTGCGCGAATAATGTCATTTATCGTCTAGACCTCTAGTCTTAAGTATTTTAAAATTTTAGCCTTTCATTGCAGAAATATTTACTACATTTTCTTGACGAGTGGCAGCTTCTAAAAGTCTATGAATGTAACGAAAATGAATAAAGACCATAATATGAAATATATATGAATAAAACACAATATCAGTTAATATTATTATACATCTTAAATAATGTAATTTATCGACTCGACCTTCAGACTTCAGCATTTCAAATTTATAGCCTCTCATCGCAGAAATATTTACTATATTTTCCTGACAAGTGGCAGCTTCTAAAATGTCTATGAATGTAACGAAAGCGATTAGAAAACAAGAATATGACATAAATGAATGAAAAAGCTCTATCATTTTTATACATCTTGATTACATAAATTTTAACACTATATTTCTTAGAAATATATGTATGGTGATCACATGCGCAAATGTCCACTGAGTTTTTAAATCCCTAGTTGATTATTTTCAGCTTAGTAGTAGCCATATTCAGAACTTATCAGTTCCTTGCATAATCCTGTTTCGTCAGTTGTTTTGCTGGGGAGTGCGTTTCTCTTAGGTAGTGTCAAGTCAAATAGTGTGTGTGTTCTGAATTCAGTTGTGCCCACTTACGCAGAACATATCACAAACACCAAACACAGCTACAGCAACATAGACACAGACATGGAAATTCTACATATACAACAGAAAAACAAGAAATTTAACACACTAGAACAGTACGAAATATACTAACTTATTTACTTACTTATGACTTTTAAGGAACTCGGAGGTTCATTGCCGCCCTCACATAAGCCCCCCATCGGTCCCTATCCTGAGCAAGATTAATCCAGTCCCTACCATTATATCCCACCTCTCTCAAATCCTTTTTAATACTATCCTCCCATCTACGTCTCGGCCTGCCCAAAAGTCTTATTCCATCTGGCCTACCAAATAACACTCTATATGCATTTTTGGATTCGCCCATACGTGCTATATGCCCTGCCCATCTCAAACGTCACGATTAAATATTCCTAATTATGTCAAGTGAAGAATACACTGCGTGCAGTTCTGCGTTGTGTAACTTTCTCCACTATCCTGTAACTTCGTCCCTCTTATCCGCAAATATTTTCCTAAGAACCTTATTCTCAAACACCCTTAATCTCTGCTCCTCTCTCAAAGTGAGAGTCCAAGTTTCACAACCATACAGAATAACCGGTAATATAACTGTTTTATAAATTCTAACTTTCAGATTTTTTGACAGCACACTGGGTGACAAAAGCTTCTCAACTGAATAATAACATGTATTTCCCATATTTATTCTGCGTTTAATTTCCTCTCGAGTGTCATTTATATTTGTTACTGTTGCTCCAAAATATTTCAATTTGTCCACCTCTTCGAAGGATAAATCTCCAATTTTTGTAGTTCCATTTCGTAGAATATTCTGGTCACGAGACATAATCATATTATTTGTCTTTTCGAGATTTACTTCCAAACCTATTCTTTAATTGCTTCAAGTAGAATTTCCCTGTTTTCCCTAATGATGTGTGGATTTTCTCCTAACATATTCACGTGATGGTAAATGGGAGAGGATACGAAGTAGAGTATTAAATTAATGTCAGAAGAAATTGCGTTGTAAGTAAAAAATTTGAATGAAGTAATAAATTGATTGTTTAATAACCTTAATAAATATTTAATATAAGAGTATGTATCGAACAAACATCGCAAAATTTTCAAAATTAATTGCTCTTTCCAACTCAACAAGAAATTATAAATGCATAATTTCCAGCCCGAACTAAGATTGACAACGACAATCTTCTATGCCGTAGGTGTGACCACCCACTATCCTGGAAACAATTTCTAAGTATTCAATGCAGTGATAAAATTACGTAGATAGCCATTGTGTAAACTAAGGCTGAATACTGTTTACAGGGTTAGGTACAGCTTACAGCAGTACAATGTTTGGAAATATTCAAATTTTTTTTTCTTCCATTACTGAATCTTGTATAACAATGAAAATTGGTATATGCAAAACACTGTCCTTCTGCTATATGAAAGAAAAATATTTTTGCTATTTAAAAAAAATTTATATATACATTTATTTTTTTTTCAAAATTCAAAACGGTGGCAGTTTACTGTGCAGTGATGAAATGTTTCCGTCATAACTCATGAACTTGTTATCTTCTTCTGCTTCTCTTTTATTATATTGCTGAAACTCATGTTTGCAATGTTTCAACTACATTCCTTAATAAATAATATATCTTTTTTATTTTGTTTTAGATGAAAAAACTGATATCTGACCATTTTTTAAAATTAATTTATTTTTTATCAGACAATCTATGAAAGGTAGAGCAGTGATTTTGCATCATAGGCCTACTGTAGATATGACATTCATAAATACTCACAAAAAACTTCATCACAGAATGTTGGATAGTTTTTTGAGTTATGAGGGAAACGCTTCATCACTGCACAGTGAACTGCCAACATATTGAATTTTGGAAAAAAAAAAAAAATATATATATATATATATATGTATATAAATATTTTTTTAAATCGTAAAATTATTTTTATCATATAGCAGAAGGACAGTGTTTTACACATACTAATTCTCATTATTATACAGTATTGAGTAATAGAGGAAAAAAATGTTGAATATTTCCAAAATTTTACTGCTGTAAGCTGTACCTAACCCCTTAAAGCAAAAACTGAAATAAAAGATCTTCATGAATATCTTAAGCTTATATGTACAGAATATTAATTATACGTACAGTATTTCAGAATTCTTAGACCAACAAACACTTAATTCACCATAGTCAACAAGAACTAACAAAAACTTTCGTTAAAATCTCTAACAGAAAGAAATAATTTAGTGATAAAACAGATCCGACTTTCAACTGGAATTATATTTCCAATTTGATATTTTTATAATGAATTATTCCAGTGTTTTGGCATGTAACTCGTCGAAATAGCAATTCTTTCCCCACTCTTACTGTTTGTTATGCACATCAGCCAGAAAAAAAGAAAAAAAAACATTAATAATTGAATGAAGCAGCGGGGAGGCAGAAAAAGAGTGCAAATTGGTTTTAGGCCGGTTGCACATGTGGACGGTCGACGTGGTATCATTATATTTTTACTTCACCCTCTCCCCACCGCCCTCGACACTTCGCTCTGTTGGCGTGCTTCAATTAAAACCATATAACACAAAACAGTACAGCAGAGATGATCAGACGTGACTTGAATTAGAAAGTCGGGCACAGGCGAAATTAAAAAGATACGTAGTATACCTAAACAGAACCAATATTTCACACGTCTCTAAGGAACGCTTTGCAAATATCACACTTTATTTACTTCTGATGATTAGTGCTTTAGAACGCACTTTAACTGAAAAAGAGTTAAGTGAACTAACCTATTAGTCCAGTACTACATAACATCTCAGCTCTGCTAACGATTTAATTTACTGTTGTGATTGTTAGCCAGACAACGCAAAGTGGATTAGTAAATATTACGTTTAATTTATCTATTATTATTCCTACCAACGCAACTCTTTTCAACTTCAGAAATAGTAAAATTATTAATATCTTAAATTCATATCTATAGAGAGCCGCAATCAGTACAGTTATTGTATTTGCGACGAATTTCTTGAAAACCCTATTTCAGTTGAATCAATTACGGTACTTAATTAATTAGGAAATATGCCGCTTTTCTTAGCA
The DNA here is from genome assembly GCF_040183065.1 of Periplaneta americana. Lineage (NCBI taxonomy): Eukaryota > Metazoa > Arthropoda > Insecta > Blattodea > Blattidae > Periplaneta > Periplaneta americana. The sequence continues at coordinate 98,369,190 of NC_091130.1, forward strand.
AGTCTATTCAGTTTACGAAGTAGTTCCAGTAATTTATTCCCATTAAATTAAGCTTCCTTCACTTCTTTGGAATTTAAGACAGATTTTCAACAGAAATACACTTAGATGTGGTTCTATAATTTTCACAAATTTGTTGCTATAATTGCATCACTGACGTTATCGCTTCTCATCCGGTTGCTACAGTGAAAACGTTTTCATCTACAAGTGTGCAGATATTGGGTTTGATTTAGAGTAGGAATGAAAACAAACTTTTGTCTCCTATTGGAAATGGTTGTGCAGTTTACGTTTTGTGTGTGTATGTGTCTGTGTGTGTGTGTGTGTGTGTGTGTGTGTGTGTGTGTGTACGCGTGCGTGTTTGTATGTGTGAATACAGAGGATTGTTTCCGATCTCTGATAACGAATTTGAATGACGTCATGTCCGTCAGGAATCACACGAGAGGTGACAGACCAGTAGCCACTTGTTCCAGAGCCGGGCATCGAGCGCTAAGCGTGGGCTGAGCGCACCAACGCTCTACCGATTGAGCTACCAGGAACTATACTAGATCCGGCTCAAATTTCCCCTTATATTTACATACATCAAGTGGGTTGACAGAACGCCACAGCCCAGCATTGAGTGCACAGGAAGCTATACCTGAAAAGCCAGATTTGTATAAAACGCGTCACTATTTTCGATAACAGAAAACAACAAATTTAAGTCACAGTAAGTGTGCACTTAACGCTGCGTTCTATCAAACCACTTGAGGTATGTGGATATAAGAGAAAAATTGAATCGAAGTCTGGTATAGTTTCTGTGTAGCTCAGTCGGTAGAATGTTGGAGCGCTCAGTCTAAGATCGCGGGTTCGATGCCGAGCTTTGAAACAATTTTTCCCTTGAAATTATTCGGTCTTATACTCTATCCGAAATATCTGTTTTTAGCCAGTCCTTTGGAATACATTCGCTTGCAATACTCTCTACATATGAGTGAAGTAATCTCTTGTTGAGACAGGACGATGAATCTTGAAATCCAGAACACTTGAAATCTACACGTTCTCCATGAGCGTCTAGTGAGCGTTAGACTGTTTTAAACTTTGAAATCATTAGCTTAGCTATAAAGTAAAACGTCATTGCAGGAAACTGGAAACATTAGGTTTATGAACCATCACATTTATGGTTGAAGTTCTTTTTCGGTCTCGTGGCTTTAATTCTTTCGTAAAACAAAGTTTTCCTGTCAACACATCCACTCTCCGTAATGTCCCAAAATGGAAGTTGGAGGTGGGGCAGAAATGCAATATAATTTACAACAACCGTTTGTTTGGCACCTCTAACTGCTTTTATGAGCTTCACTCTATACTTCGAACTGTAAATATATGGTTTTCCTTTCTGTAGTAGTTATCCACGAATCCCTTTATTCCTTGGGTGCATTTTATATCTATGGTAGCACTCTTTATGTCTTTTCTTTATTACACAATTTCTTGTTTTAATAGGTGCGGTTGTTTAATGTATTTGATTGATGGATAAAGACGACGATCGGAAGGTGTCCGGATCCATCGTGGATTAGCGACCCATTAAAATCCTGCTTCTGTTTTATTAACTATTCATGATTCTATATACGTAGCCTACATCTTTGATGCAATGCTGTTCACATTCCCAAAAGTGTCCATTCTGAGTTTTTCACGCGGAATATTACTGAAAATGCAATAAATCCGAAATAACACTCGATTAATGATGATTTTCTTTTTACAAAATCTTTCAAGGGCATTCAACTTAATTATATACTTTACTATTTTCTAACTGTAGATTTGATAGAACATGGAAAATAGGGGGAAAAAAACCAAATGTGAGAAAAAATTGAGTAATATAAGAAAGAAGATAACTATGTTAACAAAAAACTGGGTAACATGTGTAACATCTGTAAGGAATGTGTAGTTGTTTTCTAATGCCAGGCGTTTGGCAATAAAGTCATTTGACCTCTTGCACTCTAATATTTTACAAAGATATTGTCACGGTCAGCTACTGAAGTACAGATTTTGAAGTGTACCGAATTCATTTCTTGGTTTGAGTTTCACAATGGGCAGTTAGGGGACCGACATATTCCAATCATGTGCAGGTGTTTGGTCAAACAGTTATGGCCTGTTGCCAAACTAAATGCAGCTACACACGATTTGCGTGGTAAATCGGGAATTAACTAAGGATTATGATGTACAGAGTTCCATTTTTTCCCCTTGAGATTGTTATTTATCAAATTTCGTTTGTTGAAGTCTAAGTAAGTAGAGTTAGGGGACCGATATATTCCAATCATGTGCAGGTGTTTGGTCAAACAGTTATGGCCTGTTGCCAATCTAAATGCAGCTACACACGATTTGCGTGGTAAATCGGGAATTAACTATGGATTATGATGTACAGAGTTCCATTTTTTCCCCTTGAGATTGTTATTTATCAAATTTCGTTTGTTGAAGTCTAAGTAAGTAGATTTAATGAATCTATACACACAGTAATACGTAGATTTAGAAACAGGTCTGCAGGCATATGAACAAGATTATTAATAAGATAAATTTAATAACAAGGTGCACAAAAACAACAATCACCTTCTTCTTCCTTTCTCTTTAATCCCTCGTTAGGCGCGTATTTTTTGTGACATGTATCCCACTGCTTAAATTCAAATTATTAAGTTCTCTTTAAGTTAAACTTATATCTAAACATTTATTTTTAATTTATCTACATGTTCTACATTGACACTAGTATATGAAATTATTTTAAATTCATTATACAGGATGTTTCAAAAATACGGTGCATAATTTCAGGTATGTATTTCCCACATGTAGACAATCAAAATAGTTCATTACAACATGTGTCCGGAAATGCTTTATTTCCGGGTTATGGCCTTCACAACATTGAAATTCACCGGAACGTTTTTCTTTCCGCAGGTCGTTGCCGTCAAAGGAGACATTAAGAGGGCACTCTGACAGTTCATTCCGAGGCGAAGGTTACATTCAGTGTTGTGTAGGTACTTGGATCGAAGGTTTCCTGATCGATGGATAGGTAGAGGTGGCCCAATTGCTTGGCCTCCACGCTCACCTGATCTGAACTCTCTCGATTTCTACTTGTGGGGCCATTTAAAATCATTGGTTTATTCGTCTCCGGTGCCTGATTTGGAATCCCTTCGGAATCGAATTGTGGCATGTTCTGAGGACATACGCAATACTCCTGGAGTTTGGGATCATGTTCGCAGGTCAATGAGACATTGATGTGAGGTCTGTATTCAAGCAGGAGGTGGACATTTTGAACATCTTCTATAATGACAACGACCTGCGGAAAGAAAAACGTTCCGGTGAATTTCAATGTTGTGAAGGCCGTAACTCGGAAATGAAGCATTTCCGGACACATGTTGTAATGAACTATTTTGAATGTCTACATGTGGGAAATACATACCTGAAATTATGCCCCGTATTTTTGAAACACTCTGTATAATGTTCTATAATGTTTAATCTTAGTAATGTGAAGAAACTCGGACTGAAATTAATATTGAAACATTATTATTTGGAACTCTAACTCATCATAATGATCATTATCTTCTTATTCTCTTTCTTCTTCATGTTCTTCATTACCTTCGTCCGGTTTACTTCTTGTAAGATCTGTTCCCTTGTAGTTCGTGGAGGTGTTCCTGATCTTGACACCTTTGTCGTGGTCGGCCCTATTCTCTCCTGCCTGTAGGTATGTATTCTAGATCTAATTTCCGAATGTAGTTTGTGTTTATTCTTTCATTTTCTGTGATAAAACTTTATGTCATTCACTTTATTACCTATTATTAATTTCTCCCGGATGTCTGTATTTCTGAAAATTTGTTCACCACGATTTCGAACACTTTCTTTATAGGGAAAATTTTCCTGTTTCTCTTTTGGAATTACTATCCATTACGCCATCAAAACAAATGAAACTTATCAGAAACTGGAAATTCTTTTCATCGAGTATAAGTTTAAAGTAAAAGAAGTCACTTAATATTCTTTGGAATTTACCTGCAATTGGTGAGCATTTTTCCTACAGCATTATATTGCTATCAATTATATATACTCGTAAAAGACAAAAATAAAGTCCTGATATCTCTTTGATTCGTAGGGCCTAGTTAGCACCCTGCCGCTACTGAAAGTTTTAGGAATATTTCAGTGTATAGTCTGGTTGAATTTACAATTATTTTGATGAAACTGTTGTCCAAAAACACATCAAAAATAGTAATTCTGAGCACATTTCACTAGCTCATCTCTTTGAACCTGGTGAATGAATTATTATGTTGTGTGCAGGAGTACGAATGTTTTTCTTCTTTTCCCTTCGTCTTTCCATCTTTCCCTACAAAATATCTACTTGAATGTACAACATTAACAACTTCTTCCTCTGCATCGGACGGTCTTTTCTTCAAATCTGTATCACGATCGCTTACTGTAACGTGATCTTCCCCTCAGATTCATCATCTGCAGAAGATTCTTCATTTCCACATAATATCGCTCCATGCAGGAAGGGCTTGCGTCCATTGGACCTAGTTTTGAGAAAACTAAAGAAAACATTCTGTACACTGTATTCCTTTCTGATAGAACTCTGAGCCTGAGGCTTCAGTTTCTATCTTTCCAAGCATTGGACTGAATACCTTTCTGCACAGGCCGATGGAGCCACTCGTAAATACATGATTTCCATCGATATCTCGTTTTTTTTTTTTTTTTTTTTCAAAATTTGTGACTGAAGCCCTTCCTGCATGGGGCGATTAAAATACTATCAAACCAATTCAATAATATATCTGGATCTGAAGTTTTCTCAAGGATACTTTAATTTTATTTTATTTACTTTCTTTCTTGCCTAGGACGTTATCAGGGAAAGAAGAATAATTGTTGCATACATCTGAAGTCTGATTAGTGTACTATGTTACTGTACATACATACATATATATAAATACATACATACAAACATACATACATACATACATATTTGTATACATGCATACATACATACATACATACATGTCCTGCCCATGACCAGGTCTTTCACTGCAAACCCAGTATTATTCAATCTTTCCTATTTTCTGCCTTCTTCTTTGGCTCCTCATGATCCATATATCTTAATGTCGTCTATCATCTGATATCTTCTTCTGTCCCGAACTCTTCTCCCGTTTACCATTCATACCCGTTCACCATTGTTTATTCTCAGCCAGTGACCCAACCAATTCCTTTTTCTCTTTCTAATCAGTTTCAGCATCAGTTTCACCCACTCTTTCCAACACATATCTTATTCCTTCTGTCAACTTCACACGCTCCATTCATCTCTATATCCACATTTTAAATGATTCTAGTCGTTTCTCTTCACTTCGTCGTGATGTTCAGGTTTCTGCTTCTTCCTTAGTTCTTTTTCCAGAAGTACGCAGTAGACGCTCCTTTGTCTTTAAAGCTTCCTTTGCCATTGCTATTCTCCTTTTGACTTCCTGGCCGCAGCTCATGTTACTGCTTGTAGTACACCTCATGTATTTGAAGTTGTTCACCTGCTCTACTGCCTCATTTAGAATTCGCAAGTTTACATTATTTATTTTTCTTTCTATGAGCATGGTCTTCGTCTTGTTTGCATTTATCTTCCTTCCATACTGCTAACAGCTGTCTTTTAGCTCTAGTAGCATATCCCTTAGTATGATTTTCTCTTGTGCTAACAATGCTATATCATCAGCAAATTTTATGCACTTTATTCTTCCTCCTCTTACTTTTACCCCTCCCATGTTCTGAAAACAGTTCTTCATCAAATCCTCCAAGTAGATGAACAGTTTAGATGATAAAGAACATCCTTGTCGTATTCCTCTCCCTATTTCAGTTCCTTCAGATATTTCTTCTCCTACCTTGACTTTGACTCATTGTTTCATACATATAGGTTACTGAACAGCCTCCTGTCTTTCCAATTCACACTTATTTTCTTCACTATGTCAGTCAGTTTGTTCCAATCCACTCTGCCAAACGCCTTCTCTAAGTCCACAAATACGATATACACTTCTTTATTCTTCTCTGGGTATCTTTTGCTGATTGTTAAAGGAATATACAATAATTATTTCATATAATATAAAGTAGTGCAGGAAATAAGGAATTCACAAACAAATTAATAACTAAGTAAGTATAATTGAAGATACTGAATGAATGCGCAAGCAAATTCGTTATTAAGAAGTAAATAAATGTTTGACAATAAAATACATGAATTGATAAATAAATGATCCTGCAACTAGCAACTTATTAAAATACAGAATGAAAGGGATTATAACCAAATGAATATTGCCTTAAAAATAATTTAAAATAGATGTTAATAATTACATAAATGACAATAGATGAATAACTTAGTCAATACTTATGCAAAGAAAAGTGCATTTCATAGAATGTAAATTAATATAGGCCTGATATTTCACTTGAAAATAGTTCAGGGAATAAGTAAACCTGGGAAAATATTGACGAAAGTGAAGAAATGAATTTAACGGTACGTCAACTGGGATAACATTGGCCCAGCACAGAATATATATTTGAAATTATATATCTCCCATAAAATATGGTATATTTCACTAGTTTTAACAGTACTGTATGAAATGGCAGCTCAAGCAGTAAAACAGTTTAACCAGATACTTTCAGAACTTACCTATAGGCAGAAGAACTATTTTAAGAGAATCTACTGTTCCCTATTGTTAAAAACATCCTGGAAACTTTTGTATGGTGAAACGGTATTTTCAGCAGTAAAAATTGGCATGTATCCAGAAAGTTGGTAAATGTAATTAGGAAAGTAATTTCAATTTGGAATTTAATATATTATTTGCCGTATTGATTACATTTTGAAAAATAAGGAAGAGTGAGTACAAATGAATGTGCCAGAAACTAGATCATATACAAATCTGTGTTGTTTTGGTAAAAGGAGATGTCATAAAAGTGAGATTGGAGATAAATGAAAATTAAACTAATTTCAAGAACAATATGCCAGGTTACGAATGGATAAAACTTTTTCTGAAACGTCATTCTAACTTCACAGATTATGCATCAATATTGAAAAGGATCATGCATCCATTGAAGAAGAGATTTTCAATGAATATAATAATGTAATACAATAGGCCTATACATAATTTCCATTATGACCTTCAATTTGCGTGTTTCGTAATAAAATATAAAATCTTCTTAATTAAATTTTGATGTGAGTATCTTTTCAGTGCATTTTAGCATACCAGTTCGGTAAACCACTTATTTTCGGTTTAAAAATCACCAAGTGATTCTAAATATAGTATACTATGCAAGTTGGAAATTGAGGTAAAGTTACCCATGTAAAGGTAACATTGACCCAATATTAAAAAAATATATATGAACTCAGATAAACATAGAGAAAGACGTCTGCAATGCTTTAGGAGCCATTATTACTTCATACAGAACTCCTTCTAAAACGTTTCATTAAAATAAATTAACAAAAACATCAATTACAAAAGTTTACTTTCAGGACGGTAAAAAAATTGGGCTAAAGTTACCCCAGTTGACGATTCTTGTTTTGTCAACTGTCCGAAGACAAAAGTGATACAATAATGCATTACTTATGAGGCAATTAGACCAGGAGATAATGGGGCAGGGTGGCCAGTTCCTTTCCCCTTCCATTGCATACATCGCCGACTAGCTACATATTACATTAGTCAGACTTCAGATGCATACAAACAATTGTTCTTCCTCTGACACATATCGTCAAGTGAGATATACTGTCTGATAACACTGTACAATATGAAATTTGTCCTTTTTATAAAAATATGTGTATTCGATGTATTTTGTGGTCGCAGAAACGAATCTGCTGTTAGTTTTGTCCAGCAAGTAGGTACTGTTTTTTATTGGGTTATTTTACGACGCTGTATCAACATCTAGGTTATTTAGCGTCTGAATGATATGAAGGTGATAATGCCGGTGAAATAAGTCCGGGGTCCAGCACCGAAAGTTACCCAGCATTTGCTCGTATTGGGTTGAGGGAAAACCCCGGAAAAAACCTCAACCAGGTAACTTGCCCCGACCGGGATTCGAACCCGGGCCACCTGGTTTCACAGCCAGACGCGCTGACCGTTACTCCACAGATGTGAACAGGTACTGTTTCTCCAAAATAAAAATTATGCACTACTTTAACCTTATAGGATACAACATGTCACTGAAAGTACACTTTCTTGACAGCCATCTGGACTTCTTTCAAAAAAAACCTTGGTGCTGTAAGCGATGAACACGGGAGAGAGATTTTATCAATAAATATCTACCTTCGAAAAGCGCTTCAGTGGAAGATGGAATGCAAGTATGCTGTAACTATGCTGGCTGAATATTGCTGGTCACTCATCAGAGAGATTGCAGAAGATGTGTACAAACGTAAAATATAAAAAAATCACTTCATTTTTTTTAATTTTGGCCAAACAAAGGTTACTTTATGTGCTAGTGTAACAAATTTGTGTCAATAAGTGAAGTGCGTGTACCATAAAAATGGTACGTGTTAGAAAATTTCGGTTTTCAGAAATGAGCTCAGCACCTCGCATTTAGTTAAAATTGCATAATTTCATTTAAAAGACGGAAACAAAGTTTAAATTTGTGTCCAGGTAATAGATGTACATATCATCCAGAACTTCAATCAGAGAAGGAGTTGACGGTATATGTTAAGAATTAAAAGTGTAAATGAATATCTATTTATAATAATATTAATAACTATAATAATGGTGACAATAAAATAATGATAATAATAATAGTAATAATAATAATATTAATAATAATGTAATTAGATAAAACAAAATTATTGGTCACGACGTAGCTCAGTAGGCTAATGTGCTTGCCTGCCGATCCGGAGTTGCGCTTGGGCGCGGGCTCGATTCCCGCTTGGGTTGTGTTTTTCCCGAGATTTTTCCCAACCGCAAGGCAGATGTCAGGTAATCTAGGGCGAATTTTCGGTCTCAACTCATCAAATATTATCTCGCTTTCACCAATACCATCGACTCTCAGTAACTTCGTAATTGATACAGCGTCGTTAAATAAACAAGTAGAAACAAAATGTTTGCTACTTTCTCGAAGTAAGCTGAATTTGTTGTACCATACATCTTAACTTTCTGCCTCATGGACAATGGAGCAACTTCTGGTCAGTTTCGTATTATTAAGAGTATGTTAACCTTTTTAACGTTCTTCATTGCCTCTTCTTTACTGTTACAAATGCATCGTAGCCTGAATGCTTACTTTGCTGATACTTACTTACTTACAAATGGCTTTTAAGGAACCCGAAGGTTCATTGCCGCCCTCACATAAGCCCGCCAGCGGTCCCTATCCTGTGCAAGATTAATCCAGTCTCTATCATCATATCCCACCTCCCTCAAATCCATTTTAATATTATCCTCCCATCTACGTCTCGGCCTCCCTAAAGGTCTTTTTCCCTCCGGTCTCCCAACTAACACTCTATATGCATTTCTGGATTCGCCCATACGTGCTACATGCCCTGCCCATCTCAAACGTCTGGATTTAATGTTCCTAATTATGTCAGGTGAAGAATACAATGCGTGCAGTTCTGTGTTGTGTAACTTTCTCCATTCTCCTGTAACTTCATCCCGCTTAGCCCCAAATATTTTCCTTAGCACCTTATTCTCAAACACCCTGAACCTATGTTCCTCTCTCAGAGTGAGAGTCCAAGTTGCTGATAGGAAGTATAATTGATCATGAGGTGGCATTACGTGAGATGATTTGTCTTGTAATTATCTGGTATTCGCATCACATTTGAATAAGACCTTGGAACAAATCAAACCAGGTAATCAGGGTTCGAACCTAAGTGCCATCATACCCACAAATTTCGAGTTAAACTAGTTTTCGTTCGTTGTTTAAAAAGCTTTAAGGTAGATTTATGTCCTCAACGAACAGATATTCTTTAGAAACAAATAAGAACCATCATTAAATGAAGTTTAAATTAATGAAATATACAATACAAGATATTTTTATCTCATTCAATTTAAGTCAATTATGAAATACACCCTCTCCCAATATAACGAAACACCAAACAATATGCGAAACTAACGTGTAGACTGGCGCACAATTATAACTTTGTTTAATGGGACGTGCATACTCGGAAAATTGTTGAATGTTAGCTTGTTCGTTTGAAAGTGAATTCCATTAGATTTCCCTCAACTACCACAGACAGGCATTCTGTATTTTAGTTATGAATGATGGACATTGAGGAATGTTAACTGCTTGATGATAATAAACAAAGTTTGCTATACAACAAGATAACTCTCGTCCAATATTCAAACTTTCGAAGCAACTTTTTTAATAGTATCAGAAGAGTTTCTAATTAATCAAGCTTTTCTTCTTCTACCAAAAATTTTGTTCAATTTCGCTAGTCAAATATCAGAGATGAGATTTACCTCTCTTTCTTTAAAAATATTAAGAGACTCGCTTTCTCACAAATCACGTAAAATTAATATATCTGTAAGACTAACATTTTATTTTCACTTCTCTCACGTCTTTAAAGAAGCACATTTTGTAAGGTAGTGAAATTGGTTGGAGCCGGTACAGACAGATGTGTTCTATATTTTTAAAATTGTTTTACAGCGGATAACTATTTAAAAAATTACATATTTCTTTTTCATTTTGAGGGCATTTATAAACTAGGCTCTCCTTTTTCGAATTGCATTGAAATCACTTTTCCATATTCTTTTACATAGTAAGAAAACTTCAGTGAATGAAGCTATGTTCTTTGCTAAACAAATATTTTAAAGGCTGATTTCTGACAAACTATGAAGAATATAAATATAATATTGCGTGAAATTAATATTTAGAACCTGCAAAATAACCTACTACAATATTTTTAACATTTGAGACATCATGGTTCAAAAACATACTTTTTTGCATGGAATGATCAACTTTGTTTAATGGAACGTGCACACACGGAAAATTGTTGAATATTAGCTTGTAGCTATTCGTTCATTTGAAAGTGAATTCTATTAGATATTCCTCAGCTGTCACAGACAGACAGTCTGTATTTTAGTTTATGAATGACGGACATTGAGGTATGTTAACTGCTCGATAATAAACAAAGTTTGTTATATAACAAGATAACTCGCGTCCAATATTCAAACTTTCGAAGCAACTTTTTATTTTGAATAGTATCAGAAGAGTCTCTAATTAATCAAGCTTGTCTTCTTCGTCCAAAAATTTTGTTCAATTTCGCTAGTCAAATATCAGAAATGAGATTTACCTCTCTTTCTTTAAAAATATTGAGAGACTCGTTTTCTCACAAATCACGTAAAATTAATTTATCTGTAAAACTAACACTTTACTTTCACTTCTCTCGCGCCTTTAAAGAATCACAATTTGTAAGGCAGTGAAATTGGTTGGAGACGGTACAGATAGAATGAAGGGAGGGATTCTTGAGAAACTCCACTCCAAGAAAATGGAATAACAAATGCAGAACGATGATAAAGTAATTTTCTTTTGCTACTATGTTTTATACTACAAATCCTTTCTCGTTTCGTGAGGGTTGGGCGAACGGGGTTTCTGGGGATGTGTGGGTGGATGGGATTGCATATTTATTGAAGCACCCGTTCATTTGCTAGAAAACTAAACTCCTTTATTGGCTAGAAGTGGAAAGGAATGGGCGGAGAGTTGTGAGTTGCTGTGTTACTGTAGAAGCGAAAGTAATTAGTTAATGGGTATAATTGAATTGTGCGTGTTTTTGTTTTCATTGTTTGGTTTCTCGAGAAGGGTTTTGTTCAGTGGTGTGTTATTTTAATTCATCTGTCTTCCGTTGCATTCATCTCTTCGTTCTTCTCTTATCCTTCGTCCGAGCTTGAGTGTAGCTCTCTTCAATCTTAAAGCTCTTTTTCACAAAAGAAACGTTATGAATTTTTATTAGCATGATTAATGGCTTTTAGGAATGAAGAATAATTGCCCTATAGAAAGTGACTTCTATAAGGAATTCAAGAAAAATAATAATAATAACCTGCAGATTAATTTTGTTTAAAGAGACAAAATGAAACCATAAAAGTGGGATGTTCCACAGCCTGATCCCAAAGGTTCCGCCGACAATGAATACTTTTACATATGAGGCGTTCCGTCGGAGAAAGGCGAGCCCACCAAGGGTCGAATTTTGTGTTTTTTACTCCTCCGAATATTTAAGACACATATCTGCAAGATAAGCCTGGCAGACGTTGGCGGGATCTCCCTTACTACATCGAAATTATCATTGTTTATAAGGTTGGAGAAACTGCGAAGTCTGTGACAGGTTCATAAAATTCATATTACTCCGTACGAGAAGGGCGAATACGCCACTCCGCCTGAAGGCGCGCGCCATTCATTGTCTCAGTGTTGTTGTAACCACACAGTCGAGTACAACCGTAGTGAGGAACTACGTGCATTTATGGACATTGTAATAGCTTAGTAATGGTGACAGTGATAATCAACCAGGCATATCTGATAATTGTAGGAAACGTCAGAAGCATGTCGAAAAATGGATAAACGTACAAGCAAAGATTAAAAGGAACAAAGGTGAATCGTACATTAGTACAAAAACATCTCGACATGTGCAAGCTCGCAGTACAGGCCCGCCATGTACTTGTGGGTGCTTCAATGCATTAGGTATGGAGAAAATACACCCTGTAATTCGTAAATTCTGGAAGATGGGTGATTATGACCTCCAGGATGCCTATATTTCTAAGCTCGTAACCAATGTTGATGTGAACAGGCCGACCTCTCTCAGCTGGTTTTGCCAAAGATGTATGTCACAACAATGAAGGTCACTTCCAATAAAGTAAAAGTTCTGAAAGCTCTACTTATTTATGTGCCACAGAACGTTTCTGAACGACGTGATCAGCAAAAAAACGTGGAACAAGAAGTGACTGACTCAGAGGAACATTTTCATGAAGGTGATGTAATGGATTATTAGCACCTCTATTCCCAGAACAAGTGAGACAACTTTTGATAGCAAGGGTAATAAGATGAGAGGCATCTACTTATTTCTGTTAATTGATAATTTCAGACACTTCTAACTGTCACATCACAGTGCGATTAAGTGTTTTTATTTATTATTATTATCATTATTATTATTACTATTATTATTATCATTTACTTAACAATTGTTTTAACTGAACCCGCAGGTTTATTGCCGCCCTACATAAGCCCGTCATCGGTCCTTATCCTGTGCAAGATAAATCCAGTGTCTACCATCATATTCTACCTCCCTCAAATTCATTTTAATATTATTCTCCCATCTACGTTTTGGCCTCCCCAAAGGTCTTTTTTCCTCCGGCCTCCCAACTAACACTATATACATTTCTGAATTCGCTCATGCGTGCTATATGCCCTACCCATTTCAAACGTCTGAATTTAATGTTACTAATTATGTCAAGCGAAGAATACAATGCATGCAGTTCTGCGTTGTGTAACTTTCTCCATGCTTCTGTAACTGCATCCCTTTTAGCCCCAAATATTTTCCTAAGAACATTATTATTATTATTATTATTATTATTATTATTATTATTATTATTATTATGTTACTAATGTCTGCCACTATTGCGTTCATTCTATGCCCTTTGCTTTTTCTAATATACTTACTTACTTACTTACTGGCTTTTAAGGAACCCGGAGGTTCATTGCCGCCCTCACATAAGCCCGCCATTGGTCCCTATCCTGAGCAAGATTAATCCATCATCATACCCCACCACCCTCAAATCCATTTTAATATTATCCTCCCATCTACGTCTCGGCCTCCCTAAAAGTCTTTTTTCCTCCGGCCTCCCAACTATCATTTTATATGCATTTCTGGATTCGCCCATACGTGCTACATGCCCTGCCCATCTCAAACGCCTGGATTTAATGTTCCTAATTATGTCAGGTGAAGAATACAATGCATACAGTTCTGTGATGTGTAACTTTCTCCATTCTCCTGTAACTTCATCCCTCTTAGCCCCAAATATTTTCCTAAGCACCTTATTCTCAAACACTTTTAACCTGTGTTCCTCAAAGTGAGGGTCCAAGTTTCACAACCTTAAAGAACAACCAGTAATATAACTATTTTATAAATTCTAACTTTCAAATTTTTTGACAGCACACTAGACGACAAAAGCTTCTCAACCGAATAATAACAGGCATTTCCTATATTTATTCTGCGTTTAATTTCCTCCTGAGTGTCGTTTATATTTGTTACTGTTGCTCTAAGATATTTTAAATTTACCATATTTTGTAAAGATAAATCTCCAATTTTTACATTTCCATTTCGTACAAAATTCTGGATACGAGACATTAAACATATACTTTGTTTTTTCGTTATTTACTTCCAAACCTATCTATTTACTTGCTTCCAGTACAATTCCCGTGTTTTCCCTAATCGTTTGTGGATTTTCTCCTAACATATTCACGTCATCCGCATAGACAAGCAGCTGATGTAACCCGATCAATTGCAAACCCTCTCTGTTATCCTGGACTTTCCTAATGGCATACTCTAGAGCAAATTTAAAAAGTAAAGGTGATAGTTCATCTCCTTGCTTTAGCCCACAGTGAATTGGAAACGCATCTGACAGAAACTGACCTATACGAACTCTGCTGTACGTTTTCTAATATAATATTTCCAAATTATTCCCATAATATTTATGAATTCATAATGTCATCTATCATCACTATTAAGTTGGGATTTTAAATAGGACATTTAATTGCAATTTTCAATAAAGGTATTCGTTTTTTAGTCTACAAAGTAATTATCATTATTTACAGACGTGTCCTTGGCGGCTTCCCCCTTAACTCTTTTACAGGTAAAATACAGTATTTTGAACATTGATTACCTCTACAGGTACAATTGGCGGGTTCGCCCTTCCCTTACGGAACGCCTCATATAATCGCAATGTTTTCAATCTTCGGCTCGTTACACCCCTAGACATTGTCACATATAAACCACTTTCTGAAATCGGAAATGAAAATATAATAATAAAAGAATTAAATATCGCTTTTCTGATTTATTTTTGATTTATAATTTAACTCACAATGCCTTATAAATTTTTAATTGCAGAAAAATGGCGAACTTCATCATTAATGAGATCTCGCTTTTCGATACTTTGTGAAAAATTACAATCCAAACGCACTTTCGGTATATGCAGACGAAACAAGAACTAGAGTACACGCACTGAATTATTTCAGTATGCCGTCAAAACGTCAAAAACAATTACAGGGCTCTAAGCAGTGTAAATTCTGAACTCACTTAGTGTGACCTTTATTAAAGCCATGAGTCCCTATACTACGCCACACTAATAACTTAATAAATAATAGAGAAAAACTCACAATGTGCATAATAGTTCATTGTTCATTTTTGTTGTTGTAAAACTTTTTTAAGAATTCTAGACAGTTGGTGCAGTCTGGTGCATAGTATTTTCCACAGTCTTTCCCACACAGTGAGCATACCCATTCTGCACTTAGTTCATGAAATCTAATAACTTTATGGACTCGCTAACGTCGTCGAGGCACTGGAAAACTTTCCTCATATGTTTATTTTTATTTGCACGTTTATTTATTGTGTTACGTGAAAACACGACGTTACGACTGTGGAATTTCATATACGTATTTACAAGTACAGTGTATGCTGACAGATACTGGTCTATGTATTTTTCCTTCATAGTGCTGCCATCTCTGTACAAAGCGCAAACATTTGCTCAGGTACGCCCTGCTAGAGGTAAGCTGAAAATGTACACAGAAAAAATAATTTACGGAGAGAATATATTATTAATAATGGCATTAAAATATTCAACGTTGTAACATGCAGTGGAAATAAACTATAGGCCTACTTACTTTGATAACACAAGGTTGCGAAATTAAATTTTGATCAAGGCTTTTAATAACGAAGGTTGATTTTGATTAACTTTTGCCTTCGGTTGAAGAACCTGAAATTAGATTTAGCATATCAGGTGTGAAAAATTTTGTATAATGATTTGAAGAATTTCATATTTATAGCTCCATTCATCTATATCAGTGATGTGAAAGGAAGCACATTTTTCTGACCTTGATGTGCGGGGGCATCAAGCGGTAGGTATGGAAGGAGGAAGCATTATGTATATGAATAAGCATTCTGTTGGATTAAGAAGACAGTGGGGTACAAACATCAAACGGAACGTGTCATTTTATGTAGTTATTTTTATATTGCTTCTTTCTATTTGATATTATCTATATTGTCTGTGAAACGAAAGTACTGACACTAATTTCTTAATATTTCACTTGTGTTTTAAATGTCGATAACATAATAAAGAGTTAAGAAGGAATATTCGCATAAATTCCACAGTAGTATAACTAGCCTATACTGTATTAAGAGAATGAAACACATCATTCATAAAGAAAGTGATATTCCAAAGAATGAATAAGACATGGTAAATTGGAATTGATATTGATGGTATCTTTAGCCTTATAAAAGTAGTCAATAAACTAATCAAAACAATATTACAGTACAAAGCAAAGTTAACTAGGTATATATTATGTTTGAACTGTAACTATTATTACTCGCACATAACAAAACTCTTACCGCATTATAGTTTTAAGGTGATATTGATGTGCAACTTCCTATCATCAGAATATTAAATTATTTTCTCGAAATCTGCTGAAGTTATAGATCTGGTATTTTTACAATATATGGGCACATATCTTTTGTTTATGATGTAACAGTAGTTGCTTTGTTAATTCATTTCGTTACAAACATTTCCCATGCGAATAATTTGAAAATTTGTAATACACTCTTCAGTAATACGTATTTACGATATATTAGATTTACGAAAACATTGTTTCAGTACCTGTAAGGCTACTAAATAAACATATCTGAAAATTTCACTTTTCTGTAAAAAAGTTGAGAAAATATTCCTTTTGAATAAAGAAGCAAACTCGTTAAAAATGATCATTAAAATTAAAACTAATATTCTTATAATGCACTTATACTTCTCAGACAAATCCAAAAATTAACATGGATACAGTTTTAACAAGTTCTCTTCCCTTTATTCATTAAATCAGTGCTGGCTATCCCTGTCTCTTTCCTTTCCGTTGTGAAGTGCTGAGGCTCCTCTGAGCTCTAAAGCGCGAGCTTGCGGCTATGGGCATCAGTTGATATGACTGGTCTATATTAATACATATAAATACATCAATCAAGTAATCTTTGTAAATGTATATACAGTAAACAAAATCAAACCATTATCTTGTTCACATTCACAATTTAGGTTCAACTCATTTCAGGTCTCGTGCACACACTTCATTTTTCAATACTGCTTCCTCTTCAACTGGAAGTTCTGTCTGCGAGATCGTGTTCTATGTTGCAGCTCCACATTATCTCTTTTCATAGGCCAACAGTAGTCAGCCATTCCACCTGCCTTGATAACGTTTTTCTATTTCTTTCATGTCTTGAAAAACCCTTTCTCCGTGTTCTTCGCTGAAACCTCCAAGATAATCAGGGAAGAAGTCAAGATGACTACGAATGAAATAGACTTTAATGCTCATATTGCATCCTAAATGTATCATAGCTACCAACATATTTTCTCCAGATATGGAGGGTAGCTGCTACTATATTGAATAAGCAGTCGTGGACAGCCGATAAGGGGTGGTCCTCCAGCTTGGCGGTTGGGCGAAAGGCTAACAACCCATCACCGTAAAAAATAGCTTGTTACTAATCCATACAATGTTATACAACGCAGAATTGCACGCATTGTATTCTTCACCTGACATAATTAGGAACATTAAATCTAGACGTTTGAGATGGGCAGGGCATGTAGGACGTATGGGCGAATCCATAAATGCATATAGAGTGATAGTTGGGAGACCGGAGGGAAAAAGACCTTTGGGGAGGCCGAGTCATAGATGGGAGGATAATATTAACACGGATTTGAGGGAGGTGGGATATGATGATAGAGACTGGATTAATCTTGCATAGGATAGGGACCGAAGGCGGGCTTATGTGAGAGCGGCAATGAACCTCCGGGTTCCTTAAAAAGCCATTTGTAAGTAAGTAAGTTGCACCAACATATTTTCTACAATTTTCTGAAATCTGAGTATTTCCTATTCCCCAAGAAATTGTCAACCATATTCTTAAATCCTGTCCAAGCCAATCCTTCTTCATAAGCCATTAAATTTTGGTCCCACAAATATAACTTTTTAAAATTTAGCCTAAGAGGGAAAAGAAAATTTAGAATTTATATATTTAAAACAACACCATCTTTATTCAATGCTTTCACAAACTGATGAAGTCGTCACAATTAGACCGATTTGAAATAACCTGATAACGTTTACGCATATAAATTTCACTCCTAAATTATTGCCATATGACTGTAATGCTTCCGTGTAATTGTAGACAACTTTAGAAGTATCGATTGTTTTACAGTCGATGTGCTAATCACATTACGATAGATTATATGGATTGCAGTATAAGATTACGCGCGAAATTTAAACATAGCACACTTAAGGAATTACATAAAAACTGTGGGTGTTTGACGAAAACGGATTTCATTTTTGCAGAGAGCAAAAAAGTCATTGAAAATGAAGCGACAAAACATATTAACCCTGTACAATATAGCCAAAAATATGAGATATATAAATGATTAAACAATACAAAACAGTTTTTAAATGCAATTCTTATATATTTCAATTTTACGCGGTCATTCCTGAGTCTGTAAAGTGAATGAGGTGCGGCAATGTTGAATCTTACATAATGGAACAGATTTAATCCTCTGGGTCTTGGTTATAGTTGCAGAGTCTTTGTACATGGAGATGTATGCATGTTATCTAAAGTTCTATCAAATATTTTAAATTATCCTATATCTAGACGTAACAAAATTTAGGCCTATAAAGAAGTTGAAAGAGAAACCATAAGATAAAAATAGAAGGTGTAGTCGCATAGTAGACCTCTTTATATTGGTACAGAGGAAGTAATGGAAGATGAATTATATCGATGATTGCAGAAAGCATCTGAGTCACTTCAGTAAAGTTTTCAGATATAAGGGAAAGACTATTTGAATGCTTCCGCGACATTTTTATATGTAAGTACTTAATTTCTCTGGAAAGAATACCTCAAAACACACATTTCAAGCTGTTTTATTATCACCTGCAACACCATTAAAACAATGATTATAATTTATAATTGATGGATTCAATTCTTTTCTCCAATGAATGGATTTATACGATAAATTAATATATAAATAAATCACTTTAAATCATAGTGAATACTTATTCATGTAGACAAATTCAATTAACGTACAAATCAACGTTTTTAGTTGTTTAATTTTATTTCGTTATTTAACGACGCTGTACCAACTAATGGGTAATTTTTAGCGTCGAAGAAATTGGTGATAGCGAGATGGTATTTGGCGAGATGAGGCCAATAATTCGCCATAGGTAACTGAAATTCACCTTACGGCTGGCGGAAACCTGAAAAATCCCAACCAGGTAATCATCCCAAACGGGAATCGAATCGACGCCCGAGCGCAACCCAGGATCAACAGGCAAACGCGCTACAGCCGTAGCTACGTCGATGGATTTTAGTTATTAAGGTGTGTCAAAATGAATTAAAATATTTTTATTATTCAATTACTGAAAGCATAAAAATTGCAATGTGTTATTAAAATTCTTCACATTTTACATAAAGGCAGAAAACATTAATATTTGAGGAAGAATGGGACTGAATTTGATATTTTCTATAGTGTTAGTTAAAAGTTTTCAATTTCTGTGGATCGCTTCTATATACTCATGTGTGTGTATGTATGTATGTATATATATATAGGGTAAGCAAGGGTGAATAGGGTCAAAATTCATATTTACTCTAATAACTCACATAACTTAACATTAAAACTAAAGTGTGATACTTCGTCAGAAAGATTTAAGTTTCAGCTACACTTTTAAATGTCTATATTAGAATTAACTCTGCAACAATTTAGCATATTTAGAAATTAAACAAAGTACTGCATGACCCTTTTCACCCTAAGCAGCCAGGGTGAATAGGGTCATCAAGAAGGGCGATTGGAAACATTCTTACTTTTCACTTTTATTCGTAAACTTGTACAATAAAATACTTATGAAGATTCAGATCGAGACAAATTATACAGAGTGAGTCATAAGTATGTTTGGAAAACGCGTGAGTGTGCTCCTAGATCAAAAATAAGAACAATTCCTTACATGAAAATTTGACGGATAATGCTTATTTATTGGAGAAATGGTCATACTTTCTTTTTGTTATTTTTTCGTTGTGTCACAAGTACATGTTTAGATACTTGTTATTCAATGTTTACAAAAGGCGTTCAGTGCGTCCGCCTCCATCGTTTCACATGCCTGAGCACGACGTACACACGACTGGCGAGTTCGCTCAAACACCATGTTGTCATCACTGATCACTTGGCATGCATTTTCAACACGTTGCAATAGCTCCTTTGCATTATTCACTGGTGTTGAATAGACGACAGTCTTCAAGTGACCCCAAAGATAAGAATATAATATGGTGAAGTCGGATGATCTGAGTAGCCAAGGCACTGGACCACCGCGTCCAATCAAAACAAAAAAACAATGTACTACTGTCTTGTTACTGTGTTGTTTGTAAACAAACACTGGTAGAACAAAAACAACACATTACAGTCTTCAAGTGACCCCAAAGATAAGAATATAATATGGTGAAGTCGGATGATCTGAGTAGCCAAGGCACTGGACCACCGCGTCCAATCAAAACAAAAAAACAATGTACTACTGTCTTGTTACTGTGTTGTTTGTAAACAAACACTGGTAGAACAAAAACAACACATTAATATGATCAGATGCTTATGAAAACGAAAATCACTATTTCCGTCAAATTTTCATATAAGGAATTGTTGTTTTTTTTTTATCCCGGAGCACGCTCACAAGTTTTCCAAACATACTTATGGCTCACCTAGTATATTTAATAGTAATTCTTCATCACAAGAAACAAATGTCCTGTTTTAATTATTCAATGAACATCTTCTACTAATAAATCTCTTCTTACTCTCACCTCCAATACAATTTTCATGGTATAACTCATTCCCCTTTCCCATGCATTGTACACAGTTTCCGAGCTTTAAAGAAACAGGATCACTCTATTTAACATTGCGAAAACCACATGCAGCGTCATATTCATCTGACGATTCATCTCCTGACGATGATGATGATTACGGGCACCTTTTCGAACATCGAACATTCAGTTCAAACACACAATCTGAAAGTTTAGGCCTAAGTATTCTCTTTGCAAATTGCTTCTATTGGTCAATTGAGAACACGATTTATCCTCCCCTATTTTTTACCTGTTAGATGACCTCATTTTTCAGACGTCTTTGTAAGCAGTAATGTGGTACATTGAAGAGCGCCGCAGCGTGGCCCTGGCTTCGTACTTCACGATAAGCTTTTATTGCCCTCTACATATACTCCGCCAATCATGAAGACTGCGTCCTCCTTCTGTATTTCCCCATTTAGGACAAATATAAACCCTAGTTCAATGAAATCAGTTAAAAATATTCTGCCCCATTTCACCCTTAAAATAGTGACCCGAATCACCCAAAAGAGCAGTAATATTTTGCATCGTAAGGTTTTCCATACTGATTGGTCTTAGAAGCTCAACATATGGATAACTGGTCCTTTAAGAGTCCACTTTCAACTTAATTACTAAATCATATAAGTATCACAATAATAACTGGTAAAACGGAGATTAAATAAACACTACAGTTTAAGAAATTAAATAAAATATTGCTACTTATCGTTACAATAACAATTTTCTACTTCAAACATTGCACCGAAAACAATGCAGTTATATTGCTTTCCCGCCTTTCTGCAGTGAAGAAGTTCCCAACTTCAACGCTAGCTAGCGCACAATCCATTATTCTTTGCTCTTTGGCTTACAGAGCGGTGTTTTCAAAACTGACCCGATTCATCTGGTGGCCCGTTTCACCCTATCTGTCGTCGATTTGCAAAAGGGGACACGTTCAAAATGACAAAGTGTTGAGAAATCGAAAAAAAAAACATAATAGATTTTAAAAATTAAAATATTAATTGATCCTGAATGTATTTACCCATAGTGATCTAATTACAAAAAAATATATATACACATATATATTAACATTTTAATTTGCTAACTTAGTTGTACTGTTTGCGATTTTCCAACACTACTAAATTTCAACAAATTTCATACATTATTTCTTTCAATATTAATTGGTGTCATTTTATCAAACTAAATCATGCGTAAATTCAAAACGCCCCTCGCGGGACTATAATTCAAACTCTATTTTCAAACTTTTTGTGAAGAATTTGTATTCCATAATTACTAACACGACACATTTACTTTTTAATCTATGCAATGGTGAAGAACATAAACATTTTTATTTAGAAAATAATTTTTTTTTCCGTCAAATTTTGTAATTTTTTTTAGTTAAAAATTCACTATGTGAAAAGTTTTTAATCAAGAACCAATTTCATGTACAGTTTTAGTGCATTGATATATAGAAAGTATTGATGCAAAATTTCATGCAAATGGGAGGAAATGGAAATCGCGAAGGACCATTTATATGAAAAATGTCGTTTCGAGAAAATGAAATTTATTAAGAAATGTTGATTTTTTTATATCTTGAGGGTTTTCAAATTTTTATGAAGGATTTGTATTCCATAATTACTGACATGACACATTTATTTTTTAATCTGAGCAATGGTAAAGAACATAAACATTTTCATTTAGTACCGGTACATAATTTTTTTTCGTCATATTATTGTAATATTTTAAGTTAAAAATTCATGACATGAAAAGTTTTTAATCAAGAACTTATTCCATGTACAGTTTTGTGTACTGATATATAGATAGTATTTACGCAAAATTTCATACCAATTGGAATAAATGGAAAACGCGAAGGGCCATTTGTATGATGAAAAATGACGTTTTGAGAAAATGTAATTTATTAAGAAACGTTGATTATTTTTTTCTTCAACTTGACTGTTCAGAATTTCCCAGCACCATAGCTTTTCCCTTCCTTCTTCTTCTTCTTCTTCTTCTTCATCTTCTTCTCCTTGGGTTCGTCCTTCCTCTTTTTAACATCCTGGCTACCCACTTAGAATCAGTATTTGACCTCTTACTCTCATACAGCCTGTTCTTGTTTCGCCTTCCTGAAATCTCTTGTACTACTGTACTGTACTCTCCAACCGCATTGAAGGTGCTATGTCCAGCCTCTTTTTGGAAACAAATTTTTCCTTTTGATATTTTCGCCTTACTTTCATTTTCATTTTGGGTTGACAACGGTGGTATTAGTGTCCCGCTCCGTGGCGTCGCGGTCTAAGGCACCCCGCCTAGGACTCGCGTTACGGAATGCGCGCTGGTTTGAGTTCTCATGGGGGAAGATATTTTCTCATGAAATTTCGGCCAATGTATGGGACCGGTGCCCACCCAGCATCGTGATGCACTTGGGCAGCTACGATAGGTAGCGAAAATCCGGTTCAGCAAACCAGCTATAACGGCTGGGGGGATCATCGTGCTAACTACATGATACCACCATTCTGGTTGGAATCGTCTACCTCTGCTTCGGCGTGTGAACGTGAGGCCAGCAGCCGGCTGAATGGACTTGGCCCTTCAGGGCTGTAGCGCTATAGATTTATTTTAAGGTGGTATTAGTTCCTAAAAGCATCAAAATATAGGAGCGGATGGATGCTTTGAAGCATCTACAACTAAAACTGAGAGAAATTTGAATATGAGAGTCGGAAAATAAAGATATTACTTACAAATGAAGAAAAGTGGGCGTTGCACGTTTTGAAATCCTGCACGCAGTATTTTAAAAATGGCAGCCAAACATTTAAAAATGACGGATGCAAACTAAATATAGAACAAAAACTAAACAAATGAGTAACGTTATCAATTACGTAAAAACTTAAAACCGGAAATTTTTTGTCATTTAAAAGATGGCGAAGATAATGGCCAGCGGAGCCAATCGTACATCGATAGCCTATACCCGCATTATAATAGGCCTATTCAATATTTCAACCCCTTCTGTTGGTCGTAAAACAAATTGGGTTTAACTGGAAACTGTTGATATTGTCAATTGTGAGAATAATTTATGCTTAATCTACATCATCATTTTCTATGATTAGCCCCAATAATGGTGTCACCTATTGAGAAATAGCTGAAATATTTCAAAATTTCTGAAAGTGTTATATCTTTTGTTCTGACTTCTCTCGTGGTTAGGAAGTTCGCTTACACGATCATAAAATCGTAGGTCAGATATCTTTGAACGTCAGTGTACAGGAATTTAATGCTTCTACTAATATCACGCACACTGAATCAAAGTACAATAAAATAAAGATGGTATATTATATTCCATGACCGAAAAGAACAGTGTAACTCACATTCACTGCGTTTATTGCCTTCTGTGAACGTGAAACACGAGTTGAAGTCACGAGATTCAATTACACAGAGATTAAAAACAGTCAAGACAGATCTCATGTAGTTCGATTTTTTTTTTCACTAGAAACATGCTCGCAATGGCCGCTCTCCTTAAAAGTGTCGAGATGTCCCAAACGACTCTAATTGCAGCACCGTCACATTGGCTCGAAATAGCCTCTATTATTTATGTTATTTTATTTATTTAATTAGCTAGCTAGCGAGTACAAATTAAAATTATAATATATATATATATATATATATATATATATACATATTTTTAGCCACTACCGTAAGAGCCAGGCTCGTGTACGGTGTGGTCTTTGTCAATAATATGACATAAAATTTACAAGGACAATTTACTAACTACAGTAAGTATCTTAATTCAAACCAATAAATACCACACAAGAGCAAAAAAAAAAAGAAGAAAAACAGAAAAAGAGAGAAAAACACATTTAATATAAATTGACAATCAGACAGAAGCCAGTGAAATTCAATAAAACATGAATATAGTCGACAGAAATAAAAAGGTAAAAAAGTACACACATTTGTTAATGTTATATAGGTCTATCATGAATAATTTTATAAATTTCTTTCTTAAAAGCTTCAATTCTAAAATATTTGAAATTTGGAAAATGGTTCGTAATTTTATTATAAAGTCTTGGGCCGAAATTACTACCATTTTTAAGAGCTGCACTTGTATGATATTTAGGCTCAATTAATGGGAAAGTAGACTTTTGTCTTCGAGTACGATATTCATGTCGATTAGATTTGTTTTATTTCATTTCTGTGGTAGTAAGTTAGTAAACTATATTTATAAATTTCTTCAATATTTAATATTTTAAAATCTGTATAAATTAAATTTATCGGGTAATCCATATATTTGGTTAGACAAATTTTTATTAATTTTCTGTGTAATAAAATTAATGGATTAAGTACAGATCATGCTACTCCACCCCAATTTATTATAGTTACTGTATTAATGATTATACTAAGGCTAAAATAATATTCTAAATGTCTCCTTAGTGATAAAATTTCGAAGTATTATGAAAGTATTACTAAGTATTATCTACTGTTTCGAAAGTCGGTATGTTATATAAAAAATTATAATTATGTTACCTTATCTACTGCCATAAATTCTATGATATGAAGAAGAATTCAATTGTTTCTGTATTAAATGTAAACTTTAGTGGAGGAATTAAAAGTTTAACATCATATCTTCATCTTCAAGTAAAAAAAAGTTTGTAGTTTGAAAAATCGTTAATTTTAGTATCTCTAACAGTAATGAAATAAGTGTAGCTGCCTTGACTTTACTGTAGTCTCACATATTAAATTCCAAGCAACCAATAAATTGCTAGTAGCATACTGGATACAGTTGCAGAGGCTAGTTCAATTTTTCGTACTTCTGCCTCCATACGAAGCAGAACTGTTCTGCAAGCCTCTCTGAAGAAGCATTAACGAAATGGAAGGCTCCAAAGACATTGCATTGGAATGCTAATTACTTAGCCCCAAACGTTTGCTATTTTCGTGAAGATTTTTACCCTCTCTCTCTCTCTCTCTCTCTCTCTCTCTCTTCGGTTAGCTTAAGTGTTCTTAACTTTGAAAGGTCTGTACATCAGTCGAAACATTACAAGAAACCGCAATACAGAATAATTTGCAAGGCTTCCAAATTAGATAGTGGTGAACTTGACATTCTTACTTCTATCTCTTAAAACATTATTATTATTATTATTATTATTATTATTATTATTATTATTATTATTATTATTATTATGTTATCTGCTGCTCAAGTAATGGCTGAGGGATTAGTGAGTCTAACTCCGAACCCAGCGGGCCCAGGTTCGATTCCCGGTAGGGACGAGTTGCCTGGGTGAGGTTTTTTCGGGGTTTTCCCCCTCAATCCTATGGATAAATATGATGTAACTTTGTCAGGCGATTCAACACCCACTCACCTTCGCCACTTCCTTTCCTCCCCTATCATCCTTTCATTCATCATCCCGTTACTTCTTCTGGTTTTAAGATCGCTCTACAGGCGGCCCTCCGAAGCTGCTGGCTCCCTCAACCGGCCTCCGTGCATTGTAAGCAAGTGATGATGGATAGCTTCTGCAATGGAACCCGGGGCAGACCTTCTCGGGGAAGGACATCCGTCTGACCGTTAAGGGAGCCTTGGGGAGGTTGCCGAACCAGGAATGGTATATGAACTCTGGTGACTGAAAGGACCGGTCGTTAAGGGGGTCCAGTGGTTAGGTCGGTGCGGGTAGAGGATCGGTAGGCACGCAACTCATCACATATAGGGGGGGGGGAGGGTGCACAATAAATCTCAGATCGTAGAGCGTAGGATGTTCCCTCCCCCTTAACAAGAAAAAAGATAGAGAATATGGGACTTTAATCACACGGCCAAGATGCCTCGCTAGTTGCTGAAGATTAATCTCAATTTATAATCATCCAATGAATGCAGCTTAAATGAAACACAGGACGTATCTATAGCCTTAAGAACAAAAGATGGCAATAGAGATAGTTGCGACGATAATGATGGTGATAAAGGAATAAAATAATACTTACTTGTTTACTTACTGGCTCTTAAGGAACCCGTAGGTTCATTGCCGCCCTCACATAAGCCCGCCATTGGTCCCTATCCTGAGCAAGATTAACCCAGTCTCTATCATCATATCCCACCTCCCTCAAATCCATTTTAATATTATCTTGCCATCTACGTCTCGGCCTCCCTAAAGGTCTTTTTTCCCCTCTGGCCTCCCAACTAACACTCTATATGCATTTCTGGATTCGCCCATACGTGCTACATGCCCTGCCCATCTCAAACGTCTGGATTTAATGTTCCTAATTACTGTATGTGAGGTGAAGAATACAATGCGTGCAGTTCTGTGTTGTGTAACTTTCTCCATTCTCCTGTAACTTCATCCCTCTTAGCCCCAAATATTTTCCTAAGCACCTTATTCTCAAACACCCTTAATCTCTGTTCCTCTCTCAAAGTGAGAGTCCAAGTTTCACAACCATACAGAACAACTGGTAATATAACTGTTTTATAAATTCTAACTTTCAGATTTTTTGACAGAAGACTAGTTGACAAAAGCTTCTCAACCGAATAATAACAGGCATTTCCCATATTTATACTGCGTTTAATTTCCTCCCGAGTGTCATTTATGTTTGTTACTGTTGCTCCAAAATATTTAAAATTTTCCACCTCTTCGAAGGATAAATCTCCAATTTTTATATTTCCATTTCGTACAATATACTGGTCACGAGACATAATCATATACTTAGTCTTTTCGGGATTTACTTCCAACCCTATCGCTTTACTTGCTTCAACTAGAATTTCCGCGTTTTCCCTAATCGTTTGTGGCTTTTCTCCTAACATATTCACGTTATCCGCATAGACAAGAAGCTGATATAACCCGTTCAATTCCAAACTCTCTGTGTTATCCTGAACTTTCCTAATGGCATATTCTAGAGCGAAGTTAAAAAGTAAAGGTGATAGTGCATCTCCCTGCTCTAGCCCACAATGAATTGGGAAAGCATCAGATAGAAAATGGCCTATACGGACTCTGCTGTAAGTTTCACTAAGACACATTTTAATCAATCGAACTAGTTTCTTGGGAAAACCAGATTCAATAAGAATATTATATAAAACTTCTCTCTTAACCGAGTCGTACGCCTTTTTGAAATTTATGAATAACTGATGTGCTGTACCCTTATACTCCCATTTTTTCTCTCCAATATCTGTCGAATACAAAAAATTTGATCTATAGTCGATCTATTACGCCTAAAACCACATTGATGATCCCCAATAATTTCATCTACATATGGAGTTAATCTTCTCAAAAGGATATTTGACAAAATTTTGTACGACGTCAACAAAAGTGATATTCCTCGAAAGTTACTACCGTTAGTCTTGTCCCCCTTCTTAAAAATAGGTACGATTATGGATTCCTTCCATTGTTCTGGTACAATTTCTTTTTCCCAAATAGCAAGTACAAGTTTAAATTTCGCTAGATACTGCCCTTCCACCCTCTTGTATTAATTCTGCTGGAATTTTATCAATACCTGGAGACTTGTACTTTATGAGATTTTCTATCGCAATTTCGACTTCAGAAAGTGTGGGTTCCGGTATAAATGGCTCAGCAGTTTGTATTTCAATTTCGTCCCGATCATTTCTATTTGGCCTATGTACTATATATTTAGTAGTTGCCCAAAATAGTTTTTCCATCTGTTCAGGATTGAATGAGAGTCTGCAAGCAAGTCACCATTCTCATCCCTGATCACGTTTACCCTTGCCTGATATCCGTTTTTAAATTCCTTTGTACCCTTATATAAATCTCGAATGTTTTTATTCTTACTATTTGTTTCTACCTCATTCAGTTTTTCCTTCAAGTAATCTCTCTTTTTATTCCTAAGTGTACGACTTGCTTCCAGTCTTTCATTGAAATAATTATCTCTATTCTCCACAATTGGATCCTGTAAGAATTTAAATTTTGCCTGTTTCCTTCTATCTACTGCAATGGAACAATGGAATAAAAGTAATAACTATTAATAAGATATTATCAAGTTTATGGATGTAACAAATATAATTTTTGCAGACTTTTTCCAAAATTAGTCGCCTACTCCTGGACAAGCAGATAAATTACAAAGTGGAATAGAATTAATTAGACAATGAATATCGTCATAACAATGTTGTCTCTTGTACTAGACAAAAACGAATTTTTTTTTGGTATGAGGTAACGCTTCTTAGATTTATATTTTTCCCTACTACATGTGTCGTTTTTTATATAAGTGAAAGATATAACAATAAATGACTAAATTTTATTCTTTAAACTATTTTTACGCAAAATCCTACAAACGACTAAAATTCCACAGATTCTTTTGCTGTAGGCCTATACGATTACTCTCAAAATTTCCTGAAACGATCATATTAACGAAATCCGAATATAATTTTACTGAAAATAACTGAATATGTGGAAGATCCCTAAAACCGATGTACGAGTATGTACATGTTATAATCTACTGACACTACTTTGAGAATTTAATTCCAAATTTAGCTAAATTCCGTCATCAGTTGATTAATTTCTGCCTTAACATCTTACATTAATAATTACAATAATTAGGTAAGACTAAGCTGTTCTTGACTTAAATTGTATAAGAAATTGCGACCGATTTAGTAATTATTTGAGACAGCTTTAAAGAATACATAACACTGAAAATAACCTAGAATTAAAATGCTAATATTCAGATATTTAAATCCACTGAAAGTATAGTAAAATCACTTATAAAACACGACATTCGCAAAACAAACTGGTAAACGTTCATGGCATAAATTTCATTCAGAGTTCCTTCCAATAAAATTAAAGTATGTTTTTATACTTTTGACCGCGGGAGGGAATCGAGTGTCGCCCAAATAAATCGAATAACGGACAACAACAACTTAGCCCAGCACAATTATTTTGAAAATTAAAATAATTGCGAATGTGCCTAATATTGCAAACCTTTTCAAAGATTGTACTGGAATTGTTCTCTCTGTGCTTAGAAATAGGTTGTAACGTCGTAACAAATTTTCATTCACACGTTACAACTCCGCTTGTGAAACGTTGGCTATTTCTGTTCGAATATTATCTTCCAGTTCATCCAATTTTCGTTGATTTGTTTCGTATAGTCTATCTCTATAGGCCTTTCTTGCTGAAACGCATAATGAATTCGTTCTTCTTTAGCAGGGCAGGGTGTTTTCCAGAAAATCCCTGTAAGGTAATTATTTCCCCTCAAGCGATTTGGTTATGTGTCGTTAATATTACCATATCACACACTGACACTATCTGACTGTAATGGAATATGGATTTATCTATCCCCAAATGTGATGGTTGTGTTTGTTAAAAATACCATCTAGTGTGAACGTTGCTTCATCAGTGAACAATACATAACTTTCCAACTGTGGTATCACTGCGCTTTGATGCAGGAACCAAGTACATATCGGCTAATTGTCTCGAGTGTAACGCTCCATTTTTAGGAGCTTTCAATGAATGTACCTAAAAAACGACAGACAATGGCGCATCAATGCGCATAGCAACAACAAAACAATTACAACATGGCAAATAGTCACAACACTGAAACAAATGTAGGGCCGTGCTTATAGGACAAACACTGATTATCCAAAAATGTTTGGTTTAGAATATTCTATGTACCATATTTTTCTGTAACACAAATTCGGAATCATTATGTAGCCTATAGTATAACCAATTGCTGTTCAAAACAAATTGGGGAACCGAGTTATATCTCTATGGAGGAAGCAGAGAAGGCAGACTGGGCTTAATCTGGTTTCGTCTAGGAGCTTGGAGAGCACTTAAATCGTCAACGAAGAGGGGGCGAGAATATGCCCCCTTTGCGGTAGAGGCGAGACATCACACCATATTTTATCGGAGTGTGAAGCCACAGAAGCTCTGAGGAAACGATTCCTGCCAGACTCCTTCATTACATCTAGCAGGGGGCACTTGGCAACATACGATATATTAAATAACGCTAAATTCTGTGACAGTGTGGGAAAATTTATAACAAAAGTTCGACAGCTGAGAGTGAAACTGGCCGAGGAGGAGGGAGCCGAGAAAATAAGGGGAAAAGTTACTTATTAGTGTTGTAATGAGTAGTATTAACACAGAGCGAATGAGGTAATTAGGGGATAATGTTCTTTTTGTTTTATTGTGTTTTTTTTCTATTTGCTTCTTTTTTATTGCTTGTGTATATGTTTTTTATGTATTATCTTTATATTTATTACTTGGATTATTTATTTCAGTTTCAATAAGGCATTGAATTGAATTGTTTATATATATATGTATATGTTATATGTATATATATATATATATGTTTCACTGTGTTTTTTCTTTCATATCTTACATTTATTTTAGTTTTATTATTTGTGTGAAATTTGATATGAAGTTAGATTAGTAGTAATTGTGATAATTAATGATAACGGTAGTAATAATAATAACTATTGTTTTACTATTTTATTATTAGTGGTATTATTTTTGTTTCCTTTGAAGTTTCAAACTGTGCATAGTTATAGCACGAATGGAGTACGGGCTCGTGGGAAGGATCTTGTGTACATGAGTTTGTACAACTGTTTATCAATAAATGCACTTCATTCATTCATTCATTCATTCGTTCATTCATTCATTCATCCATCTTCTGGAGCGACAAGGAATGCAGTTTTGAGGACCAATCATATCGGGTATAGCGGCATTATTGCGAACGAGATTTGGATAAAATATTCTTTCAATAACGTGGTCATAATATTTTATTAAATGTACGTAAACGAAATGAGTTGAAAACTTATTCCCAGAAATTCAGTAAAATATATTAACTCTTATCGTTCTACTGATTTTATTTTTTATTTCAGTGCGTTATTTAACGACGCTGTATCAACTACTAGGTTATTTAGCGTCGATGAGATTGGTAATTGCGAGATGGTATTTGGCGAGATGAGGCCGAGGATTCGCCATAGATTACCTGGCATTCACCTTACGGTTCGGGAAAACCTCGGAAAAAACCCAACCAGGTAATCAGCCCAAGCGGGAATCGAACCCGCACTCGAGCGCAACTTCAGACCGGCAGGCAAGCGCCTTAACCAACTGAGCCACGCCGGTGGCCTCGTTCTACTGATGGTGCAGGAAAAATTAAAGACAGTCCAATTTTTATTATTTTCGTAATTAAAAGCAGGGACATTGCAATTTATTCGATACACAAAAATATCCTAAAATATCCTAAACATATTTCATTATGAATCAAATAAAGCAGATTCAATTTTGAAAACTAATTTGAAATTCTGCTCTACAATATTTGATTGCTTCAGATTATGGCGAATATTTTACCAGTAGCGGCTGGTGGTCAAAATAATGAGTGTGCTACAATCTCTAGATCGGTCTACTATATAC
This sequence comes from Periplaneta americana, assembly GCF_040183065.1. Taxonomy (NCBI): domain Eukaryota; kingdom Metazoa; phylum Arthropoda; class Insecta; order Blattodea; family Blattidae; genus Periplaneta; species Periplaneta americana. Next base: position 98,401,488 of record NC_091130.1, read on the forward strand.
ACTTGTATGTATTTATCTTAATTTGAGATTCGCCTAGTGACGAAATATGAAGTTCATATGACTTCCTTCGTACTGCAGAACTTGTCAATTACCCTGGTGTTAAACCCCTTCATCTTGGACATCATACTCTTTTCTATTCACAGTATTACAAGAGTAGTGAGACGATCCTGGGACATAGTGTTCCTTAAAAAAGTTTTTATGCGTTTTAAGCAAGAAAAACATCTTTCTGGCTCAGTAGTGGTCATTTGTGTTGTAACCAAAACATTTAACAACTTCATTACTTCAGGAATGAATCCTGTAAATTGTTGGAGACTACGTATTGTAACAATTGAACAGCCATCTATTGTACATTTCAGAAGTCGGGTCTTCCGTATAGAACTCCAAGTTGTGTCTCTATTATTTATTTGTCTATGGTCTGTATAGTATAGCTGTTGACAGCAACTTCAATAGGTAGATGGCAGCAGCAGTCGGACACTTGAAATACCAAATACATTGTAAATAGTTCCGAGTTCCTCCACAAACAAGCGTTCTTTCGTTACGCTTTACTTTTGAAATTTCCAAGCTGTGTCGTGCTGAAGCAGAATACAGCACTTTCCCGCGTAAAAATAGCCAGTCAGAGCAGTGATTTCAGCTTCGCACATGCGCATAACGTCTACATTCTCATGTGGAGTTTTGAGTAGCACAACGAAACCCTGAGGCAACAAAGACTGAAGAGCGAAGACTAAATACTCTATAACGCGTATGAACATAAACACGGGAAACTGTCAAATGACAGATCAAATACTGCGGGGTGCTGCAATTAATACATTATTTGATAAAAAATTATCATTGTACTGTAGCGCATAAGGACGGGCCGCCCCTGTATTTTACGGTTCCTTTGAGTGAAATAAATGAACCATAGTAGAGCATCTGCATTTAAAAGTAATTGTATTCGAAAGTTGATATTACAGCAATGAAAGTAAGCAATTTGAGAGCAGAATTTTGTGTTACGGCCGTATAAACCTCTAGCGACAAAAGTAAATAGTTTATGGCAGTCATTGAGTTTGGTTGCCAACTCCCTATGCTGAAACTACAATCCTTTTCTCCTTTTCTATCTCTTTTCCTCCTTGCTAACAACGATAATGAACGGGGTCTCCTGGTTACTACGGCAATTAAAGAGTAATTGGTAACTATGGACTTCTCTCTCGTGCAATACCCATAAGGAATGCTTAGGAAGTAACTTGTTACATATGCAAAACGTCAAGAGTTCACAGCTTCTACCGTGCTGCGTCCAATGTAATACGATGACCATTCTGGCAGCTTCAGAGCTAGTAGAATTTTATGGTACTATTCATTACTGCATGGGGTAGAATCCGTGTTGTGTAGCCGTATTTTTAACACATGAAGTCTTTAGATACAAAATTACATATAAATAACAGACTGCTTATACTAGCTGTGAAATTTTCAAGCATTTTAAATCTTCTACAAGACTTCAAGTATTTATCTACCTAAAATTCATTGGATTTAGAATGTCACAGAAAAATATTTTATTATTGTTCAAATAATCACTGGTCAATAGCGTTTTTTTTAATGTATCATTTCTGCTGTTTCTTATGTAATTTTATCTGCTGATTCCAAAAATGAAGTCAGAATTTTTCTACCACTCACCAATTTTTTTTTGTTGTAATTTTAGAAATAATATATATATATATATATTTATTTATTTATTTTCATTGCTATATACAGCTCTTAACGTGCTAATGGAAAGAAAATGTTTCAAATACAGTTAACTCCGGATATAGGGAACCTCTGTGGACTCGAATATTCCGTTCACTAAATCCGAAGTGTCTTTCCCCTAACCTTAATTGACAAGAATGAATGAAATTGTGAATAAGAAAATAAAATAATATACAATAATTAAAATATTTCGTTTTTGTGGAATTGATTATAATGTATACTGTATACTGTTACTCACAGTTGATTAACTTAAACTATGCTGTCGATCCACATCCGCTTGCGAAAGACCACGTTCAATGTCACTTATAATATTCGCCTTATCTTCCAAAGAAAACACTTTACGCTTCGACATTTTTATACAGCACAGTCACTGTTCGAACACTAGAAACAGACTGATCAGGTAGAAATGACAAACGCTGTTATGGTGTAAATTGCGTACTCAGCCTTGGAATTTCACGAGTCACTTAATGGAAACTGAGAGGAGGTTGATGGAGTTTGAAAGGCATCGGAATCTTACCTTCATTTATGCTCTGGACATAACGTCCGTCCTCTTTTAGTAAGAGAAGGCAATTTCATTTTCCGTTATTTCGATGGTATCCGTCATAATGGAAATGTTTCTGAGAACAAAAGTAACTCTTTGACAGTGGAGAATTAGAAATAACAGTAGTGTAGTGAGCCTGACAACAGAATGTCAACCCTTCGACGGTGAAGTGAGGCAAGGTCGTCATGCGTTGCCTGGATTTACAGTACAGCTCGTTGTCTAGAAATCACTAATCCCACCTTTGATCTTTGACTAAAGGAGTAAGAAACTTAGAATATCGTTCTCAACCCATTCTTACAATTTTATACAAGAAGGTCTGACTTCAAATAAGAATTTGTCAGGATACAACTCTTGTATCTTCAATATTTTTAACGTTCACTATAACCGAAGCGAGGGTTCACTATAAGTGGAAATATTAATGTACTTTTTAATGTATGTAGGTCGGGACCAACAATTTAGGTTCACTATAGAGGAATGTTCACTATAACAGAGTTCACTATATCCAGAGTTCACTCTATTTCATTTTATTGCTCTAACAATTGATCTGTAACTTTAGATCATTGTTGGCTGTGAAGTCAGAATTCATAAAAATAAATTTTATTCTTCATTAGACTGTGAGAGTTAGTACTAATTCTCAGTTGAGTTGCAACAAGTTTCACAACCTGTGTTTTTTGTCCTAATTTTAAGTGTGGTAGAAGTATCTTGTAAAGTGAAACATACCTCGAAATACTGTATAAATGTCACAATAACATTGTTTGTTACGTTTGTGATTACTTAACTTTGAATTTCACTACACTAGTTAAAAGAGGTTACGAGTGTTCTTTTGATTGCAAAATAGATGAGAACACGAACTGGGCCCCTGAAATCTGTTGTACTCCAGCTAATTCTATTAACTGGTTGACTAAAAGGATTTCGTCATATGCCTTTTCCAGTTCCAATGATATGCCGGGAACCTGATGACCATTCAACAGAATTTTACTTTCTAGGAAGCACAGATGATTATACAGAACTTGTCAGCGAGCTGATTCAGAACTATAAAGTGGTGGGGTGTCATATCTGTCAAAATAACTTCTTAATTCTCATCTATTTTTTTTCTTTCCTCAAAGCCTTCGGATAGTGAGCGAAGAACATGGGGAACGTATTCATGAGGATTTTTCTGAAATGGAAAGGTGCTAACAGGGAAAATGGAGCACAAATTTTCTGTGAGACTACTGTTGGATGGTTAAAAGAGATGTTTCTCAAGCGAAGTATAGCCTAAAATCTATTTCACACACATTTTAAGTAAATAAATATGATATTAGGTAATATGTGACAAGGTATCAATACTAGAAAAGTTTGAATTACATTTCATACAATTACTCAAAAACCCAGGTTAATAGAAAAATTTTGAAAACAGATTTGAAATGAGCATCAAAAATACTATAAGAATCACCCATTCTGTATCTTTTAATAAAAAACATGTTTAATTTTGTTGACCAGTGTAATTTGTTTACTAGTAATTTTAATGCATACACATTTTAAAATTCCACGTTACAACTTATGGTTACGATGCACTTTTGCCTCTGCGTGCAAGTCACCTTTATGGATAATATCCATATAATTCTCGCATAGGAAAAGGATGGTCTTTGTTGCCAATGCGATGTTCTATGTTGTCATAAGTGGTCCTCCTGATATCAACGTGTTGACAGAATTTGCATCATGTGTCTTCTATTGTCATGTCGAAATTCAAAATTAATGTTACAACAAACTACTCAATAGATAATTTTTTACCGATTTTTATCAGCTGTTGAGAAACTTTGTTTTATGATAATGGAATAATAATGAAATAAAATTAAAACAGGAAAAATATGATTATTAGCTACGTGGAAGAAACTTACTACAATGAAATGTAGATTTTTCGTATGTCTATAGAAGAACAATCGACTTCTCTTAAACATTAGGCCTACTGAAAATTTTATCGTGACAAATATAGCGAATATTTATCATTTTAACTCAAAGTGCAGTAATGCTGAAGGTTAAATATACTGATAAGTGCCACTCTCCGTTATCCCATTCGTCTTTGTTTAGACTAGAATCGGTATTTGTTAAAACAACGTTAGTCATATAATCCAGACTTGCAGGAAACTTAAAAAAAAACTGTTTTCAAACAAAAGTAAAGTATTTTAGTCCTCTATGGATTCATTATGAACATATAAATCACACAATTTTAATACCAAACGATATGTTGAACTATAAATATTGCGAAATAACAAACCTGAACAGCATAAAAATTGTGACTGACGTTGTTTTAACAAATATCGATTCAGTTATACAGGATAAATTTTTACCCATTATTTGAGAAATTTTCTTAACCCAGTAATTAATTTTTTCCTGCAAAGTGATTAATAATGTCCATTATGATGATGCTGATGATATGAGTAGTAAGGATTTTGTTCGTCTTTCTCAACACATGAAAGTAAATAGCATCTTGAATGTCCATTCACTTCAGATCCGGAGTATGATGAAATCCTTCCGTCATAGTCTTTCTAACGGTATCCTTGTCAATAATTTATTAATTCGTTCTATTTTTTTTTGTGTACTGGTTTATATTCATTATTCTATCAATACTATCCAATTATTTATTGGTTTGATTTTCCATTTTTTTCTCACAAAACAGTGCTCAGCAAATATCGTAATGAAGATGAATGTAGATTGTAGACTGTAGAGGATCTAAATTTAAGCACATACTCAGAGGATCGTTAAAGTATGCATGACAATTCTCAGTCTTTCACAGAAACTCACTGAGAAATAACTAACAGCTTCTACGTATAGAAAGTATTCATCCACCCACCCACCCACCCACCCACCCACCCACCCACCCACCCATTTATTTATTTATTTATTTATGTATTTATTTATTTATATTTATTTATTTATGCATTTGTCTTTAATTATTTATTTAATGTGTTTACTTATTTACTTAATTACTTATGTGTTCGTTTGTTTATTTACTTATATTTAATTAATTTATTTGTTTTTCATGTCTATCTGATTTTCTGTCTTTTTGTATTTCAGTCTTTCTCTCTTTCTGGCTTTCAGTCTTTCTCTCTTTCTGACATCCTGTATTTCTCTCTTTCTGTCTATCTGACTTTCTGCCTTTCTTTCTTTCTGTCTATCAGACTTTCCGTTTTCTCTCTTTCTGTCTTTCTGTCTATCTGAATTTCTCTCTTCCTATCTTTTTGTTTTCCTGACTTTCTATCTTTCTTTCTTTCCGACTTTCTGTCTTTCTCTCTTTCTGTCTATCTGACTTTGTGTTTTTCTCTCTTTCAGTCTTTCTCTCTTTCTGTCTATCTGTCTTTAAGTCTATCATTTAAGATAAAACAAACGAGAACCATGACAAAAAAAAGTGCATACCAAATTCCTATACATATTTATTTATTTTTTGGAGAGATTCGAACCCTCGATCCGTTAGACTTGTAATCCATAAGGCTCTTGCATGCAAGAGAAAATTTTAAGTATTGGTTCTAAAACCCTGCAAAGCAGTGAAATATTAGTTATTAAGTACAGACGTTCACTTGTTAGCTTTTTCTTGACCATCGGACTGTTAATCTAAATAAATTAATCCGATTATAAGGATAAACATTGAAGTTGGTATCTCTATGTGTCAAAGTTGGGGTTTCTAGTCTAGCCTATTCAGAAAGTCGCTAGTAGAGAGATGTTCTAAAAAGGCAAGTTGCACACACAGTTCAAGCCTGTTACTGACAAACGCTTTGACTTTTCCACTTTTAACTCAATGCTTTTAGCTTTCACCATATACCTTCAGGGTCTCTTCCTACTTTTACTTCTGTCCCCGACTTCTCCCCACAACTCTTTCCAAAGTTCCTCGTATTCTCTAATTTATCTTGTCATTTCCTTTTACTCGTTTCGTTTCTAATTTACTTTCCTCACCATGGTTCTTCTTCATATACTTAGCACATATACTATTAAATCCTCCATCCACCATATTCTAATTTCTTAGTAGGTTTAGCTATATCATATTTGACGTTGAGTTCAGTTAGTCATTCGTCTATGTGACCGACATGTTTATCTTGTACACACATGTTAAGAATATTCGTTTTTTTTTAGTGCTACTAGGCACGAACCAGGTCGTTCAGTGTAGGCCTCAAACCAAAGGGACCAAGGTTTGATCTGCGACATCTTGAAAGAGATTTATTGCAGAACCAAATTTGTAGTGGGTTTTCTCCGTCTACAGTAGTGCAAAAAAAACCGTACCGACCCTTGTAGCTGATTTCAGAGCCTTGTTCACTCCAGAGCACGATAGACTGGTAACTAAGACTCTCGTGGTTTGAATCCTGCTTGGGAAGGAAACTTTTTTTTATCCCTTATTCAAATTTATTCCCAATATTTTTCGATTGCTGGTAAAATTCATGTTCTGGGAATAATAAGTTAATTAAGTAGTAAAATATCGTTGGAATCGAAAAGTATTGGGAATAAATTTGAATAAGGAATAAAAAAATATTTCCTTCCTAGGCAGGATTCGAACCACGAAAGTCTCAGTTACCAGTCTATCGTGCTCTGGAGTGAACAAGGCTCTCATATCAGCTACAAGGGTCGATCTGGTTTTTTTTTTTTTGCCACTCCTGTACATTGTTTCCATGCCATTTCGTTCCATCATTCTTCCATTACCAATAACCAAAAATTAGCAATAACCAAAATTACCAATAATAGAAAAATATATTTAAAAATAGGCTTAAGGACTTTACTATTAGACGGTAGTATATTATACACACCACTTAAAGAATGTAATTGATGTTTTGTTTTTTGAAATGTTGTATCAGTGAAGAAGTGTGTTGTGTCAGAGAAGTGTGAAGAATGTTGTGTAAGTGAAGTGTGAAGAGTGCTGCGTCAGTGTAGTGTGTTGTGTAGGCTAATTGAAGTGTGTTTGTGTCAGTGAAGTTATATAGTTTATAGTGGCAGTGCAAAGTATTTGAACAATGAAATGTTTTTGAAGTGTTAGCGAAATCAGGATAGTATCAGTGAAATGTGTCGTAGTTCCAGTATAGTGAGTAAGTTGATAGTGAAATGAATGTAGTGCTGAAAGGTACTTGTGCATGTATGAACATATCATACTCGTGGGTTTTAGTTCGAACTTATGTTTAAGAGACAAATTAGATTAGATTAGGTGCTCCTTGTTATCATTCTTCTTCTTGTTCTTGTTCTTATTATTATTATTATTATTATTATTATTACTACTACTATTAATTATTATGAGTATTATTATTAATTTATTATTAATTTCATTCTTTTTATTAATCGTGTTCATTATTAATTGTTATTATAGAGTATAATTAGTTACCACTGCCACCGGGTATTTACCCATTTGCAGTGTAAAAAATACATACATACAAATTACACTTTCATCTTGCCGTCTCTGATTTGCCTTTGAAGTTGAGAGGAACATAAAACTCAAATAAAAGATTATAAGTAACACATTATTGCTCTGAAGATCTATAGTTTCTAGGACTTAAAAACAAAACGATAGATAAAGATATGCAGAAACGATTAGTGTATTATCTACAATACCATTATCTATAACGTCGACCTGGTTGGCGAGTTGGTATAGCGCTGGCCTTCTATGCCCAAGGTTGCTGGTTCGATCCCGGACCAGGTCGATGGCATTTAAGTGTGTTTAAATGCGACAGGCTCATGTCAGTAGATTTACTGGCATGTAAAAGAACTCCTGCGGGACAAAATTCCGGCACATCCGGCGACGCTGATATAACCTCTGCACTTGCGAGCGTCGTTAAATAAAACATAACCTTTTTTATCTGTAATTTCAGAGAAGTAAGACTTAACATATTATACTTAAAATAATTGTGTTACAGTCTATGAATAACCTATGTAATATAAGACAACTTTAACTAAAGAAGTGTTTACAATATTGCCTCATTTGTGTCACTGAATAATTTCTGGATAATAAATTAAGCACCGGTACTGTAAAAAAATTATGACTGCAGAAGTTAGTTAATGAGGTTTAAAAGGGCGCTATGGCTATTAGCACCCTTTGACTGACTGCAGAAGTAGTGAGTTCAAATTTTACTGAGAAAAAATGTAAAATGAATATTGGGAAAGAACGATAAAAATAAATTAGGATAAAGAAAATAATATTCGTAAAAAGTGTCTCTGAACATGTAAGAAACTGTAAGAAAAAAATTAAATACGACAAAATATTTAAAGATGTTCACTGAATAAAAAATGAAGGTCTATAGCAATAAAAAGATACCTAAAAAACCAATATAAAAATTTTACTTTAATATATATATATATATATATATAATTTAGCACAAAAATGGAGGAAACATGCAGAAAGACAACCCAAACGATAGCATGAATAATATTTTAGCTTCTTATCCATTTATTTTCTTGATTCCGGCGACAACGTTGTTGATGATGATAATGATGGTGATGATGATGAAGCATCAATTATAATATAATATCTTATCAATGACTGTAATTTCGTTTATATTTAGTTTATAACCTTCTTCTGCTGTAGGACTTACATACAAATGTGTCTACGGGTTGGAATGGCCATGTAGCATGAAAGTTGAAAATGAATTAAAGTTGTAATTATCATGTCTCTCTTACTTAATATTTGTATACGTTATGTAAATATGCACTTACAATTCAAATAATAATAATAATAATAATAATAATAATAATAGCAGTAGTAGGAATAATAATAATAATAATAATAATAATAACAATATAATAACAATATCCTCTGATTGAGGTTCTAGCTGATACGTACATCTATTATGAGGTAGAACATCTCACTTGACATGAATGTCAGAGGAAGAAAAATATTGTCTGTATGCATCTGAAGTCTGACTAGTGTAATATGTAAGCTATTCGTGGATGTATGCAATGGAGGGGGGAAAGGAACTAGCCACCCTACTCCATTATCTCTTGGAAGATTTTCCTCATAAGTGGTGCCTTCTTGGTATCACTTGTGAGATTCAGACCTGTCTTCGTACAATTGGCTAAACAATTTATTTATTTATTATTTATTGATATTTATGTGCTGGACAACAGCCATAGGAAAATAAAAGTCCAGCACAGTGATACAAATAATGCAATAAAATGAACAACTATAGTACACATTACATAACAAAGATAACAGCAAAATAAAGAACATAGATTAGAATGATTAGTTTACAAGAATTAATACTATTATATTTTATGGAAAGGAGTTGATACATACAAAAGTATTACCAAAATGTGTAGATAGATAATGCAATTAATATTAGCAAAACGTTGCCATGTTCCAATACTTCTATACATTGAATGGATCGAAATCGCCTACATGTAAGTTAGCATGTTTAATACATCTGGAGACCGGCGATGAAGATTTAGAATTTCTAATATAGGAGAGTTTGTGATGTCTGATGTCCTTCATAGGAATACGAAGGCTGACACTGTTTAAGAAAGATTGACAATTAATGTCACCTTTAAGGACCTTACATAAGAATAAGTACTCGAGATCATAACGTCTGGCATACAGGCTTCGACATTAAAAGTGCTCGCATTTTTTATCATAGTTATACTCAGAGTCATTAGGCAGGAATCGGTAAGAACATAATGAAATAAATTTCTTTTGAATATTTTCCAGTTTTGCCGAATCAGAACTAGTAATAGAGTTCCAAACTACAGATGCATATTCAAGTTTCGATATCACTAATGTATAGTACAGTATTAAAAGAGAGTCAGGTGTTGAAAAAGAATAATTGACCGAATTATTCCTAACATTTTTATTGCATGGTTATAAATATAATCAATGTGGTTATGAAAATATAATTTGTTGTCAATTAATGAACCGAGGTCTCTAATACAATCTTTTCTGTTAATTAATACATTTCTTAGAATAATAATAATAATAATAATAATAATAATAATAATAATAATAATAATTTATTTAATCTGACAGGATTAAGGCCATAAGGCCTTCTCTTCCATCCTACCAGATGGCACATATAAATACAAAAAAGAAATACAAACACTGATGAAAATGATACAAATTATGTTAAAGCCTTATAGAGGGTCAACAGAGTCAAAAGTACATTATAGTGCTCTCATCAAGCTAATACAACAAAAAGAAAGAAAACAGAGATAGCAATGATGATATTGATAACTGACAATAATAATAATAATAATAATAATAATAATAAATACATTACATATTAATTTTCAATTTTACAACAGCATAGTTACAATATTTACTATATGTCATGGGTTAAGGTGAAGTTGCGCAACCTGACATGTGTTCAACAAACAATTCCACGAACTAGAATGTGATTTTTTAATTTAAATTTGAATTTTGATATTGTCCGACAGTCTCTGACGTGGTCAGGGAGAGAATTCCAGAGGCGTGGAATAGATATGCTGAAAGATGATGAGTAGAAGGATGTTCTGTGCAGAGGAATAGAGAGAAGGTACATGTTCCGGGTTCGAGGTAGTGAAAGGTAAACAAAACGAGATGCTAGGTAAGAGGGTGTGGAGGTGTGGATGATTTTAAATAGTAATAAGAGAGAGTTGAAGAATCTTCTTTCTTTAAGTGGACTCCAAGACAACAATTCTAGTGACGATGTTACATGATCGAATTTTCTAATGTTACAAACGAAACGAACGCAGATATTGTGAACATGCTGTAGTCTGTGGGCAAGATCAGTATTTAGATTCGTGAATAAAGAATCGCAATAATCGAAGTGGGGCATCACTAAAGTTTGTATCAGGTTCTTTTTAAGGCTGAGAGGTAAAACATTGGTTAAGTAGGCATAATAATAATAATAATAATAATAATAATAATAATAATAATAAATTATGAGAACAATTGCAATTATAACTGAATTCTCTTACGCCTGATTAACTAATTTTTTTAATTTATTAAATATGCGTTAATTAAAGAACCAGAATTTATAATAATCGTAATAAGACTTCCTTAAATATCTGTAGTTCAGTAACTGACAATGAATAACTAATAAATATTTTAATTATGGTATCATCGTCCTTAAATAACCAGCAAATATGAGAGAGGAAATTCAATTATTTTCTATTGAACAGTTTTCCCTGTACTATAATCCCGTTTTCTATATCACGGATATAATATTTACCTATGCACACCTCCGTCTATCGTATCTGGTCTCACTTCGCCAGCATTCCACAATAACTTACATAATAATAATGAAGTAGTTGCATCATGTTCCATGAAGAAAGAGTTTCTGGAAGTATAACTTAGTTACTTAACTTCCCTTCCTACAGAATATATTCGAAGACGGTGAGATAATTGTCCAACTTAGAATGGAAAAGTACTGGCAGAGAAGGCGAAACTAGTGGAAGCAAGAACGCTCCAGAATAACTACATTATAAAAATTAGTGAAACTCTGTTGAATAAAGTTCAAGACGTTAACAATGATGATGATGATGATGATGATGATGATGATGATGATGATGATGGATACTTTCATCACCATTATAATTTTCCGGGTGTACGTTAGTTTTGGCGTGTTTCACCCTAATTTCAATAAAGATTATCAAGAAATATTAGTGATTCAAAAGTAGCGGGAATTACGGGCCATATAAACAACACTGCGAAGGCAACGCGATAAAACACATCATGAAGTAAATACACAGAACCTGTGAGAAGGACCAGGAACGGAAAAGAAACTATAGATTTGTTGGAGAATGATACCGGTAAAAAAATATGCGTCGTGAATTCATGTGTGTGAATTACTTTATATTAACATAAGGTAATATTTTAATTAGTGTTGTGGATTTAATCGATCAATCGATCAATTTCTGTTGTAAGATTAATCGATCAAAAATATTTAATTGGATAATCGAGTCAATTAAAATTAATCGGTTGTATTTGATATTAATTATTATTTTCTTAATACAAACTCATACTAAAAATTCCGACAATATTTCTCTCTCGGAAATTGCTTACTTAATATTACAATAGTACTGATATTTTCTAACTATAAATCAGGTCCCGTAGCGAAAATCTTTGCACAAACACTTCGCAAAGAGATGGAGATATGAGGACAGCGACATTGTCTACCACTATTGAAAGTTGAAACAATGCGAAACCCTTATTAAGTTTTATGGTTTTCCAAATAAACATCCACCTTGATGTCAGCTCATCTTCCTAGCATATGAAATACATACGTTTCTGGGATCCGTCCTCATTCCTTATAAAATAGCCATGTCTACACTGTGTGCAAATAAGGGCGTAACTATCTTCTTTTTCTAAAATCTGGTAATTCGGATTACTATAGGGCCGTCTTCTGTTTCGACTGCTGTATTTTTGCAGGTGCTTGCAGTTTCTGTACTGAGTTTGTATATGACGGTTGTGTGTTTAGTTTGATAAATCAGTTTTCTGTGGTCTGTGGAAAGTGTAAACTCCATTATGTCATATGAGAATTTGAGAGGTAAACTCAGTGAAATGTTTGGATTTAAATTGAACGATCGTGGAGAAGTGCTTGACAGAAAACTTTTTTTCGTGTTTAGTGATGCAGGAAACATTGTTACTAAACGTAGAGCGGCACTTAATTCGGAGCATGTGAATGCACTCACATGTTTAAAATCATGGATGAAGCAGTATTAACTAGATGAGTCTTCAAATTTTTTGTTATTTATGTTTGTCTCAAATATTCCAGGAGAAATTGACACAATAAAATATAAGCCCCATAATAAATATGTTAGTAAGAAATTAAAACAGTTGTTTTATAATATAACGATACAATATATATATATATACACACACACACACACACACACACACACAACATTTAATTCTTGCGCTTATCACCGAACACAAGTTAAATTTTACAATAATTGTGTGTTACAATATATTAAAACTTAAAAAAAAAATCGATTAAATATTTTGATTGATCGACACCACTACTTTTAATGTAAAGGAACATAATGCATTAAAACACAAGTAAATAATATACTATAATATAATATAATATAATATAATATAATATAATACAAAACAATACAATTCTCTTTTGGAACCAGCAGGTATTAGTCGCGAGGATGGTAAACGACCCGATGGTCTCACCTTAATTCCATGGTCTAGAGGAAAATCTTTAATTTGGGACTCCACTTGCTTTGACACTCTAGCTCCATCTCACTTGTCGATTACCTCCAGACGCGTAGCATCTGCAGAATTAGCCGTGAAAAATAAAGTCAATAAATATGCTCATCTTTTAGACAAATATATCTTTGTCCCATTTGCTGTGGAGACCTTCGGTCCTTGGAGTCAAGACGCTAAAGTTTTGGTATCTCAAATCGGCCAAATTTTGATCTCCATTACTGGTGATCGCCGTTGCACTACTTACTTGCGTCAACACTTAAGTATTGCAATTCAACGCGGAAATGCAATGAGCGTTTTAGGTACTCTTCCCGAGTCCAGCCCTTTGGACAAACTCTTTCTCCTGTAAAATTTAAGTGTTCCGTATGTAAATATTTGTTTTTAGTTTTATATACCGTATTGTTCAAATTGTTTCAAATTTTCAGGAAATCTGTAGCCATTGAAACTGTAGAGAATGAACTACTTTAATGGAGATATAAGCATAATTTCATCAATTTTAAGTAAATAATGTTTGAAATATATTTAGTATAGGCTATATTATACTCATTCACATATCAGAATGTTTTTAAAGGTAAAAATACAATATGATATAATACATTATGTTATATTATATTATATTATATTATATTATATTATATTATATTATGTTTTATTATATTATATTATATTATATTAGGCTTATAGATAATTACGTATAACTCTCAGTAACATCTTCTCCACTCAGAAATTATGATATATATTATCTGAAGCATTACTAGTATTATTGTTATTAACTTCATTATCATCATTATCATCATCATCATCATCATGCAGCCTAAATCTTAAATATCTTATCCTGTGCTTAAATGTTAGTCTACAAAGTATGGATATTTGTGATTTATGTAGGCCTATATTATCGTATTGTTCTTCTACCCCTCTTAAGAATGTGATCTTGGTATTAAAATGTAAAATTTTAGTTTTAGAGACAACGGATTTTTTTCCCGTAGGCTATTATGTATCATTTGTGTAATGCTCAAGTCATTTCATCAAAACGGAACTGTCCCCGAACACGACCTTTACTCTTTGGAGTACTTTCATGTAACGTTTTATGTTTTGTGTTATTATTAAATAAATAAATAAATAAGTAAATAAGTAATTAAATAAATAAGTAAATAAATAAATAAATAAGTAGTAAATAAATGAGTAAATAAATAAGTAAATAAATAATAAAGTAAATAAATAAGTAAATGAACAAGAAAATAAATAAATAAGCAAATAATAAATAAATGTAAATCCATTGTGAAATACATACTATAGATGTGTATTCCTTGAAGTTTCTAGTTTACTCATCGTAATGCAATTGTCTAAATTTACCTGTGCAGAGAGCAGCACCTGCGATAAGTGGCGGTTGAGGAAGCTGTTATTGATTCCGGCTACGACTGACTACATGTGATATGTATCTCATGTACGAATTCCATCGATTGCCTCCGGGCAAACGTTAATTGAATCTTGAATTTAAAAATATTCGGCATATCAGTTTCCATAATTAACCGCCCACTATTAAAACAGTGTTATGCATTGAGAACAGTTTCCAGAACAGACAGTCGCTAGATCCTATTCTAGAAATTCGTGTACTAATGCACCCTGTTGAACTTTCATCATAGGAGTTCTATGAATCTAGTGTCTTACAAAGATGGCTTAGTGCAAGTGATTTCCATTGCTTCTGCTCGTAGCAAAGATAATTCGAGCTTTTTGGCAAAATGGTGGCATTATAGAATGAAAGCGGGAGTAAAAAAATGCGGGGAAAATTCATGAGCCTAAAGAAATAATTATTCATTTAAAAATTATATTTGAATGGAATATTTCTGTCATGAATGTATTATCAAATACCTTTGTTTAGAGTTTAAAGGGAAGCGACAGTGAAATTTTTATTTTATAATTTTTTTAAATTACACACTTGATATTTTGTATACATGTCTTTTGTTATTAGTAATATTGTCTGTTTACGTTTCATGTTTGTAGATTCAGTAGTATAAAAGTTATTTGAATTTACGAAATAATTTGTATATATTAAACAATTTTCATCTCCCGAAATTTAAGTATCGTTTTATATTTTTTTACAATACCTTTGATATTTTTAATTTATTTAACTTTATTTAATTTATTTAACTAGCTAGCTAGCTTTGAGTACAAATTAAAATTATAAAACAAAACTGTTTCTAGCCACTACCGTAACAGCCAGGCTCATGTACGGTGTGGTCAATATAATATAAAATTTGAAGACACAGTTTACTAAATACAGTAATTAACTTAGAATAAGTAGAAAAAGAGAAAAAAGACGCATTTAATATAAATTGACAATCAGACAGAAGCCATTGATATTCAATAAAATCATGAACATAGTTGACAGAAATAAAAGGTAAAAATTAGACATATTTTTTTAATATAATATCATGTATAATTTTATAAATTTCTTTATTAAAAGGTTCAATTTTTAAATATTTAAAATTTGGAAAATGGTTTGTAATTTTATTATAAAGTCTTGGGCCGCAACTATCACCATGTTTAAGTGCTGCACTTGTATGACATTTAGGCTCAATTAATGGGTAAGTAGACTTTCGTCTTCGAGTACGATATTCATGTCGATTAGATTTATGTTTTATTTGACTTCTGTGGTAGTAAGTTAGAAAACTATATTTTTCAATTTATTCAATAATTAATACTTTAAAATCTGTATTAAATAAATTCGTTGGGTAATCCATATTTTTGGTCGGACAAATTTTTATTAATCTTCTGTTTAATAAAATTAATGGATTAAGTACAGATGATGCTACTCCACCCCAATTTATTATATAATACTGTTTTAATTATTGTACTAAAACTAAAAATATTATTCTCAATGCCTCCTTAGTGATAAAATTTCGAAGTATTATGAATTTATGAACTGTCTTTCTTATACTTGTACACATAATATTAATTTGTAAATGCTGATCTATAATAATTCCTAAATATTTGACTTGTGTGGAAGGTGTTAAATGTGGGCAATTACAATAATTATTTCTTAATTCATTGCATGAAATATTAGGCCTATATATTACTAAGTGATAATTATTCATAGATGGAAGTAAACCTTTTCGTTGTTAAAGAAAATGGTATATATGTAGTTCTATTAGTATTTAACGACAGGAGATTAGACTCAAGCCAATTTTTCACTATGCAAATTCCATTTAAATAAGTGTTATCCCAATTTTCCCCATTAAATGTTAGTACAGTATCATCTGCAAAAGAAAATATATTACCACCATATTTCTTTAGATCAATTTCCAACAAATTATTAATATATATATTATAAATAAGATTAGTCCTAGTACTGTACCTTGTGGAATTTCAATACCGATCAATTTATAATTTCTATTATAATAGTCAAGTTTGACTTTCTGATATCACTTTGTCGAGTAAGTCTATACTTCAAAGAAAGTACAGCAAGAAATTAACCTTCCTAGCATACAATTTGTGGAATCCTTAGCAATGTGAATGCAGAGAAGTGCGCAAAGAAAAAAAGTACGGAAAAATGTGTTTAAAACCTGTATGCATTTTAAACTTAGTGAGCGAAGTCTTTTTTGAAGATGGCGTAGGGAATTAATGACACAATCACAGTAGGATTCTAAAACGTCGTCAAATGTAAAGTAGGCATCATAGTTTCAGTTTCTACAAAAACGAAAAATGTGATTTTTGACCAAAAATTACAACATTTTAACCCATGGCCTCCCTGTATATTTGAAATAGCGATCTAGTATTACACAGTGACCTCTACAACGTTTTTTTAAGGCTGTGATATTAAAACGTATCAAATATTTCATTGTAACTTTGACAATGCAAGCAGAAAACTAAGTAAAGTTTCATGCATTTCGATTAGATCGAAAATTTTTTCACTGGGATTCTAATTATTCAAACGTAGATTGGAATCTAACAGAACAGAGGTGCACTCCGTAGCTGCTAGCGGTTATGCTCTCTATCTGTCCCTGCTGCACGACGGGGCACACAGTACGGCACCGCGTACCCTTTGCACATTTCAGCGAATGCTGACGATCACTGTAAAATAATCATATATACTTATATCTTTAAATTGGGTTTCCCAAATGGAAATATTTTGATTTCTGGCATAATAATGGTTTCTTTTTAAGTAAATCATATAGAATTCTTATAATATATGCAATTATGAAAGGATAAATTCGGCAATGACGTAAAGTGCTCCAAATCTCTAAACAAAGGACATGCGTAAAAATATTGTATACGACTACATAAAAACAATATTACCAAATGTTATATCAAAACATGTTTTAAGCATTATTTAGTAAATACACGGGGCGAATATTTGCATTTTCTCCTTCGTGAAAATAAAAATTTCAGAAATTACAATAATTATTTTAAGAGCAAAAACTCGCGTTATACTTAGTAAAAGGATATGTTTTTCTACTGACACGCTATTGACTAAGTTATTTGGAGCAAAACCAGCAATATTATTCTTATAATTGACTTCATTTTATCTTGCAAAAAAGTCAAATTGGACTGCCGAACTTATATAGAGTTAGATATAGGCCTCGTGATTTCAATAACAAGCATCCCTAAGCCTGCATGGAAACAACAATAATGAGTGACTTGTGCAAAATATGTGGGTTTAAAATTTATTAACGTTAAGTTCGGTTTTTTCTTAGATGGTCAAGCTAAAACAACGTGACTGCCGTCGTCAGTCGTGTACTATGAAGGTTGAGAAAGAGTTCAGATTTACATTTGCACCAAAAATCGTCCATAGATGTAGGCGCCGTAAAAATGTCGTTTTAGAACGTAATTACGCTACTTATTGATGCTATTGCAAGCACTACCCGGCAAGGCAAACTTCCGATGAGGAAAATATGTGCAACAATAACGCTCTGACGTTACCGTATGATAACATAAACAAGACACCTGGTCGACTGCAGCACCCTGACCTACAAGATCTCATTTATTTAAAAAGTCTTTATTGAAATGAAGTTGTTTCTGTAGTCATATGTGGCATATTCATTTAAATATTATTCTAAATTATTTATTTACAGAATAAATAATTGCTGTAATTTGAAAAGGAATTTTCACAATATATTTGTTATTGTTTCCTTATTTTATAAACGTAGTAAATAGGTTGGATAAAAAAGTAATGGCAACACTGTCACGTGACGATGGTGCGTTCGAGAGTTGCAACCTGTGTGGACATGAACAAGGACTGTTAGATGAGTTAGTGCAGCCAGCGGCGACAGTACTCTGTCAATCTACTGCAGTGTGTAGAACGTTGACTTTCATAGGGATAGTGCGAGCGCCTAAGACCACGTTTACAAAACTAGAGCAACGTTCCTGGATCAAAATTGAAGTGACACGAGGTCGTAGTGCACAAGAATGTTTTCAGGGACTACATGAAGCATGTGCCGATGCAGCGTTGCCATATCGCACAGTGGCACGATGGGTTAAAGCGTTCCGGGAAGGCAGGGATGCCGTTCAGGACAACCTCCGTACAGGACGACCCCGCGTGGAGGACAACACAGTTCAACTCCTTGCTTCCCTGTTGGATACTGATCGCCGATGGACTGCGCGTGAGTTAGCATCGGAAGTCTGAGTATGCCAGAAAACTGTGCTCCACAATGGGTTACATTGTGTTACATTCTGGGTTACCGAGGTTTAACAATGGCACAACTATTCAGTCGCACAGGCCTTGTTGGACCGATACCAAAGGAAAGATGACGACTTTCTTGGACGAATCGTCGCTATGGACGAAACCTGGGCTCGCTCATACGAACCAACCAAACTTGAAACGTCAATCAAATGAATGGAAACATCCAGGTTCTTCTCGTCCGAAGAAAGTGCGCCCTACACAAAGTGCTGTGAAAGTGATGTTCATTGTGGCGTGTGACATTGATGGGGTAATACTGCACCACGCTGTACCTCCAAGGCAGACGGAAATCAACAAACATGGACGCGCTGATGGTGTACGACGCCTTGGAAACATTTGGCAAAAGGCAATAAATAAGGGGGGCGACTATATAGAAGGTACGTAAATGTTGTACCCCTGTGAATAAAGCCATGTCAGAAATATCGAACTGTAGCCATTACTTTTTATCCAACCTTAGTATTTCGTGGTTTAAATATTTACACAACATGAAAACTTATAACAATTTTCAATACTGATTACGATATTTCAGTATGGAAATGTTGATTTTATCAGGCTTCAAAAGCTTTACTTGATTTTTTGCTATCATATATCTACCTAATTATAAGTGTGGTCATAATTATTTTGCGTTATATATTAGAAATATTTCCGTTAAGTTCTTGCAATAAAATATTTTCCACATAAGCACCAGTAAGACTCTCATATCGGTATATATGTTCATTTGAAAGAACTCACAGAGGACGACGAAGGCTTACAGAGTACCACAATAAAATTAATAACCCATTGTCCAGAACGCTCTGCAGTCCCGTTATGTATTACTACCATTTAGGAAGCCAATTTCTTTGTTAAATACTTTTTGTACCATCATCTCTTTTTTCCTGACAGAAATTAACGTGAAAGAGGCGTGGCGAATTCATGGCCCCATGTGACTTGTCTTCTAACAGCGTGGGCGCTTTACGGTTGTTTTCTGAAAATCGAGGTTGACCATGCTTGATATCTAAGGACTACTACAAGTAGTATATAGGTTTCATAAATGGATTAAAATTTATTGTCAATATAATGAATAGTACGGGACAGGATAGGAATGGGTGGAGGATGGCAATTTGCATCGTGCATTATTTATGGTAGCATGTTTCTCTTATGAAAGCTATCTCTGTGTCCCGGTATGTATTTCTTCTCTCCTCGCTCTTCGCTCTCTTTCTGGCTGCTGGGTAATGTCCTATGTTCTGGGGACATCCATTTTGCATTACAAATTACGGCTTCTATCGTGACGTCCTCCATGTAAGCTCTTGGATAACGGAATTATTTCCCTTAAGGCGAAGCATACAGGCCAAGCGCAAAACATCGTCCGCACGCTTCACATCCGGTTCATAGTCCTATTTGTCATGTACAGTCTTTTCAGATTTACTTTTTACTTCGGTTTGTAAAGCATCTGTGAGATAATATCACAATTACCACTTTTTGACAAGTCATAGTGATATTAATGGATTGAAAACTCTTACTAATTCAGTTTTCAGGGAAGCCAAGAAATGGTTTAGTTCCAATAATTTTTTCTAAATGAAAGTAAACCTGCATCTCGTTTATTTATTAGTACAGTCATGGAAAATAATAACTTCAAACTTCTTGGTATAACTGTGGACACCACACTTACCTGGGCAGATCATGTTGATTTTGTTTGAAAAATTGTGAAGAGTAACATTTTGTCTCCGAAATTTGAAAATGTGTGTTCCGAAGAATTAAATTAGAGTTATCTATTTTTATTATTTTTATAGTATACTTTCTTACGGACTACTTTTATGGGATAATAGTACTCATATTAATAAGGTTATGTTACGAAATAAAGCTATTAGAATTCTAACAAATTCATCAATGAAGGCACACTGCAGACCGTTATTTCTGAATGAAAAAATAATGACTGTGACATCACTGTATATTTATAAAGTCCTAAATTTTGTCAAAATAATAATAATATTGAACTGCCCCCCGTTGAGGGTAGCAATTACGGACTCAGTATATCCTAAAAATAATTAATATACATATGTAAACATAGATATTACATTTTAAAGAAGGGAAACAAAGAAAAGGGCGTTAAAAATTACAATTGCTCTTAATGTGGCACCATGTGATTAATTAGGATTTGGCAGGATTTTTTAAACACAATTATCACAATAACAACCCTCAGAGATGTTGGGAGAGCAAACTGCCGTCGAAATTCTTCGAAAAAAGCTGGTATAGTCCCTCGAGCACCTATGAGCAAGCCGAATACCTCAACGCGAATTAAGGCATATTTCAGCTTGAAATAGTTGACTGTAGGCTCATATATCGACTTCTTCTCAAGGTGGACCTCGGCTGACTGATGACATTCCACTTCAAAACATATCGTGGGGTGCACAATGATGCCGTGTTTAGTGTCAGCATTGTACATCTCGTTGACCCATTTTCAGCTAGACAGGAGATTTCTTCTTCTACTATCCAGCCCTTATTTCTTAATGTGGCAGCAATTTTGGCTCTTATAAGATGATGTCTAGAGTTCCTCAAGAGCAATCCCTGTTCACAGATTCCCAAGACGTGTGCTAAAGTTTCACTCTCCGGGCACCCATGTCTGCACCAGGTACCGTCGAGAGATCTGCCGGGAACGGAACGAACAGCTGATAAATTTGCTGTCATTTTCAGGCTAGATATCCATCACTAGTCGAAAGTCCTTTCCTGTTTGCAATCCAACTGTTGGCGGCTGTTACTTCGCTATACATCTCAATACCTTTTCCCCGTCCTGAAAGGGTCTTCCATGATTCATATTCACGACCTCGCAATATTCTTCTTGAAAATTTCGAATTATAGCTTTAGGAAAGTCTTCGGGAAAAGAAAGGCAGAGGGAATCACACGACGATTTGAGTTCGACATCTATCTGTCTCATCATGTTAACATGCGGATTATCTGCTCTGATTAATGACAGATGTTACAATGTCGAAGAAAACCTTCCGAAGAAGCGCGTATTAACTGAAGTCCTTTTAATTTTATACTAGCGTACAGCATGCTATTTGGAATATCAGCCGTGAGAAAAAGCATTTCTTTAACAGAGCTTCGAAGGATCTTACCAACGTCTTCCAAAAAACTTCGAGATAATTTATGTAAGGGAGCCATTTGCAAGGGATATATGAGCTTGGGCCAGATATATTGATTAACAGTATTAAGTTTTTGATCAGGTCGCAACATAGGTGTCGATACTAAAAGTTCAAGATCCTGACGAAGGGAAACTATCAATTCTTCGGAATTAAACTGCAGTTCATCATTGAAAGTTATTCCCAAATATTTTATTGTGTCTTCTGGTCCAATGGCCTTTATAAACAAACTAAAAAAATATTGACATATTGGAATGATGTTCACTTATACAACACCAGGAACCAACATAATGAATAATTATTTTATGTCTTTAAAAATTGCAATTAAATTTCCGACACATGTTTTGAATCTGGAAAGGAAGTCTTTTAACAGTCTTGTCTCTGGTTGGTTGATCAATAAAGCTTTTTATGATATTAAGGAGATTTTTAATGTTAATGTTCTTGAGTGTTTCTGATACAATTTTATTGTTTTTTATGTCTCTATTGTTTATTTTATATACGTTATTTGACTTTGTTAATTGCACGAATTTGTGTTCACTGACTGTACGATACTCAATATACTCAATGTAGCTCTTGTAATCAATTTCTGTATTTTATAAGAAAATTACATTCACAACATAATTATCATCTTACGATCATTAAATAAAATTTAAAATTGCAAATGCAAGTGATTACACAACTTACCAAATTGTGGCTCTTTCCTAGGTTTTCCCCACAAGCAATACAAGCAAAATTGCTGAGTAACATTCGGCGTTGGACCTCGGACTCATTTCGCCATCATTAATTTACATACCATCATAATCATCATCCACATTTCTCTTTATCATTTACCCTGTTCAACATCTATTTGGAGGATTTAGTGAAGAACTATTGTCAGAATATGGGAGGAGTGACAGTAGGAGGAACAAGAATAAAGTGCATTAGATTTGCTGATGATATGGCATTGTTAGCAGAAGAGGATACAATACTAAGAATGTATGACAGTGGAGGTAAATGACTGCTTTGAGCAGTATGGAATGAAGATAAATGCTAACAAGACGAAGACCATGGTTGTCGGAAGAAAAGTGAAGAAGATAAACTAGCGAATTCGAAATGAGGCAGTAGAGCAAGTGAACAGCTTCAAATACAGGGTTGTTTCCGATCTCAGATAACGAATTTGAATGACATCATATGTGTCAGGAGTCACACGACAGCTGAACTGTGGCGCGAGGTGACAGACCAGTAATGAGTGATCTCATAGTCAGAGTGCACGGCGACTCACAGCAGAAATTCCCAAGAAAATCGAACCTTTTTGGGAGGGGTATATTACGACTCTTTCCGATGCCAAGTACAGTTAAGTGAAAATAAAAAAGCCTACTATAAACGAGGTTTCGTTATTTCTAAGAAAAGCATCTTCTGTGTACTTAATAAGATTGGTAAAGCTCGAATGGAATTAATTTGTATCATCTCGTGGGGTGCGGCGATTTGTGACATGGGGTGGATTTGCTTACTTTTTTCACTTGGAATTAATCCCATCCGAGCTTTGCCGCTCTTATTAGGTACAAACAAGATGCCTTTCTTAGAAATAACGAAACCACTTTTTTTGCAGGCTCGTATGATTTTCACATAACTCTATACTTGGCATCGGAACGAGCTGTTATGTACCCCTCCCAAAAATGCTCGATTTTCTTGGGTATTGCTACTGTGATACACAGTGCACTCTGATTATGAAATCACTCACTACTGTCTGTCACCTCTCGTCGCAATTCAGCTGTCTATGTGATTCCTGACGCACATGACGTCATTCTAATTCATTATCAGAGATCGGAAACAACCCTGTACTTGGGGTGTACTGTAAGCAGTAACATTAGCTGCTGCCAAGAAGTCAGAAGGAGGATAGCAATGGCAAAGGAAGCTTTTAATAGAAAAAGGGACATTTTCTGCGGACTTCTAGTAGAAGAATTAAGGAAGACACCAGTGAAGTGCTTTGTCTGGAGTGTGGAATTGTACGGAGCAGAACCGTGGACATTAAAACGAAGTGAAGAGAAGCGACTAGAAGCATTTGAAATTTGGATATGGAGAAAAATGGAGCGTGTGAAATGGACAGAATAAGGAATGACGCTGTGTTGGAGATAATGGGTGAAGAAAGAAACTGATCAGGAAGAGAAAAAGTAATTGGTTGGGTCCCTACTGAAGGATGCACTGGAAGGAATGATGAACGGGAGAAGAGTTCGAGGCAGAAGGATATATCAGATGATACACAATATTAAGATATATGGATTATATGCGGAGACTAAGAGGAAGGCAGAAAATGGGAAAGATTGGAGAATGCTGGCCTTGGGCAGAATACTAGTCTATGTATGTACATGTATCATTCATACCATAGCCCGGGTTGAGTTCATGGTGCAGAGCACAACCTTTCGACTACCAAATCTTTCACAGAATAGAATTGGTAAGCACAATAAGACTCAGACTGCAGTGCAAGCCTTCGGGTTTCTTCTGGGTAAAAAAGGAAAGATCTGTAGCATAAAAAGAACTTTATATAAAGCATTACAATAATTAAAATGATCAACATATTATCATTTCCAAATACAATCTGTGGTATGAAACAAAGGTTACATAAAGAATTAAAAATAAAGTTATCATTATCATCATTCTTAGAGTGTTTATTAAAACTTCGTAATGGAACAGGGCTGTTAAATGAAGGCCTGCAAGTATACAATTGACATCTAATTTTAATAAATAAAATTTGTTAAAACCGACCTTGAAAAAATAATTATAATACAGAGTCTTTCACAAGTAACGATCTATCGAGAAATCAACTATTCTGGATAACTTTTTGAAATTATGTTGATCCTCACGAGAAAGAACCCTTCCCGGTGCCGTACAGTCGATTTGGAAACAAACACCTCACTTAGTAGGTTGCGCTTATCTCACCACTTTCCATAAAGCACATAGATTAATATGCAAGTGGTATATATGAAACACATTAGGTCTATAACAACATATGCCAGACCTAACTTATTAAGAGACAATAACTCTCATTTTAAGACGACATTGATTAAATTCTAATAATTTACACTATCCATGAATTTATAGTCGCTGGATTATATGAAACACATGCAATAGGCTAATTTATGTCCGATATCCTATATAAAAAAGGCAACCAAAGAATATTATATGCAAGAATGGAACGAAAAATGGGTCAGTAGTAAAAAGGGAACTCTTACAAAAGAGCTGTATTTCCCAAAGATCTATGATCGAAGTAAATGTATGATTGTCCAGTTTTTTTCCGTGAATGATATGAATTTGAGTTGTTACTTAACTTTTTAAATTACACATTTACCAAACCGTTAACCAAAATACTTACTAAGTCTAAATCTTATAATTATTTCATATCCTTGTTGACTAGAATACGAGTATTTTTAGAAATTGTGAAATGTTAAATTATTCCAAAAAAACATTGTATTAGATCTAATCCACATCAATTTCGCATACTATAATTTTATTATTGGTTATTATTTTTAAATTATGTATTTTATTTCCAACTTTGAGTCATTTCCTCTAATATCTCTTTATTACTATTTATTTTTAGTAAATCATGTATATCATTCGCAAATTTAAAGTCATCTATGTATTACTGTGGCTAATTATTTTTCTAAAAATAAAGTATTTAATAGCTAATTATTGTTTTTAAAATAATGTGGTTAATCTGTAACTGTAGTCAATCCCTTGTTATTATTATATCTTTACTATTATCTATTGCTTTTAAATCAAGTGTTTAATTTGTAATTTTACGTCATTTCTTCTATTATCCTTTTACTGCTTACATTTGTTTCTAAACTTTTGTATAGCTGAGAACTGTATATTGCTCCTAAAGAATTTGGTTACTTGTTAGCTATAAGTCACTACCTATGTTATGTTTTATTTATTGTAATTATTGTTTCTGAATCATGTATGTAATTTGTAATCGTAAATCAACGCTTGTAATATCCCATCACTACTCGTAATTGCTTTATTGTTCAAGAATTATGTATTAATATGAAACTGAAAGCCAGATATTGTTTTGTCAGTCTACTATCCATTATCTTTTTTAAAGTTACGTATTTACAGTAGCCTACTTTGAAACGGTTAAACATTCTTGTATATCTTTTGCATTGATTATTCCTCAAACATCTAATTAGTCTTTAACAGGAGTCAATCTTTCACTAATGTACATGCTTCCACATAATCCATGTACTTTGTAACTGTGACCACTATTTTGTATAACAACTTTACTATTGTTTATTGGTTATAAAATATGTATCTTGATGCCGACTATAACCCTAATATACCTCAGGGGGAAATAGGGTTTATTACATTGGATACTCGTATAGTACATAATCGCATTTTCACATGTAAATTTTTTCAACAGGATGTAATCTTTCATTTCCACATACACATCTATGATTTAAGTCCTCATTACTCTAGTGAGGTGAAGTATAGTCATTCGCCTTGCTCTGGTCTTGTTTAATTGGAAGTTGTGTAGTTCAGAAGTTGTTCGCACGGAGGGACGCTGAAGTCCATACATTATTCTCCGTTGTAAATGTAGAGAAGTTGTCAGGCTGAAGTACTTGTTCGCGTTAAGCAGTTGTCCCACTAATTATGATTTTACAACTCATTGTAAGCTAATTAAGTACGTAGGGGGCAGGAAATACGGCGTCATAAATAATTTGAAGATCTATCAGTAGAATTTAACTTGCGGACTACAGAAATGCAGCACAGAGACCAATAAACTGTGATGTCATAACTAGGGAAAGGAAGTTCGTGCATTTGCATATTTGTTTTCTATCATTATGTGAATATTCTGAAAGATTATCTACATGAATCACAAATGTCTAAATACAATGATAGACTATTACTTTTATTGTGCATAAAAGTGCATATTTTGCCTCTATTTATAAAAGCATCATATTTTAACATGTTTATTTGTCTTTCCCTCATTTTTAAAAGTGTGTAACCCCGTAAACACGACTAATTTATATTTATGAATTTTGAACGTAACGATGATGCCCTCATAGGGAGCTTCTCAAATTAGTAATTGGTATTGTTTACTGTAGTCTTCAGCAGAATTCGATAGAACAATATCCAGTTTGACATCAGTTCCAGGAAATGTAGCAGATAAAGTGAACGAGAAAACAGCAAATATTCTTTCCAAAACCCTGGCTATTATCAACTTAAAGAAATTCAAGATATTCTCGAAGGAAGAACAGCCCAAAAAACAACAAAATTTTCTATAGAGCAGCTCATAGCTTTTGTGCAAGCCCCTCTTACTTCTTGTGACGTAGAACGACGTTTTTCGCGCTACAAAGCTATGCTGAGAGACAACAGGCGAAGAATGACAACAGAAAACATACGTCACTGCTTAGTTATGAAATGTAAGGGCATAAATGGAGCATTCAGCAATGAGGCAAGCACTTCAAAATCCATAAACTAAACGTAAGTTACAGGTACCTATACCTTATTATTCTGTTAAAATAATCTGAGATTGATAATGCATATTTTGTAGCATATTTATCTATTTTTCCGGTATAAATGCGTACATATTCTTCACGTTTTTAGGGCATGAACTTCCTTTCACAAGGCAGGAAGTTGATTGCTATTCACATAGCTTGAAATGATAATGAATTATTCATAATTTTGTCTTAATATGTTCTTTTGATTACTGTGATGACCTCATATTTAGTATTTATACTAGAAAGAATATGCAATTTAATGTGAAATGAATGCTGCAATGGAAAGATTATATCACCATCACCACTATCATCTTCAACATATAGTACTTAACGAATCTCTCCAGGTCACTTACGGCTAGCAAATATTTTTTGTTTATTTATTTGTTTATTTACATTTTGCTTATTGATTTATGTATTTACTCATTTATTTATTTATGTAATTATCTATGTATTTATCTATGTATGTATTTATTTATTTATTTATCTATGTATTTATCTATGTATGTATTTATGTATTTATCTATGTATTTATTTATTTATTTATTTATTTATTTATTTACTTTTGCTTTTTCGCTAAATGTTTCATATATCTTTCAAGTACATTTTCTCTCCTGTTTGGTAGTCCTAACTTTGTAGGCACGCTCTGTGTCCATGCACATTCTTAATATTTTGCAATCAATTTCTAAAGCGTCCACGTTTTACTAGAATAGACCAAGGATGTAGCTCTAAAGTTTATGAATATTCGAGTCATGATTTCGAAATTAAGTTTATGTGAAAAGTTATTTATTACAATTCTTGAATGAATATACAGACTTAACTAGTGAGCAAGGTGTTGAACTCGGGAAAGGAAAACAAGTTTTTCGACTTCTCATTATACGATATATAGAAAATAATATTATGATTCTATAAAACATCGACGTCAAATATGACAATTGCCTTCAGGATCACTGGTACCTACTGATAAGTTGAATCTGGCATGTTCTACGTACGTCAGTAGTCATCAGCACAGTTCACCCTCGGGCTAGCGTCTATTACTCGCGGATATGACATTGCACTAACGTGCATTCGCGGCTGCTGGCGGGTATACTATCTCCCTGTCCCTTCTGCATGACGGAGCATATTTCGTTGCACTTCTTGCACGTTACCCTTTTCTACGTATACTTGAACAGTACGATTACTTAGTCCTCACAGTCGCTGGCGATATGCGCCTGGGTCAGGCGAATCCATTTAGTTACGCCAAGGAGTGTTTGGGTTATTAACTCGCTTGCCTTCGGAGCGATCGGATATCATGCGTGCGGTAGAGCGGTATGGTTCCAGTACAATTAAGCTGTACTGCATTCCTTTACCTACCACTCGCCCTTATCTCTACTCCGAAACTCTCCACTTCTTCTATTTCTTCCCCTCTTTCGCGTCGCTGAGCTGTCAGGACTAAATAATCGGTCTGTACGTTTGCTTGCGGAATTCTTTCACCCTAATTTCTAAACGAATTTTACATTGCTCCCACTCTCTGTGTACGAGCCAATTCACCTGAGAAGAATTAAATACATAGGTATATATATCATGTAATTATGCATAACCATAGTTATCTTTCTACTAAATGCGGCATTAAGTTAGCGTGTGGAATTTTCAACTCCTCAATCGGTAGAACTAGTAGAGAATGACTTAAAAGATGACACTATTTTTTTCTACTTCGACAGATTTCTCCAATAAAGGCAATATTAAGTGCTTTCCAGTCGGTATTAAGTATTTTTATGAGATTAGTGGGTTAAAGAAAAATTTCTCAGTTTTTATGATGATGCTAATGAAACAGCTGAGGGTATTTTTGAGAAATTTCAATCTATTTTAGATGAACTCGATGAAATCAATTTGAAAGCTTCGGTACAGACAATGCAGCAGCCAAACACCATTCCGAATAGAGATGAACAACGACCGAGAAAGCAAGACTAACAGCGCCCAAAAAGCCGATAACCCGCACGACAATATTGTATACGTCGCTTCGTTGACTTAAAACAGGTATGCTCAAAATTGTAAAAACTCCGATTACACGGATGATGCTGCACTGCATAACACACACAGTATAGGAACTGGGCTCCGCAACTACATTGCAGCACCGCCCGTGGCATCGCTCTCACTGTCTTACAAATACGGATAATAAACTGAATTTGAAAAGGGAAAGAATATACACTGTGTATTATATTTAATATAGTTATGATATTATTATTATTATTATTTTATTATTATTATTATTATTATTATATCATAGATAATGTTATTTTCATATTCCACCATATATTGCGGTCTGTTCAACATGTGCATTGTTTTCTGCAAGTAATCGGAAATATATTTCCAACGAATTTATTCAATGCGCAGCTGGCTCAAAAAATGTTCATCTGTTAATCGGGATCTATGTTTGGATTTAGCAATTCATTTTCTAAAATAATTCTTCGCGCACATGTCGAGGCGAAGGTAGCTAACATAGTGGTAAAGAATAAGCTCATCGTGGGATATTTCGTTTTGTTAATTTTTTAATACTTCTATGCTTGTCAAGTCATATTCTCTGCATTTAGTTCTCAATTCTACGTTACTTTGTAAATCAATTAACTCGTCCTGGAACTGCACTCTCACGGATTGTACTAAATTTACTACGAAAGGATTAGCAAAAAGATTAATATCACTTTCCATTCGTCTAAAATCACTAAACTTGTGTTCTATGAATTCAAATTTGAGTTGTTCCAGTACACAGATATAATTAACTATATTTTGTTCAGGCACCATACATCTCTTTACAAGTTCACCATCCGTGAAGGGTTTTAGTGCCTTAGCTAATCCCCAACACACTACATAACTTGCTCCTAAACATAGACTCTAAATTCTTCGACTCTCTTCAATGTTTGGCCTTTCATTAAGTGCTTTCAATTCATGAAACTGTAGTGTCTCTGAAAAATTATTTTATCAAAACTTGTAACCACAATAATAGTAATAATAATAATAATAATAATAATAATAATAATAATAATAGTAGTAGTAATTGTAATATACCTAACAATAGTAATAACAATACTACTACTACTACTAATAATAATAATAATAATAATAATAATAATAATAATAATAATAACAATAATAATAGTAACAATAATAATAATAATAATACATATTACAGAAAACGGCTTCCTTGTCACTTCGCCATGTTCTGGATGGCGGAGCGTATAATGTCATTTTATGTTGCTCAGTAGTATTCCTGACAGTACCTTACAACATAGTAAACGCTTTACCGAACGCAAAACAATATGGTATATGTCGTTTGCTTACAGAAGGTTTTGACTGTGTCATTGTCCCGCACTGTTCGTACGTTTACTAAGTACTTGAACTGCCCTCCGCAGTCATCCGTCGAGCTTCGAACGAGGAACAGCACGCTCTACATTCGAAGGTTGTGATTACAGAACGTAATCGGGAGTCAGAGAATGAGCATACCTGACGTAAAGACTGTTTGTGAGTGTTTCGAGACGTTGAGATTGATCACTCCCGAAGTCCCGAATATCAAGCAGCCTTGAATGGCCACAGTTGTTTATACCTGACTGAACTGTTATCTATTTTGGCTACTGTTATATATACAGGGACATCATTTTATTTTTACTAACATTTCTGATATTAAACTTGGATCAACGGTTGCTACCCCCTTCCACAACTGGAGTTCGATGGCATAATATATAAACATATCACTTTACTAGGTATAGGAGGGAAGAAAAGTAGTTCATTCATTTACGTAAACTAGGAAATATCACGCTTTTGAGTTTGATAATTTTCATTAGTTTTTTGTTTAATCAGAATACAGTACAGTATTAACAATGAGTGTTTTTACTCACGAATTGAGCTGTCCATGCGGACGTATTCATTATGCAGTGTATATTATACTGTCTATAGCACATTAGCGTACACTATAGAGAATGAAGTTAAATTGAAAAATAATCATAATTTGGATATTTAAACACATTTTTCAAAATGGTGGCGGTTCATTTCGATATAGGCTTCAGTTCTAATGTGTGTAATTCCAATTACCAGTTTCGTCCTTCGTACTAGTAACTCATGTTGAAATAATTCTGTACCTACTCTGTAAAAGAGTACCTTACGTACTGTAAATTCAATCTTCACTTCTGCTCGATCCGAAAAGATAAAATTACTCAGACATGCTATCTACTGTCCGTCCAAGTGGTTATGTCGCAGGATCGCAGAAAGGAGGGAAATCACGTGACAGTTAATTACTTAACGAGGCCCTTTTATTTAAGTTATTTTAAACAGTTGTATGGGTATAATATTACGTAGATGTCCAATTCTTAACAGAAATTAATGTTCTCAGAAAAGAGCTAAGACAGCCCAGCCACTAGCCTTTACAGAGAGGCGAATAGAAGCTGGTGGGGAAAACCGGAATGCGACGTAGGCAAATGGACGACAGTGCCTGTGGGAAAATGATGCAATATTGAAAGCTCTTTCGTCATTGGAAAACGCGAACATATTTTTGGAACGTACTGTAACGGTAAGGCTACTATGACTGTATATGCCGTCTTGGATCTGTGTGGAGGACGGTTGAACTTCATTAGTAGAAGGGGTGGGAGTGAAGTACATCGAAAAACTCAGGTACAATAAAAATTTAAGTAAAAATAAAATGATGTCCCTGTATGTAGATACACACACACACACACACACACACACACACTCAAGTAGCCTATTTGAAACTTCATCTCTATCTTTCAGAGTATAATAATCCGTTCTCCAGTCTATATTTAATTACTGGGCTCTTATTAAAAGGCTAGGAATTTTTTTAATATGTTTGAGATCAAATGTGAAATCTCATGTAAAAGATATTAACGTTATGTTTTATGTTTCTTTGAAATTCAAACTTATTTGAATTTTTTTTCTATTTATATAACTATGGGTAATATATAATAGAACGAAAACATTTTGCTAAATATGATACGGTTGTCTTTTGTCTTTTTGTCTCATTTAAACATTTATAACGTTATTTATTTCAATGATGTATGTTATTCAAAGTTGCGAAATCTTTCCACGCCGACCAAAAGCTATTTCGAGAATGACGAGCGAGACTCGAAGCGCAGCGAGAATGACGAGACGAGACTCGAAAGAGAAATGCAACGAACACAGCGAGCGAGAGCGGCAGTTAGTTTTGTTCATATCTAATTCGGAAATATATTGTATTTTAAAGATGATAATTATCAACAAGAAAATGTCGAAATGATGGCGAAATAAGTCCGTGGTCCAACGCCTAAAGTTACCCAGCAAATCTGGTTCAGTGGTTGAGGGAAAACCCCGGAAAAATCTGAACTGGGTAACTTGTTCCAAACATAATTCGAACATGGGCTCGCTCGTTTAACGGTCAGACGCGCTAACCCCTACTCCACAGCAGTTGACAGCAGAGCTCGTACTCCTGTGTGTACCAAAAGGAGCTTTTGACACAAGACACGTGTACTAGAGTTCCACAAAGAGATTTCTCCATCTCTCCTCCCGTCATGTCTCTGTGACCTACAATGAAATCCAATATTTTAGACGTACTGATGATGCTGTATGTGACATTATTTCTCCCAAAATCCAGGAGATAGTCTTGTCCGTCTCCTGCTAAAGACACATTTTTTTTCTTTCAGAGCAGCTGGAAAGTTATTGTCCTTTTCAATAGCAAGTAAGTTATGTTTTACGAATCTATAAAAGTATGTCTCACTAAACATCAAGACGTTAGTGTATTTGCAAAAGGACTGAAAGCACTATAAATCCGTGCAAATAAGTTCCTCATTAACTGTTACCGTTACTTAAAACCTATCAACACACATTTCAGCGTAAATCATCAAATAAATAAAGGCAACAATCAGAAACATACAAAATTTCTGGTTCTTTTTGTAGACTCTAGTTCAGCGATGGGGAAAAGTAGCACAGTGTGTTCCCTTCTCCGCAATTCTCACCGGGCCGGTGGACAACAATGACGTCACGCTGTAACGAAATAGGAACAAAACTACTGGAAGGATCGATGGCTGTCATGGCAACTGTATAAGTTGTTGTCTGTGGTACGCTAGCAAAATTTTGCGAAATTTCCGTACTGCCATCTCGTTCAAAGAAAAGAGAGCATAAACAATTTATTTCTTGAACCGGTAGTAATAACTTTTCCGTTGACATGTTCGCTCATAAGCCATTAACGTATTGTTTTCACGTTGTGCTCATTACAAACAATACAGCAGAACTAAAGCAGAACACACCGCCATGACACAACAGTGCACGATGTCATTCGTCTGCTAATTCCCGCCCTATACAAGAACCAATCAGATTCACTGATGGCGGCTGATAGAGACTGCCACCACCTCTGCAAGCTGATGGCACCGGTGCGACACCGGTGGAGCATCAGTGACTCCATCGGTGAAATTCGGAACACCGTGATGCCATCAGATTGCTCAGCGCTGAGATTCGGAATACGCTCATAGTTGAACCCCTCCCACTGCTAGGTAGCAAACTACTCCTTTCCTATATATGTTTTCTGGGACCACTCTGTCACAACAAGTCTGCGAGTATCAGTGGTGGAATCATGTCCCACAGCAAAGTAAAAAGATACATTTACAAAGACGAATGGGAATATAAGTACTTTTATGATCTTCGAAATAACAAAGTATTGTGTTTGTTGTGCAACAAGGAGGTATTCTGCTCCTTGCTCAGTGTGTTCCGGCATTTTAAATCCCTCCATGAACAGAATTATAGTAAGAAGAATTTGCCAGATAAATATATGAATTTGTATTTATATCGTGGTAACATTGTTATAACAGAAATCCTTATATTACAGTATCATGTCCAAAGAGAGCAGATGGGGTACGTTATCAGTGGACACAAGTTTACTATACCGAGATCTTTGACTACGTCACGAGGTGGGGGAAGGGGTCTTACCTACATGGTACAGCCATTGTAGGCACAGAGCTCTCTGATGTTATATGTACTGTCTTAGATAGTTTTCAATACCTGTGCATTTCCTGGCGTATTTGAATTTCCTGTCTTCTTCATATTCTTCTTTATTGGTCCTCTTACACTATTTCCTGTATTTACTTTTTTCCTATCGCAGTCCTAATTAGTTCTACTTGTGTTTACTGTAAGTGCAAAGCATTTATTTGCGTTTACATTACAACATAGTTTACGATATGCGGAAAAAAAGAAGCCTTGGCATGTACAATTGCAGCGATTTGTTGAGGAGTTCGGATCGCAGCACTTTTCCACG
This sequence comes from Periplaneta americana, assembly GCF_040183065.1. Lineage (NCBI taxonomy): Eukaryota > Metazoa > Arthropoda > Insecta > Blattodea > Blattidae > Periplaneta > Periplaneta americana. Next base: position 98,436,404 of record NC_091130.1, read on the forward strand.
GATGGTGAAAAACTTATTGCAAGGTATGTAGAGTCGATCTACCGGGGAACAAGAGACACCATGCACAAAAACACTACAACTCTAAAAGACACAAGGAATGTTTTAAGTTGTTGAATTTGAAGAAAGTCGAAGCTATTCCCACGAGTTCAAATATGGAATGTGATTTTTACCAAGACTTGGGCCACATGTTCGTTAGGGCAAATATTCCATTTAAAAAACTGAAACACCCATATGTCAGATCATTTTTGCAAAAATATACAGGTAGAACACTACCCCGACAATCTACTCTGCGTACGGGTTATTTAGCAAAATGTTATGAAGATGTCTTACGTGAAATTAGAGAAGCCTTAAAAGATGAAAAATTGTGGGTATCCATAGACGAAACGACAAATATTGCAAACAGAACCGTTGTTAATGTTATTGTTGGGGCACTTCAAACTGAAGGTGTGGGCAAAATGTTTCTATTGACATCCGAAGGCCTAGAGAAAGTAGATCATGTTACCATTGCAGCTCTGTTTGAAAAATTAATGCGATTTTTGTGATCTGACAAAATGAAAGCAGAAAAGCTCTGTTTCAAAAATCAATTAGATTATTGTGGGCTGACAACTTGAAAGCAGAAAAGCTTAATGAAGTATATTGTCGTGCACTGTAACAAATGCAGTCACGAAGAAGAGCAAAGTAGTACAAAGTAAAATACTATGTTTTCTATGTTGTTGTATTTATATACAATACATATACTGTTCTTATGTAGCTACATTAATATCATGTAACACAGAACTATGTATGTTGTAATTAAATGTTAAATATAAACAATAGGTTATTCAATATTATAAACTGAAATTACTGAATAGTAAAGATAATTTGCTGCAGGAACTGTACTCCAGTCGTCGTTATTGTAGCGACACGATGACATTCACCCCCTCCCTTCCTTGCTCCCTAATACATTACGATATAGTGCGTGTAGCAGTTAACTCAACGGTTTACGTACACCAAATGCTCTCTCTGATCATGACGGTTTTGTGTAGCCGTTTTACAGATTAACTATTTTATGTCCTTTTTAAATAGGGCCATTCTGCAATAAGAAATTGAAAAAATTAAAATATTAATTAGAAATCAGTTTGTTTAGCAACAAATATACTTGGTGTTAGTTATCTCTTCTCAAAACATATAGTAGAAAAATTTAGGTGTTCTCGGAAGTGAGTAACAACTTTGGCCCAAGGTTTTATAACATGAGAATAGCTAAATTCCTAAACATAGAATTTGCTAATGCTCCTTATTTTTAATAAATCAATTAAAATTGCTGTTAACAGAGAAAATTTAAAGTTAAATTATTGTGGTATCTCTATTTCCTTCTTCTTCTTCTTCTTCTTTACTTTTTACTCTTTTTTAAAATCAGTTATCAAAAAATACTTTTTACTCTGTTGGTAAGTTTTGTAACAAATTCGCATGGAATTTTTTTAATGAATAAATTTATTTATATATTGTTAGTATTAATACATAATATTAACTGTCTTAATTAATTTTTATTGTTTTAATATATTTTGTGTTTTCAAATCTATTTATTTATTTATTTATTCATTTATTATTTTGCTAATAATTATTACATAACATATAATATATACAGAAAAAACTTTAGCTCGCACCTGAAAGAGAAGAACTCGTGCTCAGGAGCGGATTCCTGAATTGAAATTAATAAGTATACAATACAATTTGTCCTATGTCTACTATGCAATTATAGTATATAAATTTAAATTTACAAATTTTCAATTTTTATAAAATCCATAGGCCTACATAACTTTTTAAATTTAATACTAGAACTACTAGAATTGACAAGATTAGGATATTTAAATGTAAATTTGTCATACAGTATATTCTTGGGCCTAAATTACTACTATGATTAAATACTGTAACAGTGTTGCATTTTGGTTCAAACAATCTTAAAGAATTCATACCTTTTGTTTCATGACTATTAGAATACAATTCAAAATTATTTCGATTTTTGTATGAATTTTATTAATACAATATAATAAATTTGTCTTATGTTAAGTACATTAAAGTCAAAAAACTAATTCTGAGATGGAAAATCAATAGGTTTATGGAGACATATTTTAATTATTTTCTTCTGTAATAAATAAAGTGGATTAAAATTGGATTTAAATGAGCTACCCCATCCTATAATTCCATACATAATTACCGATTGAAATAAAGTTAAATACATTGTACGTAATAAACTTATTGACAAGTAATTCCTCAATAAAACAAAATAATATACTATTTTACGTAATTTATTACAAAGGTAATTCATGTGTTGAACACCACATGAACTCTATATTTTTTTTAAATAAATTTAGTTATATTTTGTTAGTAACGTGTGTGATTTTTTTTAATTAATTTTCATTGCTTCACTTACTTTTTATTTCTATTTTATGTTTTTTTCAAATGTATCAAATGTGACGAAGCCTGTTACTTGAATGTTTAATGACCTAATAAATTGAATTGCATTGAAACTGAATTATAAAATTGTTTCTTTTTTTTTCGCTTAAGGATCGCCAGGTAAAATAAATCCCATTGGTACAAATGGTTCTCGCTTGAAAACAAGTACATGGCAGCCTTCCATGTGATTTCGTCACAAATGCACCACATGTACTGCATAACATAACCTAACGCATTAGTAAACACCATAATTAACGCAGCTGCTTGGTCACTGACATATGACTGAGCATTATTATCAATCTGTTCACTCCCTGAGTCTAATTGAAAGGATTATATTTTTTCATCGGCATCGGAATTACAACCATCACTAGCACCAGTTTCTTCTGGCTCAGTTGCAGCATTTCTACATGTATCAAGTCCTAATTTATATCGAATAATTTTGTCAATGACGTGTTGTCAATCATTTCATGGACGAAAAAGTTTGGATTAAAATTGAACTCGGAAAAATCACAGGCAATTATAATGGGACATCAACGACTGTTAAGTAATTAAACACAGGTGACTTATCTCCTGTTAAGATGAACGAAACTATTATCCCTTACAGTGATGGAGTAAAAAATCTAAGAATTTATATGGACGAAAACTGAAGTTGGATTACTCAAATCACACACACACACACACACACACACACACACACACACACACACACACACACACACATGTAAAATAATTTTTATGAAAATTCACACACTAAAAAGAATCCGAAATTTCCTTCCGTTAGTTCTCAAGAAGAATTTAGTGCAGTCGCTCTTGATGCCTCATTTTGATTACTGTGACACTCTCTACACTGACCTTAACATGAGCCTGACAGACAGACTACAGCGTGTTCATAATTCATGTGTTCGATTTATTTGCAACGTCCGTAGATCTGACCGTATCATATTTTCACTAAATATGCTGTCCTGGTCCGTGTCAAAGAGCGAAGAACTATTTACTCTCTTATATTACGCTTCAATATTCTTCTTAGCTTCTAGTTTTCAACATTTGTCCTCATATCACGAAATAGATACTCGCTCACAACACCATATCACACTCTCCATTCCTATACACAGAACATCCTTCTACTCTTCATCTTTTACGGTCTCTGCAGGTCATCTCTGGAACTCTCTACCACAACATGTCAGAGACTGTCGGACATTATCTAGTTTCAAAAATAAACTAAAATTGCACTTTTTAGATTCAGATTCCTTTCAAATATAAGCCCTTTTTCTCTGCGATAGTTTTGTAAGAAAAGATAAATTTCTTTTCCTTCCTTTCCACCTTTTTGTTATCTTGATCACCAGATGAATTTATCATACCCATCTTACTGTGGATTTTATTTAAATTTCGTATTTCTTGATTTATTTTTTATTATTATTATTTTATTACATTCCATTTTGTCCTATTATTCCTTACGTTTTCCCTATTAACTATTTGTACTAACTGACTTGCTTTTATTATATTCCAATCTTTAGAACTGTATTTTACTTTCTTTTTTTTTCTATTATGATATCATTTTCATCATCATCATTATTATTATTATTATTATTATTATTTTATTATTATTATTATTATTATTATTAATATGTTAGTATTCTGTTCTTTAACTTTTTGTTAAATTTTCAATGCATGTATACTTTGTGACATGGTAGAGTGTAAGAGATGGCCCCATGGCCTTAACTCTGCCAGTATAAATAAATAATAATAATAATAATAATAATAACAACAACAACAACAACAATAATAATAATAATAATAATTATTATTATTATTATTATTATTATTATTATTATTATTATTACTAGCTGTACCCGTGCGCTCCGCTGCAGTTGTTAGAAATAAATATAAAGTAATTACATAATTAAAATAGGACATCTGGTCCAGGGAACATTCGTGTTTGATAGAAGGAAAAATCGTTTAATATGTCACTTAATTTAAATTGTATTTAAATAATTAAAATGCGATCATTTCGGTTCAGAGACCACTCATTTAGTGCAATGATAATTCCTTTAACATATTTCTTAATTGTTATTACATGCAAATAATTAAAATATGATCAATTGGTTCAGAGAACATCCGTGTTTGGTGCAATTTGGTCCCATAAAAATTTTGCTTGGAATGAAACGTATCAGGTATCATTTTTAAAGAAACTTTTGTTATGCAACATTTTTCACAAAAATCAATCATAAGCGAGATATTTCGGTTTATTTAATTCAGACCACCTTATAAACCCCCCCTTTTAAATGAAGTATTTTTAATGCCATATAGCCTAAAATCTAACTTACAACGAACTTAATTTATATTCCAATTTTCATCGAAATCCGTTCACCCATTATCGCGTGAAAAGGTAACAAACATCCAGGCAGACAGACAGACAAACAAAAATTTCAAAAAGGCGATTTTCGGTTTCAGGATGATTAATTATACATGTTAACACCAATTATTTTTGGAAAATCGAAAATTACCAGAAAAAAGTTTGGCTACAGATTTATTATTAGTATAGATTACTGCTCAATTACTACATTACGATATTCAAATATATCACTTTCTCATGTATTGCCAGCGCTTTCCAATGATTGTGTAATTGTTTCTTTGCTTATGAGATTTTTATCTGTGAGTGTCTAGAAATTTTGCCGGAATAACTACCATAATCACGGATGTTTGAACTTGGTTTCGAGCAGAAATTTTATTTTTAATATCCCTGGCTGGTTGCTATCTTGATTTCGGGAGTGGATGCCCCAAATTAATGCATTTGATGAAGGCATACAAAATTTTGTCTTTTCACTCTGGATCAGTTTCTTATACAGCAGATCTGTAAAAGAAACGGAATTGGAAATTTGTTTTTATTGGAAAAAAATAATAATGGATATTTTTATCTCGACTGGGTATGTTAACAGGACTATACACTCCGTATTAGAGGAATTTTGATAATGTTACGGGAAAAATTGGGATATAACAATATTACTCGCAATTAATCAAACTCCAGTTTTCTTACCGCTCCCTCGCAATTAACCTTAATGTTAATGAAATGATAATACTGAAATTAAGATACTTATAAACATAAGACAGCTATGTTTGGCTACAGAGCATCCCACGTTAAGAAAAAAGCGTTGTACACTGTAGAAGCTCTGTGGTAGGTAGGCGTTTCTATGGTAACTGGTCATTTGATGGAATGGCTTCATATTCCCATTCCTTTTTCTTAACCTGGAATTGACGACCTGAATTACAGAACATCCCAAGTCCACTTTTTTTCGATTTTCACTTTTTTTGTTAAAATGAATGTACATATCTAGGGCTACCTCCTTGCACTATATTACCGCCGAAGTCGAACTCTTACCATATATAATGACGCAATATAATTCTTAATGAATGGAATAACTTCCCAAGTCCATGGACTTGGTCAGTTTTTCCATGCAGTGAAATGTTTATTTATTTCAGCCAGTTTCCTTACGACCTTTGCAGTGAGAACATTAAAATTTGTGAGAGTTGATATTTTACTATTTTTAAGTAGATTATTTAACGACGATGTATCAACATCTTAGGTTATTTAGAGTCAGAATGAGATGAAGTCGATAATGTCGGTGAAATGAGTCCGGGGTCCAGCACCGAAAGTTACCCAGCATTTGTTCAAAGTGGGTTGAGATAAAACCCCGGAAAAAATCTCAAACGGGTAACTTGCCCCGACGGGGATTCGAACCCGGGCCACTTAGTTTCCCGGCCAAACATGCTAACCATTACTCCACAGGTGTGGACTATTTTACTATTTAAAATGGAGGACGTTTCAAGTGATAGTGATTGAAAAATACGTGGGAAAAAAAACGTAAGGTGTGTGAGAAGTGGGAAAGAAATTTAGCAAAACGGAAACGCAATGCAGGAGAAGAATATACAACAAGCACTGGGAAAATACATCCAGCTAGAATGTCAGGCCCTAGTTGCATATGCAGAAGAAAAATGTTGTGATATGTTTAGTGAAACAGAAAAGGCATCTATTCTAAGTAATTTTAACGTTTTGGCTGACAAAAATAAGCAAAACGTTCATGTTAGTGGACTGATGTCACCAAGTGTTGTTTCCTGCCGAAGACCGCGAACAGAAGAATGTTCCCAAAATAACTTCACTGTTAAGTAAAAAGTAAGTTGAAATATTCAAATACTTTTTTCATATTATATATACCACATTAAACAAATAACCAATCGTAGCTACAATGAAATATTGCCATCGATTTTATGAACTCTTTCATAAAATATTCCGTCTTCAATTCGCCCCTGCTAGACTACAGTTTTTTTTTCGATGAAACTGTACTTATATTATTATGTATTTTTAGATATCCGTAAGAACAACTAATAATCTTATATGCCGGATATGGCAACTTGCAGTCTTCATGGCATCGGGGAAGGGAGAGTAAAATGCCTCGCAATAACTGCAATGGGGGAATCTCCTACTGGTAAAAGAGATCTCTATAATAACAGACCCCATAGTCAATTTGCTCAGACCTTAAGTTAGGTACTGTGTGTTTAATAGGTTTTCTTCCAACTTTTTAATTTTAAAAATTTCACTAAATATATATTTAGTGTAGTCGTAAATGTGGTAAGTTTTATTTTCTTATTTGTAACAGCTAGGTGATCACATACAATCTTTTCCTTTACAAAGTGAGCCATTATGGAACGAATAAAAGTAAGAGGCGATATCTGTCATCAGAACTAAGTATTATGAAAACCTACACCCTCTCTCTGGAGAAGGATTACCCAGAAAGTTACTTAAAATCAACTCCTGAAAAAGTAAATGCAGAATTGAAATATCGTTGTTTCCACAAAATACTATACTTACAACTTCAACTATGCTTTCGGATGTCCTGCTAGGACGTGTATAATACATGTGCTGAGTTAGGAAGCAAGAGAAATTCTGCACAAATGAAGGATTGAAGAGGCAGATGACACAAAAGCTAGCAATATTCTACAACAAGAAAAAGTTCTCAAATCTTGCCAAAGAAATAACATTGACGTCCTATATTTTCACTTCCAACAGAACTTCCCATGCCCTTACTGCCTGTGAACGAGATATTCTACCTCTGTCAGCTGTGGCAATTCAACAGTTCAAAATCAACAAAAAGCACAATGTTCATGTGGAATGAATCTCAGGGACACATGGATGTTAACGAAGTTGTTTCGTGTTAAAACAAATATATTACGACTGTACTGTCTGCAGAAGTTGACTCTCTGTACTTGTTCCCCGATGGTTGCATTAATCAGAACAAAAATATGACAGTGGTTCAATATTTACAACTTTGGTTGCTTCTGAACGATTCAAGTGCTTCACTCACTACTTCCCTATAGAAGGTGACAGTTTTCTTCCACGTGACACAAACTTTGCAAGAATAGCAAAAATCAAAAGGGAAGAGAGAATGGGAAGACACTGTGACGAATGAGGCAAATTTCAATGTGGAGACTTTCAAGAACAGAAACAACACTTGAGACAGTATTATAAAATGTCAGCGAAGTGCAGAGGTCTGTTTCAAAGTAAAAAATATTTAAGTACTCAAACAAGTTTCCAGGGAAAGTCGCAGTTACAGAAAATATGAGAGGAACAGATTTTGTGGTATATTCCTTGATGAAAAATCCTTTCCAACATGTTACTTTTAGCAACCTCACCTTGTAAGCCAATACACTGCCTATAAAGTCAGAAAAGCTGGAAAATCTAAAACGTTTAGTGAAGTATTTATCACCAGCACGTGGAGCATTATATTTATCTCACAGGATTTTCTCAACCTGAAATAATATTGATGGACTCCCGAGAAGAAGAAGCAGCTGACTGAAATTTTTCCAATAAAGGAACAGCTGATAATTTAATTTTCCTACTTGCAAATAATGTGATTTGTTATTTTCTCATGTTATTACCATCATTTGTGTTACAGTATATAAATAACATCTTAAATAAAGTGATTTTTTTCTTCCATAACCCATTTTTTTATACTATGAATTGAAAAACATCCCAAGTCCATGGCTATATATTAATAATTTCCTCCTAAATTAGGCACTGTAGCTTGTTAACATTTTAGGGAGTGTAAATAGGAGCATGACACACACGCTGACCAAAAATGACTTCAGTGAAACAAAAACTTCTATAGTTATGAAGTGTTTTGTCTCTACTGAAAAAAATAGTTCTATGGACTTGGGATGTTCTGCAATTAGGTCTTCAATTCTCCATAGTAACGCAGAGTGATATCGCAGTGTACTACAAATTTCATTATGTGAAAACGTTTCTGCACTTTCCAATTCGGTTTTTAACGTTTCCATCAACTCCATATCCTTTTCTAGTTAGGCTATATAAGAAAGATAGATTTTCGTTCAGTACCTCTTTAAAATATGAAATAGTGTTAAGCAGTCGATTCGCCCAATTGAGGAGCGTTTTTGCAAAAGTCTATAGATGCAGAAATCAAGATTTTACAGAAATTACACTAAGTGACAGGATCTATCGAGTTTTGAAAAAAACCTGGAAGGTTTGGTAGTCTCTACATACGGTATGAATCAAGTTTTGGTAAATCTGATTTCATAGATCGATTCCGGAGGTAGAAAACATACGATATCCATATGTAACTCACTTTCGAAAATTTCTGCATCTACCGACTTTTGCAAAAACCCTCCTCAATTCATAATTTCAAGATCAATTTCGACAATACTAGGTCTTTCACATGCTAGTGGATTTAGTAGGGTTATTCATTCACTTTTACTTTATATATATATATATATATATATATATATATATATATATCGGGTGATTCATAAGTACCTATACAAACTTTGTGTGTGTGTACTGTAGGGGTAAAACAGAGACTAAAATGTTCTATACAACTTTTCCCGCAAACCCTTATTTTCAGAGTTATGATGCATTTTTGACCTTGCTAGGCATAAAAAAACATGGACCAGTAAAGCCTTCTGATGTGTCACGTTCGCCTACATAGTGACTGCTGTAGATGTTTGTTATTCCTACACCCCACTACAGTTGATGCCGACCTGATAGGACTTTCTTTACTCTACGTAGGTATGTTTAGTTGTATGGCGCTGTTGCAGTTCCTACCGTACCACGTCTCGTAAGTACACATTCATTTTGTCTTCAGTTCAGTAGGCTTCAGTTCTGTACGGTACGACAGATCGTGCAATATCAGTTGCTTGGCCAGCCAGATCACCGGATTCTACTTTGGGGGTCGTCTGAAGGGGCTCATTTATGCCACTCAAATTCTGAAAATAGCAGAACTACAACAGTGAAATCAAAATGGCTATGAAACTTTTCGGAATGAGGTGAACGGGGTCTGTGAATTTTCAAGATCAGTCTATACCTACATACAGTAAACAAAGTCCTGTCAGGTCGGGATCAATTGTAGTGGGATGTACGAATTACCAACATCTAACGCAGTCGCTATTTAGGTGAGGAGGACACATCCAAAGGCTTTACTCGTCCATGTTTTTGAAACCTAGGAAGTTGGGACATTTTGCATCATAACTCTGAAAGTAAGGGTCGGCGGGAAAAGTTGTATAGAATATTTTAGTTTTGTTTTTACCTCTATATTACACTCACAAAGTTTGTACAGGTATTTATGAACCAGCCTGTATATGTGTGATTATGTGTCCACAAAAGAATAGTGTTGTTTCAAACAATAATTGTATTTTCTGTATTTTTTAAATGAAAAATCAATGACTATCGTCAATCGGAAGAATTACTGTCCAAGTTTGGTATGCATCACTCAGACTCCTTCAATGTGCGAGCGTCTGGTCAACCGGCACACATCTAAGCGGCAATAAAATTCCTGCCATCCCCAATCAAGCATGTTTGGTGTAATGGTCTCAACAGCACGAGTGATCTGTCCCTGGAAATCCAGGAGGAAAAGAGGCATTTGAGATTCATAAACTCTGTCTTGTACACACCCCCATAAAAAGAAATTACGTCATTACGGGTGACAAAACATAGTTCAGATAATTCTTCCGATTGCAAAACGCATTTGTGTAACGAGTTAAAAAATAATCGTCCTATCTGTTGTGCTTACTTTTTTTAATCGGCTGCAATACAAAATATTAATAATAAGATTTATATATATATATATATATATATGCAACAAAGATAGAGAATAAATAATCAAATGCCACTTTAGTTAAATGTATTTGTTTTCTTTCAAAATAAATTTGAAGGCTCGCATAAGAATAATTTCTTTTTAATTCTTAAAAAAAGAAAACACTTCCAGTTACGAGCAAAATACTCATTCCCTGCATTGTGTTTATTGCTTTTTAATTGCTTGCATTACAAAATACTAATAGGCCTATTCAGATTTATGACATTAATAGGAGAGTCTCACGTAATTTCTTGTGGGTGCTAAAATTGGGAAGTAGCACATGTGACCCATTTGAAAAATCTGGTTTGTTCCATTCTATAGAGTGCGGCAGTGAGATATGATGGTTTTCTTAACCCTGTTGTGGGACACTCAGGACGAATTAAAAAGAAAACACATATACTGGAAGTAATCTAGTACAATGCAAATTATTAATGTGTGATTACTTTTTAAAACCTATATTTCTTAAGTAGCCTCCACGGCAACGAATACATTCCTGCAATCTGCTATGAAAGTTCTGCAAAACTCGCCCAACAAAACAGGTTCGATGACATTAATTTCGTTCCTTATGTTTTGTTCAGCTGGATGATGGTGCGAGGCTTGTTGGATACACCCTATGCCATAAGAAATAATCAGCGCACACTGCTCATGGTTCCATGAACTGTCTGCGAAAAATGTTTCCAGAACGAATAATTTCACGATTTGGAGACATTGCCTGGCCATCAAGATCTCCTGACCTGACTGCAGCTGATTGCTTCCTATAGGGTAATCTCAAAAGTAGTGTGTATCGCAACAAGCCTCGCGCCATCATCCAGCTGAAACAAAACATAAGGTACGAAATTAGCTCCATCAACCTGTTTTGTTGAGGCAAGATTAGCAGAACTTTCATAGCAGATTGCAGGAATGTATTCGTTGCCTTGGAGGCTACTTACGAAATGTAGTTTTTAAAAGGTAACCAGACATTAATAAATTGCATTGTACTGGGTTACTTCCAGTATGTGTGTTTTCTCTTAATTCGTCCTGAGTGTCCCACAACAGGGCCATAAAACCGATATATACCACTGCCGTACCCTATATAATCCATTCTAGCATCATTTTTCATATCTCAACATCCTGTTCAGTGTCAGGAATGTAAAATTAAGAATTCAGAATTTCTGAACAGACCCCCAATTGAAAAGGCTATAAAATGTAGGTTTTTCAATTATAATTATCACCTTTTCTTCTCTAAAACATCGGTGCTACTTAGAGGGAATCTGAGGAAACTAATAAGTTGCACAACACACTTTTTTATTTCTTAATGACGTTTGTATTTCTAATGGGAGTTTGAGTACTGAGATCGCACAATCGCCTGTGTCACTTTCTCATTATTTATAATATGTAATAATGTTCATTAAAGTAATTTATAAGATATTATATGAGGCACTCGGAAGCAAAGTGATACAAGTGACATTTTTTTTAAGTGAGATAAGTGTATATTCTAAATCTTTAATGTCACTTCTGTTCAGAGAATAACTACTATAAGTGTAGTTCCAGTCAGTGCTGCTCCCTGTTGGACTAACTCTTGTATTACAATGCTTACAGAGTTTGGACTGAGAGGCAAACTAATACAAGTTTTGTTGCGTTTCTCCTGTTTATGACTAATTCATTTGCCATAATGGAGAGAGGTAATATATTACACCGTTGATTTTTCGAAACATCTTCGTGGATGGCTTGCACACATTGAGCTGGACCAACTAAACAGTGATCCAATAAGGATAACTTTTGATAAGTGAACAACTTGCAATAGCTAAAGAAATTCATCCCACCCATACACCACTCTTTCATACATGACCTGAAGCATGAGGAGGGCCTATAATAAGGACTGCAGGACGTGGACGTGGAAGAGTGCATGGAAGAGGAAGTTCAAGGAATACTCGCGGGTAGGAGGCCTATATGACAGAAGCACAGATGTTGCAACAGAGAGATATGCGACTTATTCAGATGATGCTAGTGACGTAATGGACAGCGACTAAGGCTGAATTTCATCGAAAATTAAAAATATTCTTCATCCTCTTCTTTCGGTTATATAGACACATTTTGTGTCATAATAGATAATAACATAGATCAAATGCTGTTAAGACAGCAATGTTTCAATGTTGTAAGCAATGTCATTGCTCTTCTTTTATTATTCTTCTTTTATTTTTTCCTGTCACTTTAACAATCTTGTATTCTTAACTTAGTATGTTTATGTATACTGTAGGCTATGGTACCGTTTGTTTGTTTTTGTTTTTATTCTTATTCTTTTTAAATTTTATATGTAATTACATTTAACAGTTTAATCACAATTGTGGTGATGATGATGATGATGATGATAATTATTATTATTTATTTTTTTCTCCTTCTGTCCACTTTTCATTCTTGGCCACACCCGACCGCAAGCATCTTGTTTTTTCGGGTGTGACCCAGTTACATTGTATTTATACAATAAATTGTAATATGTAGGCTATTTTACTATGAGTTTGGTAATCAATTTCGAATTTTGAAGAATATTCATATACGAGTGTTACAATAGTTGTAAAATATTTGGTATTGTATGTAATTTTTGCTTGAATAAAAAAAGTTAATTCTTTCAGGCAAAAAAAAAAAATAAATAAATAATATACAAATACTGAAAACCCTTGCACTTCTATTACTTCTCCATAAAAAATAACACAAGCGACTTTAGGACCCAATTTTACCTAAACTGTTTTAGAATAGATAATTTGTTTAGATGTTAAAAAATATAGGTATCAACATATAGAATTGTGAATTTACAGCAACGTAGTCCTGTAACAGATGTTTTTAATTTCCCTTTCAACTTCAAAGTCATATGTCTCAAAACTTACTAAATGTCACTTGTATCATTTTGCTTCGGGGTGCCTCATAAAAAATGTTAAACATATAGCTATAAAATCACTATAGAGATGGCACTAGTTTACCATGCGCAGTCGAGCAGTTTAAAGATGTTAGACGGGTTGAGCCCAGACGGGAGAGAACTCGAGAAGGGTTGGGCACACTAAATATTCAAATGTATTCGGTACAAGAGGGCAGCAGTGTGGGTGTATTTGAGACGTAAGGGGTGTGGAGATAGGATTTTCGATGCATCACCAAGATGCTTGGTCCTGTCCAACAACCGTTACGGAATTAACACAAGTACTCGTAGCATATTCCTGTACCCGACTACAAATCTTCACTTAATGCCACGCCCTTCTCCTTGTTATAGCAAAAGCGACTGCTAGAACAACCGACATAAAAATATAGCGTATTATAAGAATGTGCTCCAGTTGTAAGTACTTTAAGCCCTGAATTTTAAATTAATATTGTTTTCAAATATATATATTTTTAGGGAGGTTGGGCGAAGGGCTAACAACCCATGACCGTAAAATGAAAAGCTTGTTACGAAACTCCAAATTAAGCTACAATAATATATTATCACTTGTTCTGTAGAGTTGTGAAACTTGGACTCTCACTTTAATAGAGGAACAGAAGTTAAGGGTGTTTGCGAATAAGAATAGAATAGAATGGAATAGAATGTTTTATTTTCGCTGGCAGAGTTAAGGACATAAGGCCTTCCCTTCCACTCAACTAGCCCTAATACAATAGTTATATAGGCTACATATTTAAATTATGAAATTTACAATATTTGCAATATTCTGCAGTTAAGTTTTAACGACTATTACTAGTTTATTTAAATTCAGATAAAACTATAAGTAAAAGTAATAACTTAATTTATGAGTTATTTTAAATCACTTCAGTCTATATGCAATATGTAAAGCACTATAATTAAGCTGAGACAGCTAGTTGGTTAAAATGATAAGAATTAATTAAATATAAGTTTACTAGAACTTTGTTAAATGTAGCAAAATATAAATATAAAATATATTTATATAATGAGAATATTAATGTAATGACATTTTACCATTAGAGGTCTTGTATTCTATTTAGAGAAATTAATGGTAATAATAAGAATGGACAGATTTTAGTTCCATTATAAGTAAAGAATAAAGTGCTTATGAAATATCTGAGGTAAGAGGGATGAAGTTACAGAAAAATGGAGAAAGTTACACAACGCAGAACTGCACGCATTGTATTCTTCACTTGGCATTATTAGGGACATTAAATCCAGACGTTTGAAATAGGCAGGACATGTAGCACATATGGGCGAACCCAGAAATGCACATAGAGTGTTAGTTGGGAGGCCGGAGGGAAAAAGGCCTTTGGGGATGCGCAGACGTAGCAGCGAATGACACGACGCACACGTTTAAAAATGTAGCAGACCTGCAACATGATTGGCTGCCGGGAATAAGAGCGACGGGGCTGTACATCATCACTTGAAATAAGGTGAACACATCCACTTTCTCCTACGGACGTCCAAATACACGTGTAAATAAATAAATAAATAAATAAATAAATAAATAAATAAATAAATAAATAAATAAATAAATAAATATCATAAACAAGATCATCTCGTTTTGGAAAAGAATGGAGTTGACTGATATCTCAACCAATTCAATGATAATGGAGGTTTATATATATTACAATTTTAATTTGCAATAAATATCTGCATATTTAGAGAGGACAGGGCAACAACGATCGTCTATTTAATGCAATTTTAAAATAATCTGATATTAATTCAATTATGACTTCAATTTATCGATTTTGGGCAATAGTATATCCGCTCTTAGGAGCCTATTATTTTATTACATATTTTACACTGAAAATTTGATAGCACTACCTATTGCACTTCCAAACCTACGTTATTAGTAACGCGTAACATATTTCATTAGTATCTTCACTATTCATTGCACATGGTGCTCAACAAAAACGTGTGATAATTTTCAGCTTTAAATTTCATCCACATGTTAACTAAACGCTACCTACATTCCTTTATTTCTGCATGAAACGTTACTCTGGTGGTGTAATTTCGCTCCTCAATTTCTAATTTATAGAATCTTTGTAACATCCTTCCTTATCCCGCTGACTCCATCCCTCATTTTTCTTCCTACTGGGTCATAAATCGCAACATATGAGAGTGCCCCGTTCAATTGTTAATATAATATACGAGAGACAGGACTCGTGTTTGCTCCCCCCTCCTCCTGAACGTATAGCTCGCTGTTGCGAGATTATCCACGTCGCAGATGGTTTCTTATTGTACCGTCATCCTATATGTTTCATGTGATTGATAACGTAACTACGATAAAAACCACTTTCAATCATACTGATATAATATTAAGAAAACAGGAAGAAAACACGCGAAGGGTGAACGTAATTCCAGTAACATTTTATTTAACGTAGTGTGTAAAAAATTGCTTTCGTACTCAAAATTTTACAGGGCAATTTATTTATTTATTTATTTATTTATTTATGTGTGTGTCTAATGTCTACCCACTTCACTTTCGTGATTTTGGTTCCGCATACTGCGAATAGATGGTAGTAATGTGACCCTTTTCAAGTTGCACACCACTTCGGCGGGCCACGTTATGCATGATGTGTATCTGTGAAAAGTTATGTCATGTACTAGCGTGAGTGTATGCCAGCGATGTCAAAGCAAGCGCATTTTTCTTACCTTGAAGTCGTGCGCGGGCATCAAGCGCTAGATATGGTAGGAGGAAGGGTTATGTATATGAATAAGCAGCCTGTTGCATTAAGAAATTAATGGTGTACAAACTTCAAACGGAACGTGAAATTTTATGTCTTATTTTTTATGGTTTCTTTCTATTTGATATTATCTATATTATCTGTAAAACGTACTAATATTGCAGTTGTGTTAATAACATAATAAAGAGTTAAGAAGGAATATTGATTTAAATTCCATAGTAGTACAACTATATTGTACTAAGTGAATGAAACACAGAATTCATAAAGAAAGTGATAAACCAAATAAAAAAGAGATTGAGTATGACATGATAAGCTGGAATTTATGGTATCTTTAACTTTATAAAATTAATCAATAAGCTAATCCAAATAATATTTTAGTACAACGCAAAGTTACATAGGTACTGTATAGACTATGTTTCAACTGGAACTAATACTACATAAAAACTCTTATTGCATTATGCTTTTAAGGTGATATTGGTGCGCAACTTCCTACCATAAGAATATTACATTACTATTTTCTCGAAATCTGTTGAAGCTATAGAGCGGACGTCATTACAACACATGTGCACGTATCTTTTGTTTATGGTGTAACAGAAGTTGCTTTGTTAATTCATTTCCTTACAAACATTTTCCATACGAATATTTTCAAAACTTTTAATACACTATCTTCAGTAAACTGTATTTACGATATATTAATTTACGAAAACCGTTTCAGTACCTGCATGGCTACTAAATAAACATATCTGAAAATTGACTTTTCTAAAGAAAATTTGAGGAAATATTTATTTTCATTAAAAAGCAAATTTGTGAAAAATGAGCATTAAAATTAAAACTTACATTTTTGTAATGTATTTTTACTTCTCAGACAAATCTAAAAATTAACATGGATATAGTTTAATAAGCTCTCTACCCTTTATCCTTAAAATTAGTGCTTGCCAATCCTGTATATAGTTCGACAAAGCGGCATATGCTACCTCTTTCGTCTCTCTTTTTCCTTTCCGCTGTAAAGCGCTCAGGCTTTCCTGAGCTCTAAAGCGCTCGCTTGCGCCTGTGGGCATCAGTTGACATGACTGGTGTATGTGTATGTGTAAGTGTTCGTGTAGGTGTAGTGGATGATGATGATAATGATGATGATAATGAAGGGTGAAGGGAAAATCCGATGCCGGCACGTAGCCTACTCCTGTCGAATAACACCAAGTGGGACGCCAGGCTTAATATCCCCATCCGATGGAATAATCATTATTAACACTGACATTTATTTATTCATTTATTTACTAATTGACTTATTTATTTACTAATTTACTTATTTATTTACTAAATTACTTATTGATTTACTTATTTTCTTATTTGCTTATTTATTTACTTCCTTACTCACTTACTTACTCACTCATTTATTTATTTAGGGGAGAGTTGGGTAGTATCGGACATCGGGTAATATCGGACAGTGCGTTTCTTTCATCTACCACCAGATCGTAGTACCTGAATGACATGGTTACGTTTCTGTATGCGACATCACAGGAACGTAACCATGTAAATTCAGGTATTATCCTCTGTTGATAGATGAAAGAAACTCACTGTCCGATATTACTTTATGTCCGATACTACCAAACTCTCCCCTATATTTAAGATATGCGTGTATCTTGTTACTGTCACTGAGCTCAGAGATCGTTAGTTAAATAGAGGCAGTTATATTTTTAAGGAAATGTCTGTTACATGAATTTTTGAATAACGTATACTTACAAGTTAGACGTTAGTGGATGTGTTTGGAATTTACTTTTCTACGTTGCGTTTAACATAATTATTGAATACCGTCTTGACTCTAATTAATTTAAACACATAGGGCCGTATTCATAAACATTTTAGAGTGGGTTTCCAGTGGATGATCAGCGTTTTTCGTATTCATAAACCAGTGTTAGCGATAAGACATGATTTGAATTCTGTACTAGTAACCAGTGGATAGCTGGGGCTAGCTTAGTACGCTCGTAGCGCGTGCTGCAAAATGTGTATGAATAGCACCCATACAGATCTTAGGGACAAAATTTTAACATTGATGTTTAGGGATTTGTACAGATATTCTTTTTATTGAATCTTCACCATTGCTTTGCTTTATGCTAGCTGTAATATCGATGTGACATCCCATTTTCAAAATACTGTAAGATTATTTTAATATCAAGAAAGTTCTACAATTTTTATTCCATCTCTGTAGGACATTACTTTCATTCAAAGTTTGCAACTACATTGTCTGTTGTGTTCAGAATAATTAAATTGTGTTTGTAAATTATCAAAGTACATCTAACATTCTACATGAAGGAGAAATACTTACACCGTGTGCGGACTAGAGGTATCAAGAAATAATTGTGCACCATTTAATGACAGAAGAATATTTTATTATTATATGTTTCGCACAGGATACAGAAACTCTCCAAGATTTTATTTTTATAGCAAGAATAATACAAATATACATAAAAAAAGCAACAAAATGCATGAAAACAAAAAAGATACAATTTATCACTGCGATTTGTCACAAATTGCTAACAGTGAACATTAATCATTCCAATTGAAGGGTTCAGAACCATAGTGGGCCAAGCGCCATTTACTAAAACCGTAGACATCAAGGGTTAAAATGAAGTACAAGTCAATGGAAACATGCAGCAAGTAATATAAAGTGTACATATTAAAACTAAATGATATATCAATCTTCATTAAACTATGATATTCGCTTAACTTTAACCCATGCTTCCTCCGTTTTCAATAAATGGCACTTGGCCCACTATGACTCTGAACCCTTCAATTGAAAGTAAAATGTGGACAACGCATAAAATAGTGAAGTGCGTGCTTTGGCTTGCTGAATTTAAATCTGTTACCAGAGTTCGACGTCGATTTCGCCTAGAATTCAACGTGGATCCACCTATGTTGAAATCAATTTTGCAGTGGGATAGAACTTTTAAAGAGACAGGATCCTTAATTCCACAAACAGGCAAACATTCCAAGAAAAAAAAAATAAGCGAAGAATCGGTCGATCGTATACGAACTGCTTTCAACCGGAGCCCAAGGGAGTCCATTAGGCACGCTAGTCTTCAGTTACAGATACCTAAATCAACTGTTCACGACGCTCTTCATAAACGAGTCACCGCATTCAGTCGAACGATAGAAGATTAAGACAAAATGTTGCGACTGAAATTCTGCAACGCACTGACAAAAACCTTTCATATTTTGAGGAAGTGGTTTTCAGTAATGAAGCTGCATTCCATCTCTGATGTAAAGTTAACCGCCATAACGGCCTCATTTGGGAGTCCGAGAACCCCCTGTGCTGTAGAGAAAAACCAAGGAGACAGTTTTACATTCGGCAAGCCAAAGCACCCACTCCTTTTTTTTTTTTGCTGTGATGTCCACATTTTAAGTTCAATTCAAATTATTGGCAGCAATTCATGACATGAACCGCAATGATAAGTAATATCTTTTTAGTTTTCTTCAATTTTATTGCTTTGTTGTATAGATTTCTATCATTGTTTTTATAAAAATAAAATCTTGAAAAGATTCTGCATTCTGTGTCAAAGATATAATAATAAAATGTCCTTCTGTTAATGATGAACAATTATTTCTTGATACCTCTAGCCCGGACACGATGTATATTATACAGGTTGTTTCCGGGCTGGTGTTACTAACGTTCAAGGATGATGGGGAAAGTCACGTGCATCAATTTGAGATAAGGAACCCTGGTCCTGAAATGACTGAGTCGAAAGTTATAAGCAAAAATAATTGTGTGGAAATAGAATTGTAATTTGGCACCACGTGTCCACCTTCCCTTAACCCTTGCAACAGTCGTGGAAAGTTGATATGTGTCGGATGTCTTCTACGTGGGTACTTAACCCGATGCAATCTGTGAGCTTGTCTACTGTTCCCATTGGTTCATCCGTATTCGAAAATCAGGTCTGCAAATTGATATATGTGCCCTTCCCCATCATTCCTGAAAGTTAGTAATACCAGCCCGGAAACACTCTGTATATACAGCACATGTATATGTTTTAAAGTTTGGATCTACTTTTCTGTCTGCTGAACAAAAGAGTTAGAAGTAGAGTTACAAAAGACTAGATTGGTTCAATCTTGTGTCTGCCACGAATGGTTTAAACCTCCATTAAGTAAGATATTTTTTAATCTTTTCGTAACAATAAGCCATAAATGTGTTACCTACTTCATTTGTTTCCAACGATCCAGTATGAGTAACTACGTATTCCTAACTACGTCTAAGGAGTAAGAATTAATCCACTCCTAATCTTAACGGCTTCAAATAAGTGAGATATCTTTTTTACTTATCTCTAATGAGTTAGGAAATGTAGGATTTCCTGTATGGTAAACACTATTCAAATTGAATGTTAAAAGAGATTTATATGTGTCTAGTAGATCTTCAGATCTAAGGGAATTAAATAAATAATTTTTCCTTCTGAACCTGTCCGATGTGATGAAGTTGACGCTGATGGATTGTAGTAATTGAAACTCTTCCTGCGTTGTTTAATGTTGCACGACTTTTTTGTTATAACAGAAGAATCACTAGAATTGGTGTTTTTGCATTGTGTTTTGTTACTATAAGTATTCACTGTTTTCTAGAAGTGAGTTCTTATACGGAGAGGAAGACAATATCTCAGATTTTTTTAAAATTCGTTTCCTTGTTTTCGACTCCACTGTCTTTGGTAACGGAGAGATCATAGCTGGTGAAATGAGTGCCAGTTCAATACTCAGGTTGGACTGCTAAGGTAATTTGATTTCCATTTGCCTATGTTTTCACCATTTCCAATTCTTGTTCGACTTTTCTCCAACATTTCTTAGGTAAATATTAATTTTCTGTCTGATTTCCTAACATGCGTCGAAGTTATGACACACTAGAATAGAAGGCTGCAAGAAATAATATTTCATTTCTAAAACCTGGTTGTATGAGACGAAATGTAACTCTAAGATTGCGTACCGATGCGCATTATTAGAGGATTCTACACAGTTCTGCATTGCAGTTAATAAATGGCAGGAGTGTAGACAAATATGCAAAAGTGCATAACGTAGCTTATGTATTTGTCTAGCAACAGCAATACATGCATGTAGGTTTACATCGTTGGAATTGTTAAATAAATTTAACCTTCTTCATATGCAAATTTATAAGAGAATCTGGGTAAAATCAATTCTTATGTGATAAAAATTTATAAGTCCACTTTCACACAAACACTTCAGACCAGTAGTCGTCAGCACTCGCTGAAATGGGTAAAGGGTAACCGGAGCCGTCCCGTGTGCTCCGTCGTGCACCAGGAAGTGGTAGAGAACATACCCGCTAGCAGGTGAGAGTGCACCATAGTGCAGTGTGATGTCCGCGGAAAGAGACGATAGCACCAGGGTGCTCTGTGCTGATGACAGCTGCTTTAGACCATAGAGCTATACCTGACAAGCAACTTCTCTTGACGGAATGGCGGGAATCAACAATGCTGCCAACTATAAAAATATGACACTGTGAATTCTTAGAGAGACTGCGAAGTCTTAGTTGTCTTTACCTTACATACACATTATATATACATACATATTATATATACATACATATATATACATACATATACTTACTTACTGGCTTTTAAGGAACCCGGAGGTTCATTACCGCCCTCACATAAGCCCGCCATTGGTCCCTATCCTGAGCAAGATTAATCCAATCTCTATCATCATATCTCACCTCCCTCAAATCCATTTTAATATTATCTTCCCATCTACGTCTCGGCCTCCCTAAAGGTCTTTTTCCTTCCGGCCTCCCAACTAACACTCTATATGCATTTCTGATACATATATACATACACATATATATACATACATATATATACATATATATACATACAATTAATAGACATATATATACATACAATTAATAGACATATATATACATACAATTAATAGACACTATGTAACGGAAGATAAAATAAAACATTTCCTTAACGAAAGCTATATTCTCTTAACTAATAGATAAAGGTACTATGTAAAGATCAATTAAATAAGATGTAGGCCTATTGTTAAGTAATCTATACTAATAATAAATCTGTAGCCGAAATTTTTCTGGTAATTTTCGATTTTCCAAAAATAATTGGTCCTAACATATATAATTAACCGCCCTGAAACCGAAAATCGCTTTTTTTTTATTTTTGTTTCTATGTCTGTCTGTCTGAATGTTTGTTACCTTTTCACGTGATAATGGCTGGACCAATTTATATGAAAATTGGAATATAAATTAAGTTCGTTGTAACTTAGAATTTAGGGTATATGGCATTCAAAATATTTCATTTAAAAGGGGGGTTATAAGTGGGCTTGAATAAAATAAATGGAAATATCTCCCTTATTATTAATTTTAATTAAAAAATATTACATAACAAAAGTTCCTTTAAACATAATTTCCGATAAGGTTTATTCCATGCAAAATTTTGATAGGACTGATATTTAATGAGATAAATGAGTTTCAAAATTACAATAACGCCATCTAAGGCGGTGTAATGAAATAAAAAACAAATGACTTCGTCTATAAGGGGCCTTGGACAATAACAATCGAAAGCTATGAAACATAGCCTACAGAGAATGTTTCTGTGTTTGTATGAAGTAATATCGGAAGCTAAATTAACCGATTTGTATAATTAATTATTAATTCACCATTGGAAAGTGTAGTTTCTCTAGATGGACATAATGCTATAATGTTATTACAGTACTAACTTCTGAGTGAATCGAGTACAGGTAAGATTAAAATAGCTTCTTATGCACAGATAACTTTATAGGCATTCGTTTCCTGTATTTCCTAAAATAATTTTATGACTGGATCAAAATGATCGCATTTTAATTTTTTAATACAATTTAAATTAAGTAACATAATAAACGATTTATCCTTGTAGATAATATATAGGTGCAATGGAGAGTAAAATGTTAAATACTGGTAAATGCTAGATAGGTCTATTATGTAGTAAAACACACTGAAACAATAAATACTGATAAGTAAATTGAAACATACACTGTAAGAATACATTCTGTTAACTAATAGGTATTACGTAACGGACACTGAAATACGTAATATAATAGAAATGTAATGTCGCGCAAACTGAAATAATACATGGGTACTGATAACTAATATACACATCACAATATTGCCAAAGGACAGATGACAATATACCCAAATGAACCATAAACATTGGTTATACATAAAGGTGTTATTAATTTGTCTATTCACTAGGGACAATGGTTACCGTGTTTTAGTTTACTGACAATGTTACATTGGAATTTCTTATTCTTTTGCCTCATAATATAGGGTAATCAGCAGGGAAAGGATTTATATGTAAATACATATTTACTTATAAAGCTAATATAATTTATATTTTGCATTATCTTTATGTTTCACAATGTGTAGGGTTGAAAAATCCTACTTTTATTTTCCATATTTTTCCATATTTTAGAGTTTAGTACATATTTTCGTTAATTTCCATATATTTTCCATATTTCATATAAAACAGTCCATATTATATTAGGTTTAACAATAAAACAAAACAAAATTCCATTAACTTTTAAAAATACATTTCAACAATAGAGATTTAAACACATGTTCAGTAATCCCTTTAACATCAGAGTTATTTGAAAATTAGCAGTCCTATCAACAATGGGAAAGTAAGTTACAAAACTGTATTAATTTAATTTAAAATTTTTAACAGACTTCAGTTGTGCAGCTCAACAGTTAAATGCCAGTCAGAGTACACATAGGTTCAGTTTTGTAAATCATACTATAAAGACGGTAAATATGCCAAAAGTACGTCATTCAGTCAATTTAAAATCAAAACTAACAAGTTACATTTCAGAATTTAAAGAAGATGGTTTATCAACTGACAATAAAATATTATTTTGTAATTTGTGTCAGTGTGCAGTATCATCTACACAAAAGTTCCTGGTGCAACAACACATTACAACTAGTAAACATCAGGCCAACAAACAACTGAATTCCAAGCAGAGACAATTGTTTTTAACACAACCAACAACATCGAATGTAAGATCTGAGTTTAACATCGACCTGTGCCGTTCTCTCATCTCTGCTGATATTCCTCTCTACAAACTAAAGAATAAGGTCTTCAGGGAATTCCTTGAAAAATATACTCAACATACAATCCCGGATGAGTCAACACTTAGGAAGACGTATGCTCCATCCATCTACGATGAGACAATACAGAAGATAAGAGATGAAATTAAAGATAGTTCAATTTGGGTTTCCATTGATGAGACTCCCGACAAAGAAGGTAGACTTGTTGGTAATGTAGTTATCGGTTTGTTAAGTGAACAATATTCTGAACGAATTCTTTTACATTGTGATGTTCTAGAAAAGTGCAATAACAAAACTATAGTTAAACTGTTCAACGAAGCTATGGGTATCCTGTGGCCAAAGGGTATTATGTACGATAATGTGTTATTCTTTATTAGCGATGCTGCCCCTTATATGGTCAAAGCTGGACAAGCATTATCTGTTGTATATCCTAAATTGACTCATTTTACTTGTGTGGCGCATGCATTTCATCGTGTGGCAGAAGTGGTCAGAGACAATTTCCCTAAAGTAGATTTGTTGATTTCATCAGTGAAAAAAGTATTTCTCAAAGCTCCCAGTAGAGTTAACGTGTTGAAAGAAATGTACCCTGAAATTCCATTGCCACCAAAGCCAATTTTAACTAGATGGGGTACATGGCTAGAAGCAGTTGAATATTATGCCGAACATATAGACTCTATTAACAATGTTCTCCTTGCATTGGACTCTGAAGATGCAGTCTCAATTGATACTGCGAAAACAGTTACCTGTGACATAAGTGTGAAGAATGACTTAGCTCACATTCAGCATACATTTTCATGCATCATAAAAACGCTCAAAAGTCTCCTAAATAGGCACCTTTCACTATCTGAAAGTTTTGAAATTATAAATAGTACTGTGGAACAACTGAATCGTGGTAGAGGTAAAGTTGCAGATGCAGTAAGAGCTAAGGTGGACACTGTACTTTCAAAAAACCCTGGATATGAAGAACTACAAAAGGTTGTTGCTGTGATGAGTGGTGAATCAACAGTGAAGATTAACTTGGACTTATCCCCAGCAGACATTGTGAAATTGAATTATGTACCAGTTACTTCTTGTGACGTCGAACGCTCTTTTAGTCAGTATAAATCTATCCTCAGAGACAATAGAAGAAGATTCACTTTTCAGCACTTGAAAGAAATGTTTGTAACCTATTGTTATGGTAACAGACAATAAAAATTGTGTTTTGTTGAAACTACATTGGAAGATAAGGTACGTCCATTATATTTTTTGTTTAGTTTGATTAAAATGTACCAATATTTAACGTACATAGTCATTTTTTTATAATTTTAAGTCCATATTTAATTCCATATTTTGGTAAAAATCCATATTTAATTCCATATTTTGGTAAAATTAACTACATATATATTTACATATTTCATATATTTTTAGTCCATATAAATCCGTTCCCTGGTAATCAGTAATCACTTTAGGCCTATTGGTATAGAAGGAGTTTGGTAACTCCAACCGTGTGAAACATTAAAGAAGTCTTAAACAGTAGAAAGGTATGATCAACATTGTCATTAAGTCACGATGACATGTTTAGGACGATTGGTATAACTGAATATGTTGGAACACAAGCGAGTGCAACGAGAGCTCTGGACACTGGAAGAGGCGTAATATCAAGAATGTGAAGTCGATATCGCGAATTGGCAGTCCAGAAGAAAGACTCCCAAGTAAACCGTATTGAAACTGCCGCACAAGATAGATTTCTGTGCCTTAGAGCAGTAATTCGCAACCTTTTTTGACTGGCGACACGCTTTACTGAACGTCCAGGATATCGCGACACACTTATTTGATTTTAATAATAATAATAATAATAATAATAATAATAATAATAATAATAATAATAATAATATAACCTCTAATTTTCTTCTGGAGAAAAAGGTGGTCGAACTCTGTGTAGAAGATTTTATAGCGAACGGAGAGATGGGGTTGCAAAATTTTCAAAATTAGTCCTGAACTATCTGAAAAATATTAAACTAAGGGATTAAAAGAGAGTACTATTCACTGCATGGGAATTTTGTCATTTTTAAACTCATTTTCGTCTAATTAAGATTTCCAAGATATAAGCGAAATTCAAAGAAGAATTATATTAAAAAAAAAACATAGTTATTCACACACATATATCGGTTCCATGATGAAAATTGCAACAAAAAGATGCCGTTCCACCGCGTTCCGCCAGAAAGAAAGCATTGATAACTTTTTTGTAATGTAAGACATCCAGTGTTGTAGATAGGTTGATGTAACACGCAATCGAAAATTCTAAAAGAACAAGCTGCAACTTATGTGACATTAAAAAAAAAAACAAAGGTATGTGTCAAAAATTCCAACCTATCTATGTTCGATGTCCCATAAAAGATTTTTATTATCGTTTTTGGAAAATCGCCTATTTAAATTAACGTGATGTCTGCGCTTGCTGGGTTGCGTAGAGTTTCTCTATATCTGGCCTTATGGTTGAAAAACTGAACTCAGTATTGTTGCAGATGTTCACGTTTCATTGGTAAAGTCTGTCTCAAAATAAAATGTACTATATCAAAGGCTTCGTTGCAAATAAAAAATGCGGTGTAAAAAGACTTTCTGGATACAGTAAAATTCATTTTTCAATTCCAAAATTTCGGGGCACACTCCATGGAGCTGAGCGACATACCGGTTGCGAACCTCTGCCTTAGAGCATTGAAAGAAAGGGCTTCAACTGCTAAAATGTTAAGAAATGTGTTTCAGAACGTTATCTTTACCTTGCTGGGTCTATTCCAAATCGGTCTTCAAACTTTCTACTGAATATGGTTGGAGTTGGGAATGTGGTTTTATCAACCTAGACTGCTATGAACAGACTGCATGAAAGAGGCCTTAATGCTTGTCGTCCATTAAGGTGTCCAGCTATTCTATATGGAAATCGAGAAGTGTCAGCAACATGGTGTTGAGTAAATGATCAATGGAGTCAGGTTTTCTTTACCGATAAACCACGCTTTAGTCTACATCCAGATTCAAGAGTAAAACGCATATGGAGACGACCAGGTACAGCAGAAAGACTAAGATATGTACAATGAGGAACATAATATTTGAGAGATTTGAGTTTATCTAAATAAAAGAATATCACACTGCGCATACTCCGAGCCGAAAGTTTGGGTCATATTTTGACGAGATATTTGACTCGCTTTTCAGTTTAAATATTACACACTATGCTGAGAAGAATTAAAACTATATTCTCTTATGAATCGAATTACAAATATTGAAATGAGTAGTCCAATAACAACACTGATTATCTAATAATTTTTTAATTTTACAGGAAAGGTGAAAAACTTCTGTAAAACATATTTTCTATGAAATAATAAAATTTTTTGAACGGTTCAATTCCTTGTCATCCCAAATAACTGCCCTTTAACATTTTACTTAATTAAGGAAGTACAAATAGGTGAAATATGAAACAGAAATATGTAGATGATTATCTTTGTACCTGACTGTATATGAAAGTTGGTAAGTTTTGAAGCAGTATCATTATTTTCATATTTTATAACGTACCGGTAATCTATTTGATAAAACAAAAATTTTCATTATTGTTCACATTTATAAGAGTCCTTATAACAAGAATATTGTACATTTTGGAATGACTGTATACTATGTACAGTATATTATGTTATAATAGTCACAACTTAGTTTCAAACATTGCAGCAAGTTAAACGCTGAATTCAGCATCAGCCATTGGTCGTCTTCATCCTCATCTGTTGGCTTTGGGTTGACACCCCAAAGAAAGTGGGTTGGGCTTGATGTTAATAATAAATACTCTTGGATGGTTTACAGAAACTTCTTGAGATATTAAAGTCCATATTGTAATTTTGTTCCCCTCTCACAAGACCCTTTTCCCTAGATTTTACTAATATCAAGCGTTATGCTTCTGCAAATTTAAAGTGCTAAAGATTTGGTGGCTTCAGCACGTCTCTGACAGCAGTTTTCAAGTCATACATAACAATATCATTGATTTTAGTTACCTCCCCACAATCTTGAAATATGCCTATGTATTCATTAGGATCAGCAATAACATATTTCCTTTTTATTACTTTTTCTATATGACTGAATACTGTGTCTTGTGGCATGTAAGAATACCCTGGAACAGTGAAAGTACATTCAATATCTTTAATCATCTCTGGGACATCGTTTAAAAGCCATGCAGCTCACATATTTTGTTCGGCACATCCGTCAGCAAACATTCGCACAGTTTCTGTATTTGTCTGAAAAGTAGTGTTCATTAGACGATGATACAGAATTGAGGCTACCTCGTTTGATCCCTTCTGACTATCCACTTCATTTCAAGTATACTCTGCAGGTCTTACACCTGATGAAGATTGACATACTTCTCTCTCCAGATGTCTGAGATGGGCAGGGCATATAGCACGTATGGGCGAATCCAGAAATGCATATAGAGTGTTAGTTGGGAGACCGGAGGGAAAAAGACCTTTGAGGAGGCCGAGACGTAGATGGAAGGATAATAACTATTAAAATGGATTTGAGGGAGGTGGGATATGATGGTAGAGACTGAATTAATGTTGCACAGAATAGGGAAACGATGGCGGGCTTGTGTAAGGCGGCAATGAACATCCGGGTTCCTTAAAAGCCATTTGTAAGTAATAATAATAATAATAATTATAATAATAATAATAATAATAATAATCAATGGTAAATAATGATAAGCAACCATCATAGAATTAAACATATTTCTAGATATAGCATATTTCATTGTAATGTGGCATGACTTCAACTAGTAGGAATGGCAATGCTGGATTGCTTATATAGTTAAAAAGTGTCATTGGAAGCTATTCACTATCCATTATATCAGGCATGTCAGAAATCAGACTCTGAATGTGCAGTTATGTGCGCGAATCGCCGGTCTGTGCGGACTGCATCATTCAAGGGTTGCTCTTACCAGTTCTTAACTGGAGGGGTGTACAATAATCTATACTGCGCTTCTAGTGTCGGATTAAAAAGACATTTGGACATTATAAACACACTTAGCAGAAGGAAAAGAACATGGTTATTATCAGTGTCTATATTTGTCAATTGCAATACAAAAAATTACTCAGTTATACTTGACAAAGTAGTGGTTTGTAAAGCATAATTTATTAAAATGATTTTTATATAGTATTTGAAGAAAAAGAATATTGCAATAATTTCGAAACAACAAAAAACGAACAGAGTATTAAATTTTACGTAGTAGGTACTAATTATTTTTAATAATAGATCCTATTCTTTCATTGGTCGTCAAGCATTATTATTTATTGGGATCATTGGTACACAAATGTTAAAGAAAATATACTCCCAATTAATTACATGCAGTAGGACATTGTGAAGTTTTTACACTGAAATAATTTCCTTGCTGTATGTCAATATAAATTAACATTAATATTAATAAATTATATAAATTATGCTTAGAATTTAAATTCACATATAGTTTATTTATAAAACGTTGAGAGCAAGTATCGACAAGTTGGAAGCGTTACTGAAAGAAATTAAAAGTGTAGTTCACAAGCTGTGAAGCGACGATATTCTATTTATGTCAGGTTTAAAGATTTATTAATGTAAGTATATTAGCATAATATAGTGACGTGAGACGGAAAATTTGCCATTATATATTTTTCCAGAAAAATTTTCCGCCTTGCAAATAGTTGCTTTCTTCGCTCCTTACAACCTCAAGAGCCTTAATGTATTCCTCACAATATTCTCATCACTTACCAGCTTATGAAATGAAAGTCATAAGTCGTCTAATCTTTGATGACTGTGTTAGTACAGACTCTAAAACAACGCCAATACCAAGTTCGTTTTTCCGTGAGAGTACTGATTAACTTTACTAATCTGATCTAAACTGTCACAACACTATCACCTCGACATGGGATTATCAAAACCTTTCATTTTAAAATAATTATTGCTGGCTGAGTAAAACATAACAATTATGTTATATGATTCATAATTTCCCTTCTTCGTTATCTGTGAACTCCTCACTTTATTTATCATAACTCATTCACAGACAGCCAAATCAGTACCCGTGCTGAAACTGAGTTACTGAAACAAAAGCTGTTATGCTGTTGCAGGTCTGTATAGCCCTGTGGCGTTCCCCTCCAAGGCGATTCACTCCCTCCAGGTAGGGGAATAGAAAGTGCACATCTCACAGAGACGATGCACAATGTGCAGGGTTTTGACATGCCTGCATTATATGAAACAAAGAATGAAAGTATTCAGAATAGGAGAAGAAATATTCGAAGGAAATCGAATAGGGAGAGAAATATGACAAGGTTGACCTTTAATACTTATCCTGTCTAACATATACCTGGAGGATTTAGTGAAGAACTATTTTCAGAACATGAGAGAGATGGTAGTAGAAGAAGACAAATAAAGTGCGGGACATTTTCTGATGATTTGGCGTTGTTAGCAGAAGAGAAGACGATACTGAGGGATATTCCACTTAAGCTAAATGACAACTGTGAGAAATGTGGAATGAAGATAAATGTAAACAAGAAGAAAACCACGGTTAACGGAAGAAAAATAAAGAAGATAGACTTGCGAATTCGAAATGAGTGGGTGAAACAAAGGGACACCTTCAATTACTCTAAGTGTACTAGAAATACTGGTAATATGAGTTGCTGCCAGGAAGTCAAAAGGAGGTTAGTAATGGCCAAAGAAACTTTTAATAGAAAAAGGAGCATCTTCTACATACCTCTGTAAAATAACTAAGGAACAAAGTAGTGAAGTTCTTTGTACTGAGTGTGTCACTGTAAAGGGCAGAAACATGGACACTGGAATCATCTGAAATGTAGATGTGAGAAGAATGGAGCATGTGATATGGACAGAGAGAATAAGAAAAGAAATTGTGCTTAGAAGAGTGGGTGAAGAAAACATATTGCTCAAACTGATTAAGAAGGGAAAAAGGAACTGGCTGGGTCACTGGTTAAGAAGAAATTTCCTACTGAAGGATGCACTGCAAAGAATGGTGAATGGAAGAAACGTTTGGGCAGAAGAAGATATCAGATAATAGACAACACTGAGATATAAGTACCGTATGTGGAGACTAAGAGGAAGGCGGAAAATAGGAAACAATTTAGAATAATGGGTTTGCAGTGAAAAACCTGCCTTTGGGCAGAACACTATGAATAAATGAATGAATGTAGAAACGATTTCAGTAAGTTATGATCGTCATCTTAGTTCCTGTTAAATATCTGTGTTGTTTAAAGGGATACTAATGATTTCGAACACAGTAAATCATCATTATACATCATCTTTGAATAAAATCTATACTTCACAAAAAATAAAGAATTACAAATACAATAATTATCGTCATATACGCAGTTTCTGATTGAACTGTACATGAGTAACATCCAGGTTAGGAATTGGAGAAGAATGATAGGAAGCATGAATAAACAATATTTTAATTTAGCTGTCCATATTTAGAGGGCATGTTATAATATTGCAAATTTAATGGTCACTGAAAAATTCTATGAAGTTAAAAGTGATTCTGTCTGATTTAGAGATTAAATATATTCGAAAAATGAATGGATTTTTCTCTATAGGCCTGCTTTTCATTCATTCATTCATTCATTCATTCATTCATTCATTCATTCATTCATTCATTTATTTTATTCCATAGATCTTACACGAGCAATGAAGCTTTAAGATGTGGAACATGTCAACATTTTACAATATTACAATTACAATTTTTACAAATTTTTATAGTTTTACAATTTAGTAATTTTCTACAATTTTTACAATTTTGTACAATTTTTTACATTTTTTTTACATTTTGGCGAGATGTAGTGAGATGAGATGAGGTCCGAGGATTCGCCAAAATATTACCCGGCATTTGCCTTTTCGATGGGGGAAACCTCGGAAAAACCCAACCAGGTAATCAAATCAAAGGGGTTGATGCCAAGGACTCGACATAGACCATCCGGCTTCAGTCCCACGGCTGGGGAAAACCTCCGAAGAAACCAAAGCCCAAAGGGGGATCCAACCCAAGCCCGAACGCATTGACAGTGATATACAGAGTGAAAGGTAGCCTTTTACAATCCTTCTGGGATATGATATCTCGAATTATGACAAACAAGAGAGTCTAATAATGTTTTGTTCCCAAAACGGCGGTTTTGGAAAAGAATGGTCTTTTATAACTTGAAATTATGATTACGTTTATTATGAAACTGCTCAAAATTGGATTTTTATCTCATGTAGAATGATAGAGTAAGCTATGTATGGCCATGTTACAGCAGTATTTGCATGGAAAATAACACAGATTTCGAATAAATCGCGTTAATAGTCTTGTACACATTGCAAGGAAACAGGTTTGTGACACGCTGGCAACAATGTTTCTTACGTACGCAAACCATGTGGCCGAGCTAGGTGTACGGAGAGGACGATACGCTTACATTCACTTCGTCATTAGTTGCAGGCTACGTGCAGTTCGAAGTAGTTCAAACACAACGAGATGCCACAGTTTTCTAATCGTGAATATCTGGACATGTTATTAATTTATGGCGAAACTGGTCACAATGCTGCTGCAGCTGGTCGCTTATACCGTGACAGATAACTGGATCAGGAGTGTGAAAGTTGTAGTCACGCAACTGATGGACACTTTGAGCAATACCTTTAAAAGACACTGTAGAGAATGGTGTACAAAATTTAACGTGTACTTCACATTAATGTGTATCATTGTCATTAGTTTCAAACTTGATTATTTCTTCCAAACATTGTGCTGTAACTGAGTTGGAGTGACATCAACTGTGTGATCCTCAATGTAAAATAATACTGTATTTAAAGGATTAATTTTGTTTTGTGCATAATTTTTCATTCTGCTGTATTATTGATGAAATTGCCTTAAAATGTAACGGAAACTACATGTTTGTTTGTACTAAATTTAGTGCTGAAACGATACAATAACGAACGTTTCAGCATTGATAACGAATAACATAGTTTATGTAATTAACATGTTACAATTACATAATTTTGATTTGACTGCATTCTCAACATATTATGTTTACAAAACGGTATGTGTATATACATCCTCTCAAAACCCCTGCCAAGTAGATGATTGGAGCGACATTCAGTTTGGTGGGTAGCAATGATCCCGCGAAGTAAACACTGCTAATGTATACAACGTTGCAACATTGCAACATTCGTTTTCTCGAAATATTACAAAAACTATTGGTCGTATAAAAAAATATTATTTGACAAAACGTTCCCAAATGACATGATCTGTTATGTGTTGAAGCGGTCGGCTTCGTTGGGGCGCCGAAATATGCAGCGGTCGTCTGTCGTCGTTGCCCACGACGCCTTTCCTTGCCCTCGGCTGCCAGCTCCGTCATATATGGAAAGCATCTCAAGGATGGCACATCGATGTCAATAATTAACTACGTACACTGATTAATTTGGGCGCCAGCCTCCTCGAGATTACTCCGGTAGAGGATGAGGTTCCCAGGTCAGCTGCAAAACGGTCGGGACATGGGGTTTGGGAGACGTGCTCGTAGGTTGAAATGATGTAGGCGCACACCAGAAGTTGTTGGTAAGAACTATGAAAACGTTTATTATTATTAAGTGTTCGTTTCAGATTAGCAGAAATGCGCGTCCAAGTGTATAATATCTCGCTCTCACTTCCCGCAAGTTGGTATACTAATCTCTGAGTTCACGTAATTATATATTTTGTACTATAAAACACCAGTAATATAACGGACAGTTGATAACGTGATGAGAGGAAAGAATTCAGACTTATAATAATAATGCAACACACAACTTCTTACTACACCCACTAAAAAAATTCTAAGTCCGTAAATTGTTATACTTCCGAGTTAGGTTTGCCGAGAATATGTGGAGTGTGACCTCTCCGAACACTGTCTATCTGCCTTCTGTCTATCTGCCAAATCTATCCCCTACTTTCAACCACCAAACATAGAATTTCGCCCTCCTATCTATATATCACGTGTCTCTATTAAGAATCCTGATTGGCCATGATTACACTTACGTCACTTAAGACGCGTTCTTCAAAAATTGTTCGTTAACTAGAACATCCCGTTACTTCCGGCGTCCTGACAATTCTCTGACATATACCAGATCATCTCTTTTGGAACCTGGCTTGGCGTCATCTTACTGACCACCCGCAGGCAAAGTCCATACATTCCCTCATCAGTCAACTCCACGCCTGGACACATGTTTCCTGTCCGCCTAGCTTCCTTTCGGTCTTCCTGTCCACCTGTTACTTCCGTCTCAGATTTTGAAACTAACTTACACGTCCGCGCATCCTATCCATATAAGAATATTAACACGAAATACTAATCTAATGAAAATCTCCTTATCCTATACGAGGAACCGTCTCAGTGTGTGAAGGATTGTAAAAGGTTACCTTCCACCCTGTATAACTGCAGGCGTTGCAGCCCATGACTGTTCGAAATATGTCACACAAAAGTGCATTAAATGCTTCCCGTGAAGAAGAGAGGCGAATCACTGACTTCTATGCGCTCCGTTTCAGCTTTCAGAGATAACCCGTCTATAGTTTATCAGGTTAGTTAGACGTCCCATAACGAATTACATTCACTATTGAGTCCACACCTGTGGAGTAACGGTCAGCGCGTCTGGCCGGGAAACCAGTGGCCCGGGTTCGATTCCCGGTAGGGACAAGTTACCTGGTTGAGGTTTTTCCCGGGGTTTTCCCTCAATCCAATACGAGCAAATGCTGGGTAACTTTCGGTGCTGGACCCCGGATTCATATCACCGGCATTATCACCTTCATTTCATTCAGACGCTAAATAACCTGAGATGTTGATACAGCGTCGTAAAATAACCCAATAAAATAAAAAATTCACTATTGACGTCTTATCGTTTATGAATAGTCTCCCCCTTCCAAAATACGCGAAATAACGAATTACAATTACAGTTTCCACCAGATTCTCTCTGCGGACCTCTGGAAAAAGAACTAAGGGGACTAGTGAAATGCTTTGTGTGGTGTGTGGCATTCATGAGGCCGAAAGATGCACATTATGCCGAAGAGAAGAGAAGCAATTAGAAGCATTTCAAATGTTGATATGGAGAAGAACGGATTGTGTGAAGTGGACATACAGAATAAGAAACGAAGCTGTATTGGAAAGAGTAGGCGAAGAAAGAATGATGCTGGAACTGCTCAAGAAGGATGCACTGGAAGGAATGGTAAACGAGAGAAGAGTTCAAGGTACAAGAAGATATCAGATGATAGACGACATTAAGATATGTGGATCATATTCGGAGACTAAGAGGAAGCAGAAAATAGGAAATATTGAAGAATGCAGGGTTTGCAGTGAAATACCTGTCCCTGGGTAGAAACTTTGAATGAAGAAATGCCTCTTTATTTTAAAGATAATGTTAAATTTTTCACTCAAGACAAAACCTAAGCTGAACCATTACGTACATTATGGCTGCCTTGAGGAGCTTGTAGGTTTAATTTGCACTCCAGTAAAATAATTTTCTTCGTTCTTAAATTCTAAAAGAAATTGTCTGGTCTTTAGTAATCAGAAAATATTTTCGTACTTCGATTTTTGTTGTAATTGTAATTATAATTGTGATTGTATTCTTCATATTCCATTTGTAATTCCATGGTGGAGGGGAGGAAAAAGCCTGATGGTCTAATCTCTACCAGGTTAAATAAATAAATAAATTGTATGGAAATATTTATGGGATAATATTGCACAATATAACGTTTGTATTAAAATTTTTAAGTAAGAACTTCGGTTAAAATGTAACATTACTTGTTGCTTGATTTTGTATTTATGACAGAAGCATTTACATTTGGTTGTAAAATTCGCTTGTCACTTGGTGCTTGGTTTCACGTGCGATTCATCCGTGAACGCAGTGCGGATGACGGCGTAATCGGCCTTGATACGATTACTGAATGTATGGAACACTGCGGCAGCATATTATTGAGTTTTAGATTTCAGGTAGTTTGGAAAATTTCCAGATTTTCTAAAATAACCACTGTTGTTTAATATATGTTGTATATGTATGTGACTCTGTAAACAAGTTACACAAATCAAAACCTTACATCCTGCCATGTCTGAAATTTCTTAAGTAGAATGTACCGTAATTGAAACTTTCGAAATCCCATTCATTCAACAATATGTATTGCTATAATTACGAATATACATGTCTTGTTACATTTAAGTAGATTCGTCATGGAATGAGCTTTCCATCTAAAAAAATTCAAAGCATTCAATGGAGATATTCTATAGCAAGTTTACGGCGGAAACAGCGACTTATATTATACTGAAAATGTGAAAGTAATATTTAAAATAAGGAGACAGATAATTTTCGATTTGTGTAACAATTGCACAATACGACATGTCTATTTATGGCTCTTCTGCCCGTTTTCGGGCCATGGTCTCCCCAATTCTTCCTCTCCAGTATTCTCTGTTCCTTGCTGCCTCCTTTCAGTTCCGCAATCGCAGAAAACTGGTAGTATCTTCTTGATCCATTTCCACCCATGTATTCCGTGGTCTTCCAATAGGTCTTTTTCCTCCATATTGCCCCTCTCCTTGGTATCCTTCCCTTGTCTATCCTGATTATATGTCCTGCCCATTGGAGTCTCCTGATCCGTATGAAAGTTGACAAAGCTTTATCATTGTATAAGGTGTATAATTCATGATTATATCGGATTCTCCATTTTCCTTCCCTTACCACTGGTCCACATATCCTTCTTAATACCTTTCTTTCGAAGTTGTAAACTGCATTCTGTGATTTTTTTGTGAAAGTCCAATTTTCACTTCCATATATAATTATACTACGGATCATTGCTTTACGTAGTTCAATTCGACTTCTCCAATTGGCTCCACGATACCTAATTAGAGGGATAAGTGAATAATATGCTTTATTAGCGACTTTAATTCAATTCTGGATTTCTATATTCTCTTCATTGCAATGCGTAATAGTTACGTCTAAGTATTTAAATTCATTTAATACTTATATTTTTTGGTTGGAAATCTGTATATCTACATCCTGGTTTCTTCTTTTTCCGTTTAGTATCATGACCTTTGTTTTTGCCTCATTTATTTTTAAACAGACTTCAAGTCCAGTCCTTTCCAATTTAATATTTTTATCACTGGTCTTTGAGCTCTGCCCACACAATACGACATAACATATAATTATTTGTTGAAAAGTAATTCACTATATTTAATAACAATCATTTTAATAAATCAAGTTCGAGGCAAAAGATATCAGATGATACACAATATTAAGACACACAGGTCATAAATGCCGAGACTATGAATTCGGGAAAGAGGAGAATGCTGGGTTCGCTGTGAAAGACTGCCATTGGGCGGAACAATATGAAAGAATAAATGAAAAATAAACAAATCAATCAATCAAACAATCAATCAATCAAACAATGTTGTAATAGTTTCACCTAATCGCTTCAACCACGTTTTCTACACTGTTTCTCTTTTTAGTTTCACATAATTGTTACACTTCATCCGACTGAAATTTTTTCACTTTGTTATTTAACGACGGTGTCTCAACTATTGGGTTATTTAGCGTAGATATTAATTTGGAGAGACGAAGCCGAGGATTCGCCATGGGTTTAAGATTGGGGAAAACCTCGGAAAAAACCCAACCAAGTATCAGTCGGAGCGGGAATTCAACCGACACTCGAGCGAAACTTCGATTAAACAGGTAAACGCGCTACCGTCTCAGTTACGCCGGTGTCTTCTACTGAGAGGTTTTGGGTACATTTTCAGTCAGTTTTCCGAATACTTTGCCGGAAGGTATATACATTTTCAATCATTTAACTAAAACTGTGTAATATCTGGTTGTATGGCTTACTTACTACTTACTGGCTTTTAAGGAAACCGGAGGATCATTGCCTCCCTCACATAAGCCCGCCATTGCTCCCTATCCTGAGCAAGATTAATCCAGTTTCTATCATCATATTCCACCTCCCTCAAATCCATTTTAATATTATCTTCCCATCTACTGTACGTCTCGGCCTCCGGCCTCCCAACTAACACTCTATAAGCATTCCTGGATTCGCCCATACGTGCTACATGCCCTGCCCATCTCAAGCGTCTGGATTTAATGTTCCTAATTATGTCAGATGAAGAATACAATGCGTGCAGTTCTGTGTTGTGTAACTTTCTCCATTCTCCTGTAACCATTCTCTCAGTCCCAAATATTTTCCTAAGCACCTTATTCTCAAACACCCTTAACCTATGTTCCTCTCTCAAAGTGAGAGTTCAAGTTCCACAACCATACAGAACAACCGGTAATATAACTGTTTTATAAATTCTAACTTTCAGATTTTTTGACAGCAAACTGGATGATAAAAGCTTCTCAACCGAATAATAACTGGCATATCCCATATTTATTCTGTGTTTAATTTACTTCCGAGTATAATTTACATTTGTTACTGTTGCTCCCGGGTATTTGAATTTTTCCACCTCTTCAAAAGATAAATTTCCAATTTTTATATTCCCATTTCGTACAATATTCTCGTCACGAGACATAATCATAACCAGGGAACGGATTTATATGGACTAAAAATATATGAAATATGTAAATATATATGTAGTTAATTTTACCAAAATATGGAATTAAATATGGATTTTTACCAAAATATGGAATTAAATATGGACTTAAAATTATAAAAAAATGACTATGTACGTTAAATATTGGTACATTTTAATCAAACTAAACAAAAAATATAATGGACGTACCTTATCTTCCAATGTAGTTTCAACAAAACACAATTTTTATTGTCTGTTACCATAACAATAGGTTACAAACATTTCTTTCAAGTGCTGAAAAGTGAATCTTCTTCTATTGTCTCTGAGGATAGATTTATACTGACTAAAAGAGCGTTCGACGTCACAAGAAGTAACTGGTACATAATTCAATTTCACAATGTCTGCTGGGGATAAGTCCAAGTTAATCTTCACTGTTGATTCACCACTCATCACAGCAACAACCTTTTGTAGTTCTTCATATCCAGGGTTTTTTGAAAGTACAGTGTCCACCTTAGCTCTTACTGCATCTGCAACTTTACCTCTACCACGATTCAGTTGTTCCACAGTACTATTTATAATTTCAAAACTTTCAGATAGTGAAAGGTGCCTATTTTGGAGACTTTTGAGCGTTTTTATGATGCATGAAAATGTATGCTGAATGTGAGCTAAGTCATTCTTCACACTTATGTCACAGGTAACTGTTTTCGCAGTATCAATTGAGACTGCATCTTCAGAGTCCAATGCAAGGAGAACATTGTTAATAGAGTCTATATGTTCGGCATAATATTCAACTGCTTCTAGCCATGTACCCCATCTAGTTAAAATTGGCTTTGGTGGCAATGGAATTTCAGGGTACATTTCTTTCAACACGTTAACTCTACTGGGAGCTTTGAGAAATACTTTTTTCACTGATGAAATCAACAAATCTACTTTAGGGAAATTGTCTCTGACCACTTCTGCCACACGATGAAATGCATGCGCCACACAAGTAAAATGAGTCAATTTAGGATATACAACAGATAATGCTTGTCCAGCTTTGACCATATAAGGGGCAGCATCGCTAATAAAGAATAACACATTATCGTACATAATACCCTTTGGCCACAGGATACCCATAGCTTCGTTGAACAGTTTAACTATAGTTTTGTTATTGCACTTTTCTAGAACATCACAATGTAAAAGAATTCGTTCAGAATATTGTTCACTTAACAAACCGATAACTACATTACCAACAAGTCTACCTTCTTTGTCGGGAGTCTCATCAATGGAAACCCAAATTGAACTATCTTTAATTTCATCTCTTATCTTCTGTATTGTCTCATCGTAGATGGATGGAGCATACGTCTTCCTAAGTGTTGACTCATCCGGGATTGTATGTTGAGTATATTTTTCAAGGAATTCCCTGAAGACCTTATTCTTTAGTTTGTAGAGAGGAATATCAGCAGAGATGAGAGAACGGCACAGGTCGATGTTAAACTCAGATCTTACATTCGATGTTGTTGGTTGTGTTAAAAACAATTGTCTCTGCTTGGAATTTAGTTGTTTGTTGGCCTGATGTTTACTAGTTGTAATGTGTTGTTGCACCAGGAACTTTTGTGTAGATGATACTGCACACTGACACAAATTACAAAATAATATTTTATTGTCAGTTGATAAACCATCTTCTTTAAATTCTGAAATGTAACTTGTTAGTTTTGATTTTAAATTGACTGAATGACGTACTTTTGGCATATTTACCGTCTTTATAGTATGATTTACAAAACTGAACCTATGTGTACTCTGACTGGCATTTAACTGTTGAGCTGCACAACTGAAGTCTGTTAAAAATTTTAAATTAAATTAATACAGTTTTGTAACTTACTTTCCCATTGTTGATAGGACTGCTAATTTTCAAATAACTCTGATGTTAAAGGGATTACTGAACATGTGTTTAAATCTCTATTGTTGAAATGTATTTTTAAAAGTTAATGGAATTTTGTTTTGTTTTATTGTTAAACCTAATATAATATGGACTGTTTTATATGAAATATGGAAAATATATGGAAATTAACGAAAATATGTACTAAACTCTAAAATATGGAAAAATATGGAAAATAAAAGTAGGATTTTTCAACCCTACACATTGTGAAACATAAAGATAATGCAAAATATAAATTATATTAGCTTTATAAGTAAATATGTATTTACATATAAATCCTTTCCCTGATCATAACTTTGTCTTTTCTGGATTTACTTCCATAACTATCTCTTTACTTGCTTCAAGTAAAATTCCCGTCTTTCCCTAATCGTTTGTGGATTTTCTCCTTACATATTCACGTCATCCGCATAGACAAGCAGCTGATGTAACCCGTTCAATTGCAAACCCTCTCTGTTATCCTGGACTTTCCTAATGGCATACTCTAGAGCAAAGTATAATAATAATAATAATAATAATAATAATAGCCACCGGCGTAGGTCTGTCGGTTGAGGCGCTTGCCTGCCGATCCGGAGTTGCGTTCGGGAGCGGGTTCGATTCCCGCTTGGGCTGATTACCTTTTTGGGATTTTTCCGAGATTTTCCCCAACCGTAAGGCAAATGTCAGGTAATCTATGGCGAATCCTCGGCCTCATCTAGCTATCAGCAATCTCATCGACGCTAAATAACCTCGCAGTTGATACAGCGTCGTTAAATAACCAAGTAAAAATATACTAATAACACTATAGTAATAATTAGAGGGAAATGGTGAATTGCTACAAAATGATAGCAGATAAGGCCATTATGAAATCGGAATATTTTAATTGCCACAAAACTACCTGCCGTAAATTTTAGTGTTGGTTCCTATGCGCGCATCGTAAAGCGGTTGCTCAAGTTTATGTCCTCAGTGTCGTTAGTTTACCCTACCCTACGTGCATACGCGCATCGTAAACAAGAATAAAGTGGTTGCTCAAGTTTATGTTGTCAATATTGTCAGTGTGCTCTACCCTGATTCGTGATAGAAGTGTACTTCATATAAAGTGAAATAAGTAAACAACATTTTATTGATCAATAAAATCGCAAATTTAAAGCAGCAGAGAAATAAGCAAAACTTGCAAAGGAAAAGCGTTAGAAAAACGTATCATAATAACTTTAACAAATCATTCGTGTTGAAATTGAAGGGTTCAGAACCATAGTCGGCCAACCGCCATTTATTACAAAGGGAGAAAGCAAGGGTTAAAGTTAAGTGAACACCATAGTTGCTAGCGGAGTGGTAGAGGGCTGGCCTCGCATTCGGGAGGTCCGGGGTTCGATCCCAGGGGCCGGCAATCCTAACTGAGGTTTTCCATGGTTTCCTCAGTTATTTCCAGGCATATGCCGGGATTGTACCTCTTGAAAGTCCGGCATGGACGGCGATCCTTCCCTTAATCCTTTCATATGTGTGAGTGAATGATGTGTAATGTCTTAAATGTTTGTGTTGTATCGGAGGTGACCCCGGCATTGAGCTGATCCCTCATCCGGGGAGGCCCTCCATGTCCTTGTGTGGTCAAAAAAGTATGTATGTGATCCATAGTAATTCCTCTCCCGACAGGTCGCGGCCCTGTAAGGCCCGGGTGGCGTGGGTCGTGTAAATGTACCTAGAAGGGAGAGGTTAAACTGAGAGAAAGAAAGAAAGAATACCATAGTTTAATGAAGATTGACATATCATTTAGATTTAATGTGTATACTTTATATTACTTGCTATATTTATTTATTTTAGTTGGTTATTTAACGACGCTGTATCAATTAGGTTATTTAGCGTCGATGAGATTAGTGATAGTAAATGATATTTGGCGAGATGAGGCCGAGGATTCGCCATAGATTACCTTGCATTCACATTACGGTTGGGGAAAACCTCGGAAAAAACCCAACCAGGCTGATTACCTGGTAATCAGCTCAAGCGCGGATCGAACCCGCGCCCGAACGCAACTTCAGACCGGCAGGCAAGCGCCTTAACCGACTGAGGCACGCCGGTGGCTTACTTGCTATATGTTTCCATTGAATTATGGTAATAACTTCATTTTAACCCTTGTTTTCTACGGTTTTAGTAAATGACGCTTGGCCCACTATGGTTCTGAACCCTTCAATTAGGCTACTAATAAAGGCACTCAATATTAGCGGATCTTGAACTTAGTAAGAGAAATACGAACACGGTACTGGTTGATTATAGTATGAGTTAATTTATTGTTATTATGATGTACACCGATAAATTGTGATAAGTACGGTTAAAATGAAGAATAAGATACCTATAATTTATTTTTATTGATTGCCTTCATATATAGACCGTTAGGTGCAGAGGAGAATAGCCATCGATGAACCGTTGCTTTCATTGGACCGTTCCCATAAATTATTCTTGATCATATTGACTGTGTATGCGTGACGCGTCACCACAAGGCTTCCCCCTCGTGTATATCACTCCTGAGTTGTCTTTGGTGG
The DNA here is from genome assembly GCF_040183065.1 of Periplaneta americana. Lineage (NCBI taxonomy): Eukaryota > Metazoa > Arthropoda > Insecta > Blattodea > Blattidae > Periplaneta > Periplaneta americana. Next base: position 98,479,609 of record NC_091130.1, read on the forward strand.
CGGCAGCAAACACATGGGGTGAACAAGAAGCTGAGATACGTTTTTGTTGTTTTTACTACAATTTTAAAGTAACTTTAAGTACAGAGCACATTGGCTTTATGATATTAAGTTATGAAATGGCATATATATATAATCTGTAAGCAGTGTTCTGTCTGCTTCCTTTTTTGTTGAATATTCATAAATTTTGTATAACCTCTTCAGCGCTCTTGAAGTGTGATTAGAAAATGGCGCAGTCGCTATGATTGGACCAGCTGGAGTTCTCATGAATGGACTGCATTTTAAAATGGATCATTCATGGAAACCAATTTCCTTCAGGAAGCAATCAAAATCAAGACTCCTGGTTTTGTTTCATGTATGAAGAAACCATCGAGGAAAATATGATTCACTATATGTCTTGCAAGAAATTGATACATGAAGCTTGTGCAAATGTTTGCCGTAATCTAAAGAAATACTTTGTGTGGCATGTACAGTATGTTTTGAAAAGGAAGACTATTTTATCTACAGTATTAGAATAATCTCACACTCCAGAAAATAATTTCATATGTACAATCACATCATTATGTTGCTGTCATATAATTTAAAGTTGTATGCTAACATTTTTTAACTACTGTATTAGCTAATTTGAAAGAGCCTAAAACTTTAAAACATTCAAATGACAAGGACTCTGTTTTTCATGATTTCCAGTTCCAAATACGATTACAATTGGATTAAAAGTAACTTCAACGTCCCTTAATCGAATCTATGTCTCTTCATTGTTATGATTTGTCATTTGTTCATATTATTTTGAGGTATTTTAAAATTTTTCTTTTGGTCTATTCATGGGAACATGGTGGTTCATTCATAGAACTCTGTCCCTTCATTGAACCAACAGCCGAATTTTAAATGAGCTAAACTTTAAACAGATTTAAACAGAAAGCAGTCCTGAAACTTCACTTTATCATTCCTTATTAGTAATGTAATTGTTCAAGCCTATGAACGGAATTTTAAGGCATTACCTTTGTAACATAAAATAAGAAATCGTTAGCTCGTCCACTGATGTAAGCAATATTAGTAGGCCTGTATTTATCGGTATGGTGACGACAACGTAACCTATGGCGCCATACATTGCCACCATGACAAAAGTACACAGCATCTGCCTAATTATCCTTTCTTTGGTAGACAGGTGGATACGTAGAAACAGAGTTTCCGTAAGGTCGAGTATCAGTAACAGGTTAGGTTTGATTTATTGAAGCTTTTGGTATGGTTTTTTTTTTGTATATGTATTTTTTTTGTAGATAGGCAGAATATAGAAAGTGAATTTTTGTAAAGCCTGTGATTAGTGAAAGTTTCGATTTTGTTTGTTCAGACTTTGGTAATAATAATAATAATAATAATAATAATAATAATAATAATAATAATAACTTACTTACAAATGGCTTTTAAGGAACCCGAAGGTCCATTGCCGCCCTCACATAAGCCCGCCATTGGTCACTATCCTGTGCAAGATTAATCCAGTCTCTATCATCATATCCCACCTCCCTCAAATCCATTTTAATATTATCCTCCCATCTACGTCTCGGCCTCACCAAAGGTATTTTTCCCTCCAGTATCCCAACTAACACTCTATATGAATTTCTGGATTCGCCCACACGTGCTACATGCCCTGCCCATCTCAAACGTCTGGATTTAATGTTCCTAATTATGTCAGGTGAACAATACAATGCGTGCAGTTCTGCGTTGTGTAACTTTCTCCATTCTCCTGTAACTTCATCCCTCTTAGCCCCAAATATTTTCCTAAGCACCTTATTCTCAAACACCCTTAACCTATGTTGCTCTCTTAGAGTGAGAGTCAAAGTTTCACAACCATACAGAACAACCGTTAATATAACTGTTTTATAAAGTCTAACTTTCATATTTTTTGACAGCAGACTAGATGATAAAAGCATCTCAACCGAATAATAACACGCATTTCCCATAATTATTCTGCGTTTAATTTCCTCCCGAGTGTCATTTATATTTGTTACTGTTGCTCCAAGATATTTGAATTTTTCCACCCCTTCGAAGGATAAATCTCCAAATTTTATATTTCCATTTCGTACAATATTCTGGTCACGAGACATAAGGATATACTTTGTCTTTTCGGGATTTACTTCCAAACCGATCGCTTTACTTGCTTCAAGTAAAATTCCCGTGTTTTCCCTAATCGTTTGTGGATTTTCTCCTAACATATTCACGTCATCCGCATAGACAAGAAGCTGATGTAACCCGTTCAATTCTAAACCCTGCCTGTTATCCTGAACTTCCCTAATGGCATATTCTAAAGCGAAGTTAAAAAGTAAAGGTGATAGTGCATCTCCCTACTTTAGCCCGCAGTGAATTGGAAAAGCATCAGATAGAAACTGACCTATACGGACTCTGCTGTATGTTTCACTGAGACACGTTTTAATTAATCGAACTAGTTTCTTGGGAATACCAAATTCATTAAGAATATCATATAATACTTCCCTCTTAACCGTGTCATATGTCTTTTTGAAATCTATTAATAACTGATGTAATGTACCCTTATACTCCCAATTTTTCTCCATTATCTGTCGAATACAAAAAATCTGATCATTAGTCCATCTATTACGCCTAAAAACGCACTGATGATCCCCAATAATTTCATCTACGTACGGAGCTAATCTTCTCAAAAGAATATTGGACAAAATTTTGTACGACATCAACAAAAGTGATATTCCTCGAAAATTATCACAGTTGGTTTTGTCCCCCTTCTTAAAAATAGGTACAATTATGGACTCCTTCCATTGTTCTGGTACAATTTCCCTTTCCCAAATAGCAAGTACAAGTTTAATAATAATAATAATAATAATAATAATAATAATAATAATAATAATAATAATAATATAGTTTTATTTTCCCCGGCAGAGTTAAGGCCATCAGGCCTTCTACTACATGATCATCGGAAGAGGGAAAAATAAGAGTCAGTGGTGATATCCAAGAAGTTTAACAACCAGTTCTCTCATGTGTACCTAAAGACTATCGGCCAATCTGCATTCTTCCCGTTCTATCAAAGGCTCTTGAACGTATTCTCCATAAGCAATTAAGCAAATATCTGATTGAATTTAATATTATCGACCCCTTCCAATCTGGATTCAGAAGCGGGCATAGCACTTCCACTGCCTTATTGAATTTAACTGAAAATATACGGGAGGCTATGGATAAACGACTAGCAACAATATTAATTTTATTGGACTACAGCAAAGCATTTGACTCTGTTGACATGGATCTACTATTAACTAAACTTCGAGTGTTAAATTTTTCTGACA